>NC_136065.1:765134326-769934326 GCF_964261635.1 Lissotriton helveticus | reverse complement strand
TCAACACCGAAGACACCATCCGCACAATGAACTCCATCCACTCCGGATCTCCAACCGACCCCTGCCCCCACCACGTCTTCAACAAGGCCGACTCCGTCATCGCACCCCATCTACGGGACATCATCAACGCCTCCTTCGACACCGCCACCTTCCCAGAGAGCTGGAAGCACGCCGAACTCAGCGCCCTACTGAAGAAACCATCAGCGGAACCCACCGACCTCAAAAACTACCGCCCCATCTCGCTCCTTCCTTTTCCTGCCAAAGTCATTGAGAAGACCGTCAACAGACAGCTGGCCGCCTTCCTCGAGACGAATGGATCCCTCGACCACTCGTAGTCTGGCTTCCGGGCCAACCACAGCACCGAGACCGCCCTCATCGCAGCCACCGACGACATCCGAGCCCTGCTCGACAACGGGGAAACAGCGGCCCTCATCCTCCTGGACCTCTCCGCGGCGTTTGACACGGTCTGCCACCGCACCCTAGTGCAGCACCTCAACAACATTGAAATCCAGGAGAAGGCACTGGAGTGGATCATCTCCTTCCTCGCTGGAAGAACACAGAGAGTCCGCCTCCCCCCGTTCAGATCCGAGGCCACAGAAGTCATCTGCGGCGTACCATAAGGATCATCACTCAGCCCCACGCTGTTCAACATCTACATGAGCCCCCTCGCGGCCATCGCACGCCAACACAACCTCAACATCATCTCCTACGCCGACGACACCCAGCTGATCCTCTCCCTCACCAACGATCCCGCCACCGCCAGAACCAACCTACACTAAGGGATGAAAGACGTAGCCGAGTGGATGATGAACAGCCTCCTGAAACTAAACTCAGATAAGACGGAAGTCCTCATCCTGGGATCCTCGCCCTCCGCCTGGGACGACTCCTGGTGCCCCCTGCCCTGGGCAGCGCACCCAAACCTACAGACCATGCACGCAACCTGGACTTCATCCTGGACTCCTCCCTCTCCATGACCAGACAAGTCAACGCCGTCTCCGCGTCGTGCTTCAACATCCTACGCATGCTACGTAAGATTTTCCGATGGATCCCCACCGAAACCAGGAAGACGGTCACCCAGGCCCTTGTCACCAGCCGACTGGACTACGGCAACTCCCTCTACGCCGGAACCACAGCCAAACTTCACAAAAGGCTCCAGCGCATTCAGAACGCCTCAGCACGCCTCATCCTGGACATTCCCCGACACGGCCACATCTCCGAACACCTGAGAAACCTGCACTGGCTCCCCGTCAGCAAGAGAATCACGTTCCGACTCCTCACCCACGCACACAAAGCTCTTCACAACCAAGGCCCAAGATACCTCAATGACCGCCTGACCTTCTACACTCCCACCCGCCAGCTACGATCGACCAGCCACACCCTCGCCGCCGCCCCCCGCATCCGACGAGCCACAACGGGAGGAAGATCCTTCCCCTACCTGGCTGCCAAGACGTGGAACTCCCTCCCCATCCACCTCCGCCTGACCCAAGACCACCTCTCCTTCAGGAAGCAACTCAAGACCTGGCTGTTCGAGCAGTAGCGGACCCCCCTCCCCCAAGCGCCTTGAGACCCTCCGGGTGAGTAGCGCGCTATACAAATGTTTTGATTGATTGATTGATTGATCTTTCTGTTCAACATTTAGTTGTTCTTCCAAGTTTGCTAAGTCCATTATATCTTCTTGAGCTTGATGCATTTCTGTTTCCACCTCATTCATGGCGATTGCTGCTTCATTTTCAACAATTGATTGTCCTAGTGGATCTTGGCTCAGTGGAGCAGAACTTTGACTGTCTTAAGAACTGTCTCTAGCAATCTCAGCTGCTTAGTAGCTTTCTGATCAATTTCATCGTTCAACATTTTCACATAATTTGCAAAAACAGTACATTCTATGGTATCTTTACAAGCATTGAAGGAATCTTCATAGCTCTGAAAATCTCCAAGTAATTCCAATTCTGAACGCCACGGTTTGAACAGTTGCAAAAGGGCTAAATAGTCAAATTCCCTTTTATCAGGAGTGTCGCAACTCAGTTTCCTGTGATTAATCAAATTTATTTTCATTTGTTTCAAAAAACATCCTTCAGAACCAATCACTGCATATTTTCCTTCATTGATGTTTTCTGTAGTATTCCGTTTAAAAGTGTAGTTTTGCAGCACTTCATAGAGACATATGTTCCCAAGATGATGACTTCTATTTGGATAATATGTGTCCAACATATTTGTTTTTACAATATCTGAACCTTGCCGGATCTTTTTCTGCTAAATATTCGATTTCTTGTACAAATTTAGGTACTCGATTTCACGTTGCAGAAAGACCTAGACTCACCCAAATTATTCTTCTAGATTTGGAGTATAGACTTGCAGATGATAACCGATCTGAGCATTCATACTCTCCGATTTCTCGATGGGATACCATCTTCAAACTGAAACTGTATAATTTCTTACTTAGACTCCTCTCTTGAGAAATCTCTTCCCACATTTCTTTCAATTCCGTCTTTTCTGATTTTGTAATGTAGGATGTTACACATCGAGCAACAGCAATGGAATTGTCCACAACATACTGAATATCCATGTTAGCATTCCACATTGACAGAATAACTGGATTGTAATCATTTATGTATTTTGATTCTTCACTTCTTCTCAAATTGTAGGTATTTTTTGGAGACTTTCTTGTTATGGTATGTCGCATAGCTGACATAAAACTGTTCACTCTTCCTTTGGATATTACAGGACGTGGAAATGCAAAACGACATTGGGTATAGAACTTATCCTTAGACTTGTACTTTCGTCAACAGTATTTTCCACATCGTTGGCTTTGGAATTGTAAGACTTGTTGTTTTAAGTTGTTTTCTTCTGTCCTTTTGGGTATGGAACATGTGGCATATTCTTCAATAAAAGACAAAACAGTATCATCCGAATCTGTTCCGAATTTGCGGTCATCCTTGATCCATAACAGCATATATATATGAGGAGCACCTCTTGCTTGATACTCCTTTCTATAAAAGAAATCCACAATTTCTCCAAGAGGAGGATTTTTTTTATTGCAGATAAAAGACATCATAGCTTCAAATCTATGATTGAAATATCTGCATATATTAACAGGATCCAAAGAGCACAATTCTCCTGGTGTCTTGTATTTAATATTTGTCATATTCGCATGCGCCTCTCGAAGAAATTCAAGTAAACCATCCCAAGCGTATTCAGCACAGCTTAGGGTAAGGAACCATGTAGGAGTTCCTAAGTTCCTTAGCATACATTTAAGTTCTCCATGACGATGGTACCAATACTCATTAGTGCCACGCTGACATACCAGCAGATTAATCAGCTGAGAATCTAAATGATTATCTCTCTGGTGCAGTTTATCCATAAATTCCTATGCACAAACATTTTGAAGATGTACTCCTGTTTTCAATATGTGATTGACTGCATATGAAAGTCCAGAGAAGTCACTCTCAAACAAAATATGAAATATATATGGGATACACTGTCGAAATCTTGGATCTTCTACATGCAATCTTGTTGTCCGATATTCAGATGCAGGAATCTGCACAGGTCGTTCATCATATCATCCTCCTTTTCCTGTTGGGAACAACTGCGGAAAACAATGAGCTTCCAAGCTTTCTTCCCATACACTCATGGGACTTCCCTTCGCTTTTTTCATTTGGAATATCTCAATAGTATTCCCTATCACTTCTTTTGAATGAAGTGGATGTACACTGTAATGTTCATAGATTTCTTCACTTCTGGACATGTCCACTTTTTCCATTTGTCCATTGACGTTTCAGTATCTTCTGCTAAAAGTATTTCTTCTTCTCCCATATACACATTTTTATAGAACTCATTGTTTTTGATCAGATACAAAGTCACCTTTTGCACTTTCTTAACATCCACTAATTCCTGCCTGATTTTCTTACTCTTAGTAGGCACGCCATTAACTAGAATAACTAGTGGTTCATTTTCTACACACTCTACACCAATAGTTTCAACATTTTTCTTTAAATCTAGAGGTAAATATACAACTCTTCCTTTTAACCCTCTCAGTAAATCTGAAGGAGGCAATTTACCTGTTTTAGGCTCCATATGAACAGTAGCCTGAAATGGGTGCACAAAGTGAGTGAGAATAGACTCATAGGTATTTAAATCTATCAGTTCTGGAGGAATAGTTACCAACTCTAGATTATTATGGACAGCTCTAGCGGGCATTTTCTTCTCATCTAATTTATTTTAACAATATTTACAAATACGCAGGTCAGAACACAAATCAAAACAATTCTTTACCAACAAATAAGTTACAAATTCCTTCCACTTATTATTTTCTCTTTCACTTTTTAAATACAAATCAACAATCCTAGTCTGATTTTTATAGTGAGTTTGCTGACAACAAATACAAGAATAATTTGGCCTTTCACCTGAAATCACCTTAAACGTTGTAATTTGTTCCTCAAGATTTTTTTTTACTACTATGTTCCACATTCTCTTCAACATTTTCTTCTATTAATGTATCAGTTTCTGCACTGTCTTGTTGAGGACCAAAGTAGCAAAGCTCAATTTCATCACAAACCTTCTTCACATCTGATACTAAACTACATAAAAGAGCACTGTTCAACTCATTTAACCTTAATGCTGGACTTTTTGCACAATACAATCTTCTGACTAATTTCTGCATTTGAGAATGATGTACTCCTAACATCCTGAAATGGTGAAAAACATTTTGACACACTTTGACACACAGTGTTTTTTCTCACTCTGCAAGGGTCTAGTCCTTGCAATAACTTAATCTTTTGTTTAACACTTTTTTGTTACTATATTCTCGTAAGAAATTGCGTAAAATATTAATAGATTCTTGTTGTGCACTACAAATACTACTGCAATCCCAAGTGTACACTGGGGCTTTAGGACGTCTGCCTAGAACTTCATCAGCTAACACTTCTTCTGCATTTCTGGAAACCGTCTTCTCTTTCTCAATTGGACAACCATTTCTAACCTCATAAGCTCGGCCACTGGTATCAACTGCATGCAATAAATCATTGGTCTGAAAATAACTCTCTTCATTAAAGAAAGGCTCTGAACTTGAACTGTGTTTCCATTGCCCCCCCAAAAAAAAATTAGTTCTGTTAATTACTCTTTTCCTCTTACTTTTGGCCTTCATTAAATGGATTGGTTTATTTAGTGATCGAATTCTGTTTAAAACTAAAATGAATAGTTTCCTTTTTACTTCAAAATCCGTTTGAACAATAGATTCAATAAGCTTCTTCTTTTTATAAAATAGTGCTCTTTTTCTATATTTTTCACATCTTTGAGCAAGTTAAGAACCCCTCTATTATAACATTTTTTTACTGATTTCTTTATACTGATTTTGCCTTCTTTTACCATACATCGAATCTCTTGATTGTAAAATTAATTTTTTTCCTTTCCTATTATTCATTTGTTTTTTTCTGGACGAAACATTTTCAGTAGTTTGCTCATTTTGCACACTGTTTCTAGACTTTGAAAGTTTTTTAATGAAATCCTTGGTTGTCTTACCGGAAGACTTCTTTTTACCCACATGATGTTGGTCATCCAATACTAGTTGTTGAATTTTCTTCAGATAATTGTCCTTTTGCTGTCCTTTTCTCTTTCTTGATTTTTCAGGCATGGTAACTTTATTTTAGAGATGATATACAATATTTGTAAAAAATAAACATAAATACATGTATTTTAATACATTTACAAATTATACTTTTCTATTACTATACAAACACATTCTATATTAAAACCATGTAACCACTTTCTTTTCTCATCACTAATTGAAATTGTAATTAAAGGTGTATACATAACTGTATAGGGATGCAAGGGGAGTAACAGGGTGTTTGCAGCAGCGTATGGATAGTGACTGTGGAATTGTAGGCCTGGAACACAAGTATGTAGGTGGTTAGAGGACTACATGCATAGTGCATATGAGTTTGAAACAGTCCATATGCTAAGGTCTGGCTCACTATATGAGTACTTGTATACTGACTGAATAATTAGAGTAGTATAAGGAGAGACACTGGGAACATTTATAATTGTTTGTGTTTTACTGCAGTGAATGGATTAGTACATGGTACTGAATAAATCACTGTATTATTGCTAGAGCAGTAACAGGGTGTTTGCTGCAGTGTATGGATACTGACTGGGGCATAGTAGGCCTGAAACACAACTGTGTAGGTGATTAGAGCACTACATACATAGTGCATAGAAATTTGAAGCAGTCTATGTCCTAATGCCTGGCTCTCTATATGAGTACTTGGATACTGACTGAATGATTAGAGTAGTATAAGGAGAGACACTGGGAAAATGTATAATTATTTGTGTTTTACTGCAGTGAATGGATTGCAAGAGCAATGGCAGGGTGTTTGCTGGAGTGTATGGATACTGACTGGGGCATTGTAGGCCTGAAACAAAAATGTAAATGTGGGTATAGGACCATGCATAGTGCATAGGAGTTTCAAGCAGTCCATGCCCTAAGGCCTGGCTGCATAAGTACTTGGATACTGACTGAATGATTACAGTACTACAAGGAGAGACACTAGATGAATTTATAATTGGTTGTGTTTTACTGCAGTGAATGGATTAGTACATGGTGCTGAAAGGGTCACTAAAGGAATGCAAGAGGAGTACTAAGTGTTTAAGTGTTTACAGGAGTGTATGGATACTGACTAGGGAACTGTAGGCCTGAAACACAAGTGTGTAGGTGGCTAGAGCACTACATGCATAGTGCATAAAAGTTTGAAGCAGTCTATGTCCTAAGGCCTGCCTCGCTACATGAGTACATGGATACTGACTGAATGATTAGAGTAGTACAAGGAGAGACACTATGTGAATTTATAAATGGTTGAGTTTTACTTCAGTGATTTGATTAGTACATGGTGCTAAAAGAGTTACTAAAGGAGTGCAAGAGCAGAAACAGAGTGTTGGCAGGAGTGTATGGATAATGACTAGGGAATTGAAGGCCTCAAACACAAGTGTGTAGGTGGTTAGAATACTACATGCATAGTGCATAAGAGTTTGTAGCAGTCCATGTGCTAAGGCCCTGAATCACTGCATGAGTACTTGGATACTGACTGAATGCTTCTGTCATAATGGTTCCCAAATGCACACAGAATCACAGTGTGATTCTAGACAAGTAACACTATCCTTTGGACTTTACCAAAACACATTTATTAATCTGGAAGAGGTAAGGTGACTGTACATATTCCACATATTTTAGTACAGCACTTTAGTGTTGAAGCGTGACTCATTTTGCAAATACATAAGCAATGACTTGGTTTCTAATTCTACCAAAACTTGAGAACAAGATAGGTTTTTAAGCAGTTATGTGTCTGCAAAGACATGAAGTACCCAAATGCTTCTGTCACAATGGTTCCCAAATGCACACAGACTCACAGTGTGATTCTAGACAAGCAAGACTATCCCTTGGAATTTACCAAAATACAATTACTAGTTTGGAAGATGTAGGGTGACTGCACACAATCCACATATTTTAGTACAGCACTTTAGTGTGGAAGCCTGACTCATTTTGCAAATACATAAGCAATAACTGGTTTCTAATTCTACCAAAACTTGAAAACAGGATAGGTTTTAAAGCAGTTATGTGTCTGCAAACACATGAAGTACCCAAATCGTCTGTCACAATGGTTCCCAAATGCACACACACTCACAGTGTGATTCTAGACAAGCAAGAGTATCCCTTGGACTTTACCAACACACATTTAGTAGTCTGGAAGAGGTAAGGTGACTGCACATATTGCACATATTTCACTACTGCACTTAAGTCTGAAAGCCTCACTAATTTTGCAAATGCATAAGGAATGACTGGTTTGTAATACTACTAAAACTTGACAACATGACAAGTTTTAAAGCAGTTATCTGTCAGCAAACAGATTAAGTTACCAAATTCTCCTCTCACAATGGTTGCCCAAATGCAGACAGACTCAGAATTTTATTCTAGACAAGCAAAACTACTCCCTGCACTTTAGCAGGAGAAACACATTACTCTTATTAAAAACAAAGGTACCACATACATCTCCTCACAAATTATTAACTCACCTCTCAAATTGATTTGTAGATTAAGAAGTATGTCAGTCACACACCAGATTTTCCTATACAGAATCTCTTTATTGTACTGCTCTTAGCATAAACAAAACATGGCAAACTTTCCCCTCTCTTTCTGCACACCTATACATGTAAATATCAAATCACATTGCTTCCCACATTCATTCAAAAGCTAACACACATTTCTATTGGTTACACATTTCAACCCTTTCCAATTGACATAAGTTTGAACCCTACCCCCAATCTGCCTACTGCCTGTTACCATAGTAACAATTCATGGAACACTGAACTGAGCACACAGGTCACAAGTTCAGCACACAATGTTGCTAATCAAAACAGCAAGTGTGCTTGACTTTTCAAAATATCACTTTATCCTATGTAATGTTCCTTTCAAACAGTTTTTATTAACCAATAAGAAACATGTTTTTAAAAAACAGAAACATACACCCTACTTTTCAGTCTAGAATGTTATCAAACAGCCAATTATTTCTTTTCTTTTTTCAAAACTGCATCTTAGCCACCATTTTAGAAAAACCTTAGTTTTCAAACTGCCATTTCATTTACAGAGACCATCTGAGTGCATCGAAACTTCCTTTCAAGATGCTTAGTGTGTGGATTGTGGGACACAGCTATATTTTCTGGAGCCAAAGGAATGCAGAAAACAGAGGCATTGACAAAGACCTAGCTTTGCCAAATGTAGACATTAAATGGATTGGACAGAGAGGATTAAAGTGGCACCAATTAATGCCATTGGTTAAATCCTTTTTGCATCTCCAACACTCTGATCTCCTAATTTTACACTGTGGTGGCAATGACCTAGGCACTTTGACTGGGGTAGGTCTGGAAATGCTTATGAAGGACACCTTTGGAGAGTTGATGTCACTTTCCCTCAAACTGCCTTTGTCTATTCTAACATATTCCAAAGGCAGAAATGGAACTGGTCCAGTCAATTTTGTCCACAGATTGAGAAAGGTAGGAAACATCTCAATAAAGCTGTTTCTGCTTTTCTCCGAGATTATAGGACGCGGTCCATTTACCACAACAATCTGCATTTCAATATGGATGGTATCTATAGGAGAGATGGTATACATTTTACAGATGAGGGTAACAGAGTCTTCCTCATCAACTTTAGACTCTGCATAGGTTCCTATTTGTAGGTACCAAAATCTCTCAATAAACACAACAGCTCTTTTTAGAGCCACCCAAGATCTAAAGACATAAGCTTGATGTATATCTGAAAAATATTATTATTTTTTTGCTTGGAGTCGCTCACCCAACGCGTTAGGAGTCGTGCACCCAATGCAACAGGAATCGTGCACCCAACGTGCTGGAGTTGTGCACCCTACACGTTAGGAGTTGTGCACCCAACGCATGCACACCAGGGGGCCTCGCTGAGTCCTGCGCTGGGCGCGCGACTCTAATATTACTGTAAACAAAATAGCACCTATCACTAATTTCTATTCTCCCCAGGGACCCCATCCCCTGGGGCCTATACGCAACATTAGGGACCCTGGGTGGAGCCCCAATTCCCCCACGGGACCAGTCAGCTCCCAGCGTCCTTCGGGAGCGGCATTGCTTTTCCACACAGGAGCTGCTAACATGCAGCTCCTCATGTGGAAAAGCAATATGGTTTGCATTTTAAAAGAGAGAGCAGGTTTTCCTGCTCTCTCTTTCAAAATCCAAACCAAGTTTGCTATGAGCTCCCGCCCTGCCATAGCAAACAGCAGTGTCCTGGGGATGGGCACCCCGGGACACTGCAGGAGCCGGCCCTGGTGGGTGGTGGTCCCCATGGCCCTTGACGGCTCTAGGAGGGGGGGCCATGAGGTCCTCCTCCCACAACACACAAAGCCCCAGGGGTGGTGGTCCCCGGGGCTGGGGGGGCCTTTGAGCCCCCCACCCATGTATTTTGCTGGGGGGGGGGTGGCAGTTGAGCCCCCACCCATTTATTTTGTAGCCCCAGGGGGTGGCGGTCCCTGGGGCTGGGGGGGGCCCTCTAGGCCCCCCATAAAATGTAATATTTTGCCCCCAGGGGCTAATGATTAAAGTAGTGCTGGAGCCCGTCCTTCATTTTTTTTTTATGGCAGGATCCGTGCACACTGCTTGTATTTTGCCGTTTAAAAAAATAAATAAATTAGAGGACCCTGGGGGTCCTTGTGGGACCGCCTAAGCAGGTTTAGAGGCTCAGGGTATTCCTACCTTGCCCCCTTTATACGTTTTGCACACTTGTTCTACTGATTTCTTCAGCCTCGCTTCTATCAAGGCACAAAATGGCTGCCAACACTTCCTGGTTTGGAGTGTTGACAGACAGTTGACAGCCAATTAGCATGTGCAGCTCGTGATCGTAAGGGTGCGTTCAGGGTACGCTCAGGATGCGCAGATCCACCGTGGCCATAAATATGTATGTGATTTTACTTTTGATTTTCTCAGCAACTACAGAACGGATTCATACCATTTAACCAAAAGGCATGGCTCTGAACCAAGGGCTACCTCTTTGTCAAAATTGGTGTAATTCTGTTCAGCAGTTCGGGCTGTAGCTTCAACTAAAGGTTCCTATGTGAAATTACATTGGGAAAAAAAGTTTTGGGACCCCCTTTTTTTCTTGGCCCCTGCTTGACCAATCACCCTGAGACTTTCAAGATAGGAGCGGACCAGAGCACCCCACCAGTTTTGAAAACTTTGTGAAGATTCGTCAACCGGCGCAAAAGTTATTCCAAATAGAATGCTGCGGATTTCCTATGGATAATAGGTCCTAACTATAACTACCTACTGGTGACCGCCAATAGGCAATATATACACATATATATATGTGTGTGTTTATTGGTGTAAACATACTTTTATGTGTATGTGTGTTTCTCTGTGTGTCAGTATGTTTCTCTGGGTTTCTTCATGTGTGTTTGTGTGTGCGCTACGTGTTTCTTTGCCTGGGTGTGTATTTCTCTTCTTCTCTGCCATAACTCATTAGTCTCTTCTATTCCACCCTTGTTATTGGCCCGCCCTTCCTTTTTCTCCGCTCCTCCTCTATTGCTAAAGATGGTGACTCTACTGAAACGTTCAGTGTCTGTCCTCCATGCTCCTTTTCTTTAAACCCCTTTGTGCATAGATACAGGCCTGGTCTTTCAGGAGACCTTCATTGCTTTCCTCGAGGTCAAATGGGGCTGCGCGGTGTCTCGAGAGGGGAAAAGTGAGTGTTGTCACTCAGGAAGTAGCAAGGGTCACCGTTCCCACTCCCCTGGGCCAGCTGAACAGCTCCCGGGAAGTGACTCACCCACCCCCACTGCAAAGATACACCCTTTCACAGCACCTGGTTGGTATACCCGTCCCTGCTCTTCCCTGTGTCAAGGTACCCGTTAATGTCAGAAATGATTCTCTGATTATTTTCAGTATACTAGAAACACTCATATCGCTTCCTTAAAGGCTTGCCACCTTCTCAGAAATAAACATCGTCTGAGTGTTAAAAGTTTTTATATCTTGTACAGGGCTAGAACTGGTGGTTGGTAGCACACACTTTTTTGTAAAATTATTTTACCAAGACCGGTTCTCCCAGTGTTTACTTTCAAATAATTGAGGAAAATAGTACTTGTAAAGTAATCTGCTCTTGTCAGATTGTTTTTAATTAGACAAATTGTTGCAGGGATTCTGCTCAGACACAGAACTGTGCACAGAGACCCAGAACATCAGTGAATTGTGGTGGACCAAAAAACTCACCTCAGTGCCTAGAACCCCTAACCGACTAGCATCAGTGTCACATTAGCAGTTCGCCCTATAGCAAAGGTACCAATGATTAGACAACCCAGAACATGCGACTTAGGTTACTCTCAGGAATGGTGGGAATCAAGAACACTCTTTCGTTATATTCTCATACCAGTCCACAACATGGGCAAAGAAAGAGACACAATAAAGTTTAAAATATTTATTTTAACGCCGTGCTCTAAGATGCAGTATTTTTGCGAGCATAAGCTGACATATGATTAAAAATAATACGATCAGTATTGTTACAACTTCATAAAACACAAAAGGAGAAATCATATTATATTGATGGTGGGAACAGGTTATATAGCGCCTAGTATGCCACCCTCCCTAGCTAGGAATATGTTTATAAAATATAGAAGATCTCTTAGGCTTGAATAGGTGACCCCATACCTCCAAGATAAGCAGAAGTGAATCACATCAGGATCTGCAGTAGCTCTCTGTCTCTCTGGAAACGGACTTCCTTTCAGAGTGTCTAAATCATGCATGCAGTGTGATATTAAAGATGCCAGGATTCCAGCTAGCTGCAGCTGGGTGCATGTTATGTCTAGTGCACGAGTAGATCAGCCTGAACAACACCGAACATTGTTTTGATAACCTCGGAGGCTTCAGCACTCACTGTGCAGACTAAGGTCGAACTGTAAGTCTAGGGACGTTGAAAACAAGCCATTCTTATGTGAAGCAAATCACTCAGCCTAACTTACAACAACAGTTACATATAGTGTTGTGTGCAAAAGCAGCAAAAAGGTAAAATGGCGCCTAAACTTGTAATAAGCCTATGCTAACATAGCAATGTGCGCAAGTAAGGCCCAGCCCTCACGACGCCCTCCCTTGATTGGAACACGCACAGAAAGGGGGGCAATTTGAAACGCAGAGTTCAAGTTCGAGTGAGACAGAACCAAGTTCAAATTTTGCCAAACAAGAGAATTGGGAGTAATATTCCGAATCAGCAATTAAAAAATGTTTTCACTCTACACGAAGCAGGGGCTGTATAGTGTTCAAGGCGCTGAATGTGAATTTTAGCAAAAAAAATAAAAAATTATAAGTCACAAATGCGTCTGAAGTAGAAACCACTTCAATCCAAAAGTGTATAAGCACAGTATGTTGCAACTGCTTCCAATAGGAAGTCATTGTTCTCATCCAACAACATCTCAGCCATCCAATTCAATAAAGGGAAAGAACACATGTTCTTCGACAGCTGGAGCCTCTAGCACCATCAGAGGACAACTCGGGTGTTTTTCAAGAAAACTGCGTGCCAGAAAATCATGGGCTGCAGACCATATGTTAATGCAAATACTCTAGGGCTACTTCAGACCATTAAATCCCTGAAACCATTATGAGGAGAAGAACAAACAATAGTGACGCAAAAAAATTAGAAACATATAAAAAAGTATATTTGTTGGTTATCTTTATCTTTTTTTTGGTTCATTATAAGAACATATATTAGAAGTAGAAAAAATTCATACAGAGACTAGCTAAAATACTCAACATCCTGACTACATTCATTCACAACCACAAACATACTACATACACATAATCATATTGATATATATGATCTTTTCATCAAACATGATAGAATTTATAAAGGATGTGGCGAACAAATAATAACAGCACTTTGAGGAATGAATGGCTCTTTTAGATGGTTTCCAAACTGACTCTACTCGCGTTTTGACAGAAACACTGTCTTCATCAGGAGTTCCACCTCAGAATTTTGTGCTCAAGGAAAGATAATTGGCGTCCCTGAGTAGAAGATGAATGAAAAAATATTCTCCAGGATAAATATTCAAGTATGTCCAGCATATGTATGCAGACACTTAAGCTGTTTAAATAATACAGGTCGAAAAAGGATCTTGTATCATCAAGGATTAATACTCGTCACCCAGGATGCATCTGTGGATTTCTTGTACAGTGACGGCCTTTCTCAAAAAGAGATATTTAGTATGGTAACCGATTCCTCAAGAAGAAGACCCTGCTTGGACGGACGAGCTGCTAGTCCTTCAGATGGTTAAAATTGGATACGGTTCCGACGGTCCAAAAGGTATTAACAGCTCTGATCTTGATGTGGCAGCCACCCGGAGGGACTGAAAAAACGCTGAGAAGCAGACCAAATGTTCCAATTACCTAGGACTCCATGTGCCGATGCGCAGGCCATTATTCCAATACCAGTACAGTTTAACTCATGAGCAACTAAGGGACTCATTAGTAGATCATAATCCTGGTTTGGAGAACCGTGTTGCAGAGACACAAATCCAGAGCCCAATCGAAACCACAGCCCAGGCAATGGAAGACAGGCTGCACGCATGTGAAATACGAGAACCGTAAAGATAATCTATACGCCACACTTAAAGTGGCCAGCGGGAGTGCTCCATAGTAATCAAGCATCCTGTTAGGAAGCTGAAGCAGCCGGACAAATTGTTGTGGGGCACAGATTGTGCAGCCATTTTTTCAGTAAGGAAATCAACAGCAGTATACCGGCAGCCAAAGCAAGAATCAATGGTAGACCGCCAAAGACGCTGGAAAAAATAGGATGAAAAAATGCCGGTATCACATCAAATATAGTTTGGAATGAAGTCACAAGGCGAGAACTTACAATTTTAAAAAAGTGTGCCATGCCCGTGGTCTATGAGGCATTAAAGATTGTGTGAATCAAAGCCCTGAAATGGAGGGGGAGATCCGTATTTAATAGGGCATGTACCTCGGTGCGAGTGTTTGCCACGTGAAGGACGAATGTTTCACGGGAAGATATAAGGGCAACTTCTTTTTGAGACAAAAGAGCCCTTATTTGACTCATCGTGTTCAACTCTGCTTTCAAGGTCAGAATGGAAGGCCAGATGGATACATCGAGCTTCCCATGTGGAGGAAGAAACATCAAATTTTTGCAACAGACTACACTTTGGGAAACAGTCACATTGTACGGTATCCCTGACAGCATGCCACAGCAGTTTTCATTATTTAAAAGCAAATAACTACCGTTCGCTAACTACATGGAATTCAGGGTTACTGTCGGGACAGGATTCCCTTTTAGAATGCATGCTAAATTCGGGGCATTTGAATTACCAGAGCCGTGCAATTGGATGTTCCTGCAGACTAACGATTGATCAGGTGTGGAAGTGCAATCTTCACCTTTCAAATAAACTTCTTTACCCTCCCTCTAGCACCTACACGTAAATGGCAGAGACCAAGCTTCATGGAGATAAGCGCTACCTAACGGATCAAACCTGCCTATGGCATAATTCTTCATACATGAATCGAATTTGAAAAGGGGAAAGGGGAACGCTATTAACCCATGAATTAGCCACAGAGAAGAATTAAATTCGGCAACAGAAAAAGGCAATGGTTCTAATTTTTCAATATGCAAAAGTGAATATGCAGCATCTTTCATAGACATGAATTGTTGTTTCACAGTCAAATTAAACGGTAAAAACATAGAAGAAGTATTCATGTAGTCCCAAGGCACTTTACCAGCCTTCAGAGTCTGTAATGTCCAAGCAAATTGCATTATGGAACGCAATTGGTTCTGACCATGATACTGACACCTCGTCCTGTACTATATCAACCACATATGACACAATATTATCCAATGTATAAATTCGGGAAGAAAGGGTGTTAATGCTGTTATCAACCACTGCAAGCACCTTTTCCAATTTGGCTTGATCTATTTCACACAATCTAGAAGCTGTTTCAGTCTGAGACAGTTTCCAAGCTTCATTGTAAACAGCATATACCCATATTTTCGATCTGCCACCCACAGGGCCTTTAACAAAGTCATTTAGATCAACATCATTTAATTTGGACAGATGCACTTTAACTGACGCTAAGATGGAATGTTTGAGCTAGTTCTGACATAATTTGCCCACTGAATAGGTAGTAACAGAATGATCACCTTGAAAACGGGGATCCACCCTCATCTGCATGTAGCCAGGGGACAGACCCAGAAAACAATGTTGGCACATATCAGAAATTTTTTGCCACAGTAACCAACCTTGGGAATCAAAACTGGAAAATATTAAAAGACGAATTCAGCAACAGTGATTGTAACTCACTAAGGGATAAATCAGTGTGGTTGTTCCTCGAAGGGTTTTCTCCTAAATCAGTAAGAGAGGGCACCTTTAATTTTTTAGACGTAGCCAATCCAAAGCAGGTTGTTTGTAAAATCATCAAATTTAAAAACAACATATGGTTCGGATGAGACATGCATGATGCAAAGCTGCCAGTCCTTAGAACCCCAAACATATTTAACATCAATAGCGTCTTTCCACAGTTCATAGCCCCCAACTGCTAATTGATCAAGAAAGGACTTAGAATATAGTAATTTAGTTTTGGTAAGTCTAACTTTGGAAGAAGACTTGCCAGTTATCTTAAAATAAAATGTGTCAGGATTAGATTGATTAAAATCTGTAAAATATGGGATTTTTTTTCAAAAGAGTTTTTGAGCTGCCTTCAACTGGAGCTGGACAACGTTCTCATTGTGTATAATTAACCACATTTCTAAATGCGTTTGCTTTGTGCAGAAAATGATTGCCGTAGTGTTGGTAGCAAAATAAATCAGAATAATTGGCCAAGTCCAAATACAAATCTTCAGCATCAAAAGCAGCATAATATTTCAAATCAGAAAACAGAGCCTCAATGGCCTGGACATCCCAATCATCTGAGTGTATATTTTTTTACTACACCCCCCATTGAGACACATAGTACATTTGGAACATTAATAACCTCTGTGGGGGCGTGAATTTGAAATCTAACTGCATCCCATACAATCCGATCTAAAACGGGCCAAGCAGTAATGTTAACAAAAGTCTGGTCCCTCTTCATGAGGTGAGATGAGGAGTGGGGTGCCAAAGTTCCATCAATTAACCGAATTGAAGTTCTTTTTTTAACTGAGTCCATTCACCAAACGGAAAAAATACACCACAAATCCAATCGACATGAACAAAAAATTTGAAAAAAGCACCAGCCAAATGTAAGTCCAAGTGGGTATTAAAAAGTATTTCTTAAACCAAACAGCAAAAATCAAAATTTTCGATGGGGACTTTGATGCAACAGAGTCAGTGTCAAATGAAAAGTGTGACTGGTTAACTGCAGATGTGTGCAAATCAGGCATCGACAAGTCTGTACGGTAGGTATTCTCTGTTTTATCAAGGGGATCACCAGCCGGTGGATTCAATAAAGGATCAGTAACAATAGGCATCTCGATGGCAATGTCAGGCCTGATGGAACTCGCCGGAACCAAAACAGAATTTCTCAGCATCACTGGACAAGAGACCACTGGAGTCATACTAAAAAGAATCGGCCACTCGCTGTAATTTGACATTGTCAATGGAGATATACCGGTTTTCTTTGCGACCAGAAAGTGGTGGTAAAATGACTGTTCTTGTACCCTTCACTCTAAGCACAGGAACTGGTGCACGATATGAGGGGCCAAACTCCTTCTTGTTCTCCACCTTCTCCAGATCACCAACTTGGTGTAGCCAGCCAACTACCGGAATCTGAAGAGCAGCATCAGATGTGGAGGGCAAATGTTCCTTTGTAAGACTGTCTCTGGACTTTTGTAGGTCCTGTAACACAGTACAATGTTCATCTACGTCAAAGGATGCGGCTGACGCTGCGATGTCTAGACCCTCTAGGTCTGGACCAAACATTTTGATGCCAAAGAGCATTTCGTATGGGGTCCGCCCACCCAGAGACCTTCTATGGAGATTATTAAGTGCACGCTGCACGTTTTAGAGATGGGCTAGCCAGTACCGGCCTGTACCTAAAACCTTAGCTGTCAAGGATTGCTTTAAGTCACGGTTCATCCGCTCCACAACGTTATTGCCCTCAGGCCTGTATGGAGACGAAAATTTGACTTGGACCCCCAATGAACCCATGGCATCCTTGTACGCCTTAGAGTTGAACGCTGGAGACTGGTCCGAATGAATGGTGCCACATGCAAAAATTCCAACTAAGACACGCAAATACCTTATGGCAGTTCTGGCATCAGCACTCCTTTGTGGTAACACCCAAACAAAGAGTGTGCACGAATCAACTGCAACTAAGATGTACTTATACGCATTATCTAAAGAGAAAGGACAGCAGTGATCCAAATAAACACACCAAAGTGGTTTATTAGATATGTACAACTGTGTCTGGGGCGGGCGCGCGCAGGCGTTGAAGGTTTAATCTGCTGGCATATGTCAGAATGAAGGACATAATCACGCGTCTGTTTGTATAATCCACTGCACCAGTAACGCTGATGAAGGAGATATACAGTAGCTGACACTCTGGCGTGAGCTGAGGCCATACCCTCGTGAGCTGCTGTTATCAAGGCTTGCCTGCGGTCCGCGTTGGGAATCAACCTGTCACCAACGTCGTTAATTCTCACATAGGGATCTTTATCAGGATTTAGAAGTATTTAGAAGGGAACCCTCTAGGGTAATTACCTCCCTTCTCTGTTGCAGCAATAGCTGCCAAGATGTCATCATCAATCTTACTTTTGGAGCATGTAACTGCTGCCACTAAGTATGTCGCAACTGCAGTCTTCGCTGCTTTATCAGCAAGACAGTTATCAACAGCGTGTACCTCCAAGCATTGGTGACCAAGAGTATGAATTACAAACACGAATGGAAGCTTTTCTTTAAGCTCAGCCACTCGAACCCAAAGCATTTTGTGTGTCCAAAAGAACAGGTTGTCAGTGTAAGACTGAACACAGTAGTAAGAGTTGCTCACAATAGGAGTAGTCACACATGGGTCTGCATACTCCAGTGCAAGCACCAAAGCACGTAGCTCTGCCAATTGAGTGGTACAGTCCCCTAATGTCTGTGTATGCACAACATCGGACTTGAACTCTCCATTCACCATAGTACCAACCACTATTGTGCAGGCTGCAGAATAAGCATGTTTTGAATCTGTCGCCAGCTGCGCCGATCCGTCAGTGTATATGATACAATGGAAGCCCTCCAGCGGGCGCATGGTCAGAGGAGCAGGATGAACAAATTCATACTGCAAATACTCTTGTGTTTACAAAGAGGAGTCAAAGATGAATGTGACATCTGGAGATGTCAAGGATGTGGTCCATTGTATCCACCTGGGGTGCAAAGCTTTTGAATTAGGTACACTGGCCTTCATCACTGCCACCAAAGCAGGATACGGTGTAACAAAACACATGCGTTTCCCCAGCAACAGCGCTTGTTCTTTCAGAATCGCCATCTGCACTGCAGTCAAAACTTTTTCCACAGTGGAAAACCGCATTTCAGCCGAAGTGTACAAGTGTGACTTGTAAGTTATAGGGACTGTGTCACCCTCATTAAAAGTCAGGTATGTGAAACCAACTGCGCCTGGCACAATTCTTATCACTAGGTTTGTGTGGTTGTCACGAGTCAATAAGAACTTAGATTCAAGAAGATCAGACTGCAAAGATCACAAAATTGCAGAATGTTCAGGCAGCCAGCAAGATTTGGTAAAAGTAGGTTGTACCAAGGCATGAAGCGGCTTGATACGCTGGGCATATTCGGGAATGTAGGTATGACCGAAATTTTAAAAACCCTGCAGAGATTGTAGTTTTTTTCAGAGTTTTCGGAGCGCGCAGCAGTATGCATTTTTCCAGGAAGTGAGGTGCTAAACCTCGAACTTCATTGTTGAGCTCGTAGCCCAGGAACATTACTGTGTACTCTGCAATGTGTGATTTCGCAAAGTTAAATTTGTAACCGAAGTCCCCAAGCATACAAATGACGCGGTCAACGCGACACAGAAGTGGCCATAATTCGTCGTCTGTGAGATAAATGTCATCCACATTCGAACACACATCCGGGTCGAGTCTCTCCAAAAGAGAGACAATGCGGGTGGCAAAGACGCCTGGACTGTTCTTATAGCCCATAGCTAATCTTCTGAACTGTTTTTGTTTACCGTCACAGGTAAAAGCTGTCCATTGACAACTGAGAGGGGACAGGTTATGGCTAAAAAAGCCATTGGACATGTCAAGAGTGGTTTTTAAATGTTTACGCACAAGACTATCCAAAAGGACAGAACAGTGAGTATTATGTACTGCGCAGGTCCGACAATGAGAGTTCAAGAGCCAGTAATCCAACACCAAGCGGTGTGAGCCATCAGGCTCGGTCACAGTAAAAAGAGGATTATTCATCAGAGACACACACGTCTCAATTACACCTTGATACTCCAATTGTTCAAGGATTTCAGCCACGGGAGCTTTTGCTTCATGTCAGACGGGATTTTGGGGTTGAGGCTGTGGCATAGACCGCAATGGTATCTCATGTCTGGGGGAAAATTTGCCCCATCCACATTGAGTACGGTACAATGCCGGTGCAAGCACCTTGGCCCACTCTTCTACAAAATTCAGCACCTGCTCCTTCGGCACTGTGTGTGCGAAAGCAAGGAGGATTACCTCCTCCCCTTGCGGAGTGGACAGAACGAAGGGTGGGGACAAAATATCAAAATATCGTATGTAGTAGTCAGATTCTCCCAAAATACCCCTTTTATAGTACGCTGTATGTCACCTTCAATGAAAAGGACTATTTCATAAAGTCTTTCAGGGGGAGCCACTCTAGTGTCAGCTGTCTCAACAGTAACAAACGTGTAAGTTGCTGTCACCTTCAGAAATGGACGCAATGCTTCCCGCACTACTGTAATTTCTGCTGCGCTGTCTAACAGCATCAGCATCCATGTCAGATTCCGAAGCTGCGTTCTCACTATCCGTGGCATACCTCGCTGTTAAAGCAGCAACTTTCTTCTTCTGAAACTGGAGTCTTTGACGCGGAGAGTCGCCTTGCTTGCCTTTACCCTCGGTCTTACGGGGCTGCTCATGGCTTTGTTGGGCACCCCAACCTCTGCCGCGGTCTCCTCCACTGGTGGGTGAGACCAATGTGTCCTGCAAAGAGCGAGGAGAACGTTGATCAGGAACTTGAAAATGATCAGGTGACCTAATACTAGCACTGTTGCGCAAATCATATGTGTGTTCAGTAGACTCAGGTATTGGCGAAGCAGGACGTGACCTCTGTTTCTGTTGCTTTTTCCCCTGTTTTTTATTCTCCTTCCATTTCGGCTTTGGAAAAGAGGGGCGCTCATCTTCATCAGAAGACACCACTTTAGTTTGCTTCTGCACTGCTGTTTTAGCAAAAGGCTTAACACCCAAACTATTGCGGCCAATGGTTTTATAAGCATCAGCAATGATTTTCGGTAACTGCCGGGGCTTATCGGCATTGGGGACTGTGCTTGAAGCATTAGACACGTGGAAGCTTACAGCATCCCCCTTAACATTAGCAAGGACGAGATCGGAAACAACCTCAAAGGCTCCAACGAGTATCATTCCCAATTCAACAGCCGCCTCCGTCCCGTGTTCATCTTGGACACGCATAATGATGGAGGGTAGTGTAGTATGGCCTAAGGCCTGCTTTTGCGCGCATGTTATGTTAGCATGGCTTATTAGAAGTTTAAACGCATTTTACCTTTTGCTGCTTTTGCACACGACACTGCATAGCTGTTTTTGTATGTTAGCCTTCATGAAGGTCTACACATGAGAAATGGTTTGTTTTTGACATCTCTAGACTTACATCATGCTCCTAGTCTGAAAAGTGAGTGCTGAAGCCATCAAGTTTATCAAAACATGTTAGCTGTTTTTCAACATGTTCGTGTAACACTTTCTAGACACAACATTTTGGCAGCTAAGAGCCAAGTAAGATTTTGGCGCCTTTATTATTCCACACTTGCCGTGATTTCACACACTTGGAAGATTTCCGTTTCCAGGGATGCAGAGAGCCTATGCAATTTACTCTTACTGTGCGGAAAGGTAATGGGGTCCCCCACATGAGCCTAAGAGACCTTCTATAGTTTATAATACGTAGTTCCTATATAGGGAGGGTGTTAAACTAGGCACTATAGGACCTGTTTTCACCATCATTGTAATATGATTTCTCCTTTTGTATTTTATGGAATTGTAACCATGCTAACCATATTATTTTTAATTATATGTCTGCTTATGTTGGCTAAAATACTGCACATGAGATCACGTCTTTAAAATAAATATTTTAACCTTACCGTGTCTCTTATTTACTCTTGTTGTGGACTGGTATGATAGTATAACAAAAGAGTATTCTCACTTCCCACCATTCCTGAGCTGGTCCTTAGTCGCATGTTCTAGGTTGTGTAATCATTGGTTACTTTGCTATAGGATGAAGAGCTAATGTGATACTGATGCTAGCTGGTTGGGGTTTTTCTAGGTACTGAGGTGCGTTTCTGGTACACCACAATTCACTGATGTCCTAGGTCTCTGTGCACAGTTCTGTGTATGAGCAGGATCCTTGCAATATGGCGCCATCAACGAGTGTGGTCTTATTGTGAGACACTTGAGTAGTGCTTGTATCAGTCCACGACCCCCGGTGTTCAGTAGTGATGGAAAAACCTAACTATAGTTACATAGGTCTTTTCATGCTTGATAATATAAAAACGGTTTTTTATTGAATTACTACCCAGTTGTGCATTTTTATATTGCATTGTACTTATCTTTCACTGTGTCGATATGGCTGCATTTGATATCCCAGCACACAGTCGCTTGGCTGTGCGGAATCATTTGCAGGATATCCTTGTTTCTTTGGAAGGACAGGCAGTTGTTTTTGTTGTATCGGCTGACGTAGCGTTCCCGTTTGAGCAATTTTACTCATGGGTCACGTTTCCTGCGATAGATGCCGTGTTTGGTGTATTTCATACTTACACCCAGGCTGCCGTGCCTGCAGAGTACGCTCCATATAGGACACAGGAAGTTCCGATTTCTGCTTGGCAGCATGACGTTTGGTTTAATGGCGCCCTCCCACACGTTATAACAGTGGTCAGACAAGGACCGTTGTCAATCCCAGGCGCTTCTTGGCCTGTGTTAGCTGCTTATACCCCGCATCCTAATGCGCCGCAGTTAACAGCTCCGCAACTAAGACCCCTCTATGTCTCTGCTGTGTCGGTGATAAGGGGTCTGGTTCATTACATTTCCCACAACCTCCCGGGTTGGGCCCCGGGGGGTGTAGCGAATCCAGTTGGGCCGAGCGGACTGAAGCTTAGTGCCGTTTTGGTTAATGCGATCATGGGCAAGCGTTCCCAGGATAAGGATGAGATGCCTTTTTGGCTTGCCGAGAAATTTGACCAACTGCAGGCAGTATTCCCGAATACTTCACCTGTGGAAAAGCACAGGATCCTTACTATTAGTTTGCAGAAAGACTTAGTGCCAGACGTAAATGACTGTCCCACTTGGGGTGTGATTTTTGCGGCAGTCTATACTAGGTGCTTTGGCACCCCGTCAATGGCTGTCCTGCCCTCCGTCATTAAGCGTGTTCAGGATGAGCACGGGTCGGAGGCAGCTGTGGAATTGGGAATGTGACTTGTGGGAGCGTTTGACATGGTTCGCGATCTCGTCCTTGCTAATGTCAAGGGAGATGCGGTAAGTTTCCAGGTGTATAATGCTTTGCACAATATTCCAGAGGCCGAGAAACCCCGTCAGTTACCGAGGATTATTACGGAGGCTTATAAGACCGTTGGCCGTAATAGTTTGAGTGTTAAGCCTTTTGCTAAAAAACAAGCACAACAGCAAACTCAGCAGGCGTCATCTGATAAAGATGACCGCCCGAAAGTTCCGAAACAAAATTGGAGAAAGAACAAAAAACAGGGGAAACAACAACAGAAACAGGGGCCCCGTCCTGTTTCATCTACACCTGCCTCTACTGAGCGTACATATGAGTTGCGCGACCGCACTACAATTAAGTCTCCTGATAGATTTCAGGTCCCTGAACAACGTTCTCCTCGCTCTTTGCAGGAAACATCGGTAATACCCACCGGTGGAGGAGGCGGCGGCAGAGGACAAGGTGCCCAACAGAGCCGTGAGCAGCCAGGCAAGGCTGATGGAAAAGGCAAGCAGGACAAGTCACTGCGTCAAAAACCCCAGTTTCAGAAGAAGAAGGCCCCAGTTTCAGAAGAAGAAAGTTGCTGCAGTAACAGCGAGATATGCCACAGATAGTGAGAACACAGCTTTGGAATCTGATATGGGCGCTGACGCTGCTGGACAGCGCGGCAGAGATTACCATCATTCGAGAGGCGTTGCGTCCACTACTGAAGGTGACAGCGACTGACACCTTCGTTGTAGTTGAGACAGCTGACACTAGAGTGGCTCCCCCTGAAAGACTTTATGAAATTGTCCTCATAATTGAAGATGACATAGCACGTACCATAAAAGGGGTATTTTGGGAAAATCTTACTACTACCTATGATATTTTGTTGGCGGAGGTCGACTGGCCCCCACCCTTTGTCTTAGCTGCTCCACAAGCGGAGGAGGTGATCCTCCCTGATTTCTCGCACACAGTGCCGAAGGAGCAGGCACTGCAGTTTGCAGAAGATTGGGCTAAGGCGATAGCGCCGGCGTTGTACCGTACTCACTATGGATGGGATAAACTTTCCCCTCGACATGAGATTCCTTTGTGGTCTATGCCACAGTCTCAACCCCAGTACCCCATGCGGCGAGAAGTGAAAGCTTCCGTTGTGGAAATCCTTGAACAATTGGAATATCAAGGTGTAATTCAAACGTCTGTGTCTCCGATGAATAACCCTCTTTTTACTGTGACCAAGCCAGATGGCTCGTACCGTTTGGTATTGGATTACCGCCACCTAAACTCACATTGTTGTACGTGCGCGGTGCAGAATACTCACAGTTCTGCTCTTGTGGTTAGTCTCATGTGTAAAATGTTCAAAACCACACTTGACATATCCAATGTTTTTTTTGCCCACAATCTGTCCCCTCTTAGTAGTCAATGGACAGCTTTTACCAGTGGTGGCAAACAACGCCAATTTCTCCATTTAGCTATGGGCTACAAGAATAGTCCAGGCGTCTTTGCCGCCGGTATTGTCTGCCTTTTGGAGAGACTCGACGCAGATGCATGTTCGTATGTGGATGACATTTATATCACAGACGACGAATTATGGCCGCATCTGTGCCATGTAGACTGTGAGAAAGTGCCATCTTTCTTGCCTTGGTATGCCCCCACTTTTTTCTGAACTTCTGATGTGCTTGACTGAGTGTGCCCTGGGTCCCTTCCAATCAGGTACCCAGGGCCTGCGTTCCTTCCCTAAAAAGAAAAGCTATGCTGAAACAAAATACCGAATTGGCACCTCTGGCCACCTGTCAGTACCTAGTAAATGGTTACAAATGGGGGTGGGGTCGCACACTACTCACACACCGGCGGTGTCGCCCCTAAGGACTCTGGTCAATGTAGTAAAGTGTTCGCGATGCATCATCTTTCGATCTTCTGCTATCTTCGCTGTCTTCGCCATCCCTGGACACGTGTTTCGGGGTATTACCCCTCATCAGCAGGGATAGGCCGTGTACTGGGGTCGCCGATGGCTGCCAATATCTGCCAGGTATAGTACCACTCAGGCGCGTAGGTGCGGGATCCCAGGCTCGTCAGCCCGCTGCTCAAGGGAGCTTTAAAGTTACAAATGGGGGTGGGGTCGCACACTACTCACACACCGGCGGTGTCGCCCCTAAGGACTCTGGTCAATGTAGTAAAGTGTTCGCGATGCATCATCTTTCGATCTTCTGCTATCTTCGCTGTCTTCGCCATCCCTGGACACGTGTTTCGGGGTATTACCACTCATCAGCAGGGATAGGCCGTGTACTGGGGTCGCCGATGGCTGCCAATATCTGCCAGGTATAGTACCACTCAGGCGCGTAGGTGCGGGATCCCAGGCTCGTCAGCCCGCTGCTCAAGGGAGCTTTAAAGTTACAAATGGGGGTGGGGTCGCACACTACTCACACACCGGCGGTGTCGCCCCTAAGGACTCTGGTCAATGTAGTAAAGTGTTCGCGATGCATCATCTTTCGATCTTCTGCTATCTTCGCTGTCTTCGCCATCCCTGGACACGTGTTTCGGGGTATTACCCCTCATCAGCAGGGATAGGCCGTGTACTGGGGTCGCCGATGGCTGCCAATATCTGCCAGGTATAGTACCACTCAGGCGCGTAGGTGCGGGATCCCAGGCTCGTCAGCCCGCTGCTCAAGGGAGCTTTAAAGTTACAAACGGGGGTGGGGTCGCACACTACTCACACACCGGCGGTGTCGCCCCTAAAGACTCTGGTCAATGTAGTAAAGTGTTTGCGATGCATCATCTTTCGATCTTCTGCTATCTTCGCTGTCTTCGCCATCCCTGGACACGTGTTTCGGGGTATTACCCCTCATCAGCAGGGATAGGCCGTGTACTGGGGTCGCCGATGGCTGCCAATATCTGCCAGGTATAGTACCACTCAGGCGCGTAGGTGCGGGATCCCAGGCTCGTCAACCTAGTAAATGGTCCCTAGGTACACAGGGCATGGTGACCGAGGAGACCCCTGAGGGCTGCAGCACTTATTGTGCCACCCTCATGCGCCCTGTACCCTAGCACCCACACACTGCCTTTGCAGGCTAAGTGCCTAAGTACAGAACTAAAACAAGAGTCGACATGGCACACATCCCTGTGTGCCATGCCCACAGAACCCACTGCCCTGGCATACTTCAGTCACCCTTCTAGCTGGGTGCCCTATGCCAGAGGTGAGGGCACAGGGGCATGAGCCCTGTGCCCCTACAGTACCCAGGGCCATTCCTGGGCACTGTAAGTGCAGTGATGACATTTAAGAGTATATGGTGCTGGGAGGTTGTCATTACGAACTCTACAGCACCATAATGGCTACACTGAAGACTGATAGGTTTGGTACCAAACTTCTCAGCACATTAAACCCGCACTGATGTCAGCGTGGGATTTAATGTAAAATGCATGAGAAGGCATCTTAGAGATGCCCTCCAAAACCCGAACCTACAATCCACGTATGGGCTGAGTGGCTGCAGAGGCTGCCACACATCAGACATGTTGCTGGACCCCTGGGTGGAGAGCCCCCCGCTCTCCTGGGCCTGAAACAATGCACATACTGGGCGAGGTGATATGTCTCCTCCCCCAGGATGGACAGGGGGGGAAGCTTCAAAGGCATACCACCACTCAGAGCTACTCCAGACCATTTGATGTACCCAGCAACTGGCCCCCCCACCCGTTCTACCCCCACTCTGGTGGGAAGACTGGCGGGAAAAATTACGTCAGGAAGGAGGGTGTGACAACCTTTGCCAACTCCACCCCTCAGGTGGAGGAGGCGAGGTGAAGTACGACCCTGGGCTCCGGCCATCTTGTAGATGGGGAGCCCTGCCCAATCCCAGCTAGGCTCCTGCCCCCCTCCCACAGGAGAGGAGCAGGCTAGGGGGTGTCCTCACCCCAGGACAGGGACCCGTTGGTCCCTTGCCTTGCCCTACCTGTAACGCCCTTAAATTTAGTATTTAGGGGCTCCCTGAACCTTCTTTCCTTAGATCCCGATACCAAAAGAAGAAAGAAGATCAAGAAGAAGACCCGCCGCGCAGCTGCTAACAACAAGACAACAACAACTGACTTGGCCCCAGCCCTACCGGCCTGTTGATCCTGGAACCTGCTCCTGCCTAATCCCAGCGACCTCCGCGGACAGCAACCTTGGGACACCCAGAGGACCTGCCTGCCTTGACCCTCTCGAAGATTGGGACTCCCATCATCAGAGGCTCTGCTGCAACAACCCACCTGGTGCCCACCAGGAAGCTCCGGACCAGCCCACTCTGCACCAGCCAAGCCCGGGCCGGGCCAACCCAAACCAAGACCACGAGGACGTCCCCCCGGCGACTGGGACCCGAAGTTCAGTGCCCAAAGACCCTCCTCGACGAACCAGCCGATGCCTGCAGACTCAGAACCAGGGGCCACCCCAACCGCGACCAGCCGAGGGTAAGCTTTTCTGACCCCCAAAGATACCCCTACACACGGCGTCCCGCGGCCCCCTCTGCCTCCCTTTGGGGTTCCTACCTATGCTCCAAGATCCCAACTTACCTCTCGAAGTGCTGGTCACCCCTGGAGAGTCACCGTCCCCGAACCTGCAGCCTTTGTTCCTTTTTCAAGATCCTCATTGGATAACATTGAGTGCCCAACGGCTCAAAAGCACCCTGCACCCAGCCACCAGAGTGCCGCTGGCTGTGACCTCTCTGTCCTATCTTACTTCCCCCTTGCCCTAAGCAAGTGACCAGGAGCCCAGCTCCCAGAGCCGCGTGGCCTGCTAGCCAGCCGCCACCAACCGAAGGCCCCCCTTACCTCATTGGATAACATTGGGCCTACCTACCTCTGCACCCGGCCGCCCCTGCGCCGCTGGGACTGAACTAACTGTACTCACCTGACCTGGGGGACCCATGAGTCTACGCCCAGAACCCTAACTTCACCAAACAAGTACTCACCTGGAAACCTGTAATTCACTTACCTCCCATTGGATAACATTGACCTATTCTTACTCGAATATTTTCTAAGTGTGGAGTTTTGAAAACTGAAAATATTCCTATAAAATCAGCCAAAGTCCGAATTAAAAAATACTCACCTGTGATCAGGGGAGAAGCCAGTACTGTACGTTTCAACCCAGTACTGAACCGAAAAAGTAATCCCTAGCGGGTTTACTAGTAACCTGTATTTTCTCCATAGGAACCCATTGTCTGCTTTTCTTTGAAATTTCTTCTATGTGTCTGCTTTTGAAAACTCAAAAAGACAAAGGAGGACCCCTTGCTATCCAATACGGTACAGGGGGAAAATGCAATAACGTAGTGATGTCCCTAGTACAAAAATGCATATACAGGACCTTATTGTTAGGTGATATTATGGTTGTCAGAGCTCACAAGAAAAACATACAGTACCACAATGTCAGAAATAAGATATATAAAACAAATGAAACATGTAGATTCAAAAACAATTCATATAAAAATGTATCATTTATTACATATGTCACCAATAAATACACATATCAGAATCATAATCATGTTAAAATCATATCCAAGAACCAGTGGTTCCAAGAGAACAGTTGTCGACGCAGCGTTTCGGTTTTATACTTTAAAACACCTTCATCAGGACCGTTATTCTAGATAACAAGGAACATACAATTAATTGGCACTTCCTAATAGCATCATCATAAACATTTCTCTACATCCAGTTTTTTTTTTAAAACATACAAAATAGTGATAACAAATCATTGTGGCATTGTTAAATTTATTTTTTTAAAACACAGAATTTCTAATATTTTGAGCTCTCAACCCAGTTTGAATGACAAAACCACTAATATCCCTATTTTAAAGTATTATTTTATATCAATATCTCTACTCCTTACTATGAGTTTATGCAGTATTCCAAAAATGGATAACATACCTCAAAATGTCACATGGAGTGTGCAAACAAGGGGATGTCCTATGTTTTTTCTCTCTTATGTACTTCTAGCGACATCCATTATGCACACATTTAAAAGATCTTAAAATCTTCTTATCAGGGTGACCACCTTTAAACATAAAAAATGTCACCAACATTGCCCACAATCATCATGAAGATGTTATGTCTTAAATTCAATATGGTTGGGTGAATTACCTTAGAACAGTTAATATGCCAACATGAATTAATGTATGCTGGAGCCACCGATATCTTCAAATTAAAAACAGGTTCTGAAAACAATATATTTTAAAAAATCAATATGATTGGGACCTGTTTATCTTGCTTAATAGTTATGTCCAGGGTTGCAATAAATTCCTTACCGGTTTTGGTTACAAATGGTGGCGCACTGTATTAGCGATTGGATAATCTTCAATTTTTAAAAATGCGCTATGTTCAGGGGAGGTCCTCCTGAAAGGGGTCTTTTGATGCGACCGCCTGTGGATATTATAAAAATATATCAGGGATATTTATAGTCCCTATTCATAATCGACTAACACAGCTTTTTATCTCTAAGTATGTTGTTATATCCAATCAATAGAAACTCGCCGCTAACTTGCATCTTTTTGGTTGTTTATCAAGTTCGAATTCGCGTGCCGTATTAAAAATCGCGAACATTTTTTTGTCCCCGTCTATAATCTACAGTTAAAAAAGATTTAAAAAGCCAATCATTCAACATCTTAGTTTCGTTGAATCGCTGGCGGATTATTGCTAGGATCATAATTATGCGTCCTCTAGGTGGACTAAGAGGAACCGAATACATTGTAGCAATACTTTGTTTAAAACGACATTGCTATGGGACAAAGTATCCACAGGTTTTACCGAGAGCGTTACCCCGTGGCGTTGCTATTTGTGTTTTGCCCTCGATGCTCAAACTATGAATGAGCACCCCCAAGGTAAACTTAGACGCGCGTCTGGTCTCTGCTCTCTCTTTTCTAATTCATTGATGCCATGCACAAGCGCCATACAGTTACTACCTAATGGCTCACCGTTGAATAGCAATCCGGCCTCCCTGCTCCAGTACAACCAGTTTCTATTCCAAGGATGTCGTCTGGAGGCCGAGATTGCGGCGAGGTTTAAATCTATGTGTCTAACCAATCGTTATTCGGTGTGGCTCACACGTGATTATCGTGAGGGCGGAACGTAACTGATATTACTCTCTCATGTTTACTTTTCGGGAGAAAACTTTATTTAAACATTTAAAGCTTCGTACCGAAACACACATATGTACCGGGAATAAAATCTTGTAAATTGAAGCTATTTCCCGCATCGTGTTTCCATTCATTTGTGAATTTATTACGACCGGCCGCTTTTACCATAAATTATTAGTTGTACAAAGGAGTCGGTAACAATTAAATGCTACACTACATACTGCTATTTAATGTTTAATACAATCTCAGTATTCTTGAGTTTTTAGTTTTAAACAAAGTAGTAGTTTTAAGATCCTATTTTGTGTTCCTGTACTCAAAATAAATGGCCATGAATTATAATCCTATTTACTATCCATATGCTAAAGATAAATAGTGACTTTATTAAGGGAAGAGTCAGTATCGCTACCGTGCCTCATGAAAGGATCTTATAGCAAAATACGTTCCCAGTCTTCTCTGGTATTTAAGCCATTTCTGACCGTGTTAAGGCGGGACATATAAAATTGTTCACGTTTCTTCCTTTTGCTGTTCATATCTCCGCCTCTGGTGTTAAGGTATAAAACCTCTAGACCACACCACTTGAGGTCATGTGTTGTATGTTGTGCTTTAAACCAGTGTTCAGCTACAGGTGCGCCGCTTTTTTGGGTTCTAATGGCCGACCTGTGTTCGTTTAGTCTGATACGTACTTCTCTTGATGTTTCACCTATATATAAGATTACAGGGTTATTTTATCATGTAGATCAGATTTTTGGTACGGCAGTTAATGAAACTCACAGAGACATTGTCATGTGTTATGCATGCACCTTTCAAGATTTGATCACAGTTGGAGCAGCCCCTGCACGGAAAAGTCCCAGTAGGAAGAGGAGCATTAGTGATACATGATTGTGTCAGATCAGCAGCATACCTATATGTATGGACCAAACTATTTCTTATTGTTCGATTCCTTCTAAGGAAAACATAGGTTTAGGGATCTTCTCTTTCTTACTATTAGTTATCAAGTTCCAATTCCTATTTATTATGTTTTTGATTTTATTGCTCGCCGAGTTGTAGTTGGTCACAAAAATCAATGGTTGTGGCCGATTGTCCTCTTTAGCTTTTTTTGTAAAGAGATTCTCTCTGTTGAAGTATTTAGCTCTTTTGTAAGCATGTCGTACCATCCGTTTGGGGTAGCCTCTATCCAAATATTTTTGTTTCAATATATTGGCATGTTTATCAAAGTCCCTGAGAGTTGTGCAATTTCTTTTTAGTCTTAAGAATTGGCCAAAAGGAATGTTATTCTTCTGGCATGGAGGATGATTACTTTTATAGTGTAGCATCGTATTCCTGTCAGTCGGTTTCGTGAAAAGTTCTACATTCAAGATGACATTTGTGTGTTCAATAATCACATCAAGAAATTCACACTTATCCCTGTCACTATGGGAAGTGAATTTGAGATTGGTATCACCCAGATTTAGCCCTGAACATAGCACATTTTTAAAAATGGAAGATTATCCAATCGCTAATACAGTGCGCCACTATTTTTAACCAAAACCGGTAAGGAATTCATTGCAACCCTTGGACATAATTATTAAGCAAGATAAACAGGTCCCAATCCTATTGATTTTTTACGATATATTGTTTTCAGAACCTGTTTTTAATTTGAAGATATCGGTGGCTCCAGCATACATTAATTCATGTTGGCATCTTAACTGTTCTAAGGTAATTCACCCAACCATATTGAATTTAAGACATAACATCTTCATGATGATTGTGAGCAATGTTGGTGACATTTTTTATGTATTAAGGTGGTCACCCTGATAAGAAGATTTTAAGATCTTTTAAATTCGTGCATAATGGATGTCACTAGAAGTACATAAGAGAGAAAAAACATAGGACATCCCCTTGTTTGCACACTCCATGTGAGATTTTGAGGTATGTTATCCATTTTTGGAATACTGTATAAACTATTGATATATTGATATCAAATATTACTTTAGAATAGGGATATTAGTGGTTTTGTCATTCAAACTGGGTTGAGAGCTCAAAATATTTGAAATTCTTTGTTTTTAAAAAAATGTAACAATGCCACAATGATTTGTTATCACTATTTTGTATGTTTTTTTCCAAAAACTGGATGTAGAGAAATGTTTATGATGATGCTATTAGGAAGTGTCAATTAATTGTATGTTCCTTATTATCTAGAGTAACGGTCCTGATGAAGGTGTTTTAAAGCATAAAACAGAAACGCTGCATCGACAACTGTTCTCTTGGAACCACTGGTTCTTGGATATGATTTTAACATGATTATGATTCTGATATATGTATTTATTGGTGACATATGTAATAAATGATATATGCTGTGAAATTGACCGAGTGCTGCGCTGAAACGCACTCACCTCTGGGAGACTGCTGCTGCTGGGCGCTGGGCTGCTGACGCCGTTTGTGAACCCTGTCGACGGCGCCATCCACCATCTCGGCTGCCAAGGGGAGGAACTACGGTTCCCAGCGTCCCTAGCGGCCGTACACCACCACTTCCTGTCCCGCGCACCAGGAGGTGCTTAAAATCGCGGAGCTCCCTCGGTGGAGCGGGGACTGCTGTGAAATTGACCGAGTGCTGCGCTGAAACGCACTCACCTCTGGGAGACTGCTGCTGCTGGGCGCTGGGCTGCTGACGCCGTTTGTGAACCCTGTTGACGGCGCCATCCACCATCTCGGCTGCCAAGGGGAGGAACTACGGTTCCCAGCGTCCCTAGCGGCCGTACACCACCACTTCCTGTCCCGCGCACCAGGAGGTGCTTAAAATCGCGGAGCTCCCTCGGTGGAGCGGGGACTGCTGTGAAATTGACCGAGTGCTGCGCTGAAACGCACTCACCTCTGGGAGACTGCTGCTGCTGGGCGCTGGGCTGCTGACGCCGTTTGTGAACCCTGTTGACGGCGCCATCCACCATCTCGGCTGCCAATGGGAGGAACTACGGTTCCCAGCGTCCCTAGCGGCCGTACACCACCACTTCCTGTCCCGCGCACCAGGAGGTGCTTAAAATCGCGGAGCTCCCTCGGTGGAGCGGGGACTGCTGTGAAATTGACCGAGTGCTGCGCTGAAACGCACTCACCTCTGGGAGACTGCTGCTGCTGGGCGCTGGGCTGCTGACGCCGTTTGTGAACCCTGTTGACGGCGCCATCCACCATCTCGGCTGCCAAGGGGAGGAACTACGGTTCCCAGCGTCCCTAGCGGCCGTACACCACCACTTCCTGTCCCGCGCACCAGGATGTGCTTAAAATCGCGGAGCTCCCTCGGTGGAGCGGGGACTGCTGTGAAATTGACCGAGTGCTGCGCTGAAACGCACTCACCTCTGGGAGACTGCTGCTGCTGGGCGCTGGGCTGCTGACGCCGTTTGTGAACCCTGTTGACGGCGCCATCCACCATCTCGGCTGCCAAGGGGAGGAACTACGGTTCCCAGCGTCCCTAGCGGCCGTACACCACCACTTCCTGTCCCGCGCACCAGGAGGTGCTTAAAATCGCGGAGCTTCCTCCGCGTCGCGGTCGCGCGCGGACGGCGCCGGGCGGAGCCCGGGCAGAGGGCGGGCCGTCTGTGGCCGTCAGTGGCCAGCAGTGGTCGGGCGGGCCACCCCCCTAACATTTCCCCTCAAAGGTGAGCACTTTACTAGGATCACAAAATGGGCGATTGTACGGCTATCGGCAACAATATTGATGTTTCAACCCAGGGTGTTGATACCTCCGTCTCCCTTATTACATCCTTTGAGACATTGATAGAAACAGCTTTCAATGAGATCGTGGAGACTGAGAGGAGGTTTTCCATGGGATCACTTACCACCAACAATAAACCGAGTGTAACAAGTAGTACAAGTTGTACAAATGGAAATATACATATAACCCCTGCAGTCATTGTGGTTAAGCCATCACATCCTCCTGTTAATGTGCCCATTGTTCTGGATGACGAAAATACCGTCACTTACATAGCACCAGACCCCGCCTCTTCAATGCCAGCTGTTGTCACCCCAAAGCCGGTACTGATATCAACACCCCCTGTATCCTCGCTGACTGAAATCGTTCCTACTATTACAATAGCTTCCCAGGACGACGTTATTACCCTGGACAGTATGGAATCTAGTAGCAATAAACAGGGAGGGGAAAAACGCAAAAGAGGCATTACTAAGCAAAGTGCTAACAAAAGGAAACAACCCCTAATCCACAAGAATCAGCCTACACCTTGTGGTAAATAAATAAATAATACCTCTATTTTTGACTAGATATAACAATAACAGATAGCTCAATAAATAAGAGTCAAGATTCGAGGTAGTAGGAGTTTGCAGGTTTAATACAGCATAAAGGACAGGAACAGGACAACCTGCACGGGGGAGATCTGGGATGGCTAGCAACTTTTAATAACAGTGCACAAGCATATATAGTTAAACAAAATACATGATGTTCAATACAATAGGCGTAGCAATGGGCAGGGCCTGTAGCAGTCGCGAAAGATAAGGGTGAAAGTGGGTGTAACAAGAGGCGTGAACAGGGCGTATACATAGACATGTGATGTAAACGTAACAGAATATGTCATAAATGGGGCGGAAACATGGAGGGGGCTACCTAAGGAGCCGGGACCTCTAACCTAGTGGTGCGCGCAAGCTGGCAATGACGTGTTACTAGGGAGAAGCTGGGGGCTATGACTTCTGCGCTAGAAGGAGAGACTGAAGTCTGGAGAGTCAGAGCGACATGTACCTAAACACTATCTAGTATCTAATGTTTAGAGAACATATTGATAGAATCCAAAAGTTATCAGGGTAAAGGCTAACAGACTCTAAGACTGGTGCATGCATTATTCTACATGTAGTGCGTGTTGAGGAATATTAAATGACCATTAATACAGTATTTCTCTCAAATGGAGACGTAAAGGCTAGACCATGACGGAAACTATTGATGCGATTCAGTAGCTTAGGAATGCAGAGAAGGAGGGCTGGACTGATAACTAGAATCATAACATACTCTTGGCAGACTGGCAGGCAGAGCCAGGCCGAGCCGGGCACTGTGAGGCAGGAAGTAAGTGAAGGGTCAGGGATACAGGTGGGGGCTGTATCGCTCCTCGGAGAGGGTTCAGGAGACAGGAGCTGAATCTGAGTCCGGGCCCTTTTGAGGCCTAGAAACGGGGACTTTCAATGAAATAACGTGCACACTGAGAAACGTGGCAACGTAACTTTACATAGGCCTAATACTCGTAGCTTTCACGAGAACTGGAAACTGGCATACTAGAGTTGGACACAACTGTAATTACGTCTTTAATCGATCATGGGGAATACATATGCATATTAATCATGCACGTATAACATAGGATGGGGGACACGTAGGGACACAGAACATGGCAAAATTTACTTTTCCACATTCCCTCCTTGTCACTACGTTTCCATCAGGAAACATCAATATTCATGATACCATCTATCATTTCATACAGTATCATTTGCTCGTCTCGAATTGTCTTGGAACGGGATCTAGGACGGGACTTGGGACTAGGAATACAAGAGGTAGCACAAATGCCGCAAATCGCAGGGCCACATTGTATACAGAGGCAGCAACTGAATATGATCGCTACTGCAATACCTAGAAAGGACAATACTTTCCATCCCCATGCAGAAATTATACCCAAAACCAACCGGACCATGTCCAGGTGCCTGGATTCTGGTGTAACTGATGGGCAATTTTATGAAGTCTGGTTATAGCTGAATAAACAGACGGCGCGTTATTAGGAATGAAAATGCAGCAACTAGATCCGATGACTCTACATGCTCCTCCTCTATCGGCCAGTATGACGTCAAGAACGAGACGATTCTGGAGCACGACAAATCTCATAGCAGATTGCTCCTCGGTTAAGTTACCTAGAGCAGAGGCAGTCTCATTCACTACTGCTTCAAGGGTTCTGGTTAATCTAGGTATTAACTTACTATTCTGGATAGGTCCTATAAAGAAAAAGAAACCTTTATTGAAGTCTGTATACTGTTCTAGAGCAGTTTCAGTTTGATCGACAATCGGGGACTCGATCTCCCTTCTATGTCTAAGGTGTACTAGATGTGTGTTTCTATGATAATCGGATGGGGCTAGGAAAACTGGTGGCAGTAGGAAGGCAATGTAACAGGTTCCATCCCAATCGAGGGGCAGACGAACATATGCGGTCTGACCACAAACAAAATATGAATGACGTGAGGCTTTGAAAATAGATTTCCCACTGTCACTATACTCGACAATAGTAGAACAATCACTATGTCCTACATGTGCGGAACCATTCTTTCTGACACATAATTCGCCTTTGACTGGTAGTACTGAAATAGCAGGTAAGTCTGGAGTAGGATCAGACTGAACATTCAGGACCATAAAATTCGAAGAATAATTACCTAAATTATAAACTTCATTTTCTAGATCTAACCCTGTTCTGTGGGGAAGACCTTGCTTGTCTGGAAAACATGTACTGTTCAGAAGGGACATATCATTTGAAGATGACGTTAACATGGACCAGGCTCCACATGAACCATTATGTGAAAACGGATAAGGAAACAGTGGCAGAACTCCCTTCGGTGTCTGGAAAGGGGGGAGTCGACCACACACCCAACAATTTGTGGCATTGCTGGTCTGGTGTGAATAATGTAACATACGGATAAATGTATTGTTGCGCATAGCAAGACGATAGGATAGTTCGTGAGGAGGCAGATCACTAAATGTGTGCTCTACTGTAGCATTAGAAAACATATTTACATGAGAAATGGGGAAACATAAATGAAATGCGTAACTTGTGCAGGTAACCATCACACTCAAAAACAATATAAAACTTAGAAAAATGATACATCGGATTGAGTTTTGACTAACTCTCTCACTATGGGGGTCTATCTCATACATGTCAGATACCTGTCTAACCGTTTCACCCGAGGGGGACTTAGACAATTAAACTGGCTGACTTATTTTACTAGACCGGAGCTTACTTTTATACTCCTGCTGAGGAGTTTTCTCTAACAGGGGAGGATTTGAGGCAAAGTCATTAGCGGGACAGTCCTTGATAATAGGGCTATGTTCAGACTTGAAAGTGTCTATAGAAGTGTCCTTGAGCTGTTTAGGTCTCAGTCCGTGAAATTTCTTAACATGAGACAGATGCACCCAGCCTTTCCTGCCTTCCAACTTCACGGCTGTGCGGGTGGTCAGAAGGACTAACTTCGGCTCCTTCCAGCGAGGCTCCAGCGGACTTGAACGATCGAAATTCCGGATTAAAACCAGGGTGCCGGGAAGGACCTCGTGTGGCTTGACTTCAGTATTGTCAGGAAATGCAGCGGCAACCTGTGAACGACAAGAGTGTAGGGCAGACATCAAGGAAGCTAGGTAATCTGTCAGCATATTACTGGAAACATCTGTAATACTTCGGGGTCTGGGTGTACCCCACATGTTCGGGGGGCGGCCGAATACGACCTCATAAGGGGACAGACCTGATCTGGAATGTGCGACCATGCGCATATAGAACAATGCAACTGGCAGGGCTACTAGCCAGTCTACACCTTTTTCTTGACAGACTTTGGCAATACGGATTTTCAAGGTTTGATTATGTCTCTCTACGAGACCGGCTGCTTCTGGATGGCGTACACAATGGAACTTCCACTGGTACCCTAACAAAAGGGAAACGTGCTTCATTAATTCAGATGAGAATGGCTGGCCGTTATCAGAATACACGACCCTAGGGAGTCCATAGCGGGGGAAATATTCACGAACCAACTGCTTGGCAGTGGTCGCGGCTGTGTAATCTGGGACTGGATATGCTTCTGTCCACCTGGACAAAGCGCATACAACTACAAGGACATACTTGAAACCTCGACATCGCTCCATCTGAATATAATCCATCTGAGGACTTCAAAAGGGTGGTCAGGGGGCTGGAATCCACCTTGTTCCACCGGGACACTTTTACCTGGATTGAACTGGCAACATATCATACAGGTACGGACTTTCTGCTTGGCTGCAGCTCGTAAATGCTTGTTGAACCAAAGGTTATGGATACTGTCTATCATGGCTTTTTCTCCTAAGTGTGCTGGACTATGTGCGGTGTTGATAATGACTTGAACCATAGAGTCGGGGAGAAACCATGTGGCTTTTCCCTTCGTCACCCATCCCTGATCTGTCTGGACCCCTCCTTGTTCGGACCATTTCTTGATTTCTTCAGGAGTAGCATGTAACTGGATATCTATGACATCTTGAGTAGGGTCCTTAACTGTCATACAAGTAGTCTGTTCTAGAGTGGATGTCGGTGTCTTGTTAACTGGTATGTCTGGTGTCTGTGCTGTAAGCTTGGCTGTTCGATCTGCTAGATCATTACCTTGGGAAATAATGTCAGTAACTTTCGTATGTGCTTTGCACTTCATGATAGCGATAGATGTCGGTAAATGTATTGCATCTAACAGAGCTTGAATAAGGAAACCATGCTGAATCTTGGTTCCATGAGAAGTCATGAAACCTCTCTCCTGCCAGAGCACTCTGAAGTCGTGTACAACTCCGAATGCGTAGCGTGAATCTGTGTAAATATTAACTTTCAGGTTCTTGGCATGTATGCAGGCTTGAGTCAGAGCAACTAGCTCTGCTGCTTGAGCAGACAGGGTGTCAATACGATGTGTTTCAATAACTTCAGTGTCAGTAGTCACTGCATACGCGGCTACTAGTTCTCCTGTACTGGTTCTCATACATGAACCATCCACATAAAGTGTCAGGTCAGGATCTGGTAATGGAATATCTGTAAGATCTTGTCTTGGCTTTGTCATAGTGTTAACTACTTCCACACAATCATGTGTGGTAGGATTTGAAGTAACTGACGGTAACAGTGTAGCAGGTTTTAGAACGTTGCAGCGTCTGATTTCTATGTGTGGCTGGAACAGTGTCAGTTCATAACCTGTCAAACGTGCAATTGTCAAGTGTTGAGTCTGGGTTCGGTTTAAAAGAACTTCCACGGAGTGTGGAACTTGTACTGTCAAGGAGTGTCCTAATACTATGGAATCACTTTGTCTGATAGCTAGTGCTGTGGCTGCAACTGACTTGAGGCACGCAGGCAGAGCCTGGGCTACTGGATCTAGTGTGCTCGAAAAATAAGCACAGGGCTTGTATTGTCCGGCTTGATCTTGTGTGAGAACAGATAATGCTGTACCATCACGTTCTGTGACAAAAAGTGTAAAAGGCTTACTGTAGTTCGGTGTTGCTAGAACAGGAGCTTGGCATAAAGCTTTCTTTAATTCATTGAAAACAAGTGTATGTTCAGATGTCCAAGGGAGGACAGTCGATACGGCTGCCTCCTGTGTCGTTAACTGTATCAGTGGTTTGGCTAGAAATGCATACTGAGGAATCCATTGTCGGCAATAAGAAGTGAGGCCGATAAAAGCACGTACCTCCTTCTGGGTCTTGGGCTGAGGAAGACTCGCTATTAACTGGATACGGTCGGGTGTCAACTGCCTACCCCACTTGGACAGTAAGTGGCCTAAGTAGATCACTTGCTGGACACAGAATTGAAGCTTCGAAGGGGACACCTTGTGCCCCATCTCGGCTAGGAAATACAGAACTGTAAGTGACGCTCGCTCGCAAGCACGTTCAGAACGGGCTGTGATTAGTAGATCATCGACATACTGGAGCAGGGCAGTGTCAGTTGGCATGTGAATGTTGTCTAGTTGTCTCTTAAGTGCTTGACTGTAAATACTAGGACTTTCTGTGAAACCTTGAGGAGCTCGTGTGAATTTATAGCTCCTTCCATTTAAACAAAAACCGAAAAGGTACTGGCTATCTGGATGAATGGGGACACTGAAAAATGCATTCTTGAGGTCTATTACTGTAAAAAAATATTGCCTCAGAATCAATGGCTGTCAATAGGGATGAGATATCTGGAACAACTGGATACTGGGGGATAATACATTTATTGAGTTCTCGAAGGTCAATCACTAATCGATATACTGGGGGTGCATTTGGATCAGTACGTTTCATGACTGGAATGATAGGAGAATTACATACATTGGAGTCAGTTTCTACAACTACTCCTTGAGCCATGAGCTCGTCAATAATTTTGGATAAGGCTGCTACAGCCTCAGGTGGCAATCTGTACTGTCTGATTCGTGACAAGACTATACCTTGTTTGAGAGTCACACGATGGGCTGTGATTTGCATGAAACCAACATCAGTTGGACCTTGCGCCCATAGATGCTGCGGAACATTAGACAATCTCGGATCACAATCTCGTAATACATAGTGACCCTTGAAGTCACGTAAAAACAAACGTATTCCCTCTGGGGAACAGCAAATAACTGCACCTAATTCTTTCAGTGTCTTAATGCCTAACAAATTTTCTGGACATGACTTCGTAAGCAATAGATCAGTAGTTCGGGACAATGGACCTACTTCTAGAGTAACTGGCTTTGATATCTCGTTTACAATAGGCTTTCCTGAAAATCCAAGGGAAACATTTCTAGAGCCTGAGAGCGGAGCCCCTGGAACCTCGTCGTGACTTATAGTAGTCCTACTTGCCCCTGTATCAATCAAAAACTTTCTGTCTTTCCCTAATACTTGACTATGGACATAGGGACCTTCTTGATCTACAGGAATCTCGATGAGAGGCAAGCCTACCTCCCTCTCTAGGCTGTTTCATGAATACGCTTGATACTCTGGATACTCTGTCTGTGCATACTGGTACATCTGCTGTGTAACATGCTGTGTTGCAGCGATAGGCTGCGGTGCTGGAACTGTCTGTTGTGCATTCTGTGGCTGAGAAGTCTGTGAAACTTGTTCTTGTCTAGGCGGACGTGGTCTTTCTTTAGTTTTACCAGTGGCTATATTGTGTTTCAGAACTGCACACTCGTTTATAAAATGACCTGGCTGTTTACAATAATTGCATGTACCTTTAACGGGAGCTGCAGGATGACTGGCTTGATTCGGTCCCCTCTTCTGACTGTCTTGAGGAACAGATTGTGCAACTAGTACTTTCATTTTCGTGTCTTTCATACGTCTTCTCTCGTGTTCTTGCTCTTCTCTGATTCTATTCTGGTGATACTGGAGCATCTGTAACATCTGGGACGGAGTACTAGCTTGCCATGTACTTTCGACTTTCAAAACTCTATTCTTAACTTGTGGGCTTGAATTCTCGACTAATTTAGTAACAAAAAGATGAGGGTATGACTCGCTACTCGTCTTCAAACCACTGTTTATTATAAAACATTTCTCAAATCTGGAATAAAAATCACTAGTGTCTTCGTCTTGTTTCTGTTTACAGGCTGAGATTGCATCCCAGTCTTCCTTTTTAGTGGCTAATAATCTAGGCAAAACCTGTATCAATAATTCTGGTAATTCTTTACATTTGTCTCCAAGACCGGTACCTGGTACTCGTATCTTATCTTCAGCTTCTAGAGCTGTCCAATCAATCTTTTTCTCTCCCACCTCCCAATCCTTTTCCTTGAGTTTTTCATATATGCCCGCAGGCAACAGGACTTTTAGCATTTTAATAATATCTGGATACGTGTATTCTCCCATACGGAGCATGTCTTTTAATTCTCGGTGGAACCCTGCTGGATCTTTGTCGTGACAGGGAATTAACTTCTTCATTTCTAAGAGTTCCATCTTGGTAACTGGGGTGTAAACAAATACTCGTTGCATTTCACCACCCGCTGTCCTAACTGGGTGTACTTCTCGTAACGGATGCTGTCTATTTATGTAAAACGGTTTACTTTCTGGAGGTGAGACATGAACAAAATGTGGGTTCAGAAACGTTCTATATTTGTGGCGTTGTTCTAGAATGACACTAATTAAATCGGTACCCAAACCTTTCCATCTATACTGGAGTAACTCGTTCAGGACATCATGTAATGGACCTGGATCAGAATGTTGACCCTGATACAGCGTAATGAGGTACTGGATCATATACATACCCACCAGTCGCTGCTCGGCTGGGGGCAGTTTCAGAAACATTTGTGCCACTATTTCGTCTGGAAAAGTGGTAGAATCAGTAATCCATCGGACTGCTGATCGGGCTAGTTCTTGTTCATGCATGGTACTTAATTCACTATATCCGATTCGTGATTTCAGAATCTGATCGGTAGCTTGAAATACTTGTTCTAGAGAGCCTTGTTCTGGTGCTGGATGATGAACAGTTTTCTTGTGTTCTAGGCGTAAATGTCGGTCGGGAAGTCTAGATTTACCTACATACGCTATTCTGGCGGGATTCTCGTCGTCTACCTCTTCAGTAGAAGAGTCATTTTCTTTCTCGCTTCCTAGAGCTTCTTTGCGTTCTTCGTGTAACCTTATTATTTCTTTACGAATTTTCTTGTACATACTCTCTATACTACTGAGTGTCTTGTGCTTACCCTCGGCTATATTATCACTCCACCTTGTCAGAACTTTCATTTCGTTCGGATCTTTAGTCGGGGAATCTTGTTCCCGTATTAAACAATTGATCAGAAACTTTAATAACATGAACTGAATCTCAGCTTTCCTGAGAGACATGACTTCAGCAATACTTTCTGGATCTTGTCCTGTACGAATGAAACGATACATTCTGTCTAGATCTTCTTTCATATTCGGTAGGGTGACCAAATCCTCGGACACCTGTCTTATACGTACGGAATATATAACCATACTATCCTCGCCTGGGACTGGATCATAACAGCATTCAGTAAGAGCTCGCCTGATTTCTGCAATGGACTGATATTTAGGCGTACGCTGTAACGCACGTTCATGTAACTCGACTGCCCCTAGACGTCTATTTGGCGGCGGGGTACCAGGAGGACCTCCTCCCGCGGCCCCTGAACTGGAATCGTCGACTGATACTCTTCGTGCTGGCAGAGTGACTGATGTGGCGGGAATTTGTACTACGGGCTGGACCGGGGGTACCGTAACAGGTGCTGTAACAGGTGCCCCGGTGGCTGGAGGAACAGGAACTACATTATTGACAGGAGCTGGTGGAACAGGATTTGCATATTCCGGGACTGTGTCGTCCAAATAGGACGAGAGAAAAATATCAGCTGCGGTCGGTTTGTGACGTAGCTTGGTCGGAACTAATGGCGGCGGAAAATTACTGGATGCCTCCGGGGTTGCTTTTGGCAAGCCCTCGGCAAGAAGAGGATACATACCCTTAATGAGGGCATTTCTCTGTCTGTCTGACTGTTCGGTTTTAACTCGTTCACCTATTTCGATCAATTCCCTTTCTTGGGCTCTTTCTAAGGATTCTCTACTTAATTCTGACTTTCTGATTTCTTTTTCGGTTCTTTTATGAGATTCTTTGCGCCATAACTCGATGGCATCTTTCTGTGACTGTCTGGCTTTCTTTTTCCATAATACTTCTTCTACTCGCATGATGCACTCGGCATCCCATGTACCCGATACGGGCCATCTATACTTTTCTTCTAACTGTTTGGTGTACTCCACCCATAAATCTAGATACAATATGGCACTTATGCCATGCTTTTGATACATAAAATGACCTGGACTGTCCCTAGGCGGGACAGGAACTGCCTCTTCTAACAGACCTTTTCTAGTTTTTAACTGACGTAACTTGGAAAATAGAGGCATGACTGGGCTGTAGTCTAGACACAATACAATACACAATGAACACGATAATTACACCACTTTCATACCACGACATTGAAATACATGAATGACATTTAAAATAACAGTTCGGACAAAATACTACCTGGAATACTGAAAACAGAATACATGAATTTCTCGAGAACAGAACGGACTAGGACAGAAACTAGATGCACTGCTAAAACAGTACGAAACTTACCGGTCTCATAAAGAGACACGTCAGGACCCGCATCCACCTAAGTGGACACTTCGTGTTGGATCTGTGTACCCAAACCCACGGACCAGAGACAATGCAATTGACCCTGTCTAGATACTACCCCAGCAACGGTACTCACCGGGCAGCAAGAACGGAAGGCCTCGGACTGGACTGGACTGCTACGACGACGGACGGACGAACTTCGGACTTCTGTTACGGGTGGGCCTCCGGATACCTCGGACCTTGGACTCTCGGCTTGGGCTCTGGTCGGGACTCGCCGCGTTCCTCCACCGCCTCGTCTGGATGCTGGACCGCAACCTCCGTCTCCTCCGTGGGCCTGAGGGATACTTGAAGCAGAAATATCTGCACGTGCACGGTATGGTTCCGTCACGGCTGCAGAGGATCAGGGGGCTTGCGTGGCTTCACCGGCGCGTGGGGAAAGGGCAAGTCCCTGTTCGGGCGCCATTATGTGGTAAATAAATAAATAATACCTCTATTTTTGACTAGATATAACAATAACAGATAGCTCAATAAATAAGAGTCAAGATTCGAGGTAGTAGGAGTTTGCAGGTTTAATACAGCATAAAGGACAGGAACAGGACAACCTGCACGGGGGAGATCTGGGATGGCTAGCAACTTTTAATAACAGTGCACAAGCATATATAGTTAAACAAAATACATGATGTTCAATACAATAGGCGTAGCAATGGGCAGGGCCTGTAGCAGTCGCGAAAGATAAGGGTGAAAGTGGGTGTAACAAGAGGCGTGAACAGGGCGTATACATAGACATGTGATGTAAACGTAACAGAATATGTCATAAATGGGGCGGAAACATGGAGGGGGCTACCTAAGGAGCCGGGACCTCTAACCTAGTGGTGCGCGCAAGCTGGCAATGACGTGTTACTAGGGAGAAGCTGGGGGCTATGACTTCTGCGCTAGAAGGAGAGACTGAAGTCTGGAGAGTCAGAGCGACATGTACCTAAACACTATCTAGTATCTAATGTTTAGAGAACATATTGATAGAATCCAAAAGTTATCAGGGTAAAGGCTAACAGACTCTAAGACTGGTGCATGCATTATTCTACATGTAGTGCGTGTTGAGGAATATTAAATGACCATTAATACAGTATTTCTCTCAAATGGAGACGTAAAGGCTAGACCATGACGGAAACTATTGATGCGATTCAGTAGCTTAGGAATGCAGAGAAGGAGGGCTGGACTGATAACTAGAATCATAACATACTCTTGGCAGACTGGCAGGCAGAGCCAGGCCGAGCCGGGCACTGTGAGGCAGGAAGTAAGTGAAGGGTCAGGGATACAGGTGGGGGCTGTATCGCTCCTCGGAGAGGGTTCAGGAGACAGGAGCTGAATCTGAGTCCGGGCCCTTTTGAGGCCTAGAAACGGGGACTTTCAATGAAATAACGTGCACACTGAGAAACGTGGCAACGTAACTTTACATAGGCCTAATACTCGTAGCTTTCACGAGAACTGGAAACTGGCATACTAGAGTTGGACACAACTGTAATTACGTCTTTAATCGATCATGGGGAATACATATGCATATTAATCATGCACGTATAACATAGGATGGGGGAAACGTAGGGACACAGAACATGGCAAAATTTACTTTTCCACAACCTCAAAGTTTGTGGAATAAACAAAAATCTTCTGGGGCACAAACTGTTCTTACGGAGGATAAAGATTTAGCGGACACGGACAGTATCTCTGCCGCATCCATCATTCACTCGAGTGGGAACTCTAATACCGTATGGACCCAAACAACATTAATGGGAGATAATTATAATCTCTCAAGACAAAATGTAAACCTCATAGAAACTATAGTGGATACTATTTTTAACCGGCTAGAAAAGCAAATGATCAGCCAGTTTAATAATGTTTTTAAAAGACTTGATAGATTAGACAACCTGGTCAAAAATGGAGAAATAAAAAGGAAGGGGTCTGCCATTCTGGACCAAATCAGAGCCGACCGTCTTTTAAAAGAATTGGAATCTGTAAACAACACATTGTCATTAAAGAAACAGGAAACTACTACCTTTTTGGGTGGGGCTATGAGTAACCCTGGAACATTACCCCCGCCTACTGCATCATCTACAATTCAACCCCGATCCACTAATGGAGGGTCAAATTTGACAAAATCCAATTTACCCACTAAACCTACCCCCACACCTGCCCCTAGAAAAACTACCACCCCCCTTATTAGCAACAACACTGCCTCCAACCGCAATAATGGTCCTATCCAACCTACAACAGCATCAAGACCAACTGTTGCTAACAATAATGAGGGTATTGGACAACAAGGGAAAAGCAAACCTTTTAAACATCAAGGGCCTGCCTTACATTTGCCTCCGGATGCTTGTCCTTTTGTTTTGGTCCTTGCAGGTGTACCGCCGTTGAGGGAGGACCAGGGGGAATCATGGGTGCAACTGCGAAATAAATGCATAGACTGGCTGACCAAGCACAAAGGCGTTGGATATGATATCTCAAGAGAGATTCTATCGGCCCGCAGGGTGTCGTGGGTCGGGCCCTTAATCAAAGACAAGGAAGGTGACTGCATAGTTCTTAATTTTCAAAACCCAGGGACTGTGAGAAACCTCCTTAACAGAAATAGTAACTGTTCTGCCATTTCTACTGTTGCAACTATGTTACCTTTGAGTTATTTCTACAGACAAATGGCAATACAACCTCGGCCTCCTCTCATGCAATTTCAACCATCATCAATGCATTTCCAGCCATCACCTATGTATTTTCAGCCACCGCCTATGAAATTCCAACCTGCCCCATTCCCACTTAAGATGTTCAATAGATTTGCACCTTTGTCGGATCTGGATATGCAAGATTGACCATCTCTAACTAACTCTGTTGCATCATCTTTGTCACCAATTTCCGAACCCCAGGTTGTTCCACAACCTTTGCCTTGGACTGTTATGAGTCAAAAACCTCTGATTCATAGACAATCGTCCCTGGATTCCGAACTATCTCTTGTCAGCTGGAATATAGCAGGACTAAAATCCAAATTGAAAATTAAAGAATGGTTAAATTGGGTCGACAATAACTGTGACATATTGATGTTACAAGAAACTTGGTGTACAACGACACCGACAATGGAGGGTTTTTGTTGTTATAACTTAAAGGCTTCCCCCTCTCATATGGGTCGGCCCAGTGGGGGTCTATCCATCTGGTCCAAAATAAAATCCGGGGTGCAAACCAAATTGATCCCTACACCGGGTAATTGTTTTATGGCTATGAAGTACATTAACAGAATGAAATTGTGCATTATTAATTTTTATAATAATGATTTTGTAACTCGTCCTAATGATAATTTTATTTCATTGTTTATTTTTATTGATGATATTATGGAAGGGCATAAGTATGGGCCCTTTGATGGCATCTGCATTGGAGGGGATTTTAATGCCCATATGTATCGCAACAGCCCACTATGCAAAAACGGTGAGGAGCTGAAAAACCATCTAGCCTCCCGCGACCTAGTAAATGTAATGGAAAATGCAGGTTCTAATGCAAACAATATAACAACACCTACTTTTATAGGTCATGGCTGTGCCTCTACGATAGATTACATATTTACATGCCCAATATTAAGCGACATAATGTTAAAAGCAGAAGTCATCTGTTCCGCTTATAGCGACCACTATCCGCTTAGAATATATTTACACAATCCACAGACCATGAAGGTTGCAGCAAAGTTAGAGATTGGGCCACAAAATCTGGCATTATCTACCGATAGATTAAGACTAGCATGGAAAGGGGTGGACAATAAAGACATTCTAGCCAGAGTAATTAAAAAACATCCTGAGACAGTAGAGACTTGCCTGTCACACATGAGTCCTGGTAGTGATGTGGTTGATGCCTTTGGCAACTTATGTGGGGCCATTAAAAGAGAATCCTCCAAACCAGTTAGGCAGAATATAGCTCATGGTCCCCGCTGGTTTGATTCTTCCTGCTCTAAGGCCAATAGGGACCTGAGGGCTGCTTTAAAAATTAACCCAAGGGATGCTCCACTCGTGAGAGAATTAAGATCAAAATACAAAACTGCCCTACGCACTAGATCCGAGGCTTTAGTGATTAATCACTGGGAATCTCTCACGCGTACTGCCACACTAAAGGACACAACAGGTGTCTGGAGAGAAGTTAAGTCCCTAAGATCTTTTGGTTCTAGCATCAACCCAATTAACTGTAACATAACGGGTGAGGCGTGGGTAGAGCATTTTTCTCAAATTTATGATTTATCAGCCACTCCTCTAGATACTGTCCCCCTATCCAATAGCGCTGAACCTCTGACCTTTTCATTAATGGAGGTCGAGGATGCTATAACTGATAGTGCCAGCAATAAAGCCCCCGGCCCGGACGGTCTTTCTATTGATCAGATTAAATCAGAAATTAATTTTTGGGCCCCTCTATTATGCAACTTATTTAATAACCTGAGTGACAGCTCAATTCCCGAATCCTGGTCGAACAGTGTCATCGTACCGATATTTAAAAAAGGTGACAGGTCGGACCCCGCCTGCTACCGCCCGATCTCACTGATCGATAATACGTTAAAGGTCCTTGGAAGGGTAATCTTTAAACGGATAAGGAATTGGGCTGAGGATAACAACGTTCTTCATTGTAGTCAACTGGGATTTAGAAGCCAAGTAGGCACTGTTGAACAATGTCTAAATTTAAATTTGATCATGGCCAAATACATCATTGTTAAAAAATCCCCTCTTTATTTAGGTTTCATGGATCTGAGTTCCGCATTTGATTTTGTTAATCGTTCTAGGTTGTGGTCACTTTTGCTTGATTATGGTTTGGATGACTCACTGGTGTATTTTCTTTCTGATTTACATAGGTACTTAAAAGCGAGAGTACGAATCAATAATGATGGCGATCTATCCAATGATGTTTTTATTAGCAGAGGAGTTAGACAGGGCTGCGTACTCGCCCCACTGCTTTTTATTTTATATATTAACGGGTTGAGTAGCACTTTGAGCAAGATCACTAAGGACGTTCCAATTATAAATGGCTCCCCCATTACTACCTTACTTTATGCGGACGACGCAGTATTAATGGGGCGTACCCCGAATGCTTTACGCATTTTAATCTCTGGGTTTGTTGCCTTTATGTCCGACCTTGGTTTAAATACCAATTTTAAAAAATCTTTTATCATGAATTGCGGACTAAAAAAGTACAATATCACATCAATTAAATCCGGCAACAATATTTTAAAATGCACTAGCACTTTCCCCTACTTAGGGTTGTTATTCTCCAACTCAGGCTCATGGCAGCCACATGCTGCCTATGCGAGAAATAAAATTGGCAAGTCAATCAATTCAATTTTATCTCTCCGACAACCCAAACTGGCTGATGTCGTTACACCCCTGCTCAACATTTATCGTACTCAATGCCAGCCAACTGGGACATATGGAGCAGAAGTGTGGGGTTACTGTAACAGCACAGCTCTCCAGTCGGAGGAAAATAGATTTTGCAGGAGGGTGTTGGGGGGGAGTTCCCTGTGCCCCTACATTTATTTGTCACAATGAACTGAGGCTGCCATATATTGTTGATTTTATTAGGTCTAGGCCTGCTCTTTTTTGGATCAAAATATGGCTAAACCCAGCAGCATCCTTAACGCGCAGTATAATATCTGACTGTTTGTTAAGCGATAGATTCTATCACATACCTTGGTTAAATGCAGTCAAGAATAGCCTGCAGGGCGTGGGTCAAGGTACTTTATTTAGTTCCCCTAATTCTATTGTACCCGCTCATAAGAATAGTATTAAACGGGCATCGCTTGACTCATATAAAGAGGAACGAATGAGATCTGAATCTATTAAACCTGTTGTTATTAGATATCTGCGCATTCTTGACTCAGGCAGTGATAATTTGAATAATTTTTACAGATACTTGACAATACCAATAGGAAAGTGGAACCGGAGCCTTTTATTCAGGTTTCAGGATGGAAGCATAGTTAATTTGCTCAGCTTCCCCCTTGGCTATAACAAAAAACTAGAAGAATTGGATTGTCCCTGCCCTCATGGCGGAAAAAATAACCTTAGAGACTTCAATCTCGCATTAAAATTTTTCCAAATGCTGCACACAGATGAAGTTATATATACTGTAAGCTGTTTTATAAAAGTCTGTGTGAGTTCGAGGGCAAGCATGGAACATGGATAATGGATAACAGTACTAAGTTATTTGATGCATTTTTTGCACTTTATCACTCCGTTGCAAATTGACTACAGATTTAATTGTATACGTGTCTCGATACAAACGATCACTTCGGGAGTATATAAATTGAACTCTGTGATTAAGTACCCCAAAAGATTAATGTTTCTCCCTCCATTATGTATTTTGTACTTTATACTATGTACATCGCACTTTATGATATATATGCTGCCTAAACCCAATTGGATAATCAGTTTTTAATTTTTTATACATGTTTTTAATCTGTTTTAAATGTATTTTGATTCTGTCTGTACTTTTATGGATGTACTAAAAATCCGAATAAAGATCATTTGAACTTGAACTTGATATATTTTTATATTAATTGTTTTTGAATCTACATGTTTCATTTGTTTTATATATCTTATTTCTGACATTGTGGCACTGTATGTTTTTCTTGTGAGCTCTGACAACCATAATATCACCTAACTATAAGGTCCTGTATATGCATTTCTGAACTAGGGACATCACTTTTTTATCACTTTTGAAAACTGCAAATATTCTTTAAAAATCGTACGAAATACTGAAACGCAATTACCTACCTGTTTTGAGTTAAGCCCCTAGTGCTGGCCCTAGGAGACTAGTGCTGGGTTACAAAAGTAACGCGATCGTACTTTACCTGTAACCTGAATTTCCTCCCATTGAATAACATTGTCAGAATCACCTTGAAAAGTTTCTAAGTGTGAACTTTTAAAACAGCTTTATATTCAAGAAAATCCAGCGCAGTAACTAAAACGTTTTTGCTAATCTGGTTTCAGCTTAGACCGCAGGACTGAATCTAAGATCTAGTCCTGGAACTACTAAAGTAATCCATAAAGTAATTAACTGTACTTTCCTATGAAAAACCCATTGAGCTCAATGCTAGAGTGTGTTTCAGAAATGTATTGCTTATTAGCTATCCTGTAATTATTGTGTGTACCAACTTATTGCTCCTCTGCAAAGTATTTACATGAGAATACTCGCACCTTGAAAAGTATATTTTTATAACTGTTGGTTCTAAAAATAAAACAACTATATCTGAGGATATAACAACAATTGGCCTGGAGTTCAGTTCTTGAGTGTGTGAAACCTTTTGCTGACTGAGTGTGTACAACAAATGCTTTACACTGTCCTCTGGTACTGCCTTACTGCTCGACCAAGCTACCACTTTGGAGAGTAAGGTCAGTTCTGACTTTAACCTCTGTTATACCTTTGGGGTGTGTGGACTCTATACACTCTGTACTACCTTATTGTCCAGTATATATAGAGCCACTTTCTCACATAGACTGCATAATTTGCCGTTTTGCGGATATAGGCTATAAATTTAACTTTGCAAAATCACACATTACAGAGTACACAGTGTTGTTCCTGGGCTTCGAGCTCAACAATGAAGGTAGATGTTTAGCTCCACACTTCCTGGAGAAATGCGCACTTTTGCGAGCTCCCACAACACTGAAAAAACTGCAATCTTTACTGGGCTTTTTGAATTTCGGGCGTATCTACATTCCCGAATATGCCCAGCGTATCAAGCCACTTTACGAGTTGATACAACCTAGTTTTTCCAAATCGTGCTGGCTGCCTGAACATTCAGCCATCTTGCAATCTTTGCAGGCTGATCTTCTAGAATCTAAATTCTTGTTGACTCATGATAACCACACCAACCTGGTAATAAGAATCGTGCCAGGGGCAGTGGGTTTCACGTACCTTACTTTTAATGAGGGTAATACAGTCCCTATCACTTACAAGTCACACTTGTACACTTCGGCTGAGTTGTGGTTTTCCACTGTGGAAAAGGTTTTGACAGCAGTGTAAATGGCGATTCTTAAAGAACGTGCACTGTCGCAGGGAAAAAGCATTTTGGTTGTTACTCCGTATCCTGCCTTAGAGGCAGTGACGAAAGCCAGTAACCCGAATTCCAAAGCTTTGCACCCTCTGTGGATACAATGGGCCACATCCTTGACATCCCGGATGTCACGTTCATTTTTGATTCCTCTTTGCAGACTCAGGAGTTTTTGCAGTGTGAATTTGTTCATCCTGCTCCTCTGACTATGCGCCCACTTGAGGATTTCCATTGTATCATTTACACTGACGGAAGTGCGCAAGCGGTTATGGGTTCAAAGCACGCATATTCTTCGGCCTGCGCACTTGTGGTTGGTACTATGGTGGATGGAGAATTCAAGTCCGATGTCATGCATACACAGACATTAGGGGACTGTACCGCCCAATTGGCAGAGCTCCGTACTCTGATGCTTGCATTGGAGTGCGCCAATCCCAGTGTGACTACTCTTATTGTAAGTGACTCTTACTACTGTGTTCAATCATACAATGACAATCTACCCTTTCGGACTCAAAATGATTATCGTGACTCAAAGGGTCGCACAATAAAACATAAAATGATCTGGGTTCGAGTGGCTGAGCTTAAAGAACGGCTGCCACTTGTCTTTGTAATTCATACTCTGGGCCACCAGCGTGTTGGAGTTCACGCTGTTGGCAACTAGCAGTTGCAACATTTGCAGTAGCAGCGGTTACACGTTCCAAAAGTAAGATTGATGATGACATCTTGGCAGCTATTGCGCAAACAGAGAAGGGAGGTAATTACCCTACAGGTTTCCCTTCTAAATACTCTTATCATTTAAGTCCTGATAAAGGCATAGATTCATCAACCAAAATTGCGATCGCAATAGCTGCGAAACAGCAATTGCGATCGCAATTTCCGCTTCCGCAATTCATGAAGCAAAAGCCCACCAAATTGCGAATTCGCAAACATAAATTCGCAAAATCAATGTGGACTCCCCTTAGCGAATCTGTAATAGCGATTTTCCACTAATTCTGCGAATTAATTTGTGAATTCGCAAATAAGTCGCAAATACAATTCATCAAACCTCTCAAATTGCGAAAAAAAAACAAAATAGCTAAATGCGAACCACAATTTAAGGAGAAGTCAAACCAGGTGGTAACCATGAAGTTCAATTGGGAACAAAAAAAAAATATTCAAACAGGACCAATGGGCGGAGCAAAACAAACACACTTAAGGAGACACAGTAGTAGCAAGAGTATATTCACAATGCCAGGTCTATACATCGTGGCAAGGCGGCTGAGGCTCCAGCGTACAGCACGGAACCAACGCAGGATTCAGGAGTGCATCTTCCGGTTGCGGTTAACACTCCTGGGCCAGACTGAAGAGGAGATATACTCCAAATACAGGCTAAATGGGGCAATGATTCACAAGCTCATCAGAGACCTTGACCCCCTGATGCAGCACCCAACAAGGAGGACCAATGCCGTGCCCACCCATGTCCAGGTCCTGTGCTGCCTGCACCTTCTGGCCTCCGGAAGCTTCCAGGGGATAGTTGCATATGCAGGGGGGATCTCCCAGAGCACACTGTCATGCTGCCTACGGTGTTTCCTGGACGCCATGCTGACCAGGATACACCACTACATAACCTTCCCAACCACCCAACAGGACTTAAATCAAACAAAGCTTGCCTTCTACAACATTGCGCAATTTTCCCATGTAATTGGATGCCTGACTGTACCTACATCCACATCTGCCCACCCGCTGAGACAGAGTACATGTACCGGAACCGCAAGTCCTACCACTCACTGAACATCCAGATGGTCTGCAATGCAAAGACAATCATCACTGACATAGTGGCCCAATACCCGGGGAGCACGCATGATTCCTTTATCTTCCGGCACAGTGGCATACACACCTGCTTGGCCAGGGGTGACTTTGGCGAAGGACACCTCCTAGGTAATTACACATGCCCACATACAGTACCTCGAGACCATGTAGCAGGCACTGACCCTCTGCTCCTTTCCTTCAGGTGACAGCGCCTACGGCCTCCGTGAGTACCTCCTCACCCAATACCTCAACCCTGCCACACCACAGGAACGGCGTTACAATGCTGCACACATTCGCACTAGAAATTGCATTGAACGGACATTTGGGCTGTTAAAGAGCCGTATCCGCATCCAACATAAGACTGGTGGGGCCCTCAAAAACCAGCCTGAGGTCTGCTGCCGCATCGTGGCCGTGTGTGCCATACTCCACAATATTGCTACCAAGCTGAGGATACCTGTGGAGATCTCTGGCAGTGAGTCGGATGGGGACAACCGCCGACCTGCACATGTGCATCATGCACGCGGGGAGAATCCTGTAGAAGGACACAGGCGCCGCAACAACATCATAATGAACTATTTCTAGTGCACCCATACCCCTCACACAACACTGCACTCATGCATGCCAAATGAAATAATGACATGAGTCGGATTTAGGTATGAAATAAATTCTTATTATTTTTTGGACAAAAATATTTCCTTAACTTTTTTTTTACAATACATGAAAACTGTATTTTCTCATACAGCCCCAGGATAGCGAAGCAGGTGTGCTTGTCATATCAGCATGGCACTGCTGCTAGAGTACATGCAATCACTGGTGCCTCCGGTCGGATGCACCCAGTCGCCTCTCCACATCCTCCTCGCCAGTATTGGCCCGTGATGCTGCACTGGGCCTGGTGCTGTGGCGTCGTTCGGTTACCACTGGCACAGACAGGCTGCTCAAACTGGATGTGCCCTCACTGGCATCATCCCCCCTTGCATGGCCATGGCCACACGCCTGCTGATTCTGGACAGCTGTTGTGACCTGTTTCAACGTCCTAGCAACATCCTGGCAGCATTGCACCATCTGAATTTGCATCGCCAGGGACCGGCGTGAAAGTTGAGAGGTCGCATTACCAATCAGGTGGTTTGATCTGGTATAGGCTGACAGCCGGGTCAGCAGCTGGCGGTGGCGGTGGCGGTGGCGGCGGGTGATGTCCTGCTGTGACACTATGATTTGGCTGTGCACCCTGACTGCAGCCGTCAACACCTGCATGCTTTCCGTGAGCTGGCTCACGTTGCACGCAGTCTTATAAAGCAGTAGCTGCATGGCTGCCATGTGCTGTGCCTGCTTTTGGTGGACAGCTAGCATCCGGCGTTCTATACCAAGCCCTGGATCTTGGACATGTTGCCCCCTGCCAGCGCGTGTTGCCACGTTGCGCTGCTGCCTCATAAGGCTGCTGGACTGTGACCGCACAGTGCCTGTGCACAGTGTCTGCCTCCTGGGTGGTGGTGTGGCCTGTACCACTGCCATGGGTATCACATGGGGTGGTTGCTGTCCTCCTGTGACTGCAGGGGTGGCCCTGTCCGCATGGGGAGGTGGTGGCACTGGTGCTGGTGGTTGTGATGGTCCAGGTCGTGGGGCAGGATGGCTCTCTCCCTCGGTGTCCTCAGGGTTCTCCTCAATTTGGTGTGCCTCGCTGTCTGTGTTGGGTTGTTCTGCAGCACCTGTGATGTAAATGGGGGCATGATTAATGATATGTATCTTGCACATGGGATGTTGCAACATGCATGCAGGCTTGCATTCCCTGACTGGCTTTAGGGATATGTTTCACTTGACAGGTCTGGCTGTGTTTGGCTATCAGGGAACTATTGTCACACTACAGGTCCCACAATGCAATATGGCGTTTCTGATGTGCATGGCCTGCATTACTGGGGTTATTAATTGTCTAGCTCTGGGGGCATGGGCATTGTTAGGGGACGGGGTCGCAGTTACATTGGGATTGTTGTGTGGGTCGGGAGGTGTCCAGCCGAGTGACCTCCACGCAGGCTGCTGTGTTTATGGTATCCTCCACAAGGTCCTCAAGTGGAGTGTTGGCCGCAACTGTGGGCTCTCCTCCTCCCATGGCAAGTTGCTCCCCCAGCCTCTCTGCTATGCGTTCTTTTGCACGGCCTCTGAGGTCATACCACCTCTTCTTTAGCTCATCAATTGAGCGCTGGGTCACTCCCACAGAGTTCACCTTCGCCCTGATGCGCTGCCAAATGCGCCTCTTGTCTGCTTTAGGCACCTTCCTGGATTCCTTCCCAAAGAGGCGATCATGGTCCCTTCTGACTCCCTGGATCAGGAACTCCAGCTCCTGTTCTGAAAAATTTATTTTTCGCTTCCTGCCAGTTGCACTGGCTCCTGCTGCATCCTGGGACATTCTGGAGTTTGATGTATGTCCTGTAGTGGGGCTGCAGGGTGTATCTGATGGAGCTCACTGCTGTGCCTCTTCCTCTCTCCAGCTCTGTGTTCAGAATGAGTGAGGGAACTGGCTACTTCCTGATTGTGATGTCAACATTGTGCTCAAAATGCGACTTCCCACTTTTGCGATCTCGCAATTTGCGAGATCGCAATTTGCGGTTTCGATAATTGCAAAATCGCAATTTCGGGTAGGAAGAAAGGAGATTCTGCGATTTTTCTGCAATTTTAGGAAATTCGCATTCGGCGATTGCGGCCGATTGCGAATCGCATTTTTTTATCGCAATTTGTGATGCATCCCATTCTGCAAATTCCTATTTGCGATTCGGTATTTTTCGCAAATAAGAATTCTCAGAATGGGTGCTTGATGCATCTGGGGGAAAGTTCCATATGTGAGAATTAACGACGTTGGTGACAGGTTGATTCCTAACGCGGAAAGAAGGCAGACTTTGATTACAGCAGCCCACGCTGGGATGGCTTCATCGCATGCCTCCGTATCAGCTACTGTTTCTCTTCTCCAGCAACGGTATTAGTGGCGGGGTTTGTACAAACAAACGCGTGATTATGTCCTTCAATGTGAAATTTGTCAGCAAATGAAACCTTCTACTGCTACATGCCCGCCCCAGACTCAGTTGTACATATCTAATAAACCGCTTGCATGTGTTTATTGAGATCACTGCGGTCCTTTCTCATCTGATACTGCGTATAAGTACATCTTAGTAGCAGTTGACTCTTGCACGCGCTTTGTGTGGTTGTGGCCTCAAAGGAGTGCTGATTCCAGAACTGTCATAAGGGATTTGAGTGTCTTTGTGGGAATTTTTGCGTGTGGCACCTTCCATTCGGACCAGGGTCCAGCGTTTGCCTCTAAAGCTTACAAGGATGCCATGAGTTCTTTGAGGGTCCAAGTCAAATTTTCGTCTCCTTACAGACCTTAGGGTAATAAGGTTGTGGAGCGGATGAACCGTGACTTAATGCAATCCTTGACAGCGAAGGTATTAGGTGCTGGGCGAGACTGGCTAACCCACCTCAATAGCGTACAACGTGCACTAAATAATCTTCCTAGAAGGTCTCTGGGTGGGCGGACCCCATACGAAATGCTCTTTGGTATCAAAATGTTTGTCCAGGACCTTGATGGTCTATACAAGGCGGCCGCCGCCGCATCCTTTGACATAGATGAAAATCTAATGTTTTGCAGAACCTACAAAAGACCAGAGACAGTCTTGCAAAGGAACACTTGCCCTCGACATCTGATGCTGTGTTCCAGATTCCGGTAGTCGGCAGGCTACCCCAAGTTGGAGAACTGGTCCGAGAGAAGATCGAGAACAAGAAAGAATTCGGTACTTCCTATCGAACTCCAGTTGCTGTGCTTGGCGTCCAGGGTACAAGAACAGTCATTTTACCTCCTCTTCCTTGGTGAAATGGGAACAGGTACATCTCCATTGACAATGTCAAACTACACAGGGTGGCCGATTCTTTATAGTATGACGCCTGCGGTTTCGTATCCAGCAATGGTGCGACATTCTGTTTTGGCCCCGGATCGTGCCATCGGGCCTGATGTTGTCATTGAAATGAATCCACTTGCGAATCCTTTATTGAATCTACCTACTGGTGATCCTCTTAATGACACTGAATATACTTACACCACTAACTTGTCTATACCTGATTTGAAGAACTGTGTAGCTAATCAGTCCCGTTTTTCATTTGACACTGGCTCGTCCACGTCTAAGTCCCCTTCAAAAGTCTTGATTTTTGCTACCTGGTTTAAAAAACATTTTATGATTCCCCCTTGGACTTATATTTGGCTGGTACTTTTTGCAATTTTCTTATTCATGTTCATCGGATTTGTGGTAATTTTTTTTCATTTTATAAATGGACACTACGTTCAAGAAAGAACTTCAATTAGACTTATTGATGGAACTTTGGCTCCCCACTCCTCTTCGCACATCATGAAGAGGAACCAGACATTTGTGAATATAACTGCTTGGCCCGTTTTAGATGGGATTGTATGGGATGCTGTAAAGTTCCAGATTCATGGGCCCACAGAGGTTATTAAAGTTCCCAATGTACTCCGTGTTTCTATGGGGAATGTGGTTAAACAAAATATTTGCTCTGATGATTGGGATGTCCAGGTCTTAGAGGCTTTATTTTCTGATTTGAAATCGCTGCTTTTGATGCTGAAGATTTATATTTAGAATCTGCAAACTATGTTGATTTGTACTGTTACCAGCATTTTGGCAATCACTTTCTGCATAAGACAAATTCATTTAGAAATGTGGTTAACTACACACAGTGGGAACACTGTCCCGCACCTGTGGAAGGCAGCTCAAAAACGCTTTTGAAAAAGTTTTCTTATTTTACTGATTTTAATCAATCAAACCCTAATGCATTTTATTTTAAGATGACTGAGAAGTCATCTTCCAAGGTTAGACTTACCCACACAAAATTACTGTATTGGAAGTCCTTTATTGACCAGTTGGCTGTTGGGGGCTATGAACTGTTGAAAGATTCCATTGATCTTAAATCTGTTTGGGGTTCTAAAAGTTGGCAAGTGCAAGGCACTGAGGCTTTGCATCATGCCTGTCTCATCCCAAACCATATGTTGTTTTTGAATGCCACTATTTCACAAACCACCTGCTTTGGATAGGCTACTTCTAAAAAATTAAATGCTCCTTCATTTCCTGATTTGGGGGAATGTCCCCATTGGAATAATTGCACCAGTACTTCCCTAAGTGACTTACAAGCCCTGTTGAGAAATTCCTCTTTTAATGTTTCCAGCATTAATCCCGAAGGCTGGTTGCTATGGCAAAAAAGTGCAGATTCCTGCCAGCACTGTTTTCTGGGTCTGAACCCTGGCTATACAGAGGTTAGAGTAGATCCCCGTTTTCAGATTCAGCATTCAGTCACCACCTATTCTGTAGGCAAATTATGTCAGAGTTGGCTCAGACATTCAACCTTTGCATCTGTTAAGCTACATTTATCCAAACTCACTGACTCCGTTGACTTTAATGATTTTGTTAAAGTTCCTGCAGCAGGCAGATCGAAAAGATGGATATATGCTGCTTACAACGAAGTTCGGAAACTGTCCCAGATTGAAGCTGCTACCAGGCTCAGAGCTATAGATCAGGCCAATTTAGAAAAAGTACTTGCCATTGTAGATAATAGCATTAACACCCTTTCTTCCCATATTTACACATTAGATAATATTGTTTCATCTGTGGTTGATATTGCAGTACTGTACCATGGGCAGAATCAATTGCGTTCTGTTATGCAGTTTGCTTGGACAATTCAAACGTTGAAAAATGGAAAGGTGCCTTGGGATTACATGAACACAACAATGTTATGTTTGCCTTTTAATTTGACTGTTAAACAACAATTTATGTCAATGAAGGATGCCCGTTTTCACTGTTGTATATTGAAAAACTGGAACCATTACCATTTTCAGTCGAATTCAGCAGTTTGGCTCATCCATGGGTTAATAACTCTACCTTTCCCCCTGTTTAAATTTGAGTCATGCATGAAACACTGTGCCACAGGTAGATTTGAACCTCTAGGTAGTGCTTATCTTCATGAAGTTTGGAATCTCCCGTTCACATATAGGTGCTTGAGGGAAGGAAAGGAAGTTTATTTGAATGGTGAAGATTGCACGACCACACCAGATCACTCTTTAGTCTGTAGAAATCTGCAATTGCACAGTTCTTGTAATGTACTTGCACCGAACCTTGCCTGTGTTTTGAAAGGTACTCCCAATCAGGCTATTACACCGACTTTCAAGTTACTTGCAAACGATAGTTATTTGTTATTAAATAATGAAGATTGCTGTGGCATGCTTGCCGGTATTCCTTATATCGTTACAGTTTCCCAGAGTGTAGTTTGATGTAAGAATGTCTTGTTTCCTCCTCCACATGGGAGGCTCGATGTTTCCATCTGGCCTTCTATCCCAACCTTAAAAGCAGAGTTCAACAAGATGAGTCTAATAAGAGTTCTTTTGTCCCAGAAGGAAGTCCCCCTTACATCTGCGCGTGAGACATTTGTCCTTCACATTGCAAATACTCGTACTGAGGTGAATGCCTTATTAAACACAGACCTGCCCCTGCATTTCGGTGCTTTGATTCACACAATCTTTAGGTTTAGATCTTTTTATTGAAAAGCATTGCATAAGAAATCAAGACAATCCTCACATGTGCAATACAGTCAAGTGCTGATGGAAGGCAACATAAAGGCAACCAGACCTACAAAAGGCTGGACGCCACAAGTAAGGTTCATCCTGAGCCGGAGGGTGTATTGATATGCAAAAACACAGTTTGTAACAACCCCCAAAGGAACCTCCCCCCAGCCCCCATTCGTCTACTCCCCCAAACCCCCACCAGTCCAGTGCTCGTACCGCTCCCTGTTGATGCGCCCCTCTCGCCCACCAGGACCCTCCCACTAAGCGTACTTTAAGATTCTGTGTCCGTTGGTTCTGTGAGCCTCAGCAGTCGAAGGTAACATGGACAGGTGATTTCTCTAAATTCGGTGAGCAGTAAGGAACGGAATGGTTGCCAAAGCTCCTCATACTTATCCCTGTCCCCAGCCAAGGTGAGTGATAGTTTTTCCATACCCAGCACATGCCACATCCGATGTAGCCAGCCCGTAGTAGAGGGGATAGTGGTGGTGCTCCAATGTGCGAGGATATTTTGCACCACGGAACCTATTAGGAAGCCCTAGTAGGACATATGCGGGGAAACGTGGCAATTTTGTTTGGAAGTGTTTGTCCACATCGCCAAGCACTTGTGTCCAGTACGATTGGAGATGGACACAGTCCCATAATAGGTGTGTTCGGTTGCCCACTTGGCCACAGCCTCTCCAGCAGAGCTTATCTTTATTGCGGTCCATCTCGTGTAGCCGCTCTGGAGTATAATACCAATACGTGGTAATTTTCGTGAATGTCTCTGTGAGCCTCGTGTGATATGCGGAGTGGTGCGCTCTGTATGATATCTGCTCCCATTCTTTGTGACTCATGGCTCTACCTAGTTCCCTCTCCCAGCGTTCCCTACCCGGGTTGTGAAAATGTGTTGGCGGCGTCTGCAGCATCTTGTAGAGGTCAGAGATAAGTTTGGCGTCAGAAGTGCGGATTAGAAGCCACCGTTCATATTCACACCATTTTTTTTTTTGAAAACAGAGTTTATTGATAGATCACACAAAAATCGCAGAACCCTGTACCCCAGAGGTATCTGCCAGTCATAGGTACATATATAAAACAATGCAATCCATCATGACTTTTACATTAAGTATCATTGCAAATAATGAACCCACCTCCCTCCCCCCCAACTACCCCCAACTCCCATCGCACCCGGATACCTCCCCACTGTACGGTTTCTGACAATTCCGACCATCCGTGTACACACATCCAGTGGCACAGCTCACTCAAACATCCAATTCCGGGTCTTGTTCTGGCGGAGGCTCTAGCCATATACCCCTGTAGTCGGCCCATCACTTACAAATTTTGTAATGTTTACGGTGGCAGCCTCAAGCAAGAAATATGGGCTTCTCCATCCCCATACAAAAATCTAGGCCCCTTTTCCATGCTACAAGTGACGGGCCCGCGGGTCCTTCCACGCCCTCGCAATATCTCGTTTGGCCACCGTGCGTCCTAGTAACAATAAATGTCTCTTATAGAGGTTGCCTCCCACGCCATCTAACACATGCAACAATCCCAGTCACGGTGTACGTGGGAGCACCCAGCCCAGCGCCTCATCCAAACCATTCCAAACTCCACTCCAGAATCCATCTAGACGTCCACAACTCCACACCGTATGAAAGAAAGCGCCCTCCTCACATCGACACCTAGTACATTCTGGGGACGCAATGAGGCCCGCCCTCCACAGCCTCCGCCGTGTGTAATACACCCTGTGAAGGTATTTGAATGGAATTAGCCTAAGGCAAACTGAAATGGCCGTGCCCCTTGGACCCGCCAGCGCCTCATTCCAGTCTTCCTCCTCCAGTGTCCCAACATCAGCCTCCCAGATCTCCTTTAGTTTTTGCAAATCAGAGGAACAGTGTATGACCAGGGATTGGTATATGTGTGATATCTTTTTATTCTCGATATCCCCCATGAAAACTCGATCCTCCAACGGACTAAATTCAGGAAGCGAGGTCAATCCCTCCAGGTCAGGGGCCAGGGCATGGAGAAATTGTAAGTAGCGGAAGAATTGTGTGCGAGGCATATTGTATTCCATACTCAGATCCTGAAACGACTTGTGCGTCGTCCTCGTCATGACATCACCCAATTTAGAAATTCCAATGTTGTCCCACCCCGTAAATCCCGGAAGGGCCGCCAGGCCGGGTAAGCGGCTATTTCGCCAAAGGGGAGTTTCTTCGGTCAGGGTCTGCCACCATCCCATCCGCCGCAGCGCTCGCCTCCAAACATCAAAGACAACCTTCGTCACCGATGGTAAGGCCTTGCGCCGACTCCTCGCATAGAGCAATGTGTGGAGTGTGTGTGGCTCCATCAGAAACCGCTCCAGTGCATAGGCCGGGTCTCCCCTGTCCCCACACCACCATTCATTCAATACTAAGAGATGCGACGCTTGGTAATAGGAAAGAACATCCGAAGTCGCCAAACTCCCACCGTACGTTGAACGAAAACATGTGCGCAGCGCCACCCAGACCGAACCGCCCACCATATTCACACAATCTTTAATGCCTCGTCGACTACGGGCCTGGCACACTTTTTTAAAGTAGTAAGTTCTGGCCTTGTGACCTCATTCCAAACTATATTTGGTGTGATCCCTGCATTTTTTCATTTGATTTTTTCAAGTGTCTTCGGCGGTTTCCCATTGCTCCTGGCTTTAGGCGCAGGCATATTGCTGTTAACTTGTTTACTCCAAAATGGATGCACAGTCTGTGCCACACAGCGATCTGCCCGGCTGCTCCTGCTTCGTAACCAGTTGCTAGAATACTATGGATCGCTGCCTCTGGCGACTCTGCGTGTGGCGTATGGTTTATCTTTCCGGTTCTGATTCTTCACTTGCATGCAGCCTGTTTTCCATTGCCTGGATTGTGGATTTGAATGGGTCCTGGATTTGTGTCTCTGCAACACGGTGTCTCCTGACCTGAATTTTAATCTAATAATGAGTCCCTTAGTTGCTAATGAAATAGATTGTTCTAGTTTTGGGATTATGGCCTGCGCAGCGGCTCATGGGGTTCTAGGCAATTGGAACATTTGGACTGCGGCCAATTACTTTCTGGCGCGCAGTTATCTTAAAGTAAGCCCGAGTTGTCCTCTGATGGTGCTAGAGGCTCCGGCAATTGAAGAGCATGTATGTTCATTTCCGTTACTTAATTGGATGGCTGAAATGTTCATGGATGATGACAACGACTTCCTACTGGAGTCAGTTGCAACGTATGGTGCAATTTTTTTTTCCTCTAATGCCTTAATGTTTTTCTTAATTTTTTAGGTCTTTTTTCACACCATGGCCACTTGTGATTGTTTTCACTGACTTGGTTACTTCAGATTTTATAACCCAATTCTCAAGTTTGGCAAAATGCCTGAACATGGTTCTTTCTCATTCGAACTTGAACTCTGCGTTCTATGAGTCTTGCCCCCTTTATTGTGCGTTCCCCAATCAACGGAGGGTGTAGTATGGCCTAATGCCTGCTTTTGCGTGCATGTTATGTTAGCATGGCTTATTAGAAGTTTAAACACCATTTTACCTTTTGCTGCTTTTGCACACAACATTGCATAGCAGTTTTTGTAAGATAGCCTTCACGAAGGTCTACACATGAGAAAAGGTTTGTTTTCGACGTCTCTAGACTTACATCGTGCCCCTAGTCTGAACAGTGAGTGATGAAACCGTCAAGGTTATAAAAACATGTTAGCTGTTTTTCGACATGTTCTAGTAACGCTTTCTAGACACAACATTTTGGCAGCTGTGAGCCAAGAAAGATTCTGGCGCCTTTATTATTCCACACTTGCCATGATTTCACACACTTGGAAGATTTCCATTTCCAGGGATGAAGAGAGCCTATGCTGATCCAGATGTAATTTACTCTTACTGAGTGGAAAGGTAATGGGTTCCCCCACACAAGCTTAAGAGACCTTCTATAGTTTATAATACGTAGTTCCTATATAGGGAGCGTGTTAAAACTAGCGCTACAGGACCTTTTTTCACCATCATTGTAGTATGATTTCTCCTTTTGTATTTTATGGAATTGTAACCATATTATTTTTAATCATATGTCTGCTTATGTTGGGTACACTACTACACATGAGATCACGTCGTTAAAATGAATATTTTAACCTTACCGTGTCTCTTATTTACTCCTGTTGTGGACTGGTATGAGAGTATAACAAAAGAGTGTTCTCGCTTCCCACCATTCCTGAGATGGTCCTAAGTCACATGTTCTAGGTTGTCTAATCATTGGTTACTTTGCTATAGGACGAAGAGCTAATGTGACACTGATGCTAGCTGGTTGGGGTTTTTCTAGGTACCGAGGTGAGTTTCTGGTACACCACAATCCACTGATGTCCTAGGTCTCTGTGCACAATTCTGAATATGAGCAGGATCCTTGCAACAGTAGGACAGCCATGGACGGAGTGCCGAAGCACTTAGTATAGACTGTTGCAAATATCTTACCCCAGGTCTCACAATCAGCAATACCACCACACTATGCATATTTATGTGTTTTTTGTATATTTTTGTGACAGAATGTATGTGAATTGAATAGTATTTTACGTATTGTTATATCGGGTGTTATGTTATTGTGTTGGACTGCATTTTAAAATGACCTTTATAACTCCATTTTGTGTTGCCATGCTCTTGGCAACTTGGTGAAGAATTGCTTTTCACGTCCCTGTCAAAACTTGCCCAACCCTCCCTGCTCCTTGTGGTTGAGCCGATTCCAAGAAGCTGCCTGTGTGCCTCACCCCCACAGCTGTGTCAGAGACTCAGCCACATCCTGTCCATTGTTGGTAACTCAGCCTGTCACACCAGCTGCCCTGTGACCACCCCAACTGATAGAGGAAGCACAGGGTTATGCCCTGTGACCACACCAACTGATAGAGGAAGCACGAGGCTGTGCACTGTGACCACACCAACTAATAGAGGAAGCACAAGGCTTTGTCCCATGACTACACCCGTTGAGCAAGGAAGCAGGGGGCTGCGTACATTGTGCAAACAGAGACAGATGTCCCCTGGCCACGATTGCACCACACAAGACTGACGTAGAGCTTGTCAGATGAGGAACTTGTCTGAATATGGAACTTGTACTGTGCAAATGGGCGTGGCTAGCGCTATAAATATGTGTCATGCTGTGAAGTAAGCAGCAGTCTCCGTAGAATTGTCTGTGTACTATTCTGGGACCCTGTCCTTAGCTCGAGCTAATAAATTACTTGCTTCCCTCCACGGCTGGTTGTCCTGGTCTCTTCGGTAATGTATGATTGATGTAAGAAGGACCCGTAGATTCAAGGCGTTTCCCCGTGCCACTGGCTCTGACTCTCCCAGTGGGGGGTCTCCAAAAAGCCGGTTCTACAATTTGGCGCCCCACGTGGGGCGTCTTCTGTGGTCGCCATCGAGCCTGGTGGTCGTGAGGAGTCCGTGATCGAACGCTAAGGGAGGCGCGCCACTGCATTGGCTGAAAATTGTCATTGTGGGCCCAAGGTCTCCGATTGCGTGATTCCTCCCTCCAGTGGGCTACCCGACTGCGGCCCCGACTGACGCACCAGTTCTAGTTCGTAGTCTTTGGAGATCGAGACCTTTGTGACACTTGCCGTGTGACGGAAGATTGATGGCCAGGTAAGAGTGGGAGTGGCCCACTTTTTTGGTGATTTGCATCTTTGTTTTGGTATTTGATTCGACTTTTGCAAAAGCCAAAGCCAAAGGGTAAGTACAGTTATAGGCTGTAAATATTCCATTGCACCCTTTGATGTTTGGATCCAGGATACATATCTAGAGATGCCTGGACTTAGTAAATTCCGGAAATGGTATTATTGTTGTTGTACACAGCACTCCACATTGGAGGAATCTTGTCAGATTCCTCCTCTGGGGACCCCTAATTGTGAAGTCTATGCTATATGGTAGCTTTGAGCCTCCTGTTTAGATAATTTAGGGGAGAAATTATTTCAGAGAAAAGTTAGGCCTGCGATGCTTGATTCCTTTCAGGTTTGGCTCAAGGAGTCCAAACAGAAGGAAATCAAACTAAAATAAATGAATAAATAAATAAGTAAATAAAAGCAAAGCTAAAGCAATGTGTATGAGTGTGTTACAGAATTATGATGATCAGGAAATAGAAGAGGGTATAGTGATACATGATAGATTGCATAAATACAGGTGAACGGATGTTACGTTGCTAAAAAGGTCCCTGAAGAAACTCAGGATAAGGGTCCCGCTTCGTCTGGTGTGCCATTTGACACCGGAGCTGTTGCCGTCACTGGAGGGGCTCTACACCGAGGGCCATCAGTTCTCAACTGGTGAGGGGGCTGAATTTGCTAAAGACTCACGCTGCACGGGACTCGAGAGACCAGGAGTCCGTGCGTGATTGCACCTGCGAGGAGCCCCGCCCCCTGCACACCGGAGCTTCATAACTGCTCGTCGGACCGCTTCGTCTGGTGTGCCATTTGACACCGGAGCTGTTGCCGTCACCGGAGGGGCTCTACACCGAGGGCCATCAGTTCTCAATTGGTGAGGGGGCTGATTTTGCTAAAGACTCACGCCGCACGGGACTTGAGAGACCAGGAGTCCGTGCGTGATTGCACCTGCGAGGAGCCCCGCCCCCTGCACACCGGGGTTTCATAACTGCTCGCCGGACCCGCTGGCGCAGGTCCCGCTTCGTCTGGTGTGCCATTTGACACCGGAGCTGTTGCCGTCACCGGAGGGGCTCTACACCGAGGGCCATCAGTTCTCAACTGGTGAGGGGGCTGAATTTGCTAAAGACTCACGCCGCACGGGACTCAAGAGACCAGGAGTCCGTGCGTGATTGCACCTGCGAGGAGCCCCGCCCCCCCCCCGCTCACCTGTAAATATAGTTACTTCCGACTCCCCAGTGCGGGACGCGAGCGGGACGAGCCGGACGAAGCCCGGACAAAGGGCAGACAGTCTGTGACAGTCCGGGACAGGACGAGGCTGGGCTGGGCCATTAATCTTGGTCGTCTCACTGCAGATTTACCACCTAAGCCAAGTGAGATCTTAATCTTATATTAAACTGTCGTCTTATTTTATTTCCACATTGATATAACTGTTTTAGTATCCCTTAAGGTCCTCCAGAGGAGACACAAACTTTGTCAGCATTGTCTTCAGTGCCTAGTGTTTAGCCCTCCGTAACCCTGAGTTCCTACGGTTAAGTCATCATGTCAAAACAAAAGGCGATATTGGATAACTACCTGGTGAAAGTAGTTAATAAAATCAATGATGATCAGCGAAAGTCGCTAGGTAGGCGGAGTCCTCTGGTTTTATCCTCTTCACCCTCCTCACCATCGCTAGTACTACCAGAGGACGACAGGTGTGACCTTGTTGATATTACGCCAGAAGTGATAACTATTCCTACTCCTGCTCAGACCGTTCTAGATACATCTAATGACACTTCAAGACAGCGCTCCCCAGTTCCTAGAGCTGTGAGGACTTGCAGGAAACAGCAACTCAAAAAAGGGGGGAACCACAATCAGAGAAAAAATGAAGTTGCCCCCAAAAGCACCAACCCTGATGTGATCGCAACTGGTAGTAAGGAGACAGTCACTCTGAGTTTAGAGCAGTTCGATCTTTTAACCAGTTCTATAGAGGATAAGCTCGATAAGATCATCCAACCCCTATTAGCCAAGCTTGACCAGATGTCAGCAGAGGTGTTAAGACTGGGTGGGCTTTTAGAAGCGCATAATGGTAAGGGTGAATGTTACAGGGGTGATGACAAGAACCTTGAAGTTAGTACCAACGTACGACAGACATCTGACAGGAGGTCAAACACAATTAAAGAAACTACGTCTGTACCTATGCCAATAATACATCGGAAAGAACATGTGTTGACAATACCTGAATGTAAGAGGCAACTATGGTAAAGAAAAGTTGTTTCAACAATCTTCCACCTGATTATGCACCCTATGTAGTAGTCTCAACTAATGTACCCCCTCTGATTTAAATCCGAGTCAAGCCCAGCCAGAAACGCATGATTCGCTTAAAAACAAAACTGTTTCTTGGCTGCACAAGCAATGTGGGTTCCCAATTGCCTATTCTGACCAAATACTCACCACCAGAAGGGTAAATTGGATAGGTAATTCTAGTAAGACCTGCAGGGGGGACTATGTCATCGTTAATTTTAAACACCCCCAACACATCGCTACTGTTCTTGCATATAGCCAGGGCCGACGACGGCTGAAATGCCAGAAACCGGTCCCCGGAAGCTTGTCTCCTTTCTGGTGAAGAATTGGCTTGGTAGTTTGGTCTGCCCTGTTCCCATGATGCACTGGGCCAGGGACATACTAATTTGCATATAGCCAGGTTCTGAGCTGGGATGGGGCAGTGAGCTAAATAACGGTGATGGATCAAGCCCTGATCTTTGGACTGGGTAAGAGTGGTCTGCTTAATTCAGACACTCTGTTCATCACCACCCCCTTTTCTGAATCATTCTGCTAAGAGCGGCCTCTCTTTTATACGACTAGACCAGCATATATGTTCGCATTCTTGGCTACTTCTACAGTCATCTAATTAAAGCACCACATGTTAATGGAAGAGGTAGACCTTTCACCCCTACTTTAACACCCATCCAGCCCTCCTTATTTGAGGTTCCGGTAAAGAATAGGTATCAAGCCCTGAGCTCCTTGGATATGAACGATTGACATCTACAGGGTTGTGAGCCCCCTACTTAGGTGCCTTACTGAAGCTCGCATTACAGGCTAAAACCGCTTTTGATTTTATCTGGCTATGTGATTTTAACTCTTCAATTTGTTCTATATCGACTTCCAGGGTGTGTGGGATACAAAATAATAAGGGTGACAATACACCACATTTCCTGCATAATAAGTACGGGGAGGCAATAAACAATCTGTTGTCAATTTATGATCTAGAGCTCCTACAACCTGCAAAAGATGCTAAGGGCCAACCAATTCCGACCTACACAGGCAGGAATAGTAATTCCCAAATTGACCATGTCATGGTGTCATCATGTATTGTGCCATATTGTCAAACCCCGGTCATCGATGAATCCCCTCTAAGCGACCACAACCGTATTATATTGCGGACTGAGATCTGGAAATCTAGCTCTCAACAGATCTCTAGAAATGTAGACAACATTGAACCGCATAGATTAAATGGGACAAGGTTGAGGTGGAATGGGGAAAAATCCGAAAAGGTATTGAGACTAATAGTAACAAAATCAATGGCAGATATTTATGATATCCTGACACCAGGGAGTGACCCTTTTCTTATAGTAGAAAATGTTATTAATATTAACATAACTGTGGACACCATATTTACTAGGACAAGTAATGAGAAAACCGCTGGGAAAAAAGGATGGTTTGATCATGCGTGTACAGCCCTTAATTCCAAACTGAAACAGGATTTAGCTCTCAGACCCAGGGATAAGGATAGGGTAACACTCCTGAGACATGACTGTAAAATGGCTGTCTCTAAAAGGAAGAGAGTGTTACAGCTGGAAGCCATGGATAACTTAGCGCAGGCCGCGGAGACTTCTGACTGCTGCCTGTTCTGGTCTACGATTAACTCCCCCTTTTTGAGGGATGATGAAGCTCCCCATCTTGCTTCAAATGTTTGTAGCGAGGCCTGGGTTTCCCACTTCTCAAATATATTCCAGGCAGTTGGTCCAAACAATCCTAATATAACATCTTGGCCAATAGTCCCTTTGGATATCACCTTAGCTGAGGTAGAAAGCAGTATTGAAACTAGCAAGGGGGGCAAGGCCCAGAGTCCGGACGGGGTACCCATTGATGTTTACAGAACACTCCCGCTGCTATGGGGCCCTATACTTACCTTGGTCCTTAATGCTGCCGTAACCACCATGATACCACCAACATGGGGTGGTTCTATCATTGTCCCAATCTATAAGAAGGGTGAGAAGTCAGAAGCATGCAACTATCGCCCAATCAGCTTACTCGACTCATCTGTGAAAATTATGAGCAGAGTGCTGCTTACCAGGCTGGAAGAGTGGGCGAATGAAGAGGGGATACTGGTGACTTCCCAGTATGGGTTTAGAAAGGGCCGCGGTACATCGGATCAATGCTTAAATCTAGAATTACTAATTGGCAAATACACCAAGGCCAAGCGTAGCACCCTGTATCTTTGCTTCGCCGATTTGAGCAGTGCATTCGATCTGGTTGACCATTCCATTTTATGGCCCGTCTTGTTAGACCTTGGTGCACCAGAGGGAATTATTTTCTTTTTGGCCAGCTTATGTGGAAAAATGGAAGCCTGTGTGCGATATGGGGTTAGCGGGGAGTGCACCCCCAATTTTAATGTTAAACGAGGAATAAGACAAGGTTGTGTTCTCGCACCCCTGCTATTCACCCTCTTCATAAATGCTGTTGACAAAATTGTAAAAACTGTTAAAGCTGGTGCACCGCAGGTAAATGGGTCTGGAGTGCCAGTACTGCTTTATGCAGATGATGCTGTGCTTCTGTCCCAGACTCCCATTGGACTGCAGCGCTTGATGGATCGATTTTCTGCTTTTATTAACAAAAGAAAATTATTGGTTAACAAGAGCAAAACTCATACCATGACTTGCGGTGCCAGGACCAACAAAAAATATTCCTTTTATATAGAAGGGGTAAAAGTGCAGCAAGTTGAAAAGTTCAGTTACCTGGGTGTGACCTTCTCTAGTGACGGTAGCTGGTCCAAAGAGCTTGCTAGCGTAAGGTCCAAGATGTCCAGAAGTGCCTCCGGAATATTTAAATTCGCTTCTAAAATCGGCGACAGACGTATTATTGACATGATGCATATTTATAAGGCAAGAAGTGTCTCGATTGCATTATATGGGGCAGGGGTGTGGGGTTATTCCAATGTAGGCAGTCTACAAACTGAAGAAAATATCTTCCTGAAAAAACTTCTCTGCTTACCCGCCTCGGCCGCAACTGAGTTGACCCATAGGGAACTGGGGGTTGATTATTTGTCTGATCTTGTCTCATTAAGGCCCCTAATGATCTGGCGTGCCATATGGCACAAGGAAGAGACACTTTTTAACCAACATGTCATCCGGGATTGTCTTAATCTAGCTAACTATAACAAGATCCCTTGGCTAAAATATACCATAGATGCTTTTTATGATATTTTTGGACTGGATATAATAGAGAATCCGTGTGGTGCTGGAGATATCCCTAAACAGGTACTAAAAAACACATTTTTGGCATATCAAGTGGAGAGGCGTCTAGTCAACAATGCCCACCTGACTACTGTTAATTTTTATAACAAATATATTGACTGTGAAGGTTCGCAGTTGTATTTAAGCCAGGTATCTCGACTGGCCCACAGGTTCGTTCTTACAAGACTTAGATTCGGACTGGCCCACGTTTTGGTGGCCTTTCCTCATCCCAAGAAACATCCTGTTGGCCCTTGCCCATGTGACGGGCATTCAAAGCAAAGCACACTGCACTTTATGCTAATTTGTACTTTATTCCTGAACCTCAGATTGGTTTACCTTAAACCAATATACATAAAATATGGAATCCGCAGCGTTGATGAGGCTATGAAATTGATTTTTAATGTGAACTCGCCGGATATATGTATTTTTATTGCAACTTTTATATGTAAATTAATTTACCATCGGAAAAGTATGGTGTTTTAATCAAGTTTTTATCTATTCCCTGTATATTTTCATGTAACTGTTTCTTTTGCCTGGATGCTTTTATGGTCATTTGTATACCATGTACCGAATAAAGCTTCATGAAATGAAATGAATGACTCAGGATAAGGGGGATGACCCTTTCATGTCCTCTATGTTGAGCACCCCTCCACCCTATACCCCCGCCCTGTATCCCGTCCCTGATCCCACACAATTGACTCCCGCTACTGCTCCAGTTGTTGCCAGTTGTTGCCCCTGCCCATGCCCTGGTCCAGTTGTTGCCCCTGCCCATGCCCTGGTCTGTCTGATTCCTCAGCCACTTGATCACAACGCCCCAACTATTCAGGCCACTGTACCAATGCAAGTACACCTTTCCCTTCCCCTTGTTGCACCTCCCACTGGTCCCATGCCTGCCCAACTTAATGTGCCCTCAACTCCCGGTGCAACTAACCCATTCCTTGTTGACAGCCTTAATGATTATCGCATATATATAGCGCTAGATATTCTTTTGGCAAAGGAAATAGTTTTGTCTGGAAGAAAGTGTACAAAGTAATATATTAAAAAATAACATCAGTATGCCATTTGGTATTGATTTAATCTGTAGATTAAAATATCTTGCTAGACAGCATTGAACATGATCTCCTTAAGTTTATCTTGAATGTTGAGCGTACAAGTTTCTGCCCGGTGTTGGCTCAGTGAGCCACTGCGCCTGATATAGAGGTTTGTGTTTAACATCATGGTTGTAGGTTCTAATTCTAGTTGGACCTACTGAAACTTTCATCCATTTGAGGTTGATAAAAACAGAGTACCATTGCATGGGGTAGTGACAAACATTTGCTCTATGCTGGTATGTTATGATATTATGTTCTGTGAATTATTGTAGCCCCTAAAAGGAAAAATTATTTTTAAAATAGGGTGAATTATTGCAGGTTAGGAAGAATTAGGAAGGCTTTTTGTCTTTGATAGCTTCTGAGTCAACAGAAAGTGGGGGCTAGGAGCACTTGCAGTCGCTGGCTCACAGCCGAGAAAAGTTCCGCTTTTTAGTTTCTCTGTAAACAATGGAAGGAGGCTTTCATGTCGATATCTGTGGCCTCATCAATTAGGGCCTTGTCTCTAAGGAAGTGCATCTGAACAGCCTTGCTAAAACAGGGCCCCCCAAAGGGAAAATTTATGATGAAGGGTTTCTCTCTGAAAATCCCAACACCATACTACATGCTGTGAAGAAAGTGATGCATTCTTAGAATTTTGTGGGCTAGGCCTAGGTAAAAAAACGATTAGCAAATTCAGATTTATTTTTCACAAGAAAAATTGTGGCGCAAAGGAACCACGGAGTGTACAACATTGACAAGCTGGTTACAGTTAAGTATATTCTATTTTGTGCTCAGTTAATGAGCATTATGTTTTGTCTCCTGATTGAAAGTTACAGTTGATATTTTTATGTTATGAGAAGTGTCTCTGTTATGTGTGTTGTGTATTCTTGCTTCTGCCCACAGATCATTCATGGATTGTTCTGGGTGGTTTTAAGGCTGACAAGACACGTGAGTTGGTTTGACAAAATAAAAACGTCATAGTTGTAAGAGGAAAAAGGTGAAATATGCGCCCTGAATGACTATAGGTAGGAAATGAGGGTAGAAAAAGATTGGAACTGACCAAGAATGTTACAACAGGTGTAGGAAAGTGATGGAAAAGCAGAGGTCAACAGCAAACGCATCAGTGATGGTCCATTGCACGAGGTGGTGGAACAAGTGTTCCATGTGTACCTATGGGACCTAATCAACATGCGAATTGCAAAAAGAAGAGTGCTGTCAGTAGTATGTTGGAAGAAGATGTGTTTTTTGCATAACTCCTTTGAAAAGAAATGTTTGTGTGTTTTTCTATTTTTGTGCATTGTTGTCCTTTTATGAATTGTTCCTGCTTGTCCTGTGTGTCAGAAGCGACACAGTAAGTTGTATTGACAGCCGATCACCACTAAGGTGACCTGCTGTCAAAAGGAGGGTGAGGAAAGTAAAGAAATAGAATTTTGATTTTAAACCTGACAAATTAAGCAGGCCAAAATATTGGGTTTTGGGCTACATGCAGGTTAACTGTGCATAAAGTGCATGACAAAGTATTGTGTGTCACCGCTCATTTGTATGTGCTACTATAATTCGTTTATGCTTTTTGCGCTTGCTATACAGCAAGTATACCTGATGGATTGGCATGTGAGTTTTTTTTATCTTATGCGTGTTTTTTTTCTTCTTTTTGTTTTGACAAATTTACTTTTGATACTATTACAAGCTCCCCTGTGTTGTGGGGGGATGGTCATGACAATGCCCATTGCTACGCAACAGTTGGTTGAACTTGTTCTGGTTACTAAATTCCACAGATATGATATTTCATGCTGTGAACATGAGAGACAACGCTTCATCAGGCGTGTCTATTTGGTTATAATGGTATTGAAGAAAAATAAAAGAGTTATACAGGATTAAAAGCGTGTCACCTGCAGTTAGTCACATTACTGCCCCCTTCCCTTAAGGAACAGGCAGCCCTTGATTAAAATGTTCCTTGCTTGGACCCTAAGGAAGACTCTAAATTTGTGGCTCTTGCAAAAGGTGACCTAAAATCTTCTCATAATATTGCTCTACTTAAATCTGTTCTGCTTCCTAGGTTGTGTATGGTTTTGTTCCTCAAAAGAAACTGGACCTGTAGCTGAGATTACAGTATATGGTGTAGCGGCCGGTGGTAGAGTTAAGATTTATGTACTATTTTGTTTTTTTGTGTATCACCCGTACTCTTGGTGTTGTGTCACATGCCTGAGTATCACCCAAGTAATTTCTTGTTCTTCCTATAGATTTTTCTTTTGCCACTTCTCCCCTGATCAATGTCGCATTGTGCCTAGTTATTGGGTATTTTAGCTGTGTCCTAGTCCCATTTCCCTTTTTCTGCATTCCTTTCACCAATCGCCCCTTGTATTATGGTTGATGCATTGTTCCCAGACTGCAGTGATGTATATGGGACCCCCACATTATATATAATTCCCTTCTGTATGACCAGGCTGTTTATTAAGAATTTTCTTTAGGCCCACTTCGATGTTTTCCAGTCTGACTGTTAGGGTAGTGATGGATTGGTTAACTGACTCAATACTATAATATAGTAAGGCAAGTTTTCCATCTCAAATAGGGAATACCTTCTGTTTATTTTTTGTACATGATATATTTTCAATGCCTATTCTAGTTTGGTTTTTACCCTTTTGTCCCTGCTGTTTTAATTTTCAATGAGATCAGATGTGTTCTAATAATGGAAATGCCAGGACTCTTTAGTTCTTGTCTTTTGTTTCCACATTTTGATCATTAGCCTGTGTATTGTATAGTACTCCTGATGCACAATTATGAAAAGGAGGTATCTACATGTCCCTGATAATCCGTATCATGCGTTTTTCCTTTCTGAGATGTTCTAAATAAGGAATGTAGGAACACACAGATGCAATAATATAATGCCACTATGTGTGAGGACACACATTTAGATAGGATCCACATGTAGCTATCTACCCTTAGATGGCAAAGGATAATGCTCTCACATTGAAGTTAGTGAGAATATGAAAATACCCATTTAAGGAGACTAGGAGTATTGCCTTTGTATCCCATAAGAGAGACAGTGCATTCTAGACCAGAGTAGTCCCATGGCGTCTGGCCACTTCCTTGAAGATTGCAGGCCACCTGCTTGCAGTCCCATTGTTAAATACAATAAATAGTCTCTTTGCTAATTTGATGGAAACTAACAACTGTGTCACGTTTCCTACATCACTAGGTTCTGCGGGATCTTCCAGAGTAAAAGGAAGAGTCATAACCTGCAGAGCATTCACAACGATGAGTCCTAACTCCCATCAGTGACAGCTACAAATGAGGGGCGGACGTCTTGGACCTACATTCCCAACACCCAGAAAGTAGCAAGGCTGGACAGCGATCGCCAGCGTATCATCAAATGGCAGTTCCAAAGTATTGTGTTTTCTTCATCAGACGGCGTTGGACATCAGAGAAGAAAGAGGAGCTGGTTCCCTGTTTGACACAGGACAAGAATTTTAGTGTAAAGGAGCGAAAAAGAAGGAGCCCTGTTGTTGACGGCAGGGCTGGTTTGAGGTTTCAGTTTCCTACCTGTCATGTGCTGGTAACCTCTGACAGCGTGCGGTTCTTTGGCCCCCTTGGCCTAAGTTTTTACCACACCCCCTCCTTTCCTTTGCTCCAACAGAAGGGCAGTGCACCGGAGGATCCAAGATTGGCAAAAGGCACTACATTTGTAAATACCTATCTTGAAAGGAAAATAAGAATGGAAGAGCAGCCCAAGCATCCTCTGATACTGAATAACGAGTGTTGGAGCCTGAGAGTGTTGCTGAGTGTGAAAGCCTGTTGGTCTCTCCTGATTAACAGTATTTGTGTCTGTACAATGTAATTTACGCCCATGACCACGGAAGAGCATGGTATCTGTAGTGCCTGCCACAGAGGAGAGATATTGGTGCACTGCCTTGAGACATTGAGACTTTCGAGTGAGCTGTGAGTGTTTGCCAGGAGGGCACTCTAACAGAAACTAAGGAGCACTATCGGTATGGGAAGGCCTGGATCAAGAAAGCCCAACGCGGAAGAAGAAAATGGAAGCAGATTTGATGGACAATAGAAGCCTACCAAAGAGGCTTAGAACGGACTTTGGGCAGAGTTGCACAAGCAATTAATAATATAGAGCAAATGTTAGATATGTTCCAAAATGGTCCAACAGAAGTGAATTTGTGTGACTGTTCTTAATGTTTGCTGACATCATTTAAGAGTAGTATTCTGTTTAGTAGAACAGTATCATGCCTGTATTCAGACAAAGAGTATCACCATTTCACCTGAAAGTATTGTTAATACCTAGGGCCCATTTGATACCACACGAGGACTGACACAGATGGAGTAGTGATAGTCTCTATTAGCTGCAGGGCCCATGGATTGCTTCCCATCCTAATTAGTAAAGGATGATCTGGTTTTCCCCTTATTCAAGTTATATGTTTGTAGGTTGAGAGACCTAATTATGGTAGTATATATATGTGTATATTACCTACTGGCGGTCGCCAGTAGGTATATATAGTTAGGATTTTTTCTCTATGGGATTTTTGAAAATTCTATGTCTAATAACTTTGGCGTTTGTGGACGGAATTGGCTGAAATTTTCAGGAAAATGGAACATTTTGTTTCTGAGCAGCCCCATAAAATTTGGGGGGGGGTTCGTCAAGGGGGGGCCGAGAAAAAAGGGGGGTCCCAAAACGTGTTTTTAACATTGAGTTTTCCATAGGGCGGTTGGCCTCACTTTTAGCCCGAACGGCTGAATGGATTTGCACGAAACTTGGCAAAATTGTAGGGACTGGTAGCCCGATGTGCCTTTGCTAGGTCTCAATATATGTGCTCCAGTGGATTTTGAGAAATTAACGTTCAAAAAAAGATATATATCTGTAACAGCGGACCAGGTAGCGCTCCGGTTCGCGGACTTTACGCGTTACGGAGCTTTGTGAAGCGAAGCTGATTGGTTCTCCGGCGTCTGTAAACATTCCAAACAGTCCGTAGCGGCCGCCATCTTGTCTCTCGGTAGGATCGAGAGACAAGAGGGGGCCAAAGCGAAGGGGCAAATGACCATAAGGGGGCATAGTAGATCCTCTCTGACCCTCTAGGTTTGATGTGGAGGTTTTAAAAGGGCCCCGCGGGGCAAAAAAAATAATAATAATAATAATCGAACGGCTGAATGGATTTGCACGAAACTTGGCAAAATTGTAGGGACTGGTAGCCCGATGTGCCTTTGCTAGGTCTCAATATATGTGCTCCAGTGGATTTTGAGAAATTAACGTTCAAAAAAAGATATATATCTGTAACAGCGCTCCGCTTCGTGTACTTTTCTCGTAACGGAGCTTTGCGAAGCTGATTGGTTCTCTGACGTCTGTAAACATTCCAAACAGTCCGTAGCGGCCGCCATCTTGTCTCTCGGTAGGATCGAGAGACAAGAGGAGGCCAAAGCGAAGGGGCAAATGACCATAAGGGGGCATAGTAGATCCTCCCTGACCCCCTAGGTTTGATGTGGAGGTTTTAAAAGGGCCCCGCGGGGCAAAAAAAAAAAAAAAAAAAAAAAATCGAACGGCTGAATGGATTTGCACGAAACTTGGCAAAATTGTAGGGACTGGTAGCTCGATGTGCCTTTGCTAGGTCTCAATATATGTGCTTCAGTGGATTTTGAGAAATTAACGTTCAAAAAAAGATATATATCTGTAACAGCGCTCCGCTTCGCGGAGATAAAATTATCTCTGTATTACCTAGCTGTTGCTAACACCAGTTAGCGCCCGCTAGTAGGAGATAGCGACCATCTTGGGCCCCACTTTGCATGTCAGTGATATTTATCACTAATGACATGCAAAGTGGGCATGCCAAGATGTTAGCGACTGGAAACAGTCGCTAACATCGCTATCTCCTATTACCAACTTTTGGAGATATTCGCGCTAAGCGCGAATATCTCCAAAAGCTACCACCTGCCCTGAGCAGTTCTTAGCCATGTTATCCAATGGGAGGTGGATAACATGGCTAAGAGCATTAGCTCGGTAATGCATGAATATCGCTGAGTTTTCAGCGATATTAATGCATTGCGGTCGTTTTTTATGGCATTTGCGATAAACCTTGATAATAGCAAGGTTTATCTGCGATAATTTCTGACGATGCTTAGCGGTAAAAAATTCGTTGCTAAGCATCGTTAGGGATAAATATCGCTTAACTTTGGTAATATGCCCCAACGTCTGTTAACGTTCGATTCGAAGGAAATCAGGAAGTGTTGAAAAACATTGTCTGCGCCATCTTGCCTTTTTTCAAATGCCACACTTTTGTCGTGCACGGCAGTCATTTTAGATGCCTTGACCAGACCCACTCTCTGCACGCTGTCGATCCTTAGCATGGCTCCCCACCCTCGCAAGCATCTCCCCCAGGCACTGGTCACCCTCGTTCTCTGTCTTATGCATGGGTAATAAACCTCCCCCCATCTGCGCTGCTCTTCCCTGAGAATCACACCCTGTGCCCGCCCGACACCTCCCTTTCGCCCTATTCACTACCGCACCCTCTGACACTCCTTTTCCTCTGTGTCCGATTGTCCAGGCCGGTCCTAGGCTATCAGCTAGCCCTGCAGATGTAGTTTATGGCCCCAGCTGTAAAGAATCACCCCTCTTCAAAGGAGTTATAGTAGATCAAGGCCCACACTCGATGAGATCCGTCACAGCACACGCGTTCCTACTATCTGAAAACCATCCTGTATTGTGATTGGGGAGGGGACCGAGCCTGAAGCGGAAGATTCCAGGGATGACTCTTTGTACATCAAAGTTTTTACAATTATGTGTCACATTAAAAATATATAGCACTCCAACAAAGTAGTAAGATTATAAAACTTTAATAACTTATAAATATATACAACAAAACAAAAACAGTAAAAACATTTAAACATTTTTAGGGAAAAACAACGAAGTAGCGGTCGGCTGTGCGAATAGTCCCAACGCAGCACAACGTCCAGATTTCTGGACGGCACCCAGGTGATGTTGCCTGGGTGCCGCACTGATTTCGGCATCCGGCGTGGGGCGTCGCTGGGGGTGGGTCATCAGTAGCAAACTGTTGTGCGAATAGTTCCAAGGCAGCAGAACGATGGCACCATGGTGATGTCCAGTAAGTTGCCGCACTGGTTTTGGTATCCTACAATGCTGCTCCGAATAACGGCGTGGGGCGCCCCGGGGGGGGGGGGGGGGAGGCGGCGTGAACGGGCCTCTCCAGGTGGAGTCTCGTCTGTTGTAGTGGGGCGCCCCTTTACCGTTTCAGTTGCCATTCCGTCCGCTTTTGGTCCACTGTGTCAAAAGCCGCAATTCAGCTGAGTTGCGCCCACTCTTGCGGTGCAGCGATAGGCGGCTGCCACAGGACTCTCAAAATGGCGGCAGGCTCTTTTCTTTTTGGGCCTGGTCCACTGAAATGGCCCTGGGACACCTTGGAAATCGGACGCTTGTCTGCTAGGTCTTGGACCCCATTCTCGAAAGCGTCCCCTCCACCTTGAGGATTCAACAAAAGTTTTGGGGGCCCCCGACTCCTGCAGGCTTCTGGTGGGGAGCGGCTGCCATGATTGCTCGCGGAATGACCACGACGGAGCCACGAGATGGTGGTGCTTTCATGGTGACGCCAGCTTCAGTGTGAAACATCCAGAAACAAGGTGGGGCTTTCATCGTTTGGGAAAAAAAAAAGTTTTCATCCAATGAAAAGTGTTATTTTTAGGTCATATGATCAAGCCTTCCATCATTAGGAAACCAAAAGTAAAATGAACCAATGAAAAGTTTTATAAACAAGTCACATGACCTGTTATGCGGCATAGGGTATAAAATGCGGAGAAAATACGTTGGCACGTGAGGCGGCGTCAGTAGCGGACCGATGTGCGAATAGGCCGAAGGCAACACAACGCGCCAAGATCCGGATGGCACCGAGGTGGTGTCCAGCAAGTTGCAGCACTGGTGTGGCCATCCTACAATGCTGAAAGTCGGCGTGGGGCGCCCCGTTGGCCTGTGAGTTCGCGTCAGTAGCGGACCGATGTGCGAATAGGCCGAAGGCAGCACAACGCGCCAAGATCCGGATAGCACCGAGGTGGTGTCTAGTAAGTTGCCGCACTGGTGTGGCCATCCTACAATGTTGAAAGTCGGCGTGGGGCGCCCCGTTGGCCTGTGAGATGGCGTCAGTAGCGGACCAATGTGGGAATGGGGCCAAAGGCAGCGCAACAATATTTTCGGAATAGAAGACACAACAAGGCGCTGAGATGCCAAGATCCGGATGGCACCGAGGTGGTGTCTAGCAAGTTGTGGCACTGGTGTGGCCATCCTACAATGGTAAAAGTCGGCGTGGGGCGCCCTGTTGGCCTGTGAGATGGTGTCAGTAGCGGACCGATGTGCGAATGGGGCCAAAGGCAGCGCAACAATATTTTCTGACTAGAAGACACCACAAGGCGCTGAGATGCCAAGATCCGGATGGCACCGAGGTGATGTCTAGCAAGTTGCTGTACTGGTGTGGCCATCCTACAATGCTGAAACTCGGCGTGGGGCGCCCCATTAGCCTGTGAGATGGCGTCAGTAGCGGACCGATGTGCGAATGGGGCCAAAGGCAGCGCAACAATATTTTCTGAATAGAAGACACCACAAGGCGCTGAGATGCCAAGATCCGGATGGCACCGAGGTGGTGTCTAGTAAGGTGCACTGGTGTGGCCATCCTACAATGCTGAAAGTCGGCGTGGGGCGCCCCGTTGGCCTGTGAGATGGCGGCAGTAGCGGACCGATGTGCGAATGGGGCCAAAGGCAGCGCAACAATATTTTTGGAATAGAAGACACCACAAGGCGCTGAGATTCGGTTAGCACCGAGGTGGTGTCTAGCAAGCTATGCAGCTGAGTTGCGTGCGCACTTGCGGCGAATAGGTCGAAGGCAGCACAACAATGTTTTCTGAATAGAAGACACCACAAGGCGCTGAGATTCGGTTACCACCGAGGTGGTGTCTAGCAAGTTGCTGCACTGGTGTGGCCATCCTACAATACTGCTCCGAATAACGGCGTGGGGTGCCCGAAGGGGGGGGGGGAGGCGGCGTGAACGGGCCTTCCTAGGTGGAGGCTCGTCTGCTGTAGTGGGGCGCCCCTTTACCGTTTCAGTTGCCATTCAGCTGAGTTTCGGCCGCTCTTGATGCTACAGCGACAGGCGGCTGCAACAGGACTCTCAAAATGGCGGCCTGTTCTTTGGATTTGGGCCTGGTCCACTAAAATGGCCCTGGGACACCTTAGAACTCGGACGCTCGATTTTTTTTTCCTTTCCTCTACATGCAAAAAAAGGTAAATGCCCGGTACGTTATACGCTTCATCTGCCACGATGTACTCTCCAGAGGAACCGAAAAAAAATATAGTTATGGTAACTATACCATGCATCGTCATATGGAGAGGTGGCACCAATTAATTATAGTGCTGCATAAAAGAGAGATTTGGAGGAGAACCCCCGACCTGCCAGTACATTCATCAAAGAAGTGGCACTGACAGCATCAGAGGCAAGGGAAACGGTCCCAAATATTTAGAAGAACTTTGGAAAGATTAAAATGACATGTTTAGATTGTGGCAAATTAATTTCATGTGGACAGATGAGTGTTACTCTATAAATACAGCATATGAACATCATCATAGTCGATGGTTGGTAGAGACATTTTGACTATATCCTGGACCTGCCCGTCCTCGCCCAAAATGGCGCCGGAATAAATGGGACTCGTAACTCCTTGTTGTGTACTGGTTGCAGAACCTTGAAATCACGAGATACGTATGCAGTTTTGAAGCACATGGCGGGCGGGGACGAGAATTGATTGAGTATTTCGACATCCCTATTGATATTAAGTTCTGATGTGTTATTGATTACTGTACTATTGAAAGTTCGAATTAACGTCACGCATGGTACTTGCCCGCAAATGTATATCTAGATAATTTTATTGTAACTGGCCCTGTCGTATTTTAATTATAAAATGTACGTCCACCGATTCCGCAACTGTTAGACACCTTAGTTCTTGCAACCTAATGGCCCGCCCGTTACGTTCCTCTACAGTGTAAATGTCTACTCATCATATACGATTACAGTTTGCTCCGTGGCCGGCCCACGTGGTTATAGGCTCGTATTTGTATAATGAAATTTTCACAATAAAGGTTTTTAAAAGAAAACATGGTAGTAGTATATACATTGGTAAAGTTTTTAATAATAGTCACTGTTTTAGAATCATTAAAAGGCAAGTGAAATAAAGCAGACCAATTACATGAAGGGTAAAAGGTATAATACGCAGGAACGCAGTAAAGATAAATGGTCAAGGGCTGTTGTGTTTTCTACTCCTGCAACATAAAGTGATCGATAAGAATCTCATATTCAGGCGTATCGGCGACTAAGACAGCAGGTCGACCCTCTTTTGCTCAACGGCTCCGTCATGGGACGAAGAAACGCCCTTTTTCTCGAAAAAAGAATATATTTTACTTGCAGGACAGTTGTAAATTTTCCAGGAAAGTACATTAGCCTGGAACATTATAACATATATTTAAGAAAAAATAATGTTCGGAAGTAATAAAAAGCGTAATTTTTAGGTCATATGACCAAGCCTTTCATCATTAGAATAAGAAAAGTAAAATGAACCAATAAAAAGTTTATTTAACAAGTCACATGACCTGTTATGCTTACGTTACGCGCTGCGCGTCGCGCCCCGGATGACTTCCGGATGCGCTAACGCGGCACGTCATATGACGCATTACGCGACAACGCAGGTCCAGAATATAGTCAAAATGTCTCCACCAACCAGCGGTCGGAACACAACCCCTTTCAGCAGGCTAAATAGTTCTGTTAAATGACAACAGAAGGGACAGGCAACAAGAACCATCAGTCAAAGAGGGGAGGGCTAGTTCTTCTCTACCGGGTTACATTGGGGTGCTACCGGAACTGATCGAATTGGTAGTCTACAGTGTTTCTGGATGTTTCAGACTGAAGCTGGGGTTAGCATGAGAGCACCACCATTTCGTAGCTCCATCGTGGCCATTCCGCGAGCAATCATGGCAGCCGCTCTTTATCGTTATTTTGGGCGGGGTGGGTGGCGGAGCCGAGCTGTATTGCAGCCATCATGGTGTGGAGTTCAGTTCATCTCACTAGTTTCGTATTTGTCATGAGGGGTTGTTCTTAATGTTTCTATTTTAGCGAGGTCAAAAAGAGATCCCATTAGTGGCCTACTGATTTTGCTCGATTCCTTTTGTTTTTTTACACGATTTTTCGTTATCTGCAAAGACTAAACAGAGTATTGCGACTCTGTGTTTGTTTGTAAATAGAGAATGAACCAAAGAGAACCAATTCTAAAACAGTAAATGCTTGGATAACAATCAATCAAATGGAGAGAGAAGCAGGCACGACGTATTACAACGGGGGCAAAGGCCTGCGTTAACTACCTTTCACTATCTGCAAAGAGAGAGTACTCCTAATAGAAATGGGGGGGGGGGCAGCATTCAAAGCAGATCAGTGTGCATAAACACGAAAATGTTTTTACTTACCACGTACTTGACATTCGACAGCTTATGATATTTGCTATTAAAAAACCATTGAAATTCACTGAAAAAACCATAGGTTATAGACCATATATAGTTAGGAATTAGCATTTACAAAACCTTGAAAATTCACTGAAAAAACCATAGGTTATAGACCATATATAGTTAGGAATTAGCATTTACAAAACCTTGAAAATTCACTGAAAAAACCATAGGTTATAGACCATATATCGTTAGGAATTAGCATTTAAAAAACCTTATTTTACCCACACAAAACCATTGAAATTCCATATATAGTTAGTTGCACTAACTATATATCGCGCACCCGCAATCCACTGCTGATGATGTCACATATTACATCATTCATGACATGGTCAGTGACATCACTGATGACATCACTGATGACATCTCAAATGACATCACTGATGACATCACTGATGACATCTCATTTGACATCAATGACCACATCACTGATGATATCATTCATGTGACAATACAATGCATCTCCTCACATTTTAATATAACCTCTGTTTCACCCAGTGTTAAATACAGAGTATAATTTTTAAAACCATTGACACACCAATACTAGTTACTACATACGCACTCACTGATTCCTACGTCTACACACACCTTCACTCATTCACCCATACAATCATTCATACATACAATCACTCATCTTTACAACACTATCATATGCACTCATACACCTATACAGACACTCACAGTCTGCCACTCATCCATGGAGTTACTCACAAACCTAGTCAGTCCTGTAAAGAATCAATGACACTTCCATTTTCTTGTCTATACAGTTAAACATAGAGCACCTTACATTTTCAAACATGTACTAACACATACTTACCTTCTTATACAATCATTGATACAAGTACACATTGATCTGCACAGAGTCACACACCTCCCAGCCAGCCACACACACACTCAGTCTCCCATACAAATACTTGGGCAATCAATCAATAACCCATATAGTTACTCATATAGCTACTGATCAACACATGCAGCAGTTTATAGAACAACAGACATAATGATGCACAAATTAAGACAGTTTAGTCACTAACCCATGCACTCAGTGAGACACATTTAATCACTCAGTCATACAGTCAGTCATGCACCTACTAAATCCTTCGTCCAGACACTTACACATCCACTCATTCTTCAATATGTAAGACATATTTAAACTTTACAGAAACAAAAAATCACTGGATGTTGTTATCAGTCATGTCATCAGTGATGTCATTTGAGATGTCATCAGTGATGTCATCAGTGATGTCACTGACCATGTCATGAATGATGTAATATGTGACATCATCAGCAGTGGATTGCGGGTGCGCAATATATAGTTAGTGCAACTAACTATATATGGAATTTCAATGGTTTTGTGTGGGTAAAATAAGGTTTTTTAAATGCTAATTCCTAACGATATATGGTCTATAACCTATGGTTTTTTCAGTGAATTTTCAAGGTTTTGTAAATGCTAATTCCTAACTATATATGGTCTATAACCTATGGTTTTTTCAGTGAATTTTCAAGGTTTTGTAAATGCTAATTCCTAACTATATATGGTCTATAACCTATGGTTTTTTCAGTGTATATATATATATATATATATATATATATATATATATATATATATATATATATATATATATATATATATTATTAAACTCAAAGTTAAGTAGTTTAGGTAATAAAGATGTCTTGGAGTACAGTGCATGCAGATCAAGAGAGAGGTCCAGGAAATGATAGACATTGATCTGGACGACGATTGATTGTTGCCTTTGCATGGCAAAATGAGGGACTGTTGGACTGCATTTTAAAATGACCTTTATGACTCCATTTTGTGTTGCCATGCTCTCGGCAACTTGGTGAAGAATTGCTTTTCACGTCCCTGTCAAAACGTGCCCAACCCTCCCTGCTCCTTGTGGTTGAGCCGATTCCAAGAAGCTGCCTGTGTGCCTCACCCCCACAGCTGGGTCTGAGACTCAGCTACATCCTGTCCATTGTTGGTAACTCAGCCTGTCACACCAGCTGCCCTGTGACCACCCCAACTGATAGAGGAAGCAGAGGGTTATGCCCTGTGACCACACCAACTGATAGAGGAAGCACGAGGCTGTGCACTGTGACCACACCAACTGATAGAGGAAGCACAAGGCTGTGTCCCATGACCACACCAGTTGAGCAAGGAAGCAGGGGGCTGCATACATTGTGCAATCAGAGACAGATGTCCCCTGGCCACGATTGCACCACACAAGACTGACGAAGAGCTTGTCAGATGAGGAACTTGTCTGAATACAGAACTTGTACTGTGCAAATGGGCGTGGCTAGCGCTATTAATATGTGCCATGCTGTGAAGTAAGCAGCAGTCTCTGTAGAATTGTCTGTGTACTATTCTGGGACCCTGTCCTTAGCTCGAGCTAATAAATTACTTGCTTCCCTCCACGGCTCGTTGTCCTGGTCTCTTTGGTAATGCATGATTGATGTAAGAAGGACCCGTAGATTCAAGGCATTTCCCTGCGCCACTGGCTCTGACTCTCCCAGTGGGGGGAGGGGGGGGTCTCCAAAAAGCTGGTTCTACAATTGTTATGTTATTATGTATAGTATTGTCGAACCTCTTTTAAAAAAACAAATTGCATGAACAAAATGAATTGTTCTTAACTGTCCTTTGGTAGTACACTGAGCCTGTGTTTTATCATTTCTCATGTATAAGACCTGATTTTCGCCAGGTTTCTAGTTGCCTAGAAATTTTACCATTATATAAACATTCACGGACCACAACCTTCTACCTTTTATTCTGCATTTCCAAATAAAAGAAAGGGCAAAAAGTGACCATCATCCTCAAACTTTTATATTGCTCACAACTACTGAAAGACCCAGCCAAGACAATGCGATGTCTCTATCAACTCAATGTTACAACTTAAAACGCCTCACCTGAAAAAGGACAGCATAGGTGACATCATGGAGACATGCACTAGTCTACTAGTGGGATTTGAAGCCGAACCACTGCGAATAAAGGCCTGGGAATTATTTATCCACGGCCCAAACAAAAAATTCTCCAGACAGGGCAATAATCAAAAAACAAGTAGACGTGCAAGGGTGATTTGGTATACAAATAACTTAACTATTAAAAAAACAACTGAACAAACAATTGAAAGTACTGCGAACTCGGGGCCCAGAACCTTCTCAGGAAACCCTCATGTCAATATCAAGAATAAAAAAAGACCTAAAAAGGGACATTAAGGCAGCCAAGAAAGAGTACATAGAACAATTTTGGGCGAAACTCCTCCATGCCAGCAAACAAACAGATTCTAAATTCTTCTGGGAAACCATCAATCAGTTATCAAATGGCAAGAACCGACATCACAACTCGGATATAATGGAGGACACATGGAGAGCCCATATTGAAGCTACATACAATGCAATCCCCCTCCCAGGCGAGCAAGAAAAACGCAAATCCTGGAACTTCAAAAGGGAAGGAGGACAACGGCGAATCAACAGTCAAGGACAAAACCAGGTCAGAATCGCAGTGATTCCCCCCACAGTTTTCACAAGAGCAGGTATTGAAAACTATTTAAAAATGTAAATCTGAGGGAGCAGCAGGGCCCAACGGCCTGCCAAATGCTTTATTGTGACAAGATCCACCATTTTGGTCTGGCCGTCTAATCCCTCTTTTTACACACATCTTAGAGATTCCCGAATCCTGGCGATGTAGCATCCTACACCTAAGATACAAATCGGGTGCACGCTCTGGCCCGTCCAACTACAGATTGATAGCACGCGTTGATGTTGAGGCAAAAATGTATGCTTCAAATCTACTGGAAGACTTAGAGGACTGGGTCAGCCAAACAAATCTGATACCACATACTCAAACTGGATTCCGGGTTGGGATGGGCACCCTCACGAACATCTCTGCGGTATTTTTTTTAGATAGCCAAGCCCACGCAAAATCGAGCACTCTGGACGCGTGCTTTGTAGACCTCAAAGCAGCATTCGATAAAGTACCGAGAGCTAAGCTATGGGCGAAAATTAAAATCTGGGGTGCCCCACCAAACTCCTGGAGGCAATTATCAATCTCTAGTCACAAACATGGGTTCAAATAAGGAAGGGAGACGGTCGTAGTATAACAAACAAAATTCCAACAACCAACAGACTCAAACAGGGGTGCGTGCTGGCCCCCTGTTTATTTAACATCTATACAGCCGACTTAGTGAAGAACCTCTGCTCAATCCAAGCTGAGCCCCCCAAAACTGGGCAAATCGCCCATAATAAGCCTCCAATATGCAGACAATATCGTACTTCTAACTCAAACACCTATAGGCCTGCAACAATTGATTGCCCAACTAGGAGCATACACCACCTCTGCTCAATTAATAATCAACCATCAAAAAACGAAGGTCATGTGCTTCTCTAAGTGCCATAAAACAAAGAAAAAAAGCAAATTTGTCTGAAAGCTAAATGAGAAACAACAGTCCAGGGTACATTTGTATAAATACCTAGGGTTCCACTTAGCTTACAACATCAACTTTAAGCAACATCTCGAACAAGGAAAACCGAAACCAAACAATTGCTCTGTGCATTTAAAACCTTACAAAATAAGCTTAAAGGTTGTTTAACAGGTCACCTGCTTAAGTTAATCGCAGCAAAATTCTTGCCATCTATATCAGATGGGTCGGAAATGTTGAACAAAAAGGACGCAATAGTTATGAACACAGCTCCATCTAGCCTCTTTAACAACTTGTTTCTAATCCCTCAACACTTCTCACAGGCACAAATACATTTAGAATACAGCTTAAAAAAGACCAGACACCAGCAAGACAAGGGGCACTGGTTAAATATTAATGGAGAATAAGGGCAGCCGAAGATAACACCTTAGGCCATTATTGTTGGCAGGAGATCGAAAATCAAGCCTGGCTCAACAAATCCATTTTCACAGCCCTAAACAAATCGCTTTTGGCACCACAGTTAGAGGAGGCCTGGCTTACAACCGCTACCTACTTCGGATTTAAAAACGCACTGAATAACGCAACCAAATGGATCTCACTGTTTCGGGACAAAACAGCCTTCTCAAAAAAAAACATGCATGGGCAGTGATACAATCCTATAAAACGCTGAAACCTCAACCGTACCTCTTCAAACACTTTTCCCACCAAAAAAAGCATTATTTGACGCTATTAAGGCTGGGGTCATTCCCCACGAAAGATCTTACCCCAAAGTGGCAACAGACGTGGTCGACAAAGGAATGCTGTCTCTGCGGACAAAGTGATGGATCTCTATTACATCTTTTATGCATCTGTCCATTAGTATCAGAAATTCGAAAAACCGACCTTCGAGAATTATGAAGGAGAGAAACAATAAGGACTTGTAGAGCGGCAGTTATAAAATGCCTTCGAAGCTCGTTGATCCAACTGTCCTGTAGAGCCATAAAACTCTGGAACATTGCAGCAAAAGAACTGGACCAGGTACAGAACTTACCATACTATTTTTAAACTGAATGACTTGCACATTTCCCTATCAAACTGTTTACATGTTTATACTTTTTTTATCTTGAGGATATGAACTTTGTTGTGTTTTTAATCCCTGTTTTACTAAATGATTACTTGATGCTCAATGTACCTTGGTGGTTTATCCCATCCTTTTATGATTTTAATGAAATCAAATAAAACTATTATTGACTGACTGACTGAAGTCAAAGTTTAGAAAATGTGAGACCTATTGCATTGCAAAAGCTTGTTTGCGAATGAGGGCCACTTTCATTTGGGTGCCTGGTTCTATTTTCTGTCCCAGTCCGACCCTGCAGTAGTCTGATACAATGCCCCTCTGTGGGGACAGAGAGGCGCTCCCCCAAAGCTGCTGACATCAACAAACACTACGACCAGCAGCTGCAGATCAGCTTTGTAATTATCTCCCCACCAATTTCCTTGTCAATTGTGCATTTTAAATGAATGGCTTGCGTGCCTTGCAATGTGGAAATTAGCAGAGAGGAAAACACTTATTATTAATCTTCGTTCTGATCTGGGATCTGGAGTATTTAAAACACGTGCCCAGGGGGGCTGATAAAGACGGATCTGTTCACTGCAGTCAAATAAACTATTTAAATCCGTCCCTTCAGCGCCCAGACTGTATTCTTTTTGCGGCCAAGAACTCGCTCCTTGTTAGTTTCAGCGAGCATATTTTTTGTCTGTTGCGCAGGAAGGCGCTCCGTCCTCTCTATTAACGGCTTCACATCACTTAACAGCTCCAATTATTGTTCTGCCTTTCCTGTCTTTTTTGGGTGGACATTAAAGGTGTTCCGTTAGTGTTTGTATTCTTTCAACAGTTCTTCATTTAAAACCCTCACGCTGCGTATATTGTGGTTTCTGTGTCCATTGAGGGGATGGTTTCCTTTTACAGGTATTAATACTGTTTCTCTGTAATGTACTCAAGCCCTTTAAAAACACGCTTTAAGTACACATCCCTTTGAATGAGGTGTTCTGTCACATTCGCAGTATTTTCGTGCGAGTGAGAGGCTTTGCATTTCAAAATGATGTTTTCGCACCCTTTGAAGATATTTGATAAGTCATTAGCCAGTTATTCATAATGGGGGTTGTCAGTGGGGAATGTGGAAAGGTTCTATACCCGTGGCCTAAGTTTTCATCAGTGACCTTGGAATAGCTGGCTTCATATCCCACTTGATTTGCTGATCTTTAATCTAAAACCTTGTCGCCTTAACAAGGCAAGAATATGCATGCCACTAACAAAATGTAATTCATGTTTACTTCGAAGCCATGGCACTAACAAACACATAAGATGCAAATATGTGACTTCCCAGCCAGTTTGCCTCTCGAAACTAAGCAGGTGAAACGGGTTGCTGAGTATTTTTACCTCTCTGACGTCTTTATTCATTGACGGTAATAACGATGACAGCTAGTGATAACTTCCACCAATAATTGTAGGACGCCGAAGTCTGCATACAACTGATCAATTAATATGCAGGCTACCATTGATTAATCTGATACCATTGACTATACTCCAGCCACGGCCCGTGGAGGGAGTTACGGTGGGGTAGGAAGGCGGGGCAGGGGTGGGGCAGCGTGGGGGGTGCTAAAACCCGATTATGGATAATTGGAGGTAAGTAAACTAATTAATAAAACGAATTTTGTAGCGCACACTGCATCGCATTTTGCGATGCAGGGTTCGCTACGAAATTAGTTTTATTTATTAAATTGTTTACTTACCTCCATTTATCCATATTTCGTTTTTTAGCACCCCCCAAGCTGCCTATCCTCTGCCCCACCTTCCTGCCCCACCGTAACTCCCTCCACGGGCCGCGGCTGCTATACTCATTGTTAACATCAAATAGCTAACAACTACAATAATGCCTTGTGAAAATGTTTTTACAGCTGCAGGGCCTTATTATGCTATTTGCTGTGCGTGTATGCTTACGTACACACACAGGACCTTGGTAATGATTTAGATTTTGGCGGATGGGTAATTCTTTTTTTTTTCTTTTTTTAATTTATTTGTCAGAACCAGCAAAGACAGGAGTACAAATACAATAATAATGTACAATGCGCAAACACTTTCATATATAATACATTCTCATAATGATAGGGATAGAAAGTAAGCCAGTAGGGAAAAAAAAACAGAGGGGCGAAAATAGATCATAAGAGAAAAACAAATTATAGTGAATTATTATCACTCTGAGCAAAGCCCCCTCCTCCAGTTAGTAATTGGTTGCCAAATCAACTTGCGGTGCATTGCCGATTTTAACCCTCTGGTGGAGTAGATGGCGCTATCCTGGTTAAAGACACTAAGAAAGCGGGCCAGCCAAATTTGAAAGCTTGGTGGGTCTGAGTCTTTCCACCGCGCTGCTAGTATTACCCTAAGAACTACCGCTCCGATAAAAAGCATGGCCTTTTCGTCCTTATTTAGGCTAAGTGTGTTGTCGGTGCCTAGTAGATATAGAGTGGGGGAGTCAGGTATCTTATGGCCGAACACTTCTTCCCAGAATTCACCGATCATTTTTTTGATAGATGCTAATTGGTCACACTCACTAAACATGTATATTAATGTAGCGGTGCCTTTAAGACATCTAGGGCAGTGGTCATTCTCTCTTTTGCCCCAGGCAAATAATTTAGCCAGGGTAAAATATAAATTATATATAGTTTTATATGTCTAGGGTTTTAAACTAGCTGACATAAGGAGACGTGATGATAGGTAAAGACTCATGTCAATATCTACATTTGCATTGTCAAGTTTGTCTGCCAAAACAGTTTCCGTAAGCTCTAAATCATCTTGTAGCTTATCAAGCAGTTGCCCATAAATTGTACCTATTCTCGTATTTTTTTTAGCTATAGTATCGATAATTTCAATTCTCCCCAAGTTGGTATTCGGGGCCTTATGTTTAAGAATAGAGTGAATCTGCAAAAATTTAATGTAGGGCCCATTTGGAAGGTGAAATTGTTGTTGCAGATCTGCAAAGGTAGAAACCTGGTTCGCACCCGAGAAGTCACCTATTGTATTAATGCCAATAGATTGCCATTTCTTTGAGATAGCGTTGTTCCCTAACTCAGTAAATAGGTTAGAGTACCATAAGGGAGAATATCTATTACATTTTGAGATGTGCATATATTTCGCTGTTTTCTGCCATATTTTCCATGCACTGGTGATAACTTTGAATTTATTCTTTTTATTATAACTTCTCTCCACTTGCCTTAAAAAGAGACCTTTAGCTTTTTCACCTAGGGATAGCTCATAGATAGATGGGAGAGGTGCAACCTCAAAAGCCTCAAGATTAAGATTGACATTAAGAAGCGGAGCCATCTGTTGCAGAAATGAAGCCCAGAGGTAGAACATAATGTTTGGAACTGCTAATCCTCCTTTGTTCTGAGGAAGCGACAGGAACTTCAAGGATCTTCTAATTTTACCCTGTTGCCAAATGAATTTAGACACAACAGAGTCTAGTATATTGAGGACCTTCTCCTCAGGAATCAGAGGAATAGCTCGGAACAAATAGAGTACCCTGGGAAGGATATTCATTTTCAAAAAATGTCCTCTGCCGATTATAGATAGTTGTAGACAATTTACCCAATGTAAATCTTTTTTAATAGTATTTAGAAGGGGCTCATAGTTGAGTCTGGGGATTTGTGTGACATCGGGGCTTATGCTAACACCTAGGTATGTAGCACTATCGGTTTTCCTACGATCGTTACAGATGATATTATCAATGCACATCACAATTGTTTTTTCTTTATTTAATGAATACCCAGAGTAAAATCCATATGTATGTGTTAATGTCTCTATTTCAGACATTGCCTCGGAGGGGTTTGGTGTTAATACCGCAATATCATCGGCATAGGCCAATACTTTAGTTTCAAAATGATTAACCGCTATAGGTATGATTCGAGGGTTCTCTAGAAGTTTCAAAATTAAAGGGTTAATATAAAAGGCAAATAATATTGGGGAACAGGGGCAGCCTTGTCGTGTGCCTCTTGATACTCTAATTATACTTTATTCAGAGCCCATTATTTGTAGTTTTGCTATCGGTTCAATATACATAGCCATTATAGATTTGATAAATTTGGGGCCGAAATTGTAGCGGGTCAGTGTTGCCCATAAAAAATTCCAAGCGACCCGGTCAAAGGCCTTCTCGGCATCCAACAGAATCATCGACATCTGACCTCCCGTTGCAGACATATCAAACAGGGAAATAACTCTCCGAGTGTGATCGGTCGTGCCCTTGCCGGGGATGAACCCATGCTGCCAAGGGGAGACCAGCTGTTCAATGACCCGACGAGCCGGATGGCCATTTTTTGGGCGTATAATTTGGAGTCAGAATTGATTAGGGAAATTGGACGGTAGGACGATAGTTGATCCAGAGGCTTGCCCTTTTTTGGCAAGATAATTATATTTGTTTCTCTCCATGAAGTAGGTGAAATACCGCTCCATTGAATCCCTAAAAAGATCATAAATAAGTGGGTCTAAGGTTTGACTAAGAATTTTATATAGTTCAAGAGGGATTTTATTGGGACCTGCCGCTTTCTCAAGATCTTCTCTAATTTTATCATCTAAAGTCTTATTTGTATCTGCGTGTTCAAGAAAATTATTCAAAAAGAGGTCTGAGTCTGCCTTACTAGTTATATTATCGTCCTGATAGAGGGTTTGATAATATTGATGAAAAGCGCTAATTATATCAGATGTTTGTGTAAGCGTCTAAGCTCCTAATTTTATCTTTATTGCAAGTTGTTTGACGACCTTTCCCCCATTCTCGTATATTTCTTTCTGATGTGTTTTGTACGTCTCGGCAGCTTTCTGAGGCAAGCTGGAATTAAGTTCGTTTTCAACACCAGCAGGCGGTACATAGCTGATTTCCCATTTTCCCTTGTGCTATCTGCACTGTATGTTCTTCCTCAGCTCTAGCCAGATCAGCCATTTTCTGTTGATACCCCATGCTAGTTTGCTTCCGTATTCTAGCTTGATAGCTTGTTGTTTCGCCTCTTAGAGCCGCTTTAAAACAGTCCCACACTATAATCCTAGAGGCATTATATCTATTCACATCGAAAACCTCTTGAGCCCAGCTAGTAATATGAGAGATATACTCCTTGTTTGCAAGCAGCTTCCTGTCAAAGGTCCAGCTTCTGCGTTCCCTCTCAATGGATGTAAGCTTGACTGTGTGAGTTAAAGCATTATGGTCGGAGATAATTTTAGGTTCCTTTACGATTGTGGCATTGTTCGCCAGATCGTGTGTGGTAAATAGATAATCAATCCTACCATATTTCCTATGGGGACAGGAATAATAGGTGTAGCCTGGGTCCGGGTAATGTTTAAGCTCCCATATGTTTTTTAAACCAAAGCTGTCGCAGAGTCTAGAGATAGCTTTAAAAACTTGTGGCTTACGGCCAATATAGTGCTGATGTGCATGGTTGCTGAATTGAGGGCCCGGTATAGCTGGTCGCCACATAGTATGAGAGGGCCCTGTATAGCTGCTAGTTCGAGTTCAAGTAGCTCAAATATAGTCAGATCATCTTGGTTAGACCCGTAAATAGAACAGACAGTAATACCAAGGGCAAGTTTAATAATAACCCATCTGCCCTGGGTGTCTACTAATTTATGGATAGCTGGTCCTAGGAAATTTTTAGCAAGCACCGCGGATGGGTAATTCCAACGCAAACACATTGGAGTACTATGTCCACCAACCTTTCTGTCCGCCCACCTCATTTAGAAACAAACAGGCCATATGCTTTCTGTCGACTGAGCCGCCATTGGCTCTAGAAATGTTCCTCTGATGGCCAGAGAAAGGAGGGGCGATGGAGGAAGAGCATTGCACCACCCGGCCTCTTTAGGGTGGACAATGTATTAGCTTTCTTTGGGCCGTCACCACCAGGAGCAAGCATTTGCAGTGCAATTGGTCTCACATTTACGAGAGTTTGAGTTAATGCCATTGTAAATGACAATGCCTATTATTAATGTTAATGTGTTAAAAACAGATACATAAAAAGGCACTGCCCTTTACAAATGCGAGAACTATTGCATTGCAAATGAGTTTGGCTCCCAGGCTATAAAATTTAAAAAACACATTAAGAGAGAGCGTGTCCTGCCTGCAACAGCAGGCAGTATAAAGCTACTTGGGAAAATAGTGCTAGGAGGCTGTAATTAAAGCCTACCGAGAAACAACACACATAACACTTAGCGCAGGGACACACCGTTGGTGTAACCATGCGCCCTACAAATGAATAAATAAAATAAATAAACAAAGGGTGTAGCCAGGGGAGGTTACAAAATGAAACAAGGCGTACTAAGAAGGGATTACTATGTAAAAACCTGTGGCGGGTCGGGGACAATCGGTATTTGCCCGGCGGTATTGCCTCTGTGACCCTCTAGTTATTTAATCAAATGAAGAGGCAGGCGCTGGAGACTGGAAAGCAGGAAACAAGGTTTTTTATTCTCTCCGGAGGAGAACACAACGAAACGGACAGAAGGTATCGTTCTGAGGTGCTCTAACTGCATCCCTGAGGCCTGGCCTCTTATACACAAGTTTATGATTTTATTGTACATTACACATTCATGTTAAAGCCTTTGATGTATGAAAAAGACATTCCCGGAACTCCCTTTGAGCCCGTTCCCACACACATTTACAGTTGAAGTCCCCACCCTAGTCACAACAGGTGATGAGTATCACGCAGCTGGATATTCCGCCGATTCACGGAATGTAGGGGGTTCGATCGGATCTCATGGAGTGGGGGCTTTGATCAACCCGGGGATCCTTTGATGGGGGAAGCTTTCTATTGTACGGGGAGGGGCAAGGGATGGTATCGGCAGAGCTGGGTGTCGGCCTGGGAACGGGGAAGACAAAACGGGTACACGGGGAAAAAGGGGGTTTGCATCTAAGGGCCGGAGATCATGAAAGGGAAGCAGGGAGGTGTCGCGTTGGGAACAGGATGAGGGCCTGGGGCAGAGCAGCGCCGAAGAGGGGTTTATGACTCAAGGCAGGTGCAAGCAGGGGGTGGTCAGCGTGCAGGCTTAGTGAAGGCGAAAGGCTATGTCAGGGGCCAGCGGCATGCAAAAGGGTTCGTTCTGATCGGGGCATCTAACAAAATGGCGGGCGCGCACGACAAAAGTGTGGCATCAGGGGAAGAGGCAAGATGGCGCAGATAATGTTCACCAAAACGTACTAATTTTCAACAGTCCTCCCTTTAACATATTCAAGACATCTTGCTGGTTCATTTTCTACTTGGTTCTATTGTGGTGGGCATGAGAAAGAAAACGGTAGGAACCCTAGATGAAAAGAGTGTAAACAATACATTTTAACATTTCTAGTTTTTAGGAGGTGGGCCTATTTGATAAACTTTGATCACTTTGTCTAGCAGGAAAGTCATAGAAATGCAATACAAAAACGATTCTGTAGCGAGAGCATCAAGCATATTTCATACTGGCAGGTTATTACATATATATCAGGTTCGGATTGGAGCATGATCAATACAATGGCGGCTGGGAGAGAAATGAGGTCTAGCAGAAACGGCGATTGGGGATGTCAAATGTTCGAAGTTTAACGGGTTCTCATCATTCTTTGTTGCCTTTCGTTGGCGCTGTTGAGCACCGGCGGTGGAGCTACGAGTCCAGCTCGGTTCTAAGTTCTGCGTTGCAGGGCACGACCCTTTCCTCGCGTTCCTGGTCGGAAAGGTCCCTTTCGCCCTGTGTCCTTTGAGGTGATTGTCAGAAAGTTCAGATGGAAGAAGAGCGTTCAAAACAGTCCATAGGGTAGGTCAGAGGAAAAGGGGGATGGAGCAAGGCCAAATTAGGAACAAACTAGGGGAACGAGAGACTTCAAACAGGCGGGCGTGTGACCGAATTCAGAGAGCGGGGACTTGTCGACAGACACTGGACATCGAGCAGGGGCATCAGGTCGACCCTTTCTTCTCATGTTGTCGAAAACAGTGTCTCGTCCTGCAGCTCTTTTCTGTCGTGGTCTCGCCTTGGCTAATGTCGCAGGTGTTCCTTAGTCTGCAGTCAGGCCTCGTGCTCCCACATCCGGTCCTTCTCTCCTCCAACAGCAGTACCCTTAAACAAGTTTGAAAAGACAGTCTTTAGAGAATTTGCAGATGAAGATAATCAAAAAAAGTCTATTTCTCTCCCAGCTCTAGGCAAAGAATGAAAAATGCCCGTTATTTAGTGTTCACAACTGGCATATGAATGACCGGTGACGGGCCTGTTGGATTTACTATGACTTTCCTTTAAAATTATTTATCATAGTCACGACAGTTCATCTGATGGTGACCCACCTTCGTGAGACGTTAACATGGTACTACACAGGTATTTTGCTGAGAGACGAACATGGCTAAACATTTCCTTTCTATCGATGCATCCTGCCTTTTAACTACTACGGGGTTCATTTCGATGATTTCTTTACCTAGGACTAGTCTGTTAACCTTGTAAAACATCACTCTGGATCCTACGTAACCTTTTACAGCCCGATTACTTAATTAGGAAGGACAGGGGTTTTATGGGAAACAACCAGGGACATAGGAAACTTGTGGTAAGGGCATAAATCGACCCATCTCTCACAACCAGAAATGAGGGGTAGTTTCATAATTCCAGTTTTTGGGCGGCTGATACAGGGGGGTGTAACAGGGTGATCATTTTTCTGGTTTGGGTATTGCGACAATTCGGGGAGGGGAGGGTCGCGTATTCTGAGGTCCTTGTTTTATACCATAGGAGCCGTCGACATGTAGTTCCCTTATTTCGGGCCAGATTAGGGAACCTCTGTCGTCTTACCTGTCCTTTCCCTTACGGCCCAACCTCGGTTCATTGACTTCTAGCGGAAAAGGAGAGGTAATGACGCGGTCTCAGGGTGATTGTATTAAAGACAAGTTTTTGTGCAAATACTGACGGTATTTGAAGCCAATTAGGTGGTGTGCTAGGGGTGGCAGTCTGCCAATTTCGGGGCTAATCACTCGGAAGAGTGGGAGTAAAAAAATAGAGGGAGAGAGAGAGAGAGAGAGAGAGAGAGAGAGAGAGAGAGCGTAACGGCAGGCTAAATAGTACACGTGCAACAGAGAGGGTGGCAGTGTATTCAAGAAAGGCTATTTAGTGCATTACGCAGTAAAGGGCATTCACGGGTCTGCGTTAGGATCTTGTAATCATGCAGTTTGAGCATTAGACAGGGTAGAGGGGACGTGCTTTGAGAAAAAGGAAAGAAGAAAGGAGGTACCATGTTGTCGCACTTCTCGCATTCTCGGTCCTTCGACCAGTTGGGTCGACGCCTCAGTCACACACACACATTCCCTCATAGTTTCGCATCATACGTGACATGGGTTCATTCGTCCAGTCTGGTTTAAGGGTGATCACTTTTTATCAGATTGTGCTAATTTTTCGGGTTTGTTCGATACGTGAGTAGTTTGCAGGCGTGCTTAGACACCACCTCGCGGCGCTAGTCCGCTTCGTGTATGAGACATGGCAATGCTTCGGATCTTCGCCACACCTCGGCTGTAATTTCTGATGTAACCTGCAGAGGGAGGAAAAAAGGGGGTGGGGGAGACAGCGTTCGCGCACATTCAAATACATGGATTCATAAGTCCTTTACTTACCTCTTACTCGTCTTTCCTCCTCGGGGCAGGGTCCCCGGGGACGTGGTTTCTGGAGTCGAGGGGGGTAGTGTGTCCATATAGGTCGTGTGCGGGGAAACGTAAAAAGGAAACCAGAGGTGCCTAGTGCGAGGTATCTAGTCAAAGGATGTATCTCACTATCGGGATCCTCAAACCTCTTTCAACGCTGTGGCGTTCTAAGGTTCTTCGGTTCTTGGGGTCAGCTCCGTTCCCTGGTACTTTGGAACGTTGTACTTTATAACATTTACATTATTTCATTTCACCCTCCCTTTACATTCCTTCATTTACACCGTTCGTTTTACCCATCCTTGGAAGTCAAGGTCTTCCTCTACGCGAGAGTTCATGAGTCAGTCGCGTACTTTGAAGGCGGAGTGTCGTGTTGTCGATCCGATCCGTCCTCCAGGGCTGGGCAACCATCTTCTTTTAACCTTAAAGAGAGAGCAGAGTAGGGTGCACAGAAAAGAACTTTCCCACCGATCCCACATTTTTAAAATAAAGCATGCAATACCCGTTCATAGTTTCAAAAACTTTATTTTGCAAAATTATTTCTGCATTTGGACTATGAGGGTGCGGTCGTATTTGGCCGGTCGTGGCAATGGCTAAAGTGCGTACAGTGGGGGGTGTCGTTTGCAGCAATAAAAACATCGGAAAGTTTTACTCATTCACTTGTAAGAGACTAAAACGTCTATTAATTGGCTGGGGGTTCGGGGGCATTTATTTTCATAATTTAGAAGCATAATCATAATGGTTGTAATCAGATTTCCTATATGCATACCGTACGTGTACGTCGTAAATGAGGTTTACATCAGTTATAAAAAAAAAATATAATACATTTGTACATTTGTAATCAACATTTGTAACGGGGATCCTTTCATACTGTTCGTCGAGTGAGTTCTCCTTGTCTTTTCTAGCCAAGTGTACAAAGGATCATATAAAATCTCAGAACATCAAGTTTATATTAGTGCGAATAAACACCACGAGGTGTTCGTAAGTTCCGATTGATACCAGCGCCATTTTGGGCGGGGCCGGCTCAGTCCGGAAGCAGCATCAGGGGGAAATGTTTCCCATTACTGGCAGTTTGGACCAGAGTCCTTTTCGGCAGTTCTAGAATTCATGCTAACAGAAGGAGTGGCAATGTCATGTTTGTTTCGTTGGCGATCAAGGCAGCCGTCCCTTACCGGAAGCCTGCAAAGGCCGAAGGTTCCGCCGGGGACCTTTGTAGGATCTTCAAGGCTGTGGAGATGCTGTCGGAGATGGGGGCTCGTGCTCCAGGGGGCAAATGTTCGAGTTATGTTGCTGGTCAAAGTTACTCTAGTGGCCGGGGCCCGCCTTCCAGCGGACCCAGACGCCATTTTGAGGCCCTACAGGGGCCACTCTCGTCGAGTTTGCAAGAGTGGGAGAGATCCTTCGGAGTGAAAGGAAGAGGTCTCTGTTTTGTGAAAGCGGGACGTTCGGCTGGGGTGCAGCTGTGATGCCCCCACCTGGGGGGCGAGGGAGACTGGTTCGCATCGTCTCCTTCTCCCGGTGCACTCCAGGCCGCTCCTTTTCATCGCCCCGCATGAAGGTTTCTCCACATCCGGTGTTCCCCAAGACCTGTGCTCGGTGCTGTGGGAGTATGGCCACCATTGCACGTTCGGTGCTGCGCAAGTACTGGGGTGCCACCATGGTGTGTTCGGTGCTGTGGAAGTATTGGCACCATCGCCTGACTGGGGGTGTTCGGCGTCGGGCCGGGGGCTGGGAAACCTCCTATCGGTGGAGGTGGGAGAGGCTCGTCCGCGTCGCCTCTCCCTCCCAGCCCAACTTGGACAAATTGTTGTGGAGGTACGTGCAGGACATCCCGCCGTCCAGAGCTGCTGCGGCTGTTACGGAAGAGAAAAGGAAAAAAGGGTGCCTCGTTCTCCTCTGGACATGTGGCGGGACTACTTAAGTCTATCCAGGCCCGTTGCGGCTGGCTGAAGAGACTTGTGGCGGGACTACCTACAACTGCCCGGGCCGCTGGCTCCTGCCTCTCCTCCGGCTCCCCCATACGTTAAGATTTCCTGACCAAGAGTTGGCGGTCGGGCCCGCCTTATATGGGTTGCCTTTGGTTGGGCGTAGCCGTAACCCTGCCCTACTTTGGAAGGTTCCAGTATGGGGGGGGGCGAATGTTCTGTTTGACTTTCATTTTCTACAGTTTACCGTTATTATTCCTTGTTTGTTGTGTTAAATTAAAAGTTCAAGTTCATTAATGGTCTACGGATTTTGTTTTACCATTTCTTTCTTTTCAGGTTGCTTTTATGCTAAGTTTCTGCTAACAGAGGTTGAGTAACACGGAAACACGTGTAGAGGGATGACGCAGATTCGTACATTACATACACACAAACTCAGACGGGGGGGGCAGTACAAATACGACATACAAAGACCCAAGACGAATATAAAACAGTTATTGGTCATAATTATCTCTTTCCGTCTGTGAATTTGAAACGAGGCTGGGTTCCCGTCTTGACGTTGCCCGACCTAGGAGAATTTGAGCATGCCGCTGAAATTGTCCTGGCGAAATCTGTGCCATCGGGCATAATCAAACGTGGTGGTTCTGTCTGGTCTGTCTATGTAAGTCGGGTTCTTCTTTGTCTCGCGCTTTTTCTTGTACTGCCGGTCTGTCGTTCCTGTCGGCCCTTTGCCTTTACTCACGCTCAGTAGAGTCGGGCATTGGGCTTTCCAGTGTCCGACATACCTACAAAAAGCGCATTGGTTTTGCCCTAAGTCTGGTCGTCTTTTGCATAGTGTCGGGGGATAAGTTGTGGGTAGCGGTGTCCTGGGGTTGTCCTGTCGGTATATTTCCCTACTTGGTTTGTCCTCGTCTTTTCTCTGTCGTTGCATAGCCTCTCTGCGCCACATACCGAGACTGTCGAGCATAATTGGCGTTGTCTTATTATTTCGAAGGGCTATTTCTAACGTTTCTATTTTATCAAGGTCAAAGGATCCTGTCAGTGGCCACTGTTTGTCTTGACTATCTTCGGTATACCTGTGCCACAATTTATTATAGGCTATGGTGACTAATCCATAGTTTATGAACATGTCCTTATTAGGGGTGCCTTCTAGTGGAGCTATATGGTCCACCTCTAATACACGGTCCGGGCTAAACAGGCTATTCATCAGTGGGGAGAAGACAGACATGACGGCTCGTAACGAGGGACTAAAAAGTCAGCACTGCCTATCTTATCACTAGGTGCAAAGACCGGACAGAATATTTCTATTCTACGTTGTTTGCAGGCAGTGAATACCTCATGGATCAAAATAACAAAAGACCAATAAATAACAATGGGGAGAATGAGTAGGTCCGCAAAGATCTGCGTTACCTACCCTTTTCACTATCTGCAAAAAGGGTGGTCTCTTCCCTGTTTGCAGACAGGGAATCTCCAGGAAACAATAGTTTGTGAACAACAGTTCAGTTTCAAGTGATTATTGAGTGGGGGAGAAAAAATAAGCACGGCTGTTGCCCTACCTATCCTCCACTGCTTGCAAAGAGAGAGCCCGTTGTTTCTCCGTTTGTAGACAGTGAATCTCCAAATAAATAAAAAGAGCAATACTAGTATTTTTGGGCAATCAAACAAACAAGCAATTATTTCGCAACTTGTCGTGGTTACACGACCTTACCCGGACCATATGGACAGTTTCTTGTCTTCCGAATCCAGCGCCCGATCGTCCTCTTTTTCTCGTATTTCTCACGGCACTCCTGATGGTCCCCAGTCAGGACCGTAGATCACTCGAGAGAGGTCTGTTCGGAACTAGTGAAGTTCGGATGATCGGCTGCCAGACGAGGGTCTATTGGGCAAGAGCTCTCCCGATCGTTGCAGTCGTTCACTCTGTCGTCGGGACCTCTCCCACTGGATCCACGAGTCGCTGATGGGCCCCACGTTGGGCGCCAATTGTAAAAACCTGTGGCGGGTCGGGGACAATCGGTATTTGCCCGGCGGTATTGCCTCTGTGACCCTCTAGTTATTTAATCAAATGAAGAGGCAGGCGCTGGAGACTGGAAAGCAGGAAACAAGGTTTTTTATTCTCTCCGGAGGAGAACACAACGAAACGGACAGAAGGTATCGTTCTGAGGTGCTCTAACTGCATCCCTGAGGCCTGGCCTCTTATACACAAGTTTATGATTTTATTGTACATTACACATTCATGTTAAAGCCTTTGATGTATGAAAAAGACATTCCCGGAACTCCCTTTGAGCCCGTTCCCACACACATTTACAGTTGAAGTCCCCACCCTAGTCACAACAGGTGATGAGTATCACGCAGCTGGATATTCCGCCGATTCACGGAATGTAGGGGGTTCGATCGGATCTCATGGAGTGGGGGCTTTGATCAACCCGGGGATCCTTTGATGGGGGAAGCTTTCTATTGTACGGGGAGGGGCAAGGGATGGTATCGGCAGAGCTGGGTGTCGGCCTGGGAACGGGGAAGACAAAACGGGTACACGGGGAAAAAGGGGGTTTGCATCTAAGGGCCGGAGATCATGAAAGGGAAGCAGGGAGGTGTCGCGTTGGGAACAGGATGAGGGCCTGGGGCAGAGCAGCGCCGAAGAGGGGTTTATGACTCAAGGCAGGTGCAAGCAGGGGGTGGTCAGCGTGCAGGCTTAGTGAAGGCGAAAGGCTATGTCAGGGGCCAGCGGCATGCAAAAGGGTTCGTTCTGATCGGGGCATCTAACAAAATGGCGGGCGCGCACGACAAAAGTGTGGCATCAGGGGAAGAGGCAAGATGGCGCAGATAATGTTCACCAAAACGTACTAATTTTCAACAACTAAGCCTATTCAGCAATGAACAGCCGCAGTTTACAGTGGCCAATGACACAAGCCAATGAAAAATATGGGCGGAGAGTGGCGGAGCTTCAATTCCCTATCTGAATACAGCATGCCTCACAGAGCAGTGCATATGCTGCCTAGGCTCGACCTAAAAACCTGGCAGTGAGAGACAGAAAAAAGCATAATGAGCCCCAAGGCCTGGGAGTTTCCCAGTTTTGTTTTCAAAAACAAACTCCCACTTTAGGAGATTGTTTTGAAAAACAAAAAAAAATTGAATTTTGGTGGGCAGCTGAGTTCTGTCTGCCAAAGTCTAAATCAGCCCCTTTTTGTGCCCCACTTACACAGACAAGGCCAATATATCTGCACATGCATGCCAGTACTGAGGTTGAACCTATAGAAAAACACATAGACACACATACACTCACAAACAAGATCAATTGTGTTCCCTACTGCATCCACACAACAAGGTCTAATGTCTGTGCCGCTTACAAATAACAAGCATTGACATAGCCACTAGGTCTCGCTTTTTGGACCTTATAAGTGTTTAGCCATGCAGCACATTATCCTGGGTGCTGTGCCACCAGGGATTAAAGAGCTATAAAATTACTACACACTGGGTCATGCAGTGTAATTCAGGAATGCATACTTGCAACAGGTTCTCCTGTTTGGACCAGGTCGATTGACCACAAGCCAGGATAGGCATGTCGGTCCCTGTGAGGACGGTGGACGATGTGCAAGGTTGTGTGGGACCTGGTGCGGATCCCTTGTTGGAACCAACCCGGCCCCACACCGACAATGAGCGAGGGGCTGACACGGATGCCAATCTGTGCCAAATGGGCTCATCACCTGACATCGGGCCTACCCATACTTTGCAAGCAGGGACAGTGGTGCGGGCTGGCCCTTCCGCCAACTCAGTTTGTGGAGCTGGCTTCCTAGACGTTGGTTTATCCGTGCTCCCCCCGCAAGCTCCTGCTGGAGCTCAGGGCACTCTGCCGCTTGACCCTGGATTGAGAATTCTCTCCTGGAACGTGGCAGGAATTGCGAACAAGGAAGGCTCTCCGGAATGGGATTGCTTGGTAGAGGGAGGCGATATACTCCTCTTCCAGGAGACTTGGGCGAGGGTCGCTCAATCCAGGAGAGGGTTTGAAATTTTCGAAATCCCTGCCAAATGGGCTGGTAGGGGGAGGCCATCTGGTGGCTTGGCAATCTGGATCGCGAGTCACATTGGGTGCCAGGCGGAGCAGGTCCACACGAATTCGCAGGACATCCAGTGTGTGCGGCTCATTTGGCCTGGCAAGACGCAGTGGGCCATTGTCAATGTCTACTCGCGTCCAGTGCCCTCGCTAAATGAATCACCTACCTTAAATGATTTGGCCTCCTTCTTGGGCCAACTTCCAGGTGATCTCAAGGTGGTGCTTGGAGGAGACTTCAATTGCCACTTTGAACCTCTGGAGGGACTACTGGATGGTGTCCTTACGGCCGAGGATGACCTTTGGGGGGTCCCACCCTCAGCTTCTCCTCACCCTAAAGTCTGGTCCCCCCTAGCCTTACAACTTATGTCCCTTACCTTGAATTGCGCACTGAGGGCGTGTAATGGTCGTACTCCCTCCGATGCCCCCTCAGTGTGCACTTTCAACAGGAGGGGCCATGAGTCGAGGCTAGATTACATCATGGTGGACATTACTCTTTGGCCCAAAGTGCTTGACTTCAGGGTAATTAAGAGGTCAGACAGTGACCACAATGCCCTGTGCCTAAATATCCTGTGTCCTCTACCTAAGACGGATCTACCCCCAGTCGGTCTAGGGGACGATCCAGGGGACTTGACCATCACTACAAACAGGCGCCGGGTTAAGTGGGGAAAATTGGTGAACTCGGAAGAGTCCATCAAAAAACTATATGAGGCGGCCCTCCCCAGCTTCATGGAAGTGGATGCTCTCCTGAATGGACTGAGAACCCCAGATTTCCATGAGAAACTGGGAAATATTCACCAGGATTTAGTGAGGGACTTGGCCGAGGTCCTCCATCCGGAAGTCCCAATCCGAAAGAAAAGGACTCCTGTTCCCTCCTGGTATACCTCAGATTGCAGGGCCGTAAAATCTGAGCTCGTTGCAGCAATAAAAGAGGGGTCAGATAAGACTAAAGTATGCGACCTTAGAAAGCACTATAAATCGGTGCTGGCGGCTGCAAGGACCGAGTGGGACTGGAACCATTGGCAGGATCTTTATGATGCCCTTAAAGTAAGGGACTCCAGGAAATTCTGGGCCCTAGTAAATAATGGTTCAAGGGATCTTGGTAAAGCGATTGAGCCTAATATAGCCTCCGCGGTCTGGGAGGATCACTTTGGGGCTCTTTACCAAGAAACTAGTTCCTGCCCGGCTGCAGAGCTGCAACTGCCCTTGGGTGATCAGGAGGCTGGAATGGATCTATCCCTGGGGGAAGTGAAGCTCGCCCTAGAACGTCTAGCAGTGGGGAAGGCGCCAGGCTTGGATAGGTTACCCGGGGATCTATTTAGGCACCATCCGGACATCTGGGGCCCTTACCTTCTTATTCTTTTCAATGCTATTCTTGGAGGTATGGCGATTCCTGAGTCGTGGTTGGGGGCAGAGATCGTGCCCATCCATAAGAAGGGTTCTACTCTGCTCCCTTCCAACTACAGGCCTATAAGTCTTATAGATGTGCCCCAGAAGGTCTTTGCGCGCCTCATCTTGGATCATCTCCTGGACTGGGTCGAGGACAACGACATCATGAGCCCCCTTCAGGCTGGCTTCAGGAAGAACACGTCGACCATGGACCAAATCTTTCGCCTCCTTCTCCTGTATTGGAAGACGGTCACGCTAGAGGGAGGTCGACTGTACATGGTCTTCGTGGACCTGAGGTCAGCCTTCGACCTGGTCCCAAGGGGGAAGTTGTGGGAGGTTCTTCAGAAGCTAGGAGTTCCCCCCCACCTCCTCAGAATCATCATTAGGCTGCATAAGAACAACTTTGCGGTAGTGAGGTGTGGGAGGGATGGCAAGCCCTCGGGTAAATTCCCAGTCCGCCGAGGTGTCAGACAGGGCTGCGTTCTGGCTCCGACGCTGTTCTGTCTGTACATCAACAGTGTCATACAACACCTTGACGCTGTTGGGGACAATGATGCCCCGGTTTTGGCAGGAAGGAGGGTTCCGGCAATAATGTTTGCCGATGATACCCTCCTTCTTTCCAAATCCCCCATGGGGATCCAGAGGATTGTGGATGGTTTTGGCCACTTCTGTAGACAACATGGGTTGGAGGTGAACACGGATAAAACCAAGTTCATGATCTTCAACCCCCCATCCAAGACCAGACCCAATCCAAAATTGGGGGGAACTAGCCTTGAAAGGGTCTCCACTTTTATATATCTGGGGGTTTCCCTACAAGAAAATCTGACATGGGACTCTCAGGTAGCAAGATCCAGGTTGAAACTTTCCCAGCTAACGGGCGCTCTCCTCAGGGTGTCCAATAGATCTACTTTTAAACCTGTTAGCCCGGCTCTTGAAATGTACAGGACCCAGGCGAAGGCAGCTGCCTTGTATGGCAGTGAGCTATGGGGTCACAAAGCTGGGAAGGCTATGGTAGGGGTGGAAAACTGTTTCCTTAGACGCTTACTTGCTCTCCCGCAGGGCACACCACTCCTCCCTCTAAGACTCGACCTGGGCATTCCGTCGATCACAGAGGACCTACGGTCGAAACCCATGAAGTTCTGGCACCGGGTATGGTCCACCGATGAGCTGCACCATTATAGGCAGGACCTTATACACATCATGAGGCTGGACGTTAATGATAAGATCCCTTGGTTGGCATACATCAAGTCGGAATGCTCTAGCCTGAAACTGCCTGACCTTTGGGACGATCCTGCTCAGGGCTGCAGAAGGATTTCACGCAAGTCCCTCGCTCAACTCTATAAGAATGAAAGCCTTGTTGATATGGCCAATGCACATGACAGCGGAACTCTGACGGGGCGTTTTTTAGCATCCAAAAATTCGTATGCCTTTGAACCTTTTATGGATTTTATTTACCCGCTTCTCGCGAGGAAATTGTTCCTGCAATGGAGGTTTGGCACGCTCCCTACTAAAGTTTTTACCTACAAATGGGCGTCAGGGGGCGACAAGCTTTGTCCATGCTGCAAAGCTAGGGATGAAGACGACCTGCACATAATGTTCTGTTGTTATGCTTATCGGAGCCCGAGGAGGCGCTGGTTAGCTCCACTATGCCGGAACCTGGGCTTCAGGAACTATTTACAGGCTTACAGGGTCCTGAAAACTAACACCCTGGGCCACATTGTGTTTGCGGTTTCTAAATTCCTAATGGCAGCATGGCTAATAAGGAAGAAAATGTCAGGTTAACTTATTTTACCTTGTACTTTCTAAACATTGCAGCCCAATTGGTTTTATTGTATATATTGTGTTTTATCTGTATGTATTTTTACTGCTTCTTTTATGGCCTATGTGGCCGAAATAAAGAATTTTTGGATTGGAAACATTTATGGATGAATTCCAAGGCTTTTTATCGCACTGACCGAAAGACAAGTGCCTTGATGCAAGTCAACAGCACTATAACATTCTGTGTGCAACTGCATCACTAGAGTATTGAACAGCCCATGAAAAAAAGCAGTGAAGCACTTTCCAATGTCAGAGACATCACATCCCTACTCCCTCTAGCCTCTATTCACCAGGCACCCTTCTTCAGAGTTTTCTTTAAAAAACACTGCTCGCATCTTATGTTTACCAGCATGCCTCTGGCCCCACCCTCTGTCCCAGCCCCCTGGGCACAGGGCATTGGACATAGCAACAACAACAAAATGCTCCCATTTTTCAGGAAGAGGGTAAATAGTGAATAAACATGGTGTTTCAGCATCACTTAATCTTAATCTTAGTGCACTTACAACAACAAAATTTACCCTGACCTTGTGTAATGTAAATGGCACTTTTGTAAAGCGCTTCAAAACCTTTAGGTCAGTTGAGCTTGCACTCTATAAAATGTCCCCCAAAATCAATCTGACATGTAAAGCGCTCCAACACCTTTGAGACATTGGAGTTCACATTATATAAACAAGCGGCATAGAAAATGTGACGAGAGTGGTCCAAGCCTTGCCCTTAACTGTGCTGCAAGGTTGGACTGCTGAAGGTCCGGTGACCGAGGCTTGCTAAAGCAACAGGCATTGAAGCAATGGGAATTGGTTTGGGAATTCTCGTTCTTTGAAATCAGAGAAAATCAAAGAGGTGGTTTTAAAAATAGCAGCTGAAACATCTGACATTTCATCTCAGTATTTGAATGGGATGGAATATTAAGTGACGGTCGCCGAAGCTGAACCGCAGAAGATGGGCAAACAGTGACATGAGAAGGAATCAAAGAAAATAATAGTCCCCCAAATGAACACATAAACACATAAACATGATCTTAAGAGTAATTGGAAGGGGCTCAGTGGAAGGGAACCAAATACAAAAAGGAGGGATAAAAATGAAGGATTAACCACTAGCAAGCGATCATTTTGGAATGACAATCGAAGGGACGGATAACAAGGCAATGGGCAGGCTGTAAGCCCACAGAGTGAACACAACATGCATGCGCTGCCTAAGCTTGACCTAAAAAGGATAGTGTTACCACACAGACACAAAATAATATTAGCTGTGGCTGCAGTTATACACACACCCAACTTTGTGCAGCCATGCTTACACACAAACACGCACACACATATATACATACACAGCCTCACTCATTTGTCTTGGTAAAAACACCACACAATTGAATGTGCCCCTTTCTACATACTTACGCCATAGTAAGCATGATTCACAAGATGCATTTTGTAGTATGTAAAGTAGCATTACATCTTCACTTCTTATATACTACAAAATAAAATTCACAAACCAACGGCTGGAGATCTCCTCCTCCGCCTCTTCTATATTTTTTTGTGTGGGGAGCTCCACCACAATTGCAGAGACCTCCACACATGAAGGTATATGAATGACTAGTACATGGATAAGGTCAGGGGAGGGAGAAATAGGAAATAACTGCTACTAAATGGGAGAGTTTTAAGTCAAGTCAAATGATCTTTATTCGGATTGTAAAACATCCATAAAAGTACACGTAAAATCCAACAGAAATGAAAAACACACATTACATTCCATTTGATTACAAATTCATAGCAATACATCTTTTTCCATGTGCAAAGATGCAATCGTTAGTGCAAAATATACAGTGTGCAATAAGCAAAGTGCAAAATGTGCATGGTGCCAGTTTTTCAATCAGTTAGCATAGAGGCACGGGACCGAACAGCTGCTTTAAGAAAGCAGCTCATTCTAAAAATGACCTCGTCCGTTTTCAACAGTAACAAATTTTTAAAAGCTAATTTAAAATACGTCAAAGCATATTTTCTACAGTACGGCATTAGAAAGTGCAAAGTATGCATTCTGTAAAGGTCACAGAAGAAAATAAAATGAAGCAGGCTTTGTTTGCCACCTGTATTACAGGGGCAGCTTAAATTTTCCACATTTTTGTTAAATCCTAGGGGGAAGCTGAGTACATTTATAATGCTTCCATCCCTGAACCGGAATAGCAAGCTCCTGTTCCACCTGCCAAGCTTTAAGCGGAGGTAGCCCTGGGGCAGAGCAGATGGTTTATCAATTGGCTCCATAAGGGAAGTATATCTAACTGTGGTCGGCTTGGCCAGATCACGCCTTAACCTCTCCTTACGGTAGCAATCGTAGAGGGCCTTTTTATTAGGTTCTTATGCGTATGGTTAATCAATTGCGGTGATGTAAAAAGGTGACCTAGCCCCACACTTGATAAGCTATTTTCCACAGCCTTAAACCAAGGTATAAGTTTAGCCCTCTCACAATTTAAGCAGTCGGTAATGATATCATGTGACAGGGAGGCAGCAGGATTACACCAGATTTTTGTCCAAAATAATGGAGGTCGAGATCTTATAAAATCCTCAATGTATTGGAGGTTTAGTTCCCTGTGACAAATATGAGTTGGTGCACTAATGACCCCCCCAAGATCTTCCAACAAAATCTATTTTCTTCAGTCTGTAGTTGGGTACAGTTAGAATAACCCCATACCTCAGCACCGTAGGTGCCAACTGGAAGACATTGTGTTCTATAGATTTGTAGCAATGACATAATCACGTCTGCCTGGTGAGGTTGGCGAAGGGAAATTAGAGAATTTATAGCCTTACTCATTTTGTTCCTTCCTTGCGCTACATGTTGTTGCCAGGAGCCAGTGTTTGAAAATAACACCCCCAAATAGGGGAAAGTGCAAATGCTTTTTAGGGTGTTGTCCTGTGGTAAATAAATAATTAATTACCGGTACTATTTTTCTATACATTAAATAAAACAGATAGCTCAATAAATAAGAGGCAGGATCCGGGGAATCTGAGTTTAACAGGCTTTAATCAGGCATAAGGGAAGGGACAGGATCGGAACAGCCTGAAATAGAATGACACGAGTGGCAGCTGCAACGTCTCATTAACAGTACATAGTATATATAGGAAAACATTATAATTGCATTGAATACAGTAGGCGTAACAAGTGACAAACGTAAGATAAGAGTACATGGGCGTAAAAAGAAGGCGTGTACAAAGACATGTGATGAGAACGTCACAGAAGTGTCATGAAGTGGGTGGATACATGGAGGGGGCTACCTGGGCAGCTGGAACCTTTAACCTAGTGGTGCGCGCAAATGGACAATGACGTGTAACTAAGGAGAGCTGGGGGCTCTGACTTCTGCACTAGAAGAGGAGACTAAAGTCTGAGATGTCAGGACGACATGTACCTATAGCATATCTGGTATCTGGTGTTTGGAGTACATGTTGATAGAATCTAAAAGTTATCAGGGCAGAGGCTACTTGACACTAAGGCTGGTGCATGCATATATTCTACATGTATTGCGTGTGCTATGAATCTTCTATGGATATTAATTCAGTAATTCTCTTGCAGGGAGACAGGAAGACTAGACTATAGCTGAAGCTGTTTATGCGGTTCGTTAGCTTAGGAATGTGAAGACAAAGAGCTGAACTGATAACTAGAGGCATAACATATTCTTGGCAGACAGGCAGGCAGAGCCAGGCCGGGCACCGCGCTGCACAGCAGGAAGTAAGTGAAGGGTCAGGGATGCAGGTGGGGGCTACATCGCTCCTCGGAGTGAATTCAGGAGACTGGAGCTTGAATCTGGTGTTCAGGCCCGTTGAGGCCTAAAAACGGGGACAATGCGGTGAATATAACGTGCACAATGTAAAACGTTGGCAACATAGGCCTAACACTCGTTGCTTTCACGAGAACTGGAAACTGGCATACTAACCTTGGACACAACTATAATTGCGTCTTTAATCGATCATAGGGGGATATATGCATATCAATCATGCACATATAACACAGGATGGGGAACACGTAGGCACATATGACAAGGCAAAATTAAATTTTCCTCATTCCCTCCTTGTGCCTTACGTTTCCATCAGGAAACATCAATATTCATGATACCATCTATCTGTTCATAGAGCATCATTTGCTCGTCTCGAATTGTCTTGGAACGGGACTTTGGACTTGGAATACAAGAGGTAGCACACAAGCCGCAAATCGCAGGGCCACATTGTAAACATAGGCAACAACTGAATATGATCATTACTACTATACCCAGGAATGACAATACTTTCCATCCCCAGGCAGATATTATACTCTAGAGCCAACCGGACCATGTCCAGGTGCCTGGATTCTGGTGTAACTGATGGGCAATTTTATGAAGTCTGGTTATAGCTGAATAAACAGACGGCGCGTTATTAGGAATGAAAATGCAGCAACTAGATCCGATGACTCTACAAGCTCCTCCCCTATCTGCCAGTATGATGTCAAGGACGAGACGATTTTGGAGCACGACAAATCTCATAGCAGATTGCTCTTCAGTCAAGTTACCTAGAGCGGAAGTAGTCTCATTCACTACTGCTTCAAGGGTTCTGGTTAGCCTACGTATTAACTTACTATTCTGGACAGGACCTATGAAGAAGAAGAAACCTTAATTGAAATCTTGATATTGTTCTAAGGCAGTTTCAGTTTGATCGACAATTGGGGACTCAGTCTCCCTTCTATGTCTAACGTGTACTAGATGTGTGTTTCTGTGATAATCGGATGGGGCTAGGAAAACTGGTCGCAGTAGGAAGGCAATGTAACATGTTCCATCCCAATCCAGGGGCAGACGTACATATGCGGTTTGACCACATACAAAATAAGAATGACGTGAGGCTTTGAAAGTAGATTTCCCACTGTCACCATACTCGACCATAGTAGGACAATCACTATGGCCCACATGTATTGTACCATTTTTCCTGACACATAATTCGCCTTTTACTGGTAGAACTGTAATAGCAGGCAAATCTGGAGTAGTCTCGGACTGAACATTCAAAACCATGAAATTCGAGGAATAATTACCTAAATCATATACTTCATTTTCTAGATCTAACCCTGTTCTATGGGAAAGACCTTCCTTGTCTGGGAAACATGTTCTATTCAGAAGGGACATATCGTTTGAGGATGACGTTAACGTGGACCATGCTCCACACGAACCATTGTGTGAAAATGGATAAGGAAAGAGTGGTAGGACTCCCTTCGGTGTCTGGAAAGGAGGGAGTCGACCACACACCCAACAATTAGTGGCATTGCTGGTCTGGTGTGAATAGTGTAACATACGGATAAAAGTATTGTTGCGCATGGCAAGACGATAGGATAACTCGTGAGGAGGCAGTTCACTAAATGTGTGCTCTACTGTAACATTAGAAAACATATGTACATGTGAATCAACAGGAGGAAAATATATATATAAAACATAACTTATGCCTGTAATCGTAAAACTCAGAAATAACAAAAGTAATAGAGTAATAATGCATCGACTTCGAAGATTCTTTCGATAACGTATTCGCTTAGCGTTTCGACTAACTCTCTCACTATGCGGGTCTATCTCATACATGTCAGGAACCTGTCTAACCGTTTCACCCGAGAGGGACTTAGACAATTAAACTGGCTGACTTACTAGACCTCAGTTTTTCTTTATACTCCTGCTGCAGAGTTTTCTCTAACAGGGGAAGTTTAGATTCAGTGTCTGGGCAGTCCTTGAAAAATGTTTTTGGTCTGAGTCCATGAAATCGCTTCACATGACTGGAGTGCAACCACCCCTTCCGACCTTCGACCTTGATTGCAGTCCTTGTTGTTAGCAGAACGAGTCTTGGTTCCTTCCAGCGGGGCTCCAGCGGACTTGAACGATCAAAATTTCGAACCAGAACTAGGTCGCCTGGTATGACCTCGTGCGGTTTCACTTGGGTGTTGTCTGGAAAAGCAGCGGCAACCTGTGAACGACAAGAGAGTAGTGCAGACATCAAGGAAGCCAGGTAATCTGTCAGTATATTACTGTCAACATCTGTAATTGTACGTGGTCTAGGTGTACCCCACATGTTTGGGGGACGACCGAAAACTACCTCATAAGGAGACAGACCTGAACGGGAGTGAGCGACCATTCTCATATAAAAAAGGGCGACTGGCAGTGCTACCATCCAATCTACGCCTGTCTCTGCGCATACCTTGGCAATGCGGATTTTCAGGGTCTGATTATGTCTCTCGACGAGACCAGCTGCTTCAGGATGTCGTACACAATGGAACTTCCACTGGTACCCTAACAGAAGAGATACTTGTTTCATGAGTTCGGAAGAGAATGGCTGGCCGTTATCTGAATACACGACCCTTGGTAATCCATAGCGGGGGAAAAACTCACGAACCAACTGCCTGGCAGTGGTCGCGGCAGTGTAATCTGGGACTGGATATGCTTCTGTCCACCTGGACAAAGCGCATACAACTACGAGGACATACTTGAAACCTCGACATCGCTCCATCTGAATATAATCCATCTGGAGGACTTCAAAAGGGTGGTCAGGAGGATGGAATCCACCTTGTTCCACCGGAACACCTTTACCTGGATTGAACTGACAACAGATCATGCAGGTACGCACTTTCTGCTTGGCTGCTGCTCGTAAATGCTTGTTAAACCAAAGGTTCTGAATACTATCTAACATGGCTTTTTCTCCCAAGTGTGCTGGACTATGTGCGGTGTTAATAATGACTTGAACCATAGAGTCGGGGAGAAACCAAGTGGCTTTTCCCTTCGTTAACCATCCCTGATCTGTCTGGACCCCTCCTTGTTCAGACCATTTCTTGATTTCGTCTGGGGTAGCATGTAACTGTATATCCAGTACGTCTTGTGTAGGGTCCTTAACTGTCATACAAGTCGTCTGAACTGGAACGTCTGTCTGTGTCTTGTTAACTGGAATGTCTGGTGTCTGAGCTGTAAGCTTGGCTGTTCGATCGGCCAGGTCGTTACCCTGGGAAATGATATCAGTGACTTTCGTATGTGCCTTGCACTTCATGATGGCGATAGCTGTCGGTAAATGTATTGCATCTAACAGAGCTTGAATGAGGGGGCCATGCTGAATCTTGGTTCCATGAGAAGTCATAAAACCTCTTTCTTGCCAGAGTACTCCAAAGTCGTGTACGACTCCGAATGCATAACGTGAATCTGTGTATATATTTACTTTCAGGTTCTTGGCTCGTATGCAGGCTTGGGTCAGAGCGACGAGCTCTGCTGCTTGAGCAGACAGGGTGTCAATACGATGTGTTTCTATAACTTCAGTGTCAGTAGTCACTGCATACGCGGCTACTAATTCTCCTGTACTTGTCCTCATACATGAACCATCCACATAAAGTGTCAGGTCGGGATCAGGTAATGCAATGTCTGTCAAGTCTTGTCTTGGCTTTGTCATGGTGTTAACAACTTCCACACAGTCATGTGTGGCAGGATTCGAAGTAACTGAGGGTAACAGTGTAGCAGGATTTAAAATGTTGCAGCGTCTGATTTCTATGTGTGGCTGAAACAATGTCAGTTCATAACCTGTTAAACGTGCAATTGTCAAGTGCTGTGTCTGTGTTCGGTTTAAAAGAACTTCCACAGAGTGTGGAACTTGTACTGTCAAGGAGTGTCCTAACACTATGGAATCACTTTGTCTGATAGCTAGAGCTGTGGCTGCAACGGACTTGAGGCACGCAGGCAGAGCCTGGGCCACCGGATCTAATGTGCTAGAGAAATAAGCACAGGGCTTGTATTGTCCTGCTTGATCTTCTGTGAGAACAGATAATGCAGTACCATCACGTTCAGTGACAAAAAGTGTAAAAGGCTTACTGTAGTTTGGTGTCGCTAGTACAGGTGCTTGGCATAAAGCTTTCTTTAACTCGTTGAAAACAAGTGTATGTTCCTGGGTCCAAGGGAGGACAGTCGATGTGGCTGCCTCCTGTGTCGTTAACTGTATCAGTGGCTTGGCTAGATATGCGTACTGAGGAATCCATTGTCTGCAGTAAGAAGTGAGGCCGATAAAAGCTCGTACCTCCTTCTGTGTCTTGGGCTGTGGAAGATGTGCTATTAACTGGATACGGTCTGGTGTCAACTGCCTACCCCACTTGGACAGTAAGTGTCCAAGGTAGACCACTTGCTGGACACAGAATTGCAGTTTCGAAGGGGACACCTTGTGCCCCATCTCGGCTAGAAAATACAAGACTGTAAGTGACGCACGTTCGCAGTCACGTTCAGAACGGGCTGTGATCAATAGATCATCGACATACTGGAGCAGAGCAGTGTCAGTTGGCATGTGAATATTGTCTAGTTGTCTTTTAAGTGCTTGACTGTAAATGCTAGGACTTTCTGTGAAACCTTGAGGAGCTCGTGTGAATTTATAGCTTCTTCCATTTAAACAGAATCCGAAAAGGAATTGGCTGTCTGGATGAATGGGGACACTAAAGAATGCGTTCTTGAGATCAATAACAGTAAAGAACGTGGCTTCGGAATCAATGGCAGTCAATAGGGAAGAAATATCTGGGACCACAGGGTACTGTGGTATGATACATTTATTAAGTTCTCGAAGGTCAATCACTAATCGATAAACTGGAGGTGCATTTGGATCAGTACGTTTTAGAATCGGAATGATAGGAGAATTACATACATTGGAGTCAGTTTCTACAACCACTCCTTGAGCAATGAGCTCGTCAATAATTTTCGATAAGGCTGCTACAGCCTCAGGTGGCAATTTGTACTGTCGGATTCGTGGTAATACAACACCTTGCTTCAGAGTGACACGATGGGGTGTAATGTGCATACAACCTACATCAGTTGGACCTTGCGCCCATAAATGCGGTGGTACATTCAATAATCGTGGATCAAAATCACGTAACACATAATGACCTTTAAAGTCTCTTAAAAACAATCTCACTCCTTCTGGGGAGCAGCATATGACTGCTCCTAATTCTTTCAGGGTCTTAATACCTAATAAGTTCTCTGGACATGATTTCGTGAGTAACAAGTCTGTAGTTCGGGACAATGGACCAACTTCTAGGGTAACTGGTTTCGATATTTCATTAACAATAGGCTTTCCTGAAAATCCAAGGGAAACATTTCTAGAGCCTGAGAGTGGAGCCCCTGGAACCTCGTCATGACTGATGGTAGTCCTACTTGCCCCTGTATCAATCAGAAATTTTCTGTCTTTCCCTAATACTTGACTGTGTACATAGGGACCCTCTTGATCTACAGGAATCTCGATGAGAGGCAAGGGATATATGACGGTACAACGCGTACCGTCACAACGCATACCTTTACAACGCGGCCGTGACAACGCAAGTCGTTACCACGACTTGCATTGGGGGGGCGCGGATTTCGAATAGTTTAATTTACTATTCTAACACCAGTCCCCTTGGACCCTAGGGAAGGTGTTAGGATAGTAAATTAACTATTTTTAGACCTTGAGCGCCCTCCAGCGCAAGTCGTGGTAACGACTTGCGTTGTCACAGCCGCGGTGTAAAGGTACCGCGTTGTGAATACATCGTTGTAAACGATGTTTACCGAGGCAAGCCAACCTCCCTCTCTAGGCTGTTTCATGAATACGGCTGATAATCTGGATACTCTGACTGTGCATACTGGTACATTTGCTGTGTAACGTGCTGTGTGGCAGCTATAGGCTGCGGTACTGTAACTGTCTGTTGTGCGTTCTGCGGTGACTGGGAAGTCTGTGAAACTTGTTCTTGTCTAGGCGGACGTGGTCTCTCTTTCGTTTTACCAGTAGCTATGTTGTGTTTCAGAACTGCACATTCGTTTATATAATGACCTGGCTGTTTACAGTAATTGCAGGTCCCTTTAACGGGAGCTATAGGATGACTGGCTTGACTCGGACCCCTCTTCTGACTGTCTTGTGGAACAGACTGTGCAACTAGTACTTTCATTTTCGTGTCTTTCATACGTCTCCTTTCATGTTCTTGTTCCTCCCTGATTCTGTTCTGGTGATATTGTAGCATCTGGAGCATCTGTGACGGAGTATTAGCTTGCCAGGTACTTTCGACTTTCAGTACTCGATTTTTAACAGGTGGACTTGAATTCTCAACTAGTTTGGTAACAAAAAGATGTGGATACGATTCACTACTTGTTTTCAGACCACTATTAATAATGAAACATTTCTCAAATCTAGAATAAAAATCACTAGTATCTTCGTCTTGTTTCTGTTTACAGGCTGAGATGGCATCCCAGTCTTCCTTTTTCGTGGCTAGTAATCTTGGCAAGACTTGTATTAACAATTCGGGCAATGCTTTAGCTTTATCCCCAAGACCGGTACCTGGAACTCGTGTGTTATCTTCAGTCTCTAATGCGGTCCAATCTATCTTTTTCTCTCCCACCTCCCATTCTTTTTCTTTGAGTTTTTCATATATGCCCGCAGGCAACAGGACCTTTAACATTTTAATGATATCAGGATACGTGTATTCTCCCATACGGAGCATGTCCTTTAATTCACGATGGAACCCTGCTGGATCTTTATCGTGACAGGGTATTAACTTTTTCATTTCTAGAAGTTCTATTTTCGTGATAGGGGTATAACGAAATACTCGTTCTAGATCACCCCCCTCTCCCTTAACTGGATGTACTTCTCACAACGGATTCTGTCTGTCTATGTAGAATGATTTTCTTTCTGGGGGTGGAACAGGAACAAAATGTGGATTCAGGAACGTTCTGTATTTGTGGCGCTGTTCTAGAATGACACTAATTAAATCGGCACCTAGACCTTTCCATCTGTTTAGGAGTAACTCGTTCAGTACATCATACAAAGGACCTGGATCAGAATGCTGATCTTCATACAGTGTAATGAGGTGCTGGATCATATACATACCCACCAGACGCTGCTCGGCTGGGGGCAGTTTCAGAAACGTTTGAGCCACTATTTCATCTGGAAACGTGGCAGAATCACTAGTCCATCGAACGGCTGATCGGGCTAGTTCTTGTTCATGCATGGTACGAAGTTCACTATAACCTATTCGTAGTTTCAGAATTTTATCAGTAACCTGGAATACTTGTTCAAGAGAACACTGTTCTGGTACTGGAGGAGGAAAAACTTTCTTGTAATCCAGACGTGAATGTCGGTCGGAAAGTCTAGTTCTACCTACATACGCTATTCTGTCGGGATTCTCGCTGTCTACCTCTTCACTTGAAGAGTCATTCTCTTTCTCGGTTGCTCTTTTTGCTTCTTCTTTCTGGTGTATACTTATAATTTCTTTACGAATTTTCCTGTACATATTCTCTACACTACCTTGTGTCTTATGTTTTCCCTCGGCTATATTGTCACTCCACCTAGTCAGGGCTTTCATCTCATCTTTGTCTTTATCAGGATAATCTTGTTCTCTTATTAAGCAGTTAATCAAGAACTGTAAAATCATATTTTGAATCTCGGCTTTTCTATGTGCCATAGCTTCGTGAATACTTCCTGGATTCTCCCCTGTACGGATAAAATGATATATTCTGTCTAGATGTTCTTTCATATCAGGCAGGGAGGCCAAAAAGTTGGCAACCCGTCTTAAACGTACTGAATATAATATCATGTAACCTTCGCCTGGAACTGAATCATATATGCAGTCAGTAAGGTGTCGCTTGAGGTCTGCGTATGTAGTCACTTTTGGCGTACGCTGTAACGCTGCGTCTCTCAGCGTCATTCGTTTTACTTGAGGCGGGGTGGTAGGAGCACCTCCCCCCGCTGCTCCTGAACTGGAATCGTCAGTTAATACTGAACGTGCTGGTAAAGTAACTGGCAAAACACGTGGTGTGGACTGGTCCGGGGGTACTGGCACATTAACGGGATCCCCAGGACGAGTGGCTGGAGGAACAGGAATTACATTATTAACAGGGTGCTGAGGGTGAGCAGGCGGAATAGGATTTGCATATTCTGGGACTGTATCGTCCAAATAGGACGAAAGAAAAATTTCAGCTGCAGTCGGTTTATGACGTAGCTTAATCGGGACCAATGGTGACGGTAAATTACAGGGTGTTTCCGGGGTTGCCTTCGGCAAGCCCTCGGCGAGAAGAGGATACATACCTTTAATAAGGGCATTTCTCTGTCTGTCTGACTGTTCTGCTCTAACTCGTTCACCTTCTTCTAGAAGTTCCCTTTCTTGGGCTTTTTCTGAGGATTCCCTACTTAATTCTGCTTTTCTGAATTCTTTTTCGGTTTCGGTGAGATTCTTTGCGCCATAACTCGATGGCATCTTTCTGAGACTGTCTGGCTTTCTTTTTCCATAATGCTTCTTCTACTCGCATGATGCACTCGGCATCCCATGTACCTGATACAGGCCATCTATATTTCTCTTCAAGATCCTTCGTGTAATCCGCCCATAAGTCTAGATATAATATGGCATCTAAGCCATGCTTGTGATACATAAAGTGTCCAGGACTGTCCCTAGGAGGGACAGGAACTGCTTCTTCGAGTAACCCTTTTCTAGTTTTTATCTGACGTAATTTCGAAAACAGAGGCATTTTGGAGTTGTACTTGAACTAAACACAATACACAATAATCACAGTAATGAAATGGCAAACAAATCACTCATACCACGACATAGAAATACATTAATAACAGTTCGAACAGAATACTACCTGATATATTGAAAACATAACACTTGAATTTCTCGAGAATGGACTTACTAGAATTACTGGATGCACTGCTAAAACAGTACAGAACATACCGGTCTCGTAAAGAGACACGTCATACCGTATCCACCTAGGTGAATACTTCGGACTGGATCTGTGTACCCAAACCCATCGGACCAGGGACAAACTAATGAACCTGTCTAGATACTTCCCCCGCAACGGTACTCACCGGGAAGCAGAAACTGAAGGCCTCGGACTGGACTGGACTGCTACGACGTCTGGTTACTACGCATGCGCTTCGAACTTCGGACTTCAGAAACAGGTGGGCCTCCGGATACCTCGGACCTTGCTCTCTCGGCTTGGCTCTGGTCGGGACGAACCGCATTCCTCACCGCCTCGTCTGGATGCCGGACCGCAGTCTCCGTCTCCTCCGTGGGCCTGAGGGAGACTTGAAGCAGAAATATCTGCCGGTGCGCAGAAGAGTTCCGTCACGGCTGTAGAAGGGTCAGGGGACCTGCGTTACATCGCCGGCGCGTGGGGAAGGGGCTCGTCCCTGTTCGGGCGCCATTATGTGGTAAATAAATAATTAATTGCCGGTACTATTTTTCTATACATTAAATAAAACAGATAGCTCAATAAATAAGAGGCAGGATCCGGGGAATCTGAGTTTAACAGGCTTTAATCAGGCATAAGGGAAGGGACAGGATCGGAACAGCCTGAAATAGAATGACACGAGTGGCAGCTGCAACGTCTCATTAACAGTACATAGTATATATAGGAAAACATTATAATTGCATTGAATACAGTAGGCGTAACAAGTGACAAACGTAAGATAAGAGTACATGGGCGTAAAAAGAAGGCGTGTACAAAGACATGTGATGAGAACGTCACAGAAGTGTCATGAAGTGGGTGGATACATGGAGGGGGCTACCTGGGCAGCTGGAACCTTTAACCTAGTGGTGCGCGCAAACGGACAATGACGTGTAACTAAGGAGAGCTGGGGGCTCTGACTTCTGCACTAGAAGAGGAGACTAAAGTCTGAGATGTCAGGACGACATGTACCTATAGCATATCTGGTATCTGGTGTTTGGAGTACATGTTGATAGAATCTAAAAGTTATCAGGGCAGAGGCTACTTGACACTAAGGCTGGTGCATGCATATATTCTACATGTATTGCGTGTGCTATGAATCTTCTATGGATATTAATTCAGTAATTCTCTTGCAGGGAGACAGGAAGACTAGACTATAGCTGAAGCTGTTTATGCAGTTCGTTAGCTTAGGAATGTGAAGACGAAGAGCTGAACTGATAACTAGAGGCATAACATATTCTTGGCAGACAGGCAGGCAGAGCCAGGCCGGGCACCGAGCTGCGCGGCAGGAAATAAGTGAAGGGTCAGGGATGCAGGTGGGGGCTACATCGCTCCTCGGAGTGAATTCAGGAGACTGGAGCTTGAATCTGGTGTTCAGGCCCGTTGAGGCCTAAAAACGGGGACAATGCGGTGAATATAACGTGCACAATGTAAAACGTTGGCAACATAGGCCTAACACTCGTTGCTTTCACGAGAACTGGAAACTGGCATACTAACGTTGGACACAACTATAATTGCGTCTTTAATCGATCATAGGGGGATATATGCATATCAATCATGCACATATAACATAGGATGGGGAACACGTAGGCACATATGACAAGGCAAAATTCAATTTTCCTCATTGAATATGGCTTATTTTGTAACTTTTAGGCCCGCAGGACATTATAAAAGATTTTTTTAAATTGGTACATAGTCCTAAATCTGCCATGTATTTAACAAAACCCAAGATTAAAATTCGCAAAGCATTGGGTGTGCGGCCCATAAGGACCGCATCGTCCGCATAGAGAAGTGCAGGGACAGGTTTGCCGTTAACTTGCGGAACATCATTGGTTATTTTAGCCAAAGAAACACTAAAATCATTTATATACAAAATAAAAAGCAGGGGGGCCAAGACACAACCCTGTCTGACCCCCCTGCCAATTAAAATATCATTAGAAACTTCGCCATCATTGTTAATACGGACGCGTGCTTTCAGGTTGCTATGAAGATTTGCCAAAAAATGAACTAAAGTTTCGTCTAGACCATAGTTCAGCAGGACAGACCATAAGCGGGAACGGTTAACAAAATCAAAAGCAGAACTTAAATCCATAAAACCAAAATATAGGGATGATTTTTTGGCAATCGTGTATTTGGCCATGAGTAGGTTTAGATTCAAGCACTGCTCCACCGTGCCGACTTTACTTCTAAAGCCTAGCTGGCAGGGGTGTAAGATGGAGTTTTCTTCTGCCCAAGTACTAATTCTGTTAAAAAGGACCCTGCCTAAGACTTTTAGTGTATTGTCGATTAGGGATATGGGGCAATAGCATCCGGGGTCGAGTCTATCGCCTTTTTTAAATATTGGGACAATAGTGCTGCAAGACCATGTTTCCGGGACAGTGGTGAGGGATAAATTATTGAAAACGTTGCATAGCAACAGAGCCCAGAAATCCGGTACGGATTTAATTTGGTCAACGGATAGGCCGTCTGGGCCGGGGGCTTTGTTCCCAGCGCTTTCAGCAATAGCATCCTCCACCTCCGGCAGCAAGATGTTTAGGCACTTAATGGCTGGGGTGGTTTCAATCGGGTCACCGGCCGCTGAGGCATCATAAATCTTAGAAAAATACTCAGTCCACACATCCCCAGTTATGTTGCAGTTGATAGGGGAGATATTAGAGCCCAATGATCTAAGATTCTTGACTGCCGTCCAAAACCCTGCAGCATCTCGTAAGGCGGCTGTACGAACAAGCGAGTCCCAATGTTCTTTTAATAGCTCTTCCGAACTAATTTTTAGACAATGTTTGTATCTGGATCTCAGAGTCCTTACCAAGGACGGATCACGGGGGGCAGCATAAAGGGCAGCCCTTAAATCCCGGTTAGCTTTAGAACATGAGGTATCAAACCACCTGGGGTTGATATTATTAAGGGCTGGGACAGGTTTGGAGATTTCAGTTTTTATAGCCTTACAGAGCTCACAAAATGAGTTAACAATGTCGAGCCCCGGGCTGGGGGTGGATAGACAAACCGAGACTAGAGTGGGGTGTTTTTTTAATGACTCTAGCCAGGACGTCCTGGTTGTCTATCCCCTTCCAGGCTACCCTTAACCTGTCCGTTGATGCAGTTAGGTTTTTGGCCCCAATTTCAGTTTTCTTCCTCAGAGTTTTAATTGTTTTAAAGCAAATAAAAATGGGATAGTGGTCACTATACGACAACCTAATAACCTTAGATTTTAATAAAAGATCCTCGAGGAGAGATGAGATAAATACATAATCTATGGTGGTAGAGCTCCCACGCCCAATGTAGGTAGGAACAGGTAAATTAATTGCAACAGTATCTAGTTTCTCCATTACATCGACTAGATCGCGTGATGCCAGCAGATCAAGTAATTCTTCTCCTCTCCTACATGGTGGAAGTCTGGGATGGATATGAGTGTTAAAATCACCTCCCAGACAAATGCCATCAAATTTGCCATCTTTTTTACCCTCCTCAACTTCATCAATGAAGTTAAACAAATTCAAGAAGTTAATGTTAGGATGGGTTGTAAAGTCATTATTATAGAAGTTAATGAGACATAACTTTAACCAGCCTATATATTTCAACGCCATGAAGCTATTGGTATTAGTTGGCAACAGTTCGGTATTGACTCCATCTGTGATTTTAACCCAAATTGATAAACCCCCACTGGGGCGACCAATGGGAGGGGAGGGGACGATCAGATTATGACAGCTATAGCCCTCAAGGAGTAGGGATCTTGTGCACCAGGTTTCCTGCAGCATTAAGACATCGAAACTAGTGACCCAACCAGTCCAGGACTTAATGTTCATTTTGGCATTAAGGCCAGCAATATTCCAGCTCAGGATTGAAAACTCATCGGAGGCTGTAGTGAAACCATGGCCCTGAGCACCATTGGAGGGGTCCGATAACAACCTATGCCTGCCTAGAGAATTGGGCGGTGTTACGATGGGACAAATGGACGGAACACCAGCAGGAATTACCTTATTAGTGTGATCACTAGCTGAAGTGTGAGATGAGATTTCTAATGGTCAGTCCAAACTACATGTATCTGCGAGTGCACTATATCTGTTAAAAAGTGGGAAAGAGGGTGGTGCTGGAAAAAGTGGAAAGGACGGTGGAGCAGAGAAGAGTTGCCTAGGTGGTGGCCTATAAAAGTAGGCCAGAGGCAAGGGAGTAACAACAGTAGATGGTGCAGGGTAGATACTGTTGCGGTTAAGTATATGTTTAACAGTGCCAGGATACCTAAAATTTAGAACGATGCAGTCCCCATTAAAATCTTTGCGTAAGGGGCCAACCCAACTTACACGACGGGCAGACAAAATTTTGTGTGAGATGTCGTGGCCGACCCCTTGTGTTTAGTCAGCCAGTCGATACACTTATTGTTTAACTGGACCCAGGACTCACCTTGTCCCTCCTTAAGAGGTCGGTCGCCTGCCAATACTAAAACGTATGGGCAGGCGCCAGGTGGTAAATGGAGGGCAGGTTCTTGAGATTTTCTGGGTCTGCTGGCTGCTGGTTGTTCCTTCCTAACGTTATTACAGCTTTGAGTCACAGGTTTCGCAGGGATTGTATTAAGGCCCTCCTGTCGTGTGCCATTAGGTGTAGTGGTGGTGTTAGAGGAGGCTGCAGCTACGACAGAAGTAGGCTTGGGTTTAGGGACAGATTTAGTTTGCCCTGTGTTGGTGTGACTATGTGTATTGTTAGCCGTAGGGGTACTGCTGACAGGTTTAGGAACTCCCTTCGTGCTACTATTAGTACTAGGCGCGCCACACAAGAAAACCTTGCCCGCAGACTCCAGGTCTTTCAAAAGGCGGTCGCCCCTCAGCTGGTCAAGGCTGATCGCCCCTTTCCTTTTTACCTCTTCCTTTTTAACTAAATTTTCTAATTTATCTAATCTTTTAAAAACAGCATTAAATTGTTTGATCATTTGACATTCTAGTTGTTTAAAAATTAGAGTCCACAATTGTCTCAATAAAATTCCCATTGGGTTTGGGTTGAATAATGCTCTCAGTCAAAAACTCAGTCTGAGTGCCCAGGGAGTTAGGGTCATCAATGGAAAGAGTTATGGAGGTAACTGAATCGGTATTTTTGGGCGTTTCAATATTAGCGGTGTTAGCCTCAGATTGTTGCTGTTTCCCTCTGGTCCACATGCTCTGAGGAGTTGGTTGGTTTTTATTGCGGGCCGGTTGCTTCCTTTTATTTACAGTAGATTTCAGGGGGCCCCTTTTCCTTTTGCCCTCTCCGGTTTTATTGCCTGTTGGCAGGGGTGAGGTTACAGACTGTATGATGCAGTCAGGCTGAGAGGCGATGGTTATAGCCGGACTGCTGTCCCCAAGCGGCGTTTCCAACGATGGTGCCATGGTAGATGGTTTCAGGATGGTAATTGTTGGTGATAGCGGACAAGTATTTGAGGGACTAACTTGAGGTGACTGTAGGACAATGGTGCTACAACCCAGTGACATCCTTCTTTCTGTGTTAGCAATTTCCTCCTGGACCATTGTTAAGGCATTTTCTAATAAGCATTCAAACGAGGGTGGTGGAAAAGGGAGGCTGGCAGGAGCAGATGTTAAAGACGTGGTATTACACTTTCCCATGATGTAATAGCCCCGGCTCACCTCTTATTGCAGATGTCAGAGCTGTGGCCCAGCCCAGCCTCCTCAGGCCTCTGAGGGCCTAAGAGGGCCCGCCCTTTGCCCGGGCTTAGACCTGCGCCGCCCCGCGCGCTCCCGCGTCGCGGTAAACGAGTCTCCAATTTGTGCGCCTCCTGGCGCTGTGTCCGTTGACGCGACTTCCGGTCGCAGGGGGTGATGGGGATTGTGGTTTTTACCCCCCCTCACGCACTCCCCCGCTCGGCGGCCGCACACCAGGTCTCACAAGTGCGGCGGCGGGGGGAGAGCGGGAACCGGAGCAAGCTGGCCGGTAGGATGTCTGGCAGAGTGGCTACAGCGGGCAGGTAGCACAACTTCTGAAAAGCGTCCCCGCTCTGCCGCAAACGAGTCTCCAATTTGTGCGCCTCCTGGCGCTGTGTCCGTTGACGCGACTTCCGGTCGCAGGGGGTGATGGGGATTGCGGTTTTTACCCCCCCTCATGCACTCCCCGCTCGGCGGCCGCACACCAGGTCTCACAAGTGCGGCGGCGGGGGGAGAGCGGGATCCGGAGCAAGCTGGCCGGTAGGATGTCTGGCAGAGTGGCTACAGCGGGCAGGTAGCACAACTTCTGAAAAGCGTCCCCGCTCTGCCACAAACGAGTCTCCAATTTGTGCGCCTCCTGGCGCTGTGTCCGTTGACGCGACTTCCGGTCGCAGGGGGTGATGGGGATTGTGGTTTTTACCCCCCTCACGCACTCCCCCGCTCGGCGGACGCACACCAGGTCTCACAAGTGCGGCGGCAGGGGGAGAGCGGGAACCGGAGCAAGCTGGCCGGTAGGATGTCTGGCAGAGTGGCTACAGCGGGATGGTAGCACAAAGTCTGAAAAACGTCCCCGCTCTGCCGCAAACGAGTCTCCAATTTGTGCGCCTCCTGGCGCTGTGTCCGTTGACGCGACTTCCGGTCGCAGGGGGGGATGGGGATTGTGGTTTTTACCCCCCCTCACGCACTCCCCCGCTCGGCGGCCGCACACCAGGTCTCACAAGTGCGGCGGCGGGGGGAGAGCGGGAACCGGAGCAAGCTGGCCGGTAGGATGTCTGGCAGAGTGGCTACAGCGGGCAGGTAGCACAACTTCTGAAAAGCGTCCCCGCTCTGCCGCAAACGAGTCTCCAATTTGTGCGGCTCCTGGCGCTGTGTCCGTTGACGCGACTTCCGGTCGCAGGGGGTGATGGGGATTGTAGTTTTTACCCCCCCTCACGCACTCCCCCGCTCGGCGGCCGCACACCAGGTCTCACAAGTGCGGCGGCGGGGGGAGAGCGGGAACCGGAGCAAGCTGGCCGGTAGGATGTCTGGCAGAGTGGCTGCAGCCGGCAGGTAGCACAACTTCTGAAAAGCGTCCCCGCTCTGCCGCAAACGAGTCTCCAATTTGTGCGCCTCCTGGCGCTGTGTCCGTTGACGCGACTTCCGGTCGCAGGGGGTGATGGGTTGAAGAGAGTTTAATATCTAGTTAGTCTCTTCAGCAGACTGTTGTTGAACACATTTAGCGAATAGTGTAGTACTGAGAGCAGGAAATTTAAGGTGGAGTTTTGGAGATAAATGCTAATACAAAACATACAACCACAAAAAAGCCAGGCAAATGCAATTCATAAAATACACCAATAACTCTACAACAGTCCTCAATGTGTCAAAATCAGCTTAAATATACTCCAGCCCAGCCTTAGAATAAGTCAAGCACCACACATGGTCAACAACACGGATGCAACACAGTCCCATATAAACCATAAAAGGCAGGGAATTAAAATAAGATCTGAAAAGATCTAATTTTATATTTATTAAATTAGTTTGACTTGTACATTTATACATGTTTTATGTGTAAAAATGTATATATGATCAGTGATTTTTTTTAGTTAATATTAGATGCAATTAAAAAAATGTAATTAGCCATTCAAACGCTTTCGAAGAAAAAATAAAAATGTTGTTAAATGAATTAAAGACTTTAACCAACTTTTCGAAATATCAAACAAAAATAATATTGTTAGTGAGGGCTAGTATTTTTTATTATTACTTAAATAATAACATTTATAGATGACATTAATGTACTTAACTTATTTTATTATTTAATACCCATTTCATTAAATGAGCTGAGGTGCTGTCTTTTTTTATTATTTTCAGGCTAATAATAAATAGTGTAAATTCATTTATATAAGAAAAAATATATTTTTATTATTTGTTTTAAAAATCATAAATGTTATTAAATTACATTATACTTTCGCATAAAACATCTTCACAAGTGGACAGAGATTTTCATCAATAGATGAAAAGTTACTAGTAGTATCTTTACACTTGTAATTTCAGGTGGAGGCTCCACTTCCTCATTTGAGATGGTGGAGAATTGTAAGCGTACATCTAGGTATAAGTCTCCACTTGGAAATAGTGATTGGCAAAAATGTGGACAGTTACTCCTAGCTGAATGTGTAAATATTCACATGATTACATGTGCACATTTACCTTTGTGAATTGGGCCCAGGGTGTCTCTCCTCTCAAACACAAATCCATGGTGTGCTAACTCTTACACAACCACATGCATACACTCACATATACACAAATACACACTCATTTTGGCATATACATTTAGTGAATGCTTATAACAAGCGCTGAAACAGCCTATAAGTATCAACCATGAAGCCCGATGATTTTCCCAATGCTAATGTTTCCCTAGGTCAACTCTTCTGATGCTTGTTTATCTGCAGCCGACATCTTTGAAAGCTTTTTTTATGCTTCAGAAAATCCACTTGAAGGTGGCCACAATGGATGCACACTCATCTGTGACAGCCATCGTTCAATGTATTTCCTTATGCTTTAAGAAAATCAATTCACGGGCAACAGACACAGATGCATGCAAATCCTCTGTGGCCACCCTTGAAACGATTTTATTTTAAAAGATGCCCGTCATTCATACATTTGTATGGACTCCTACCAGCGTCCCTCTTGTAATGGTTAAAAACAATTTTAAGATGGCACTAGCCAATAAATTAGAGGGTGGTGCTCAGAGCATAGAGGACTGGGTTGCAAGTGGGTGCTGGTAGAAGAAGATTGTTTTTAATATTGAGAGAGCGATGGGGGATGATGAGGGCAAGCTAGAGAAGGAGAGAAGTAGTACTTCATATGCATTGAAACACAAGCTTTGACCTTAGCAGTGGATGGATACATGCCACCAACCACAAACAGGGAGACTGAAAAGTTCCTTGGGAACGTCATACACAAAAATAGGGATGAAAGCTATTGAATCAGGAGCAGGGAAATAAGATAGATGAAAAACACATGCAATCTGGAGTAAAAGATTACCGAAATCTCACTCTCAGTACTACACTATTCGCTAAATGTGTTCAACAACAGTCTGCTGAAGAGACTAACTAGATATTAAACTCTCTTTTACTGATAAACTGAATATTTTGACTACATGTACAGTATATAAATTACATTACATGAATGTTCTTTTTGTGAACTACATTCCATTGAATCATATTTGAAGGGTAGCGTAAATGTACAGTGTGAGAAATCGAGTTCTGGTTGGCAGACGTATGCACCCTGTTCAAACAGAATCGGCAATCCTAGTCAGGGTAAGTAAACCACATACTTAAACTAACTAGTCAGGCTTAACATAAGAGGCAATTTGTAAAGTATTTGAGCAACACACACACAGTAACACAATGAATACTCCACAAAAAGACTCCACACAGGTTTATAAAAATAGGTTATTATATCATAAAAAGAATAAGATTAAAAAGGCAAAAATCAAAGAAACACTTTCATAGATATGACTTTCAAGCTTGAAAGTAAACACAGAGGAACACAATGATGGTTTTGCACTGGTCTCTTGGGGCTGGGGTACTCAGGAAATCTCAGCTGCCCGAGAGCGTGCAGGATGGCCACAGGGACCTGCCAGGTTCGATTCATAGAATCTAGTACCTTTTCTCCAGTCGAGTAGCCAGATGTCAACCTCAAGACTCTCTGGTGTAGTGAAGGGCCATGTTGAGCTGTCTTGGCATAGTCTGGACAGACTTGACTGTCCAATGGCAGTAAAAGAACACAAAGGTGACAATCTCTCTCGCAGTGGGACCTCACTCTTGGGTTTGCGGTGAACGGCTAATGATGTCGGTGAACTCCGCGTCGAATGGGCTTCCCTCACCGCTGCAGCGTCTTTGCAGGATTAGAGAGGGTGACTTTCACTGGCAGGGCAGACACGTCAAGCTCAATCCGAGCACCATGAAGGTGGGTGTGTAGGTAGAACACAACCCTCAGTGCTGCAGGCCCACTAATTGTATAAACAAGCAATGTTCGGGTCCTGTCACTACCTGGCCTTGACCACTACAATATCATCAAACAAACATGATGACCAGGTAGGTGGCACTTTGAACTATGAGCTTCATCTTCCATGGAAAACAAGTTTTGAGTGAAATCGCACTGAAGCATTTAACCTGTTCCCCTCACAGTTTTATAAGTGGCAGACTGTGAGAAGATTGTACAGACAGTGAAATACATTGTTCCTCAAACAAAACGCAGTTTCCCCTGAATTTGTCAATGGGATCGCCGCCTGGGGTCTTGAAGCCTCACCATTACAATAGCAGGATCACCATCTCAGTAATATTCAACCTTTGACCCATTCAACGTCAACAATCAGTTTTCACGACCCAGTCTTACTCCTGAGGAGAACCCCCTAGCCACCTGTGATTCGAAACAAATTGGCTTTAGAGAATGGGTGAACAAACACAGGGCTAGCCTCGAGGGAATTAGTTTGAAATGTTTCCCCCCGTTCAGACAACACCCAGAGTTATTGTGTACCCCATTACTCATGTCACAGGCAGGATAGTAGGTGTATACCTGAGTACCAAACTTGTTGTTGTCCGCCTAGTGCTAGTGTCCAAATAAGGACTGGCTATTTGTACTGTTCATGAATGTCTCTTGTGTTTATGTTTGGTTTTGACTTGTTGACAGGGTGTCTAATCACAAGTGTAGTGCTTTAATGTGTTCTTGTGTATTTTTGATGCAAGTGTTTTTATGATGTGTTTCCAAATGATGTGTTGCCCATCTCATGACTTGAAATTACTGGGCTAATTTTGCTAAAAAAAAGTCTCAAGCTAAAGTGAAATAAAGCACGTAGACTTTAGAACTGATTGGCTAAGGTTCTATTCATTTAATCATAATAACCTGCAGGCCCACTAGTAGCATTTAATGTACAGGCCCTGGGCATAAATAGTGCACTTTACTAAAGACTTATAAGTAAATTAAATACGCCAATTGTGGATAAGCTAATGTTACCATGGTTTGAGTACAGAGCATATGCACCTTAGCACTGGTTAGCAATAGTAAAAATCCCAAAATCCTAAAGCCAACAAAAACAAATTCAGCAAAAAGCGGAGGAGGAAGGCAGAAAGTTAGAGGGTGACCCTGCAGAAAGGGCCATTTCCAATACATATATCTAATTATTTTTGTTTGTGATAGTTACACTAATTTTATATTAAGTGTGATAACATTGCTGAACCCTTATGTGGAAATTATATACAATATTGAAAGGAAAAAATGGTGTTATGCTCATAATATATTCGATCTGTTGTATTACGGAATATGGAACTTGGTGACTTTTGCCAGGTAAGAGAGTTGGCTATTTCTTTACAAAATATAATGCTTTTTTAGCACAGAACTGGACAAGGTTTTTTTTAACGTGCAAATAGTATTTTCTAAGAACTTCTTATACGCTAATGAGTTGTTCTTCCTTATTAAAGTGGCTAGTTTTTAATCTCTAAAAGAATGAGTGCCGATGTCCGAAGCTCTGCTTGGACTCTCGCGGCCGGCTCTATTGCATGTAAGCACACCAAATACCAGGACTGCGTAGTCTGAACCCACCTCATGCCTCCTTAATCAACTACCAGTCACCACCTGCCTCTTTTTCTCATTCTTGCAGGTTCCTTCTTTCTCCTTTTGTGGCGTTCTTTGACTGTCTTTCTCTTTCTCCTTCTTTCCCCTTGATTTGTTTTTTCCTCTCCTGCTCTTCTGAAATATTGAAAAATAAGTGCCAGTCCCCCAAAAAAGAGTACTGATGCCCCCCACCGGCAGCCACAGGCTCAAATTAGGTGATATTGTGGCACACTAGGGGTAGAACCCAGGACAACACCAAACTGGAGGCCAATAAATAAGAGAAGGAAAAGAACACAGAAGACAGGTGTTCTTTAGCCAAGATGTGGAACAGCATCCGTTTGGACATCAGAACTGGCCAGAACATCCTACAATTCAGAAAGAAGCTGAGGTACATCTCTTTAAGACATATTATCCCCCAACCTACTGTTATTTACCTTCTATCTACCTCCTGTATGCAGTGGTATCTCTCCGTGGGATGTTTCCCCTGTGCAGCATATATATAGCAACAGATGCGATGTTCCACAAGTAAGCCTCTGTCAAACAATTATAAGTCCAACATGTGCCCAGTTGTTGCCATCTTAGAGCCCTGCAAGGCCCTACTAACCCCCCAAAAAAGCGGAGGGCACTTTTGGTAGGATATCTTTTCACTGCCTGATGCCGTGATCAGTGCTAAAGTGAAGTGGCTGGTGACTGTGAATTATAAAAATAGTGCAAATTAAAACTGACTTAAGAATCCCAGTGTGCATGCTTTTTGCAGGGAATCCAATCAAGGTTTTAAAAAAATTAAGAGAACCCACAGAACATGATTTATTCAGTGGTCCCTCTGTGTCACTCTACAGGTTTCACGCCCAGACATGCCCAGCTAGGTCAATTGGCGTTTCATCCGGACTAAGGGCCCGATTATGATGGCGGTTTTCCTGCTTCCGCCGGCCCGGAGGATGCGGGAAAATCGCAGCAGACTGAAAAATACCCCCCACCAGATTAGGATGGCTGGGGGATCCTTTTTCAGTCCGCAGCTTTTCCGCCGCGGACGCCTCCCATCCGCGGCGGAAAAGCACTAACATGGCTGGCGGTGTCTATCAGACACCGCCAGCCATATTAGGATGTCTGGAGGAACATGCCTTTACACGGCGGCATTTCCGCCGTGCAAAGGCATACAGATTTTTGTTTGGGGGCCCGTTGCGGGCCCCCAGGGGTGAAGGGGGGGTGGGGGGTGCACATGGGGGGTTCCTATGGTACCCCCCTGTATTTGCCTGCACAAAGCGGGAGGCACCGCACGTGGCCTGCCGCTTTGTGCATGCAAATGCACAACTTACAGTTTTTATCATTGCGGCGGGTGCTGCTTCAAGCAGCACCCGCCGCAATGATAAAAATACAGGATGTGACCGCCAGGGTGGCGGTCACATCCTAATTTGCACGGAGGGACCGCCGCTGCCCCTGCGGACGGTCCCTCCTACTCTATGGTGGCAGACGGACTCAGGTCCGTCCGCCATCATAATCGGCCCCTTACTGTTTTATCCTACCCTATAGAAGTACCAACTGATTGTTACCCACAAATATGAAGCCACTAGTGAACAGTTCACCAGTGCCAAGCCCTCCAAAAACATGTCATGTGGATAAGGCTGATCAACCTAAGAATATAACAAGGACAAAGTAAAATAGCAGTTATTGATATATACTGTCAGCGAGAGATACAGACATCTGAAAAATGCCAGACTCCCTCCTTTATGAATGTCAAAAATATACATGCGGGTCTCAGAACACGCAGTAATCCATACATTACCAAGTTTTCCGTGCACTATTCAATAATATAATTTCATTCATCAATATCCATATATGCAAATTATTGTGCAGTGGTGCACTACAGTAATGCTACCATGTACATGTTTATCATATTTGTGTATGTAAATGTCTGCTCAGTGGTACACTAAAATATAAATACCGAATTCTTCCCTGTAGCATATACAGCCTACTTACCTTCAATAGAGTTAGTCAATGGCATCATGGGAGCCAGACATCAAGGCAAATTCTCCAGCACCTAAGGGAATGAAATAAATACCTAATCATCCTTTCAGAGCTGTAGTATGAGACTCCAGGGGTTTGCGTGAGTGCGGTAACCTTCTTTACGCACTGTGTCCTGGAATTAGTCGGATCAGTAACCTGACGTGTTGCTGAACTTAAAGAGGTGGCCATCCTTGACCCGAGTAGAAAGACGATGATCTCCAACCCAGTCTGAAAAGAAGATCAGAGAAGAGCTGGCATAAGACTGAACAGAATGAGAACTACCAAATTGGTACTATGCTGCTGTCCTTGCTGAAACAATGGAAGCAGGGTAAGTCACTTGTAAATGAAATATCTATTTTTACCCCGAAATGTCATTCATTAATAATAATAAACATGGAAGTTTGAGGAGGAAATTCAAGAAGGTTGAAAGGATGCCTCCGTATGAAAGCTAGAAAGAAGTTAGAACAAGGATCTCTGGGATCTTAGAACATTTTTGGGCTTGCATGGAGAGATAAGGACAGCAGTGTAACATAAGGCAGTATGATTTGCTCCTGCCCTGTTAGGGCATCAGCCTACCAAGCAAATCGTCTTTCACGCTTGCCATGTGCAGGATGCCTGGATGGGGTCTCAGGACATTGAGACCAGGGCCCATCCGCCTTTGGGAGCTTCAGGAGCTTGATAGGGACGAGGGAAATGAACCCCTGATCAAATCTGGACTTCCTTCGGCCTGGCAGGTGTAGGTGGAATCTGGGCCTTTGAAAGTTTGTGTAGGTTCTGCTCAGGTTTGGAGCTTTGACTGGTCTTTCATTTCCTTTCTCCTTCATGGGGTGAATTTATCCAGCAGTAGTCCTTATGCTTGCATTTAAATGAGTAAATAAAAAGTCAAATAGTGCATAACTACTGCTTATGTCAGCAATTCCCATTCTTGACTTTTTGGTATACTTTTATTCATTCAACAGCATCTCTACTGGTCTCATGTTGCAATATAGATTTGCGAGCCCTCTCTAATGACCTGATTTTCCATCTACAGGCACAGGGAATCCTACTGCCCCGTGGTTAAACTGGTTAATTCTTCTTACAATTTTAATTTACGCGTGCACCCCTCACATACCCTCCCCATTGCACTGCCATGTGCTGCGTCCCATATCTTGAAAGCTGTACCTCGGTGGTCATCACGCACCACATGTAAACACGCCCCATGTAAGCTCGAAAGAAGAACAGCACCTTTACAATCACACTTCCAGCATGGTGCAGCCTGCTGTCTGTATTGTAGGTGCTTCAGCACCTCACATAGAGATAGGAAGCGCTACACAAATACGATACAATACAATACTGTGCATTTCCAGCGGGGGTTCTGTTCTGCCCATGCAGGCAAATGAACACCCTGACCCCCGCTGTGGGACAGACGGGCTTACCATCAGCAGGCCCCAATTAAACAATTGTATGTTTAGTACCACTGGGGTCCTATGTTGTGAGCTTCCTGCTACACCCCAATTAGGTCTGTATTGTTCTATCCACACAAGACCCATTTCCCTGGATTGCATAAGGCCCATGAAGCCCACCCTACGCCCCTGGAGGGTGAACAACGTTTACAACAAAATTTTTACAACGCACTACCATTACAACGCAGGTATTACCACGCATACCATTACAACGCATTGCGCTGGGGGGCGCTCTAGGATAGGGAATACATTTAATTTTCTATCCAACACCTTCCCTAGTGTCCACGGGGACTGGAGTTGGAATAGAAAATTATACTTACCACTATCCAGCACCTCTAAGCGCTATGCGTTGTAAAGGTTTGCGATGTAAAAACCGCGTTGTAAAGGTATGCGTGGTAAAAGTATGCGTTGTAACGTCATACATCCCCCCTGGAGCTCACCTCCTGCATGCACGTTACATTGTAAGTTGAACTTGTGAGCAGTGAAAGTGATTATGCACACTGATTGGCATGCAAATTGCGAGTTACCGTTTTGTAAACTCGCTGCCATTCTAATTGTGTTCCCAAAATTAAGTTAATTTCGGAAAGCACGAAAGATGAAGACATTTCCATGTCCAAACACACGCAAAATCATTGGTGTAGAACGATACAACTTCAAGCCTGCCCTGTCGAATTTATCTAAAGACAGCACATAGGCAATTTGACGATGGATATTTAGCTTAGTGGCAATACATTTTTTCTACTAATGTCAATTTGTTTGCAAAATGAGACACATGATGAGTCAGTCTGTATTTCGTCGGTGATAACAGATCGACAAAAAATAAGACAGCGATTGTGGGAAAACACGACAGGACACACACGGCTAATAGCAGGGTGGAATGATGGGTGACATACGGATCCTTTCATTTTCCCGCAGGTGGATGGAGAGAGGCAGATGGTGACACACCATGTGGGGAAAGGCCAAAGGGCAAAGGTCAATGACCTTCCTGTGTTCTGTCTATTTCTTACATTCATCAGCCCCCAGGGTAAAGAAAATAACAACACATTCTCTATTTTTGCTGTTCAGTTGAGCATCGTATTTTTTTCATGGTCAGACAAAAATACTGTCCAGAGACTGAACTATGTTTGAGGTTTGTAGGCTCTAAGATAAAAGTTAATTTTAGCAAAGTCATATTTTGTTCTATAAAAGGGAATTACCATTCAAGTCTTTGAGCCCTCTGACATCTCAAGTAAAGGTAAATTCCTTCAAATTGAACGGGCTTAAAACGGACAGTATGATGTCTCTGGCAGGCAGATGGCTCTGTCCATTAGACAAACCGAGCAGTCAATAAAATAATGCATCGCTTTTAGGGAAGGCCAACACTTCCAGAACATTAAGAATGTCTGACATGATTTTCGGCATGAAAGCCGTATTTAACTGATATAGCAACATTCTTGTATAGTCTGGTGATGCTAACACTTAGGCCGTCACTAGAACCTCTACGGATTTTGAGGTAGAGCTACTGGAGAGCTGAAATTGCTGCTTTTGGCGACTGGCAGCTAATCCTGCACCAACATTATCTGATTCCAAGTTTCTCCTAGAAATAGGGAGAAACGGGTCGAACTCGGGGACAGTGGGTCCTTTATCATGTATTTTTCCTATGTTGAGTGGAGAATCCGCAGACATTTTCCACATGCTCTGAGCAGGCAAAAAAGTGTCAGCAGGGGACGATGGTGGGTGCAGAATTGGGGGTGCAAGGAACTGGGGTAGACTTGTACCTGTCTGTGGTGAGCACCGCTGCAGGGGTCGAAGTAGCTGCAGAATTTTCAGATCTATAAAACCACTACTTTTCCAGAATACATTTCCGTCATTCCTTTGTGCAGAGGAACACTATTGGTAGGCACGGGATATTAGTAAATCATGTACTGATCTTTCATTGTTTCCCTATCTACATTCTGTAGCACACATAGTGAGAGCAATATGCCTCCCCGGATTGTTTTTGTGCCCGAAGGTGCCTCTTCCCGCTCAAAAACAATCCTGAATTCAATGGAGGCACCCTTGCATCATGGTGCAGAGCTGCCAAAGGGCACCAGTGCAGGGGGAAAAGCAGGAATGCACCATATTGACTTAAATACATCACATTCCTGCCCTATCCATGTCACGCAATGCAGCATAGCAAGATGACTTGCTGCACCACATTGCTTGACAATTTCGTAAATGTGCCCTGGGTTAACTCCTCTGACTAACCATGGGAATAGAAGAGTTGCACTCTGAGAATCCTTTTTAAGCCCTCATACAGGAGCTAGTATGTTGCTTTGCAAACTGTTCTTGTGCACATATGTAATTTTAGGACTGCATGCCTGATGGTTGCCTTGTGAGAAAGCTTATACTGTAGGCTTGAGTTGGTTCTGGTCACAAGGCAATGAAACATACCTATAGGCCTAGTTGGTGCACAAGGGAAAGATTTGCTAGATGCCAGAGGTGTTGTTGGTTTATTATGAAAAAGGGTTAAGGCAGTAGGACTGACTTATTTATTGTGAACAGCATTTGTTAATGCCAATAGGTTTCTATCACTGTATATGCAGCAGGTACTGGGCACACGTGAGGTACAAATAACTTTTAAGTGATTTAGTCGATTTGAGACAAAATATTGGACACCGGTTGTTTGGTGAAGACAATATATTAAGCTTTATATACGTCTTCTTTCTTTTGTATATGTACAGAACGCCAGCCGACACGTGTTTCGTCAACAGGGCAGTGCCTGTGACTCATCATGGCTGAGAGCGGCGCTTGTTTTCTGTGCGGTGGATCCGGTAATATGGACAAATCATGAGGAGGAAATGAAGGGCAAGGGTCATGTGGATGACGGGTAGCTTGCCCTTCATTTCCTCCTCGTGATTTGTCCATATTAACGGATCCACCGCACAGAAAACAAGCGCCGCTCTCAGCCCTGATGAGTCACAGGCACTGCCCTGTTGACGAAACACGTGTCGGCTGGCGTTCTGTACATATACAAAAGAAAGAAGACGTATATAAAGCTTAATATATTGTCTTCATCAAACAACCGTTGTCCAATATTTTGTCTCAAATCGACTACATCACTTAAAAGTTATTTGTACCTCACGTGTGCCCAGTACCTGCTGCATATTTTGTGTGGTGTTCTGGCATCCCTTGCCTGACCACTTCTGAGAGGTTTTAGGGTTTCCCTCTTTACTGGCAGCACTGTTCTACACTTGTTCTTTCCATCCATCACTACATACTCCTACTGCATTTTGTGAGCGCCCCATACTGTACAATCCAAACCCTCAGCAGAACATCCTCCAGGATTCTATCACTGGATTGTTATTGCTCTCTCACAGATTACCATAGAAGGCAAATGGTTTGGTGTTGAACACCGACTCTCACAAATCCTGGGATTAGAAGATTTTAATTTGATGATTCTTGTTAGGCCCTATTGAGAAGGGTTGTATAGTGTTATGCCAGCTGTAACTCTGTACAGATTAGCAACATTGTCACTGTATGCATGATGGTTGCCAGTTTACGCATACCTCAGTAAGACTTTTTTAGTTATGGTGACAAGTCAACGATAAAAGCTATAGATAGTCCTTATTGGTTCACAGGAAAAAGGTACAACAGATTTCTTACTAGTGATCTGTTTATAATGATAAGTTATGACAAAGTAAGTAGGCCTGACTTCCTTATTGTGAAAAGCATGTTAAAGGCAATACGTTTTTAGGGGTGGGTTGCTATGGCACTGTGCTAAAGCCTGTAGGCTGGCATCTTGTTAGACTGAACCTCACAGATTAGTGTAGATAGCAAGGGCTTTGGTGACCCACCCATACAAATGATGGGGGCAGAAGATTTACATTATGGTAATCCTTATTAGGATTTACTAGTAGGGATTATATATGGTTTTGACACTGTAATTATGCACACATTTGTAACTGTGGAATAGCTTATGACTAACACTGTAGGTTTGAGTTGCTTATTTTGACACTCCACTGAAAAAGGTCATAGGCCAGAATGTTTATAACAAAAAGTCAAAATAATGGCAGTAGGCCTGACATATTGATTATGAAAAAACATAAAATAAAATCAGATGTGTATTTTAGTACATGAAATCTCACGGATTACCTTTGTAGGGAAGGCTTTTGGTCTTGGTTACCCCCTTGGAGATTTCCACTGCAATGATTCTTTCTAGAATCTCTTCTGAATGCCTGAAAGGTTTATCTGCCAGCCAGGATCTTGTAATAAAACATAATTAAATAATATATACATCTATATATTTAATTATATATCCATATAAATACATAGAGGGCCTTTCGGTTAACCTTCTCCTACCATTGATCTGTCTGAGTGCCATTTGCATTCTGCTTCCATTACGGTGTACTGCCTGTGCTAATGGCTCAGTCCACATCAGTCATTGGTACTCTTGTCCTGTGAATCACAGCAGTTTATAATCACAATTGCACATCCACCTGAAAATGAATGTACTGCATTGTCAGAGCTGATTGGCTACTCTATAGTTTCCAATTTACTCCTTTAATACTTACACTTTCATTACTTTTCTTCCCCTCTTTTTATTTCAAATTTTCTTAAGAGGATACAACTCTCGAGACAGTGCTAATGGCCGGCCTTTAAGTGGGATGAAAAAACTGGGGTGGGGGAGTGATTCGCTCAAAGGGGCTTGGTTGATGCTATTAGGGTGCAGCTTAAAAACGCATGAGCGAATAAATCAGTGGTTAGTAAATTGTGCTGCCCAACTTGCATTTTACTGCTTCTGTCATTGTATGACATCCACATTACACCTACAACAAGCCAGGACTATTGTCTTTGTCAATGGTTGTTAGTTGCATAACTTAAATAAGGAGGGACTATTGCTCATTGTATAGAGTATTGAAAATGCTTCAGTTCTGAAATGATGAAACTGTGAAAGAACTATAATGAGTCTCTTTGAAATTAAAGCAATATAAGTGAAGGGTGGTACTGCTGCAGAGTTAAGTTTTTCTTTCACCCTGAGAGTGAGGGCAAAAGTGGAGAGCCTGAGAGGGACCCATCTTATCACCTGCTTTTTAGAACTGCTGGGGCTGAGCACTGGCAGGATTCGACCCCTTAACTACATGCGCGCTGCGGGTTTTCCCGATGTGCCTGACATTTACGAAAACCCGCAGTTCATGACGAGCTCAGCTCGTCATGAGCGTACGACAGGCGTAACTCATGATGGGCTGAGCTCGTCATGTGCATCGAAGGGGTTAAAGCCCTGGCTAATGGGTCCCCTGCTTTCCCCTCATTTCATCAGCAGTTCTCTTCATCCCATGTGGTCACTTCCTCTAAACCAGGCAACCAATAAAGAATGCTGTTTCTGTAGTGTATTACTTCTTCACTATTTGAAGATGGGCAACATGTTGGTTCTAAATGTGGCAACCATGCTGGAACTTGAAAACAGCGATGGACCATGTAAATTCCTCTGTAAATTGACACACACCTCTAAATGTTGTTTAGTTGTTGCAAGCATATTCCTGTTGTTTAGGCGGCAGCATGTTTTCTTGATTCTACTTGCATTCTTTTAATTTATTTAGAATATGTTGTTGAGTGTGTGTGTTTTATAGGGTTTGTAGCAGAGGCTGAATGCAAAAATTAGTTAGTGAATGATGAGTGTATGGGTGAATGTAAGGATGAGTGGCAGAGTGCATGTACTAAAAATTGTTGAGTCCCTAAACCCATTAATGGCACAAACAGCACTTTAATTCATAAGCCAGATCTATTGACATTTGTAATGCTTGTTAGTAGAGTGCAAGAATGTATAGAAAGGCCCAAGAATGCAGACAAAGGGGAAGTGGCAGTAGGCTAGGGGATGTGTGTAGTCCCTCTGCAAACTTTCTAATTCCATCTTTCAGCACTCACTAGCCACAGTTCTCAATTTAACTTTGAAGGCTAGTTTTTAGTCCTTTTCTATTCCTGTCATTGATCATTAGGAAAATAATTATAAGGGTAATAATATTGCCCCTGTGACAAATATTAAACATTCACTGTCACACCCCTCTGCATGATAAAAAGCTTTATATTGGATGTGTTGAAATATATTTAGACACATTTTGGTGTTTGGAAACAATATGCAAATTGTGCACTTTATTAGTGCAATTCAATTCAATATAACTTTATTCGGTCTAAAAACAATAGGCCATAAAAGTACATAAAAGTATTGCACATAGCTGTTGTGAGAAATTGGCCTGGTATATGCTGTTCACTATTCTAGTGGGCACCTTGCACCAGTCCAAACGACCCTTATTGATGATAGGTTTAAAGACAACCTATATAGAAAGCTATCCTAGTGTTAGCTGTGGAGAGCAGCCTTCAGGCTAAGTTTTCAAGGAATGTAAAGCAGCGTATTTTGCCAGTCTATAATCTCATGAATGACAAAATGAAAGGCGAACCACACCAGGTATATATATAAAATATATGTATTTATTCTAAACACATCCCTCTAGTCTCTTTATGAGGCTAGAGGCAAAAGTACATAAAGTAAACTTAGCACAATATATGATTAGCCCTAGGGGCATCACAAACCATATACTAAGAAAGTGGTATAAGAACCACGACTGACATAGATACAAGACCCAGAGCCTTTAGAACCGCTGAGGCCACCAGGAAGCAACCAAGGTAGTGACACAGGGGACCCACGGGGGATGCTTGCAGTGTCTGAACACAGCCGCGAATCACCATTAACTTCTAAGGGGAAAGTCGCGGTTGGAAAATTACAGATAAAGGACACTTAGAAGAGGACTTGGAGCAAACCCCTTTAGAACTAGGCAGTTCTAGAGTCAATACCCACGGGAGCACCAGAGTCCTCAAGTTACCTCACCCAGGGAAGCCGGGTGCATAGGTGTCTTTTGGTGTCGGGTTTCGTAGTCGTTTCCAATGACAATCTGCTGCAAAGTGCTGCTGGCGACCAAGTCGAAAGTGTCCGGGGATCCAAGGGTGGATCGAAGATCTGAAGAAACTGCAAGCAGAGGGGACAGAATCTGGGTCACTAGCCAGTGACCAGGAAGGCGATGAGAAGATGCCAAGCGATGTCGGGTGATTTCAGGTGAAGAAGGTGAAGCTTGACTCTTCAGCCACGATGACCAGGAGGCATCGAGGACAACCAGGAGCTGGATTCGAGCTGTCCCACAAAGGATGTCAAGTTCTGCGGTATCGGTTTCCGGATTGGACCCAACAAGCCTTAGCAACAGCAACCCACGCAGAAAGCAAAGATTGGCTTCGGTGCCGACCAGCAAGGTCTGAGGGACTCACCCTTTGGAGGGGAGTCAGGGCACATCTTGCGCAACTAGGAAAACCCTAGAAACAGAAGAGTTATCTTCGTGGGGACCCACCAGTTGACTGACCAGGGATCGCGAAGGAGCCTTGAGCTGAAATGCTAGAAGCAGGCCCATGGAACACTCGTGGAGTGTAGGCCCACAATATGCAATGCAAATGGTGCTCGGGCTTGGACTACAAGTAGCCTAATGCACAACTTCAGGAAAGCTCAGGAAGTTGATGCACTTGCAAATGTGCACGTTGTCCAGGGGTTCCGGTTCCACGTCACTCGTGAGGGCTGCGGGTCTCAACTTTGCTGGGATCTCGTGTCGGCCTTGGAGATGTCTGGAAGTCTGGGTCCTGTGTCACAAATCTGTCGGGATCCGGCGGCAGCCTTGGAAATGCAGACCGGCAAGATGCTTCTTTGGTGCCTGTTTGAACAGGGGAGGCACTCCTTGACTCCAAGGGAGAGTCTTCTGTCTTCTGGTTGCAATAGAATGTCGAAGTTCCAGGATATATGTTGCAGAGTTTCGTCCAGGGCAATCTAAATTCCTAGGGACTAGGTTCCTATATTTATAGTAAGTTTAGGAGTTGAACTTACTCTAGGGACCCACCTATGGGAGGACCCAGGGTGGGGGTGGTTACACCCCTTTCCCTTTGTCCAGTTTCACACCAGAGCAGGGGCTGATTGCCCCTGCAACGGGTTTGAACTGGGGTATGCACAGGGACACCAAGTGTGCCCCCAGCACTGTCTGAAAAGCATTCTCTGAATACACCCACCCAGCCCCAATACACTAAAGCCTGTCTGGGAGATGGTTACACCTCCCTGTGACAGGAAACCTATTGTCCAGGCCTCCCCTGCCGGAGTTTAGCCCAGCAGCAGTAGGTCAGACATGTGTCTGTGGCTGCAGCATCCATTTTGTGATGTTGGGGCACTTTTAAACTATTACCGGTTAGGTAAGTGTGTACATGTCTTCTCCCTTTAGAAGGGTGGAATTCTACCCCCGCCACCAGGACCGTGGGGTAGGATTCCACAGTGTTTGACACCAAACACAACATGTTTCCATGCAGCCATTCCAAAGTTAGCCTTAAGCGCGAGGTTATAATGCACTTAAGAGTGTATGGTCTGGCTGCATCACAAACAGCTACATAGAAGTGATTCCGAAAGCTGCATAGGGGTCCTGCTCATGCATGGGCACCCTCTCAGACAAAATCAAGCACTCTGCCTTCAGGATTGTTAAGGCCTGCCAAAGGAGTGACTTATAGGTTTATATGTGTCAGTGATATAAGGTAGATATAGGTAACCTATAACCTATATCTTAGTAAGGGGTGCATGCACCACCTTACCCAGGATTCAGTAGCAGACCTGTGTTGCCATTTTGGAAGGGTTCCCAGGGGTGTCATAATGCATACTTCAGTCCCTGGTAGGCTTCTCGGGTACCTATGCCCTTAGTACCTAAGGTACCATATACTAGGGAGTCACAAGGGTAACCCAGTAACCAATCTGGAGTGTACCTATTGTTCATGCAATCAATTTAGAGAGGAAGCAGCTAGGGTGGGGTCCTGTTAGCAGGGCCCCAGCCAGACTAAAGTCGAAAAACAGTGAAACACCAGCAAAAAGTGGGGGTAACCATAGTAAGCAGATCCTACTCTCCTACAGCTGTAATCAGACATAACATTTTAAAAAAGATTACACATTTAAAACAGTTAAAAAATAAGCTCATAAAGGACTTTAGGGTTTCAACAACACGACAAATAATACATCAAATAACCATACTTAAAGTGAGCAGAAAAGGGCAAGTCGAAGTCAGATATCAGTGCTCCATTACAATATTATACGCAGTGGCTGCATTTAAGAGAGCATGAAAATAGGATAGAGAGAGAACAAAAGCCTCAAAAGGGTCACCATGTGCTCCTACTATTCCCCAAAAGTAAACCCGACATATCTGCTAATTCTATACACTGAGCCACAGTGCACGTAAAATTCTGACAGGCTCGCCCATCATGGTGACAGGGATTGTAAGTGAAGGAGAGCTGGCCTACAGCAATGGAGGCCTAGCCTCCGTAACAAGGGTCTCAGAAAGTGCTTTCGTGCTAGGCTGTGCAATTTGCAGAAGAACCTAAAGTGCAATAGTGAATTAGCAGAATGATTATCACAGGGCTAGAGGAGACTATGTTCCCCTCATGGTCTAAAAATTGTTTGAAGAACAGAGGCAATTAATTGTCCCTGCTCTAAAGCAAACAAGAAGTGACTGCCACCATCTTGACAAGCCCAGTGACAAATACAAAGGGGAATCATCTGTGTATAAAATACTATAAAAGTGCAACACCGAGGGTTTGGGTAACTAATGTTTTAGCCTAGTATTTGCACGGTGGTCCATAAATATTGTTTTCACCTCCCTCTTGGCATTCTTGGGGATGTGACTAGGTTCTGTAAACCACCAGGATAAACTGAGGAAACCAAGAGTATCCTGTATATAACTCAGCCAAGGTATGGAGCATGCCTTATCCAGCATCAGGTAATCAAATATAATGTCCTTCCAGAGTTTAGTGGCAGGGTTCAACCAAATACTAACACATAATAAAAGTGGCGCAAGCTGAATCTTATCCTCAATAAAACCCTGGTTTAACTCAAAGTGGGTAATGAGATTAGGAGTGGACAGCGGTGTACTTAGCAACCATCGCAAAGATCAGTTTTTCTCTGCCTGAAGTGAGCAACATTTACTTAACCCCACACTCCAGCTCCGTAGGTGGCTACACTGATGCATTGCGAATTGTCAACTTTCAGTGGTGGAAACACAGTCCCCCTAATATGCAGTCTAATAAGGTTGCAGACTGTGCCCGTGGTGTAGTGTCTTGAGTATAAAGACGACAGACACTTCATATATATTTCAGGAGCTTTATTTTGACACTCCTACCTCGTCCCTGTCCCTACTCTAACTAACCTCTTTCCTGCTCAGGCTCCTCCTCTTCCTCCAACCCCTTAACTCCTCCCATCCCAACTACTAGACTGTTCACATTATCACATCTCCCCCTTTGTTAACAAAATAACGAAACTGACTTGGTTATAGTTCTTCAATCAGTCTTTTGGGCTTGTGGATGTCTCTTCGAGGTTCCGAGACTCACTCCGGTATCTGCGGACGCAGCTTCCATCTGATGATCAGGTCTTTGGGCTGTGCCCAACTGACTAGGTCCTCCTGCATCTCGTTGGTCCGTAGCTCCGTCAAGGACCTCTTTCATGGCTGGGGTGCATTTTTGAAAATGGGAAACATTCCGGGTGATCCGTCTGTTCTCAGACTCTGCAGTAATCATGGTACCCTTCTGCTGAGTGATAACTAAAGGTTCATATTTGAATCTACAGTCCGTCTTCTTTGACTGTTCTTGTTTAACCACCACACAATCTCCTGTATGCAGAGATGGAGATTTTGCTTTTCGTCGAGTGTCTGCATACGATTTCATTTTGCTCTTGCCGGCTTGATCAGCCCACGCCAGTTCCCGATGTAAACGTGCCGGAGACACAGATCGTAGAGCTCCTTCCCATGTCGGGATCCACGTTCTGATGGGTCGCCCCAGCATGAGGGTGGCCAGACACTTTCCTGTAGTGGCATGTGGTGTTGTTCTATACGCTCTCAGGACCTCGTTGAGAGGCATTTGTAAGTCTCTTTTTTCCAAAGTGGCTTGTTGAAATGTCTTCTTTAAGGTTGCCATGAACCGTTCAATGGTGCCATTGGCTTGGGGCCACAAAGGCGTGACCTTGCCATGTCGAAAGTTGAGGTGTTTTGCGAATTCAGTAAACTCATGTCCGTTAAAGGGGGGACCATTGTCTGTCTTGAGTTCTTTGGGGACACCCCACGCGGCAAACACTTCATCTAATACAGCAATCGTGCTGGAAGCATTGGTAGAGGACACAAACTGTACTATTGGGAATCTCGAGTATTCGTCCATAATAGCCAACACGTATTTACCTGACTGGAGTGGTCCATAAAAGTCCATGGCAAGTTCTTGCCACACCCCGCTGGGTAGTTTGGTCATTTGAAGAGGAGCTGGGGATCCCGTTGCTTCACCAGTTGACACTGGGGACAGTCCTTTAAGGTAAACTCCACCATTTGGTCAAGTAGTGGGAACCATACCCGCTCCCGGAGAGCTCTTTTTGTTGCAACAACTCCACGATGACCCTCGTGGGCTAGGTTAATCACACCTTGACGTAACTGCCTCGGGATGACAATCTGATGATCTCTCAGTAGGAGCCCCTCTGAGGTGGCAGATAACTCTTCACTGATATGCCTGAATGCTTGCATTTCCTGACGGATTTGAGGATCACTCTTTTCTTCCTCACTGTCATGTCTCCAGCGATGTGTGCGCAGTCGGCACGCTACTTTCTGAAGAATGTTGTCTTGCGCAGTGGCTTCCTGTATCGCTTCCAAGGGGACTGCCGGTGGCCGGGCTAAGCCCACTACAAAGTGTATGTATTCTTCTGCTATTGAAGGAGGTGAGGCCTGGGATGCTTGAGGGTGTCGGGACAAGTAATCCGCAGGATTCTCTGCCTTTCCAGGCTTATGTATTATTGTGTAGGTGTATTCCTGCAGGCGTAAACCCCACCTTTCAATGCGAGGTGGCATCTTGGCTTTGGGATTACCAAAAATGGTGACAAGCGCCTGGTGGTCCGTAACCATGGTGAAATGTTTGCCATAGATGAACACATGAAAATGCTCGCCGGCCCATGCGACCGCGAGACTCTCTTTCTCTGGCTGGGAATAGGCCTACTCAGTGTCTGATAGGCTGCGGCTGGCATAAGCCACGATGTGTCGTCGATCAGTGTCATTATCGTATTGAGCCAGGATTGCACCCAACCCCAATGGACTGACGCTCTCTTTCTATGGCTGTATTGGGAAGCCTCATGTCCACACATAAGCGCACCTTTTCAGGGGTGCCCTTCTTTGGAACTATGACAACTGGTGACACCCATGGTGTGGGACCATCCGTTTTCTCAATAATGTTGGCTTGTAACAGTTCCTGGATTTCATCCTCTACGGCTTGCTGAAGATGAAAGGGCACTCGCCTGGGGTGTTGAGCCACAGGGCACACTTGATCATTGATGTGTAGGCGAATCAGACATTTGTTAATTTTTCCGAGCCCAGTGAATAACTTGGGGAACTTACGGACAATGTCCGGATTATCACTGACTCGGTATAAGATCTCAACCAGTCGGAGGCGCTCCGCTGTAGGCAAACTGAGGAGACAATCCACCTCCGGGCCCTCGATGACGTGAATATACGCCGACACTGAAGTGGATTCATGTTTAAGTGTTGTTGAGAATTTGCCCAGGCATGGAAGTGGTTTTTTCGCCATCCAGGTGAACACCCTGACATATGCTGGACTCAGGAGGGGTGGTGGCTTCATTTTGTTATATTCGGTCACGGGCATGTAATTCAATGACGCCCCACTGTCTAAAACAAACTTGGTTGCATGTGTCCCCACTTTGATGTCTAATGGAGGATATTTCTTTAGCTGGTCCGGGTCGGCCACCATGCAGATATATTCATCCGTGTATACTGACTCCTGAGATGTCGATCTCGATTCTCTCGACGATGACCGTCTCGGCGACCTTCTTGTCCATTGGGATTTGCGAGACTCCCTGCTGGAATGTGACGAACCAGAGGATGATATTGCTCTGTCCTGTACGGCTTTTGCATGATGTCGCTTGTTATCTGGGCGAAACGACTTTGTTGTCTCACTCCTTCTTTCTTTGCTATATACTCCGCACATCACCTCAAAGTGGTTTTTCCGTCCACATTTTCGGCATTGTTGAGCCATTGCTGGACACACATCTGTATGTGGGAAGTCATACCCACATCAATAGCATTTCCGTGAGCGCTCTGGCTTTCTGGCATGATCTGATTTCTTGTCTCTCCTACCAGATTCATAGCTTCAGCGACCTTTGTGTTGATGACGGGACGCTGGTCGGGACCTTCTCTGTCCCTCTTTTGATCTTCTGCAAGTGCTGTTGTTTTGCATCCAGTATGCCTGCTCTCTTCTCTCACTGCGCCCTGTCTCCATGCTCTTGGCATGCTCCTCCGCTTGGTCATGCACCCTAGTCAGTTCCTCGATTTCGTCGAGATTATGACTTTTCCTTAGCAACCGCCTTCGGAGTGTCTCTGAGTGACAGCCCTCGATGACTCTTAGTCGGATGGCATTCTCCATCGAGAACGCGTCAAAGTTGCAATACTGAGACGGTCGGCGTAGTCTGGATATGAATGTGCTCATCATTTCTTCCTTGTCTTGACGGGCTTGATGGAATACATATCTCTCGTAGTCCACATTTCTTTTGTGCATGAACTTTCTGTTTAATGCATCTTGCACCTTGTCATAGGTTCCTCTATCATCTGTCGGCAACTCTTTGATCAATTTGCAAACCTCTTTACCGACCAGATTGCGTAGTGCAATTAGCTTGTCTCTGTCTCCCGTGACTTTTGATCCTTCAATATAGTCCTCGAAATCCTCCAGCCACTCCTGCCATCTGGGGCCCATGCTTCCGCCAGCCACCAGGGTCAGTGATTCCGGGGGGCGCAGATGTGAAATTCCAGGCGTGACCGGGACAGCCGCCGCTGCACCGCCACCATTTCGGTGCGGCGAATTCGACATTTCTGGACTGATGTATCAATGTCACTTTTTACACTTGCTAGTGCTTGTTTGCTTGCTGTTTGCCATCGTCAGTGCTTGCTTGCAGTGACCAATGCTTGTTTTGCATTTAACAATGTTTGTTTGGCATTTACCAATGCTTGTCTTGCAGTTACCAGTGCTTGATTTGCAATTACCAATGCTTGTTTTGCAATTACCAATGCTTGTTTTGCAATTACCAATGCTTGTTCTCCAATTACCAATGCTTGTAGTGCAATTACCAATGCTTGTTTTGCAATTTCCAATGCTTGTTTTGCAATTACCAGTGCTTGTTTTGCAATTACCAATGCTTGTTTTTGCAATTTCCAATGCTTGTTTTGCAATTGCCAGTGTTTATTTGCTTAGGCCTTGTGCTGCCTGACCTCAAAATGACCGCTACCACACTGCACAGGGGTTTGTCTTGCTAGCTGCCTGGTTCCAAGATGGCCGCCGCTAAGGAAATCTCGGCTCCCGCGAGATTTCGACTTCATTCATTCCCTTCATGCCGATGCAAGCACTGGGATTCACCGGATCGCCGGTCTCACAGGCAGCACCACGATGATGGCGCTCCACACACCCTTACTTGCTGGACCCTCGAAACAGGGTCGGAGTGGGCTCCGCTTCACTCGCTGGCTATCTCCGCCGCCGTGCCGACTTGCACGCATCGGGGGTAAGGTCGCAGTTTTGGCGCGAAGCAGCGCTCGGGCGCACTTCTTTTCCGGCGCTCGATCTCGCTTGTCAGGCAGGGCTCCACGCGATCGGCAAATCGCGGAGCTGACTCTATTGTCGCTGGCCTGGGTCCTCAGGCGGCGATTTCTTCGGGGGCACACGTGTCACGACGGCGACCACGTTTTCGTGCTGCCCAGGGACAGGACGCTTTCCTTGTTCACGTAGGGATGGTAGGTCACTGCATCCCACCCTGTAGTGTCTTGAGTATAAAGACGACAGACACTTCATATATATTTCAGGAGCTTTATTCTGACACTCCTACCTCGTCCCTGTCCCTACTCTAACTAACCTCTTTCCTGCTCAGGCTCCTCCTTTTCCTCCAACCCCGTAACTCCTCCCATCCCAACTACTAGACTGTTCACATTATCACAGTGGTTTTAATTAATTTAACACTAGCCTGAGCAAAATGATGATTCCATGACCCTGTTGAACTGAAATTTAATCCCAAATGACAACATTTCTCAACAGTCATCAAAACATGTCCATTAATACTAAGTTTATTTAGCCTTAGTTTACCCGGACCACAGGACATGAAGTGTGACTTAGAATAATTAGTGTTTAGATTCAAATTGTTCATAAAGGAAGCAAAAGAGTCCACCTGGTGTCTCAGTGCTTTTGGAGTAAGGGCTAACAATACTGCGTCATCAGCGTACAATAAAGCGGGGATAGGGGAATCTGCAATTCTGGGTATATCTGTGTGAGAAGTAGATAAATAGGCTGTTAATCGTTGATATATAAAATAAAAAATAAAGGTGCCAATACACAACCCTGCCTCACCACACTCTTCAGAGGGAAGTCAGAAGACAGCTCCCCAAGGGAAAGTTAAACGAACCCAGCTGAAAGGCCTAAGTTCAGGCAGTAAAAGAAATTCCCCAAAGGTAGTTCACTCCTTGATCCAGCAACATTAATCAGAGTTTGGTTCTGTTTACTGAATCAAAGGTGGTGGATAGATCCATGAAAGCTAAGTAGATGGGGTAGTGCTTTTCCTTGGTGCATTTTGAAATGCCACCCCAGTTCAGACATGGCTATATGACACCCACCAACCAGGCACGCAACCTGGGGTTCATCCTGGACTTAGCACTGTCTATGACCCAGCAATTCAACGCCGTCTCCTCCTCCTCCTCCTGCTTCAACAACCTCCGTATGCTTTGCAAGATCTACACATGTATCCCCACCAGAACCAGGATGGTCACCCAGGCCCTCGTCAATAGCAGGCTGGACTATGGCATCGCCCTCTATACGGGAATCACAGTCAAGCTCCAGAAAAGACTCCAACGCATACAGAACGCCTCTACACGCCTCATCCTCGCCATCCGCCGCCACAGCCACATCATCGCCCACCTGAGGGACCTGCACTGGCTCCCCGTCAACAAGAGGATCACCTTCAAGCTCCTCACCCACGCCCACAAAGCACTCCACGACACCGGACCAGCATACCTCAATGAATGACTCACCTTCTACACCCCCAACCGCCAGCTTTGCTGCCCTGATCTAGCCACCGTTACATGCATCCACCGAACGACCACCGGAGGCAGATCCTTCTCCCACCTCACCGCCAAGACATGGAAAACCCTACCCATCCACCTGCGCTAGAACCAGGAGCTGCTGACCTTCAGAAGACTTCTCAAGACCTGGCTGTTCGAGCAGTAGCAGCTCCCCTCCTTAGCACCTTGAGACCCTCGCGGGTGAGTAGTGCGCTCTACAAATGATTGATTGATTGATTGAGATATCTGACAATTGTTGTAATGGAAATTGGAGGAAATAGTATGGAACAGGAGTTTGAGTAATAATTATAGGACAGATAATGCAGCACGGAAAAGGGCTGTGGTACTGGAATTGTACAGTGCAGTGTGAGGCACTGTTCCGAAGAAAGGACCAGCGGAAAGAATCATAAAGCAAGTCATTAGCAGAAGGATTACAAATTTTTCGACTGGTCCCCCCAATACAATTATTAAAAACATTTATGCTGTTGTTTGTAGGCTGAAGAGCTACCGAAAAGCACTGGCTGCCCCCACTGGTTTTGTGGAAACAGCAGATGAGGCTTCAAAAACACATATTCAAAATGGCGAACTCAGGAACAAAACCCAGGAGTGTCCAGACCTTTAAAAAGACAAACAGTTATAGTCAAAGACGAGTCAATTTATGGAGCTAACAGAGTACCTGATAAATGGGAGAGAACTAACCGCGCCCCTCGGCTATCTACACCTCTCCTCAGCTTAACATGATCTAATAGATACCGCATAAGTACAATATTTAGCGCTGTTAACAAACAAGTGCTTTTGAAATATTTACAAACGTTTGGCTCTTGATAAAGATATTGGCTACCTGGGGAACAGGACATTGCCCGGCAGCACTTATGCACCCCAGCATGCCCATGACTTTGGTCTCAGTGATAAAGTTTTTTAAGTTTGGAGAACTACATTTTATAAGACACACACATGTAGAACAGTCACAAAAATTTCACATCCATGTAGGCAGCCACTTAACGAGAGAACAGTTGCTTGAAAACACTGCAGGAATGCAACTCACCCTGTCAGCTGTGAACAAAAAAGGCTCTTGTGTACACACTCAACTCGCAGCGCACTATGAGGTGAACACTTAAGGGCCACTCTCCAAACTCGCCTTTCTGAATGACAAGTCATTGAACACGGCATAATCGAAAACACTCATCGAAATCGCCGCTTGCACAAACCCCCTGGAGATAGATAGACAGGTCTTTAGAGTTGGGCCTGTCTGCACGAGGTTCCGTGTGCCGAAGTCATATTCACCAAACACGCATGTCTAAGACAGAGTGCCCTGGTATCACTCATAAAGGGGCTGGGCAGGAGGTAGCCTCGTGCCAAGTTGCAGCGGCAGATGCAGGTGGATTCCTCACAGCGGTGAATTCCGGCGAGTGGTGCCCACCCCGGTGAGGCCATAGCATTACCATGCATGCTTCAGGTTTTGCACCTCTGCACTGTGCGTTAAAAAGTCTGTATCAATTTCTGTAAAAGTATGCACCTTTTGTTATGTTGGAGGGGGTGGGCACACACTGCCTCACACTCCAGTACTCAGTTTCCCCGATGCATCATAATAAATGCAGTGCATGATAACACTTTCTTCGGTGTCAGGCTTTAGTTTTTCACCCTTGTGTGTGCAGCCAGTGCTGTGTATCTCTAGACACGTGTTTCAGGATGATTATCCTTCTTCAGTAGAGAGCAACACTTTTTTTGGGGGTGCTGAAGATGCTGCCCAAAGTCGTCTCAGGTCTCAGTACCACTCGCTGTGCGCAGGTTCATCAACCAGAGCTCGTTAGCTCGTTAACTCAATGGAGCCTTTTCAAATTGGAAACACGTGTCTAGAGATAACAGCACTACTTGCACCAACTTTGGTGAAGAACTACAGCTATTGAGCAAATGAGCTGACGAGCTCTCCTGGGATGTACCTGTGTGCCTGTGGAGAGGTACTGTGACCTGTGAAGACTTGGGCACCATTTCAGCAACCCCATATGACTTTTTTCTGCCTCTTATTAACTTTTGCTCTCTACTGATGATGGGCTAACCCCAGAAACATCTGTCTAGAGATAACAGCACTACCTGCACCAACTTTGGTGAAAGACTACAACAACTTTGAAAGTAAGTGTACTGCATTTACCAGGATGCAATGGGGTGAACTGTGCTGGGATGAGAGGCAGTGTGCTCCCTCCCCCGTGTTTAAAAGGCTCCCTTGAGCCAACGAGCTGACGAGCTCTCCTGGGATGCACCTGTATGCCTGTGGAGAGGTACTGTGACCTGTGAAGACTTAGTCACCATTTCAGCAACACCTGATGACTTTTTTCTGCTTCTTATTAATTTTTGCTCTCTACTGATGACGGGCTAAACCCAGAAACACGTGTCAAGAGATAACAGCACTACCTGCACCAACTTTGGTGAAAGACTACAGCAACGTTGAAAGTAAGCGTACTGCATTTACCAGGATGCAATGGGGTGAACTGTGCTGGGATGAGAGAAAGTGTGCTCCCTCACCCCCTGTGTTAAAAAGGCTCCCTTGAGCCAAAGAGCTGACAAGCTCTCCTGAGATGCACCTGTGTGCCGGTGGGGAGGTACTGTGACCTGTGAAGACTTGGTCACCATTTCAGCAACCCTTGATGACTTTTTTCTGCTTTTTATTAACTTTTGCTCTCTACTGATGACGGGCTAAGCCCAGAAACATGTGTCTAGAGATAACAACACTATCTGCACCAACTTTGGTGAAAGACTACAGCAACTTTGAAAGTAAGCGTACTGTATTTACCAGGATGCAATGGGGTGAACTGTGCTGGGATGAGAGGCAGTGTGTTCCCTCCCCCTACCTTTTGTTATGTTTTCCATCACAGTTCCAGTTTATGGCACACACTTGGGTTGAATACATTCAGTTAGGCACATTTCGCAGTCCGATCAAGGCATTACAAGTTACAGAAATTTAAAACCACTAATAAAGGCAATTCCCTGGGTCTTGTGTCTACAACTGTATCTACAGGGGCATTCCTAGCAGCAACACAGATACTTTGCTTCCTTCTCAAACACCAAGGGATAACATGCAAGGATAACGGCAACAAAGCGGCTCGTGGCGGAGGCAGTGCTTTAGGTCTGATTGGTGGGGGGGGAAACATACAGGAGGGCGACAAAGCGAGATTAAGCAGCAAGGGGGTGGGTGGGGGACTAAAATTAAAGCGGTCAAGCATGTGCTGGCTGCAGTTAGAGAAACTCATTAGTGAAAGTAGTGCTCACAGACTAAGGAAGACGTACTGTGTAACAACTGCAGTAAAGGGGCCAGCGCCATTGGAGGTAACAAATGAAGATAAGGCGGTACAAAGGAAGGACTAAGAAGCCAACTAAGGAATCAGAAACCAGCATTTACCAAGGACAATGACACAAGCCGAAGACAAATATGGGCAGAGAGTAGGCGGGGCTTCTATTCCATACATCACTACAACAAGTCTCGCAGAGCAGCGCATACGCACTGACTCAGGCTCGACCTAAAAATAAAAGAAGTAGCTTACAGTACAGCAACACTTGTAAGTCTGAGTTTATTAAACTCAACTTAAATCTGGATATATTATTTTCCTTATACATACATACCTTCCATGTACTTATGTATCTTCATATTTATTACTTTACTCCTAATTCAGCATCTGAAATGCACTACCCTATATCTCACCCTATATCTCTCTCAATGTATCCTCTACTTCCACTCTCTGATTCAAATTTCAAATTCAAATTCCTTTATTCGGTTTCCAAAATTTCATAGAAAACCATAAAAGTACACCTAAAAACACATACAATCAATATATTTAAATCATCACATTACAATGTTCTAAAAATATTTAAAATTGGCGACATTAAAATACAATAAAAAGATCTAGACAGATAAGTTGTAAAACAGTGCTAGGTTGTTAAGAAACTTTGACCAGACATGGGTTTAACCAAGGTTTGATCGATGGTTAACACAAAACTTTAGGAAACAGGCAATATTTTTTGCATAAGTTTCTGCTTCCAGAAATTGGAGGACCAGAAAAGCAGGGCGACAGCTACGCAGAGATTGAAAAGATACATCGTCACATGGACAGACAGAGAAGTTGTTAGACCAATCATTTGGTTCTGGATAAGTCACCAAACGATGCCAGATATTAAACCTAAAACGGGTCAGTAGAAATTTCTCATAGGAGTTCAGCTTATAAGTTAGATAGGGCTGCATTGTAAAGGTGGTCTGGATAGATAAAATATGCTGTACTGAGCATTTTTCGACCTCGCTAGTTAGTCGTAGCTGCTCTAAATGTGACATACATAGCTTTTTTAATTCTTTTCTTGATATCTCCGATATAGGTAACGGGGAATAATAATATTTTCCAGGCCTAGGTCATAAAAGAATTTTTTAACATAAGCAAGCCAACTAATCTTATGCACATTTTCAAGCGAAAGGCAATCGCGCAGAAGGCTTTGGGATAATTCACTCTGTGCGGACGACCAGACATGGGGCCATAGGAGGATTGGTTGGAGTTTAATAGTGTCTGATATGTATACCATCCCCAGTTCTAAATGGCAACAGTAGGTCGAGGAGCTATGTGGGACAGCAAGCAGATATCTCAAAAAGCTATTCTCGACTTTCTGAAGGAGGTCCACGTTTCCGTGACCCCAAACCCCAGCTCCGTAGCATGCTACACTAATGCATTTCGCTTGATATCTCTGACTCATCCCAAACCTCTTCTACTCCTCTTTCCAATGCACTAACCTATTTCTCACCCTATACCTCTCTCAAGATCTCCTCTACCTTTACTCTCTTACTCATCCCAAACCCCATTCTACTACTATGACCCCCAAAATAACCCTTTCTACACTCTTCCCTTCTCTACTGCTCCTTGACTCATCTCAAAACCCTTTTACTAATCAGATCTCCCAAACAAGCCTTTCTAAAGCCTTCCCTCGTATATCCCTCCTAGACTCATCTGACACCTCGTGTTTCTGCCTAACCCACTTCTAGAGACTCATTCCCCGCTCCATCTCTCCTTTGCTCATCCCAAACCTCCTCCTACTGCTATGATCTCCGAATAAACATTTTCTATACCCTTCCCTCTTCTATTCCTCCACTATCCTTTTCAATCCAACTAACGGACTCACATGTCTACCGCTCAATTGAATGTAATATTTCCTTATACTAATTCACCACTAATCCTGTTTGGGTTCTGGAGTAACGTGCTACTCGCCAAAAAGCAATTTGATGCCTCATCAGGTGTAGAAAGTGTGATATGAATGCAATTACAGTTACATTTACATAGGACTTCAGGATCGCTGGGAAGAAAGACTTCAGTTCACATCACTGCGTGGAGATCTTCCCAATTTTCCATCATAAGTACTTCTCTAGTACAGGAAATCAAAATGTATTCCTCTGTAGACATAGCTACATGGAGCACACACACTTCTAGCACAGCTTACTGCACATACACAACGTACACACACACACATATATATATATACATATATATACACACACACACACATATCCTCCATGTCACACATAAATGAAGCAAAAGACCTGGCGCTGCAGGAGACTGGTAGACCCATTCAAAAATAAGGCAAGGCAAGTGGTAGGGGACAGGAAAAAAGCTTGTCCTGCCTTTATAATCTGTTGTTGCCACCAGTGTTATTCCTCCACAGTCCAGTTAAATAATGCAGGCACGCTCAGTAAAGGCACATGCACATTGTGTGCCCCTCTAGACCACAGAACCCTGGAGCCCTCAGTGCACACACATGATTGATGTGTATGTTGAAGAAAAAATCAAACCTCAAGAGAAACTCGCTAATGGAAAATAAAGGCAGGGGCACATGTTGTCAAGAGCTATGCAGGTTACCTTTCCATCATTTTCAGAGGGGTAGAGATCAATGATTGGAAAAGGTTAGCTTATCTCAAATGAGTATGGAGGGTTTTTCTTGCTTGTGTGCAGGTGACAAATGTGCAAAAGTAGTGAGCGGTTGGAAACTAATTGGAAGAAGAAGGGAGTCTGAAGTTGAATATTAAGGTGAAGAAGTCCATCCTTGATGTATTGTGGTAATGCTTCACACAACTCTGCCTGTTAGAAATGTTCCCTTTCTGCAGGGTCACCCTAGGAGTAAAGTGCCTATGCACTCTCCATCAATGTGATAGAATTGGTATTCCCCTAATGGGCATATTTTACTTAAATGTACGTCCCTAGTATATGGTACAAAGTGTACCCATGGCTTGTAAATTAATTGGCACTTGTGGGCTGTAGCAACATTGTTCCTTCCATTCCAGTGGCCAGTAACGCCACACTTGCTGGCACCCCTAAAGTCCATTTTGCACCGATTAAATCTGTTCTCAACCTAGCTGCCAGACTTATTTCTGACTATAAAAGATTTGACCACATCTCTCCTGTCCTCAAAAATCTCAATTGGCTCCCAATAGAAGGAAGATCCACCTACAAGATTGCTTGTATCACTCACAAAGCTCTTCACCAAAACACCCCCTCTTACCTTTCAATCAAACTACAAAAAGCAGGATGCTCCAGGTCCCTGAGGAGCACTAACACCTTGTCCTGATCCCTCCTAGACTCAAATGTAAAAAGACCCAATCCCGTGCATTCTCTGGTAATGCTCCTACGATTTGGAACTCTCTCCCCAAGGATCTTCGCTGCAACCCCTCTTACCCTCTCTTCAAAAAAAGACTCAATGTACTTCTTCTCAACAAATATTGGGGTACCTAATGTTACTGACTGTGACCCTGTTCACTCTTTTCTCTTGTTCACTCCTCTTCCCAACCCCTCTCCCTCTTTTCATATTCTCACTCCCCTTCTCTACACCCCCATCTCTCTCTTAAATTTCAACATTCATCGTCCCCTTAATTATCTCTCTGTTTGTTTGCCCCCATCACTCATTTGAATGCAATGTTTTATCCCTTGTGAATTTTCAGCACATTATTCATTTTATCTTAATATGTTTACCTACCTTGTAAAGCGCTCTGATACTCTTGGGTCCAGCAGCACTATATAAAACCTTTAAAATAAATAAATAAAATAGAATAACCCTTTTTAGACTCTTCCCTCCTCTACCCCTCTTTGCATCATCTCATACCTCTTTTGCGATTCAGATCTCCCAAGCAAACCTTTCTAAACCCCTCCCTCTGACTCTTCCCCCCACACATCCCCTTTACTCATCCCAAACTTTCTCCTACTGCTATGAGTTCCAAAAAAACCCACTTTCTGGACCCTTCCCTCTTCTATCTGTCCACTATCCTTTTCAATCTAACTAACAGACTAACATGGTTCAATGGAGGAGCTGCTGTCGAAAGAGACGTGCTTCAACCGGCAGAGTCACGGAGAGGCAATCAAGTTTACCTGTGCCGAAGTGCTCTTTTAAACAAAGTCACATCATCGGATTGGTTGGCTACGTCATGTGACCTTTCAATGAATAAGAGTAGCGTTTAAGGTCAACGCCATCTTGGGTGTGTCGTCGAAACAAAAGTCGACATAATGCCAAAGATTAAGTATCTCTAGTCATGCAGGGTTCTTGACAAACAATTGTTATTATGACGTCGTCATAATAACAATTGTTTGTCAAGAACCCTGCATGACACACCCAAGATTGTGTTGACCTTAAACGCTACTCTTATTCATTGAAAGGTCACATGACGTAGCCAACCAATCCGAAGATGTGACTTTGTTTAAAAGAACACTTCGGCACAGGTAAACTTGATTGCCTCTCCATGACTCTGCCGGTTGAAGCACGTCTCTTTCGACTTTGACAAACAGACAAACTAGTAAGTACTTACACCTAGCTATTGCCGGCATGTTATTTTCGATCTCGCCTGCCGACAAAAAATCTGTCTTTACATTCGGGCGGCTGTTTAGATTTGCTGACAGAGTAACCGCTCATTTGACATGATCTGTGCTTACTTATGCTGGCGTTTTTATTCTTAAGTTCAATGTCAGAAGAAATGCTATCGCGCAGAGCTTTTTTGAAACCGTAAAAATCTCGCGTAGCACTAGCGATATTGTTTCGCATTATAATGCATAATGTCAATGTAGTAGTGTGGTTCATATCGATTATGTGTCCATGTTACTTGTTAACGAGTGGAGTCTATATGATTTAAGCAACCACATATTCGTTATGATACAGTGTGGAACACTGAGGCTTTACCATTGTTCCGTAGAGGTTGGGTGCCTTAACTCATAGTTGACACCGACTTTTTCACAGAGTAAGCTTACGGACTAGTATATTTCCCTCGACATATTATGTCTTGTTAGACTAACGATCTGATAATGAATCTTCTTGCTGTGATTATAGACGGACAGTAAGTCATGCTGTTTACTTCCACAGATCTTTCATGAGTATAATGGTGATTTAAAGACCAAGCAATTCGACCCTGAAATTCCAGTAAAGCCTTGCAGGTAATCAATGCTCTGGCCATATATTGCTGTTTCGGCCAAGTGTCTTTTGATATGAGATCAGACCCATATTGCTATATTACTTTTTATAGTGAGAACCTGCTATAAACGAAACCTCCTAATCGTGACAGTTGGTTAAAGCAGGCCCTCGTTCTCAAGTAAGTCTGACTCTATGTATGATCAGCCATAGAAACGCTGTAGAGACCCCTATGTTCCTACTTTAGAATTACATGGATACTATACTATATTGTATCATATAGAACGATTGTATATTCGTAGATATCCTCAATAACGTATGGATATCACAGAGTAATAGCTTTCTCTGTTAAATTATAAGCTGAAATGCTGTTCATAAATACCTTTGTCTCAAGTGCGTAACGACTTGGACGCCACACCGTCCTTATCAATACTGAGTACAGAGCAATAGCGCCATTTGTTTCTTTTGTTTTAACTACATATGAAAATGAAATTAGTATAATAATTAAATGTTTACCGTGTGAATTATGTTGCAACACAGAATGAACATCATCATTGATTGACAAATTATTTTACTTTCCAGGGGTCATCGGCACATATTTAACAATTCGTCCTGATGATGGTCTTGTGATTTATCTTGTTAAGACCGAAACGTCGACCTTCACGTCCACTTCTGCCACTACTTGCGTTCAGTGACTTACCTCAAATCCAGTAGTAGTCATTGTATCATATGCAACAGTTTGGACGTATTCTACTGTATTGTTGGACAAATTAATGTATTCCTTGTACATTAGAATTGTTTATTATGTTTTATTCTAACTACTGATGAAGAACCCTTATAACTGCTTCAAAATAATAACAATTTTGATACATAATTTCCTTGTGTTGCCTCTTTTTATCTTTATTTGTTGGCTAGTGTGGTAGCCGTTTACTGTGACTTTTGCTCTGTCCTGAATAATTGGACATTTGAATATAATACAGCAACTGATGCCTACAGTTAGGATCTGAAATTCTTTTCAATAGAGATCCCCTACGCTGTCTAAGAGATTGTAAAATAAATCCCTTGCTGGCAATTTGCTTTTGATATTTGTCCACCAATGACAACACTTATCATTATCATGAAGATGGCATAACGGACTGCTGCTGCTATAGATATAGCATCGTATACGACGGCCTTGTCTATCTCACCCCCCACTATACAATCCGGCCAAATATCATCTATATGGGCTGAAGGAAGGGGGAATAATCAACGCCTAGGTAGGGTTAACAACAGCCAGTTCCTGTTTTGGAACGTGGCAGGATTAAACTCTAAAGCTACAAATACCTTGTAGCTTGATTTTATTAGGAAGTTTGACATTTTTAGTCTGCAGGAGACTTGGGCGGTAAAACCGATTCATATCACGGGCTATAAAACTTTCCATACCCCAGCAGTCCCATCATTATTGGGTAGAGCCAAAGGTGGATTATGTACTTATGTCTGGAACCTTCTGAACATAGGAAAGATAGTTCTAAATTTGTCAGATCAGTACTACCAGATTATCAGTATGCACATCGACAGATCATTTTGTATTGTGTTAATGAATTTTTATAATAATGTGGCATCTGAATTGTTTGAGGGAACCATGAGACGCTTGAATGTGGACTTGCACAAATTACAAGCTTGTTCATCCAAAGAAGTGTGTGTTATCTGGAGGGGGGATTTGAACTCGTATTTATGACAACATGCTGACAAAGGGATCTGTGGCATAGGTTATTAAAGGATCCATGCTTCCTCCATTTCTCCCATACAAGGCAAGGAGATCTCCTAAATGACATCATGTTTGAATTTGATATGAGTTTTGCTAATAACTTATGTTCTCTTATGGGCCCGTTTGTCCGACTTTTAATGGGTGAGGTACTTTTACAATAATAGATTTTGCGCTAATTTCATGTAAATATTCCACCCATAGCAAGGATTTTAGGACACGAGATTGCATCGAGCGATCATTTTCCTATTAGCATAGAAATTAAGGTGCATAATAATTTTAAAATGACCAGTGGTGACTCTATATATTTTGCGGAAAATATTACCCTGACCAGACAAAATGGTTATGCCCTTAAATGGGCAAAAGTGGACCCAGGGTCCTTCATGGGGAAAGTTGTGAAAGGATGCACCAATGAGGTTTCAGTTTGCCTAAATGAGTATTCATCACATCAAGAAATTGTAAATCATTTTTTAGATATTTCTAACTTTGTCAAAGATACCCTACATGTAAAAGGAAGAAAGAACAGAAATATTAAACAAGTGTGGTTTGACAATAAGTACACAAAGGCCCATACCAATCTAAAAAATGGCCTCCATGCCAAAGTGAAAGATCAAGAATATATTAGAAAGGCAAAACATGAATACAAGAGGACATTAAAGGCAAGAAAGTCTGCTTTAAAAGAGGATGATTGGCAGGCCTCACATGACGTACCGGTTAACAGCGACTCATCAGCCTTCTGGAAGGCTGTAAATGCCCCTTTCCTGGCTGAAATTGATAATGCCACAATAAAGATAGCAATAACCGAGCACGAATGGATCACTCATTACTCAAGCCTATACAGAAATTCGATCCAAGTAGACCAGGACAATTTGGCCACTGAGGTAGAAATTGATCATCCTTTAATTTCTAGAGACATACCTTTACATTTTGCCCACAGCAAGGTAATTTCTGCCATTAACTCAAGTCAGGGGGGGAAGGCTGTGGGCCTGATGGGATCCCAGTCGACCTTTTTTAATTTAATGTAGAATTCTGGGGCCCACTATTAACATAGGTTTCAATGCATGCTGCTCAAGAGGCTTCCTACCGACCTGGTATGACTCCATAATAGTGCCTATATTTAAAAAACGCGACAGGGTAAACCCAGCCTGTTACCACCCAATTTCTTTGCTGGACTCTACAGTTAATATCGTGGGGGGAGTCCTGCTAGATAGGTTACAGCTGTGGGCGGAAGAGAAGTCAATACTAAGCGATCTTCAATATGACTTCCGAAAAGGCTTGGGCACAATCGAACCGGGCCTAAACCTACACATTTTTTACTGACAAGTATACCAAGGCCAAATAGGAAAATTTCAATCTAACTTTTGTAGACTTAACAACGGCATTTGATTGTGGCAATCATGAGAAGCTTTGGTTGGTTTTAGAGGAAATGGGAGCAGATGCGCTAATAGTCACTTTTTTAAGACAGCTATATTCAGGGGCCAGGGCTCGGTACGGAAGGGGAGGCGAGTGCTACAAGCACTTCAAAGTGATGAGGGGTGTAAGACAAGGGTGGAAAACATCCTTTACAACGGAACCGCTAGAACGCGGTACCGTTACGACGCAGTTTTAACAACGAAAGTCGTTACAACGACTTTCGCTGGAGGGCGCTCTAGGATAGGGGATAGTTTAATTTACTATCCAACACCTTCTCTACTATCCACGGGGACTGCTGTTGGAATAGTAAATGAAACTATTCACTATCAGCGCCCCCCCAACGCAAGTCGCTGTAACAACTTGCGTTGTTAAAACTGCGTCAAAAAGGGACGCGTTGTAACGGTACGGGTTGTACCGTCATACATCCGACAAGGGTGCATTTTAGCCTTGTTTCTCTTAACATTATATATAAACAACTTAGAAACTGTTCTGGTCAAGGAGTGCAAGGATTTACCGGCTGCATCAATCCGGCCTATCCCCGCATTCATGTACACGGACGATGCGGTCCTCATGGCCCGCACTCCGAATGCACGGCAGAATATTGTAAATACGTTTGTCAATTTTATGTCAGGTTTGTGGGCTTACCGTTAACTGTTAGAAAACTTTTACAATGAACTGCGGGGCTGAACTAAAAAAGATGACAAAAACCCTTTTTATACAATATAAGCCAATAGATAGTGCAATAACCTTTTCCTATCTAGGAATTTTATTTGACCATTCAGGTTCCTGGTCCCAGGCGATTACGGCCAGAAGACTTTTATTTATTAAATCATTGATGGCTCAGCAAAATGTTAGGAGAAAACTAGGTAGACGTTCCCCTTCTGATATGTTACAGATTTACAGAGCTAAAAGCATGGCTATTGAAAACTTAGGAGCAGGAATAGGGGTTACACAGGGGTAAACACACTGCAATCTGCCGAAAACAAGTTTCTGAGGTCGCTCCTGGCTGTCCCAGACAGTACATCAAAATATATATGCCACCAAGAACTGGGCATGCCCTACTTGGAGGACTTAATTAAAATCCAACCAATCCTCCTGTGGCACAAAGTCTGGACCTCAGAGGAGATGGCTTTTAACTGCCATATACTAACAGATGCCCTGGCGCTGGAAGGAGCAAGGCAGATAAGATGGCTAGAATATGTAAGAATATTCTTGACTAAATTAGGCTGTCCTGAATATTATAAAGATCCACAAATATTGAGTACTGTGCCCAGGAAAGATCTCAAAGCAGGTTGTATACAATATTTGGGTGAAATGAGAAATACTATAGAACTAAAGAGGCCTACGGTCCAAACATATCTTATGACCCAAACAACTACGGTTATACAACCGTATATCGCCTTGATAACTAATGATTATGAGAGGTTTCAGTTGACCTGGTTTAAATTGAACATTTTATACAGAACTTTAAGTTTTCCTGCACCAAACGATTGGTCAAGAGTTTTATGCAAATGTCCATGCGATGATATCTTGACCCAATCGACAATACAATACATATTCTGTTTTTCTGTAAATTTTACTCAAATCCAAGAAGAACGTGGATTATTCCAGTTTTAAAAATATCAGGTATTAGACAATGTCAATCAGCATTTCGTTTTCTGCAGTTGCTAGACAATGAATATATCATTTCTTCTGTAATTGTATTCTTAAAACATGTTTTTAAATATATCGTAAATCTATCTTGTAATATTGTTTTATAATATTTTCATGATTCTAGGAACTGGTATTTTAAATTTGTATTGAATCATGTATATGAACTTTTATGGTCAACTTTTTCAGTTACCGAATAAAGTAATTTTGATTTGATTTGACTAACATGCTCACCGCACAAACTAATTTTCCTACACTTAGTCCACTCCCCACTAATCCTGTTTGAGCACCAATAAGCAATTCAACACCTCATCAGGGATAGCAAGTTCTTTATAAATGCAAACCCTCCACTCCTGCATCAGTCCACTATCATTTTTCATCCACATACCAAACTGACATGTCCACAGCTCAAATTAATTTCATATCTCCCTCTACTAATTCACCTCTAATTCTCTTCCAGAGTAGCATGCTAAAAGGCGCTTCGACACCTTTGAGCACTTCCAATCACTGTATAAATGCACTTACAATGTAAATATGGCTGCAGACCTAGCTGTTGCACTTTTAAAACTGTAATTTATACAGGTCAAAGCCTACCTTTTTAATACATTAGTCACCCCCAAATTAGGCCTTGGTATACATTCAGCAGGGTGGATGCCAATTGAAAGCAGGACATGGTGGAATGTAATGTTAAACATGTCCTTACAGTCAAAAAGACTCAAAAGGCTAATGGCCTATGACTTGCTGGGAATCTCCATTACTCCTGGTCCAGTTGTCCTTGTCCCATACATGAAAAGTGGATATAACCATCTCTTGACTGAAAAAAAGAACAGAGGATGTAGTGTAGTTCCTATATTCCCAATAGGCTCTGCGCATTTGAATAATATAAACAGCAGTGTAGACGTAGGACTGAGGTCGACTGGGTCTCTACTGACTATATTAGACTTAATTAGTTTTGCCAGCTAGCTCACAGGTCACTAGAAACTTTCTCGAGTAAACAAGGAGGAGTTTAACTTCCCTGGATAGACAAGAAGGGATTAGCTTCTGACAACCATAAACATGACAACTTTGCTCCCTCAGAATAAGAGTGTATCTCTAGAGTCGTGTGAAAACAATAGACAGCTATTTTACTCAGTCAATCGTGCATACTTAGTTTCACCAGATTGCAGAGAAATAGAGAGACAGGCGTTTTCAATAAAAGGTGTTATTTATTGAGCAGTCTTCTTTCTCATGCAAGAGAAATGAATTGACACAATTGCAATACTTATAGTAAAGTAAAGTGCGTACAGTAAAAGGAGTATTATGAAATAATACTGTAAAAGCATTGATATGGTTTCTTAGCCATATAATACTTTAAAATAGATAAAATATATACATACATAAATACATTGCCTAACGTACTCAACTGGTGCTTCTAATCTACGCCTACCCCGGTGTACCTGACCTAAGCCTAATACGTGGGAAAGAGTAAGTAAGTAGCAGTTTAAGTTAAGTTGGTTTTTGCCAAGGAATCTGAATCAAGATTTCTCTTAAGGGTTTAGTCAGCTCCGTACCTGGGTAATAGATAGCAGGAGGTCTGGTATCTCTCTCTCAGGACTCGATATCCCAGCAACCCGCAAGGGTGACTGGAAACACCGGAGCTGGATTTTCTCGGCTGGAGAAAAAAACAGCGTCTTTCTCAGTGCGTCAAAAGGGAGGGGCGGCGTTTGTGGGCTCTCGCATCAGCTGGGCTCTCGGGCAAGTAGATAGCCGCTCTGCTCCAAACCAACGTGTGTTTGCTTAAGGCAACGTTGGTATATTTATACCTGAAAGGTGCCGGGTTTGACGTAAGGTTGGACATAAGACATCACCAAGAACTAACAGTTCTTTCTGACTCTAGGAGTTCTTGTGCAAATCAAAACAAGAGCAGGGGGATTTCCCGGGCTGCTGGAGGCTTGGTTGTTTAAAGAACGCGTTGTACTTTCTAGGAGTCTAGGGGAGTAGCCATGCCGAATTTGGACTGCATGGGCTATTACTAAATATGGATATGATTCTTATGCCTTTATAAGGATATTATTTATTATAGCCATACAAGGGCATAAATCGGGAATATTGAATTAGGGTCCTAGATAGAAACACAACACCCACTCCACGAATTGATGTCCATCATTACTAAAAACTAAGCAATATTAAACATATCAACGCATGTGTGTTTTCCAACCCACCCCAAAATACATAAATCGCATTTGAAATGGTATATGGTAAATACACGAAAAATGAGTATTGGTACTGTACGCTTTTCAAGCAGTGTTATCATTCAGTTAAATGCATATATATATATATATATCAGCTGAATGAATTGCGAAAATTACACATGAAATGGCTCTGAATACAGAAGAGAAGGTCGAGACCACTTCATCACATATTAATACAAATGCTGTACATGTGCTAGAGGCTGAGGTAAAATATTGTCTCTAGAGTTCCTAAAAATAGAAGCTCTGTTCTTTAAGAATAGTTCTACTTTAAGCAGAGAACCATGTGCCAGAAAAAGGGTAAATATTTTGGAAGTGAGAAAAAAATAATTTCGCTCTCAAGGGGAAAAATAGTTCCAATTGTTTTCAGTAGCTGTGTTTATCAAAAACTGAAGGCCGAATTTCAGAGTTCAGGGAAAACTGTGTGCACGTTGTTTTAAAAAAGTTACTCTTTCTGTTCAGGCGAGAACATCATATCAGACAGACTTGCAAAAAATTGGTCTACGACATCAGGTGAAAGTTCGACCAAGTTTGAAAATGCTGTAACAGTGCATGTGTGAGAATGATTGCTATCATCGATGTCAGGATCAGCAATGCTCACAGAAGGTTGTACCTGTGTGGTGCTGCTCTCATCTCGTACTCCACTGCCACATACTCGTAGTGGTGAAGTCTCAACGAATGCCGTCATCAGAATAGGTAGCCGCTGGGGACAACACGATGCATGAGTCGTTACCGGACCTAGCAAGGTATCTGTATCCATTGGTACTGCTGATGGTAGTGTAAGACAGACGTCCAACACGCATTCTTCTCCGCATAGCATACATCGAAGCACAGGTAAGCTGCAATTTTGCCAAATTGGTCTGAATGAAAGAAACCAGGTCATATTCAGATCTCTTAGCCGGGCTAATCCGAGGACTTTAGTTATGCGGTCCCGGTAGCGTATTGCTAGGATCGTTTCTTCCATCATTGCTGGAGTCTTGTCTGTGGCTTTGCTTGCCATATCGGAGCAGAAGAATCAAAAATAAAATTCCTGCTACGAGTCCCAAAAGAAGAGGCAGACCGCCAAATAATGAATGCACAAAATTCGGGATAATGCCCAGAACTATTTTAAAGGGTGCTAACAGTCCCGAAAAAATTGTCTTAAATACATGTGCGTTGCCACTGGTATTTGACATGTTTAAGATTTGGCTTAACATTTCTACGAAATGCACGGGGCAATTTGTTGATAATAGGGAATGTATCTTTGCTGTTGTCCTTGCGACTTGCAGATCATACGTTTCTTTAGACGAGGTCAAAGGCACAGTTGTCTGTAAAAGAATAGACTTCATTCTGCTTAAAGTATCAATTCGAATAGAAGAGATATTCAAATAAGGCCATATTGCCACCTCCATGTCTGGATTGCTGTTTGGATACAATACTTGCATACAGCAAGTGACCATGGAACTAACGCTCACGAGATAGGCTTTTCCTGGCACCATGCCACAACAGCTGTGGTCACTTATTAGAACATAACTACCATTGGAAAGCTGCCTGAAAAATGGCTCTATCTGAGTTGTAGGAGTGCCGTGCAGGTGACATGAAAGGTTATTTGAAGACCCTTTGCAGGCTCCATGCAAGTTAATACCTTGACACAGAAGTGTACCACTTAGTGAGTTTTTCACAATTATTACCACTAAGAAATACCTCCTTATTCTTTTCACTATAACATTTGTGTGTGTAAGGTAAATCCCAGATTGATTTGATGTATCCTTTACCCAACTTTTCATACAGGCCTGCTGGTATATACTCCTGGCAATATTTAAACTGGAAAGTTGTTATCGGAATTGTGATAGTTCCGTGTATTATCCATTCAATGACAGGTCTTTCTGACATTGTCAATGGTAATCTCTCAAGTTTTTCAATGCTCAGAATCATATAGTCTGCTCCTTTTTGTGCCAAACTGATTTGTTTATCAGTAAGGTTAAAGATAGAAAATAATGACATTGTGTTGATTAAACACCAAGGCACGTAGCCTGAACGCAGATTTTGCAATGTCCAGCCAAGTTGTACAATAGAACGTAATTGGGACTGACCATGTTGTAACATCAGTAAGTCCTGCTCTATTATATCAATAGCAGATGATACAATGCTGTCCAGTGAATATATTCTGGAGGACAGAGTCGTTAACCCATTGTCTACAACAGAAAGTGATTTTTCCAAATTTATACGATCAATTTCGCGTATTTTTTCTGCTGTTTCAATCTATGTTTCTTTCCAAGCCTCGTTGTATGCAGCGTATATACCGGCGTATATGAAACGTTTTTGACGCTGTTTGCGTGGTCCCAGTATGAAATCACGCAAGTCAGCACCGTCTTTAAGTAAAGTCAAGTGTTGCTTAATTTCAGCCAGTGTGGATTTCTGTAGCCACTCAAGGCATAGTTTCCCTACACTGTATGTTGTAACTATCCCTGGATGTTGTCTCTGGGAGTATCTAGGGTCTGGCCTGGTCTGTTTAAACCCCTGTATCTTGTTCAGGAATCTATCTTGACAGTTATTTGTGTCTGTGGGCCAGATCAACCATTTTTTCCAATCAGGATGTGTTCTGTTTTGGTGTAAAATATGGGATACGTCTATCTCCACATCTTTAGTGCTATTACTATCAGGTATGGGCTTCGGAATAGACGGTTTGTTTAAGTCTTTAATCTTGGTTAGGCCAAGACAGGTTGTTTGCTGAATGGTGTCGTTCAGGAATATTATTTGTTCTGGGATCATGTCGGCTCTAAATAATGCTTCTAAACCTTGGACCTGCCATTCTTTTGTACCCCAGATGGTTTTTGTTTCAATGTTGTTTTTCCAAAATTCAAAACCAAATGTAGTCATTTTTTCATAAAATGTTTCAGAATAAATCAATTTAGTATTTGTCAACATTGTTTTCATTCCTGTCTTATTTAACATTTTAAAATAAAACGTTTCTGCATCACTTGTGTTAAACCCTGAGAAGTATGGGAATTTCTCATAAAATGTTTTCGAGCTGCCTTTAGGCGGTGTTCCACAATGTTCCCATTGGTTATAATTTAAAACATTTCTAGGTTGAGCAGATTTATGCAAATAGTGATGACCAAAGTGATTATAGCAGTACATTTCTTCATAATTTGATGAACTCTGTAAATAATCATGTTCTGTACATTTTGCTGACATTACTAAATCGGACATCATATTATTAATATTTTCAAAGTCCCAATCATCAGAGAAAGTACTTGGTTTTACATAGTCACTTAATGAAACCTTAAACTGGTGTGGATATTTCAAGAGCTCAATCGGGTCATAAATGTCATAATCCATTTTGTCCCATGCTACCCCACCGGGTATTGGATTGGCTGTGATGTTCACTGATGACAGTTCTCTTTTCTCGATGTGAGATGACTTGTGAGGCTTTAGGACCAAGTTGAAGTTCTGACTTGCTGTGTCCATTGTACTGTATTTTCCTTCAATGAATTTTCCCAAACAAAGAACCATAATGAGCCAAAGCAGGAGGAAAAGTACACCTAACACAATCCAAAATTCAATTCATGGAGAAATCAGATAGGTTTCTTTGAGTTGATGAAAGAGTTCAGTTACTTTGTCTTTGAACGTTTTTGATGCTGGCGTTTCTTCATGTTCACTTGGATCATCAGAAAAGTCATCGAAATTGAGGAAGTAGCAAGATGCAGTTCTGTCAATTGTTGGAATTGCTTCCGGATTTTATTTAGTCTTTGGATCTTTCTTTGAGACATTAGTATAGTCCGATGCTACATCATTGTAGACAGGTGTTTCTTGACGAACTGTTGCAATTTGCGTTTCATGAGGCACAAGTTCCATGGCTTTGTTGCATAGTCCTTTTTTATCAACTGCAGGTTTATCATATGTGATTAGTTTCTCAGTTTGAACCTCTTGGATTGTAGCACATTTTGGTATTCTGCTATTTCTTGGGAGTCCACTGGGCCTACTACTTATTATTGGCCACATGATTGTGGTTTTACCAGGTCGATGGATACAACTCTGTTCTCCTTTTTACCAGCAAGGGGCGGTAGTACAACTGATCTTGTTCCGGTGATAGCTAAGACAGGTACTGCTTTTCTGTAAGAAGGCCCAAATTCCTTCTTCACCGCGATATTCTCTCTGACCAGATCCCCAAACTTCCCCAAACTTCCCCAAAATCCAGACAGGTCTTGCTGGGACAGGTGGTTTTTCTTCAGTGGCTGTTGGCTGTTGCTTTAATTTTATGTTACTCATGTTTCTTCTTGTTTCATTTAAGTCCTGTAACACAGCCAAACGGTCTTTGATATCAAAGCATTTTTCTTCTACCACTGAAGTGTGACTATCAAGATCCTGAATGTACATTCTAGTACCGAACAATAGTTCGTACGGAGTGAGACCTTTTAGAGAATTTCTTGGCAGATTATTAAGACTATGTTGGACACTTGTTAAATGTTTGACCCACCCATCACCCGAACCTAATGCCCTCGCCGTTATAGATTGCTTTATGTCACAGTTTTTTCTTTCCACTACCGCATTTCCCTCAGGATGGAATGGAGAAGAGTACCGCAATGCAATGTCCATGCTGGTCATGGCCTCTTTGTAAGCTTGAGAGCTAAACGCAGGACCCTGGTCAGAATGTAGCATGCCAATTGCGTTTATGCCGATAAAGACTCGCAAATCTTTTATGACAGTTCTGGCGTTAGCCGAGTGCTGGTGTCTGTATTTTAAGTGAATCTAGTCTTAAATATTATGGGGACGCATTTCTCCTGCTGGATTTCTGCGTATAGATAGCTTGATGCTTTCTAATAAAAGGGTCCTGGCCATACTCCGGTCGGTTCACGACTGCGATCTCTGTTGCAGTTTGGACAGCCCATTGCAAATTTGTAATGTTGCAGGCTCATCCCCAGCCACCAGTATTCTGACTGTAATTCTTCTAGAGATTTCACGATCTCTTGGTGCCTTAGACCCTCACCCATGTGTGCGTCTGCTATCAATAAGACTCGCCTGTTCGTGTTTGGAATTACTCTATCCCCCACTCCAGGGATTTGAGCAAAAGGATCGCAGTTTGCATTTATTATGTATGTATTACTGAGTGGATAGTTCAGAGGTAATGCTGCATAGTCGCCTTTTAAAGACGCTTTTACCGCCAGCATGGTTTCTCCGTCTATGTGTTTTTTAGAACGTTTTTTTGTGGCTAGGGAAGCCGGTTGGACCGCTTCCACTGTGGCTCTGAGAGCCAATGAATGCCCTGCAACGTGAACGCCATCACGCTGATGACTCAGTGTATGTATCACGTGAGTCTTTTGTAGTTTTTTCTGCAAAAGAACTACCTGTTCCCAAAGCTTTTATGCTTTATTGTGGCACCTGTGTCATCTTTGTAACCGTTTTGAATCCAGGTCTGTATGTCATTATTGTAAGACTTGACGCAGTAATGCGAATCACACACTATTAGTGTAGGGAATTCACGATCGGCATTTTCAAGTGCCATCTTTAAAGATCTTATTTCAGCTCGCTGAGTTGAACAGTTTCTGAGTGATTCAGTTTTGGTAATTAATGGTCTGAATTTACCTAAGCGCCAGCGACCTTTAACAATCGCGCACGCTGCGTTGTAGGATTTTTTCTCTACATAGTGTTGTGCAAATCTGTCCATGTAGATTACACATGTGTACTGTTCAAGAGGCAGAATTTCGATTGGCAGAGGATATTCTTCTTCATATTCTAGATTCTCTAGTTTTTTCATTTTCGGGTCAAAATAGTATTTCACGTCTTCTGCAGCAAGAGAATTTTCCCATTGTATCCATTTTGGATCTAATGCCACGGCAGTCAAATTGCGTGGGCTTGTTAATGCCTCAAGGGCTGATTCTGCTGTTAAAACAGTTATACTTCTGCCTTGGGCTTGGGCTCTTTCTTTTGCTACAGCAGTTTGAACCGCTATTAGAATCTTTTCAGTAGAGCTAAATTTCATTTCAGCTTGTGTGTACAAGTGTGATTTGTAAGCTATTGGTACCGTTTCTCCCTCATTAGAGGTTTGGTATGTGAATCCGCACCTTCCTGGGATGACTCGTATTACAAGGTTGCGTATGTTTTCGCGTGTTTGCAATTTTGTTTTAGCTAACATGTCTGTTTGCAATGATCTTAAAATTTCTGTGTGTTTCTGAGTCCAATGTATTGGTTTGAAATCAGGTTTTATTAATTCATAGAGAGGTTTAACCCTCTCTGCATAATTTAGAATGTATGTTCTTCCGAAATTCAGGAAACCTAGTATTGATTGTAAGTTCTTCAGCGTTTTTGGTGCTTGGAGTACAGCGCACTTCTCTAAGAAGTTGTCTGCTAGGCTTTTGCCTTCACTTGATAATTCATATCCTAAAAACAGGACAGTTAGATGGGCAATTCTTGACTTTTTAAAGTTGAATTTGTAACCCTCAGCTGCGAAACCAAGTATTATGGTGTTCACTCTTTTCAAGTGAGTCTCCAGGTCATCATATGTGAGATAGATGTCATCGACATAGGATAATGACTCATCATCATATATTTGTAGTAACTCTGTTACTCTTGCTGAGAATAATCCTGGGCTATCCGTGAATCCCTGTGGGAGTCGACAGAAGTGTTATTGTGACCCCATTATTGAGAAAGTGGTCAAATACCTGCTTACAGGTGCAATGTTCTGACAAAAGAATCCATTAGAGATGTCTAATGTCGTTTTATATTTTTTGCGCACAATGTTATTCATTAGTGCTGCACTGTGTGAGTTTTGTACTGCAAATGTTTTGCAACAGGAGTTTAGGTGTCTGTAGTCCAAAACTAGACGATATGAATTGTCTGACTTGGAGACAGGAAACAAAGGATTGTTCATTTGTGAGGTGCATGTTTCAATCACCCCCTGATATTCAAGTTGAACTAAGATCTCCCTGACTTGCTTTTTAGCTTCTTGTTTAACTAGGTACTGCCTTTGTGCAGTGGGTTGATTTTTTAACTGGATTTTATGGTGAGGAGAATCCTCATCCCATCCTACATGATTTTTATATAATGCAGTAGCTTGGGCCACTGCCCATTTTCTTGCAAGTGTATATCTTTTATGAATTGGAATATGATTTGAGAAGGCAGGCATAATCATTTCTTCGCCATGAGGGCACTCCCTGTCAAACTCTGGTGGCCAGTCTTTCTCAGCTAGAAGGATGTCTTAGCCTTTCGAAAGGTTATCCCAAAAGAGACCCCTTACTTTCCTAGTCTTGTCCCCCTCTATACGTAATGTTATTTCGTATATTTTATGAGGTTTGCTAACTCTGGTATCTCTGCAGTTTCCACTTGAATGTGTTCATTCGTGTCCACTGTCTCTAGAAGATTCATCAAGATCTAGCGAGCTATTGTCACTTCTGCTGCGCTGTCTAGCATTGTCTGGGCCCACTCTCCGTTTTTCAGTTGTGTCCTCAGAATCCTCGGCATGTTTAATTATTTTAATACTGGCTACCTTCTTTCTTGGAAATTGTAATTTTTTACTTTGATGAGCAGGTTCCTTGTCTTTGGACTTGACATGCTCTTCCTTGTGTTCTGACCGTCCTCTTCTTTCCGATTTCTGTGAGGAAGTCTGAAAAGATCGAGAGGGACGTGTATCAATATCTTGATATCTATCAAGTTTTCTCAATTTATCCCTATCTCTAAGGTTGTATCTTTTTTCAGAGGGCTCCCTCTGGGGAGACTTGTTTCCTTGGTCCGGAGATCTTTCTCTCCGTTGAGGAGACCTTCCTCTGGACTGGAATCTTTTTTCTTTGGGAGTGGATTGTTTATTTCCATCCCAACTCTTTTTTGGAGTGTTTAGATTATTTCTAATAAAAGTTTTTTCAGGATTTTCAGTTAGTTGGGGCTTTACTGGTTTCCCACCCAAACTATCTGTACCTAGTTCTTCATAGGATTTTTCTATGATTCTGGCAAGTTCAAATGGTTGTTCTGTTATATGTGTGTCTTTCAATTTCTGGCGGACCGCCACAGATGCTGCTTCTCCTTTTATGTTGGCTAATAATATAGTCGAGAACTGTTTGAAGTCGTTCAGTAATTTCATACCCAGAGTTAAAGCAGGTTCTGGACCGTATTCATTGTGAATCTGTCTTAGTACGTCTGGTATTACCGCCGTAGACGGAACACCATGTGTTTTTGTGTAGATTGAGGCAAAGACTGTGCCCCAGTCCTCCACATGTGGTGCGATCCCCATTGGAAGACAGATAGTCAGAATTCTGTGTTTCTCAGTAGGTGTAGTATCAGGAAATACTGCCTCTATTTGAGTTATTTTTTGTGCTAACCAGAATGGAATTTGTTCCCGTTTGAGGGTATTTTACCAAGACATGATTGTATGTTCTGTGGTGGTCGACTAGGTCTCTACTGACTATATTAGACTTAATTAGTTTTGCCAGCTAGCTCAGAGGTCACTAGAAACTTTCTCGAGTAAACAAGGATGAGTTTAACTTCCCTGGCTAGACAAGAAGGGATTAGCTTCTGACAACCATAAACATGACAACTAGGAGGATAAGAGTGTATCTCTAGAGTCGTGTGAAAACAATAGACAGCTATTTTACTCAGTCAATCGTGCATACTTAGTTTCACCAGAGTGCAGAGAAATAGAGAGACGGGCGTTTTCAATAAAAGGTGTTATTTATTGAGCAGTCTTCTTTCTCATGCAAGAGAAATTAATTGCACAATTGCAATACTTATAGTAAAGTAAAGTGCGTACAGTAAAAGGAGTATTATGAAATAATACTGTAAAAGCATAGATATGGTTTCTTAGCCATAAGATACTTTAAAATAGATAAAATATATACATACATAAATACATTGACTAACGTACTCAACTGGTGCTTCTAATCTACGCCTACCCCGGTGTACCTGACCTAAGCCTAATACGTGGGAAGGAGTAAGTAAGTAGCCGTTTAAGTTAAGTTGTTTTTGCCAAGGAATCTGAATCAAGAATTCTCTTAAGGGTTTAGTCAGCTCCGTACCTGGGTAATAGAAAGCAGGAGGTCTGGTATCTCTCTCTCAGGACTCGATATCCCAGCAACCCGCAAGGGTGACTGGAAACACCGGAGCTGGATTTTCTTGGCTGGAGAAAAAGACAGCGTCTTTCTCAGTGCGTCAAAAGGGAGGGGCGGCGTCCGTGGGCTCTCGCATCAGCTGGGCTCTCAGGCAAGTAGATAGCCGCTCTGCTCCAAACCACTGTGTGTTTGCTTAAGGCAACGTTGGTATATTTATACCTGAAAGGTGCCGGGTTTGACGTAAGGTTGGACATAAGACATCACCAAGAACTAACAGTTCTTTCTGACTCTAGGAGTTCATGTGCAAATCAAAACAAGAGCAGGGGGATTTCCCGGGCTGCTGGAGGCATGGTTTGTTTAAAGAACGCGTTGTACTTTCTAGGAGTCTAGGGGAGTAGCCATGCCGCATTTGGACTGCATGGGCTATTACTAAATATGGATATGATTCTTATGCCTTTATAAGGATATTATTTATTATAGCCATACAAGGGCATAAATCGGGAATATCGAATTAGGGTCCTAGATAGAAACACAACAAGGAATGCTGGGACCCTAACCCCAACCTAACCCCAACGCCTCTCACTGGGAGTACATAAACAGTACTTACCGAGCATTCCACCTGAACTACGAAGCCCCCAAAAGGATGCCCAGCCATCCGGGAGGGAGGGCGGGGAATGATGAATGGGACAAGGACAACGGGACCAGGAGTAATGGAGATCTAAGAGGCCATACCCACCAACAAGCCAGGAACAGGCCAACAGGGACGCAACCAAGGCCCAGAACCCAGGACCCCAGAAAGCAGAAGGTGACAGCGACACCAAGGAGACAGCCAAATAGAGAAATAAGAAACAGAGCACCCAGGCCCCATCAAAGGCAAACTCAAAACTGGCAAGCGGAAGGGAGCATGCCACAAAGGCGACAAAGCAAACAAACCAGGGCCGAAAAGGACATACCCACAGAGACCCCAAAGGCAAAGCCCAGCACCCCACAAGGAAAAAGGCCAGCAACAGAGCCCAACCAAAGGAAAGGCAAAGGGGCGGAAACCACCAGACACGACCCAAACCGATTCGGGCCAGACACAAAAGGACAGAGCAGTATGGGCAGGCGAGGCAAACTCCCAAGGCCACCAAGACCAAGGTAACCCTAGAGGCACAACAGGGAAAACCCCACCCCAAATAACACACCCTCAGGAGGACACGCCAGCCGGAAACTTGGGGGTTGACCAGAGCAGGAAATCACTGCACCGGAGCAGGCAAACTCACTGATCACCAGAGAAGAGGGACAACCCGCCATCCAAGCAACAAGCCAGATGAGGAAACGGCCCAGGGATCCCAGGACCACACCAATGGAGCACCGCAAGCGAGCCCCAACAACAGCAGCAGAAGGGCCAAGACTGAAAGAAACAGCAAAAAACAAGAATTCAACCAGAAATGCCCCCACAGAGACAGAGCGGCCAGCCAACCAAATCACAGACAGGCCAGAAAACACCAGAGGCCACCAACAAAGAACTCACACAGTCACAGAAGCGGCGAGACAAGGCCAACAGCCACAGCCCCAAAATCAGACAAGCCGCAGAGGCAACAAAAAGCCAGGGGGGAAGCCAAGCACACCACACAGGCACACCAAAGCCACGGCTCAGCATGCACCAGAGGAGAGCAGGAACTGGGGAGAAAACCTCCTAGGGCAGAAAGACAGACAAGGAAAATAGCCACCAGCAAGTCAACCAAGCGAAAAAGAGACCGGGAAGCCAGGGCCAAAGCCAAGCAACCCGCCCGGGCAGGAGGACCAGACGGCCCAACCCACACCCGGGCAAGGGCCATGCAGAGCAGAGGCAAAAGCAAAGGGCTGGGAGGCCAGCAGATACCCCGGCACAGCACCTCAGTACCATGCAGGACCAAACCCACTGGCCAGTCGGCCCACCAGAGGCAAATCAAAAGCCCATAGCACATGTCAGGCCCAACCCAGCTGAAGCCCCGAGGGCATGGGGAAACAGAAGCATACAGGGAAGCAAGGCCAACGGAGGGCCAAAGCAAGAAGAACACCAAACAACAGTGTCACTGCAGGGGGAACAAAACATAACAGAATGTGGTAATCGTAGGCGGACACCAAAGAACCCCTGAGAACACAAGAGAGCAGGCACCAACAGGGTGGGTGAAGATAGGCCCAAAAACATGCAGGCCTAACCCAGCACAACCCCTGAAAGCAGACTAGAGCAGGGGCGACCAGGGAGAAATGGCCAGAGGCCAAAAACCAGATGTCGATGGAATCAGAGCACCATACATGAGAAGTAGTCACATGATAGATGGGTGCATTCATTGGTAGGCACACGAAGATGGAGAGATTCACCCAGTACCACAGGATGTATGAGCCCCCCGCCAGACTCCAACCAAGCTCCACAGCTGCAAAGCCAGTCTCTCTAGCCATTTATCCCCATCCGCTCCCCAAAGGAGCGACCAGTGACCCCATTAACTCAAAAACAGAAACATGCTCTGGTACTCTGACTGCTTATGAGAGCGAACCTACGTCACACCCAATGATACTCAGCCGAATCTCCCTTCGCACCACCCACCACCCATGCAGAGAGCAGGTGCCATCATTAGGGCGGCAATGCCGCTGACCCCAAAGAAGGGCCAAGGAAGAATGAGCACCAGAGCAATGGGGGAAAACACCCAACTCCCGAAGCCCAACATCAGAAGAGGAAAGAAAAGAGGCGAACCACTGTGTGGTACTCACTGGGTGGGCAGCAGACTCTGAACAAGGCGCCCCACACCCACAGCCAGCCAAAGGCAAACTACCAGCAACCTCGCCAGGGCAGCAGGACTGCAAAACAGGCTGGACACTAGGCATTCCAGGGGCACCAACAGCACAGCCCGGAAGGAGTATCCAGCAAACACGACTCGAAGACCACCTGGCCAGTCCTCGGGAGGACGTGCTCTCAAACCCGGACACAACCAGGACACCGGTGCACCTGGTGCAAGGAGCCGGCAGCGCATACCGCAAAGACGCGGAGGACCTTGTTATTCTAGACCAAACCAGAATAGGCATGAAAAGGGCTTTGGAAACTCTACATCTCTATAATATGGAAAACAAACTCCAAGCCAATGCAACTAAAACTAAGGTATTGGTTTTTGGTCACAAACTAAACAAATCCTTGCTGGGTTTGCACATCGGTCCATTAAGAATTGCCATCGCAAACAAGTATACCTACCTGGGAGTACAATTCTCAGATACTGGTAGAACAACACCTCAGGTCAAAACACTGGAGGGAAAAGCGGCCAAGATCGCACATGCCCTATGCAAAATACACCAGAAGCTTGTGAGCCATTCAACGGAGGGTATCTATCCGAAGAGTAATACAAGCCAAGCTAGTTCCAACAATAAGCTGTGCCCATCTTGTTTTCGCAGGCTTGTTGTCCCATAAACTGGAGCATTTGCACATGATGGCTTTCAGAAAGGTCTTTAGGTTGACACTCTCGACAAGGCGCACAGTAATCCGACATGAGTTTAACCTAACAGCAATGGATATAGAATGTAAAAAAGATATAGTGAAACTGTATCATCATGTGATCTAGGCAGGCCCGGGCACCTTGAGGGAAGCACTTCAAATAGTCTTCACGGACAAAACTAGTCGATAGGCTAGGTACCTTGCGTCAGCTAATAGTACACTGTGCTTGCCAGCTTATCACACAGCGATCATTCACCTGCCAACGGCTAGCTTATTGTAGTGTAGTTCCTATATCCCTGATAGGCTCTGCGCATTGGAATAATATACACTATAGTTTTGACAGAGGACCGAGGTCAGTATATCTCTATTGGGGAAACAGCCACTACAACGCGGCCGTTTCCACGCTGTACTTAACCACGCATGCTTTACAACACCTTTACCACGCATTTCCTTACTACGAAATACGTAGTAAAGTAATGTGTGGTAAAGGTAGAATAAAAAAAAGGGGCTAAGGGGGTTTCGGGGTTTTGAGTTTAAAAAAAGAAAGAACACTTACCATAAAGAGGATGATTTGTGCCTTTCGTCCTTCATGAAAAAAGCCAGCCTCCCTAACGACGTAATAACGTACGTGCGTCCACGTACTGCCTTTACAAAAAAAATAGAAAAGGGACCACTTAACATTGAAGGAGAAGTCCGTCTATGACAAACAGTGAGTATTTTTTTTAAATTATACTAACTTTTAATGATTTTCAGGAATATATAAGGAATTGGGGCAGGGATCGAAAAAAGCATTTACAATGAAAATGCCATTATCAAGCATAGTTATACAACGAAAATCGTTGTATAACTATGCGTGGTAAAGGCATTTTCGTTGTAAAGCATATTCGTGGTAGTGGCATTCTCGTTGTAACGCATGCGTGGAAAAGGCATGCGTTGCAAAGGGATTGCATAGTAAAATCATACAACCTCCCTATTGAGTACATTAAACTTAATTACTTGTGTGTGCCAGCTAACTCAGAGGTCACTAGAATCTTTCTCGAATGAACAAGAAGGGATTAGTTTCTGACAACCGCATAAACATGACAACTTTGTTTCCCTTAGAGTAGGAACAGTCTTAGAGTCGTGGAAACAATAGATTACCGTTTCACTCAGTCAAATGTGCATGCTTAGTTTCTGCAGAGTTTTGAACAGAAATAAGGAGACGGGCGTCTTCTTTCTCATGCAAGAGATATGAACTGCTACAATCGTAAGACAGAATGCGAAGTACAATACGTACAGCATTTGCAGTAAGATAAAATAATACTGTAATAGCATGGTTTGTAGCTTTGACATATATTCATAAAAATACATACATAAATAACACAGGCTAAAATACTCAACTGGTGCTTCTAAAATAATCCTACCCCAGTGTACCTAACCTGAGTGTAGTACGAGGGAAGACGTAGGTGCTGTTTTAGTTATAGTCTAGTTTAGCTATAGTTGCCAAGAGTCCCTCTAGATTCTAGTCTGCTCCATACCTTAGAATGAGAGAGGTTGGAATCTCTTTCCCGGGTCTCAATCTCTAAAACCCCGCAAGGGGAGTCAGAAACACTGGAGCTGGATTCTCTGCGAGGAGGATGGCTGCGTCTGGTCAGTGCGTCAGTTGGGGACTTGACTTCCTTCCGGACTTGCTGTGGCGAGCCGGATCGTGCAAGCAGGTAGCCGAACCGCACAGTGCCTTGCCATAACAAGTGAAGGTATATTTATACCTTGAAGTTGTTTAGGAATGCCAGTATTGACGTACAAGTCGGGCATAAGAACGTCATGAATGAACCCCTAAGGAATAGATGTTCATGCATATTAAATGAGTTCTTGGAGAAATCAATATCCAAGCAAGGGGAAGTCCTAAAGGCTTAAGAGTCTGGTTTTCCAAGAACTTGTTGTGACGAAGATGAATGGATGTAGTTGATCATGCCTATATTTGGTTAGCATGAGTAATGCCTAAATAAGGGCTGGATTTCTATGTCTAAATAAGGGCAATGTGAATTGTACCTACATAAGGTTCTGCTGCTGTTCCCAAAATAAAGTCCCCTTTCCCCTCTGGTCTCCACAAATGCTACAGCGCGGGGATGCCTCCGGGTCACCAGGCGCTCTATAAATCGCTAAAATAAAATAAAATAAAAATAAATAAGGGAATGAATCGGGAAATCTATATACGGTGTCTAAATCGACACACAACAAAAGAACCTGCTAAAAAACAGGGAAAGATCATTTCAAGGAACCAGGATATAGAAAGGATTAGAGTCATCCATGGCGCAGAGGGCCTTGCCCACTCATATGAAGTCACTCTATGCCAACCATACCTGAAAGCCGGTCTGGGCAGACAAGCTTTTCAAAATGTTCTGAAGAGCAGGCTTCTAACTCTCTAATACAGGTCTATAAGGCACATTGGAAAACCACACCAGCTGGATACAGAGGTTGTCGCTTATGTCAATATCACACAGAATCTGCAGAGCATGTCATCTGTTGCTGCCCAGCCTTGGAAAGCCCAAGGCGCCAATAATTAAGGACAATGTTCAATCTAAACAAAGTAAGAACATGCAAAGAGGCTTTAACATTCATATATACCACAACAGTACCAATAGAGCTTGCACGTGCCGAGAAGTTCTTCGCCGTTGCTGGGAAGACTTTATGCCAAACGTAGGAACAAAAATTAACAGCATAATAATAATAACTATATGCCTACTGTCGGTGAGAAGTACCATCACTATATGGAATGGCCATTAGCGATCTTGCATTAAGCCTTATGGTTACGTTGTACTAATATTCAGGGCATCGACTTATGAAGTCTGAGGTCGTATATCACAAATATCACAACAACTGTTTCATCTTGCACTATGCTTTATCCAATAGATGCACCAAAAACATTGCACTGATCAACTGATGTATAAGTCACTCGCTGTTTTTTAAAAAAAAACTCTTTTTAATGCCATTTTACTAACCTATTGTTTTAATCATGAAAGTAATATGCATTGTATTTGTAAATGATTTTACGTAATCATACAATAAAGTACTCATTTCGTTACTGCAGGTCCGTAGAGTGTCTCCATAACAAGCACTTAGCTGTGACCTTTTAAATTGGTTCATAAATACAATTCCGCCTCAGATGTCAAACTAGAAATGGAGATAATTAATAGCACTACACATTGAAAAAAATCAGCACCTTAGTCTTAGAAGCTCAAATTATCCACAGGAGTAAACTTCTAAAGCCCCCAGTGGCTGAGAAGAGGCACTTAGAAACTCACAGTGTCTCAAGTGGAGTCCAGTCCAGGTCGAGTTGCTACTGATCAGCTGGTCAGTTGAAGGAAAGGGCTCTTGTAGCTTTTTGTATCCCTGAATCTTGAACAGGAGGTCAATCTTATGACCCTTGGTGTCCACTTATTTGTCCTGGGGACAAACAAGCAGGTCTAGTTCTCTGTAGCTCTTCCCAGCTTAGGTTCACTCTGCTGATGTTCTTCCTCAGGTCTAAAAGTGTTCAGAAGTGGGTGCCTGGAGATGCCATAGTTGTCTCTTGCACAAGCTAATAGGTGAGAATGACCCCTGGACATGCCCTAACCCATGGGTACTCACAAACTTTCTCTCGGGGGCCAAATTTACAGTGTGGTTTGTGTCTGAGGGCTGCACCGGTGGGGGCGGGTCCAGTGGAGGAGGGGGCGGGGCTAGAGCAACAAAAAAAACTGTGACCATGAGGTTGAACACAGGTCCCTGCAGCGGACGCCTTCGTCCACTGAGCCACCATACACACATCTCTCTCTCCCTCTATCTCCCTCTCTCAACCTCTCTCTCCCTCTCTCCCTCCCTCTCTCCCTATTTCTCTCTCTGTCTCACTCAGACTGTCTCACTCCCTCTCACACCCTCTCTCTCCCTTCTTTCTCTCCCTAACTCCCTCTTTCTCACTCACTCTGACTGTCTCACTCCCTCTCTTCCTCCCTGTCTCCCTCTCTCTCCTTCCCTCTCCCTCTCTGTCTCCCTCTCTCTCCTTCCCTCTCCCTCTCTCTCCTTCCCTCTCCCTCTCCCTCTCTCTCCTTCCCTCTCCCTCTGTCTCCCTCTCTCTCCTTCCCTCTCCCACTCTGTCGCCCTCCTCACTCTGTCACCCTCCTCACTGTCGCTCTCCTCCCTCCATCACCCCCCTCCCTCCTCCCTCTGTCTGTCAACCTCCTCCCTCCCTCTGTCACCCTCCTCCCTCCCTCTGTCTGTCACCCTCCTCCTTCCCTCTGTCACCCTCCTCCCTCCCTCTGTCTGTCACCCTCCTCCCTTCCTCCTCCCCCTTCCCTCCTCCCTCTGGCTGTCACCCTCCTCCCTCTCTCTGTCTGTCACCCTCTGTCCCCCTCCCTCTCCCTTTCTCTGTCTCCCTCCCTCTCCCTTTCTCTGTCTCTCTTCCTCTCCTTGTCTCCCTCCCTCTCCCTTTGTCTCCCTCCCTCTCCCTCTCTTTGTCTCCCTCTGTCTGTCTCCCTCTCTTTGTCTCCCTTCCTCTGTATCCCTCCTCTGCCTCCCTCCTCCCTCTGGCTGTCGCCCTCTCTCTGTCTCCCTCTGCCTCCCTCCTCCCTTTGTCTGTCTCCCTCCTTCTGTCTGTCTCCCTCCATCTGTTTCCCTCCCTCGGTCTGTTTCCCTCCCTCTGTCTTCCTCCCTCTCCCTCCCTCCATCTCTCCCTTTCTCTGTCTCTCTCTCTCTCTCTGTCTCTCTCTCTCTCTGTCTCCCTTTCCCGCCCTCCCTCACTCTCCCTTTGTCTGCTTCCCTTTTCCTCACTCCTTTTCTTCCTTCCCTCGCTCTCCCTCTGTCTGCCTCCCCTTTCCCTCCCTCCCTCCCTCGCTCTCCCTCTGTCTGCCTCCCTTTCTCTCCCTCCCTTGCTGTCCCTCTCTCTGCCTCCCTTTCACTCCCTCCCTCGCTCTCCCTCTGTCTGCGTCCCTTTCCCTCCCTCCCTCGCTCTCCCTCTGCCTGTCTCCCTTTCCCTCCCTCCCTCGCTCTCCCTCTCTCTGCCTCCCTTTCCCTCCCTCCCTCGCTCTCCCTCCCTCTCCCTCCGTCCCTCGCTCTCCCTCTGTCTGCCTCCCTTTCCCTCCCTCCCTCGCTCTCCCTCTATCTCCTTCCCTCTCCCTCTACCTCTCTCTCCTTCCCTCTCCCTCTGTCTCCCTCTCTCTCCTTCCCTCTCCCACTCTGTCGCCCTCCTCACTCTGTCACCCTCCTCACTGTCGCTCTCCTCCCTCCGTCACCCCCCTCCCTCCTCCCTCTGTCTGTCAACCTCCTCCCTCCCTCTGTCACCCTCCTCCCTCCCTCTGTCTGTCACCCTCCTCCTTCCCTCTGTCACCCTCCTCCCTCCCTCTGTCTGTCACCCTCCTCCCTTCCTCCTCCCCCTTCCCTCCTCCCTCTGGCTGTCACCCTCCTCCCTCCTTCTGTCTGTCACCCTCTGTCTCCCTCCCTCTCCCTTTCTCTGTCTCCCTCCCTCTCCCTTTCTCTGTCTCTCTTCCTCTCCTTGTCTCCCTCCCTCTCCCTTTGTCTCCCTCCCTCTCCCTCTCTTTGTCTCCCTCTGTCTGTCTCCCTCTCTTTGTCTCCCTTCCTCTGTATCCCTCCTCTGCCTCCCTCCTCCCTCTGGCTGTCGCCCTCTCTCTGTCTCCCTCTGCCTCCCTCCTCCCTTTGTCTGTCTCCCTCCTTCTGTCTGTCTCCCTCCATCTGTTTCCCTCCCTCGGTCTGTTTCCCTCCCTCTGTCTTCCTCCCTCTCCCTCCCTCCATCTCTCCCTTTCTCTGTCTCTCTCTCTCTCTCTGTCTCTCTCTCTCTCTGTCTCCCTTTCCCACCCTCCCTCACTCTCCCTTTGTCTGCTTCCCTTTTCCTCACTCCTTTCCTTCCTTCCCTCGCTCTCCCTCTGTCTGCCTCCCCTTTCCCTCCCTCCCTCCCTCGCTCTCCCTCTGTCTGCCTCCCTCCCTTGCTGTCCCTCTCTCTGCCTCCCTTTCACTCCCTCCCTCGCTCTTCCTCTGTCTGCGTCACTTTCCCTCCCTCCCTCGCTCTCCCTCTGCCTGTCTCCCTTTCCCTCCCTCACTCGCTCTCCCTCTCTCTGCCTCCCTTTCCCTCCCTCCCTCGCTCTCCCTCCCTCTCCCTCCGTCCCTCGCTCTCCCTCTGTCTGCCTCCCTTTCCCTCCCTCCCTCGCTCTCCCTCTCTCTGCCTCCCTTTCCCTACCTCCCTCTTCCTCCCTCTCCCTCCTTTTCCCTCCCTCCCTCGCTCTCCCTCTGTCTGCCTCCCTTTCCCTCCCTCCCTCGCTCTCCCTCTCTCTGCCTCCCTTTCACTTCCTCCCTCACTCTCCCTCTGTCTGTCTCCCTTTCCCTCCCTCCCTCTCCCTCTCTCTGCCTCCCTTTCCCTCCCTCCCTCACTCTCCCTCCCTCCCTCTCCCACCCTTTCCTTCCCTCCCTCGCTCTCTCTCCCTCCCTCGCTCTCCCTCCCTCTCCCTCCCTTTCCCTCCCTCCCTTGCTCTCCCTCTGTCTGCCTCCCTTTTCCTCCCTCCATTTCTTCCTTCTCTCGCTCTCCCTCTGTCTGCCTCCCTTTCCCTCCCTCCCTCGCTCTCCCTCTGTCTGCCTCCCTTTCTTTCCCTCCCTCGCTCTCCCTCTCTCTGTCTCCCTTGCCCTCCCTCCCTCGCTCTCCCTCTGTCTGCGTCCTTTTCCCTCCCTCCCTCGCTCTCCCTCTGTCTGTCTCCCTTTCCCTCCCTCCCTCGCTCTCCCTTTGTCTGTGTCCTTTTCCCTCCCTCCCTCGCTCTCCCTCTGTCTGTCTCCCTTTCCCTCCCTCCCTCGCTCTCCCTCTGTCTGACTTCCTTTTCTCCCTCCCTCGCTCTGCCTCCCTTTCCCTCCCTCTCTCTCCCTCTGTCTGCCTCCCTTTTCCTCCCTCCTTTCCTTCCTTCCCTCGCTCTCCCTCTGTCTGCGTCCCTTTCCCTCCCTCCCTCGCTCTCCCTCTAACTGCCTCCTTTTCCCTCCCTTCCTCTCTCTGCCTCCCTTTCCCTCCCTCCCTCACTCTCCCTCCCTTTCCCTCCCTCCTTTTACCTCCCTCCCTTGCTCTCCCTCTGTCTCCCTCCCTTTCTCTCACTCCCTCTGTCTTCCACGCTCTACCTCCCTCTGTCACCTCTTCATCTCTCCCTGCCTGTTTGTGCCCGGGCTGAGACAGCTTCAGGGCACACACACACACAGCAGCATGAGCACTTAACAGGTCTTTAAAAGACCATTTGTAGGTTAATGAGGCTTTTGTCTTTCACCTTTAGCGAACCTGCCCCTGCAGCTCCACTCTGACTATCACGGAATGCGCGGGCCAGTACAGAGCAGCAGAGTCTCGGCCCCCAGTGTTTGCAGACACTGTAATTTTTTTTTTTAACACGGGTAAATTATCTGCAAGGTCCGCGGGCCGCCAGGGAAGGCTTGCCGGGCCGCTGACGGCCCGCGGGCCGTACTATGAGTACCCATGCCCTAACCAATCGGATAGAGGTTCCTTGGGTTAACCCTACCTAGTTTGGGCTTTTTCAAGATGGCGAGTCTTTTGTCACACTAAACTTGGGCTCCGAGAGAGCTGGGGATTTACGTGGGAAATGTACTTTAGCATTCCAATTTTACTTCAATATGTAACCCTAAAACCCACTTTGGGTAGTCACTGTGCTCACAACAAACAGAGAGGCAGACATCTGGTGGAAGCTGAGTTGTCCAACAGCTAGAAACACAGATACACAAGAACTGTTTTGGCATCTTGTCCACACCCCTTGAAGTGCACACCACATGTTATGTGTAAAACCCCAGCAATCCAATCAAACAGGTTTTGACCCAATTTGGATGGGAAGATGTTGGTTTTTAAAAGTGCAACTCCCAAGTCTGCAGCATATAGGTTGAACAATGTTGGTGTAATCACACAGCCCTGTTTTAGCCCTTTGTGTAGATCTTGGCTTTTGCATGTGCCTGTGTGAGCTTAGTGCGGACCCATGTGCCGGTGTGGAGGGACATAATGGCCGCCAGAAGTTTCCTCGGTATACCCCACTTTGTAAGCAACCATACTATGTTGCGATCGATGCCATCAAAAGCAGCGCTATAGTCGACGAAGCAGGCGTATAGGTGTGAGGTTACGCCCTCTGTGGCCTTAGTTGGCAGGTATGATAATGCAATGGCATTGTCCATTGTTGATGAGTTCGGCCAAAATCCTGTCTGGTATTGTGGTATTATTTGGTTGTCTGTTATCCATGCCTCTAGCTCTTTCGAAGTCACGTGATCACCCATTACAGACTGACACAGGAGAACCACGGATTGAATCGCCTGAGAGAGAGTGCTTCATTTACGAGTGCACGAACGAAAACAGACGGCTGGACGCCATTAAGACAGAGTCCGCCGTGCAAATTCAAAAAATAGAAAAAATTCTGCCAAGACAACAATACATACAAGTTGCGGATATTCCACAACCTCTTTTTCTCTCACCCTACGCCACTAATTGGCAAAGATATGTGGTCCTGACGAGAACACCCTCCAATATGGGTGTTTGAAACGCGTAGACCCTTCTACGCGACCTTAGGTTTTTTTGAAGTGAGTAAAAACAGAGAGTCAAGTGAAACTCGCACCAAGGTCGCTTTCCTTTGAATTCTGTTACGAACTTTGATTCATTGATACTATAATGACAGTTCTATATTGTATATTGTGTAAATAGGAGTGTGAGTGGGATTTTTGAATGGTATGAGTGGGAAAGGTGAGAGCTGTACAGTGAGCTAATTTGTATTTGTAATGTACAGAATTAATATTGTAATCTGTGTCTTTTGTGTTCAAGTGCCTAAAAAAATGTAAAATGTGTTTTGGTATCATAAAATGTTGATATAAAAAGATTTATTTCAGACAGAAAAAGCAGTCTTGTCTATATAGTGTTTTGAGTCACTATATTGGTGTGATTATTCAAGGACTAACACTGCAGTACTGGTAGTTTTGTTTTGTTGAGAATTCTAGCTCTTTCAGAAGCACTTTTGCATATGCCTTCCCGTCAACGTCTATAGAGCAATTCATCTGTAATTCTCAGGCTATGAAGCGTTTCCTTTCTTAAAGATCGGTTGCAGGATGGAGCCTTTCCACAAGTCTGGTACTCCTGAAGTTTTGTAGCAGTAATTGAATAGACAATGCATGTGGGGTGCCCAAAAGGCCCGATCTTCATTGAAAACACTACCTGGTAGCCCATTAAGGCCGGGGGCCTCGTCCTTCCTTATGCTTTTCAATGTGATCAGAACCTGCAGTATCCCCATTATAAAATCTAACTACAAGGCTGATATAGATGTTACTAATCTTGTTATTTTTTTATACACATGTAATCCATAGGTGTTAGTTTACTCATGTATTTACGTTACACGTTTAAGACTGTCTTAAGGGGAGATTAAGGTCCGCCCAAAGCTCATCAGATGAATAGATACTCAGTCGGAGCACGGCTCAAGACAGCTGAAAAGGAAACATTGGGTTAACCTAAACTGCTCCACAGCTCTTTTTTATTGTTGGACTTCATAAATGATGAAATTGCAGTTTTATTCGATGATCTCTGGCCTTGAGCGATTTTTATTTGTAAATGTTTTTATTAACTTATACAATAAATGTACTTACTCATAATTTCAGTGTAATTATGAGGGACATTTAATGGAGTCACTGTTCTGTCGATAATTTAGAATTGCTTGTCTAGAAACAATTAGAAATAGCCACTAGTGTGTTACAGAAGAGTTGTGGAGTCAGATTTTTGGAGTTAAAAGTGAAGTGTGAGACAGATAATCAGGCCTGTGAACTTTGCTGTGAACAATTAATTCTACATTTAGCCAGTTCAGAAAGAAGATAAGGGAAAGTTTTCTGTTCAGACGATCATTTGGCCGATCACATGTAAAAATTTGGTCTACAAAGTTGCGTCTATTGCTGCCATTTTTATAAGCAGGTGTATTTTATGATAAAATCCCCAAATAGCAAAGATATAACAAGTTTAACAAGCTGAACCATGGTGGTAACCATGGAAGGATTTCCATGGCAGGGGCTCATGCACATCTTTTAGTGTTAGTGCAAGCAAGGGCTTAACAACTAGTGAGTATCCAGGTATCCACTCCCTGCAATAGGAAGAGATACCTATGAAAGCGCACACATCTTTCTGAGTTTGCGGAACAGGCATTTTCACAATTGTACTGATGTGCTCAGGGGTCAATCTCCTACACTCCTTCGAAAGTAGGTGACCTAAATAGGTAACCTCCTGTCGACAATACTGGAATTTGGTAAGGGATACCTTATGAGCATGGTCAGCTAAGTGGAGCAACAGTTTAATCGTACTGTTTCTGCAACCATTTTCTGTGTCTGTGGCAAAGAGCAGCTTGTCAACATATTGGAGTAAAACATTAACTGTGGGTAGTGACAAAGAATCCAACTGACTTTTCAACACCTGACCATAGATACTCGGACTTTCTGTATAGACTTGAGGAGCGCAACATATTCTAAATCTCCTTCCAGCTAGAGTGAACCCGAACAGATACCTGCTGTCAGGATGAATTGTGATGCTAAAAAAGGCTTTTTTAAAGTCAATGACAGAAAAGAATTTAGCAGAAGAAGGGATCATCATCAGTAGAGTTGTCATGTCAGGGACCACTGGAAACTGGGGAATCACTATTTCGTTAACTTCACTTATTTTAACAAAATCTGAACACATACAGTACAATTGTCTCTGCATTAAATAAATCAACGCTGAATTCCCTACTGTCCGTAGTGTAGATGCAAAGCTGAATTCAAGTTGTGAACCCTGCTGTCCGCAGTGTAGATCCAAGTCATTAGTCGACAAAAACATCGAAGAATGCTTTTTGACACATACTTTAACAAAATCTGAGGACTGAGTACAATTGTCTCTGCCTTAAATAAATCGAGACTGAATTCAATGTTGTCTGTAGTGCTAATGCGCAACTGGTATCAAGTTGTAAACTCTACTGACCACAGTGTAGATCGAAGGCAGTAGTCAGTACAGACATTGAGGAATGTTTTTTGTTGCATCCTTTAACAAAATCTGAGGACTGAGTACAATTGTCTCTGCCTTAAATAAAGCGAGACTAAATTCAATGTTGTCTGTAGAGCTGATGCGAAACTGGTATCAAGTTGTAAACTCTACTGACTGCACTGTAGATCGAAGGCAGTAGTTAGCACAGATATCGACGAAGAATTTTTGTCACTTATTTTAACAAAGTCTGAGGACATAGAGTACAATTGTCTCTGTCCTACATAAATCAAGACTAACTTCAATGCTATCTGTAGTGTAGATTCAAAGCTGAATTCAAGTTGTGAACCCTGCTGTCCGCAGTGTAGATCGTAGGCAGTAGTCGATACAGACATAAGTCTGCGGTGCTGTGGCGCTGAGTTTGCAATGGGCCTGTATTGAGGAGGCACGTGGTCGTGGCGCCAGCCACGTGGTAGAGTGAGGACCTTTGCTGTGGCAGAGTCTTTTCTCTTTGCAGAAGTGAACCACGCCCATGGCGTAGGCTAATTATTTATACTCTTATGCTGGAGTTGCATACGTTGGACCAGCCCATTCCGCTTCTGCTTCAAGGAGGGGGGAGACAACACAGCTACAATGACCGAGATATTTCCCAGAGTCCTAGATAATATTGTTGCGTCCACTGTGTAGTACACTACACGTATCAATAGTATATCTACACATGGAAAAGTTTTTGGTTTGTATAGTGAGTTGTGTAAAGCATATCACCGGTAGTGTTAGGATTGTGTACATTATTGTTAATGTGCGAGTTCCTACCCTTATTCATAGTTGATTGCCATATCTCTGAACATTGAGCTAGTGTCCTGTTGAGGGGATATATTATTTTGGGAAGGTCCGTTGTCCTGTTTTGTGCTGCCTGTGAGGTAGTAGAGGGGTCAGGGTCAGGAGTGGTGGTTGTAGTGGTGGCGGCGCTAGGTGTTGAGATTTTGTTGGGTGTTGGAAGTGCATAATTAGTACCTCTATTACACGTTTGTCTTTAGATATGGGTGTAGTTGGATGTAATTCACACAGTACATAGTCAAAGTCCTTACACTAGTTAAATGTTGATATTAATTTGTTAGTGGTAAATGGAACTATCACCTTTTTTTTAGGTAGCATTGTAGATTTGGTTTGTTGTTGAAATGTATGGGAAGTGATTTTTTTGGTTTTTTTTCTACGAGAACGCCTAGTTTGTATATTATTAATGTTAGTTGTGGTTCTGGTTTGTAGCGATTTTCTTGGAGGAAGGAATAAATTGAAGAGTGGCAATACTTGCAGTTTTCACTATGTTGAGAATGGGATGATATTAAAAAAGATAGAAAAAAACAGATATGCTTAATGAACATTATAATTAGGAATTATCATTTAAAACCCTTTGAAATTCACTGAAAAAACGATAGGTTTCAGGCAGGTTATAGTTAGGAATTAGCATTTAAAAAACCTTAGAAATTCACTGAAAAAACCATAGGTTTCACGGGTCTTATAGTTAGCTGGACATTTCACTCATACAAAACCACTGAAATTCCTCCGTTATAGTTAGTTGTACTAACTGTAACTCTCGCGCCCACAATCCACTGGTGGGGATGTCACATATTACATCATTCATGACATGGTCAGTGACATGTTATAGTTAGGACCACGTTTCCATAGGAATTTTTTTTTTCATATGCCTATAACTTTGGCGTCGTTTGACGAACCTTTACGAAATTTTCCAAAACATTTCTCTTTTTAGATCAGCTCCTATCTTCAAAGTTTGGGGGTGATTGGTCAAGGGCCAGGAAACCCACGGTGTCAGTGCGCTTTATAAGCTCCCCTTACAATACAATACAATACAAGGGGGGCTGAGAAAAAAGGGGGGTCCCAAAACATGTTTTCTCCATGCAATTTCCATAGGAAACTTTAGACAAGGCTACAGGTCAAACTGCTGAATGGAATTACGCTAAATTTGGCAGGGAGAAAGGTCTTGGCCCAGAAAGCACGCTTTTGTTTAAATGGGGTAAATCTGTTCAGTAGTTTTTGAGAAATATCAAATTTACAGATATCGATATTTGAGAATTCTGACATCTGATTGGCTGAGGGGTTACGAGCACAAGCTTGCGGCTCATTGGCTGTGAACGGTTGAAACCAGTGGCGTCACTAGGGTTGGTGTCACCCAGTGCTAGAACTCATGGTGTCACCCCCTCACGACACGACTTACCCCATGAATCCATGATGGACCGAGTCCGAGTCCGCAACAGTGTTCACTCTATATACTAGCCCCTGGCACAGATCGGACTAGTCCCTCAGGCACGGCCACAATAGTTCTCTTCACCAGCCCCTGGCACGCATAAATGTCTTTGCTAATCTCTGGCATTGTTAGACATTTTTCAGTTACCCTCTGGCACATACAGGGCCCTCCCTTACCTATCATTTGCCAGCCTCAGACACATGAGAACCCCTGGCACGGATAGAATATTCCTCAAGAACCCCTGCACCAGGTAGGCCCACCTTTAATGAACACCGGAGCTTCTGGAACTTCTTCCGAAACTCCTTGAAGAGGCACACCCCTCCACGCCAATCTTTGGCTCAGGCAGGGACCCCTCAACGCCCAGGCACTGATCCTCCTAGCAAGTCAAAGATACTAGAAATAAGTATTCCCACACTTTGGTGTGAGTGCTTAAAATAAAGTGATATATTATTAGGAAAGTCAATGAAAGCCGTGTTATCGACCTCGGAAGGATGACAGTTGGAGTTAACGCCTCTGTTCTGTGAACCAAGTAACCTCTGACAACCCAAAGATCTATTCATCTAAAAGATATAAACACTTGAGGGTTTTGTCTGGTTTTGGTAACATTCTCTCCTCTTGCTCGTGTTTCTACGCCTTCCCCCTCCTTCCAGGTAACACTGGATAACGCTGGGTTGAGCTGCAATGTATTTTACAGTTGTCTATCAGTGTTCCTGCACCATGATTTCCCTACTTTCGGAACACAGCACCTGATTTTCCTGATCTGGAAATCCAGCCAGTACAATTGCTTAGGCTCTGGCCTTCATCTATTGATTGAACCAGTTCCTATTTGAAAACCTACATAAAAAGCTGCCAGGCCCTGTCCTCACTGACTGGAACCACCCTCCTCGCCCTGCTTCCATTTACCACCTACTCACGGCAGGTTGCAAAGGGCATCATTATTCTGTACAGAAAAGGGAATACCGTGGAGAATTGGACACAGAAACACCATGTCTGCACGATTATTCTTTATGCTGTGGTCGTTAACTCTTAATAGGCTCTAGGTGCAGAAATACCGTCCGGAATCATTAATTCCAGCCACCGGGTATCTCTGCACCTAAAGCATTTAAACTCCTACTAAATGTCTAAGATAAGAAGAGCACTGATTCTTTATGTACTTTATTCCATTTCTCCTCGGTACCCTGGGAACAGTTAGCGCTTTCACAAGATGTAAAAACAGAAAGATAAATCAGCCAGTTGTTGTTTTGGTCTGTGGCGTTAGTGTATACTCCCTTGGGACCCTCGGCCGCTTAACTCATTCACTATCAAGGGTCTCGGGCAGCAGGAGGGGGAGTCTCCAGCAGCGGGCGGGGGGGACCTCGCTCGGCAAGGAGGACAACAGAGGAAGCCTGGCGGAGAGCAGGAGGCGGAGAGAGCTGAGGAGCGACGGCTGCTGAGCACTGCGGAACACGGTGTCACCCCATGCGCACCCCCCGCACCCCCCCTAGTGACGCCACTGGTTGAAACTAGGTAGTGTTGGCAGCCATTTTGTAACTCAGTTGAAAGAAGTAGGAGAAAAAAAAGAGAAAAATTGTATAAGAGGGTATAGTAGGAACACTGTGGAGTTACTTTAAGCAGTCTGTACGGTGCAGAGGCAGGGAATTTGAATGTTGCATTGGCCGTGGAAATCATGTCCGCAGAACAATGGTGCGCGGAATTGCGGCAAGTTTCAGTAGGCTGTGGAAATGCTATGGGGAAAACAACAATGCGCCCTATTGCGGCCTTCCTTTAATATAATGAGGAGTAATGTTTACCTATAGTGCGGTGTTCACTTTTATCATGGATAGGTGTCACTTTGTTAGAGGAATTGTAATATTATGTGGGAGGGCGTGTTCTCTCCCTATGCATGGAACAAAATGAATGTTTAATTGGCTGAGGTGTTCCAACAACAAGCTTAATGTTCATTGGCTGCGAACCATTGAAAGTAGAAGTGTTGCCAGCCATTCTCTTCCCCTCCGTGGAGTAGCAAGGACTGACATGATCCAAGGAGGACCTTCCAGAGCTCAATGTTCATTGGCTGCAAACCATTGAAAGTAGAAGTATTGCCAGCCATTCCCTTCCCCTCCGCGGAGTAGAGGGGCATCTGATTGGCTGACGTGTTCCAAGGAGGACCTTCCCAAGCTTAATGTTGATTGGCTGTAAACCACTGAAAGTAGAAGTGTTGTCAGCGATTCCTTCCCCCTCCACGGAGTATCAGGGACATCTCATTGGGTAACGCGTTCCAAGCAGGACCTTCCCAAGCTTAATGCTCATTGTCTGTGGACCATTAAAAGTAGAAGTGTTGGCAGCCATTCCCCCCTCTGCGGAACACCATGGACATTTTATTGGCTAAAGTGTTTCTAGTACAAGTTTGCTCCTTATTGGCTGGGAACGGTTCAATGTTGTCAGCCATTTTGTGATGCACTTCAAAGGAGTACGGGAAAACAAAGTAGTAGAGGGGAGGGTAGGAACACTATTAACTCTGTATAGTGTCACAAGGTGGTGGACGCTTCATCAAAACATTAAATGAAGCACTATTTACACAGTTCTATTTTTAGGTACTACTATTTTATAAACTATTAACAGTGTTACAAACTGTGAGGTGGTAAGTTATCAACGGAAATAACTGTAGTAAATGTTGTTAATATGTTGCAGAGATAGATCTCTAACCCCTCGTAAGTACTGTAAGTTCACAGTATTAAAATATACATGGTGACATTATAGTATTCCATAGGAGAAGAAGAATAAAGAGCACAACAAAAAAAACATTTTTTTACAATCTCTATTCTGTAGAAGTATGGAAAGTTTTGTTGTAGCGCTTAGAGGTCGCTCACTTCCCTGCTAGCAAATCACATACTCCTTTAAGAATAGATAGGAAAGTAGTAATATATACAATACTATTTATATATATTCTATAGGGAGAACAAATATAGGAAGCTCAACAAAGAAAAAGAGAAATATCAATTAAGAAATGTAGGGTTTATCAAAGGCATTCAGTAAAAAGTATCTATGCAAACAATCTTTTTTTAAACTGCAATTTCGAAAAATATTCTCACTGAAAAAATATCTGATCAAGTAAGTTATAAAGGTCAGTAAACTGTATTTCAGATAGTTTACTCCTGGTGGCGACAAATCACCAATTCCTCTTGTGTGAAAATGTGACACTCTACTACAATATAGAGAGTTTCACTGATGTCACACAAAAAAGGAAAATGAAAATAAAGTCATAAACACAAAACAAGATTAATAACAAAATATTTTTCAGCGGTGAATATATTCAAAGCTTTTTTTTCCGGAACTTCGAAATCTTTCGTCTTCACGCTGACGGCTCAGAAACTCCTCTCAGATCATAATGACTGTGAATCTTATAATATACATATTCACAGTATATGATCAAAGGGGGGAAACAGAGTAAAAAGGAGAAGCTGTTCACATTACATATGAATCTTTAGTCTTCGCGTCGACGTGTCACCAACACCTCTGAAGTTCGCTATACTCTGATTATTACAATATACATAGTCACAGTATATAACCTCAAAAGAGCCAGAAAAGGAATAGTGTTTCCTCTATTCTGGGTGTTTCTCAATACAAGCTGCTGACGTTACATATAAATGGCAAAAACAACCAATAACACTTTTTTCTTAATTCAAATCTTTAAATATTCACAAACAGCTATGTATTATGAATATCAACTATGCCATAATCAAACACCTTACAACTACGTAGTATATTTTGTTGTCGCAAAAGGAGAATCCAACGCTAGAAAAGGGAACCTGCATCACAGAATGGACATGCGTAAATAACTCGCAAAAACAAAACTAATCGAACAACGGGTGTGGTTTATATACTTTTTAGTTGTTGAGTAGTCTATGGAAGGAAGATGCAGCTCTGCCCATTCAGATGTCACGTTTTAAAGTTGACACGTGCTCCCGTTTTCACAGTTTCACTTGTGCACGTGTTGAGAAAAGTTACAAAATGTGAAGCGGTAAAGGTTTTGCTTTCGATCCTCATAAGTATAAGTTCCTAAATATGTACATACGATGGAGAGCTTAAAAACTGTTACCCGGCAAAACTGTGTCATTTCCTTTCTCGTGACTAAAAACATCTATTAATTGCCGTAATTCTAAATAGAAGATATAAAAAAAATATCGTTCAGGATAGAAGAAAAAAAAGTATGCGCTAATATTTCTGATCACTATGGTTTTAAATTTAAAAAATACCAGCATTTATAAAGTGTACAGGTACCCCCGGAAAGGTTTCCTGGCGCTTGTGAGCGTTGAGAAGATTAAGCAAGATGTTGCCCACAGTGACATAGCGGTGGGCTAACGTGCCGCTGGAGCCGGGAATCGAACTGTGAACGCTGTTGTTCGAAGTCAGGTATCATAGCTGCTGCCTCACACTTTTTCCACACTTATATGTTAATTATTCCTAATTAAGTTTTCCATTTTACAGTGGGTGTATCAAAGGTTATATTAGACTGTGAGGAGGTGCATCAGATTTTTACGTGGATGATGTCATCAGTGATTTCATTTGAAATGTCGTCAGTGATGTCACTGACCTTGCCATGAATGATGTAATATGTGACGTCATGAGCAGTGCATAGCGGGGGAGCGGGTTATAGTTAGCTGAACTAACTATAACAGTGGAATTTCAATGGTTTTGTAAGAGTGATATGTCCAGCTAACTATAACGTCCCTGAAACCTATGGTTTTTTCAGTGAATTTCAAATGTTTTTTAAATGCTAATTTCTAACTGTAATGTCTGTAAAGCCTATGGTTTTTTCAGTGAATTATATATATATATTTGACGTTTTTACTTTTTGTTTTTGTGTCCTTTCCATCTTTTGGCTCCATCATATAACGTCTCTTTCTATGGTGATTTAAATTGTAACATTGTAGTAAAATGTATGTATTTGGTCGACCTTATGCAGAAGATGAACAGTTTCTTATTGCCCTGCGCCCGGGGCAGATTGATTTTGCATGGTTGCTCAGGAATAAAATATTTTGGGTTGTAGTGGTATTGTCGTTCCTATTGGTGGGAGGGTGGCTGTTCTGGATGCTGGAGTGCTTTGATGATACCTCATCATGTGTTTTACATTCGTTTGTTTCCTCAGATAGTGGAAAGAGAAATATGCATGGCAAAGTTTTCTTAGACACTCATCAAAACTTTTGGGGGATAACATAGCTTGTCATCCCACTGATTCTGTTGCAGGTTTATGTTCGTCCTCCCCAATTCATAGAGGTCAAAGGTGAATTCGGCCTGGGATATCCTGGACATTGCTTATATTGTAGAAGGCCAAGGGTAACAGGGTATCCTGGGTGCATGCCTGAAATGTATTGTGGTGATTTGTATCTTAGTAGAAGAAATATCGCCCTGACAGGTTGGCACTACCAGGAGCTGATGTCACTCAATTATTCTGGAGAAGTAGTGTACAAAAATGTGATGCGTTTAGGAAGGAAGGATGACCCTAGTATGAAGAAAATGAGTACTAGATATGCTCCATTAAATTACCAGGGTCCACTCAATGGTCATCCAGGTTTTTGGTTTTTATCAAACTGTACATATACCAATATGTACAATGGCACAGAGGATGTAGCTTTGGGAATGGTTCTACCTCTTGGGGTACCTTGCAGGCATAGTAGAACAAATATAAGATGGGTAAAAAGAACATTGACTAAAGATTTCTGTGAGGGAGTCACTGATTTGGAAGTTAATAATTGCAGTAATGGTGTCACATTTAGAAACATCCTTTCGTCTATTATTACATTTGGTAGTTCTGCCAGGGGCGAACAAGCTAGAGAGTATTTCGAGTGTAAGTTGCAAATTTTATCCATCTACAGTCGTGGCTTTACAGGACATTACCACTCAGTTAGAAAGTATGCACATATACTCCGAACAAACAAGATATGCAGACAATTTCATTTTAGCCAAAAATGGCGGTGCATGCGCAATAATAGGGGAACAGTATGTGGTCGGTATCAAGAATACGAAAAAGAATATTACACAGCATATATCTTGGAAAATGTTAAAGGGATGGGAATGGGAATTGGAGCTGGTCTTTGTTCGGTGGTTGGGCTTGGATTTTAGAAAAGGTGATATATTACATCGCCTTTTAATATGCTGCTGTGTTTTGATTCAATGTTTCCCCTTAATTTGCTCATATTGTACTACTTATCTCACTGCCGAAAGAATTTCAATTAACGATACCTATGCAAACATATTGCTTCAAAAGGAGCTTGATACCTTCCTGCAACTGGACGAGGAGGTCTTTGGTTCAACTACTACTCTTGCAGGTTCTGTTCCTGATGTTAGTTGTACCAAAAATGCGTAGTGTTATATTTTTCTTTATGTTGGTTAAATGCATATCCTTATTCGTATCTGATATATTATCGTTTGTACAGTTATTTTTTCCTGTCCTCTGTTAGAATTAAAAAGACCGTTACCTGATAGTAAGAATTACGGTAATCCGTATTAGCATAGCATGCTAAAAGTAAGGTCTGATAGAATTGAAATGAAACATGGTCATTTTACTCGTGTTTTACCCAAATTTATGTTGGTATGTATATGCCTAATACGTTATATTTGTATATTGTGTGTAGACGCAACCCGTAAATACAGATGTTGAGCTAGTTAGGTTGGCATCTGTGCTACCATTTTAGCTCTTGAAGATGCCATTTTCTCTTTCCATCGAAACTGTTATTTGCTCATTTACGAGAAATGGTCTCTGGAAAGTTTTATTTCTCAAATGCTGAAACTTGCTCATTAATGCATGCCTTTCCTGTTACATAGAGGCCTTCTTCCACCTGTCTAGAAGGGAGGATAGGCCAGACGACCTTGGATAGTAGATAGCTTGTACCAGGCTGCGGAATGGAAACTAATGTTCAGTGCCCCCATTGTATTACGACAGCTGCCAGTACTTTTCCATAATAGGTGGGTGTTTGTGGGTTCCGCAATGTTCATACTGTAACTTTATGCTTGTTAGAGTCAGTCCCTCGTCAGCCATCATAGGAGGCAGGTCAGATTGGACTCCACTGCAGTGTATCTTGTGAATAAACTAGTTTGCTTGCATTCTCTACTGCGTCATTGACTCTTCATTACTGGAAGGTAAGAGGAGGTGGAGAGTGAACCGGGTGACCCTAGTTGGTCCACGTGCTTCATTATCAGCGTTCACCTTAATTGGTCCTTGAATGTCAACCAGTCTCTGTCTTCGGGGCTGTGCACTGGTGTCCCTATACTCTGCAAAGTCAGAGAATGGAGGAAAACAGTGGAAGAGACAACAGAGGCAGTGGGCAATAACGTCGCTGCTGGCTGGGTCATGGGTGTAGAAGCTGGTGAAAGGGATACCGAAGCAATAGGTGTTGCAGGAATGCTAACAGTCATTGTTGCCACAGACCGCAAAGAAAAAGAAAAGACAGGAGGTGCCGTGGCCAAGACAGACTGAGCAATAGTAGCAGAAGCAGAGACACCACAGGCAGAAGAACCAGGCAGCTGGGTCTGTAGGGGAAGAACAGGATATACCCTCTGTGGGGGTCGAGCATCTAACAATTCTTCAACAAAATCATAATTTTCCTCCCTAGCTACATATGATTTATCAAAATTCAGTCAAAACCTCCTATCCTCATGTTCGATTCCTATCGCCTGCTTCTCTCCATCATGTGCTACAGCCATTTGAGTCAATATCTGCATTCTCCCCTTCTGGGCCTTTTTCTCTTCTTTCATCTGCCTCTGTTTCCCATGTTCTGAGGGAATCAAACATTGACTGCCTACTCATTTTCGCAAACAATTTCTCCTGTAAAAAACTAATTTTTTGTTCATCAAAAGTGCCCGTCAACAGCCACAGCAACTCGGCATTGTCCCTCGTATATTTGTGCCATAACGTATTAAACTTAATAGGGTCAATGCAATGCTTTACATACATGTCAAAATTCAGAGTGCCTTCCGGAGGCGATGGCTGACTTTCTTCCAGTCGACTATCAGCAGAACAACAACTACAATAAGAAACCAAGAAGCGACTTAAACAAGGCATTTTGAAAAGTAGGCCACATTTTTTATGTTGTCTAACAAAGTGTTCAGAACATTACGTATCCAAAGCGGTTTTCAGACCGTACCGAAGACAATTCAAAATGGTACCATATCCACAAAGAACCAAAAGAAACTCCCCTGGTGCACACAGGTCAAGTGAATTTATTCTGTACTGCCGACTCGTTGGACCAAACAGTCAGATCCAAGGGTTTCGCCATTCAGGACCCCAATCAGGATGATCACTGGGTGATACAGCTGCCCTGTCTGTCAGACAGACAGGGCAGCTGCAAGTTCTGGACTCTCTCATGCAGGAATCCCTGGACCACCCCTCTGACCCGACACAGCCACAACCTCCCCACCCGTCTGCGGGTGAGGATGGGTCACCAGATGGGGTCACGTTCAGGTGCGAACTGAAGGCAGTGACCCGATTGGGGTCACCTGTGTCATTGCGACCACCTCTCAGCCTTCCACACAAATGAAGAGTTGGTCAGACAAGTGGAAAATACAAACCAAACATATTTTCTTTAGGTACACTCGAGTGGAGTATGGTCTGACCAGCCTCCTTTGAATGCTGCAGAGGGACTATTGCAGCTGCTTTCTGCTGGGACAAGCATGGGAGAGACAAATATTTGTTTCGGCCATGGTTCAAAATGGCGGCTGAATGTAAATGGTGTTGCATATGCTAACTTAAGACATACAATGCATGAATAACTTGACTAGAACATTTTCATTCTGACAAGAGGTAAACTGTTGATGTAAGAAATGTAATTAGCACTAATAATTTTGGGGTAGTGGGCAGTCTGAAGACATTTTAAGGACAGAAGTACCATGCAAATACCAATTCTGAAGGAAATACTGCAGCCCCTCCAAAATTGTTTTTACTCCATATTAACATACACATCAAAATCAGCACCTAAGTGTGAAGGCAAAACATTTTGTCCAGGTCAAAATTGGTTGGTGTGTCCAATCTCTGCTCCTTCACAGCCAGCATCAAATTGAGCCTAAGTCCTGCTCTACTGCAACTATTGACTATCATTGGTACTTTGTGCTTCTTGGTGCTATTTTTACTTACAACATAAAAAATCCATACCCCGTTCCCCTTATTTGGATTTTCACATTTTCGGTGTCATTTTTCTTACTAAATTCTACTCTATTTTTCTGATTTTATTGTTTTGCATCTTGACTTTCAGAATTGCATAAATACTTTACACATTGCCTCCAAGTTAGGTCTGTCTGCTCTGTACCACTGCTAACAGGGGTGCTGAACTCAGGTTAATGTAGTAGCTTTCAGGGTCCAACCTGACTAGAATTGTGATTGTTGCTTGAGGTGGGTACTTACTCCTCCTGCCATCACCTAATAACCCAATTTCTTACACTACCATTGCTGGCATAATGGAGGTGAAAATCATTACCATATGATGCCCATCACTTTTGTCTGATTGTGATTGTAGGACATGAAAGAAAGAATATGTCTACTTGTGACATTAGTGCATGTGAGTGGTTGGTGAAATTGACACCCTGAAGCCAGTAACTTGTTGTTGCCACTGCTGGGGGTCAAGGACTATCGGTCCCAGGATCCTGTGTGGTCTCAACTGCAAACAGCCCTCCCACGCACCTGAAGGGGCCATTAAAAGCATTTGTGGGCTCCCGCAGTGCAGCGCGGGAAGCCAGTAACTTGTCAGTACCACTGCTGGGGGATAAGGACTATCGGTCCCAGGATCCTGTGCGGTCTCTACCGCCAACGCCACTTTCACGCTCCTGGCGGCACCGTTAAAAGCATTTGCGGGCTCCCGCAGCGTGGGAAGCTCGTAACTTGTTGTTGCCACTGCTGGGGGACAAGGACTATCGTTCCAGGATCCTGTGTGGTCTCTACCCGCCAACGCCTCTCCCACGCACCTGGAGGTGCTGTCAAAAGCATTCACGGGGTCCCGCAGCACAGCGCTGGAAGCCTGTAACTTGTTGTTGCCACTGCTGGGGGACAAGGTCTATCGGTCCCAGGATCCTGTGCGGTCCCTACCACCAATGCCACATCCACCACCTGGAGGCACCGTTAAAAGCATTTGCGGGCTCCCGCAGCACGGGAAGCCCGTAACATGTTGTTGCCACTGCTGGGGGACAAGGACTATCGGTCCCAGGGTCCTGTGCGGTCTTTACCGCCAATGCCACTTCCACCTGGAGGCGCCGTTAAAAGCATTCACAGGCTCCCGCAACACGGAACATGCGCAGGCATGCCCGGCCCATGCCTGGGCGAAGCCCGGGCCAAGGGCGGGCCCTTCTGTGCCTGTCAGAGGTCAAAGTAAGCCGGGCTGGACCATAGTATTAACATTCTGAAAATGACTGGAAGATCATAGTTAGTGGAAGGTACTGTGCTGGCACTTTAATATTTCAAATACGAGGGCCTAGTCAAAATGAGTAAGCGCAAAACTGGTGCAGGTGTTGTGGAGACCCTTGTGCCTTCCTGTTGAGGGCAGAATCTGCACTCATCCATGAGGTTGTCTTTGGAACCACAGCATTCGCAGAGTTGCAGTGCATAGCTAGGATTTCTCAATCAGCAGGACGGTTCCCCAAAGCAATCACTCACAGGGTATAGGAGTGGATCTTGAGTTAAATATATCCTCAGAGCCAATAAGAAGATTAAGTGGGCCAAATGTTACAACTAGGGGCCAGAAGGCAAATATATGCCAAGGTAATAGCCACAATTCGCCGCCTGAGAAAAGGAAGGCCAAAGGCTTATTGAAAAATAAACAACAATCACCAAAGGTAGCTAGGTGAAAAGTTAACACCACTGAAAGTGCATGCAGACAGGGACATAGTGTAACGACCGTGGATATCGCATATGGGATTTTTTTCAGGGCCCAGTGAGGAGGAACCATGGAAAAGGTTAGAGTCAATGGTTGTAGCTCTGTTGGACCCTTTATCCCATAAATTATCCCAAATTGAAGCTAGACTTGCTAAGTTAGAAGAGTCTATCATTAACATCTCCATACCCCATATGGATGCATGCCCAGGCAGGGGTATTGGCACAGCACCAATGAGGGAAACGGGAAAAGAGAGTGGTGTCCTACAAGTAATATGGATTTTAACAATGATCACCGTCCTAGTACATCTACTGGTAGAGTCAAAGACCCAGTCTGGATTGATCCCCTGCATCAAACAGTATTATCCCCCTGTTAGCCCAACCTGGGATTCAGCATGGTTCAACTGGCTCAAAATCTGTAATTAGGCCTTTAACTGCTAAGGGGAGGCCTAAATTAGGGGACGGGGTGAGACACTCGACCATACAGACCTCTCAGAGATCTAGGGAGGGAGCTGCTACCAACCCAAATTTGAATCTGCATCTTCCCCTCAGAAGTAACTCCTTATGTGGTTGTCCTGGCAAATGTTCCACTCTTATTACCCAATGTCCTTTAACATTGGTCAATACTGCCGAACAAATGTCTACATCTAGTGAGTTCCAGGACTAGTATTAAAGACATGCTCTTCTGGGTTGGGTTGGTAAATCATCTACCAGCTACCTGGTGATTGTGTGGTCTTAAACTTTAAGTCTCATGCAGCTAATCCTGGATAGGGCCGGAAATAGTCAAATGCAGGGGATAAATATTCTCCCTTTGGGGTATGTCTATCAACCCCCCAGAGATTTATGGCAATTGTGGGGGGGGTGGCAAATATTCCCATGGATTAGGCAGTGCAGCGATGTGATTCTACTTAGTAATCGCTATGAAATTCTTAATTCGCTTGAAGGTATAGACTGACTGGGTAACTGTGTCGCTTATTCAGGAGACTCTTTTTCTAAACCTGAGCTTCACCCAAAGAGACTAGGAGACTATAAACTCTACACATACAAACCTATCCCTGATAATCCTCAATCATCGGTAGGTATCCAATTAGCCTCACAGGTTCCAACAGGGCAAGGTGTAGACTGTGGAGGTCTTAGTATCATGTCTCTAGGTGTGTCCCAGGAGGCCTTTAACCGCTTGCGCGCTACCGCGTTTTCCCGCTGTACGCGGGAAATTAAAAAATGGCTTGTTTATGACAAAGCCAGCTCGTCATCCGCGCAGCGCAGGTAACGCTGATGACGAGCTGGCTTTGTCATCAGCGCCGAAGGGGTTAAACTCATTACCCCTGTTGTGATACCCGCAAATGATGGTGGCTTAACATTAACCACAGAAGCGCTAGCTATTCCATCTGGTAGGAGCGATGAGAAAATCTGCAACCTTGTCTCATGGAACATTGCTGGTTTGTGTTCTAAGCTAATTAAATGTATCTGGTGTGATTTTATAGAAGTCTATGACATATTATGCCTCCAGGAAACATGGACTAAAGAGGCAACTCACATTAATGGGTACAAAACATTTCACACCCCGGCAGTTGAGGGTCTAAGTAGAAGGGCAAAGGGGGGCTTTGTACCTATAATTCAAACATGTTGAATGTAAAAAAGATAGATTTGTACCTGGAGAAGATCTATTTCCAGTTAATTGTAATTGACCTTGATAGAAGACAACATATCTTGTTGGAAAACATTTATAATAATATTCCCCCTGAAAAAGTGGGGCTGGTAGTAACAAAATTGACTAATGATTTGAAAACTGTATGTGGTAAAAGTACTAAAGATATGATGGTTATTGTGAGTGGGGATTTTATTTGTGCTCTGTGCCCAAATGTGGATTGAAAACTGCGGTTTTACATATGAAGAGGGGACCAGTAACACCCATTTTTGCCTTTCTGCACTGGGGGACCTGCATAATGATATGGTCTTTAGTCTTGATTTAGGTTTTGCAAATGAGACATATGATCGATCTGCTTCCATGTGCTATACCTTCAATGGAAGAGGTATGTATAGTACTGTAGATTAGGTATGTTTGTCAAATAGCCATACATCTAGAATTCGCTCTTTCACTGTTGGTGACAATTCGCTAAGTGACCACTTTCCATTATGCTTTTCTGTTTCATTGCCAATAAGTAAATCTGTTAGGCATGATAAAATTGACCAGGCCCTAGCCAATATTATAATGGATAAGACAAATGGATATACCTTGCTCTGGACACTGGTGGACCATCTTCTGATCACAAAACAACTCCTAAGGAACTGTAAATCAGCATTTGAGATTTGCCTATGCCATTCAGCTGCTCCGGATAGTATCCTGACCTCCTTTCAGCTTATTTCATCTGCTGTAAGGGAGGCATTATTTGTTCAGAATACTAGAAAAAGGAAAACTCAGAAATGGTTTGATTCAAACTACACTCAAGCCTACACTAAGCTAAAAAATGTATTACACAAGACCCCTAGAAATCCAAGTGATGTGATGCAGGCAAGAGCTGGCTATAGATTAGCGCTTAAGAAAAGACAAATCGTTCTGCGAAATGAAGCCTGGGAAGCCCTGCATTAGGTTTAATTAATGGGAGACAGCTTGGCTTTCTGGAAAGCTGTTAAAGTACCCTTCTTGAACCCGGGAGGTGGTCCTACAATGGAAATTGCTATAAGTGAGGACCAATGGGTTGACCACTTTGCAAGGATATATGATCTTGTGGGTAGCCCTGAGACTAGTCACGAGAAAATGTCCTCGGATTCTATTACCCAGTACTCTAATCTCCAGTTTACACTGGATGAAGTTAACCAGGCTATCTCTGCAAGCCTGGGTGGCAAGGCTCCCGGTCCGGACAGGGTGCCGGTCGCTTTCTTTAAGACAAATTTGACTCTATGGGGCCCATTTAACGCCAGTTGTGCTGCCCCCTTTTTGAAAACTTGGGCCAAATCCACTATTGTGCCAATTATTAAAAAAGGGGAATCGTCAGGACCCAGGATGTTGTCGGCCCATTTCATTACTGGACTCTTTGATCAATATTGTGGGCAGTATAATTTTAGAACGTTTACACCCCTGGGCTGAGGATAATAAAGTCCTCTCTGATATCCAATATGGTTTCCGGGGGGGCCTGGGCACAACTAAACAGATCTTAAACTTACATAGGTGAAAGGGGGTAGGCTGCTTTTAGCTTTTGTGGATCTCACCGCAGCTTTTGATTCTGTGCAGCACGAGAAGCTTTGGGAGATTCTTGAAGTGATGGGGTGGAACCTCAAATAATTATTTTTCTTAGGTGCCTATTTAGTGACGCCCAGGGGCGAGCACAATTTAGGCTGAGTGGCGAATGCTCCGCCCCATTTTCCATAAAGAAGGGGGTCAGACAAGGATGTGTCTTGGCCCCCTTTCTTTTTAATCTTTATATTAATGGACTGGAAGAGGCGATGAGTGAGGATACCTATGATTTTCCTCAAATAACTCCCATACCAGCTCTCCTTTATGCGGATGATGCGGTTCTAATGTCTCGCACGCAAGTAGGTCTGCAGAGGGTGTTAGATAACTTCTCTAATTTTATGAGTGGTCTTGGCCTTAGGGTTAATATATCAAAGACTTTCATAATGAGGTGTGGTCGTGGAAGCCAAAGATGTAAGGACATGTTTGTGGACAGACAAAAGATAGAACCCACAAAGTGATTCTCATATCTTGGAATACTCTTTGATCAAAAAGATTCATGGGCTCAAACCATATCAACAAACAAAACTAGCATTTTTAAGGACTACCATCGCACTTGTAAATTTCTCAAGAAAATTGGGTATGCAACCCTCGGTGGAGGTTATCAAGATTTACATGGAGCAGGTGTCCGGGGCTTTGCTGACACGTATCAGGGAGAAACAGTAGAAAACACGTTTTTGAGATACATTTTGCCTGTCTCAACCAGTACTTCCTCATATGTTTGTCATGCAGAACTGGGCCTGCAACATATTTCTGACCTCATAAAAACAGAGCCCATCCTCTTGTGGCATAGAGTCTGGACAAAAATAGAGACATCTTGATGGATAGTCTGAAATTGGATGGGGCCTTAAAGATTAATTGGGTGAGGTATGTTCGTGATCAGGGCCGTTTCTAGGTGTTTTGCCTCCCTAGGCGAGAATTGAAAAATGCCGCCCCCTCCCTTTTACTACCATCACTCTCTCCCCCTGTAATCCAGGCTAGAAGAATTAATGCATTAGATATATAGACTAGCTTAATCCGGCATGACAGCATACAGTTATGTGGGAGCCCCACAATCACAGCATCTTATGCGGCCCATGGGTAAACATCTGACACCTTCACTCTTAATGAAGACCATGGCACCCTCTACAGACTTCAAAGCATAATAAACAGGAGATAATACTATTATCCAGCAGCATTAGTCAATGGTCCTTATTTTATAGACCTTGGAAGAGAGAATGCTCGATTAACCATGTTGAATCATTTGCTGACACCTGGTGCAGCTTTTTCACGGATTTACGATAAAAATGCATTCGTCCAAGAGGCCGTCTTGCCCAACCGCTTGTTTCTGTAGGGGTAGGAGATCATGTAATGTGTGAACTATGTAAATGATATTTCATTTATACCATGTAGGCGACGGGGTGGGCTAGGGTTGCAGGTCCTAGTCTGACTTCAGACGCTAAGCTCTAGTCAAAGTCTTGAGGCTTGACACAAAGTACAACACTCCATGTGCTGAGGAGCCTCAGCTCAGAATTGACAGGTGTTGGAATGCATCTCAGATCTGCTAGACGCAATGCCATTTTTAAATGGCCCATTTCATCACAATGTGTTTCTTTTTTTTACAGTGCCTAGATATGTTTTCAATCATTCTTCTATAAAACAAAGTTTGGATTTTATTTTTGACATTATACATTCCTGCAGCACACTCAAACTACACCCTACTGCAACAAAAACCCGAACCGAATAGAAGTACTGCAATAAAAACAGTAACAGAATAGATGTACTGCAACAAAAACACTAATGGAATAGAAGTACTGCAATAAAAACAGTAACCGAATAGATGTACTGCAACAAAAGCACTAACAGGATAGATATACAAAGAGATGGCTCATGTTTTTCGTGGGTAGGAGGACAAGAGGGTGCTTTAGAGCCATCCTCAGATGTCCACAGTTATAGCACAGTAGTCTGACAGATACACACACACACACATTTGGTGTACTTTGGTGCCACAGGCAGCAAGAGAATCATGTTTTGCTCTGATGCGAACCAAGTGTAGCATGAAGGCCTAATACTAGTCCAGTGGTTACAAAATAATCGACTGTACATCAGAAATGTGCAAGCCTCTGTCACCCAACAGCCAAGCTTGTACTATATATAGTCAATGGCAGCATCTAATGTTTCTGTCCGAGGCATGTACATTAGAGACCACTGATCCCTCGTGGGAAGAATTCTGTGATTTTTGGAGGAAAGATGGACGAGAGACTGCTTTCAGAGGACCATTTCTTTTTTAGGCACCGAGTCCTATCTTTCATTTTCAGACTTTGACCCAGAGATCGAAATAAGAAAGGCTGAAAGGGAGAAAAGAGGAGGAAGAGAAAAATGTGGAAACAGCGACAAAGGGAGCAGAATGGCTGAAAAAGAGCCTGCAAGAGAATTATAAGGAGATGGGAAGTGTAGGGTGGAGGAAGAAAGTGGCATGAGGTGGAGTCCAGACTAGGGAGTCTTGGAATCAGGCCTGTGGATGGCTTTAACGAACTACTTGGGGCGCCGTTGCCCTCAACTTTATTTTTTATTTCTAGAAAATAAACCTGTTTGGTATACTGCATCAGAAACAGGCCAGCATGGGATTGAGCTGCACTAGAGATGAGAGATAAGGGAGGACACTGACCTGCCTTGGAGTCAGCACACGTTTGCTGATGGCCTGGCTGGGTCTTGAAGCTATACCTCTCTCATGGCCGAGTGAGCCGTGTTACAGCACAGCTCATCCTTGGGAAAAAGGGGAGAGGGTGGGACTTAGCTAGTAAAGCAAAATGGGCCCGCCCGAACCCCTGCCCTCCCATCTCAGGAAACAGTAGCAGACGCCATCTTGTCCTCCTTTAATCAAGGGAACTTTGACCATAAAAAAATATCCTAATTGACCCGCCCAAAAGGAGAAGCTGAAGATTTCATGTGGTCCTCTGCTCGAGACTCTGTGGTGGAAAAAGCTAATTAGCAAGAAAGTAGCTATCCTTCTTGTATTGCTTAGGTAAGTAGGCACCAAAGGTAGATATAGCGAACACCAGGCCCACTTGATTTTGCTCATACTTGCCCGCTGCAAATCCTAGTCCCAGGTGTCGAACTTAGGTGGACAGTTGCCCATAGCAGCCCAGAGGTCAACAATGCAGGCCCAGGAAGGACCGAAAAATGGCAACATTTCGGCATGAGATAAACGTGCATGCAATGCACTGACATGGCAATACCAACCAGTCAGTGACTGTCCGAAAGCGGTGACGTGGCACCTGCCCGCAGACCTATTCTGCACACTACTGGCCTCGTCGTGCGCCTCTCCTGCTTCATCCTACTTGTTTTGCTATGTACTCTACGTCCATTTTTTAAAATAATTCACAACTGGCCTTACAAATTGTCTCTTGGTCAGAAGATAGCAACCCCATGCTTTATTTAATCTTAAATGTATTACAATCCTATTCATACACAATATTATCTTCCAACAATAATGCTGCAGCAATGTAATAAGGTTACAAATAAAAAGACGACTCTCCTTTCCAGGTTCGCTTTATACACAAAGGACATTTCAGTGTAAGTATAAAGCCAGGCCCACAGGCTTTGTCAGTGCTTGTTGTCTGTCAGAGGGGCTTCTGGCTTTCTTTGCCTTGTTTGAGCAGCCTTGAAGCCTCATCTGTCAGGGGCAGGCAGGGTCCCCTCTCTGTGACAGCTTCTATTGCTCGAGTTACCAAATCCCATCAAAACTTTCAATCTTTGGTAATGTGAGAAAAAAAAATCGCCCATACTTGGACAGATTTTCTCCCCCTATTGCATTTGCCAAATAGAATGGCTAACCTGCCTTCAATTGCTGATAAGGGTGCCTGATTGATGGCAGGCCTGCTTTTATGGGGCACCCTTATCAGCAATTAAAGACAATTTGCTAGGGCCCCGGCCTGCACAACTGAACAGGATCAGGGGTGCTTATTTGCTTAGTAACATGTTTTAGATTTCATACTACAGGCTGCATTTGAAAGAAATGCCGTCTGCAGAAAGATAAATACAATTAGTAAATGCTGAGGGGAAAATAAATGCTTCAGGCAAAGGAGGATAGCAACTTCCAGGGGCACCGGAAAGGGCATTGCGTCGTTCTCCAAAGTGTGCTGTATTTCTCCCCTTTGAGGTCCAAGGCCAGCCATTCGGGGATTTCCCAAACATGCTTTTTGCCGCCCTCCACCTTTTGCCACCCTAGGCGGCTGCCTAGTCCTGCCTAATGGTAGAAACGGCCCTGTTCGTGATTTTATGGAACATCTCAAACATTCTGAAAACTTTACAGACCCAAGCCCCTTACAGATGGTTAGGAGAAAAGATTTGAAAATAGAGGGCCTCCAACTTTTGGACACGTTAAGATTGTCATCAGAGATTTTTAAACCAAGCGTCCAGCAGAACCAGCTGATTTGAACTACTATATATTCAGCCATATTTAACAGTCGTTCCTGGGGGTTATGATCGTTTTTTATTGACAATATTTAGGCTTGGGGTCTTTCATAGAATTGTTAGCTTTCCAATAATGAATGACTGGGTTCGAGAAATGCAATTGTGTCCATGTGACAAACATTCAGTTCAATCCACCATACACATGTTTTTTCATTCTGTAAATTCTATAGGGAATTGAGGAATGTGTGGATTGTTCCAATCCTAAATTTTTTGGGGATTAGACAATGCCGTCCAGCTGCTTTACGATTTTTGGATAATGTACATAGTATCTGGAAGATAGGAATGTTTTTAAAGCAAGTAGTTATCCTTAGGAAAAGTATGATAATCTAAGTCTAACGGTCATATAGACGCATAGGCCACATTTGCATTATCATTGAATTTACAAACTACTTTAACTACGCTTTTATTGCTATTTCGTGTAGTAATGTGTTTGCTTCTAGTGATTTTATTATTGCATGAACAATCAATTGAATAGTGATTTATGTGCAGGATGTTCACTTTATATTTCTTATTATAATTAATATGTATGTTTTATATATGTGCTTTTATGATTGTATGAAATAGCAATCGAATAAAGCTGCATTTGACTTTGATTTTGACACCCTGATGTTTTTGAACCAAAAATTTACTCATTGAAAATGAAAATCTGGTATTTTGAAAGGAAAAATTGAAAATTCCATATGTGCACTCCCATTTTTTCAAAGCATTGATCCCTTAATTAATCGGTTTTTTTCGGAAACCTATATTAAACCCATACATCTAGCCAATACTAACTACCGAGTCCTTGCTTATGCCGACGACATCGTGATCACTACTGCAGATGTCCAAACAGCCTTACCCATTATTGATCAGATTGCTAAACAGTTCGGGTTCTTCTCGGGCTACAAACTTAGGGGGTCATTAGGATCGCGGTTTTTCCGCATCCTAGGGGCCGGCGGAAGGCACCGCCGGCCCAGAGGATGCGGAAAAACCGCAGCGGACTGACCAAAGACCCACCGCCACATTAGGATGGCTGGTGGGTCCTGGTTTCCGTCCGCAGCTTTTCCGCCGCGGCTGGCTTACAACCGCGGCGGAAAAGCTCTAATATGGTGATGGTGTCTGTCAGACACCGTCTACCATATTAGGATGGCCTGTAAAGTATGCTTTTCCGCGGCGGGTTTTCCGCCGTTGAAAAGCATACGGAACTTCACTGCGGGGGCCCGTTGCGGGCCCCCTAGGTGAAGGGGGGGTGGGGGGTGCACATGGGGGGTACCTATGGTACCCCCCTGCATTTGCATGCAGAAAGCGGCAGGCACCGCGCGGTGCCTGCCTCTTACTGCATGCAAATGCAATGCGTGCATTTTTAACATTGCGGCGGGTGCAGCTTGAAGCTCCACCCGCCGCAATGTTAAAAATAGAGGATGTGACCGCAACCCTTGCGGTCACATCCTAATTGCACAGGAGGGAACTCCGCATGCCATGCGGAGGTTCCCTCCTGCTCTGGGGTCGCGGACGGACGCAAGTCCGTCCGCGATCCTAATCGACCCCTTAATTTGGAAAAGACTCAAGTTTTGTGCTCCGGAGAAAACCCACCAGCTAATATCCCCACTACTTTAGAAGTTACTTATTTAGGAATTAAAATTTCGCTACCTATAGAAAAAGATTCCAGAGCGTAACTTAAACCCTATTATCACCCAAATTAACACTTTATTACAGCGTCTTGATCTTCTACGGTTGTCCCTCTTTGGCCGAACCAACATCTTAAAAATGCTGGTTTTACCGAAGGTTTTATACTTATTTCGCACAATTCCTCTGGATTTCCAACTACATTCCTTCAGAAGTTTAGAAAGAACCACATTTCGTTTCCTTTGGGGCTATAAACGCCATAGAAAAGCTGCAAAAAAAATGATTCTTAGCAAGGAATGTGGTGGTTGGAACGTACCGTATTTTCTTTTTTATTATTTTTCTGCTGTCCTACAATACATTGGTCCTCTCATTTTGGATGAAAGAATTGAACTTGCAGAATGCCAGACCCCATCAATTTACCAAATGATTTTGGGCGAGAAAGTTAAGGGTAGTTTTTGAGAATAGTAGAACCCAGTTATCACAAAAAAACTAAATATAAGACTTTGAAATCTGCTTTTGGAGTCTGGCAGAAAATTCGAAAACATATTAAATTAGCAAAATTAAATTTCTACACTCCTCTTATATCAATGGAGCTATGGTACCCCCTCCATATGCATGCACAAGATGGCAGGCACCGTGCGGTGTCTGTCACTTTGTGCATGCAAATGCACGATGTGCATTCCCAGCATTGTGGTGGGCGGTGCTGTGAGCACCGCCTGCCACAATGCATCCTAATGTCAGGTGCGGGACCACCGTACCCCTTGCGGACGGTCCCGCATTCTGTTACGGTGCCGCCCGCCATCATAATAGGCCCCTTGTCACCGGGTCACGAAAGCACCGGGATCGTTCCCTGTGACTGACTTTCCTTCTCCCCTGCATGATTGGTCCGGGCCCTTTAAGGGAAGTCTGGATTCCCTTGGCCGTGAATCCACCCCTCTGACGTCAGCGGAGGTCAGCCTATCCCCAGGAGCCGTTGCCGAAGAAAAGGAGGACCTGGAAGACGCGGAGTTGCTGCTGTGCCGAGGAGACATCGAGCCCCGGAGAAGAAGCAGACGCGGAGAACGAGGAACGGAGGATGCCGAGTCGGACTGGAGAACCAGAGGACCCGGGACGAAGCAAGCCGACAACTGAACGTCGGAGCGAGAGGGAGAGTCGGAAGCCCCGCCGAGGGAGAAGCCAGGAGACCACCGGTCCCACGCACCGCCCAGCCACGCGCATGAAGACGCGTGGCTCAGCCAGGTACGGGGTCGATTTAGAAAACTTCTTCATTTTAATAAAGGGGGAACCGGGTAACGGAGGGAGCGGGAGGGACCAGGACACACCAGTTACTTTGAGCACTTCACCGTCACTTCGGGCTATATGGTTGTGAGGTCGATTATGTGGACGGTCTATCTACTCCCCACGTTAGTTACCCTCACTCCCTTCCCCTTTTATTACTTTGACTCAGGCAGTGAAGTAATTGCCACATTTTCTTTTTTCTTGTGGAAACCGGGCAAGACGGGGAGACCGGGCTGTGGAAGACCTCCGAAGATAAAAGCAGGAAGTTACCCCAAGTCCCCTGGAAATGTAAAGTGAACTGATCAGCTGTCTTGCGTAGAAAACCTAATAAACTTGTGTTATAAGACCTTAGCAGTGGCTCCTTCCCTCCTTGTATACCCACCAGGTTACACCTCTATGTTTGGTTCAAATGGTGCAAACACAGTATTAACAGATAATATTGAAATGTGAATCTACTTCAAATTCTTTCTTGGGAATAAAATATCTTCCCATTCAATTTGACTGACTACGGAGTACTTTCATCTAAGCAAAGTGTCAGACTTCTTGTAAATGAGGATGAAGAGGTTTTTTACGACATGGTTTCAAATAAAAATATTGTCTCTATTTATTTTCCTTTACAGGAAATGAGATGTCTAAATGTGCTTGAGTGATCTGCAATTGACATTAACTAGACAAGCATGCCCGGTTATTATAACTATATTAACTCAGTTCTTTCATTCACTGCGTTTAATATACTCTGGGACGCACATCTGGAAGTACATGTACGAGACAGAGTGAAAAAGCACAATTGGGCGGTGGAAATTTGCGACAAAGGGGGCGTATGTCAATGGACGTTCTGTGCTGCTGACAGAGGTCATGAGGATTAGGGCTGAACCTTAGACTGCCGTTTTGTCCAGGTTTTGAAGTGGCTCCGTGTCTTTCAGTCTTCCCGCCGACGCTGCTGTTTTTAGAAGCGTTTAACTATGCAATTCATCTGAACTAGGGAAGAAAAGTACCTCCTTTGGCCTGGAAGACAAATGTTTCAAAACTGAAACGTTCTACACTGTGTCCCTTGTTTATCAAGTTATGGAAATAGATATTTGTAACTCAATACAGTGCTGCATTGAGTGATACCAGTAGCACACGTCAGCCAGCGCTGTCATAAATCGGGGGAGTGAGAGGTAGGGCAAGTGAAATAGAGAGTGTGCGATATAGAGAGAAAGAGAGGGGAGAGAGGGTGACCGAGAGAGAGAGAGAGAGAGAGAAGTGGTACACTCTGTGATTGCCCTGGGTGCTCATACAAATACCGTGAGAACCTCTTTGTCTGTAAAAAAGACTTCCAAATATTTTTCAACCGGGCACAGAATTACAAACAGGGCGCCCTGTCGCTGTTTACGCTAGCAATTCTCTTTCTGTAGCTCGTGCTTGCCTTGGGGGCAGCACAGTTATTAAAAGGCGGACTGTCTGTTTGAAGTCACGGTCTGCCTTTCACTGTGCTGGCGACATTCATTGTATCCCCTTTCAAGGGGGAGTCTCACAGGCGCATTGAGTGTGCTCCACAACATTGTGTTGCACAGTCAGTGACCCCCCACAGCTCCTTTGCGCCCATGTCTGTAACATGGGACCGAGGGAACGTGTTTTTTTTATTAATATGGGCCCATGCCAAATGAGATAACACCCCTTGACATTCCTTTGGCGCTAACTATGCTCTGGCAAGATCTGTATTAGAGACAGGGCTGCTGAAGTGTCGGTGGCCCTTTTTAGGTCTCGCCTGGAAATCGCATCCGAAGGATGCGTCCAGGCTGGAGACTTATAGCGAGCTGACACGGGGGAATGACGGACAAAAAACTGTCACGCGCTTCTCCCCGGCTGGATTCAGCTGCTTGCACGCGCACCAACATTCACGCATGCGCACATCACAGCCACACGCATACACAGCACTCACGCATGCGCACATACACAGGCACACCCCCCGTCGCCGCCGCCGCACCTACACGCATACACAGAGACCCCTCCACACACACCAGCCCCTCTCCTCCCGGCTCCACTCACCGGTGTCTGGCGGGCGCTCCCCGGGTCTCCAGGCTCCTTCCCTTCCTCCGCAGCTGCAGGCTCTCTCTCCACATGGGAGCCCCGCCTCCTCAGTGCGCCCGCTTCGCCCCGCGGGTCTTCACCCGGTCCCCCATCTCGGGACCGGGACTTTAAGGGAAACAGTATCCAGGGCTCCTTCCTGGTCACGGGAGCCCCGGGGCCGCAAAGCTCACGCCACTTCCTGCTGCCGGCTCCTCTTCCTGCACGTCAGGTCCCGGGCCAGCAGCCAATCAGAGCGCGGCCCGGGAATGACGTCACAGAGGTGTCCCGCAGTACCGCCCCCGGCCTGCCTGACTTCCTGGTCGCAGGACAATTCTACTGCTGAACTGGGTGACGAGCCCACAATCACACACCTCTCTGAGCGCTTCGCGCACAGCAGTAACGAACTGGAGCCTGGAGGTCCGATGATTAATGGGCCTGCCTCTGCGCAGGCCGCAGGCACATGATTACCCCGCCCACCCCTCGAGCTGAAGGCAGCCAGGTCTGTACCGTCTCTGTGTGGCACGCATCCATCACTGATTGTGGCCTGCCAATGTGGGGGGACCAGGGGGGCTGCCCGTGATTCGTGTAGCATGCATCTCAGGAGCGGCAAGCAAAGAACTGGTCGGTGCCCGATCGTGCAGCCTGCTTCTGTTGCGGAGGTTCTTCAGGTGCCAGTGTATTCAGGTATGATTAATTTCATTTTGAAGTCCGCTTTTCCTCATCTGCCGTTGTCAGCTGCCCCGTCTCTTTCTGTCTCTCTCGCTGAAACGGTGCTTCGTTCCCTTGTGAAATGGATCCAAAAAAGAAAGAAAAACGAAAAACTTTTGTTGGAAGTGTTTCTGACATTTTCCAAAGTGCAGCCTCGGGCCTCCTGCTCCTTGATGACCTTACTTTGGTTGAGGCCACATTTCTTACACAAGTTTGCACCACAGGCAGACAACAGATGGAACAGATGAAGTAGCTAGGAAAAAAGTCTATACATGTATTCCACTGCCTGACATCCACCCATCTGTACCCATATGTTTCAACCTCTGTCCTTCTGATCATCTTATTTGCACTCTCAGGGTTCAAAATACAATAAATAAATAACTAAAGCATTACAGATCGTTCACAAAGTGGCCAGATTAGTTTTATTAACACCCAAACACAGTAGTGCCACTTTACAGGGTTTGCCAGCGAAGCACTGCTTTTTGTTTTCTCCTCTTTCTTTGAACAGCATTGTTTTCCCTGGGTGATGAGATGCACCATTCCTGGAGGTACTGCAATACCTGGTTGATGGGTGGAGTGGAAACCGATTAATGTGATCCTTATCCGCTTTTTTCCTTATTTTAGTTTATAAAATGCGTACCACGGCTCAGTGTTTTTAGGAATGTAGTCTTTGTAAACCATACTGCTCACGGTTAATAGGATATAATCCATTGACCATGATACTGGTCCCTCCCGAGATCTGTAGTGGTGCTTAAAGTTTCAGTAAAAAAAACTCTTGATTTCTGGATAATTAGTATAAAAGTGTTAAGGTAGCCATGTTGTTCTACTTACATTTCACATGCTTTACTTAATCTTGCATCCATATGAGGGTTTGCTTTTTCCAGGAAGGTACTTTTTTTTTCCAGGCAGCATATCACTCTTGTGCATAATTTGAATTGAGCTGCATCCAGGTATATATAGCCGGGCACAACTGGGTTGTAGCTGAAGGCAGTGTGGGTGTCTCAGTGGGATAGTATGGTGTGAAACAAATGTAAAGGGTGTATTTTTATTGTTCCTCTTGTTGAGTGCTTCATTAATATTTTAATGTAGCAAATTAAAAACACAACCGCTAAATTCAAGAAATTCAGACGGACGGAAAAGATCTCCAGGTGTTTTCAGGTTTGCAGCCGGCATGTAGAAGCAGCAATTACTGAGCAAGGAGCAGTAGAAATCTGGTTAGAGCCACTTCAGTCTGCCCTGGCCGGGGGGACCAGTTACACAGAAAATACCACTTTGTTTAGGATCAGTGCGAGCTCGCCAATAACAGCGGCTTTCCAGTAAGAACTGGACGCCGTGGGAAGCTTCTTGAATCCACCACGGTGACGCAGGCACATAAGTGACTGTGGTCTCCTTTCGTGTGCTAGAAATTAAAAAGATTTACTAAGGGATACCACAAATTGCCCGGAGTTCCACTGGGAAGGGCGTGAGGACAGGGGTCATAGGCGCAAAAGGGGGTGGGGCCAAATAGAGTCAGCCTGTTGTTCGCTGTTAAATTGCAAGTATGTTGTTTTGGAAAAAGTGTCCACAAATAATTTGAAACATGAAAAAATATGATTGTTAGGATGTTCTGGCCCTAGGCCCTCCTTCAGTTTTCAGACCCCCCCCCCCACCCACCCCATCCGTTTGCAAATAGAATGTACATATAAAAATTATTTGGGCACATCATTAAAATGTTTAACTTTTCTACAAGAAATATTGTATATGTACTTTTTTATGCAAAGAAAATGTAAATACTGCATAAATGACTTTTCTACAACACATATTTTATATGTACCTTTTTATGCAAAGAAAATTAAAATAGCGCATAAATAAAAATAAAAACATTGCCATTTACAGTACTAGTAGCTCAAACTTAAATAATGCGAGACCTATTGCATTGCAAATGCTTGTTATTATACCACAGTGCCCCTGGCCACAGAAATTGGGTGCACATGCCTGTTGCCACTTAGGGGCACTTAGGCCTTGACTTTAACCAAGGTGGAGCAAAATTAGCACATGCTTTTTGCGTTAATTCTGCACCACCTGTTTTTAATCTGTTTGGTTTTTCCTCACCCACTTGGGTGGGAGGACCGTACTCGATTGTAAGACTAGAAAAATCCTTGTCACTCATTTCATGACTTTATTCGGATAAAACATATCCATAAAAGACAAATGGTGTAAACAGTTAAGCATACAGATACACAAAAGTTAAAAGCACATAAAATAATAAGACTTACAGAATTGTTAAAATATAATCATAGTGTCCATCGTGTTACGAGCTCCGAGAGGAGTTTTCAAAACAGCCCTTGCGTGAATAATAAATTCATCATTGCCCAATTTAAAACGAGTTCTATGAGCTTTTCTATAATAAACATTAAAATATTTCTTTAAAAAGGGTAGTAAAAAGAACTTTGTATATTGCACATAATACCCAAAGAAACAAGCATTGGCATTGCCAATAGGTCTCGCTTGGGGACCTCATAAGTATTTAGTTTTGCAGCACAATATCCGATTATGCAACAAGGATATTGTGCTGCAAAACTAAATACTTATAAGGTCCCACAAGCGAGACCTATTGGCAATGCCAATTCTTGTTCCACCTTGGCTTTATTTCTCTACTGCGCATGCGCATCGGGGCTCCTATGAGGCCACAGATAAACTGATGGGGGCCCGGTGTTTACGGTCAGAGGGGAGATTAACACCCAGGCGGCAGAAGAAGAAAGCGGAGAAACTTCGGGGGTGGCGGTGGGGGTGGGAGGGAATTGGTGGCCACGAAAAGTGGAAAGTAAAGAATATGCACGCACGCACACACACACAAACGCTTTGACATACACAGGCAAACACACACAGATGCTTTCACATACATAGGCAAACATGCACAAGCATGCACACACAGATACACACACACACCCCCAGGCACGCACACAGACACAGATGCGCATACACGCCCAGGCATGCACACACAGGCCAAGGTACGCACATGCACACACACAGATTTATTTATTTATTTTATTTTTAAAGTTGTTTATAGCCCTAGATTGACCCGTAGATGCGCACACCTATACAGGCACACACACATTGAGACGCACACGTCCCAGAGTGCACACACACACACACACACACACACTGATGCACACACACACACAGATGCGCACACATACACAGGCACAACACTGAGCTTTGATGTTCGCTACAGAGATGTTTTCCAATTACTGAAAACTGGTTGAATACTCATTACAATCAACAAGTAGAAACCCTTAGTGCACAATTTGCACCACAGCTGGGATTCCGTCTTGGATGCAAATTTCTTTTGCAGCACGTCCGGATGTCGTGCGCCTAAGATGGAACGGAGAAGGGGGTCGTCTCTACGTCTAAAATGCAGTGGGCAGCCTTGCGCCTTAGTGAGAGAGAGAAACTGAAAGCAGAAAACGTCTGCAGTAAATAACCTTCCCTGCACTGAGATTAATTTTAAACACAGCGAAGACAAAGTGCAATCCAACTGAGGGGGGGCAAGATAATGCAGCAAACATCCGATCTTAATCCAACCAAAAAAAAAAACCAGCTTGCCGATTTCGATTACTGGCACTTTTATATACAGTGCTGCTCAGAATTGTAAATGCAGCTTTGTGAGGGGAAGCACCGCTTACAGCGGAAATATCGCATCGCAGTGACAGCCCATCGCTGCAGTTACATCGTGCACGACATCACATCGAATGTCAACACGACGCATGCAAGTGCATCGCGTTGCCATGTACATCGTTGATCATTACATCGAAAAAGAGACTGACTTTAGCTTTAACACACTTTTGATTTGGTTATTTAAGGAGAGACTTTTACCGAGAGCGTTTATTTACGTTTGTTTATTTAAAAACGCACTTTTGACTTGCTTATGGACTAATTGACTTGCTTATGGACTAAAAAACGCACTTTTGACTTGCTTATGGACTTTAGCTTTAACACACTTTTGACTTGGTTATTAAGGAGAGACTTTTGCCGAGAGCGAAACACGCTTTTTATTTTTACGTTTTTGACTTGGTTATTTAAGGAGAGACTTTAGCCGAGAGCGAAACACGCTTTTTATTTTTACGTTTTGTTTATTTAAAAAAACACTTTTTATTTCTTTATTTAAAGAAGACACTTCACATTACGTGGCTTTTTTCTTTTGGAAACTTTTCAGAGATATGGAAATGCCGTAATGTTAAACAACATGTGGTATGACGGATAGGTTGACTTGCTTATTTAAGAAGACACTTCACATTACGTGGCTTTTTTATTTGGAGACTTTTCAGAGATATGGAAATGCCGTAATGTTAAACATGTGGTCTGACGGATAGGTTGCGAGCCTCCACTCATAGCAAGAATATGATGTGTCATATTTATTCATGCATCAACAAACATTCCCATTTTTTTCATTGAAACATTCACAGATATGGCATATTGGTTTTTTTAGGTCATTGCTTTTGAGAGATATGGAAATGCCGTAATTTTAAACAGTAGGAGCCACATATGATATTGCAATGTGCAACACCATGTGTCAATTACAGCGTCAAGAAAGACAACAACATCTGGTCTGACGGATAGGTTGCCAGACTTTGGTGCTGTGACACAAGGTTCGAGCCTCCACTCATAGCAAGATGGCAAGCATATATGATATATGATATGGCATATTGTTTTTTTTAGGTCATTGCTTTTGAGAGATATGGAAATGCCGTAATTTTAAACAGTAGGAGCCACATATGATATTGCAATGTGCAACACCATGTGGCAATTACAGCGTCAAGAAAGACAACAACATCTGGTCTGACGGATAGGTTGCCAGACTTTGGTGCTGTGACACAAGGTTCGAGCCTCCACTCATAGCAAGATGGCAAGCAGATATGATATATGATATATGCATCATATTTATTCATGCCAAAAAACGCACTTTTGACTTGCTTATGGACTTTAGCTTTAACACACTTTTGACTTGGTTATTAAGGAGAGACTTTTGCCGAGAGCGAAATATTCTAATCAGTGGCGTCACTATGGTTGGTGTCACCCGGTGCGGGTAACCCATGGTGTCACCCCCCTCCCAACTTACCGGGTGGAACATCCCTCCCTCTGCCTGCACCATCTCCCCTCCGCCTGCACCATCCCTCCCTCTGCCTACATGCAGTTTTTGTAGACCGCTTTGATCATAGACATGGAGCGCAGCTTCTCTGCGCACTCACTCACACCCCATACACCCATGCATCCACCCACCCATCCATGCATCCACCCATACACCCATCCATGCACCCATCTATCCATGCATCATGCATACATCCATCCACGCATCCATCCACCCATACATCATGCATCCATCCACCCACTGCATCCCCCTCCGACAACCTTTTCTGTATATAGAGATAACTGTAATCACTAGTATATGCAGTAGACCTTTGTACACTACCATTCCTATGTGACTCTTGAAGTATATCCATTCATATCCCTTCCCTATGTATATCGCAATATAACGAAAATCTACAGTCTCTTCTTTGTGTGACTACATCTAGTACATTTGCAATGTTTTCATATTTGTATCTTTTATCTAACGCATGTAATCCTAAATCCTTAAGTTTTGCAACATGTTCTTATGTAAAGCGCTCTGACACCTTCGGGAAAAGTTCGCGCTATATTACATCACAGGATCGGGGTAGTTTAGGGATGTAGGGGATAATTTCTAGGGTGCAGGGCAGGGGACATTTTTAGGCCCCCAGGGAGGGTAGGGAGCAGAGTTAGAGTAGTTCACGGGGGTAGGGAACAGTTTCTTAGGGTTATGGGCAGGGAGGCTGGGGGACTTTTGGGAGCATGGACTTCTTTTAAAGGGCTCAGGGCAGGGGAGGAGGGATAGTTTGCTGACCAGAGGGCATAACGATTGAAAGTGAGGGCAAAAGGCCACAAAAAACGAGGCAGACAGAGGACACCAAAAACGAGGGGACAGAGAGCAGAAGGACACGAAAAAGAGGGGGAAGAGTGGACAGAAGGGCACGAGAAACGAGTGATAGGCACAAATAATCAAGGGGGAAACGATTTAAACAGAGGCCAGAAGACCACCCAAAACGAGGGAAACAGAGGGTGCAACGATTTCAAATGAGGGCAAAAGGCCACAAAAAGCGAGGCAGACAGAGGACAACAAAAACGAGGGGACAGACAGCAGAAGGACACGAAAAAGAGGGGGAAGAGCGGACAGAAGGGCACGAGAAACGAGTGATAGGCACAAATAATCAAGGGGGAAACGATTTAAACAGAGGCCAGAAGACCACCCAAAACGAGGGAAACAGAGGGTGCAACGATTTCAAATGAGGGCAAAAGGCCACAAAAAGCGAGGCAGACAGAGGACAACAAAAACGAGGGGACAGACAGCAGAAGGACACGAAAAACAGGGGGAAGAGCGGACAGAAGGGCACGAGAAACGAGTGATAGGCACAAATAATCAAGGGGGAAACGATTTAAACAGAGGCCAGAAGACCACCCAAAACGAGGGAAACAGAGGGTGCAACGATTTCAAATGAGGGCAAAAGGCCACAAAAAGCGAGGCAGACAGAGGACACCAAAAACGAGGGGACAGAGAGCAGAAGGACACGAAAAAGAGGGGGAAGAGCGGACAGAAGGGCACGAGACACGAGTGATAGGCACAAAAAATCAAGGGGGAAACAATTTAAACAGAGGCCAGAAGACCACCCAAAACGAGGGAAACAGAGGGTGCAACGATTTGAACTGAGGGCAAAAGGCCACAAAAAGCGAGGCAGACAGAGGACACCAAAAACGAAGGGAACATAGAGCTGCAGAACGACACGAAAAAGAGGGGGAAGAGCGGACAGAAGGGCACGAGAAACGAGTCAAAGGCACAAAAAATAAAGGGGCTAACGATTTCAACAGAGGGCAGAAGACTTACTTATTCCAAACTATGTCGACAGGGTCACAGGCACAAATGGCTGGTGACGCGGTGGGCAATACTATATATACACCCACCCCCCCACAAACCCATTGGCCGAAGCTTTTTTTAAAGTGTAGGGTAACACATCGCGTTGTCATGTCGCGCAATGTTAAATCGGCGATGTGACACGCGATCCAATGAAATTGCCGCATTTGCGGCGCAAATGCTTGCGAGGAAATAACTGCCGGTGTAACGGCCGATGCGATGTCGTGGCCGCGATGGAAAGTGCCGCGATGCGTTTGACCGCGATGGTTCGTCATACAACCCTTTGTGAGAGGTGGTAGCACCAACAACCGTGTTAGGCGACAGGCAGAGGCCACGCGGGGCGGACATCAAAGGAAAAGTGGGAGGGGAAAAAAACTGATTAGCGGGGAAGCAGATTGCCTTCAAGAAAGCCCCTTTAAAGCTCTCGCGTTTGACGTGGCCAGCGAGTGGGGGTACGAAAGGGAGTGAGGGGGAGCAGAAGCCTTTGAGCACTGGATAATTAATGTTTCTGCTGACGGAAGGCAAAGAGTTGTCAAATATATTCAGTTTCTTGTTTGGATTGTTGCTTAAGTCCTGTGTTAACAGTGGAAGAAGGAGAAGTTTGAAGTAAACTGGAAATCAAAGCGGCCCAATTAACCACTTAATTTGGAGCAAGTACGCAGAGAGAGAAGGCAGGCGCTGGAGAGGGAGGGGGTGGGCTGCCCATATGGAGAGGGGAGTGGGCTGCCTGCTGGGCTGGGCTGCCTCTGATGATCTAATGCGAGTCACGGAAGGCAGGCTAACAGGTTACACAGTAGACCATGGGCTCACGAGGCGGTAAAGTAGAGACTCTTATACGGGGTTCAGTCAGTAAGGAAATTGTGTTCACGTCACATGCGCTATCACATTAAACATACAAAAGAAACGTATAAAAACACAATGGGGAGGGTGGGACTGCAACGGTGGATCAGGTGGGGTTATTGGAGGAAGGACGGGCAGGGAGGCAACATAGAAGCTGGCGTATTAGGGAAAAAAAGGTGTGGGACTGCGAGGAGCAGTCGAAGCAAAGATGAGCTTGGAGAGTGTGGGGATTTACAAGGAGAGCATGGGGAACAGGGATGTGAGGGGAAGCAGTACAGAGTTGAGTCCTAGAAAGCACATGCAGTCCAATGGAGTGCTGTAAAAAAGTAATTCCCGGAAGTGGGAAAAATGTAAGTCATCCATGCAAAATGATGGTAAAGAGGTTACCCTACCGAAAAAGAGCAAACACTAGAAGAGGAAGAAAGACGTTGACTAAGATGCTAGAAAATAACATTAACAGCCCAGTATCGTCCTGTGCTCGATGTCCTGGTGCAGTTTGCGCTATGTAGCGTGATTGGGCGAACGTCCCAGTAACCCGGTACTGGAAGCCAATAAACCGTTCTCTCCCACTTTTTGGGATACATCTGATTACAATGTCACATAGAAACATGTCCAAGCAGAAGCTTCCCTGTATATCACATGGTGCATCATCTATGCCCCGTTCTATCAGAAGCGAAGTCTAAATCGTCATAGTTTCTTGTTTGGATTGTTGCTTAAGTCCTGTGTTAACAGTGGAAGAAGGAGAAGTTTGAAGTAAACTGGAAATCAAAGCGGCCCAATTAACCACTTAATTTGGAGCAAGTACGCAGAGAGAGAAGGCAAATGGTGGGGGCCTGAAGGAGGAGGGGATGCGAGGGATGAGGGAACACGGCCTGGGGGAAGCTGGCTGGGGAGAGAATGCAGAGCGCACGCTGGGCGAAGCCCTTTGATGTGCTGTGAGCGGCCGGGAATGAATGATTAGGGGAGGAGAAGCGGGAAACTGAAAGTACGGCTGGCCTGCGGCCGGCCATGAATAATTAGGGGAGGAGAAGCCCTGGCCGTGAATGCGCGTGCATGTTGCTCACGTGGTTCACATGAACTGCATGAAAACGCCAGCAAAAAGCTGGTGGTTTCATGATGTTTTCGCCACTTGAATTCTCGCTCCGCTCGATGCGCATGCGCGCATCGATAGGTCGCTAGACCTAAAATAGAAAATGTAATAAAGATTGGCCTGAACCCACGGTCCCTATCCAACTACTTCTCTGTCGAACACACCCACAGAGTACCTGGAGGCCCTCCAAAGCCGGGCGCTCCCCTTTTCCCATCCTGGCGTGAATCTTCAATTTTCGTGACTGCGACGTTATCCTCCAGGCTGAGAGAAATGGACCACCCCTGAAATTCGAGAATTCAAGTGTAACCTTTTTCCAGATTTTACCTACAAGGTGCAGCTGAAATGTCCCTCTTTTCTGGAAGTTAACGTGCTCTCAGGGGGCACAATTTCAAATACACCACGCTCTTCCCGGCGAAGTTACATGTGCAGGTGAATAGCAAGTTGCTCTTCTTCCAGTCCCACGAGGAGGCCTGCGACTGGTTGGAGGGGTGGCGATCATCTCCGGACCGGTACGCTGCTTTCCATGATCACCCACAGGAATTCCAAACGTCTTCAAGGGAAAATTGCCTGAACTCATATGGTACAGGTATCGCTACACTCAGCACAAACTGGGTTTCACTTTTTGTATTTTGTAACTGGCTACGGCATTGAGTGTGTCCCTGGGCCACACTCCTGGGTTGTTGTGGATAAGAATCCTCGGCTAATTGTTTACAGGTCAATGTTATTTGTTTCTTTCATCAATGAGTATTTCAAGACATTTGGTTATCTGGGACTGGGCCCCTCGAGGAAATAGGAATGTTGGGACATGTTTTCTGAAGCGCTCGGGGCTATAGTCGTCTGACTTTGGGCTATTTGATTCTCTACGCTCTATTTTGGGCAATCACAATGTTTCTGCGGGGGGGGATAGGGTCGAATCTTGGGATACATTGGTTGTGTAGCATTTCCCTCTAATTGGGTTCTTTATGGGTATCCAAGCGCTCTGCAAATTGGGGTGGTGGGCAGTTCTGAGTCCACGTTGCAGGGAGGCAGGGTTGGGGGGGGGTTCCAGGGTGTTTTCTTAAGGGAGTTTTTTTATTTTTTGTTTCCTGTTTTGAGCAATCTGTCTGTGATGATTATGCACACTTGCACGGTAGTAGCTGATGCGCACTGTGATTTCCCTTATATATTTTTATGCTGTTTTGCATTGTGCACTATTGTTATTTGGCCCGTTCGGAGATGAGGTTCCTGTTTCATGATCCTTATGAGTGACACTCCTGTATTCTCCACCTCTCTGGGCCGACTCAAATTGATCACTTGGAATGTGAACGGGTTAGGTGATCGGATTAAAAGGGGATTAGTTTTACAATATCTGAAGCGTCACTCCCCTGACCTTGTACTTCTCCAAGAGACACATATCCCAGGCACCACATACAAAGCACTAAATCGCTGGGGCTACAAACTCCTCTATCATGCCTGTCCAGAGGGATGGGTATCCTTGCACGATCCTCCCTTCCCTTTCAGGTTAAGACAATCACACACGATTCAGATGGGCGATTTGTCACTGTGTCCAGGGATTGGGAGGGCCGCTCTCTCAATGTGACCTCACTATATATACCCCCCAAACTCCATTCCTTCACTCTGACTGCTCAGGGCTCACACATGCTGAACTTACCAGAGGGAGACATTTTATTAGGGGGTGACTGTAACGCCGCCCTGGTCGGAGAACAGGACTGTTTGCCATCCCGACGAACTGAACCACAGGGGAAATTATTGTCAGACTTTTTAACGGACCTAGGACTGATCGACACATGGTGCACACTCCACCCTTCAGATCGGCAATACATCTTGCTTTCTAGGGTTCATGGGAGCCTGTCTCGTATTGATTATCTTTTCTGCCAAGCCTCTCAACTTTTATGTTTAGTGACATAACCTTTTTACCCAGGGGCATATCCGACCATTCCCCGATCCTGGCCCATTATGGTGGTATTCCTCACCGCTCTCATCAAGACTTTCCCTTAACCCATGGTACCTCCGAGTCCCGAAGATACAGGATGAGCTGCTAAAGGCCTCGTCGGATTATTTTGCAGAAAATGAGGGTTCCGTCTACTCGGATGTGACATTATGGGAGGTTTATAAGACGGTGATTCGGGGGTGTGGAGTGGCTGCAGTAGCAGGCCATTGAAAGGAGAAACATAAGCGACTAGAGGACATTGAACTAGAAGTGGCCAATCTTGAACGCGATCTTATCGCGACTGCCTCTCCAGATACTTGCAGAGGCTTGCAGTGAAACAGAGGGAATATCATGACATAGCCAGTAAGGCAGCCCGGGCGAACTACAGTTCTATCCAGTGTCAGGGTTACAAAATAGGAGACAAGGTCAGTAAATTGTTGGCGTGGTTAGATAAGTGGGAAACTGCTAACAGATGGGTTGCTGAAATTAGGGCTCGAGACGGAGAGAGACGTAGTGATCGGGACCGAATTGCAGAGGTCCGCCAATCATTTGGAATGTCTCTATGTCCTTAAGTCTACTTCTAAGCAGGAGGAGGCCGCCAACCTACTTTCTACCCTCCCCCCACCAAGGTTGGGCCCACAGTATGTGACAGACTTTGACGCTCTTCTTGATGCTGAGGAGGTGTCCAAAGCTATTGGGGCATTGAGATCTGGGAGGGCCATGGGGGGTAAACATCGTTTACAACGCGGTGTTTACACCGCAGTGCTTTTACAATGATGCCATTACAACGCAAGTCGTTACTACGACTTGCGCTGGCTGGCGCTGTTGGGCAAGGAATGTTGTAATTTTATATTCCAACACCTTCCCTACTGTTACGTGGACTGGTGTTGGAATATAAAATTATAATATTCCAAAATCCGCGCCCTGCAACGCAAGTCGTTGTAACGACTTGCGTTGTAATGCCCGCGTTGTCAAGTACCTCAATCTTTTAGATCGCGTTGTACTGACATACATCCGCCATGGGGCCTAGTGGCCTTCCAATTGAGCTCTACAAAGCGGTCTCAGCAGTTCTGGCTCCATATTTAATACGAATGTATGATGAAAGCGTTTTGCTTGGGAGTCTGCCCGAGACACAGCGTTTGGCGAACATTGTAGTCATATACAAAGAAGGGAAACCCCGAAACCAATGCGGTTCCTATCGACCAATTTCCCTCTTTGATCCAGAGGTCAAAATCCTAGCTAAACTTTTGGCCCTCCGTCTGTCTCCCCATCTTTATAAGCTAATCCACCCGGACCAATGAGGTTTTATGCCGAACAAAAACACGGCGCTCAACCTCCGTCGCCTCTTTGGAGTATTGGGTAGGGCCTCCACCATACAAGAAGACACGATAATCGTGTCTTTAGATGGTCAAATGGCGTTTGACATGATGGAATGGCCATTTTTATTTGCCTCTCTGGAGAGATACGGCTTTGGTGCACATTTTATGTCCTGGGTGCGTTTATTATATACCAGTCTCTTGGCCCGAGTTTCGGTCAATGGTGGCCAATTGGCAATTTTTTAGCTTGGGAAGGGCACGAGGGAGGGCTGCCCCCTGTCACTGCTGCTCTTTCATTGTCAGACTTTTTAACGGACCTAGGACTGATCGACACATGGTGCACACTCCACCCTTCAGATCGGCAATAGGCTTGCTTTCCAGGGTTCATGGGAGCCTGTCTCGTATTGATTATCTTTTCTGCCAAGCCTCTCAACTTTTATGTTTAGTGACATAACCTTTTTACCCAGGGGCATATCCGACCATTCCCCGATCCTGGCCCATTATGGTGGTATTCCTCACCGCTCTCATCAAGACTTTCCCTTAACCCATGGTACCTCCGAGTCCCGAAGATACAGGATGAGCTGCTAAAGGCCTCGTCGGATTATTTTGCAGAACATGAGGGTTCCGTCTACTCGGATGTGACATTATGGGAGGTTTATAAGACGGTGATTCGGGGGTGTGGAGTAGCTGCAGTAGCAGGCCATTGAAAGGAGAAACATAAGCGACTAGAGGACATTGAACTGGAAGTGGCCAATCTTGAACGCGATCTTATCGCGACTGCCTCTCCAGATACTTGCAGAGGCTTGCAGTGAAACAGAGGGAATATCATGACATAGCCAGTGAGGCAGCCCGGGCGCACTACAGCTCTATCCAGTGTCAGGGTTACAAAATAGGAGACAAGGTCAGTAAATTGTTGGCGTGGTTAGATAAGTGGGAAACTGCTAACAGATGGGTTGCTGAAATTAGGGCTCCAGACGGAGAGAGACGTAGTGATCGGGACCGAATTGCAGAGGTCCGCCAATCATTTGGAATGTCTCTATGTCCTTAAGTCTACTTCTAAGCAGGAGGAGGCCGCCAACCTACTTTCTACCCTCCCCCCACCAAGGTTGGGCCCACAGGATGTGACAGACTTTGACGCTCTTCTTGATGCTGAGGAGGTGTCCAAAGCTATTGGGGCATTGAGATCTGGGAGGGCCATGGGGGATAAACATCGTTTACAACGCGGTGTTTACACCGCAGTGCTTTTACAACGATGCCATTACAACGCAAGTCGTTAGTACGACTTGCGCTGGATGGCGCTGTTGGGCAAGGAATGTTGTAATTTTATATTCCAACACCTTCCCTACTGTTACGTGGACTGGAATATAAAATTATAATATTCCAAAATCCGCGCCCTGCAACTCAAGTACCGCAATCTTTTAGATCGCGTTGTACTGACATACATCCGCCATGGGGCCTAGTGGCCTTCCAATTGAGCTCTACAAAGCGGTCTCAGCAGTTCTGGCTCCATATTTAATACGAATGTATGATGAAAGCGTTTTGCTTGGGAGTCTGCCCGAGACACAGCGTTTGGCGAACATTTTAGTCATATACAAAGAAGGGAAACCCCGAAACCAATGCGGTTCCTATCGACCAATTTCCCTCTTTGATCCAGAGGTCAAAATCCTAGCTAAACTTTTGGCCCTCCGTCTGTCTCCCCATCTTTATAAGCTAATCCACCCGGACCAATCAGGTTTTATGCCGAACAAAAACACGGCGCTCAACCTCCGTCGCCTCTTTGGAGTATTGGGTAGGGCCTCCACCATACAAGAAGACACGATAATCGTGTCTTTAGATGGTCAAATGGCGTTCGACATGATGGAATGGCCATTTTTATTTGCCTGTCTGGAGAGATACGGCTTTGGTGCACATTTTATGTCCTGGGTGCGTTTATTATATACCAGTCTCTTGGCCCGAGTTTCGGTCAATGGTGGCCAATTGGCAATTTTTTATCTTGGGAAGGGCACGAGGGAGGGCTGCCCCCTGTCACTGCTGCTCTTTCATTGTCAGACTTTTTAACGGACCTAGGACTGATCGACACATGGTGCACACTCCACCCTTCAGATCGGCAATAGGCTTGCTTTCCAGGGTTCATGGGAGCCTGTCTCGTATTGATTATCTTTTCTGCCAAGCCTCTCAACTTTTATGTTTAGTGACATAACCTTTTTACCCAGGGGCATATCCGACCATTCCCCGATCCTGGCCCATTATGGTGGTATTCCTCACCGCTCTCATCAAGACTTTCCCTTAACCCATGGTACCTCCGAGTCCCGAAGATACAGGATGAGCTGCTAAAGGCCTCGTCGGATTATTTTGCAGAAAATGAGGGTTCCGTCTACTCGGATGTGACATTATGGGAGGTTTATAAGACGGTGATTCGGGGGTGTGGAGTGGCTGCAGTAAAAGGCCATTGAAAGGAGAAACATAAGCGACTAGAGGACATTGAATTGGAAGTGGCCAATCTTGAACGCGATTTTATCGCGACTGCCTCTCCAGATACTTGCAGAGGCTTGCAGTGAAACAGAGGGAATATCATGACATAGCCAGTGAGGCAGCCCGGGCGCACTACAGCTCTATCCAGTGTCAGGGTTACAAAATAGGAGACAAGGTCAGTAAATTGTTGGCGTGGTTAGATAAGTGGAAAACTGCTAACAGATGGGTTGCTGAAATTAGTTCTCCAGACGGAGAGAGACGTAGTGATCGGGACCGAATTGCAGAGGTCCGCCAATCATTTGGAATGTCTCTATGTCCTTAAGTCTACTTCTAAGCAGGAGGAGGCCGCCGACCTACTTTCTACCCTCCCCCCACCAAGGTTGGGCCCACAGGATGTGACAGACTTTAACGCTCCTCTTGATGCTGAGGAGGTGTCCAAAGCTATTGGGGCATTGAGATCTGGGAGGGCCATGGGGGGTAAACATTGTTTACAACGCGGTGTTTACACCGCAGTGCTTTTACAACGATGCCATTACAACGCAAGTCGTTACTACGACATGCGCTGGATGGCGCTGTTGGGCAAGGAATGTTGTAATTTTATATTCCAACACCTTCCCTACTGTTACGTGGACTGGTGTTGGAATATAAAATTATAATATTCCAAAATCCGCGCCCTGCAACGCAAGTCGTTGTAATGCGTTGTAATGCCCGCGTTGTCAAGTACCGCGATCTTTTAGATCGCGTTGTACTGACATACATCCGCCATGGGGCCTAGTGGCCTTCCAATTGAGCTCTACAAAGCGGTCTCAGCAGTTCTGGCTCCATATTTAATACGAATGTATAATGAAAGCGTTTTGCTTGGGAGTCTGCCCGAGACACAGCGTTTGGCGAACATTGTAGTCTTATACAAAGAGGGAAACCCCGAAACCAATGCGGTTCCTATCGACCAATTTCCCTCTGCCCCCTGTCACTGCTGCTCTTCCATCTGGCACTAGAGCCCTTGGCGGTCTGGATTAGAGGGGACCCATCTATTCTTGGGCTGAATTGGGCTCCGGATTAGTCAGACAGAATATCCCTCTATGCCGATGACATTCTTTTATATTTAGCCAAACCTTGGTCTTCGCTCCATGCATTGCTCCATGTCCTTACCCTTTTTCGGAAGTATTCAGGCTACAATATCAACTGGGACAAGTCCATGATATATGTCTTCCGTGGTGATCCTCCACGAATTCACCCGGGCTGTACGGCCAGTATAGTTATGGAGGGCTTCCAATATTTGGGTATCTATGCCATGAGAGACTTGGACTTCTTTCACAGGAGAAACCTCCTTCCTCCCTTGCATTGCCTCCGGGCTAACATGCAATGTTGGAGGGCGCTGCCCCTTACCCTACTTGGTAGGGCAGTCATCTTCAAAATGATGGCGCTTCCCCGCTTTTTACACGCCCTGCAGAATACATCTTATCCTGTCTCCCCACAATATTTTTTAACAATTGATTCTGAGGTCCGTACTCTATTATGGAATGGCGGCACTTCCCAAATTGCTCTGACTAAACTCCTACATAGTTGGTATGATGGTGGAATTGCACTTCCTGCAATTAAACCGTATTACTGGGCCTCGCAGATGATGGTCCTCAATCATTGGGCCCATGGCCCCATTACGGATCCAGCGTACAGGATGGACTTCTTTAACATGACGGCGGGCAATTACATGAGGGCGCAGTATGGTGGACCTAAGCACTTCCCTGTCTTTCCACCCACCTCCACTACAGTCTAGATCTGGCACGAGGCTACAGCCGCGCTGGGCTGGAAGGATAAAATCTCACAAATTACTTCATTATTGGAATTCTGCCACCTTGGGATGCTGTGGAGTTTCTCCGGATTTAATAAATGGGACTTGATTGGCCTCTCCGCAGACATGTGGGCAAAGGGGGCGGTGATTTCATTTGCTGAATTGCTGGCAAAATACCAACTACACGAGGGGGAAACATTCTGTTACCAACAACCGTATAGCGCACTTACCAAAGCCATCCCCAAAGGTTTCGATCTCCCCGTCCCATCCCCTTTAGAAGCTAGGCTCCTAGATGACTACCTTCCGGACAAGGCTATTTCCTTAACTTACCGTAAGATACTTACCAACCTACCGCAACCACTTTGTAAAATCCGCATGAAATGGGTGGACGATCTGGGGGAACTGACTGATGAGGACTGGAGGGAGGCATTGGCATCTCCCAGGGAGGTGGCAATCTGATCCCAATTTAAACATATACAACTGAAAATATTACACAGGGCCTATTATACTTCCACGGCTTTGGTTCAGATGGGATTGACAACCTCCCCACTTTGTTCCCGTGATTGTGGCGCCTTCGGTACTTTCCTATACCAGTGGTGGGGCTGTCCTATTCTCCAACACTATTGCCACGGGATTGTATCCACTATGTCCCAAATATATCAGAAACCAATAGAACCCTCCCCCAAGCTCTGCCTCCTGAACATCTGGGACGCTACCGATCTCAACCACATCGAACAACTGTGGGTCTCTTTGGGCTGTATCATAGCTAAGCGGAACATTGCCAGAGCATGGAAGGGGGGAGCTGTGCCTTGACATACGGACTGGGCTGAAGACGTGGACTGGTGCAAGCAAGCCGAAAGGGAGATATATGAGGGCAGAGGTTGCCCAGGCAAATGGACTAAAATATGGGGCCCATGGAACTAGCACAGAAGACTTTTATGTACCCCTTTTGCAGCGGGCACTGCATATAATGTCAAAAGGGAGTCCCCTTGAGGATTCAATATAATTCTGTGCCTGTATGTCATTATTATTGTTTACTGTAATTTCACTAGTCGTATATGTGATGCATTTATTTTACATGCTGTGCTATTCCTGACGATTGCTCCCTTTTAGGTTGTTTTTGTTGTATCATTATTTTGTGTGTTTTCAATAAAAAGATGTAAATAAAAGATTGGCCCAAACGTCCATCGCATGGGCAGGGAGAGTAATAAAGGTTAGCGCAAAAACCCAGAAGAAAGTGCAATAAGTACTTGACCTTACCTGCCCTAAGGCGAAAAAGGAGTTTACATTCCCAGCAACTCATCGGTTTGGTCTGATACCCAGCTAATTATTAATCGATCTCCATATTTAAGAATAAGGCCATGCTTGGTTTGCTGGTCTCTTTGGTCATTCTATCTTCGTTGTACCTCTTATGTAAGTCCTTTTTGCTTACTGTGCCAAAATCATTGGGTTTATCAAAGGCATATCTTATAGCCAACCCTACACAAACTGGATCTCACCCCAGCTAACCATGGGATATTCATTCCTTTATCGCAATTAAGGCAGCCCATTATGATGTCTCTTGTAAGACACACCAACTTATTTTTCCAAATAGCGAGCCAAAACAGTGCAGGGCGGGCTCCAATATGATCTTCAACATAGTGTAGATTTAATTCACAATGACACACATTTTGGGGAGAGGAAATTGGGGCCCCTAAAATTTTATGACAGGACCTGTTTTCTTCGTTATGAATGTTACGATAATTGGAGATGTCCCAAACCTCAGGCCCTTCGGTTGCTGTGGGTGTGCACTGAGCCTTAAAAAAAATTAAATATGTCAAATAGCCCCCCTCTCCTCGAATGTGGTAGACAAAGTATTGTGTTAAAGGACTCATAAGATCTATTGTTACCCCCATCAGGTCCCAGGGCCTTGCCACTCACACTCTGATCGATGACCTCCTGTGAGAAGTTGGCCTGGTATATGAGGTTCACTATTCTAGTGAGCACCTTGCACCAGTCCAAACAACTCTTATGGTGATTGGTTGTAAGTCAACTGTTGGACAGGCCCCATGAAGGGCTCGCCCCCTCCCCGCATGACAGGGCCCTGGACCCGGCCTTCCAGGTACTACCCGCAGAAGCAACCCCCAACCCGTCCCCCATGGGACGTCTGCTCCCGGGAATCCCCGTGTCCCTGGCCTGGGCCACCGTCAGCACTCTTGCCCGGACCAGCCGCCATCTTAGACACTGCGCCACGAGGCCGCGTGGCCTCAGCTCGACCCCAACCCCGGGCCTGGCCAGGTCCCGACATCCCGGCACCACCATCCACCCAGGAGGTGAACGGACCACTTGGCAGGTCAATGGGAGTAAGGAGTGTCGATGGCTCTCCCCCGCCAGGTGCCGATCACCCCCAGCCTCCCCGGGCGCTGGCTCCACCCCCCTGCTGGGTGTCTGGACTCCCTCATCCCGGACCCCCCCGACCTCCAAGAGCGAGGGTCCGGACATCAAAGAGCGCCAGACCTATAACTGAGGCAGCCCCAGAACAGGAAGGCAGTTGTATCCTGGAGTCGAGAGACACCGCGACGAACTCATCCTTGACGGACTGCTGGCGCTGCCGCAGCCCTGCCTTGTGAACTATTGTCCTGCCTGCTGGCGCTGCCGCGGCCTTCTGCAACCTTCATCCTCGTGGGACCTGCTGGCGCTGCCGCGGCCCGTTGTCACCTTCATCCTCGTGGGACCTGCTGGCGCTGCCGCGGCCCGTTGTAACCCTCATCCTCGTGGGACCTGCTGGCGCTGCCGCGGCCCGTTGTAACCTTCATCCTCTTCGGGACCTGCTGGCGCTGCCGCGGTCTGACCCGTCCGAACACCGAGCTCGAGGATTGTGAGCTATCACCGGTCCACCGCCGTACCTACGGGTACCAAGACTGTCCCGCTACCCCCTTTCCCTACTAGAGACTAGAACGGAGAGGACCACCGTGTCCTGAGCACCTTGTATCATACTGCCTCATTTCAAGAACTGCCTATAAAAGGTATTAATCTGATCTTCGTGTGGTGTCCATCTGTGGGGGGGGGAGTTACCTGTCTGTGCGATCGCTGGAGACGGTCCTCATTGGAGGCCTCTCCCCTTGTGCTCGGCCGACCCTCCAGGTCCCCGTCTAACATTGGTGGCCAGCGGCGCGATCCGAACCAACCCGTACCGTACAGACAGTAACTCACCCTACGACTAAAACCACAATGACGACCAAAGAGAGCGGAGCGGCAGAGAAGTTCCAGATGGAAAAGCTGGAAGAATACAACCACCGAGAGCTCAAACAATTTTGCATGGACTTAGGCATTGCTACCACCGGGCTAAGCACAAAAGAAGACTTCAAAAACGCCCTAGAGGCCTGGACAGAGACGAATACAGCCACCCCCCGGCACCCCGAAGCCCCGGAAGTCAACACCACCCTGACGGAAGAACGGAGAACAGGCCCCTCCCGAGAAGAGATCCAGGAGCGGGAAAAAAATAGACTACACGAGTTAGACTTGGCACGGCTCAAATTAGACGGAGAATTGAAGCTGGCGGAACAAAAAATAAACTTAGAACACTTACGGCTCAGAGAAGAGCGAGAGGAAAAACAGAGACAGAGGGATCTCGAAGAAAAAAGACTGGCATACGAACACGAGTGCAAACTAGCAGAGATAGAAATACGCAAACTGAACACAAACCTAGGGGTGCCCGAGCCACCGCGCTCCCCGGGTACTACCGAGCAGAAGGTCCACATCCCCAAGGATGTGGTCCGAGAATATCACCGAAACGACGACATACAGCAGTGGTTCAAGGCCTATGAGATCGCCATGACTGCCCACCGGGTCGCTCGAAGTGACTGGGGAGCCGGTCTATGGGGGAGATTCGTCAATGAGGGCCGTGATGCCCTGCTACAGCTTCCGGACCATCAAATGACGTCCTATGACCACATGAAGGCCGCCCTCCTCAGTCGATATGGGCTTACGCCCGAAATGTACCGCCAGAGGTTCCGCAACTGCACCCGGATCCCAGGTACAACTTGGTTGGAATACGTGAACTATTTCAGCCGAGCCTTCGAGGGCTGGATCAAGGGCAACCACGTAGCCACTTACGAACAACTCTTCAATCTCATTGTGTGGGAGCACCTCTCCAACAACTGTTTCGTCGAGCTCAGGCAGCACCTCCTCGACAGTAAATTGACTGAACCACGGCAGCTCGCCACCGAGGCGGATCGGTGGGAGAGCACCCGAGTGGCCCGGAGTGGGCCGAACGAGCAGAACAGAACCAACCAAGGTCATCATCGTCCCCGGGGAGGAGGAGGAGGACAGGGCCGGGGCAGAGACGCTGTCCCAGTCGCTCCCGCTAACACCACCCCGTCCCCAGCAGGCCGGGGAAACCCCCCGATGCACCCGGGGTTCCGAGCCAACGTGACGTGTCATCGATGCCAGCGAGTCGGCCACTATGCCAGTGACCCGACCTGCCCGAAGAACCAAGTTCCCGGGCCCCGCCAGGTGGCGGCCGCCGCCCTAGGAGAAGAACAAGTCTCCGAAGACCCTGAAGCATACGAGTCGGAGCAGTTCGAGTGGGAACCCGCCGCCATGACCCTGGCCTGCCTAGGAGGAAGAGACAGGGTCCCGCGGACTCCCCTGCCCGCTAACACTCGGAAGTACAGCCAATGGGTGAGCATAAATGGGCGCAAGGCGGAGGCACTGCGTGACACCGGGGCCAGTGTGACGGCCGTCCGTTGTCACCTGGTGACCCCAGAACAAATCCTGCCAAACGTGCTTTGCCCCGTCCGATCGGCAGACAATTCGGAGAGCCTGTGTCGGATGGCCTGCGTCCCCTTCGAATGGGGAGGAGTGTCCGGCATGCTAAAAGTAACTGTCCGTGACGATGCCCCCGTGGACTGCCTCCTGGGGAACGATCTCGAGAGCTCCCCGTGGGCAGCTGTTGAAAGAAGAGAGCATCTGGGGATGTTGGGTCTCCCGGACTGGGCGTGCATAACCACCCGGTCCATGGCCACCCGCACCATCCCTAGACCAGAAGAACCCGAATGGTCAGCACCTCCGCCCTCGATCGCTCCAGAGGAAGACTTCATCCATACCGACCACCCGGAACCCACCACAGAGGGGTCCGCACAGCCCCCCGAACTTCCCGACCTGGCTCAGTGGCGGCAAGAAGGGGGGCCCACCCAAGAACAATTCCGGCAGGAGCAAAAGACCTGTCCCTCCCTCGAGGGACTGCGACAGCAAGCGCTCGCCCAGGGCCAAGGAGACACCACCGGGACCCACTGGGTTTATTGGGACAATGATCTCTTGTACAGCGAGCAGAGAATCGCAGAGCTGGGGGCCGGTCGAGTGCTGGTGGTGCCCCTCCACTTCAGAGACTTCCTGTTGAACTTGGCCCATGATGTCCCCCTGGCTGGGCACCTGGGGCAAGACAAGACCTACCACCGCCTGGTGACTCACTTTTTTTGGCCCAAAATGAGAAATGACGTCTCCAACCACTGCCGGTCCTGCCCGACCTGCCAGGCCAGCGGGAAGAGCGGCCGCAAACTCAAGGCACCCCTACAACCATTCCCCGTGGTGACCACCCCGTTCGAAAGGGTGGGAATAGACATTGTGGGGCCCCTGGACCCCCGAACAGCACAAGGGCATCGCTTCATCCTGGTCCTGGTGGACCACGCCACCCGCTATCCTGAGGCGGTCCCCCTTCGTACTATAACAGCCCCAGTAGTGGGTCGAGCCTTAATGGGGATCTTCTCTCGAGTGGGCTTCCCCCGGGAAGTCGTCAGCGACAGGGGTACGAACTTTATTTCAAAGTATATGAAATCCCTCTGGCAGCAGTGCGGGGTCACTTACCGATTCACAACCCCCTATCACCCCCAGGGAAACGGACTGGTCGAGCGGTTCAACCGCACTCTCAAGGGGATGATCATGGGGCTAGAAGAACCCCTGCGCCGCAAGTGGGACGTGCTACTACCGTGCCTCCTCTTCGCCTACCGAGAAGTCCCCCAGAAGTCCCTCGGCTTCAGCCCCTTCGAACTCCTGTACGGACACCCCGTTCGTGGGCCTCTCAGCCTAGTGAAGGAGGAATGGGAAATGGCCCCCCGAAAAACCCCTCCGGACGTCTACAAGTACCTCCTGACCCTCCGCAATCAGACCCAGAAATTCAGGGAGATCGCCAAAGCCAATCTGGAGGCCAGTCAAGAGGACATGAAGAAGTGGTACGATCAACATGCCGCCTCCATCGAGTTTGAACCGGCTCAGCAGGTTTGGGTGATGTCCCCCATCGAACCGTGTGCCTTGCAGGACAAATGGACAGGGCCCTTCAAGGTGATCGAGCGCAAGAGCCCCGTCACCTATCTCATCGACCTGGAGTCCCCCCGGAACCCCCTCCGGGTTCTCCACGCCAACAGACTCAAACCCCACTTCGTGCGCTCAGAGCTCAGCCTGCTGATGGCTACCGACAGTGGCGCGGAAGGAGACTCCGAGCCCCTCCCTGACCTACTGAGGACCCGTGAAAGAGATGGTTCGGTGGACGGGGTCCGACTCTCCGAGGCCCTGACCCCAGAGCAGCGTCAAGATTGTCGGGCCCTCCTGCGGCCGTTCGCAAACCTGTTCTCCCTCGCACCCGGAGTCACCTCTTGGTGCCTGCACGACGTGGACACTGGGGACAGTCCTCCTGTCCGACACCGGGCGTACCGAGTACCGGATCGGGTACGTACATGCATCCAAGAAGAAGTCTCCAAGATGCTCGCCCTCGGGGTCATCGAACCTTCGGACAGTCCCTGGGCCAGCCCGGTCGTCCTGGTCCCCAAGGCCGCGGCCCCGGGCACTACACCGGAACTCCGATTCTGCATCGACTATCGGGGTCTGAACGCGGTCACCCGAACCGACGCTCACCCTATCCCCCGAGCAGATGAACTAGTCGACCGCATGGGGGCAGCTCGCTACCTAAGCATCTTCGACCTGACAGCGGGCTACTGGCAGATCGGCCTCACCCCCAGGGCCCAAGAACGTTCCGCTTTCTCCACCCCGGATGGGCACTACCATTTCAGAGTGATGCCCTTCGGCATGAAGAACGCTCCAGCCACTTTTCAAAGACTGGTGAACCAGGTATTGGCGGGCCTCGAAGAATTCAGCACCGCCTACCTGGACGACATCGCGGTATACAGCCGCCACTGGACAGACCACCTCCACCACCTCCGAGAGGTCCTGCAGGCCCTCCAACAGGCCGGCCTCACCATAAAGGCCAGCAAGTGCCAAATCGGCCAGGGGTCCGTGACCTACCTCGGACACCAAGTGGGGAGCGGTCTGGTGGCCCCCCTCCAACTCAAGGTAGCTGCCATTCAGTCCTGGCAACCCCCCGAAACACAAACCGAGGTCCGAGCCTTCCTGGGGCTCACCGGATACTACCGGCGGTTCGTGAAGGACTATGGCAGCATTGTGGGGCCCCTCACGGAACTCACGTCTAAGAACCACCCAAAAAGAGTCAACTGGACTCCCGACTGTCAAGCGGCCTTTGAGAAGCTGAAGGCCGCCATGTGCACCGCCCCTGTACTCCAGGCCCCCGACTACAGCCGCGAGTTCATCGTGCAGACCGATGCCTCCGACCATGGTATTGGGGCCGTCCTCTCACAACTGAACCCCGAAGGAGTCGACCAACCAGTGGCCTTCATCAGCAGACGCCTACTGCCCCGAGAACAGCGCTGGAGCACCATTGAGCGAGAGGCCTTCGCAGTAGTATGGGCCCTCAAGAAGCTCCGGCCGTACCTCTTCGGAACCCATTTCCGGGTACAAACAGATCATCGGCCCCTGCAATGGCTCATGCAAATGCGGGGGGAGAACCCCAAACTATTGCGATGGTCCATCTCCCTGCAGGGGATGGACTTCACTGTAGAGCATCGCCCTGGTCAAGACCACGCCAACGCGGACGGCCTGTCCCGCTTTTTCCGCCTCGACGAGGAAAGTCCCCAAGAAGATGGGTGACTATCCCCGCCTTCAGCTGGGGGGGACGCATGTTGGACAGGCCCCATGAAGGGCTCGCCCCCTCCCCGCATGACAGGGCCCTGGACCCGGCCTTCCAGGTACTACCCGCAGAAGCAACCCCCAACCCGTCCCCCATGGGACGTCTGCTCCCGGGAATCCCCGTGTCCCTGGCCTGGGCCACCGTCAGCACTCTTGCCCGGACCAGCCGCCATCTTAGACACTGCGCCACGAGGCCGCGTGGCCTCAGCTCGACCCCAACCCCGGGCCTGGCCAGGTCCCGACATCCCGGCACCACCATCCACCCAGGAGGTGAACGGACCACTTGGCAGGTCAATGGGAGTAAGGAGTGTCGATGGCTCTCCCCCGCCAGGTGCCGATCACCCCCAGCCTCCCCGGGCGCTGGCTCCACCCCCCTGCTGGGTGTCTGGACTCCCTCATCCCGGACCCCCCGACCTCCAAGAGCGAGGGTCCGGACATCAAAGAGCGCCAGACCTATAACTGAGGCAGCCCAAGAACAGGAAGGCAGTTGTATCCTGGAGTCGAGAGACACCGCGACGAACTCATCCTTGACGGACTGCTGGCGCTGCCGCAGCCCTGCCTTGTGAACTATTGTCCTGCCTGCTGGCGCTGCCGCGGCCTTCTGCAACCTTCATCCTCGTGGGACCTGCTGGCGCTGCCGCGGCCCGTTGTCACCTTCATCCTCGTGGGACCTGCTGGCGCTGCCGCGGCCCGTTGTAACCCTCATCCTCGTGGGACCTGCTGGCACTGCCGCGGCCCGTTGTAACCTTCATCCTCTTCGGGACCTGCTGGCGCTGCCGCGGTCTGACCCGTCCGAACACCGAGCTCGAGGATTGTGAGCTATCACCGGTCCACCGCCGTACCTACGGGTACCAAGACTGTCCCGCTACCCCCTTTCCCTACTAGAGACTAGAACAGAGAGGGCCACCGTGTCCTGAGCACCTTGTATCATACTGCCTCATTTCAAGAACTGCCTATAAAAGGTATTAATCTGATCTTCGTGTGGTGTCCATCTGTGGGGGGGGAAGTTACCTGTCTGTGCGATCGCTGGAGACGGTCCTCATTGGAGGCCTCTCCCCTTGTGCTCGGCCGACCCTCCAGGTCCCCGTCTAACATGAACCTTATATACCAGCTATCCTAGGGGTAGCATGGACAAAAGCAGTCTTAGGCTAAACTCAAGAGGGCATGTGAAGCCAGCTGTTTTACCATATGCAAACCTTTTAATACCAAATGAAGGGACACCACACAAGTTATATATTATAAAAATATATGTATTTATTACTAGAATAATCCTCTGTACGCTTTATGAGGGCAGAAGCACAAGCGTTTAAACAAAGAACTTATATAACATACAAAAGTTGCACAATTATGGATAGGCCCTGGTGGCCCGTAAAACCATTTACTATAATAGTGGTATAAGAACCACGTCACGAACAATGGTAAGGCCTAGGGCCTTGGAAATCGCTGGGGCTACACTGGACTAACAACAGTTAGGACGTGGGAGGCCCACAGGATGCGGGTGCAGTGTCTAAATGCACACGCGTGCACCAATAGAAGTCAATGGCGCGTAAAAGTTAGGAAGTTGCAGATTTGGAAGTCTTCCGACTGGACTAGAACCTAACCACTTAAAACTAGGAGACTAGGGATGTAAATCTGTACAGGAGCACCGTATTAAAGGTGTTACCTCACCCACAGGAAGCGGATGCATAGGTGTCAAAGTGTGTCGGGTTTCGTCATGGAGTTCTATGGAGCCTTGGAGAAAAGATGCTGCAGGCGACCAGGAGAGAAGAGTCCGGTTGGATCCAAGGGCGGATCGAAGATGTAGAGTACCTGAAAGCAGAGGGGACAGAGTCTGGGTCACTAGCCAGTGACCACAGTGGACCCAGGAAGGAACCAGGCGATGTCGGGCGCAATCAGGTGGTTGTCGCGAAGCTTGTCTCTGCTGCCACGTAGACCAGTAGGCATCGACGATGACTAGGAGCTGGGCACGCACTGTCCCACAAAGGTTCTCACTGTCGGCGGTGTCAGCTTCCGGATTGGAGTCAACAAGCCTTGGTAAAGCAAACCCACGCAGGAACTGAAGAGGGCTTCTTACTCAAGCCAGCAAGGACTGAGGGGCTTCTCCTTCACAGGGAAGCAAGGGCAAGTCAGGAGCAACCCGACCAGCAGTGTAGATTTTGGGTTTCATTGTCACAGAGGCCACTAGCCAATGGGCAAATGACCGTACAGATGTGTCAAGCAGGAAAATGCAAAAGGACCCCACGCAGCACTCGGTGAGTGTGGAGGGGTGATCTTTGGTGCAGTTGATGCTCGGGGTTGGGCTTCTCAATCCCTAATGCACAGCTTCGAGGGTGCCTCGGGGACTGCAAAGGAAGCATCATGCAGTCTTTTCAAGATGGCCAGTCCCACGTTACACGTCGCCTTCACGGGTTTCAGCTTTGCTGTGGCTGTGGATCAGGCTGAAGGAAGTCTGGAAGTCCAGGTCTTGTCAGGCTCTGTGGTCGGGCTCCGGAGGGAGCGTCGGACAAAGCAAGTCATTGAGCGCTTGTTGGTGCCTGCTAGCGCAGGATGGCCACTCCTTGCCCCCAAGGGAGATTCTTCAGTATCTTCTTGTAAAGTAGATGGTAGAAGGTCCAGAGTTCTGTATCAAAGTTTCAGTCAGGAAAATCTGATGTTTTAGGACGCAGCTCCTACCTTTATTCCAAATCAAGGGGCTGGATTACCTTCTAGGTCCCTCTTATGGGTGGGACCAGGGAAGGGGTGGTTACACCCCTTTCCCTTTGTTCAGTTTCACACCAGAGCTGGGGCTGGTGTGCCCCAGCACCGGTTTGAACTGGCCTATGCATGGGGCACCTTGTGCGCCCCAGGCATGTCTCGTTTCTTTCATCCCTCCCTGCCTCAATCCACTATCTCCTGTCTGGGGTGGTGCTAGCACCTCCCTGTGACAGGAAACCTTTTATCCAAGCCTCCCGTGCTGGAAGGGCGTCCAGCAGCAGGAGGTCAGACTTGTGTCTGTGGCAGCAGCATCATTTTTGTGATGCTGGGGCTCTGGTTGATTTTAACCGCGTTTAAGGAATGTAACATATCTTCTCCCACTAGAAGGGGGGAATGCTACCCCCGTCGCCAGAACTGGCGATGGGGTAGTATTCCAAAGCGTATGACACCTTACACGACATGTTTCGATAAAGCCAAACCAAAGTTAGCAATAACCGTGAGGATTATAATGCACTTAAGAGTATATGGTATGGCAATATCATATAACAGCTATAAGGACATGGTTCCAAAAGCTGCAGACAGGCTCAGCTCATGCTAGAGCACCATCTCACATAAAACCAAGCACTCTGCCTTCAGGATTGTTAAGGCCTGCCATAGGAGTGACTTATAGGTGCATATGTGTCTAAATGTAAAGGTAGATATAGGAATACTATATATAAGCAAGGGGTGATTACACCACCTTGCCCCAGCTGAGTGATCAGCCAGTTGTGTCAAATTGGAAGGCCAGCCAGGGGTGGCAAAAGATATGCTGCAGCCCGTGGTAGGCCTTGGGTGCCTCTATTCCCTGGGTGCCTATGGCACACTGTACAGGGACTCACAAGAGTGACCCAAATACCAATTGGTGATGTACCTAAAGTACATGGTGTTGAATTTAGAGAGAGAACAGCAGGGCTGTGGGTCTGATTAGCAGGCCCACAGCCACATTAAGTCGATAACCAGTGAAGTAAAAAGCAAAAAGTGGGGTGACCATAGGATAGCAGACCCTACTCTCCTACATAACCCCCCCAAAACGAAGGGACATTAAACTTAACCTTGACCAGATAAGTCTTCATGTTCTAAGTGGAAATATCTGGAGAGACCATCTGCATTACCATGGTCAGTCCCAGGCCTATGTTCCACTGTAAAGTCCATCCACTGTAGGGAAATGGACCACCTGCGTAGTTTGGGATTTTCACCCTACATCTGATTTAGCCACAAGAGGGGCTTATGGTCTGTCTGAATCTTGAAGTGAGTGCCAAACAAGTATGGCCTCAGCTTCTTCAGGGCCCAAACTACAGCAAAGGCCTCCCTCTCAATAGCTGATCAACGTTTCTCTCTAGGGGTCAGCCTTCTGCTAATAAAAGCAATGGGCTGGTCTTGACCAGCTACATTAAGTTGTGAAAGCACAGCTCCCACCCCCAACTCAGAAGCATCTGTTTGGACAATGAACTCTTTGGAGTAGTCAGGACTCTTTAAGATAGGTGCAGAGCACATGGCCTTCTTCAGGTCATCAAATGCCTTTTGACAGCTTACTGTCCACTGAACCTTTTTGGCATCTTCTTTGAAGTCAAGTCATTGAGTGGTGTCACAATGGACGCATAATTCTTGACAAATTTTCTGTAGTACCCAGACAGGCCCACGAAAGCTCTGACCTGAGTCTGGGTAGTTGGAGGAGTCCAGTCCTTTATGATCTGGATCTTGCTCTCCAGTGGTTGAACCTGACCCCCACCTACAAGGTGGTCCAGGTACACAACCTTACTCTGCCCTATCTGGCACTTTGTGGCCTTGATAGTTAGGCCTGCCTTTTGCAGGGCCTCCAAAACTTTCTTTAGGTAGATCAGCTGATCCTCCCAGGTGGAGCTAAAGACAGCAATATCATCCAGAAAAGCTGCACAAAGGTCATCCAACCCAGTGAGGACTTGGTTCACCAACCTTTGGAAAGTGGCAGGTGCATTCTTCAAACCAATGGGCATCACCACAAATTGGTAATGACCTCCAGGGGTTGAGAAAGATGTTTTGGCTTTGGCATCCTCAGCTTACCTGATCTGCCAGTAGCCAGCTGTCAAATCCAATGTGCTCAGAAACTTGGCAAAAGCCAATCTATCAATGAGCTCATCTGCTCTTGGAATGGGGTGAGCATCTGTCCTAGTGACAGCATTGAGACCTCTATAGTCCACACAGAACCTCATCTCTCTCTTTCCATCTTGTGTGTGAGGTTTTGGTACAAGGACTACTGGGCTGGCCCAGGGGCTCTCTGATGGCTCAATCACTCCCAACTCCAACATTTTCTGCACCTCAGTCTTTATACAATCCCTGACATGGTCAGGTTGCCTGTAGATTTTATTCTTCACAGGCAGACTGTCACCAGTATCCACCTCATGGGTGCACCAGTTAGTTTGACTAGGTGTGAATGAAAACATATGTCTGTAAGACTGAAGAACTTGTCTACAGTCCTGTTGCTGCTGGTCAGTGAGGGTGCCAGCTAAGGTCACTCCATCAACTGAACCTTCATCAGGGTTCTGAGTTAGCAGGTATGGGAGAGGGTCACTCTCTTCCTCCTGTCCCTCATCTGTAGCCATGAGCAAGCCCATGTCTGCCCTGTCAACACATGCTTTGAGTCTGTTGACATTCTAAATCCACATTTGTAAAGCGCACAATCACCCGTAAGGGTCTCTAGGCGCTGGGGGCCGTCGGGAAGATTAAGCAAGCTATTGCCCAGAGTCACATGGTGCTGGGCTAATCTGCCGCCGGTGCCGGGGATCGAACCGTGATCCCCAGATTCCGGAGTCAGTCGCCCTGGCCACGGCGCCACACCTCTTCCACATGGAAGCACCCTGTGGGGGCTCCTAGGGGTGCCAAGGTCCACCAAATAGGTGACCTATCCCTTTTTCTCAACAATGGTGTGGGGTCCAGACCATTTGTCTTGGAGAGCTGCTGGAGCCACTGGCTCCAACACCCACACATTCTGTCCTGGCTGGTACTCAGTCAGCACAGCCTTTTGGTCATGCCAAGCTTTTGGAAGTTCCTGGCTGGCCTCAAGGTTTTTGGATGCCTTCTTCATGTACTCAGCCATCCGGGAGCGAAGACCAAGTACATAGTCCAGAAATGTCGAGCTTAGGCTTTTTGAGAGGTAACTCCCATCCTTCCTTCACCAAACACAGGGGTCCCCTTACAGCATGCCCAAACAAAAGCTCAAAAGGGCTGTAGCCAACCCCCTTTGTGGGACCTCTCTGTAAGCAAACAGAAGGCAGGGCAGAAGGATGTCCCATTTTCGCCTAAGCGGTTCAGGTAAACTCTTGATCATACCCTTTAGGGTCTTGTTGAATCTTTCAACAAGCCCATTGCACTGTGGATGGTAGGGTGTAGTGAACTTATAGTTAACACCACACTCTTTCCACATTGCTTTTAGATATCCAGACATGAAGTTGGTATCTCTGTCTGAAAGTACCTCCTTTGGAAAGCCCACTCTTGAGCAAACTCCCAGGAGGGCTCTTGCCACAACAGGAGCTGTTGTGGTCCTTAGGAGAATAGCCTCTGGATACCTGGTGGCATGATCCACTACCACCAGTATAAATCTGTGCCCAGATGCTGTTTGGGGATCCATTGGTCATACAATGTCGATCCCAACTCTTTCAAAGTGTACCCGCACCACAGGTAATGGTATAAGGGGTGCCTTTGTGGTGCCACCTGACTTGCCACTGGCTTGGCAGGTTTCACAGGAGCGACAAAACTCCCTGGCATCTTCTGAAATGTGAGGCCAGTGAAAGTGAGGGACAAGCCTGTCCCAAGTCTTATTCTGGCCAAGGTGTCCTGCAAGGGGAATATCATGGGCCAAGGTAAGAAGAAAACCTCTAAAGGTCTGAGGTATAACCAACCTCCTGATAGCACCAGGCTTGGGGTCTCTACCCTCAGAATAAAGAAGTCCTTCATCCCAATAAACCTTATGGGTACCTGTGGCATTCCCTGCAACCTCAGCAGCAGCTTGCTGTCTGAGGGGTTCAAGAGTAGGACAGTCCAATTGCGCCTGCCTCAAGTCTGCCCTTGAAGGTCCCCCTGCCCCTAAGAACTCAACCTGATCAGGCTCAAGCTCCTCTGGGACAGTTCCTTCAGGGGTCTCACAATCAGCTTCCTGGGAAGGCTGATCCTCACTTGAGACCAGGGGGGAAGACACTGCCTTAACCCTACTGCTCCTCCTCTTGGATGGTACTTGGTCCATAGTTTCAGGATCCAAGACCTGTTCAGTGTTGCACGTTTTGGCCTGTGACCTGGTCTCAGCAAGGACATCTGCTGAAATACCTAGCATCTCTGCATGAGTCCTGTACTCCACTTTTGACCATACTGAATCCTCTAGATCATTGCCCAAAAGACATTCAACTGGGAAGTCTGCACTTACCACAACTCTTTTGAGGCCAGTTACCCCTCCCCAGGAGTAATTAACAACTGCCACACTATGATGGGTAGTGACATTGCTAGCATTGGTCACCAGGTAAGTTATCACCCAGTACAATCTGCCCAGGGTCCACAAAGTTAGGTGTTACCATAGTGACACTGGTACATGTGTCCCTGTAGGCCTGAGCCACTTTATCATTAATCAAAGGCGTCTGCCTGTACTTGCCCAAAGTTCTGGGACTCACAGTAGTGGACATAGCCATGTCCACATCACAGATCAAGACTGCCTGAGTTGGAATCCTGACTAAGCCAGTCTCCATCTCAGTACCCATGGTTAACCCCACTATAGCTTTAGTTTGGGGGCTGCCACTGCTGACTGTACTAGGGGGTGCAGTTGCCTTAGGGGCTGCAGTGGCAGGGGCTGTAACTTTCTTGGTGCACTTACTAAACCAGTGAGAGACTGACTTACAGTAATTACACCAAGGTTTCTTTGGGCCATCATTCTTCTTCTTTTTCTTTCCAGTTTGGGAACCCCCCCTCATTAGAAGTATTTGGGGGCCTGAAGAAGACTTCTGGTCTTTTTGTTTTTTATCTCCACCCTTCTGGTCTGCCTTTTTCTGATCACCTCCATGGTTCTGGGGTTTCTGCTTAACCCTGGTTCTGACCCATTTGTCTGCCTTCTTTCCCAATTCTTGGGGAGAGGTCAGGTCTGGGTCAATCAGGTGCTGATGCACAACTGGTTCTGACAGTTATTAAGGATTTGCTCTCTCATGATCAAATTATACAATCCTGTATAGTCCTTAACTTTCCTATCCAGCAACCAACCTTCAGGAGCCTTAGTGGCACAATCAACAAAATCAGTCCAGTCATGAGTCTGAACTTTTTGGGTTTCTCTCAACAACAACCTGTATTGCTCAGTGATTAGGCCAAACCCACCAGTAAGAGCACTCTTCAGGACAGTGTAGTTTTTAGCATCCTCAGGGCTAACAGTGAGGAGTTTGTCTCTTTCTTTTTCTGAAAAGGAGAGCCACAAGATTGCTGCCCACTGATCTTGGGGAACCTGCTGTACCATGCAGGCTCTCTCCAGAGCAGTCATCCATTTGTGGATGTCATCCTCATCTTTGTAAGGGGGCACAATCTTACTCATGTTTCTATGATCATAGGACCTGTCTTTATCCTTTGAGATATTGCTGCCACCAGTGGAATCTAATCCACTTAATTTTTGTTCCCTTGCTAAAGCAAGTTTATCTTGGGCCAGGGCTGTTTCCTCTTTCTCTATCTGAAGTTGGACAGCTCTCATCCTAGATCATGCTCTTTTCTCTTAGGGGAAATCATTCCCCTTTGAGAACCCCTTGAGGCATTAGAGAAGAGAGACTCCCTGGAAGGAGATCTTTCCCTTCTATTGCCTGGGAGCAGCCTACTATTAGGTCTGGAGAGGTGCAACCCTTCTCCATTCCCATGTAAACTTAGGTTAGCCTGGCTAAGCCTTCTGACCTGAACCTGGCCATTTCCTCCATCATCCGAATCATCCTCATCTACCTCTTCAACTTCTGGGTTGATGGCCTCATCATCTGTGGGGGTTACTCCTTCTCCTGCATTACCTGAGGGGCCTGCTCCAGAATCCTTCTCAAGATCAGCTGTCTCTAGGACTTGTATCAGGATTTGTATGGTAGGGTTATGACCCTTTTTCAGCCTCCTTGAGGTACACACGGCACTCAATTCTCTGAAGCTGAGTTTTTCATAGCTGGAGGGTGCCCTGGGAGGGTCACTTTCCACAGGTAGAGAACTGGATTGTTCACCTGTGCCAGACATGAATAGTGAGGTGTGGTGAGTGCACCTACCTACACTAAGTGTTTACCTACTAGAACCTTTCTAGGAGTTGTAGTCAGGGGGTGCTAAGCCCTTTGGTCTACAACTACTACGTTCAGTAGAACTTAAGTATTTAAGCTTTGTTTATATGTACCTATGGTACTTGATGTGATCTTTCAAATGATATTGTCAAAGATTACAATTGGTAAATCAACAGCAAGCTCAAATCCCAACCACTGCACACCAATGTGAGAAGTTGGTCTGGTATATTCTAGTGAGCACCTTGCATCAGTTCAAACAACCCTTATGGTGATTGGTTGTAAGTCAACCTTATAGACCAGCTCTCCTAGGGGTAGCATGGTGGACAAAAGCAGTCTTAGGCTAAACTCAAGAGGGCATGTGAAGCCAGCTGTTTTACCGTATGCAAACCTTTTAATACCAAATGAAAGGTGCTAGTAACCAATAGGTACGTGCCAATATCATCATAAACATAGATGAAATACTGTAATCATTTGCTAACTGCGTAAATGCAGATACATGATGTCGTTATAAGCTAGTAGCTATGTTGTTTGATTTTACTGTATCAAGAGATGAAAGATAATTAAATAAATAAAATAATTCATATTATACAATTTACTTTAGTACATGCATGCTAATAAACAATAATTTTATGTATAATAGCGCGCATGTTACGTTTAATTAAATTCATATATATACACCACAGCAGCAAGTTTAAAAGGAAAAGATTTGGGAAAAGGGGTGGTAAAGACTGTGCAAAGAATGCAATGTGCAAATGATGCAGTAAACATATTATACCAACATTACACAAAAATATTCATACAATTTTTGTAAAAAGTAAAAAAGTAAATGTAAGTATCTTGTGCCTCTACAGAGTAACCTGGTTCTTTTCCTAATTAGTTCATTGTTGTTGACTGGCGTAGAGGCAAATATTGCTCCCTCTATTCTCTATTTACAGGTAATCTTGAGCTACTATGGCATAATTGTTCCCCAGTGGGCTATAGACACCTTCAAAATTAGACAGACATCTATATGTGTGCAAATATGGCAAATTAATTTTTGTTAAGAGCTGTTACGTGCTACCCTGTGTGACAAATAATATACGAAAATGTGCAAAATAACATTACTAATATAAAGTTAACTGAATATAAGTCTGAGGCAGCCTTTCTATGGGATAATTCTGAATCTGGTATGTATGTTGGTTTGTATTTATAAATATGTATGGCAGTCCTCCCCTGCATTGAGCCCATTGGGATTTTTCGTGTCAAGTAGGATGATGTAGCGTGTCTCTAATCTGCGCAAGAGTAACTCGCGGTCACCGCCTCTTCTTTGTGGTGGGACAGTGTCTATTACAAAGTACCGCAAATCAGACGCTTTCTTGTTGTGGACCTCACCTATAAAAAGTATATGTATTTATTACTAGAATAATCCTCTGTACTCTTTATGAGGGCAGAAGCACAAGCGTTTAAACAAAGAACGTATATAACATACAAAAGTTGCACAATTATGGATAGGCCCTGGTGGCCCGTAAAACCATATACTAAAATAGTGGTATAAGAACCACGTCACGAACAATGGTAAGGCCTAGGGCCTTGGAAATCGCTGGGGCTACACTGGACTAACAACAGTTAGGACGTGGGAGGCCCACAGGATGCGGGGGCAGTGTCTAAATGCACACGCGTGCACCAATAGAAGTCAATGGCGCGTAAAAGTTAGAAAGTTGCAGATTTGGAAGTCTAATGACTGGACTAGAACTTAACCACTTAAAACTAGGACACTAGGGATGTAAATCTCTACAGGAGCACCGCAGTACTCGTGTTACTTCACCCACAGGAAGCGGGTGCATAGGTGTCATAGTGTGTCGGGTTTCGTCGTGGAGTTCTATGGAGCCTTGGAGAAAAGATGCCGCAGGTGACCAGGAGAGAAGAGTCCGGTTGGATCGAAGGGCGGATCAAAGATGTAGAGTACCTGAAAGCAGAGGGGACAGAGTCTGGGTCACTAGCCAGTGACCAGAGTGGAACCAGGAAGGAACCAGGCGATGTCGGGCGCAATCAGGTGCTTGTTGCGAAGCTTGTCTCTGCTGCCACGTAGACCAGGAGGCATCGACGATGACCAGGAGCTGGGTACAGACTGTCCCACAAAGGCTCTCGCTGTGGGCGGTGTCGGCTTCCGGATTGGAGTCAACAAGTCTTGGTAAAGGCAACCCACGCAGGATCTGAAGAGGGCTTCTTACTCAGGCCAACAAGGACTGAGGGGCTTCTCCTTCACAGGGAAGCAAGGGCCAATCTGGAGCAACTAGACCAGCAGTGTAGATTTCGGGTTTTGTTGTCACAGAGGCCACTAGCCAATGGGCAAGTGACAGCAGGAAAATACAAAAGGCCCCACGCAGCACTCGGTGAGTGTGGAGGGTTGATCTTCGGTGCAGTTGATGCTCGGGGCTAAGGCTTCTTAATCCCCAATGCACAGCTTCGAGGGTGCCTCGGGGGCTGCACAGGAAGGGTCTCGCAGTCTTTTCAAGATGGCCGGTCCCACGTTACACGTCGCCTCCACGGGTCTCAGCTTTGCTGTGGCTGTGGATCGGGCTGAAGGAAGTCTGGAAGTCCGGGTCTTGTCAGGCTTTGTGGTCGAGCTCTGGCGGGAGCATCGGACAAAGCAAGTCGTTGAGCGCTTGCTGCTGCCTGCTGGCGCAGGATGGCCACTCCTTGGCCACAAGGGAGATTCTTCAGTATCTTCTTGTAAAGTAGATGGTAGAAGGTCCAGGTTCTGTATCAAGTTTCAGTCAGGATAATCTGATGTCTTAGGACGCACCTCCTACCTTTATTCCAAATCAAGGGGCTGGATTACCTGCTAGGTCCCTCCTATGGGTGGGACCAGGGAAAGGGGTGGTTACACCCCTTTCCCTTTGTCCAGTTTCGCGCCAGAGCTGGGGCTGGCGGGCCCCAGCACCGGTTTGAACTGGCCTATACATGGGGCACCTTGTGCGCCCCAGGCATGTCTCGTTTCTTTCATCCCTCCCTGCCTCAATCCACTATCTCCTGTCTGTGGTGGTGCTAGCACCTCCCTGTGACAGGAAACCTTTTGTCCAAGCCTCCCATGCTGGAAGGGCTCCCAGCATCAGGAGGTCAGACTTGTGTCTGTGGCAGCAGCATCCATTTTGTGATGCTGGGGCTCTGGTTGATTTTAACCGCGTTTAAGGAAAGTAACATGTCGTCTCCCTCTAGAAGGGTGGAATGCTACCCCCGTCGCCAGAACTGGCGAGGGAGTAGTATTCCAAACCGCATGACACCTTACACGACATGTTTCGATAAAGCCAAACCAAAGTTAGCAATAGCCGCGAGGATTATAATGCACATAAGAGTATATGGTATGGCAATATCATAGAACAGCTATAAGGACATGGTTCCGAAAGCTGCAGACAGGCTCAGCTCATCCTAGAGCACCATCTCACATAAAACCAAGCACTCTGCCTTCAGGATTGTTAAGGCCTGCCATAGGAGTGACTTATAGGTGCATATGTGTCTATATGTAAAGGTAGATATGGGAATACTATATCTAAGCAAGGGGTGATTACACCACCTTGCCCCAGCTGAGTAATCAGCCAGTTGTGTCAAATTGGAAGGCCAGCCAGGGGTGACAAAAGATATGCTGCAGCCCCTGGTAGGCCTTGGGTGCCTCTATGCCCTGGGTGCCTATGGCACACTGTACAGGGGCTCACAAGAGTGACCCAAATACCAATTGGTGATGTACCTAAAGTACATGGTGTTGAATTTAGAGAGAGAACAGCAGGGCTGTGGGTCTGATTAGCAGGCCTACAGCCACATTAAGTCGAAAACCAGTGAAGCAAAAAGCAAAAAGTGGGGTGACCATAGGAAAGCAGACCCTACTCTCCTACACCTCCATTACTTCGGACAGGGACACTGTTACCTCTTTAGGGATGGACACCAAAGGTATCTCTCTTTCTAATGATGTGACCATATATATCATAGAGAAATGCACCTCCCAGGCCTTACTAGTTATGTTGCAGCTCATTGGCTTTAACATCTGATCTATTGTTACATGTACTTGACAGCCGCCCAGAAAAGTTTACTATTCTTTTTCCGTGCCACGTAAGTCAGAAGATCCCATCTTTGGTCCAGAACCTCTTACCTCCTAAAGGAAGTGGCCTCCTTACATTTTTTCCTTAAGGAAGTCACCACCTGTGGATCCCTAGGCCTAGACACGAGGGGCTGTTGGAACTGGTGATTCGCTTTTGAGCATTCATAGTTAAACCACCTAGGACTATGGGGGGATAGACGGGCAGGTTTCATACACTGTATTTTAATTTTAAAACAAAGCTGTGAAAAAACTGTGGTTAGATCAGGGTGAGCTTCATGCTCTATCACACAAATCTCAAATAATGCTAAATTCTCCTTAACTACTTTATCGAGTAAATGGGCATGGTCGACACCTCTCCACGCTAATTGCAAGTTATCCGTGGAGTTATCCAAATTCCCAGAATCACATTCAATTCTAATTAATCGGGTTGTGATCCCCATATTGGGCCACAAGGCACTCGCATTCCATGCCCGGCTCCACGCCAGTGAGCCGGGCTTCTTACCCATTTAAAGTTTGAGAATAGGTTGAGATCGTATCGGCCCCAAGACCTCTAATCATTCGCTTTACCAGATAAAACTGGGGGCTCCGAGCGCCAGCTATCCTGAGGGAAACTTCGGAGTGAACCAGCTACTAGATTGTCCGATAAGTCTTTCGCTCCTATACCCAGGTCGGACGACCGATTTGCACGTCAGGACCGCTACGGACCTCTACCTGAGTTTCCTCTGGCTTCGCCCTGCCCAGGTATAGTTCACCATCTTTCGGGTCATATTGGGTAACAACAACCGTACCATACAGAAACAAGCATTGGCATAGCCAATAGGTCTCGCCTTTGGGACCTTGCAAGTATTTAGCCATGCAGCACATTATCCTGGGTGATACAACATCTATTAATACTTCATGTGCCACAGGTGAATGGGGTAGCAGAGCCACCAATCAAGCCAGGCGGGGCTTTTACAGGCCACAAGAGAGTGAAAAAGCTGTGAGAGTCAGGTACTATATTAAGGCGTCTGTAGAGACAGAGAGAGTGAGAGACGAACAGTGAGAGGGACAGGCATAGATCATTACAGAAGCATAGACAGGGATAGAGAGAGACAGAGCAAGAAAAGGGCAGTGAGACAGGCTATACAGATAAGTGTACCTGCAATGTAAAGCTTTTATGTAGCGCTTTCAAGAAACTATTATGGATGGCTGGTCGCTTTATGATAGGAGATAAGCAACGAAGAAAATGACATACAATTGAAAAGCTGAACAAACAGGGTGGCGATAGAGGAATGAAACAGGGGTGGGGCACCACCACCACCCAGTGAGGGCTTCTAAAATGGATAAAAACAGGTGTAAATGTAAAAAAAGAAATACCATAGAGCCGTAAGCCCTAAGTATAATTCAGCGTTATAGGGGGCGGAGTGATGGACAGCAGCCAAGACACTCCTGCAGGAGTGTCCTTAAAGGACAGTAAGGCTTTTGCATTCAGTCGTACGTTGAGTGCAGGAGAGACTCTGAATGGCAGTAAGGCTGGTGCAAAATCACTCAACATGGCAGGCTTGCAGGATGATTCTAATGGACAGTAAGGCTGATGCAGAGTCACTTGTGTCTTGCGTGCAGGAGTGACTAAAGGACAGCAAAGCTGGTGCAGAGTCCATCACACGTCACGCTGGAGACACATCTCCTCTGGGTGTCTGGTAGAGCTGGGGTCAGTCAGTCACCTGTCAAGAAGGTTTGTTGGCATCAATAAAGGGCCCTCTTGGCATCAGCGCCTTTACATCTTCGTTGTCACCCGTTGGGTCGCATACCTTGGCACTCACTCACTGACATGTCTTTTTTAGCGGGAATCTCTGTCAGAGGTGCACCTAGATCAAAATGAGATTTTTTATTTTTTTATTTATGAAGTTTTCTATAGCGCTGTCAAGACCCAGAGGTAACAGAGCGCTTTACAGTAGAGAATAGCATATAATCAACAAAAGCATGATATATGAAGGGTTTTCGACAATTCACGAGTGTCACAATGAGCGCTGCATATGTGTACTGCAGAGTTTCTTTGGTTTCAAGGGTTCAATACACTTTACAGAATCACATATAAACACCAAAGGCATGACATAGGAAAGGTATTGACAATCCACGAGTAATAGTAGGAGCTGCATAAATGTACTGCAGAGCTTCTTTGGTATCAAGGTTCCCTGCGGGCACAAAGTTCTGGTGTTGCAGTCTGTTACATCTTATCCACAGCCAAGAGAACGGATGAGGAACAAGGACTTGAGTTGTGTTTTAAATTCCACAAAGGACGGTATGGTTCTGATGTGTGTGGGGGTGGTGTTCCAAATTTTAGGGGCGTTTCCCGTGAAAGAGCAGTCCACTGTTCTTTTCTTTCTGGTTTTAGGTATGATGAGCAGGAGGGAGTTAGAGCTTCTCAGATTCCTGGCTTGACCAGCTTTTTTGAGTTTTTTTGCCAGGTATTCGGGTTTGCCGGTATGGAGGGCTTTGTGGGTTAGGCAGGCCGTCCTGAAGTTACTTCGCATTTCTACTGGTAGCCATTTGAGTTCTTTGAGTGCCGGGGAGATGTGATCAGATTTTTTGATGCCGGTGATCATTAAGGCTGCCGCATGTAATGTTCTTTTGATCGGTGCCTGGTGTGATTTAGGAATACCTGTTAGGATTGCGTTCCCATAGTCCAGTCTTGACAGTACCAGGGATTGAGTGGCCAGTTAGAGATCCTTGTTATGAATGTAGGGTTTGATTTTGTTCAGAAGTTTGAGGTTAAAGAATGCACTTTTGGCAGAGCTCTTAATGTGTTTCATCATGTTTAGTTTTGGGTCCAGGGTGACGCCAAGAGATTTAACAGAGTCTGCTAGAGTATGATTCCCTTTGAGCGCATCGATTGTCTTTAGCCATTCAGTGATTTGAGGATTGTCATCCTTGTTCGAGATGAGGAGAGTCTCGGTCTTGTCTGGATTTAGTTTCAGATGGTTGTTTGTTAGCCATTCTTGAACATCTTTCAGGACATCATTTAGTCTTTGGATGTCAGTGAGAGAGGAGGTTTCCAGATAGATCTGCGTGTCATCCGCGTAGAGGTGGAAGCGGATGTTGGTTTTATTGAGTAGTTTGGCGAGCGGTTCCATATAGATGTTAAAAAGCTGTGGAGAGAGCACCGATCCTTGGGGGACGCCCTTGTTAACTTGCTGGGTTTCGGAGGTGAAGTTCTTGATTTTTATTAATTGGGTGCGGTTGTGTATAAAGGAGGAGAACCACTTGAGAACTACCTCGCCGAGGCCAGCTCTTTCTTGGAGAGCCTTGATGAGGAGTTTGTGGTCCACTGTGTCAAATGCTGCCGAGAGGTCAAGGAGAATGAGGAGGCAGCATTTGTCTGAGTCTAGGGAACCATGGATGTCATCTATGATGTTCAGCATCGCGGTTTCTGTGCTGCAGCCTTTTCTAAAGCCAGACTGGTGGGGGTCTAGAAGGTTGATGTTGTCCAGGTGTTGTGTCAGTTGATGAAGAACACAGCGTTCAAGTGTTTTTGAGAGCAAGGGGAGGTTGGATATAGGTCTGAAATTGTTCAGATCTGTCGAGTCTAGACCAGGTTTTTTCAGCTGGGGGGTGACTTGTCCCATTTTTAGGCAATCAGGGACCACTCCATTTTTTAAGGAGCTGTTTATGATTTTGCCCCAAATAGGTGCAAAAGCGTGTTTCAATTTCTTCATTAGTAGGGGAGGAATGGGATCAGAGATGTGGGCTGATGGTTTGGAGGACGCGATCAGCGAGATTATCTCTGTTTCTAGAACGGGACGAAAGCTGAGCCAGGGGGTGAGAGAAGAGCCAGGAGAGAGGGCAGGGGGTACAGCCGAGCTGCTCTTCTTAGGGAGTGATTCATTGATGTCTAGTGATAGTTCGATTCTTGCTATCTTATCGTTGAAGAAATGAGAAAGTTATCACAGAGTTCTTTGGACGCCTGTACAGATGAGGACACTGGTTTGGAGGTTTGTTATCTGATGATGCTGTAGAGTTCCTTCGGTCTGTTTTTGGCCTTGTCCAGTGCCTCGCGGAAGAAGTTGGATTTCTTATTTTTGATGTGGTTGTTGTACTTCCTACGGGCTGATTTCAGTTGGTCACGAAGGATGGCAGTCAAGTTATTTCTTCATTTTCTTTCTTTGACTCTTAGGATTCTCCTTTCTCTGTTGAGGTCATCGTTGAACCAAGTTCTAGAAGGAGTGGTTCTGCTTCATTTGAGCTTTAGTGGAGCTAGCTTGTCGAGAATGGACCCTAGCTCGGAATTGTACCGATCAGTGAGATCTTTGGTGGAGAGGTGGGCTTTGTTGTCCGGGAGGAGTGAGCTTAACTGCGCTGCCAGGGTATCCAGGGGTACTTGGGAGATGTTTCTCATCCATTTTGAGGGGTCATGTGGAGGTTGGTAGGAGATAGTGGGGTGATTGATATGAAATAGGATCATGTGGTGGTCTGACCAGTCGACGGGAAGTATGTGGTTGATCGTGATAGAGTTCTTTTGCGAAATGATGGCATCCAATGTGGCTCCTTTGTAATGAGTTTCCTCAATGCAGTGTTGTTTAAGGTTTTTATCCTCGAGGAGGCTAGATAGCGATTGGATTAGAGGGTTGTGTGTCTCGTTCCATCGTAGATTCAGGTCCCCAAGAATTAGGCTATTGGATGTAATGAGTGTATTTTCCACAGAGACCTGGGGCTGCAGCTAATGGAAGCTGTGCATAAATTTGGCAGCTCAATGTCCATCGTTTTTAAATCTGGCACCGTTTATGAATTGGAATAACTGACATCGAAGCCATCAGCGTTTGTCCCCGTGCCAAAGCCTGAATCTAGAAAGTGCAGTTTGCTTTCCCAGCGATACAGCTGTTTTACAAAGATTAAAAAAAACACAGTAAGAGCCAACGGATTCTGCTTTCATCTTAATGAGCACGAGTAACAGGTTGCCGACCCTGTGATACCTGCTTGCTCTCACCAGTGAAGGAGGTTTGGAGGGGTGAGGGTGGGGTCATGGGGACCCAGTGCTTGTTACGCCCATGGCACTGTTGAACGTTAGGCTGGGCCTGGTGGGTCGCCAGGCGCTGCAGCATTGTACTAACAACAAACTAAAGAACAACTTAAGGTCCACACACGACAGAAAATTAGACTCCAGCCTAGTAATATGTTTCTGCCTTCAAATCCCAAAAAGATACCTTGTATTGGTGTGTACTCAGCCGAGAACACGATAAGGGGTTCCTACGTCACAAATGCATAGGTGAGAGCAAAATGATACTGGGCAATTTGTGGGCTCTGGTGTTGGGCTGGGTGTGTGTACAACACTCTCAATTAATACTCAAAGGCTGAGAAGTGTAAGATAACTCAGAGCAAACAAGACAGGTCGGTGGCAGAACGGTGGGACACAGCCTGGGGAATTAAGAGCAACCGATGAGTAAGCGGTGCGCTGTGATCTCAGCGTGCCTGAAGAACGAAAAGGCGCTTTGCGGGCATGGTGTAGATGGAAGCATGACCAGGCAAGCATTATGCGTGGAGTGGCGAGGGTAGAGGAGCAAGAACAGACAGCATTTTATGCAAATTCAGTTACTCACATTGTGTAGCCACGAGCCAGGAAACGTTTGAAGTGCAAGGAGGTAAAACTGATTTATTCATCTCACAAATGTTTCCTAACATGTTGCCGAGCGTGTAAAGTTCTGTCCATACTTTTTACTTGCTCTTTTTTGAGAGCCTTCGATGCCCAGATCGCAGCGCCTTATTAGGGAATTTTGAATTGCTATTTGCTTGTTTATTTGTGGTCTTCATTCCGCTCCGTAAAGCTGTTTTTTGTGGCTTGTATTTTTCTCTGTAAAAAACAGCACATCGCCAAAATGTGAAAATGAGAAGATGGCAGTGTTTCCCACGCCTCTTGTCTTGATAGATGTAGGGTCCGAGTTTCGGGATCCATCCGTCCATCACCACCCCCTTTTGTACTGCTTCTACCCAGAACAAGCATTGGCCGCGCATCCACAAAATAAAATAAACAAGCATTGGCCGCGCTGCCATCGGCGCCGCGAAAGTGAAAGTAATTACGGCTGTAAGGGTGCCCAAGAGATGGTGCCTATGCTCTTAGGCACGCGCCTGCGCGCGTAACCACTCCCTGGTGGCTGGAGAAAGCCCTTCAAAAAGCCAGTTACTAAATGTCTCACTGATAGCGCATGCACGCTGGATCAGCGGGACCTAAAAAACGCTCTAGATTAGACAAAATACAAACATAATTAATTATGGTGGCACAGCCCCTGAACATGGCTTGTGTTGTGTGGTTGCCATGGTAGGCCACAACATCCATAACATTACTCAAATTTTGGGATGCCACGTGTTCCGCTAGCTTTACGGGTTGTACTAAGATTCCCAAAAAGAGGATCCTGTGGGGCCAGATTTGCATTAAAGTCACCTCTCAAACATATGCCAAATAATTAGCATTCTCCACAAGCAAATCTCTTAGCGATTTGATCTAATCTAAGAGGCTTAGGAAGTTAGTGCTAGGCTTTGTTTGGAAATCAGGTATAGGGTCATACCCCTTTTATATCTTACAACCTGAACATTTCTATTATGGGTGGGTATGGCCTTCACACAACCCCCATTGCAATATTTACCCATATGGCCAATCCAGCAGAAGCATGCCCCATTTTAGATGATGTTGCAAAAATATTATGGCACTTGAACCAATCAAGACATATGTCACTAGTAGCCCAGGTTTCCTGGAACATTAAAGTGTCATATTGGCTAATTAGTTGTACCTAGTCAGTTAATGTTATCCTTAATTGTAGACCGGCCAGTTTCCAGCTAAGTATTTCAGGACCTGATTATCCCATACAGGACCCCCTTCTGCACTGAAATAAACGTCTATCAGGGGCTTGTGCAGTGAGCTTAACAGTGACAGGTCGGCCGCATCAGCTCTTTTTGGACTCAGTCAATTCAAGTCTTCAAGCTAGGTTAGCATTGCAAATGTATTCTGGTCACTAAGGTAAAAAAGTACTATGTAGCTCCCCCTAAAGATGGTTTATAGAAATAACCAAAGGGAAGTACCCAAGTATTAGTGTTTCTACAATCAGACATCTCATGCTGTTTCAATATTGCCCTAACTAGAGATGTTCTATATAAGTTTATTACAATGATATATCCTTTGATGTTCTTTACAAATCTGCCGACCCAACCCACCATCGCGCAAGAATTCACTGTCCACACCTCTTTAGGAGCAAGAAAGGCCACTTTATTTTAAGACAGGTGCATCATAAATTTCGTAAACACATTCATTATTTATTTATTTACCATAATTCAACTCTACAGTGAGCCTACGAAACCTAAATCCCAAAACCCCGAACTAACTCTTGCCTACTACCCCTAGTACTACCCAAAGAGCTACCCTTCAGGATGGCCAACCCGCTCCAGGCTGCCCACCCCACTAGCAAAAACCCGCCTCCTAAAAGAACAAAGACACCTGCCCTAACAGTGGCAAACCTACAAAACAAAGCAGCACCTAGAGCACCGCAAAAATAAAAACCCAGAAAATAAAATAAAAAAGAGGGAGGGTGGGTGGGGCAAAACAAAACCTCCCTTCTAGCTTCCCGCCACGCAGTTCCCAACCGCCAGCCTGCCTCCCTTATATCTCCTCCCCTAATCAGTCCCCACCTGTTGTCCTGCCTCTCGCGCGAACATACCCAGGAAGAGACCGGCTCGCGCCTAGCTCTCCCTGGGTCCCCCCTCGCGCAAGAATTCACTGTCCACACCTCTTTAGGAGCAAGAAAGGCCACTTTATTTTAAGACAGGTGCATCATAAATTTCGTAAACACATTCATTATTTATTTATTTACCATAATTCAACTCTACAGTGAGCCTACGAAACCTAAATCCCAAAACCCCGAACTAACTCTTGCCTACTACCCCTAGTACTACCCAAAGAGCTACCCTTCAGGATGGCCAACCCGCTCCAGGCTGCCCACCCCACTAGCAAAAACCCGCCACCCAGGAAAACCTTTAGCGTTTTCCTGCCCCACCTAAAATTGGAAAGGAAGGAGCACACCACAACTGCACCTGAAGAACTTTGCTAATCAACTCCCTGAGCTCCAAAAGGTAAAAAGAAATGCCCAATGAAGACAGATGTACACCATCCTCACAGAATAAATGCTGTTCAGAGACTTTTAAATGGTAATGATCCAAACTGTAGATACCCAAATAGTGACAAAAAAGTCGCATTGTTCTATTAACTTTCCGTCGAGCCTTTTCCAGGGCGGAATGGTTCCTCGCCCCACGCCATTGCAAACGAGGCACAAACTCAGTCCATATCGGCATGGTGCTCACCCATGTGGTCTTGATGATTTCCAGGTCTTGCTTCATTAATTTCAACAAAGTCAAACCAGAGAGTGAAACTAAGTCATTTTCGCCCAAATGCAGCACCAGGAGATCCGGAGGGCCCCCCAAACACTGTGAAACCAAAGCAGCCAAGGCGGGAAAAAGCCCACCCCAGCGCATACCCCCCGTTCCATGCCAGGAGACTTCGTGCGTCATGCTGTTTAAACCAAGTGATCTCCCACAAAGCTGACTGGCAGAGGCTAAAGCTGCCCGTTTAACAAAAGAGTGCCCCAATATCCACACCCGTCTTTTGGATCCGGCGACTGAGGGCCAAGGACCTAGGAGAAAAAGAAATGTTAGGCAAGCAAAAAATGTACTATTTTCTCACATATTTTTCACAGCACTTGGAACGCCACCGTCCAATACGACGAATTTGTGACCAATCCCACCCCAACCTAGCGGCCTCCGTCGCCGCACCGATTCTAAATGAATGGGTACCAAATTGAACAGGATCCGTCCCCAGGCGCAACAAAACCTTGCGTAATACAGCCAACAATTGAGATGCAACTATGGGACTACCATCAGCATGACAAAAAACGGGCCCCTGGAAAAAATGCTGGGAGGACACAAAAACTTCCCATTCTCCTACCGGGCAACATGCAGAGACACCACTCCTGCCCAGGAACACCCACTTACCCCTCCCCATCTGGTCGGTTTTGGACGCCCGCAGCCACAGCCGCACTCTGTCACTTTCCAACACCACCTCACTGCTGGTCATACCCACCCTACCCCGCAGCCCCAACAACTCTGATGCCCGAAATGCCCCAAAGAACAACCAAACAAAACATAAACGAAATTTGGCACACTCAAAAGCATCATGGCAACACACCTCCAATTCCGTCAACATCAACTGGAGCAAATCAAAAGTCACCGGCTGCCGGAGCTGTTGACCACCAGCCCGAAGCCTAGTCAAACCTTTCAACACTTTACGAACCAACACCCCCCCAACAGGATCCCTCCCCCACCAAAGCTGCCCATAAAAAGAAACCCCAGCCAACTTGCCAGAAATGGTTGTGGGCGATAGGCCCTTGTCCGCCAAATGTAAAACAAACTGTAAGATGCATTGTTCATCTGATAACCCGGCCCTGATTGGCCCCGTCAAATCCTTACCAAACTGCAGAAACTCATGCCAGGCCTTCACATAACCCCGCCTTGTGGAGTCAGCCACTGAATTTTCGACCAATTGGTGTACCCTCAATCCCCCAGGTCCCATACGTACTGTGGGATCGCCGTTGGTTCCAGGTCCGCCCCAGGAGCCAATTTGCGGAATTCGGACCACTGAAAGCGAGACAAAGAGTCAGCGATGCAATTAGAAGTACCAGGAACATGCCGTGCTTTAAAGACAATATTTAATTGCAGACACCGCAGCATGAATGTGCGCAGGAGCCGCAAAACACGCAAGTCACGAGCCTTCTGGTGATTGACAAGGTGGACTACTGCCATATTGTCCACATGAAACAAGACGGAGCGATTCTGAAACTCCTCCCCCCAGAGATACAAAGCAACCAGCAGCGGGAAAAGCTCCAGAAACGCTATGCTGCGACCTTGTTCCTTCCAATGCACCGGCCAGCCGGCCGCGCACCATCGACCTTCCCAAAATACACCGAATCCGTGAGCTCCCGACGCATCCGTGAACAACTGGACTTGCCACACCATGTCCTCATCCGCAAAAAACAAGGACACGCCATTGAACTCCTGCAGGAAACGAAGCCAGACAGTCAAATCGGCACGCACAGCGGTGGTAATGCGCACCCGATGATGGGGAAGGCTTGCGCCGGACATTGAAAGACCCAGACGTCTACAGAACGTCCTGCCCGCCCGAACAACCCGGCAAGCAAAATTGAGGTACCCCAAAAGCTTCTGGACGGTCCTCAAAACAACTTTCCGCTCCCCCAACACCAGATGTATGAAAGCAGACATTTCCCGCACTTTAGCCGCAGGCAATCTCGCCACCATAGACAAGGTATCAATTTCAATCCCTAAGAAAGTCAGGGATGTACAGGGACCTTCTGTCTTATCCGGCGCCAATGGAACGCCCAATTCCTCCGCCAGAGCCTGAAAGATGTTCAAAGCCGACTGACACTGCCCAGAGTGACCCTCACCAATGAAAAGAAAATCATCAAGGTAATGACAGACCAGGACGTGGCCACTGACAAAAGTGAAGCGCCACTGCAGAAATGTACTGAATGTCTCGAAAAGGGAGCATGACACTGAACAGCCCATGGGCAACACCCTATCAACGTAGAAACTACCATCAAAATGCATTCCCAGAAGACTGAAATCCCAAGGATGGATGGGCAATGGCCGGAAAGCCGACTGAATGTCGCTCTTTGCCAGCAAAGCCCCAACACCAGCCGTGCGCACGAGCCGTAAGGCATCGTCCACTGAAGCATAATTGACAGTTGAGTCAGCCGGATCAATAAAATCGTTAATGGATGCACCCTCGGGCCATGACAGGTGATGGATAAGGCGAAACTCCCCCTCCGCCTTCTTGGGTACCACACCCAGAGGCGAGACGATCAAGTCAGGAAGAGGACAATTCAAGAAAGGACCAGCAATCCGACCCGCTGCAAGCTCGGCATCCAGCTTTTTCCGTACAACATGGGGACTCTCTTTCGCAGACTTCAAATTGTCAGACCACCTACCCACCCTGGGTCCCTGATACCCAATCCGAAACCCAATCCTGAAACCCCAAGACAAAATCTTAGCAGCCTCAAAATCAGGATACTCCACCAACCAGAGATCCAGAACATCTTGCTTAATAGGAGTAGGAGCCCTTGTAAACAGCGTGCTGAGGCTGTCCCCTACCCCCTGAACCCTGTCCTTGATCACCAAAGCGCTGGCCGGGAAAACACTGGGTGAGCGCATGCTTTCCCCCACACTGTGAACACTCATGCTTATACCTGCAAGCTGGTCGGTTACAGGAACCCCTGTTAAAATGCCAGCATGTGCCAGAGGAGGATGATTGACCTCTGCCCCAAACCCCCGCCCCAGACTGAGCGGGGCGAGCTGGAAAGGGCCGATAATACACTGGCTGCCCGCTAGCCGTGTGGGTCGTAGCAGGCGGGTGAGCCGATGCCATCCACTGTAGCCACAATTCGGAACCAACCTCACCCCACGAACGCTCAGGAAAAGCACTCATGCGCGCCCTGAATTCGTCATCATAGGACAACCAGGCAAAGCCTCCAAAATAACTGTGAGCTTTGCGAATGACATCGGCATATTTAAACATGTCTATCGCCTTGCCCGGATGACGTTGGCAATAAACGCTGGCATAGATAAGAAAGGCCGAAGTCCAATTCTCTATCGACTTCGGAACACGAGGCCTCCGAGCCAATTCTAATTCCTCCTCCTTTGACCCTTCTTTAGCTTGGACATCTCTATGTAGAAGCCGAAAAACATCCACAAATGCACCAGACCATATGAGATTCTTTGTTTTTTCGGACAAATGGGACCCCAAAGGCATCCCCACCCCAGAATAAAGCAGTTTCTTAGGTAGGATACTATCCTCCGTAACATGTGTGGCAGCCGCCCCCCCAGTTCCTGCTGTAGAAACATCCCTTGCAATTTGCACATTAGAAACATTCGAAATCACCGGCTGCTCAAGCCTCGGTGCCAGAGCGACTCGCTCAACAACAACCCCATCACCCGTACCAACAGATCTTGTACTCTTAACAGGGAGACTCTCCCTGGGTTGCCACACAGACCACCACCCATCTTTACCTCTTGGCAACTGCTCCGACTGTGATTGAACAGCCACACGATCCCCTTGATAAGGTCCAGACCTCACCGCCCCTCGTACTGTTGCATGGTCCGCACGAGACGCCTGCAAAACACGAGAAACAGTGGGTTGCCCCAACCCACCCCCCAGGGCCCGTGCTGCCAAAAGCCCAACATCTTTGTCTCTCAATTCCCCTTCTTCCAAATCATCACCATGAAAATTGCCACCGAAAGCTTCGTCAGAAAATGCAACTTGCGCACTGCCACTGGGCATAGCCCCATCACCAATACCCCCATCATAAAACTGCCAGTCAATGTTCTGAAAGCTGTGTGCACTGAAAGCTGTAGAAGAGATATCCGCTCCAGATAACTCCCCTGGAAGCCCACCACTGGAAACAGCCGTGTGGACAGTTCCCGGGCCCGTAGAAACAGCCAACAGCCGCCCAGCCGGAGGCGCAGATTGAAAACTGCGGCCGCTCAAGCCAGACAAGGAAGAGGTCGCAAAACCATCCTCCCTTGGAGCGGACTCGCAATCCCCCCCCGATGGACGACACACCGACGCCAGACCATTGGCACCACCCGACCCAGTCGCAGGACCTCCCTGAAGGCCACCTGGCCGACCCCTAGGGACCGGGAACAGAGCTTGCCCAGAAACCGGAGGCGCCCCCCTGAGTACCAAACCCATCCCACCAGGAGCCAAGGGCGGGGGGGGGGCAGAATGGTGGCCAGGCGCACCGAGGGCCGAAGACGTGGTGGCCGGGGGGGGGCAGCGTGCGAGGTGCAGCACCCGCTGGGACTAAAACAGAAGCATGGGTAGGAGCCTCAGTGGGGGAGTATGCAGGCAGCGCGGCAGTATGGGGCCCAAAAACCGCACCGCCCAGTGGTGGGGGGCCAAAAGTGTGGGGGGGGGCAGGACCAGGCACCGGCGTGGCGGGGGAGAGCAGGAAACATTGCCCATTCAACCAGAGGTACGGGGAAACCCCCTCCGGCAGGGGGGGCACTGGAGTTAGTGAGTCTACATGCTCTGCAGCAGGGAGAGGGGGCTGCGGGTGCCCGTGCAAATCCAGGCTCCGCCCCCGCTTAGGTTTGGGACCCGCCTGTGGCTTCCCAGGCTTCCCCGGGGCAAGGCCGCCTGAGCGCGGAGCCAGCCGGCCCACAGAACGCCCCGCCTCCCCCCGGGCGCCCCACGTGGACCAGCACTGAATAACGGTAAAGCACATACCTGCTGGAGGGCGCCCGGGGCACACGGCGGGGGCTCCACAGCTGCGGGGGGCAGGACAGGCATAGGCCCTTCCGCCGGCATGGCCGCCTCGCCGTCTTCCTCCTCCGCCGGGCCTGGGGACAGACACGCCATCACCGCCCTGGACACACCCTCCGCAGCCCTGCGAGGGGGGCGGGCCATTCCGACCCACGCCTCCGCCGGGACACCCGGCCGCAGCAGGTCCTCACGCCCTGCCTCGCAGAGTATCTGCACGGCCCGCCGAACCTCCGCTGCTTCCTCCATGGCGCCAGGGAAAAAGAAACACACGCGCGCCGCAAAACAAAACCTCCCTTCTAGCTTCCCGCCACGCAGTTCCCAACCGCCAGCCTGCCTCCCTTATATCTCCTCCCCTAATCAGTCCCCACCTGTTGTCCTGCCTCTCGCGCGAACATACCCAGGAAGAGACCGGCTCGCGCCTAGCTCTCCCTGGGTCCCCCCTAATGATATCATCATATATGTAATGTTGAACTGTTTGTTCTTACATAGCCAATCACCACATTTATCACGCAGCTCTCCCATTAATGTAATATGGTCTTTCTTGAGTGGGGGTACTACTGCCAGCACCAGGATGTATGGGCAGGCTGCTGGGGGCCAATTTAGCACATCCTTATTAATTTTGAAACGCGTACTGGTTGTGGAATGATGAATATTATTAACATTAGTACTAACACTCTCACCAATGAATTCAGGTCTAGCTTTAGGTGCAGTGATAGATTTAGGTTTAGGATTAAGGGCTGTAGCCAAACCATTCTTAGTTAGTGCAGGCTGGTCTCCACTGCTTACAGAATTGTGAGCTGCCCTGGTGTTTAACAGCTGGCGGTCGCTCCGCTGAGTACAACTATTAAAATGTGGTGCAGCTCTTTGTGTAGAGGAACCCTGAGGTGAACTATGTAGAAGTGGAACACTAGTCAGGTGGTCACTACCCCGACAAGTAGCACAAGTATTCGGGGCCACAACATGACTGTGAATCCTGCCTATGAGGCCCTCCATGTGTTTCAATCACTCTAACAGGGGTTTAAGTTTCCCATCTATTATATCACCAACCCTAGAGCAAAGGGCATAAAAGAGGGGCAATTCGGCATCTGAAATAGCTCCAGTCGGGAATAAAATGTCAACCACCCTCTCCAACATACTGTCAATCGGAAGGACGCATAGCAGTTGTAGGAACTGTTTGTTTAATCCATTTTAAACAAATAACGCCGAAACAATTCTCACCTCAGACTTCAGCTGCTCCGGTTGAAAGAGGTGTTGCCCAGCCCAGCCTTTTGCAAACAGGGACGGGCTTCGCGCTGCGGGACTCCTCTGTAGAATTTCCGGTGCTCTGACGCTCCAGCGCCCCGTAGCAGCAGGGGTTGCAGGGGAGTGTAGTCTTCTTCCCAGCGCGTCACACCAAATCTCAGGCTGCAACAACAGTTATGCAAAACGAGGGTCCCCGATTATGGGCTCAACTCCAATTCAGTATATTGCTTTGTCTGGGCAGGTTCGCTTCTGGACAATTTTCATCTTTTGGGCCCAAGTTGTCTAGGGCATACCTACTCTTGGCATTCGAGACTAGGCCCAGGTCACAGGTATCAATCCGCAGGGAGAGGAAACCAGCAGAGCCCTGCAGCAGGTAGGCCTACCGCAACAGGTGCCAGTCACAGGCAAGCAATGACAGCACAGTCAGGCAGGGGGCAGGAACCGGAGCGTAGGTTTCAAATCAGATCTCCTCTTGGACAACCTGTAAATTCAGCCTCCTTAGTACTCTTACCAGCTTCTCCTTTTTTCCTCTGGATATTCTCCTCCTTATATTTTTTTGTCTTTCTCTGTTGCAGCTCCTAATACTATTTTCTCTGTTTATTTAATCTTTCTCTCTTGTGAGGCATTGTAAATCGTATTTCTCAAAGAAAATCCGATGGCAAGGTGGGATAGACTGGATTCCTCCCATCCTTGTAAAAATGACTTGAGCCTTTGGCTGTTATTGCAGCTAAGTCTCATTACGCTTTTTTTTTAAATCTAACCTTGCCATGTTAGTAATAAACTTCTCCTTTCCGCCCCTATCCTCCGCACGTTCCTCAGTCACCCTAACCCCAGGCACCTTGCTCAAAGAAGGTGGTAAACGTTTGTGAAAAATCTCCATGGTATGGCAAATTCTGTGTGGTTTTATATCCGGAACAAATTTGCCTCTTACCGTAATTCCCTATTTAATGGGTTTTTACTCATAATTGGACGTTACTGTGTAATTTTATCACATGGTAACAGTAAATTCACATGCAAATTTCCAGTGCCGTAAAATTACCTCAGTACTGTCCAATTCATCATTGGGACCTTAATATTATAATGCCCCTCGCATGATGCTGTGAATTTTTGAAATATTTACTACCATTTTCACAGTGGCATAAATGTACCCTCTGTTTGGACTTCAGCATAGGAAACAAGCATTGGCATAGCTAATAGGACTCGCCTTTGGGACCTTATAAGTGTTTATTCATGCAACAGTTGATGTTGTTGCACCAAGGATATTGTGCTGCAAATCTAAATACTTACAAGGTCCCAAAGGGAAGACCTATTGGCTATGCCAATGCTTGTTTTTTTTTTTTTACTTTCAGCAATGCTGCACAGCTGCTCTGCTGCTGTACAACATGGATAGGCAAAACATTGACAAAAACCAACAGCTATTGCTTAGACAAGGCCTGTAGGTTTGGCTAATGCTTGTTTTCACTCAGTGGGGTAGTGGTTAGCATTCAACGAGGAGTGTCCGAGGTAAGCCCAAGAGGGTCAGCGATTGAGAATATTCACATAAGATCCATTTATATTCAATGAATCAAACTGTTTCAACATAAATCACCATTATCCTCAAAAGGTGTCATGGATCCAGCCTCTCTGGACCATTGTTGGACGCCTGTTTCAGATAGTCTGTGGGATTGGACTGGGGACATCACTGGCGGTGGTGATGCATGGCTGCCCATGGGACACATTCTTCTGTCTATAGAAGACAGATAAGATTGTTATCATCACCCAGGCCTTTAGTTTGCAATGATTTGGCCTCTGGTGCGCATCACTCTCCAATAATTATTTGGAAGCTTTCTTCCTTTGTGGGAGGAAAAGGAGTCCTTGATGCGCCTGTACCATCTGTTACACAGTTTGCGACAATCTGCAAGTGCTGTGAACGCTGACACTGAAGTGCTCAGCAATAAATCAAACCTCTTTAGAGCATCTCTGCATGCCAGCAATCATAGCGTTCCTTTAATAAATGCACACCAGTATGTCTCCACGTAAAGGCAATCACAGAATCGCTATAATAAATGCACCCCAACTCCGCAGTATTGCGCCCTATTGTCCCCATTGCAGACAGAGTGGTAAACTGAACCAGGGTCTTGTTTTGACAAGCAAAGTTCCAAAATACTGCTCATACGCAGAACTTTACAAATTACATATCTGATGTTATTTGGAAGGAACACCAAAATAAACGAGCTTGAGGTGAATATTACTTTGACATACAAATGCGCTATTTTGCGCAAGTGGAAAAAAGCATCCCGAGGTACAGCGCTTTTTTCCAGTTTTATACTGCGCAAAGGCAACCCAGTTGTATTGTAGCACTTTACATTTGCACTGTTTACACTACACAAGTTCATGTTAATTGTTTAGGCATGGTAGATAATGTAATTTGCCCAGAATCACAGGATGTTGATCTAATGCTGTGACTATAACCTAGTTCCCTAGTTGGCATCTCTGGCTATAACGCCACACTCGTCTCTCCATTATTCAACCAAAAACAGGAAGCAGATGTAAAAATTACAGTAAGCACAAGAACAGTCAAGTTCACATTCCTTTGTGCCCGGTTCAGTATTCTGGCTGATAAGGATACTCAAAAGCCAAATGCCATGCATTCTGGAATGAATATTTTACTTGAGTTCAATTATCCCGCAATTAAATGAATAACAACAGTAAAAAAAATTAAAACTACATTCTTTGATTGGCAGTTTTACTGGAGCTAATTGGGGAAGGGCTGCCTGGAAGCAGCGTGGTTACACCTTACGCCAAGAAATATAAATAAAGATAATTTCAAATCCCAAATTTAATCCTATTTTCCCTACAAGGTCAGCGGCTTGATGCAATTAACCCAGGCACACGTTCGGCAAAGATCAGTGTGGTAGCCTCACTCAGGGATGCTGTCGCACAGAGAACGGTCGGGCGGGAGCCTGTTCCAATTATGCACATATGTCACTACGGGGAGGGGTAGGAGTCAGGGCCGTGCCTGGTAGATGAAGCGCGTGTGAATATTCACGGGAGACTCCTTGGGCCTTGCATTCGTTGTCTGCCTGCATTAACAGTGCGCAGCACTCCTGATAGTATGGCGGTCTCTCTCGGGGATTCCCTGCTTGCCTGTCAGTGTAAATGAGGGGTAAGGACAAGGTTGCTGATTTCTCAGGCCCAGTGCTTCCTTTGTAAAAAAAAAAAAAGTAAAACAAAAACACACGTAAACAATGGTATACAATCTAGAGAAAGCAAGGAGGAGTGTGGATAAAAGAGGAAAAAGACACAGGGTGGGATAATCTAGGGAAGACCAATTTCAACTGGGAGAGGGCGGCATGCCTTCAAAGGACCAGTGCTATTGGAGAGAGGGTCTGCTTTACAATAGATGGCCAAATAGAAGAAGCGTGAGTGTTCCTGCCCTGAAACAAATGAACAAGTGGGAGGGGTGAGGGGAGTGCACGCGCGCGAAGCAGCAGCTGTTTGCTCTTTTTGGTAGCATGAGTATGTGCTTCCAAAAAGAGCTGAACGACGGCTAAAGGTCTCCTAGCCAGCGCATGCGCATTGCGTAGGCGAGACCTAAACAAGCAGTACCATTTTAATATACAGAAAGTAATATATGTATGTGATCATTACAAGGTTGTCATTGATTTAAAATATGTTCCACGCTGGAAATTGCAAAGTATGCATACATATTTTTAAGATCTACTTTGGTAGGTCAGGTCTTTACTGTCAGGATATGTATACAGTAGGAGTGTAGACGTTTGATAGTTGAGGTGACACAAACAAAGGGAGGGCTCCAACTGTCTCTTGGATTCTTAACAACACACACCAGTGTTATAAATCTTGTTTTTTAGTTCAGTTTAAGATGACTATACCATGTTTGTGCCTGAGACAGTAATAAGGGTCTCTCCAAGTGTGTAAGCAATGCCGTATTTTATTTTCAGAGGGGCTATTACCCCTCACAGATAGAGTGGTGGTTGACAGCAGTTCCTCTATCACTTTTACAATGAAGCTCCTTCGGATGAGCAAAGAAAGAAAACTTCAATAAATTGGGAATATTGAGACATGCATTTTGGCTCACAGTCAACTCCCTGGTACTGCTACCCTCATCCATTCTGGCCTGAAAAGAAAGTGATATTAATTTTGCTAGGTATCCTTAGTTCATTGTCATTTGAATAGCAGAGATGGAGTGGTGAATGGGTCAGTACGATGTGAAGGAGTTGCTACTGCTTATTAATGAAAAATGAACGATGCGTGACTGTTGCTATTACTATTAATGATGGTAGGGGGAAGGTGTTGTTGAATTACAGGCAGGCAAGTGCAATGCTTCGAATTCAAACAACTTGCTAATTTGCAGGTTAAAAAAAACAAGTTTGGGAGTTTTGTCCCTATGAAGCTTTTAGAAAACTAGAGGGGAGGCTTTAGGGTCCATTGAGGCAGTGGAAGACCTTTCCCACTTCTGAAAGGATCCACAAGGAGCCATGAGGCTGTACGAGAGGTAAAAGCTGGCAAGTGCCTTTCGGCAGTGCTCCCCTGCTCCGGATCACTGCAGTACTTAGCACCATCTAACCCAATATTGCTAACCTGTAAAAAATGTGACCCCTCCGCTCAAGCAGTCCAATGAGTTCACCCTCCCTGTTTCTACATCTCGTCTCTAGTCATCTCCTCTCTACTCTACTCTCTACTGCAAGCCTACCATCACACCTGTTTTGGTAGGCTTGCAGCAGGAAGCCAACGAGACTATAGGATGATTCACCCACTCCTCACCCTATAGTAGGATATCCTGAATTGCTTTGGTGCTTTGGGGTGCAATTTTGCTTTGGGCAAAGTCAAATGAAGTTGGGATAGTTTGGCTGGCTTCATCAGTGACAAAGTTCCTGACTTTACAAATCTTTTTTTGGTAACAGTAAAACTTTGCCCACTGCCCCTTACAAGAGAATATAACATTTCCTAGCTATTGTGAAGGAAAGTTTCAATTCTATAAAGGACGCCGAGGCGATGATCATGTTTTACTCTTCCTTTATTTTCCGCTCAGCAGCCTTATAATATAAGAGATACAAAAGACTACAAATCCCATGAGTCATTGTACTAGAAAACAACAGCAACAACTCTAGAGGCAGTGCCATTTGAACAATAGCAAGGAACAGCACTTCTTCTTTCTTTGGGCAAAACAGATGTTTTCCCACTTTCCGTTAAATAGTCTTGCTTCTGATTGGACCCTGCGAAAGAACAAAGGAAAACGTATCAGAGAAAATGAACATCAAATAAAACGTCAAACCACACTTCTTATAAGATAAGCATATACATCAGTGAAATTAGTTTCAAAGAAACACATTTAATAATCCATAGAGGTATCAATGTACCCCAGTAAATGACAGATATCAACATTATTAAGAGTGTGCAGGCAAAATATAGAGTTGGAAATGTCGAACCACAGAAATATCGAGTCCTAAATATCGTGAGTCAAAAATATCGACAGCAAGAATATCGTGGTCAAGAAAATCGATTTGAAGGTAAGAAATATTGCTTTTAGAAATATAGAAGTCACTAATATCATTTGCAAAACTATAGTTGTTTAAAATATTTACTTTTTAAATTAGTGTTATGTATTTTAGTATATATTTTAAATGTATGTGATGTAATTTTTGTATAAGTATTGTTTATGCTTTTTAATAAATGTGTTACATTTTTATTAGTTATCAATGTTATTTTAATTACATTTTGCATTTTTTAGTTCTGTAGCGGGTTTATAGGGGAATAGGGTGGGAAGTAATTCAATTGTAATACATTATTGATATTGTTTTATTAATATCAAATTTATATAATTGGGATTTTATAGGTTTAATTGTGGGCAGAAATGTATTTAAATGAATTAATAATTAGTTGTTAATATTAATTAATTGAAAATTACAAATGCAAATTGTGTAATTAATTTTAGGTGTGGATGTGGGGTTTATAGGAGTAGTGTGGGAAGTTAATTAATTTTTTTGTGTTTTAATTAGTTTTTTTATTAATAATATTTATTTAATCGATAATTAATTATATTAATTATGGAAGTACATTTTATTTTCAATTTAGATGTGGGTTGTGGATTGTGTGGTGTCATAGGGTAGGATGGTAATACAATAAATGTATGTAATAATGTTTTTGTTTATCAATAATTTCTAACAAAAAATGTTTGTTTGAAAAATGTTTTTATATTTTATTCAATATACCATTAGCAGGTAGTGTGATATTATTTAAAATTATATATTTTATTTGTTTACATATTTATATATTTTTTAAATGTATTTTGTTTTTTAAATATTTGTTGTTGTTGATAACTTGTTTATTTTTGGTTTTTAATCGACTGGAGTGGGAATACAAATTTGTATTCCTTTGCAATCTAACACTTTCCCTACTGTTGCACTGACTGGAGTGGGAATAGTAAATTTTGTCCCTATGCTAGCCATCACTTTCCCTACAGTTACACTCACTGGAGTGGGAATAGTAATGTTTACCCCTCCACTATCCACCACTTTCCCTACTGTTACACTCATTGGAGTGGGAAAAGTAATTTTATCTCTCTGCTATCCAACACATTTTTCCTCTGTTGCATTCATTGGGGTGGGAATAGTAATTTTTACCCCTCTGCTAACCAACACTTTCCATACTGTTGCACTTACTGGAGTGGCAATAGTAATTTTTACCCCTCCGCTATCCAATACTTTCCCCACTGTTGCATTGACTAGAGTGGGAGATTTAAGTTTAAATATTTTGAAATAGTTGAAGGTTTTAACTAATAATGGAATTTGTTTAACATAAATTTTATGTTATTGGTATATATATATATATATATATTCACTCCAAATCACCTCTTGCTAGAAGAAGTAAACCAGGACACTCAGAGCTTGCTTGCAATCATTTATTTCTGCAAGTGAAAAATCACGACGCGTTTCACCATTACGGCTTGTTCACGCTCGCCTGACCAACATACGCGGCCATTTTTAAATCCCAAAACACACCCTCTGTGATAAAACATGTGACACACAGTGTAAGCACGGAGGACATGTTACTCTAGGCAGATATTACCTCAATAGTAAAAAATATATATCTATATCATGTGTCTGTTACAATAAGATGCGCCACATATTGTTATACATTGTTGCATCCATATTCTCGATGTTGGTACACTTATGATATTTGATAATTGTATTATTGTATATATTACTGAGAAGGAGTTGATATATCAAAAAAGCCATTCCCGTCAGAACATAGATCAATAGAATGGCAATTGAGTATACATTCATACAAAATTACTGTTGTTTCGGTAGCAGCACTCATTGCGGATTATTCCGGTCACGTGCATCATAATTGGGCAAACTCGATTGTCATTGGCTATGGTAGCCTCACAAAGTGGGATGTGGAATGTGATTGGTTGAACCCATCCCTATGCATATGAAGCCCCAGTGGGCCCGATCATACACTAGTATCTTCACCATATCTCTGATATTGCTATCACGCCCCAGTGGGCATTAGTCTATGAAATAATATGGTTATATAACAATATAATAAATCCCAGAGGAAATTAGGGTATGTTCCAACATTTCAATCCATAGTCCAACAGTACTTAGTTTGAGTGGCCATTGTCCAATCGTGTGCCGTTATGCCATGTAATTCCTGCCCCACTGGGCACCCTGTTCCAGAAAATTAAAGTGCATCTGTGCCATCAAGGGAATTTCGTACGTACTGCCTCATAGTCCTCCAGTGCCATATACAAAAAGTTAAAATACATAAAATCAAAACAGACGGCTGACAATAGATCCTAGTTCTTACAACATTCTATACAATATCATTCATGAAGGTGTACAGACAATTCTTCACTCATATTTAACCCCATCGGGGGCAGGCATTGAAAATCGATGAAATACTTGGATTCCAATTCCCGTAATGATAACTCATAATTGCCACCTCTAACACCCAGATCTACACAGTCTATTACCACCATACGCATCAAGGTTTCGTCCTGCATGTGATAGTCAAAGAAATGCCTGGCCACTGGATATTGCTTGTTGTGGGAGCGGATAGCCCGCAGATGTTCTAGCACTCTTTTTCTGGCCTCATGTTTCGTGCTTCCCACGTACCATTTGTTGCAAGGACAAATCAGGATGTAAATGCTATAGGGGGTATTGCATGTGAGTTTCTTTCTAATGACAAATTCTCTGGTACTTTCAGGAATAATCAAGACTTTACAGTCTTTACTGTATTTACATGCTTTACATTTTCGACAGCATTTAAATCCCTCAACACTTCCACTGTTCTTCCTGCCATATTTTGTGACATAGTTCTGGCTTAGTTCATCCCGTAATGTTCTCCCTTTACGAAACGTGATCTGAGGATTTTCATTCAGATATCTCCTTAGATGTTCGTCAGTATTGAGAACATGCCAGTGCTTTTTGAAGATTTTCTTAACTTCATGTGATTGCCCAGAGAATGTTGTGATGAATCTGATAGTATCTGACTCATCCTTCCTTTCACTGCTTAGCCCTATGAGGAAGAGGCATGCTGCCTCGAAACGCGTCAGGGCGACTATGAACAATTTCTGGTGGAAAACTGTTTGCTTTTATTAAAGGTTTGTTAACCTAATCCTGGTGGAGTGGCGTCTTCCGTGCACAGGGCAAAGTTGGAATAATTTTGTCACGGCAGCCCGGCCGTGGGAGGATGCACCGCCCGTGAAAAAGAGACGATGGGTCTGCATGCCGGAATCTTGCCGGTATGAAAGCACTGGGACTGCTTTTCATTAAACAGCCTTTCCAAACGGAGTCCTACTGAAAAGGATTTTAAAGACGATAAAGTAAGCACAAATTATTGACAGTGCGTGGTTAGCCACCGAAGGCATCAAATTAAACTACAATACCCAGCATGCTGTGGAGAAACCCAGGTGGGAGCGGCATGCAATTTGGGAGAATTTAAAATCATCAAGCCACGCACTCACTGCTTAGCCCTATGAGGAAGAGGCATGCTGCCTCGAAACGCGTCAGGGCGACTATGAACAATTTCTGGTGGAAAACTGTTTGCTTTTATTAAAGGTTTGTTAACCTAATCCTGGTGGAGTGGCGTCTTCCGTGCACAGGGCAAAGTTGGAATAATTTTGTCACGGCAGCCCGGCCGTGGGAGGATGCACCGCCCGTGAAAAAGAGACGATGGGTCTGCATGCCGGAATCTTGCCGGTATGAAAGCACTGGGACTGCTTTTCATTAAACAGCCTTTCCAAACGGAGTCCTACTGAAAAGGATTTTAAAGACGATAAAGTAAGCACAAATTATTGACAGTGCGTGGTTAGCCACCGAAGGCATCAAATTAAACTACAACACCCAGCATGCTGTGGAGAAACCCAGGTGGGAGCGGCATGCAATTTGGGAGAATTTAAAATCATCAAGCCACGCACTCACTGCTTAGCCCTATGAGGAAGAGGCATGCTGCCTCGAAACGCGTCAGGGCGACTATGAACAATTTCTGGTGGAAAACTGTTTGCTTTTATTAAAGGTTTGTTAACCTAATCCTGGTGGAGTGGCGTCTTCCGTGCACAGGGCAAAGTTGGAATAATTTTGTCACGGCAGCCCGGCCGTGGGAGGATGCACCGCCCGTGAAAAAGAGACGATGGGTCTGCATGCCGGAATCTTGCCGGTATGAAAGCACTGGGACTGCTTTTCATTAAACAGCCTTTCCAAACGGAGTCCTACTGAAAAGGATTTTAAAGACGATAAAGTAAGCACAAATTATTGACAGTGCGTGGTTAGCCACCGAAGGCATCAAATTAAACTACAATACCCAGCATGCTGTGGAGAAACCCAGGTGGGAGCGGCATGCAATTTGGGAGAATTTAAAATCATCAAGCCACGCACTCACTGCTTAGCCCTATGAGGAAGAGGCATGCTGCCTCGAAACGCGTCAGGGCGACTATGAACAATTTCTGGTGGAAAACTGTTTGCTTTTATTAAAGGTTTGTTAACCTAATCCTGGTGGAGTGGCGTCTTCCGTGCACAGGGCAAAGTTGGAATAATTTTGTCACGGCAGCCCGGCCGTGGGAGGATGCACCGCCCGTGAAAAAGAGACGATGGGTCTGCATGCCGGACTCTTGCCGGTATGAAAGCACTGGGACTGCTTTTCATTAAACAGCCTTTCCAAACGGAGTCCTACTGAAAAGGATTTTAAAGACGATAAAGTAAGCACAAATTATTGACAGTGCTTGGTTAGCCACCGAAGGCATCAAATTAAACTACAATACCCAGCATGCTGTGGAGAAACCCAGGTGGGAGCGGCATGCAATTTGGGAGAATTTAAAATCATCAAGCCACGCACTCACTGCTTAGCCCTATGAGGAAGAGGCATGCTGCCTCGAAACGCGTCAGGGCGACTATGAACAATTTCTGGTGGAAAACTGTTTGCTTTTATTAAAGGTTTGTTAACCTAATCCTGGTGGAGTGGCGTCTTCCGTGCACAGGGCAAAGTTGGAATAATTTTGTCACGGCAGCCCGGCCGTGGGAGGATGCACCGCCCGTGAAAAAGAGACGATGGGTCTGCATGCCGGAATCTTGCCGGTATGAAAGCACTGGGACTGCTTTTCATTAAACAGCCTTTCCAAACGGAGTCCTACTGAAAAGGATTTTAAAGACGATAAAGTAAGCACAAATTATTGACAGTGCGTGGTTAGCCACCGAAGGCATCAAATTAAACTACAATACCCAGCATGCTGTGGAGAAACCCAGGTGGGAGCGGCATGCAATTTGGGAGAATTTAAAATCATCAAGCCACGCACTCACTGCTTAGCCCTATGAGGAAGAGGCATGCTGCCTCGAAACGCGTCAGGGCGACTATGAACAATTTCTGGTGGAAAACTGTTTGCTTTTATTAAAGGTTTGTTAACCTAATCCTGGTGGAGTGGCGTCTTCCGTGCACAGGGCAAAGTTGGAATAATTTTGTCACGGCAGCCCGGCCGTGGGAGGATGCACCGCCCGTGAAAAAGAGACGATGGGTCTGCATGCCGGAATCTTGCCGGTATGAAAGCACTGGGACTGCTTTTCATTAAACAGCCTTTCCAAACGGAGTCCTACTGAAAAGGATTTTAAAGACGATAAAGTAAGCACAAATTATTGACAGTGCGTGGTTAGCCACCGAAGGCATCAAATTAAACTACAATACCCAGCATGCTGTGGAGAAACCCAGGTGGGAGCGGCATGCAATTTGGGAGAATTTAAAATCATCAAGCCACGCACTCACTGCTTAGCCCTATGAGGAAGAGGCATGCTGCCTCGAAACGCGTCAGGGCGACTATGAACAATTTCTGGTGGAAAACTGTTTGCTTTTATTAAAGGTTTGTTAACCTAATCCTGGCGGAGTGGCGTCTTCCGTGCACAGGGCAAAGTTGGAATAATATATATATATATATATATATATATAAATTTGCTACATTTTTATACATATTTTACCGTCATCAAGACCAGTGTGGTTGAAACGCGTAGTTTGAGTGAGTTGGCTTTCAATAAAGAACTGGAAAACTGGAAATTGCCTGGAAAGAGCAGCATCATTTTCCTTTTCATTGGAGAACATGTTTTCGGGGGTATTCCAGCCCTGAAGCATGCACCAGCTGTGCAAAGTGTGCCCTATCTTTTGGACTGTTTTGATGGTTAATATATATATGTATGGTTGGAACAACAAATAACATGGCACCCCAACAATGACAGATTTGTAAACAAAGTCACCAAGTGGCTGCGATATATTGATGATCTCCTGATAGTGTAGGATGGTATGGCGCAGGAATTTGAGGAATATTTTAAAATCTTGAACTCAACAGATGCCAACATAAGATTCACGTATAGGATCAGCAACAAAAGAGCTATATTCCTGGATACAGAGATCCACATAGTAAACAACAAACTGGAAACCACACTTCATAGAAAAGATACATCCACAAATGCCACTTTCGAAACCGTGAGCTATCATTGCGGAAATTGGAGTCACGCTACATCATAGATTTAGAAAGTTTGGTACCAAAAGGATTGAACGTAAGTGAAGAATTGCCAATTCACCTGTATGAGTAGAGTATTTTTATGTCTGTATTCAGTTAGTTGATCTTTGTATCGTAAATCGTGTTTTTATTCCAGATTCGGGCACTTCTACGCAACTGTCGGAATATTGATCAAATGATGAAAGAACATTTAATGCAAGGACTATTCGCATGGAGACATGGACTATTTGAACTGTTGTTGTCCAATTAAAAAGTATGGTGTATTGTAATATACATGGTGCATGAGAGGTCATCAGTGGGACAAAGGTGGACACATAACTGAGATGGTTTAATAGTGTCTTGAGGAGTCCTCGAATGATGAACTGCACTGTGTTAATTCCGCCCACTTGGGCAGTATTGTTGAACCACGGACCCTTAAGAGTATCGCATTCCGGAGTATTGTGCCCACTTGGGCTTGATTGGTTGTACTTAGGTCTGTCTCAATAAAGTTATTCACTTAATTGCTTGAGACTCTATGACAGGTCCGGACACCTTATACACTCCTGCCCTATTCTCATGCGATTTAGCAGGCCAGCGGGTGATGGCCATATTGATTTGCATGTAAACGGTGCCATGCGTATTTTGTGGGATATGTCATGCGCTAAATTTAACAGTGCACATGGTATTAAATGCAAAAACATATCCGCATGAGTTACAATGTGCTAAAACACAGCAATGTATGTGACATTTATGCAGTAGTAATTATATATTTGACTGGAATATACATTATATGTTTATTTTGAAAATAAACTGTGAACCATATTACATGTACATAGATGTTTCGGGACTTACAATGATCGTACTGTGATATTTTGCACATTCAAAAATGGCCGCGAAAGTTGCTTACTAATCACATCGGGGGTGAGTCCAATGTTTAATCGCATTACTTTCTGAAGTGTATTTAAACATGGCGTTTATATGAAGTTACGAGCGTGATCAAGGTGTAATACCGAAACACGAACAACTACTGGGAGATAGTCAGTCTAGAGATAGGACAATAAAACCTCTGGATGCTCAAAAGAAAATTGTTCACCAGGTACAAATAGTTTGCCCCGGTTCTAGCATGAGTGTGATCTCCATCAGCCCACCCATTTGGCGGAGCCTCGTCATCTGGAAATCTGGAGGAGTAAGGAGAAAGTAGCCAATGTTGCTCAGCGGCTAACAGGATGAAATACTTGATCTCGTACTCCGATGATCTCAGCTAGAAAGCTTGTCAAAATATAGTACAGCTGATGGAGTGCAGTGCTAGTGAAAGTGAAAATGATAAAAATGACTAAAAGGACAAAAAATATGTTTATTGAATATTGTCCAAATGCCATGAATAAAAAACGCCTGATAGTGTGAAACAAATTTACTATCTCCTGGCTAAATGTGAGGTCAACATGTTTCAGCCGTTTGTGGCCAGTTAGCCCGGCTTTCTTCAGGACCTAGATGATGTGGTGTGCTACTGCAGGAATAATATACTTAGTGCGATATATGTTATATAAACACGTGTCACATGGAGGAATGAGTAGATCAGTGGTGTATTACCACCCTACCAGACATGAATCCTGTTTGAATGTAGGTGGGATCTATCTCTTCTTTTCCTAAAACAAAATTTTTTTGTGAATAAACTGACATCAAACTTGTAATAGTGAGACAAAATTACTTCAAACATAGAGGTATAAAATTCACATAGTCGATTAAAGTTATTAATCAACCTCGCCAGCCCTTGATGTAGCTCCCTTAAGGCAATATAAAGTTTATAAAACACTTTAGTACTCACCCAACTTGCTGTGGGAGTATGCCTCACCTCACCCGGCAACTGCTCGGTGGTTGAGGCCCCGCTCTATTTGTGCGTAAAACAAGGGAGCAGAAGGCAAAGTCACTGTCCATCTTGTTCCCACTGTTTTATTCAAATATGTCACGAATAAATTTAAAACCTAAATCAGACACATAGAATCATTGCACTTATACCATGGGAGGCCACAGGCTGGTCCCTCCAACGAGGTGAGGTTGATTCAATTACCATGGTATATTTACAGAGTTTTAGCCTGTATTAAACTGGTTTGCATGTCTGATACAGGATCACTGAAATCAATTTGGCTTAAAAATATGAACTTCATAATGTAATACATTTTGTATTTATAGAGTTTAAATAGAAAAAAAGGAATGAAATGAAAGAATAAAACTGAAGATTACATCAGCCTTATAACCATGTCGTTCAGTAATCAGATATAAGCCTGTTGTGATACTTGGGCATTACTCAAAATGAGGTCAGTGCTCTCCTAATAGTCCATGTTAAGGATCACATACATTAGGAAGTCAAAACCAAAGAGTCACAAGGCTGGTACTTAAAAGAAAGCAATTGCAGGTACAGAATTTAGAGCTAGGACATGACATTCCCTTACCTGTCCGTCGGTACCCCCTTGTAGTCTGCAAGCAGTGTGGGAGGTACTGAGGAAGGGAGGTGTCTCTATTTATAGTGGCACTGATTGGCTTAACGAGCCCTCATTAACTCGTGGGCCAATAGGAAGCTGCGATGTTGTGTTGCAGCTTGGGCATATTTGTTCATAAACATAGAAAAAGGCCAAAGCTCTAGTCTTAGATTAGTGTCTCCCTCAAGCATGATAGTTGAATAAACGCGTGTGGTTTCATACTCGGCATACTATCATGTGCGGGCGTCACTCTGAACATTTGGAAGTTCAGTAAACAGGGTAATATATACCCAACATGTTGTTTACATGATTCAGAAAGGCCGCGTCTCACCGAGACGCTCTTTACCGAGTAGTGCGCGGTAGTGTCCCTCATTAGGCCACAGCGCGCATGCGCGTACAGCTCTATTTTGAAAATGGCAGTGTCAGCACAAGCAGCGTACATGCTGCAGGGCACCCATGTATCTTGTGTATTATAAGTGGGTTTATGTGAAGAGATTTAGTTGAATACATCTAAATCTAATGTTCTGTTTGAATTCCATGAAAAAGGAACACTAGTAATAGTTGTATCACTATATTGTTATTACCACTCAGTCTGACAGCAATGTTATATGTCGGTTTTTATATAAACTGTCAGCCTGAGGTAAGATCTTCTTATACCTATGTAGAACTCAGCAGACCTAACACGGCTATGCTTATCGTGTTGATGACCTCTACACAACAAAACGATACAATCTATTATTCTCACAATGTTGTCATTGGATAGATGTCGTATGGGTTGAGGTAGGTCAATTATCTAAGGTAAATGTGTGTAATCACCATTATCCGAACCTGTGCCATAACGATTAATACTTGCTAAGCTCTAAACAAGTGCTTTATCGTAATATGCCAGTGCGAAGGTGGTGCAACTCCTTGTATGCCCAAGATCAGGCGGTCTTCTCGTTTGAGGACTATAGGTTAGGTAACAGTGCGTGAGGTGTTGTGATCATGCCTTTATTCAGATGCTCTGAATGTGAGTCTCCCATTCGGAAACCATCAGAGATATTGTATTGAAATCCAAGGAATGTTATCGTTCAACCCCACCATGTCAGATTTGAGCTTGAAGATCCCCTTCTGCTCCTTGATGAACAGGAATCTGGTGATATCAGTCACATGTGGGGGGATCTAAGGATGTTCTAGGACCACCCAACTCATGTCATCGGCTGAGTGATTGGAAGATAGAAAATGGTTTGTGAGGCCCGTTGACTGTTTTCTACAACGTATAGTGCTCTTATGTTCACTGATACGCAATTTTATTTTGCGGGTAGTGTGGCCAATGTATTTCAATGAACAAGGACAAGTGATCATATAGATCACCCGATCCGTATTGCAGTTAGTGTGAGTTTTTAGGATCCATGGCCGGCCTGTGTCGAGATCAACAGATTTTGTCTTGGTAGTCTGTGGGCATACGCTACATGAGCCGCACGGGAAATGGCCACGTACAGGCGGAGGTCCCAGAGAGTGTTGGTGTCTGTTTTAGACTGTGGCCTTGGACGTGTGTGAATGAGGCTGTGACGGAGGCTAGGGCCCCTCTTAAATGCAAACAGGGGTAACGGAATATTCTCTGTAGCAATATTCAAAATCCGCCAGTGTTTGCGTACTGTTTTTTGTACATTGTTCGAAAGGGTGCAAAATGTGTTTACAAAAGTAAGCCTATTAGTTGCAGGTTTTACGATGCTGTGGTCCAGTAACGCATCTCGACTGCTGTTAGAGGCCCTCTTCCAAGCTCGCCGTACAAGCCGCTTTGGATATTCGCGAGCCTGTAATTGTAGTGAAAGTTCTTTAGCATGTTTCTCAAAGAGTGCTGATGTTGAACAATTTCTACGCACTCTTAGGAACTGTCCTACGGGTAGGTTTTCGCGTAGGGCTTTAGGATGATGGCTGTCAAATGTTAAAAGAGAGTTCCTTGACATAGGTTTCTAGAATAATTCACATTGAGGTTGTCCTTTTTCGACAAAAAGGGAAATGTCTAGGAATGATAGTCGAGCTGTACTGTACTCGATGGTAAACCTCAGAAAACAGTTTTGTTGGTTGAGCCAAGCATGAAATGTTTGAATCTCATGCGCTGAACCTCGCCAAACCACCAGCACGTCATCTATGTACCTCCTCCACAGCAACACCTGATGGAAATGCGGGTTGCTGTGGTTGAGGACACAGTTCTGTTCGAATAGATGGACGTAACGGTTGGCGAGGCTGGGCGCAAAGACACTGCCCATTGACGTGCCCGATACCTGGAGGAAGATCTGGTCCTCAAACTGAAAATAGTTCTCCATCATGGCGATCCTGGCGAACTCCATGAGGAGACTAACTGGAGTGATGCTATCCATCTTACGTGCTTCAAGCTGCACTCTGATGGAATCGAGAGTCTCTTGTTGTGGAATACATGTGTATAGTGACTCCACATCTAAGCTAGCTATCAGGTCAGTGGAAGCATCAAACTCAATCTCTGGCAAGAGACGCAGTAAATCTGCAGTATCTTTCAGGTAGTTGGGCATCTCTAGCACTAATGGTCGTAGGAAATGGTCAACAAATGTCGATAGTGGCACTGATAGAGAGCCAATCCCAGAAATGATGGGACGTCCCGGTGGTGGTCGTTGGGTTTTCTGTAACTTGGGGAGACAATAGAAGTAAGGCATCACAGGGTGGTTCGTGATCAAATACCTTGCTTCATTTGGTGTTATCCAGCCTTTAGCTTCTGCCTTTTCTACCAACTGCTTAATTTCTAGAGCCAACCTTGGGGTTGGATTGGTATCAAGTAAGCGGTAGGAATTGGTGTCTCCTAACTGTCTGTGACATTCGGAACAATATGTCTCTACATCCAACAACACTGTGGCACCCCCTTTGTCTGCTGGCTTGATAATGATGGAGTCATCTTTCATCAAATTCTGGAGGGCCTTTCTATCTCTGGTGGAGAAATTATGATATTTGTCTTCTCTGGTGTTGCACAGTGCCATCACGTCATGAGTTACCGCCTTTTCAAAGGTTGCCACTTGGGACGGAACCTGGTGTGCTAGAGGGGTAAAAATAGATTTGGGATGTAGACCTATATTGCTTGTCTATGTTTCATGCATACTGTCATCATTTTCTTTGTTTTTAAAGAAAAATTGTAGCCTAATCTTTCTAAAAAAGATTTCCAGCTCACATATGAGTTTGAAGGGGTCGCCTGTATTCATTGGAACATAGCCAAGCCCTTTGTTTAAAACTCTATGTTCGTCAATTGTCAGTGTGCGGGAGCTGAGGTTCACTACTAGATCTGTTACTCCACAGCTGTGTTGGTCGCCTGTTGTTGGCCTCTCCTGCTCCGTGTGTTCGGAAAAGAAGGGTCTGTTTCCCAGTGTACCGCCGGTGTGCTTCTTCTTCTGCCCCGGGCACGGCCATGGCCCTGTCCTAAAAAAGACTGGTCTTGAAAAAATTGTTGGGGTGGATATGGTTGCATATGTGGTGCAAATGGAGGAGGATGGTAACCAAAAGGTTATTACGTGACGTCCAACATACTATAGGATAACTATTTGGTAAGGTTGTACAATAACGAGAGTACAATAATTATAATACCTTACGGATCAGTATTGTACTCTGATGGTCAACCCTATTAATCTCTTATCATAGATAAATACGTCTCCGCATACAGCTGGGAGCCACTTCATATGCTAATTCCTTATGACTTATGGAAAGTGATGGTGATATTTATAATTGGTGAGTCTAGAGGGAAATTATTTTTAATGCTATCCTCCAATCTGGGATAGTGTTGCCTTTAGGTTTGGACATAATGTGGTGAGGATATGAGGATTGGGCATCACGGCTAAATTAGAAATAATTAATTGCCTATGTTAATTTGTGTTATTTAGAGGACAAGAAAACCGTTAAAAGTCAAGAGGATGAGATGAATCTTCTATGACAGGATTCAGGTTACATTGAAAGGTGATTATGGCCATGTCAGAACTGATTCTTGGATAATGTGGTGTGCACAATGGTGACTCTATGACCCTGGTGGCGTAATAGACCTTTTTTTCTTCCATTCCTCATAATCACTGGAGTACACTTTCTTTTCTATACTTATTCTAGCTACTGAACAAGATCCTGTAGCGACAATAATTTACTGATATATACTTATTTGATGTCTTAACACAGCCCTGATGAAGTCATTGGCTCATTTGATAGGCCAGACGAAACATGTGTTGGCTGTGAATTAAATGTACTGAAATTTGAAACATTGAAGGAAAGAACTCGAAGAATAAAAGAAGTATTCTACGACCAGATACATCTTTGTGGACATTATTTTGGACTCTTCTTCTTGATTTATTGAAACTCCTGTACCAGGATTTGAGGAATGAATACTGCCTTTATGTGACCAGTAACGTTTGGTTACAACATTGATATTATTATTGTGCTATATAGTATAACTGTGTTATCTACCAATACGATTACCTTGACTAACCTATACTAGGTGAATTTGATTTTTAGATACTTAGGAGCGCAGGTGAGACCCCCCATTTTCTAGAAATTAAGCAGTTGGTAGAAGAGGCAGAAGCTGAAGGCTGGATAACACCAAATGAAGCAAGGTATTTGATCACGAACCACCCTGTGATGCCTTACTTCTATTGTCAATGAAAAAACAGTAAATATCAGGAGGTCAAATAAGTGCATAAACTGTCCAAAACAAAGTGTTACATTGGGGAGCAATCACAAAGTCCATATGGAAATGATACAACGTGACCATCAATTGATTCCCATCAGATACCCATCCTGTGCCGCCCTACATCATTTGGGATCCTTCAACCAAGGTTAGTGAGATGTAACCAAATAGACTGAGTGATGTAACACCCAATCGAACAACAGGATCTACAGAAAGGGAATTGTTATAAAAGCATCAGGAGGGTAAATGACTAGCAGTGCAACAAAAAACGAATCAAATAAACGTGCTAGAAAAAGTGAGTGATCTAAAAATGGGTTATGAAAGTGGAAAAATATGATTTAATGGTATCCTATTCATACCCAATATTAAAAAACAGTGCAAAGGTAGTTTTAAACAAATAGCTACCCAGATGGAAAAGAGGTCAGCATGTTTCTGCGGAAAAATGGAGTCTCGAGATCTCCGCCTGCTTCATCAGGACCTATGTTTTAATGCTACTGCTTAGATGTTTGAAAAAATAATAAGAAAAAGGTGTCACCTGTAGTTCGCCAATTCAGAAAGTCCAGATCATCCCAGTGGCACAACAGGGCAAAGAATATAAAATACAATGAAACACATTAGCACTTGCGACAGTTTGCAACCCACATAATTTATGTGTTGAATTATAAATAGCCAATAATTTTATTAGTCACTAGGTCTCAAATACGTAGACCTACTTAGTTAAGGTGCCATTATTGTAGCAAACAAAATTATTCTACAAATTGAAATTTGAAAACTTAATGGCTTCACTCACCCAAATTATGGGGAATGCATACCCCACCTCACCTGGCTACAGCGCAGGTATAGACGGAGCACCGCTCTGGGGAGAGGGAGGGAAAAGAGGAACAAATCGAGGAGAGATATCAACAGTTAACAATGCAACAGTTTCATTTAGAGAAGGCTGATCGTACTTTCAGGGGTAGTGAGTTGAAATCTCATTAATCATTAGCTACATCTGTAGCCTAATCATACCCCCAAAACATCGTCATTAATCTTATTTAACCACTAATAGAACAACATGACTGAGCCTTGCAAGAAGGGCGCTCTCGAATTGTAAGCGTCCCATGTTTACAATGCCCCGGTGTTACCTGCAAACTATATCAATCTTGTCAGGCAAACCGCCAGTAAAAACAAGCTACATAGTAAAAATGCAAGGTTTTAGGCAGAAATGAAAAGATGCTATTAACGCGTTCTAAATAGGGAAGCATTAGTTTAGACCTCCACCCGAGGTGACCTGTAAGCTGTATCGATCACATAGGGTAGACCGCAAATGAAGTAAGAATGTATCGTAGTCAGGCAGAATGAAAATCAGAGTGCTTAAAGGCTTCCCAAATTGAAAAGACAAAAAGCTTGAGACCACCACCGCCCTGCTTACCTGTCCGTCGGTACTCCGGACATCCGTCTAGGCTGTCTTGGAGGGAGGTACCTAGACGGACAGGAAGCAGGCTATTGAGGTCGCGCCGGGAAAAACGTCATGACGCTTCACTGCGTGGCGCATCCCAAGGCTGCTGGGAAATGTAGTTTTACACCCCCGTAGCGAGTAGGAGAAGGCTGCCTGCCTTCTAATGTGGCGCGCTGGAGACTACACACAGAGCGCGTCAGAGCAACAGACTACGTGTCACTGGGGGCCAGTCGGGAATTGTAGTTAGTTGCAAACAGTCAAGTACCAGTGACTATCTGGAAAGTATCAACCCCCTGTTTAGGTCGTTAGGTCACAGGTCTCATTTCCTGTGTACACATTAAATGTCTGAATGCCAGAGATCGAATTATGGCCATAAAAAACGAAGTTAAATTGTAATTCTTGAGGACAATGTTAAAGAAATGGTAAGCAAGGGAGCTAAACCATTCTACTCATTCATTCTCTCTCTAGAACCACGGTGTGTAACATGAGTTGAAAGTTCTCAATAAAACCGCTAGTATCGGGTTTTCTTTTTCGCAAAGAGAAAGGTTGGCACTGTTCTCTAGAGAACGCATGGTGGTGTTTGAGAGATTACTCATTTCCCCATGTTTTGCTGCAGGATGTACCTACTTGTCAGTCTTGCATCTCAAATACAATCTAATGGATAACATCCAGAACATTAGGGATAGGTAGAATTCTACAATGACATCCATGGAATGTCATCATTCAATCCTGACTTGTGGGTTTGCAATTTATACACCCATCGTTGTTCTCGTTTAAATAGGAACCTGCTGGTGTCAACAAAATGCACTGGAATTATTGGTTGTTCCAGGACTGTCCATCTCAGGTCTGTCGGAAGATGTTGTGCCTGTAGAAAATGACTCGTAAGTCTGGTGGCCAGTTTGTTACACCTTATAGAACTTTTGTGTTCTGATATTCGCAGCTTGATTTTACGAGTTGTCATTCCGACATACATCATATGGCAAGGACACTTAATCAGATAGATCAGATTAGCACTATTACAATTGGTGAACTTGCGTTGTTCCCAAGCTCGTTCTAATCCAATATCAATTTTTGTTGTTTTTGATGTCTGGGGACAGGCCGCACATTGTCCGCAGGGATGATGTCCTGTGACCGCTGGCATGTCCCACAGAGTACCCACTGCTCTTGGTATCTCACTTTTTGGTCTGGTATGGACAAGTATATCCTTCAGATTTCGTGCTCTCTTATATGCGAAGAGAGGAAGGGATAACGTATCATGTCCAGTATTAAGAATACCCCAGTGTCTTTTCACAATCTTGGTAATTTGGTTTGAAAAGGTACCAAAAGTGCTCACGCATGTCATGCGTTCAGTCTTAGGTTTTGGAGGTAGAATTTCGAGCAAACCGGCACGATTATTGTTCGCAGCTCTTTTTTGTGACTGCTTGATAAGATTATTTGGATATTCTTTGTGTGCCAGGTCTCTCGATAGACATTGAGCATGTGTTTGGAAAGATACAATATCTGAGCAGTTCCGCTGTATGCGCAAAAATTGCCCATAGGGTAAATTGTCCCGCAGGGACTTTGGGCGGCAGCTATTGTAATTGAGCAATGAATTGCGTGCCATTGGTTTGCGATATAGTTCTGAAGTCAAACCATTGGGTGTGCCGTGAATGAACAAATCTAGAAAAGCCAAATTCTGTGAATCGAATTCCATAGTGAATTTCAGGAAACGATTCCTTTTGTTAATCCATTCGTGGAACTCCTGTAGCTGTGTGACACTACCGCGCCACACGACGAAAATGTCGTCAATGTAGCGCTTCCATGTCCGCAGACAACCTAGATGGGGGTTGGTGTCTGCGAACACGTGTTCCTGCTCAAAATGATGCACATACAGATTAGCGAGGCTTGGGGCAAAAACGCTCCCCATACTGGTCCCGCTAATCTGTAAGTAGAGATGGTCCTCAAACCGGAAAAAATTCTCGGTCATAGCTATCGTGGCTAGGGTCATGATCAAACTGACGGGTGTTATAGAGTTCAGATCTCTGGCTGATAACAATGTCTCTATGACTTCTAAGGTCTCAGTTTGAGGGATGGACGTGTATAAACTTTCAACGTCGAATGACACCAACAGATCTGTTTCTATATTGAAGTCAATAGTTGGTAATAGCCTCAGCACATCCTTCGTATCCTTAAGAAAGGTGGGCATTTCTCGTACCATAGGTTGGAGGAACACATCGACGAAAGTCGAGAGTGGTTCCAACAAAGAACCTATCCCCGATATTATCGGACGCCCAGGTGGAGGACGTGGGATCTTATGGATTTTAGGTAACTGATAGAAGTATGGTACAATGGGATTTGGTGTACATAGAAATTGTCCTTCCTTTGATGTAAGCCAACCCTCACTTAAGGCTTCCTCGACAACGTGGCCAATTGCCTTAGTCAATCTCTCAGTAGGATCTACAGAGAGCTTACGGTAAGACCTAGTGTCGTTGAGTTGCCGTAGGCACTCATCGCGGTATGTTTCAGTGTCTAAGATAACAATCGCGCCCCCCTTGTCGGCAGGTTTGATAACAATCAGGGGATTGTCAGCCAAAGATTTTACTGCATCTTGTTCCTGCCGTGATAGATTAAAGAAGACTCTCGGTCTATTTTTGAACAGTTCTTGTAAGTCATGGTCCACAGCCTCCTCGAAAGTCAGAACTTTCGGCGGTAGGCCTATTGTAGTGGGATTAAAGGTCGATGGTTTCTTAAGACCAGTGTTCTCATACTTGGTCTGATCAGCTCCTTTTGATTTGTTTAAAAACATATAATGGAGTCTGATTTTCCTGTAAAACTTCCCCATTTCAATCTGTACTTGAAAAGGGTCGTTCACACTGGTAGAAACGAAGCCCAAACCTTTATTCAATGTCTGTTCCTGTATTTCAGTGATGGGTTGAGTGCTCAAATTGATCACTAGACTGGGGCTGAGGTCCCTGCCTGTTCCTGCGGGATCTTTTTCCCGCTCCTCAGGTCCATGGTCTGGGGTGGTAGATTCCACCTGACTTGTCCCTGGCGGGACGTTCTTTGTCGGCCTCTGCCTCTCCTGCCCGATCCTAAAAAAGGCTGCTGGTTGTAATTACCAAAGAATTGTGGTGGAGGGCCATATGGGTTGGGTATTTGAGCAAATGGAGGTGGCCCCCAAGATACACAAAACCCAACGACCACCACCGGGACGTCCTATCATTTCTGGGATTGGCTCTCTATTAGAGCCACTATCAACATTTGTTGACCATTTCCTACGACCATTAGTGTTAGAGATGCCCACCTACCTGAAAGATATTGCAGATTTACTGCGTCTCTTGCCAGAGATTGAGTTTGATGCTTCCACTGACCTGATAGCTAGCTTCGATGTGGAGTCACTATACACATATATTCCACAACAAGAGACTCTCGTTTCCATCAGAGTGCTGCTTGAAGCACGTGAGATGGATAGCATCATTCCAGTTAGTCTCATCATGGAGTTCGCCAGGATCGCCATGATGGAGAACTATTTTCAGTTTGAGGACCAGATCTTCCTCCAGGTATCGGGCACGTCAATGGGCAGTGTCTTTGCGCCCAGCCTCGCCAACCTTTACGTCCATCTATTCGAACAGAACTGTGTCCTCAACCACAGCAACCCACATTTCCATCAGGTGTTGCTGTGGAGGAGGTACATAGATGACGTGCTGGTGGTTTGGCGAGGTTCAGAGCATGAGATTCAAACATTTCATGCTTGGCTCAACCAACAAAACTCTTTTCTGAGGTTTACCATCGAGTACAGTACAGCTCGACTATCATTCCTAGACATTTCCCTTTTTGTCGAAAATGGACAACTACAATGTGAATTATTCAAGAAACCTATGTAAAGGAACTCTCTTTTAACATTTGACAGCCATCATCCTAAAGCCCTACACGAAAACCTACCCGTAGGACAGTTCCTAAGAGTGCGTAGAAATTGTTCAACATCAGCACTCTTTGAGAAACATGCTAAAGAACTTTCACTACAATTACAGGCTCGCGAATATCCAAAGCGGCTTGTACGGCGAGCTTGGAAGAGGGCCTCTAACAGCAGTCGAGATGCGTTGCTGGACCACAGCATCGTAAAACCTGCAACTAATAGGCTTACTTTTGTAAACACATTTTGCACCCTTTCGAACAAAGTAGAAAAAACAGTACGCAAACAGTGGCGGATATTGAATAATGCTACAGAGAATATTCTGTTACCCCTGTTTGCATTTAAGAGAGGCCCTAGCCTCCGTGACAGCCTCATTCACACACGCCCAAGGTACAGTCTAAAACAGACACCAGCACTCTCTGGGACCTCCCGCCTGTACGTGGCCATTTCCCGTGCGGCTCATGTAGCGTATGCCCACAGACTACCAAGACAAAATCTGTTGATCTCGGCACAGGCCGGCCATGGATCCTAAAAACTCACACTAACTGCAATACGGATCGGGTGATCTATATGATCACTTGTCCTTGTTCATTGAAATACATTGGCCACACTACCCGCAAAATAAAATTGCGTATCAGTGAACATAAGAGCACTATACGTTGTGGAAAACAGTCAACGGGCCTCACAAACCATTTTCTATCTTCCAATCACTCAGCCGATGACATGAGTTGGGTGGTCCTAGAACATCCTTGGATCCCCACACATGTGACTGATATCACCAGATTCCTGTTCATCAAGGAGCAGAAGTGGATCTTCAAGCTCAAATCTGACATAGTGGGGTTGAACGATAACATTCCTTGGATTTCAATACAATATCTCTGATGGTTTCCGAATGGGAGACTCACATTCAGAGCATTTGAATAAAGGCGTGATCACAACACCTCACGCACTGTTACCTAACCTATAGTCCTCAAACAAAAAGACCGCCTGATCTTGGGCATACAAGGAGTTGCACCACCTTCGCACTGGCATATTACGATAGAGCACTTGTTTAGAGCTTAGCAAGTAATAATCGTTATGGCACAGGTTCGGATAATGGTGATTACACACGTTTACCTTAGATAATTGACCTACCTCAACCAATACGACATCTATCGAATGACAACATTGTGAGAATGATAGATTGTATCCTTTTGTTGTGTAGAGGTCATCAACACAATAAGCATAGCCGTGTTGGGTCTGCTGAGTTCTACATAGGTATAAGAAGATCCTACCTCAGGCTGACAGTTTATATAAAAACCGACATATAACATTGCTGTCAGACTGAGTGGCAATAACAATATAGTTATACAACTATTACTAGTGTTCCTTTTTAATGGAATTCAAACAGGACATTAGATTTAGATGTATTCAACTAAATCGCTTCACATAAACCCACTTATAATACACAAGATACATGGGTGCCCTGCAGCATGTACGCTGCTTGTGCTGACACTGCCATTTTCAAAATAGAGCTGCACGCGCATGTGCGGTGTTTCCTAATGAGGGACACTACCGCGCACTACTCGGTAAAGAGCGTCTCGGTGAGACGCGGCCTTTCTGAATCATATAAACAACTTGTTGGGTATATATTACCCTGTTTACTGATCTTCCAAATGTTCAGACTGACGCCCGCACGTGATAGTATGCCGAGTATGAAACCACACGCGTTTATTCAACTATCATGCTTGAGGGAGACACTAATCTAAGACTAGAGCTTTGGCCTTTTTCTATGTTTATGAACAAATGTGCCCAAGCTGCAACACAACATCGCAGCTTCCTATTGGCCCACGAGTTAATGAGGGCTCGTTAAGCCAATCAGTGCCGCTATAAATACAGACACCTCCCTTCCTTAGTACCTCCCACACTGCTTGCAGACTGCAAGGGGGTACCGACAACCAGGTAAGGGAATTTCATGTCCTAGCTCTAAATTCTGTACCTGCAATTGCTTTCTTTTAAGTACCAGCCTTGTGACTCTTTGGTTTTGACTTCCTAATGTATGTGATCCTTAACATGGACTATTAGGAGAGCACTGACCTCATTTTGAGTAATGCCCAAGTATCACAACAGGCTTATATCTGATTACTGAACGACATGGTTATAAGGCTGATGTAATCTTCAGTTTTATTCTTTCATTTCATTCCTTTTTTTCTATTTAAACTCTATAAATACAAAATGTATTACATTATGAAGTTCATATTTTTAAGCCAAATTGATTTCAGTGATCCTGTATCAGACATGCAAACCAGTTTAATACAGGCTAAAACTCTGTAAATATAGCATGGTAATTGAATCAACCTCACCTCGTTGGAGGGACCAGCCTGCGGCCTCCCATGGTATAAGTGCAATGATTCTATGTGTATGATTTAGGTTTTACATTTATTTGTGACTTTTTGAATAAAACAGTGGGAACAAGATGGACAGTGACTTTGCCTTCTGCTCCCTTGATTTACGCACAAATAGAGCGGGGCCTCAACCACCGAGCATTTGCCGGGTGAGGTGAGGCATACTCCCACAGCAAGGTGGGTGAGTACTAAAGTGTTTTATAAACTTTATATTGCCTTAAGGGAGCTACATCAAGGCTGGCGAGGTTGATTAATAACTATAATCGACTATGTGACTTTTATACCTCTATGTTTGAAGTAATTTTGTCTCACTATTACAAGTTTGATGTCAGTTTATTCACAAAAAAAATTTGTTTTAGGAAAAGAAGAGATAGATCCTACCTACATTCAAACAGGATTCATGTCTGGTAGGGTGGTAATACACCACTGATCTACTCATTCCTCCATGTGACACGTGTTTATATAACATATATCGCACTAAGTATATTATTCCTGCAGTAGCACACCACATCATCTAGGTCCTGAAGAAAGCCGTGCTAACTGGCCACAAACGGCTGAAACATGTTGACCTCACATTTAGCCAGGAGATAGTAAATTTGTTCCACACTATCAGGCGATTTTTATTCATGGCATTTGGACAATATTCAATAAACATATTTTTTGTCCTTTTAGTCATTTTTATCTTTTTCACTTTCACTAGCACTGCACTCCATCAGCTGTACTATATTTTGACAAGCTTTCTAGCTGAGATCATTGGAGTACGAGATCAAGTATTTCATCCTGTTAGCCACTGAGCAACATTGGCTACTTTCTCCTTACTCCTCCAGATTTTTAGATGACGAGGCTCCGCCAAATGGGTGGGCTGATGGAGATCACACTCATGCTAGAGGCGGGGCAAACTATTTGTACCTGGTGAACAATTTTCTTTTGAGCATCCAGAGGTTTAATTGTCCTATCTCTAGACTGACTATCTCCCAGTAGTTGTTCATGTATGTAGTTAGGGGTGTGGAGTTAGTTGGTCATTAAATATAATCCCCTAGACCCTCGTATGTATACTTATTTTTCTGTAATACCGAAACACGTCGTTTTTCACTTGCAAAATATAATATTGCAGCAATTGGAGTGTCCGAGTGGTTCCTGTAAGCAGCAGGGACTTGTTGAAAGAATATATATATATATATATTTTCACGACATTCCAACTTATCCAAGTCAGAAACAGGCAAGCACACTGGAATCCGATTAGAAAATCTTTATTTGCAAACCCCCGTCACCCCTGACAGATGCGTTTCGCTACTCTAGCTTTGTCAATGTCTACCCTGCCCCCAAAAAGGGGGCAGGGTAGAAGCACCCTGACCCCCTAGGCCTGCTCAGGGGGTCCCAAAAATGTGTTATTATTTTCTTTAAATCGCGGGGTACGCTCACCGTACGCATACGGTGAACGCAGCCCGTAAATTAAAAAAAAAATAATAATACTTTTTTGGGGCCTTGGGGGTCCTTGTGGGACCCCCTGAGCAGGCCTAGGGGGTCAGGGTGCTTCTACCCTGCCCCCTTTGCGTGTTTTCCACCTTTGTTTCACTGCTTTCTTGTGCCTTTCTACCGAGGCACAAGATGGCTGCCAACACTTCCTGGTTTGGAGTGTTGACAGACAGTGGCAGTCAATCAGCATGCCTTCCCGAGAAAGCTGCATGCTCATTGGCTGTCAACACTTCTAACCAGGAAGTGTTGGCATCCATCTTGTGCTAGTGTTGACAGACAGTGGCAGCCAATCAGCATGCCTTCCAGAGAAAGCTGCATGCTCATTGGCTGTCAACACTTCTAACCAGGAAATGTTGGCATCCATCTTGTGCTCGGAAGACTGAGGCACAAGAAAGCAGAAAAACAAACGTGTAGAACACAAAAAGGGGGCAGGGTAGACACACCCTGACCCCTTAGGCCTGCCCAGGTGGTCCCACAAGGACAAAAAAGGCCCAAATTAATTTGTTTAAAAAACCGGTCTGTTTTTTTAAAATTACCCCCCGGGGGGACCAAATCATGGGGGCATAGTGATAAAGAAGTGTGGGGGGTCCCCAATCCCCCCCCCACACTGCCCCGGGGACCGCCGCCCCCGGGGCAAAGCAACGCAGCCCCTTGGCGCATACTGGAGGCTCCTGGTGAGCTAGTAGACCCCCAGGGACCCCCAGTATGCAAGGGGAATTAGTTCCCCCTCTGCAAACACGCCCGGGTGCTGCGTTGCAGAGAGGTGTAAAAAAGGGTGTGGCCTTATTACACCTCTCTGCAATGCATCCCCCTGGTGCATACTGGAGGTTTCAGGTAGACTAGTTGGCTCCCAGGGACCCCTGGTATGCAAGGGAACTTAATCCCCCAATTTAGAACACTCTACAGGGTGCATTTGCACAGTTTAAGTTGGGGAATTAATGCCTGTTCAATCCAGAGGTCCCCTAGAGGGAACTATTCCAACAGGTATCTCCAGTAAGTGCCATGGAGCTGCGCTGCAGAGTGTTGTAAAAAGGGGGCGTGCCCTCTGAACACCTGCGTGCAAAAATGTAGTAAATCAGTATAAAAAAAATAACAATTAATACATTTAAAAATTGTCATTTAAAAAACCTTCGAAATTCAATGATAAAACCATAGGTTTCAGGCCTGATATAGTTAGGAATTAGCATTTAAAAAACCATTGAACTTCAATGAAAAAACCATAGGTTTCAGGCCTTATATAATTAGGAATTAGCATTTAAAAAACCTTTGAAATTCACTGAAAAAACCATAGGTTTCCGGTCTTATGTAGTTAGGAATTAGCATTTAAAAAACCTTGCAAATTCACTGGAAAAACCATAGGTTTCGGGCCTTATATAGTTAGGAATTAGCATTTAAAAAACCTTTGAAATTCACTGAAAAAACCATAGGTTTCAGGCCTTCTATAGTTAGGAATTAGCATTTAAAAAAATCTTTGAAATTCACTCAAAAAACTATAAGTTTTAGGGGTGTTATAGTTAGCTGGACATTTCACTCATACAAAACAATTGAAATTGCTCCTATATAGTTAGTTGTACTAACTATATTTCGCGCACCCGCAATCCACTGCTGATGATGTCTTATATTACATCATTCATGACATGGTCAGTGACATCACTGATGACATCTCAAATGACATCACTGATGACATCACTGATGACATCATCCATGTGACAATCACATACACCTTTTCATACACTAGTAAAATCTTTCATCACTCTTTGTAAAATACAGAGTATCATATTTGAATACATTGACACAGCAATACAAGTATCTAAAAACCCACTCAGTGATTCCTAGATGTATACACACATCTAATCACTTACCTGTAGATTCACTCATACATGCTGTCAATGAACAATAGAACACTATCAAAAATACTTATACACCTATATCGACATTACACACCAGCACACAACCTATTCACATATGAAGCTATCCTACTCACTTATGCAAACAATGGATCATACTTACATACTTACTTAGCTACACACTTATACAAACACCACTTCATCTATTCATTTAGATAGTAAGTCATACTTAGTGTATTATAAAATCATTATTACAAGTTTACAGTTATCCATATAGTCACTTACACAATCATTGAGTCTTATGTATACTTATTTATATACAGCAACTGACACATACACTGCCTTTTATTTTTCTAATTTGTTGAACATGTACCATTGAGAAATATATTTGCTCATCACCACACCCATAAAGATATTCACTCACCCAAACAACTGTTAGAACATGTAGTTTTAACTTCATATATCTACTGAATCAACTCTTCACACATCTTTGGGCAGTCACACACCCCCCACTGATTATAAAATACTAGCCAAGGTTGTTGCGATTCGGCTGTCCTTACTAATGGAATCCATCATCTCACCGGCACAGCTGGGTTTTGTACCACATCGGTCCACTTCCCTCAACTTGAGGACATTGTTCACTGTCCTGCACAGGATCGACCCCACCACGCCAGCTGCCGCCATCCTTCTTGATGCGGAGAAGGCATTTGATTCCCTCGAATGGGCTTTCTTTCTGTCCATCCTGAGACGTATGGGTATGCCCAAGTGCTTTGTCTCCACGGTGGCTTTGCTATACACCGAGCCAACTGCTATATTGTGATTGAACGGAACTATCTCCACCCCCTTTACCTTGTCTCGGGGCACGCGGCAAGGGTGCCCCTTATCCCCGCTGCTTTTTATTTTGGCTATGGATCCCCTGGTTCGCCATTTTGAAGAAAAACACCTTCACGTGGCCTACAGTTCCGCACTGGCCCCCTCCTAATCTCGCTCTATGCAGATGACACGATACTATATGTTCGGATGCCCCACCTCAATCTTGAACCCCTCATTTTAGAAATAATCCGTTTCGGTAAATTCTCTGGGCTCAACATTAATTGGCACAAGTCAGTTATTTTTCCACTTACCGTCAGCACAACTGCCTGGCCTTGTACATTTCCGCTTGAATGGTGCCAGACGCGGTCAAGTATCTTGGTGTCCATGTCCACCTGGATACTACTACTATGATCAGACTGAATTATGGTAGGGCGATTGATTCTCTTGAATCTCGAATCGTGAAATGGCTACGTCTGCCATTGTTCATGGCCGGGAGAGTCGCTATAATAAAAATGGTTGTTCTCCCGCGGTTCTTATATCTTTTTAACAACATTCCCACCCCGCTCATCAGGATCTTTTTTCGGCACTTACGTTCCTTGTTATTGCGCCTCGTTTGGGGGGATAAGACACCTCGTGTTAGCTGGCGGATTATGACCCTGCCTTTTGCTGGGGGGGCTTTGTAGTCCCAGACTTTTATTTACATTACCTTTTTTTTTTGCAGAGTTTTATATAGCGCGAACTAGACCCGAACTGAATCAGGTATCAGAACGCTTTACATAGCACCAGTTACGTTACATGAGGACACGCATTCATTTTAGGCACGATAGCGCAATGCTGCTATGCTCACGTGTGGTTCCATCCAGGTGCTCGCACCCCATATCTGAAGCCGGAGGCTGACCTGGTGCTCCCTCGTCACCTTTCCACTATTTTGCCTACTGGATTCCCTCGGGACCCCCACGATATTCAAACAGTATCTACCACATGCTGGGCATGTCAGAACACGCTCCGCAGGATCCGGATGATGAGATAAGGGTCCACCTCCCGACGTTACCAGCACCCTGAATATGTAGCACAGGGTGCTCGCACTATCAGGCGAGGGAAAAAGGTAAGGGAAAGGGTCAGCAGGGAGAAAGGACCTGAAATGACAAAAACAACACAATGTATAAACAGGGCAACATAAATGACTACTCTCATGAATTCTCGCTAAACCCTGAATACCTGTATATTGCGGCACGTCCTATGGGATGTTACACTTGGTATCCTATCCAAAAGTTTCTAGAAACGAACACAACAATACAACATTTGTTACTCATGTCTTGTAAATACTATATATGCTAACGTGTTTGATTTTAGCACACCATAGAAAAGAAATAGTAACCTTCTCATTCTTCCTGCTGAAGCTATGTTCTGAGTATTCCCATTCCCTCACAATAAAGTAAAATAGAGAATCCACTCTTTCTTCAAAGTGCTTCACTGGTTTCAACCTTTTACATGGGCTTCTTCACAAAGCATAGATATAGCAACAAATAAGGATATAACGGGAATGTGTAGTTGTGACCACCACTTCCGTTCCGTTAATATAGTCCTGTAATTTGTTCGGCACTGAGCTAAAGTTGGCAACATGTGGTTTACCACCCCCACTGTGCTCCGCTTGTATCTCCTCAAACAAACGCGGATGTGAACCTTACCGGCAACGGGTAGCTGCGACCACTACTACCGTTCCAGGTGAAGCAGTAGCTACTGTGGATTTACATACGGCGGTGTGTAGGACTTAACCCACCTCTCTCCGCTTCAAGGCACACAAACAATGTTCCTAAATTATATGGCTGACACGGCAACCCGAAGCGGAATACTTCTGGGCTCCGCTCAACCCAAAACTGCTTAAGATCCAAAAGGAAACGGCAGCGCGAGTTAGCATCACTCGGCACCCCGCCATTCCGTCATCGTTAAGATATGGGTCAAAAGGCCATCGGGGTAATCCCGCGAATTGCTGTAAACAGATGCCTCTTACCCACTGATTCTACAGAGGCACAGATATACTCCTTCCCGGAGCAGTAGGACGCCGTGTCTCTCCTCCGACATCAAAGGAACAAAGAAAACAGGAAGCAGAATTACGCGCGTCAGCCAATCGCGCAGGACCGCATTATATTTCCTGAAAGAAAGGCTCATGGGTATTGTAGTTTCTGTAGTCATTAAAGCATTAGGCAGGCGCGCTGTTGTGAATCCTGACAGGGCATGGGACAAACTGCGCAGACTGTTGGGCCTTGACCGACTGTACTCACCGGCGCTGCCTCTACCTAACCCCTCTTTGTTTCCAATAACGAGTGAGGTCTTGATTCAGCGAACACTGGCCAAATTCCATATTTACACGGTAGGAGACCTATTCCTTGAGGGCCACGCCTTCTCTGTGTTGGAGGATGCCTGATTCTCTGATCGCTCTTTTATGGACACCTTCGTTCTGATACGCGTACTATCCATGCTCCGGGCCACATTCCCCTCATTCCCGCTGGCACCTGAACCGACCCCTCCACTGACACTGCTTGTCCAACAACCTACTGGCGCACGTTTGGTTTCTAAACTATATAAGCAATGTAGTGAGCTCATTCCTTTCTCTGACTCCAAGGTGCGTGCTGCGTGGGAGGTGAATCTTGGTGAGCCCATTACTGACGACCAATGGGACCAGTGCTGTAGGGCAACAAATACTCCAGTCTACTTCCTAGCTCGTCCCGACCATTGGACATTTGGGGCCCGTATAGGGCATATATCGCTAAGAACAAGGCAGATCAATATTCTCAGTCTGTATGTTCCTGTGGGGGTCCGCTAGATGAAAATTTCTGGCACATATGTCTGTAGCACTGATTAATTCTTGACAAATGCCACTGCTGTTGTTATGTTGCATAGGACGGCTCCGCTTCTATGGGAACCGTAGTCTAATAATAAGGCACGCCTCTGCTTTGTTCATATCTGACTTGTCATTGATATATATCTGCAATTCCTAGTTCAACTATGTCAAATAACTGCTACTGTTTGCGCTTGATTGCTGTACATGCTCTTCCTATTGCTGCTGCTATTATACTCTGCAATGTATTGATAATTTTTATTCCTTTATGCAAAATTTGGGAAAATAACGTTTAAAATAAATAAATAAATAAATAAATCACTAATTAATAAAAATAGATTACTTAAAGGGACTTTTGCACAATGAATGTTCTGTCACATATATGTTGGAGTATCCCAACTGCACAACTCAAAATCAAGCACAAATAATGATTTATTAGGAAATATTTGAGATATATCGAAGTTTAATGTTTTTTTATTTTGTAAATTGCATTTTGATTTGTAATTTTCAAAATATATATAAATCAATGTATTTCAAATGTACTTTAATGTTGTACCAGTTTTTGACTAAACTGAAAGCCAGATTTTTGAAAAACTTTGTTTTCACAATAGTAAAACAAACTTATAACTTAAGATATTTTAGAGTCAATTTCATTTTTTAATATCTGTACTAAAGTGGGTTAAAAATGTATCAAGCCCTATGTATTTATTTATGCTGTAGAAGTTATCTGAAAGTACCCTAAAACTTATTTTTTAATTTCTTCAACAACATAAGTAAATACATAAGGCATGATACATTAATAAGTAATGTAAGTACAGATGGGCTTATTTACAAACCCCTTGCACCGCTGTTGTGTTACTTTTTTTTATTCACCGCCAGCTCAGTGTGCTAGCTAGGCCTGGGTGTAGTTCGCAGAGTTTTGCTACGCGGAACTCTGCGAAGTTACAAGAAACTCTGCAAAGTTTGGCAAGTGGAGGAGTGCAGTGTGAACTGCAGTTTGTGCTGGTAGTTTGTGCTGGTATTCCTGCCGCACGGGTCGAAATTCTACCCCAGCGGCAGCTTGTGCACGCAATCACAAACTTACCATTCGCAATCGTGAGTGGGGAAAAAACTCCGCTGAACATCGCGAAGCGGTGTTTTCTGCACTCCAGAAGACTTGCGGTGTGCGGAGTGCAGAAGACTCCGCAAACTCCACAAACGGTGAGAAGTTCACTGCCCAGGCCTAGTGCTAGCCCATATTTACAAGGCCACACAAAGCCACCCTGTGTGGCTTTCCATGGCTTTGTAAATACGGCTTCTTTCATGCATGACGTTGCATGAAAGAGGCATGCCATGGGTGTTGCTGTGGGTCTTCTCACGCAACACCCATGGATTTTGCCGCATTCCCAGATTTACAACATTTCGTAAACCTGGGAATGCATCAGAATCCTTTGTCACCCCAGGGATGCTTAAGGAGGTGCAATGAGGAGAAATACTTTTATTACGCCTCATTTTTTCTATTTCTTTTCATTCTGCATCCTGCAGCACATATAGAAAGAGGAAAACATCATCAATGATTGTTTTTGTGCAGGAAGGTGTCCCTTCCTGTACTAAAACAATTATCCCTACAATGCAGTCTCCCTTGCACCATGCTGCAAGAGTGCCTGCATTGACGCATGGCAGCCAATCGTCCGCCAGCGCAGGGGAAAGCACAGGGATGTGTCATGTATAACTGTAAATATGACGCATCCCTGTTCTTTTAAAATGATACAGCTTGGTGCAAAAAAAATGGCTTGTGGCTCATCATTGTGTTGTAAATGAGGCCCTGAATCCATAAAATAAATGTTAACATTTAAAAAATATTTAAGTTACTTGTAAGTAAGTTTTACCATTGTGAATTGCCCAAACAAAAACACAGGCATTCAGTTTACACACATATTGGTACAGAATTACAGCAAATGTTGACACACATTGATTTGTATTTTATTTTTTAAAATGAAAAAAAAATTTTTTGGGGCCGTATACACACAACGTACAAAGGGATTTTTGTTTTATATTCATTTTTGTGACATAACATCCCTAATCAAAAGAACAGATCTGAACCATTCAGAGGTGTAAAACAGTTCCTAGAGAGAACTGAAAATGGTTCAGAAAAATGATCAGAAAATAAGATAGGAGCAGTATACCAAGATTCCTTTGGAAGCCTGATTGCGAGTGGTCCAGGATGTGATTCCCCTGGATGAACTCGGAAAGTTAGGCATTGATTGCCTTCTCAATGACCTTGGCTGGAAAGGGGAGCAATGAGATGGGTTCGAATTTCTTCAAGTCCTTTGGGTCGGCAGAGGGTTTCTTCAACACGGGGTTGATCTCTACATGTTTCCGGTCTTCTGGAAATGTCTTAGAGTTGATGGAGCAGTTGATGGTGCAGCAGAGTTCGGAGGGTGATGGAGTTGCCGGCTCTGTTTGAGATGCGGTGCGAGCAGGGTCTAAGGGTGAGCCTGAGTGGATGCTCGCCATGATCTTTAGGGTGTCTCCTGTGGTCAGGGACGTCCAACTGATCTGGGTCTGGTATCATTGGGTGTGATGATTGTGAGTGGGGCGAGAGGGTCTTGGGTATCAAGGTTGTTGAAGCTGTCATAGATCTCCTTAATCTTGCGGTGGAAGAAGGCGCTGAGGTTGTTGCAGAGGTCAATTCAATCCATCAATTCTTTCTTTATTCGATCCATTAAAAGAAATTACAGATTATATATGCACAAAGATAAAAAATAAATACACTTCTAAAAAAGCACCATATTACAAAGACTCAATTTCATACAAATATAGCTTTCAAACAGTGCAACGTGAGAAAAACAGCGACTACCACAATACTTGATGCTCATTAAAAGACGATTAAAGAAGACCAATAAATATTATTAAGATATTCACAACAGCTTCTTTAGTTTAACAAATATGTTCATATCTAAGATGGCACAAATCCATTTTTAGCACTTAAGAAGGAGATGTTTTAACCATTTTCCTGGGCGTTGCAGAGGTCATGGGAGGGTGGGATGTCTGCAGTCCCTGAGCGTGGTTTGGTGAAATATTTGACCATGGTGAAAAGTTCCTTGTTGTTGTGCGTGTTGGCATTATCCCTTTCTTTTAGGGCCTCTTTCTTTGTTGTTCTGATGAGATGGTGATGTGCGGTGACAGCGGTTTTGAAGGCTGAGCAGTCTTCCACAGTCTTGCTGCTTCTCCATATCTTGTCGAGCCATCTACAGGAGCGTCTGGACTCAGGCAGGGCAGGGAAGAACCAATTGTTTTTTTAGAGTGTGGTTTGCCTGGCACTTTCTTCATAGGAGCCAGTGCATTGACGCAGTTGGAGATCCATTGGTTGAGGTTGTGAGCTGAAGTATAAGCGTCCGCAGAAGTTGGAGGTGGGGTGTTTCTGAGGGAGGTGGCGAGCTGTTCTTCAGTGACCTTTTTTTTTTTTTTAAATATATTTTTATTGCAGATTCAAAAATAAAACCATTCAATAGGCCAACCTACACACTTATGGCCTCCCGACAGTTAACATGACAGTATTAAAGTACACAGCCATTCAGCCCACATCCCGGAGGCTGGGCGGCGCTTCAAAGTCTCATTCTTCGGGAAATGCCTCAGTGCGTGCCCTGTCCGGGCTGCAGGTCAGTTATGTCATGTAATATCTGCTTTTATCCCGCAACACCCCTCCCCCCCCCGCACCGCCAAGCCCCAGACTGCCCTTATGGTCGCTCCCTGCAGGACTAATCTATCCCTTCTCTGGGCCCTTCTGGTTGATATATCGCAGCACGGTACTAACCTACCCACTCCAAGAACACTCCCTCTCCACCCTCCCCTCCCCATAACTGCTGCTAATGCGGGCACCCAGAATCTACCACCGCTCCGAGGCACATCATCCATCAGGATATTCAGAAAATCATATACCTCACATGGAATCTCCGTCCAACTCTAGTCTTCCTCTGCATCGTCTGTGGCATAGTCCCGTAACGCCTGTACCACCAACTCCCAGGACCGTGCCCTTTCCAGACTTTTCTCGTTGCCAGTTCTAGTTGCCTGACGCAACTGAAGCACACTCTCGCAGGCCGACCACCTCAACAGCTCATTCTTCCATCTCTTCACCGATGGGCCTTCCCTAGACTTCCAATGCCAGGTTATTTCACTCTGCGCCAGTATGACCCCCAAATCAATGAATTTGCTCGTCACTTTATTCTTTTTGGTATGCGGGAACCAGAGGAGCATGCACGCAGCCATATCAAAGTCTATCTCTCTGTCTGTCACCGCATTCAGAAGTTCACCTACTTCCATCCAGTAATCCCCTAATTTCGGGCATCCCCACAGCATGTGATCAAGATCTACCTCCGGCTCCAAGCACCGCGGACACATGGCATCAAGCACCTGGAAATGCCACCGTAGCCTCTCCGGAGTCAAGTATGCCCTATGGACAATGAAAAAATGCACCTGCTGAAACCGCGCATTTCTCGTCCCTTTCCAGGTCCTATGCAACACCTGGCCCCAGACCGCGTCCGGTATTTGTTTACCTATGCTGACCTCCCATCGCGATTTTAGCGCCATCAATGGCGCCAGCCCCTCATTCAGCATTCTGGTATGGAGGCATGTCACAGCCTTAACGGTGCCCGCCGCCATTACCACATATTGGCATGCCATGGTCACCTCCGGCTCCGCCAGCCCTCCCCCCCAGTATCTCTGCATCGCCGTCACCACAGCTGCATGGAGTAAGAAGGTTCCATCCGGTAAGCCAAATTGTTCCTGTAAGGACTGATACGAAACCAGCGTCCCGTCCATATAGAGGTCACCTACCATCTGTAAGCCCAGCTCTTCCCACGTCAACAATCTGGACCAATCACCCCCATGCGGTAGTACGGTCAACATTCCCAGCGGTATCTCCGGTGCATATGGCCGGGTTTTCTTAGCCCTTTTTAGGCTCCTGTTCCAGCACAATTTGAGCGTCCTTTCCTCTATAGCAAGATCCCTCACGTCCAGTTTCTGTTGCATGACTATGGACGATAAAACATGCCTCTGAATGCCAGTCCCCCTATCACGATCCGGACCCCTGAATTCCCTGGCCACGTTCTGCGTCAAGACCTGAAGTTGAGCCGCCAGATAATATAACTCGAAGTCGGGAACGGCCATACCCCCCTCGTTTTAGGGCCGAGTCAGAGTAGTCATTGCTACCCTCCGTCTTCCGTGGCCCCAGAGGAAGCCGGTCACCAATATCTTCAGTTCTCTAAAGATTCTTTGTGGGATCCACACTGGCAGTGTCCGGAAATAATAAAGTAGCCGCGGGAGTGCCACCATTTTCAGCAGTGCTACCCGACCCAACACGGACAATGGGAGAGACGCCCAGAACTCCATGCAACCCTTTAGTGCCCGAATACAGCGCTCCACGTTCCCCTCTAAGAGGTCATCAGCGTCGTGGTAGATGCGCACCCCCAGGTAAACGAAACAGGAGGGTTCCCATACCACCGGCCTCGTGAGCTGCGGGCAGGGCGTAGCCTTCCATAAGGGGAACACACATGTCTTGGTCCAGTTCACCTTGAGACCTGACAGCCTCCCGAACCTGCCCAGCATGTCTACCGCACCTTCCAAAGCTCTCCCAGGATCCGCCAAGTACAGTAACAGATCATCAGCGTATAATGATATGTAGTGCGAATCAGGCCCCTGCGCTATCCCATCATATACAGTTCCTGACCGTGCCTGAGCCGCCAGTGGCTCCATCGCCAAGGCGAATAACAGAGGAGACAGCGAACAGCCCTGCCGCGTGCCCCTACACACCGAATAAGCCGAAGATACTATGGGCCCTATCCGCACTCGCGCCTTCGCTGAAGAATAAAGCACTCTCGTCCAACTCCGAAACCCCTCCCCTATTCCAAACTTCTGTAACACACCATCCAGGTACTCCCATTCTAAGCTATCGAATGCCTTTTCTATATCGACTGCTAAAACCACTGGATCCCACTCCGCTGTAGCGGCAGCGTCAATGACCCTGACCAGTCTACGGATATTCATCGATGTGCTCCTGGTCGGGATGAATCCTGCCTGATCCCCATGCACTAAGGTGGTCATCTGTGGAAGGAGCCTGGAAGCCAAAATGCGACTCAGGACCTTATAGTCCACCGTCAACATAGACAATGGACGGTAAGAGGTCACGTCTAACGCGTCCTTGCCGGGTTTCAACAGCGGCACCACCAGCGCTTCTCTCATGGAGTCTGGTAGCCGCCCCAACCGTTTCGCCTCCGCGTATACAACCCGCAGTCTGGGTGCCAAGATATCCACAAACCTGGCGTAGAATTCAATCGGGAACCCATCCACCCCTGGTGTTTTATTCCGCGCCATATGTTGAATCGCCCCTCGTATCTCTGCTAAAGTGATGGGGTCCCCCAGTTCCTTCGTCTCCTCTGCATCCAACAATGGTAAAGGGATCGGGTCCAGGTATTCACCTATCTCCGAAGCCCCTGCCACCAGGTGGCTCGAGTACAGTCCCCTATAGTAGGATGTAAACCTCTCCAAGACCGCCGATTGAGAATAAACCACTTCTCCATCTTCGCGTCTTATACTCATTATCGGACATCCCCTAGGCACCGGATCGGCCAGCTTGGCAAGAAGTGTGCCCACTTTATCCCGTTCGTCATGCACTTTAACAACATACGACTTATAGTCATAACTACGCAATCTTTCCGTTTCAGTCGCCACCGCCTCTTTAGCCTGCAACAATCGGTCCTGCAATTCCGGCCTCTCGGGTCTACGCTGTTCTAGCCCTCTCAGCACCTCCTCCGCTTTCGCAAGGTCATTCAACACCGTACCTCTCACATTCAGAAACCTACTCATGCATACCCCTCTCATCACCACCTTCATTGCATCCCACTCAATCGACCTCGTGGCTGCCGTGCCTGCATTGTCTGTAAAGTAGCTATCAAGGCCCTGGCGGATCGAGTCGCTGAAGACCGGATCTTCCAGTGTGTCAGGACGCAACCGCCAAGACCGAACTGCCGATCTCGTCAGTTGCCACTGCATGGAGATCAACAGGGGATTATGGTCTGAAATGGTCCTGGACAGATATTCAGAATGAGTCACCACACCTGCCAAGGAGCTGCCACACAGCACTGAGTCCAGTCTAACATGTAGGTCGTGCAACACGGAAAAATAAGAGTAATCCCTGGTCTCAGGATGTTGTGCCCTCCAGATATCCAACAATCCCCACCTGTCTTGCCAATCCCGCCTGTGGGTTGCCAGCCGGCGAACCGGGGAGTCTACTAGTGGTGGATGCGACCTATCCAACAGTACATCAGAGATGGAATTAAAATCCCCGGCCAGTAAAATAGGGCCTGCTAAATAGTACGCCAGTGAGCGCGATAAATCCTCGAAAAAACGAGCTTGATCAGAGTTGGGGGCATATATGTCACACAGTACCACCTCCCTACCACAGAGATGCCCCTCGACCACTACATACCTTCCCTCCTGATCTATTCTCTGGCTCGTGACTTGAAATGGCGTACCCGCCCGTACCCATATCAATACCCCTCTGGCAAATGCCGAGTATGTCGTGCCAAATACCTGGCCTCGCCATCTCTTCTGTAAAGCCCCACACTCCTTCTTGGTCAGGTGAGTTTCCTGAAGCATTGCGATCTGAACTCCCCTTCTTACCAAGTAGGCATGCACCTTATGTCGTTTTACCATCGTACGAATACCACGGACATTCCATGTGATACATTTCAAGTTAGGTAATGTCCCCATAAAGTGTTGTTCTACACAATGGCGCTAGCCAATAAATGAGTCCCGCATTGCAGCAATTGTACATCCCCTTCAAAACAGTTCCCAAAACTCCCTCCACCCCCCTCCCCAGGACAGGACTTAGTAACCCAGCTTCGGCCCCGTTCCAAACCTTAAACACCCCACACATCACACTAACCTGTGGTCGTCACCACAGAAGACCTTAAGGGTCTGAGGAGGACAATGGAGCCCCGAACCAGAACGGCAGAGCTACCACCCCGCGCCCGCTGTCCCATACTGCTGACGCAGCCCCATACCTGGCAGTCCAATATAAGACAGGAGAGTCCATACCTATAGGCACCCCGGAATCAGGCAATAGCCACGGCCCTCATTCATTAAACACGCCATCCGAAGTTTGTGGGGTAACCTCCGGTCCCCGTGCGCCTCCTACATCCGAGTCGTCGTCTCCGGTTTTCCCTTCTTCCTCCTCCGATGCCGAGCCCTCAGATGGTTTCTCCTGCTGTGACCCCGTGATGATCGCAGTCGCCGCCAACGCACTCTTCCTATCCGCCAGCATTTGTGCATCACGCTCGGCTCGCTGGCGCTTATTCCGAGAGCGAATACGCTGGGATTTCCTGAGTTTGACCGGCTGCTGCCGATCCTTGTTGGGTATGTGTGCACGATCCGTCCCCGCCCGATACAGTTCAAGCCAGGACCATGCTTCCTCGGGTGTCTGAAAAAAGTGAGTCCTGTCATCAACGACCAGTTGAAGCTTGGCGGGAAAAAGCAAGGAGTATTGGATCCCCTCCTCTCGCAGCTCCCTCTTCACTGATAGGAAGGATGCCCTGCCCCTCTGCACCTCCTGCGTGTAGTCCGGGAAGATCGTGACCTTGCTATTATCCACCTGGAAGGGGCCCTGGGATCTCGCCCTCTGTATTAACAGGTCCCGATCCTTATAGTGCAGCAACCTGACCACCATCGGCCGAGGGGGTCGGCCCTCCAGGGGTGGCTTGGCAGGCACCCTATGTGCTCTCTCCAGGGAGAAGAATGGGGACAGACCCTCCGGCGCCACTACCGTACGGAACCAGTCCTCCATGTATGCCACCGCATCATCTTTCTCAATTTTCTCCGGAAGCCCCACTACCCTCACGTTGTTCCTCCGGTTACGTCCTTCCGCGTCCTCCGCTCGTCGTTCCAGGAGCGCCAGCCGGCTAATAATGTCTGTCAGTTGATGTTCCGCGGTGACCACCGCCGGTTTCAGCTCTTGAAGCAGTTGTTCGTTCGATTTCACTCTATCAGAGAGCTTGGCGTGGTCTGCTCTTAGTAGGCCCAGCCCCGTTGCCACCTGCGCAATGTCCTGGTGCAGCACGTCCTTAGTAGCTGTGATCGCGTCCAGAATAGCGTCCAGGCGTTGGTTCAGCCTCTGTTCCTGCTGCGACGTCTCCACCGGGGCCGGGGTCCCGCCAACCTGGGGCAAGGCATTCCTGTCCTCCTGCACTGGCAGCGCGTCGAGGCCTGCACCCAGCGTGGCCATCTTGGCTGCAAGAGATGCGCCACCCGGTCCGCCGCTACTGATCACAGCTCAGTTTGGCACTTCCACTGGCCGCACCGTGCTCGGTCCACCCCAACACTGCTCAAAGGCAGATAATGAAATGTTCAGCACCCTCTGCCCACGCTCCAGCCTGATTAGTCGGGACCAGTGGACCCCCCTCTACGTGCAACCGCCAGCCGCCAAATTAGAAGTGCGCACTGCGCAGTGCCATCCATATGCGCACAGCGCCTCCGGTATCCACAATAGGTGGGTAGCAAGCCCAGCGCGCCTTTCCAGGAAGAACCGACAGGCGTGGCTCCGGGCAGACTGGGCATACCACTTATGTCAGCATCCCAGCACGCGGGCCCTTATGTGCACCAGTGCCCAGCCACTGTCCCGACAGCTCCGCGCCACTCCCCGTGTAGACCCCTCTTCTGGTGTCAAGGTCCCCGTCCGCTTCCAGGCTCTACTTCTCCCCTGGGCACACAGGAACCGCTGGGGGTTGGGTCACCGCCCAACCCCAGGGGCAGTCCGCTATTCGCCGCTACCTCGGCGCGGTCTTCAGTTCAGCGCCTGGGCCCCCAATCAGCGCTGCCCCCGTCCACCCAAGCTCATCAGCAGCTGTCCCATCCGCCGGCGACCTGCTCAGGCCAACAACACCGCCTCCAGGCTAAAGCAAGGCTGACCTCTCCAGCCGGGGACCGGAGAGCAGGAGGGGGGAGGGGCACCGCTCACACCGGGTTTCTGCCGTGGACCGCAGCGCTGCCCAGGATCCACTGACACGATCCGCTCCGATATCTTCCGTAGCACTAGCGCCGCCCGGCAGTCTCCAGTGCGCTTAGTACTCCGCAATGCAGGGATTCCAGCGCTCCCGATCCAGCCGCGCCGCCATCTTGCCTTTGTACTTCAGTGCGGCCGGCCGGGCTCCCAGCTCCGTTCGCTTGTGGTTCCCGGGGCCCCGCGAGGGTCCAGACCCTCCACTCTGGGTCAGTGACCCTTCCGGACCACGAATGAAGCCGCCACGGGTATCCAGGGCAGGTTGAACAGGAGAAAAGCGGGACTCGGTGCGGAGCAACTCGCTCACGCTGCCATCCCGTTCGGTGCTTAAGCCACGCCCCCTGTTCTTCAGTGACCTTGTTCCAGCTTCTGCGAGGGTAGCGGTGGGTTTGGTGACGTACAGTGGGTTTGGTGAAGGAGAAGTGGATGCAGCCGTGATCGGTCCAAGGCAGCTTGGAGGTGTGGCTGAAGAAGACATTATCACTGCTGAAGAAGAGCGTGTGTCCTGCTAAGTGAGTTGGAAAGGTAGCCTGCTTTCTAAGTCAAACGGTGGTGAGGTTATCCAGCAGAGACAATGTGTTCTTGTCATTGGAGTTGTCCAGATGAAAGTTGAGGTTGCTGAGGAGGATGTAGTCAGCAGAGGCAAGAGCGTGGGGTACGATGAAGTTGACGACAGAGTCGCTGAAGGGTTGACAGGATACGGGAGGTCTGTAGATGAGGGTCCTCCAGAGGGTGGTGTTTGGGTTGGTCTGGACCTGGAAGTAAAGATGCTCCATGTTGGCTGCATGGTCGTCTGAGTGGGTGGTGTGGTGGAGGGTGCTTTTGTGTACGATGGTGATGCCTCCACCTGGTTTGTTGATGCAGTCCTTGTGAATGATCTTATAGCAGTCCGGGATGGCAGTGGTGATGTCCGGGGCAGAGGTGGAGTTCATACAGGTTTCCCTGAGGAAGGCGATGTCGGTGTGGCCAGAGTCGAGTAGGTACCAGATCTCCATGGCGTGTTTGTGGAGGGAGGATGCGTTGAGCAGGATACAACTGAGAGAATCAGGTACGGTATGTGTCGTCGTGCAGTGAGTGGGACTTGATCAGTGGCAGGTGAAGGTGCAGCAGCAGTGTCAGCAGGAGAAGGGACCCTGGGTGTCATTTGGTGATGCCCAGCAGAAGGCGGAGTGGTGTCTGGTGTTGGGAGAGTGGAGGGTGCTGGTGTCGTAGCAGGGAATGGTCCTAGGACTGGGGCCCGTGGTGCTGGGAGCACTCCAGGTGCCTTCGGCGCACCAGCGGCGCACCCGCTTTGTGCACCCAATGTGCAGTCGTGCTGCAGTTACCATGGAGTGGCAGGAGGGGGAGGGCTGGACCGCTGGGGGCAGGGAGGCAGGAAAGAAGAGAACTGCTCAGTAGGAGGGCAGAGGTGTGGGGGATTAGCAGCTGCGGGGACACGGTGAGGAAAGCCACAATGCAACAGGCGGGAAGGGAGGAGAAAAAGCAAAAGGGCAAGAAAGTGACAAAAAACAGGGGATGCAGAAGGTGTATATTGTGACAGACGAGCACAAAATGCAAAAAGGGAGAAGAGATCGGATCAGGAGGGGAGGCAGAGGCCGAGAGACAGAGAATTGAAGGGTGGCAGGCCCAGTAATTGGGCGCCAGCCGTGTGTATCAGCATCCACTTACCTAGGCGGATATTTGGCCCAGCAGGGGGTAGCAGAAGCCTATCCAGGGCGTGCAGAAGCAGTCTACAGGGTGGAGATAGGGCTTTACAGGGGACTCAGGAGGGGCCACATTAGCCTCTTAGGACTCAGGAACCACTTAGGGCGGGCAAGTACACCAGAACCCCTGCAATGTGAAGTACTGGCCTGCCGTGGTGACCCCTCAAGTAGGTAGCAGAGATGAAGACCAGCTTACAGAGCCGTAGGGGTGCAGTACAGTGGACACAGCACACCCCTGGCCACCCCTGGGGGAGGCGCCCCCAGAAGGCAGAGGATACAGGGGCAGGCACCGCAGCGGCAATGCAATAAGGTCAACCTGGGAACTTTTTCAGGAGCAGCAGTCGAGTGGGAGCCCCATTGTGTGGCCACTCGGCAGCACTCCCCGGGATAGGATACGGCCCCAGCAGAGTTGAAAAAGGGAGGAATGAAGCTCCTGGGAGGTCCAGATGGGAGGTCCGAACAGACGAGTGGAAGAGCAGGTCCATCGGCCAGCGGAGCGTTTAGAGGAATGCCGTAAGCAGCGGCTCTTCCAGTGCATGTGCAGTAGTTACAGCCAACTAATATTAGTGGTAAAAGAATTGTAATGGACATTAACATTTCAGTGCAAGCATTCATCATGATGATGGACACTTACACCCAAAAAAGTTATTTTTTTAAGTGTTAATACAAGTGTGTTAAAAAAATAAACAGAAATGCTTTACACCTTAAAAAAAAACATTTATAAAATACGGAGATGCACTACACAAAGTGAAATGTTACATAAATAAATATAGTAAATTATTTAAGTTTAGAACTTGATTTTACATTTATTTGTAAAGAAACATTTTACCTTGCCTAGTGTGTAGTGTAGTTCCTATATTCCCAATAGGCTCTGCGCATTGGAATAACATAAACGATAGTTTAGACGTAAGACTGAGGTCGACTACGTCTCTATTGAATATGTTAGACTTAATTATGAATGCCAGCTAGCTCAGAGGTCACTAGATACTTTCTCGAGTAAACAGGAAGGTGTTAACTTTCCTGAATAGACAAGAAGTGTTGGACCTGGGGTTACCAGTCTACATAGGGTAGCCTGGCCTAGGGTAAGACAGTCAGATCCTAGAAGCACACGTGTAAAGTTTGCGCTCCACCCAGCAGTAACTCAATGTACTTCCACACAAAAACGACACTGCACCAATTTGTGGAAAAATATGGACTGGTTTATAAAAATAGTTTGATTTGCTTTTACTTTTTCACACCATTATTTCTCCTTATGCTCCTTTTTACTTATAGAGCTTGATAACACATTGCAGAGTCATATTATACTTCCTTTGTCATTTACATAAAAGTTCAGCACTAGACTTTACCCACCAGTTTCCTAGCAGTACTACACAGTTAATGAAGAGTGGACAATAGCTATTCCAGTGTTTACCTTAATCACATGCAACCTGGATGAAAGTTTAGATTTAAGAGGTCTACCAGCAGGACACTTTTAGCAATAACTAGACAGTTCCTAAATCCTTCAGTTTGCTAGTATCAAAATTCAAGTTAGAAGCTCAATTCCTTGCACAGATTACACATTGATCTCATTTGTACAGTTCTTACAACTTAGTAGCTTATTCACAAATCAAAATAGAGGCTGTTCAATGGGCATGCATTGACACTACAGGTTTATCCACTTTAGCACACTGTATAAGCTCCTTATAGACGGTAAGTCCTTAATAACAGCAGTTCTGTAATGAACCTCGTGTTTATTAACTCACTGCGCAGACTAATGAGATCTCTGCTATTCGTCCTGTCATTCACTGACTTCCGGTTGAGTCACACCCTTCTCGTTTGTTAAAACTGGACACGAGGACTCGTAACCCCTGACTCAGCCAAAGGAGGTGGTGTAACAATATTTCCCTCCCTGTCCCTGCAGCCAAAACCCTTCCTTACTTTTCTCCCCGAGTACGGCTGGGTCTTGATCAGCTGAGGCCAGCAGTCAGAGTTCTCTGAACAGGTTAAGGGTTAACCCAGACCGGGGTAGAGAAGTCGGCCCCTCCTCTGTCACTGGACCTTGAGGCACTGAAGCACTCCGTTGTCTTCCACTCGCTTCCCGCCCCTTTGGAGGTTCGACTCCTCCTTTCCTGACTCTCCTCACTCCTGCCCGCCCCTTCCGGGTCGGGTTCCCTTATGGTGCCGGGTCGGCCTCTACAACTCTCTCCTCCCCTGCTGTCAGGCGTGCCACCGACAGAAAACCGGTCGCGCCTGCTCCGCCTCTCAGCCGGCTCTCTGTTACCCTGGGCTGCGGCTGTGGCGAGATGGCGCTCCCGTTCGCGGCTCTTCAGCGCCGCGTCCCCCACCTCACAGGAGCCCTGGCAGCTCAACTGGGACGACTGCTCGGACCTTGGGAAACCGGCCACCGCTGGAAGCACAGGCCAGTTCCGGTAGGTTACTGCCGCAGTAAGACGAAGTTGGGGAGGGGAGGGGAAACAGGGCAGACTCCGGCCAGGCTTGCCGTGAGGAAGTCTCAATGCCTGCCACCCGGGACCCTCAGAAAGGGGATTACTTCCGCGGGCGTTCTCCCGCAGTTGCCCAATACCAAGGTAGTCCCAGCCACACTTTCTCGTTACCTTCACTTGAGTCCCGATCAGTGTTCCTTGCTGGGGGAAGAAAAGACACTCCTTCCTTATACCTCAAAGATACCACAAGAACTCCGCCGGGTTAGATCTGGGGATGAGGGGGGGTATCAGCCAACGGAGAGGAAGCAGCCCCTAGAGGCTATCAGATCCTCTTCCCTTGCGTGCCCTCCTCCTCACTCTTCAGCCTGGACTTAAGCTCACTTTTGCTCTCAAGGCACCTTCCTCAGCTCCTCTCACACCAACACCTACGACCACCCAAAATGGCTGACCAACATTCCGTCTTTTATAGACTGACCACCAAAAGTCCAGCAGGGTCCAGAAGGTTCTGGAAGGTCTCTATACTACCCTATGGGTCTTTCTCAAGGGATGGCAGTTATGGCAGTTAATGGCCACCATTTTAGATACCTCCTAGTTTTCAGTCAGGAAAGACACCTAAGCCCCTGGAAAAAGGACCATGAGGGCAGAGAACACCTAACCCCTAGGACAACACCTCAAAAATTCAGTGGACATAAAAAATCAAGGGTTTTGAGGGGCAAAAAGGGGACAAAAATAAATAAATAAATAGGAGGGACTACCCAAAGGGCAGACAGGTCTAACACGCATCCCCCCCGGGTGAAAGTGGGGAGAGCTACCCAACCCCTTGGGAGTCCTCATCACTAAGGCGGAAATACCTAGCGAGACCGTCTGCATTGGCGTGGTCCACTCCAGGCCGATGTTCCACCCGGAAGTCCATTCCCTGTAAGGAGATGGACCATCTCAACAACTTGGGATTTTCCCCCTTCATTTTCAATAGCCAACGAAGGGGTCGGTGGTCAGTCTGAACCAGGAAGTGCGAGCCAAACAGGTATGGCCGCAGCTTCTTCAGAGCCCACACCACCGCAAAAGCCTCCCGCTCAGTTGCACTCCACTTCTGTTCCCGGGGAAGCAGTCTCCTGGACAAGAAGACTACTGGCTGATCCAGACCCTCTTCGTTGAGTTGCGATAACACTGCCCCAATGCCATGCTCTGATGCGTCTGTCTGGACAATGAACTCCTTGGAGAAATCTGGGGCCCTCAGGACCGGTGCTGCACACATCGCCTGTTTCAATTTCACAAAGGCTTGCTGACAAGCCTCTGTCCAGACTACCCGTCGAGGTTGTTTCTTGGATGTGAGCTCTGTGAGGGGCACTACAATAGTGCCATACCCCTTCACAAAGCGACGGTAGTAACCTGTGAGTCCCAGGAAAGCTCGGACCTCAGTCTGGGTCTTGGGGGGTTCCCAGGCCATGATTGCCTCAATCTTTGCCTGAAGGGGCTGCACCGTTCCCCTACCCACCAAGTGGCCTAGGTACACAACCGACCCCTGCCCAATCTGACATTTGCTGGCCTTGATTGTCAAGCCAGCCTGTTTCAGGGCTTGGAGAACAGCTTGCAAGTGACGCAAATGGTCCTCCCAACTGCTGCTGAAGACAGCAATGTCATCCAGGTAAGCAGCGTAGAAAGCCTCCATTCCGGAGAGGACCTGGTTCACCAGCCGCTGAAAAGTGGCAGGGGCATTCTTGAGCCCAAAGGGCATCACGCAGAACTGGAAGTGTCCCTCAGGCGTGGAGAAAGCTGACCTTTCTTTTGCTCCATCTGTAAGGGAGATCTGCCAGTACCCTGAAGTGAGGTCAAAGGTACTCAGATATTGGGCAGCTCCCAGCCGGTCAATCAATTCATCCGCCCTAGGGATCGGATGAGCATCAGTCTTGGTGACTGAGTTCAGTCCCCGGTAATCCACACAGAACCTCAGTTCTGGAGTGGTGCCCGGTGGAGCAGCTTTTGGCACTAGAACCACCGGACTGGACCAGGGGCTGCTGGAAGGTTCAATAACTCCTAGCTCCAGCATCTTGGTAACCTCATCGTGGATGCTGGCCTTCACCTTGTCTGACAGCCGGTAGGTCTTTGACTTCACTGGTGGGCTGTCTCCTGTGTCCACATCATGGGTACTATGGGAGTAGCCTTGCCGTATTTGGACTGCATTGGCTATGACTAAATATGGATGTGATTCTTATGCCTTTATAAGGATATGATTTGTTATAACCACATAAGGGCATGAATCGGGAATATTTAAATAGGGTCCTAGATATGTTCACAACAAGTGAAGCTACTAAATAATATTAAATTCAAATTATTCAAACATTGTGTATTGCATATGTTTATAATTTGATAGTTAACGAAAAAAAATTAAACACATCTGTCTGAAAACATTCTGAATGTTGATAAATGTCAATTTTTGTGAAAGTGCTCATTATCACAAAGTCAGCTAGCATGAAATTTGGTGGGGAAACAAGAATACAGGTGTGTTTCTTTTAATATCTTAACAACATTACAAACGTATGTATTACACATTAGAAACATATTACTTGTAAGAGAGATTTCAAAATGCATTAGTCCAGAGCTAATATAAACACACAATTCAAAAGGGAACAAGTAAAAAAGAAGCTTCCATTTGATTCTGGCAATGATGGGGTTGATATGCTTCATGGTCAAGGAGCAGCAGCAACGGAAGTACTTGGAAGATCGAGTTCATGATGTAAATGTAAGTGGAAAAAGAAGAAAGGTAAGTTCCTACCTTATACCACTTCTAAACCACTAACTCAAGTGTGGAGGTTTAACCCCCACAGCTACATCGGCAGGAAGGCACATCATGAATGGCCCGATGGAAATATTAGCTGGACTCCCTCCGACAGCTGCTTATGCCAATGGTGCAGTCGATGAGGAGATTCTGACAGAGACGGCAGCACTCGGACGGACTATCATCCATAGACCTGATAGCATCTAAATTGAGTGGGCAGACAGTCTAGTAGGCGGGCGGCAAAACCGATGAAAAAGTGACAGTGGGACCAGTCCACCAAGATCTAAATCAGGCCCTAAGTCCCCTGTCCTAAATTTAGAACATAAAATAAAAGTAAGGGGATGATTTTTTATAAAAAAAAAAAAGACCTGCTGGTGTATTACATCAAATAGATTTGACAACTGGATTGAGCCAGGGTCCGGGGGTCTTTAGTCTCATATATGGAGAGGGAGGCATGAGTGGTCCCCTCCTCTATATGTGATATATCAAGGACCCCCTGGTAAGGATAAAGTTCCTGGGTCAGGGAAATTAGTTCAATGCGAAAGTATCAACCCAGGCCAAATTACAAGACAAACACTGGCTATTTAAAGACAAAAATAATGCAAAAAAGTTTTTATGAACTATAACACAAAAAAATATACTGTTGTAAAAAGTTTTTTTTTTTAATTATATTGATAAAAATAGATTAAACACATACATCATGTATACAAGATAAATTGATACAATAAAAAAGTTTTTTGTTAATGATAAAAATGAAACATTTGTTTTAAAAAAGCTTGAGAGAGTTTTATATATTGTATTAGCGTGGCTGTAGTCTGTCAACGCGTTTCAACACGTCGTAGTGTCTTCCTCAGGACAATGTTTTTTGCAGCCAAATTTTCATTATATATAGGATGAACTCAAAATTACTTAGATAGCTGTAATTTCTGCGATATCAGGTTAAAAAACAGTCGATATTCATCAAGCCTGGAGTGGCTTCTTATATGCCATTCAGTCTTCACAATAACCACGAAGAATGAGGCACCTCAAAAGACTCTTTGTTTCGGTATGTGAAATCTTTTTTTGAAGATTTCACTGCTCACTTCTCATTCTTCGTTTCAGAGATATATAACCACTTTTTTCTTTTAAAACCAAAGTTCGACACAAATGATGTTTTAGCTTTGAGGTCGTGTAAAATGCTGATACTGGAGGAAACGCTCAGGACGTCATGATAAGTCTGGATGTTACCACTTACACCTTTTGGAATTACGCTATAGATATACAAATGATGATTTTCTATTGTTGATTTTATAGTGTGAGACTACAGCAGATTAGCTGAGTCTATCTTTTGGCGTATGGCTGGTAGGGGACACTCTTTATAAGCTTCAAGATGTGAAGACTTTAACATGCGAAGACGTTCCCAAAGCGAGGGCTTTGAGAAATCTCTAAGGACTCTCCTGCTCTAGTACTTCTGGCGTCTGCTGGCTGGTTCGAAAAGCAAAAGCTTGCTTTGTCATGTCGGACTAGGATGACTGAAGGAATGACCCTTATACATAGTTAATATGCAGGAGATGGTAGGCCTGCTGTTCTGCCCTGATTCCAAGAATCATCATGCATAATGAATGAGTCTTAAGGTTTTCGGAGAACACCCCATGCCATCTTTGGATATTACCATAACTAGCTAAAAGGACAGTACTAAGAACCGTTATATAGTGTAATATCAGGGTAATATAGGTGAAAGGTGCATTCATTACTTGAGCCAATATTGGGGTACCTATATGTGACATAATACCCACTCCTCATCCAACTGGACAACATACTAAAAGTTCTACATACGGCTAAACGTGGTATGTAACTATTAAATCCATTAAAAATAGTACTTTAAAAAACGTAAAATTTCTAAAAAATGCGTAAAAAGAAAAATAGTGCTTGTGATAGAAGTCTGTACTAAATATGTTTGTATATATAGTCCGAACAATGAGATACTCAAAGCCATGAAGTTTAGCAAAAAGTGTTTTCTGTTTAAAATTCCAAATTTAGTTGTTTTTGAAAAGGCCGAATTTTCCCAGCACACGATGAGCCAAATGTTTATGTGTCCTGGCTCGGAGATGCAACATCACTGTTGCCTGCAATCGCAGATGACGGTCCCTGCAATACCTCGCAGATCAGGTAAATAGAGCACAGATGTTTCTCTGTATTCACCACAGCCATTGCTGGGGATGTATGAGTGTCATATGAGTGTTATCCAAGGCCTGAGTATTCGTTGAGCAGCCGGTATCCTTTCCGACAGGAGCTGAATCATCCTGTGGTGGCTCTAAGAATGCAGACATCAACATTGGAATATGTTGAGGACCCTGCAGAACATGGGCCAATATTGGGTCCAGTAAAGCATCAGCGTCCGGTGTCGCAATTGTTGAAAGTGTTAGACAGAGATCAATCACACATTCTTGTGCGTAGAAAAGGCATCAGAGGACAGGCAAAATACAGTCGATCCAGACTGGTCTAAATGACAAGAACCAAGACTAGCTCAGTTCTTGAAGACGTGGTGTGCCCAGACGGATTACCATGCGATCATGGTATTGGCGCTCCAAGAGCATTCTTTCCATCTCCTTGGTGACTGGGATGTCCATTGCGTAGCAAAATAATGACAATCAGGAAACCTGCTACTAGAAACAGGATCAGTGGAAACCCTCCAAAAATGCTTCTGAGTACAGTTTATGAAGTTGGGAATGACTCTGAGGTTTATCTGAAAGGTGCTTAACAGTCTAGAGCCTATCGTCTTAAATAGGTGGAAAATACCCGTCATATCAGACATGTTAAAGATACCTTGTACCATTTCTGTGAAATGGAAAGGGCAGTTTGTTTGCTCTAGTGCCTGTATCTGAGCCGAGGACCTTGCAACCTGGTGATCAATGGTTTCTCGGGCAGAGGTTATGGGTACGGTTTTCTGTAGAAGCATGGCTTTTATTTGGCTCAGAGCATCAAGCCGTATACAGGAAACATTCAACGAATTTCAAGACTGAAAATCAAACAAAGGCCATAACGGCACCTTCCTGACGGTATGGGTCGATGGAAACAAAACTTGCATACAGCAAGTAATCCTGGAGCTTACAGTGACAAGATATGTGATGCCCGGGAGCATCCCACAACAACCTTGATCATTCAGCATCAAGTAACTCCCATTTGAAAGCAACTTGAACACCTGATTAGTCACGGCAGCAGGGGATCCTTTTAAGTGAGAGGATAAATTAGCAAGTGAACCATTACCGGCCCTGTGAAGTATGATATCCTGGCATATGAAAGATGCACTTAAGGAATTCTCACAGTTGGTACCGCTAAGGAACACTTCCATGTCCTGATTCCTACATTGAAATCTATAGGGTAATTCCCAAGATTCCTTGATGAATTCCCTAGCCATCGCTTCGTATCTGCCAGCCTGTTGTTGTAGGCAATATTGAAACTGGAAAGTTGTGACCGGTAGGGCATGGATTAACCATTCTGTGGATGGTCACTCTGCCACAGTAAAAGGTAATTTGTCAAGCTTTTCAATACGCAGCATTGTATATTTTGCTCCCCTTTGTGCCATTGTTATCTGCTTTTCAGTTAGAATGTATGCAGAAAATAGGGACGTACTCTTGATAAATCGCCATAGCACATAACCAGCGCGCAATCATTGCAGCTTCCAGCTTAATAACATAATAGAATGTAGTTGAGATTGTCCGTGTTGTAGTATGGACAAGTCCTGTTCTAGTATACCAATATCAGAGGATACAATATTGCCTAGTTAAAAAATCTCTTGTTGAGAGATTTTCCAGATTTCATTATAGGCAGCATAATAGAAACGTTTCTGACATGGCTTTCGGGGACCTGTTAAAAAATCCCTTAGATCTACCTCATCGAGAGTAAGGATAAGTGTTGTTTCACCTGGGACAGTGTCGAGGTTTTTGGCCAATCGAGGCACAACTTCTCAATACTGTATGATGTCACTACTCCCAGATGTTCTCTTTGTACATATTGTGGGTCTGGCTTATGGATACCAAACCCTTCGGTGGTACCCTTGAATCTTGACTGACATCTGTTTGTGTCTATGGGCCAAACTAACGATCCTTTCCAATTGGGGTCTGAAGTATTGTACTGCATGATGTCATCTATTGTATCTCCTCCATGTGATATAAAATTGTTGTGTAAAGGGGTAGGAACATGAGGTGTCTTCAAATCCTTGTTCTTGGCTAGTCCAATACAGGAAGTCTGTTGCACAGTTTCATTCAGAAATATTATTTGTTGCGGAATGAGGCACGCTCTAAATAGTGCATCTGTTCCCTGAACTTGCCATTCCTTAGAATCCCAGACTGATTTTGTGTCTATAGTGTCCTTCCATAAGTCGAAACCCTGTTCAGACAGTTGGGAAATAAAGGATGGAGAATAAATCTGTTTGGTGTTAGTCAACATATTTTTCTGTGGAGGTGTAGGTGCAACCTTATAGCAATATAGGGTCAGGTCAGAAGTGTTAAACCCTGAAAAATACAAACATTTCTGTGTAAACATTTTCAAACTACCTTTTGGGGTGTCGGGAAATGTTCCCATTGGTGGCATGTGAAAACATTACATAGGATACTGGATTTGTGCAAAAAGTGATGACTATAATGGTGGTAACAGTACATGCAAAGTCAGATGTATCTTCTAACATTTCATTGTTTGAAAATGCAGCGGATAGTTCCAAATCAGACAACATATTATTTGCAGTTTTAAAATCCCAATCATCAGAAAATGTACTTGAGATAATGAGATCATTTAGAGAAATTTTTTTAAATGTGGTATTTTCAACAGTGGGGCCAAATACATCATAATTAACTTTGTCCCAAACAATACAATCAGGAATTAGAACCACTGTATTGCTCACAGAAAACAGGTCTCTTTGTTCACAATGAGATGATGTATAAGGTTTCAAGACCAAGTTCACATTGGATACTGTAGAGCGTTCTGGGAGATATTTTCCATTCATGAGTAAGCAAAAGACAGTCACTAGGCCAATCCAGAACAGAAAAAACAACATTCCAGTTATTATCCAGAGCTGGAGTCAATGTGAAACTAAGTAAGTCTTTTTCAGAAAAGTGTAGAGTTCACAAATCTGTGGCTTATAATAATAATAATAATAATAATAATAATAATAAATATGGGAAACTGGAGCTGACCTTGTCTCCGGGCTCACTGGGATCAAGAGAAAAGATATCAAAATCCATGAAGTAGCCAGATGCAGTTCGATCTATCCTGGTAGCTCAGTAGGTTGTGTTGAACTGGAATGTGTCTCTTGTTGAGGCATATTGAGGTAGACATCGATGGTAGGCCGAATTGAAATTTGTCTTTCATTTGTAGATTGAAGTTCTGTTTCCATAGGAACAAGTTCCATTTCATTGTTGGAACTTCCATCATTTCATATTGGAGACTCTTAGAATGTTATGAGTCTTTCTGTATGTACTTCCTGTATGGTAGTGAGAAGAGAGCATCGGCTACCCAGGAGTCCATGAGGCCTACTATTCAGTATCAGACACATAGTGTTGTTCGATCAGATCAATGGAGACAAATCTCTTTTCCTTTTTTCTGGCAAGAGGCGGAAGAAGTACTGTTCTTGTTCCCTCAACAGCAAGACAGGTGAAAGGCTTTCTGTATGATGGCCCAAATTCTTTCTTATCCATGATATTTTCTCTGACCAGATCCCTGACTTTTGGGATCCAGACAGGGCTTGCCGTGACTGATTTGACTTCACCAGTGGCGGTGCGTTTTACCTGCACGTTGCTTTGTAATGCCCGGGATTCTTTTAGATCCTGTAAAACAGCCAAACGTTTATTGATATCAAATGGTTTTGCATCCGCCACTGTGCTTTCAAAATCGAGATCAGGTACCCACATTCTCGTCCCAAATAGGACCTTGTGAGGAGTGACTCCCCTAGAAGACTTCTTGGCAAATTATTACGGGCTCGCTGTTCCCCATTTAAGTGATTGACCCAGCTACCTGTCAGGTTTGAGCCCAGTTCAGATCGCCCTGTGCAGGTGTCTTCCCTTGCCCACTCGACCTTCAGGATTGATCCTTATGCTACTCCCACAAGCTGGTCACTACTGGTGGCAAGATACCGCTGTGCACGGAGCAGGCATTTCCCTTTTGCCTGAAATCGCCAGCTCTGTTAGCGTTCTAGTGTTTCCCCACGAACGCTGACTCAGTGTACTTGAAGCGCGAGCGTTCTATGAACGTCGCACTTCAACGGTATTTCCTCCGAGAGGCGAAGGTGTCATTCGCGCTCTCTTCTCAGTTAGTTATTTATAGTATCTAAGTCTAGTTTTAGTCAGGGTAGTGATTTTAGCCCTGAATATTCATTGCCCGTTTCTTCCCTAAGCTCCGGCGGCTTTCCTGTTTGCCGCGTTCAGTCACCTTCGAAGTCCCGCTTGCCTCACGGACTTCCTCTCTGAGGTTTCCAAGCGGCTCAGTCCCATTCATAGTCCTCTGCCTCTAGTCACACTATTTTTTCCCTGCTTCCTGAAACCCTCCGTGGAGAACTGCTTTCCTGGTCCTCTTCTGAAAACTCTTCCGTGACAGCTGGTCATTCAGCGGCAGCGGAACCTTGTTCATGGTGAGCTCGAACCAGTTTACTTGACTGAATATAAATGTTCTTTTGCACCGCTTCTTGAGTTGTGGAAACTTGGTGAAACACTTTGAAAAAGACTAGTCCATGCCAGTTAGACTTCACGCTCAACAGTTATTTGAACTGAACTTTTGGCTGCCTTCCTTTGGGTGAGAGAATTGGAGCTGAGCTGCGCACTTCTTCATCCACACAGAGCCTACAAGTAGATAACAATATATATATATATTCTTGTGTACCATCTATACTTCGTTCTCTGTGCCACAACAGCAATGCCCCATGGACCATCTCCACTGCAGCCTTATTGAGACCTTCTAGAGAGCAGCTTAGCCTCACACACTCACAGGTACTTAGGATAAGGTATAGGGTAGTTTAGGAATCCGCACTTTGTAGGTCAGAACTTAGTAATTGTTGTTTTGTTTTGCAGAACAATCTTCACCAATCCTAGAGCGGAGAAGATGAATGTGTGAGCAGTCTCTCTGTTTGTCTTATCCACTTCCCCTTTCCCTGACGTCCCTGTCGCAAGAGCAATCCGGCTCAGGGGCGAAAGGGAATTGGGAGATATCTTCACCTTCGGTGTGGTACCCCCGCGGAGCTCAGAAACTACAAGTACTTTCTGACACTACCACCCGAACCTAATACTCTAGCTGTTAAAGATTGCTTTAAGTCACAGTTTTTCCTCTCCAAGACCAAATTTCCCTCAGGATGGTATGAAGAGGAGTACTACAATGCTACACCCAAACCTTCCATGGCTTTCTTGTAAGCCCTAGAGCTAAATACAGGACCATGGTCAGAATGTAATATGCCAACTGCGTATGTCTCTATAAAGACTTCCAAATCTTTTATAACAGTTTGAGTGTCAGCCAAGCTCTGAGGCCATACCCATTGGAATCTGGGGCATGAATCTAGTACTACAATGATATACTTGTAAACCCCATCTGATTGTAGGGGACCGTAGTGGTCCAAATAGACACAAGCGAGTGGTCTGTCTGATATTAGTAATTGTGTCTGCGCTGGACGCGCTATGGTGGAACCCTTCACCTGCTGGCAGATGTCGCAATTTAAGACAAAATTCTTTGTTTGTTTTGTTAAACCAGGCCAACAATAGCATTGTTTCAATAAATAAACCGTTGTTGTAATCCCTGCGTGTGCAGAACGTAGACCCTTGTGTGCAGTTAGTATTAAGCCTAATCTGCGATTCATGTTTGGTATTACTCTATCCCCCACTCTTGGAATCTGAGCATATGGAATGTTGTTTGCATCTAACTTGTAGGAGTATTTGAGTGGAAAACCTTTCGGTAAGGCTGTGCTGTTTTTGTGAGAGGCAATGACAGCTACTATTATCTGTCCATCTATTCTCGTTTTTGAACGAGTGATTGCAGCTACGGCAGCAGTAGGTACGGCCCCCTTTGCCGCTTCATCAGACAATGAATTCCCTTTAACGTGAACCCTATCACGTTGATGAATCAGCTTGCGTATCACGTGAGCTGTTCATTTTGTAACTCAGCTACCTGTCCACATAGCATTTTACGCTTAATTGTGCCACCTTTTGAGTATTTAAACCCATTTTGAGCCCAGTAGTGGAAATTCATTAAATGACCATACACAGTAAAGAGAATCCCACATTATGAGTGTGAGGAATTCTCGATCCATATTTATTGGTGCCAGTAATAGGGCTGTTAGTTCTGCCAGCTGAGCTGTGCAGTCTCCTAGAGACTGTCTTCGTATCGCTGAGATGGAACTTGCCATCCTGAATATGACTTTTTACTATCACACAAGTGGTGCTGTATTGCTGTTTACTTCCTATGGCCGGCTGAGCAGATCTGTCAGTGTAAATAATGTATTCATACTGATCTAGAGGCATTATCTAATTTGGTAGAGGATATTCTTGTTCATATTGCAGGAATGCTTGTGTTTTTAGCCTTGAGTCATATCTGTATTCTACATCTGTTGCAGTGAGAGAATTAGCCCATTGTATCCATCTTGGAAGTAAGGCTTTAGTATTAGGAGTGCTGGCTTTTGTAGCAACCTCCAAGGCTGGTACTGGAGTTACGACAATTATTCATTTCCCCTGAGCCCCTGCTCTTTCTCTTACTGCTGCAGTCTTAACTGCTGTCAGGATTTTCTCTGTAGAATCAAAGCGCATTTCAGCGTTTGTGTACAAATGTGATTTGTATGCTATGGATACCGTTTCGCCTACATTGAAGGTTAGGTAAGTGTGCCCAGATTGACCCGCTATAACACGGATCAATAGATTGCGTACTTTTACACATGTCTGCAAGTGTTTTGAAGTTATCATGTCAGCTTGTAGGAAACAAAGGATATCTGTGTGTTTCTGTGTCCAATGCCTAACTGAGAAATCAGGTCTTATTAAGTCGTAGAAAGGTTTTACTCTTTCTGCGTAACCTAAAATGTATGTTCTGCCAAAATGTTATAATCCTAATATGGATTGTAAATTCTTGAAAGATTTAGGAGGTTGGAGGAACACACATTTTTCTCAAATGTTAGTTGTCAAGCTTTTTCCTTCACTTGAGAACTTGTATCCTAAAAATCGGACATTGAGGTGAGCTATTTTTGTTTTTCAAAAGTTGAATTTGTAGCTCTCAGAGACGAACCCCAAAATTATGGTGCACACCCTGGTCAAGTGATCCTGTAAATCATTATCCGTCAGATGAATATCATTTACATAGGACAATGCCTCTTTATGCTAATTCTAAAGTAATTCTGTTATCCTAGCGGAAAAAAACCCAGAGCTATTCTCATACCGTTGGGGGAGTCGACAAAATTGAAACTGGGAACCTAGCGCCGAAAAAGCTGCTGGATACCTGTTTTCAGGTGCTGTATTTTGGAGAAGAATCTATGTTATCTCTATTCCGAAGGTTGTATTTTCTTTCGGAGGACTCCTGTTGAGGAGAACCACTCCTAGATAGAGATCTATTTTCTTTAATCTTTTGGTTTTTATTGTTATTATTCCATTTCTTCTCAGAAGAATTAGGTGCTTGCTTGGTGTTATCCTTTTCAGGACCACCCATGAGGTGTGTTTTTTGTTGTTCTAACTCCCAAACAATTTCCACCTAATTCTGCATAGATGTCTGTGATAATATTAGGTAATTCACGAGACTGTTGTGAAGGAGCGAAATTCCTCAGGCGTTGGCGTATTGCCACTGCTGCTGCCTGCCCTTTTATATTTGCTAATATTATAGCTGATACCTTGGCAAAATTACCTTATAATTTCATCCCTAAGTTCAGAGCAGGTTCTGCTCCATACTCAGTTTGTATTTGTCTGAATACATCTGGTATTACTTCTAATGAAGGGATATCTTGAGTTCTTGTATATATGGCAGCGAAAACTGTACCCCAAGTGGTACTATCCTCTATCTGGGGAGCTAGCCCCATTGGCAAGCAGATTGTTAGCATTATGTGTTTTTCTTGAGGACTTGTGCGTGGAAATACTACCTCTAGCTATCCAGAATGGCATTTGCTCATATTTAGTGGGCATTTTACCCATAACTGCGTATAGCATTGGTGTAGTAATTGTAGTTGTAGAACTCTCAATTTGACTTGCATGTTTTTATGAAATACTTATTCCAGTATATTTTTATCTTATTTATGGCTATGTTGTGTAAATAATTTGTTGTATTACTGTACCATGTCTTTTTATGATATTAATTTATCGAATAAAGTATTTTGACTGACTGACTGACTGACTTGCTTGTGTAGCTCTTGTCGGCTGAAGTGTGAGTGTTCTCATCACAAACTGGGTCAAGTTTCTATAAAGTTTTATTATTTCTTTGTGAAGTGGACATAGGTCTGCTTCTGGCATTGTGTCGATGTCTGTATGGGGCATGTAAGCCGCAAGGACATTCCAAGTAGCTCCATCTCTTCCGAGAGGAACCTAGTCTTACTTTATCTTTTGTTTGGGGGAGGGCGCCTTTAAACCAGTTTATGTCCTCCTGGTAGGTGAGTGGAATTTCAATGTCCTCATATGGACAGTATTCATTTGGTGTTTCATCTTCGTGTAAGAATGAAATGTTTTTGATTGTGCATCTGCTTGTGGTAATTTAACCCATGAATAGAATAATAGGTTTGACCATTAAATAAGTACCAAACCAATATTGGTGGTGGCATGTTGTGTAGTTAAATAAATTTATATAGGATCTGCGCATTTAGACAACATACACTGTAGGACTGCAAGTCCTCTGACCTCTTGGTCTTAGAACTGCACTCTCCTCAGCAGCTCAGCTGTCTGCGCGCACCTCCTCCACATCCTCCCAGTAGGTGTTCGAGGCTGCAAAGGTCCACCTTGTGCTCATTGTGCCCTGCTCAACCCGTTTTCCCTGCTCCTGGTGTGTTTAACCTTTTCTTTTTCCACTCTATTCCAATTCATGCCTTTTTCTGAGTCTTCTGTTATTGACTATTGTTTTTGTATTGTTGCATTGTAGCGTTGCCCCTTGTTGACTATTGTTTTTGTATTGAAGCATTGCCCCTTGTCACTCCTTCTGCTGTGACCCATGCAGCCCCTCCCCCCGCCGGTTCCCGCTTCTGCTTCCCAGCTGCAAGTCCTTCCCCTTCCCTATTTATGGCGGCCGCTGCGGGGTCGCGCACCAGGAGGGACACTGGCGAGCTGAAGGCATGCCAAGGGCAAGCCCATCTGCGCCTGTCTGCGACCTGACAGGAAACGTCCTCTAAGACGATATCAACAAGTCTCTAATCCACGAATACCAGACGATACAGAACACTGCCGCCAGACTCATCATCCGTATCCCTCAACCCAAACAGTCAACACCTACGCAAGCCCCACTGGCTCCCGTCAAGAAAAGAGTCACCTTCAAGGTACTCACCCTCACCTACAAATACCTACACAACACCGGACCACATTACCTCAACGACAGAATCGCCCTCCACGTACCCAAGAGAAACATCTGCTTCACCAACCTCTTCCTCGCTGAAACCCCACGCATCCACAGAGTCAGAGCAGGGGGAAGATCCTTCTCCTACATCACGGACAAGACCTGGAACGAACTTCCAACCATAATCAGACGTGCCCCTTCCCCAAACACATTCAGGAAGGCTCTGTAAACCTGGCTCTTTAACTGAACGGAACTGGTAAACCCCCCCCAGCGCCTTAAGACCCTCTGGGTGAGTAGTACACCTATAATCCCCCTGATTGATTGACTGGTGTCCAGACTGATTCTAGACACTCCAACGGGTATTTTGGCCTATATACCAGCAAGCTCACAGTGCGAGAAGAAACCCCTCTTACCAAGGAGAGAATAGTTCTTGCCAACTATCAAACATGACAACTCTGTCCCATCAGGGATCGTGGAAACAGCCCAATACTTTCCGCTCAGTCATTCATGCTCACTTTGTCTCAGAGAGACACACAGAATAAACGACGGGGACGTTTTCAATAAGTATTTATTGAACCAGCGTCATTCTAGTGTAAAATAGGTGTGCTGAAACAACCATAAGACAGAAGCAGATATACATGAGTGTAAGCACCAACAGAGTAAAAGGATGGTAGATTTTTACCATAGTGCTAAAACAATGAATCCAGGCAGGTATAAAAATACATGACAGAAATAAAAGCATAATACTACGATGCGACCATAACTAGATGTACCTAAGTGTACCTAGCATGTATGTAGGTATAAAAGCCAAGAATCCCTCTAGGATAAAGTCAATCCCATTAATTGAAGTGAGAGAGTGTGGGACCCCGTCTTGTTCTCGAGGTGGACACTCTGCAAGGTATGTCAGACCACTGCGAGCTGGAGTGTCTGCGTGCAGGAGCCTCAGCGTCTCGCGTCAGTGTGTCAGCATGGAAGTCCTTTTCTACTCTGACTACCTCAGCAATATATGGTGTACATTTACCCAAAGTGTACCCCCTTGGGATATACCTTGCTGTATCATGTCGGACAAGGATGACAGAAGAAATGACCCTTATACATAGTTATTATGCAGGAGATGGTAGGCCTGCTGTCCTGCTGTGATTCCAAGAATCCTCATGAATAATGAATGAGGCTTAAGCCTTTCGGAGAAAACTCCATGCCATCTTTGGACATTATATTAACTAGGTAAAAGGTAGGTACTAAGAACCGTTATGTAGTGTAATATCAGGGTAATGTACCCCACCTTTCTCTTCCAAACCTTACTCCACAAAAGCAGGGGTGCCTCAAGGCTCTATCATCTTGTCCATGCTTTTCATTCTACATGAAGTCATCACCGGTACTGATCAATCAATTTCACTTCACGTCCTATAGCCATGCAGATGACACACACATACTCCTTCAACTGGAATGCCCAAAATACATTGGAAATTCTCCAATTTTCAGTTGTCTCAGCACCGTGGATCAATGGATGGCTTGGAGCCATCTTAAATTGAATGCTTCCAAACCGAAAATACTCATGTGTGGCATTTGGAAACATTATGACCCACTTGTCGCCTGGCCTAATGTACTGGGATCACCGTCTAAAGTATCAAAGCAAGTGGACAAACTAGCAAGATCAAGCTTTGTCGCTATAAAAACTCATGACGAATCTTCCCCCATTTGGGATTTCCACACAAGGACCAAGCTACCATCTCCTTTGTTCTGTCCAAACTGGATTACGCCAATAGCCTCTACCACGGATTACCTTTAATGACCATGAAAAGACTACAACGGACTCAGAAATCAGCTGCCAGACTACTCTTGCATATCAAACCACGAGACCACATCTCACCTGCCTTGAAAGCCCTGCATTAGTTACCGGTTGCCAGAAGATCCATGTTCAAGCTGCTTTGTATCACCCACAAAGCAATACATGGAATGGGACATGCTCTTCATCAGGAATAAAATCACCAAACACATTCAACAAAGGAACCTCCGCTCTAGAGTGGCACCTTGCATCACAATTACAAGATACAACAAAAAAAACATGGGTGGCACATCCTTCTTTGTTCAAGCAGCCAAACTATGGAACTCCCTACCCCACAACATAAGATCCAAGGATAACAACCTTATCTTCAGAAAACTACTCAAGAATAGGCTCTTAACCATATAAGCACCATACGCAAACAGAAATATATAGCATATCACTCTGTATATAAGCATTTATTTGTACTGTAGATATGTACCTATCTTAGGGTATTGCTTTGTATCAACATGCAGAAAAAATATGTTGTGAAAAAAGAAATAAAATAAGTTTTTAAGTACAATAACACTTGAAAACCAGATTTTCTCTAATGCATATTTAATCTACATATACTTCCTTCATTTATGCATCTATATACCTTCCATGAACTTGGATTTATATATTAATTACTTTTCTCCTCAAAAGCATATTCAATGCACTACCCTAATTCTCACTCAATACCTCTATTAATGCAATATATTTAATCTACATATACGTGCTTCCTTTATGCATCCATAAACTTTTCATGTACTTTTGGATCTATATATTTAATACTTTCTTCTAATTCAGCATATCCAATGCATTACCTTATTTCTCACCCTATACCGCTCTCAATATATCTTCTACCTCAAGTTTCTGAATCATCTCAAACCTCTTTCTACTACTCTTTCCAATGCACTACACTATTTCTCACCCTATAACTCTACCAATATATCCTAAACATCCACTCTCTCATTTATCTCAAACCCCATACCACTACTATGGTCCCCAAAATAACCCTTTCGAGACTCTCCCCTACTCTACCCCTCCTTGCATCATCTGACACCTCTGTTACTATACGTATCCCTAAAAACAAGCCTTTTTAAACTTTTCCCTCTGATTCTCCCCCTCCACACCCCGTTTTACTCATCCCAAGCCTCATCCTACTGCTATGACCTTCAAAACAAAGAAAAAAAGTCTAAATTCATCACTCTTCTATCCCTCCACTATCCTTTTCAATCAAAATAACAGACTAACATGTCCACTTCTCAAATTTCATATTTCACTATAATAATTCACCACTAATCCTTTATGGGTTCCCGAGTAGCGTGCTACTCACTGTAAAACCGCTTCAACACCTCATCAGGGGTAGCAAGCACTGTATAAATGCAAACCTTTTTCCCTCTTCTATCCCTCCCCTTCCCTATTTAAATAATTCACTATCATATCCACCACTCAAATTACTTTAATATTTCACTATACTAGTTCAACACTAATCCTTAATGGGTTCCAGAGTAGCGTGCTACTAGCCAAAAAAGCACTTGAACACCCCGTCATGGGTAGCAAGCGCTATATAAATTCAAACCTCTTTTCTTCCTCTATCCTTCTGAATCCAAATAACAGACTAACATATCCACCACTAAAATTACTTTCATATTTCACTATACTAATTCAACACTAATCCTTTATGGGTTCTAGAGTAGCGTGCTACTCGCCAAAGAAGCACTTTGACGTATCGCCACGGGTAGTAAGTGCTATATAAATGCAATTACAATGCAATTGTCAGTGTACATATGGGTGAGTTCTGTGTTATTGAGGGATCATACTACGCGTTGGGCCTAATCCCTCTAGTAGTGCAAGAGCACACCTCACAAGAGGTGCCCTGTGTGCTAAATTAGTATTAGCATCTGTAGGAGAGTAGGGTCTGCTTTTTTATGGTCACCCCACTTTTTGCTTTTTGCTTCACTGGTTTTCGACTTTAATGTGGCTGTGGGCCTGCTAATCAGACCCACAGCCCAGCTGTTCTCTCTCTAAATTCATACCATGTACTTTAGGTACATCACCAATTGCTAATTGGGTCACTCTTGTGAGTCCCTGTACAGTGTACCATAGGTACCCAGGGCATAGGTGCACCCAAGGCCTATCAGGGGCTGCAGCATATCTTATGCCACCCCTGGCTGGCCATCCAAACTGACACAACTGGCTGATCACTCAGCTGGGGCAAGGTCGTGTAATCACTCCTTGCTTAGGTATAGTATTCCTATACCTACCATTATATATAGACACATATGCACCTATAAGTCACTCTTATGGCAGGCCTTAACAATCCTGAAGGTAGAGTGCTTGGTTTTATGTGAGATGAGGCTCTAGCATGAGCTGAGCCTGTCTGCAGCTTTCGGAACCATGTCCTTATAGCTGTTCTATGATATAGCTATACCATATACTCTTAAGTGCATTATAATCCTCGCGGTTGAATGCTAACTTTGGTTTGGCTTTATCAAAACATGTCGTGTAAGGTGTCATACGCTTTGGAATACTACCCCCTTGCCAGTTCGGTTGACGGGGATAGCATTCCACCTTTCTAGAGGGAGAAGACACGTTGTTCCTACTAATCCCGGTTAAAGTTAACCAGAACCTCAGCATCACAAAATGGATGCTGCTGCCACAGACACAAGTCTGACTTCCTGGTGCTAGGAGTCCTTCCAGCGAGGGAGGCTTGGACAATAGGTTTCCTATCTTGGGAGGTGCTAGCACCGCCCCAAACAGGCCATAGTGTATTGGGGCAGGGAGGGCGGAATGAAATGAGACACTGCCTGGGGCACACAAGGTGTCCCATGCATAGTCAGGTTCAAACCGGTGCTGGGGCACTCCAGCCCCAGCTCTGGCGCAAAACTGGACAAAGGGAAAGGGGTATAACCACCCCCTTCCCTGGTCCCACCCATAGGAGGGACCTAGCAGGTAATCCAGCTCCTAAATTTGGTATAAAGGTAGGAGCTGAGTCTAGAGACTTTAGGTTTATCCTGACTGAACCTTGAAATGAAACTCTGGACCTTCGACTTTCTACCTGAAGATAGAAGACTGAAAAATCTCCTTTGTGGTCAAGGAGTGACCACCCTGTGTAAGCAGGCACCATCAAGCATTCAATGGTTTGCTTTGTCGATGCTCCCGCCGGAGCCCGAGCACAGAGCCTGACAAGACCCAGACTTTCAGACTTCATTCAGCCCGATCCACAGTCACAGCAAAGCTGAGACCCGTGGAGGCGCCGAGAGACGTGGGATCGGCCATCTTAGAAAGCCAGTGAATTGCTTTCTGTGCAACTTCTGAGGCACCCTCGAAGTTGTGCATTGGGGATTGAGAAGCCCCAGCCCCGAGCACTATCTGCACTGAAGATCAGCCCTCCACACTCCACGAGTGCCGCGTGGGGCCCTTCTGCATTTTCCTGCTTGATGCGCCTGTCTGGTCACTTGCCCATTGGCTAGTGGCCTCTGTGACGACGAACCTTTGAATTTACACCACTGGTCTGGTTGCTCCAGAATGGACCCTGCTTCCCTGAAAAGGAGATGCCCATCAGACCTTGCTGGTCTGATCCAGAAGCCATCTTCGATTCCTGCGTGGGTTGTCTTTGCCAAGGCTTGTTGACTCCAATCTGGAAGCCGACACTGCCGACAGCCAGAACCATTGTGGGACAGTCCGTATCCAGCTCCTGGTCATCGTCGACACCTCCTGGTCCATGTGGCTGCAGAGACAAGCTTCACAACATCACCTGATTGCTTTGCGTCATCGCCTGGTTCCTTCCTGGTTCCTTCCTGGTCACTGGCTAGTGACCCAGACTCTGTGCCCTCTGCTTTCAGGTACTCTTCATCCACGATCCACCCTTGGATCCAACCGGACACTTCCCTCCTGGTCGCCTGCAGCATCTTTCTTCACGGCTACATAGGATTCAGCGACGAAACCCGACACACTTTGACACCTATGCACCCGCTTCCTGAGGGTGAGGTAACGCGAGTACTCCGGTGCTCCTGTGGGTATTAACTATCGTAGTGTCCTAGTTTTCAGTAGCTTTCTCCTAGTCCATCCGGAAGTGACCTAAAAGAACTTGTTTCCAATTCTTTCGTTCCCTTTCTAACTCTATGGTAACTTGCGTGTGTGCAAAGACACTGCACACGCATCCCGTGGGCCTCCTGCTCCCTATCCTTTGGTAGTATAGCGTAGCCCCAGCGATTCTCCAGGCCCTAGGCCTATCTTTTGTTCATGACGTGGTTCTAATACCACTATTTTAGTATATGGTTTGCAGTGCCCCTAGTGCATTACTCTATTTTGTGCAACTTATTGTATGATAATTAAGTATCTTGTTATGTGCTTGTGCCTCTGACCGCATAAAGAGTTCAGAGGATTAATTTAGTACTAAATACATATATATTTTATATATATAACCTGTGTGGTGTCCTTTCATTTGGTATTAAAGGGGTTACATATGGTAAAACAGCTGGCTTCACACGCCCTCTTGAGTTTAGCCTATGACTGCTTTGTACATGCTACCACTAGGATAGCTGGTCTATAAGTTGACTTTACAACCATCACCATAAGGGTTGTTTGGACTGGTGCAATGTGCTCACTAGAATAGTGAACATCATATACCAGGCCAACTTCTCACATTGGTGTGCAGCGGTTGGGATTTGAGCTTGCTGTTGTTTTACCAATTGTAATCTTTGAGATATCATTTGAAAGATCACATTAGGTACCATAGGTACATATAACAAGACTTATAATACTTAAGTTCTACTGAACTTAGTTGTTGTAGACCAAAGGGCCCAGCACACCCTGACTACAACTCCTAGAGAGGTTTAGTAGGAAACACTTAGCGTAGGTAGGTGCACACACCAACACCACACCCACCACCCACACCCCTGCATCCACAAACACTTTGCACACCACACACCATGTCCACACATAAAATGCCCAGATTCACAGAGAGTGAGTTGATAGTCATGGTCAATGAGATAGTCAGAGTTGAACTACAACTGTTTGGTAGCCTGGTCCAACAGACACCATTAGCCACAAGGACACAGATGTGGGAAAGGATAGTACAAAGAGTCAATGCAGTAGGGGACACTTCGTGATCCAAGAAGGAGATCATGAAGCGGTGGCATGATCTCAAGAGGGTTGTCAAAGAGAGGAGGAGCGAGAACTGGGTCCTGGCTAACCGGACTGGCAGTGGCCCTCCCATCCCATGAGCATGAGCACAGGTAGCCTGCACTACTACTCCCACCATTCCCCCTGTCCCACACACCAGCATGATGGAGCACTCCCCCACCCAAAAGCATGTGGCAGCCATTGCAGTGTTCACCTTCACCTAAGAGGTAGGTAGCCATCTTGGCTGGGAGGGTGTTTGGGGGTGGGAGGCCAGCACAACTACCCCCAACATGCACCCTGGTGGCTCACATCCCAGCATGATGGAGCACTCCCTCCTACCCACAAGCATGTGGCAGCCATTGCAGTGTTCACCTTCACCTAACAGGTAGGTAGCCATCTTGGCTGGGAGGCTGTTTGGGGATGGGAGGCCTGCACAACGACTTCCAGCATGCTCCCTGCCCCACACCCCAGCATGATAGAGCACTCCCCCGCCCACAAGCAGTTGGAAGTCATTGCAGTGTTCACCAAACGAACTAACAGGTAGGTAGCCATCTTCCCAGGGAGGGGTGTGGGTGTGTGTGAGGCCTGCACTACAACTCCCAACAGTCCCCCTTGTCCCACCCCAGAGCAGGATGGAACACTCCCCACCCACCCAGAAACATGTGTCAGCAATTGGATGGTTCACCCACATCTAACAGGTAGTTAGCCAACTTCCCAGGTTGTGCTGTTTAGGGGTGGGAGGCCTGCAATACTAGTCCCACTATGTACCCTTGTATCCTAGCTGAGCAAGATGGAGCACTCCCTCCCACCCACAAGCAGTTTGAAGCCATTGCAGTGTTCACCTTCAACTAACAGGTCGGTAGGCCGTACTTGCACCCACACATTCGTCACTAATCAAAGCATGACATATGGCAACACCAGCACTCTCATTGTACAAATATGCACACCGACCCTGCTTGACATGCACAGTGTACACGTAGGTAAGCAAAGGGAACTGTCACATATAACAAAGAGTGACACACCAATGTACATGCACAAGGAAGACTGGGCACAACCATGCACAGCACACACTGAGGAGTGCATTGCCATGTGGCCCAATCAGCAAGGACCATTTTAATATTTAGGAAGCATGTGTGGGCTCATAATAATTCTAAATCTTTACATGACAGGAAAACGCCATGCAGTACAATACACTGGCCAGTCCATGGCCAGATTTGACGTCTGCCAGGTCAGACAAATCAACAAGGTGACAATAATGAAAAGATGATGTGCTGGTCTCTACATGGCAACAGGTCCCTGTGAACATGACTCCAGGACAATTTGTATGGTATGCATTGATACCTCACAACATGTACAAGCAAGTAATGTATGTACCTCTGCACCATGTCATGAGACACAGTAGTACACATAGAAAACGATGTGAAGATCTGTCAATTGTGTAGTGTACAGACAGTGGATGACACACAGCTAACAGAATGCTTGCAGAGTGCACAACAATGATCATTCCCCCTCTAATCCACAGGTGACCAAGAACTTACTGCTGAGGACAACATCAACGACCAGCAGAGCCAGTCTTTTCCCCCGGTACCTGGACTCTCGGATGTAGACTCCCAGGATTTTTGGACAATGAGCTCGAGGACGGCCCATCTGGTGTGCCAGAGAGCAACAGGTCCCAGGACCCCATCCTCCCTACCACTACATCTGCTGCAACACCAACTGCTCAGTAGACCATCGCCACCACCACCAGTGCCACCTGCAACACCCGCCCTGTCCCAGGGGATGTCCAACCCACACCAGCAACTGAGGATGGCAGGGAGAGTGTGCGGGGACCCACAGTGGCGAGGCAACAGGTCCGTGGCAGCAGGGCAGGTGGGAGGGCCAGGGTCACCCTCAAAAACAGGAGGCTGGGACCACATCCCTGGAACACATCACCAGAGTCCTTGGGACATACGAACAGGACCAGGGACAGAGTGGCCAGTCGGGCGATCTTTTACGCGAGCTCATCATGCTGATGAGGTCCATTGACACCTGCATTGGTCAACTGGTCGACCTCAAGGGCCAGCAAGTGGCGTTACTGAGGGACAGGCCTGTGTCCCAACCAACACCTCCACCCCTCTCTGTTGTGCCGCAGGATGGCAGTTCACCATCCTCCCCTGCGGCCACAGAGAGGGGTGAGTCCTCAGACGCGCTGGCACCACAGCAGGGCCCCCCCAGTCAAGCGACCAAGGGGCCGTCCGAAGAAGAGCCTGGGAGTCTCTGGAGGCAAAGCACCAGACAAACGCCAGCCCTGATGGCAACCCTCTTCCCCACTGCATTGACTGTTTGGACTGTCCTTCCCCACACTGCCTTGTGAATGCCACCTGGGTCATCACATCAAAGTGGTATGTACTCTGACATCTCATTAACCATGACTGTCAACTCACTGCCCCATCATCACCTCCATGTAAATCTGCCCACACCCCTCACATGTCATCTTCGTAAATAAAATACCTTACACACTGTCTTTGTGTCAGAAGTGACTTTAGTGCAGGATCTACAGACTTCACAATGTCCATAATGTATCAGAAGTATGTCCTGTATTCAGGCAAGGAGAAGTTTGGGGCACCTAGGGAAACACAACAGAACAACATACACTGGTGTGAGTGTGGCATCACAGACAGTACACTACACCAACCATCTACATAAACCAACACAATGTGCAAAAAGTGTCAACGTACACGTCCCATATACGTTCACAGATGACATGTCACAGTTACATATCCACACACAGGTGACTTTACATCTGGCTGTTTAGACCATTCGCACATAGCCCTTCACGACAACAGCAATCTCACCAGACAATGTATATGTTGGACTTCGTCACCCACCTTCAAGTGATGTAGCGGGCGATGAGCTGTTGACGCATGTCACCACCTTCTTCCTCTCCACTGTCCTCATCACTGGACTGACTCAGGTTGTTTTGCAGGCGGGGACCTTGGGTCCTCATCATCATCCAGGAGCAGGGGAATCTGCTTGCGAATGGCCAGGTTGTGGAGCATGTAGCATGCCACTCCGATCTGATACACCTTGCTGGGTGAGTATGCCAGGGCACTTCCGGTTTTGTCCAGGCAGCGGAAAAGGGACATGAGCACACAAAAAGTATGCTCTACCACACGACGTTTCCTCCCATGGGCCTCATTGTATTGGATATCAGCCGGGGTCCTGGTATTCCGCAGTGGGCTCAGCAGCCATAGACAGCTGGGATATGCCGAGTCACGTAGGTATGACAAATATACATTGCAATGTTGCACAGGCAGAGGTCAGCACGTCACACACCCAGCACCCCATACGACTAGCCATACTCACCCAAAATCCATGCACGCTCGGGAAGCAGATTAGCCATCAGCCGGGGCACAATGCTACTCGTCAGGATGTAGGAGTCATGGGCTGATCCGGGAATCTGGCACACACATGTGAGATGATCATATCTGCCAGGCACACCACCTGCACAGTGATGGAGTGGTAATGTTTGCGATTACGAAAAATATGCTCACTTGCCTGTGGTGGCACAAGACCAACATGTGTTCAATCTATGGCACCAACAACATGGGGAATGTGCCCTAGGGGATAGAAGTCTCCCTTCACAGCTGCCAATTCAGCACCCCTGGGGAAATGGATATGGATGGAAATGGAAATGGATGTGAATTTATAGAGCGCAAATTGCTGCCCGGAGGCGTCCAAGCGCAAATAATAAGGCAACCTCTAAAAGAGACTAGCTAAGAATTAGTAGGGAAGATTAAAAAGGAAAGTCTTTAAGTGCTTGCGGAATGAGGAGAGATTGGGGTTGGCTCTAAGCTGTAGTGGGAGGGTATTCCTGGTCTTGGATGCATTGTAGGCGAAAGTCCTGCCGCCCGACCTGGTCTTTCTTATTCTTGGGGGTGTAGCCATAAAGGACTGGCTAGAGCGGAGGTTTCTACTGGGGTGGTAATGGGTGACTAGGTCACGAGTAATCATGGGACCTGTGTCCCAAAAGGCCTGATTGGCAATGCACATGGCCTTGAAGAGGATTCTCTGGCGCACAGGAAACCAATGAAGGCTGACCAGACCGGCCCTCACTGATTGTCTGCGAGAAAGCTCGAGCAATGAGCGAGCCGCGCAATTCTGCACTGTCTGGAGTCTGCGCAAGGTGTAGTCTGGAGCGCCGAGGTATAGCACGTTGTTGAAATCCAGGCGAGACTGAATTAGACCCTGTATGGCTACCTGCCTGGCTTCCATGGGTAGGAGAGGAAGGATTTTCTTTAGCATCCTAAGGAGGCCAAAACAGGTAGCTGAGAGCTTTGTGGCTTGAGTATTGAAGGAGAGGGATCTATCCAGCCATACCCCAAGGCTCTTGATGTTGTCCTTTGGCGCTGGAGGGGGGTCTAGACATGGGGGCCACAGAGAGTTAAGGAAGCAGGGATCAGAGGGGCCCAGGAGCATCAGCTCCGTTTTGTCCCCGTTCAGTTTGAGAGATGATGAGGACATCCAACTCTTTACTTCCTGTAGGCACTCTCTAAGTCCGCCTGACGCAGGCGTGCTGGCCTCCTGCGCCAGTGAGACCACCAGCTGCGTGTCGTCCGGGTAAGAAATAATCTTAACCCCAAATGGGCGGACGACATCAGCCAGTGGCCTCATATAGATGTTGAAAAGTGCGGGGCTTAAAGAGGAGCCCTGGGGACTCCACACCTTAGTGGTCTACTGGTGGACACAGATTCCCCATCGAAAACTCGAAAGGATCTGTCCTCCAGGAAGGATTTGAGCCAGAGCCAAGCTTTATCCTTGATTCCGGCACTAGACAGACGGTACAGCAGGGTGTCATGGCTGACCGTATATCTGTCCTTGTATCTCATCATGGCGGACTGAACATCATGCAGCGCCATGCTGAACATCGGTTGAGACATCCCACCAGCGCTGGCCACGGTCTCCTGGAACGACCCAGTGACAGAAAAATGGAGGGCTGCCATCACTTTATAAGTTGGGTTAAAAGCTGTTGAATATGTCCGGCGAGGCTGCAGGTGGGGCTCCAACATATCACAAAGGGTTTTCAGGGTGGCTCTATTTAGACAGAATTTGCGTATGATCGCCACATCCTCCATGTCCTCCAGCAGTGTCAAGTGAAAAATCAGATTTGGCCTCCTCCTAGTTGATATCAAAGTGGACACATGTCAATGACATCCATCATGAGATGGCCACAGCATATCCCGTACAGGATGACACAGGATAAACACAGACTGACATGACACATGAGTGACACACCAGGTCACATGGGTGGACGTTTGGACACACAGAGGGCCCACCTCTCTATTTACAATACACAAGTGCCTCAAACACCACATAGGTCAATGTGAATGCACCATGTTTCATGGCCACGTTTCACATGAGCACGCCTGGGAGTGTGGCATGCAGCCAATGTGCTACAAATCAACACCACTGTCTCATACTCATCTGCTGTACCAGTCACACCTCAATGCATCATTCCAACTTGGCACACCTCCACAACACAATGACCACAGTTGGTGGTGAACTGACAATTGCGTGTATGAGCAGACAGATTAGCACAAGTAAGTAACTACATCATACAGTGAGACAAGCCTTGCCGAGGTCATCACTGCCCCACAAAACATTGATATGTGTACACATTGTATAGTCCACTACAACACTGTCCTGCCTCATCAATCCTCTAATGCATTTGTGACATGTTAGGGACCACAGGCCAATGTATATCACACATACACAACCTTGGCACATGTAGGCAACTGTGGAGTCAATGGAACATTGGTATTGTGTGCACGATGATGTGCCCTTCACCATTTCGCCACTGTGCACTGTTGAAGTGTTCCCGACGGACATTGCCATTGTATGTGGGCCAAATCGCGGTAGCTACCGCCTGGCCCCAGCAATGTGTCACCAGCACCCCCCAATATACACAAGTGCGTTAGAGATAGCCATAGGGACATGGGAAGTTGGCGTACTTCGCCACCCAAATCGCGGTAGCTACCGCCTGGCCCCAGTGGTGTGTCACCAGCACCCCCCAATACACCAAAGTGCGTTAGTGACAGCCATAGGGACATGGGAAGATGGCGGTTAGCATGCCCCGCCACCCAAATCACGGTAGCTACCGCCTGGCCCCAGCGGTGTGTCACCAGAACCCCCCAATACACCCAAGTGCGGTAGTGATAGCCATAGGGACATGGGAAGATGGCTGTTGGCATGCTCCAGCACCCAAATCACGGTAGCTCCCACCTGGACCCAGTGGTGTGTCACCGCCATGAAGCATGCCCTAGACCCAATGGGATAGATGTTTGTGGTGGCATGATGCAATTTTGAAAATCGCAGTAGGCGTGCACCGCCACCGCGGAGACAGTCATTGGATGCATTTGAAAGATGCACCATCTCGGTAGCGCACCCAGGGCCCCTGCGGTGCATCACCGCCATGGAGCATGCCCTAGAGCCAATGGGATCGATGTTTGCGGTGGCATGATGCAATTTTGAAAATCGCGGTAGGTGTGCCCGCCACCGCGGAGGCGGTCATTGGATGCTTTTGAATGAGGCAGATCTGGACAACCAATTGTTGCAGCTTGGCACCTTTGGAACGACCTCAGGGGGCTACATATATGTGGGAGTGAGCCCCACATTTCCACTGCTCACAGAGCCTGCTGCCAGAGACCCCTCATCTGCTGCTGCCTCCAGGGACTGCTGCCTGAGACCCCCTCATCTGCTGCTGCCTCCAGGGACTGCTGCCTGAGAGCCCTCATCTGCTGCTGCCTCCAGGGACTGCTGCCTGAGACCCCTCATCTGCTGCTGCCTCCAGGGACTGCTGACAGAGACCCCTCATCTGCTGCTGCCTCCAGGGACTGCTGCTAGAGACCCCTCACCACCCAATTCCACCACAGGTGTTCCATGTCCAGAGGGATGGCAAGGACAGAGAAGATCCGTGCCAGTCCATTCACAAGCGAGGAGATGGAGGTCCTGGTGGACGAGGTGCTTGCACAGTTCCCAAGGCTGTATGGTGCTCCAAATGTTGTGGTAAGTAATCACAGATGGAGGTGTAGGGCAGGGGGGGCACACATGTTGTTGGTCTGCTGTAGTATCTGCCTGAGGGTGTGGGGTTGTGTCATGCACTGACAAACCTGCTGTCTCCAGGGGGAAGGAGTGTGTATCCCAATGTCACAGGTTTCCCTGCATGCAGTTGTAGGTCTGAGTGAAGTGTGTTGCATTGTCAGCCATACAGTGACCCAGTACGTTGGCCATACAGGTCCCAGGACAGTAATTGCTTGGCTGAATGGCTATGTGTGCCCCTGTTGTCCAACTCCGTGTGAGCCCAGATGCTCTGAACAGTGCACACCCACGAAGACGAGATCAGATCACTGCACTTACTGTGTACTTACTCCTGTTTTCTCACAGTGAAATCCAACTATGCGCCACCTCTGCCCTGGATAATTGCACACGCCCATACTTGTGTAGATCTATATATTGTTGGAGAGTCCATGTACCCCAATGCCACACATGACATACTGCTGCACAGTGTTGCACACAGGCAGTCAACCCAGAGACACAGGTCGATATGTGATGTATGTTGTGGCCAGACATCCATAGGACTGGAGATGTGTGCAAGCCAAATAGGGGGTTCAGTGCTGTCATCCTGCATGTGTGTGAGATGTGCAGGGACTCAGTACTCCCTAATAAATTAATTCAATCACATCAGGTTAGCCCATGCAGAGTGCCCATGTGAGATGTACCCCAAGGTGTGATGGACAGAGATTAGAGTTGGTAATGAGTCTGTGTCTTGCTACTGTAATGATAGTTGTTGGAACATGACACTGTCACTGATCATTTCTCCCATGCCTGCAGCTCAAGGTACACCAGTGTAAGGCCTTGTGGAGGGCCATTTCAGCAAAGGTGCAAGCTCTGGGGGTATCTAACCAACGGCACACCCACTGCCACAAGAGGTGGGATGACATCAGCCGGCTGGCAAAGAATGTGGCAGAGATGACCTTGGGACTGCTTCCCTGCACTGGGCGGTTGGCACGGCGCAGCATGACACCACTGATGGGCCGCATCTTGGCAGTGACTCATCCTGAGCTGGATGCACGTCTGAAGGAGCATCAGCAGCAAGGCAGGGGTGAGTATTTGTGGAGGATGACTTTGGCTGGGAGCGGATGCATGTGTACAGGGCCTGTGCCAGCGGTGGCCTATGTGATGTTTGTGGAGTGGTGCAGTGTAGTATCATGTAAGTGGCTGCTGTGTTGGGTACCGGTGTCATGCATTTGAACAAACTGTACTTACAAAGGTTATATTCCTTTCTGTGTAGTACCTTTATCGTATGTGTTGTGCTCTTCATTGTCATTCAGAATTTGGATAGTCTGGGGAATCGATTTGGGAGTGTACAGCAGTGTTCCCAATCTGAGTGTGACAACATCTATGTGTACATTGCATGCACCATGAATGTTGAGTCCGAGACATCTGACAACAATGTGCACTAATCTTTGGGCCCCAGAGTACAACATGGTGTTTTGCATGGGCTATTTGCCATTGTGAACTGTCATGTCGTAATAGGTGTCTGTGTTGTCCCATCCTGTTCCCTCAAGGTCTGTCAGTGCCAACAAGTGGTGTGCCCATATCATGTCTGTAGGTGTGGGCAGAGCAAGTTGTGTGTCTGGTAGACTTCACCCACGGGCAGGGTGTTGTGCTGTGTGGCATTAACATGGCTCAGTCATGACATGTGATCAGGGTTACATGCACTGTTGTGGTCTATGTAGACAGTTGCCGCAATGTGATTGCAGAGTGTGATGTGCAACTGGTAGATTTGAGAATATTTTGTACTGCATCGATTGCATTGCTTTGTCTTGTTGATGCCACTAACCTGACCCTGCATCTCTCACTCAGGCAGATTTGCCAGTGGTCACTACAAACGCTGGCTAAAAATAATGCAATCACCATACAGAAAGCGGACAAAGGAGGAGGAGTGGTGGTGATGGATTCAGATTTTTATTTGGCCAAAGGAACAGAACATGTGATGGATGAAAAGACTTACACTAAGTTAGACAAAGATCCTACAACTGATATAGCAAATACACTAAGTACGATTCTCGATCAGGCAGAAAAGCTAGAGTGGATTAACACCTCTACTAAACGGTACTTGTGGCAAACTTTCCCGAGACGACCAAAGCTATACTTTCTTCCGAAAGTTCATAAAGACTTAAACAACCCTCCCTTTAGACCGATCGTGTCAGGATGTCAGTCTTTCTTCGAAAATATCGGAAGATTTATTGAATTTCATCTACAGTCCTTTATCCAACGATGGCCGAGTTATATTGAAGACACTTCGGATTTTTTGAGAAACCTCATGACCATTAACCTTGAACCCACAGACAATTTGATCTTATGTACCATCGATGTGGTTGCATTATACACGCCTATTCCCCATGCTTTAGGACTAGAAGCAGTAGAGTGGGCCTAGTTACAAGAGGAGAAACCAACAACCTTGAAATATTTGATCCTACAACTATTGGAATTTTGTCTGGAGAACAGCTATTTTATGTGGCAGAATGATTTTTATCTTCAGTTGAATGGTACAGATATGGGGTTCCCAGGAGCATGTGTATATGCCAATATCTTCATGGCTAAATTCGAGCATGATTACTTCATGACAGACCAAACATGGCAGGAAGGCCTAATCTACTACAAAATATATATTGATGACGTCTTCCTAATTTGGAATAAAACTGATGCGTCACTCATTGGCCACATCAAGACTTTGAATCAAGTGGACCCCAGAATCCAGTTCACTTATCATATGGACACACAAGAGTTGCCGTTTCTAGATGTCATGGTTATGCTAAAGGACAACACTATTCATACAGCTGTATACAGAAAACCGACAGACAGAAACACAGCACTATTACACCAGAGTTTTCATCCCAAGCCTTTAATCAACAATCTGCCTGTATCTCAGTTTATGAGAATCAAAAGAATTTCCTCAAGCGGCCAGCCCGTGCGGTTGTGGGCCCATCTCTGTACAATTGATTTTGTTGCTCAATAAAAGTTTTTAACCAAAAAAAATAAATAAAAATAAAATAAAAAAAGAATTTCCTCAGATCCATGCGTTTGTAACAAAGCACTTGTAGAGCAAAGACAAAGATATATAGAGAGAGGATATCATCCTGAACTTCTGGATACACAAATGGAAAAAGTAAATGAAATGTCAAGACCAGCTCTCTTACAGGAAAAAAAAAACAACCAAATAAGCGTATGGTTTTCGTGTCCAAATATTCTTCAGTTTCACGTGATATCAAGAAGATTATCCTAAAACGTTGGGAAATATTGGAGACAGAAGAAGACTTTGGCTCTTTGTTCAAAGAAAAAACTATTTTCGCTTACAAACGAGCACAGAACTTAAAAGAACTCTTGACAAAACACACCAAAACACAAGTTGATGCAAGCCAAATCATGCATAAAGGCACAGGCAAATGTTGGAATTGCAAGAACTGCAACAATGCTATTGTTGGAAACATTCTTTTACACCCCAGGACGGGGGAGAAAATTCAGTGAAGACATACATCTACATGTGATTCGGAGCATCTAATCTACATGATAAAGTGCCCATGTGGACTTCTATACGTGGGGAAAACGGAACGCAAATTGAAAATTAGGCTATCTGAGCATAAGAGCAGGATAAGGAACAAAAATACAACATCCCCGTTAGCCCTTTATTGGATGGAACATCGCCATACAATAGCACAGATTAAGTTTCAAATAATTGAAATGGTACCACAAAAACCTGGTCAAGACAATTCAAAGACTTTACTACGAAGAGAAGTTTTTTGGATAAAAAAACTGCAAACTTTAGCCCCCTTCGGTCTTAACGACAAATTAGAGATGGCATGCTTTCTCTAAGTTAGGCTCAGGTTATATGCACCCACTGCATAACACCACTGAACATTACACACATTGTATAAAGAATGTTCAATAACTGATTGTGTATAATTAGTCACGTTTTGATAATAATGATGTGTTCATGTCTACACTGATTGAAAAAATATGTTATGGTTACAATATTTGGGTAAAAATATGCAAAATGTAACGCCACTAACAAAAAAACTCTACAATCTTTATGTAACATTGGAATACACAAAGGCCAGACCCATGTTGTTTTTTACGCAATGTTAAACATGTGACATTTGGAGATCATCTATCTTAAACAGCTCATTTCCTATTTCAATTCACCTCATGGATCTTCGTTTCATATTATCCCAGAAAGCACTGTTTTTCAGTAAACAATCAATAGCACTCTAAATCCATTTTTTATATCAGGCGACCTATTTTTTTATAATTTCATATCAGGCGACCTATTCTTCATATACACCATTACAATATGGCGTCAGCTTGTCGTTCGAGCGATCTTCTGATAGTCCTCTCTCGAGGTCGTTTAATTAGGCATGTACCGACATTGAAAATGGACTCCTCACCTAGGCATCGCCATGGCGAGAAGCATATTGTTTGGTGGAGTTCAGAGAACACAGATCGTCAGACCCTGCATAGTTTTTAAAACTAAAATAGTACGTATCACTGAATACGTTTCTTGTTTTATCCGCAGTTCTCTACAATCTAAGAGATTTTCATAAACGACGTGCGGCTTGTTTAAATCTCCCGCTCCAGCGGGTAAGTGCACACGCTTAAGGGCATTTCTTATTCTTTGGTTAAAATTCATTCGATTGTATTAATTTGGTAATTGTTTTTTACCAACAGCATTCGTTTGGACTGAGTTCCAATTTTTTGAATCTTTTGACCACTTTACGGCATACGCAGGTCAGTGACACATCACGTAAAGCAATGTGATGTCTCTCAAAGTCGAACATTTCTGAACGCCTCATTCTATGAACTTGAATAGACTTTATCTATATTTCTAGGTTGCCACAGCTATTATCATGTCACCTGTGGATACAGGTAAGCCTGAATACTCCGGTAGTGCACTGGATGTTAAAATTAAACTTAAGTCACCATCTGCTCCATAAAAAATTACGTCTTGTGTTTTTCACATGTAGATTCTAGTAATGAAAAGTGGCATTTCGCGTATTTTAGAATTCTCCATACTTCAGAACTCGGTAAGAACACGCTATCATTTTCCTTCAATAAAGTGACTAAACACGTCTTTAAATGCTAGATCCCATCATACAAAAATATGGTGTTAAAAGTGATATAGAATAGGCATCAAAAGTAACACGTTTCCTTTCATTTTTGTTGTTTCAACAGAACCCCCGACGAAGGAACACATAGTTCCGAAATGCATCGGGTTATGTTTTGAAGTGTATTGTAAAAAAAATTTGATTATACAATTTGTAATTTTGAGATAACAGTGGTTATGAACTGCCAGAAATGAAAATTTAATTTGTTCAAATGAAATTGTATACTATTGATTACAATAAATAATGGAATACTTCTCGAAGTTGTTGCATGTCAGAGTCCTAGCTGCTCACAGGGGCTAGGCCACTTTTCAGATAGTGGTCACAGAGGGACAGGAGCCGGACACCAGTGGGGTTGAGACTAGCACCACAGCTGCACAGGAGCCCAGTGACACAGAGGTCACCAGCCCCTCAGAGGGGGACCGGACTATGCAGGAGGAATCCCTGCCTGAGACCCAAAGTACCACATCATCTGATGACAGCGGGGATGCATCTATGTTGGCAGGCACAGGGAATGGAGACTCTGCATCATCTTCTATCACACAGCGGCCAGTGCCGATCCTCCTATTCACTTCCTCTGGTGCTGCCCGGGTCCGTGTCAGTAAGAGGGGATGAGTAACATTCACACCTGGCACCGCTGCCCTTGCACCTGTCCCCCCTGCTGCCCTCAGTGCTGAGTCTGTTGAGCTCCTGCGCCAGCTTTGTGTGTGGCAGACAGCCCTCCTCAATGCCTTCAGTGACCATGACAAAAAATTAGCCTAGGTAGTTGCCTACATGGAGGGCATACAGTCCGACGTGGGTGGGCTGCACAGTACTGTCCAGGCTTTGTCGTCCACAGTGATGTCTGCCCTTCAACAGGGCAGTTAAAGCAAGGAGAGGTACCCCTTAAAACGTCAAGGGAAGTAGGCTAAAGTACCAAATATTAAAGAGTGTCTCCCTAGACCCACAATTATGTAAGCACAATACCAGAATACTGGGCAATAGTAACTATAGCGGTTGAAATGTATTTAAAAAAAGCATTTATTAAAAATTCATCAGGCAATTAAAAACATCAGTTATCACAAAAATGTTGTTACACAGTAAAAAAACAATACAGATTTATAATAATCCCCAAAACAATAACAATTATTCACACATCATAATTATGACCAGCATAATTTGGACAGACAGAAAAGGTTGTATGATCTAAAACTTATCAATTACTACTTGTACATCCAATAGTCTGTTGGCAACACGATCTCTTACACATTAAAAAAATGTTATATTAAGAAAAGGTATGCTTTGTTGGATTGTACTGTTGTTTGCGTCTATGCGTTTCGATGGTTATCGCTTGTCACACCATCTTTGTCAGGACAATCTTATAATTCTGTCACTGAAGGGATTATTTTTTCTCTTTCCCTTACAGGGCTATATTCCTCTATTTTTAGGATATGTGGCTCTTTACTTCAACAGGCACATACTCCCATTCCTGCTCCACGGCCTTTGTCCACCCCCCAGTTAGTGGCCACATCTCATGATAGTGACCACGGTTCCCATGCATCACAGTTACGATACAGCACATGAAGCACCCAGCAGAAACAACCAAAGCTGGCCCGCCCACAGACACCATCCCCACAGAAGAGCAAAGCCAGCCCAGAATGCAAAGATAAGAGCCTGTCAGGGAAAAGCAAGGCACAAAGAGCAAAGAAGCAGACCTCAGGCTCACATGCCTCAGAAGCATCCCCAGCTAAGGACTCTCCTGTCCCTAAAACTTCACGCAAAGCAAGCCATGCAGTTTCTGTGCCCACTGAGGAGGTGTTGTATGGCAAGGGTACACCTAGTAAGGGCTCAGGGCCACATTCCCCCACCACATCGACTCCCATTCTAAGCCCAGTGAAGCAGGTGAAGGAGGGCACTGTAGGGGGTACCCCTGGCAAACAGGGTAAGGAGGGGCACTGTAGGGCTTACACCTGGCAAACAGGGAAAGGAGGGCCAGAGGCGTAGCCAGATGAAGTGTTCCACAGGATCCAGCACGTCACCAGAGGGAGTGCAAGTGTCTGCACCTGATGCAGCTCTGTTGGTGTGTGTGCCTGTTGTGTCAACACCAGTTCCCATTAACCACAGTACAGGGAAGCCATTTCGCATTGCCAAGAAATGGAAAGGCACCCCTCAAACCTCTCCCACCCACACTGTGTCTCAGGTCTGCATGACTCCACCTCCACGTGCCACAACACCACCTGGTCCAAGCAGCCCTCCGGCTTGCCAAGCCACTGATAGCCCTACCTCACCTGGGCCCCTCTCTCCCCAAGCAGGTGCTCCTGATGTCCCCGATACACAGCCAGCACCCAGTCCGCTGACAGCCAAGTGTGTGTGCTAGTCCCCCTCACACACCGGTCTCTCTCACTGGTGGGCCTCTTCTGCTCATTGCTACCCCCTGACTGTGTTGCTGCCCATGGAAGGGTAGAGTTGCACACACTCCTTGTGCAGATTCTCATGTCCTCCCTCTGCACTTTGCCATACCCACTGGCCTTTGTGTTCTGCACTTGCCTGTGCAGATTCTCATGTCCTCGCTCTGCACTTTTCCATGCGCAGATTCTCATGTCCTCGCTCTGCACTTTGCCATGCCCACTGGCCTTCGTGTTTGGCTGTGTTGGATGCCTCCCTGTGCAGCCTCTCATGTACTTGCTTTGCACCCTGAACTGCCCACTGGCCCTGTTGCTCTGCTGTGTTGGACTCCTCCCTGTGCAGCCTCTTATGTACTTGCTGTGCACCCTGAACTGCCCACTGGCCCTGTTGCTCTGCTGTGTTGGCCTATTCCCTGTGCAGCCTCTCATGTATTTGCTGTGAACTTTGCCCTGGACACTGGCCCTGTTACTCTGCTGTGTTGGACTCTTCCCTGTGCAGCCTCTCGTGTACTCGCTGTGCACCCTGAACTGCTCACTGGCCCTGTTGCTCTGCTGTGTTGGACTCCCCCCTGTGCAGCCTCTCATGTACTTGCTGTGAACTTTGTCATGGACACTGGCTCTGTTGCTCTGCTGTGTTGGACTCTTCCCATTGCAGCCTCTCGTGTACTTGCTGTGCACCCTGAACTGCCCACTGGCCCTGTTGCTCTGCTGTGTTGGACTCCTCCCTCTGCAGCCTCTCATGTACTTGCTGTGAACTTTGCCATGGACACTGGCCCTGTTGTTCTGCTGTGTTGGACTCTTCCCTGTGCAGCCTCTCGTGTACTTGCTGTGCACCCTGAACTTGCCACTGGCCTGTTGCTCTGCTGTGTTGGACTCCTCCCTGTGCAGCCTCTCATGTACTTGCTGTGCACCCTGAACTCCCCACTGACCCTGTTTCTCTGCTGTGTTGGACTCTTCCCAGAGCAGCCTCTCGTGTACTCGCTGTGCACTCTGAACTGTCCACTGGCCCTGTTGCTCTGCTGTGTTGGACTCCTCCTTGTGCAGCCTCTCATGTACTTGCTGGGAACTTTGCCCTGGACACTGGCCCTGTTGCTCTGTTGTGTTGGGCTCTTCCCTGTGCAGCCTCTCGTGTACTTGCTGTGCACCCTGAACTTGCCACGGGCCCTGTTGCTCTGCTGTGTTGGACTCCTCCCTTTGCAGCCTCACATGTACTTGCTGTGCACCCTGAACTCCCCACTGGCCCTGTTGCTCTGCTGTGTTGGACTCTTCCCTGTGCAGCGTCTCGTGTACTCGCTGTGCACCCTGAACTGCCCTCTGGCCCTGTTGCTCTGCTGTGTTGGACTCCTCCTTGTGCAGCCTCTCATGTACTTGCTGTGAACTTTGCCCTGGACACTGGCCCTGTTGTTCTGCTGTGTTGGACTCCTCCATGTGCAGCCTCTCATGTACTTGCTGTGCACCCTGTACTGGCCTTCCAGTTTTTCCCTTGCCTGGGCAGATTATCATGGATTTGCTGTGCATTGTGTGCCTTGCTCTTCTTTGCTGTTGGTGCCTATATATGCTACATTTGAATAAAGACAGTTACTCCTATTGTCTGTTTTGTCAGTGTCCTTACTGAATAAAGGTAGTTTTGTGTGTGCATGTGTTTGGCTGTGCCCCATGCTCTAAGTGGCACTTCAACATTGCCAAGGTCTTTGCTCGCCTACTCTTTTTTCACAGGGGTGACAGGGACTTCAGTTATTTTTGACACTGATCCTTGTGGCATCTGTTGTGTCAGTTTAACCTGTGTTGCAGTTCTCATTTTCCAGGTTTTAAATTGTTGGCTACATTGTTCACATGTGAGGTTGGGGGAAACTGCCAGCACAGAGCGTGACTCATATGCTAGCGTCCTTTTAAAGGAACTTACAAATTGGGCTGAAAAAAACAACCTAATTCCTTTCACCCAGACGGGATTCCAAAGAGGTAGCCATATTGAAGACAATTTGATTTGTATGGCCCACCTGATGGAAACCACACTAGCATCAAAAGGCAAATCGTTGCATCTAGGATTTATCGATTTTCACAAAGCATTTGATAGTGTGAGTCGATCTAAATTGTGGGAAAAATTGACAAGATGGGGCATCCCACGGTCGCTACTGAATGCACTAATAGCCCTACACACAGACACCTGGGTTAAAATAAGAGTAACATCGAGATGGTCCACTTCTAACAAAATCCACACAAGCAGAGGTTTAAAACAAGGGTGCACCCTTGCACCATTACTCTTTAACTTGTACCTCGCGGACCTCCCAGAATGGTTGTCCCGCTCCGGAGCTTTTCCACCTAGAATCGAACGAAAAAAAATTAAATCCCTGCAATATGCAGATAACACCATTCTCTTAGACCAAACCCAGGTGGGCCTCCAAAGACTGTTTGACTCCCTCGCCCAGTACTGTAGCACTAATATGCTTGAGATAAATGTTACTAAAACAAAAGCAATGGCAATATCTTCCATGAAAATAAAAAAGCCTGTGTGGTTTATTGAGGGGAACCACTGGAGACTGTCATCGCATATAAGTATCTGGGCGTCTGGATCGATCATAAAGGGCGTTCCTCTGTCCATACAACTGAGATGCAGGCAGTTGCTCGTAGCCTGGAGGGGGCTTTCATAAGAACGAAGATCGCCCTGCACTCTCAGGACTTAGTCCCACTGATAAAATTGATCACCGCAAAATTTCTCCCAACAATCTCCTTTGGAGCAATAATTTTTAAAGATAAAATGAATAATTGGCTAGATAGAGCGCAATCATCATGTTACCGCAGGGTCTTTCGACTGCCCAACTCGACCTCACACGCCCAAATTAGGAAATAATTTTCTTTATCTTCCATGCGATAGATTATGAGCGCGAGGTATATCACCTACTGCCTAAAGGCGAAACAAGCTAGCTCCCCTACCTTAAAGAGCTGTATATGGTTAGTGCTTAGTAATCCCGAAACCCCATGGAATAAATACCTAACATTTTGTCTTACTTCTCTCGAAGCAACGGACATATGGTCAACCTCCTTGTCCATCGAGGCGAAATCGAAGCTTCTAAACAAACAAGCAAAAATCTTATCAAATGACCTTGACGCGCAACAGGTACTCCAGCTCTCCCATGGTTCCTGGGCCTCCAAGCTTTATGCCTCGAAAACTTTACCGCCCTATCTTGCATCTTCTATGAAAGCACATATAAAATTCAAACTAATGAGATTCCGTTTTGGTTTAATCCCACTGAAGGCATATAAGTTTTGCCAAGGATACAAGAAAGAAGACACTACCCAATGCCGATTTTGCAAACAAGAAGAGGAAAGTCTCACCCATATTTTGTGTATCTGTCATCGCCTACGAGCCCAAAGAATTTTCTGGTTGAGACCAATCTGGCTTCACCTTGGTATCAGGTCATGTCAAGAAGCACTAGACGTTTGTATGAGAGGGGACTCACCTCAGATGGCGACACGCTTTGTAAAGTTTATGACAGAAATTATCTCTTTGATCTCACCTTCTGACCAAGTTTGAGCTATCCTCTCTCTTTGTGATATTTACTGACCTTTTAAAAGACTTGAATACTCCTTTTTTAAAACAGTCAATTTTGAATGTGTATATTGCAATGATTTTAATTAATTGCGCAAATAAAAGTTTTTACTTACTTACTTACTCTGTGCACAGGTTTGCATGCAGGCTGGGCAATGTCATCATGTATGTGTGTTATTCCTTTCTGTGTGCCCATCTGTGTATGTATATGGACATCTTGTGATGTCCCGTCATCATGGTCCCATGGCCTACATGAGATGTGAGCTCTTGGGTTGTCAAGAGGTGTGCAGTGTGTTGGTATGTCCATGCGGTTCTGTCTGACTCCTAGTTGCTGTTTTAGTCACTTGTGAGTGTGCAGAGTGTGTGACTGGCACATCAGTGTAGTGTTTGTTTGTCCATCCAGCAGTTTTGATTATGTTTGTGTAGACTGTGCAGACCTGCTGCTAAATACTGCCATTGTGGTTGTGTTTCTCAGGCATTGCAGGCACAAGCTGCCTTTTATCCTCATGTATGGCATGCTGTGTGGTGTAGTGCCATCCCCTATGTGTGCATCTTGCGCCTACTCTTCGTGGGCCTGGGCTCCCTCTGATTGTGTTTTTAGCATTCCTGCCATGTCCACTGATGACATGCAGTACACTTCACTTGGATGTCCACTGACCCCTTGATTTGTGTGTGTGTGTGCATGTGCCTCCTCATCACTTCATTTTGTAACATTGTGCTGTGTGGTGCATTGGTTTGAGCTCGGGCTATGTACAGCTCATGTTCTTTCACTAATTGTTCCTTTGTGGTGTTCTTGTGCTGTTTGGCAGTCATGGATGCTCATCTGCTGTTCAGCTGTGTGTACTGGCCAGTGCTAGGTTCAGTTTGATTCCACCATTGTGTCCCAGATCTGTGCATCTGTTGTGGTTGTGCTGGATGAATGTGTGTTGGCTGTGCTCCTGCTTCACTTCCTGGGTGTGCTGTTGTGTCACTCATGTCTGTGTGTGAGTGGTATGCTTGGTGTGCACACACTGGTTGTTGTACATTCAGTGCTGTGTATGTGTGGCCTTGACATTGCCTGATGTGCATCCCCTGATGTCCTGCAGTGTTTGTTCAGTTTGTTTGGCCTGCGCATCTGTAGTTGTTTTCATGTGGCTGTGTTGTTCTTGGATGGTGCACTTCTTGTGTGATTTGTAGTATGTTGTGTGTGCTTTGTACCTGAGTGATGAGGTTGTGCACTCCTGTTGTGTCTGTGCTCCCATTGCCTCACCACAGTTTTGCTGACAGGGTATGTCTGTTTTTGTTGTGGTTCTGTGTGTGTTTCATTTGGATTAAGTGTTTGTGTGATGTTTTTAGGCAGACATTTGCTGTGGCATCCCTGTGTGTGTTGTTTGTAGCTACACCCAGGGTGTGTGTTTGTATTTGTGTGTATGGACTGGCAAGTGTTGGCAGCCTTCAGTGTTTTTGGCACTGGTGTTGTGTGCTGCTGTTGTGAGGGGTGTATGTGCGTACATTGCTCCTGGTGTTTGTCAGTAATGGGGTATGTATATGGGCTCTGTGTGTTGTGCTGCTGGTGTACTCCTGTGAGGTGGTTGTATGCACATGTGGCTATTCCCAGTTTGACTTCCAGGCCTGCCTTTGTTCCTTGTGCCTTTACCTGGTATGCCTTGCTGTCTCCCTGTGTTGTTGCACTGTGGTGCCCTTGGTTTGACTTCACTGACTGTAGCAGCCATGTGTGGTTTGATGGTCTGAGGAGGGTGTTCTGTGTTCCTTGTCTTGCATGCGATGTGCACATGCTTGTTGTGTGTCTCCATGGCCTTTCATTTGTGTACATCCCACTTTGGCTTGATGATTTGTTGTGCTCATTTGCTGTTGGCATTTTGGGTGTCTGTGTGTCACTGTGTGGTATGTATGTGTGACTGTGCAGGCTGTGTCCATGTGTATGTTTGTTCCTTGTAGGTGTTCATTTGGTGCTTGTACTTTTTTTCCCATGTGTGTGGTGGTATTGTGGTGTGTGAGTTCCCCTGGCACAGTGCTGTGTGTTGTGTGTTCCTGTGCAGCCACTCCTGCAGTGTCTGTCACCCTGGTTGTTTGTTGTGTGGTGCAGGGTGTGGATTCAGCTGGCTTGTTGTTGTGCACAGGATGGGCACATGGCCTGTGCCTTCATGGGGAGTGCTGATGTGTGTTGGGAGGAGGTGTGTCCCTGAGGTCTTGGTGCCCTGCCCATGCCTTGGATTGGCCCTGCCTTCTGCATTGTGCGCATGTATTCCCTTGTATTGATCGCTGAGGTGATGTTACCGGGACATTGATGCATGATCGTGGACGATGTGTGTCCAGGATGCAGACGGGTGACTTGGTGGCAGGTTGGTCATGTGTGGGTGACCTTGTGGATGTGTTACTGCCCCAGCAGGATGTTGTGGATTTGGAGCCTGTGTCAGCCTGTTTGTTGTGTGTTGTATTTGTGTAGTTGCGTACCTGCGGCGGCGTCCGCGGCGGGCCATCAGTTGATAGTGGTGAAACAGGTACAGCACCGGGAACACGTGTACAGCTGGGTCCATGGCGGTTGTGACCGGGTGGAGGGTATCGGGACTCTGGTTTAGCACTCCCCTGTCGAGCTTCCGCCGTCTCTGATTGTGCGGCGTCTCCGCTGCGGTGCGTTTGCTTGTTTGGGCCATCCTAATTTGTGGAGCGGGGCAGACGTCATTCCGCACGGCGGTGAGTCTCCATTGGCACCACCGCTGCAGTGGCAGGCGCACTTTAATGGCGGTGCCCGTCGCTCCGCGGTGGATGGGATTTGACCCATGTTTAGCAATACTAATATGGCGGACGTGTTTGCCGCTGCTCGCGGGCGGAAAAATGCATTTTTCCGCACCGCCAGCACCACGGTGGTGCCACCGCCCGACATCTTAATGGACCCCTTAGACTCTGCACTTGGGAGGGCACATTTTACCATACCCTCTGAGAATGCCCAGCTATCAAGCCATTATGGGAACGTACTACTCTACAGATGAAAAATGTAAGTGAGAAGGAGATCCACCTAAAACCTAAACTATGCTTACTCAACATATGGGATGCCACAAACCTTATCTTGTCAATCAAAACATAGCATTAAGATGGGGAACAGGTGAGATACCAACGCTGCAGGGATGGGCACGAGACATGGATAGATGTATGATTGCAGAAAAGGATGTATACAAGAACAGAGACTGTCCCAGAAAATGAGACAAAAAATGAGGAAAGTCAAACACATATAGAGGTGATATCTGTATTTACCCCACGAGGGAACTCACAGGATGTAGGAGGGAGTGATTAGCTGTGGAGCGCGATGAGGTGGAGGATTGAGATTTAGTATAAGATGTGCTTTTCATTGTATGTATTATTTTGTATACCGTATAACTTCTTTAAAGACACTTTCTACTGCCTGATTATTGTATGACTGACGATTCTCAATAAAAAGAATTAATAAAAAAATTTAAAAAATAGTATACTAAAAAGCTAGATTTGTCTGCATATATCATTCATAACATGAGGGTACCTGGCGGCTTTGCACTGGTCTGACTGCTGCAATTTCAAGATGGTAGGCAGTTATAATGTCAAGTTTTAAATACTGATATACTAAAATATCGATGTTTAAATCTCAATATGACAGAATAAGGACCTGCAAGAATATCGTCAACAAGAATATCGACATGCAGGTAAGAAATATCATTTTACTGAATATCGATGTTAGTAATATCGTTAGTAAAAAATATTGTTGTTTATAATTTAAACAATTTTTTAGTGTTCTATATGTGTTAAAAGTAGAGCTTAGTTTTTTAATGTATTTTAAAAAAAATTAGAAATAATTTGTTTTATGTTAATTAATTTTTGCACATTTTAGTTCCATGGCGGGTTGTGGGTTTATAGGGGCATAGGGTGGGAAGTAATTTAATTATAATATATGTATTATACATTTTTTAGAAGTTATTCATTTTTTATGAATAAAATATTGTGTTTTAGTCCCGTAGCTGGTTGTGGGTTTATAGGGGAGTAGCGTGGGAAGTACTTTAATTGAAATTAATTAAATAATAATTCTATTAATGACTATTTTTGCATTTAATAATTTATATTGTTAAATGTTTTAATTACATTTGTATTAATTCATTATTAACAATTAATAATTACTTGGTAAATATGTTAAATGCATAATTGTTTTAGGAGCGGGTTGTGGGTTGATAGGGGAGTAGGGTGGGAAGTAATTTAATTATAATTAATTAATTACATTTTTTAAAGTAAGATTTATGCCATTAATATTTTAAATTGTGAATTGTGTTTAAAAATGTTATTAATTAGTTATTAATTATATCATAATTATTAAGAATTAATTGAAAAATATGTTAATTGTGTAATTGTTTTAGGGGAGCGTAGGGTGGGAAGTAATTTAATTATAAATAATCAATTAATATTTGCAATAATTCATATTTAAGTAATTAATATTTAATATTGTTAACCATGTTAAAATATTGTGTTAATTAGTTATTAATTGGATATTAAATATTGATAATGAATTGGTAAATATGTTAATTGTGTAATCTGTTAGGAGCGGGTTGTGGGTTGATAGGGGAGTAGGGTGGGAGGTAATTTAATTATAATAATACGTTTATTAATTTATATATATAATATGTATTTAAAGTTATTTTATAGTGTTAATTGTGTGAGCTAATTTATTTTGTATGGTTTTTAAATGGCTTGTTAATTGGTATTAGTTATTTAATTAATTCTAAATTAATATTGTTAATTGTGTAATATTTAACAATATTGGCAGTGTCGTTCATAGTGGGAGGTAAATTAATTTTGAAAAATTAAATATTTGGTAATTTATATTAATTATTTTGCAGGAGTGGGAATAATAAATTATTCCCCTCCGCTATCCATCACGTTCTCTACTGTTGTATTTGCTGGAGTGGGAATAGTAAATTATTCCCCTAAACTAACCAACATTTTCCCTACTGTTACACTTGTTGGAGTGGGAATAGTAAATTATTCTAACCCGCTATCCAACACTTTCCCTACTGTTGCAATTACTGTAGTGGGAATAGTAATTTTTACCCCTCTCCTATCCAACGCTTTCCCTACTATACCATTTGTTGGAGTGGGAATAGTAATTTATACCCACCCGCTATCCAACACTTTCCCTACTGTTGCAATTACTGTAGTGGGAATAGTAATTTTTACCCCTCTCCTATCCAACGCTTTCCCTAATATACCATTTGTTGGAGTGGGAATAGTAATTTTTATCCAACACTTTCCCTACTGTTGCACTCACTGGAGTGGGAATAGTCATATTTTATCCACCCACTATCCAATAATCTCCTTAGTGTTACACTTGTTCGAATGGGAATATAATTTTTTACCTCTCCGCTATCCAACACTTTCCCTATTGTTGCACTCATTGGATTGGGAATAGTCATTTGTATTCACTCGCTATCCAACACTTTCTCTACAGTTGCACTCACTGGAGTGGGAATAGTAATTTTTACCCACCCGCTATCCAACACTTTTACTACTAGTGCACTCAGTGGAATGGGAATAGTAATTTTTACCCACCCGCTATTTAATTGTATTTATTTATTATATATATATTTTTATATTTATATGACAGGTGTATGTATATATATATATATATATATATCTATATATATATACATATATATATATATATATATATATATATATATATATATATATATATATTACCTACTGGCGGTCGCCAGTAGGTATATATAGTTAGGATTTTTTCTCTATGGGTTTTTTGAAAATTCTATGTCTAATAACTTTGGCGTTTGTGGACGGAATCGGCTGAAATTTTCAGGAAAATGGCACATTTTGTTTCTGAGCAGCCCTTAAAAATTTGGGGGGGGTTCGTCCAGTGGGGGCCGAGAAAAAAGGGGGGTCCCAAAACGTGTTTTTAACATTGAGTTTTCCATAGGGCGGTTGGCCTCACTTTTAGCCCGAACGGCTGAATGGATTTGCACGAAACTTGGCAAAATTGTAGGGACTGGTAGCCCGATGTGCCTTTTGTAGGTCTCAATATATGTGCTCCAGTGGATTTTGAGAAATTAACGTTTAAAAAAAGATATATATCTGTAACAGCGGACCGGTTAGCGCTCTGGTTCGCGGACTTTTCGCGCAACGGAGCTTTGTGAAGCGAAGCTGATTGGTTCTCCGGCTACTGTCAACATTCCAAACAGTCCGTAGCGGCCGCCATCTTGTCTCTCGGTAGGATCGAGAGACAAGAGGAGGTCAAAACAAAGGGGGAAATAACTATAAGGGGGCATAGTAGATCCTCGCTGACCCCCTAGGTTTGATGTGGAGGTTTTAAAAGGGCCCCGCGGGGCAAAAAAAAATAATAAAAATAATAATTGAACGGCTGAATGGATTTGCACGAAACTTGGCAAAATATTAGGGACTGGTAGCCCGATGTGCCTTTGCTAGGTCTCAATATATGTGCTCCAGTGGATTTTGAGAAATTAACGTTCAAAAAAAGATATATATCTGTAACAGCGCTCCGCTTCGCGTAACGGAGGTTTGCGAAGCTGATTGGTCATTCTGTCACTGGGCTATAGTTGGGCTACATCTGGCTGATATTTGGGCTACATTTGTTTTTTTGTGTGTCTGGCGGCCATCTTTGGGCTACATTGGGCTACATTGGGCTTCATTGGGCTACATTCGGCTAATTAGCAAATAGCTCATCGCAAACTAGGAATGGTAAAGAATCGCTATTTATTCCTTAAAGTTCGCTATTTAGGAAATGCAAATAACTTTTATGATACATATGGCGGTTCATCTCTAACAAGATAAGAAGCATAGGGATAGATTTATGATGACTGGCGCATCACCAGGGATGTGTTAGTCATTCTGTGCCGCTGTTCCGTCACCTATGGTGTGCTGCATTTACAATGCGGCGCATCATGGGGCAAAAACAGCACAGATGCGTGATGTATCTGTGCCGTAAAGGTGGCGCATTGCTGGAGTTGTATCGCAAGTGTGATGAAGCTCCAGCAAGGGTCGGGGGTGCCCCTGTCGCAGGGTTTCTGTTCTCACACAGAACTGTGGACAGAGGATTGGAACCTCGGCGAATTAGGGTGTCCCAAAACTCACGTTAGTAATCAAAAACTATTTAGCAAGCTAGGTACAGTGTCACATTGGATATAACAAACTCTCAATGTTTAGACAATCCAGAATATGAACTTATAGTACCTCAGGATACGTGGAACTCATGAACAGTCGGTCGTTATATATTTCTTAGAAACCAGAACATGGAGTTAAGAAGAACACATGTGTATTTGAAATGTTTATTTACTAATGCCGTCTTCTCAGGCGTAGTACCTTAGATAATAAAAGTACACATATTATCAGTAGCAAAATTACCAGCATAGTTACTAGTACATAAAAAGTGAATGGTGATAGTATGTTAACATGCTGTAAATGAATAAGAGTTAGCAACACTTATAAGCAGCCGCGGGCCGTGGAGGGAGTTACGGTGAGGCAGGGAGGCGGGGAGGGGGAGAAGCAGGGTGGAGAATACAAGTACACATATTATCAGTAGCAAAATTACCAGCATAGTTACTAGTACATAAAAAGCGAATGGTGACAGTATGTTAACATGCTGTAAATGAATAAGAGTTAGCAACACTTATAAGCAGCCGCGGGCCGTGGAGGGAGTTACGGTGGGGCAGGGAGGCGGGGAGGGGGAGGGGCAAGGTAGAGAGGGCTCCACCCTGCTTCTCCCCCTCCCCGCCTCCCTGCCCCATCGTAACTCCCTCCACGGCCCGCGGCTGCTTATATCTCACCCTCCCTAATACACATATTATATTATTTGCTAAGAAGGTCTCTTTGTGTTGGTTTAGGGCGTGTCCATACTTTAGTGTCTTAGATTTGAAGGAATCACATCAGCATACACCAGCTCTCTCTTCATGTGAACCGCATCAACTGTTGTGTATGTGTGTTCGGCAAAGCAATATAAAACCCGCCTCATGCCCAGAATTGGCAGAAGTTGCACTTATGTTATGAGTATGAAGTCGTGGAGATCAGACCTCATAACAATTCTGTATCGTGTTGTTCTTGAAACTTTAGCACTCGCTGTACAGATATAGTTTAACAAGTAAAGCAGATAGTAGACCAATAACATATTATTCTCATGTAAACCACGATGAACTACTAGGTGGAAAGCTAAAGCAACAACTAAGTGTCGTGTGCAGAAGTTGCAAAAAAGGAAAAATGGCGTTTAAACCGGTAATGAGCCCATGCTAACTTAACACGGTGTAAAGATATCCAGGACCTAGATGACACCTCCTCATGATCCGGAAACGAACTGAATAAGATAATAGAAGTGCCATCTCATGAGAGCAGATTGCAAGTTTATATGTGGACGGTCCGCAAGGTAAAGCATTAAAAACTAGGAAAATTCAATGCTAAAGAAAAATAAAACAGCCAAGTACTTTATCGAGTCTTAAGCCAATAGGCAAGGTAAATAATAAAAACTTGACAAGTAAGTCAATGAATTGTCAATGAAATGCTAGTACTCAGCATATCAAACATGAAAAAGGTCTATGACATAACTGTGTATGCAAAATAAGCTGCAACAGCCTCCAATAGGAAGTCACCGTCTTCATCCGAAAACAGTTCAGCCATCCAATTTAAAAGCGGAAAAGAACATACGTGCTCTCCCAGCACCGGATCCTCTATCACCATCAGAGGACAGCTCGGTGGGTTTTCAAGAAAGCTGTGTTCCAAGAAAGACTGTGCTGCCGCCAGTAAATTCCAGGGACCAAGTAGTCCATGCATCAATGCCACAGCCATAATCCTTTCGCCAGGACAAATCAACTCGTGAGTAATGATAGGAGTCATCAGCTGATTAAAGTCGACGTCAGGAGAAACCGGTCCGCAGAGACACAAATCAATGGCCCAATCGAAATCACAGGTCAGGCAGTGAAATACAGGCTGGACACAGGTGAAGTAGGAGAACCGAAAAGATAATCCATATGCCGTGCTTAATATCGCCAACGGCATTGTGCCATAATATTCTAGCATGCGATTGCGGAACAGTGTCAGCAGCTGCAGGGTCGGAGGTTGCATAGGAGGGACATCCATATTTAAAAATGTAAAAAAGCACAAGAGCGTCCGCTGGTAATGCAAGTAAAAATGCAATCCACGAACCAGAGTGGAGAAAATGGAATGAAAGGGAGCAGGGATGACTCCAAAGATTTTCTCAAATGAAGTCACGAGACCACTGGTAACAACTTTAAAAAAGTGTGCCAGGGATTTTGTGGAGGATGCGTTAAAGATAGTCGGAAACATGTTGCTGAAATTGAAAGGCAAACCTGTGTACGGGTGTTCGCTATGTGAAGTACGAAAGTTTCACGGGCCGAACTCAAGGCCACCTCTCTCTGAGACAAAAGAGCTCTTATTCTTGTCATGCCGTTGAAACGTGTCCCAAGGTTGGTATTTGTGGCCAGATTGAAAACTCCCTATGTTCATGTGTGGGAGGAAATAGAACATTTCTGCAGCAAATAACCCGTTCACTTACTGTTACGATAAAAGGAATACTTTTTAATTAACTCAGAACAATCTTCATTATTGAGCATCAAATAACTACCATTTTCCAACAACTTGAACGTGGGGATGATAGCAGGAACTGGCGTGCCTTGCAACACGCAAGCCATATTTGGTCGGTGTTTGTTGCATGAATCGTGTAACTGTATGTGCCTACACATTAGTGAATGATCTGGCGTCTCAGTGCATTCCTCTCCATTCAGATAAACTTCTTGATCATCTTTGAAACATCTGTATGTGTATGGAAGCGACCAGACCTCATGAACAAAAGCACTACCTAAAGGTTCATAAAGACCTATTGGTATATATTTCATACAATTTGAAAACTTATATAAAGCAAAAGGCAGCGTTATTAAACCGTGGATAAGGCATGTTGCCAAAAAACCCGCAATCCTCTGCTGATGATGTCACTGAGCATGTCATGAATGATGTAATATGTGACATCATCAGTAGTGGATTATGGGTAATAGTATCTCTAGTTTACTCCCCTATAGCTGTCTTTCTTTTAACATAAGTGTGTGTTTCCTTCCCTTATACTTACTGTTTTTGGTTCGCTTCCAGTTCGCGTACCAGCGAGCGAACTAGGAAGCGAACTAAGAGAAATAGAGGTTGGCACAGTTCCAAATATTGTACCAATTTTTTAATAACGGGGAGGTAGTTCTGAAAAGAACTTTTTTTTTTATTTTTCTGAACATTTTTTTACTGTTTTTGAATTTTTCGGAACAGTTTTATATTTTTTTGGGTTTTTCTTGGAGGGGGCAATGAAAACGATTCATTGTAAAGGGCTCAACAGGAGCAACAAAACAAAAAAAAGAAGTATTTATTATTTTGGGCGTTTCGGACAAACTTGCATATGATAGTCAATAGCTCTGTTGATCAGAGTGATGCTTCTTTCTCCGTAGGAAATGAATCCATCGCAAAATACGCAGGTGTGTTTTACTTCACCAAATCTCATTTGTATATTTGGCACCATCTCCCTGCCCTCTGGTCCCGTTACTTCCGGTACAACAGATCTTCTGGCCATAATAGGGAGATTATCTAGGTCGTTCCGAAACTGTGCAGCACTGTAGTTGTTAGGATGCCACCTAGTCATATGGCGATGCATTGTGTAGTTTCCGAAACTGTATTTTTTGTCGGTCCCTCTGGACAGTCTATCTTGACATATAAGGCAAGTTACGTATCTTGCATTTACTTTTTTCTGACCTTTGGGAATTTTAAAAAATTGCCAAATGAAGTTTTCTTTCCGGTGAGACGTCTTGGGCTGCTCAGGCAAAAACTGCCTCTCTTCGTGCTCGTCCTCCTGTTCCTCTTCTTCTTCTTCTTGTTGAATTACAACTTGAGCAGGTGGTCCACTCTTCCTTGGATGTGGTGGAGGTGGTGGGGAAGCACCAGCTGAAGCTACTAAAGAAGCCATTGCTCAGTGATCACAAAGGGTCTTTCTCTCACAATGATGAAAGTCAGAGTGAGGAAAGAAGGAGGGATTTTCATCATTTGGGAAAAACAAGAGTTCTCAACCAATCAAAAGTGTTCATTTTAGATTATATGACCTAGTCTTACATCATTAGGAAACCAAAAGTGAAATGAACCAATGAAAAGTGTTATTACCAAGTCACATGACTTGCTGTGTTTACGTTAAGCGCTTTGCAGGGCCTCCCGGTTTGCTTCCAGAAACCTGCGCTTTGGCACTCGCTTCGCGTACCAGTTTGCTAACGTAGCACGTCATATGACGTATCAAGCGACAACGTGGAACGTCATGCGGACGGGAGGCGTCACGATGTTGTTTTCTAACGCGGCACTTGCGGTAAAGAAACGTTTACCGGCTCGCGGTCTATTTCGCGGCATCAAGGTCAGCTAACGGGAAGCTTCCCGATTCGCGAAGCGGGAACGAAGAAAAAAAAATATTTTAAAAAAAAATTATTCATAAACATATAAAATATATTTTTGGATTTAAAGAAGAATACATTTTACAGCTACAGATATTAGCTGTTAAAAAACCAATGAAATTCACAGAAAAAACCATAGGTTATAGACCATATATAGTTAGGAATTAGCATTTACAAAACCTTGAAAATTCACTGAAAAAACCATAGGTTATAGACCATATATAGTTAGGAAATAGCATTTAGAAAACCTTGTTTTACTCACACAAAACCATTGAAATTCCATATATAGTTAGTTGCACTAACTATATATCGCGCACCTGCAATCCACTGCTGATGATGTCACATATTACATCATTCATGACATGGTCAGTGACATCACTGATGACATCACTGATGACATCTCAAATGACATCACTGATGACATCACTGATGACAACATCCAGTGACTGTATGCTTCTGTAAAGTTAAAATATGTCTTACATATTGAAGAATGAGTGGATGTATAAGTGTCTGGATGAAGGATTTAGTAGGTGCATGACTGACTGTATAAGTGAGTGATTAAATGTGTCTCACTGAGTGCATGGGTTAGTGACTAAACTGTTTTAAATTGTGCATCATTGTGTCTGTTGTTTTGTAATCTGATGCATGTGTTGATCATTAGCTATATGACTAACTATATGGGTTATTGATTAGTTGCCCAAGTATTTGTATGGGAGACTGAGTGTGTGTGTGGGTGTCTGGGAGGTGTATGACTCTGTGCATAGATGTGTGAGCAGTTGATTCACTAGATGTATGGGTTCAAAAGTGCATGTGGAAACATCTGTATGGGCGGTTGACTGTGTGCATGAGTGTATTGGTGAGTGAATGGATATCTCAGTGCTACATGTCAAAGTAAGTACATATGTAAAACACAGTACATGTGATAGTTGACATATATAAATAACTGTGCATAAGAGCCAGTGAATGTGTGAGTGGCTGTATGGATTATTGTGAACTTGTATCAGGGATTGTATAACAGAGTAAATATGTGTTATTATATGTTCCAATAAGTAAGGTGTGTATAACTATATAGTTGAGGAAATCGAGGTGTGATTGATTCTTTGCAAGACTGACTAGGTGTGTGAGTAACTCCATGGATGAGTGACAGTCTGTGAGTGTCTGTTTACACTGAGTGTATCTAAGGTTATATTAGAGTCTGAAGAGGTTCATTGTATCATCACATGAATGATGTCATCAGTGATGTGATCAGTAATGTCAAATGAGATGTCATCAGTGATGTCATCAGTGATGTCATTTGAGATGTCATCAGTGATGTCATCAGTGATGTCACTGACCATGTCATGAATGATGTAATATGTGACATCATCAGCAGTGGATTGCAGGTGCGCGATATATAGTTAGTGCAACTAACTATATATGGAATTTCAATGGTTTTGTGTGAGTAAAATAAGGTTTTCTAAATGCTATTTCCTAACTATATATGGTCTATAACCTATGGTTTTTTCAGTGAATATATATATATATATATATATATATATATATATATAGAAATACATATATATAAATATATTTTTATATATATGTGTATTTATAACTTTTTATTATGTTTCTAAAATGTTAGATTTAAATAAAATAATGATTTATTACTATTATTAAGTTAATATATATATATATTTTAATATGTATGTTTAATTCTTTTTAATGTTACATTTATTATTTATATATTATAAAAAGAATTAAATGCTAACTATGGGGCCTATTAGGATGGCGGGCGGACTAGCGGTGCTGGGACCGTCTGCCAGGGATGTGGTCCTGCACCAGCAATTAGGATGCCACTGCCACCGTGGTGGTGGCATCCCCCATTCCCAGCATTGTGACAGGTGGTGCTCATAGCATCGCCCGCCACAATGCTGGAAATGCACATTGTGCATTTGCATGCACAACGTTGCAGGCACCGCGCGGTGGCTGCCAAGTCCTGCATGCAAATGCAGGGGGGTACCATAGGTACCCCCCATGTGCCCACCACCCCCCAACATCCTGGGGTCCACAACAGGCCCCCAACTGAGAAAACCGCATGCCTTTCCATGGCGGCGAAGGCTGGTTCCCGCATTCGTTCTAATATGGATGGCGGTGTCTAGCAGACACCGCCACCATATCAGGCCCCTTTTCCGCCCGGTCACCTGTGTCATCGTCGGAAAACCGGAGGACGGTTTTTCCGTCCGATGGGTTCTGGCCTGCCATCCTAATATGGCGGGGGGAAATCGGTGGCGGGAGGGAAATAATGGCGGGTGGATCGCCTCTGCCATGTCGGGCGGTGGCGATCCACCTGACATGATAATAGACCCCTACGTTTTTATTAATTATATTTAGTATTTAGTTGATTTTATATTATTTTTAAGACATTAAAAAAACGATATCTTATACAACAATATTTTAAACGACATTTTGGTTTCAATATTTTTGTACTTACCTTTTTGAAGACAGGATGTCGATATTCTGTCCATCGATATTGTAGACTCGATAATCTTGTAGGTCAATATTTGGTCCGTCGATATTCTGTCAGTGATCCTTTAAGACATCAGACACTGGGATTGCAGTGTCTCTGTATTTCTGCATTTCTACCTCATTTAACAATATTCGAAAACAAATTCTTAACTTTCCATAAAACATTCTAGGACTGGAGTTACACCATGAGATAATAAAGATCCTGGACTAGGTAGTAGAAAGTTGCACATGCCGCTCCGGTAGCAGCAAGGCCAGAGAGGGAAGCCAGCAAGTAGAGCGACGTTCTAAACATGGTCGAGAGCAAGTCCTCTCCTGAGCCCTACCCCCGTCCACACGTAACAAAGCGTTTCCCTTAATCCACAGGTAGGCTGCATAAGATGGGGCCAAAGATGGCCGAGGAACAAACCTCCAGTGGCCATTGGACCTCCAGGTTGGGCAATGGAGGTAGCTTAGAAGTCACTTTTTGTATAAGAAATATGGCATGTTGCACACATCGTGGGACTTTTCTTTTACAAAAAACTGTTTTCAGATATGTTAGTTCAGTTGGATAAACTGAAGTAATCTGTTACTCAACTTCCATAGTATTTTCCAATATTGGAACACCTCATCTTTGATGACATAGAGTCATCCAGTAACCTCATGTAACAGAAACCAACTGCAATCTCTGTTTTCCTCCTACAAAGTGAAATTCGACTGACTTGACCAGCTGTGCAGCAATCACCTTTAAGTCTCATGGAGGACAGCACAGTAAAAAGTACCATTTAGTATGCCAGTTTTTAACGTAGCTAAATACTGCCTTGGCTTACCTTTGTCAATTAAAGTGGAAAGAACATGCCATGAATTTCGTTTTGTCGCAGGTATCATTTATGAACTGCAACAAAGAAAGAGATGGATGATGATAAAAAGAAAAGTATTCTTAAAACAATTTGAGTCTTAGGGGCCGATTAGGATGGCGGGCAGACTTTCATCTGCCCGCCACCCTAGCTGTGCTAGGTCCGGCCACCAGTGGTGCGGCGGTCCCGCACCTGCACTGTGGCGGTGGCATCCTCTATTCCCAGCATTGTGGCGGGCGGTGTTCACAGCACCGCCTGCCACAATGCTGGGAATGCACTGTGTCCATTGTCATGCACAAGGTGACAGGCACCTCGCGGTGCCTGCCACCTTGTCCATGACAATATGACAATGTGGGGGGTACCATAGGTACACCCCATGTGCACCCCCCACTCCCCCCAATAACCCGGGGGCCCACAACGGGCCCCCGACAGCAAAATCCACATGCCTTTCCGGCTGCTTCGCGTACCCATGCTAATATGGATGGCAGTGTTTAGCAGACACCGCCACCATATCCAGCCCCTTTTCCGCCCGGTCGACTGGTCGACCGTCGGAAAACCGGCGGACAGTCTTTCCGTACACCGGGGTCCCCGCCATACTAATATTGTGGGGGAAATGGGTTGCGGGAGGAGGGAAATGTAGGGTGGATCGCCACCACCTGCATGGTGGTGGTGGCGATCCGCCCTACATTGTAATCAGCCCCTTAATGTTGATCACATATCCACATGGTTCCATGAGGAATGCCCCATCTGGAGGTTAAGCCTGTGATGTGATTGTGATAAGCATACTCAAGATTATCAGATTACTCCATGATCAAGGGACACATGATTTCCATTGCTAGATTTTTATTAAATGAATCAATGTATTCTGGAATTATAGCATTATTTCACTTTAATTGGGCTAAACCACCTGAGAACAGTCATTTATAAAGGACTAGACACGTTTTGTTCTGGCCCATATGTATGCTAAGAGTTTAAATCGATTGTGATGGAGAAAACTGAGTAAAATAATGGATTGGTCATATTTCAGAAAATTAATCATCTTGACACAGAAACAATTGCAGCAAAACTAGAGGATGGGAGGATTTAATACAGTTCAACTTCAAGGTGTTGAGACATTTGCTTATGGCCCATCTCTCACTCTCTTCAAGGGGGTCATCACAAAGATGGTGGCATCAAAAGGAAGACGGTATTGAAAGAAAGGAAGAACAGGATGGGCAGCAAAAGAAAATATAGACAGAAGAGCATGCCGTGAAGCGTTGGTGAGGGCACAGAGCCTCCTTAAAAGCAAACAAAGGTGCTGTACCAAGCAAGAGTTCTTAGTAGTAGATTCTGGGAGCGTGTAGAAGATAGAGCACTGCACGCCAGGCAAAGTAGCAGAGGTCGCTGCTACTCAAGGATCCACAAGGGTGTCATAAAAATTCAACTCTACTTAACCCCTTCGCTGCCGGGTAAAGTCCGCCGCGGTGCGAGGGAGCGCGGGGTTGGGCGTGGCGCTCGGGTACTCATGACAGTTCCTAGCCGCCATGAGTCACAGTAGGCGTGTGGTCATGACGGCTGGGAGCCGTCCCAACTCCGCCCACTGATTAATTCTTCCGCACAGGTGGGGAATTAATACCGCGTGGGCGGAGCGGCAACATTCGACGGCTCCCAGCCGTCATGAGCACATGCCTACTGTGACTCATGACGTCCGGGAGCCGTTCTGAGCACGGAAGGAATTAAAGACAGTTCAAAAGATAGAGGAGCTAGTATATATCAAAAACGAATACAGTTAAAACAGTAGGTTATAAACCCTCTAGGAACTCAGGATGTGGAAAACGTGGAAAAAGAAGAAGTGCAGAGACTAAGTACTGGACTTTTGAAATCCAGCAGAAGAAAAGATTAATTATTTGTGGCAGAAGGGGGGCAGGTAAGGCAGAAAGAGCCGAATGTCTAGTAATTAAAGCCCCAGGCACTACTTAATGAAATGGAGCAATAGGGAGTGGGAGGCTATGATTTCCATAGAAGATGACCCCATCTAGAGATTATGGATTGGTTTGGTGCAGTCCAAAAAGGCTTGTCTGTGGTAGGCGGAGAGAAAAAAGGTGAACGACAGGCATTAGAGGATTTGAGTGACATCATTATGTCGAGGGGCACCTTCCGAGAACACAATGGTCATTCAGATAGCCCTCCTTCCCCTGACCTCACCCCCACAAGTCGGATGAAGGAAACTGAGACCTCACTTGTGGGATGCTAAAACGGCGCATACGTTGAGGATTTGGAGCCTGGTGACAGAGAGTAGAAGTGTGGAGTAGAGGAATGGACTATTGGTGACAGCAGCAGAAGGAAGTAGAGGTTGGACGTACTTCAACAGCGAGTAGGAGAAGAGAGAGAAGAGGGTAGAAAGATAAGCACAAGGTAACCGCAGAAGAAGACACTGCAGGGATGTATGCATTGTGTAAGGGAACTGCAGAAGACAGAACAGGGATGAGCATAGGATGACAGAGCAGTATAAAGGAATAGAGGGATGATTACATAGCAAATGAACAGAAGAAGGGAGCATACGATAGGCACAGGGTGGAAGCAACTGAAGGGGCGAGGGCGATAGATGCTTGGTGAGTGGAAATTGAAGCAGGCAGGCAGTAGAGGGTTGGGCACATGGTGAAAGCCATAGAATGGAGAAAGGGGATGGGTGCGCAGTGACAGAGTAGCAGAAAGGCACCAAGAAATGAGAATATGGTGACAACAGCAGGAGGGAGCAGAAGGGTGTGCACACGATGACAGCAGCGGAAAAAGGAAGAAAGGGCACAAGCACATGGTGACAGCAGTTATATTTCCTCTCCCCTCTCTCTTAAGGTCACAGAGAAAGATCAGTGCAGCCCTCACAACTATAGCAAAAGTATTGCTTACTGCATAGTGACATGCCTATAAGCAAGTCTCTGCCTGTGCAATGCAGGTATTGCTGTCAAACCAAGCAGGAATCTTCTTCAGTCTCGCCAGCCAAGGCACTTTCACTGTCTTACAGCTTGCAAGGTCCAGCCTCTCCTTGGGTATTCTCTGCATCAGGAAGACCATAACTGGCCCGCAGACTTAAGTTGGCATGTAACAGCTACTGGGCACCTAGATTGTGCACTGGCAGGTCCAGGTCATGCGATGTGAAGCCCTGTAAATTCAGGATTTGTAAAGCATGAACGACTCACCCTTAGGGGTCTCAAGGCGCTGAGGGCCCTCGTGAAAATTGCGGGGCCTATTCCGATCTGGGTCGGAAAGCTCTCCGACGGAGCCGGATCCGGAGTGTTTTCTGACCGAGCCGGAATCCTACAGTCCGACCGAGCGAGTACGATGCGGCCGCATGCTGCCGGACTCGGTTCGGTCGGACTCCCATAGAAGCCAATGGGTGTCGGTCGTACGACACGTACATTGGCTCCCATTGACTGAATTTTTGTGTCTCGCATAAGGGCGCCCCCTACAGTGGGTATGCGTCGGTGCCATCTGCATTGTACATGCCTGTGTTGGGGAGACCCTTGGATCTTCCCCTGTGTCCGAGCCATAAGGCTGCAGGTGACAGGGGGTGCGACGCGGACCCCCAAAGGCAACTTCACGGAAATTTTGCAAGCCGGACACTTCGGCTCGCACCGGCTGTCTGACGCATACACGCATGCTCGGTCGTAAATCGCATCCATTGCACGCCACGGTTTACTTACGGACGAAACGTACGGAGCGGTTCGGACCCGGAAACGACTCGGTCGGTGAATTTCACGTTGCTCTCATCGTACTTGCTCGCTCGTACAGCTGTACGAGCGGGAGGAAAACACGCGTACGGATCGTACTTTTTCCGTCCGGATCACGTTTGGTGCCCTTCCGAGCGAGATCGGAATCGGCCCCTAAGTGAGGTGTTGCCCAGAGTCACATGGTGCTGAGCTAAGCTGCCGCCCGGAACCAGCGATCGAACCGTCAACCCTGTGCTCTTGAGGTTAGCTGCCCTGGCCGCTGCACCACACCTCTCCACCCTGTGATGTCACCAGGTCAAATGCCATGTGATGTAGCTTCCTGTGATGTTATCCATTAGCCACGGGCAAGTGATGTTACTTCTGCTATCCTAGCATTATGGAGAGTCAACGCCTATGATGCAGAAGCTTCAGCCTATGCAGATTGTGTTTGCTTAAATGCTGAAAAAATTTTCTTTTCTAGAGCACATCACTACCACTTCCTGGGACATACAGCGGCTTTCGCATTACACATAGCTGTTATGAACTTGACTCAGGTGTTTGACAACCCGCGCAGATATCTTTTGCAAGGATCCCTCAACATAGACGATAAAATGACTGCCCCTCGGTTGGTTAAGAACAAGGGGGCAGATGTATCAACATCCTGATTTGCGAATCCAAAATAGCAATTTTTTAGAAATCACTATTTGAGATTTGCAAGTAGGGATGTATCTAGACAATCGATTTTTTTTGCGATTTCTTTAAATTCCTTAATTGCAATTATCAAATTGCAAATCTTAATTAAGGAATAATTTCCCATTCATTTCTATTGGCCAGGAGGCCCATAGGAATGTTATTCTCAATTTGCGATTCGCAATTTGAGAATCGCAAATTGAGATTAATTTCAAGGGTGCAAGGATGCCATAAGGACACCCTGCTGCACCCCTGAAATTCACATGTGTATGTACGTGCGCCACATGGCACCTTCACAAATGCAAAAAAGTGCATTTGTGAAAGAAATCGTAAATTTCCACCAACTTCAAGTTGGTGGTAATTTGCGATTTCTTAATGAGAAATCGCAAAAATTGAATGCTTGATGCATAGCATTTAAGGAATCGCAATTTGCGATTCCTTAAATGCTTACGCAAAATTAAGGAATCGCAAATTTTGCGATTCCTTAATTTTGCTAGGCGATTTGCATCATACATACCGTTTTGCAAATTCTTAGTCGCAAACGCTGCTTTTTTGCGAATCGCAGCGTTTGCGACTAAAAATTGCTTTGATACATCTGCCCCAAAAATGCTTATAATTTAGGTCGCAAGAAACAATTCAGTTTGCGGTGCGAGCTTTAGAAATAACTGGTATCATCACGAGTATGGGAAAAACCCTCTCACGTGAAAATATGGGAAATAATTGTTGCTGTAGGTTGTCTTTCTTGCAGACACTTCAATGTGTTTATCCTTAATTTGTTGTTACAAAATATAACCATGTTTATATTTTTACATCACTGCACGTGTATGCTGGTTCGATTTAATGACGAATATCAAAAATGGTAAAATTTGATGATCACTACTTTAGGGAAATGCCTGAACGTGGTAAAGGCAGTCTGCAGAGGTGTGTTTTTCTTCTTGAGCAATAGCGGTCGAACTGGGCTGAGGCTTGAACTGACTCCCGTGTTGCATTCGTGAGGTAAACGCAATCCAAATATCAAACAAAAGGACTAAAAGACGTAGATGAAGAAATTACTTGGTAGAATTAGAAAAAGAGGAGAGACAAGTGTACAGGGAAAAGGAAAAACACGCGGGAGGAGCGAGAAGCAACGACAGATGGTATTGATTGTCCCAGGCTTCCTCGGCGGTGTGGACAATAGGCTTAAATACGAGGAGGAAATGGAAGTACAGTCAGGAGGAAAATGACAAAAGCCTGCTTGGAAACCGTGTAGCGTTTTCCAGATGCTGCTACAGCAAGTTTCTTAATTCGAACAACAGGGTGAGCTGAAATAAACGTTCTCACTAAGTAAAAGGGCACAACTGTTCCAACCTGTCTCCTGATTTTCCACAGCTGACAGGGGCTTGGTCACTGAGAAGAGCCCTTTGTGCCAAAATTAAGACACTTGTGTTTCCTTCCTTCATCTTAGTTACACAAGAATTTGCTTCCTCGAATGGCGTCTCTAGCTTTGAAATGAAGAAAGTGAGAGGGGCAGGAGGTGCAAGGTGAGTGACCCTTGTCGACCCTCGAACTTGTAAGATTCCAGTGCCCACTCAACAAGCACTGTATACGAATCGAACAGATGTGGTCCTGCGTTTTGCAAAGTACTTTCTGCTCTCAGGGGAGTAGCTTGGTCAGTAAGATGGGGTGAGCATCAGATTTCCCGACTATCATGCTGACATATAATTTTAAAATACATTATATGACAAGCAGGGCGCATGTGAGGGGCTTAAGAGGCAGTGGAAAGGGAGAGGAATACGGATTAGCAGGAAAACTAAATAAGATAAACACAGTATTTTGTAAAATATTTGTTTTCAGGGCCTTCAAAACAGAGATGAGAGACACGGGCATATTTACAACGTAGTGGCGCAGCGTGGCGTTAGCCTCCTCGGCTCATCGCCATGCTCTGCCACTTCTGAAACGCAGGACTGCACCATATTTAAAACAATATGGTGCAGCCTTGCGTTTCCCCCTGCGCTGGTACTAAATAAGCATTCTAGCTCTATTGCAGGCACACTTGCACCATAGTGCAAGGGTGTCTGTGTTGAGGGGAAGATTGTTTATATGCAGGAAGGTCTCCCTTCCTGCACATAAACAATATTTAAAGGGTGTTTTGTCACTTCTATGTGTGCTGCTTAATGCAGCACACATAGAACTTACAAAAAGCCATTTTTATAAAAAGATTGTTCATGTCCAGGAAGGGTCACCTTCCTGTACATAAACAATCAATGACCTATTGCTGTTTCTATGTGTGCCGCAGCACACATGGAAACAGTAAAATGAGGAGAAATAAAACATTTCATCTAGTTTCGCCTGTTTAATACCAGGTCACCCTGTTCTGAATTTTGGCGATGCCTCCTATTTACACTGCCCTTGTAAATAGGGGGCAGCGTAAAAATCAATGGGTGTTGCAGTGGAACGCCCACCGCAACACCACATCAACACCATTGCCCTTCCCTATAACACTGAGTGCAATGTGAAAATGTGCCTTATTTACAAGGCAGGTTAAGCCACGTTAAGTGGCTTAACACTGCCTTGTAAATAAGGTGAAGCACATATCGCCACAGGAACGTCACTAAAAGTGTGGCGATAAGGGCTTGTAATTATGACCTAGAGTGTGTGTGTGTTTCTGTCAGTGTGTGTATGCAAAAACCACATGTGGAATCCAACAGATACCCCACCATACCCGACTGAAAGCACCTGTACCAGTTTATTCATCTGAAAATAAAAAAAAAATTGTCAGGGTGTAACACCCCAAACACCCCCCCTAAATCTACGCCCCTGTCTGCTCTTAGTTTACTAGCTTCTACTTGATTTTGAGTTTGCATTCAATGCAGAGTGAGGTTCAGAGTAATCCTTGTCATTAAAATGGGTTACACAAACTGTTCTTCCCCCCTGCATCTCGGGTGGTAGAATCTTAACAAAATAAGCATTGGCAAAGCTAACAGGTCTCTCCTATGCAAGATCTATTGACTTTGTCAATGTTTTGTTGTTGGTCAACATGGCTGAAAGTTTAAAATAAATCTCTGACACAGAGTGCTCCTGCATCATAGTGCTTAAAAAAATATAATTCAGAGGTTGCACAGCAACTCTTGAACAACATGGCTGAAACAAAAAAAAAAGCGCTATAACATGGCCAGTGTAGGCCTCATCATAGTTCTTTCATATTCTTTACTTCCAGCCATGTTGCACAGTGGCTGCACTGCTGTGCAACATAGTTAAAACAAAAAGAGAGAAAAGTACTGTTTCCTTGAATGCCGCAATACAGCAGAAGGGTTGCAGTTTAAGGTTAGTTTAGAGGGCATGATGGAATAGTTTATTCTACACTTTCTTCCATTACCACTATGCCTTGCTTATCAGCAACATCTATTATATGCTTATTCTGAAAATGGATACCCACCAAGAGAGTGGCTAGAAAAAGAAAACATCCCCTACTTTAAACTATAAGGCTAACACTCAGTGAGCGAGTGAGTGAAGCATGTTATCGTTTCAAGAAGTTTCAGAGGAATTGTTCTACCAAGAAAAGTTTGCTTCCTTTTCTTCTTCACATCTCGTTTCTCCTTTCCATTTTCTTTCCTTCTTTCCATATTTCTGTCATCCCCACTGAACCACTTTCTCTTTTACTTTTGATTTTTCTTTCCTGCTTTGCATTATTAGACTTAACATTGGCTGCATTTTTTAACATTAATGTAACATTACAATTTGACACTTTATTCACACTCTCATTCCGTTTGGAGAGTACTTATATGTTTTGCGCTTTTCATTATTCCTTTTTCTCTTTCTGACCATTTGCAGGCACATGCATCAAGCTAGGATTTTGCAAGTCCTTAATTGCGAATATCTCATTGTTACCTCCTCCTTCTTTGTGTGATGCAGAATAAAAAGAGGAATATGCCTCTTTGGAATTTTTTTGTGCATGAAAGTGTCCCGTCCTGCATAAAAACAATCCTGTCAATAACCCCAGCACCTTTGCACCATTGTGCAATGGTGCCTGAGTTGGTTCTAAGCAGCATCAAGTGCAATAGCGCAAGGAGAGTGCTGAAGAGTGCCATATCATAGTAGATATTGCTTGTTTAATCTCCCTCCCATTAACAGCAACTTCACTTGCTTTCTGTCAGCTTTTGATAAATATATGCCCTGGTATCTATTGTCCTGCCCTGCGAATGCTAGTATCCTCAATGTATTTTTATTCCATGAAACTTAATTTTTGTGTTCATGCTCACAGTATAGATATATATGTAGGTGCTTTTTCTTTACAACAAAGGAATTGTATTAGAATTGTGTTTCTGCTCATATATACTAATCGACTCCTAGGCATGATACTTTTCATCGTTTCTCTTACTTAAGTCACTTTTTTCCCAATCCGAATTTAGTAGGATTTGTTCATAGCGAAATCCACCGCAACACTAATGTTGTCAACAACACAGTACAGATCAGAATATAAAGCATGTTTAGAAAATCCATCCATTCCCTCTTCCATCTATTTCTTTTTAATACTAAACATGCAACTGTTTTTCCTCTGCAATTTAGGTATTTTCATGAAGGTGAGATAACTCACTACTTGGGTTATTTTACTGTCACGGATCACGTCAAATCACACCAGACTTCCTGAACATACCCAACTAACTGTATATGCACAACCATGCGTATATATTGATTTTTCAGTGCAAGGTAAGCAACGTTTGGACACTGTGCATTGGGTTACGCTAGGGTTTTTTCAGTTGTTCAATTATATTTAGCTTACATGTGCCAGCAGCACTTTCAGTGGTGCATCTGAAGGTCTTTATTGCAGTTCTGCACTTATTCACCCGACTTATAAATCTTTGCGATATCTGATTTCAAGGTGAGGTTTGTAAAGTCTGTTATTTCAACCTTGATATAAATGACATTAACCGCATCGATGCGGTGCATTTTCCCGTTGTGTGCTGGAAAATGCAAAAACAAATGTTCCATGACGAGCTGGGCTCGTCATCAGCGTAGCAGGAGGCTACCTCATGACAAGCCCAGCTCGTCATGAGCGTGGAAGGGGTTAAAATGTCATGCATCCAAATGTAAAAAATATTTTTCATGAGGATGTGTATTTGTTCATTCCTGGAAGTTGCTTGAACCCCAAAAGACTGTCCTGCCTAGACAAATTCATTTTTTTCTGAAATTTCATGACTCGCCCCTTTATCTTAAAGGAAATGTAGTCCTAGGAAGCTTCTAAGGAAACAGGCTTGTGACTAAGTAATCTTAAAGCTGATAGAGACAGAATCTGTTATACATCTGTCAGCCTAAATCCTGGATGATTATAAAGCAATCCTTTAGAGTCTCTATGCTCCCAAACTGTATGTAAGAAGGCATTTACATTGCTCTGTTAAGTGTACAGTGTAGCTGGTTCCTAATACATCTCAATCCTAGCCACTAAAAATACTACTTCTGTGATATAAATCTAAAGCTTTCATATACTTTGTATTTATATTATAGTTTACTCAAAGTTAAAAACAACTGTAATTGTTTTATAAAATCAGCAAGATTTAGCATCAGCTTCTAAAAAATCAATAGTTTCAAATACTTCCAAAACTGTTGATTTGTTGTCACAATTCATCAATGCACGCAGACATCTATTTAACATTACTGTCTCCGGTACAATGGACAAAGGTGAATTATTTGAAGACTGTAGTGGCCTGCTAAAGAATAGCACACGTGAAACATTAGCGCAAGTCCTGTGAAGCTATATAGTCAGATGTCTGATGAGGATTCTTGCTTATTTATGAATCACAGATGGACTCCTCAGTTACTTGTAAGTACAGAGGTTTATTTTGGCGATATGTTAGTGATGAAAAAGATGCTTTATTAGACTTAACAGTGGCTGCATTTTTTAACATTAATGTAACATTACAATTTGACATAGCAGTATATTACAGAGTAACCTTCTTATCCAGCATTAGAAAAGACATCCACTTCATAACAAATTACATAAAAGCTATACCCGGTAACAGCAGCATTCTGAAGCTGCCAATATCTGTGACGGAAAAGATTGTTTAAAGGAGTTCTTTATGCTAATTCCAAATTAAGTGTAAAAACATTGTTCTAGCTGGACATGACTTTGAGCTCTAACTGAAATAAGAAACTTTTTCATTAGCCTCCAGATTCAATAACTATTGGAGGGTGCTTAGTGGAGGAACAAGAGAATATAGCTAAAGTGTGGAAAGGTAAGTTAACAAATGTTACAGTCAGGTCTTTTGGGAAGTCTGAAGAATGATCTCTTGCGTAAAGAATGATTAAAGCTGTTCAACTCCTTAAACGGATGTATGACGTTACAACGCATGCTATTACAACGCATGCCTTTAGGACGCAAGTTTTACAACGCAAGACATTACAACGACTTGCGTTGGGGGCGCTGGATAGTGACTAGTTTAATTTACTATTTCAACTCCAGTCCCTGTGGATAGTAGGGAAGGTGTTGGAAACTATTCCCTATCCTAGAGCGCCCCCCAGCGCAAGTCGTTGTAAAAGTTGTGTTGTAATGGTTGCATCGTAAAGGTACTTCGTTGTAACAGTTGCGTTGTAAAGGATGTTCCCCCTTAAACACATCCACAAACACAAAACAATATGGCATGGTACAGCTGGCTATTGTCATCTGCCTAGCATGCTATTATCAAGCAGAATGAGTGCTTTTTCATTGTGCATGATGATCATTCCCCAGATGAATGCAGTCTGCACAGGTTGTAATAGTACCTCCCTATGTTAAAATATTTGATCAATTTCAATAAAAAAAATCTTTACAAATATTTTAACAGGAGACCACAATATGGCAAGGATCATGGAGCCTGTTGGTTGTGGCAGCAGCCATTTTTATTAAGAAATGTTATTGATTTTCAACATGGACAGCCAATCTGCATGGCAGCTAATTGTAACAATTATTTTGAGATTACTTACAACTTCTTATAAATAGTACCATCATCCATTAAGACTTGGCTTTAATACTTGACTTCATACTAAATAATTATAGCAGCATAAACTGCAACCTCGGATCACTCCCTGAGCAATATATGCCTCTTATTAATGCCTAGGTCCACATAAATGTTCAGTACCTGGCAGGTACACTTGTTCAAGAGAATACATTCAACTTCCTCGATCTGAGCGGACAAACCATTGTAGAGAGACACATTGACAAGTAAGCAACCAAAGGTTCACAGATGAAGTTGAATTTGGGTCCTTCCTCACACCAGCCCTAGAGAATCCCTTGGCAACTAAAGCCCAACATTTATTACGATCTTTCCATTTTACTGTGGCAAACATTTTCTGAGTCTCCAATGCTGGCACTACATTCCTGTTTCTCCATTTAAAATTCATCATAGAAAGGGCCCCAACTATAGTAACCTTTAACTTTGTTATCATACCTTCAGCTCTGTGATGTTTCAAATACTGTAGACATAGTCAATATTATGTAAAGTTTTAGTATTGCAGCATATATATTCACAAGTACTTTTATCAGTGAGAAATATACTCAGCCAAGAAATGTTTTCTTAAAAAATCTGTGGTTGGAGATTTTGCTAGAGTCATTGAAGGAAAAATATTACAATTCCTCCATGGATATGTACAACTCAGTACCTGAGACATGTGCCTTGAAAACATTTGATAACAGGGTGTTGCGAGAGGGGCATATGCGTGACAATATATTGCAAATTTTACGAGCACAATAATACAATAGGTATGTTTGTAACCTTACCATATTGCGATTTGCCTTATATAAGTGCCCCCATCCTCTTTGTTTAAGAGGTGAAATAGTTTTTACCCTGCTAGCGGCACAGCACCTTGCAACCTGCACCCATTGCTTCACCAATCCCATCACTCTCTCCGCTTGGCCATAAAATCACCCTTCCCTGGTTTATGGGACAGATCCCTCATGTGTCTCTCAAAGACCAAGCCAGGTCCCATTGCATTGTAATTTCTTTTAAAACAATGCTTCTGATTACATTCCTTGAATGTCTTGCATACATCTGTAAATATATTGAAGTTCAAACTTAAAAAAGACTGTAATGTTTAGCCTTTTATTTTTGTACTGTGTCTTGCAATACTAGTTTCAGTGTACTGTCTTTCAATATATTGTCATTAGACATTTTGTATGCAGAAATTCCTGTTGCTCTTTTTTGCATGAGAAAGATCTTAGAACAATGATGTCTTCTGCATAGTGCACTGTGTTTGAGTTTTTCGCACTACACTTTTAAATTCCTCGTGTCATCCTATGCTATATGGGTAGGCACAACAATTTCATAAGTTGTTGGTGCGGTGGTGATTAGAACAAATGTAAACAAGTTGGAACACCATTTGTAACTTGTTGCCTTTGTATGTAACCATAGCTTTGCCCTCCCTTTTGTGTGGATGTTCAAATATTGCCTTACACTATACAATTTTTTTGGAAAGCTTTTATTCAGTTAAATAAATCAACCATATAAGCAATACAATCATAAAATCAATCTACAATAATAATTATAAGATATAAAACTACAGGACTATTAAAATATATATACCTGAAAGTTCATAACATATAATAATCCTAGTACAGAAGTGCAAGTACAATAGTTTGTGTATGGAACCTAACGATCTACATAAACATGTATAGGTCCTAATACAAAAGGTGCGGATGCAGATAATTACATGTAAGGCCCTAAAAATCTTACAGTCAAATAATTACATGTAAGGCCTTAAAAATCTTACAGTCAAGTGTCAATGTTCATAGATTTCATATCACTAATAGATTTCAAAAGAAATGTAGCTAAATAAAAACACAATCCTGGGTCCTCTGATCCAAAAAGCAATTTCATAGCGTCATTAGTAGATCTTATATTATAATATAAAAAGAATGGTTTTAGATAACATTTTCTAAAATGCAAGTAGAATTTGCAGAATAATAACAGATGGCAGCAGCTTTGTCAGGAGATTCCATCACATGGGCATGGTTGAGCAGAACACTGTTTCATAACTGGGAAATAAACAAGATGATGTACGGTGCCTAATCTTAGACGTGTCAGCACAAATTGGTGTGACGCCTTTGTCACGACTGACAGATACGTTTGGAAACCCTGTTTAACCACTTGGATGCTAAGGCACTTGAAGGATTTATAAGTAAATTCCATTGAAATGAATGGGCAGTCCATGACGAGCCCAGCTCGTCATCAGCGTGGAAGGGTTCCAGTTGTTGATAAAATATAAAAGTTGTTTGGTTCATAATTACGCAGGAGTGAACCTCTGTTTTATGGGCTAATAAAATTGATTTTATCTCCGCTCTGGCAGCAAAGTCTACACACCCAGGATCCAGCCGAATATCACAGTTAAATAGGTTTTTAAACCAGTAAGAAATATAATTAAGCCAGGGTATTCTTAAACAGTCCTCCATTTTAAGGCAGTCCCTTATTATTGTTTGGGTGAACCTTGTCTCCTCCTTCGCCCAAATAGATTTCCACAATAGAAGAGGGCGTAAAGAAGCCAAATCTGAGATATATTTGATGCCCACTTTGCGATGAATGAGTTTCGTGGAAGCCGATGATGGGGCAAACAACAAACGTTTTAAAAAGGAATTTTCGGTTTGTTTTAGTAGATTACCTTGACAGTGACCCCAAACACCTGCGCCGTAAAGAGCAGCAGTTACACATCTTGCCTCATAAATAGTCATCATATCTTTGATACGGTGGTTACCCAGTTTAGCGGCAAATCTAAAAATGCCGTTAATATTTCTCATCATCTTGGAAAATAAATGTTCCTGTTCCTGGGCCCATGACCTGTTCCCCGCAAATGTAATACCAAAATAACAAAAAGTTTTAACTGTCTGACCCTTAGAACCTTCTATATAAAAGGATCTAGATGTTATTGAGTTCTTGCCGCAAGCCATAACAAACGTTTTAGTTTTGTTAATTAAATGCTTTCTTTTAGCTATAAAAACAGTCAAATTATCAATAAGACGCAGTAACCCGATAGGGGTACGAGAAAGTAAAACTGCGTCATCAGCGTACAGGAGAATTTGAATGGGATTCCTATCCACCCTCGGTGCCTCCGACTCAGACAATTTTAGGGCTGCATCTACTTCATTGATAAACAGTGAAAAAAGTAGTGGTGCCAACATGCGGCCCTGGCGGATACCTCTTTTAACTTTAAAAGAAGGGGTATATTCACCTGAATAACCATACCGCACCTTACTTGACAACTCCTCATATAGTCTTGCTAGAAAATAAACTATCTCTTTGGAGGCACCCATTTCTAACAATAAGGGCCATAAAATAGAGTGGTCTACCAAATCAAATGTGCTGCTGAAGTCAGCAAAGCATAAATATGTTATCCTCCTTTGCTAGGGTATACTTGCCGATCAAGAGATCCAAGTTGACACACTGCTCTAGTGTACCAACTCCTTTTTTAAATCCGTATTGCATTTGTGTGCCTTACACTATACTTTAAAAGGCCAAATGCTCCTTACTGGGCAAAAAGAATAGGATCATTTAATGTACTACATTTACCATTGACACAAATGAGTTAGAGGAATCCATGATTAAGAATTACTGGGGCCATATTTACTGTTTCTGAACTCTAATGAACTGTGTATGCTTCATGCATGGTAGCCTGCTGCTGCCTTGACTATCCAAATAAATTCACATATTACTGAGTATGATGTTAGGTTAGAACATCATAAGCACGACATTCATTTGCTAATGTTTACTGCCACTCATGTTGATGCCATTAATGGTTTCTAAGGGGTTCTTTTTCTGCGCCTTGTGACAAATGAATACAGTTTGGTTGTTAAAAAAACAATCATGTTCAAGGCTGTAAATACTAAAGTATAGGACAATGCATAGAAGGGTACATGTTGTAAATTGCCTCATGCTGCCTCTTTAACAACAAAGTCATCAGGTGGAATGTTGGGGTAACCCAGAGTACCTGGGTGGCAGTTGAAGAGAGGGACTTGACCTGGGAGACTGTTCTGTGAGTATTAACCTTGGTGGATCAATAAAGAATTGAAGAGTACCACCTATGGAAGATTTCTTAACAGTGGTGACATGTGGCTGCATCCACCTGTATTCAAGTACTCAGTGTGCTGTTTCCACTCTTTAAAATGCATTGGTAACGGGATACTGGAATTTATAGAAATAAGCTAAGTTTATGTGTGAACTGCCTATCGCTCTAGCCTATTTCTCATCCATACTGCTTAAGTACCGTACCCTCTTGAACAGCAAACTAAATTTAAGAGGAATTGATTATTTAAGTTTGTGGTAAACGTTATCGGTGTAAGGGAGGTGTCCTCAGCATAAGAAGTGCTTCTCACAGCTTGTGATCCCTAGCGCAAGGAATCTGTTCAACAGCACAAGAAGTGTTTTCTAAGGCTCGTGGTTCCCAGCGACAGAAATTCATTCGATTGCAGCATCCACCGTGATTTACTGCATGTAATCACACAACTGCGTCATACCTGGGATCCTGTTGGCAACTGCAGCAACTGGTGTATTCATTGTCGACATTACTGTGTGGTTACAACTTTCAGCTTTACAACCTAATTACCGCGACCACAATAACATCTATCCCGTTTGGATTAAATAAGCAATGCTGCATTGTGATTATGTAATTTCTATTATCCATCTGCCTTTTGTATGCATGTATTAAGAACTGAACTGGCTGCAGGATGCTTAGAAATCAAAATGCTTGAATATTCCAATAAGGAGAACATGAGACTATAAAATTGTTTTACGGCAAACTGTAATTTGAGGAAATATTGACTATACCTTGCTTGCAGGGAGTTCATAGGAGAAGAATAGTAAGTGGGTTACTTTACAGCACAGCCAGTATATGCATTGTGTGATATATATATATATATCTAGGTAAATTCCTCCAAAGAAAGAGAGAAGAGGCCAAAGTAGGGGAAACCAAGGGGGCATCTTTATTAAGACACTGTACAACGACGAATGCATTTCGGCACCATAAGCCTTCCTCAGCGCCAACAGTGTTAAAGATGTGTATGTGTCATCATCATTTTAATAGTCCCGCCATAAGCTATTCATTATGCTTTACTCTGCCCCCAAACAGCCAGTGCTTTAGCTCACCTTTTGCAGATCACCTTATGTATGCGAACTGCAACTCCCAGAATGCTTTTTATAGTCCAGGTGGGTATAGTGAGGGGCAAAAAAACAGTCCAATGACTATGCGAGTGCGGGGAAATGTGATGATAATAAAGCACTTATCCTGCTTTGTAATAATGCCCGACATCCGGCGCCCCCCTGGGTCACCAACCGCATCAACCCAGTGTTCCAGAGTCCATTCGGTGGGGGCTAACATGGAAGTCCAAATCGCCCGATGTGGAGTTAATAACTCCAGCACCACTGTCTCTCCTCCAGAACAAATGGGTGGGCTCTGGCATATCCAAACCTTGGAATGTGAAAAAATCCGCAGCAGCAGAAACCAGCGAAGCCAGGCCAACTTGACAATACGGGGGCCTCCAAAGCGCGTCTCTGGCAACCGCGCTAAAATGTCCAGGTAAACACCTCCAAAGAAAGAGAGAAGGGGCCCCAGTAGGGGAAACCAAGGGGGCATCTTTATTCAGACACTGTACAACGGCAAATGCATTTCGGCACAATAAGCCTTCGTCAGTGCCAGCAGTGTTAAAGATGTGTACGTGTCATCATAATTTTAATAGTCCCGTATACAGTGCTTCAGCTCACCTGTTGCAGGTCTCCTTATGTATACGAACTGCAACTCCCAGAATTCTTTTCATAGTCCAGGTGGGTATAGCGAGGGGCAAAAAAACTGGTAATATTGTTATGCCTCCTGAAGTGAACCAACATATGATCTTGCACACTACTACTTCAGAATGTAAAATCAAATTGATGATCATTAGATCATCAATTTCAAAGGGAGAGAGACCATTGGTAAAGTCTAAACGAGGTGACAATCTTTTGGAATGTCGTCACCAAAGGGATCTTGGTATTACTTTGAACCCCAACTACTGATCTGGTGCTTTTGATGTCACATGAAAGGGACTATGTTGACATTGTTGAGGAGTTCCCAGAGATGTTCACAGAGGAACTGGGTTTGTTGGGATGTTTCATGCACATAATCATCTTAAAATCCACTGCCAAACCAGTAGTACAGAAGGTCAGAAGAATACCCCATCTTATGTTGAAACCCTTACAAGAAGTGCTGGATAAGTTGTTGCGCATGGCTGTTATTGAGGAGATTGAGGCTTCTGGGTGGTTGCCCCCCATAGTCCTGGCCCCAAAAGACAATGGAACCTAATTTAGAATGTGTGTAGATCTTGGAGGGCTAAGCAAGTATATTTGAGTGGATCACCAGCTTTTGCCCAACATAAAGGAGGCCTTAGCCATGCTGGGAAGAGCAAATTTGTCTAGTGTCACAGACCTCGCAGCTGCTTACCATCAAGTGTTACATCACGAGAATTTCAGGGCACTTACCTCTCTTATGTTTTAGGTGCATTACTGTTTGTAAGAAGGCCGTTTGATCTGGCCACAGCCGACGCTTGCTTCCAGAGGTTGGTTAAGGAGGTAGTAGACCAGCGTTATATCTGTCATGTTTTTCCAGGATGACATCTTGATTTTTGGGAAGAAGAGAATGAGCCATGATGCTAATTGAGGGAGGTTTTGACAAGTTTGAAGAGGAGCTGGATCACCCTGGAGAGAGAGAAGTGTAAGTTTAGGGAGGGTGATGTTTCTTATTTAGGAAATGATTTCTGCAGACACAATCAGCCCCAAGTTTGAGTTATCCAGGACTATTTCATCAGCACTGATGCCTTGTGACAAGGTCCAAGGAAGGTCATTCTTAGGGCGTGCGGAATATTATTTGAAGCTTATTTCAAACTTTGCTAGTGTAGTGCAGCCTTTGAGAATACTCCTGAAGAAGAGTGCAGGATTTGAGTGGTCTCCAGGTGGTTAGGGAGATTTTACAGAGGTCAAATGTAAAGCTGTAAAAATGCCAACCGTAAGACTTTTTGATGTAAGGAGGAAAACTTTCCTCACCACTGATGCTAGTATGAGGCGGCTGGGTGCAGTCTTTTCTCAGGTGGAAAATGGTGATGAAAAAGTGATGGCTTTTGCCTCACAGGAAGTCTAGGGAGCTGAGGAATTGTAATCTGTTATTGCATGGGAAGCACTGGCCTGCATGTGGCTTTAATTTCTTTTTGTAGGATTTACCTTTTGTTGTGAAGACTGGTCATAGACCCTTTGTTCAAATGTTTGCTTGTAGACATGTGGAAAGCACAACTCCTTCTATCAAGAGATGGGTCAAAAGTCTTCTGGAGTTCAATCTCTTTTTTGGGGTACCTACCTGGTCCGAAGAATTTGCCTTTAATCTGTTTGTCCGGGTTGCCTCTGGATAAGGGTGGTGCTCCTCATGTTGAATCCTTGGTGTTGTGAGTGAAATAATCAGCTTTGAATAGGCCTAAATGGGTGTTGAATTTTCCAAGGACTAGGTATGTAAGCAGTTATTGGATTGCATGGTTGAAGGCTGACATAAGATGATTTCTGTGTCTGAAGGTGCAAAATTGTTCTGGGATGTGAGAGAGGAATTGAGAATAGGATGCAGTGAACCGTACTGTGGTGAGAGATTGGTTCCTGCGATGAGGCTATATGGTGAAATCCCCAATTTGGCCCATGGAGTGCACTTGGAAATGAACCTTACTAAGACCAGGGTAAGAGAGTGTTATTGGTGGCCTGCCTTACACAAACAGGTTGGAAATGTTGTGAGAGACATTTGCAGTGTGCTTAAAATGATACGTCCAGGTCCATTGGAACAGCTCCTTTAACTCCGGTTGAAGTGCCTGACGAACCTTGATGCTAGCTAGGTCTGTACCTGGTAGGGCTGTTTCATTTGTTGTCCCTAAGTGAGAGATGTGTTTTGGTACTGGTAGATTACAACTCTAAGTGGGTCACAGTATGTTGTGTAAGTCCAGGTAACACAAAAAGTGTATTGTAATTTTTAAAGAATGTTTTTGCATGCAAATGGATCTTGAAAACCATTCTGACAGGCAATAGTCTCCAGTTTGTCTCTCAAGAGATGAAGGATTTTCTCAGTGACTTGTCCATTGGTCATTTTCATACTGCTTTGTATGCACCCTAGGCAAATGGTTTGGTAGAAAGAATGAACCTGCTAGTGAGGGCTAGTATCCAAACTGTTTAGGCAACAAGGTGTTGTTTAAGGTGGTGCTATGGGAAAAACCGGGGGTGCATCGTAATGCACCTGCTAGTGTTACAGGTATATCCCCCTTAAGGGGGGAATGACGGGGTCTAAGTTAAATCCCTTGTGACTGTGTATAAGGAAAGAAGACTCCATAACCTCAAGTAAAGTAAAGGCTCATCAAACGAAATACAAGAGATGTTTTGATGGCAAAAACTGTGTAAGTCAGGGTATATGGGAGGTAGGTTAGTTGGTTTTTATTAAGAGATCAAGTTGGACTCCAAAGGGTGGCTCTAGATATATGGGACCCATGGAAATCAAAGAGGTCAAAAGAATGGTGGTGGTATTGAATGGTAGTGATGTGTGGAGCATGTCACAGTTGGTGAAGTACATTCTCAATACCAAGGATGGTAGCAAAATCTGTGCAGAAGAGAATGTGGAACCCAAGAATGAGCATGGCCTCAGAAAGAGTTTACGGTCTAGGGTGAGACTAGCTCACTTTAAGGATTAAGATTTAGCATTTTAAATCTCCTTTATATGGTCCTGTTGTGCAATGTATCTGGGCTTTGGCTCTTCTAGCCTAATTTGAAATGTTTTGTACTCGTTTCTATTTGTGTATTGTTTGGTATGAGCATTAGAGATCATTATGTATATCGATACATTATGTTATATATTTTTCTTGATCACTCTTACACTATACTTTTATTATTCCTTAGAAAGGCTCTAAACCCATTGCTCTGGGTGCCTATTTATGTTCATATTTAGTTTTATTTCATTTTAATTATTGAGTGGGAGATGTGTTGTAAATTGCCTCATGTTGCCACTTCAACAACGATGAAATAGGGTGGGATGTTGGGGTAACCCGGAGCAACTGGGTAACTGGGTGGTAGTTCAAGAGAGGCGCTTGACCTGGAAGGCTGTGCTGTGAGTGTTAACGTTGGTGGATGCAATAAGGAATTGAAGACTACTGCCTGAGGAAGATTTCTTAACAGTATATCTTCTTAAAACATCAGTCAATTTGCTACAGTTATCAGAGACTGTGAAGGTGATCTAAATGTGTACAATAACCGCTGCATACCTTCTTGCTTTTGAGAAGTGACAATACTCTCTAATTGAAAGTATTGCACCTCCGCTGTTATGTGCAGGTACTTTCCTTCTCAAAATAAAGTAGTGCAGGTACCTGACAGTATTGGCCTATTTACAGAACTCGGTATTATTATGCTAGCTGGTGTAGAATTAAAAGTTTTTTTTCCTGTAGATAGGAAAAAGAACAGACACCATAAAAAAGTTTATATAATTATTGGGAAGATTGATAAGGTTAATGAAAGCAACGACAGCACTTGCATTGTATTGTATTTTAATATTTATGGAGCACTTACTGCCCCTATGCAGGGAGCTGAAGCACTTATCTACATGAGTAACACGCTACACCATGTAGGGTGTGTGTTTGAAAGGATGTCTTTGCTTTGATTCTATATGGGAAGTGTTTCCATGGGGTGCTTGTTGACCACTGAGGTGTGGTTTTATTGTGAAATGTGACAAGGTGCTTATCAGTTTGATGTTGATGAAGTGTGAGAGGTAGGCAGGCAGTTTATGGTTGGCAGCTTTGAGCAGCTCTGAAAATCCCTTTATGGTATTTTTTATGTTAATGGTTTGCTGAACCGGTTACTGCACTGGGCTGTCCATTCTGAGATATTTTGTGTAAAGTTAATGGTCTCAAACAGATATAGGTTAAAGGGAGAAAGGATGGAGAGATCTGCCCGTCAAATCAGTTAACTTATTTTCATTGCCTACATGAAGCATGATATGCTGAAGGTCAAAGAGGGTCCGTTAAAGTCTGATAGGTAACCCGGACAGTCTGAACACTCTTGTCTAACAAAAGAAAGGGAGAAAATTATGGCTTGACTTTAGGTTCTCATACCACTAGTGGTCTGATTTTGTAATCCCAATGGCAGTTACCAATGGGGATTACACGCCTCCAGACTTTACTTTGGGATTCCAGCTCTTGAAAGAATTAGAAACCTCCAGGCAAAATCATGCAGAAATTGGAGCTGAAACAGATTTCCACCTGGTATTCCCAAAACACGTAACATGTAAATTCACCTTGTCTTTTATGTGGTAATTGCCCTCCACTACCTCTATTATAAAGGGAAAGAAATGTCATATGTCTCCATATGCTGTCTTCGCATTACCCTCCACTCACGGCGCCTAGCTATCGTGGTGTAACATATTCCTGTTTCTTGTTTTTCATCCCAGTAAAATTTGTGCGGTCGTATTAGTGTCAACTGTAAAGGCCACTGAATAATAAAGTAAAAAAACAAAAAGAAATTGGCTTCTAACAACTAGATACGTAGGAAGGATGCAGGCTGATGTACACGTCATTATTACAGTAGGTAAGCAAATAAAATGGGAACGTTTGCAATGAATTCAAACCTAGCAGCCCCCTGCGAGGAATGTTCACCAGCACTTCCCGTAACACTGTCAGTGGACTGGGAACAGGGTAGGAAATTAAAAACAACTTGCATTGAAAGCTATTTCACTCAGTGAGCGCAGTTTTGTACCACAACTCCTGCTGTTACTGATAGAAGGAAGGAACTTTTTTGGCAGTCTGCACTCCAGTGTAATGAGAAATCCAGTCCTATGTCAAAAAAGTGCAGCAGCTAATGGAGTAGAATAAGCTCTGCTTATTCCCCGGAAGCAAAGAGAACGGCTTGTAGAGTTTAAAACTTGAACGGAGACTCAAAATACTGCTCGAGTAGCTGCTCAGATAAGACATAAATGGCCTGTTTTGACAAGCTGTGAGCCATTCAACTAAAAAAGTTGCTGTGTTGTCTTATTTTTACGAATTGCTATTGACATTCATTTTTGGGGTCTTTTGCACAGGTTAAGATAATAAGTTGAGACTTTGTGCATAACTAAGAAATGAGAGGCTTTCTCGAAGGGTGGGTGACCTTTGTGATCTGATTTGCAGGTTTTTGTTAATAAACGTTTTGCATACATGCGCAGGCTATTTATAGAGAGAAATTAAGCCCATTTACATTTAGATTGACTATTGCTAATATAGGCTTGAGCTGTAAATTGACTAATGTTGTTTGCCATTTTATTTTGTGACACATGAATATTTTATTTCTAAGGGAGCTGGAGTTCTAATGGATAAACATGATACTCCCTTTCCTTCTTTCCCATGTGAAGGAATGTTTTCTTTTTGGTAATTACTGTGGAATATTTCATGAATAGCACATTCAATAAGACACCTGTAGTGTGCAGACTAGCTCAAGTATCTAATTTTATTACAGACAGTTTTTTTTAGAAGGAGCAGAAAGAAGATTTTTTTGTGAGAAACCTTGAGTAACCTAACGAGAATGCATTATTTCATGTTGCCTTAATCTGATTGGACAGTCTTGTGAGATCGGTGCGCAGGTGTGTAAAATGTTGACGACATTTCAATTTACCTTACAACAGCGGTATCCTAGGAGTGTGAGTATAAGTAGGGTTTTGCAGTTTCGGTTGTGAGTGGGATTGGGCGTTTGTGTCACTGAGTACTGCATTGTGCTTTGCTGGAAACTGCTAGTCATTTCATATGGGGTTGGAAAATCCTGTTTTTGTTTTGCATGAGTAGCTAAAATGAAGTTCTGTAATAAACTAAGAGCTATGTTGAAAAACGATGATGCACCTATTTGTCAGGGAGCGGAAGCTCCTCCAGAGGACACACCCACATATGACAGGGCCACTAGAATCGGTCTTCATACGTGCATAGGTCGAATAATGGAACGAGGTCACAACGAAAGATCGGTGCCTGCAATTTCACCTGGATGGCACTTTCTATGTGAGAAAAATGTACATTTGAGTATGAGATGAACCCCAACCAGACAGTGCGAGTTGCTGTATGTAGGGGAACATGCTGCACACAAAAAAATCAAAAGCAGAAATACGAAATGCTAATGAGCAATAAAATCCATAATTGGATGTTGTCGAAATGGAATGAGAGACAATAGAGGTGTCGGGAAAGTGTGCTGGAGGACGTGGGTGTTTATCCTGCTATTGTAAAGGAAGAGACTAAGGTAAATAGATCAAGAGAGGGAGGTAGGGGTGACAAGAGAGAGCCTGAGAGTGATAGTGATGTGAATGGTGAGCTTCTGGATGATTGGTGAATCCTCAGCCACCTTCATATAATGTTGTCCCTCACCCCTTGGAGTGACATCAACTATAGGTGGGAGCAGTGTGATTGGGACAGACATAGGAATGGCAGTGCTTAAATTAGCAAAATCCCCAGCACACGTCTGTGAAGAAATGTTAGCCACCAATGCAAGTATACACAAATTATCAACACAATTTTTGAAAATCTTCTCTTTCTTTTATTCTTTTCTTTCTGGTATTTTTTAATGTTCTCAATCAGCCAGCATGTGTTTTGTCGCAAACACTGGGAAATCATCCTACGACTTTCTCAAGGCTGAGTACACAAAATAAACAATGGCCATTGTGACACCATACATAAACCTGGTGTGCACAAGCTCAATTCAAATGTAAACGTGACAAAATGTGCAAGTGCATAAGCATGCACATGGTGGACCTATAGTACAGGATAGTGACTTCGTGAGCATCAATTTGCGAAGATAAAATAAACATATTGGGCACGTGTTTATTACATTTTATAATCCCTACATCCAGGTAATGGAGAAAAACCTAATGAGTGAAAAGCTACCAAAACCCGAAAATATCTAAAGGCATCAAGACCAAGGCACACGTACACAAGATTGAACAAGTCAAAGAAGCACCTGGCCCATATATGTTGAACCCTTCTCTCATTGCCATGAGTAGATCAGTCCTCAAAGACCAAAGAAGTGAGTACAATCTCACCTATCTAACCAACTACATGCATCACCAAAGTGACATTTCTTCTATATGGGGTACCTTAAATGTCATAGGTAGTAATCTATGTGGAAGTAAGCAAAAGAGTACAGTTAAAGAAGCCAGTTTTGAGTAATCCTCTCAATCAAGTGTATGTCCAAGATAGTTTTACGAATCAAGTCACCACCTACTTTCTATGTGGTGATAATTCCATCCCACATGTGTTGGACTGCATGAGAGTCTAGTGTTCTTGCTTCGAAATGTTCAGAATCAAATACCCGTAACTTCCAGTGTGAGCGTTCCTGAAATGGAAAGGAAAAGCTCTGGTGTAACAAGCTTCCCTTAAAAAACTTGCTTTCCTTAAAATCACTTCCCATAATTTTTGATAACTATATGGCGCTTAAAAGAGACCCAAAAGTAATCAACCTCAAAGTTGAAACCAAACCCCCGCACTGTCTAAACTTTGGCAGCAAGCCTAGAGATCTTACCGTTCAGCATCGTAGTGCATCTGCAAATCGATTCATCAATCAGGTCCTCGAGTACGAGATCCACAAATGGAGAAGCGTGGAGAAGCGTGGCTCAGTAGTTAGAGGCGGCAGACCCGGAAGCTGAGATCGGCCGTGGAGCAGGGTTCGATTCCCCGCCTCGGCGGGTCTTGGGCTCAAAAATTCCACGGACTCGACAATTCTTGCTCCGGTGCCTACTCGACTCACGGGGTCACACTCTGCGACTCTGGGCAATAGCTTGCTTAATCTCCACTACATACAATATTGAGGTGAGCAGCCCAATCTACCCTTGCGGGTTCGGGCAATACTTGTTATACAAGGAAATTGGACCAGCAAGGGACTTTATTCAAGTGTTATTTATCAGCGCGCTAGGACTCTGTTGTAATGAATCTGAGTACCTAATTGAGATTAATCGGTCGCTGTACTAAGTTAATAACTTCAGATCATAATCAATACATACAATGTTACCACACTAACAAAGTAAATAATGCAAAAACCAGGGTTTTATATTGTCTGAATATTATTATTTTTTCTTTTCAAGACAAAAGGTATAATTTTTATACAAAAGAAGCAAACAAATTCTTATAAAATAGGGTACATACAAAAAATGTTGTCATCAAATATACACAGTACAAATTATTTAGTCCTTTAGTATATTTGAGAGAGTCCAGACTGCTAAACACAAGATAACACTGTGATTTCAACTAAACAGAAGAAAATCAAAAATGGTATGATGAATTACATGCAGGCTTGGACTAATTAGTCGACGTTTCGGTCTTTTAGAGTTTATTCATAAGACCATCATCAGGACAAGGAATTTCTACATACGGTAGATGACCCTCTGTTGAAAGAACAAAATTACATTAATACATGTTCCACCTGGTTAAAAATTTTTTTTTTAATCTAGTTACATTTCAATTCATAATTATGAAAACTAGGTTACAAATTTTATACAGTCGGTGTGGCGGCTGCACAAAACTTATCTATGTTCAAATTAGAACCATTATTTATCCTGCAGTTTAACAAAACATATCTATATGTAAATTCAAGCCATTAATAATCATAAGGTTTCAACAATGGTAAATCACTCACTTTGGCCGGGAAAATTCTTATTTTCTAAGTAGAAAGAGCACTTCCAAATATTTTGCCAGTTAGCGACAAAGAAGTGAATTCTTATGTATCCGGGTTACTGAAAGGAAATAAAGCATGAGCTGCTAAATTACTGTTTTTGGGGGGATACAATTTCATTGTTAGTCTAAAGTAAACGGCCCACATTCATTTACCTTGTGTTCTGAGCTGTAATTCTTTCAGTGGTTCACCCACCTACTGGGCGGCTCTTTGTTTCTGTTTTAAAAAATTAAAAGAAAACCATAATCACCCTCCTTTATGTTAGGGTTAGTTTATGTACACATTATTGTGTGTTTAAACTTCATTTTAATTATCAAGTTGAGCCATGTGTTTCTAATTACATAACTTAAGATTTATGCAAGGCATAGTCTTGTCATATTTCTATTCGGTTTGGAACAGTCTATCTGTCCACTACGTTCAGAACATGAATATTTGATGTAATATGGTCTTTACAAGATTTACATCTATTTTGATTTTAAAAAGTTTCAGTTTTAGTGGTGTTCACAAGATTTGAATCTGTTGAAATTTTAAAAGTAAGGGCTTTTGAAATGGGAAAATTAAAAGATGAATCCACAGTTTACTGTCCAGTTTTATCTTAAGTTTAGGTAACTAATGCGACCTTTATTTCAAAAAACGGCCCAAAAAGAGGTTAAGCCTGGGGTAATTTACAATTGAATTAGGCAGACTTATAAGTAGCTGTGCCATATTACTTACTAAACACAAGTCGAAAAGGCGGCAGAAATAGCTATTACAGACGTAGGACCACAGCACAGTTTTGGACCCGTCTTGAGAGCTGGGCGGTTTGGACCACAGCACAGTTTTGGATCCGGCTTGCGAACTGGGCGGAAAAGAGAAGAAAAGAGTTCCGCACTAAGTATTTTGCTAACTTAAAGAAAACACAAGGGTTTCTTTAGTATAGCCCCCCAGTCACGAGTCTATTACTTACTTTAGAAAAAGCGGTTTGAAGGCAGTGATTTCCTTCCTCAGCTCGTCTCAGCGGACCAGGCAGCAGTGTTAGTTCCTGCTAGCAACAATGTTACTCAGCTGGAACATCTTTTTAAATACAATGATGAGCCGCCACGTTCCCATGTGATATTGCGGGATGACGTGATGAGGCGGGCTCAGCCCCCTGTTTGTTATTGGGTGAAACCGTAATGGGCTAGTGTTTGTTAATGAGGGCTTCTATTGTAACAAAGAGCTGGCCTCTTTTAAAAGAGTTACCTGAACTAAAAGAAAGACCAATGTTTGCATTTAAACGAGGCCCTAATATCAGAGATCGGTTGGTACATGCCTATGACCTTCCAGATCCGAACGTGGTGGACAATATGAAACAACTGTCCCCATTAATAGGTCACTACAAGTGTAACAACTGCATTGCTTGCAACACCACAACAAACATGAAAAGTTTTGATATCAATGGCAGGACAATGAACATTAAACACTTTTCTAATTGCAGAACGTGCAATGTAATTTACTGTATTAAATGTCCGTGTGGACAACTTTATATTGGCAAAACCACCCAAATGATCAAGCAGAGAATTCTGCAACATCAATCTCGTATTCGACGAAATATTGAAAATGCACCACTGGTTGATCATTATTCGTTTGCGAAACACTCTGAAAGAGACATGATTTGGTGGGTCATTGATGTGGTAAAGCCATCTATCAGACACAAAAATGGTGATAAAATTCTAACCATCAAAGAAAACCGCTGGATGGAAATTGCAGGCAGTGTTAAAAATGGAATGAACTCCTGTACTGAATGGCACACCTTAGCTTGTTTAACGTGACATCTTTTTTCATTAATTTGCCATAGCTATATATCCCGAGTTTTATCTATTTATGTCCATATCTTTTGAATAAGCCATGATACTGATATACCAGGAGTGCTATAGTTCATTAAGTAATGTGGATGGATTAATATACCTATTCAATGCTATATGCCACTTGACTTAAAACTATCCGTCTGTGCTTAGGTGCTTTTTTGTATTGTAATAGATTGGGAGCGCCCTTAATGAGGCGACAGGTTTTGGCACTAGGAACCTAAAAATTTCGACTGATGTAACCTACTAGAGGTAGCTATAATTACTATTCCGTGAGATACATTTGGCACTGTGATCAGATCGCTATTAAGTTCACTAATAAAATTTATAAAATAAATTTAGCAAACTTTATAAAGACAGAAACTAGTCTCGGATACGTAGATAACTGTTTATTTTTCATAATAAAATTGTACAACATCGGCCTTAGGATCAAAAATAACATAGGCTAAGATGGCCGCCACTTTTTCAGTGAACCTCTGTTCACGTAGAAGCCCTCATTAACAAACACTAGCCCATTGCGGTTTCACCCAATAACAAACAGGGGGCTGAGCCCGCCTCATCACGTCATCCCGCAATATCACATGGGAACGTGGCGGCTCATCATTGTATTTAAAAAGATGTTCCAGCTGAGTAACATTGTTGCTAGCAGGAACTAACATTGCTGCCTGGTCCGCTGAGACGAGCTGAGGAAGGAAATCACTGCCTTCAAACCGCTTTTTCTAAAGTAAGTAATAGACTCGTGACTGGGGGGCTATACTAAAGAAACCCTTGTGTTTTCTTTAAGTTAGCAAAATACTTAGTGCGGAACTCTTTTCTTCTCTTTTCCGCCCAGTTCGCAAGCCGGATCCAAAACTGTGCTGTGGTCCAAACCGCCCAGCTCTCAAGACGGGTCCAAAACTGTGCTGTGGTCCTACGTCTGTAATAGCTATTTCTGCCGCCTTTTCGACTTGTGTTTAGTAAGTAATATGGCACAGCTACTTATAAGTCTGCCTAATTCAATTGTAAATTACCCCAGGCTTAACCTCTTTTTGGGCCGTTTTTTGAAATAAAGGTCGCATTAGTTACCTAAACTTAAGATAAAACTGGACAGTAAACTGTGGATTCATCTTTTAATTTTCCCATTTCAAAAGCCCTTACTTTTAAAATTTCAACAGATTCAAATCTTGTGAACACCACTAAAACTGAAACTTTTTAAAATCAAAATAGATGTAAATCTTGTAAAGACCATATTACATCAAATATTCATGTTCTGAACGTAGTGGACAGATAGACTGTTCCAAACCGAATAGAAATATGACAAGACTATGCCTTGCATAAATCTTAAGTTATGTAATTAGAAACACATGGCTCAACTTGATAATTAAAATGAAGTTTAAACACACAATAATGTGTACATAAACTAACCCTAACATAAAGGAGGGTGATTATGGTTTTCTTTTAATTTTTTAAAACAGAAACAAAGAGCCGCCCAGTAGGTGGGTGAACCACTGAAAGAATTACAGCTCAGAACACAAGGTAAATGAATGTGGGCCGTTTACTTTAGACTAACAATGAAATTGTATCCCCCCAAAAACAGTAATTTAGCAGCTCATGCTTTATTTCCTTTCAGTAACCCGGATACATAAGAATTCACTTCTTTGTCGCTAACTGGCAAAATATTTGGAAGTGCTCTTTCTACTTAGAAAATAAGAATTTTCCCGGCCAAAGTGAGTGATTTACCATTGTTGAAACCTTATGATTATTAATGGCTTGAATTTACATATAGATATGTTTTGTTAAACTGCAGGATAAATAATGGTTCTAATTTGAACATAGATAAGTTTTGTGCAGCCGCCACACCGACTGTATAAAATTTGTAACCTAGTTTTCATAATTATGAATTGAAATGTAACTAGATTAAAAAATTTTTTTTTAACCAGGTGGAACATGTATTAATGTAATTTTGTTCTTTCAACAGAGGGTCATCTACCGTATGTAGAAATTCCTTGTCCTGATGATGGTCTTATGAATAAACTCTAAAAGACCGAAACGTCGACTAATTAGTCCAAGCCTGCATGTAATTCATCATACCATTTTTGATTTTCTTCTGTTTAGTTGAAATCACAGTGTTATCTTGTGTTTAGCAGTCTGGACTCTCTCAAATATACTAAAGGACTAAATAATTTGTACTGTGTATATTTGATGACAACATTTTTTGTATGTACCCTATTTTATAAGAATTTGTTTGCTTCTTTTGTATAAAAATTATACCTTTTGTCTTGAAAAGAAAAAATAATAATATTCAGACAATATAAAACCCTGGTTTTTGCATTATTTACTTTGTTAGTGTGGTAACATTGTATGTATTGATTATGATCTGAAGTTATTAACTTAGTACAGCGACCGATTAATCTCAATTAGGTACTCAGATTCATTACAACAGAGTCCTAGCGCGCTGATAAATAACACTTGAATAAAGTCCCTTGCTGGTCCAATTTCCTTGTATAACAAGTATTGCCCGAACCCGCAAGGGTAGATTGGGTTGCTCACCTCAATATTGTATCTAGTTTGCGCAGATAACCTCTGCTGTGGGCCATTTTTAAGTGGTTAAACTGTAATTTAACAGTACCTTTCAGTTGATTTGATCCCTTTGATCATATATTTTCCATTCACAAGGCCTGCTTGCATGTCTGAAGCAGAGACCTTAAAGTATACGGATGACTACATCCTGAAAATAGCGTCTGGACCATCATTACTAGGTAATAGAAGTGTAGCGGTGAATCTACCAGTTGAATCCGATCTCAATCAACTAGAACGTTTGCGAAAAAAACTGGTCAGGACTGAACTTCACGCTAAGTTCCTGACAGATTGTCTAAACGCTAATATCATCCCCACTGGTCTGCAGATTCGCAACATCCCTATTATTTTTATCGAGGATAGTGACTTCAAAGTTAGTTTTAGCCACGCAGCCAACAAATGCTCACGCACTTGGATGGTGCTTAGCATTGAGACGGCTGTCAAACAAATCAAGCTACTACTAAAAGAAATTGAGACACTGGAAAATAAAATCAATAGTGACTCAAGCATCACCAACGCAAAAACATTGCTGGATAAAATTGCACAAACAATCAAAGACTTTGAAGAGTTTAACTCCTCAAAAAAAACTGATAAACTTCAGAAAGATATCCGAAAATACAATAAGGAAATCACTTACCCATATCTACAGAAAGATTTTTATCAGGCCCAAAATAACTCCAGAGGATCTACCTCTCATCAACAGCAATATAAACGTACAACATTTTCTGACACAGGTTCTGAATCAGAAGGTGAACAACCATCTACAGGCCAGTTTACATCAGCCTTTGACCAACAGCCATCAACCTCAAGGCAGGCTTTTTTAGGTCAGGACAACAGGAGGGGAAGAGGCCCTCCGCGGAGATCGAGGGGAGGGAGACGCGGTTGGTACAGGAATCAATACACCCCCGGCCAACGTCAAACCCGCAACCAATTTTACCAATGGTAAACAATATGTCAACAATCCCGATCTTTAACTTGTCAAAACATATCCTGAGTGAAACTGAAATATCTGTTTTGACCTCGGGCTTATCATTTGTTCCAACTTATAGGAACAACTCTTTCCAAACCAAATGCGAATTATACAAATTCTTTCGAGCAGTAAGGCTTAAGAACTTTTTTGCATCCAAAGTGGATACACAAGAAAGAAATCTGACGTGTCTTCGCCCGCCTTCAGTATTCTTTCCCACCAATAATATGGTTTCAAAGAACATCTTGACCTTTGAAAATGCGGTCCTAATTGAGATCGAATCTCTGTTTAAACAACAGATTTTCTGCAGAAATAATTTGAATAAGGAGGAACACGTTGCCCTTAAAAACCTTGAATCACTGAAAGAAACTGTAATAAAACCTGCCGATAAGGGCGGAGGCTTGGTACTATGGGACCGTGAAGCTTACAAAAATGAAATGCTGAAACAACTCTCAGTGGCTGACAACTATAAACAACTGAGAACAGATCCCACCCCTCAACTAGAAGCAGAAATTAAATGTCTTAGCGAACACGGACTTAAGGAAGGTTGGCTTAGTACAAAAGAGGCCGCTTTTCTTATTAATCAATCCCCAACAGTACCCGCCATATATATCCTCCCTAAAATTCATAAACATGCCACTGAACCACCGGGGAGGCCAATCGTTGCCGGTTGTAATTCGATTCTAAAGCCATTGGCGCAGTACGCAGATTTCTTTATCAGACCATTTGTAACGGAGGCAGAGACATATATCAGAGATACCACCTCTGTGATAAACAAACTAGAAAATCATGATTATGATCCAGATCATGAATATTTAGTAACTATGGACATTGCCAGTCTGTACACTAATATTCCACAAGACGAGGTTCTTTTACTCATCAAAGATCTTTTAGACAGCCGTGTAAGACCACATCCTGTCCCAAGTGAATTCATAGTGAAATGTATTGAAATTTCCATGTGCCAAAATTTCTTCCTTTTTGAGAAGACCTTTTACCAGCAATTGAATGGTGTGGCGATGGGGGCAGTCTATGCCCCTAACATAGCGAATATCTATGTCAACAACTTTGAGAGGCTATTCATTTATGATAATTTGAATCCATTCTCAGCCAACATATCATGTTGGCTGAGATATATAGATGACGTGTTCCTCATATGGAAAGGAAATAAAGATCTTCTAGTACAATTCCATGACTGGTTGAACAAAAGAAACCCGCATCTACAATTCACCCTGGATTACAATGCGCATGAAATAAATTTTTTAGATCTCACCATTAAAGCGAATGATGACAATACTATTTACACAACGTTATACACAAAACCAACTACACGTAATACGTTGTTGAAATATAATAGTCATCACCCAAAATCTTTACGCGATGGGTTACCATTTGGACAGTTTTTAAGACTGCGCAGAAACTGTTTCAAACGAATCGATTACTTTCATGAAGCTAAAATTCTAAAAGGAAAGCTGCGTGATAGAGGCTACCCTAACAAGCTTCTCAAGAACTCCATGAAACGTGCATGGTATAATAACCGAGAAGCACTTCTCCAAACAAAACCAAGGAACAATCATGTTCCATTGGTATGTGTAACGACTTTTGGAACTTATAGCCAACAAGTTAAAAGAATTGTAACAAAGAGCTGGCCTCTTTTAAAAGAGTTACCTGAACTAAAAGAAAGACCAATGTTTGCATTTAAACGAGGCCCTAATATCAGAGATCGGTTGGTACATGCCTATGACCTTCCAGATCCGAACGTGGTGGACAATATGAAACAACTGTCCCCATTAATAGGTCACTACAAGTGTAACAACTGCATTGCTTGCAACACCACAACAAACATGAAAAGTTTTGATATCAATGGCAGGACAATGAACATTAAACACTTTTCTAATTGCAGAACGTGCAATGTAATTTACTGTATTAAATGTCCGTGTGGACAACTTTATATTGGCAAAACCACCCAAATGATCAAGCAGAGAATTCTGCAACATCAATCTCGTATTCGACGAAATATTGAAAATGCACCACTGGTTGATCATTATTCGTTTGCGAAACACTCTGAAAGAGACATGATTTGGTGGGTCATTGATGTGGTAAAGCCATCTATCAGACACAAAAATGGTGATAAAATTCTAACCATCAAAGAAAACCGCTGGATGGAAATTGCAGGCAGTGTTAAAAATGGAATGAACTCCTGTACTGAATGGCACACCTTAGCTTGTTTAACGTGACATCTTTTTTCATTAATTTGCCATAGCTATATATCCCGAGTTTTATCTATTTATGTCCATATCTTTTGAATAAGCCATGATACTGATATACCAGGAGTGCTATAGTTCATTAAGTAATGTGGATGGATTAATATACCTATTCAATGCTATATGCCACTTGACTTAAAACTATCCGTCTGTGCTTAGGTGCTTTTTTGTATTGTAATAGATTGGGAGCGCCCTTAATGAGGCGACAGGTTTTGGCACTAGGAACCTAAAAATTTCGACTGATGTAACCTACTAGAGGTAGCTATAATTACTATTCCGTGAGATACATTTGGCACTGTGATCAGATCGCTATTAAGTTCACTAATAAAATTTATAAAATAAATTTAGCAAACTTTATAAAGACAGAAACTAGTCTCGGATACGTAGATAACTGTTTATTTTTCATAATAAAATTGTACAACATCGGCCTTAGGATCAAAAATAACATAGGCTAAGATGGCCGCCACTTTTTCAGTGAACCTCTGTTCACGTAGAAGCCCTCATTAACAAACACTAGCCCATTGCGGTTTCACCCAATAACAAACAGGGGGCTGAGCCCGCCTCATCACGTCATCCCGCAATATCACATGGGAACGTGGCGGCTCATCATTGTATTTAAAAAGATGTTCCAGCTGAGTAACATTGTTGCTAGCAGGAACTAACATTGCTGCCTGGTCCGCTGAGACGAGCTGAGGAAGGAAATCACTGCCTTCAAACCGCTTTTTCTAAAGTAAGTAATAGACTCGTGACTGGGGGGCTATACTAAAGAAACCCTTGTGTTTTCTTTAAGTTAGCAAAATACTTAGTGCGGAACTCTTTTCTTCTCTTTTCCGCCCAGTTCGCAAGCCGGATCCAAAACTGTGCTGTGGTCCAAACCGCCCAGCTCTCAAGACGGGTCCAAAACTGTGCTGTGGTCCTACGTCTGTAATAGCTATTTCTGCCGCCTTTTCGACTTGTGTTTAGTAAGTAATATGGCACAGCTACTTATAAGTCTGCCTAATTCAATTGTAAATTACCCCAGGCTTAACCTCTTTTTGGGCCGTTTTTTGAAATAAAGGTCGCATTAGTTACCTAAACTTAAGATAAAACTGGACAGTAAACTGTGGATTCATCTTTTAATTTTCCCATTTCAAAAGCCCTTACTTTTAAAATTTCAACAGATTCAAATCTTGTGAACACCACTAAAACTGAAACTTTTTAAAATCAAAATAGATGTAAATCTTGTAAAGACCATATTACATCAAATATTCATGTTCTGAACGTAGTGGACAGATAGACTGTTCCAAACCGAATAGAAATATGACAAGACTATGCCTTGCATAAATCTTAAGTTATGTAATTAGAAACACATGGCTCAACTTGATAATTAAAATGAAGTTTAAACACACAATAATGTGTACATAAACTAACCCTAACATAAAGGAGGGTGATTATGGTTTTCTTTTAATTTTTTAAAACAGAAACAAAGAGCCGCCCAGTAGGTGGGTGAACCACTGAAAGAATTACAGCTCAGAACACAAGGTAAATGAATGTGGGCCGTTTACTTTAGACTAACAATGAAATTGTATCCCCCCAAAAACAGTAATTTAGCAGCTCATGCTTTATTTCCTTTCAGTAACCCGGATACATAAGAATTCACTTCTTTGTCGCTAACTGGCAAAATATTTGGAAGTGCTCTTTCTACTTAGAAAATAAGAATTTTCCCGGCCAAAGTGAGTGATTTACCATTGTTGAAACCTTATGATTATTAATGGCTTGAATTTACATATAGATATGTTTTGTTAAACTGCAGGATAAATAATGGTTCTAATTTGAACATAGATAAGTTTTGTGCAGCCGCCACACCGACTGTATAAAATTTGTAACCTAGTTTTCATAATTATGAATTGAAATGTAACTAGATTAAAAAAAAAATTTTTAACCAGGTGGAACATGTATTAATGTAATTTTGTTCTTTCAACAGAGGGTCATCTACCGTATGTAGAAATTCCTTGTCCTGATGATGGTCTTATGAATAAACTCTAAAAGACCGAAACGTCGACTAATTAGTCCAAGCCTGCATGTAATTCATCATACCATTTTTGATTTTCTTCTGTTTAGTTGAAATCACAGTGTTATCTTGTGTTTAGCAGTCTGGACTCTCTCAAATATACTAAAGGACTAAATAATTTGTACTGTGTATATTTGATGACAACATTTTTTGTATGTACCCTATTTTATAAGAATTTGTTTGCTTCTTTTGTATAAAAATTATACCTTTTGTCTTGAAAAGAAAAAATAATAATATTCAGACAATATAAAACCCTGGTTTTTGCATTATTTACTTTGTTAGTGTGGTAACATTGTATGTATTGATTATGATCTGAAGTTATTAACTTAGTACAGCGACCGATTAATCTCAATTAGGTACTCAGATTCATTACAACAGAGTCCTAGCGCGCTGATAAATAACACTTGAATAAAGTCCCTTGCTGGTCCAATTTCCTTGTATAACTAATCTCCACTACGGCCCCTCGCGGCGGGATGCCTGGCTTTCACCTTGTGGACACCCTGCCGGGGTATCTCACAGGGGAATACCAGGATGGGTTCCCTAAGCAAGCGCTTAGATACCGTGTTGGTGATTTGCGCTATATGAATACATGTACATTTACATTTACAAATGAAAATTTCCTGCAATTGATAGACCGGGAGCTGTGGTAATAGAAAGAGGACTAACTCTGCCGCTATACACGGCAGCCATCTTTGAGAGTAGAGAGGTCGATTCCATATATATAATGAAAATTCAAAGCTGTACACTGTTGTGCTGAATCTGAGCACGTACTACGTGGGAATTACATACCCCGATAGCTGCAATCTGTAACCAACATAATTGAAAAAAGCTCTGAAGGGTCCCCAAACCGACGACTTCTTCCTCAGTGACAATTGGAAGTCAAACTCTTATCGTTACACAAATACGTGTGTGCAATCAAAAGATAGTCCAATTGGTTGCACACTGCTTGTCCTATCAGCGTGTTGCCCCAAAGCATTGTGGTCCATGAAGTAAGCATCAGCGGGTGCGCCTCTGCCAGGGTCTTGAGCAACAAATCACTGTCGCGTTGGCCATCCCTGGACACATGTTTCGAGGTTGTTACCTCTCGTCAGCAGGGAATAGGCATATATGTAGGGGTGCTGCGTAGGCTACCAAAAAATATCCTCAGGTCCGGTACCACTCGTGACACGCAGGTGCGTAACCCGGGCTCGTCAGCCCCACCAGCTCAAGGGAGCTTGAATACAAAAGAAAGTCCAATTGGTCACACACTGCTTGTCCTATCAGCATGTTGCCCCAAAGTATTGTGGTCCATGAAGTAAGCATCAGCGGGTGCGCCTCTGCCAGGGTCTTGAGCAAAAAATCACTGTCGCGTTGGCCATCCCTGGACATATGTTTCGAGGTTGTTACCTCTCGTCAGCAGGGAATAGGCATATATGTAGGGGTGCTGCGTAGGCTGCCAAAAAATATCCTCAGGTCCGGTACCACTCGTGGCACGCAGGTGCGTAACTCTTATCGTTACACAAATACGTGTGTGCAATCAACTTAAGTAAATAATAAGATTCTTAAAACAAACCTAGTCATCACAATCTAGACGACCCACAAATAATATCTAATACTCCAATACCTCATCAGACCGGCACCATTTACTTCGGTGTTTATGAGAATACGCATTTCTAACTGTCCAAATAAGCGTATTGAATCAGTGGCTGCGATGAGAATGAAACCTTCCATGTCCTGGGCTTTAAGCATAAATGCCTCAAATTCACAATTTCTTCATCCAAATTAGAGCTATGTTCAGAGTATATTGTGTTTCTCTATCTCCTGGATCAAGTATACGGATTTAAAAGTGTCTAACAAGTTTTTATATGACCTGGAAAGGCTGGAATTAATTGTACATTTTAAAGGGGGTTGCATTTGTCAAAGGACATACCCAACTCATACATTTCTTATGTCAGTACAATACAGAGGCATCCAAATCAATAAAGTGTAATTCTCAGAGAAATAAATTATCGATGTGAACACAAAGCAGCGTGTGATAAAAGTATATTCAAGTAACGTTGCCTGCACTTACCCTCTTCAGATCAAGCATGTTACAATGTACACATTCTAAAGAACACGATCTATCTCCCCAGAAAGTAATGAAGTTCCTGGTCAACATTGAGCCCTGTCTCTCTGCTGCATAGTCTGAGAATCCAAAAGTTTCATGTCTGTGCAAAATCAATTCCCTATTGCCCCCGCTAGGGTGCCTCAGGACTTGGTCAATGCCAGAGAATGTGAATATCCTGTTGTCTGGTCTGTGTGGGGCATTGCGCTATGTGTGCAGCAATGGGATATCTGATATCCCCTTGTTTTACCGCTCTCATGTGTTCTCCTATTCTTTCTTGCAAAGTTCTTATGGTGCTGCCCACATACTTCTTACCGCATTTCCACTCTATCACGTATACAACATACTTCGTGTAGCAGTTAATATTGGACTTGATCTTATATGTTTTGTCCCCTGGGCCCTTGAAAAGTGTTTTATTACTGCTTGCCCACTTACATGCACTGCTGTGTCCACACCCATAAAACCCAATCATGCGAGGAGTCAGCCAACTCACATTCGCTCTCATTCCAGGGTAGCTTGGGCTCAATAGATTCATAAAGGATACACCCCTTCGATAGGTAATGTTTGGCCTGTCTGTAATAGATCCACATAAGAATCTGTCTGCTCTCAGAATATGCCAAAGTATGTTTAAACTGCGCACTAACACCCTTGACCAAGTATTATAATTGGTCACCATGTGTATCTTCTCGTCTTTTTTTGCAATCTTGTTACTGGTTCTATTCTCTCCCCTCCCTCTTTAACCTCTTTATGGAAACCCTCACCCTCATTCTTAAACAAGCAGGCATCAACTACCACCTCTACGCCGATGACACCCAAATCCATCACAAGATTAAAACCCATGCTGATATCCTATACCTGAAAAAAAAACCTCACCAAGATCCAAACCTGTTTCCATTCCAATCATCTCAAACTTAACCCTAATAAAACCAAAATCATTCTCTTCTCCCCCAAAAATAACCCTCTCCCCATTCAATCATGGATCTCTGACCTTAACTCACTCAATTGCTCACTCACCCTGTCCAACTCAGTTAAATCTCTTGGTATCTCTATCGACAACTCCTTAAACCTTGAAGTCCATATCAAAAGCTTTGCTGAAGGAGCCCTATTCACTCTACGACACCTCAAGAAAATAAAACCCTTCATACCCACTGATGACTTTAAACTTGTAGTCCAGTCACTTGTTCTTTCACGTATTGACTATGGTAACGCCATCCTCAACGGAATCCCCAAGGTCCACCTTGCTCCAATTAAAGCTGTGCTCAACCTTGCAGCTAGGCTCATCACTGACTGCAAACACTTCGATCATATATCCCCTGCTCTCAAATCTCTTAAATGGCTCCCTATTGAAGGCAGATCTGCCCACAAAATTGCCTGCATTACTCATAAAGTCCCCCACCAAAACACTCCGCAGTACCTCTCTAAGAAACTCTTCATTGTGGGTACTTCATGACCTATGAGAAGCACCAACACCCTCCTCCTAATCCCACCACTGCATAAAAAGAGAGCCACACAATCACGCTCCTTCTCTGGCAATGTCCCCATTATCTGGAATGCCCTTCCAAAAAACCTGCGCTGTAACCCCTCCTATTTCAGCTTCAAAAAAGACCTCAAAATACATCTCCTCAACCATTACTGGGGATCCTAATCTTGTGTCCAGCACTGGATCGCCAATTTTCAACAAGTTACACTAGTTCAGAAATATTTGTACATTTGCCTGCACATCATCTACCCAATTACTTGATATGTATAGCTCTTCCCCATGTATATCTATTTGAACTATATATTCCCCATGGTGTTTTGTGATTGCTTATCTATGTGTATGCAATGTCTGACCAATATCATTATTGGTGGTCCTAACCTGTGTCCTGCACCTGATTGTCAATCACCTTGCTATACTTGTTCATTTCTCGAACATTATATACCTAATTAATTGAAATGTATAGCTGAGGCACCTGAATATTCTTTGATGACCTATATTTCCCACATGATGTTTCATTACCTTCTACATACTTGTTTGTCATGCTTTTGCTTTGTATTATGTATATCTATTTTGATTAGCATATCTCACATGGTGATTCATTATCATTCATCCACTTGTTTGCCATGTCTGTTATATATTAGCTTTTATTGTTAAGTGCTCTGATACCTCTAGGTCTTTTCCACACTGGTAGCTGCATGTCAGCAGCTTCCTATGTGGAAAAGCAATGCCGGCTCCTGCAGGACGCGGAGAGCCGGTGGGACCGTGGGGGCATTGGGGCTCCCCCCACGGTCCCCAACGGTGAGAGACAACTCTGGGGGATGGGGTCCCTGGGGCTATAAGTGGCCCTGGAGGGGGCCCAATCGGCCCCCCACTCCTCCCAAAAAAAATAATAATAATAAAGGCCAGCCCCGGGGCCAATAGAGGCATCAGGAGGGGGGTCAAGCAACCCCTCTCCATAAATAAAAAAAAATATATTTATGTGTCCATGCCCCAGGGAATGGGGTCCCCGGGGCTGGAATTGGCCACAGGAGGTGGGCCCACGTGACCCCCTTCAAGTTCAATTTTTTTTTTTAAACGTGGGTAAGGCCCTGAGGGATGAGGTCCCCAGGGCCCAAAAAAAGTAAAAAGAAGTGGGGCCACACAGTCTTCCTTCTAAAAAAAAATATTAATACAAAACCCCGCAATCGTGCCGGAAGCCCCGCCCTCTGACAGCAACACTCTGCAAACTAAGTATGGGCGAATTTTGCGAATTCGAGGTTCGCGAATGCACGCGAATTCGCAAACAAATTCCCAAATTCGTGTATTTCCCCGCGAAATCGCTGATTTTTTGGCAATTGTACTATACTCAACTGGAGTACTTTCTACTGGCTAATCAGTAAGTGCTACCTCTTTGGGTAAATGTATCATGATTTTCCTACACTACAGCTGCGTAAAGGCCCAGAAGAGTTGTCTCCAGTGACCCAGTGTGTCTGTAACTTTGCCACCGCGCCCATAGGCGCCGAGGTCCCTCGAGTGAGCTGTCCATCACAGTGGGGGAAAGGGCGGGAAGAGGTTGCATAGCCTAGTGTGTGTGGGGCCGGGCTTTTGTGCGAGTTCACATGCCTCTTGTTTATAAAGGTCAGAGACTGATCAGAGCAGCAGATGAGGAGAAAGCAGTAAGTGCTACCTCGTTGGATAAATGTATTGTGCTTTTCCTACACTACAGCTGCGTAAAGGCCCAGAAGAGTTGTCTCCAGTGACCCCGTGTGTCTGTAACTTTTCCACCGCGCCCATAGGCGCCGAGGTCCCTCGCGTGAGCTGTCTATCACAGTGGGGGAAAGGGCTGGAAGAGGTTGCATAGCCTATTGTGTGTGGGGCCGGGCTTCTGTGTGGGTTCATATGCCTTTTGTTTATAAAGGTCAGAGACTGATCAGAGCAGCAGATGAGGAGAAAGCAGTAAGTGCTACCTCGTTGGGTAAATGTATCATGCTTTTCCTACATTATAGCTGCGTAAAGTCCCAGAAGAGTTGTCTCCAGTGACCCCGTGTGTCTGTAACTTTGCCACCGCGCCCATAGGCGCCGAGGTCCCTCGAGTGAGCTGTCTATCACAGTGGGGGAAAGTGCGGGAAGAGGTTGCATAGCCTAGTGTATGTGGGTCCGGGCTTCTGTGCGAGTTCACATGCCTCTTGTTTATAAAGGTCAGAGACCGATCAGAGCAGCAGATGAGGAGAAAGCAGTAAGTGCTACCTCGTTGGGTAAATGTATTGTGCTTTTCCTACACTACAGCTGCGTAAAGGCCCAGAAGAGTTGTCTCCATTGACCCCATGTGTCTGTGACTTTGCCACCACGCCCATAGGCGCCGAGGTCCCTCGAGTGAGCTGTCCATCACAGTGGGGGAAAGGGCGGGAAGAGGTTGCATAGCCTAGTGTGTGTGGGGCCGGGCTTCTGTGCGAGTTCACATGCCTCTTGTTTATAAAGGCCAGAGACCGATCAGCGCAGCAGATGAGGAGAAAACAGCCTCCTGGTCACTGGAAGTACAGGGGGATTGCACTCGGGAAACTCGTGGATGCCTAGACCTCCATCATGGATTACAGCTATTTGTAGACGGTAGATTTGGGGAGAAAGCACACCTGCCTAGCATCGACCGTGCTCACTAGATTCTTGGGCTGATTAATAATGCGTTACTGAATTTGAGCTTCAACTGGGGCACCTGCTTTATTTATATCTGTAAGTGCTTCCTGCTGAGGTGTGACAGGAGCCTCGTTGCCTAATTGTAACTATTCTCTGACCCTGCTTCGAGGGTCAGAGCGGGGTCAGAGAATAGTTGCAAGTAGGCAACGAGGCGCCGCTCAGGAAGCATTTACAGGGTTACAGCAGGTGCCCAAGTTGAAGTTAATTTCTTTGTAACCCTTTTGTTATTGTTATTGTTATTGTTAAGAGGTATTTATAGAGCGCACTGTCACCATGAGTTTCCTGGCGCTGACTGGAATCCTAAAGTTAGACTGAGGGAGTTTAGTGGCAGTGGGAAAAGAGCAGTGTTTTTAAAGATTTCCTAAAAGAGAGGAGAGAGCAAGAGGTCTTAAGTGAAAGTGGGAGGGAGTTCCACAGCTTAGGGGCAAGATAAGAGAAGCTGCGACCACCAGATCTGGTGAGTTTGACGCGGGGGACAACTAGGAGCTGGAGATGGGTGGACCTCAGAGTACGAGAGGGACGATAAGGAGTGATCAGGGACTTCAAAAAGGCAGGGGAAGGACCGGTGAGAGCCTTAAAGACCAGGCAGTGGACCTTAAAAGCTGTTCTTTCACTGACTGGTAGCCAGTGGAGTTGGTGTAATAGAGGTCGGGCTGACTGCCATCTGGAGATTTTAAGTGCAAGTCTAGCAGCCTGGTTCTGAACAATCTGTAGCCTAGACAGCTGGGATTTGGGAAGGCCGTAGTATATCGAGTTCGAAAAGTCCAGACGGGATATCACCAAGGCCATTATGACTTGTAGCAAGGCTTCGGGGGTCAGGAGGTGGGCTACTTTCCGTATCCTGTATAGCTGGAACATACAGGAGGATGTTACAGCACTCAACTGGGCCTTGAGAGTGAGCCCAGAGTCAATAATGACCCCAAGGCTCTTTACACAGCCAGCAGGAGAGGGAGGTGTACCAAGCTCAAGCTTTTGTAAATGGTTACAAAGAAATTAGCTTCAACTTGGGCACCTGCTGTAACCCTGTAAGTGCTTCCTGAACAAAATTTGTCCCGCTCGTGGATTCGCGGATTTTGCCGCAATTTCGCGAGATTCGCGGATCGCAAAATTGCGGAAAATCCACAAATTCCGCTAGCGGAATGAATTTTCAGCCCATACTTACTGCAAACGCGTACTGTGGCGCGTTTTACAATGGGGAATGGATTCCCCTTCAATACTGGGGTCCTTGGGGGCCAACTAGCCCACCAGGTACTTCCAGTAAGCTCCACATGGCTGCGTTGCAGAGAGGTGGTCCAATCATGCCCCTTTTAACACCTCTCTGCAATGCAGCTCTGTGGCGCTTACTGGAGGTACCTGGTGGGCTAGCTGGACCCCAGGGACCCTCAGGATTCAAGGGGACTTAATCCCCCAACTTAAAACGCTCCACGGGGCGCATTTGCACAGTGGGGAGGGGGCGGGGCCTGATATAACGTGTGCAAACACGCCCTGTGGCGCGTTTTAAGTTAGGGAATTAATTCCTCTTCAATCCTGAGGGCCCCTGAGGGCCAACAAGCCCACCAGGTGCCTCCAGTAAGTGCCACAGTCCTGCGTTGCAGAGAGGCCACGCCCCTTTTTAAACCTCTCCGCAACGCAGCTCTGTTGCGCTTACTGGAGGTACCTGGTGGGCTAGTTGGACCTTAGGGACCCTCAGGATTCAAGGGGACTTCATCCCCCAACTTAAAACACACCACGGGGTGCGTTTGCACAGTGGTAAAGAGAGGGGGCGGGACCTGAGGTGACATGTGTGCAAACACACATTGTGGCACGTTTTAAGTTGTGGAATTAATTCCCCTTCAATCCTGAGGGCCCCTGGGGGCAACTAGCCCATCAGGTAACTCCAAGAAGCGTCAGAGGCCTGCGTTGCAGAGAGGTGGTCCAGGCCATGCCCCTTTTCACACCTCTCTGCAATGCAGCTCTGTGGCGCTTACTGGAGGTACCTGGTGGGCTAGTTGGACCCCAGGAAACCTTAGGATTCAAGGGGACTTAACCCCCAAACTTAAAATGTGCCACAGGGCGCATTTAAACAGTGGTGAAGGGAGGGAGGGGCCTGAGGTGACGTGTGCAAACACGCCCTGTGGTGAGTTTTAAGTTGGGGAATTAATTTCCCTTCAATCCTGATGGCCCCTGGGGGCCAACTAGCCCACCAGGTACCTCCAGTAAGCGCCAGAGACCTGCGTTGCAGAGAGGTATTCCAGGCCACGCCCCTTTTTACACCTCTCTGCAACGCAGCTCTGTGGCCCTAACTGGAGGTACCTGGTGGGCTAGTTGGACCCCAGGGACACTCAGGATTCAAGGGGACTTAATCCCCCAACTTAAAATGTGCCACAGGCGCATTTGCACAGTGGTGAAGGAAGGGGGCAGGGCCTGAGGCAACATGTGTGCAAACACGCCCTGTGGCGCGTTTTAAGTTGGGGAATTAATTCCCCCACAATCCTGAGGGCCCCTGGGGGCCAACTAGCCCACCAAGTACCACGTGTAAGCGCCAGAGGCCTGAGTTGCAGAGAGGTGGTCCAGGCCATGACCCTTTTTACACCTCTCTGCAATGCAGTCCTGCGGTACTTACTGGAGGTACCTGGTGGGCTAGTTGGACCCCAGTGACCCTCAGGATTCAAGGGGACTTAATCCCCCAAATTACAACATGCTAGGGGGCGCATTTGCAGAGAGGTAGAGAAAGGGGCATGGCCTTTCTATATCTCTCACTAATCCCACTGTGTGGGGCTTACTAGAGGTAAAAGGTAGGCTAGTTGGCCCCTAAAGAACCCCCAGCAGTGAAGGGGACATCAATCCCCATTCAAGAGCGTGCCAGAGAATGCATTTGTAGAGTGGTGGGCAAAGTGGTCATGGCCTGGTATGAGTACTTACCAATGCTGCTGTGTGGGACTGACTGGAGGTAATAGTTTGGGACATCTATTGTTTGAATCAGAGCTTGTTTTTATTGCTTGGGGCCAACTACCCCTCTTGTTACCTCCAGTAAGTCCCACACAGTGGGATTGCTAAGAAGTCTTCGGAGGCCATGGCCCACTTTCTCTACCTCTCTGCAAACGTGCCTCCTGACAGACTATGGGATGAAGTCCAATGCACTTGTCTTCGTCTTTGTGGACTTCTGCTGCTTCTTTCTCTGCGTTTTTTCTTCTTTCTTCACATGTCCTACCTCTGTAGGCATAGTTAGAAACTAGCATTTAAAAAACCTTAGAAATTCACTTAAAAAACATAGATTTCAGGCACGTTATAGTTAGAAATTAGCATTTAAAAAACCTTTGAAAGTCACTGAAAAAACCATAAGTTTCAGGGACGTTATAGTTAGACATTACCATTTAAAAAACCTTAGAAATTCACTGAAAAAACCATAGGTTTCAGGGGTGATATAGTTAGTTGGACATTTACTCGTACAAAACCAGTGAAATTCCCTCGTTATAGTTAGTTCAGCTAACTATAACTCATGCGCCCGCAATGCACTGCTGATGACATCACATGTTACATCACTCATGACATGGTCAGTGACATCACTCATGACATCACTGATGACATCTCAAATGACATCACTGATGACATCATACTTGTGAAAGAGTAGCAGACCTCCTCTCAACCTAATATAACCTTTGATACACACACTCAAAAATACAAACTAACGTTTTCAAAACAATGTACATACCAACTCCAGTTACAACAACATAGCATTCAGTAATTACAAGATCTACACACACATCCACTCATTCACCAACGGTCCTATACAGTCACTCATACATGTACTCACTCATCATATGTACTCATATACCTATACATACTGTTACATACCGCCACTTATCCATAGAGTTACTCACACACATAGTCACACATGCAAACAAAGTATCAAGCATTCACTTACTAACACACCCATACACACACTCATCCACCCATACTGTCCTGCACACATGCTGTATTAAACACATACAAACAGTGGGTCACTCATTCATGCATCTATGCACTAAGTAAAACCCCCCACCGAACCAATGCACACACTCAGACACTCATACTGATACTCAAAAAACCAACTAATAACCCACTCATGTAGCTACTCACCAAACCATTGCAGCCACTTATACACAAAGTGAGAGACTGATACAGATATTAACATATTTAAACATTACTCACTAACCCATGTATTTACTAAGATACACTTAATCAGTCAGTTATAAAATCAATTTTACAAAAAAAATTATCCATTTAGAAACTTATATACCATTTATTCTTCCATCGACCTTGAGATATACATATATAAAACATATTTAATTTTTGCAAAAACACACATTCACTGGATGATGTCATCAGTGATGTCAGGAATGATGGTATTTGAGATGTCATCAGTTATGCCATGGATGCGGTCATGAGTGATGTCACTGACCATGTCATGAGTGATGTAATATGTGACGTCATCAGCAGTGCATTGAGGGTGTGCGAGCTATAGTTAGCTGAGCTAACTATAACGGGGGAATTTCACTGTTTTTTTACGAGTAAAATGTCTAACTAGCTATAACGCCCCTGAGACCTATGGTTTTTTCAGTGAAAAAATATATATATATATATATATATATATATATATATATATATATATATATATATATATATATATATTACCTACTGGCGATAGCCAGTAGGTATATATAGTTAGGATTGTTTTCCATAGGGAAATCACAACATTCTATTGGGAATAACTTTGGCGCCGGTTGAGGAATCTTCCTGAAATTTTCCTTAACTTTGCCTCGCGGCGCTCCGGTCCATCCCTGAAAGTTTGGGGGGGATCCGTCAAGCGGGGGCCGAGATAAAAGGGGGGTCCCAAAACGTGTTTTCCCCATGTTAATTTCCATAGGGCGGTTGGACTCACTTTTAGCCCGAACGGCTGAATGGTTTTCCACCAAACTTGGCAAAATTGTAGGGACTGGTAGCCCGATGTGCCTTTGCTATGTCTCAAGATATATGCTCCAGTGGTTTTTACGAAAATTAACTTTGAAAAAATATATATTGGGCTACATTGGGCTATATATATGTTAGAGACCAAATGTAGCCCAATGTAGCCCAATGTAGCCAGATGTAGCCCAAAGATGGCCACCAGAGACAAAAAAAACAAATGTAGCCCAAATATCAGCCAGATGTAGCCCAACTATAACCCAATGACAGAATGTCCCAGAGTGTTCTAAAGAACAACTAGAGCGCTAACAGTCTTACTTATGACAAAAGTATGGCACACCTAAATTCACTGAAAAAAACATAGGTTTCAGGCCTTATATAGTTAGGAATTAGGCATAAGAAAGCAGAAAAACAAACGTGTAGAACACAAAAAGAAGGCAGGGTAGAAACACCCTGACCCCTTAGGGCTCCCCCGGTGGTCCCACTAGGATATTAATATATTTAAACGTTATCCGCTAATAGAATTAGCATTTAAAAACCTTTGAAATTCACTGAAAAAACAATAGGTTTCAGGCCTTATATAGTTAGGAATTAGCATTTAAAAAACCTTTGCAATTCACTGAAAAAACCATAGGTTTCAGGCCTTATATAGTTAGGAATTAGCATTTAAAAAACCTTGCGAATTCACTGAAAAAAACCATAGGTTTCAGGCCTTATATAGTTAGTAATTAACATTTAAAAAACCTTTGAAATTCACTGAAAAAACCATAGGTTTCAGGCCTTATATAGTTAGGAATTAGCATTTAAAAAAACCTTTGAAATTCACTGAAAAAATCATAGGTTTCAGGACTTATATAGTTAGGAATTAGCTTTAAAAAACCTTTGAAATTCACTCAAAAAACTAAGTTTTAGTGGTGTTATAGTTAACTGGACATTTTACTCATACAAAACCATTGAAATTGCTCCTATATAGTTAGTTGTACTAACTATATTTCGCGCACCCGCAATCCACTGCTGATGATGTCACATATTAGATCATTCATGACATGGTCAGTGACATCACTGATGACATCTCAAATGACATCACTGATGACATCACTGATGACATCATCCACGTGACAATCACATACACCTTTTCATACACTATTACCATTTTTCATCACTCTTTGTAAAATACAGAGTATCATATTTAAATCCATTGTCACAGCAATACAAGTATCTAAAAATCCACTCAGTGATTCATAGATGTATACACACATCTAATCACTTACCTATGGATTCACTCATACATGCTGTCAATGAACAATAGAACACTATCAAAAATACTTATACATCTATATCGACATTAAACAACAGCACGCATCCTATTCACATATGAAGTCATCCTACTCACTTATGCAAACAATGGATCATACTTACATATTTACTTAGCAAAACACTTATACAAACACCACTTCTTCTATTCATTTAGATAGTAAAGAAAAACCAAAGGTGGTGATGAACGGAGCGTTGACAATACAAACACTCACCCCCAGTCAACTGATCTGGGTTTAATCCATCACCGTTCTTTAGCTCACTCCGCCACCCCAGTTCAGACATGGCCATATGCAAATCAGTCTGACCCTGTGCCTCATGGGAACAGTCCAGCCCGAACTGCCAAGCCATGTCTTCCCTGGACCGGAATCAAGCTTCCCAGGACCGGTTTCTGGCATTACAGCCGTCTTCAGCCGGGCTTGCTTGACTCCAGTGGCAAAGTGAGCAAGGGACTCACGTCTGAGCATACCCTGCCAACTTAGGGCGAACAAAGAAAAACCAAAGGTGGTGATGGACGGAGCGTTGACAATACAAACACTAACCCCCAGTCAACTGATCTGGGTTTAATCCATCACCGTTCTTTAGCTCACTCCGCCACCCCAGTTCAGACATGGCCATATGCAAATCAGTCTGACCCTGTGCCTCATGGGAACAGTCCAGCCCGAACTGCCAAGCCATGTCTTCCCTGTACCGGAATCAAGCTTCCCAGGACCGGTTTATGGCATTACAGCCGTCTTCAGCCGGGCTTGCTTGACTCCAGTGGCAAAGTGAGCAAGGGACTCACGTCTGAGCATACCCTGCCAACTTAGGGCGAACAAAGAAAAACCAAAGGTGGTGATGGACGGAGCGTTGACAATACAAACACTCACCCCCAGTCAACTGATCTGGGTTTAATCCATCACCGTTCTTTAGCTCACTCCGCCACCCCAGTTCAGACATGGCCATATGCAAATCAGTCTGACCCTGTGCCTCATGGGAACAGTCCAGCCCGAACTGCCAAGCCATGTCTTCCCTGGACCGGAATCAAGCTTCCCAGGACCGGTTTCTGGCATTACAGCCGTCTTCAGCCGGGCTTGCTTGACTCCAGTGGCAAAGTGAGCAAGGGACTCACGTCTGAGCATACCCTGCCAACTTAGGGCGTACAAAGAAAAACCAAAGGTGATGATGGACGGAGCATCTGAACCAATCAAACACTCACACCCAGTCAACAGATCTGGGTTTAATCCATCCCTGTCCTTTAGCCCACTCCCCCACTCCAGTTCAGACATGGCCATATGCAAAACAGTCTGACCCTGTGCCTCATGGGAACAGTCCAGCCCGAACTGCCAAGTCATGCCTTCCCTGGACCGGATTCAAGCTTCCTAGGACCGGTTTCTGGCATTACAGATGTCTTCAGCCAGGCTTTATCCACACTATGTGTGGGAGGGTATGCTCAGACGTGAGTCCCTTGCTCATTGCACCATCAGGATTCAAGCAAGCCGGGCCGAAGAAGGCTGTGATGCCAGAAACCGGTCCCCGGAAGCTTGTTTCCTTCCCAGTATAAGAATTGGCTTGGTAGTTTGGTTTGTCCTGTTCCCATCATGCACTGGGACAGGAACAGACTAATTTGCATATAGCCAGGTTCTGAGCTGGGATGGTGCATTGAGCTAAAAAACGGTGATGGATTAAAACCATGATCTCTTGACTTGGTAAGAGTATTCTGCATCATTCAGAAACTCTGTCCATCACCACCCCCCTTTTCCAAAATCATTTAGATAGTAAGTCATACTTAGTGAATTGTAAAATCATTATTACAAGTATACAGTTATCCATACAGTCACTCACACAATCATTGTGTCTTATGTATACTTATTTATATACAACAACTGACACATACACTGCCTTTTATTTTTCTAGTTTGTTGGACATGTACCATTGAGAAATATATTTTCTCATCACCACACCCATAAAGAGATTCACTTACCCAAACTACTGTTAGAACATGTAGTTTTAACTTCATATATCTACTGAATCAACTATTCACACATCTTTGGACAGTCACACACCCCCCACCGAACCACACACACTTTTACACTCCCATACAAATACTCAGTTAACTAATCAATAACTAATATAGACTTCCACATAGCTAGTAACCAACTGTAGAATCAGTTTACACAACAACTGACAAAGTGATACAGATATTCACACAGTTTAGTCACTATCCACTATATTTAGTGAGACATTATAAATTGGTCAAGTAAACAGTCAATTACACTGCTACTAAATCCTCCATCCAAATATTTATTTATATATATACACTTATTCTTCAATGCAAATTGCTATATATATAATGCATATTTAAATAACGAAGCAAACCACATTCACTGGATGATGTCATCAGTGATGTCATTTGAGATGTCATCAGTGATGTCACTGACCATGTCATGAATGATCTAATATGTGACATCATCAGCAGTGGATTGCGGGTGCGCAAAATATAGTTAGTACAACTAACTATATAGGAGCAATTTCAATGGTTTTGTATGAGTAAAATGTCCAGCTAACTATAACACCACTAAAACTTATAGTTTTTTGAGTGAATTTCAAAGGTTTTTAAAAGCTAATTCCTAACTATATAACTCCTGAAACCTATGGTTTTTTCAGTGAATATATATATATATGTATATATATATATATATATATATATATTCACTGAAAAAACCATAGGTTATAAACCATATATAGTTAGGAATTAGCATTTAAAAAACCTTGAAAATTCACTGAAAAAACCATAGGTTATAGACCATATATCGTTAGGAATTAGCATTTAAAAAACCTTATTTTACTCACACAAAACCAATGAAATTCCATATATAGTTAGTTGTACTAACTATATATCACGCACCCGCAATCCACTGCTGATGATGTCACATATTACATCATTCATGACATGGTCAGTGACATCACTGATGACATCACTGATGACATCTCAAATGACATCACTGATGACATCACTGATGACATCTCAAATGACATCACTGATGACATCATTGATGACATTATACAGTGACTGTATTTTTCTGTAAAGTTAAAATATGTCTTACATATTTAAGAATGAGTGGATGTATAAGTGTCTGGATGAAGGATTTAGTAGGTGCATGACTGACTGTATGAGTGAGTGGTTAAATGTGTCTCACTGAGTGCATGGGTTAGTGACTAAACTGTCTTAATTTGTGCATCATTATGTCTGTTGTTCTGTAAACTGCTGCATGTGTTGATCAGTAGCTATATGAGTAACTATATGGGTTATTGATCGGTTGCCCAAGCATTTGTATGGGAGACTGAGTGTGTGTGTGGGTGGCTGGGAGGTGTATGACTCTGTGCATAGATGTATGGGTTCAAAAGTGCATGTGGAAACAGCTGTATGGGCGGTTGACTGTGTGCATGACTGTATTGGTGAGTGAATGGATATCTCAGTGCTACATGTCAAAGTAAGTACATATGTAAAATACAGTACATGTGAGAGTTGACATATATAAATAACTGTGCATAAGAGCCAGTGAATGTGTGAGTGGCTGTATGGATCATTGTGCTCTTGTATCCAGGATTGTATAAGTGAGTAAATATGTTTTAGTATATGTTTGAATAAGTAAGATGTGTATAACTGTATAGTTGTGAAAATGGAGGTGTGATTGATTCTTTGCATGACTGACTAGGTGTGTAAGTAACTCCATGGATGAGTGACAGTCTGTGAGTGTCTGTTTACACTGAGTGTATCTAAGGTTATATTAGAGTCTGAAGAGGTTCATCGTATTATCACATGAGTGATGTCATCAGTGATGTGATCAGTGATGTCATTTGAGATGTCATCAGTGATGTCATCAGTGATGTCATTTGAGATGTCATCAGTGATGTCATCAGTGATGTCATTTGAGATGTCATCAGTGATGTCATCAGTGATGTCATTTGAGATGTCATCAGTGATGTCATCAGTGATGTCACTGACCATGTCATGAATGATGTAATATGTGACATCATCAGCAGTGGATTGCGGGTGCGTGATATATAGTTAGTACAACTAACTATATATGGAATTTCATTGGTTTTGTGTGAGTAAAATAAGGTTTTTTAAATGCTAATTCCTAACTATATATGGTCTATAACCTATGGTTTTTTCAGTGAATTTTCAAGGTTTTTTAAATGCTAATTCCTAACTATATATGGTTTAAAACCTATGGTTTTTTCAGTGAATTTCAATGTTTTTTTAATAGCAAATATCTATAGCTATAAAATGTATTCTTATTTAAATCCAAAAATATATTTTATATGTTTATTAATAATTTTTTTAAAATATTTTTTTTGTTTCGCTCCCGGTCCGCGAACCGGGAAGCTTCCCGTTAGCTCAATTTGATGCCGCGACCCGGTCCGCGAACCGGTAAAAAATCAACTTAGTGACGGTATCGCGTTGCCGCGTAATGCGTCTTATGACGTACTGTGTTAGCGCACCCGGAAGTGCCCCGGGGCGCGGACCGAGGCGCGAAGCTCAGCGACCCGGAAGCTAACCGGGGCGCGTCGCGAAAGTGCGACGTATCGCGTTGCCGCGTAATGCGTCTTGTGACGTACCGCGTTAGCGCACCCGGAAGTGTCCCGGGGCGCGGACCGGGGCGCGAAGCTTAGCGACCCGGAAGCTAACCGGGGTGCGTTCCGCAGCGCGTAACATGAGCGTGAGAGGTCATGTGACTTGTTAATAAAACTTTTCATTGGTTCATTTCACTTTTGGTTTCATAATGATGGAAGGCTAGGTCAGGTGACTTAAAAATAACACTTTTCATTGGTTGAGAAGTATTGTTTTTTCCCAAATGATGAAAACCCCTCCTTCTTTCCTCACTCTGACTTTCATCATTGTGAGAGGAAGACCTATTTTGCTTGTTGGAAAATGGCTTCATTGGTAGCTTCAGCTGGTGGACCCCCACCACCACCACCACCTCCTCATGGGAAGAGAGGACCACCTCCCCAGGTCCTTACCAACACTGAGGAGGAAGAGGAAGAAATGGATGAGGAGGGAGAAGAACCACAATTTTTAGAAGAGTTGCCCCGGGTTTCCAGAAAGAAAGCCAGTTTCATCTGGCAGTTTTTTTCAATACCTCGTGGCCAAAAAAAAGTCAACGCGAGGTATGTCACCTGCCTGATATGCAAGGAACAATTGTCCAGAGGGACGGACAAAAAATATAGCTTTGGAAATCACACAATGCACAGGCACATGACAAGGAAACATCCCCTAAATTACAGCCGGGCGGAATTAAGGGATATGCACGACAATCCAAGACCAACTCCTGTGGCCAGACCAACAATACCGGTTTCTCTAACACCAGAAGAGGCACGGGAAACTGTGCCAAATATTCAAGAAAATTTTGGGCACATGATTCACTTATGTATGCACTGTCGTGCATTATTAGCTTGTGGCAACATGAGCATCAATGCACTCAACCTGGCGTATGAACACCATGATTGCCCTAACCGCCCCCAGTAATTTTTTTTTGCTCCTGTTGAGCCCTTTTCAACGCCTGTTTTTTGTTGTTTCCCCCCCCCCAAAAAAACCAAAAAAAATATAAAATCGTTCAAAAAATACAAAAAAAACAAAAAATGTTCAAAAAAAAAAAAATATAAAACAACAAAAATATAAAAAAAAAAGTTCTTTTCAGAACTACCTTCCCTTTCCAAAAAAATTGCTAGAATGTTTAGCACTCTGGCAAGCTCTATTTCTTTTGGTTCGCTTCCGGGTTAGCTTCCCGGTACGCGGACCGGGAGCTAACCAAAAAATGTAAAAAAAAAAAGAAAGTGTAAGTATAAGGAAAGGAAACAGAGAGTGATGTTAAAAGAAAGACAGCTATAGGGAGTAAAGAAGAGATACTGTTTAATAGATCTATTTACCGAAGAAAAGACAGAAGAGGGTATAATTGTGAAAAACAAAATAGATAACGAAGTGAAAGAAAAAAAAGAGAGTATAACATTAACAAAGAAGAGTTTCTTGGAGAATGTGAGTGAATGTTCAAAATAAGATTAAAACATGAGGAATAACAGAGAGAAAAAATAGAAAACAGAAAACAAAAAATAACAGAAAAAGATTAATTGAAACAGCAAAGAAATGTAATTAACATAGAGCCATATCATCAACATAGGCAATAAAAGTTTTGCAGCTTTTATTGGCAGAAATGTGTCGCTAAAGCTGCTTTTGTGGCAGAAAACTGCCACTAAAACCACTTTTGCACCAGTTTTCTGCCAATAAAAAGAGCAATAATTTTATTGGCTGTGTTCATAATATTCCCCTTAGTGTGCTTCAACTACACAGAGAAAGCATTATGAACAAGTAGTGATAGAGTGATCAGTCAAAGACACTAAGAGTAATAGAGACGCAGTGAGTGAACAAGAGTGAGGAACTATGAGAAGAGAGGGACTGAGAAAAAGAGTGGAAGGAGTTGAGTAAGTAGGTAATAGAGAAAGGAATGAGGGAAGTAGCAAAGGCAGGAAACTGAGGGTTAAAGAAATGAAGCAGTGGAACTAATAGTAGTTAAATGTGATAGAAATGTAACGAAAACAGTACAAAATATTTACCTTATAATTGTCGTTAAATTACTCACTTTTTTTTTTTATACTTTCAATCTGTGAAAGAGAGAACAAACATTTGAAAAATATTAAAAAATGTATTTAAAAATTAGAAAAGACAAGGGAAAAGATTGAAGGACAAACAGTTTTTCAACAACTTTGACACTTACAGAAGCTTCTGCTTCTCCAGGCCCCCTACACAGTCCTAAAGATATACATTTTAAACTAACAGTATCTTGATGCAGATGAAGTGAGGCCTATCTTAAAACATGGTGCATCTTTTGCATTGCTGTTGTTTCAGAAAAGTGTCGCAAGACACTAAAATTTTAAATAATTGCTTCAGGATGCCAATAAGATGTCTACTATCCAGAGGTTTGTTTCAGGTGAGGCCTACTCAGGGTTGCAGATGAGATTTACACTTGTTGAAGAGTACAGAGGAGATAATACATGTGAAGGTCTACCAATGAAGTGAGTCATGTCCACTGCACTCTTCAACAAAGTCCAAATCTCCTATGTTTCCCTGGACAGACCTAAACTTGATCTGCACAATGTGATTCGTAATGATAGGAAACACAGGTGATGTAACTGAAATACGTGCAATTTATTTTGCTCATTTCACAATCACATCACTTGTGTTTCCTTTGCTTAGGTATCTCATTGTGCAGATGTAGTCTAGCATATGAAAGAATACGCAGAAGTGCAGCACTGCATGCAACAACTTTGACACTTACAGAAGCCTCACCTTCTCCATGCCTCCTACACAGTTCTACATATACATCATAAATGCAAACAGTACAGAATTAATTATACATGTTAAATGGTTTATTTTTGCTGTTCTCAGAATGTATCAAATTTCACTAAAAACAGTGACTTGAAGGTATTCATCATGTAACAGCGGGGAAAAAAAAACACAATCAAAATGATTGTGTTTAAAAAACCCATACAACATCAGAAATCAAAATTCAGAACTCCTTAAAGTTAACTTACTTTCCATGACGTCCAAGGATGTCCTATGAACAGCTTACACTCTTTTGTGCTGTTATTACTTTCAGCCCGCCACTTTCTGAAAGAAAATCTCCATCGTTTTTAAAAACACGTTACATGCAATAAATGACTTCTTGCTCTCTACCACAATTTTCCACAAGGCCAAATCTGGTCAGAGCCATTTATAACTCTTGGATTTCTTGTAAGCCAATCCCGTCATTTGGCATTTCCGCAACTTTCAGAATTAAAATGTTGAAGATCATTTTCACAATCCTGGAATAGTAATATCTTCCCCTTCTTGCTCAGTCATGTTCTACATTTCCTATGACACTGATACTGCTTACTATGAAGCAGACTTACACTACCTCTATGACTACTACAATTATTTAATTCTCTACATCACTTTTAATCACAAAGCAATGTAAAACAGTAGACAGCATTGCAGACTTACATTCCCTCTACTCTATGTTTTGATTGGCTGCTTCAATTAGCTTATAAAAAGAAACAGTTTTTCTGAACTCATTGAAAGTGCACGTATTTCTCCATGACGTCCAGTCCTATGGTTAGAAGTTATGTCTCTGAACTACACTTATCCTCAAGGCCAAATTGTGTAGGAGCCATTAGATCTTCTTGAAATTCCACAGAGCACATCCCGAGATTATTTCCCTAAAATTTTGGTTTTAAAAACACCAGGTAAGAGTTTTTAAGGTCATACGGCAATTTTTTTTTGAAAATTAAAACAGAATCATTGCAGAATGACCAGCCATTTCTAGACTTTAAATAAGCTGTGTAATGTCCTGATGTTATTGAAGGGCCGTCATGATATATAATTGCTGCAGTTACAAAAGTCCTTCCTGATATTGACAACTGCGAAGCTACAAAATTTTTAATTAAAGTTGTCAATTTTGTTCCATCAGGCCTACGTCGTTGGAACATTAAAATTACATACTGGCCATATGTTCGTATAAATAATGTGGACATCATTTCAGATTTACATTGGCTACACTCCATGTTGTGATCAGCTGCTTTTACTAGCTTATTAAAGGAGACTGATTTACTGTCTGGCAAAGTTAAATATATAAATCTTTCTGAGTCTACACTAGTAGTACTTGATACCATACAGTTCTCGCAGTCATGCTGCCATTGATAAGAAAGCCCAAACAGCTGATCTACATCTACACCTTCAGCATGTAATACATCAAGCATATACATTAAAAACTCCTGACAATCTTGCCGAATATTTTGAGAGAATTGTGTTTGGCCTGAACATCTGTCTAACAGATTTCGAATTTCAGACACACTTTCTATGTTTCTTCTATCAGTGCTACATTTCTCTAACACAGAATTTAACAAACTGCAAAATCTTTGATCAGAATTGACCACAATCTCTTCTTTTACATTTTTTAGAGAAAACAAAACATTAACCACTACATTAGCATAGCAGTTGACACCAGAACTGTTTTCAAACTGAAAACCAACAACATCTTCAACAGAATCCTTTTTGTTTCTGCTTGTAATTTTAGGTTCATTGACTTTTTGTCTTTTTGCTACAACCTCCCCAGTATTGTTCTCATTTCTTCGTTTCCGGCCTACCACACGTTTCTCAAACAAAGGATACTGAGGCAAATGTGGCGCATACTCTCTTCTTAACCTATTGTATTCCTTAACACAATCTAGATCCGCACAAATGTTTGTGACATCACACTCAATCAAGTACAATCCCGATAAAGTTCTAACTCGTGACAATGCCACATATGCCATACCCTCCTTGAACACAGAACTGCCAATATTCACCAATGCACTATCTACACTTAAACCTTGCGATTTATGAATTGTCACCGCATATGCCAAGCAAACAGGAAACTGCTTACGGCGAACATATAAGTCTTTTACAAGCAAAAATCTAGCAGAACAACGAGCAATTAGCTGTACTTCCTCAATGCCATCAAATTTAATTTTTAAAAATTCAATTCCATCTCTATTTCTGTATTTCACAAAATCAACAACATTACCCATTGATCCATTTACCAGACCTCTTTCAACATGTAAATTCCTTCTTAAAATGATACGGCAGTTCAAGCACACATTCAGAGTCTTTTCAAAACCTGCAGTTTTAGATATACTCTTCTCTAATGAATCCAATTTTGTTTTCAGATTCTCAGACAAAATAATTGTTGATCCCATATGCTCTACTCTATCAATAGCTTCCAGTTTCACAATCTCTTGCTTTTCTAAATGCAACATTTTGTTGTTAAATTTGGCACATTCTGCAAGAGTTGGCATCAAACATATTCCAGATTTCTTCTCAGTAATTTTCTGAAAAATATTCTCAGGCACAACATCTTGTTCTGGATATAAATTTGACAGTAATCGTGCATGTAAAGCTTCTTTCCCATGCTCGGTCACTTTTCCAATTCTAACATCTTGTAGAATAGTCTTGTAAACTTCATCCTTCGCCTGACGCATATTTTCATGCAGTTCAGCATAATTGAAGTTTAACCATATATTGACGTTGCCAATGCTGCCTAGGCACTTCCTGGTATCTTCATGCGTGAGCATTTTGAACACAGGTTGCCCTTTCACTGGTGTCAGCTGCAGAAGATCTCCGAAAACAATGATGTGTTTGCCACCAAATAACACATCATACTCTGTTTTGAGAACTTCTTGCATCCTCAAATGCACAAAGGCAAGCATGACATTGGAAACCATGCTTACTTCGTCAATGATAAGAAGTTTCATTTTCCTCAAGATTCTTGAAACTTCAAAACAAGCATCTCCAGATAGCTTGTGATATTGTAATTTGTTGTCATGCTCCACTGGCAGCATCAGTAAACGATGTAAAGTAATCCCTTTAATATTATGTGCTGCCAGTCCAGTTGGAGCAGTGACAACACAAGACAGCGATGACTCTGTCCTTTCCTGCAAATAGCATGAAATTGCTTTAATGAGGAAACTTTTTCCAGTTCCCGCTTCTCCACTCACGTACAGTCGGACAGGCTTCAACGACGTACATGAGCACTCTTTCTTATCATGACTTAATCCATGATCAATTTGCATGGTAACTTCGTCATATATTTTCCTCTGCTCAACGTTGAGTTGTCTTTCCAACTCTTCTAAGTTAACCGCATCCTCTTGAGCATGTGCCATGGCTCTTTCCACTTCATTCATAGCAGTGGCAGCTTCATTTTCAATAACAGGTCCTCCTAGTGGATCCTGACTCAATGAAGCAGAACTCTGACTGTCCTGAGAACTGTCTCTGGCAATCTCGGCTGCAATCGTTGCTTCCTGCTCAATTTCCGCATTCAACATTTCTACATATTTGGGAAAAGCAGGACATTCTATGGTCTCCTTGGCGGCATTGAAAGAGTCTTCGTAACAGAGGAAATCTCCAAGCAGTTCCTCTTCTGCACGCCAAGGCTTGAAAAGTTGCAAAAGTGCTAAATAGAAAAACTCCTTTTTTTCAGGAGATTCGCCACTCAATTTTCAATGGTTTACCAAGTGGCATTTTCTTTGCTTGACCAGACATCCCTCACTTCCTATTACAGCATACACTCCTTTCTCAGTATCTTCTTTGATGTTCCTCTTGAATATGTAATTTTGCAGAACCTCATACAGACAAACATTCTCGAGGTGACTGCTTCGATTTGGATAATATGTATCCAACATGTTTGTCTTCAAAATGTCGGTACTGTTTGGCTCCTTTTCCGCCAAATACTCAATTTCCCGCACAGGTTTGAGAACTCGATTACGCGTTGCTGCAAGACCAAGACTCGCCCAAACGATACTCCTGGACTTGGCATAGAGACTTGCTGAAGACAACCGGTCAGAACATTCGTACGCTCCGATTTCTCGATGCGACAACATCTTCAGACTGAAACTGTACAACTTCTTGCTGAGGCTCTTTTCATGGGAAATGTCCTCCCACATATCCTTCAATTCTGTCTTCTCTTTTTTGGTGATGTAAGACGTCACATACCGAGCCACAGCCATACAGTTATCAGCCACAAACTGTATATCCATGTTAGCATTCCACATGGACAAAATCACCGGGTTGTAGTCGTTGATGTACTTGGACTCTTGGTTCCTCTTCAAATTGTAAGTGTTTTTAGGTGATTTCTTCATGACATTGTGTCGCAGCGAAGACATCAAACTGTTTACTCTTCCTTTAGAAATCACCGGTCGTGGAAAGCCGAAACGACATTTAGTGTAGAACTTGTCCTTGTTTCGGAATTTACGACGGCAGTACTTTCCACATCGATGGCTTTGGAAACGCAGAACTTTTTCTCTTAGGCTTTTCTTCTCCTTTGCGTTTGGAACAGCACACGTAGAATACTGTTGGATGAAACTCATCACTGAGTCTTCTGTATCCGTTCCAAATTTAGGTGCATCCTTGATCCACAGCAACATATGTATATGAGGAGCACCTCTTGCTTGGTACTCCTTTCTCCAGAAGAAATCCAACACCTCTCCAAGAGGTGGATTCTTCTTATTCATGATGAAAGACATCATAGCTTCAAATATATGATTGAAGTACCTACATACATTGACTGGATCCAAAGAGGACAGTTCTCCGGGTGTCTTGAATTCGATGTTATCTACGTTAGCATTTGCCTCTCGTAGAAATTCAAGTAAGTCTTCCCAGCCATACTCGGCACAGCTCAGAGTGAGGAACCATGTGGGAGTACCTAAGTTCCTCAACATATATTTTAAATCACCATGACGACGGTACCAGTACTCATTAGTACCACGCTGACACGCCATGAGATTAATCAGGTGAGAATCCAAAATACTGTCTTGGACATTGACTTTATCCATAAAGTCACTTGCCGAGATGTTTTGCATGTGTATACCACTTTTCAAGATGTGGTTCACTGCATATGACAGTCCAGACAGATCGCTTTCAAACAGGAGATGAAACAAATAAGGAATGCATTGTCGAAACCTAGCATCTCCTGCATAAAATCGCAAAGTCCGGTATTCAGAAGCAGGAATTTGATGAGGTCGCTCATCATATCTTCCTCCCTGACCTGTTGGAAAAAGCTGTGGGAAACACCGAGCTTCCAAACTTTCCTCCCAAACACTAATGGGACTCCCTTTGGCTTGTTTCATTTGAAACAACTCAATAGCATTCCCCATGACTTCCTTGGAATGCAAAGGATGAACACTATAATGTTCATATATTTCTTCACTAGTAGAGGGTTCTACTTTCTCAATTTGACCAGCACACAAATCGCTATCCTCTTCCTCACTTACTTCCTCTTCTGCAACATATACATTCTTATAGTATTTATTATTTTTTTTCAAATACAATGTTGCCTTTTTAACTTTCCTAACATCTACTAAATCTTGCCATATTTTCTTATTCTTTGTCGGAACCCCATTAACTAAGATAACCAGAGGTTCCTCTTCCACTTTTTCTACTCCAATTGTGTTAATGTTTTTCTTCAAATCTAGAGGCAAATAAACAACTCTTCCCTTTAATCCTCTCTGTAAATCTGATGGAGGCAATTTCCCTGTCTTTGGCTCCATTCTTACAATAGCCTGAAAGGGATGGATACTTTGAATCAAAATAGATTCATAAGTATTTAAATCCTTCAATTCAGAAGGAATCTCAACCAATTCCAGATTATTATGAACTGCTCTAGCAGGCATCTGGTTTTGATTTAATTTGCAACAACAATAACTACACACACGTTGATCCAATCCCAAATCAAAACAATTTTCTACCATCAAGTATGTTGCGAAATCCTTCCATTCACTATTATTTTCCCTTTCACTTTTTGCATATAAATCCACTAACTTAGTCTGATTCTTATAATAAGTGCGTCGACAACACACACAAGTGAAATTAGGCCTCTCACTTGATTTCACCTCAAACGTCGCAATTTCCCTCTGGAAATTATCTGTACTGGAAACCTGTACACTATCTTCCACATGACCCTCTTCTTCTTGCTCAATTTCAACATTCTCCTCTTTACTTCCAAAGTAACAAAACTCAATTTCTTCACATATATTCTTCACATCTATTTCAGAACCATGCAAAAGAGCAGCGCATAATTGTTTAAGCATAATTGCTGGACTCTTAGCATAATACAACATTCTAACTAATTTCCTCACTTTATTATGATGCACTGCTAGCATCCTGAAATGATGAAAAACACTCTGGCATACTCTCCTGGAAAGACAAGCCAGTGAATGACCATGCAAACCTGTCACTTCTCTTACTCTGCAAGGATCTAATTCTTGCAACAACCTTATTTTCTGCTTCAAACTTTTCTTATTAAATGACCGTACAAAATCACAAAGCAAATTGATGGAATCCTGTCGCACACTGCAAATACTACTACACTTCCAGGTGTACACAGGACCCTTAGCACGTCTTCCTAAAACCTCATTACCTAACACCTCTTCTGCCTCTGTTGTCACAAGTTTTTCTTTTTCAACTGGACAACCATCTTTCACTTCATAAGCACGACCACTGGTGTCAACTGCATGCACCAAATCATTATCCTGGAAATAACTCTCCTCATTAAAAAATGCCTCACAGCTTGAACTATGCATCCATTCTCCAGAAAAAAACTTCACAAAAATTACTACGATTAACTATTCTCTTCCATCTACTATTTCTTTTGAAATCATAAATTGCCTTGTTTAGCTTCCTAATTCTATTGATTATCAAAATAAATGACTTACGTTTAATTTCAAATGCCTGATCAATAACTTTCTCAACTTTTTTTTTTCTCTTATAAAAAACCAGTTTCTGTTGACCTTTCTTAATATTTTTTAACAAATTGCCAATTATCCTGTTGCGGAACATTCGTTTACGAATCTCCCTAAACTGTTGTTTCCTTCTACTATCATGCACAGAGTTATCTCTTGCTCTAGCAGTTGTATTTTTCATTGGCCTTTCCTTTCCATTTGAATTCCTTCTCGTTTTATGGACTGAAACATTTTCTGTAGTAATATTTTTTTTACTACACATATTTCTTATGAAATATTTTGTGCTCTTACCCGGTGCTTTCTTCGTGACTTGACAAATCTTTTTGTTAGAGGACTGCTGCTTATTTTCTTTCACCTGCTGTCTTTGACGTTTTGCAGCCTTTCTCTGTCTTTCTATTGTTGGCATGGTGAAATCTTGAAATGATCTGCAGTTGAATCTGTGGTAAAATATAATAAAAAATGTTATTAACCATTATTACCAAACAGTAAAACAATAACAGTGATCAAAAACTTAACACACTACTTGACATTTTAAATAGAAGATTTTTTAGTCCTTGCAAATTTACAATACAGAAATAGCAGAAAAGAAATGACATTTATATTTATGTTACCTGTGCTATTTTATATGTGAATCTGATCTAATTTTATGAGCATATTTTAATATTTTATTGAAGACACTACACATAACCTGCTTTTGAAGGTGTCTTTATTTTTAAATTAAACGGTTTACCTTTTTACTTTTTATTAATTATAAATTTTAAAAATAAATGTTTATATTTCCATAGGCTCAAGCAGGTCAGCTTCCCATCCTATGTCATATAATTCGGACAAATCTGCATCCTCATCACGCTCTTCTTCATCCTCAGGATTTAAATCATCCAAGGGATCAACATCCACTGATGTTTCAATTACAAGTTCAATGATGAGGTCAAAATCAACTGATTGCAGATTGTCGCTCATGTTGAGGTTGTCTTTATCTTTAAAGAAAGATAACAACAATGAGATGTTGCAGAGTAAGAGACAAATCTCAGAGATTATAATAGTAAAATTGTTTAACAAGAGTAATATTTTGCAGCTATTATTTAGCCATGTCCATCAATGCTGAGCAGGTGAAGACTATGTCTAAATTTTCAGTGAACAGGACTCATCTCTTCTTAACCTTGGATAAGCCTCACCGACTCTGTGTGTCCTGCACATACTTAAATGTAAAGGGGCAGATTTATGTTAAATGGCACATCCCCAGGCATGCACCAGTTAACGTGCACCACTACTCTGCCACCCATGGTGTGCCGTATTTACAATCAGATAGGAGAAAGCTTCGTCAAAACCCTGCGCCTGCTTTAAGCAGGCATAGGTCTTGACGCAACATTGTGGAGATGGGGCACCCCTGAGCCTTGCTTGAGCTGCATCGCACTTGCGATACAACTCCAGCAATCACTACCTTTACAGCACAGATACGTCACGCATCTGTGCCATTTTTGCCCCATGATGCCCCGCATTCTAAATGCAGCACACCATGAGTGGCGGAACAGCGGCGCAGGATGACTGACACATCCCTGGTGATGCACCAGTCATCATAAATCTATCCCTAAGCTTCTTATCTTGTTACAGATGAACCGCCATATGTAGCATGAAACTATTTTGCATTTCCTAAATAGCGAATTTTAAGGAATAAATAGCAATTCTTTACCATTCCTAATTTGCAATGAGCAAATTGCTAATTGCAAGTTACCCATTCATTTCCATGGGCTAGGAGGCTCATAGGAATGAAGGTTTAATTTGCGATTAGCAATTTGCTCATCACAAATTAGGAATTTTTCCAAGGGTGCAGGGGTGTCTCAAGAACACCCTGCTGCACCCCTGAAAAAGAAATTTGGGGGCATATGGCACACATACATGCCTTAAGGGCATGTGTTGGCGTCATATGGCACCTTTTGTTTTTTTGAAAAAAAGCTTTTTGAAAAGAATTCACAAATTACCACCAATTTACCACAATAGTTTCCAAATCCTTAATGTCATTTTTTACATATTTTTTGTTTGATACATTGCATTTAAGTAGTCACAAAATTAGCAAATCCTTCAGTGCAATTGCAAAATAAGGAATAGCAAATTTTGCTACTCCTTATTTTGCATCAAACTTGTTTGATACATACCATTTGTCTAATTAACATTCGCAAAGGCCGAAATTCGTAGAATTTTGATCTTTGCGAATGCTAATTAGCTTGATACATATGGCCCCAAGTGAGGCCTGTCTTGCGACATGGTGCATCTTTTGCATCACTGCTGCATCGGTTTCATGTGGTACGTTTTTTTTACACCATGACATATCTGCCTAAATGCATCAATTTGTAATGTTGTCGCCTCATAGCAAATCTTTTGCACCGCCGCTGCATCATAAAAGTGACGCACAGTGGCGCAAAAGAGGCATACACCTATCATAAATCTGTCTCTACCATTTTAAATGATTAATTCAGGATGACGATAAGGTGTGGCCTATCCAGAGGTTTGTTTAAGGTGAGGCCTACTCAGGATTGCAGATTAAAGTTACGCTTGATGAAGAATACAGAGGACATAATACATGTAAAGCTCTACCAATGAAGTAAGTGATGTCCACTTCATTGCGCCAGTCATCATAAATGTATCCCTAAGCTTCTTATCTTGTTACAGATGAACCACCATATGTACCATCAAACTATTTTGCATTTCCTAAATAGCAAATTTTAAGGAATAAATAGCAATTCTTTACCATTCCTAATTTGCAATGAGCAAATTGCTAATTGCAAATTAGCACCGCCGCTGCATCATAAAAGTGACGCACAGTGGCACAAAAGAGGCATACACCTATCATAAATCTGTCCCTAGCATTTTAAATGATTAATCCAGGATGACGATAAGGTGTGGCCTATCCAGAGGTTTGTTTAAGGTGAGGCCTACTCAGGATTGCAGATTAAAGTTACGCTTGATGAAGAATACAGAGGAGATAATACATGTAAAGGCCTACCAATGAAGTAAGTAATGTCCACTTTATTGCGCCAGTCATCATAAATGTATCCCTAAGCTTCTTATCTTGTTAAAGATGAACCACCATATGTACCATCAAACTATTTTGCATTTCCTAAATAGCAAATTTTAAGGAATAAATAGCAATTCTTTACCATTCCTAATTTGCAATGAGCAAATTGCTAATTGCAAGTTACCCATTCATTTCCATGGGCTAGGAGGCTCATAGGAATGAAGGTTGCAATTTGCGATTAGCAATTAGCTCATCACAAAATAGGAAATTTTTCAAGCGTGCAGGGGTATCTCAAGAACACCCTGCTACACCCCTGAAAAAGAAATTTGGGGGCATATGGCACACATACATGCCCTAAGGACATGTATAGGCGTCATATGGCACCTTTTGTTTTTTGGAAAAAAATGCTTTTTGAAAAGAATTCGCAAATTACCACAAACTAGAAGTTGGTGGTTGTTTCCAAATCCTTAATATCATTTTTTACATATTTTTTGTTTGATACATTGCATTTAAGGAATCGCAAAATTTGCAAATCCTTCAGTGCAATCGCAAAATAAGGAATAGCAAATTTTGAATTAAGGACATTTTAAGTAATTTCCACATGTGCAGTGTTTTCAAATTATGATTTGAAAATCGTTTTTGGGGAAAAGTAATGGTTGAAAATTTATGACAAGGACATAATGGTGTATGCTTCTCTATAAGGCATTTCAGTGTCTCTGATGTCATTTTTCCCATATTACATTATAAGACCTTTCCCCATAGAGCACATTCCTTGTAAATATGCTCCCACCTGTGCATGGTGAATTTAGATTTTGACTGTTTGAGTCACATAGCCATGTTAAAAGTCACCCCAAAAAATTGCAAACGCTTTAAAAAAACACATTCATGTGTCTTAAGGACATTTTAAGTCATTTCCCCGTGGACAGTGTTTTGTAAGTGGCACAAAAGAGGCATACACCTATCATAAATCTGTCCCTAGCATTTTAAATGATTAATTCAGGATGACGATAAGGTGTGGCCTATCCAGAGGTTTGTTTAAGGTGAGGCCTACTCAGGATTGCAGATTAAAGTTACGCTTGATGAAGAATACAGAGGACATAATACATGTAAAGCTCTACCAATGAAGTAAGTGATGTCCACTTCATTGCGCCAGTCATCATAAATGTATCCCTAAGCTTCTTATCTTGTTAGACATTAACCGCCATATGTATCATATAACTATTTTGCATTTCCAAAATAGCGAATTTTAAGGAATAAATAGCGATTCTTTACCATTCCTAATTTGCGATGAGCAAATTGCTAATTGCAAATTACCCATTCATTTCCATGGAGCAGGAGGCCCATAGGAATGAAGGTGCAATTTGCGATTAGCAATTAGCTCATCGCAAATTAGGAATTTTTCCAAAGGTGCAGGGGTGTCTCAAGAACACCCTGCTGCACCCCTGAAAACGAAATTTGTGGGCATATGGCGCACATAAATTTTAACAACATTCCTTTACCTCAAAAACGATTTTCAATTCATAATTTGAAAACACTGCCCACAGGGAAATTACTTAAAATGTCCTTAAGACACATGAAAGTGTTTTTTTATTGCCTTTCCAGCATGGTTGGGTCACTTTTAACATGGCTATGTAACACAAACATTTAAAATCTAAATTTCCCATGCACAGGTCGGAGCATATTTACAAGCAACTTGCGCCACAGAGAAAGGTCTTACATTAAAATGGGAAAAATAACATCAGGGACAGTCAATTGCCGTATAAAGAAGCATACACCATTATGTCCTTGTCATAAATTTAAAAACAATTCCTTTTCCCCAAAAACGATTTTCAAATCATAATTTCAAAACACTGCACATGGGAAAATTACTTAAAATGTCCTTAAGACACATAAAAGCGTTTTTTGATTGCCTTTGCAGCATGTTTGTATCACTTTTAACATGGCTATGTAACACAAACATTCAAAATCTAAATTTTCCATGCACATGTGGGATCATATTTACAAGCAATTTGCGCCACATAATTCATAATTTTCTCCTTAAAGCACACTATTCTCTATCTAAATTAAAGAAATATTTTCTCACCTTAGCAAATACTTTGAGTTTGAAAACAGTCTCAGAAACACACCAATTTGTCTTCAGCAGAGCAAAAGGTATGCACTCCAGAGTCTGCAGCTATCAAAAGCACAGAAATGCTGTAAATCTTCACACATATCTCTCATGTCACCCAATCAAAACTCTTCCCTCACTTTTTTTCAAATGAAAACCCTTCCCCCCTCTGCCATTTCATGCCTTTTCTGCATGGCAACCACCTCATTGGAAGACTTCTGGTGTTTGCAAGTTCACACAACTTTGTTGCAATTGAACTCTGAACTCTCAGTGCACCTGCATATCCAGTGCATTCTTTCATTTAATGATTTTTTATTGACCATTCAAAATACATCTTTCAAAGAACACATCCGTGCACCCTAACTTTCTGTTTTCAGCAATCAAAATCCACCAATCACTGTTACTGCTTCATGAACACAGAAACTCCACAGTTTTTTTCATTTTAAACTCTCATTTTTTCAACTGCCATTTCATTGCCACACTTCATCTGACTGCAGGAGAACCTTCTCTCACCATGTTTTCTGTCTGGATTGTTGGACATAGTTATATTCACTGGGCTCAAAGGTACGTTGAAAACAGGAATTTACCTAACCTCAATTTACAAGATGTGGAAATTAAGTGGTTTGGCCACAGAGGATTAAAATGTCACCAATTGATACCATTGGTGAAAACCTTTATGCATTTGCCCAAACCTGACCTGTTAATTGTGCACTGTGGAGGTAATGACTTGGGCACTTTGACTGGGGTAGGTCTGGAAATGCTTTTAAAGGACACCTTTGAGCAATTGATGGCACTTTTTCCTCAGACTGCCTTGGTATATTCAAATATATGCCAAAGACAGAAATGGAGGTGGTCAAACCAATTTTGTCCACAAATTGAGAAGTCGAGGAAGCATGTAAACAAATCTGTTTCAGCTTACATGAGAGACCATGGAATGGGCTCCCTGTACAACAATAACTTGCGTTACTACATGCAAGATATCTACAGAGGAGATGGAGTTCACTTCTCAGATGAGGGCAACAGAGTTTTCACTCTGAATTTAAGAATGTGCATTGGTACCTACTTATAAGTACCTAAATGTACCATAAACCCAAAAGCTCTTCTCAGAGCTACCCTACATCTAATCACTCACAATTATTATTTTACTCTAACATTTTTCACTAATTTTCAACAAAGTACGCTCCCCGGGGCGCTACCCGGTACGCGAACCGGGAGCTAACCTCGCGAATTTTTTTAAAAAAATTGTTTTTTTCCGCACATATAAGCCTCCTCAGCCACCCTCACAAAACCTAGGGTGTCAAGATAAGTCTACCGTGCCCCCTTCTACCCATTCTGAACATTATTTGCCCTCCATTTTGTATCTTAATTCGACCGAAACACAAAATGGTGGACTCCCGTAACGCTTAAGGTTCGCGTACCGGGGCGCTCACCGGTTCGCGTACCGGGTCGCTCCCTGGGAAGCGCACCATCAAAAAAGGTGGGAAAGTAGTTCACAGAAAAGCCACTGGAGACAATTTCACCAAATATAGATTAGCTCATACTACATACCAATCCCTACCATTTTCACAAATTTGATTGGAATTCCATTTAGTCATTTAGCCTGTAGACCTCTCTAAATACCCTGAGGTAAATTACTTCACAAAACACATCTGAAGTGTTGGAATTGACAACCAATGAAAATGTTACTTTCATTTTCTACTTTTTTTACCTGACATTTCATTGGTTATATACCTGAATATATATAAAGGAAGAGAAGAAAACACAGCCATTTTGACTACTACTTCTTGCTGTACATTTCAATAGTATTTTCACTAATTCCTTCAACTTCTTTCTAAAGGTAAGTTTTTATTTTTAAAACTGAAGTATATTGTGCACTATAAGTTAATATGGTAAACTTTTTCTGATAGATATATACTATCCCTCTGTAGTAGTTATAGATTTAGAGAGACTTCTCTGTTATAGTTATGGATGGAGTTAGGCTTCTCTTGTATAATTATGAATTTACTTACGTTAAATCACATACACTTTTTTAAATTCCTACTTCCACTCTGATACTATACACTGCCCAAAGATAAATTCACTGATAAAAAATGCCTATCTAAAATTATTCCCAACATTGCCCTATCTCTACTAATATATATTTTTTTAATCCAAATTTCAGGCAAAATGGAAGGCGAAAACCAAGTTTCTTTTGAAATGGACCTGCAAGAGAGCAGCCAAGAATTGATTGATACAATTGATCAAATTGACATTGAATTTTTCGATGAAACTTGGGACAATGAACTACTGCAATGTGTACAAGCAGTAGATAACCTCCTTGCAAATGAGGACATTTTACACCCTCAGAGACTACAATGTATATTCCATGATAATTATGAAATTTCTGACAATGAAATGTTAGAAAGTTTAATAAATTATGAAACACAATCACAATAAAAAAAATGCTTAAAAAATAAAGAAAATAAAAAATAATCAACAAAACCAACAATCAATTAACATACTGCATTTGAAAAGTCTCTCATTCTTTTTTCATTGTAGTACGCTGCCCAGAACGCTTCCCGGTTCGCGTACCGGGCGCTACCCACGCAAAAAAAAAAAAATTTTTTTTTTTTTTTTTTGCCCCGCGGGGCCCTTTTAAAGCCTCCACATTAAACCTAGGGGGTCAGGGAGGATCTACTATGCCCCCTTATGGTCATTTCCCCCTTTGTTTTGGCCTCCTCTTGTCTCTCAATCCTACCGAGAGACAAGATGGCGGCCGCTACGGACTGTTTAGAATGTTGACAGACACCGGAGAGCCAATCAGCTTCGCTACGCGAAGTTCCGGTACGCGCTTACAGATATATATCTTTTTTTAAACGTTAATTTCTCAAAATCCACTGGAGCACATATATTGAGACCTACAAAAGGCACATCGGGCTACCAGTCCCTACAATTTTGCCAAGTTTCGTGCAAATCCATTCAGCCGTTCGGGCTAAAAGTGAGGCCAACCGCCCTATGGAAAACTCAATGTTAAAAACACGTTTTGGGACCCCCCTTTTTTCTCGGCCCCCCCTTGACGAACCCCCCCCCAAATTTTCAAGGGCTGCTCAGAAACAAAATGTTCCATTTTCCAGAAAATTTCAGCCAATTCCGTCCACAAACACCAAAGTTATTAGACATAGAATTTTCAAAAATCCCATAGGGAAAAAATCCTAACTATATATACCTACTGGCGACCGCCAGTAGGTAATATATATATATATATATAGGAATCCACAATCCTGAAGCGCCGAACACCAACAGCAACGGACACAGCCAGGTACAGACCACAAACCAAGGTTTCACAACGAAATAATGTGCTTTATTCCATCAATGGGGATGGCGGCATGACGCGTTTCGTCCGGGAAACCCGGACTTGATCACATGACAATACCCAGAGACATAAGTGGTTAAATACTGGTAAAAAACGAGACTCCTCCCACAAATGAATAGACATAAAAGTAATATCATTCAGTAAAGAAAGTACTTCATCCACATGCTATGTACAATGTCAAGTAGATGCTAAATGCAAAAACACTGAAATCACTGTACAATTTTAACTGTCTTCAAAACAGGAAAAAATTCTCTTAATAGACATAAAGGGCAAGTGCCCAATGGATAATCATAATACCTTATTTGTATATTATGACTGAACGATAAGAGCCAATCTCAGTGGGGTATGTATTAAAACCAGTAATGGAGTTATAATAACCACAAAAAGTTTTTAAAGTGCATAGAAGAAAAGTGCAGGGTGCAAAATCCCAAAAATGTAGCAACAAACATTGTATATCCAGGTAAGAATCTGGAGCAGATTAAAAAACCTAATAAAGTGCAAAGTGCCAATAAAGTGAAAGAGTCGGGAGTGCATATCTATGATTAATAAAGGGAGGGGGAACTAGGGCAATCACATCTTATAGAATTCATATGGTAGCAGACAATAGGACATACCTATAAACTACAAGTTGGTACAGCTCGGTATGTAAAAAGTCAAACATCAATGCAAAAATAGTATGATGGTCAGAGTAACAGTGTAAATTCATCCATAGATCATCCATAACGAAGTCAAAATAGATTAAAACCATATACAAAAGGTATAAAATCCATTATAAAAAGGTTATGCATATGATGAAATAAAATATTTACAAAAAATTGTTAAGATCTTCTCCCATATTAAGGCCATTGGGGATCTTACTGTTTAACCTCAGAATATATTGACTTTCTAGTTGTCTGAGTCTCTTCTCTCTATCTCCACCCCTCCTATTCACGGGGACTGCATCAATAACAAAGTATTGCAGGTCATTCAGATTGTTGTTGTGTACCAGCCTAAAGTGACGTGCCACTGGATAATTAGGATCAGAGTTCACAATAGCACGTAGATGCTGTAAAATTCGATTGAATACTTGCAACTTAGTGCTACCAACATAGTATAACTCGCACGTGCATCTTAAAACATAGACCGCATGGTCTGTTTTGCAAGTATATACATTCTTTATGGGAATTACTGCATCCGTAAAAGCCTCAACAAACTCGCTGGTGTTCACACCGAATTTACATGCCCGGCATGAACTACACTTACGAAAGCCTGTTTTGCTGGAGTACCAATTAGGTTTAATAATGGTTTCAGGACTAGTTTTGACTAGAGCATCCCTCATAGAGGGTGCTCGTCGAAAAGTAATATTAGGAAGGTCTCCCACCAAAGGGCCCACTACAATATCTGTTTTTAAGATGGGCCAGTTAGATTTAATTATTTGCCTCATCTTTTTGTGTTGGTTGTTAAAAGTGGTAATTAGCCGAATGGAAGATTCTTTAACTGTAGCAACTGCCTCTTCTGGAGTGTCTGAAGCAGGTTGTTGTACCATTACACTTGTTTGAGTTGATAAAGCCCTTTTGAGAGAGTTAGTGAGGTTAGAAACTTCATAGCCTCTTTGTAAAAATCTTTGGTAAGATCCATTTAAACAGTTCATGAGATCAATCTCATTATTGCATATCCGTTTAATTCTTAAAAACTCCCCATAAGGGATGCTCTTAATGAGATGGTGGGGATGGTTACTCTGGGCATGTAGGATTGAATTCCCAGCTGTGGATTTTCTGTACATCCTAGTCATGATTTCATTATTCTTAATGTAGACCTCCACATCTAAGAAGTTGACACTAACATCGCTAATATTGGCACTAAACTCTAGGTTTAAAGAATTGTTATTGATATTACTAACAAATTCTTTTGCTGATGAACTGCACCCTTGCCAAATTATAAAAACATCATCGATGAAGCGCCACATCTTTACAATGCCAATTTCATCCTCCTCCAGACTACGGATGCCACCCAGGACGTGCCTCTCCCACCAGCCCACGTGTAAACACGCGTAGCTGGGGGAGAAGCACGCACCCATGGCTACACCACGCAGTTGCTGATAAACTTCATTGTTGAAAAGGAAAAAATTATTCTTAAGGCATAGATCAATCATACTGATGAGCATTTTACTATGTTCATAGAACTTGATGTCTCTAGTAGATAAAAAATATTCAATAGCATTCAACCCATCAGCATGATTAATAGAGGTGTACAGAGATGTAATGTCCATGACTACAAAAAGATAGTTAGGATTCCAAACAACTTCTTTCAGTTTCATCAAAAAGTCACCAGTGTCTTTTAGGTAACTAGGAAGGGCCTCCATATATTCATGTAAATAGAAATCAACATATTTGGAGAGGGGTTCCAAAAGGCTATTTTGAGCAGAAATAATTGGCCGCCCTGGTATCGGTGTAATGCCTTTATGAATCTTTGGTAAAAGATACAACGTCGGAGTGATAGGAAAATCTTTTTTCAAAAAGTCAAATTCCTTTTTGCTAATCTATATATCTATATATATATTACCTACTGGCGGTCACCAGTAGGTAGTTATAGTTAGGATCTATTTTCAATAGGAAATCCGCAACATTCTATTTAGAATAACTTTGGCGCCGGTCAAAGAATCTTCGTGAAATTTTCAAAACCTATGGCCAGCTCCGGTCCGCCCCATCCTGAAAGTGTCGAGGTGATGCGTCAAGCAGGGGTTGCGAAAAAAGGGGTCCCAAAATGTGTTTTCCCCATGCAATTTTCCATAGGAACCTTTAGTCGCAGCTACAGCTCGAACTGCTGAAGGCAATTACACCAAATTTGGCAAAGAGGTAGCCCTTGGTTCAGACTCGTACTTTTTTGTTAAATGATGTAAATCCATTCAGTAGTTGCTGAGAAAATTTAAAGTAAAGTCACTTATATATCTATGGCCTCGGTGGATCTGCGCACACCCTCCCGTTCACGAGCAGTATGCTAATTGTCTGTCAACTGGCTGTCAACACTCCAAACCAGGAAGTGTTGGCAGGCATGTTGTGCTTGGCAGTTCGGGCTGGACTGTTCCCATGAGGCACAGGGTCAGATTGATTTGCATATGGCCATGTCTGAAATGGGGTGGCTGAGTGGGCTAAAGAATGGTGATGGATTAAACCCAGATCAGTTGACTGGGGCTCAGTGTTTGATTTGCTCAAACGCTCCGTCCATCATCCCCTTTTGTATCTGTAGAACCGAGGCACAAGAAATCAGTGCAACAAGTTTTCAAAACATAAAAAAGGGGCAGGGTAGAAACTCCCTGACCCCCTAGGCCTGCTTGGGGCGTCCCACAAGGACCCAGAGGGCAAAAAAAATATATATATATATTTTTAAACAGCAAAATCCGAGCAGGGTGTGCGGATTCTGGCGTGAAAAAAAAAAAACGAAGCGCGGGCTCCCACGCTTCTTTAATAATTAGTCCCGGGGTGGCCAAATCCTGGGGGCAAAAATATTTAATGTAATGGGGGTCCCAAAGGGGCCCGCAGTCCCGGTGATCGCCACCCCCGGGTCTTTTATAAAATATGTGTGGGCTGCTCACAGCCACCCTAGCCCTGGGGACCGCCACCCCTGGGGCTACAAATAGATGGATGGGGGGGCTCAAAGGACCGCCTAGCTAGCCCTGGGGATCTCCACCCTCAGGTCTTCACTAGTAAATGGGTGGGGGGGCTCAAAGGCCCCCCAAGCCCCGGGGACCACACCCCCGGGGCTTTGTACATGGTGGGAAGGGGGCGTGCGGTCTCCCTCTTGGAGCCCTCGAGGGCCCTGGGGCCTGCCACCCCCAGGGCCGGCTCATACAGTGTCCTGCAGTGCCCACCCCGGGATACTGCTGTTTGCTATGGCAGGGTGGGACCCTCGTGGCTCCCGCCCTGTCATGGCAAACTGTGGTTTGGATTTTGAAAGAGAGAGCAGAGAAACCTCTTTCAAAATGAAAACCCGATTGCTTTTCCACACGGGGAGCTGCATGTCATACCAGGGTCATTGGCACATTAAACTCGCAGGGCTTCATTTGTTTCGGTGCTTGCCGGTGCTCAGCACCGGCATTTAGTTCCCATGGCCGGGTCTACACGTGATATCAGATCACTAAGGTCACAGTCTCCCGGCGAAGAGCTGATATTGCATGTAAATCTTTTCCTGCCTGGGTTCAGTGTTGCCTGATTGGGATTGGTGAGTAAGATATTTACATTTGGAGGCATAAAGACGGCACCGACCCACTGCCACAAACTGCGCGGGTGAAGTCTCTGCCTCAGCATAACAGCAATAATAGTAGCTATTAATGATTGAAAATGGGTTTTAAGCCCACCCTGTTTCTCCTTGGTTGCGTTGAATCGTGAAGTGTTGCCTCCCGAGTCGGACCAGTGCAGAGCAGTGTCCCCACATTTCACCCCCCCAGCTTATAGCGCAGCTACAGCGCTTTGTCGACTAAACAAGCAAACAGCATGTAACACAGCAGCAAGCCTCTGTTTTAAAGCAAATTTCAGTAAGAAAGTAATGATTTCATTTTCTTAACAGGCACTAACTGTAGAGCTAATTTTTTGGTATTTTGAAAATAAAAGCATTTTCGGAAAGCGAGCGGGGCAGGGTTGGGGTGGAGATGGCCATGTCTACTTCTCTGAGTTTTGGAATGTCCACAATCCCGTCTCCCAATTAAATAATAAACAAAGTATTTAGTGAAGCCCACACTGTGAAGCATTTCACAAAATGTGAAGCAGTAGTGTCTGACTGGGATCGATAACGAATTGCCCACTGACGAGCACAGAGCAGGCAAATTGTACATGGGGTTTTCTAACGCCAGTGCCTGCTGCTCGCTCCCTCTCTTGAGGTTAATTCGAAGAGTTGTGTACTCCTTTTGTGTCAGAGTTCGAGTTCGACTCCTCTGTGGATCGCTGACCTTGCATAACACTGGCACGGAGGTTCCGAGCAGGAAAGACTACCACTCCCAGCATGCCGGGAGGCACGTTACGTACGTGGCGCAAGTCACATAATTCCCGGAAATAAGTACTTGCCGATGACATCGGTGTTGCCGATAATTCAAGCTGGATACTGCGAGGTTTGGTAATCCGGAATAGCGGTAAGATCCTTTGTTGTACCTTCGTACCCCGCGCTGGGCTGGGTACAGGAGTTTCGTGGTTCCGTGTTGGAACACGCTGCTTGCGTGTTGTTTGGTCATAACGAAAGCTCTCTCGGCAGAGTGAGCGTTCTTTCCCTGTTGGACGAGACAGGCATTCCGCCGTCTCATTGCGAGGACAAACAAAGATCTGGCAAAAAGCTTCCTATCAGGAAGAGACTATTGGTCTAGGCCTTTTACGAAGCATTCATTGCCTTTTGTGGTCGTAGAAGGAACGGTTTGGGCTCAGACCGTTCATTGGCTTAAATACTTTGCACATGGATTATTGATATGTCTAGAGGTTGCTAGACGCCCATGGAATCTATGAACTATTCAGTTTCAGCAGACTACGTTAAGGGAGTATTAACTTTGCCTGCTGTTTATATAAGATTTGTCTCCACAACGTATTTCTATCTTTTTACCCCAGCACAGGAGAGACGATTAAGGGGTATCATATCAGAGGGATTTGTCTGACCACTGAATTGAACGCATTCATTGTTTGATATGTTATAGAATTGCCTGTAGAATGTCATAGTCTACACCGAGATGAGAGTTTCATTGTATGTCTTTTGTCTCCCATTTCAGTTGGTTACAAACCCTGGTATCACCCCAAATCTTGTCTCCTAAGTTTAAGACCACTGTATTTTCCTTTACAGGTAGGGGTGAGGATATAAAGTATATTACGATAAAGGAAGGGATTTAGGTGGTTCTGTTCTGGGATCACGGGGTGTATTCTAAATACCTGTTATTGTCATTTCAGATCTCGCTCCCCGCTGTCCCCTTCCTTTCCTTCCCTCGCTGGACTACCCTAGCAGTCTGTGTTTGTAACTTCAGACTCTGGGGAGGTTGTGTGGGGGAAGCCATAGGTAATTCAGCACAGCCCCGAAGAGACCAGAAGAAGGAGCCTGACATTTTGCTCCTAATGTACACAGCACTCCGTCCTCTCTGTTTGCTTTCCCTCTGTCATCCAGAGGCCCCTGGGGAAACATGACGGCTTCCCTACAGTTGGGACCTCTGAAAAGCTAGAAGAGCTGGTAAAAAAGTCAGCCAGGGTATTACAACTCAGTACTGAAAATGGCATAAAGTGGAATCAATAATATGCATAATTTAGTGTCGGACTGGGACAGAAAATATGTGCAGGCACCAAAGTAAAAGACGCCCTCATTAGTGAATTAGTCAGCTAGAAAATAAACCAATGTTTGCAAATTGAGGCACCTTTGAATTTGTAAAGAACGCTGTATAAGTACTTTTAAGATATGGAAGTCCTTGTGACTAAAGCGGCAATAAGGGGTTCATAATATGCGCTTGTGAATTCCCTTAGAAGCTCAGGTTTTGGTGGGAACCTGGGATTCTATGGGAATTCACAAGGGCATATTATCAACCCGTTATCGTTGCTTTAGCGGCAGTTTCCTGTCGCTAAAGTGGTAATAATGTTATCGCCGTTCTTTGATAATATAGTCCTACATTATTAGCTACAGGGAAGTCGCTTGCATGCACCTGTGCACCCAGGGTGCTGCACCCCAACCCCTTCCCCCACACTGTGCTCAATTGTGGGTCTTGCACACCGAGGCTTCACTGCTCACCTGCCACCACTGGTGTGTCCCACGACGTGTTGGTGCAAGCCCTGAGTCCTGGGTACGTTTGTTTGGTAGACCAGGTCTTCACAATGGAACGGTGTCTTGATATTGCAATGGAAGGTGTTAGATTGCTCAGGGCATCATTGCGGGGAGAGCTCCCGCTCAGCTCGTCTTGAGCCAATCAATGGAAGTTCTGTAAAGAGAGAAATAATTTATTGGTGCAAACGTCCGGAGGTAAATGAAGGTTTATTTTAAGCTTGATAGAAAAAAGGAGTTTAGTGCATCCTTTGTTTTTGAAGTGCGGTCGACCAACTGTTAGTGGTAATCGTGGTTCAAAGAGGAGTTGGAGTGCACGTGAATACACAAGGTTAAATAATATTATGTTATGGCAAGGTTTACATAGAAAGGAATAGAGCGCATGCTAGAAGCATAATGTTCGCGTGCAATGCAGTGGCGGGAGCCTGTGTGCATGTACATTTAGTAAGGAGCTCACTACAGTGTCCTAAAAGCTGTGTCTGTAGGGCAGCACTGTCCGTTGGCTCAGGTCTACAGTAAGGTCCAGGAGGTCCCTAAAATGAGACCGATGTGACTGAATGAGGTCAGAGATCACATCATTACAGCGGCAACATTACTTTTTGCGCATGAGCACTCAGGGTGATGCTCCCCACCCCTTCGCAGAACCGCCCTCAACAGGTGTCTGTAAGGTAGCCCTGCCTGCAGGCTCAGGCCTACCTTATGGTACAACTGGTCTTTAAAATGAGACAGAGATATGACTGAATGAGGTCAGAGATCACATCATTACGCACAGCAACATCGCTTATTTGCACGTGCACACCCTGGCTGATGCATCCCACCCCTCCTGCAGCACTGCGCTGAAGAGGTGTCTGTAAGACAGCGCTGCCTGCTGGCTCAGGCCCACCTTATGGTACAGCTGGTCTTTAAACTACTGCTGTCGAGCTGCACTGCGGACAGCAGTGTTCATAACTTGAATTCAGCTTTGGATCAACACTACGGACAGCAATGAAATCAGCCTTGATTTAAAATTGGTGTTTCAAATAGTGCACCCTCAAGTTTAGTGATCTGAAAGATAGTATAGAATTAGTAATTGTAGAGTACATACAACTGCACACACGTAATTCTCTGTTTCGCCTCTGCGCACCAAGACTACTGCACCCCATCCACTCCCACTGCCCGGAGGTGAGTGCCCATTCCTGCGCACCCAGACTGCTGCACCCAATCCACTCCCACTGCCCGGAGTTAATTGTCTGTTCCTGCACACCAAGACTGTTGCATCCCATCCACTCCCACTGCCCAGAGGTGACTGTCCATTCCTGCATACCCAGACTGCTGCACCCCATCCACTCCCACTGCTCGGAGGTGACTGCCCGTTCCTGCGCACCAAGACTGCTGTACTCCATCCACTCCCACTGCCTAGAGGTGTTTGCCCGCTCCTGTGCACTCAGGCTGCTGCACACTATCCACTCAAATCGCTCAGAGGTGACTTCTCGCTGCTGCGGAAAGAAGCTTCTCTGCTCACCTTGTGCCACCGGTGTGTGTGAAAGAGGGTCCACACATGCCAAAGCAACCTTCTCAGGCATTGTCAGGATGGCCACGCATCATTGCAGGTTCTACAGGGGTTGAGCTCTGATGGTGGTGTTAGAGCAAAAGCAAGATAAGACTGCGTCATGCGTTCATCAAAGCAGAGAGGAAGAAAGAGAGAGAAAGAGTGTGAGAGTGACACTGAAGAGAATTTTTGCAGGTCACCTTTCTGTCACCGGTGTGTCTGCCACCACATGCCTGGACATAGTGCAACCTGAAGCTCCACATCTGAAAGATAGTAGAGAATTACTAATGGTAGGAAAGTCCAGTATGCAGGAATAAAATCCGTCCCCATCGATCCCCCACGCCCTCCCAATGTGATCGGTGTCTTATGACTCAGATGCACTACCTGTGATATAAGGTACTTAAACGTTCATGTGACCAGCGGTAGGCAGCACTGCTACTAAGCCACCCTGGTGCAAGTATCCTGGGCACCTCGCTCTGAAACATTGCTTGCATGCTCTACCTTTGTCCCAGTATGAACCAATGCACTCAAACCCGATTCCCCAAGTGAGTCAAAGTTATCATCTATAAATCATTTTTGTGCATGCAGAGGAACAAGCACCCTGGGATAGCTGTGCAGTGCTAGGTGCACTCAAGGGTACCTCCTTGCCGAGCTCATCACTCACATCCTTCATGCCTTGCAAGCACCCATTAACACATGCTCTAGTTTAAACGTGTAGAAGAGTAACCTGCCCGCCCCGGAACAGCAAAATTCTCTCTTGTTGGGAGCCAGCCTTGGAAAAGGGTACTCTACACAGAAGAGGAGATCCCTTCTGCGCTACCAATAAGGCTTGGGTGTGGGAGGCAGTGCGGGGGCCGCTCTGACTTATGTCATCAGCTCCAACAGTATGGAAAAGCTTGCACTGTTCATAAGACCATCTCACACCTCACTCGAGGGCTGGGCGTCACTCACCTGTGTCCCCGATGATAATATACTTGAAAAGGTACTGTAGTGTAGTTCCTATATTCTTAATAGTCTCTGCGCATTGGAATAATATATACTATAGATTGGACGTAGGACTGAGGACGACTAGGTCTCTATCGAATATTTTAAACTTAATTGTGAGTGCCAGCTAGCTCAGAGGTCACTAGAAACTTTCTCGAATGAACAAGAAGGGATTAGTTTCTGACAACCGCATAAACATGACAACTTTGTTTCCCAAGAATAAGAAATATATCTCCAGAGTCGCAGAAACAATAGATAGATATTTCACTCAGTCAATCGTGCATGCTTTGTTTCACCAGAGGTGCAGAGAAATAGAGAGACGGCGTTTTCAATAAAAAGTATTTATTGAACAGTCTTCTTTCTCATGCCGAGGAAATGAACTGCTACAATCGTAATACTGGTTGCAAAGTACAATGCGTACAGTACGAAGAGTATTATAAAATAATATTGTAAAAGCATGATATGGTTTCTAAGCCATAAAATACATGTGAAGGTACACTATGATTTTACGTGTGCAATGTGTCTAGTACATTTCACTTCTGTTATAGTCCCGCATTCAAGTGCTGTCTATTTTTGGAAGTGCCTACTGCGTTACTGACACAAAAGTGGCACAACGGGATTGTAAATACGCCAACTAATTTCTAATGCATTGCTATGGAGCCATTGTATATCTAGGCCGCTGTGCTTACCTTGTATATTCAGTACGGCAAACAGTGCGGCCACCAGAGTTCACAACTTGAATACACCTTTGCTTCTACACGTGAAAGTAGACAGCACTGTCTATAACTTTAAAAGAGAAAGAGAAATGATGTCACAGAGAGTGAGAGAGAGAAAGAGAGAGAGAGAAAACAACATTAAAACTGTCTCAAAGAGTCTGGAGTTGAGATTTTTTCTTGAAAAGTCAGACGCAGATTTACAAGCTCCTTGCGGGGGGGGCTTAACTTCAAGGACAAAGAAGAGTGGAACTGGAGGAGCTGTAAGGGGGGACATCAAAGCCTCATTAACAAGCAAAATATCTTTAAAAGACATGTGAAGTACTCGGGTGCGACTGTGTGTGGGCCCAGGAAGCTATCTGATCCTAGCTGAAGTCATGTTAGCCCAAGGTGTGTTTTGCGTGCCTGCTGCATACTACACATTCTCTCCTTTCACAGATAATTTGTCATTATTTCAGAAACAAGCTTCTTTGCTCACCTTGTGCCATTGCCGCCGTACTTCTTACATAATCCATCACGAAGCTCTACATCTAAAAGATATTAAAAGAAAGATGTTATGATTGGTAATTGTTGCAATATTAATTTGGAGTTAGATTACATCGCGCTTTTATACACGTTCATTCTCACATTTCTACAAACTGTTTGTATTGGTCATATTCCGGACATTTCAGCGATTATAAAAACGTTACTGCTATTGGGGAAAAAAAATTATGCATGTAAATTAATACAATATATAGTAGTGCGTTCATCTAAAATACTAAGTTGCGTTTTTGTATCTAGTCAGCTACAACCCTGACTCCCTCCGATGCGTACTCAAGCCTCACTGCTCACCTTTTTGTGGAAAAGACACCTTCTGCATGATGTGGTCCCGATCTCCAGCAAAGAACTCTCATATATGGTGCCTAGTCTTGATATCTCTATGGCTATCAACATACTCGTGCTCCCATCATCATCATCGCAGGTTCTTCACCTGCTCAGTGCTTCGGGCACCACTAACTCAGTGACGAAAGAGGCCACACATGTAGTAGTGGGCCCCCTTGTTCGGTGCTTTGGGAACAACTCTAAAATGGGGTACAACGCGTGCGCTCTGTCTTTTTTATACATAGGGTCATGTGTGTAGTGACGGATACGCTCAATGGGTGTGGTGGGGGTGTATACCAGCCATGAGGGAGTGTGTGTGTCGATCTGACAACTAGACCTTCAACTAAGAAATCACTGTTGTTGTGTTTTCCTGTTAGCGTAAGAGTGGCTTTCTCTTTTCTATGTGACGTTACGATACAGTCACCATGTATGTAGCCTATTTTGTGATGCATTTTTTTGTACAATGCGTTTCAAAAACTAGTTGTGTTAGGGTTCTTTTAAATTAAACTGTGTACTCTGCTTACGAGTTTGTTGAGTGTAGAAGTATTTTTTTTTCTATTTTCTATTCTATCATAATTGTGCTGACTTTTCTCCTTTAGCGTGTAGTACTATATTGTTTTATAAAATGTATAACTGTTGAAATCATCTTTGAAAGAAGATTGGAAGCATGTAAGCTACTCTCTGTGACGAAAAGCAATGTTGGCTGCCGCAGGAAGTGGGGAGCCGGCTGGGACCGTGGAGGCCTTGGGGCTCGTCCCAAGGTTCGCAACGTTACATTTGAGCCCCGGGGGATGGGGTCCTCGGGGATTATAAAAAATTAGTGATAAAGGCTATTTTTTAATGGTAGATTTATCGTACAAGTACCAAGCACGTATGGACGACGTACGGTGTGAAGATTGGAAGCCGTCCCATAAGCGTACTGAAGGAAGAAAAAGAAGAATATTTTTCAGATATTTATGAAATGTATGTGTTTAGATGTTGGGTGGCTCTAAAAAGAGGCCTTGTGTTTATTGTGAGATTTTAGTACCTACAAGTAAGTACCAATGCAGATTCTAAAGTTCAAGAGTAAGACTCTGTCACCCTCCTCTGTATAATGTACACCGTCTCTCCTATAGATGTCATGCATATTGAAACGCAGATTGTTATGGTAGATGGACCCCATTCGATAGTCTCGGAGAAAGGCAGAAACAGATATATTCACATGTTTCCTAGCTTTCTCAATCTGTTGACAATAGTGGTTGGACCAGTTCCATTTCTGCCTTTGGCATATATTAGAATAGACAAAGGCAGTTTTGGGGAAAAGTGTCATCAATTGTGCAAAGGTGTCCTTCATAAGCATTTCCAGACCTATCCCTGTCGAAGTGCCTAAGTCATTGCCACCACAGTGCACAATTATGAGGTTGGGGTGTTGGAGATGTAAAAATGATTTCACCAATGGCATCAATTGGTGCCACTTTAATCCTCTCTGTCCAATCCATTTAATGTCTACATTTGGTAAACGTAGGTCTTTGTGAATTCTTTTCTGTTCTGCGTACCTTTGGCTCCAGAAAATATAGCTGTGTCCCACAATCCACACTGTAAGCATCTTGAAAAGAGGTCTGGATGCACTGTGATAGTCTCTGTAAATGAAATGGTAGTTTGAAAAGTAAGATTTTTCTAAAATGGTGGACAACATGCAGATTTGAAAAAAGAAAAGAAATGATAAGTTGTTTGACAACATTCTACACAGAGGTAGGATGCATGTTTCTGTTTTTTAAAAGCCTGATTTTTATTGGTTAAGAAAAACTGATAGAAAAGAATCTTACATAAAATAAGCTGATATATTCTCAAGTCAAGTACACTTGCTGTTTTAATTTGCAACAATGTATGATACATTTTTCACCTGTGTGCTCATATGGTGTTCCCTGAAGTGTGTCTATGGTAACTGGGAGAATGTGGAATGGTTGAAAGTTTGTCAGTTGGAAAGGGTGCAAAAGTTCAAGCAATATAAGTGTGTTTCGTTTTGATTTAATATAGGAATAAATGTGATATTTGATTTAATGGTATATGTGCGTAGATTGAGTGTGTAGATTGACAGGAAAGGTTTGCTATTTGCTATATGACTTCCTGATCCCCTAGGATTGCTTAGGGGGTTTTACAATGATCCCCAAGGTCAAAATCTTTGATTGCCTTTGTTGAGCCTTTGATGGCCCTGGGGAGCACCACCTTCGAGGTCCGATTCCTGTAGTGTTACAGGGTGCGTATTCCCTGGACACTGCTGTTTGCTATGGTATGGTGAGAGTTCTCTTTCAAGTAGGAAAGCAGATTGCTTTTCATCTGAGAGAGCAGCATGTAAGCTGGTTTCTCTGACAAAAAGCAATGCCGGCCCCCGAAGGAGGCAGGGAGCTGGCTGGGACCGTGGGGGTTTTGGGGCTCCCCCCACGGTCTTGAACGTTATATTGAGCCCCGGGGGATGGGATCCCCACCGGGGATTGTAAAAAATTAGTGATAGATGGTATTTCTTTTTTTACGGTATGTTTACTGTACGCGTACAGTGCGAATTCTGAAAGTCGTTCCATAAGCGTACGTAAGAAAGAAAAAATCAATTAAAAATATATATTTTACGGATATCTATCAAGTTTATGTGTTTATATGTTGGTTGCTTCTAATGAGACCTTTTCTCTTTATTGGTACTTATACGTAAGTGCTTATGCATAGTCTAAATCTGTTTAGTAGCAGTGTTTTATATAGTGCTGAACTTTTGACCTCTGTTGACAGTTGACTTTTACATGATCTGTTGGGGGTAGGGTGGAAAGTTATGTCAGTTGGAAAAGTTTGAAATGATGAACCAATAGAAATGTGTGTTTCGTTTTTAATTAGTGTTTGAAGTATTTTAATTGGTTATTTACATGTATGTATGTGTAAAATGAGAGAGAAAATGTTCCATTTCGTGGTTCTGCTGCAAACACTGAACTAGATAGAATCTGTATAAGAATATCTACTGTGTGAGTGGGATTCTTGTTAATCTACAAATCAATTTGAAAGGTGAGTTGATAAGTTGTACGGGAATGTATGTGGTGCATCTTTGTACATTAAGGAATTATATTCGTCCCTTTTTAAACGTTTTATAGTTGTAAATGTGTTTTGCTATAATGCATGCTGTTATGTTTTTTTGTTTAATATCACATTGTGCATGTGTGTACATTAAGGAATTATATTTGTCCCTTTTTCCATAATTTCTAGCCTCTCTATTTTTATACTCCCCTCTCTCTCTTCTTACTCCTTCCTCTCTCTCTGTACTACTCTCTTTTTCTTATATTGTCCTCTGTGCTCATATTGCCCTTCTTTGTCTTTATATTTTCCTCTCTCGTCTTATTCCTTCTGTCTCCTCATTTTCTTCCCTCTCTCTTCATATTTCATTTTTTTCTTGATACTCCCTGTTCTGTCCTCTTTCTCGTTTCTCTCCCTCTGTATATACTCTGGACAGATTTACAAGCCCTTTGTGCGTCTTTGTTGTTTTATTGTGTTTGTTTTTTTGATGTAATAGTGGCAGAAATAATGTAGTAAATTGTATATGTATTTGGAAAATGAGTCAGTGTTGTTCTGTGGTAAATAAATAATTAATTACCGGTACTATTTTTCTATGCATTAACTAAAACAGATAGCTCAATAAATAAGAGGCTGGATCCGTGATATCTGAGTCAGAATGGCTTTAATCGGATGGCTCGAGCCTAAAGACCATGAAGTGGCATGCAATGGAATGGAATGGCAGCTGCAACGTCTCATTAACAGTACATAGTATATATAGTAAAACATTACAATTGCATTGAATACAGTAGGCGTAACAAGTGACAAACGTAAGATAAGAACATATGGGCGTACAAAGAAGGCGTGCACAGGGCGTGCACGTGGACATGTGATGAAAACGTCACAGAAGTGTCATGAAGTGGGTGGATACATGGAGGGGGCTACCTGGGCAGCTGGAACCTTTAACCTACTGGTGCGCGCAAACGGGCCATGACGTGTAACTAGGGAGAGCTGGGGGCTCTGACTTCTGCACTAGAAGAGGAGACTAAAGTCTGGGATGTCAGAACGACATGTACCTATAGCATATCTGGTATCTCGTGTTTGGAGTACATGTTGATTGAATCGGAAAGTCATCAGGGCAAAGGCTACTTGACACTAAGGCTGGTGCATGCATATATTCTACATGTATTGCGTGTGCTATGAATCTTCTATGGATACTAATTCAGTAATTCTCTTGCATGGAGACAGGAAGACTAGACTATAGCTGGAGATGTTTATGCGGTTCATTAGCTTAGGAATGTGAAGCCGGGGAGCTGAACTGATAACTAGAGGCATAACATATTCTTGGCAGACAGGCAGGCAGGCCAGGCCGGGCACCGCGCTGCTTGGCAGAAAGTAAGCGAAGGGTCAGGGATGCGGGAGGGGCTGCATCGCTCCTCGGAGTGGTTTCAGGAGACTGAAGCTTGAATCTGGTGTCCGGGCCCTTTGAGGCCTAGAAACGGAGACAACTCGATGAATTAACGTGCACAATGTAAAACGTTGGCAACATAGGCCTAATACTCGTTGCTTTCATGAGGACTGGAAGCTGGCATACTAACGTTGGACACAACTATAATTGCGTCTTTATTCGATCAAGGGGGAACATATGCATATCGATCATGCACATATAACATATAATGGGGAACACGTAGGGACACATGACAAGGCAAAATTCAATTTTCCTCATTCCCTCCTTGTGCCCTACGTTTCCTTCAGGAAACATCAATATTCATGATACCGTCTATCTGTTCATAGAGCATCATTTGCTCGTCTCGAATCTTCTTGGAACGGGACTTAGGACTTGGAATACAAGAGGTAGCGCACAAGCCGCAAATCGCAGGGCCACATTGTAAACATAGACAACAACTGAATATGACCATTACTACTATTCCCAGGAATGACAATACTTTCCATCCCCAGGCAGATATTATACTCCAGAGCCAACCGGACCATGTCCAGGTGCCTGGATTCTGGTGTAACTGATGGGCTATTTTGTGAAGTCTGGTTATAGCTGAATAAACAGACGGTGCGTTATTAGGAATGAAAATGCAGCAACTAGATCCGATGACTCTACAAGCTCCGCCCCTATCGGCCAGTATGACGTCAAGGACAAGGCGATTTTGAAGGGCAACAAATCTCATAGCAGATTGTTCCTCAGTTAAGTTACCTAAAGCGGAAGCAGTCTCGTTCACTACTGCTTCAAGGGTTCTGGTTAGCCTACGTATTAACTTACTATTCTGGACAGGACCTATGAAGAAGAAAAAACCTTTATTGAAGTCTGTATACTGTTCTAATGCAGTTTCAGTTTGATCGACAATTGGGGACTCAGTCTCCCTTCTATGTCTAACATGTACTAGATGTGTGTTTCTGTGATAATCGGATGGGGCTAGGAAAACTGGTGGCAGTAGGAAGGCAATGTAACATGTTCCATCCCAATCTAGGGGCAGGCGTACATATGCGGTCTGACCACACACAAAATACGAATGACGTGAGGCTTTGAAATTAGATTTCCCACTGTCACTATACTCGACCACAGTAGTACAATCACTATGTCCTAGATGTACTGAACCATTCTTTCTAACACATAATTCGCCTTTCAATGGTAGGACTGTAATAGCAGGCAAGTCTGGAGTAGTCTCGGACTGAACATTCAGAACCATGAAATTCGAGGAATAATTACCTAGATCATATACTTCATTTTCTAGATCTAACCCTGTTCTATGGGAAAGTCCTTCCTTGTCTGGGAAACATGTTCTATTCAAAAGGGACTTATCGTCTGAGGATGACGTTAACGTAAACCATGCTCCACACGAACCATTGTGTGAAAACGGATAGGGAAAGAGTGGCAGAACTCCCTTCGGTGTCTGGAAAGGGGGGAGTCGACCACACACCCAACAATTAGTGGCATTGCTAGTCTGGTGTGAATAGTGTAACATTCGGATAAAAGTATTGTTGCGCATGGCAATGTAGGATAACTCGTGAGGAGGAAGTTCACTAAAAGTGTGCTCTACTGTATCATTAGAAGACAAATGTACATGTGAATCAATAGGAGGAAAATATACATGTAAAACATAACTTATGCATGTAACCGAAAGACTCATAAATAACATAAACAATAACGTGATTACGCATCTGCTGCGTAAGTTTTTACAGTAACGTATTTTCTTGGAGTTTCGACTAACTCTCTCACTATGGGGGTCTATCTCATACATGTCAGGAACCTGTCTAACCGCTTCACCCGAGAGGGACTTAAACAATTAAACTGTCTGACTTGCTAGACCTCAGCTTAAGTTTATACTCCTGCTGCGGAGTTTTCTCTAACAGGGGGAGTTTAAAGTCAGTATCTGGGCAGTCCTTGAAAAAAGTCTTTGGACGGAGTCCATGAAAACGTTTAACGTGACTGGAGTGGAGCCAGCCCTTGCGGCCCTCCACTTTGACTGCTGTCCTTGAGGTCATCAGAACAAGCTTCGGCTCTTTCCAGCGGGGCTCCAGCGGACTTGAACGATCAAAATTCCGGATCAAAACCAAATCTCCTGGAACGACCTCATGCGGTTTCACCTGGGTGTTGTCTGGAAAGGCAGCCGCAACCTGTGAACGACAAGAGAGTAGTGCAGACATCAAGGAAGCCAGGTAATCTGTCAGCATATTACTGTCAACATCAGTTATTTTACGTGGCATTGGTGTACCCCACATATTCGGGGGACGACCGAAAACAACCTCGAAAGGTGATAGACCTGAACGGGTGTGAGCGACCATTCTCATATAAAAAAGGGCGACTGGCAGTGCTACCATCCAATCTACGCCTTTTTCTGCGCAAACCTTTGCAATGCGGATTTTCAGAGTCTCATTATGTCTCTCGACGAGGCCAGCTGCCTCGGGGTGTCGTACACAGTGGAACTTCCACTGGTACCCTAACAGAAGAGATACTTGTTTCATGAGTTCGGATGAGAATGGTTGGCCGTTATCTGAATACACGACCCTGGGCAAACCATAGTGGGGAAAAAACTCACGAACCAACTGCCTGGCAGTGGTCGCGGCAGTGTAATCTGGGACTGGATATGCTTCTGTCCACCTGGATAAAGCGCATACTACTACGAGGACATACTTGAAACCTCGGCATCGATCCATCTGAATATAATCCATCTGGAGGACTTCAAAAGGGTGGTCAGGAGGATGGAATCCACCTTGTTCCACCGGAATACCTTTACCTGGATTGAACTGACAACATATCATGCAGGTACGTACTTTCTGTTTGGCTGCTGCTCGTAAATGCTTGTTGAACCAAATATTCTGGATGCTGTCTAACATGGCTTTTTCTCCTAAATGTGCTGGACTATGTGCGGTGTTAATAATGACTTGAACCATAGAGTCGGGGAGAAACCATGTGGCTTTTCCCTTCGTCAACCATCCCTGTTCTGTCTGGACCCCTCCTTGTTCAGACCATTTCTTGATTTCGTCGGGGGTAGCATGTGTCTGTATGTCTAGTACATCTCGTGTAGGGTCCTTAACTGTCATACAAGTAGTCTGGACTGGAATATCTGTCTTTGTCGTGTTAACTGGAGTGTCTGGAGTCTGAGCTGTAAGCTTGGCTGTTCGATCTGCTAGATCGTTACCTTGAGAAATGGTGTCAGTGGCTTTCGTATGTGCTTTGCACTTCATAATGGCAATGGCTTTCGGTAAATGTATTGCTTCTAACAGAGCTTGAATGAGGGGGCCATGTTGAATCTTGGTTCCATGAGAGGTCATGAAACCTCTTTCTTGCCAGAGTACTCCAAAGTCGTGTACGACTCCGAATGCATAACGTGAATCTGTGTATATGTTTACTTTCAGGTTCTTGGCTCGTATGCAGGCTTGGGTCAGAGCGATGAGCTCTGCTGCTTGAGCAGACAGGGTGTCAATACGATGTGTTTCTATAACTTCAGTTTCAGTAGTCACTGCATACGCGGCTACTAGTTCTCCTGTACTTGTTCTCATACATGAACCATCCACATAAAGTGTCAGGTCGGGATCAGGTAATGCAATGTCTGTCAAGTCTTGTCTTGGCTTCGTCATGATGTTGATAACTTCCACACAGTCATGTGTGGCAGGGTTTGGAACAGTTGAGGGTAACAGTGTAGCGGGATTTAAAACGTTGCAGCGTCTGATTTCTATGTGTGGCTGAAACAGTGTCAGTTCATATCCTGTTAAACGTGCAATTGTCAAGTGCTGAGTCTGTGTTCGATTTAACAGAACTTCCACGGAGTGTGGGACTTGTACTGTCAGGGACTGTCCTAACACTATGGAATCACTTTGTCGGATAGCTAGAGCTGTGGCTGCAACTGACTTGAGGCACGCAGGCAGAGCCTGGGCTACTGGATCTAATGTGCTAGAAAAATAAGCACATGGCTTGTGTTGTCCTGCTTGATCTTGTGTGAGAACAGACAACGCTGTACCATCACGTTCAGTGACAAAAAGTGTAAAAGGCTTACTGTAGTTTGGTGTCGCTAACACAGGTGCGTTACATAAAGCTTTCTTTAACTCATTAAAAACAAGTGTATGTTCCTGGGTCCACGGGAGGACAGTCGATGCGGCTGCCCCCTGTGTCGTTAACTGTATCAGTGGTTTAGCTAGATATGCATACTGAGGAATCCATTGTCTGCAGTAAGAAGTGAGGCTCATAAAAGCTCGTACCTCCTTCTGTGTCTTGGGCTGTGGAAGATGTGCTATTAACTGGATACGGTCAGGTGTCAACTGTCTACCCCTCTTGGACAGTAAGTGTCCAAGGTATACCACTTGCTGGACACAGAATTGCAGTTTCGAAGGGGACACTTTGTGCCCCATTTCTGCCAGGAAATACAAGACTGTCAGTGATGCTCGTTCGCAGTCACGTTCTGTACGGGCTGTGATCAATAGATCATCGACATACTGGAGCAGGGCAGTGTCAGTTGGCATGTGGATACTGTCTAGTTGTCTTTTAAGTGCTTGACTGTAAATACTAGGACTTTCTGTGAAACCTTGAGGTGCACGTGTGAATTTATAGCTTCTTCCATTTAAACAGAAACCGAAAAGAAACTGGCTGTCTGGATGAATGGGGACACTAAAGAATGCATTCTTGAGATCAATAACTGTAAAGAACTCTGCTTCAGAATCAATGGCTGTCAATAGGGAAGAGATATCTGGAACCACTGGGTACTGGGGTATGATACATTTATTAAGCTCTCAAAGATCAATCACTAATCGATAAACTGGAGGTGCATTTGGATCAGTACGTTTAAGAATCGGAATGATAGGAGAATTACATACATTGGAGTCAGTTTCTACAACCACTCCTTGAGCAATGAGCTCGTCAATAATTTTCGATAAGGCTGCTACAGCCTCAGGTGGCAATTTGTACTGTCGGATTCGGGGTAATACAACACCTTGTTTCAGAGTGACACGATATGGTGTAATGTGCATACAACCTACATCAGTTGGACCTTGTGCCCATAAATGCTGTGGTACATTCAGTAATCTTGGATCAAAATCACGTAATACATAATGACCTTTAAAATCACGTAAAAACAATCTCACACCTTCTGGGGAACAGCATATCACTGCTCCTAATTCTTTCAATGTTTTAATACCTAGTAAATTTTCAGGACATGATTTCGTAAGTAACAAGTCTGTAGTTCGGGACAATGGACCAACTTCTAGGGAAACTGGTTTCGATATTTCATTAACAATAGGCTTTCCTGAAAATCCCAGGGAAACGTTTCTTGAGCCTGAGAGTGGAGCCCCTGGAACCTCGTCATGACTGATGGTAGTCCTACTTGCCCCTGTATCAATCAGAAACTTTCTGTCTTTCCCTAATACTTGACTGTGTACATAGGGACCCTCTTGATCTACAGGAACCTCGATGAGAGGCAAGCCAACCTCCCTCTCTAGGCTGTTTCATGAATACTGCTGATATTCTGGATAATCTGACTGTGCGTACTGGTACATCTGTTGTGTAACGTGTTGCGTGGCAGCTATAGGCTGCGGTACTGTAACTGTCTGTTGTGCATTCTGCGGTGGCTGGGCATTCTGCGGAACATGTTCTTGTCTAGGAGGACGTCGTCTCTCTTTCGTTTTACCTGTAGCTATGTTGTGTTTCAGAACTGCACATTCGTTTATATAATGACCAGGCTGTTTACAGTAATTACAGGTCCCTTTAACAGGAGCTGCAGAATGACTAGTCTGACTCGGACCCCTCTTCTGACTGTCTTGTGGAACGGACTGTGCAACTAGTACTTTCATTTTCGTGTCTTTCATACGTCTCCTTTCGTGTTCTTGCTCTTCCCTGATTCTATTCTGGTGATATTGCAACATCTGGAGCATTTGAGATGGGGTATTAGCTTGCCAAGTACTCTCGACTTTCAATACTCTATTTTTAACTTGTGGTAAAGAATTCTCAACTAGTTTGGTAACAAAAAGATGTGGATACGATTCACTACTTGTTTTCAGACCTCTATTTATAATGAAACATTTCTCAAATCTGGAATAAAAATCACTAGTGTCTTCGTTTTGTTTCTGTTTACAGGCTGAGATGGCATCCCAATCTTCCTTTTTCGTGGCTAGTAATCTTGGCAAGACTTGTATTAACAGTTCGGGCAACTCTTTGGCTTTATCCCCAAGACCAGTACCTGGGACTCGTGCCTTATCTTCGGTCTCTAACGCGGTCCAATCTATCTTTTTCTCTCCCACCTCCCATTCTTTTTCTTTCAGTTTTACATATATGCCCGCAGGCAACAAGACCTTTAACATTTTAATGATATCTGGATACGTGTATTCTCCCATACGGAGCATGTCTTTTAATTCTCGATGGAACCCTGCTGGATCTTTATCGTGACAGGGTATTAACTTTTTCATTTCTAGTAGTTCTATTTTCGTGATAGGGGTGTAAACAAATACTCGTTCGAAATTACCTCCCGCTCCCTTAACTGGATGCACTTCTCGCAACGGATTCTGTCTGTCTATGTAGAACGGAGGTGAAACAGGAACAAAATGTGGAGTCAGGAACGTTCTGTATTTGTGGCGCTGTTCTAAAGTGACACTAATTAGATCGGTACCTAGACCTTTCCATCTGTTTAGTAGTAACTCGTTCAATACAGTATATAAGGGACCTGGATCAGAATGCTGACTCTCGTACAGTGTGATGAGGTGCTGGATCATATACATACCCACCAGTCGCTGCTCGGCTGGGGGTAGTTTCAGAAACATTTGGGCCACTACTTCGTCTGGAAACGTGGCAGAATCGCTAACCCATCGGACTGCTGATCGGGCTAGTTCTTGATCATGCATGGTACTAAGTTCACTGTAACCTATTCGTAGTTTCAGAACTTTATCTGTAGCCTGGAATACTTGTTCAAGAGAACACTGTTCAGGTACGGGAGGAGGAAAAACTTTCTTGTAATCTAGGCGTGAATGTCTATCGGAAAGTCTCGCTCTACCTACATATGCTATTCTGCTGGGATTCTCGGTGTCTACATCTTCATCTGAAGAATCATTCTCTTTGTCTGCTACTATTCTTGCTTTCTCTCTCTCGTGTATACCTATAATTTCTTTCCGGATCTTTCTGTACATGGTTTCTATACTATTTTGTGTCTTGTGTTTTCCGTCTGCTATATTGTCACTCCATTTTGTCAGGACTTTCATCTCTTCTGGACTTTTATCAGGACGATCTTGTTCTCTTATTAAACAATTTATTAGAAATTGCAAAATCATGCCTTGAATCTCGACTTTCCTGTGTGCCATAGCTTCGTGAATACTTTCTGGGTTCTCCCCTGTTCGGATAAAATGATATATTCTGTCTAAATGTTCTTTCATATCTGATATGGTGATCAAGAAGTTTGCAACTCGTCGTAAACGTACGGAATATAATATCATGTGATCTTCGCCTGGCACTGGATCATATCTACAATCAGTAAGGAACTTCTTGAGGGCTTCGTACGTAGCCACTTTTGGCGTACGCTGTAATGCTGCATCTCTCAGCGTCAGGCGCTTTGTTTGAGGCGGGGTGGTAGGAGCACCTCCCCCTGCTCCTCCTGAATTGGAATCGTCAATTAATACTGGGTGTGCGGCTGCTGGTAATGTGACTGGAAAAGTAGGAGTACGTAACGTGGGTTGGTCCTGGGGGACTGGCGCATGGACAGGACCAACGACTGGAGGCACAGGAATTACATTATTAACAGGAGGCTGGACTTGAACTTGGACTGGCGGGTTAGGATCTGTATTAGCATATTCTGGGACAGTGTCGTCTAAATAGAAAGAAAGAAAAATTTCGGCTGCAGTCGGTTTATGACGCAGCTTAGTCGGAACCAAGGGTGGCGGTAAATGATGGAGTGCTTCCGGGGTCGCCTTCGGCAAACCCTCGGCGAGAAGAGGATACATACCTTTAATAAGGGCATTTCTCTGTCTGTCTGACTGTTCTACTCTAACTCGTTCACCTTCTTCTAGTAGTTCCCTTTCTTGGGCTTTTTCTGAGGATTCCCTACTCACTTCTGCTTTTCTGAATTCTTTCTCGGTTCTTTTATGGGATTCTTTACGCCATAACTCTATGGCATCTTTCTGGGACTGTCTGGCTTTCTTTTTCCATAATGCTTCTTCTACTCTCATGATGCACTCGGCATCCCATGTTCCTGATACAGGCCATCTATATTTCTCTTCAAGATGTTTGGTGTAGTCCACCCTTAAATCTAGATACAGTATGGCATCTAAGCCATGCTTATGGTACATGAAATGTCCAGGACTGTCCCTGGGAGGGACAGGAACTGATTCTTCGAGTAACCCTTTTCTCGTTTTTATCTGACGTAGTTTCGAAAACAGCGGCATATTTGAACCGTACTTGAACTTGAACACAATACACAATGAACACAGTAATGACTAGCAAAACAATCATACATACCACGACATCAAGAACACATTAATAACAGTTCGAACAGAATACTACCTGATACATTGAAGACACAATACTTGAATTTCTCGAGAACGGACTTACTAGAATTACTGGATGCACTGCTAAAACAGTACAGAACATACCGGTCTCCTAAAGAGACACGTCATACCGTATCCACCTAGGTGAACACGTCGGACCGGATCTGTGTACCCAAACCCGTCGGACCGGGCACAATTTAATGAACACCCGTCTAGATACCCCCAGCAACGGTACTCACCGGGAAGCAAATCTTGAAGGCCTCGGACTGGACTGGACTGCTACGACGTCTAGTTACTGCTACGCACTACGCATGCGCTTCGGGCTTCGGGCTTCGGTTACAGGTGGGCCTCCGGATACCTCGGACCTTGCTCTCTCGGCTTGGGCTCTGGTCGGAACGACCCGCCTTCCTCACCGCCTCGTCTGGATGCCGGACCGCAGTCTCCGTCTCCTCCGTGGGCCTGAGGGAGACTTGAAGCAGAAATATCTGCACGTGCACGGTAGAGGTTCCGTCACGGCTGTAGAAGGGTCAGGGGGCCTGCGTTACATCGCCGGCACGTGGGGAAGGGGCTCGTCCCTATTCGGGCGCCATTATGTGGTAAATAAATAATTAATTACCGGTACTATTTTTCTATGCATTAACTAAAACAGATAGCTCAATAAATAAGAGGCAGGATCCGTGATATCTGAGTCAGAATGGCTTTAATCGGATGGCTCGAGCCTAAAGACCATGAAGTGGCATGCAATGGAATGGAATGGCAGCTGCAACGTCTCATTAACAGTACATAGTATATATAGTAAAACATTACAATTGCATTGAATACAGTAGGCGTAACAAGTGACAAACGTAAGATAAGAACATATGGGCGTACAAAGAAGGCGTGCACAGGGCGTGCACGTGGACATGTGATGAAAACGTCACAGAAGTGTCATGAAGTGGGTGGATACATGGAGGGGGCTACCTGGGCAGCTGGAACCTTTAACCTACTGGTGCGCGCAAACGGGCCATGACGTGTAACTAGGGAGAGCTGGGGGCTCTGACTTCTGCACTAGAAGAGGAGACTAAAGTCTGGGATGTCAGGACGACATGTACCTATAGCATATCTGGTATCTCGTGTTTGGAGTACATGTTGATTGAATCGGAAAGTCATCAGGGCAAAGGCTACTTGACACTAAGGCTGGTGCATGCATATATTCTACATGTATTGCGTGTGCTATGAATCTTCTATGGATACTAATTCAGTAATTCTCTTGCATGGAGACAGGAAGACTAGACTATAGCTGGAGATGTTTATGCGGTTCGTTAGCTTAGGAATGTGAAGCCGGGGAGCTGAACTGATAACTAGAGGCATAACATATTCTTGGCAGACAGGCAGGCAGGCCAGGCCGGGCACCGCGCTGCTTGGCAGAAAGTAAGCGAAGGGTCAGGGATGCGGGAGGGGCTGCATCGCTCCTCGGAGTGGTTTCAGGAGACTGAAGCTTGAATCTGGTGTCCGGGCCCTTTGAGGCCTAGAAACGGAGACAACTCGATGAATTAACGTGCACAATGTAAAACGTTGGCAACATAGGCCTAATACTCGTTGCTTTCATGAGGACTGGAAGCTGGCATACTAACGTTGGACACAACTATAATTGCGTCTTTATTCGATCAAGGGGGAACATATGCATATCGATCATGCACATATAACATATAATGGGGAACACGTAGGGACACATGACAAGGCAAAATTCAATTTTCCTCAGTTCACTGAAATGTAGTAATTATATACATGGAATATGTATAGTCACTTAAACGTTTTTCAGTAGTAAATGGTAAAATGCATGGTCTCATATTTTTTTGTCTAATATCACACTGTGCATCTGTGTACATTAAGGAATTATGGGGCATATTATCAAGCCTGGGTGATAAAACTATCGCCGCTTTATCGACAGGAAACTGCTGATAAAGTCGCGATAATGGGCTTGATAATACGCTCTATGGAATTCCAATTGAAGCTCTTGTTAGATGTCCTTCACATGTGTGAAACCTATGGTTTTTTCAGTGAATATATATATATATATATATAAATATATATATATATATATATATTTTTTTTTTTTTTTACTGAAAAAAACATATGTATTAGGGGTGTTATAGTTAGCTGGATATTTCACTCATACAAAACCATTGAAATTCCTCCATTATAGTTAGTTATACTAACTGTAACTCTCGCGCCCACAATCCACTGGTGATGATGTCACATATTACATCACTCATTACATGGTCAGTGACATCACTCATGACATCACTGATGACGTCTCAAATGACATCACTGATGACATCACTGATGACATCATCCAGTGAATGTGTGTCTTGCTGATGACGTCATATATTACATCACAGTAGTAAATGTGTTTTGGTAAAATGCATGGCCTTATAATTTTTTGGCTACTATCACACTGTGCATCTGTGTACATTAAGGAATTATATTCGCCCCTTTTTGCATATTTTCTAGACTCTTTTGTCATACTCCCTCTTCTCTCGTCTTACTCCTTCCTCTCTCATTATACTATCTTCTTTTTCTTATATTCAGCTCTCTTTTTATACTTTTTTTATTTCATACTTGCTCCTCTTTTTGTATTTTTCTCCTACTCTTTATATTCTCTTGTGTCTTTATATTCACCACTGTCGTCATAGTTCTTACTGTCTTTTCATAGTACTCCCCCTCTCCTTATACGCTCAGTCTTCCCTTATATTTGTCTTTTCTCCACATTTTTGTCTCTGTGTCTCTTTACATTCCTTCCTCTTTCTTCATGTATACTCTTCTGTTCATATATTCTCTGTTTCTTCTTATTCTCGCTGTTCTTTAAAGGTAGTCGTTATTGTTTTATCATACTTTTCTTTTTCTTCTCATACTCTTGTCTCTGTAGTCACATTTCTCCTCTCTTTTGTTATACTTTGCACTATCTACCAATATTGCCGTCTTTTCTTATTGTCATATTCCTCTCCTCATTTTCCACCCTGTTCTTATACTCCCCCTTGTTTTCATATTCTCCTCTCTCTTCTCTTACTTCTTCATGTCTTGTCATACTACTGCGTTTTTCTTATATTCCTTTTTGTCCTATACTCCCTCTCTCTGTGCTCATATTTTCCTCTTTTTCTTCATATTTCTTTTCTATTTTATTTTCTGTCCTCTCTGTTTATACTTCTTAAATCTGTTCATATTGTTTGCTCTCTTCTCTTACTCCTCCTTGACTCCCTGCATACACTCTGCAGCACTTTCCTCACATTCTCCGTCTTTTCATACTGACCTCTCTCTTTATATTTGTTTTTCTTGTCATACTTCTGCCTCTTTCGTCATAGACTTTTTACTCTTCATAATGCTCCATCTGTTTATACTCCTTCTATTTCCCCATACTGTATCCTCTGTTCTTGTACACCCCTTTTTTCCTTATGGTACACATTTTCTCACATTCTCCGTGCTCTCTTCTGGTACTGTTCTCTCTCTCCTTATACACACTCTCCTTTGCTAGTATTCCTTTTTTGTTCTCATAGTTGCGCGTCTTTTCACACATTCCTTCTTTTTTCTAAGCATGGGCGGATTCAGCGAATCTGGCGTACGCGAACTTGCGTATTTACGGATTCGCAATCCGCAAGATCCGCGAACTCTCGCGAATTTGCGGATGTTTGTGTTTTTTGTGTTCGCAAGGGTTCGCGAGGATTTGTGTACCAGTTCGCAATTGCGAACTTACTTGTCGGCTCGCAACGGCCGCGACTATGTTGTTTCTACGTCTGGTTCATCATCACAGGTTCACAGCACCCTCTGTTTCACCACTGCCACCCTCTGGTACACCCATGCCACCCTCTGGTACACCTATGCCACCCTCTGGTACACCCTCACTGCCACCCTCTGGTTGGTTTATCACTGTAAATTATGGGGGTGAAAAAAAGCAAGCACACCTGCCCTGCTTCAACTGCCATGAATTAATTTGGGGTTGATTCATGTGTCAGTGATTTTGAAACTTCCAGTCTGGCTGGCACCTGCTTCCTTCCTTATCTGTAATTTGCTTTCTGTTGCAGTGCAATTTTTTTTCACAGGACCTTTATGGCCTACTTGTAGCTATTCTATGAGCCTGCTGTTTGGGTCAGAGCAGGGTCATAGAATAGTTGCAAATAGGCAACTGAACTCTGGAGGGTCCCCTCAGGAAGCACTAGAGTGAATGGTTACTAATGTTAAGATTGAACTTTTGCACCTGCTGATTGCTTTCAGTTCTGCAAAAATCATTTTTCTGCAATTTCGCGTGATTTGCGGGGCGCGAATCCGTGCGAGATCGATTTCGGAAGCCGCGAATTCATGCGAATACACGAGTTGTTTTTTTTGCGGCGTGTATGTTCGCGTGAGTTTGTGCGTGTTCGCAAGGCGCTTGTAGCGCTACGTTTGCGAAGTTACCCTAGCGGTCGTACATGGGCGCGGCCATCTTGTTTGCGTGACGTAATTCCATTTCCGGCCGCTATGTGTAATCTCGCAAAGTGTGCGGCTCGCTAGTACAATTTTGAGCGTGATCGCGAGGAAAATCTCGCGCGAACTTACCCACGCGGTCGTGAACGGGCGCGGCCATCTTGTTTCTCATTCATTGCAATGGTTCTGGGCATGCTCTCTGTATCCTTTCTTAATCTCTGCCATCCTTTGCTTTTTTTGAAGTTTTTTTTAATCTATTTTACTTATTATCTATCCCTCTATTTTTCTAGCTCTATATTTTTGTGTTTTCTGCTACTTTTTGTTAATTTTGAACTACTTTTTTTAAACACTTTTATTTTCTTCTTCCCTGTTCTATTTCTTCTTTCTTATTTTGCTTCCTTTCTACCCAGACCATGGTAAAGGGAGCCGGGAAGAAGCCCGCAAAGGGGAAGGGTCCCGCACCCCGTGCCCGGCTCCCTTGCAGGCGTTTGAAGGGGGAGACAGTGACAGCTCGGGAGATTTTTAGTGCGGAGGAGGTGGCCGCACCAATATTTCACGTCCAGCGCCGCCTCCCCAAGACCATCATGGGAGGCGGCAAGATCGCAACCGGCTACGGCATCCGGGAGCGCCGGAAGCGGTGGGAGAAGGTGTGCCGGGCCATGTTGAAACTCTCTGGGGTCCGGCGCACTTATAACCAGGCCACCCACCGCTGGACAGATGTCATGGACCGGGAACGCGACTTGCTGGACGTGCTTGGCGTAGAGATCCCCGGGCTTGGTGAGTAGTAGTAGCTATTTCTAGCTATTTCATCACTACTCTGTTTTATCCGGCTCTGTTATTTGCAAATGTTTGTTTTTTACCAAGAGCAATAATGCTGCCGATTACATTGTAGGTAAATTATATTTCAAAATCTTCTATGCATTTCAGGTGCACTGCTCTCCTTCTCAGTAGCCTTGCTACTATGCTTATTTGTTTTGTATTTTGTGTTCATTTCATTGGCCTGAGAAATTATGTATGAGTGTAGTGTAAAGAACTGCGTAATGCTAGACACTAAGGATCATATTTTCAATTACCGGCGCATCCCTGCAAAGTAGCAGGGATGCGCCAGTAATTGTGCGCCATGCCACCACCACCCATGGGCCCTAAACGTCACAGAAGCCTTACGCATCTGTGCCGTAAAGGCGGCGCATTGCTGGAGTTGCGTGCCAACGATGGCGCAGCTCCAACAATGCTCTGGGGTGCCCTATCTCCCCAATGCTGCATCAAGCCGTACGTCGGCTTCAAGCAGGCGCAGGGTTTGAGTCACGCATCATTGTCCTAAAAGTGACTGATTGACATCTTGTAGATTTCCCTCAGCCACTTTTAGGATTCGTTCCTGCGCAGGAACGCCCTCCCTTGCGCCGGAATGCCCCTGATGGCGCAGGGTTTTACAACGTGATGCATCTCCCATATGCGTCACTTTGTTAATATACGCCGCACCATGGCGCCTCTTTTGTTCTGCCGCTGCGTCACAAAAGTCACGCAACAATGGAGCAAAAGAGCCGCAAGGGGCTTCAAAATCAGCCCCTACAGACTCAAGTCCAGTCCTTCCTTTAGACACATGGCTATAAGAAGAAATAGTGGTGGTGGTCGGTGGATTTATAGTTTGAGTATTCACTGATCTGCAAGCACGATGGACTTTGTCTGTCACTTCGCGTGCTGCGGACTGCTGCCTGCCAGGCCAAGGTAAACCTTTTTAGTAGTCTGTTTAGTGAGTTACATTGGAACTTTCAAAGTCAACGGTCCGCAAATCAAGCAATACTAATAACGTAGTATACCACATGAGATCGGTCAATATATCCCTTGGAATAGTTGTCTATCTATTTGCTATTTCGCCAAAATATTTTGTATTGTTATTTTGAAATGTTTGATTTGGTTGACAAATATCATCCATGTTTTCTGGTCTTTCTTTCTTTCATGTTGTACATCAGCTTCCCCCAGGGGCAAGAGGAGGACACAGGAGGAGGAGGAGGGTGCTGTTCAGGATGCGGGCCAGGATCGGGCAGGCGAGGGCTCCTTTGCTGGCCCCAGTAAGTTTTAATTTTAATATAGAGTACCTATTTTTTCCTAGCGTTCCTCATTCGACTTTTTCTAAATCGTCTTTGATGTTCTTGTAGACTGGATCTAAATTCTTATCCTGCCTCGACTATGACTCCCTGTGGTATTACTAGATTATTCGTATTAGTCTGTCTGTGTAGCTAACTAAGATTGCACATTTGGCAATTCCATTGGACTCCCATTCTAGTCAGCAATAGCTCTATGCACTGAGTGCAGACCTCTGGGATTGTCCATAATGTCTTTTCAAGTCTTCGAAATGTTTATGCTTTGACAATTGCCAACAATAAAAAGGTGAATGACCACCAAGAAAGAATAAGATACTACTTTACTTTTGTTTTGGATACTAGGACAATCCATTCTACTACTGTTGCAGGGACAAATCTGCACAAACAGAACTATGGACACGAAATAATGCAATACATTATTACATTGTATTTCGTTTTTTTCACATTTCTTTATTCCTCCTAGACCAAATCTTATATAGTAGTGAGTGGTGTATTCTAACATTCTTAAATGTACTTTGTAGGTGGAACATCTGGTGGCGGGGCCAGCGCGGAGGTGGTGGTGTTGGACGAGGACTCTGGGGAGGAGGCGGTGCAAGTGCCGGACGTTCCTGTGAGGGTTCACACGGTGGTGGCGGGAAGAGGTAAGCTATATATTCCTTACTTATTGAGATTGAAGACTGCATAGTGTGCTCTCTGCACAGGTGTATTATAAATCAACCAGGTAGTAGCCTCCTCTAAATGTACTTCGACTTAGCTGTGAAGTTTTTGGCGAGAAGAATCCCAATAAGATCTGGGATGAACTTGATGGATGGGATGAACGAAAAGAGAAAGAAGGGTGTAAGTAAGTGTGGAAGGACGAGAAATGTAATGATGGCTGGCAAAGAAGAATGATATGTGTTTGCTTGGTCCCCGAGGTGGCTGGGAAGGAAAAAAAATGGTATGGTGCATGGCTGGGTGAATGATGAAGCAAGGATGGGTGGAAGGAGAACAGCCTGGGTGGGTGAAACAGAAACTGTATGTGTGCATATACTTTGAATGGATGGATGCCTGGATCATGGTATTATCTGACTCTTAGATAGCATATGTGTATCTAGAGAGAGTAGACGGTCACTGGATGAACTAAGTGTTACCTTGAAGAGCATGTAACACCGCACCCGCACGTCCGTTCCAGTGTAGGAAAGGCAAGGAAAAGAAGTTGTAATTTTGTCCAAATACTACCATGAATAGTAGCAGTAGTTTGTATTGCAACTGCAAGCACAGCGTATATCCGGTTCTTACGGTGGACACTCCCTCCCTACCTCTCTTAATAACTTTAGTTTAGTAGTAGTACGTCATTCATGTGTGGGTGTATCACTGTTCACTCAATAATAAGCAAAGCACCTAAAGTCATCCCATATGTCATCAAATACATCCCATGTGAAGTGATAGATAATCAAATTATTTAGCTTCTTTATTTTCCTTTTCTAGTACTCATTTGCACTGCAGGGTGAAAGCTAAATTAATTAAGCAGTAGCCCTTGTAACAGAGTATTCTCAGTGCCACCCGTAATAGAAAAGGAAGAGCTTCACCACCTGCATGTACTGGACCGGTACAGTAACGCAAGTCTGTCTCACTCATCATGGTGTGCGTCTGTTTTTCTCGGGTGCAAGTTCACTGCGCTGGCATTATGCCAGCTTGCATAAGATAACGTACCAATTTTCCTAAACAAGAGAGAAGAAGAAGAATAAGACTGGTGGACTGTCATAGTCGACTGTAATGGAAGTCCATAGTGCTCGTAGAATTAGTTCCTTAAACTCCCACTAATGTTAGAGCAAGGATGAAGAAGTGGGAAGTTAGATAGATACTGTCCTCAATAGTTATGTACTGTGCTTTCAATTTGCTACTTGTACTGTGACACAATGTTGTGCTCAATCACTTTGTGTTATTAATCTTAAGGAGCATTGGTTACAGACTATGTCTTTCTTTCTTCATATAGTTGCTCCTTCCAAATCAACTAGACCATCACGGAGGGAGCAGGCTCGAATGGCCCGGCAACGGAGGCTGGATGCCACTGTCGCCGAATATCGGCGGCTGGTGGCCCTGGAGGAGGAGGACACGCAGTCAACCGGTACAACATCCACTGGTACAGCTGCATCCTCCTCCGTGCACCCACAGGCTGCCAGCCAGCGCAGTGGTCCAGCGGTACGGAGCCGGGCTACCAAAGCCAACCGCCGAGCAGCAAAGCCACCAGCTGGCCCCCACAGAGTTGCAAGGCACGCCAGCGCCGCTTAGGACTCAGAGTGTCCTACCTGGAGCAGGAGGTCCTTAGCTATAAGAACTTGGTGGAGGGCCTCCACTTCGACCATGCCACCCTCCGCAAGGAGTATGATGCCCTGGCCGCTAAAGTCAACTGCACCCTCCCGTAGTGTAGTGTCCCTTGCCCCTTTTTTAGAGACTTTTGGGGGGTTGGATTTGGGAGTTGGGTTCTTTTTAGGACTTTTGAAAGACAATCGTTGGGGTTAGGGAGGGTCTTGAGGGAGATTATTTTGTTAGGGCTACATAAATATACCTTTTGAAACTTTATCTGACCATACCTGTTTTTTACTGCTTTTGAGTCTGGTGGGTGGGGGTTTAACAGTAAGTTTGTTTTCCTGAAGAGTCCTAGGACTTTAGTAGTACTACCGTCAATCTCTCGTCTAGTCCTAATAGTCCATTATACTACCTCCCACCAAACGCTTATCTTACCTGTAATTTGTGTTTGAAAGTAGGGCTAGGCCCAGGGCTGGCTCCACGGGAAATGGCGATTAAGGTTGGCAATCCTGGGCGGATGAAATTTCCTCATTGCGGTGGTACTAGTGGTGTGACACAGTGGCAGTTGCATGCATATGGAAAAAAAGAAAATGAAACCTGGTTTGTCCTTACTATAGCATTACAACAGTACGATAGAGAATATAGGAGGTGACAGTTCACTAGAATAGTGCCACACAGAGCCTAACAAATGGTAAAGTAGAAAGTATAACTAGTACTTGTGTTGAATTTCTTTGACATTGGCTACTACTACAAGAAATAGTACTGAAGCTAGCTGAGTAAGTCTAGAATATATCCTCGGATTCCTTCACCAGCCTGTTGCTATGACCTTATCCTCCCCAGCAAGTGTGTGGAATTATTGATGTCATTTAGTCACACATCAAGCAAAAACACACAGCCCGGGGGGAGACGGTTAGGGTTTGGAAAATGGATGGGAATGGGGGTTTCTTTTTGGGTAGGTTTTGTTGAGAGAAAAAAAAAGCACAGCATTGACAAACACGAATTGAAGAGAAAGAAATCTTTGGGTACAAAGCTAACTATAAATCTTTTAAGTGACATAAATGAAGTGCATGCCCTACTGCATGCATTGTTACTGAAAAGTAAGTAGTACTAAAATGTGACAGTACAGGGCTGCAGCGTTTTCACTTGCCTATCTCTGCACTCAGAGAAACACTTCTTACATTAAATGAGGTTTAAAAATTAGCCGAAGTAAAACCTATAGAATGGCTGTAGGGATCAATTTAGAAGCAGAGAGAGATCCAAGAAATGCAGTCACACTCAGAGAAGAAAACAATGGATACTGTATCTGTATGTTGTTGTTGTTGTAGTTGTCCTGTTGAATTTGGTAAGTAAGTTGCATGCAGCAAACAATTCCTCTTATTAGCGGCACTCCTCCATTCCAGCTGACGCTGCGTCCAGCAATGTTGGTGAACAGAAGACACCCTGTCTACAGCCTGCCTGGCGGATGCTGAATTGCGGCTCGCTAATGTGAAGCCTGACTCCATCCTTTTTTCCCCATTGCACAGACTGAAACCCGGCCTAACGAGCCCTAAGTTAAGAATAGTGGCAAAGGCTTTCTTTAACTATGCCAAATCCCCCCTTTCCCACCATACTACTGCTTTTGAATCTGGTGGGTGGTGGTTTAACAGTAAGTTTGTTTCCCTGAAACTTAAGTCTGTGTCATTTTCTTCCTTTAAGTGTAAATGGCTAAATCTTTTCAACACTAAGTGCCTCTCACAGAGTAAGTGATCCCCCCTTTCCCACCATGGATTTTCTTCAAGTCGCTTGCAACAAAAATTACACATTCCCACAAGTGCTCTAAAACCCCAGAACTCAGTTGCAAAAACCAAGAACACCCCGAAACACATGCAATCCTGCTGCTAGGGCTAACCCTAACGAACCCTAAGTTACAAAAAGTACCAAAACCTTTTTCATCATGGGTGTTGTTAAAAGCAGTTTTAGCCGGTATTAGACCTTCCCAGCAATGGCCCCAGAGCCGTCAACCCAGGCGAAAACAAGTAGAAGACCCCCAAACAGCCAAAAAGCAAAAGTACAAAAATGTGGACTTTGTCACTTTTGTGAACATTTCCAAAATCACTCAGCGCGCGCTCTGCAGCTAGGCACTAACTCCCCTCTGCCTCCATGGATTTCCTTCAAACCTCTTGCTATCTAAACTATCCATACCCAGTAGTGCTCCCAGGCCCCGAAACCCACCCACAAACACCAGGAAGGCCCCCAAACAGGCCCCCGAAAACGCTACATTGAGCCAAATGTCAGAAAATGCAAAACCTTTTTCATCATGGATGTTGTTAAAAGCAGTTTTATCCGGTATTAGACCTTCCCAGTAATGGCCCCAGAGCCGTCAACCCAGGCGAAAACAAGTAGAAGACCCCCAAACAGCCAAAAAGCAAAAGTACAAAAATGTGGACTTTGTCACTTTTGTGAACATTTCCAAAATCACTCAGCGCGCGCTCTGCAGCTAGGCCCTAACTCCCCTCTGCCTCCATGGATTTCCTTCAAACCTCTTGCTATCTAAACTATCCATACCCAGTAGTGCTCCCAGGCCCCGAAACCCACCCACAAACACCAGGAAGGCCCCCAAACAGGCCCCCGAAAACGCTACATTGAGCAAAATGTCAGAAAATGCAAAATCTTTTTCATCATGGATGTTGTTAAAAGCAGTTTTATCCGGTATTAGACCTTCCCAGCAATGGCCCCAGAGCCGTCAACCCAGGCGAAAACAAGTAGAAGACCCCCAAACAGCCAAAAAGCAAAAGTACAAAAATGTGGACTTTGTCACTTTTGTGAACATTTCCAAAATCACTCAGCGCGCGCTCTGCAGCTAGGCCCTAACTCCCCTCTGCCTCCATGGATTTCCTTCAAACCTCTTGCTATCTAAACTATCCATACCCAGTAGTGCTCCCAGGCCCCGAAACCCACCCACAAACACCAGGAAGGCCCCCAAACAGGCCCCCGAAAATGCTACATTGAGCAAAATGTCAGAAAATGCAAAACCTTTTTCATCATGGGTGTTGTTAAAATCAGTTTTATCCGGTATTAGACCTTCCCAGCAATGGCCCCAGAGCCGTCAACCCAGGCGAAAACAAGTAGAAGACCCCCAAACAGCCAAAAAGCAAAAGTACAGGTGATTAAAGTTTTAATTATATTAACTTGTGCAAAACAAAGAAAGACAGAAACACAGGAATAAAAGTCAATAAGTACGAAAAAGTCTGAATTCATTGGCTCATTTCCAGGCCTCGGTGCCAGGGAAGAAGAGTTCGTCCTCATACTCTGCGAAATCATCAGGCAGGAATAGGTCAGTGTCACCTAACGCAGAAGAAATTCCCTCATCTAAGTTGCTGTCCTCCTCGTCTTCTTGCGTCGTGCGATCTGGTACTTTGAAATCTGGTGGTATGAGGTGCTCATTCATCTTGATCATTGTCAATATCTCCACATTTTTGGGCGAGAGGCGGGTCCGTTTGCAAGTTACAATGCCACCAGCAGCACTGAAAACACGTTCAGAAGACACACTTGTGAGTGGGCAAGACAAGTAATGTATAGCCAGGCGGGAGATCTCTGGCCACAATTCTTTTTTCCCATGCCAATACGCCAATGGGTCAGCATTAACATAGACCTCTGTCGAGTCATTCAGATAGTCCTGCACCATCGACTCAAAGTTCTCCACGTTTCCTCCACTTTGCTGAATTTTCGCTCGGACCTTTTCAGAACCATAACCAATCTCAGCTAGCCAATCCTCTTCATCACCCGATATTTCTGTTGTGTCTGGTGCAGATGATGCGGTTGCCGGTGTCTTTAACGGCTGAGAGGTCACTTCTGCCACAGCCACAGGTGCAGAAGTGGAGTCTTCTGACTGGGGATGGCCTGCTGATGCTGATGTACTGCCTTTTCCTTCAATTTGCTTCCGTTCTCTTTCAAACCTGATGGCTGACCAGGCTACCCAACGTTTGTACTTTGTAGCATCTTCATCACTAAAAGGAAATAATGCAGAGCCTGCCAGCGCCTTTTTGTAGCGTGGATGCAGAATAGTAGCACAATTGTAATGCTGTTCTGAGTGGATCTTTTGAAGACGTTCATCGCCACGTAGACGCTCTAATAATTTCTCCGCCAAAAGAAAAGCGTCTTGCTTTTCTTTATGGTTTTGAAACTTTGAAGACATCGCCTTCAGTTTGTGCTCCAGCATGCGCAACAATGGGATAGCTTTTTCCAAATTACAGTCCTCCCTGCTGACTGCACGCGTGAAGAACTCAAAAGGACGAAGCATGTCTGTCAGGCTTTTAACTAGCTCCCATTGCGCCGCATTTAACCTCAGGTCCTCCTTCACAGCTGTACCCATTGTTAAGAAATACTGATCGAGTACAACAAACTGCTCATACAGACGCTCAAGCATGTAGAAGGTTGAGTTCCAACGTGTTGGCACCTCCTGGATGAGTGCTTTCACTGGCATTCGACGTTCATGTAGCAGGCTCCTCAGATGCTTCCGGGCCTCAAAAGAATGGCTGAAATGGTTGCACATTTTTCGGCAGGTGACCACTAACTGGCATGCTGGACTTTCTTTCTCCAAGAATTTTTTAACAACCAGGTTTATACAGTGCGCCAAACACGGCACTCTGAAATAGTCACCCAGTTCCATGGCCTTAACTACATTGGCGCCATTATCCGTGGAAACATAACCAATGGCGCGTTTTTTTGGAGACAGCCAGTGAAAGACCTTTGTGTTGAACTCATCCAAAATGTTTTCTGCTGTATGACGTCTCTCCAAGCCAAACATGGCTAGTGTTGCATGTTTCCGAGCAGCTTTAAAAACTTGGTCCAGGTCAGCACCTGCGTTTAGCTTTGCTTTAACCCCTGAAAAAGAGACCCAGTGTGCAGTGATGCACATGTAATCAGTGCCTGCGCCACTGGTCCACATGTCTGTTGTGAGATGTATAGTGTGAACAGCACTCTTCTGCAAAGCTGCCCCAATCACCTCCAGCACATCTTCATGTAGTGCTGGAACCGCAACTCGGGCAAAATAGTACCGGCTAGGAACCTTCCATTTAGGGCAGAGCGCTGCCACTAATTCGAGAAAACCAACCCCTTCGACAAAAGAAAAAGGGAGAAGATCCAGCGCTAGCATTTTAGCCAGCTTAGGTTATACAGACGCACCATTGGGTGGTTGCGGTCATATGGCGCGTCTGAAAACAACATTGTTTTAACGTTGCCCTGGACCATTTTACGGGACGATGATGACTTCTTCGACCCAGTTACGCTCGCTGATGAACTTTTTCGCATTGGTGTCTCACTCTGTCCCACACTCTTAGTGTGGCTCCCAGGGGTACTACTGGGTGTAAGTGAAGTGTCTTCCTCCTCGTCATCATCATCAGATGGAACATCAACGTTTTCTCGACTTGCAATTCGGGCTTCCTTGATCTGCTTTAGGTGCGCCAACCAATGGACAGTGTGCTGTCTCTTAAGATGACCTCTCTGGCCTCCAGTCCCATAGTTGGTACCAAGCTTACCACGACTAACTGCAAGCTTACAAATGCTACAAATGGCTATGTTTTCCCTTTTTGTGGAAACACTAAAGAAGTCCCAAACTGCGGACTTGAAATGTCTGTGGGGGCCGGAGGAGGCGATACTGGTGGTGGCCGTGCTGCTAATGCCAGATGAAGTGGAGGATGTGTGTTGCTGAACTTTACTATGTTGTGCACTTTCACCACCACTAATTGAGGTCGAGGTGGATTGAGGTCCCTTCTGGCGAGTAAGAAATATGGAAGCGGTACGTTGTGGTGTACTAGTTAACATCAATGATTCTGGTGTTCCCATTGCCTCCTCGTCGACTTCATCATCATGCTCAGCAGCTTGTCGGGCTAGGGTCAAAATGTCTGTTTGCTGCATGCCCGCTGGGGCTTCAGTGACGTTAGTGATGATGACTGCGTCGTCGTCGTGAGAGTCTTCAGCAGCAGGAGTATACGCCACTTCTTGTTGAGCGTCATCATCACACTCCATAACTTTGAGAGTTTCGACGACCTTCCTTTTACGCTTAGCTACCTTTGTCAGATCATGGTGCGCCTCCTCAACCTCACTCTCAGACGGCAGTGGTGCTGGTTCCCAAGTAAGATCCAGATCATCAGAAGGAGGTGGGCTTGAAGAAGATGTAGACACCAACACCCTTGATCTTTTCCTTGCTCGGGATGTGGAAGACAATGAATGATCATCATCAGGAGGAGTGGCTTCCTCGAATGATACCTCGGCTTGATTGTCGATTTCCAGATGTGCCCTAACTTCTGGAGGAACAACTATTGTGGCCACTTGTTGTGCCCCTCCATGCACCTCTGCTTGCTCCTCTCCTTGCGCCGCCTCTCCTTCCACATGTACTTGGGCTTGTACTTGCACATGTGATTGTTGTTGCGGCTGTGGTTGTTCAACACTCATCAGATGAGCTACAACAACCTGTGTTGATTGAGGGACATTGCTGCTGCTTTCTTGCGATGAGCCAACATCACTGGTCGATGGTGATTGAAGAACTATACTGGCTGCCTCTGAAGCACTCAAGGGCTTGGACCTAAGTTGGCGTGGTGGTGGTGGCACTGAGCCCAACGGAGCGGAGATGCTGCTCCCAGCTTGGTCCCCAGCAGATCCCGCTGCTGCTGCAGGCGTACTTTTTTTTATCCCAAAAAATTTGGCGGTCGTCATCACACCACTCTCCTTGGTAAGTGGCGCCACTTCCTTCTTCTGCTCCTTACTGGCAACTTTCTTGGTAGAGGAGCTACGGGCAACTTTTTTTGGGGCCATCTTCTTGAGATGTCACTCTGAACAGCAGGCCGCTGTTGCACAAGTTGCAGAGTTGTCTGTGGCGACACGTGACGTTGTGCTGCACACACCGCAGCAGGACTTCTTCCTGGCACTGGTGGTTCTCTTGTGCACCTACAAGCAATGGAAGACAGAGGAACATCAGTTATACGCCCCAAAAAAGCGACAAAAACCACAAAATTCTGCACAATCCCAGACCATCCATGGCCTGAATGGTGTTTAAATTCAAGAAGACACCCCACAGAAAGACTAGGCCCATGCAACACTCACCACCCCTGGGCAAAGGGCCCCACCAGCAGCCCCAAAAAAACGACAAAAAACACAAAATTCAGCACAATCCCAGCCCATCCATGGCCTCAATGGCGTTTAAATTCAAGAAGACACCCCACAGAAAGACTAGGCCCATGCAACACTCACCACCCCTGGGCAAAGGGCCCCACCAGCAGCCCCAAAAAACCGACAAAAACCATAAAATTCAGCACAATCCCAGCCCATCCATGGCCTGAATGGTGTTTAAATTCAAGAAGACACCCCACAGAAAGACTAGGCCCATGCAACACTCACTACCCCTGGGCATAATGGATGAAAAGTAGGCAAAATAAGTGCAGGCCTCAGACACTGCCTCTCTTCAAAATGGCCCCTTGCACCCCAAGCACATGTTGCCTGTACCAGCACTCAAGATGGCCACCACCACCACCCACATGGCCAGTCCAAATCAACAGTACACCCCAAAAAAAATGAAAAACACACAAAAATCACCACAATCCAATGCCATCCAGGATGTTTACATTAAAGAGAGTGAGACCCCACAGGCAGACTCAGTCCATGCACCACTCACTACCCCTGGGCAAAAGGCCCCAACAGCAGCCCCAAAAAAATCGACAAAAACCACAAAATTCAGCACAATTCCAGCCCATCCATGGCCTCAATGGTGTTTAAATCCAAGAAGACACCCCATAGAAAGACTAGGCCCATGCATCACTCACTACCCCTGGGCAAAAGGCCCCACCAGCAGCCCCAAAAAAAAAAAAAAAAACACAAAATTCAGCACAATCCCAGCCCATCCATGGCCTCAGTGGTGTTTAAATTCAAAAAGACTCCCCACACAAAGACTAGGCCCATGCAACACTCACCACCCCTGGGCAAAGGGCACCACCAGCAGCCCCAAAAAAACGACAAAAACACAAAATTCAGCACAATCCCAGCCCATCCATGGCCTCACTGGTGTTTAAATTCAAGAAGACACCCCACAGAAACACTAGGCCCATGCAACACTCACTACCCCTGGGCATAATGGATGAAAGCTAGGCAAAATAAGTGCAGGCCTCAGACACTGCCTCTCTTCAAAATGGTCCCTTGCACCCCAAGCACATGTTGCCTGTACCAGCACTCAAGATGGCCACCACCACCACCCACATGGCCAGTCCAAATCAACAGTACACCCCCAAAAAAACGAAAAACACACAAAAATCACCACAATCCAATGCCATCCAGGATGTTTACATTAAAGAGAGTGAGACCCCACAGGCAGACTCAGTCCATGCACCACTCACTACCCCTGGGCAAAAGGCCCCAACAGCAGCCCCAAAAAAATCGACAAAAACCACAAAATTCAGCACAATCCCAGCCCATCCATGGCCTCAATGGTGTTTAAATCCAAGAAGACACCCCACAGAAAGACTAGGCCCATGCACCACTCACTACCCCTGGGCAAAAGGCCCCACCAGCAGCCCCAAAAAAACGACAAAAAACACAAAATTCAGCACAATCCCAGCCCATCCATGGCCTCAATGGTGTTTAAATTCAAGAAGACACCCCAAAGAAACACTAGGCCCATGCACCACTCACTACCCCTGGGCATAATGGATGAAAGCTAGGCAAAATAAGTGCAGGCCTCAGACACTGCCTCTCTTCAAAATGGCCCCTTGCATCCCAAGCACATGTTGCCTGTACCAGGTCCAGCACTCAAGATGGCCACCACCACCACCCACATGGCCAGTCCAAATCAACAGTACACCCCCAAAAAAACGAAAAACACACAAAAATCACCACAATCCAATGCCATCCAGGATGTTTACATTAAAAAGACCCCACAGGCAGACTCAGTCCATGCACCACTCACTACCCCGGGGCAAAAGGCCCCAACAGCAGCCCCAAAAAATCGACAAAAAACACAAAATTCAGCACAATCCCAGCCCATCCATGGCCTCAATGATGTTTAAATTAAACAAAACAGTTGTATCATGCACCCTTAACCAACCCTGGTCCTACTGGATACTGTGGCTACCCACAATATATTTTATTGAATTTTCTGAAAAAGTTCCAAAATTGTAGTTGCAGCAACTGTAATGCCCCAAACAAACTTACTTGTGAAAGTTGATTTCTAATCCAAAAGTGATCCAAAGAAAGTCAAAAAGGCCTCAAATCCAAATATCCAGCAGCACCCACAAAAAGTAATCCTTCCAGGTCAAGGTCCAAATGAAAGTGACCAGCACATGAAGAAAGCACTGGGAGGAGCCTGCTGGACAGGAACAGGAAGTTGGAGACTGTGGGGCACTTCCTTCCTCCCCCCCCCAAAAATGTGCATGCAAATGTCAACCTGAGGAGTGATTCTGATAAAAATCACCATTTTCTGAAGGTTTATGCTGTTTGCTGGTGGATTTCTTGTGCAGAATTGCAAAATCGCTATTTCGCGAGTGCGAGATTGTTCCTGCCCGCCGCACCTACGTGTTCGCAATTGCCAACTCTCGCGATGCGTGCTGTGCAAGGTAAGGTGGCAAGCCGCGATTACGTATTCGCGGGCGCCAACTCCCGCGGGATCCCGCAGCAAGATCCAAAATGGCGCAGCACTCGCAAAATATCGAGAAAAACAACTCGGCAAACGCTGAATGACGGAAAGTGAACGCCGTGCGCCACGCCGCGCGCCGCAATATTGTATCACCAAGCAAAAAAATCCGCCGCATGCGAATTGAGGATTTTACGCCCATGCTTACTTTTTTCTTTATAGTCTTTCTCTCTCTTCTTATAGTGCCCCCTCTGTCGTCTCACTCTCTTTTTTTCTTGTTATACTCTTTATTCTCTCCTCATATTTCCATCTTTCACTTCATACTCTCCCTTACCTATTCATACTTTCCAGTTTAGTCATACTCACTTTATCTCCTTATATTGCAGTGTCTCTTTATACGTCCCTTTTTATAATACTTTGCCTTGTTTCATACTCCTCCCTCTCTTGTTGTAAGTCCTTTCATTTTCATAGTCCCACGTTTGTCCTCATAATCCTCCCTCACTTCTTATAAGTAATATAATAGAATATTTCATATGCTTATTTTTGTAATGTTATATATATATATTTTTATAACAGATTCTGTTTATCAATACTGAAAAAAATGTATCATGCCTACGAAAACTCAAAAGAGGAAACAACGCAAGAAAGGTGTTTATTTGAAGAGAAGTCATCCAGAAGATTTACATTAAGAACAAAAGTCCTGGTAGGAGAAGGAATACTTTTCTGAGGAAAATATTAAAGAGTAAGAGTAGTGTGCAGAAAGAGAAAAGTAGTATAAGTGTATCTGCAATGAAAAAGAAATAAAAGAATAAAGAGAATAATCATGGAAAATCATCTGCTGTGAAAATAGTGTATAGTAAAAGGTGAAAAAACCAATTTATGGAAATTAGGAAAAAATGTTTTTAATAGAGTTGTTTCAAATTTAATTAAAGAAATTAAGGAATGTAAAAAAAACAACATTTTATAAGAAGAAGAAGGGTATAGAAAATGTAGTTGAGAAAGCTTTAGAATTGAAAAGAAAACTATTTATTTTAGTATTCAATAGAATTCGATCACTAGATAAGTCAATCCATTTAATGAAGGCCAGAAGTAAGAGGAGAAGATTAATTAACAGAAGTAATTTTTTTGAAGAGTTTTTTTTGGGTGAATGGAAACATAGTTCAAGTTCTGAGCCTTTTTTAATGAATAAAGTTATCTTCAGAGTAATGATTTGTTGCATGCGGTTGACACTAGTGGTCGTGCTTATGAGGTTAGAAATGGTTGTCCTATTGAGAAAGAGAAAACTGTTCCTAGAAATGCAGAAGAAGTGTTAGCTGATGAAGTTTTAGGGAGACGTCCTAAAGATCCAGTGTATACTTGGAATTGTAGTAGTCTTTGTAGTGTACGGCAAGAATCTATTGATTTTTTACGCAATTTCTTACGTAACTATACTAAGAAAAGTGTTAAACAAAAGATTAAGGTGTTGCAAGGACTAGACCCTTGCAGAGTGAGAGAAAATACTGGTTTTCAAGGTCATTCTCTGGCTTGTCTTTCTAAAAAAGTATGTCGAAGTGTTTATCACCATTTCAGGATGTTAGCAGTACATCATTCTGAAATGAGGAAATTAGTCAGAAGATTGTATTATGCAAAAAGTCCAGCACTAATGTTAAAAAGTTGAACAGTGCTCTTTTGCATGGATCTGTATCAAATGTAATGAACGTTTGTGATGAAATTGAGGATAGTTATTTTGGTCCTGAGGAAGACAGTGCAGAAATTGAGACATTCATAGAAGGAAATGTAGAAGAGAATGTACAAGGTTGTAGTACAGAAAAGTTTGAGCAAAAAATTACAAAGTTTAAGGTGATTTCAGGTTAAAGGCCAAATTATTCTTGTATCTGTTGTCGACAAACTCATTATAAAAATCAGACCAGGACTGTTGATTTGTATTTAAAAGGTGAAAAGGAAAATAATATTGAGTGGAAGGATTTTGCAACTTATTTGTTGGTAGATAATTGTTTTAATTTGGGTTCTGATCAGCGTATTTGTAAATATTGTTATAACAAATTAGATGAGAACAAAATGCCTTCTAGCGCTGTGCATAATAATCTTGAGTTGGTAAATATTCCTTCTGAACTGATGGATTTAAATACCTATGAGTCTATTCTTATTCAATGTGTGCATCCATCTCAGGCTATTGTTCGTATGGAGCCTAAGACAGGAAAATTGCCTTCTTCAGATTTACAGAGAGGATTAAAGGGTTGTATATTTGCCTCTAGATTTAAAGAAAAATATTGAAACAATTGGTGTAAAAAATGTAGAGGATGAACCTTTAGTTATTCTTGTTAATGGCTTTCCTACTAAGAGTAAGAAAATCTGGCAAGAATTAGTGGATGTTAGGAAAGTGATAAAGGCAACGTTGTATCTGGTAAAAAAGAATCAATATTATAAAAATGTGTATGTGAGAGAAGAAGAAATAACTGTAGAAGAAGATAGTGTCTTGCCATCTGGACAAATTGAAAAAGTGGATGTGTCCAGAACTGAAGAAATCTACGAACATTACAGTGTTCATCCACTGCATTCTAAAGAAGTGATGGGGAATACTATAGAGTTATTCCAAATGAAAGAAGCAAAAGGAAGTCCCATTAGTGTATGGGAAAAAAGCTTGGAAGGTCGATGTTTCCCTCAGTTGTTTTCCACAGGAAAAGGAGGACGGTATGATGACCGACCTGTGCAGATTCTTGCATCTGAATTCCGGACATCAAGATTATATGCAGAAGATCCAAGATTTCGACAATGTATTCCGTATTTGTTTCATCTTTTGTTTGAGAGTGATTTGTCTGGACTTTCGTATGCAGTAAACCATATATTGAAAACAGGTGTGCATCTGCAAAATGTTTCGGCAAAGGAATTTATGGATAAAGTACTGCAGAAAGATAATGTTTTGGAATCTCAGCTAATTAATCTCATGGCATGTCAGCATGGTAGTAATGAGTACTGGTACCGTCGTCATGGAGAACTGAATTGTATGCTAAGGAACTTAGGAACTCCTACATGGTTTCTTCCTCTAAGCTGTGCTGAATATGCTTGGGATGATTTACTTCAATTTCTTCGAGAGGCAAATCCAAATATACTAAATATTGAATACAAGACACCTGGAGAATTGTGCTCTTTGGATCCAGTTAATGTATGCAGGTATTTCAATCATAGATTTGAAGCTATGATGTCTTTTATCCCCAATAAAAAAAATCCTCCTCTTGGAGAGGTTCTGGATTCCTTTTGGAGAAAGGAGTATCAAGCGAGAGGTGCTCCTCACATACATATGCTAATATGGATCAAAGATGCTCCTAAATTTGGAACTGAGTCAGATGATACTGTGCTGTTTTTTATTGAATATGCTACATGTGATATACCCAAAATTACACAAGACAAGGACATAAGATAGCAAGTCTTACGATTCCAAAGCCATCATTGTGGGAAATACTGTAGTCGAAAGTGCAAATCTAAGGACAAGTTCTACACCAAATGTCGATTTGGATTTCCACGTCCTGTAATATCGAAAAGAAGAGTGAACAGTTTTATATCATCTTTGCGACATACTTTCACAAGAAAGTCTCCAAAAAATACCTACAACTTGAAGAGTCAAAATACATAAATGACTACAACCCAGTCATTTTGTCTGTGTGGAATGCTAACATGGATATTCAATATGTTGCAGACAATTCCATTGCTGTTGCTCGATATGTAACATTCTACATAACCAAATCCGAAAAGACAGAATTGAAGGAAATGTGGGAAGAGATTTCCCATGAGAAGAGTCTTAGTAAGATATTATATAGTTACAGTTTGAAGATGTTATCTCATCGAGAAATTGCAGCGTATGAATGTTCAGATCGCTTATCATCTGCTAGTCTATACTCAAAATCTAGAAGAATCATTTGGGTGAGTTTAGGTCCTGCTGCAACACAAAATCGAGTACTAAAATCTGTACAAGAAATTGAATATTTAGCTGAAAAAGAGCCAGAAAGTACAGATATTGTGAAAACAAATATGTTGGATACATAACAAAATCAGAAAAGACAAAGTTGAAAGAAATGTGGGAAGAAATTTCCCACAAGAAGAGTCTTAGTAAAAAATTGTACAGTTTCAGTTTGAAGATGGTATCCCATCGAGAGATTACAGCGTACAAATGCTCGGATCGCTTGTCTTGTCTTTTTTTTTTCTTTTTTTTTAACTTTATATTCCTCCCCTCCTGATCACAGTGAATTTAATAACTCTTTGGCAGCGTCCTCGGAAGTTAGAAAGTAAGTACGTTCTTTGTGAATTATCTTTAACTTTGCAGGATTCAGCAGAAAAGCCTGTGCTCCTTTCGCCTGGAATTGGGGTATAAGCTGGCGTAATTGCCAGCGAAGTTGAACCGTGGCGTGACAAAAGTCAGGACGCACAAAAAATTCAATATCTTTGCCCTTACGTTTCCTATTTGGTCTGGCCAAATCATAAAGGGCTTCCCTAGCTAGAAAATTATTCAATGAGATCAGGATAGCTCGAGGTTTTGCGGCCATATCTTGTCGGCTCTTTTGAAAAGGGAATCTGTGCGCCCTTTGAATTTCTGTCTCCCATCTCCATTGTTTTAGTTCAGGAAAGGCTTCTGTAAAAAGATCAATCATGTATTGTCTGGGATTAGATCCTTCATTTCCTTCGGGTACACCAAGGACTCGAAGATTGTTCCGGCGTGATCTATTTTCCATATCAACCATCTTCCAATTAATATCTTCTTTTAGCCCCTCCATAGCCTTTATTATTGAATTTTGCTGAACCATAGAATCCTCTATTTGCGATATCCTGGCCTCTGTCTCGGTGACCCTTGCCACTGTGTCATTAGATATCTTCATTACTTTCCTCAGATTATTTTGCAGTTTTTTTACTGCCCCTTGAGTACGGAGGTTCTCTGTTCTTGTCTCCTCCCTATGATGTAGCATGACCTGATACAAAATCTCCAATGTTATTTCAGGTGTTTCATGTCCTTCCTTACTTATGCTAGCTGCGTTAGGTACGTTGTCGTCCTGTCTTAGTCTGTTAGGAGATTCTTCCGGATCTGATTCCGCTGAATCAGATAAATCATTATGTTGCGGATCAGAGAAAGATTTTTCAAAATCTTGCAGAGATTGGCCCCTTCTTTCCAACTCCTGTTCCTCAGTGCTTTCTGAGTCTAGGGCTTGAGACAAGTCTGTCATGGAATAAAATTTTCCTGCAGAGTCTATAGATTCCAAATCCTCCCCTAGAATCGATGGTCCAGAGCCCATTTGTTCTGACACCACTTCAAGTTGACTCATTTCTTCATTCGCCAGAGTATTTATATTATTACTGACTAACCCAGTAATGGGTACTTTACCAGGAATTGTATTCAAAGCATCAGGACTTTTTGAAAAGTTAGTTGAGCTACCGATTTTTTCCACAAACATTCCTGGTATTTTTTTTGGAATCGCTCCTTGCCTACAACTCCCAGAATCCACCTTGTTCAAGTTTTGTACATCCGTTAATGTTTGTACTTCTGGTGTACTTTCACTGTGAGAGGGATCTATTACAGTCATATTTTGAGAGACTCTCTCATATGAGGCTCCAGCAGAAACTGTGCTAGTTGTACTCACTGCGCCAGTTGCTGATAACACTGTCAATGTCGCCTCTCCATTAATCTCCTGTGTTGCCGCTGTAGCCGCCCTTGTCTTTGGCTTCTGCTGCCTTTGAACCACTGTATTGGGGTTTTTTGGCGCCATTATCCTTGTCCGCCCGCCGGGGTAACGCTTTTTCCCCTGTAATTGTGGCCGCTGTAGCTGCTGCTGGCGTTCTCTGCTCTTCGGTGCTGTTTGGTAATCGCTCTGAATTCTCTGACCAGGTGTGGAGACGGGGGAGGGGTAGGATCGCTGCTGCCACGCTGCTTGCAGAAAACGCGAGTAGCTCTTCCACGGGTCTAACCGCATACCAGAGTCGACAGCCGACAGCTATCCGAACAAATCCGTGAGTTTTTAATTTATTTTCTCCAAATATTCAGACGACTGCAGTCCGTCTCTGCTAATACTGCTGCTGCTATGCTCCGTTATCAGTCCGTATCCTTTGCGGTGACTTGTGGAGCCGGTCGGGAACCTCTGCTGCGCTGCTCACTCGGACACTATCGCGTCCGCCATCTTGCCCCCGCTCGGATCGCTTGTCATCTGCAAGTTTATACTCAAAGTCTAGAGGAATCATTTGGGTGAATCTAGGTCTTGCTGCAACGCGAAATCGATTACTTAAATCCATCCAATAAATCGAATATTTAGCTGTAAATGAACCGGAAAGTACAGATATTGTCAAAAAGAACATGTTGGATATATATTATCCAAATAGAAGTCATCATCTTGAAAACATGTGTCTCTATGAAGTGCTTCAAAACTATATTTTTAAATGGCATGTTACAGAAAACATCAAAAATGGTATATATGCCGTGGTTGGTTCTGAAGGAAGTTTGGTGAAACGAAGAAAAGGACATTTGATTAATCACCGTAAACCGAGTTGCGAAACACCTGACAAAAGGGAATTTTACTATTGTGCTCTTTTGCAACTTTTCAAGCCATGGCGTTCAGAATTGGAATTACTTGGAGATTTCGAGAGCTATGAAGATTCCTTCAACGCAAGTAAAGATACTATTGAATGTCCTGTTTTTGCTAATTATGTGAAAATGTTGAATGACGAAATAGAGCAAGAAGCTACAATTGCAGCTGAGATTGCTAGAGACAGTTCTCAAGACAGTCAAACTTCTGCTCCGTTGAGTCAGGACCCACTAGGAGAACCAATTGTTCAAAATGAAGCAGCAACTGCTATGGAAAAGGTGGAAACAGCAATGTATCAAGCTCAAGGAGTTGTAACAAACTTAGGAAACTTGGAAGAACAACTAAATGTTGAGCAGAAACAAATATATGACCAAGTGAGAGAACAGATTGACCATGGATTACTTCATGCAAAGAAAGAGTGCTGTTGCTCATCATTTCAACCTATCCGAATGTACGTGAGTGGACAAGCTGGAACAGGAAAAAGTTTTTTAATTAAAGTAATAACAACTTATCTACAGAAAACAACTGAGTCGCATTTGTCTTGTGTTGTCACTGTCCTACTGGGTTGGCAGCACACAATATTAAAGGAATTACTTTACATCGTTTATTAATGCTACCAGTAGAGCATTAAAACAAATTAGAATACCACAACCTATCTGGAGAAGCTTGTTGTGAAGTTTCAAGAGTCTTGAGGAAAATGAAACTTCTCATTATTGATGAGGTAAGCATGGTATCAAACTTAATGCTCGCCTTTGTGCATTTAAGAATGCAGCAAATTCTTAAAACAGAGTATGACGTATTATTCGGAGGAAAATACGTCATCGTTTTTGGAGATCTTCTACAACTTACTCATGTAAAAGGACAACCAGTGTTTAAAACACTGGCGCATGAAGATACCAGAAAGTCTTTTGGGAGCATTGGAAATGTAAACATTTGGTCATATTTTGAGTATAAGGAACTTATTACAAATATGCGACAGGCAAATGATGCTGATTATGGAACTATTCTTCAAGATATAAGAATTGGAAAAGTGACTGAATATGGCAAACAAGCTTTACAGAGACGATTACTTTCCAATTTGTTTCCGATTGAAAACATTGTCCCAGAGAAAATATACATGAGAATTGCAGAAAACAAATCTGTAATCTGCTTAATGCCAACACTGCGTGAATGTTCAATATTCAATGAAGACATGTTAAAGTTGGAAAATGAAGAAATTATACAATTGGAAGCTATCGATAACATAGAACATGAAGGAATCACTATTATTTTGACTGAAAAGTTGAAGAGAAAATTGGATTCTTCAGAGAAATCGATAAGTAGAACTGATGGTTTAGAAATGAATGTATATGCATGTGTAAACTGTAGGGTAATTTTATGATGTAATTTGAATGTGGAAAAAGGTTTAGTAAATGGAGCAATGGGTAAAATAGTTAATTTTGTTAATTTTGTAAATAGAGATGGTATAGAATTTGATGAAATTGAAGAAGTAAAACAATTTAGTCATTGTTCATCTCGGTTTTTGCTTGTAAAAGATTTGTATGTTCACAGATAACAGTTTCCTATTTGTTTGGCGTATGCGGTGACCATTCATAAATCTCAAGGTTTAAGTGTATATAGTGCTTTAATGAATATTGGAAGTACTATGTTCAAAGAGGGTATGGCGTACGTTGCTTTGTCTCGAGTGAGAACTTTATCTGGATTGTACTTGATTGATTTTGATGAGACAAAGATTAGTGCAGATGCAAGTTGTGTGAAAGAGTATAATAGGTTAAGAAGAGAATATGCAGCCAATCTAGGTCAATATCCAATATTTGAAAAGCGTGTGGTAGGTAGAAAAAGAAGATTTGAGAAAATCTCTAGTGAAGCTGGAGAGAAAGGAAAAAACCAAGATGAAGTTGTGATTGAAAGCAAAAAGAAAAAGGACAGTATTGAAGAGAATGTTGGTTATCAGTTTGAAAATAGTTCTGGTCTCAACTGCTATGCTACTGTAGTTGTTAATGTTGTTTTTTTTCTTGAAAGTTTGCTACACCAAATTGTTGAAAAATTATGGAAAGAGAACAGACCCATACTGAGGAGAATTTGGAAATTACCTTGAGGGTAATTGAAGAACTAATCATTTCTGTCACAGTCAATGAGAGTAAAGAAGGGGAAATTAGTGCTGCAGACATGAGCTATGATTTCGAAGACGAAAGCTTTGATGCAGATTTTGTGGAAGCATTAAATTATGTTGAAATTTTAGAACAAAATAATTCCAAAACTGCTAACGAGGGAATTGATGTGTATGAAATACCTGATGAACTTGTTTTAGAAGCTCTGTTAAATTATGAGCTGTTAGAAGAATACATTTATTGTGTAAAAATAATAAAGGTTTGAGCACTATCTACTAATGTATTCATTGTACTAAAAGTGAAGCACTTATAGATTCAGTTATACATTCTTTACATTTTTGTATTGTTTTAAAACATGCAAAGTGGGTCTGAGGGCATGGATTGCTTAAAATCCCTATGGACTATACATGCAGTCTTCTATGCATCTGCAAACTTGTGTTTTATACCTTTAATTCCACAGTCTGTATCCTCCTACTTCCACTAAACACTCTGACACTGCTGTTTCAGTATTGTTTGAGTCATTCAGCAGTATGTGCTTATCTATGTACTGTGGTAAAACTGAAGCTGTTATAAATTTAGTTAGGCACTTTGTTTGCAGAACTATAATCATCTAGGCAGTACTTAAGTATTCGTGGAGCAAAGTAGGTCTTACGCCATTGACTGCTTTAAACCCCTATAGAGAATGCATGCTGTCTTTTATGCACCTGCAAACTTGTCTTTTATACCTTCAATTCCCCAGTCTGTATCCTTAGACTTCCACCAGACACTCTGACACTGCTGTTTCAGTATTGTAGTGATCCAGTCAGCAGTATGTTCTTTTCCATTGTACCGTGGTAAAACTGAAGCTGTAATAAATTCAGTGAGGCACTTTCTTTGCAGAACTGTAATCATCCACTCACTATCTAGATACGCATGGATTAAAACAGGCCTTAGGCTATAGACTGCTTCAAACCCCTATAGACTGTGTTTGTAGTGTTCTATGCACCAGCAAACTTGTGTTTTATACCTTCAATTCCTCAGTGTGTATCCTTACACTTCCAGCAAACACTATCATGCTAGTGTTTCAGTATTGTAGTGAACCATAGAGCAGTATGTGCTTACCTATACACTGTTGTAAAAGTAAAGCTGCTACACATTCAGCCACACACTCTGCTTGCGGAATTGTAATCATTCAGTCAGTACCTAAGTACTCATGGTGAAAGTGGGCCTTAGGGCATGGACTTCTTGAATGTCCTATAGACTATGCATGCACTGTTCTATGCACCTGCAAATTTACCTTTTATATGTTCAATACCCCAGTCTTTATCCTTACGCTTGCACGAAACACTCTGTCATTCCTATTATAGTTTTGTAATCATTAATCAGTGTGTAGTAATCCATTCACTTCATTCAAACAGTAACCAGCAGATGTACAATAAGTGGTACATCTCCTGAGATATGCCAGTTATTGTGCACTGTGACACCACCACCATGGATGCATTGTATTTACAATGTGGTGTATTATGAGGCAAAAACGGCACAGATATGTGATGTATTTATGTTGTGAAGGTGGTGCATTGCTTAACTTGCGTTAGAAACACAATGCAGCTCCAGCAATGCCCTTGGGACCCTATGCTTACAATGCTGTGTCAATCCTTACACCTGTTTCAAGCAGATGCAGGGGTTTTGATGCAGCATAAGCGTAAAAGTGACTGAAGGAAATCTTATAGATTTCACGTACTCACTTTTTGGAGGTGTTCCTTGACACCACCCCTCTGCGCAGGAAAGCCTCCTTCTGGTGCAGGGCTTTACAGTGTGATGCACCTTCCATATGCATGTCATTGTAAATACCACACACCATGGCACACCTTTTGCATGATGCAACAGATGTGTAAAAGAGGCACAAGGGGGTTGTAAATCCTCTCCTAACACATACAAATTCACCCAGGCAGTTTCACCAGCCGTGCAAATTGAAGAATAGATTTGTAACATATTTATATGGATATGTTACATTCAAGTGTTTCGGAAGTACTACACTACACTATAAATACCTTATATATTTATGCTGTAGCACTTCCCTATAGTTCTGCACTTTCACTTTCACCATACAGTAGTAATGTATTCATTCATTCATTTATGAACTGCACATTCATTCTGACAAACTTTATACACTAACATAGAAATATTGTTATTTCTTTGACCACTGAAGGTAGTTCTCAAAAGAACTGGTTTTTTTGTGTTTTTAGTTTTCTATTTTTTTTTTTTTAACAAGTTTTTTTTTTAAAACTAAAAAAATAGAACCGGAACCCAAAAAGTGTCCAACAGGAACAAAATGGAATGTGAAAAAAAACTAATGACGATGACAGTGATGCTCACGCTTCCTGCGTTTTATCAGGTCGATGGACTGTTCCCCGTAACATAAAAATTTGTTATAATAAATGCAGAGGATTTTAACTTCACAAAAATCATGTTCGATATGTGGTTGTGGACTGCTTCCCACAGGTGGTGGTGGTGCACTTGATGTAGTTGCTACAGCAGCAGGTGGGTCCTCTTGCAACCTCCATGTGTTGCAGCTCTTGCAAAATTGTTGGGGTGCAAGGTCTTCACGTGCCGCACCTTTCTTGCAGTGCCAAATGAATATTTTTTTGCAGGATTGCCACCGGAAAGTGTAGTTTGACAAATTTTATAGGTCACAAGAGGTGCATTGACCTCTTTTATCCCCTTGAGGGAAAGTAAAAAACTTCCAAATGACCGCCTCTTTTTCCTTCCTCTGAGATGCTTCTGCAACAAATTATCCATCAGAGGAGTGGCTGGAAGATGAGTCCATAGGTGTTGTCATTGTTCTAATTTGACAGGCTTCAGAGAAGAGATACTTCTTCTTAGAAAGTCAAAGTAGAATGATTTAAATAGGAGGGGTCTTTCAAGAGTTGGAATAGGAAGTGTTATGAACCAATCTAGTCCCTTCTTTTCAAATCACATGGCTTTGTGTACGCTTACGGTGTGTTTACGGTGCTCTTACGATGCGAGTGTGAACGACGTACTACCGCGATTTACATAATTGCTTTTAAAAGTAATATACGCTTATTATAAGTTAAAAAAAACTAGTTTCATGGTTATCCCAGATAACGTCTTCCCTGAATATGTATATTAAATACATAAATATATGTTTTTGAACAATTACATACTTTCGCGGGGTGCGCGTACGGAACGCCATACATGATGTCACGCAGAAGCGCTGATGCGATGCGCAACGTCAAAGTGTATCCGTATCGTGTATGCGGGTTTGCGCAGAGGACTATTTACTGCTCAAAGTATGGTACGATCGCACATCAAAAAAATGAAAAAGGAATTATATAGAATTTCACTTTAATATATTTAAAAAAAGTGTAATTAATAAAAAAAATTGGAAAGTACTTTTGTTATTGTTTTACATAAAGAATATGAAATATAACTTAGAAAATAAAATAAATATAAATATTTATAATAAAAATGTAAGAAATTAGTATAAAAAGAAAGAAATATAATAATTCATTCCTTAAAAAACTTATCATTTACAAAACCTTTGAAATTCACTGAAAAAAAACATAGGTTTCAGCCACGTTATAGTTAGGAATTAGCCTTTAAAAAACCTTGCAGATTCACTGAAAAAAACATAGGTTTCGCACACGTTATAGTTAGGAATTAGCATTTAAAAAACCTTAGAAATTCACTGAAAAAATCATAGGGATGTCATGAGTGATGTCACAGACCATGTCATCAGTGATGTAATGTGTGAAGTCATCAGCATTGCATTGCGGGCGCGCTAGTTATAGTTAGCTGAACTAACTATAACGGGGGAATTTCAATGCTTTTGTATGAGTGAAATGTCCAGCTAACTATAACATGTGTGAAACCTATGTTTTTTTCAGTGATATATATATATATACATATATTTATTTATATATATATATATATATATATTGAACACAGTCTCACCAACGCAATCCCTCCATCGATATGCGGAAAGAAACAACACTGGAGCCGTGGCCTCGGTATTTAGTGCAGTTTAATCAGAACACAACGTCCTACGCGTTTCGGAGTAGACTTACTCCTTCTTCACGGGCAAGAATGTGCGTTTCAAAACAATTGATAAAGTAAAATAAAACATCACATGATAGTAGACATAAACAAAATACTTCGTCATTTTCATCTCAATGCATTTAATTTATCAAAAAACTCTAATTAGCTTAATTCTGCTAATATCATAGTTTTGATTCAGCCAATGTCTCCATATCAAATAATGATGGCAGAAATGCAATTTCGAAAAAAGACTCGCAGCGCCCTCTTATATGATCATCTACATCATATGTACGCCTGCTTTGGATACCACATTTATAGTGTTCGCTGTGTAAAACAATCCATCAACCTTTCATCATGTTTCACAATAACCAATTTCAAAATAATTATTAAATTAAATTTGAAAAACTAGAAACAGTGAATCCGGGGCGCGAACATTCAAACACTAAAAGGACTCTCTACGGCGATTTAGTGCGGTGTGCTACGCCGGTTTCTATTCTTGACGCAGTCAGTATTGCTTAATACATCTATACTTGTTGGTCATAGAACAGCTTATCATAATAGCTTTGAAGCCCAAGTGGGCTAAATATTCATAATTTGTTATTGTACTTTATATTAAACATTAATAGTACATACAGCCCAAGTGGGCTCAGTATTCCAACTTTTCACGTAACATAGTTCATATTTATGAGCTAGAGCAGAGTCTTGTAAGAGAATCTTGCCCAAGTGGGCTAATTCTTAGTATTAATCTCATCTGCCCAAAGTTCGGATCCCAGAAGCCTTACAGTAGAGCCCATTTTGAGCAAAGAAAGAACAAGCACAACATTAGCGACAAATATCTCAATAACTGTGCAAAACGACCAAACTAAAGAAAGAGGTGATCACCCACCGGGAACAACAAGCCAAGAGTATACCTCCTCCTTCTCAACCGCTATGCCAACGTCCTCACCAGAGACCCTACGACAGTTAGAGAATAATCTGGTTACCGAGGAGGAACCGGACTCAGATATATACGAAACTGGGATGTCCATTTCAAGTGAATCTAGTGGGTCAACGGACACAAGCGAAACGAGCGCAGGCATATTCGACGCAACCGGTGGGGATCTAGGCCCCAATGACTCTCGAAACACCGGCAAAACTGGGCAAGGCACAAATTCCCGGAAAAAATTGGGGGAAAAAAGGACCAAACGATCAAAGCAAAGTAATCTCACAAATGAGGAGACTACAGATCCAGGCACTAATACTGATAACGTCAAAGAAAGAACAAACTCCACACTGTAAAGCCCATCAACTATATCGTCCACTGAACCCTCACTGAGTGAAGTACTGAAATCCATCAAGAACTTCCGTAAGGATGTAAAAAAAGATAGCCAAAGAAACCACGCTGCTATCGAAAAACTACAAGGTGCAATCAAGAAAGTTGGAAATATCTGTACCGAGATGTCTGACAGAATGGCCTCAGTTGAAGAGCGCACGGAAAATTTGGAAACTGACGTTACCGAGCTGCGCAAAACGGAAAAGGAGCATGATGGGATCATAAAAGATCTCATGTTAAAAGTGGAGGATGTTGAAAATAGATCAAGAAGGAATAATCTGAGGTTTCCCGGAATCCCCGAAGGGTTTGAGGGAAACGATGCAAGAGGATCCATGGTCAACCTCCTCAAATATGCCTTCCCGGAACTTGCGGCCTGGGACATGGAGAGGGAAATACAGTGGGCTCACCGATTCCCTCTGATGCTACCTAAACACCCTCAGAAATCACAGCAATATCCCAGAGCTATGCTAATTAACTTTGGAAACTCTCTCCTCAGAGAATCAATATATGATCTAGCCAGACCAACAACTCAAAGGGAACATAAAGGGTTAAAAAAATTTGTTAGACCTGACTTCGCTCACTCCACTGTAGAAAGAAGATGGAAGATGCGACAACTATTTACACCCTTCGAAAAAATTGGTGCTACTGTCTTCCTCCAAAACCCAGCGAGACTAAAAATAATATATAAGGGCACAACGAGAAGCTTCATCAGCGAAATACAAGCCCAGGATTATCTAAAATAACTATTAGAGTCTGGGACAAGAAATTCTAGAACAATGGCAAAAGAAAAATAGAGAGAACATGAACAATGAACATTACGTAAATGTGAAACTCTAATTTGAAGTGCTTGAAAACACGGGGGATTAAAATGAAGATACAAAAAGGGGGAAAAAAATTAAAAAAGGGGCGGGAGTATGAAACACACACCAATCCAATTCGCACTAACCAAGAATATACAGGGCCAGGACACACCTGGCGGGCTAAAGCGGGCGGATCGCATGGACGCCTACACCTGGGTACTCTGGCACCTAGGGTGCCTCATTGGAAGGAAAGGGGGTAGGGGGGCGGGGGGGTATAGCTGGGGCGGGGAAGAGCTGAGGAGGGGGGACTGTAAGATAGGAGAGGGGGAGAACAGGGTCGAGAACTCCTATAAGGGACATATGACATACTTAGAGATCAGTAAGAAAGAAAGACTAAGAAAAACAGATTGTTTCTGGAGATGGTCCATGAACTACTCTGATGGCTAAGATCAATATATTGTCTATGAATATATGTGGCCTTAACGATTTAAAGAAGCGACAGAAAGTATCAGAGAGTCTTAAAGCTTCCGGGGCAAATGTCGTCTGCCTACAGGAGACACATATTGAGGGGTCGCAGTAATATTTACTAAAAACACTAGGATATCGCCTCATCGTAGCTACAACGCAGGGGACATGGACCAGGGGGGTTGCCATTTTATCAAAAGGTGGGGGGCTACAATTTCCACGGGTGTTATCAGATACACTAGGACGATTTGCAATAGTAGAATGCCACCATAACAACGGGGAAGATAAGCTAACAATATGTACTATATATGGCAATACCAGCGACGATCCAGATGTATTGATTAAGGTTTCTAATGAACTAGCACATTGGCATCTCCCGTTAATTATATGTGGAGATCTTAATATTCATCTGCCTAGCGAATGGTCCACAGAAGAAGGATTTAAATTCCAGGGTAGGAAGCGAAAAGTTTTTTATGCCTTAAAAGACATGTGCTTGCTACATGGGTTATTAGACGGCTGGTCAGTAAAACACCCAGGGGACCATGGCTATACCTATTATTCACACCCTCACTAAAGACATGTTAGATTAGATTACATGCTTTTGTCTAATTCCCTGAGACCAACCTATCAAATTGAGAGACTACCCAGAATTCTCTCAGACCATAACCCGTTGGTGCTTAGCCTTACAAATGTATCAGAGAGATCCAATATAAAAACATGGACATTTGAAAGGGCATTATTATATAATGATGCTTATTGTCAGCATATGAGAACCTGGATCCCTGCTTTCTTAGAAGATAACGTAGGTTCTACCTCAATTGACATGGTATGGGATGCTCTGAAGGCTTGTGTCAGGGGTGAAACGATGAAATTTTCTTTGAAATACAACAAAATAGAAAAACAAAATATGACTTTATTAGAACTAGATTTGCGAAGAGCAGAAGAGGAATTGATTAAAGCGGTACAGGAAGGAAGGCCGATAGACAAGGCGATGTGCAACGTGGCTATTGCTAAAAACTATATTTCAGAAATATTAGTTGAGAGGGCAATTGCTAGAGCCAACATCAATAGGGAAAAAACATATGAACTGAGTGAAAAAGTGGGACATCAATTAGCTATCAGAACCCGAGAAGAGACCTCGTTTGCACTAATAAATAAATCAGGGACTCAGATTTGGGGCTAACATCTGAACCCGCGGAAATAAGAATGGCCTTCCAAAAGTTTTATAGGAAACTATACCACGAAGACGACAACGAATGTGGCGACCCTAAAATCTACCTGGATTTATTCACTCCCAAGTGCCTGGGAATTGAAGACCAGGAACTTTTAGATGGGTCAATCTCTTCGGAGGAAATAGTACTTGCAATAAAAGGCCTGGCTAAGGGAAAAGCAGCAGGTATGGATGGGATTCCCACCGCATTTTACATCAAATTCGCTCCACAACTGAATACTATTATAACATCACTTTTTCAATATATTTTTCAGGGGGGGGGGCCCACTAAGGTCCTGGTCATCGGCCAAAATAATAGTCTCCCTAAAAAAAACAAGGATGTCAAAGAAATGGGCTCTTATCGCCCCATTACTTTGATCAATGGGGACTCGAAAATCTATTAAAAAATACTGGCATCACGGTTGGCACCTATTATCCATAAAATAGTCTCTGAACGGCAACATGGGTTCGTTCCCGGACAATCTACTATTGATCACATACAAAGAACTATATCCCTCTGTGACTACACGGGAGTGACAGGAGACCCTATGGCGCTTATACTGCTGGACGCAGAAAAAGCGTTTGATAGGGTCTCCTGGAAATACTTATGGGCAGCCATGACTAAGTGTGGGATCGGAGAAAAATATATAATAGCAATTAAACGGCTTTATGTAAATCCTAGTGCCCGCGTTTTGATTAATGGGGTTCCTTCAGAAAGCTTCACCATTACTAGGGGTACAAGACAGGGCTGTCCTTGCTCGCCCCTCCTGTTTGCCATCTATATTGATGCATTTATACACAGCCTAGAATAAAAATGCCTTAATTCCCTCAATTAATTTACGGGATTTAGAAACTAAATGTATGGCATATGCAGACGATGTAGCTATAGTTACAGGAGACCCTAACAACGCTATAACATTGATAGAAAAGGAAGCGCATGATTTCGGGTATGTTTCAGGATATAAATTAAACTCTAATAAAACTCAGATAGTACTGAATAATAAAATCACGATGAACGACCCGAGGATATGTGATAAGGCGACATATTTAGGGATCAGTATTAGCGCTAAACTTGAAAACATCGTCGATGATAATATTGAACCCTTAATATACCGCACCAAGAAAGAACTACTGCGGTTACATAATCTGCATCTACCAATTGGGGGTAGAACTAATGTTGTCAAGATGTTATTTTTTCCAAAGTTTCTTTATTTATTTCGAGCTATATGCTTAGAATTTTTCCCACTAATTTTTAAAATCATAGACACTATGTTTTCTTGTTTTTTTATGGGGATATAATAGACCACGTAGAGCACTCAAATGGATTACTCTACCCCGAGAGCGAGGTGGCTGGTCATTACCCAATTTCAAATTATATTATTGGGCTACAATGCTAAAATACAGTGTTAATTTACTTATGGCTAACCCGGATGGTCACAATATACCTACCCCGCAAGAACGTATCCTGGGGGACAGAAGCGCTGGTTGCCTATGGCACCACATTAATGATGATTATTTTAAAAAAGTGAAATTTAAGACAATCTCTAGTGTCTATAAAGTATGGGGCCATGTAAAAAAATTAATAGGCTTAGGTCGGTATTCCTTCTAAACCCCGGTGTCACAGAATGCGGATCTTCCCGAAATATTTCAGGATGTATATATGCAGAGATGGGTTGAATCAGGTGTTACGCAACTAGGGTGCTTATTTTCTACTCTCGGATTTTTTTTAATTCCTCCAGGTACGGGATTTCATATCAAAGTAGGGGGGCGGCCGTATCAAATTTCTTCCCTCTCAAATCATTGAGAAACTAAGATTAGCTAAAGCTCTGAGGATTGGCTAAATATATGCTGGGTTAAATTCATTATTACCCGATGATATGGATAAACATGGGGTGGCATGGCAGACTAGGCTGGGGGTCTGTCCTCAAATCTCCATTAATGCTTACGAAATGTCACTCACCTGCTTAATGTCCATGAAACTCCAGGCACAATTCTTTAAAACTTTTTTCTCATTATATTATACTCCTGGAAAACTAGCTAAATGGGGGATGGGGAAAGGAACAACCTGCCCACGATGCTTTTTAAGGCTCCTTTTTATTTCCCAAGCCTGTGTATTATATGTCGTTATGAATCTTATTGATTCTTTTGGTTTGTTCTGGGATTGTTCCACTTTGGGGAAGATTAAATCATGTCGGTTTAGAGTATCGACTTTTGTAATGGCCTCTTTGATACTCTTGGGGCTGAAGCCCCGTGTCAAGAATCTTTATTTCATGATTTCCTTTTCTCTCTCGAATTTCTCATTGGTGCTGCAATTTCTTCGAGCACGTAATAATTCCCCAAAAGGTATACTATGTATCAGATTACGCGGATGGCAACTGCAGTTGCCATCCGCGTAATCTGATACATAGTATACCTTTTGGTTTAATCTTTCCCAAAGTTGAACAATCCCAGAACAGACCAAAAGAATCGATAAGATTCATAACGACATATAATACACAGGCTTGGGAAGTAAAAAGGAGCCTTAAAAAGTTTTGGAAGGTGTTAAAGACAGATGAGGATTTGAAAGAATACATAGGCGTACATCCCTCACTCACTTTTCGAAAACCAAAATCTTTACGTGACCATCTGTGTAGCAATATGATCCAAAACCCCAAAAAACGTACAGACATAAAAAGGCTTTTTCACGTGTAATCAATGCAAAGCCTGTAAATATAGTTGCAACGTAAAAACCTTACAATTTAGCGACAATGAGGCTCCGTGGATCATTCGAAAACATCTTAATTGCAATACTGAGTATGCTATCTACACCCTGAAATGTCCATGCTTGAAATATTACATTGGAAGCACTATCCACAAAGGAAAGAAACGTGTTTTGGAACATCTCAGGGCTATTAACAAAAACGATAAATCCTATCCGGTAGCCCATCACTTCCAAGAATATCATAAAAGCAATCCTAATCTGGTTAAATTTGCAGTCATAGACTGCATTACCCCAAATATACGAGGAGGGAACAGGTTGATTGAACTTAGGAAGTTGGAGTCCAAATTCATTATCAGATTCAACACCATGGCACCTCATGGATTGAATATGGACGAAGAACTGTCTGTACACTTGCAGTAAGACTGAACAATTAGCTAACTTAATGTAATTTTGCTGCTAACTTTCTGAATGCTGTTTTTAGAATTTGTGCGTTTATACTTTACAACCACTTTTTTATCTTAGGTTGTAGAGATTTTAATTTGGCTTTGTTTCATCTCTCATTTGTTACAGAGATAAGCACAGGGAAGATTGACAATGAACTCCGCTTTTGATCAAGATGAGATTAATACTAAGAATTAGCCAACTTGGGCAAGATTCTCTTTCAAGACTCTGCTCTAACTCATAAATATGAACTATGTTACGTGAAAAGTTGGAATAATGAGCCCACTTGGGCTGTATGTACTATTAATGTTTAATATAAAGTACAATAACAAATGATGAATATTTAGCCCACTTGGGCTTCAAAGTTATTATGATAAGGTGTACTATGACTAACAAGTATAGATGTATTAAGCAATACTGACTGCGTCAAGAATAGAAACCGGCGTAGCACACCGCACTAAATCGCCGTAGAGAGTCCTTTTAGGGTTTGAATGTTCGCGCCCCGGATTCACTGTTTCTAGTTTTTCAAATTTAATTTAATAATTATTTTGAAATTGATTATTGTGAAACATGATGAAATGTTGATGGATTGTTTTACACAGCGAACACTATAAATGTGGTTTTCAAAGCAGGCGTACATATGATGTAGATGAGCATATAAGAGGGCGCTGCAAGTCTTTTTTCGAAATTACAATTCTGCCATCATTATTTGATATGGAGACATTGGCTGAATTAAAACTATGATATTAGCAGAATTAAGCTAATTAGAGTTTTTTGATAAATTAAATGCATTGAGATGAAAATGACGAAGTATTTTGTTTATGTCTACTATCACGTGATATTTTACTTTACTTTATCAATTGTTTTGAAACGCACATTCTTGCCCGTGAAGAAGGAGTAAGTCTACTCCGAAACGCGTAGGACGTTGTGTTCTGATTAACCCCTTTAAAGCTAGTAAACAAACCTCCCCAGTGCTGCGCTGTCCATTATCCGGTGCTGAACTGGACGTCCAACGGTCGTGCGCAGCACTGGGGAGGTAGTGCCCGTGACGACCGTTGGCCGACGGCAGCACTTAAGGGGTTAAACTGCACTAAATACCGAGGCCACGGCTCCAGTGTTGTTTCTTTCCGCATATTGACGGAGGGATTGCGTTGGTGAGACTGTGTTCAATTTGAAGGGGGTGGCTACCCCTGCTGTGTGCCCGCCGAAAAAGAGGCTTGGGATACAGCTGTAAACTTTGTGTTCATATTACCTACTGGCGATAGCCAGTAGGTATATATAGTTAGGATTTTTTTCCTATGGGATTTTTGAAAATTCTATGTCGAATAACTTTGGCGTTTGAGGACAAAATTGGCTGAAATTTTCAGGAAAATGGAACATTTTGTTTCTGAGCAGCCCCTGAAAATGTGGGGGGGTTTCGTCAAGGGGGGGCCGAGAAAAAAGGGGGGTCCCAAAACGTGTTTTTCCCATGCAATTTTCCATAGGGCGGTTGGCCTCACTTTTAGCCTGAACGGCTGAATGGATTTACACCAAACTTGGCAAAATTGTAGGGACTGGTAGCCCGATGTGCCTTTGCTATGTCTCAAGATATAGGCTCCAGTGGTTTTTACGAAAATTAACTTTGAAAAATATATATTGGGCTACATTGGGCTATATATATGTTGGAGCCCAAATGTAGCCCAATGTAGCCCAATGTAGCCCAATGTAGCCCAATGTAGCCCAAAGATGGCCACCAGAGACAAAAAAAACAAATGTAGCCCAAATATCAGCCAGATGTAGCCCAACTATGGCCCAATGACAGAATGTCCCAGAGTGTTCTAAAGAACAACTAGAGTGCTAACAGTCCTACTTATTACAAAGGTATGGCACACCTGAAGCCATCTTGATTGGAATAAAGTGGTAACTCTTAAAACATATAATTTAAAAAGGAACAAAATGAGGGGGTTCATTTTGCCATAGAAAGTATGATTAGCGAATATATGACAAAATCCCGCATACCATCAGTCCGCAAAAAAAATCCCGCATGTACTATTAGGCCGCAAATTAAAATAACGAAAACTTTTAGAACGAATATGCCTTTAGCATACACTAAACAATTAAACTACCCTAAACCCTAAAACACTACCCCCAGCATGACCCTACACTACACAAACACTACAACACTACCCTAAACCCTAAAACACTACCCCCAGCATGACCCTACACTACGCAAACACTACAACACTACCCAAAACCCTAAAACACTACACCCCAGCATGACCCTACACTACGCAAACACTACAACACTACCCTAAACCCTAAAACACTACCCCCAGCATGACCCTACACTACACAAACACTACAACACAACCCTAAACCCTAAAACACTACCCCCAGCATGACCCTACACTACGCAAACACTACAACACAACCCTAAACCCTAAAACACTACCCCCAGCATGACCCTATACTACGCAAACACTACAACACTACCCTAAACCCTAAAACACTACCCCCAGCATGACCCTACACTACGCAAACACTACAACACTACCCAAAACCCTAAAACACTACACCCCAGCATGACCCTACACTACGCAAACACTACAACACTACCCTAAACCCTAAAACACTACCCCCAGCATGACCCTACACTACGCAAACACTACAACACTACCCAAAACCCTAAAACACTACACCCCAACATGACCCTACACTACGCAAACACTACAACACTACCCAAAACCCTAAAACACTACCCCCAGCATGACCCTACACTACGCAAACACTACAACACTACCCTAAACCCTAAAACACTACCCCCAGCATGACCCTACACTACGCAAACACTACAACACTACCCTAAACCCTAAAACACTACCCCCAGCATGACCCTACACTACGCAAACACTACAACACTACCCTAAACCCTAAAACACTACCCCCAGCATGACCCTACACTACGCAAACACTACACAACTACCCAAAACCCTAAAACACTACCCCCAGCATGACCCTACACTACGCAAACACTACAACACTACCCAAAACCCTAAAACACTACCCCCCAGCATGACCCTACACTACGCAAACACTACAACACTACCCTAAACCCTAAAACACTACCCCCAGCATGACCCTACACTACACAAACACTACAACACAACCCTAAACCCTAAAACACTACCCCCAGCATGACCCTACACTACGCAAACACTACAACACAACCCTAAACCCTAAAACACTACCCCCAGCATGACCCTATACTACGCAAACACTACAACACTACCCTAAACCCTAAAACACTACCCCCAGCATGACCCTACACTACGCAAACACTACAACACTACCCAAAACCCTAAAACACTACCCCCAGCATGACCCTACACTACGCAAACACTACAACACTACCCTAAACCCTAAAATACTACACCCCAGCATGACCCTACATTACGCAAACACTACAACACTACCCAAAACCCTAAAACACTACCCCCAGCATGACCCTACACTACGCAAACACTACAACACTATCCTAAACCCTAAAACACTACGCCCAGCATGACCCTACACTACGCAAACACTACAACACTACCCTAAACCCTAAAACACTACCCCCAGCATGACCCTACACTACGCAAACACTACAACACTACCCAAAACCCTAAAACACTACACCCCAACATGACCCTACACTACGCAAACACTACAACACTACCCAAAACCCTAAAACACTACCCCCAGCATGACCCTACACTACGCAAACACTACAACACTACCCTAAACCCTAAAACACTACCCCCAGCATGACCCTACACTACGCAAACACTACAACACTACCCTAAACCCTAAAACACTACCCCCAGCATGACCCTACACTACGCAAACACTACAACACTACCCTAAACCCTAAAACACTACCCCCAGCATGACCCTACACTACGCAAACACTACAACACAACCCTAAACCCTAAAACACTACCCCCAGCATGACCCTACACTACGCAAACACTACAACACAACCCTAAACCCTAAAACACTACCCCCAGCATGACCCTATACTACGCAAACACTACAACACTACCCTAAACCCTAAAACACTACCCCCAGCATGACCCTACACTACGCAAACACTACAACACTACCCAAAACCCTAAAACACTACACCCCAGCATGACCCTACACTACGCAAACACTACAACACTACCCTAAACCCTAAAACACTACCCCCAGCATGACCCTACACTACGCAAACACTACAACACTACCCAAAACCCTAAAACACTACACCCCAACATGACCCTACACTACGCAAACACTACAACACTACCCAAAACCCTAAAACACTACCCCCAGCATGACCCTACACTACGCAAACACTACAACACTACCCTAAACCCTAAAACACTACCCCCAGCATGACCCTACACTACGCAAACACTACAACACTACCCTAAACCCTAAAACACTACCCCCAGCATGACCCTACACTACGCAAACACTACAACACTACCCTAAACCCTAAAACACTACCCCCAGCATGACCCTACACTACGCAAACACTACACAACTACCCAAAACCCTAAAACACTACCCCCAGCATGACCCTACACTACGCAAACACTACAACACTACCCAAAACCCTAAAACACTACCCCCCAGCATGACCCTACACTACGCAAACACTACAACACTACCCTAAACCCTAAAACACTACCCCCAGCATGACCCTACACTACACAAACACTACAACACAACCCTAAACCCTAAAACACTACCCCCAGCATGACCCTACACTACGCAAACACTACAACACAACCCTAAACCCTAAAACAGTACCCCCAGCATGACCCTATACTACGCAAACACTACAACACTACCCTAAACCCTAAAACACTACCCCCAGCATGACCCTACACTACGCAAACACTACAACACTACCCAAAACCCTAAAACACTACCCCCAGCATGACCCTACACTACGCAAACACTACAACACTACCCTAAACCCTAAAATACTACACCCCAGCATGACCCTACATTACGCAAACACTACAACACTACCCAAAACCCTAAAACACTACCCCCAGCATGACCCTACACTACGCAAACACTACAACACTATCCTAAACCCTAAAACACTACGCCCAGCATGACCCTACACTACGCAAACACTACAACACTACCCTAAACCCTAAAACACTACCCCCAGCATGACCCTACACTACGCAAACACTACAACACTACCCAAAACCCTAAAACACTACACCCCAACATGACCCTACACTACGCAAACACTACAACACTACCCAAAACCCTAAAACACTACCCCCAGCATGACCCTACACTACGCAAACACTACAACACTACCCTAAACCCTAAAACACTACCCCCAGCATGACCCTACACTACGCAAACACTACAACACTACCCTAAACCCTAAAACACTACCCCCAGCATGACCCTACACTACGCAAACACTACAACACTACCCTAAACCCTAAAACACTACCCCCAGCATGACCCTACACTACGCAAACACTACACAACTACCCAAAACCCTAAAACACTACCCCCAGCATGACCCTACACTACGCAAACACTACAACACTACCCAAAACCCTAAAACACTACCCCCCAGCATGACCCTACACTACGCAAACACTACAACACTACCCAAAACCCTAAAACACTACACCCCAGCATGACCCTACACTACGCAAACACTACAACACTACCCTAAACCCTAAAACACTACCCCCAGCATGACCCTACACTACACAAACACTACAACACAACCCTAAACCCTAAAACACTACCCCCAGCATGACCCTACACTACGCAAACACTACAACACAACCCTAAACCCTAAAACACTACCCCCAGCATGACCCTATACTACGCAAACACTACAACACTACCCTAAACCCTAAAACACTACCCCCAGCATGACCCTACACTACGCAAACACTACAACACTACCCAAAACCCTAAAACACTACCCCCAGCATGACCCTACACTACGCAAACACTACAACACTACCCTAAACCCTAAAATACTACACCCCAGCATGACCCTACATTACGCAAACACTACAACACTACCCAAAACCCTAAAACACTACCCCCAGCATGACCCTACACTACGCAAACACTACAACACTATCCTAAACCCTAAAACACTACGCCCAGCATGACCCTACACTACGCAAACACTACAACACTACCCTAAACCCTAAAACACTAGGCCCAGCATGACCCTACACTACGCAAACACTACAACACTACCCAAAACCCTAAAACACTACACCCCAGCATGACCCTACACTACGCAAACACTACAACACTACCCAAAACCCTAAAACACTACACCCCAGCATGACCCTACACTACGCAAACACTACAACACTACCCAAAACCCTAAACCACTACCCCCAGCATGACCCTACACTACGCAAACACTACAACACTACCCAAAACCCTAAAACACTACCCCCAGCATGACCCTACACTACGCAAACACTACAACACTACCCTAAACCCTAAAATACTACACCCCAGCATGACCCTACATTACGCAAACACTACAACACTACCCAAAACCCTAAAACACTACCCCCAGCATGACCCTACACTACGCAAACACTACAACACTACCCTAAACCCTAAAACACTAGGCCCAGCATGACCCTACACTACGCAAACACTACAACACTACCCAAAACCCTAAAACACTACACCCCAGCATGACCCTACACTACGCAAACACTACAACACTACCCAAAACCCTAAAACACTACACCCCAGCATAACCCTACACTACACAAACACTACAACACTACCCAAAACCCTAAACCACTACCCCCAGCATGACCCTACACTACGCAAACACTACAACACTACCCAAAACCCTAAACCACTACCCCCAGCATGACCCTACACTACGCAAACACTACAACACTACCCTAAACCCTAAAATACTACACCCCAGCATGACCCTACATTACGCAAACACTACAACACTATCCTAAACCCTAAAACACTACGCCCAGCATGACCCTACACTACGCAAACACTACAACACTACCCTAAACCCTAAAACACTAGCCCCAGCATGACCCTACACTACGCAAATACTAAAACACAACCCTAAACCCTAAAACACTACCCCCAGCATGACCCTACACTACGCAAACTCTACAACACTACCCTAAACCCTAAAACACTACCCCCAGCATGACCCTACACTACGCAAACACTACAACACAACCCTAAACCCTAAAACACTACCCCCAGCATGACCCTACACTAAACAACCACCACAACTCTACACTACACTAACACAACACTACACTACACAACACTACACTACACTACACAATCACTAACCCACGAAAAAATTAACAGAAACCCACTTACCTCTCTCGTCAAATGCATTTACCATACATGCCTTTAAAACGTAATTCTTTGTAAAGGCATGCGCGATAAATGCACATGCGTTTTGAAAAAATGCGGGATAATGGTATGCGAGGTCAATGACCTTGCGGGATAATGGTATGCGGACTGAAAGTCTGCGGGATAAAAAATGCGGGAAAATGGTTGCAAACCATGATTAGCAGCAGACTTCCCTGGTGAGCACTAGCTTTACTACAGTGATCTAATGAGCAACTAGAGTGCTAACATTCAGAATTTATGGCAAATGTGTGACACATCTGAATGCCTTCTTGATAGAACCAAAGTAAACAAGCATTGAAATTGCAATAGATCTCGCCCTCGTTTAAGTTAAAGCCATTCTGTTTGTAATGAGGTGGCTTTTTAGCTTTGCTTTTATTAGTGTCTTTAAAACTTTCAAGTAAATAACATGCATATGTATGCGTATATGTATATGCATGCATGCATTTATATTTATATAGATATGCAGATTATATATGTTTATATATGTATATTACCTACTGGCGATAGCCAGTGGGTATATATAGTTAGGATTTTTTCTCTATGGGATTTCTGAAAATTCTATGTCTAATAACTTTGGCGTTTGTGGACGGAATTGGCTGAAATTTTCAGGAAAGGGGGGGCCGAGAAAAAAGGGGGGTCCCAAAACGCGTTTTTCCCATTCATTTTTCCATAGGGCGGTTGGACTCACTTTTAGCTCGAACGGCTGAATAGATTTACATGAAACTTGGCAAAATTGTAGATATGGTTTGCCCGACGTGCCTTTGCTATGTCTCAATATATGTGCTCCAGTGGATCTTGAGAAATTAACGTTTAAAAAAATATATATATCTGTGACAGCGCTCCGGTTAGCGCCCCGGTTCGCGTACCTGACGCGTAACGGAACTTCGCGAAGCGAAGCTGATTGGCTCTCCGGTGTCTGTCAACATTCTAAACAGTCCGGAGCGGCCGCCATCTTGTCTCTCGGTACGATCGAGAGACAAGATGTGGTGAAAAACGAAGGGGGAAATGAAGGAAAGGGGGCAAGGTAGACCACTCCTGACCCCCTAGGATTGATGAGGGGGATATTAAAGTGCCCCGCGGGGCAAAAAATAAAAAATAATTATTTTTTGCGATTTTACGCCGTAGAGGCGCGTCTTGGTACGCGAACCGGGCAGCTCACCGGGCAGCTCACCGGGCAGCTAACCAGGCAGCTAACCGGCAGCGTAGCTGTCAACATTGTAAACAGTCCGGAGCGGCCGCCATCTTGTCTCTCGGTAGGTTCGAGAGACAAGATGTGGTGAAAAAAGAAGGGGGAAATGAAGGAAAGGGGGCAAGGTAACCCCCTCCTGACCCCCTAGGATTGATGAGGGGGATATTAAAGTCCCCCGCGATTTTTCGCGGTAGAGGCGCTTTCCGGTACGCGAACCGGGCAGCTAACCGGCAGCGTAACGGGAGTCCGCCATCTTGTGTTTTTGGAGCGTCCGGTTCGCGTACCGGGTAGCGTCCCGGTAAGCGTAACAAGGGGAAAACCAAGAGAAACAGTAAAAAAAAAATTAAGGGAATAGATTTCCAGCAAACTTGGCAAAATTGTAGGGACTGTTTGTTTGATGTGCCTTTGCAAGGCCTCAAGATATGTGCACGTGTGGATTTTGTCTAATTAAGTTTAAAAAAAATATATATATCTGTAAGCGTGCTCCGGCACGCTTACGTTACGGGTTTTGTTTGCGCTGCAGAGCCGATACGTCATGGTTATGCGACGCGTCATGAGGCGTCTCACGTGGCTACGTGATACGTCACGTAATAAAGAATATATTTTACAGCTATAGATATTAGCTTTTAAAAAACCAATGAAATTCACTGAAAAAACCATAGGTTATAGGCCATATATAGTTAGGAATTTGCATTTACAAAACCTTGAAAATTCACTGAAAAAACCATAGGTTAGAGACCATATATAGTTAGCTGGACATTTTATTGACATAAAACCAATGAAATTCCATATATAGTTAGTTGCACTAACTATATATCGCGCACCCGCAATCCACTGCTGATGATGTCACATATTACATCATTCATGACATGGTCAGTGACATCACTGATGACATCACTGATGACATCTCAAATGACATCACTGATGACATCACTGATGACATCTCAAATGACATCACTGATGACATCATGACACACCAATACCAGTTACTACATACGCACTCACTGATTCCTACGTCTACACACACATTCACTCATTCACCCATACAATCACTCATACATACAGTCACTCATTATTACAACACTATCATATGCACTCATACACCTAGTCAGTCCTGTGAAGAATCAATCACACTTCGATTTCCTCATCTATACAGTTAAACACAGAACACCATACTTTTCACACACATACTAACACATACTTACTCTCTTATACAATCACTGATACAAGTACACATTGATATGCACAGAGTCACACACCTCCCAGCCAGCCACACACACACTCAGTCTTCCATACATCCACTCATTCTTCAATATGTAAAACATATTTAAACTTTACAAAAACACACAGACACTAGATGATGTCATCAGTGATGTCATTTGAGATGTCATCAGTGATGTCATCAGTGATGTCATTTGAGATGTCATCAGTGATGTCATCAGTGATGTCACTGACCATGTCATGAATGATGTAATATGTGACATCATCAGCAGTGGATTGCGGGTGCGCGATATATAGTTAGTGCAACTAACTATATATGGAATTTCATTGGTTTTATGTCAATAAAATGTCCAGCTAACTATATATGGTCTCTAACCTATGGTTTTTTCAGTGAATATATATATATATATATATATATATATATATATATATATATATATATATCAAAGCTCCAAGTTGCATCGGCAGTCCCGAAGCACTCGTAAGCGGGTGCAAATCTCCCCGCCAATACACGCGGTAAAGATCAAAGCTCCGAACTCTTCCGTTTAAGAAAAATGTAAATTGCACTCCGGGGGTTAGTGGCAAAAATGTATTTTAGCCCACAAGTAAGCGTAACAGACGCATTTCGGACACACAGTCCTTTGTCAATGTTTACATTCGTCGCCGCCTGGCGGCCTCATATATACGTCATGTCGATGTAACTGACAACGGACACCTATCGGGAAGCGTTTGATTATAGCGGCCATCTTATAGCATGTCTGATAATATGCATGAATATAATGCCTCCAATATTATTTATATTGTTATTATGTGTGCCGCTATTACCGGTGCATATTTGTGAATATTACAGTGTATCGGCACTGCACGGGCATTGTGACCAAACGTCCCAGAGATGTCCGCAGTATGCTACATGTATCAAAAGAACACATAGAATGATTTAACATACACATTCAATGATAATGGTTAATAATGCCGTGTATCGGCTATTTGGAAACATATCAAAGTGCCATCATCGTAATTCTCATTGTGTAACATCAAATGTATCCAACAATACTTATCACCACTCAATCCAGAATAGAACAATTAATCTCAACGGTATCATAAAATCATTCTCATAATTATGAGATCCAATTCACAGCCACAAAAATACATCAGGTAAAATCAAATTCCAAATTCAGCAAAGACCTTATTCAAACAAATACTAAGATTCCCATTACTGCAATTTTATACAATTCACGTTACATAAGTTTATTTTCTTGTCGTGTTTCTCCTTGAACATTATCTCCCCAAGTGAACAGTCAGTTCTTCCCCACTGTTCAAACCTAGCGGGTGTTTTGTCTGCAAGTCAATAATATAACGAGACTCAAGTCTCCGGAGACTGAGTAGTCTATCTCCCCCCCTGGGGTTTTGGGGTATGTGATCCAAACCAAAGTATTGCAGCAGCTCCCTGTTGCTTTGATGTACTTTGGCGAAGTGTCGAGCTACGGGATATGCCATATCTTTATTCATAATCGCTCTCTGATGTTCTAAGATACGCATTTTCACATTTTTTATGGTACTCCCAATGTATTTGAGTCCACAGGGGCAGGTAAGACAATAAACTACATAAGGGGTTGTGCATGTAATGAACTCTTTGATAGACCTAGCTTGGGATAATCCTGGGATCTTGTATGAAAGTACTCGTTTGCTGTTTTCACAAGCACGACATTTCCCACAGGGAAAGAATCCCCTCATCTCTCTAAGTGTCCCACTCACTTTTGGTTTCACTGGTGTAAGGTGACTGTGGACAATTTTATCCTTAATGGATCTCAGTTTTCTGAAGGTTATTAAGGGTTTCAGTAGAACATCATTCCCAATTACGGGATCTGTGCGGAGAATATGCCAGTTCTTTGAGAGTAGATTTCTCAGAAAATTTGCTTGATCAGAAAAAGTCGTGATCATGCGAAATTTGTTTTTAATGTCAGAGGATTGACCTTTACAGTTCTTTCTCTCTAATAGTTCTTTTCTGGGTATTCTGGCTACCTTCTTATAGGTCTTCTCCAATTCCGCCTGATTGTATCACCTAATGCGAAATCTCATGACGCATTCTGCTGCTGCTTTTACAAAATCAGACTCTTGCGAGCAATTACGCCTTAACCTGAGAAGGTCACCGTAGGGTATACTTCGAATCAGACCTGGGGGGGTGGCTACTTTGGGCGTGGAGTATGCTGTTCCCAGCTGTAGGTTTTCTATACAAGGCCGTTTCCAACTTCTCCCCATTCACAAATACCCTTAAATCTAGGTAGTGCACCTCTGTGGTGCTGATGTCAGCAGTAAATTTCAAGTTAAGACTATTGGTATTCAAGTCTTTGATGAATATCTCAGCCTGTGTGAAGGAGCCCCTCCACACCAAAAAGAGATCGTCGATATATCAACGCCATACCATGATATGTTCTGCCCACCTGCCATTGGGTCCCGTTAGGGCCACCTGCTCCTCCCACCAGCCAACGAAGAGATTCGCATAGCTGGGGGCGAAGCAGGTTCCCATCCCGGTCCCTGAGATTTGTCTAAACAGCTCACTCTCAAACAAGAATATATTGTTCATAAGACAAAACTCGAAAAGCTCAATTAACATGGCACTGTGTTCCATGTACTTAGCCGGTCTCTTATTCAAGAAATACCTGACTGCCTCTATCCCCTGTGTATGCTGAATACAAGTGTAGAGGCTTGTGATGTCTAGTGTTATAAGTACATACGTGGTATCCCAGGTGATCAGTTCAAGTTGTTCTACAAAATGCTTAGTGTCTCTTAAATAGGACTTCAAATCAACAACAAAATTAGATAAAAAGGAATCAATATAGATGGATAAATTCTCAGTCAATCCTCCCTTCGAGGATACAATAGGTCTCCCTGGGGGACAATCAAGATTTTTGTGAACCTTGGGAAGATAATAAAATGTTGGAATAACAGGTTCAGGATTGCGCAAAAACAGAAATTCACTGGTGTCTAGCATAAGTTTATTATGCCATTTCGTTAGTAAATCATGATACGTTTGAATGCTAGACTCATATTCCATTTTGTTACTTTTTATGTAATTATCTACATCTTCCAATTGTCGTAGAGATTCCTGGCAGTATTGTTCTCTTGTCAGAAGCACCACGTTACCTCCTTTATCGGAGGGTTTCACAATAATCCCTTCTTTTTCCGATATATTGGAAAGTGCAATAGATTGTCCCTTGCTGAGATTGTTTTTCATCCTCGATTTCTTGTTTTTTGTTGCGGGCGTAGTTCTTAACCTCATCAAGTCTTGGATAATGGCGTCTAAAAAAGGGTCAATGGCGTCATACGGCATTTGAGGATTAAATTGAGAAGGCGCCCGGAAGTTGGTGACAGGCGATTGTTGCTCTATTCCTCTAAAATCACCGACAGCAATTGATGCCGCAATTGATGCCTGTGACTGTTCGTCTCTTAAGTTATCCAACGTGTCAGCCACATAGAGATCTCCAATCGTAAGCACATCTGTAGGATGTGTTCCTGTCTTTTTCGTCGTTCTCTTAGGTTCTACAATCGTTGGGTTTAATTTGTGGAATTTGCGCAATTTGATTTTTCTTACTAATTTGAAGAGGTCGATTCGGGTTTGAGTATACTCAATTTTATTATTCGGACAAAAAGTTAGTCCCAATTGCAGAGTTTCTTCTTCTGCCTTGTTAATGGTCTCTCCGGTCAGATTAATAATGGTCAGATTCTCTTTTATATCTACCATCTGTTGCCTCACTTCTTGCGAGTGTTGTACCCGGATGCCTTGGCCTTTCCTCTTCCCCTTCCAGCCCCCTCTCCGGGTTCTTCGTCGCCCTCTGGTGGCTTGACCTTGCCCCCTCTGAGCCACGTTTTGCGGATGAGATCGAATTCCTGATGAAAAGGATTCTTCCGGCTCTCAATACTTGTAGTAGGTCTCTCATCCCCTGATTGCTCTTCATCAGTAACGCTTGATTCAGATGTCTCTGGCTCAGCAATTGGTATCATATTCTTGTTCTTCTTCATTGCCGCTCTGGGGGCATCAAATCTCTTCGCAAAAGTCAATATCCTGCCAAGAGCGTAATCCCGCTCGTCGCGCTCAAATTTTTCTTGTTTTCTTAGTCTTATCTTGAGTTCATATTTTACCAGTTGTTTTTTCATTTCTTCTCGCAGATGTTCCAGTTTAGTTACATCAGTCTCCTTGGTTATCTCTTTCTCAATTGCTGTGATTTCATCCAATGCCTTTGCCCGATCACTCCATGCAAATTTTACAAGTAAATCCAGCATGGCCTTGCACGATGCAGCAGTGAGTTCCGCCCATTGTTCCAACAGCCTGGGATCTGGACTTTCATAGGCTGGGACTGTATAAATTCTCAGCCCTCTTGGAACCCTATCGACGTCAATATAATTCTGCAGGGAGGTAGCCTCCCACCATTTTCCTATATATATATATATTACCTACTGGCGGTCGCCAGTAGGTAGTTATAGTTAGGATGGTTTTCCATAGGAAATCCGCAACATTCTATTGGGAATAACTTTGGCGCCGGTGGACGAATTTTCACGCATTTCTCAAAGAAGATGGCCCGCTCCGCTCCTTCTCTGAAAATTTGGGGGGAATTCGTGAAGTGGGGGCCGAGATAAAAGGGGGGTCCCAAAACGTGTTTTCCCCATGTTAATTTCCATAGGGCGGTTGGACTCACTTTTAGCCCGAATGGCTGAATGGATTTCCACCAAACTTGGCAAAATTGTAGGGACTGGTAGCCCGATGTGCCTTTGCTATGTCTCAAGATATGTGCTCCAGTGGATTTTGAGTAATTTAGGTTAAAAAAAATATATATATCTATGAGCGCGCCCCGGTACGCGCACCGGGGAGCGCACCGGGCGCGTAACGCGAGTTCGCGAGCGGAAAGCTGATTGGCTCTCGGGAGTTTGTCAACATTCTAAACAGTCCGGAGCGGCCGCCATCTTGTGTGTCGGTAGGATCGAGACACAAGAGGTGGCAAAAACAAAGGGGGAAATGACTAAAAGGGGGCAGGGTAGACCCCCCTGACCCCATACGTTTGATGGGGGGGTCATAAAAGTGCTTCGCGGGTCAAAAAAAAAAATTTGGGGGGGGGGATTTTCGCGGGGGGAGCACCCGGTACACGCACCGGAGCGCGTACCAGGAAGCGTACTATGGAGAAAAAAGAATGACAGAGTTTCCCAAAAATGTAGCATTTTTTTATAAATTAGAGGCAGTTCTAAAAAGAACTGTTTATTTATTATTTTTGTTGTTTTATATTTTTTTATTGTTTTTTTGAACATTTTTTACTTTTTTTGGCTTTTCTGAACAGTTTTATATATTTTTTTGTATTTTTTATGGGGAGAAACAAAAAACAGGGAATTGTAAATGGCTCAACTGGAGCAAAAAAAAAACAGGAAAAAATGTATGTTTCTTCGGGCACTTGTGGTGATCCCAAGCACGGGTGATAAGTGTAATGCTTTGCTCACCATAGCATATTGTCCCTCACAAAATATGCAAACCATTTTAAAATTGGAAAACTTGGATTGAATGTTTGGGATCATCTCCCTTGCCTCTGGACCCGATGGGGTGGGTTCTTTACTTTGGGAGGTGCTGGCAGAAGATTGGGCAGGTTTCCTGGCCAGTTCCCTGACCTCTGCCCTAGCATAGTTATAAGGGTGCCGCTGATGTGGGGGCCATAAAAGTGCTTCGCGGGTCAAAACATTTTTTTTTTTTTTGATTTTTGCGGGGGGAGCGCCCGGTACGTGCACCGGGGAGCGTACCAGGGATCGTACCATGGAGAAAAAAGAATGACAGAGTTTCCCAAAAATGTAGCATTTTTTTTATAAATTAGAGGTAGTTCTAAAAAGAACTGTTTTTTTATTCTTTTTGTTGTTTTATATTTTTTTATTGTTTTTTGAACATTTTTTACTTTTTTTGGCTTTTATGAACAGTTTTATATTTTTTTGTATTTTTTATGGGGAGAAACAAAAAACAGGGAATTGTAAATGGCTCAACTGGAGCAAAAAAAAACAGGAAAAAATTAATGTTTCTTCGGGCACTTGTGGTGATCCCAAGCACGGGTGACAAGTGTAATGCTTTGCTCACCATAGCATATTGTCCCTCCACAAAATATGCAAACCATTTTAAAATTGGAAAACTTGGATTGAATGTTTGGGATCATCTCCCTTGCCTCTGGACCCGATGGGGTGGGTTCTTTACTTTGGGAGGTGCTGGCAGAAGATTGGGCAGGGTTTCCGGCCAGTTCCCTGACCTCTGCCCTAGCATAGTTATTAGGGTGCCGGCGTTGCATGTGCCGAATCATGGTGTTGTTGCCAAAAGAGTATTTTTTGTTAGGGTTCCCCCTTGAAAGTTGAAAAATACAGATTAAACAACTTTGGGATGGGAAAAAACTGCCAGATAAAGTGCTCCTTTGGCTTATATGGGGTAGTATCTTCTGGTAGGAACCTCCCCTCCTCCTCCTCCTCCTCCTCCTCCTCCTATTCTTGTTCTCCACCACTGTGGTGTTGTGGTGGTCCTTGTGGTGGTGGTGGTGGTGGTGGTGCAGATGCTCCTGCAGCTGCTGCTACTGTAGCCATTTTTCAGACAAATAGGTACAAAGAGGTCTTTCAACAGGTCTTCCTCACTCAAAGTACAAAGTGAGAATGAGGAAAATAGGTGGGGGCTTTCATCATTTGGAAAACAAAACTGTCCTGAACCAATGAAAAGTGTTACTTTCAGGTCACATGACACGGGCCTTCATCATTTGGAAACCAAAACTGATCTGAACCAATGGTAAGTGTTATTTTCAGGTCACATGACCCGACGCGCTTACGCTACGCGGCGTAAGCGCATCAGGATGTTGCGCGATCGTATACGTTCGGGCGCTTCCGGGTGCGTTTACGCCGTGCGTCATAAGACGCATCACGCGGATACGCGAAACGTCACGATGATGTTTTCGTTCGCGGCAATAGCGCAAACGGGATGCTCACCGGTACGCGCACCGGGGCGCGACGTAACACTGCGCTCACCGGTGAGCGCTTCGGTACGCGCCCCGGGAGCGCTCCGGGGGAAAAAAAAAAAAACATAAAAAAATAGTATTACATAATTATACAATATAAAATTCATTATAAAAATATTACATTTCATACCTATAGAGATTTGCTATTAAAAAACCTATGAAATTCACTGAAAAAAACATAGGTTTCACACCAGTTATAGTTAGGAATTAGCATTTAAAAAACCTATTAAATTCACTGAAAAAACCATAGGTTTCACACCAGTTATAGTTAGCTGGAAATTTTACTCGCATAAAACCATTGAAATTCCCACGTTATAGTTAGTTGGACTCACTATAACTTGCGCGTGCAATGCACTGCTGATGACGTCACATATTACATCACTCATGACATGGTCAGTGACATCACTCATGACATCACTGATGACACCATCCTTTTGACAGAGTGACAGACCTCCTTTCACTGTAATGTAAACCTTGAAACACATATTCAATAATAAAAACTAAAATTTTCAAAAAAATTGAGATACCCATACCAGTTACAACAACCAATTCAATAATTCTACCATCTATATACACATCCACTCATTCACCAACAGTTCTATATAGTCACTCATACATATACTCACTCATCATATGTAGTGATTCTTTCTGAATATGAGTTACTTTCTATATCAATAAATAAAGTTATGTTTGTATAAGTGTGTAGCTGATTAAATGTAAGTATGATCAATTATTTGCATAAGTGAGTAGGATGACTGCATAAGTGAGTAGGATATGTGCTGCTGTGTAATATTTATATACGTGTATAAGTATATTTAATATTGTTCTATTGATCTTTGTCAGCATGTATGAGTGAATGTATAGGTAAGTGTTTAGATGTGTGTGTAGATCTACAAATCACTGAGTGGGTTTTTCAAAACTTGTATTGGTGTGTCAATGGTTTAAACATGGTACTCCATATTTTATAGTGAGTGATGAAAGGTTATACTAGTGTATGATGAGGTGTATCAGATTGTCACGTGTATGATGTCATTTGATATGTCATCAGTGATGTCATCAGTGATGTCACTGACCATGTCATGAATGATGTAATATGTGACATCATCAGCAGAGGATTGTGGGTGTGCCAGTTATAGTTAGTAAAACTAAAAACAAAAAATTTAGAAAAATATAGTTAGTAAAACTAACTATAACGGAGGAATTTCAATGATTTTGTACGGGTGATATATCCAGCTAACTGTAACACCCCTAAAACCTATCATTTTTTCAGTGTATTTCTAAGGTTTTTTAAATGCTAATTCCTAGCTATAACATGTCTAAAACCTATCGTTTTTTCAGTGAATTTCAAAGGTTTTTCCAATGACAATTTTTAAGTGTATTAATTGGTATTTTTTTTTTATACTGATTTACTACACTTTTTTTAAACCGTTTATTTTTAGATATTTTATTTTTTAAATACATTACATATATTTTATATAAATTAAAAAAAGTTTTTAAAAATATTGAAATTCTAATATTGTTTTTTTATTTTATATTTTAAATATATTTATATTATTTTCTTAATAGTTTTTTTTTCTACATTTTTTGGGGAGTCACGCGGAACCTAGTCGCCATTTTAGGTTTGTTGTGTAGGATCCGCCTAGGGTGTGCGATGGGTGCATATTTTCCTGCACGATCACTATGCGACCGGTACACGACTCCTTGTGCATACGCGATATATACTTATTATGTTACGCGACACTTGCGTGCTTCCGCATGCTTCATATACGTTTTCGATACGGTGAGTGCGCGACTCCCGCAAAAAAAAATTATATTTAAAAAGATATATATATGTATTTAATATAAATATGAAGGCAAGACATTATCTGAGCTAATCATAAAATAATATTCTTTTACTTTTGATAAACCTATATTACTTTTAAATGCAATTTCGGGAAGTCGCGTTGGGTGCATGCTACCTGTGCGCACGATGCGCAGACCCCATGTGACCTCAAAAAAAGACATTTGATTGGTACATAACACTTGGGAGGAACATCTCTCTGCTGAGAAGAACCTTTTATGTCAAACTGGACAACTATTATTAGTTACAATGGCTTCAGGACAGTAGCCACCCCCTGATTCAGACAACTCTTCAGATTTGGAATTTGTTCATGAACCTCCAGCTCCTGAGAGGTACACCTCAGTGGTTTGGAAGTATTTTTTCATACCGGAGGGACAGAAGAAAGTCAATGCTGTGAAGGTGACATGCAAAATCTGCAAAAGGGTGTTGTCAAGTGGTGACTCAATGACGAAATACTCTTGTGGGGACCACGAGTATGATGAAACATCTAAAAACACAGCGTCCTGTGACCTTGGCAAGGGAGCAATGTAGAAGATTGGCTCAAACCCCTCCATATGCAGTTGCTAGCACCTCTGCTGCTGCTATGTCCTCTGAACGTCTGGACATTCGTCCACAATTTGCCAACGCAAAAATACACTGCATTAAGTGTAATAGATTGCTGTGCTTTGGAGAGCAGTCTGTTGATTTGGTGTGTCGAGCACTAGACAATCATCGGTGCTAGATTGGTTTTTTTTTCCCTGAAGTTCATTGTTTTGTTCCTCCAGTTATCTGTTTTTCCTTTTAAAAAAAACCCAAAAAATAAAAAAAAGTACAAAAAAAAATATAAAACAAAAAAAAGTTATTTTCAGAACTAACTTCTCTGGTTAAAAAAAGAGCTATATTTGTATGATAGTGTGTGAACGTTTAGACAAATGTATGTGTAGTGCATAATTGACTGAAAGAATGCATTTGTGGTGTATGGTGAATGTATAAGTGCAGAACTATAAGGAAGTGCTGCAGCATGACACTATAAGCTCTTTAGCTGCAGTGTGCTGTGGTACTTCCGAAGCACAAGGTTGCAACATTTGTACATAAATATGTTGCAAGTCTATGCACTGCTGCTTAAACTGCAGCCATGTGGTGACTAAACATGGGCGGATTTTGCGGATCCACAAACCGCGGATTTTGCGTCACTGAATTTGAGCTTCAGCTAGTTCCAGTGACCATGTGTGTGTTACTATGCAATCGCCCCGAAGGGCGCAGGGGTCCCTTCAGCTCCTGGTCACAGGAACAGCACGAGGATTGCGCTCGTGAAAGTCAAGGATGCAAAGGCCTCTATCCAGCATCACAGCTGATTTTCGACGGTAGATTTGGGAAGAAGGCACACCTGCCCAGCCTCGACGACGCTCACGATTGTTTTTGGGCGGATGAATGAGTCACTGAATTTGAGCTTCAGCTAGTTCCAGCGACCATGTGTGTGTTACTATGCAATCTCCCCGAAGGGCGCAGGGGTCCCTTCAGCTCCTGGTCACAGTTCATGCCTCTTGTATGTATAAAAGGTCAGAGACCGATCAGGAAGCACTAATAGATAAAAAAAAAGCAGGCGCTCGAGCACCTGCTTTATTTTATCTATTAGTGCTTCCTGTTGAAGCTCACTTAGCTGACTTAGTAACTATTTTAGGATGGCGCTGGTAGCTTGCCGGCGCCATCCTAAAATAGTTACAACTTCAAGCTTGAAGGCTTGAACTTTTGCCCCCGAATCCGCCGCTCGCGGATTCGCGGATTTTCGGTAAATTCGCGGGAGTTCGCGGATTGCTGATTTACCGAAAATCCGCAAAATCCTCGAGCGGAACGGATTTGGCGCTCATGCTTAGTGTTGACACAGGCACCCTTGCACCATGGTGCAAGGATATCTGTGTCGTGTGGAGTTTGTTTTTGTGCAAGAAGCCACACCTTCCTGCACAAAAGGCATTTTTCTCCTTCAATGTATGCTGTGCAATGTAGCATATATTGAAAGAGAAAAAATGAGGAGAAATGAAAACAAATCTCCTTCTTGTGCCTTGTTCTATGAGAAGTGTGTGGAAACACCTACAGCAACACCTATGGAACGCCCTTTCAATGCAAAGTGGTGTGTATGAAGAGGTTGTATTTACATGGAGAAGAAAAGCTACACAGGAAGCCTTTTCCTCTCCTTGTAAATATGAAGGAGTGTCTTGCGCCATCACTATATTACAAAAAGTGACATATTGTTGCCACAGGATGCTTCTAAATTTGCCCCATAAGTGCTTAGGTATTGGCAGACTGTTACAATAAGAACATATTGCTAATTCATTGTTTATAATTTGCATGAGAGTGACAGGAGATAAGCACAGATTATGTCTCCAAAGATGCTCAAAGAAGAATAGTTGGAAAGGTTGCGGTCCTTCTATAGGTACAATGGGAAATATTATGAACCAATCAAATCTTTTTTTTTTCAGGCACACGGTATCCTATGACAGGGAGATTCCAAAACTACATAGCTATAAACTGGGTGTTTTGAAGACTCTAATAAAACGTTGTAGCTTCTTGCAGATCTGCTTGCATAGTATATAAAGAAATTAACTTGTACTAGGGTTAATCGCTAGGCCAATCCTTAACTATATGAGTAATAGGTAGAGTAATTTCAGTACTGCAAAGAGAGAACAAGATACATTTATAAGTACTTAGGTTTTGGCACAGTGATAGCACATGTTTATAGAGTTGTAAAGGGAAGGGATGGGGCCTGATGTGATATGTGCAAATACACTCTGTGACGTGTTTTAAATTAAAGAATTTAGTCTCTTTTAATCCTGAAACTCCCTCAACCCTAGTAGCCCTCCATATCTCTCTAGTGAACACCATATAGCTGCATAGCAGAGAGGTGCTCTGAAACCATGTCCCATTTTATACCTCTTTGCAATGCACCTGTCTGGCACTTTCTGCACATATCTGGTGGGTTAGTTGGCCCCAGGGACACTCACTATTGATTTTAACTTTATCCTGTAACTTAAAACGCCCACAGAGCATCTTTTCACACATATCTACTCCGTCTATCTCCCCTTTCTTCACCTGTGTGCAAACACAGGCCATTGTGAATTTTAATACTTAGTTAAACTTACCTTCACAGTAATAGAAATAAAAAAGCTACACATTTTTTTCTGTTGTTTTTTATAATCTAAATTTGTGAAAACGTCATATTTTAGAATTAGGATCCGTGAAAGAGAAGAGAAAATACAGTTATAATATATAATATTATATTTTTTATTACAACACAACATAATTGTATCATTTTACAAATAATTTTCTTTGCCTTTTTGCTGTACTCAGAATATATTGAATTTCACTAGAAACTGTGATTTCAATCGTAATCATCACATAACAGCGGGCAAAAAAAACAATCAATAAGATTGTTAAAAAAAAATTCTTACTTGAATTTATATACACTGTATATGTTGTTGTTTAAACATATACGCTGAAAGAATGTACAAGAAAATGTCCATAATTCAAAGATACACCTTTCCTCTAGGCCAAATGGTATTACTGAAATCCCTTATATTGAAATTGTCCAATAGTAATCGTATTAATACATACTACTAAATTCCTTAGAAGCCAAATTATTTTTCTAAAACTTTGGCTTTAAAAATATTAGGTATGAATTTGGTAATTTGCTAGGCAAACGTTGTTGAAAAACCAACTGAGCATCATTACAATATGTCCATCCTTTGTCACATTTTAAATAGACAGTGTAATGCACAGATGTTGTGGAAGGACCATCATGGAAAATTATTGCTACTGCTACAAAAGTCCTTTGTGATATTGATAGTTGACTTGCTACAAAATGTTTTATTAAAGTGTCAAATTTTCTTCCATCAGCTGTACAACGTTGCATCATTAAAATTATGTATTGTCCATATCTTTGTATAAATAATGTTCTGATTTGCATTGGCTACACTACATGTTTTGATTTGCTGCTTTAACTAGTTTATTGAAAGACACTGATTTACAGTCTGGTAATGTCAAATATATAAATGTTTCAGTGTCTATGTTAGTGCTACATGTAAACATACAATTTTCACAATGATGTTACCATTTATAACAAAGGCCAAAAAGAATTTCAATTTCTATTGCCTTCATTTTCCAATACGGTAAGCACATACATTTGAAATTCCTGAGCATCTTGTTGGATATTCTGGGTAAATTGTGTGAAACCAGAACATACATCCAAAAGAATACGAATATCACAAACGCTTTGCATTTTACTTTGATCAGTTCTCAATTTTTCATAAACAGAATGCAACAAGGAACAAAATCTTTTTTCCTGATTCTCCATAATTTGCTGTTGCAAACTTTCAAGAAAAAAAAACAAAATTGATCACTACATTAGAATAGCAGTTGACACCTGAACTTTTTTCAAACTGATAACAAACAATCTCTTCAACAGTGTCCTTTTTTTTCTTGCAATCTCAACATTATCTTGTTTTTTTTCCTTCTCTATACCTTTACTACAGATATTCTCATACCTTCTTTTTTGACCTATCACACGCTTTTCCAATACAGGATATTGACCTAAATTGGGAGCATAAGCTCTTCTTAACCTATTATACTCTTTTACACAGTTTGCATCTGCTGTAACCTTTGTGTCATCAAAATCAATCAAAAGCAAACCAGATAAAGTTCTGACTCTGGACAAAGCAACATATGCCATACCCTCTTTAAACACAGTACTTCCAATGTTCACCAAAGCCCTGTCTACACTTACACCTTGAGATTTATGAATAGTCACTGCATATGCCAGAGAAAGTGGAAACTGTTTTCAACAGACATATACATCTTTGACAAGCAGAAAACGAACTGAATAATGACCAATTTGTTTTACTTCTTCAATTAGATCAAATAAAATTTTTAAAAATTCAATTCCATCTTTACTTTGATAATTAACAAACTCCACAACTTTGCCCATTGCTCCATTACCTAAACCTTTTTCTACATCCAAATTTCGCCTTAAAATTACCCAACAGTTTATACATGCATATAGATTCTTTTCTAAACCAGCAGTTTTAGATATCGATTTTTCTAAAGAATCCTATTTTGTTTTCAATTTTTCTGTCAAAATAATAGGGATTCCGTCATGCTCTATTTTATCAATGGCTTCCATTTATATTATTTCTTCATTTTCCAGCTTCAATAGTTGTTCATTGAATATAGAACACTCTTGCAGTGTAGGCATTAAGCAGATTATAGATTTGTTTTCCGCAATTTTTATATATATTTTTTCAGGAACTATATTTTAATTTGGAAACAAATTGGAAATTAATCGACTCTGCAAAGCATGTTTGCCATGTTCTTTTAGTACTCCAATTCTTATATCTTGAAGAATAGTTCTATAATCAACATCATTTGCCTGTTGCATATTTGTAATGAGTTCTTTGTATTAAAAATATGACCAAATATTAACGTTTCCAACGCTACCCAAAGAATTTCTGGTGTCTTCATGCACAAGTGTTTTAAATACTGGTTGTCCTTTTACGGGTGTAAGTTGCAGTAGATATTCAAAAACTATGACATGTTTTCCTGCAAATAAGACATCGTACTCTGTTTTAATAATTTGCTGCATTCTTAAATGCACTAAAGCAAGCACTAAGTTTGAGACCATGCTTACCTCATCAATAATCAGAAGTTTCAATTTCTTTAGCACTCTTGAAACTTCACAACAAGCTTCTCCAGATAGCTTTTGATATTCCAATTTATTTTCATGCTCCACAGGTAGCATAAGTAAACAATGTAATGTAATTCCTTTAATGTTATGTGCTGCCAACCCAGTTGGAGCAGTTACAACACAAGACAAATGTGACTGCATTGTTTTCGGCAGAAAACTGGTGATTACTTTAATTAAGAAACTTTTTCCTGTTGCCGCTTGTCCACTCACATACATTGGGATAGGTTGAAATGATGTGCATGTGCATTCTTTATTTTCATGAAGAAATCCATGGTCAGTCTGTTGTCACACTCGCTGATATATTTCTTTCTGTTCAACATGTAGTTGTTCTTCCAAGTTTGCTAAGTCCATTATATCTTCTTGAGCTAGATGCACTGCTGCTTCATTTTCAACAATTGGTTGTCCTAGTGGATCTTGACTCTCTGGAGCAGAACTTTGACTGTCTTGAGAACTGTCTCTAGCAATCTCAGCTGCAATAGTAGCTTCTTGATCAATTCATCGTTCAACATTTTGACATAATTTGCAAAAACAGTACATTCTATAGTATCTTTACAAGCAATGAAGGAATCTTCATAGCTCTGAAAATCTCCAAGTAATTCCAATTCTGAACGCCACTGTTTAAACAGTTGCAAAAGGGCTAAATAGTAAAATTCCCTTTGATCAGCAGTGTCGCAACTCAGTTTCCTGTGATTACTCAAATTTCCTTTCGTTTGTTTAACCAAACATCCTTCAGAACCAATCACTGCATATTTACCATCATTGATGTTTTCTGTAGTATTCCTCTTAAAAGTGTAATATTGCAGCACTGCATAGAGACATACGTTCTCAAGATGATGACTTCTATTTGGATAATATGTGTCCAACATATTTGTTTTGACAATATCTGTACTTTCCGGATCTTTTTCTGCTAAATATTTGATTTCTTGTATAGATTTAAGTACTCGATTTTGCGTTGCAGCAAGACCTAGACTCACCCAAATGATTCTTCTAGATTTGGAGTATAGACTTGCAAATGATAACTGATCTGAGCATTCATATGCTCCGATTTCTTTATGGGATAACATCTTCAAACTGAAACTATATAATTTCTTACTTAGACTCTTCTCGTGAGAAATCTCTTCCCACGTTTCTTTCAATTCCGTAATGTAGGACGTTACATATCGAGCAGCAGCAATGGAATTGTCCGCAACATGCTTAATATCCATGTTAGCATTCCACATGAACAGAATAACTGGATTGTAATCATTTATGTATTTTGATTCTTCGATTCTTCTCAAATTGTAGGTATTTTTTGGAGACTTTCTTGTGATGGTATGTCGCATAGCTGACATAAAACTGTTCACTCTTCCTTTGGATATTACAGGACGTAGAAATGCAAAACGACATTTGGTATAGAACTTATCCTTAGACTTGTACTTTCGTCTACAGTATTTTCCACATCAATGGCTTTGGAATCGTAAGACTTGTTGTCTTAAGTTATTTTCTTCTGTGTTTTTGGGTACAGCACATGTGGCATATTCTTCAATAAAAGACAAAACAGTATCATCTGAATCTGTTCCGAATTTGGGGGCATCCTTGATCCATAACAGTATCTGTATATGCGGAGCACCTCTTGCTAGATACTCCTTTCTCCAAAAGAAATGCACAAATTCTCCAAGAGGAGGATTTTTTTTATTGCAGATAAAAGACGTCAAAGCTTCAAATCTATGATTGAAATACCTGAATACATTAACAGGATCCAAAGAGCACAATTCTCCAGGTGTCTTGTATTCAATATTTCTTATATTGGAATTTGCCTCTCGAAGGAATTCAAGTACATCAACCCAAGCGTATTCAGCACAGCTTAGGGTAAGGAACCATGTAGGAGTTCCTAAGTTCCGTAGCATACATTTGAGTTCCCCATGATGATGGTACTAATATTCATTAGAGCTACGCCAACATGCCATCAGATTAATCAGCTGAGATTCTAAATGATCATCTGTCTGGTGCACTTTATCCATAAATTCCGTTGCAGAAACATTTTGCAGATGTACTCCTGTTTTCAATATGTGATTGACTGCATATGAAAGTCTAGACAAGTCACTCTCAAACAAAAGATGAAATATATATGGGATACATTGTCGAAATCTTGGATCTTCTGCACACAATCTTGTTGTCCGATATTCAGATGCAGGAATCTGCAAATGTCGTTCATCATATTGTTCTCCTTTTCCTGTTGGGAGCAACTGCGGAAAACAATGAGCTTACAAGCTTTCTTCCCATACACTCATGGGACTTCCCTCTGCTTTTTTGGTCTTTCACCTGAAATCACCTTAAACTTTGTAATTTGTGCCTCAAAATTTTTGGTAGTAGTATGTTGCACATTCTCTTCAACATTTTCTTCTATTAATGTCTCAGTTTCTGCACTCTCTTGTTCAGGACCAAAGTAACTCAAAACTCAATTTCATCACACACCTTCTTCACATCTGATACTGACCTACGCAAAAGAGCACTGTACAACTCATTTAATTTTAGTGCTGGACTTTTTGCATAATGCAATCTTCTGACTAACTTCCGCATTTGAGAATGATGTACTGCTAACATCCTGAAATGATGAAAAACACTTTGACATACTTTTCCAGAAAGACAAGCCAGAGAATGACCTTGAAACCAGTATTTTTCTCACTCTGCAAGGGTCTTATCCTTGCAACATCTTGATCCTTGTTTAACACTTATTTTACTGTGTTGTCATAAGAAATTACGTAAAATATCAATAGATTATTTTCGTACACTACAAATACTACTGCAATCCCAAGTGTACACTGGGGCTTTAGGACGTCTGCCTAGAACTTCATCAGCTAACACTTCTTCTGCATTTCTGATAAGCATTTTCTCTTTCTCAATTGGACAACCATTTCTAACCTCATAAGCTCGACCACTGGTATCAACTGCACGCAATAAATCAATGGTCTAAAAATAACTCTCTTCATTAAAAAAGACTCTGGACTTGAACTGTGTTTTCATTCACCCTAAAAAAATCACAAAAATGAGTTTTGTTAATTACTCTTTTCCTCTTACTTTTGGCCTTCATTAAATGGATTGGTTTATCTAGTGATCAAATTCTGTTTAAAACTAAAATGAATAGTTTCCTCCCCCCACGAGGTTGATGGCGGCAGGTAGCTGGCGTTCTTGCAGCTCCCGGCTCCTACGCTAAATTCGGTGTGTTCTTGTCGCATTTTTGAGCCTTTCCGAATGGCGGCGAGGTTTTCTGGCGGAGACTGAAAAGTGAAGTACAGCGCGGTTTTTCCGAGGCTAAGCTGACCCCCCTCCTGGCCTGGGCTCCGACCCCTGCGGACTGGCAGACTAGCGGACCTGCTCTCTTCCGACAGACAGACCATTTCTCTGCTTTTCTGCTTCTGTTGTATTTCGTCACAGCAGTGACAGCGGCGGTGGGTGAGTCCCTTCTACTGGTGGTGAGCTCGGGGGATTGGCAGTGGAACTGTCTTGAGCTCGATGTGCAATGGTTGAAGTGCTGTGGGATAGGACTCGAGTTGGCTAAGTATAGCCAAGCTATCCCCTACAACCCGAGCCCTTGGGGCTCCCTGGGATTCGCGGACTTCTGGCACTTTGCACTCTTTGCATCTGCTCCATGCCCAGTTCTCGGCTGGCTGTAATAATCTTTACCTCTCTGAGTTTCCTCCACTTGAGCCCTTGTTCGGTCTGTGTACTTAGCACTGTAGACGTAATTAAAACAAGGCTTGCGTGGTAAAGAAAAGCGGTAGAGAAAACCTGCACGTTCATCTGTTGTAAGATTGTCAGGCACTTCGAACTGCGAGCTGTGCACCAGAGCCCAAGCAAAGGCATTCCCCCCCACCCCCCTCTCTGGGGTTCGGACTGCAACATCCAGTGTGCTTCACTTTCATATGGCTCCTGTCTTTTAATTTAATTTATTTACTGTGTTATTTTCAAAGTATTTGTGCCACTAGGTGGCGGTTTAGTATATTGTGTATAATCATTTCGAGAGCTTTTATTTTTTTTCCGATTGTCCAAACTCTGGTTTCATTAACCTCCGAACATGTCCAAACATAATGCCTCACCTGCACTTGGCACGTTGGACAATTATTTAGTTAAGGTCGTTCACAAAATTAACAATGAAAGGCGACAGTCGCTGGGGTTATGTGATGATTCTATACACCCTATTATAAGCACTTCCCCTGCTGCCATAGTACAGGACGATGGAAGCAATTCTATCAACCTTGATGCTTCTGACTGGGTAATACCCGAGCAGTCTTCCTCTACACAAGTAGAGCTGAACGATTCTATAGACATTATAGTACACCACCCTCCGACCCCTGTAGCCAGAGTGGTCAGAGCATGCAGACAAGTTCTGACTAAGCGCGGGGGTACACGATCTTCTAGGAAAAAAGTAGTCACACCATCTAAAAGTTCGGATACGGATGTTATTACTCCAGTGGAAGCAGGCACTGTAAAAATGGACGAGGAACAATTTAATCTCTTAGCTAGCATTATCGATTCCAAGATAAAGGGTATAGTTAAACCTCTAGTGGCACAATTAGATCGGATGTCTGCGGAGGTTAATAGATTGGGTGGTCTCCTGTCTAATTACAGGGATGCAGTAGGCAGTTTAACTGCTTTAACTAAGACCATCAGTAATAAGCAAGTCTCCCCACCTGGGAGTGATGTAGGTCTAACTGCATCAACTAAGACTAGTTGTGACAACCCAGTTTCCCTAATTGGAAACGATACTTGTGTTCGCGAGAATGTTGCCCCAAAACCTTTACCCCCTGTCTGCCAAGCCAATCGAGTCCCTAGGAAACAACCTACACCAGAACACGCAACTAGACCTAGCACCTGTCCGGTCACAAGCAACGAAAAACTAATTCCAACCTGTATTAATCTCCCACCAGAATGTAGCGCCTATGTAGCAGTATTAGTTAGTGTTCCAAAACTGAGTAAGGGTCAAAAAGAAACACACGATGCACTTAAAAACAAAACCCTACACTGGCTCACCAATAATTGTAGTCACCCGGAACTAGGAGCCAAACAGATTATCATGACACAAAGGGTAGGTTGGGTGGGCCCATTAAGAAAAAAGTTTGCAGGGGACTGTATAATTATTAATTACAGATCCCCACACTGGGCAAAGAGTAGTCTTGCTTTGGCCCCACCCCCATCGCCCTGGGAGTTTAATATGACTCTCCTCCCTTTGGGATACTTTTATAGGCATCTACTTGACCCTGCACTATGTATAGATGAAAACCCTACTCTCAGTAAAATAACGGCTCCCTCGGTGCGCTATACTATCCCTACACAAAATAGATCTCAGGCATTCGACTCCCTGGAGTCCAATGATTGACAATTGCTATCTGTGGGGATGGAGTTAGAAAGGCTTCCACATGGGTTACAGTTAACTGGTAAAGATGAATCCACTCATGGGGCTTTGCTCAACTCCCTACAGTTGGACATTGGGGAAACAGAATTAAAAAGTCCTAATGTGCCGGTTACCAGCATGGACGAGCAACCTGATGAATTTAAGCAGGTACAAATTCCAACTCAAACTCCTCCAGAAATATTCATAATTCCAACTGCAGATCCATCACTCCCTTCTATAGACGTTCAACCAAACATCTCCATAGGTCAAGACTTAGGCTATAGTCTAGTTACCTGGAATATAGCGGGCATTAGGAAAAAGTTGGATACCCCATTTTGGAAGGGTTTTATTACTGATGGTCATGATATTATATGTCTTCAAGAGACATGGTGTAAAGAATCTATTTTTATAGAGGGTTACTCCTCCCATTGGGTACCTGCGGTTAACTCATCTGCTGGACGTGCGAAGGGAGGTCTTCTCCTATTGATATCAAATAAATTAACTGCATGTCAAACTAAAAGTTACAGTTCAGATGGGACTAATCATCAGGTGCTACGTCTCAAATTTTGTAAAGGCAATGATCTCATAGTGATCAACTATTATCACAACAAGTTTGATAATAATAGATGGAAAATTTTACTTCCTCTAGAGAGGGAACTCGAGAAAGCCATAGGGGGGGTCACGGAAACCGGAAACTATTGTATGGGCGGGCGACTTTAACATCAGCTTTGCTCATTAGCCAAAAGTAATTCCTGCGGTCTCAGAAAGGAGTCTGGTGTCGGAGATGCAGGGGATGACCTTCATTTTTCCCATTGTATTTATGGTATGGCGTTGAATTAACTATTAGCAAAAGTTGACTTGGATCTATTGAATTGCTCAAAGAATAAGGAAAATCTTCCTTGCTTAACCTATACAGGCAGAAATACTAATACCAGTATTGATCATATTCTGCTTTCTAATAACATCGAGTTTCGAATCTTTGGGTTATGGAACAACCATTAAGCGATCACAATAGTATCCATGTATCACTGTTGTGCTGGGGCAACAAAGAACCAGCTGACAACAATTGTGTTACCAATGCCACAGCCATTAGAACAAATGGGATGAGAATTAAATGGGCTGGTATTGATCCCCAAAGAAAACTTCTAGAGGTGGTAACTAAATGCAAAGTTGAAATCGAGGAGTGTTTGAGCGATGGAGTCGTTGTATGAAGAGGGTTGAGAAAACAGGTTGGTTTGATGGGGATTGTATACGGGCTCTGCAAGCATTAAAACAAGCATTGAGTGTTACACCTCGCAACAATGAGACTATAAAATCATTACGCTTAGACTACAAGGTAGCCATTCTTAACAGGAAGAAAAGCCTTCAGGATGAGGCATAGTCTAATCTTAATTTTGCAGCAGAAACAAACAATGCCAAACTTTACTGGGAAATCATAAATAGCCCCTTTTTAAAGTCTGATAGCATACCTGAATTAACTTCTTATGTTGAATGCAATTCTTGGATTTAGCATTTTACGAACATTTTTAACCCAACTAGGAACATCTCAGAACTTTTAACACTTGAAATTTCCACCTGGTCTCCATTACCTCTGTTGATTAACCTAGAAGAGGTATATGACGGTTTAACCGACAGTAAAGGTGGTAAAGCTTCTGGACCGGATGGAGTTACCATAGACCTTTATAAAACCGAAATGGATCTATGGGCACCCATCCTAACCAGGGTTTTTAACACGGCAGCAGAGGGAAAAATCCCACTAACCTGAGGCCAATCGATAATTGTACCTCTCTTTAAAAAAGGATCCAAATCTGAGGCGAGCAATTACCGACCTATCTCCTTGTTGGACGCTTCCATCAAGGTGATGAGCAGAGTTTTGCTAAGGAGAATGGAAACCTGGGCCGAAGAACAGGATATTTTAACTAAGGTACAATACAGTTTCAGGAAGGGCCTAGGAACTTTAGAGCAATGCGCCAACCTAGACCTCTTGATAAATAAATATACTGTCGCAAAGAAGGGGAATTTATTCCTCTGCTTTGCGGACTTGAGCAGCGCCTTCGACCTCGTGGACCATGCCATATTATGGAGGATCCTATTGGACTTAGGCGCCCCCAAGGAAATAGTACACTTCTTGGGGAGGCTCTATGAAATGTTGTCTTGTAAAGTTTGATACGGCCCATCTGGAGAATGTACCCCTTTTTTTTAAAGTCTCCCGAGGCATACGCCAGGGTTGTGTTTTGGCTCCTTTATTATTTTCATTGTTTATTAATCAAATAGACTCAACCCTAGGCCAAATTTCAGCTGATGCCCCGCGCATCGATGGTAAGGTGGTACCAATTCTATTATATGCGGATGGCGCTGTTTTAATATCTCGTACAAAAATCGGACTACAGCGCCTCATAGATAACTTTGTCGTGTTTATCAAGGGCAGGGAACTAAAGATTAATAAAAGCAAGACTGTTGCCATGTTCAGTGGCAAAAAAAAACAACTCAACAAGCACTTTTTTTTATTGACAAGGAGAAGCTGCTAACAGTAAAGAAATTTTGTTATCTCGGAATAACATTTTCTGATGATGGGAAATGAACACAAGAATTTAATAACATAGGTCTAAAGATGACTAGGAATACAAACAGCATCTTTTGTTTTTCCACTAAATTGGGTGGCCCCAGAAGAATTAAGGACCTGGTAACCATTTACAATGCTAGACGTGTTACATCAGCACTGTACGGGGCAGGAATCTGGGGTTACCGTGACGGGAAAACTATGCAATGTGATGGAAATAAATTCTTAAAGAGAGTACTATGTGTCCCCCAATCTGCTTCAACTTTACTAGTGCACGAAGAAGTAGGGATTAACTACATTACAGACCTAGCAGCTTTGCGCCCTTTAACATTATGGCGATCTATCTGGGCAAAATCAGAAACGCTGTTTACACAACAAATAATACGAGATTGTTTAAAACTTGATCACTTTCTCCTTATACCATGGTTGAAATATATCCACCATTGGTATCGTATTTTATTTAACAATGATATTCTATTACATCCAGATTTTGCTGCCTCTATCTCTAAGAAGGAACTAAAGGAGAAATTTTTATCTTATAAGAAAGAGAACAGAGTGAGGCAATCGAGGACGCTACCAATGGTTGTTTTTTATCAAGAGCTTGATCTAAATAAAAGGCTTCCAGTCTTATCTATCTGAGGTCACACTGAACTCACACCGATTTGTTTTAACGCGTCTTAGATTGGGTACCGTACACCACTTGGTGGCATTTCCTGTTATGAGAACTGGTTCAAACTCTGTATGCCCCTGTGATGGAACCTCAAGACAAAGCTGCCGTCATTTTTTATTGTTCTGTAAATATTATCATTTTTTAAGGCTTTTTTACCTCAAACCAATTTTTTTTAAATTTAACGCTCGATCCATAAACATTGCAATGAAATTAATTATGCCCCTGGAAAATTCAGATATCTGCTTTGCTGTAGCTATGTATATAATGAAATGTATTGATGCCAGGAAATCTATTATTGTTTAAATTGGTAATCAGTTCATAGTCAAAATACATGAACTATGCATCCATCCTGCTGGAATATCGTTCATTTTAAAAAAAAAGAGTTTTAATATTTATATTTGTATATAGTTGATTGTTTTTAACATTTCTACTAAAACGTATTTAGGCCTTACATCCCTGAATTATATGTAGCACTTTTACACTTTATGTACACATTTATTGCACACGGAACTTAAGCAACCTTCGGGGCGGGCTTGGTCTGTACATATGTATTATACGTAAGTGAAATGTATTGGCTACCCTGTGTATAATTTTTATATTTTTTTGTCAGCCATAATGTGTTGTGATTAATAATTATTGTAATTTGCTGTTTTGTTTTTTGCTTGTGCTTACATGGATTGTTATGACAACCCGAATAAAAGCTTTTTGAAAATGAAATGAATAATTTCCTTTTTACTTCAAAAGCCTTTTGAACAATGGATTCAATATGCTTCATCTTGTTATAAAATAGTGCTCTTTGTCTATATTTTTTCACCTCTTTCAGCAAGTTAAGTACCACTCTATTATACTTTTTATTTAGGATTTCTTTATACTGGTTTTGCCTTATTTTAACATACATCGAATCTTCTCACTGTAAATTTACTTTTTTCTTTTCCTGTTACTCATTTTATTTTTTTCTGGTTGAATTATTCTCAGTAGTTTCCACATTCTGCACACTGTTTGTAGGCTTTGAAAGTTTTTTAATGAATTCATTAGTTGTCTTTTTTTCTTTTTACTCACATGATGTAGGTCATCCAATACTTGTTGTTGAGTTTTTTTCAAATAATTGCCCTTTAGCTGCGTTTTTCTCTTTCTTGATTTTTCAAGCATGATAACTTTATTTTAATGTTGATGAACAATTCTGCAAAAAATAAACATAAATAAATGTATTTTAATAAATATATAAATTATACTTGTCTATCACTATACTATATAAACATCATTTAACCACTTTCTTGTCTCATCACTAATTGAAATTGTAATTCAAGAAGTATACAACACTGTATGGGAATGCAAGGGGAGTAACAGGGTGTTGCAGTAGTGTATGGATACTGACTGCGGAATTGTAGGTCTGAAACACAAGTATAAAGGTGGTTAGAGCTCTACATGCATAGTGCATAGCAGTTTGAAGCAGTCCATGTCCTAAAGCCTGGCTCACTGCATGAGCACAGGGATACTGACTGAATGATTGCAGTACTATAAGGAGAGACACTGGGTGAATTCATAATTGGTTGAGTTTTACTTCAGTGAATAGATTAGTACATTGAGCTGAAAGGGTCACTATAGAACTTCAAGAGCTGTGACAGGATGTTTGCTGGAGGGTATGGATTTTGACTGGGGAATTGTAGGCGTGAAACACAAGTGTGTAGGTGGTTAGAAGACTACATGCATAGTGCATAAGAGTTTGAAAAAGTCCTCGTGCTAAGGCCCTGAATCACTGCATGACTACTTTGATACTGACTGAGTGATTAGAGTAGTACAAAGGCACATGAAGTTACCAAATGCTTCTCTCACAATGGTTTCCAAATGCACACAGACTCAGAGTGTGATTCTAGACAAGCAACATTATTCATTAGTCTTGAAGAGGTAAGTTGACTGCAAACATTCCACATATTTTAGTACTGCACTTTAGTGTGGAAGCCTGACTCATTTTGCACATACATAATCAAAGACTGGTTTCTAATTCTACCAAAACTTGAGAACAGGATAGGTTTTTACACAGTTATGTGTCTGCAATCACATGAAGTACCCAAATGCTTCTATCACAATGGTTCCCAAATGCACACAGACTCACAGTGTGATTCTGGACAAGCAACAGTATCCCTTGGACTTTACCAAAAATCATTTACTAGTCTGGAAGAGGTAAGATGAGTGCACACATTCTACATATTTTAGAACTGCAGTTTAGTGTGCAAGCCTGACTCATTTTGCAAATACATAAGCAATTACTGATTTCTAATTCTACCAAAACTTGAGAACAGCATAGGTTTTTAAGCAGTTATATATCTGCAATCCCATGAAGTACCCAAATGCTTCTAACACAAGGTTCCCAAATGCACACAGACTCACAGTGTGATTCTAGACAAGCAAAACTATCCCTTGCACGTTATCAAAAAACATTGACTAATCTGAAAGAGGACTGCACACATTCCATATATTTTAGAACTGCACTTTAGTGTGCAAGCCCAACTCACTTTGCAAACACATAAACAATGACTGGTTTCTAATTCTACCAAAACTTGAGAACAGGATAGGTTTTTAAGCAGTTATATGTCTTCAAAAACATGAAGTACCCAAATGCTTCTGTCAATATGGTTCCCAAATGCACACAGGCTCACAGTGTGATATTAGGCAAGCAACAGTATTCCTTGCACTTTGCCAACAAATATTTACTAGGCTGGAAGAGGTGAGATGACTGCACATATTCCACATATTTTAGAACTGCACTTTAGTGTGGAAGCCTGACTAATTTTGCAAATACCTAAGCAATGAGTGGTTTCTAATTCTATCAAAACTTGGGAACATGATAGGTTTTTACGCAGTTATATGTCTTCAGAAACACGAAGTACCCAAATGCTTCTGTCACAATGGTTCCCAAATGCTCATAGACTCAAAGTGTGATTTTAGACAAGCAACACTATCCCTTGCACTTTGCCAAAAATATTTACTAGTCTGGAAGAGGTGAGATGACTGCTCACATTCCACATATTTTAGAACTCCACTTTAGTGTGGAAGCCTGACTCATTTTGTAAATACATAAGCAATGACTGGTTTCTAATTCTATCAAAACTTAAGAACAGGATAGGGTTTTAAGCTGTTATATGTCTTCAAAAACATAAAGTACCCAAATGCTTCTGTCACAATGGTTCCCAAATGCACACAGACTCACAGTGTGATTCTAGACAACCAACAGTATCCTTTGGACTTTACCAAAAACATTTACTAATCTGAACAAGGTAAGATGACTGCACACATTCCATATATTTTAGAACTGCACTTTAGTGTGCAAGCCTGACTCATTTTGCAAACACATAAGCAATGACTGGTTTCTTCTTCTACCAAAACTTGAGAACAGCATATGTTTTTAAGCAGTTATATGTCTTCAAAAACATGAAGTATCCAAATGCTTCTGTCACAATAGTTCCCAAATGCACACAGACTCACAGTGAGATTCTAGACAAGCAAGAGTACTCCCTGGACTTTACCAGGAAAAACACATTAATCTTATTAAAAACAAAGACACCACGTACAACCCCTCACAAATTAACAAATCACCTTCCATTGGTTTGTAGTTTAAGAAGTATGGCAGTCACACACCAGATTTTCCTATTAAGAATCTCTGTACTGTACTGCTCTTATCAAAACCAAAAAATGGCAAAGTTTCCCTCTCATTCTGCACACATATACATGTAAATATCAAATCACATTGCTTCCCAAAAGCTAACACACATTTCTATTGGTTACACATTTCAACCCTTTCCAATTGACATAGGTTTGAACCCTACCCCCAATCTGCTTACTGCCTGTTACCATAGTAACAGTTCATAGACCACTCAACTGAGTCCACAGGTCACAAGTGCAGTACACAATGTTGCTAATCCAAACAGCAAGTGTACTTGACATTTCAAAATATCACCTTATCCTATGTAATGTTCCTTTCAAACAGTTTTTGTTAACCAATAAGAATCATGCTTTAAAAAAACAGAAACATACACCCTAATTTTCAGTCTAGAATGTTCCCAAACGCCAATCATTTTTTTTCTTTTTTCAAAACTGCATCTTATCCACCATTTTAGAAAAATCTTAGTTGTCAAACTGCCATTTCACATACAGACATCTTCTGAGTGCATCCAGACCTCCCTTCAAGATGCTTAGAGTGTGGATTGTGGGACACAGCTATATTTTCTGGAGCCAAACGTATGCAGAAAACAGAGGCATTGACAAAGACCTAACTTTGCCAAATGTAGACATTAAATGGATTGGACAGAGAGGATTAAAATGGCACCAATTGATGCCATTGGGTAAATCCTTTTACATCTCCAACACCCTGACCTCATAATTGTGCACTGTGGTGGCAATGACCTAGACACTTTGACTGGGGTAGGTCTGGAAATGATTATGAAGGACACCTTAGGAGAATTGATGTCACTTTTCCCCCAAACTGCCTTTGTCTATTCCAACATATGCCAAAGGCAGAAATGGAACTGGTCCAAACAATTTTGTCCACAGATTGAGAAAGCTAGGAAACATGTCAATAAAGCTGTTTCTGCTTTTCTCCGAGATTTTAAGATGGCGTCCATTTACCACAATAAGCTGCATTTCAATATGGATGCCATCTATAGGAGAGATGGTGTACATTTTACAGATGAGGGTAACAGAGTCCTCCTCATGAACTTTAGACTCTGCATAGGTACTTACTTGTAGGTACCACATTCTCTAAATAAACACAACAGCTCTTTTTAGAGCCACTCAAGATCTAAACACAGAAGCTTGATGTTTATCTGAAAAATATTACTTCTTTTTGCTTGGACTCGCGCACTCAACGCGTTAGGAGTCGAGCACCCAATGCGACAGGATTGTGCACCCAACGCACTGGAGTCGCGCACCCTACATGTTAGGAATCGTGCACCCAACCCGTGCACACCAGGGGGCCGCGCTGAGCGCCTCGCTGGATGCACGACTCCTAATTTTACAGTGGAAAAAAATAGCACCTATCACTAATTTCTATTCTCCCCAGAGCCCCTTCCCCCGGGGCCTATATGCAATGTTGGGGTCTGTGGGCGGAGCCCCAATGCCCCCATGGTCCCAGCCGGCTCACTGCATCCTTCGGGAGCCGGCATTGCTTTTCCACACGGGGAGCTGCTAGCATGCAGCTCCCTGTGTGGAAAATCAATATGGTTTGCATTTTGAAAGAGAGAGCAGGTTTCCCTGCTCTCTCTTTCAAAATCCATACCAAGTTTTCTATAACAGGGTGGGAGCCTTGGCTCCCGCCCTGTCATAGCAAACAGCAGTGTCCCGGGGGAGGGCATCGCGAGACACTGCAGGAGCCGGCCCTGGGGGTTCCTGTCCCCAGGGCCCTCGAACACTCCAGTGTTGACAGACAGTTGACAGCCAATTAGCATGCAGCTCATGATCGTAAGGGTGCGCTTAGGGTGAGCTCAGGATGCTCGGATCCACCACGGCCATAGATATATATATGAATTTACTTGTGATTTTCTCAGCAACTACTGAACGGATTTACACCATTTAACTAAAAGGCATGGCCCGGAACCAAGGGCTACCTCTTTGCCTAATTTGGTGTAATTTCGTTGAGCAGTTCGGGCTGTAGCTGCGATTAAATGTTCATATGGGAAATTGCATGGGGAAAACACGTTTTGAGACCCCATTTTTTTCAGCCCCTGCTTCACGAATCACCCCGAGACTTTCAGGATAGGAGCGGACCGGAGAAGGCCATAAGATTTGAAACTTTCGCGACAATTCGTCAACCGGCGCCGTTATTCCAAATAGAATGTTGCGGATTTCCTATGGAAAATAGGTCCTAACTAGTCGCCAGTTGGTAATATATATATATATATTACCTACTGGCGGTCGCCAGAAGGTAGTTATAGTTAGGACCTAGTTTCCATAGGAAATCTACAACATTTTATTTGGAATAACTTTGGCGCCTGTCGACGAATCTTCGTGAATTTCTCCAAGAAAATGGCCTGCTCAGTTCCGCTCCTTCCCTGAAAGTTTGGGGGTGATTCGTCAAGTGGGGTCCGAGGAAAAAGGGGGTCCCAAAACGTGTTTTCCCCATGCAATTTCTCATAGGGACCTTTAGCCAGGGCTACAGCCTGAACGGCTGAACGGAATTACACCAAATTTGCTAGAGAGGTAGAGTTTGGTTCGTGGATTGTGCTTTTTGTTAAATGGTGTAAATCCGTTCAGTAGTTTCTTTGAAAATTGCAAGTAAAATCATAGCGATATCTAGAGACGGGGTGCAGCACGCGTATGGAAATTCGTTCAATTATGAGCGCGAGCTGCATGCTGATTGGCTGTGTACTGTCTGTCAACACTCGAAACCAGGAAGTGTTGGCGGCCATCTTCTGCCTCGCTAGAACCGAGTCACAAGAAAACAGTAAAACAAAGTTGAGAAATAAGGGAAGGGGGTAGGCCAGAAACATTCTGACCCTCTAGGCTTGCTCAGGGGGTGGTACATGGATGTTTAGGCTCTATTTTTATTTTTTTTAACGAAAAATCGCGGAGTACGCATACGGAAATACTTAGAACTACGAGCAGGAGCTGCATGCTGATTGGTTTTGAACTGTCTGAACACTCGATAGCAGGAAGTGTTGGCAGCCATCTTGTTCGTCGCTAGAAGCGAGTCACAAGAAAACAGTAAACAAACTTGAGAAATAAGGAAAGGGTGCGGGGTAGAACGATTCTGACCCTGTAGGCTTTGTCAGGGGTTAGGTTTAGAATTTTTAGGCTATTTTTTAAATTTTATTTTGATTAGAAAAATCGCGGAGTACGCGTATTTACGTGCACGAGCTGTATGCTGTTTGGTTGTCGATACTCCAAACCAGGAAGTGTTGGCAGCCGTGTTATTGGTCGCCAGAACCGAGTCAGAAGAAAACAGTAAAAAAAAAAGAAAAGCCGAGAAGTAAGGAAAGGGGGCATGGTAGAAACATCCTGATCTTGTATGTTTGGTCAGGGGGTAGTTCGTGGATTTTTAAGATCTATATTTTTTTATTTTGAATAGAAAAATTGCGGAGTACGCGTATTTACGTGCATGCTGATTGGTTGTCGACTGTCTGTCAAATGTGAGAGATTATGAAAGGAGGCATGGTAGAAACATCGTGATCCTGTAGGGTTGCTCAGGGGGTGCGCAGACGTACAATCACAAGTTGCATGTTGATTGTCTGTCAATGCTTCTTGTTGTCGAGGGGGCGTACGTGCCCCGGGGTCCGCCACCTTCCTGGGGCAGTAATCTTTAAAGTAGGGTGGCCGTGAGGGTACGGATCACCTAGCTCCAGGGGTTACCACTTTTCGGGGCTTTTTAATGTTGGGAGGGGGTAGTGGTGATTCCGTCCTGGAGCTCTTGATTGTTCTGGGGAGTCCTGCAGTGTCCCAGGGTGTGTACCCCCCGGGACACTGCTGTTTGGTATGGTAGAGCGGGAGCGTCGCGGCTCTCACTTCAGCACAGCAAATCGGTTTCCTATTTGAAAGGGAGAGCAAGTTAAGCTGCTGTGTCTCTCAAGTGGGAATTAGATTGCTTTTCGTTAGAGAGCAGCATATAAACTGTTCTTTTTCTTTACTTGTATTCCGTTTTACTTACAGTATGTTTCTACGTCTCTTCAGAATGAGTTCCACAGGATAGCTACTGTGGCAGTGTTGTTTTTTGTTTGCCTCCCTTCACCCTAATTAACAACGTAATGGGGGCACTGCTGTCGTGTCTGTTTTAACTTGCAACACAGTAGGTAGGATAAATAAAGCACTTGATACAATGTAGAGTGACACTATTTATTGTATTTAATTTTCCAATGTTTTGAAAATAGAATATACTCATGTACAAAATATTGTTTTATTTCAAAAATAAATAATTAATAAAATGTTTTTGAATCACCACAGGAGCTGATATTATAGTACAGATAAAAAGAAGTGTTTATGTACACGGAGCTACAACAGAAGAAATTCAGTATGGAAAATCAACAACATAGTTTGAACACATTTTCGAAATTAGTAACAGTGTCATAGAAGAGCTGAACATACTTTATAAGTAGTGAGAATGAAGAGCAAGATATAAATGCTGGAGATATTAGCTGTGATTTCCTAGATTAAAGGTTAGATGTTGATTTTTTGGAAGAATTATATGACATCTAGTATGATCATATGAGTTTTGAAATTGATAATGAGGTATATGAAATAAATGATGAAATTATTTTAGGTCTATTAAGTTATGAGATGTTATAAGAATACATTTATTAAAATGGCTGCAAGTGTGCAAATTACCCAGTGCCTTTAGCCGGGGAAGTAGTTACAACAAAAATGGCTTGATGAAGGGCCTTGACGTTCAATTAGAATTATATGACATCTAGTATGATCATATGAGTTTTGAAATTGATAATGAGGTATATGAAATAAATGATGGAATTATTTTAGGTCTATTAAGTTATGAGATGTTATAAGAATACATTTATTAAAATGGCTGCAAGTGTGCAAATTACCCAGTGCCTTTAGCCGGGGAAGTAGTTACAACAAAAATGGCTTGATAAAGGGCCTTGACGTTCAATCAGAATGTGATATTGAAGAATAATTGATAATACCAGTCAAGAAAGGCAGAAAGTGTGCAATTTAAGCACTGCTTTCGGCTGAGGTAGTTCATACTAATTAGAAGATAATGTCAAAAAAGTAATGTTGAGCATAGTGATGCTCCTGATCTATGCATTTTATTAGGTCGATAGACTGTTCCCCGTAAGACAAAAGTTCATCACAATAAATGCATAGAATGTTGATTTCCTCGAAATGAGGATTAATTTGTGGGTGTGGATTAGTTGCTGAATGTGCTGCTGCAGCAATCGCTGTGCTTGGTGCAGCAGTAGGTGGGTTCTCTCTGTAAATGAAAAGGAGGACATTTTTCTGTCTTAGGCTCTATACGAATAATAGCCTGAAATGGATGGACACATTTAATAAGAATAGACTCATAGGTATTTAAATTCATCAGTTGAGAAAGAATTATTACGAAGTCTTCATTATTATACACAGCACTAGGAGGCATTATGCTCTTATCCAATTTGTTATAAAAATATTTAGAAATATGCTGATTAGAATGCAATTCAAAACAATTCTGTGAGTAATAAGTTGCAAAATGTTTCGTCATTATTATTTTCCTTTTTAAATACACATGAACAGTACTGGTTTGAATTTTAAAACGAGTTTGTTGAAAACAAATGGAAGAATAATTTGGTGTTTTGGTGTTAGTGAAATCACCTATAACTTTGTAATATGTTGCTCACAATTATGTACAGTACAACATTGTACATTCTGTTCCACATTTTCTTCTATTAATATCTCAGTTTCTGCACGGTTTTCCTGAGGCCCAAAGTAACCAAGCTGAATTTCTTCAGAGACATTTGTTACATCTAATATAGATGCACGGAAAAGAGTACTGGTAATTTTTTTTTAACATTAGTGCTGGAATTTTTGCGTAATACAATGTTCTGATTAATTTTCTGATTTGAGTATGATTAACTGGTAACATTCTGAATTGGTGAAAAACACTATGGTATACTTTTTTAGAAAGATAAGGCAGGGAATGACTTTGGAAAGCAGTATTTTCTCTCACTTTGCAAGAGTCTAGTGCGTGCCACATCTTAATCTTTCGTTTAACACTTTTGTTATTATAGTTGGGTTAAAACTTGCATAAGAAAATTAATAGATTCTTAACTTACAGTATAAATACTACTACAATTGGAAGTGTTCACTGGAGTTTTAGAACGTGTCCCTAAAACTTCCTCAGGTAACACTTCTTTTGCATTTGTAGGAACAATTTTGTGTTTCACAATAGAACAACCATTTCTAACTTCATAGGTACAAATACTAGTGTCATCTGTATGCAAATCATTACTGAGAAGATAACCTGTCATTAAAAAAAGGCTTAGAACTTGATCTATTGTTCCATTCTCCTAAGAAAAATATCTGGAAAATGTGTTAGTTTCTCTTTTCCATTTACTTTTGGCTTTCATTAAAGGGATCGATGAATCTAATTTTGTAACAGTTAACAGAATCTGTGGACACAGTACAATTGCCTGTCTTAAATAAAGAAAAGCTACATTCAATGTTTTCCATAGTGTAGATGGAAAGGTGAATTGAAGTTGTTAATCCTCTTGTCCGTAGTGTAGGTAGAAGGCAGTAGTTGAAAGAGAAATGGAGGAATGCGTTGTCTCTTTTTTAATACAAAATCTGAAGACATACAGTAGAAACATTTATAATTTTAAGAAATGAAGGCTGAATTCGAAATGTACAAACTGTAAGGAAATGTGATGACATTGTGAAATTGTCTGTTTTAAATAAATCAAGATTGTTTTGCATGTTTTCTGTACTACTGGCGGTATTGGTATCTAGTTGTGAACTCTAGTGAGTGCAGAATTTATTGAAGGCTCTTCTTGGTAGACATAAGAGAAATTTACATGCAAAAGTGAATTGAAGTTGTCAACCCTGCTGTCTGCAGTGTAGATTGAAGGCAGTTGTTGAGACAAAGATTGAAGAATTGTATTTAGTTACAGATAACAGAATCTGAGGACATAGAATTGTATTTGTGATAAGGAAAACAGTGTTTAATGTAATGCAGTCCTTCATGTAGAAGGAAAGCTCAATTGAAGTTGTCAACCCTGCTGTCTGCAGTGTAGATTGAAGGCAGTTGTTGAGACAAAGATTGAAGAATGCTATTTAGTTACAGATAACAGAATCTGAGGACATAGAATTCTATTTGTTATAAGGAAAACAGTGTTGAATGTAATGCGGTCCTTCCTGTAGAAGGAAAGCTCAATTGAAGTTGTCAACCCTGCTGTCTGCAGTGTAGATTGAAGGAAGTTGTTGAGACAAAGATTGAAGAATGCTATTTAGTTACAGTTAACAGAATCTGAGGACATAGACTTCTATTTGTGATAAGGAAAAAAGTGTTGAATGTAATGCGGTCCTTCATGTAGAAGGAAAGGTGAATTGAAGTTGTGAACCCTGCTGTGTGCAGTGTAGATCGAAGGTCTTTGTTGACAGAAAGATCGGTCAATGCAAGTTGCTAAGCCAGTTGTCCGCAGTGTAGATTAAAGGTAGTTGTTGTCAGAAAGATTGAAGAATGCTATTTAGTTACAGATAACAGAATCTGAGGACATAGAATTCTATTTGTGATAAGGAAAACAGTTTTGAATGTAATGCGGTCCTTCATGTAGAAGGAAAGCTCAATTGAAGTTGTCAACCCTGCTGTCTGCAGTGTAGATTGAAGGCAGTTGTTGAGACAAAGATTGAAGAATTGTATTTAGTTACAGATAACAGAATCTGAGGACATAGAATTCTATTTGTGATAAGGAAAACAGTGTTTAATGTAATGCGGTTCTTAATGTGGAAGGAAAGCTCAATTGAAGTTGTGAAGTCTGCTGTCTGCAGTGTAGATTGAAGGCAGTTGTTGAGACAAAGATTGAAGAATACTATTTAGTTACAGATAACAGAATGGGAGGCGTGAGTAGAATTGTATCTGTGATAAGGAAAACAATGTTAAATGGTATGCGGTTCTTAATGTAGAAGGAAAGTTGAATTCAAGTTGTGAACTTGGCTGTCCACAGTGTAGATCGAAGGTAGTTCTTGACAGAAAGATCGGTCAATGCAAGTAGTGAACCCTGCTGTCTGCAGTGTAGATTGAATAATTGATAATTCCAGGCAAGAAAGGCAGGAAGTGTGCATCTAAAGCAAGAAAGTTCTGTGGAGTTTGCGATGAGGAGTGGTCCAAGCAGGACGCATTGGTAACAAAGCCTTTATAATCAAGTTTTCTAATAAATATTGGTTGTTTATTTACAGAAGTAAGATGAAGTATATCTCTGAAAAGTTTGATATATTTTTTTTCGAATTAAGTCATCTCATTCAATATGGTGGGGAAACATCCTTTACAACGCAACTTTTACCACGCAGTGCTTTTACATCGCAACTTTTACAACGCAAACCATTACAACGCATTGCCCATGGGGGGCGCTCTAGGATAGGGAATAGATTTAATTTACTATCCAACACCTTCCCTACTATCCACGGGGACTGGAGTTGGAATAGTAAATTAAACTATTCACTATCCAGCACCCCAAAGCGATATGCGTTGTAATGGTATGCGTTGTAAAAACTGCGATGTAAAAGCATGCGTGGTAAAAGCATGCGTTGTAATGTCATACATCCAATATGGTGATGTGGTGATTTTTGGTGCACTGAGTTAGTAATGTTTGGCGCCGAGGTTGAATGTACCGAGTGATGATGTGTGATTGGGCGGGGTACAGTAATTGAAGTAATGTGTTATGTCGATTGAATTCTGAATGAATTTCATTTAAGAGGTACAGTATGTCTCACTGTGACATAAAACTGTTCACTCTTTTTTTAGATGATTTATGGTGCAGTGAGTAAGTAATATGTTTGGTGCTGAGCTTGTATGTTCTCTGTTCAGTGTATATTGAAGGTAGTTGTTAATAGAGATAGACAAATGGTAATTGTCACTTATTTAAGACATACAGTACAAGCATCTCTAAAATAAATAAATGAAGTCTGAATGTCCTATTCTTCAAACTGTAAGGAAATGTGAGGACATTGTGAAATTGTCTATGTTTTAAATAAATTAAGATTGTATTGATTTTTTTCTGTAGTGTTGGTGGTGTTGGTATCCAGTTGAGAAGTGTACTGAGTGGAGAATTTTTGAAGGCACTTCTGAGGACACATAGTGAGAAGAAATGTATGTGGTCAACTGAATTGAAGTTGTGAATTCTGCTGTCTGTAATGTGGATCGAAGATACTAATGCATGCAAACATTGATGTATGCTATTTTGTACAGTTAACAGAATTTGAGGACAGAGTACAATTGTAAAGCAACGCTGAAAAGAATACTGTCTTTAATGTAGATGGTAAATTGAATTAAAGTTGTGAACTGAGCTCTCTGTAGTGTAGATTGAAGGCAGTTGTTCACACAAAGATTGATGAATGTTATTTAGTCACAGATAAAAGGAACTGAGGATACAGTATAATTGTCTCTGCCTTAAGGAAAGGAAGGATGAATACAATGTTGTCCTTAATGTGGAAGGAAGGTGAATTGAAGTTATGAACCCAGATGTTCGTAGTGTACATTGAAAGCAGTTGTTGAGACAAAGATTGAAGAATGCTATTTAGAGACAGATAAGAGAATCGGAGGACACAGCATAATTGTCTGTCTTAAATAAATTGAGAGTAATATGTCATACTCTGTTTTACGAATTTTTTGCATTTCTAAATGCACTAAGGTAAGCATTAAGTTTGATTCCATGCTTATGTCATCAATATTGACAACTTAAATTTTCTTCAAGAGTCTTCACAACAAGCTTATATAGATAGTTTGTAGTATTGTAATTTTTTGTCATGCTCCAGAGGTAGATTAAGTAAAAGGTGTAATGTAGCTTTGGAAATGTTAATCTCTGGTCATATTTTGAATATATGGAATTCATTACAAATATGCGACAAGTATATGATGCTAGTTATGGAAGTATTGTATAAGATATAAGAATTGGAAAAAAGAGTGAACATGGCAAAGAAGTTTTACAGATACGATTACTTTACAATTTGTCTGCAAATGAAAATATTGTTTCTGAGTTTGTAGTTATTTTTTGAATGATTGATAACCCTAGTTAAGAAACACAGGTAGTGTGAAAATTTCGAACTGCCTTCGGCTGGGGTAGTAGGTACAACGAAAAGGCTCAATAAAGGGTCTAGAGTTTGAATCAGAATATGAAATTGAAGAATAATTGATAATCCCAGCGACAAAAGGCAACAAGTAGGTGTGTGTATGTGTGGATGATGTGTTGATTGAGTGAAAGATAAATAAGGTAAAAAATAAGAAATGGTGCAGACAAGCAAAGTACCCAATGTTTTGTCAGGGAAGTTGTTCTTTAGATATTCAGCTCATTACACAGACTGTGCGTGGCAAGAAAGCATTAAAGTGTGGTAATTAACCACTGCTATTCAAGGGGAGGTAGTTATGAAGAAGGCTGAATAAAGCGTATGTAGTTTGAATTTGGATTATAATAAATAATAATTTATAACCGCTGCAAAGAAAGGCAGCAAGTGCAACATTTTCAACTGTCTTATGTTGGGGTAGTATGTATATAAAAAAGTTCTTAGCAGAGATACTGAAGATAAATTTGGTTTCAAAGATGAATTTAAGTTGTGAACTCTGGTGTTTGCAGAGTAGATTAAAGGCAGTTGTTGACAGAAAGATTGATGAAAGCAATTTGTCACAGATAACAGAAGCTAAGGACACAGTATAATTTGTTAACCGTAGATCATACTGGCTCTTTTTTAATATTGGTAGATTTTTATTAAGCTTTTTATTTTACATGAATGGGAGGAAGTGCGGAAATTACCCACTGCCTTTGATGAGTAATAGTTACGAAGAAGGCTCAATAAAGTGCCTGCACTTTGAATTCCAATTTGAAGAAAAACAATTGATAGGCACAGCTAAGAGAGGCAGCAAATGTGCAAATTTCTCACTGCCTTCTGGCTGAGCAATATCTACATGATAAACGTTTGATAAAGGGACATGAGTTTGTATCAGAATATGAAATTGAATAGTATTTGATAATGTCAGTCAAGACAGGGAGGAAGTGTGCAAATTTTGCACTGCCATCGCCTGGGTTAGTAGCTACAACAATAAGGTTCGATAAAGAGCCAAGAGATGTTGCAAGAAGGTGTGTGTATGTGTAGATGATGTGTTGATTGAGTGGAAGATGAATAATGTGAAAAAATAAGAAAGGATGCAAGTGTGGAAATTATCCACTGCAATTCATTAGTAGTAGTTACCAAGAAGGGTCAATAAAGGGTCTATACTTTGAATTAGGATAAAAAATAGTAGATTTGATAAACATAGACCGTAGTGGCTCTTTTTTAATATTGGTAGACTTTTGTTAAGCTTTTTATTATACATGAATGGTAGGAAGTGCGCAAATTACCTACTCATTGACGAGTAACAGTTACCAATAAGGCTCAATAAAGGGCTTGTACTTTGAATTTTAAGAGGAATAATTGATAAATCCACTTAAGAAAGGTATCAAGTGTGCAAATTTCCCACTGTCTTCTGGCTGTGCAATATCTACACGAAAAAGGCCTGATAAAGGGACATGAGTTTGAATTAGAATTTGAAATTCAAGAGTATTTGATAAACCTAGGAAAGAAAGGCGGCAAGTGGGCAAATTTCCTACTGCTTTTGGCTGGGGTAGCAGCTACACTAAAAAGATTTGATAAAGGGCTTTGAATGAGAATATGAAATTGAAGAATAATTGATAATCGCAGGCAAGAAAGGCAGTAAGTGTGCAAATTTCCCACTGTCTTTGGCCGCGGTAGTAGCTACAATAAAAAAGTTCGATAAACTGCCTGCATTTTGAATATGGATATGAAATAGAATATTAGTTAACCATAGCAAAGAAAGGTAGAAAGTAGGTGAGTGTGCGTGTACATGATGTGTTGATTAAGTGGAAGATAAAAAAAGGTGAAAAATAAGAAAGAGAGCAGACGCACAAACTACCCACTGCTTTGTAAAGAAAGTGGGTGTTTGGTTTCCCAGTCCATTATACGGAGTGTGCGTCGTATTGTGCAGTGGGAGCCTGAGAAATAGGTATCTCATCTAAGGAGTTTAGCGAGTGCACAAAGTACGGACACTGTGCGGTAGAAAGGACGCAAAAAAGGATGCAAATGTACAAATTACCCACTGCCATTCATGGGTAGTAGTTACGAAGAAGGTTCAATAAAGGGCCTGCACTTTGAATTTTAAGAGGAATAATTGATAAGCCCACTTAAGAAAGGTAGCAAGTGTGCAAATTTCTCACTGACTTCTGGCCGTGCAATATCTACATGAAAAAGGCTTGATAAAGGGACATGAGTTTGAAATAGAATTTGAAATTTATGAGTATTTGATAAGCCTAGGAAAGAAAGGCAGCAAGTGTGCAAATTCCCTACTACTTTCAGCTGGGGTAGTAGCTACAACAAAAAGACTTGAAAGAAGACTTTGAATCAGAATATGAAATTGAAGACTAATTGATAATGCCAGGCTAGAAAGGCAGTAAGTGTGCAAACTTTCCAATGTCTTTGGCCGTAGTAGTAGCTACAATAAAAAGGTTCAATAAATGGCCTCTATTTTGAATATGGATATGAAATAGAATGTTAGTTAACCATAGCAAAGAAAGGTAGAAAGTAGGTGTTATGCGTGTACATGATGTGTTAAGTGGAAGATAAAAAAGGTGAAAAATAAGAGAAAGAGCAGACGCACAAACTACCCACTGCTTTGTAAAGAAAGTGGGTGTTTGGTTTCCCAGTACATTACACAGACTGTGTGTCGGATTGTGCAGTTGGAGCGTGAGAAATGGATATCTCATCTAAGGAGTTTAGCGAGTGCACAAAGTACACACACTGTGCGGTAGAAAGGACGCAAAAAAGGATGCAAGTGTACAAATTACCCACTGCCATTCATGGGTAGTAGTTACGAAGAAGGTTCAAAAAAGGGCCTGCACTTTGAACTTTAAGAGGAATAATTGATAAGCCCACTTAAGAAAGGTAGCAAGTGCGCACATTTCCCACTGCCTTCAGGCCGTGCAATATCTACATGAAAAAGGCTTGATAAAGGGACATGAGTTTGAATTAGAATTTGAAATTCAAGAGTATTTGATAACCCTAGGAAAGAAAGGCAGCAAGTGTGTGAATTTCCTACTGCTTTCGGCTGGGGTAGTAGCTACAACAAAAAGACTTGAAGAAGGACTTTCAATCAGAATATGAAATTGAAGAATAATTGATAATCCCAGGCAAGAAAGGCAGTAAGTGTGCAAACTTTCCACTGTCTTTGGCTGCGGTAGTAGCTACAATAAAAAGGTTTGATAAACAGCCTGCATTTTGAATATGGTGATGAAATAGAATATTAATTAACCATAGGAAATAAAGGTAGAAAGTAGGTGTTATGCGTGTACATGATGTGTTAAGTGGAAGATAAAAAAGGTGAAAAATAAGAAAGAGAGCAGATGTACAAACTACCCACCGCTTTGTAAAGAAAGTGGGTGTTTGGATTCCCAGTCCATTACACGGAGTGTGCGTCGGATTGTGCAGTGGGAGCGTGAGAAATGGGTATCTCATCTAAGGAGTTTAGCGAGTGCACAAAGTACACACACTGTGCGGTAGAAAGGACGCAAAAAAGGACGCAAGTGTACAAATTACGCACTGCCATTCATGGGTAGTAGTTACGAAGAAGGTTCAATAAAGGGCCTGAACTTTGAATTACTTTAAGAATAATTAATAACCTCGGCGAAAAAAGTCTGCAGGTGTGCACATTTCCCACTGCTTTCGGCCGTGGAAGTAGCTGTGATAGATACGTTTAGTTCTTGAATTACACTTAAGACAATATGGAAAATCTCCTCAGTATGAGGCTGTTACTTATAAGGATATTGTGTTCTTATGTTTTCTTAAATTTTGAAATCCGTCATTCCTTATGACTTTAGGAAAAGGCTTAGGCTGTTATAGCAAAATACAGTATTAAAAAATGTAGAATATGTCTATTCATCTTAACCATTTCAAAATAGTATTGTTTCCACTTTGGTTAGAACAAAAAGGCTCAATAAAGGGCATGAGTTTGAATCAGAATATAAAATTCAAGGATAATTGATAAGCCTATCCAAAAAAAGGCAGCAAGTAGGTGTGTGTTATGTGTAGATGATGTGTTGATTGAGAAGATAAAAAAGTGAAAAATTAGAAAGGCTGCAGAGGTGCAAAGTACTCACTGCCTTGTCAGGGAAGTGGATGTTTGGTTTCACATCTCATTATACAGATAGATTGTCGAATTTCGTAGTGGAGTGTGAGAAATGACTACCACATGAAATGAAGGAGTCTAAGTGTACTAAGTTACCATTGCGGCGGTAGGGCTGAAAAATTGCAAAACTGGGCCCATTTCAGGGACTCCATTTTGAATTACAATAATACTTGGCAAAGGCAGCAAGAAATGTAGTAGGTAGGTGTATTTGAGATGGTGGATGTAAAATAAGGTGAAAAGGAAGAAAGGTATCAGATGCGGAAAGATCCTACTGGCTTGTAAAAGAAATGGGTGTTTTGTTTTCCAGTACATTACAGAGTGTTAGTCGGATTCTTCAGTGGGAGAGTAAGAAACGGTTGTTAACCATAGGCAAGAAAGGTAGAAAGTAGGTGTGTGTGTGTACGTGTAGATAATGTGTTGATTGAGTGTAAAATGAGTAATATAAAAAATAAGAACGGCTGCAACGTCATGAAGGACATAAAGAGCAGCTCTCTAAACATGAAGTCGCACAAAAGGAAGGTACTCATCCTCAGACCCACCCTCTCAGCCTCGGATGACTTACGCTAGCTGAGTATATTGTGGACAGTACCAACAGCTATCAAGCATGTGCACAACCTAGAATTCATCTTCAACTCCTTCCTTTGTATGTGTAAGCAAGTCTACTCCATCTCCTCGTACTGCTATAACACCCTCCACATGCTCTGCAACACTTACAATTGGATTGTAAACAAAAGAAAAACAGTGACAGTCCTTCATGAGCAGCAGACTACACCGTGGCTAAACACTGTATATAGGAATTCCACTGAAACATGTACAACAGTTACAACAAGTCCAAAAGACGTCCACCTGAGTGATTATCAAAGTCCTCTGCTGCAGGCACATCATTTACCACCTGATACACCTACACTACCTTAATACCATGAATAGGATCATCTTCAAGCTGCTCACACTCACTTATAAAATACTCTACAACACCAGAGTAATCTACTTAACAGTAGTAATCCTAAAAAGGCCAAATTTTGATCTTAAAATTTTGACTTTAAAATATTAGGTAAAGTTTTGGTAACTCTTTAGGCAAACGTTGCTTATAAACTAATTGGCTATCATTGCAATGTATCCAAGCTTTCAGTGATTTTAAATAAACAGTGTAATGTCCAGATGTTGTAGAAGGTCCATTATGAAAAATAATTGCAACAGTTACAAAAGTTCTTCCTGATATTGAAACTTGACCAGCTACAACATTTTTTATTAGAATTTCCAATATTGTTATTGGCTGCAAAAGTGGAAATTACCTTGTGTTTACTTGGGGAAGCAGTTAGAACAAAAGGTTTGATATTGGGATTTGTGTTTGAATTAGAATATGAATTTGAAGAATAATTGATAACCCCAGCCAAAAAAGGCAGCAAATAAGTGTGTGTACGTGCGGATGGTGTCTAGATCGAGTAGAAGACGAATTAGGTGAAAAATAAGAAAGGCTGCAGATATGCAATCTACTCTTTGCCTTGTCAGGGAAGTGAATCTTTGGATATCCTTTTTGATTATACAGAGAGGGTGTTGTATTCCGCAGTGGGAGGCTGAGAAATGACTACCACATCTAAGGAAGCAAAGCAAGTGTACTAAGTTCCCACTGTGGGCCGTAGAGTTCAAAAATAAGAACACCCGACCCTTTTCAGGGTCTCTATTTTGAATTAGAATAATAGTTGGCACAGACAGTCAAGAAAGGCAGCAGGTAGGTGTGTTTGTGCTAGTGGATGCAGAATAAGGTGAGAATTAAGAAAAGGAGCAGACGTGCAAACTACCCACTGCTTTGTAAAGGAAGTGGGTGTTTGGTTTTCCAGTCCATTACACAGACTGTGCGTCGGATTCCACAGTGGGAGCCTGAGAAATGGGTATCACATCTAAGCAAACAGTGCAAGTGCAGAAAGTACAGTCACTGTGCGGTAGAAAGGACGGAAGAAAGGACACAAGTGTGCAGATTACTCACTGGTATTCACAGTTTGTAGTTAGCATGAAGGCTGAATAAAGGGTCTGCATTTTGAATTTGAATTAATTTTAGAATAATTCATAACTCCAGCCAAGAAAGGCAGCAACTGTGCAAATTTTCCACTGCCTTTGGACGGTATAGTTTTTATAACAAAAAAGTTTGTTAAATGTCTAATAACTAATGTTAAGGACAGTGACGCTTCTGTTTTTGTTTTTGATTAGGTTGATAGATTATTTTGTGTAACACAAAGGTTATTCGCAATAAATTAATAGAAATTTAAGTTTACCAAATTGAAGATCAATATGTGAGTATGGACTGTTTGCTGAAGATAGTGTTGCAGTAGTTGATGTGCTTGATGCAGCAGGAAGTTGATTGTTCTGCAATCTCTGTGTTACAGTGAAGCTAAGTTGTTGGGGTGCAAGTTGTTTAAGTGTTGCACTATATTTGCTGTGTCAAAGGAGGAATGTTTGGTTGATCACACCTTGAAAGAGTTGTTTGGTAAATTTAACAGGTTACTACTGGTTGGTGTATTTCAGTTAGTATGTGTTTGGACTTTGCTGGAATCTTTAAGGGACACATTAGAGCTTTCAGAATACAGAAACACTTTGTACTTAGTGACGTCAAATTCTATTTTGTGAAGAACTGTTGAATTCTAAACCCGCCTTTAGAACTAGTGGGAGGGTAGCATTTTAAAGTGTTTGATAGGTTACACTACATGTGTGCATGGAGCTAAAGAAAACTTAGCATGGGTATGCATGGGCATCGTCTCAGAGAAAACGTAGTATTCAGGATTGTAAAAGCTTGAGATACTAATCTTTTTAGAGTTGGAGCAGAGTTCCTGTAACATTGGTACTTAATATTCTTTTTGATATTCAGCAATCATTTTCTGTACCTGTTGAAGTATACATTTAAATGTTCCTCTTTGAAGGTCAAGAAGCAACACTGCTCCTCTACACAATATTGTTCGATGGTAGTCTAAAAAGTAGTGGTAATTTTACTGTCACCAAGGTAGATATCTGACATTAGAATGAATTATATTTTTTCACCACTATTTCATAGTCGTAATGCAAAAGGTGTGTATAGACTCAACAAAATGATTTTTTTTTACATATATAGGTAGTAACAGGTATGTATAATTTATATTTCCTTTTATGGATTCAAGGTGGTCATCTGCTGCATTCCAAACATTGGGCCTGTTGAAAAGAAAGTGAAAAGTAAGTTGTAATTAATATTGCATGGTTTAAAGATGAATAGGTTGTTTAAATAAAAACTTTATAAGTATTTATATGGTAAACATATTTCCAGGGTCAGAATATGTGGTATCATAACCTGGATATCGGCACACAAAGTAGTTTTGTTCAGTGCCAGTAACTACTGTGGAAGTTTGTGCTTTTTAAAACCAAACAATTTGTTTTAGTTTTGCCAAAGTTTGTTATAATGGTGAGGGCACAGCAGCTTCCGCTGCAATAACGTTTTAGAAACATGATGGCAAAAGAAGTCACGCAATGACAAAACTAAAAAGCTGACCATCAATTTTAGACCTACTGCCTTTGCCAATGTTTGTTTAATTTTGTTTTCCATACTGTTTTTGAAACTAGTTACAGAGATTTCCTATAATGACATTTTTGAGAAATCGTATGGATCAACATGTTACTAAAACACTGTGCAAAAAAATGGTAAGTGAAATTTTATAGTAGTTTAGCAACATTTTTTTTTCCTGCTTTCTCTTTTTTATGAACATTTTAGTTTAAAAGGAAAGAATCATCAATCTTGCTGTTAAGCTTCTCCAATTATTTCCATCAAATCGCAGAGCATTCCGGGAGCAGGAAACATAGCCTCATAGTAGTAAGCTTTGCACATGTTTGTACACTTTTTTTTAATAGAAAAGCTGTCAGTTGTGTAGTCTCAGCTTACAACATTTATTTTGAACACTCACTCTAATAATAATGACTTTGGATCAATGTTGTGGAAGGTGGAAGGTCATTAACATATGGACACAAATATTACCTCGCCAGCAGACAGTTCCCATTCCTGCTCCGGAACGTTTTATTGAAAATTGGCAGCTGAAGGATTTGTGCTGCAGGGGATGGGACTACTTGTTCCAAAGACAAAGTAAATGTGAACATTTGATAGCCCTGGCCCCAATAAATATATCATGGTGATCATTGAGAGGTGGAAGAGTTTCTGATAAGTATACGTGGGTCAGACGTGTTTCAGAGCTGTATGCTTTTGTATACTGCAGGCACTGATAGTAGTACAGTGAGAGCTTACAACATTTACTTAGAGTATCCGGCTGAATAATAAAGGCATTGAATTATTGAAGCATAAATACAGGTTTGAAAAGTATTAACTTATGGGCAAACATATTACCTTAACTGCAGACAGTGCCCTTCCCTGACCTATTATGTGGTACTGCTAAGTGGTAGGGAAAGGGTTTGTGCTGCTGGGAGTTGGGCCTACTTGTTCCAAGGATATAATACACATGAAAACTTGTTGTCCTTGATCCCAACCAATATGTGCTGTGTGTCGGGCTATAGCAGGGGTCTCCAACCTTTTCTGTAGTAAGAGCTAATTCTGATGAAGGAAAGTCCTGCTGAGCTACTAGCATATTTTATCACTGTAAAATGCCGATGATATGTATTAACATTACACTATGACCACCCTAAGCACAGTTATCAGTAGTAACCCCCCAAAAATGTCAGGTGTAGTTATCAGCAGAATGCTAGAAAACGTTTCTCAATATTAAATGCTTGTAATGAAGTAAAATTCAAATCTTCATATGCTGTGTGCCGCAAAGGGTAGTACCACAGCAATAAGTCTCTCCAACTCAAATTGTATTATCATTCAGCTAACAACTTTAAATGTGTTTTAGAATTGCAATATTATGTCTTCATTCGCATATTAGTTTTTGAAAATACACATCGATTTCTATCAAAATCCCTTTCAGCTTTGAGCAATCAAACTCAATTTTCCAGAGGAAAAACCTTTTTTAAAAAAAGCATAATTGAATCTTTTAAAAATCAAATCAGTTTTCATTGTTAGAGAATACACAGTCCCTAAACATCAGCTTTTACTTTTCATTGAGTAAAAATGCCTCTCATGTACAATCATAGGCCATGGTTCTTCACCATAACACTAAGAATGCCTCTGTTATGCTAATAATGCCCACCATTAAACCAGGGCTACCACAGTGCCACAGCTGGATGCCCAACATATATCAGTTATGGTCATTATTATGGAAGAAGATGCTGCCACTCTGTCAGGATTGGCTAAAAGCAGATCAGTCATGCTCTTAATTTGTGAGTGATGGCAGCAAGTATGTAATTACTCTACTTATGTGCCCAACATAGTCAAGGACGAAAATATTATAGCTATGGCACAATTATACATGAATGGGCACAATTGCATCAGAGATAATACTCTTATGATGGAGACCAGCATACATATTTGGTAGTCCTTGACGCTAGGAGTAGTTTTAAGGAATGCACACTGTTTATTTAGGAAGGACACAATGTCACACACCCACACAAAAATGAATGTGGTGTTTTTAATTTTCCCTGCTCTGGATGCATACTCTGTTCTCTTCGGCTCTTTGGTTGATCATGCTCCCAACTAACATATTTTCACTTTAGTTCTTGAAGTCACATCCTTTGGTGGGTCATCCCTGGTTACTGTTGTTACTATTCTTTGATGTCACATACCGTGCGACTGATGGAGCCGGGTGGATAATATGGCTAATCTCTTTTTAGGTAGTTTTAAAGTGGATAAAGATGGTTCATGTGGCAGACCCATAGGCCAATACTGCATCTTCCACATACTTCAACACCCTCCACTTACTCAGCAAGACTTTCAAATGGACCCACCCCCCGAATCCAGGAAGACCGTCACCTTTGCACCCATTATCAGCAGGCTGGACTATGGGAACACCCTCTATGCCGGAATCAGCAAATCTCTACTCTACAAACTTTTGACTGTCCAGAAGGCCGCAGCTAGACTCATGCTCAGTATCCCATGACAAGACCACATTACCCAGCATATATGAGAACTCCATTGCCTCCCTGCCGAAAAACAGAGTGATTTTCAAGCTGCTCACATATACCTATAAAGGACTCCACAACACCAGACCCCAATACCTCAACAAATTAAAGTCCTTCTAGGTGCATAGGCAGCTTTCGAATATAGTGAAGGCAACTCAGAAAAGATTCTTACCATAAAGTTTTCTGTAGAAATTGCTGAATTGTTTTGGTTGCAGACAGCACAAGACTTTTCAGCAGACTGCAAATGTAAAAAAGATGCATATAAGGGCATCAAAATAGCAATGCTAATCATTGGAAAGTTAATTTGCAAATTATTGTACTTGTCGCAAGTGTTTTGAAATCAATGTAATGGGACTGTGGCAACTATTCAAAACAACAATAATTATTCGTATTGGGGTTGAAAACCAATCGTAGGTTTGATAGCAACTGTGTTAGGACCATAGTAGTGGTGAGACAAAATGATGTGCAAATTGCAATATGGTTACGACGGGCACTATAGATTCGTTTGGTAGACATTCATAAATGTTATCCTTGAATACACTCTTTGCTATTTACGAGTATTTTAAAGAAGTAAACTATTAAGATGAGTTACTGACATTGGTCATAGTCATGAGAATTCAATTGTTGTAGGGAAAGCCTTTAGAGAGATACGAATGGTTATGTTTAATAGTTTGGTTTTTTGTTATTTCATGAATAGAAATGATATTGGCAATTTTATATTTGTGCAATATAATAAATAATAAAGAGATAAGGTAGATTGTTTTGTAGAGAAAAGTTACTTAAAATTTAATGAAAACTCTTGATAGGTCTGAATTTTGTTACTCTGTGAATCTTGACCCATTATCTTTGTTAAAGGTTTGGACGTGTATAGAAAATATTGTAGGAATATGATTTTCAGTGTGGGGAGTTTACATTTTACGGTACAGATGTCTACATTAGAAACATTACAAAATTATTTTTAAAAATTACCCTTTAAATTATTTGATAAAATAAATTTAGATAGTTTAAACTATTACAACCAGTTATATTTTCCAAGAATAACTTTAAAAACGGACTAATAAATCTTGAAAAACTTGTACTTACCAGAAGTATCCAATGACAGGCAGTATTTGTCGGAGTAAGAAGAATGTCCATTTTCTGAAAAGGTACCTGTAGAGTTAAAATGCAATCATTAATAGGTTTACATTACAACCAAATTACATTCATTAGAGTTATAAGTATTAGAAAAAGTGAAAATTAATAAATATATATTTAAAAGGAACCAAGGGGCATAGCATCAAGGGTCTTATCTCCACTTTTTTGGCTTTAAAATCCAAGAAAGCGGAGATAAAATTATCTCCCTATCAGCAACAGGGTGCTAACACGCAAATTAGCATGTTAGCACCCTTTTTCTCTACGCTTCCCCTTGCATCTCTAATGAGATGCAAAAGGGGCGTTCCAGAGAAAAATAATAGGAGAAATGTTGTTAAGCAACATTTCTCCTATTATCAAGGATTTCGCTAACCTGTTAGTGATAAAAAAAAGCAGCGCTAACCGCGGTTAGCGCTGCTTTTTTTACACCTGGTATTTTCCTGACTTAGCCATGATATCCTATGGAAGGTGGATATCATGGCTAAGTTTGTGAGTCCCTATCATCAAGCTAACGCCAAACTTCGAGAGATTATCGTTGGTTCTCCAGCGATAATCTCTCATTTGGCAGTTAGCGTGAGGATTTTTATCACTTCTGAGATAAACTGTGCTAATAGCAAGTTATCTCTGCGACAATTTCCGGCGATGCTTAGCGTTTAAAAATTCATTGCTAAGCCTCATTTGCGATAAATATCGCTATTCGTTGGTAATATGCCCCCAAGTTTCTTTGAAAAACTTTTACAAATATCTTACATTTGTCATAGTCTTCTAAACGTTACTCGATTCTACTCTTAAATATTAATTTAAATAGAGGTCTGAAAGGGCCATATGAGGTAGCAGTAACTATTACAACCATGTACGCATCATTTTAAAGAATACAGGTTTGGGAGTGTCACGTGACGCAGTAATGAACATTAAAACTAATGGGAGAATTAAGAGGGGGCAAATACGATGAACCAGAAAGTATATACTCCACAAAAATAAAGCAAAACAGAGCTGGGAGGGCCATGTGACGGATTAAAAAAAAATAATACTATTATGAACGCACAATTTGTATCAATACAGGCTAAAGCACGTGACAGTTTAAAAATACAAAACTGAAATTTATGTACGGAGAATTTTTACAATTAGAGGTCTGGAGGACCTTGTGACGCAGAAAGAAACATTTATACTATGTATATACAATTTAAAATCGTTGAGGGGTGTGGCTCACTGGTTAGAGGCGGCAGACCCGTAAGCAGAGGACGGCCCGGGACCAGGGTTCGATTCCCGACGCGGCAGGGTCGTGGACCAGGGTCAGCGGGCTCGATAATTCTCGCCACGGTGCCTACTCCAGTCAGGGAACACACTCGGCAACTCTGGGCATTAGCTTGCCTCATCTTCACAACGGCCCCCCAGACCGCCGGGGATGCTTGGTCGCACCTTAGAGATACCCATTAGGGACCATCTCTCAGGGTGAGCCAGGACGGGTTCCCCAGCGGTCGAAGCGCGGAGATACTCCTCCGGGAGTTGATTCTAGCGCTATATAAACCCACAATTAAATTAGGAGGGCCATGTGATGGAGAAAAGAATATCATCATGAATGTACAATAAAAAGAACACATACCAAAGCATGTGACAGTATTCAAAAATACGACAGAAATTCATGCAAGTTCAGTTTATTAAAAAAAGAGGGCTGGGAGTGCTCTGTGACACAGAAGGAAATATTAGGATCAACAAAGGAAGATCAATAGGAATACAGGCCTGGGAGGGCCTCGTGACGCAGAAAAAAAATACCATCATGCACGCACAATTAATAATGGAGGCCTGAGCACGTGGCGTAGTATAGAAATACGACACAGAAATGTATGCACGCAAAATTTATAAAAATTAGTGGTGTATAGACCTCGTGACTTATAAAGATACATTTCAATTATGTAAGCACACTTTGAAACCGTTGAGGGATAGGAGGGTCACGTGATATAGAAAGAAAAGAATACCATCATGTACATTGAATAAAAAGAATAGATTCCAAAGCACGTGAGACTCTTCAAAAATGCGACACAGAAATTCGTGCATGCTCAGTTAATAAAAAAAAGAGGCCTGGGAGTGCTCTGTTACACAGAAGGAAGTATTAGGATCAAGAAAGTAAGATCAATAAGAATACAGGCCCGGGAGGGCCTCATGACACTGAAATTTGTTTTTTTTTATAAAACAGGGGGGTTTTTTGGGTCTCAGGGATTATTTTTTATGACCACTCAGCACTATACTCCCCGGGGGTAACTGAACAAAATACAAATAATAGTGGAGGGTCAGGAACGAATTTCTGGATAATCGACTATGTGTGAGAACAAGTGGCAATAGTCCACTAGTCAGGATACATCATTCGTGGTTGATGAAAATACCCATCAGTAGCTCTTCCTTGGCGCCCTTTTCATCATGTGGGTTCCTTCTAACCATGAAGGATGGTTTTTTTCTCCAGTATGATCAATTTCGACTGGACAAGGAACAGTGATAGTCTATCTGGGTCACAGGGAGCTACTGAAAAGCAGTGCGTGGGGGTGTGGTAAAGTGCAAAAAGTGCAGGACAGTGGTGTATAAAATGAGATAACCATGAGGAAAAATTATTTATTACAGACCTCAGTGTTTCTAAGAATTAAAAGAGTAGTGCGAGATTGGTAGTTTCACCTAATAGCTACCAACAGGTTGGTCGACATGTTTCAGCAGATTTGAGGATCACAGAGGTATCCACTGCATTCCTCAGGACCTGTATCGCTACTGCTTGTGAAGTGTGGAAAAATAAAAAGGAAATATTTCACCTGGGTTCTATTGAAGATTCATTCTCCCAGCATTTAATGCAGGAGAGTACCGCCTCACCTCACCTGGCTCACGGCGCAGGTAATTGAAGCACCGCTCTGTCCGTCGGTACTTCCAGCGTCCCTCTGGCTGTAAGGGGAGGTACAGCCAGAGGGACGCTGGAAGTACCGATGGACAGAGCGGTGCTTCAATTACCTGCGCCGTGAGCCAGGTGAGGTGAGGCGGTACTCTCCTGCATTAAATGCTGGGAGAATGAATCTTCAATAGAACCCAGGTGAAATATTTCCTTTTTATTTTTCCACACATCACAAGCAGTAGCGATACAGGTCCTGAGGAATGCAGTGGATACCTCTGTGATCCTCAAATCTGCTGAAACATGTCGACCAACCTGTTGGTAGCTATTAGGTGAAACTACCAATCTCGCACTACTCTTTTAATTCTTAGAAACACTGAGGTCTGTAATAAATAATTTTTCCTCATGGTTATCTAATTTTATACACCACTGTCCTGCACTTTTTGCACTTTACCACACCCCCACGCACTGCTTTTCAGTAGCTCCCTGTGACCCAGATAGACTATCACTGTTCCTTGTCCAGTCGAAATTGATCATACTGGAGAAAAAAACCATCCTTCATGGTTAGAAGGAACCCACATGATGAAAAGGGCGCCAAGGAAGAGCTACTGATGGGTATTTTCATCAACCACGAATTATGTATCCTGACTAGTGGACTATTGCCACTTGTTCTCACACATAGTCGATTATCCAGAAATTCGTTCCTGACCCTCCACTATTATTTGTATTTTGTACTGAAAAAAAAATACCATCATGCACACACAATTAATAATGGAGGCCTGAGCACGTGGCGTACTACAGAAATACGACACAGAAATGTATGCACGCACAATTTATAAAAATTAGAGGTGTATAGGACCTCGTGACTTATAAAGAAACATTTCAATTATGTAAGCACACTTTGAAACCGTTGAGGGGTAGGAGGGTCACATGATGTAGAAAAGAATACCATCATGTACATACAATAAAAAGAACAGATTCCAAAGCACGTGAGACTCTTCAAAAATACGACACAGAAATTCATGCATGCTCAGTTTATAAAAAAAGAGGACTGGGAGTGCTCCGTGACACAGAAGGAAATAGTAGGATCAACAAAGGAAGATCAATAAAAATACAGGCTTAGGAGGGCCTCGTGAAAGGAAAAAAAATACCATCATGCACGCACAATTAATAATGGAGGCCTGAGCACGTGGCGTAGTAGAGAAATACGAAAAAGAAATTCAGGTATGCTGAATGTATAAAAAAAGAGGCTTGGGACGGCCTCGTGACGCAGAAAAAAAAATACCATCATGCACGCACAATTAATAATAGAGGCCTGAGCACGTGGTGTACTACAGAAGTAGTACACAGAAATTCATGGACGAACAATTTATTAAAAAAAATAGAGGTGTTGAGCAAGTCGTGACGCAGAAAGAAACTTTTAAACTATGTGCATACAATTTAAAACCATTGAGGTTTAGGAAAGCCATATGAAGGAGAAAAAAATAGTATTATGGATATACAATTTACAGTGGAGGCTGATGTTGTGACGTCTTCTCTTACCTTTGCTTCTGTCGTCTTTTGTCGTGTCTTTAAAGGCTGCGGTTTCGCCCAGTCTGGGGTGTTTAGCATGCGGGCGATGCCGCCTCCGCGCCTATGGTATTGTGGCTGGGCGGCAGCAGCAGCAGTGACACCAGGTCGAGTGTCAGGAGTAGTCCTCTGCTCGAGCAATCACTTCGTAGTAAAGTTGATGACAACACTATGTTTGTCACCGCAGCACAGGCAGGCAAACGAGAGCGTGCTCACGTCAATGCCCGTATTATATGGGAACTGCGGAGGCTGACCAAATCAAGCCGAGGGCCGTGATTGGTAGCGTTTTCGCAGTCTGCAAGAATGACGGTCCTGGGGGACATCCCATTGGCTAATGTATTAGTTTGCAGGGCTAGTGATAGGAAGCATGCTAGGTGGTGGCATGTGGGTAGTGTGGGCGGGCGTGCAGCGCGCATGTGCAAATATGAGTGTTTGCACTAACAATTAACAACAGAGAGAGATGGCAGCGGTGTTATAATGTATGCAGAGGCAGGCCCAGAATCGGATCTGCAATGAGTCAGCACTTCTAATCATTGTCCTTAGCGCGCCCTGTGGTCTGATTTGTCACTGAGAGGGTGATCGCACCATAGATTGTACTGCGTATCATACTCAGCGTGTACTCGCGCATACGGTACGAATATGTTTTGATGTTACGCGTTGCATTAAAGCTTTGGTGTGACGTCATGTACGGCGTTCTGTATGCGAAAGGCGGCAATGTTTCTACTTGCTTTAAAACATTTATTTATGTATTTAATGTACATACTAAGGGCAGACATTTGGGATAACTATGAATTTTTTTAATACTTGTAACAATCATATATTACTTTTAAAAACAATTACACAAATTGCGGTAGAACATGATGCGTACTCATATTGAAAGAGCTGCGCAAGCGCATCATAAGCGAACGCAAAGCCATGTGACTTTAAAAGTAGAGATTTGATTGGTTCGTAACTTTTCCTATTGCGACTGTTGAAAGTTCCGTCCCATTATAATTATTCTACTTTGAGTTTCAAAGAAGAAGCATTTCTTCTGAGAATCTTCTCAAATAGAAGGAAGATCACAATAATAAGAGCAATGGAGTCATCTTCCAGCAGTTCTTCAGAGGGAGATTTCATTCCTGAAGATCCCCCAAAGAAGAGGGAAGAAGCTCTTATTTGGAAGTTTTTTACTTTTCCAGAAGGACAAAAAAAGCTTAATGCTCCAGAAGTAACCTGTAAAATTTGCGAAACAACTCTTTCAAGGGGTGATCCATGTAAAAAATACTCCTTTGGGACATCAAATATGGTGCGACACGTGAAGAACTTGCACCCCAACAACTTTGTTCCAGCTGCAAGGCGCATGTTGCAATAGAACCCACCTGCTGCTACACCAAGCACATCAACTGCTGCAGCAGCATTTTCAGCAAGCAGTCCACACCCACAAATTGATTCTGACTTTGCTAAAGTTAAAATTCTATGCATTTATTGCGATAAACTTTTGTGGTATGGGCAACAGTCTATGGACCTGATGAAATGTTGCATGCAGGAGCATCGCTGTCCTCGACATTAGTTTTTTTTTTTTATTCTTTTGTTCCGCTTGGAATTTGTTCAGAAAACACAAAAAAAACCTAAAAAAACAATAAAAAAACAGTTCTTTTTAGAACTACCTTCAATGGTCAAAGAAAGAACTATATTTCTATGTTAGTGTGTAAAAGTTTGTCAGAATGAATGTGTAGTTGATAAATTAATGAATTAATATATTACTAGTTTATGGAGAATATGAAAGTGCAGAAGTATAAGGAAGTGCTACAGCATAAATCTATAAGGTGTTTACCTATAGTATACTGTAGTACGTCCGAAGCACTTGAATGTAATATATGTATATAAATATTTTAGAAGTCTATGCTTCAATTTGCGCTGCTGGTGAAACTGCCTGGGTGAATTTGTATGTGTTAGGGGCAGATTTATAATCCCCTTGTGCCTCTTTTACACAGCCGTTGCGTCACTTTTGTGAGACAGCGGTAGTGCAAAAGATGTGCGTGGTGTGTGCTATTAACAATGTGACGCATCTGGAGGGTGCATTACATTGTAAAGTCCTGCGCCAGAAGAGGCTTTCCTGTGCAGAAGGGGGTGCAGCAATGCCTTCTAAAAGTGACTGAGTGAAATGTATAACATTTCATTCAGTCACTTTTGAGCTTATGCTGCATCAAAACCTTGCACATGCTTGAAGCAGGTATAAGGATTCATACAGCTTTGTGAGCATAGGAACCCCAGAGCATTGCTGGAGTTGTGTTATACTTGCAACCGAAGTCAAGCAATAATTAATCCAAAAATTACTTTGCAATTTAGTTTTGTTATTATTTTATAATGTGAATATGAAATATAATCTAAAAAATTAAGTACATATAAATATTTATATAGAAAATATAAGAAATTAGTATAAAAAGAATGACATAATAATTAATACATTTATAAATTATCATTTACAAAACCTTTGAAATTCACTGAAAAAACCATAGGTTTCACACACGTTATAGTTAGGAATTAGTATTTAAAAAGCCTTGCAAATTCAATGAAAGAACCATAGGTTTCACACACGTTATAGTTAGGACTTAGCATTTAAAAAAACATGCAAATTCATTGAAAAAACCATAGGTTTCACACATGTTATAGTTAGCTGAACATTTCTCTCATACAAAACCTTTGAAATTCATCCGTTATAGTTAGCTCAGCTAACTATAACTCGTGCACCCGCAATGCAATGCTGATGACGTCACATATTATATCACTCATGACATGGTCAGTGACATCACTTATGACATCACTGATGACATCTCAAATGACATCCCTGAAGGCAGCACTGATGACATCATCCTTGTGGCAGACCTCCTCTTACTGTAATATAACCTTTGATACACACAATCAAAAATAGAAACTAACATTTTCAAAAAAATGGAGATATCAGTTAGAACAACCTATTCAGTAATTCCAAAATCTACATACACATCCAGCCATTCACTTACAGTTCTATATAGGCACTCATATATGTACTCACTCATCATATGTACTCATACACCTATACATCATATTACACACTGACACTCATCTATAGAGTTACTCACACACATACTTACACATGCAAATAAACTATCAAACATCCATTTACTTGCATATACAGCTATACACCCACCACTACACTAATTTCTACAGAATCATACACATACTTACTCTCTTAAACAATCACTTATAAAAACACATAATTATTTATACAGGAACTCTTACAATCTCTCGCTCTCACATATACTCATTTATATACATCAATACTCACATATACTAGTTTAAAACATATGTAGTTACTCATAAAGATACTATTGAGACAGTCATTCACTCACTAACACACCCATACACACACTCATCCACCCATACCGTCCTGCACACATGCTGTCTTCAAAACACATACAAACAGTGAGAGTTATTCATGCATCTGTGCGCTAAGTAATACTCCCCACCGAACCATACAGACACTCATTCTGATACTCAAAAAACAACTAATAACCCATATACACACTCATGTAGCTACACACCAACCCATGCAGCCACTTATATACAAAGTGAGACACTGATACAGATATTTAAATATTTAAAGATTACTTGCTAATACACCTATTCACTAAGATATACTTAATAAGTCAGTTATACAATCAATTTAAAAAAAAAAAAACCATCCATTTAGACACTTATTTCCCCATTTATTCTTCCATCGACCTTTATATATACATATATAAAAAATATTTATTTATTTTTCAGAAAGACACACATTCACTGGATGATGTCATCAGTGATGTCATCAGGGATGTCATTTGAGATGTCATCAGTGATGTCATGAGTGATGTCACTAACCATGTTATGAGTGATGTAATATGTGACGTCATCAGCAGTGCATTGCGGGCGTGCAAGTTATAGTTAGCTGAGCTAACTATAACGGAGGAATTTCAAAGGTTTTGTATGAGGGAAAAGTTCAGCTAACTATAACATGTGTGAAACCTATGTTTTTTTCAATGAATTTGCATGGTTTTTTAAATGCTTAGTCCAAACTATAACGTGTGTGAAACCTATGGTTTTTTCAATGAATTTGCAAGGTTTTTTAAATGCTAATTCCTAACTATAACGTGTGTGAAACCTATGTTTCGTTCAGTGAATATATAAATATATCACCTACTGGCAGTCGCCATATAGACACTCATGTAGCTACTCACCAACCCATGCAGCCACGTATACGCAAAGTGACAGACTGATACAGATATTTAAATATTTAAACATAACTCACTAACCCCTCATGTATTCACTAGGATACACTTAATCAGTCAGTTATACAATCAATTTTACAAAAAAAAATCATCCATTTAGACACTTATCTACCCATTTATTCTTCCATCAACCTTGATATATATATATATATATATATATTACCTACTGGCGGTCGCCAGTAGGTATATATAGTTAGGATTTTTTCCCTATGGGATTTTTGAAAATTCTATGTCTAATAACTTTGGTGTTTGTGGACGGAATTGGCTGAAATTTTCTGGAAAATGGAACATTTTGTTTCTGAGCAGCCCTTGAAAATTTGGGGGGGGGTTCGTCAAGGGGGGGCCGAGAAAAAAGGGGGGTCCCAAAACGTGTTTTTAACATTGAGTTTTCCATAGGGCGGTTGGCCTCACTTTTAGCCCGAACGGCTGAATGGATTTGCACGAAACTTGGCAAAATTGTAGGGACTGGTAGCCCGATGTGCCTTTTGTAGGTCTCAATATATGTGCTCCAGTGGATTTTGAGAAATTAACGTTTAAAAAAAGATATATATCTGTAAGCGCGCTCCGGTCCGCGCCCCGGTTCGCGGACCGGGGCGCGTACCGGAACTTCGCGTAGCGAAGCTGATTGGCTCTCCGGTGTCTGTCAACAATCTAAACAGTCCGTAGCGGCCGCCATCTTGTCTCTCGGTAGGATTGAGAGACAAGAGGAGGCCAAAACAAAGGGGGAAATGACCATAAGGGGGCATAGTAGATCCTCCCTGACCCCCTAGGTTTAATGTGGAGGCTTTAAAAGGGCCCCGCGGGGCAAAAAAAATAAATTTTTTTTTTGTTTTTTTTGCGTGGGTAGCGCCCGGTACGCGAACCGGGAAGCGTTCTGGGCAGCGTACTACAATGAAAAAAGAATGAGAGACTTTTCAAATGCAGTATGTTAATTGATTGTTGGTTTTGTTGATTATTTTTTATTTTCTTTATTTTTTAAGCATTTTTTTTTATTGTGATTGTGTTTCATAATTTATTAAACTTTCTAACATTTCATTGTCAGAAATTTCATAATTATCATGGAATATACATTGTAGTCTCTGAGGGTGTAAAATGTCCTCATTTGCAAGGAGGTTATCTACTGCTTGTACACATTGCAGTAGTTCATTGTCCCAAGTTTCATCGAAAAATTCAATGTCAATTTGATCAATTGTATCAATCAATTCTTGGCTGCTCTCTTGCAGGTCCATTTCAAAAGAAACTTGGTTTTCGCCTTCCATTTTGCCTGAAATTTGGATTAAAAAAAATATATTAGTAGAGATAGGGCAATGTTGGGAATAATTTTAGATAGGCATTTTTTATCAGTGAATTTATCTTTGGGCAGTGTATAGTATCAGAGTGGAAGTAGGAATTTAAAAAAGTGTATGTGATTTAACGTAAGTAAATTCATAATTATACAAGAGAAGCCTAACTCCATCCATAACTATAACAGAGAAGTCTCTCTAAATCTATAACTACTACAGAGGGATAGTATATATCTATCAGAAAAAGTTTACCATATTAACTTATAGTGCACAATATACTTCAGTTTTAAAAATAAAAACTTACCTTTAGAAAGAAGTTGAAGGAATTAGTGAAAATACTATTGAAATGTACAGCAAGAAGTAGTAGTCAAAATGGCTGTGTTTTCTTCTCTTCCTTTATATATATTCAGGTATATAACCAATGAAATGTCAGGTAAAAAAAGTAGAAAATGAAAGTAACATTTTCATTGGTTGTCAATTCCAACACTTCAGATGTGTTTTGTAAAGTAATTTACCTCAGGGTATTTAGAGAGGTCTACAGGCTAAATGACTAAATGGAATTCCAATCAAATTTGTGAAAATGGTAGGGATTGGTATGTAGTATGAGCTAATCTATATTTGGTGAAATTGTCTCCAGTGGCTTTTCTGTGAACTACTTTCCCACCTTTTTTGATGGTGCGCTTCCCAGGGAGCGACCCGGTACGCGAACCGGTGAGCGCCCCGTTACGCGAACCTTAAGCGTTACGGGAGTCCACCATTTTGTGTTTCGGTCGAATTAAGATACAAAATGGAGGGCAAATAATGTTCAGAATGGGTAGAAGGGGGCACGGTAGACTTATCTTGACACCCTAGGTTTTGTGAGGGTGGCTGAGGAGGCTTATATGTGCGGAAAAAAACCATTTTTTTAAAAAATTTCGCGAGGTTAGCTCCCGGTTCGCGTACCGGGTAGCGCCCCGGGGAGCGTACTTTGTTGAAAATTAGTGAAAAATGTTAGAGTAAAATAATAATTGTGAGTGATTAGATGTAGGGTAGCTCTGAGAAGAGCTTTTGGGTTTATGGTACATTTAGGTACTTATAAGTAGGTACCAATGCACATTCTTAAATTCAGAGTGAAAACTCTGTTGCCCTCATCTGAGAAGTGAACTCCATCTCCTCTGTAGATATCTTGCATGTAGTAACGCAAGTTATTGTTGTACAGGGAGCCCATTCCATGGTCTCTCATGTAAGCTGAAACAGATTTGTTTACATGCTTCCTCGACTTCTCAATTTGTGGACAAAATTGGTTTGACCACCTCCATTTCTGTCTTTGGCATATATTTGAATATACCAAGGCAGTCTGAGGAAAAAGTGCCATCAATTGCTCAAAGGTGTCCTTTAAAAGCATTTCCAGACCTACCCCAGTCAAAGTGCCCAAGTCATTACCTCCACAGTGCACAATTAACAGGTCAGGTTTGGGCAAATGCATAAAGGTTTTCACCAATGGTATAAATTGGTGACATTTTAATCCTCTGTGGCCAAACCACTTAATTTCCACATCTTGTAAATTGAGGTTAGGTAAATTCCTGTTTTCAACGTACCTTTGAGCCCAGTGAATATAACTATGTCCAACAATCCAGACAGAAAACATGGTGAGAGAAGGTTCTCCTGCAGTCAGATGAAGTGTGGCAATGAAATGGCAGTTGAAAAAATGAGAGTTTAAAATGAAAAAAACTGTGGAGTTTCTGTGTTCATGAAGCAGTAACAGTGATTGGTGGATTTTGATTGCTGAAAACAGAAAGTTAGGGTGCACGGATGTGTTCTTTGAAAGATGTATTTTGAATGGTCAATAAAAAATCATTAAATGAAAGAATGCACTGGATATGCAGGTGCACTGAGAGTTCAGAGTTCAATTGCAACAAAGTTGTGTGAACTTGCAAACACCAGAAGTCTTCCAATGAGGTGGTTGCTATGCAGAAAAGGCATGAAATGGCAGAGGGGGGAAGGGTTTTCATTTGAAAAAAAGTGAGGGAAGAGTTTTGATTGGGTGACATGAGAGATATGTGTGAAGATTTACAGCATTTCTGTGCTTTTGATAGCTGCAGACTCTGGAGTGCATACCTTTTGCTCTGCTGAAGACAAATTGGTGTGTTTCTGAGACTGTTTTCAAACTCAAAGTATTTGCTAAGGTGAGAAAATATTTCTTTAATTTAGATAGAGAATAGTGTGCTTTAAGGAGAAAATTATGAATTATGTGGCGCAAATTGCTTGTAAATATGATCCCACATGTGCATGGAAAATTTAGATTTTGAATGTTTGTGTTACATAGCCATGTTAAAAGTGATACAAACATGCTGCAAAGGCAATCAAAAAACGCTTTTATGTGTCTTAAGGACATTTTAAGTAATTTTCCCATGTGCAGTGTTTTGAAATTATGATTTGAAAATCGTTTTTGGGGAAAAGGAATTGTTTTTAAATTTATGACAAGGACATAATGGTGTATGCTTCTTTATACGGCAATTGACTGTCCCTGATGTTATTTTTCCCATTTTAATGTAAGACCTTTCTCTGTGGCGCAAGTTGCTTGTAAATATGCTCCGACCTGTGCATGGGAAATTTAGATTTTAAATGTTTGTGTGGTGTGCTGGAAAGGCAATAAAAAAACACTTTCATGTGTCTTAAGGACATTTTAAGTAATTTCCCTGTGGGCAGTGTTTTCAAATTATGAATTGAAAATCGTTTTTGAGGTAAAGGAATGTTGTTAAAATTTATGTGCGCCATATGCCCACAAATTTCGTTTTCCGGGGTGCAGCAGGGTGTTCTTGAGACACCCCTGCACCTTTGGAAAAATTCCTAATTTGCGATGAGCTAATTGCAAATTGCACCTTCATTCCTATGGGCCTCCTGCTCCATGGAAATGAATGGGTAATTTGCAATTAGCAATTTGCTCATCGCAAATTAGGAATGGTAAAGAATCGCTATTTATTCCTTAAAATTCGCTATTTTGGAAATGCAAAATAGTTATATGATACATATGGCGGTTAATGTCTAACAAGATAAGAAGCTTAGGGATACATTTATGATGACTGGCGCAATGAAGTGGACATCACTTACTTCATTGGTAGAGCTTTACATGTATTATGTCCTCTGTATTCTTCATCAAGCGTAACTTTAATCTGCAATCCTGAGTAGGCCTCACCTTAAACAAACCTCTGGATAGGCCACACCTTATCGTCATCCTGAATTAATCATTTAAAATGCTAGGGACAGATTTATGATAGGTGTATGCCTCTTTTGTGCCACTTACAAAACACTGTCCACGGGGAAATGACTTAAAATGTCCTTAAGACACATGAATGTGTTTTTTTAAAGCGTTTGCAATTTTTTGGGGTGACTTTTAACATGGCTATGTGACTCAAACAGTCAAAATCTAAATTCACCATGCACAGGTGGGAGCATATTTACAAGGAATGTGCTCTATGGGGAAAGGTCTTATAATGTAATATGGGAAAAATGACATCAGAGACACTGAAATGCCTTATAGAGAAGCATACACCATTATGTCCTTGTCATAAATTTTTAACCATTACTTTTCCCCAAAAACGATTTTCAAATCATAATTTGAAAACACTGCACATGTGGAAATTACTTAAAATGTCCTTAATTCAAAATTTGCTATTCCTTATTTTGCGATTGCACTGAAGGATTTGCAAATTTTGCGATTCCTTAAATGCAATGTATCAAACAAAAAATATGTAAAAAATGATATTAAGGATTTGGAAACTACCACCAACTTCTAGTTTGTGGTAATTTGCGAATTCTTTTCAAAAAGCATTTTTTTCCAAAAAACAAAAGGTGCCATATGACGCCTATACATGTCCTTAGGGCATGTATGTGTGCCATATGCCCCCAAATTTCTTTTTCAGGGGTGTAGCAGGGTGTTCTGGAGATACCCCTGCACGCTTGAAAAATTTCCTATTTTGTGATGAGCTAATTGCTAATCGCAAATTGCAACCCTTATTCCTATGAGCCTCCTAGCCCATGGAAATGAATGGGTAACTTGCAATTAGCAATTTGCTCATTGCAAATTAGGAATGGTAAAGAATTGCTATTTATTCCTTAAAATTTGCTATTTAGGAAATGCAAAATAGTTTGATGGTACATATGGTGGTTCATCTGTAACAAGATAAGAAGCTTAGGGATACATTTATGATGACTGGCGCAATAAAGTGGACATTACTTACTTCATTGGTAGGCCTTTACATGTATTATCTCCTCTGTATTCTTCATCAAGCGTAACTTTAATCTGCAATCCTGAGTAGGCCTCACCTTAAACAAACCTCTGGATAGGCCACACCTTATCGTCATCCTGGATTAATCATTTAAAATGCTAGGGACAGATTTATGATAGGTGTATGCCTCTTTTGTGCCACTTACAAAACACTGTCCACGGGGAAATGACTTAAAATGTCCTTAAGACACATGAATGTGTTTTTTTAAAGCGTTTGCAATTTTTTGGGGTGACTTTTAACATGGCTATGTGACTCAAACAGTCAAAATCTAAATTCACCATGCACAGGTGGGAGCATATTTACAAGGAATGTGCTCTATGGGGAAAGGTCTTATAATGTAATATGGGAAAAATGACATCAGAGACACTGAAATGCCTTATAGAGAAGCATACACCATTATGTCCTTGTCATAAATTTTTAACCATTACTTTTCCCCAAAAACGATTTTCAAATCATAATTTGAAAACACTGCACATGTGGAAATTACTTAAAATGTCCTTAAATCAAAATTTGCTATTCCTTATTTTGCGATTGCACTGAAGGATTTGCAAATTTTGCGATTCCTTAAATGCAATGTATCAAACAAAAAATATGTAAAAAATGATATTAAGGATTTGGAAACTACCACCAACTTCTAGTTTGTGGTAATTTGCGAATTCTTTTCAAAAAGCATTTTTTTCCAAAAAACAAAAGGTGCCATTTGACGCCTATACATGTCCTTAGGGCATGTATGTGTGCCATATGCCCCCAAATTTCTTTTTCAGGGGTGTAGCAGGGTGTTCTGGAGATACCCCTGCACGCTTGAAAAATTTCCTATTTTGTGATGAGCTAATTGCTAATCGCAAATTGCAACCCTTATTCCTATGAGCCTCCTAGCCCATGGAAATGAATGGGTAACTTGCAATTAGCAATTTGCTCATTGCAAATTAGGAATGGTAAAGAATTGCTATTTATTCCTTAAAATTTGCTATTTAGGAAATGCAAAATAGTTTGATGGTACATATGGTGGTTCATCTGTAACAAGATAAGAAGCTTAGGGATACATTTATGATGACTGGCGCAATAAAGTGGACATTACTTACTTCATTGGTAGGCCTTTACATGTATTATCTCCTCTGTATTCTTCATCAAGCGTAACTTTAATCTGCAATCCTGAGTAGGCCTCACCTTAAACAAACCTCTGGATAGGCCACACCTTATCGTCATCCTGGATTAATCATTTAAAATGCTAGGGACAGATTTATGATAGGTGTATGCCTCTTTTGTGCCACTGTGCGTCACTTTTATGATGCAGCGGCGGTGCTAATTTGCAATTAGCAATTTGCTCATTGCAAATTAGGAATGGTAAAGAATTGCTATTTATTCCTTAAAATTTGCTATTTAGGAAATGCAAAATAGTTTGATGGTACATATGGTGGTTCATCTGTAACAAGATAAGAAGCTTAGGGATACATTTATGATGACTGGCGCAATGAAGTGGACATCACTTACTTCATTGGTAGAGCTTTACATGTATTATGTCCTCTGTATTCTTCATCAAGCGTAACTTTAATCTGCAATCCTGAGTAGGCCTCACCTTAAACAAACCTCTGGATAGGCCACACCTTATCGTCATCCTGAATTAATCAGTTAAAATGGTAGAGACAGATTTATGATAGGTGTATGCCTCTTTTGCGCCACTGTGCGTCACTTTTATGATGCAGCGGCGGTGCAAAAGATTTGCTATGAGGCGACAACATTACAAATTGATGCATTTAGGCAGATATGTCATGGTGTAAAAAAACGTACCACATGAAACCGATGCAGCAGTGATGCAAAAGATGCACCATGTCGCAAGACAGGCCTCACTTGGGGCCATATGTATCAAGCTAATTAGCATTCGCAAAGATCAAAATTCTACGAATTTCGGCCTTTGCGAATGTTAATTAGACAAATGGTATGTATCAAACAAGTTTGATGCAAAATAAGGAGTAGCAAAATTTGCTATTCCTTATTTTGCAATTGCACTGAAGGATTTGCAAATTTTGTGACTACTTAAATGCAATGTATCAAACAAAAAATATGTAAAAAATTACATTAAGGATTTGGAAACTATTGTGGTAAATTGGTGGTAATTTGTGAATTCTTTTCAAAAAGCTTTTTTTCAAAAAAACAAAAGGTGCCATATGACGCCAACACATGCCCTTAGGGCATGTATGTGTGCCATATGCCCCCAAATTTCTTTTTCAGGGGTGCAGCAGGGTGTTCTTGAGACACCCCTGCACCCTTGGAAAAATTCCTAATTTGTGATGAGCAAATTGCTAATCGCAAATTAAACCTTCATTCCTATGAGCCTCCTAGCCCATGGAAATGAATGGGTAACTTGCAATTAGCAATTTGCTCATTGCAAATTAGGAATGGTAAAGAATTGCTATTTATTCCTTAAAATTCGCTATTTAGGAAATGCAAAATAGTTTCATGCTACATATGGCGGTTCATCTGTAACAAGATAAGAAGCTTAGGGATAGATTTATGATGACTGGTGCATCACCAGGGATGTGTCAGTCATCCTGCGCCGCTGTTCCGCCACCCATGGTGTGCTGCATTTAGAATGCGGGGCATCATGGGGCAAAAATGGCACAGATGCGTGACGTATCTGTGCTGTAAAGGTAGTGATTGCTGGAGTTGTATCGCAAGTGCGATGCAGCTCAAGCAAGGCTCAGGGGTGCCCCATCTCCACAATGTTGCGTCAAGACCTATGCCTGCTTAAAGCAGGCGCAGGGTTTTGACGAAGCTTTCTCCTATCTGATTGTAAATACGGCACACCATGGGTGGCAGAGTAGTGGTGCACGTTAACTGGTGCATGCCTGGGGATGTGCCATTTAACATAAATCTGCCCCTTTACATTTAAGTATGTGCAGGACACACAGAGTCGGTGAGGCTTATCCAAGGTTAAGAAGAGATGAGTCCTGTTCACTGAAAATTTAGACATAGTCTTCACCTGCTCAGCATTGATGGACATGGCTAAATAATAGCTGCAAAATATTACTCTTGTTAAACAATTTTACTATTATAATCTCTGAGATTTGTCTCTTACTCTGCAACATCTCATTGTTGTTATCTTTCTTTAAAGATAAAGACAACCTCAACATGAGCGACAATCTGCAATCAGTTGATTTTGACCTCATCATTGAACTTGTAATTGAAACATCAGTGGATGTTGATCCCTTGGATGATTTAAATCCTGAGGATGAAGAAGAGCGTGATGAGGATGCAGATTTGTCCGAATTATATGACATAGGATGGGAAGCTGACCTGCTTGAGCCTATGGAAATATAAACATTTATTTTTAAAATTTATAATTAATAAAAAGTAAAAAGGTAAACCGTTTAATTTAAAAATAAAGACACCTTCAAAAGCAGGTTATGTGTAGTGTCTTCAATAAAATATTAAAATATGCTCATAAAATTAGATCAGATTCACATATAAAATAGCACAGGTAACATAAATATAAATGTCATTTCTTTTCTGCTATTTCTGTATTGTAAATTTGCAAGGACTAAAAAATCTTCTATTTAAAATGTCAAGTAGTGTGTTAAGTTTTTGATCACTGTTATTGTTTTACTGTTTGGTAATAATGGTTAATAAAATTTTTTATTATATTTTACCACAGATTCAACTGCAGATCATTTCAAGATTTCACCATGCCAACAATAGAAAGACAGAGAAAGGCTGCAAAACGTCAAAGACAGCAGGTGAAAGAAAATAAGCAGCAGTCCTCTAACAAAAAGATTTGTCAAGTCACGAAGAAAGCACCGGGTAAGAGCACAAAATATTTCATAAGAAATATGTGTAGTAAAAAAAATATTACTACAGAAAATGTTTCAGTCCATAAAACGAGAAGGAATTCAAATGGAAAGGAAAGGCCAATGAAAAATGTTACTGCTAGAGCAAGAGATAACTCTGTGCATGATAGTAGAAGGAAACAACAGTTTAGGGAGATTCGTAAACGAATGTTCCGCAACAGGATAATTGGCAATTTGTTAAAAATATTAAGAAAGGTCAACAGAAACTGGTTTTTTATAAGAGAAAAAAAAAAGTTGAGAAAGTTATTGATCAGGCATTTGAAATTAAACGTAAGTTATTTATTTTGATAATCAATAGAATTAGGAAGCTAAACAAGGCAATTTATGATTTCAAAAGAAATAGTAGATGGAAGAGAATAGTTAATCGTAGTAATTTTTGTGAAGTTTTTTCTGGAGAATGGATGCATAGTTCAAGCTGTGAGGCATTTTTTAATGAGGAGAGTTATTTCCAGGATAATGATTTGGTGCATGCAGTTGACACCAGTGGTCGTGCTTATGAAGTGAAAGATGGTTGTCCAGTTGAAAAAGAAAAACTTGTGACAACAGAGGCAGAAGAGGTGTTAGGTAATGAGGTTTTAGGAAGACGTGCTAAGGGTCCTGTGTACACCTGGAAGTGTAGTAGTATTTGCAGTGTGCGACAGGATTCCATCAATTTGCTTTGTGATTTTGTACGGTCATTTAATAAGAAAAGTTTGAAGCAGAAAATAAGGTTGTTGCAAGAATTAGATCCTTGCAGAGTAAGAGAAGTGACAGGTTTGCATGGTCATTCACTGGCTTGTCTTTCCAGGAGAGTATGCCAGAGTGTTTTTCATCATTTCAGGATGCTAGCAGTGCATCATAATAAAGTGAGGAAATTAGTTAGAATGTTGTATTATGCTAAGAGTCCAGCAATTATGCTTAAACAATTATGCGCTGCTCTTTTGCATGGTTCTGAAATAGATGTGAAGAATATATGTGAAGAAATTGAGTTTTGTTACTTTGGAAGTAAAGAGGAGAATGTTGAAATTGAGCAAGAAGAAGAGGGTCATGTGGAAGATAGTGTACAGGTTTCCAGTACAGATAATTTCCAGAGGGAAATTGCGACGTTTGAGGTGAAATCAAGTGAGAGGCCTAATTTCACTTGTGTGTGTTGTCGACGCACTTATTATAAGAATCAGACTAAGTTAGTGGATTTATATGCAAAAAGTGAAAGGGAAAATAATAGTGAATGGAAGGATTTCGCAACATACTTGATGGTAGAAAATTGTTTTGATTTGGGATTGGATCAACGTGTGTGTAGTTATTGTTGTTGCAAATTAAATCAAAACCAGATGCCTGCTAGAGCAGTTCATAATAATCTGGAATTGGTTGAGATTCCTTCTGAATTGAAGGATTTAAATACTTATGAATCTATTTTGATTCAAAGTATCCATCCCTTTCAGGCTATTGTAAGAATGGAGCCAAAGACAGGGAAATTGCCTCCATCAGATTTACAGAGAGGATTAAAGGGAAGAGTTGTTTATTTGCCTCTAGATTTGAAGAAAAACATTAACACAATTGGAGTAGAAAAAGTGGAAGAGGAACCTCTGGTTATCTTAGTTAATGGGGTTCCGACAAAGAATAAGAAAATATGGCAAGATTTAGTAGATGTTAGGAAAGTTAAAAAGGCAACATTGTATTTGAAAAAAAAATAATAAATACTATAAGAATGTATATGTTGCAGAAGAGGAAGTAAGTGAGGAAGAGGATAGCGATTTGTGTGCTGGTCAAATTAAGAAAGTAGAACCCTCTACTAGTGAAGAAATATATGAACATTATAGTGTTCATCCTTTGCATTCCAAGGAAGTCATGGGGAATGCTATTGAGTTGTTTCAAATGAAACAAGCCAAAGGGAGTCCCATTAGTGTTTGGGAGGAAAGTTTGGAAGCTCGGTGTTTCCCACAGCTTTTTCCAACAGGTCAGGGAGGAAGATATGATGAGCGACCTCATCAAATTCCTGCTTCTGAATACCGGACTTTGCGATTGTATGCAGGAGATGCTAGGTTTCGACAATGCATTCCTTATTTGTTTCATCTCCTGTTTGAAAGCGATCTGTCTGGACTGTCATATGCAGTGAACCACATCTTGAAAAGTGGTATACACATGCAAAACATCTCGGCAAGTGACTTTATGGATAAAGTCAATGTCCAAGACAGTATTTTGGATTCTCACCTGATTAATCTCATGGCGTGTCAGCGTGGTACTAATGAGTACTGGTACCGTCGTCATGGTGATTTAAAATGTATGTTGAGGAACTTAGGTACTCCCACATGGTTCCTCACTCTGAGCTGTGCCGAGTATGGCTGGGAAGACTTACTTGAATTTCTACGAGAGGCAAATGCTAACGTAGATAACATCGAATTCAAGACACCCGGAGAACTGTGCTCTTTGGATCCAGTCAATGTATGTAGGTACTTCAATCATAGATTTGAAGCTATGATGTCTTTCATCATGAATAAGAAGAATCCACCTCTTGGAGAGGTGTTGGATTTCTTCTGGAGAAAGGAGTACCAAGCAAGAGGTGCTCCTCATATACATATGTTGCTGTGGATCAAGGATGCACCTAAATTTGGAACGGATCCAGAAGACTCAGTGATGAGTTTCATCCAACAGTATTCTACGTGTGCTGTTCCAAACGCAAAGGAGAAGAAAAGCCTAAGAGAAAAAGTTCTGCGTTTCCAAAGCCATCGATGTGGAAAGTACTGCCGTCGTAAATTCCGAAACAAGGACAAGTTCTACACTAAATGTCGTTTCGGCTTTCCACGACCGGTGATTTCTAAAGGAAGAGTAAACAGTTTGATGTCTTCGCTGCGACACAATGTCATGAAGAAATCACCTAAAAACACTTACAATTTGAAGAGGAACGAAGAGTCCAAGTACATCAACGACTACAACCCGGTGATTTTGTCCATGTGGAATGCTAACATGGATATACAGTTTGTGGCTGATAACTGTATGGCTGTGGCTCGGTATGTGACGTCTTACATCACCAAAAAAGAGAAGACAGAATTGAAGGATATGTGGGAGGACATTTCCCATGAAAAGAGCCTCAGCAAGAAGTTGTACAGTTTCAGTCTGAAGATGTTGTCGCATCGAGAAATCGGAGCGTACGAATGTTCTGACCGGTTGTCTTCAGCAAGTCTCCATGCCAAGTCCAGGAGTATCGTTTGGGCGAGTCTTGGTCTTGCAGCAACGCGTAATCGAGTTCTCAAACCTGTGCGGGAAATTGAGTATTTGGCGGAAAAGGAGCCAAACAGTACCGACATTTTGAAGACAAACATGTTGGATACATATTATCCAAATCGAAGCAGTCACCTCGAGAATGTTTGTCTGTATGAGGTTCTGCAAAATTACATATTCAAGAGGAACATCAAAGAAGATACTGAGAAAGGAGTGTATGCTGTAATAGGAAGTGAGGGATGTCTGGTCAAGCAAAGAAAATGCCACTTGGTAAACCATCGAAAATTGAGTGGCGAATCTCCTGAAAAAAAGGAGTTTTTCTATTTAGCACTTTTGCAACTTTTCAAGCCTTGGCGTGCAGAAGAGGAACTGCTTGGAGATTTCCTCTGTTACGAAGACTCTTTCAATGCCGCCAAGGAGACCATAGAATGTCCTGCTTTTCCCAAATATGTAGAAATGTTGAATGCGGAAATTGAGCAGGAAGCAACGATTGCAGCCGAGATTGCCAGAGACAGTTCTCAGGACAGTCAGAGTTTTGCTTCATTGAGTCAGGATCCACTAGGAGGACCTGTTATTGAAAATGAAGCTGCCACTGCTATGAATGAAGTGGAAAGAGCCATGGCACATGCTCAAGAGGATGCGGTTAACTTAGAAGAGTTGGAAAGACAACTCAACGTTGAGCAGAGGAAAATATATGACGAAGTTACCATGCAAATTGATCATGGATTAAGTCATGATAAGAAAGAGTGGTCATGTACGTCGTTGAAGCCTGTCCGACTGTACGTGAGTGGAGAAGCGGGAACTGGAAAAAGTTTCCTCATTAAAGCAATTTCATGCTATTTGCAGGAAAGGACAGAGTCATCGCTGTCTTGTGTTGTCACTGCTCCAACTGGACTGGCAGCACATAATATTAAAGGGATTACTTTACATCATTTACTGATGCTGCCAGTGGAGCATGACAACAAATTACAATATCACAAGCTATCTGGAGATGCTTGTTTTGAAGTTTCAAGAATCTTGAGGAAAATGAAACTTCTTATCATTGACGAAGTAAGCATGGTTTCCAATGTCATGCTTGCCTTTGTGCATTTGAGGATGCAAGAAGTTCTCAAAACAGAGTATGATGTGTTATTTGGTGGCAAACACATCATTGTTTTCGGAGATCTTCTGCAGCTGACACCAGTGAAAGGGCAACCTGTGTTCAAAATGCTCACGCATGAAGATACCAGGAAGTGCCTAGGCAGCATTGGCAACGTCAATATATGGTTAAACTTCAATTATGCTGAACTGCATGAAAATATGCGTCAGGCGAAGGATGAAGTTTACAAGACTATTCTACAAGATGTTAGAATTGGAAAAGTGACCGAGCATGGGAAAGAAGCTTTACATGCACGATTACTGTCAAATTTATATCCAGAACAAGATGTTGTGCCTGAGAATATTTTTCAGAAAATTACTGAGAAGAAATCTGGAATATGTTTGATGCCAACTCTTGCAGAATGTGCCAAATTTAACAACAAAATGTTGCATTTAGAAAAGCAAGAGATTGTGAAACTGGAAGCTATTGATAGAGTAGAGCATATGGGATCAACAATTATTTTGTCTGAGAATCTGAAAACAAAATTGGATTCATTAGAGAAGAGTATATCTAAAACTGCAGGTTTTGAAAAGACTCTGAATGTGTGCTTGAACTGCCGTATAATTTTAAGAAGGAATTTACATGTTGAAAGAGGTCTGGTAAATGGATCAATGGGTAATGTTGTTGATTTTGTGAAATACAGAAATAGAGATGGAATTGAATTTTTAAAAATTAAATTTGATGGCATTGAGGAAGTACAGCTAATTGCTCGTTGTTCTGCTAGATTTTTGCTTGTAAAAGACTTATATGTTCGCCGTAAGCAGTTTCCTGTTTGCTTGGCATATGCGGTGACAATTCATAAATCGCAAGGTTTAAGTGTAGACAGTGCATTGGTGAATATTGGCAGTTCTGTGTTCAAGGAGGGTATGGCATATGTGGCATTGTCACGAGTTAGAACTTTATCGGGATTGTACTTGATTGAGTGTGATGTCACAAACGTTTGTGCGGATCTAGATTGTGTTAAGGAATACAATAGGTTAAGAAGAGAGTATGCGCCACATTTGCCTCAGTATCCTTTGTTTGAGAAACGTGTGGTAGGCCGGAAACGAAGAAATGAGAACAATACTGGGGAGGTTGTAGCAAAAAGACAAAAAGTCAATGAACCTAAAATTACAAGCAGAAACAAAAAGGATTCTGTTGAAGATGTTGTTGGTTTTCAGTTTGAAAACAGTTCTGGTGTCAACTGCTATGCTAATGTAGTGGTTAATGTTTTGTTTTCTCTAAAAAATGTAAAAGAAGAGATTGTGGTCAATTCTGATCAAAGATTTTGCAGTTTGTTAAATTCTGTGTTAGAGAAATGTAGCACTGATAGAAGAAACATAGAAAGTGTGTCTGAAATTCGAAATCTGTTAGACAGATGTTCAGGCCAAACACAATTCTCTCAAAATATTCAGCAAGATTGTCAGGAGTTTTTAATGTATATGCTTGATGTATTACATGCTGAAGGTGTAGATGTAGATCAGCTGTTTGGGCTTTCTTATCAATGGCAGCATGACTGCGAGAACTGTATGGTATCAAGTACTACTAGTGTAGACTCAGAAAGATTTATATATTTAACTTTGCCAGACAGTAAATCAGTCTCCTTTAATAAGCTAGTAAAAGCAGCTGATCACAACATGGAGTGTAGCCAATGTAAATCTGAAATGATGTCCACATTATTTATACGAACATATGGCCAGTATGTCATTTTAATGTTCCAACGATGTAGGCCTGATGGAACAAAATTGACAACTTTAATTAAAAATTTTGTAGCTTCGCAGTTGTCAATATCAGGAAGGACTTTTGTAACTGCAGCAATTATATATCATGACGGCCCTTCAATAACATCAGGACATTACACAGCTTATTTAAAGTCTAGAAATGGCTGGTCATTCTGCAATGATTCTGTTTTAATTTTCAAAAAAAAATTGCCGTATGACCTTAAAAACTCTTACCTGGTGTTTTTAAAACCAAAATTTTAGGGAAATAATCTCGGGATGTGCTCTGTGGAATTTCAAGAAGTTCTAATGGCTCCTACACAATTTGGCCTTGAGGATAAGTGTAGTTCAGAGACATAACTTCTAACCATAGGACTGGACGTCATGGAGAAATACGTGCACTTTCAATGAGTTCAGAAAAACTGTTTCTTTTTATAAGCTAATTGAAGCAGCCAATCAAAACATAGAGTAGAGGGAATGTAAGTCTGCAATGCTGTCTACTGTTTTACATTGCTTTGTGATTAAAAGTGATGTAGAGAATTAAATAATTGTAGTAGTCATAGAGGTAGTGTAAGTCTGCTTCATAGTAAGCAGTATCAGTGTCATAGGAAATGTAGAACATGACTGAGCAAGAAGGGGAAGATATTACTATTCCAGGATTGTGAAAATGATCTTCAACATTTTAATTCTGAAAGTTGCGGAAATGCCAAATGACGGGATTGGCTTACAAGAAATCCAAGAGTTATAAATGGCTCTGACCAGATTTGGCCTTGTGGAAAATTGTGGTAGAGAGCAAGAAGTCATTTATTGCATGTAACGTGTTTTTAAAAACGATGGAGATTTTCTTTCAGAAAGTGGCGGGCTGAAAGTAATAACAGCACAAAAGAGTGTAAGCTGTTCATAGGACATCCTTGGACGTCATGGAAAGTAAGTTAACTTTAAGGAGTTCTGAATTTTGATTTCTGATGTTGTATGGGTTTTTTAAACACAATCATTTTGATTGTGTTTTTTTTTCCCCGCTGTTACATGATGAATACCTTCAAGTCACTGTTTTTAGTGAAATTTGATACATTCTGAGAACAGCAAAAATAAACCATTTAACATGTATAATTAATTCTGTACTGTTTGCATTTATGATGTATATGTAGAACTGTGTAGGAGGCATGGAGAAGGTGAGGCTTCTGTAAGTGTCAAAGTTGTTGCATGCAGTGCTGCACTTCTGCGTATTCTTTCATATGCTAGACTACATCTGCACAATGAGATACCTAAGCAAAGGAAACACAAGTGATGTGATTGTGAAATGAGTAATATAAATTGCACGTATTTCAATTACAACACCTGTGTTTCCTATCATTACGAATCACATTGTGCAGATCAAGTTTAGGTCTGTCCAGGGAAACATAGGAGATTTGGACTTTGTTGAAGAGTGCAGTGGACATGACTCACTTCATTGGTAGACCTTCACATGTATTATCTCCTCTGTACTCTTCAACAAGTGTAAATCTCATCTGCAACCCTGAGTAGGCCTCACCTGAAACAAACCTCTGGATAGTAGACATCTTATTGGCATCCTGAAGCAATTATTTAAAATTTTAGTGTCTTGCGACACTTTTCTGAAACAACAGCAATGCAAAAGATGCACCATGTTTTAAGATAGGCCTCACTTCATCTGCATCAAGATACTGTTAGTTTAAAATGTATATCTTTAGGACTGTGTAGGGGGCCTGGAGAAGCAGAAGCTTCTGTAAGTGTCAAAGTTGTTGAAAAACTGTTTGTCCTTCAATCTTTTCCCTTGTCTTTTCTAATTTTTAAATACATTTTTTAATATTTTTCAAATGTTTGTTCTCTCTTTCACAGATTGAAAGTATAAAAACAAAAAGTGAGTAATTTAACGACAATTATAAGGTAAATATTTTGTACTGTTTTCGTTACATTTCTATCACATTTAACTACTATTAGTTCCACTGCTTCATTTCTTTAACCCTCAGTTTCCTGCCTTTGCTACTTCCCTCATTCCTTTCTCTATTACCTACTTACTCAACTCCTTCCACTCTTTTTCTCAGTCCCTCTCTTCTCATAGTTCCTCACTCTTGTTCACTCACTGCGTCTCTATTACTCTTAGTGTCTTTGACTGATCACTCTATCACTACTTGTTCATAATGCTTTCTCTGTGTAGTTGAAGCACACTAAGGGGAATATTATGAACACAGCCAATACAATTATTGCTCTTTTTATTGGCAGAAAACTGGTGCCAAAATGGTTTTAGTGGCAGTTTTCTGCCACAAAATCAGCTTTAGCGACACATTTCTGCCAATAAAAGCTGCAAAACGTTTATTGCCTATGTTGATGATATGGCTCTATGTTAATTACATTTCTTTGCTGTTTCAATTAATCTTTTTCTGTTATTTTTTGTTTTCTGTTTTCTATTTTTTCTCTCTGTTATTCCTCATGTTTTAATCTTATTTTGAACATTCACTCACATTCTCCAAGAAACTCTTCTTTGTTAATGTTATACTCTCTTTTTTTTTTCTTTCACTTCGTTATCTATTTTGTTTTTCACAATTATACCCTCTTCTGTCTTTTCTTCGGTAAATAGATCTATTAAACAGTATCTCTTCTTTACTCCCTATAGCTGTCTTTCTTTTAACATCACTCTCTGTTTCCTTTCCTTATACTTACACTTTTTTTATTTTTTTTATTTTTTTGGTTAGCTCCCGGTCCGCGTACCGGGAAGCTAACCCGGAAGCGAACCAAAAGAAATAGAGCTTGCCAGAGTGCTAAACATTCTAGCAATTTTTTTGGAAAGGGAAGGTAGTTCTGAAAAGAACTTTTTTTAAAATATTTTTGTTGTTTTATATATTTATTTTTTTTGAACATTTTTTGTTTTTTTTGTATTTTTTGAACGATTTTATATTTTTTTTGGTTTTTTTGGGGGGGGGAAACAACAAAAAACAGGCGTTGAAAAGGGCTCAACAGGAGCAAAAAAAAATTACTGGGGGCGGTTAGGGCAATCATGGTGTTCATACGCCAGGTTGAGTGCATTGATGCTCATGTTGCCACAAGCTAATAATGCACGACAGTGCATACATAAGTGAATCATGTGCCCAAAATTTTCTTGAATATTTGGCACAGTTTCCCGTGCCTCTTCTGTTGTTAGAGAAACCGGTATTGTTGGTCTTGCCACAGGAGTTGGTCTTGGATTGTCGTGCATATCCCTTAATTCCGCCCGGCTGTAATTTAGGGGATGTTTCCTTGTCATGTGCCTGTGCATTGTGTGATTTCCAAAGCTATATTTTTTGTCCGTCCCTCTGGACAATTGTTCCTTGCATATCAGGCAGGTGACATACCTCGCGTTGACTTTTTTTTGGCCACGAGGTATTGAAAAAAACTGCCAGATGAAACTGGCTTTCTTTCTGGAAACCCGGGGCAACTCTTCTAAAAATTGTGGTTCTTCTCCCTCCTCATCCATTTCTTCCTCTTCCTCCTCAGTGTTGGTAAGGACCTGGGGAGGTGGTCCTCTCTTCCCATGAGGAGGTGGTGGTGGTGGTGGGGGTCCACCAGCTGAAGCTACCAATGAAGCCATTTTCCAACAAGCAAAATAGGTCTTCCTCTCACAATGATGAAAGTCAGAGTGAGGAAAGAAGGAGGGGTTTTCATCATTTGGGAAAAAACAATACTTCTCAACCAATGAAAAGTGTTATTTTTAAGTCACCTGACCTAGCCTTCCATCATTATGAAACCAAAAGTGAAATGAACCAATGAAAAGTTTTATTAACAAGTCACATGCCCTCTCACGCTCATGTTACGCGCTGCGGAACGCGCCCCGGTTAGCTTCCGGGTCGCTAAGCTTCGCGCCCCGGTCCGCGCCCCGGGACACTTCCGGGTGCGCTAACGCGGTACGTCACAAGACGCATTACGCGGCAACGCGATACGTCGCGCTTTCGCGACGCGCCCCGGTTAGCTTCCGGGTCGCTGAGCTTCGCGCCTCGGTCCGCGCCCCGGGGCACTTCCGGGTGCGCTAACGCAGTACGTCATAAGACGCATTACGCGGCAACGCGATACCGTCACTAAGTTGATTTTTTACCGGTTCGCGGACCGGGTCGCGGCATCAAATTGAGCTAACGGGAAGCTTCCCGGTTCGCGGACCGGGAGCGAAACAAAAAAATATTTAAAAAAAATTATTAATAAACATATCAAATATATTTTTGGATTTAAATAAGAATACATTTTATAGCTATAGATATTTGCTATTAAAAAACCATTGAAATTCACTGAAAAAACCATAGGTTATAAACCATATATAGTTAGGAATTAGCATTTAAAAAACCTTGAAAATTCACTGAAAAAACCATAGGTTATAGACCATATATAGTTAGGAATTAGCATTTAAAAAACCTTATTTTACTCACACAAAACCAATGAAATTCCATATATAGTTAGTTGTACTAACTATATATCACGCACCCGTAATCCACTGCTGATGATGTCACATATTACATCATTCATGACATGGTCAGTGACATCACTGATGACATCACTGATGACATCTCAAATGACATCACTGATGACATCACTGATGACATCTCAAATGACATCACTGATGACATCACTGATGACATCATACAGTGACTGTATTTTTCTGTAAAGTTAAAATATGTCTTACATATTTAAGAATGAGTGGATGTATAAGTGTCTGGATGAAGGATTTAGTAGGTGCATGACTGACTGTATGAGTGAGTGGTTAAATGTGTCTCACTGAGTGCATGGGTTAGTGACTAAACTGTCTTAATTTGTGCATCATTATGTCTGTTGTTCTGTAAACTGCTGCATGTGTTGATCAGTAGCTATATGAGTAACTATATGGGTTATTGATTGGTTGCCCAAGCATTTGTATGGGAGACTGAGTGTGTGTGTGGGTGGCTGGGAGGTGTATGACTCTGTGCATAGATGTATGGGTTCAAAAGTGCATGTGGAAACAGCTGTATGGGCGGTTGACTGTGTGCATGACTGTATTGGTGAGTGAATGGATATCTCAGTGCTACATGTCAAAGTAAGTACATATGTAAAATACAGTACATGTGAGAGTTGACATATATAAATAACTGTGCATAAGAGCCAGTGAATGTGTGAGTGGCTGTATGGATCATTGTGCTCTTGTATCCAGGATTGTATAAGTGAGTAAATATGTTTTAGTATATGTTTGAATAAGTAAGATGTGTATAACTGTATAGTTGTGAAAATGGAGGTGTGATTGATTCTTTGCATGACTGACTAGGTGTGTAAGTAACTCCATGGATGAGTGACAGTCTGTGAGTGTCTGTTTACACTGAGTGTATCTAAGGTTATATTAGAGTCTGAAGAGGTTCATCGTATTATCACATGAGTGATGTCATCAGTGATGTGATCAGTAATGTCAAATGAGATGTCATCAGTGATGTCATCAGTGATGTCATTTGAGATGTCATCAGTGATGTCATCAGTGATGTCATTTGAGATGTCATCAGTGATGTCATCAGTGATGTCATTTGAGATGTCATCAGTGATGTCATCAGTGATGTCACTGACCATGTCATGAATGATGTAATATGTGACATCATCAGCAGTGGATTGCGGGTGCGTGATATATAGTTAGTACAACTAACTATATATGGAATTTCATTGGTTTTGTGTGAGTAAAATAAGGTTTTTTAAATGCTAATTCCTAACTATATATGGTCTATAACCTATGGTTTTTTCAGTGAATTTTCAAGGTTTTTTAAATGCTAATTCCTAACTATATATGGTTTATAACCTATGGTTTTTTCAGTGAATATATATATATATATATTACCTACTGGCGGTCGCCAGTAGGTATATATAGTTAGGATTTTTTCCCTATGGGATTTTTGAAAATTCTATGTCTAATAACTTTGGCGTTTGTGGACGGAATTGGCTGAAATTTTCAGGAAAATGGAACATTTTGTTTCTGAGCAGCCCCTGAAAATTTGGGGGGGTTTCGTCAAGGGTGTTTTTAACATTGAGTTTTCCATAGGGCGGTTGGCCTCACTTTTAGCCCGAACGGCTGAATGGATTTGCACGAAACTTGGCAAAATTGTAGGGACTGGTAGCCCGATGTGCCTTTGCTAGGTCTCAATATATGTGCTCCAGTGGATTTTGAGAAATTAACGTTCAAAAAAAGATATATATCTGTAACAGCGGACCGGGCAGCGCTGCAGTTCGCGTACTTTTTGCGTTACGGAGCTTTGTGAAGCGAAGCTGATTGGTTCTCCGGCGTCTGTAAACATTGCAAACAGTCCGTAGCGGCCGCCATCTTGTCTCTCGGTAGGATCGAGAGACAAGAGGAGGCCAAAGCGAAGGGGCAAATGACCATAAGGGGGCATAGTAGATCCTCCATGACCCCTTAGGTTTGATGTGGAGGCTTTAAAAGGGCCCCGCAGGGCAAAAAAAATACAAAAATGTTTAGTTTTTTTGCGTGGGGAGCGTCCGGTTCGCGAACCGGGAAGCGTTCTGGGGAGCGTACTTTGTTGAAAATTAGTGAAAAAAGTTAGAGTAAAATAATAATTGTGAGTGATCAGATGTAGGGTAGCTCTGAGAAGAGCTTTTGGGTTTATGGTACATTTAGGTACTTATAAGTAGGTACCAATGCACAGTCTTAAATTCAGAATGAAAATTCTGTTGCCCTCATCTGAGAAGTGAACTCCATCTCCTCTGTAGATATCTTGCATGTAGTAACGCAAGTTATTGTTGTACATGGAGCCCATTCCATGGTCTCTCATGTAAGCTGAAACAGATTTGTTTACATGCTTCCTCGACTTCTCAATTTGTGGACAAAATTGGTTTGACCACCTCCATTTCTGTCTTTGGCATATATTTGAATATACCAAGGCAGTTTGAGGAAAAAGTGCCATCAATTGCTCAAAGGTGTCCTTTAAAAGCATTTCCAGACCTACCCCAGTCAAAGTGCCCAAATCATTACCTCCACAGTGCACAATTAACAGGTCAGGTTTTGGCAAATGCATAAAGGTTTTCACCAATGGTATCAATTGGTGACATTTTAATCCTCTGTGGCCAAACCACTTAATTTCCACATCTTGTAAATTGAGGTTAGGTAAATTCCTGTTCTCAGCGTACCTCTGAGCCCAATAGATGTAACTATGTCCAACAATCCAGACAGAAAACATGGTGAGAGAAGGTTCTCCTGCAGTCAGATGAAGTGTGGCAATGAAATGGCAGTTGAAAAAATAAGAGTGTAAAATGAAAAAAACTGTGGAGTTTCTGTGTTAATGAAGCAGTAAGAGTGATTGGTGGATTTTGATTGCTGAAAACAGAAAGTTACGGTGCATGGATGAGTTCTTTGAAAGATGTATTTTGAGTGGTCAAGAAAAAATCATTAAATGAAAGAATGCACTGGATATGCAGGTGCACTGAGAGTTCAGAGTTCAATTGCAACATTGTTGTGTGAACTTGCAAACACCAGAGGTCTTCCAAGAGGTGGTTGCTATGCAAAAAAAGGAGAGAGGGCAGAGGGGGGAAGGGTTTTGATTTGAAAAAAAGTGAGGGAAGAGTTTTGATTGGGTGACATGAGAGATATGTGTGAAGAATTACAGCATTTCTGTGCTTTTGATAGCTGCAGACTCTGGAGTGCATACCTTTTGCTCTGCTGAAGACAAATTGGTGTGTTTCTGAGACTGTTTTGAAACTCAAAGTATTTGCTAAGGTGAGAAAAGATTTCTTTAATTTAGATAGAGAATAGTGTGCTTTAAGGAGAAAATGATGAAGAAAGTTGTGTTTTTCAAATGTTGCTTTGTCTCAAGTGTTTTACAAATAGATTTTGTTTCTTTGAGAAATTGTAATTGGAGAAAATGTGAAGTATCAGTACTGACAGGGTTTTTATGTGCATAGGAGCTGTGGAGTGTTTTCAAATTATGACTTGTAAATCGTTTTTGAGGAAAAGGAATGGTTTTAATATTTATGACAAGGACATAATGGTGTATGCTTCTTTATAAGGCAATTGAGTGTCTCTGATGTTATTTTTCCCATTTTAATGTAAGACCTTTCCCTGTGGAGCAAATTGCTTGTAAATATGCTCCCACCTGTGCATGGCAAATTTAGATTTTAAATGTTTGCGTTACATAGCCATGTTAAAAGTGACCCAAACATGCTGCAAAGGCAATCAAAAAACGCTTTCATGTGTCTTAAGGACATTTTAAGTCATTTCCCCATGTGGAGTGTTTTTAAATTATGACTTGAAAATCGTTTTTGGGGAAAAGGAATGCTTTTAAAATTTATGACAAGGACATAATGGTGTATGCTTCTTTATAAGGCATTTCAGTGTCTCTGATGTTATTTTTCCAATATTAAATTAAAAGACCTTTCCCCGTGGAGCAAATTCCTTGTAAATATGCTCCCACCTGTGCATGGTAAATTTAGATTTTGACTGTTTGAGTTACATAGCCATGTTAAAAGTGACCCAAAAAAGTTGCAAAGGCTTTAAAAAAACACTTTCTTGTGTCTTGAGGACATTTTAAGTCATTTCCCCGTGGGCAGTGTTTTCAAATTATGAGTTGAAAATCGTTTTTGAGGTAAAGGAGTGTTTTTAAAATGTATGTGCGCCATATGCCCCCAAATTTCTTTTTCAGGGGTGCAGCAGGGTGTTCTTGAGATACCCCTGCACCCTCGGAAAAATTGCTAATTTGCGATGAGCTAATTGCTAATCGCAAATTGCACCTTCATTCCTATGGGCCTCCTGCTCCATGGAAATGAATGGGTAATTTGCCATTAGCAATTTGCTCATCGCAAATTAGGAATGGTAAACAATCGCTATTTATTCCTTAAAGTTCGCTATTTAGGAAATGCAAAAAACTTTGATGATACATATGGCGGTTCATCTCTAACAAGATAAGAAGCTTAGGAATAGATTTATGATGACTGGCGCATCACCAGGGATGTGCCAGTCATCCTGCGCCGCTGTTCCGCCACCCATGGTGTGCTGCATTTACAATGCGGCGCACCATGGGGCAAAAACAGCACAGATGCGTGACGCATCTGTGCCGTAAAGGTGGCGCATTGCTGGAGTTCTATCGCAAGTGTGATGAAGCTCCAGCAAGGCTCAGGGGTGCCCCTGTCGCAGGGTTTCTGTTCTCACACAGAACTGTGCACAGAGGATTGGAACCTCGGCAAATTAGGGTGCCCCAAAACTCACCTTAGTACCCAAAAACCCCTTACCAAGCTAGCTACAGTGTCACATTGGATATAACAAACTCCCAATGTTTAGACAATCCAGAACATGAACTTACAGTACCTCAGGATACGTGGAACTCATGAACACTCGGTCGTTATATATTCATTACAAACCAGAACATGGAGTTAAGAAGAACACATGTGCATTTGAAATGTTTATTTACTAATGTCGTCTTCTCAGGCGTAGTATCTTAGATAATACAAGTACACATATTATCAGTAGCAAGATTACCAGCATAGTTACTAGTACATAAAAAGCGAATGGTGACAGCATGTTAACATGCTGTAAATGAATAAGAGTTAGCAACACTTATATCTCACCCTCCCTAATACACATATTATATTATTTGCTAAGAAGGTCTCTTTGGGTTGGTTTAGGGCGGGCCCATACCTTAGTGTCCTAGATTTGAAGGAATCACATCAGCATACACCAGCTCTCTCTTCATGTGAACCGCATCAAGTGTTGTGTATGTGTGTTCGGCAAAGCAATATAAAACCCACCTCATGCCCAGAATTGGCAGAAGCTGCACTTATGTTATGACTATGAAGTCGTGGAGATGAGACCTCATAACAATTCTGTATCGTGTTGTTCTTGAAACTTCAGCACTCCCTGTACAGACATAGTTTAACAAGCAAAGCAGATAGTAGAGCAATAACATATTATTCTCATGTAAACCACGATGAACTACTAGGTTGAAAGCTAAAGCAACAACTAAGTGTCGTGTGCAGAAGTTGCAAAAAAGGAAAAATGGCGTTTAAACCGGTAATGAGCCCATGCTAACTTAACACGGTGTAAAGATATCCAGGATCTACATGACACCCCCCCATGATCCGGAAACAAACTGAATAAGATAATAGAAGTGCCATCTCATGAGAGCAGATTGCAACTTTATATGTGCACGGTCCGCAAGGTAAAACATTAAAAACTAGCAAAATTTAATGCTAAAAAAAAATAAAACAGCCAACTACTTTATCGAGGCTTAAGCCAATAGGCAAGCTAAATAATAAAAACTTGACAAATAAGTCAATGAATTGTCAATGAAATGCTAGTACTCAGCATGTCAAACATGAAAAAGGTCTATGACATAACTGTGTATGCAAAATAAGCTGCAACAGCCTCCAATAGGAAGTCACCGTCTTCATCCGAAAACAGTTCAGCCATCCAACTTAAAAGCGGAAAAGAACATACGTGCTCTCCCAGCACCGGATCCTCTATCACCATCAGAGGACAGCTCGGTGGGTTTTCAAGAAAGCTCTGTTCCAAGAAAGACTGTGCTGCCGCCAGTAAATTCCAGGGACCAATTAGTCCATGCATCAATGCCACAGCCATAATCCTTTCGCCAGGACAAACCAACTCGTGAGTAATGATAGGACTCATCAGCTGATTAAAGTCGACGTCAGGAGAAACCGGTCCGCAGAGACACAAATCAATGGCCCAATCGAAATCACAGGTCAAGCAGTGAAATACAGGCTGGACACAGGTGAAGTAGGAGAATCGAAAAGATAATCCATATGCCGTGCTTAATATCGCCAACGGCATTGTGCCATAATATTCAAGCATGCGATTGCGGAACAGCATCAGCAGCTGCAGGGCGAAACCTTGCACAGGAAGGACATCCATATTTAAAAATGTAAAAAACCACAAGAGCGCCTGCTGCTAATGCAAGTAAAACTGGGAATCCACCAAACAAAGTGGAAAAAATAGAATGAAAGAAAGCAGGGATGACTCCAAAGATTTTCTCAAATGAAGTCACGAGACCACTGCTAACAACTTTAAAAAAATGCGCCAGGCCCTTTGTGGAGGACGCGTTAAAGATAGTCCGAACCATCTCGCTGAAATGCAAAGGCGAATCAGTATTTAAAAGGGCCTGCACCTCTGTACGGGTGTTCGCTATGTGAAGCACGAAAGTTTCAGGGGCCGAACTCAAGGCCACCTCTCTCTGAGACAAAAGAGCCCTTATTCTTGCCATGCCGTTGAAATCTGCTCCCAAGGTTGGTATTTGTGGCCAGATTGAAAACTCCCTATGTTCATGTGTGGGAGGAAATAGAACATTTCTGCAGCAAATAACCCGTTCACTTACTGTTACGATAAAAGGAATACTTGTAATTAACCCACAATAATCTTCATTATTGAGCATCAAATAACTACCATTTTCCAACAACTTGAACGTGGGGATGATAGCAGGAACTGGCGTGCCTTGCAACACGCAAGCCATATTTGGTCGGTCTTTGTTGCATGAACCGTGTAACTGTATGTGCCTACACATTAGTGAATGATCTGGCGTCTCAGTGCATTCCTCTCCATTCAGATAAACTTCTTGATCATCTTTGAAACATCTGTATGTGTATAAAAGCGACCAGACCTCATGAAGAAAACCACTACCTAAAGGTTCATAACGACCTATTGGTACATATTTCATACAATTTGAAAACTTATATAAAGCAAAAGGCAGCGTTATTAAACCGTGGATAAGCCACGTTGCAGCATTGGCCTCTGCCACTGAAAAAGGCAAAGATTCTAACCTTTCAATATGTAACATAGAAAAGGAAGCATCACGCATTGACAGCAAGCGTTGTTTGTCAGTCAAATTGAATGGGGCAAATAAAGAAGAAACGTTCATGTAACCCCAGGGAACTTTACCATTTTTCAGAGTTTGAAGGGTCCAAGCAAATTGCATGATTGATCTTAATTGATTCTGACCATGGTATAACACTGACACTTCATCATGCACAATATCGACAACTGACAACACAATGTCATCTAGTGTGTAAATTCTAGATGAAAGAACGCTAATACTATTGTCAACAACTGCAAGCACTTTTTCAAGATTTGCTTGATCAATAGCCCTAAGGCGTGTAGCAGCCTCAATCTGAGTCAGTTTCCAAATATCATTGTAAGCTGCATATATCCACCTTTTCGACCTGCCACTAGCCGGGCCTTTAATGGAATCATTCAAATCCACGTCTGCATTCAGTTTAGAAAGGTGACTTTTAACTGCAAGTAAAGTTGAATGCTTCAGCCAATTCTGACACAATTTTCCTACAGAGTAAATCGTGACAGTGTGGACCAAGTCAAACCGGGGATCAGATCTAACATTTTTAAAACCTTCTGTTAAACCCAAAAATCGATTCTGGCAAGAATCTGAACTACGTTGCCAAAGCAGCCAACCTTTTGGATTTATACTGGAAATGTTAAAGGAAGAATTACGGAGTAGGGCCTGTAAATCACTAATGGACAACCGAGTAAAATTACTCCAACCATCATATTCCTCAAACTCCGGGATAGTAGGGGTGTTTAATTTTTTAGAAGTAGCCAATCCAAAGCATGTGGTCTGGGAAATTGTTTCATTCAGAAACAACATATGATTCGGGATGAGACATGCACGGTGCAAAGCCTCAGTGCCTTGTACCTGCCAGGTTTGTGAACCCCAAACTGATGTAGATCCTGGATATCTTTACACCGTGTTAAGTTAGCATGGGCTCATTACCGGTTTAAACACCCTTTTTCCTTTTTTGCAACTTCTGCACACAACACTTAGTTGTTGCTTTAGCTTTCAGCCTACCTGCGTCAAGACCTATGCCTGCTTCAAGCAGGTGCAGGGTTTTGACGCAGCTTTGTCCTATCTGATTGTAAATGCGGCACACCATGGGTGGCAGAGCAGCGGTGCACGTTAACTGGTGCATCCCTGGGGATGTGCTAGTTAACATCAATCTGCCCCTTTACATTTAAGTATGTGCAGGGGACACAGAGTCGGTGAGGCTTATCCAAGGTTAAGAAGAGATGAGTCCTGTTCACTGAAAAATTGGACATAGGCTTCACCTCCTCAGCATTGCTGGACATGGCTAAATATTAGCTGCAAAATGTTACTCTTGTTAAACAATTTTACTATTATAATCTCTGAGATTTGTCTCTTACTCTGCAACATCTCATTGTTGTTATCTTTCTTTAAAGATAAAGACAACATCAACATGAGCGACAATCAGCAATCAGTTGATTTCGACCTCATCATTGAACTCGTAATTGAAACATCAGTGGATGTTGATCCCTTGGATGATTTAAATCCTGAGGATGAAGAAGAACGTGATGAGGATGCAGATTTGTCAGAATTGTATGACATAGGATGGGAAGCTGACGTGCTTGAGCCTATGGAACTATAAACATTTATTTAAAAAATTTATAATAAATAAAAAGTAAAAATGTAAACCGTTTAATTTAAAAATAAAGACACCTTCAAAAACAGGTTATGTGTAGTGTCTTCAATAAAATATTAAAATATGCTCATAAAATTAGATCAGATTCACATATAAAACAGCACAGGTAAAATGAATATAAATTCCATTTCTTTTCTGCTATTTCTGTATTCTAAATTTGCCAAGCACTAAAAAATCTTCTATGTAAAAATGTTAAGTAGTGTGTTAAGTTTTTGATGACTGTTATTGATTTACTGTTGGGTAATAGTGGTTAATAACATTTTTTATAATATTTTACCACAGATTCAACTGCAGATCATTTCAAGATTTCAGCATGCCAACCAAAGAAAGACTGAGAAAGGCTGCAAAACGTCAAAGACAGCAGGTCAATGAAAAAAAGCAGCAGTCCTCTAACAAAAAGATTTGTCAAGTCACCAAGAAAGCACCGGGTAAGAGTACAAAAACATTCATAAGAAATATCTGTAGTAAAAAAAATATTACTACAGAAAATGTTTCAGTCCAGAAAAGGAGAAGCAATTCAAACGGAAAGGAAAGGCCAATGAAAAATGTTACTGCTAGAGCAAGAGATAACTCTGTGCATGATAGTAGAAGGAAACAACAGTTTAGGGACATTCGTAAACGAATGTTCCGCAACAGGATAATTGGCAATTTGTTAAAAAATATTAAGAAAGGTCAACAGAAAGTGGTTTTTTATAAGAGAAAAAAAATAGTTGAGAAAATTATTGATCAGGCATTTGAAATTAAACGTAAGTTATTTATTTTGATAATCAATAGAATTAGGAAGCTAAACAAGGCAATTTATGATTTCAAAAGAAATAGTAGATGGAAGAGAATAGTTAATCGTAGTAATTTTTGTGAAGTTTTTTCTGGAGAATGGATGCATAGTTCAAGCTCTGAGGCATTTTTTAATGAGGAGAGTTATTTCCAGGATAATGATTTGGTGCATGCAGTTGACACCAGTGGTCGAGCTTATGAAGTGAAAGATGGTTGTCCAGTTGAAAAAGAAAAACTTGTGACAACAGAGGCAGAAGAGGTGTTAGGTAATGAGGTTTTAGGAAGACGTCCTAAGGGTCCTGTGTACACCTGGAAGTGTAGTAGTATTTGCAGTGTACGACAGGATTCCATCAATTTGCTTTGTGATTTTATACGGTTATTTAATAAGAAAAGTTTGAAGCAGAAAATGAAGTTGTTGCAAGAATTAGATCCTTGCAGAGTGAGAGAAGTGACAGGTTTGCATGGTCATTCACTGGCTTGTCTTTCCAGGAGAGTATGCCAGAGTGTTTTTCATCATTTCAGGATGCTAGCAGTGCATCATAATAAAGTGAGGAAATTAGTTAGAATGTTGTATTATGCTAAGAGTCCAGCAATTATGCTTAAACAATTATGCGCTGCTCTTTTGCATGGTTCTGAAATAGATGTGAAGAATATATGTGAAGAAATTGAGTTTTGTTACTTTGGAAGTAAAGAGGAGAATGTTGAAATTGACCAAGAAGAAGAGAGTAATGTGGAAGATAGTGTACAGGTTTCCAGTACAGATAATTTCCAGAGGGAAATTGCGACGTTTGAGGTGAAATCAAGTGAGAGGCCAAATTTCACTTGTGTGTGTTGTCGACGCACTTATTACAAGAATCAGACTAAGTTAGTGGATTTATATGCAAAAAGTGAAAGGGAAAATAATAGTGAATGGAAGGATTTTACAACATACTTGATGGTAGAAAATTGTTTTGATTTGGGATTGGATCAACGTGTGTGTACTTATTGTTGTAACAAATTAAATCTAAACCAGATGCCTGCTAGAGCAGTTCATAATAATCTGGAATTGGTTGAGATTCCTTCTGAATTGAAGGATTTAAATACTTATGAATCTATTTTGATTCAAAGTATCCATCCCTTTCAGGCTATTGTAAGAATGGAGCCAAAGACAGGGAAATTGCCTCCATCAGATTTACAGAGAGGATTAAAGGGAAGAGTTGTTTATTTGCCTCTAGATTTGAAGAAAAACATTAACACAATTGGAGTAGAAAAAGTGGAAGAGGAACCTCTGGTTATCTTAGCTAATGGGGTTCCGACAAAGAATAAGAAAATAAGGCAAGATTTAGTGGATGTTAGGAAAGTCAAAAAGGCAACATTGTATTTGAAAAAAAATAGTAAATACTATAAAAATGTATATGTTGCAGAAGAGGAAGTAAGTAAGGAAGAGGATAGCGATTTGTGTGCTGGTCAAATTGAGAAAGTAGAACCCTGTACTAGTGAAGAAATATATGAACATTATAGTGTTCATCCTTTGCATTCCAAGGAAGTCGTGGGGAATGCTATTGAGTTGTTTCAAATGAAACAAGCCAAAGGGAGTCCCATTAGTGTTTGGGAGGAAAGTTTGGAAGCTCGGTGTTTCCCACAGCTTTTTCCAACAGGTCAGGGAGGAAGATATGATGAGCGACCTCATCAAATTCCTGCTTCTGAATACCGGACTTTGCGATTGTATGCAGGAGATGCTAGGTTTCGACAATGCATTCCCTATTTGTTTCATCTCCTGTTTGAAAGCGATCTGTCTGGACTGTCATATGCAGTGAACCACATCTTGAAAAGTGGTATACACATGCAAAACATCTCGGCAAGTGACTTTATGGATAAAGTCAATGTCCAAGACAGTATTTTGGATTCTCACCTGATTAATCTCATGGCGTGTCAGCGTGGTACTAATGAGTACTGGTACCGTCGTCATGGTGATTTAAAATGTATGCTGAGGAACTTAGGAACTCCCACATGGTTCCTCACTCTGAGCTGTGCCGAGTATGGCTGGGAAGACTTACTTGAATTTCTACGAGAGGCAAATGCAAACATCGAAAACATCGAATTCAAGACACCCGGAGAACTGTGCTCTTTGGATCCAGTCAATGTATGCAGGTACTTCAATCATAGATTTGAAGCTATGATGTCTTTCATCATGAATAAGAAGAATCCACCTCTTGGAGAGGTGTTGGATTTCTTCTGGAGAAAGGAGTACCAAGCAAGAGGTGCTCCTCATATACATATGCTGCTGTGGATCAAGGATGCACCTAAATTTGGAATGGATCCAGAAGACTCAGTGATGAGTTTCATACAACAGTATTCTACGTGTGCTGTTCCAAACGCAGAGGAGAAGAAAAGCCTAAGAGAAAAAGTTCTACGTTTCCAAAGCCATCGATGTGGAAAGTACTGTCGTCGTAAATTCCGAAACAAGGACAAGTTCTACACCAAATGTCGTTTCGGCTTTCCACGACCGGTGATTTCTAAAGGAAGAGTAAACAGTTTGATGTCTTCGCTGCGACATAATGTGATGAAGAAATCACCTAAAAACACATACAATTTGAAGAGGAACGAAGAGTCCAAGTACATCAACGACTACAACCCGGTGATTTTGTCCATGTGGAATGCTAACATGGATATACAGTTTGTGGCTGATAACTGTATGGCTGTGGCTCGGTATGTGACATCTTACATCACCAAAAAAGAGAAGACAGAATTGAAGGATATGTGGGAGGACATTTCACATGAAAAGAGCCTCAGCAAGAAGTTGTACAGTTTCAGTCTGAAGATGTTGTTGCATCGAGAAATCGGAGCTTACGAATGCTCTGACCGGTTGTCTTCAGCAAGTCTCTATGCCAAGTCCAGGAGTATCGTTTGGGCGAGTCTTGGTCTTGCTGCAACGCGTAATCGAGTTCTGAAACCTGTGCGGGAAATTGAGTATTTGGCGGAAAAGGAGCCAAACAGTACCGACATTTTGAAGACGAACATGTTGGATACATATTATCCAAATCGAAGCAACCACCTCGACAATGTTTGTCTGTATGAGGTTCTTCAAAATTACATATTCAAGAGGAACATCAAAGAAGATACTGAGAAAGGAGTGTATGCTGTAATAGGAAGTGAGGGATGTCTGGTCAAGCAAAGAAAATGTGTGTGTAGACGTAGGAATCAGTGAGTACGTATGTAGTAACTAGTATTGGTGTGTCAATGGTTTCAAAAATTATACTCTGTATTTAACACTGGGTGAAACAGAGGTTATATTAAAACGTGAGGAGATGCATTGTATTGTCACATGAATGATATCATCAGTGATGTGGTCATTGATGTCAAATGAGATGTCATCAGTGATCTCATCAGTGATGTCATTTGAGATGTCATCAGTGATGTCACTGACCATGTCATGAATGATGTAATATGTGACATGATCAGCAGTGGATTGCGGGTGCGAGATATATAGTTAGTGCAACTAACTATATATGGAATTTCAATGGTTTTGTGTGAGTAAAATAAGGTTTTTTAAATGCTAATTCCTAACTATATATGGTGTATAACCTATGGTTTTTTCAGTGAATTTTCAAGGTTTTGTAAATGCTAATTCCTAACTATATATGGTCTATAACCTATGGTTTTTTCAGTGAATTTCAATGGTTTTTTAATAGCAAATATCATAAGCTGTCGAATGTCAAGTACGTGGTAAGTGAAAACATTTTCGTGTTTATGCACACTGATCTGCTTTGAATGGTGCCCCCCCCCCTCATTTCTATTAGGAGTACTCTCTCTTTGCAGATAGTGAAAGGTAGTTAACGCAGGCCTTTGCCCCCGTTGTAATCCGTCGTGCCTGCTTCTCTCTCCATTTGATTGATTGTTATCCAAGTATTTACTGTTTTAGAATTAGTTCTCTTTGGTTCATTCTCTATTTACAAACAAACACAGAGTCGCAATACTCTGTTTAGTCTTTGCAGATAACGAAAAATCGTGTAAAAAAAAAGAAAAGGAATCGAGCAAAATCAGTAGGCCACTAATGGGATCTCTTTTTGACCTCGCTAAAATAGAAACATTAGGAACAACCCCTCATGACAAATACAAAACTAGTGAGATGAACTGAACTCCACACAATGATGGCTGCAAAACAGCTCGGCTCCGCCACCCACCCCGCCCAAAATAACGATAAAGAGCGGCTGCCATGATTGGTTGCGGAATGGCCACAACGGAGCTACGAAATGGTGCTGCTCTCATGCTAACCCCAGCTTCGGTCTGAAACATCCAGAAACACTGTAGACTACCAATTCGATCAGTTCCGGTAGCGCCCCAATGTAACCCGGTAGAGAAGAACTAGCCCTCCCCTCTTTGACTGATGGTTCTTGTTGCCTGTCCTTTCTGTTGTCATTTAACAGAACTATTTAGCCTGCTGAAAGGGGTTGTGTTTCGACCGCTGGTTGGTGGAGACATTTTGACTATATTCTGGACCTGCGTTGTCGCGTAATGCGTCATATGACGCGCCGCGTTAGCGCATCCGGAAGTCATCCGGGGCGCGCAGCGCGTAACGTAAGCATAACAAGTCATGTGACTTGTTAATAAAACTTTTCATTGGTTCATTTTACTTTTCTTATTCTAATGATGAAAGCCTTGGTCATATCACCTAAAAATTACGCTTTTAATTACTTCCGAACATTATTTTCTCTTAAATATATGTTATAATGTTCCAGGCTAATGTACTTTCCCGGAAATTTTACAACTGTCCTGCAAGTAAAATATATTCTTTTTTCGAGAAAAAGAGCGTTTCTTCGTCCCATGACGGAGCCGTTGAGCAAAAGAGGGTCGACCTGCTGTCTTAGTCGCCGATACGCCTGAATATGAGATTCTTATCGATCACTTTATGTTGCAGGAATAGAAAACACAACAGCCCTTGACCATTTATCTTTACTGCGTTCCTTCGTATTATACCTTTTACCCTTCATGTAATTGGTCTGCTTTATTTCACTTGCCTTTTAATGATTCTAAAACAGTGACTATTATTAAAAACTTTACCAATGTATACACTACTACCATGTTTTCTTTTAAAAACCTTTATTGTGAAAATTTCATTATACAAATACGAGCCTATAACCACGTGGGCCTGCCACGGAGCAAACTGTAATCGTATATGATGAATAGACATTTACACTGTAGAGGAACGTAACGGGCGGGCCATTAGGTTGCAAAAACTAAGGTGTCTAACAGTTACGGAATCGGTGGACGTACATTTTATAATTAAAATACGACAGGGCCAGTTACAATAAAATTATCTAGATATACATTTGCGGGCAAGTACCATGGGTGACGTTAATTCGAATTTTCAACAGTACAGTAATCAATAACACATCAGAACTTAATATCAATAGGGATGTCGAAATATTCAATCAATTCTCGTCCCCGCCCGCCATGTGCTTCAAAACTGCATACGTATCTCGTGATTTCAAGGTTCTGCAACCAGTACACAACAAGGAGTTACGAGTCCCATTTATTCCGGCGCCATTTTGGGCGAGGACGGGCAGGTCCAGGATATAGTCAAAATGTCTCTACCAACCATCGACTATGATGATGTTCATATGCTGTATTTATTAGAGTAACACTCATCTGCCCACATGAAATTAATTTACCACAATCTAAACATGTCATTTTAATCTTTCCAAAGTTCTTCTAAATATTTGGGACCGTTTCCCTTGCCTCTGAAGCTCTCAGTGCCACTTCTTTGATGAATGTACTAGCAGGTCAGGGGTTCTCCTCCAAATCTCTCTTTTATGCAGCACTATAATTAATTGGTGCCACCTCTCCATATGACGATGCATGGTATAGTTACCACAACTATATATTTTTTCGGTTCCTCTGGAGAGTTCATCGTGGCAGATGAAGCGTGTAACATACCGGGCATTTACCTTTTTTTGCATGTACAGGAAAGGAAAAAAAAATCGAGCGTTCGAGTTCTTAGGTGTCCCAGGGCCATTTTAGTGGACCAGGCCCAAATCCAAAGAACAGCTATCTCACAGGCTAATGGGGCGACCCACGCCGAGTTTCAGCATTGTAGGATGACCACACAAGTACAGCAAACTTGCTAGACATCACCTCGGTGCCATCCGGATCTCGGCGCCCCACTGCAGATGAAGTGCCTCTCAACTATGAAACCACCACGGTGACATCCGGATCTTGGCGCGTTGTGCTGCCTTCGGCCTATTCGCACATCGGTCCGCTACTGACGCCATCTCACAGGCTAATGGGGTGACCCACGCCGAGTTTCAGCATTGTAGGATGACCACACCAACTTGCTAGACATCACCTCGGTGCCATCCGAATCTTGGCATCTCAACGCCTAGTGGTATCTTCCATACAGAAAATATTGTTACGCTGCCTTTGGCCCCATTCGCACATCAGTCCGCAACTTAGACATCACCTCGATGCCATCCGGATCTTGGCATCTCAGCGCCTTGTGGTGTCAGTCAGAAAATATTGTTGCGCTGCCTTTGGCCCCATTCGCACATCAGTCCGCTACTGACACCATCTCACAGGCCAATAGGGCGCCCCACGCCGACTTTTACCATTGTACGATGGCCACACCAGTGGCACAACTTCCTAGACATCACCTCGGTGCCATCCGAATCTTGGCATCTCAACGCCTAGTGGTATCTTCCATACAGAAAATCTTGTTACGCTACCTTTGGCCCCATTCGCACATCGGTCCGCAACTTAGACATCACCTCGGTGCCATCCGGATCTTGGCATCTCAGCGCCTTGTGGTGTATTCTCTTCAGAAAATATTGTTGAGCTGCCTTTGGCCCCATTCGCACATCCGTCCGCAACTTACACATCACCTCGGTGCCATCCGGATCTTGGCATCTCAGCGCCTTGTGGTGTCTTCTACTCCGAAAATATAGTAGAAAATATTGTTGCGCTGCCTTTGGCCCCATTCACACATCAGTCCGCTACTGACACCATCTCACAGGCCAACAGGGCGCCCCACGCCGACTTTTACCATTGTACGATGGCCACACCAGTGCCACAACTTGCTAGACACCACCTCGGTGCCATCCGGATCTTGGCATCTCAGCGCCTTGTGGTGTCTTCAAATCAGAAAATATTGTTGCGCTGCCTTTGGCCCCATTCGCACATCGGTCCGCTACTGACGCCATCTCACAGGCCAACGGGGCGCCCCACGCCGACTTTCAACATTGTAGGATGGCCACAGAAGTGCGACAACTTACTAGACACCACCTCGGTGCCATCCGGATCTTGGCGCGTTGTGCTGCCTTCGACCTATTCGCACATCGGTCCGCTACTGACGCAAACTCACAGGCCAACGGGGCGCCCCACGCCGACTTTCAGCATTGTAGGATGACCACACCAGTGCGGCAACTTACTAGACACCACCTCGGTGCCATCCGGATCTTGGCGCGTTGTGCTGCCTTCGGCCTATTCGCACATTGGTCCGCTACTGACGCAAACTCACAGGCCAACGGGGCGCCCCACGCCGACTTTCAGCATTGTTGGATGGCCACACCAGTGCGACAACTTACTAGACACCACCTCGGTGCCATCCGGATCTTGGCGCGTTGTGCTGCCTTCGGCCTATTCGCACATCGGTCCGCTACTGACGCAAACTCACAGGCCAACGGGGCGCCCCACGCCGACTTTCAGCATTGTAGGATGGCCACACCAGTGCTGCAACTTGCTGGACACCACCTCGGTGCCATCCAGATCTTGGCGCGTTGTGTTGCCTTCGGCCTATTCGCACATCGGTCCGCTACTGACGCCGCCTCACGTGCCAACGTATTTTCTCCTAATTTTACACCCTATGCCGCATAACAGGTCATGTGACTTGTTTATAAAACTTTTCATTGGTTCATTTTACTTTTGGTTTCCTAATGATGGAAGGCTTGATCATGTGACCTAAAAACAACACTTTTCATAGGATGAAAACTTTTTTTTTTCCCCAAACGATGAAAGCCCCACCTTGTTTCTGGATGTTTCAGACTGAAGCTGGCGTCAGCATGAAAGCACCACCATCTCGTAGCTCAGTCGTGGTCATTCCGCGAGCAATCATGGCAGCCGCTCCCCACCAGAAGCCTGCAGGAGTCGGAGCCCCCAAAACTTTTGATGAATTCTCAAGGCGGAGGGGACGCTTTCGAGAATGAGGTCCAAGACCTAGCAGACAAGCTTCCGATTTCCAAGGTGTCCCAGGGCCATTTCAGTGGACCAGGCCCAAAAAGGAAACAGCCTGCCGCCATTTTGAGAGTCCTGTGACAGCCGCCTATCGCTGCACCGCAAGAATGGGCGCAACTCAGCTGAATTGCGGCTTTTGACACAGTGGACCAAAAACGGACGGAATGGCAACTGAAACGGTAAAGGGGCGCCCCACTACAACAGATGACACTCCACCTGGAGAGGCCCGTTCACGCCGCCTCCCCCGGGGCGCTCCACGCCGTTATTCGGAGCAGCATTGTAGGATACCAAAACCAGTGCGGCAACTTACTGGACATCACCTTGGTGCCATCGTTCTGCTGCCTTGGAACTATTCGCGCAACAGTTTGCTACTGATGACCCACCCCCCGCGACGCCCCATGCCGTTATTTGCTGGGTGGCAACTTACTAGACATCACTTTCGTGTCATCTAGATTTCAACGCGTTCTGCTGCCTTGGAACTATTCGCACAACAGTTTGCTACTGATGACCCACCCCCCGCGACGCCCCACGCCGGAAATCTGGACGTTGTGCTGCGTTGGGACTATTCGCACAGCCGACCGCTACTTCGTTGTTTTTCCCTAAAAATGTTTATATGTTATTACTATTTTTGTTTTCTTGTATATATTTATAAATTATTAAAGTTTTATAATCTTACTACTTTGTCGGAGTGCTATATATTTTTAATGTGACACATAATTGTAAAAACTTTGATGTACAAACAGTCATCCCTGGAATCTTCCGCTTCAGGCTCGGTCCCCTCCCCAATCACAATACAGGATGGTTTTCAGATAATAGCAACGCTTCTGCTGTGACGAATCTCATCGAGTGTGGGCCTTGATCTACTATAACTCCTTTGAAGAGGGGTGATTCTTTACAGCTGTGGCCATAAACTACATCTGCAGGGCTAGCTGATACCCTAGGACCAGCCTGGACAATCGGACACAGAGGAAAAGGAGTGTCAGAGGGTGCGGTAGTGAATAGGGCGAAAGGGAGGTGTCGGGCGGGCACAGGGTGTGATTCTCAGGGAACAGCAGCGCAGATGGGGGAGGTTTATTACCCATGCATAAGACAGAGAGCGGGGGTGACCACTGCCTGGGGGAGATGTTTGCGAGGGTGGGGAGCCATGCTAAGGATCGACAGCGTGCACAGAGTGGGTCTGGTCAAGGCATCTAAAATGGCTGCCGTGCACGACAAAAGTGTGGCATTTGAAAAAAGACAAGATGGCGCAGACAATGTTTTTCAACACTTCCTGATTTCCTTCGAATCGAACGTTAACAGACGTTGGGGCATATTACCAAAGTTAAGCGATATTTATCCCTAACGATGCTTAGCAACGATTTTTTTACCGTCAGAAATTATCGCAGATAAACCTTGCTATTATCAAGGTTTATCGGAAATACGATAAAAAACGACCGCAATGCATTAATATCGCTGAAAACTCAGCGATATTCATGCATTACCGAGCTAATGCTCTTAGCCATGTTATCCACCTCCCATTGGATAACATGGCTAAGAACTGCTCAGGGCAGGTGGTAGCTTTTAGAGATATTCGCCCTTATCTCGAATATTTCCAAAAGTTGATAATAGGAGATAGCGATGTTAGCGACTGTTTCCAGTCGCTAACATCTTGGCATGCCCACTTTGCATGTCATTAGTGATAAATATCACTCACATGCAAAGTGGGGCCCAAGATGGTCGCTATCTTCTACTAGCCGTCGCTAACTGGTGTTAGCAACAGCTAGGTAATACACATATAATTTTATCTCCGCGAAGCGGAGCGCTGTTACAGATATATATCTTGTTTCTGAACGTTAATTTCTCAAAATGCACTGAAGCACATATATTGAGACCTAGCAAAGGCACATCGGGCTACCAGTCCCTACAATTTTGCCAAGTTTCGTGCAAATCCATTCAGCTGTTCGATCCTACCGAGAGACAAGATGGCGGCCGCTACGGACTGTTTGGAATGTTTACAGACACCGGAGAGCCAATCAGCTTCGCTTCGCAAAGCTCCGTAACGCGAAAAGTACGCGAAGCGGTGCGCTGTTACAGATATATACCTTTTTTTGAACGTTAATTTCTCAAAATCCACTGGAGCACATATATTGAGATCTAGCAAAGGCACATCGGGCTACCAGTCCCTACAATTTTGCCAAGTTTCGTGCAAATCCATTCAGCTGTTCGATTATTATTATTTTTATTTTTTTTTGCCCCGCAGGGCCCTTTTAAAACCTCCACATCAAACCTAGGGGTTGAGCGACAATGTACTATGCCCCCTTATGGTCATTTGCCCCTTCGCTTCGGCCTCCTCTTGTCTCTCGATCCTACCGAGAGACAAGATGGCGGCCGCTACGGACTGTTTGGAATGTTGACAGACGCCGGAGAACCAATCAGCTTCGCTTCACAAAGCTCCGTTGCGCGAAAAGTCCGCGAACCAGAGCGCTGCCCGGTCCGCTGTTACAGATATATATCTTTTTTTAAACGTTAATTTCTCAAAATCCACTGGAGCACATATATTGAGACCTACAAAAGGCACATCGGGCTACCAGTCCCTACAATTTTGCCAAGTTTCGTGCAAATCCATTCAGCCGTTCGGGCTAAAAGTGAGGCCAACCGCCCTATGGAAAACTCAATGTTAAAAACACGTTTTGTGACCCCCCTTTTTTCACGGCCCCCACTGGACGAACCCCCCCCAAATTTTCAAGGGCTGCTCAGAAACAAAATGTGCCATTTTCCTGAAAATTTCAGCCAATTCCGTCCACAAACGCCAAAGTTATTAGACATAGAATTTTCAAAAAACCCATAGAGAAAAAATCCTAACTATATATACCTACTGGCGACCGCCAGTAGGTAATATATATATATATATATATAAACCATTTTCACAAAAGCACACATTTACTGGATGATGTCATCAGTGATGTCATCAGTGATGTCATTTGAGATGTCCTCAGTGATGTCATGAGTGATGTCTCTGACCATGTCATGAGTGATGTAATATGTGACGTCATGAGCAGTGCATTGCGGGCGCTCGAATTATAGTTAGCTGAACTAACTATAACGGGGGAGTTTCACTGGTTTTGTACGAGTAAAATGTCCAGCTAACTATAACACCCCTAAAACCTATGTTTTTTTCAGTGAATTTCAAAGGTTTTTTAAATGCTAATTCCTAACTATAACACCCCTGAAACCTATGTTTTTTTCATTAAATTTCAAAGGTTTTTTAAATGCTAATTCCTAACTATAACATGTCTGAAACCTATGGTTTTTTCAGTGAATTTCAAAGGCTTTCCCATGCTGATTTTGGCCCTAGGGCATGCCACCCCCAGGACCTGGCCTCGTACAAAGAGGCAGAGGGGCCGTGCGCCCCCCCCTTCCTGGACAAATTTCCTGGGCACTGGCAGGAGGCCCATTTTGGAGGCAATATTGGCCCTTGGGACCCAATTTCACAGGGCCGGGTTCCTGTGCTTCTAAAAAATACAGGGTGCCTAGACACTGGGACATAGTGGTTAACTGGCTCACACTAGTGCCGGCAGGGAAACCTCTGTTAGCTCTCGCTTGGCAGGAGCAATTTAAAGCACCCACCAAAACAGGAGCAAATAGTAAGTCCACTGTCAGCTCGCAGGAGCAGGAAAAATGCTCCTGCGCTTGGGAACAGAGTTTTTATTTCTTTCCCTGCCTGCTGTGAAGCAGGCAGGGAAACAAATGAAAAATGTGCTTCCGCAAGCAGGGAGCAGCATTTTTTGCAGCTCCCTGCATGCAGAAGCAATGCTGGCTCCCTCTGGAGGTGGGGGGCTGGCAAGTACCCCGAGGGCATTGGCGCTCCCCCCACGGCACACCAACTGGGTGCCCTGGGTGGGGCCAGAGCACCCTAGATTTAGTGGTGCGGCATTGGGACGCAGGTTCTCGTAATTCGCTGCACTTTTAATTGTTTTAATTAATTTTAAACTTGAATTTTAGCATTACTGTTGTACTATTGCACAAGGAATCTCAACATCAATATATCGACTGCCCTACTTACCTGCACTGAGTTTCTCACTCTTCGGTCCACCACAGGTTATCCCGATTGAGCGGAGAGAGTGCCTCTTTTGTTCTTTTGAGATTTGCAGTGATGGCAGACATCTTGGGGGTGGTGGTGGTGACGGTCTAGCTTCTTCAGCACTCCCGGGGGGAGTATATTTAATCCTGGGAAATCCGACATGCATAGGACATGCTCAGCAGGTGCGCCGCTGGCACGCCAAAGGCGCACCTAAGGCAGGACTGTCTATGCCCGTTCATGCTAAGACCGCGCTGAGTGCCAGGGATGCTGTCCAATTTTCCACTCACCCTAGGGAGCACCAGTTATATTTTGATAAGGACCTGCACAAACTAAATATTCTTCTGGCAAACAGGTCAAAAGATTGTATTTGCCTAGATCAAAGTAAGCTGGCCACAAAGACAGTAGGTAAAATGTCACAGCTGTGGCTTCCTCTTTCAGCCAGATCTGGAACCCCATATATCTTTCCCCTCCAATGTGCCACCAATGCTAAAAGTTACTAGCATAACTCGCTGCACTCTCCTTAACTCCTGGTCCCTGCCTAAACATAGGCTACACGTTGATGAGTTGATTGAGGCTCAGCAATTAGACATACATTTTATCACCAAAACCTGGGGTGACAAGGCGGCAGGACCCTGTTCCTCAGAGTTTCATGGTATTTAGACATGATAGAACTGAGAAAAAAGGAGGTGGATTTGGGTTGAATACCGCAACACCTTTAAAGCATCTATTGAGCCCATACACAGTCCAGACTGTGAAGCCTTTTCTTTAAACTTAAAAATAGCCAACTACTTTGCTTTCAAAGAGGTCTTACTCTATCGCCCACCAGGAAGGAAAACTGGATTTTTAAATACAATTAAATCCCTGCTTGAAACTTATGCTTTAGAGAAATTAATCCACCTCCTGGGTGATATTAATTTTCATCTCGAAGATGGCTTTGATTCAAACACTGTTGCATAACTGATCTCATGACTGTGGCAGGTTTAAACCAAATAGTTATAGGCCCTACACACAAAGCTGGGCATACCCTTGATGGCATCTTCACTAATAGCAAATTCATTACGATCAAGGACATTCTGCCTTTAATATGGATAGATCACTCAGCTATTGTTTTCAAGTCGCATGATCCTCCCACGCACAAGATCACCTGCCCAAAGTAACTTACTGGGATCTACCGTAGTTGGAAAGGGTTGACAGCAACATGCTCAATGATCAACTGTCTAAAACCCAAAATAAACTTCCGGAAGATGTGGAAGTACCTTCACTTCAATTCAATAACTGCCTCACATACGTTTCTGATGAGATAGTCCCTTATAAAAAAGCCTCAGACAAAAGAAAATCACTCACAGCTCTTTGGTTTTCGTAAACCCTCAGAGCTAAGAAAGAAGAGTTTAGGCGACAGGAAAGATGCTCGCGAAATAATTATAACCCCCGCAAACTCTCCATCTACAAATCTCTATTGGCTGAATATAAAAGCCTGATAATGACAGACAAGTGTTCCTATTTCTCTAAACAAATTGAGAATTGAGAAAACTCTACTGGGGAGCTTTTTCAAGTAGTCTCTAAATTGTCTGGACCATTAGAAATAAATACAACTGAGCCATCACAAGAGTTTTGTAACTCCTTAGCGCAACACTTTTTGAAGAAAGTGGAGCAAATATATATCATATTTGACACTAATACTCCCCCAGATAAAAGCATCAGAGCCAATGTTGGCTCTTCTGCTGACACAACTTTTTCCAAATATAAACCAATTACCAATGAGAAGATCACCACTCTTATTCAGCAGGTCAAATCAGGCCACCCCCTTAACCCTTTTCCCCCCATTGTGTTTAAGCAAGCCCCTGAGAAGCTGGTTCCCAGTCTTACCACCATTAATAATTCCATATTTGCTGAGGGTATATTTTCTACTATTTGGAAAAAGGCATCTATTTTGCCATTATTAAAAAAAAAACCTTGATCCCACGGAACCAAATAATTATAGACTTATTTCCCGCCTTCCTCTCCCTGCAAAACTGGTGGAAAAAGTAATGAATGAACCGCTAACGCACTATCTGCATTTCAACAACTGTCTGGATGAAACAAAGTTTGGATTTAGGGCAGAACACAGTACAGAATCAACCCTAGTTAAAGCCACAGACGAAATTTTAACAGCTCTGGATACAGGGGGAGCTGCTGCCCTGATTTTGCTAGACTTGTCGGCTGCTTTGACACGGTCGCTCACAATCTCTTACTAAAGCGTCTTGATTCCATTGGCATCAATGGAATCCTCAATAAGGAGGAGCTTAAATGGATTTTACGTACCAACAGTCTCCATACTGGACTGAATCATATGGAGAACTGGACTAACCTTGTTTGAACAGCAGCTGTGTCTCCTTTTTCCTCTGTGAATTGTGTGTGGTTTAGGTTGTGTTTCCCTGAGGTGACTGCTCGGCCAGTCGCCTCTTTGCCTACCTACTTGTTGAGTGCCCTTGGCTTTGGGGTAGAGACACCTACAGTGTAGCAACCACGACTGCAAATGCGGTCCCTAGGTGCATCTAGAAGGCACCAAGGGACATCGGGAGTGATTGACTTTGTGACCTGTTTAAACAACTAATGGGCGTCGGACTCTTCCATCCCTGCAAAGCTCCCCCGCACTCGACACTCTCTCGGTATGGTACAGGGTCCAAGGATGCCTAACCCCATCATGGGTGACAACCCCCCTTGTTGATATTTGACTTACTCTACCCATCCAGGACTGTGCCTGCCCTCATGAGATGTCTGCAATTCTTTCCGACCATGGCTCCAGCCCTCCCACCCCACTTTTCTGACTGTCCCTGAGCTCACATGACCTCTATCCAGACAGCGGAGTCCGAGCATTATGTCCGGCGCCCAGTGGAGCTGCTCTGTTCAGCTAATGAGGAGATCGAACTTGGCTCACCCCCTGACCGTCACCTGCCCAGCCGGACCTTGGGCACAGTTACTTGCCTTCTCCCTGTCTCGCCCATCCCCCCTCTTTGTATTTCCTACGCTCTGCCTTTGCCCTGTCTCCTTTCTATCCACCTTTCTGACCTATGCCCGTTGGATATTCCTGCGAGAGCTATAGGGGAGACTGGCTCTGGACTACCTTTCAGACTGATGACTGTTGGAGCTTCCTTGAGAGCTATAGAGGAGACTGGCCTTGGATTATCTCCCTGGCCGTCACCTACCCACTCGGTCTTTGAGCTGACTTTCCCTTTATCTCTTTTCCATTTTCCCCTCATCCTCCCCCTTCTCACTCTACCTCTCCCCTTTCCCTCTCTATTTGTCTCTTCGGACATTGGACACAGTTCTTCCTCGTATTTCTGCTATGGCTCCTTCCTCCCCTCCTTTCCTATAAATTCCCTCAACCTACCTGTTTGTTTACTGTACCTTACTACACTATTGTAACTGATGTAAATTGTAACGCAATGTTCCTCTATTATAGCGCTCTGATAGGTACGGGTCTAGCCAGTGCATTATAATCCTTTTGATGTACCTTCTAATGCAACGTTCCCCTGGTTATGCTCTCTGATACCTCCGGGTCTAGATAGCGCTATATAACCTTAGCAATTCAAATAAACTAAAAACTGTGTTTTCCTGAATTCTGAGACCTGAGCAACATGGCTGATGACCGGTGGAACTGCTTGACGGCTAATGAGGAGATTGGCCCTGGTTTTCCCCCTTGACCATCACCTACCCAGCCGGACATTGGGCATTGTTCCTCCTCGTCTCCCCGCTATTACTCCTTCCTCCCCTCCCTCCTACGAATTATTGAAACAATGTTTATGTGTACTGTACCTTACTATGCTCTTGTATCTGATGTAACTTTTAGCGCTACGATCCTAAATGTAAAGCGCTCTGATACCCTCTTGGGTCAAGTTCGAGCTTTATAAAACTTTATAAATAAATCTCAGAAAAAACGCTAACACTGGTTTCTTCCTTCTTGTCCGGTAGAATACAATTGGTAGCTTTGGGTAGCTACGAGTCTCCTCCCTTTCTTCTCCCATGTGGAGTCCCACAGGGCGCATCCTTGAGCCCCACTGTTTTTGATATTTATGTATCCGAACTGGCAACACTTTTTAGATCCTTCGGACTGGCTTTGACATTTTATTCAGACGATACACAAATTGTCTTGTCCTTGTCAAAAAATACTCTACCACCGATACAAAATTTTAAGGACTGCATGTTTGCGGTCAGGTTCTGGATGAGCTCTCATTGTCTTAGACTGTATTCAGATACACCTGAAGCAATCATTTCTGGCAATTTTCTGCCAAACTGGTCACAGAGTTGGTGGCCTGACAAATTAGGGACACCTTTATGTATAACACACCTGTAAACTGATAACACTAGGGAGCCTTTTGTATTGACTCCATATCTCAAGACTAGTAATTATAAATCTTTTGTTAGTATCTCTGACGTGGCCGAGGCTGTGCATCCTACTCTAATTCATTCTTTGCCTTGGTTGCCTATTCCAACCACCGACAATGGGCATTCTACTAGCATAGAATTTTGCAATGGCCCAACTACAGCTAAAAACAAAGTAAATAAAGGTCTAAATATAATATCTTGGAAACTTGCGGGATAAACTAAATTGCAAGATCCAGATTTGCACATATTTGTTGAATCTAATGATATCTATATCTTTCAAGAAACTTGGGCAGTGGCTAAGATTCACATACATGGATTATATGACCTATAGTGTAGAAGCAAAAGCACCCACAAAATCTGGTAGAGCCAGTGGGGGACTGATCATATTTGTAAAGAATACTATAGCTTGAAAATATAAACAGCTGATAATAGAATCTCTTGATATACTGGGGATCCAGCTCTCTTTTCCGACAAGTTTTAATTTAACTATATTCAATATCTATGCTAGGTCAGAATCATATAACAATGAATCCGCTGTATTATTACAGCTTGATGAGTTGCTGGGGGAGCACCAAATTACCTCCAAGACCATAGTTGCAGAGGATTTTAATACTACCTTTGAACATTCACCCCTATTGAGTATTTTACTGGAGGAGGAGAATGAGATCTGGGGCATACTAAACCTGCGACCAGTTAAAAATGGCTTTATAGCAATGCCTGTGTCTCTGTAGATTGCATCCCTGGTTGTATGTAGGAGTATAGACAACACTTGGTCCTCAACATAAATTTATCATTAAGAAAAAATCATAGTACTTGATCCAGTTGACTAACTCCACGTTGTGACTGAATCGGTCGTCTTAGTAATATAGAAGATACTAGCCCACAATCTCAAAAATCATTTACAGCAGAAGCCCATGGATTAATAAAACCAAAAAGAGGAATCCAATCAGGATAGTTAGTTTAATGTACCATATGTCAACGTATAAACTATCAATGCAATTCTATACAAATATTTACATAGATCATAAAGTAAAAAACATTTTCTTAAAAGGGGAGACCGTGCACAGAGAAAGATAAAGTGTGTGCTCAAGTGAATGATCAAGAAAGATCAGAAAGAACAGTGTGAGTCATTTATACAAAAAAGAACATTGAGCCTGTCCTACGTAGTGCTTGTAAAAAATAATTCTTTTTTACTTGCAGAATGCTATTTACAATTCCTTGGTCCTTAACCTGAACCACTGGCAATGGAATCGCCAGACAAAGGAATGGGGGTGGATAAAGGGCGGGGGTCAGTAGGTACAGGCTCCCAAAGGGGAATGTCGTCGACGTTTCGACCCAACCATGTAGTGGGTGGTTCAAGTCCTCAACAACGGGTCTTCATCAGGACGGAGAAAAAGGGGGGGGGGATTGTCTCTCAGAGTGCACGTCAGATTAAAAGTTCGTAGGGCACCTGTAATGATAGATAAAAGGCGGGGCTAAGTATCACTGTATAATATCAAAAGGGTCCTTTAGTGACCTATATGAAACAGCACTCACCCTTCCGTGGTGCCTTTACACCACAAAAATGCGACAATTGGTCCGCACTCCGAGTGTGTTAGTATCCAAAGTTATACTGCGGAATGAAGAGAAGAAAAAGAGGTAGCCATTAATGCTACACACCTTAACTCATACTTGAGTAGAAATTTTTACCAAAACGAAATCATAATATTGGCAGTGAGTGGCAAAACCCATTCTAGTTAAATACCACTGTTTAAATGCTTATCAGTAAAAAACCTTGATCCAAGATTGGAGAATTAAGGTTTTATTATCGGCTAACAAGGGGTGATAAATGCACCGATTATTGTAAATGGTCACGCAGTGGTCACTTACCCAATGCGTTCAATTGGCTGGTCATACTGTTGCCCACTTATTTTGCACGTTAAGCTTGCATCGAATGCTGAAAAAGAAGGGACAGAATGTCTCTAGGTTAGAGAGCTGCCCGAGTGAAAGGGTTGGGAAATCCAGGCAATGGTTGGGATGCCCGTTCAAAACTAGCGTACATACCCTGTTCGCTTAGTCGAGCTGAAAGGAAATGAATCCGTAGCTCCGTGTATCCGTGGCCAGCCTCTCGTGTAGAACCGCGTTATGGAATGCGGAAGCAGAGGAGGAGACTCAAACCGGTTGTATTCATATCCTAGCAACCCGAGCGCCTACGTCATGGCGTCGTCAGGGTTGCTAGGTGACTGGCCGTGCTCACGTCTCCGCTTCTGCCAAGAGGACCATGAAGTGACGTAATTAACCCTGATTTTGTAAGCATATGCAACGTGATGGTTTCTAATGAAAAATGAAAATTTAATAAACCGTGCCGGCTTCAAAGTGTTTCTCAAGACAGTGCATTATTTTTACATAAAGCATGATTTCACGCGTGCTCGTTTCAGGGATGAATCAATTGGCTGGCAACTGGCGCCATGAAATTACCATATGAATCCACATGTCAGGTTATTAGAGGTAGAAGGTCAGAATAAAGTGACTGATACAATTAAACAATACAACCAATGACATGTAAACATATATGAACGATTGCACCTAATACATGGTGTGAGAATATGGCATACATTAAAAACAATTACACCAGCTGCACAATGCACGAACATAATGTATGAGTTAGGTATACATTTAAACAATTATACCAGCTACATAATGTAACAAAATATTGGCAAGGGTGTGTAGATTAGGCAAACATCTAAATAAACATACCAGCTACAAAATGCATCAAAAAGTTTGCAATGTTATATCAAATTACTGGCATGTCCTAGAATATATTAGCTAGCTACATAGTGCATTAATGTATTCACAATCTATGTGGTATACAGTAGCTGAATTCATAGATGTGAATCACAGGTTTAATATAGACGCTTCAGCCATTATGGAGTGTTGCCATCTGTCTTGTTATTTCCTCATACTCATTGAGGCCCTTATTTACGGTATCAAAAGTGTGCATCCATTTGCACTCCCGGATACTTAGACAGTTAGAAAAGTTGCCACCTCTCACATTGACAGTGACCTTTTCTAACACCCACCATCTCAGACTTTCAGGTGAGTGATCAAATCTTGTAAAATGTTCAACTAGCGGGGCCCCTTGGACTTTGCAGCGAATCCTACTGCAGTGTTGTAGGATTCTGGTTTTGACTCTTTGAATAGTCTGACCTATATACCAAAAGTCACAGGGGCATGCAATCACATATATGACTCCAGTTGAATTACAATTAGTATGTTGTTTCATTATATGTGTATAGTTATTGTGAGTGCAGGATTTAAGTTCTTCAGCTAATTGACATGCTTTGCACGAGCCACATTTGTGGTGGCCTAGTACCGGTGCTGTGTTCCATAAAGTGGACTGGGTATCCCTGGGTATCTTGGGTAACAATGATTGGACTACATAGTCCCTTACACTTCTTCCCTTTTTGAAGGCAAACATTGGTAGGGTCGTGACCCCTACATCATCCGCCACCAGATGCCAGTGTGTATTTATTATTTTCTTAATTTCAGTGCTCTTGGTATTGAATGTAGTGACACACGTTATCCTTTCATCATTGGTATTCGTTTTAGTTTTTGGTTCTAACAGAAACTCTCTGTGACAAAACCAGGCTTTTTTTCGTGCCTTTTTCAACAGTCGTTGTGGATAACCTCTCTCCAAAAGGCGCTCCATGAGTGACATAGATTCATTAAAGAAATCCTCCTTGCGGGTACAGTTCCGACGCAATCTCAGGAACTGGCCAAATGGTAGATTGTCCCTGAGATTGCGTGGATGATGGCTATTATACCGGAGTAGGGTATTCCTCTCACTGGACTTCCTATAGAGGGTAGTGTGTAACACTCCCTCATCCTCCACTATATTAATGTCTAGAAAATTAATTTTGTTTTTACTACATTCCAAGGTAAACTGGATGTCCTTGGAGCGTTGGTTTAACCATGCATGAAATTCCATCAGGGTATTTTCGTCCCCTTCCCAAATCATCAGGACATCATCGATATATCGACGCCATGTCCTGATGTTTGTGAAATATGGATTTGTGTCACTATAGATGAATTCTTTTTCATATGCGTCCATGAAGAGTATAGCCAGGTCCGGTGCAAAACTTGCCCCCATGGCTACTCCTCGTGTCTGCACATAGTACTCTCCTTCAAAGTAGAAAAAGTTCTTTCTCATAGCTATCTCAAGTAGATCCACGATAAATTGAGTAGGTACCTGGCATGGTCTAGGGCGTTCATCCAGAACCCCTCTAATTACATCAATAGCTGCTGATTGAGGTATGTTCGTATAAAGTGATGTGACATCCATCGTGGCCAAAAGGTTCCTATTCCGATTGAAAATATAGCCATCCACCATTTGTATCGCTTGCATGGTGTCTCTCACATACGACATCGTACCCTCAGCTATTGGTTTCAAGAATATATCAATGAATTTACACAAGGGTTCTAGAATAGACCCACAGCCAGACACAATAGGTCTGCCTGGGGGGTTATTCAACCTCTTGTGCACCTTCGGGAGCGTGTAGATAGTCGGGAGCCTAGGGTGTGTACAGTTCAGGAAATTGTATTCTTGTTAGGATAGGTATCCCTCTTTTAGTCCCTTGTCTTCTTATCGTGTTATCACTAATTAGGTCTAGAAGGAGGCTCTCATCACCAGAATCGCAAGCTTGACTTCCCCACCAGGCCGATAATTGATAGAACTTAAATCTCGTGAGGGTTCCCCCGGTTAAACCTACCAGCGTTTCCCATTTTAGTGCTCTTGATGTATCAAGAAGGTCACCCCATTTGAAGAGACCCGCCCTCGTTAAAGAGGGCGGGTCTCTTCAAATGGGGTGACCTTCTTGATACATCAAGAGCACTAAAATGGGAAACGCTGGTAGGTTTAACCGGGGGAACCCTCACGAGATTTAAGTTCTATCAATTATCGGCCTGGTGGGGAAGTCAAGCTTGCGATTCTGGTGATGAGAGCCTCCTTCTAGACCTAATTAGTGATAACACGATAAGAAAGGGGGAGACGGCCCAATGGTACAAAATCTTCATAAGCAATAAGGACAATCAAGAGGCGGAGATTACTAAGTTATGGGACCCCGCTATTTTTCAGGTTTCGGATAACCCTGTTAAATTATGGGCAGATTCTTTCTCTATGTCCCAAAAAATAATTAAACCTTCTAACTTGAGAAGAAATCATCTATATACATTGTACAGGGTTTACTGGTCTCCTGCGAAACTCTCTAAGATCTCCGCAGTCCAATATCCTTGTCCCAGATGTAAGTCACAAGAGGCAGATGATATACATATGTTTTTTGAATGTCCAAGTATTAACAACTTTTGGGGACAAGTCTGCGGGTTTTTGGAGGAGGTACTTTCATTTTCACCTATATACACTTTAAGTTTGGTTTTTTTTGGTCTCCAACCCGATTATGACATTAATAGCAACATATCACAGTTTATTTTTTATGTAATAGTGATCGCCCGAAGAGAGATCTGTAAAGAGTGGAAGTCTGCGCTTCCCCCGACATTCGCAGATTTCCTTAAAAACATCATGGCGGTGAGTAAATTGGATATTTTATGTGGTGGAGAGGAGTCTGCTAAATTATGGTCAGCCTTGAATGCCTGGTGTGAGAAATAGTCCAATGATTATGCCAGAGGTTTTGTGGACTTGTCCTTTCTCTGTAGCAAGTATCAACACGAGAGGAAGTTGGACGAGTAATAACCTTACCTCTGGGCAATCTTCATCGGCTATCCACAAACAAGAGGGCTGGTAACGTGAGTTTGTGTCAGTGGCCTGAAGAGCGCCTATTTAGAGCAATTATCTACTGGTGGCATATATGAGGACACAAAAAGAAAAAAAAAAAAAAAAAAAAAAAAATAATAATATTCTCACACCATGTATTAGGTGCAATCGTTCATATATGTTTACATGTCATTGGTTGTATTGTTTAATTGTATCAGTCACTTTATTCTGACCTTCTACCTCTAATAACCTGACATGTGGATTCATATGGTAATTTCATGGCGCCAGTTGCCAGCCAATTGATTCATCCCTGAAACGAGCACGCGTGAAATCATGCTTTATGTAAAAATAATGCACTGTCTTGAGAAACACTTTGAAGCCGGCACGGTTTATTAAATTTTCATTTTTCATTAGAACCCATCACGTTGCATATGCTTACAAAATCAGGGTTAATTACGTCACTTCATGGTCCTCTTGGCAGAAGCGGAGACGTGAGCACGGCCAGTCACCTAGCAACCCTGACGACGCCATGACGTAGGCGCTCGGGTTGCTAGGATATGAATACAACCGGTCTGAGTCTCCTCCTCTGCTTCCGCATTCCATAACGCGGTTCTACACGAGAGGCTGGCCACGGATACACGGAGCTACGGATTCATTTCCTTTCAGCTCGACTAAGCGAACAGGGTATGTACGCTAGTTTTGAACGGGCATCCCAACCATTGCGTGGATTTCCCAACCCTTTCACTCGGGCAGCTCTCTAACCTAGAGACATTCTGTCCCTTCTTTTTCAGCATTCGATGCAAGCTTAACGTGCAAAATAAGTGGGCAACAGTATGACCAGCCAATTGAACGCATTGGGTAAGTGACCACTGCGTGACCATTTACAATAATCGGTGCATTTATCACCCCTTGTTAGCCGATAATAAAACCTTAATTCTCCAATCTTGGATCAAGGTTTTTTACTGATAAGCATTTAAACAGTGGTATTTAACTAGAATGGGTTTTGCCACTCACTGCCAATATTATGATTTCGTTTTGGTAAAAATTTCTACTCAAGTATGAGTTAAGGTGTGTAGCATTAATGGCTACCTCTTTTTCTTCTCTTCATTCCGCAGTATAACTTTGGATACTAACACACTCGGAGTGCGGACCAATTGTCGCATTTTTGTGGTGTAAAGGCACCACGGAAGGGTGAGTGCTGTTTCATATAGGTCACTAAAGGACCCTTTTGATATTATACAGTGATACTTAGCCCCGCCTTTTATCTATCATTACAGGTGCCCTACGAACTTTTAATCTGACGTGCACTCTGAGAGACAATCCCCCCCCCTTTTTCTCCGTCCTGATGAAGACCCGTTGTTGAGGACTTGAACCACCCACTACATGGTTGGGTCGAAACGTCGACGACACTCCCCTTTGGGAGCCTGTACCTACTGACCCCCGCCCTTTATCCACCCCCATTCCTTTGTCTGGCGATTCCATTGCCAGTGGTTCAGGTTAAGGACCAAGGAATTGTAAATAGCATTCTGCAAGTAAAAAAGAATTATTTTTTACAAGCACTACGTAGGACAGGCTCAATGTTCTTTTTTGTATAAATGACTCACACTGTTCTTTCTGATCTTTCTTGATCATTCACTTGAGCACACACTTTATCTTTCTCTGTGCACGGTCTCCCCTTTTAAGAAAATGTTTTTTACTTTATGATCTATGTAAATATTTGTATAGAATTGCATTGATAGTTTATACGTTGACATATGGTACATTAAACTAACTATCCTGATTGGATTCCTCTTTTTGGTTTTATTAATCCATGGGCTTCTGCTGTAAATGATTTTTGAGATTGTGGGCTAGTATCTTCTATATTACTAAGACGACCGATTCAGTCGCAACGTGGAGTTAGTCAACTGGATCAAGTACTATGATTTTTTCTTAATGATAAATTTATGTTGAGGACCAAGTGTTGTCTATACTGCTGAATACCCAGGTCCTTGGACTTTAGTGGGTCAACCCCTGATATATAACAGTTTTTTTGGTTGTATGTAGGAGCATGAGGGCTTGTAATGGGAGGACCACCTCTGACAAGAGCAGGAAATCCATCTTTAAACGTGGTAATAGCTCAAGTGTCATCGATTACATTCTTATTGATATTAGAATGTGGTCACTGAATGAGGAAATGCTAATAGGTCCAAGGTCAGACAGCGTCCATAATCCCTTGCTGTTAAAAATTAGGGGCGCTGAACTGGGCAGACAGTCATCTGGCTGCCTGTCCAGGGTGGATTAACCCCTTGTAACTAACAATCATAGAAGAGTGACCTGGCCCAATGTACTTACCAATTGCTCTCTATATACCAGGATTTACAATTTATTTGTACAGTTTATTTCAAGGTTCTTAGGCAATCAGGACTAAGAACAACTAGGTAGACTATCCCCGATCCTTTCCATTCACAATGATTATTTTGAAGCACTCCAAGTAGTGTTTACAATGAAAAGTTCGGGTGGCGGCTCTGGAGGCAAGATGGCGGCCATGTGAAGACGGCCGTAGGTGGCTCCCACAGGGGGTGACATGAACAGGCTAACACGATAAAACCCCCAGCCTCCTGCACCTAGAAAATGCAAGCCCTCCATCTGAAGCAGAGAGACCACTTTATACCTGGCATTAGAGAGTGGGTGGCGGCATTGACGGCGGCTGCGGAGGTCCTGATTGCCGGCTGTGTGGCATTTGAGAGCGGCCTCTCTTGAGCTCTGCTTCGGGACCCGGCATCTGGAGAAGCCGTCCTGATGCCGCCAAAGGGAAGTGCAAAAGGCAGGGGGGGCTCTGTGCAGGCAGACCCCCTCGCTCTCCTGGAGGGGATGCAGTCGAACCAGAGACGACTCCTGTGGCGGCTCAGGAGAGAAAGCGAAAGCTCCGGACGGAGAATCTCCTGGATGGGAAGGGGAGGGGCCCGGGCTCGCAGCCCCAGCCACAGCGGACCGTCATCGGCCTGCTCCGAGGGCCGCAAACAGCGCCGATGGAGGAGCAGAAAGGGGCTGGCGGCCAGAGAAAGAAAATTGTGGGTAAGCCACCGTCAGGGACAGAGGAAACAGGGCTTGAAGCTGACCCATCACGGGGGGGATTATCGGTGACTGTGCGGACACTGGACCGGGAGCAATGGGGGGATACTGAACTCTCTAGTGAGCCAGAAGAACTGAGGAGCACTACAACTGAAAATGTAGGGCTCCCTATTAGGGTTGTCAATGCTCTAACCGCCTTAACCTCCTCAAACCCCATAAACGCAGCTGTGTCCCCTGATGTTGGACAGAGGGGACACAGCTGCGCTGATACTTCTTGATCTCAGCGCAGCATTTGACACCATTTCTCACACCATACTATTAAAGTATTTCTCTGCAATGGGCATCTGTGGTCTTGCCCTGGACTGGATCGCATCTTTTCTCACTCTGCGAACATTTCAAATCTTCTCGCACTCGGCCTCCTCTAATACTCATCTGTCCCCTTATGGGGTACCTCAAGGTTCGGTACTCAGTCCTCTGCTTTTTAATTTATATGTAACACCTCTCGCACAGATTGCTGAACGGGAAGGTTTGACTATGTTCATGTATGCAGATGATTCGCAAATTACGTTTTCACTGTCTAATTCTGATCAAGCATCCCCCTCCCTCCTTCAATCCGGTCTCAGGACAATTACCAAGTGGATGAGTGTAAATTTGCTCAAACTGAATGGCGGGAAAACTGAGGTCCCTATATTAGGTCCTAAGCAGGACTTCTGGAGTCCTAGACACTGGCCATTAGAAATGGGAGCCCTCCCCATTCCTTCTGACCAGGTGCTAAATGTGGGGATAACTATTGATAAAGGCCTGACTATGCAGCCCCAGGTTAGGAAGTTAACTGCCTTATGTTTCATCATTTTACGCTGGCTAAAGAAAATCATTTGGATGTTGCCAGAGAACTCACAGAAGTCAGTAGTTAATGCCCTGATCACTTCTAGGTTAGATTATGGCAACGTTCTCTACCTATGGGCGTCACAGGTGGTCATCAGACTCCTTCAGCTTGTCCAAAATGCTGCTGCTAGGCTGCTATGTAAATGTCATAGAAGGGAACACATGTCAGGTTATCACCGTTTTTTACATTGGCTAAGAGTCGAGAGTAGAGTTTAGTTTAAAACTCTCAGCTATATGCACAAAATAAAATGGGGTATGGCCCCGGGATATCTACAATCTTTGGTGCATTTGTATACTCCTGCTCGCTGCTTGCGTTCTTCATCTCTTGGCCTTTTTAGCTTGCCCAAGATTCGCCTTTCCAGAATGGGAGGCAGGTCCTTTTCTTTACTGGGTCCAAAGCTGTGGAATTCTCTGCCATTGACTATCCGAAGGGAACCCAGTTATGTCTGCTTTCGCAGAGCCATTAAGACCTGGCTGTTTGATCAATAACTCCTTCTGATTTTACATGATAGTAATTTTCTAGCTGTCTAGCCCACTGTCTCGTTAGCCCCGGGAAACCCTACTTGGGTAGCTGTTGCGCCCTATAAGCTCAATAAATAAATAAATACAATAAAATAAAACCCATAACCCAGGCGGCATAAACATGGCCATTTCAAACTCTGAAAGTGAGGGGGGAGGCCTCCTCAACAGACTGGAGATGAGTCTGCTGTGCAGAGAAGACTCACAAGTATGGGGGAGGCCCAAGAGAAATCCGGGGGGGGCGGACTATCACAACTGGAGCGGATCTGAGTACCCCCAACAGACAGGAGTCAAGGGCTAATAGACCCGAGAAGGGAGCAGTGAAGGATTCCATTGGCCTAAAAAAATACATAGGATGCCGGGGGAGAAGGATGTTGACTCCGAAGCAAATTACTTTTACTCCTTATCAGACGCTACCTCGTCTGGGTTGGAATCAGAGTCAGGCTCTAACTTCGAATCTAGTGAGGACAGTGGCTCAGACAAAGGCACTCGTGGTAGGCAAGCTACTCAGGCCACCCAAAAGCCAAATAATAGGGCCCATAGAATAGATAACCTTAAGTCACAGGAGCTACGGTGGGATTACTCCCTTGGGGACCAACTGGTAGGGGTTGAAAAAGGAACGGAGAAACAGCTGACTAAAACACTGCAGTAACCCAGGCCCCTCCTACTCTGGAATCAATCCTTTAGTGTGTTGTGGCACATCGGGAGGAAGCCCGAATGGAGAGCAATTGCGCACAAAATGTTGCCAGGAAATTACAGGGGCCTAAGGAAAATTGGGAGAACCTGTAGTAATATTTGCGACCGGATGTCTGCAATGGAAACAAGAACAGCAACCCTTGAGGTGGATCTCGCAGCGTCAAAGAGGCAAGTGGAAGCACATGAGGCGCAACTTGTAGATATTCAATGGAAGCTCGAGGAGAGTGAGAATCGCCAAAGAAGGAACAATCTAGGATTATTGGGGGTGCCGGAAGAAAAGGAGGGGTCAGATATGAGAGCATTCATGATCCAGATGCTACAAAAAGCCTTTCCAGATCTAGAAGGTTGGAGGTGGTCCCATGAAATCCAGAGGGCACACCGAGTTCCATTCAATATACGCCAACCAACTCGCCCCGATGCCAAACCTCGGGCAATCTTAGTCTATTTTGGGAACTTCTTATTGAGCCAACTGATCTTCGAGAAGGCTAGACCTGATGCACAACGGGCAGCGGATGGGTTCTCCTTCTTCACCAGGCCCGATTGCTGCCACATCACTGTGGAACGAAGGTGGCGCTTGCTCCAAATGATTTCCCACGTCCAGGAGAAGGGAGCACAAGCCTTCCTACTAAACCCAGCCCGGCTAAAAGTCATTTGGAAGGACCGGGTCAGAATCTTTACATCGGAAATCAAGGCTAAGGAGTTCTTAGACGGCGGAGGCAAATTAACTTTGAATGGGCTGGTGGTCAGGGCACATGTGGTGTATAAAGGATAGCAAGACTGATCAGAACTCTTGAGTATCTTAAAACCCTGGCACTTTCTCTTTCCTCGTCTCTCTTTCTTGTCCCCTTTAGCTTCGAGTTTAAACAATGGTGACCTGGTGTGGAAAGGGGCAGGATCAGGATTAGATCTGTTGGGAAAGCTGGGGGGTATTGTTGTTTCTTTTTTCTTATCTTCTCTTTGTAAAAATGTCACTCTAGTGGGGAGTCACCACCAACCATCACCCACAGACCAAGACAGGTCTGTTGCTTCACGATGCAGGGGGGGTTGGGGGGTGTGGGGGGGCAGTGGGAGTGGGGGAGGAGGGGACAAAAAAACTAAACAAATTCAGGAAAGTAAATCAATGCATATTGAATAGAATCGGGGCTCAATGTAGCTGGATGGCATGGCTCACGAAGCAGAATAGGCGAAGGTGGTACCAAGGAAAATACCGGGATGGGTAAGCTAACGTTTTGTATGATCAATTTCGGGGGGCTGAATGATCGAGCTAAGAGAGACAGGATGAGTGAAGCACTGCGAACTCTTGGTTTGGATATTATCCGTCAGCAGGAGACCCACCTTCCTTGGCAGAAGACTGGTCTTAACTATATTCCAGGCTTCACACAAGTAATCTGCTCTTCACAGACCTCAAACATGCGAGGGGTGGCAATACATGTTTATTACCGGCTTCCACTAAGCAATCGCACACTATCCGACAAATGGGGCCTGTGGGCAATTGTTGTAATTCCCACCTTTGGTACACTCTGCACCATATATGGGTCAAACTTAGATGATGCAGATTTATTGACAGAACTTGAGGTAGAGCTCGCTTCTTGGCCTGCTTCATTGATAATATGTGGAGATTTTAATATTCATATGGATTCAAGTGGGTTAGGGAGGGATGGGTACCAAGGTAGGAAACCACAAGTTTTTCATGCAGTACAGGCACTAGCCGATAGCCATGGGTTGGTAGATATTTGGTTTATAAATAAACCTGGAGATCCAGGATATACATATTACTCATGCCCACATAGAAAGTATGTTAGGCTGGATTCTTTTTATATCCCCATCTCACTAATGAACAAAGCTCAGATAAGGAAGTTACCCAAGGTTCTCTCGGACCATAACCCCCTTGTCCTGGAGATTGAGATCCCAGGATATACAAAACCCCCAGTAAGGTGGACCTTTGATAGGAAACTACTGGCTACCAATGGGTTCATTGATCACATCAAACGCTGGACTATACAGTTTTTTTATATTAATAGTTACAGTACGTCAAGGGAGATGGTATGGGATGCATATAAATCTGGGCTTAGAGGGGAGGTAATTAGCTTTGCAGGGTTTCACAGGAAAAATCAACAAGAGGTTATTGGATTGCTGCTGCAAGATCTGAGTAGATACAAGACAGAACATATGGCTACTATTGCCCAAAAACTGACTCAGCTGCAGTCAGAGAACGAATTAAAAGTAATTAGTACCAAAGCTAAGATAAACGGGGTGTTTAATCAATCTATAGCCGAAAGATTCCAAACTGGTATACAGAAACACCATGAATATGGGGAAAAAACAGGGAAACATCTGACTCTTTGGATAAGACAAAGAACAGCGGCAAGTAGCATCACGAAGCTAAATAGAAAGGATGGTACAGTGTCCTCTGATCCTCAAGAGATAGTGGGTATCTTCCAAGACTTCTATCAAGATCTCTATAAGTCTAGGCATCAAGCCACAGTGGATGTTGGAACCAGGTTCCTGCCTCTGATACAAGAGCTAGAGGAAGATATCATACTGGAAGAGGTGAAGGAAGTATTGCTGTCTAAAGCCTCCGGGAAGGCGGCAAGCCCAGACGGCCTACCCATGGAGATTTACAAGCTACTGCATAAGGAACTCGCCTCTAAGTCATGGCAGGAGACCAGCATAGTCATCTTTTTGAAAAAGGGTAAGGCGGCTGATGATCCGGCCTACTACAGACCTATTACATTGATAAATACAGATGAGAAGCTCTATTCTAAAATCCTAGCGAGGAGGCTCTCTAAGGTCATTGACTCTTTGGTAAGCCCGTGGCAACACGGCTTCATACCCGGCCGAAGTACAACTGACCATATTAAAAAGGTAATTTCATTATTTAACATCGCTCAGACTTCTGGGCAACAAATGTCATTAATATTACTAGATGCCCAAAAAGCGTTTGATCAAGTGGAATGGGGGTATCTCTGGCAGAACTTAAGATCAAACGTCTTTGGACCCCGCATACTAACTGCCCTAAGAGCTATGTATGTACAGTCATATGCAAAAATACAATTGATGGGGCAGCATTCTGGACAGGTAAAGATCGCAAGGGGGACAAGGCAGGGCTGCCCATGTCCCCCTATCCTCTTTGCACTATACATAGATCTGTTAATTAGAGCTATTCTAAATGATCCTGTGATTTTAACGGTGGTGGTCAGGGGATATAGCACTAAAGTGCTAGCGTACGCAGATGACATCGCGGTAGTTACCCCTGACCCCCAGGCGACAATTGCTAGAATAGACGATCTGGCCCGTGAGTTTGGGGAGGAATGGGCTAAATGCGGACAAAACCAAGATCGTCTGCTCTAGTTCAATCCTGTGACAGGACCCTAGGAGGGCAGAGGTAGCAACCTATTTAGGGATCTCTGGAATATTAATGCAGGGGGGCTGGCAGTGCCAAATATCCTATATTACTACTGGGCCATTACGTTCCAACAAATGACTATATTGTTTAGACCAATACCGGTAATACATGAGGCAGAGACTCTACCATCCATCTTTGAATTAGCTGTGGGTAACCAAGCTTCAGGTCTATTACTTAGACAATTGGAGAGCAGCTACTATAAAAGTACTCGTTTCAAACCTCTCAGAGCAGCATGGAGGGTGTGGCAGAAAACCAGTAAATTGCTAAATATTCCAAAAATTCATCGTTATCTTATATTATGGCGGTCATCATTCTTCCCAGATTTCCTGTTTGATAAGATCGGCAGCAAGTGGGAACAGGCGGTAATCAACTTTGTTGGAGATATCATAAACTCAACTGGTATCATGACATTTGCTGAGATTCAGGACCGGTTTGAGATAGACCTGCGAAGCTTATTTAAATATCTACAACTAAGGGAAACTACTAAAACAGTTATGAGCCACCTTACCTCACATTTATGCATTCCGCTCTTAGAAATTCTGGTCCGGAAACAACCCCAAGTGAAGGAAGTATACGCTTTGATGACGGAAGCTAGCGTGGACGATATAGTCAAAGTAGAATGTGCATGGGCAGTTAAACTTGGAAATCAAGATGTGGACTTATGTAGGTCCCTTGAATTGTCCAAAATATTAATTTTGACTGCTAACCTAAAGTTTAAAACCATATATAGATTATACTTTACACCGGCCAAACTTTGGACCTGGGGGTAGAGGGAGTCGAACGAATGCCCAAGATGTGGGCAAGGCCCAGCCGATATGATTCATATGTTCGCTGAATGCTCGGAATTGGGGCTGGTAAAAATGGGGATTGAATCCTTCCTTAGCAAGACTATTGGATGCTCAATCATATTAACTCCTACTTTAATAATGCTGGGATGGGATGAATCCCTGCAGCTAGAATTAACTGAGGTCTACTTCTGCTTCATGGTAAAGGCAGCTCTGCGTATAATGATAGCCTCCAAATGGAAGGATATAAGGCTTGGTATGCTAGATATATTTAATTTAGAGATTACGCTATACAAGTCTAAGGGGAGCAGAGCTAGGAAAAAAGGGCAGCAAATCTGGGACCCTTGCTGGAGCTGCCGAGACAGGGATGGGGATGGAGGTGGGGGATAGGAGGGGAGGGGGGAGGGGGAGAGGGGGGGATGCTGTGAATAATTAAATGTTCATGTTTGGTTTTTTGTTGTGTCTCTGCTCCAACTCTCTCCCTCTCTGCGCTCCCGCTCCTCCCATATTGTCATATTCTCTTCCTTCTTTCCTCTTCTTTGGACTTTTTCATTTTTGTTTCTTTATGTTTTTTTTGTTTCAAACAACGCTTTAATTAATGTATGATGTTTTTTTCTGTTTTCATTATATATGGGTTCTTTTGTATGATTATGAACTTTATATATCTTTCCTGAAAAAAATAAAAAAATAAAAATAAGTGACGGGAGCTCTGGTCAGACTATGTTCACTTTGCACTAATTTGTACATTTTATTAAAAATTTTACAAAGCAATTGCTACTTCCCATTATTAAAAAGCACAACATTAGGAACTTAAAAAAAAAAAAAAAAGTTCGGGCGGCAGACCTGCCAGTAAAAGAGCCAATAGTTGGTTCAACCCTGAATGGAATGTATTACTAGTTTTGAGATATGGAGTCAATACAAAAGGCTCCCTACTGTTATTAGTCCCCGGTGTGTTATACATAAAGGTGTGTGTGGAAAGGAAGCAAGATTGTTAATGCTACTAAGTCAATCTACATCACATATTACATCACTCATGAGATCTTCTATGACATCATTGGTATTATCTGCGGAACATTTGCTGTGAAATTATTGATGAGAAAACTGTGCATGGCAGGGGTGCAAGTTACAGTTACCCTAGGATAAGAGGTATAGTTACTTAAGATAAATCTAACTGTAGCTGCTGAATGTAAATGGTTTTGTGCGTGTCAATTCTTTACCTAACTATAATGTCCCTGTAACCTTTGTTGTTTTTAGTGAATTTCAAAGGTTTTTTAAATTCTATTTCTAAAGTATAATGTCTCTGTAACCTTTGTTTTTCACTGAATATATATAGATGTATAAAAAAGTATTTTTAATTATGATTACATGTTTGGGGTGATGATTTATATTTATTTTCAGATTGTAAAATGATTAGAGTGTTGTTAAAATATGTATACATGTTTTTCATATTTTCTTCAGCATGAAATGTTTTAATATATACATTTTTATGATATTAATGTAGTCGATATTGTAGTAGGCGATATTTTTGACAATATGTTTATTTAAAGTTTACAATACTTTTATTTGTGATATTTTTCGTTATTGGAAATACTGAAAATTGATATGTTCAACAGTGATATTTTGGTTCTCGATATTTCTGATTGTATTAGTTAAGTATAGGCCAGCAATATTTTTGTGAACACTATTTAGTTTCTGATATTTTTGTGACTCAATATTGTGCGCATCGATAATATGTAATTGATCCTTTTTCAATGTATGGGCATGAGGAACATTAAACTTTCCTTTGTACTACTTTTAAATACCATGCACCCTGCCTTATGGTCAATAAGGCATACCTGGAGGTGATTCAATATTTCAATGGAAGGTTTAGGCCTGTCTGAAGGGTTTATTTTGTCAGGTTGAATTTGCAGTTTAAAAGTGCACAGACAGGCTACAATTGTAGGCCTGCATGCAGGCTTTAAAGTCCTTGGACTGCACCATGTGATCAGCCCACTGGCAGCATTTAATTGACAGGCCCTAGGTACACTTGACACCATACACTAGGAACATATCAACAAATTTAATAAAACAATCAAGTATATACCAATTTTACTGTGTTAAAAAGAGGAGCAAGCACTTTACAGCTGGTTAGCAGGAGTAAAGTGCACAGAGTTCGATGGACAGCAAAAATAGGATTCCGCAAAAATCCAAAAACAATTCTGAGTGATCCTGTAGAAAGGGCACATTTCCAACAGGACAATTTATCAAACGTTCATGAGCCACTTGTTAGCCTAGCCACTGCACATACAGCCACTTTGATTAGAATTCCTTTGGCATTCTCCTCCACATATGGTGCTGTATGTCAAAGGTGAATTTACCCTTGAGTTACATACTGGGAGGTGCAGGCCCTGATATGTAACAGTGTTAACTCTTTATAGAGAGAGACAAATGAATGATTGTTCTTGCTTGCTGTTTGTTGCAGGCCCCATACCAAGACAATCAATTTGTTTTTGTGGATCTAATTTTACTTTGCCTTGCACAAAAAACATCCTCAACCTGACATTTCAGTTGAGGAATGGGATTGAATCACGAGCTGATGGTGTATGTCCCTTTAGAAAATGAATTGAAGTTCAGATTCTTAAACAAGAAGAAGTCTAAGGAGTTTTTTGCATCCCGCAGTGGGGGGTCATAGTTTCTGAATAGAATATATGATGAGCCCAGCTTGGACAGGGATGGAGAACTTTGAGGGAGAGAGAGATCTGAGGAAACAGTGTTTTATGCAAGTTGATTTTTAAGTGATATAGGGCCCGATGTAGGTAAAACTCATTTACCGATTTTAAAATACCGAGTTATACCGAATCGGTATTCTGAAATCGGTAAATGATATGTAGATAAAAAAAATCGTAAAAATACCGATTCGGTAACAATCGGTATCGTGTTTCTACACCTACCGATTCGGTTACACTCGAATCGGTATTTCCCGATTCGGTATGTCCCGATTCGGTATATCCCGAATCGGTAGATACCCAATCGGTAGATACCGAATCGGTAATGGCAATACAACCGTATGGGCCAAAGGCCCATAGGAAGGCATTGTCAAAACCGAATCGGTATTTCCCGATTCGGTAAATACCGAATCGGTAAATACCGATTCGGTAAACACGTGATCGGCAAACAAGGAAGTGAAACTAATGAAAGCAGCCAATGAGGTGGAAGCACCCTCCCCCACCCTAGCAGGGAGTGGCTACCCAGGCAGGTGCAACTCATCAGAACTTTCTGGAAAGGAAGCCAGAGCTGAACAGGGAGAGTGAGCAGCAGACAGAGTTTTGGGAGTACTGTGTACACAGTCAAAATGGCAAGCAGCTCTGAGAGCCAGAAGGCTGACAGGAAGAGAAAGGTCAAGTTCAGCAGCTTGGAGCTGAAAGTATTGGTGGAGGAGGTGGTGATGGTACACAGGCAGCTGTATGGGAGGCTGTCCCTCACAGTCCCAGAGTCAACGAAGAGGAACCTGTGGAGTGCCATCAGCGAGAGGGTGAATGCAGTTGGAGTGACCCCCAGGACCATGGATGACCTCAAGAAGAGGTTCTATGACATCAGGAGCCTCACCAAGAGGAAACTGGCGGAGATCAGCAAGCAGGCAGGACTGACCGGTGGCGGCTGGAACCCCGCGCCCCCCTCACTGAACTGGAGGAACTGGTATCGACAACTATCACGAGGGAGAGTGTGGTCGGAGTTGGGGACCTGGACAGCTCAGCCAGAGCCAAAGCTAAAGGTAAGAAGCATGCACAGCATGACACACCCTACCAGACACCTCCCCATTGGCCCCCATGTACAGCCAAACCCCAGTCCAGTACTGCTAGCAATATAAATGTGCAATTCATGATGGGAAATGTAGCCAGATAATGTAGGAACATTTTACAGTGCACATGACACTGCAATGCACCTTAAGAAATAAACTGAGTAATGAAATTGACTTGTGCAATGCATTTATTGTAGTGACAGGAAGACATTTCCACTCAGTTGACAAATGCTACTTTATTCCTAGGGCCACCATCAGGTAGTGGAGCAGCAGCTGCACAAGCCTCAGCACCAGCAACAGCAGACAGTGCGGTGGCAGGGCCAAGCAGCATGGCTGAGTCGCAGGAGGTGGAGGACAGCAGCGAGACTGCAATTGAGGATGACTCAGGACATTCCCTCTTGTTTCCCCACTCCCCCCAATTGTCGCATTCCCCAACACTCCAGTTCTCCCCAGAGGACACACCCACACGGTCCCAGCCAGCACCTGCCACAGCTATAGCCAGGAGGATTAATGTGGCCCCATTGTCCATCATGGAGGGAGCTGCGGGTCAGGCACCAGATCCCACACCTGTGGCACAGCAGCCCATACAGCAGACCAGCACCGAACGCCGCCGTCCACGCACTTCCAGCAGTGGCAGTGCTATTCCATCACGGGAGGGCAGCGTCTTCCAAGGGCTAGAGGGGAGCATGGTCCGGATACAGCGTATGCAGGCCAAATCCATCCTTGCTTGTCACCGCCAATTGCGACAGCACAACCTGCAGATGGGGGAGTTGACAAAGGGGATTGTTGACTTAGTTGCAACCAACCGGGAAATAGCCACAGGTATGGGCAGAATGACAACTGCCATGACACAGCTGTGTGCAAAGTTAGACCAACATGAGCACATACGGCGCAGGGATGCCCGAGTACGCCGAGGGGCAAATATGGAGGAGTGCCTCACTAATAACACTGCTGAGGTGACCAGGGGCATGGCCCGCATCACCAGTGCCATGGAGGCACTAATTATTTCTAACACTGTTGTGAATCCTGCCCTGGACGTGGCAGAGGCTGGGGACAGCAGCAGCCGCAGCAGTCCTGCCAGCGCAGTGTCCGAGCCGCGCCGGAGCACCAGGCGCTCGGCAGAGGCAGCCGGACATGCAGAAGGGGGGGAGGCGCATCCCAGTGGGTCTGCAAAGCGCAGCAAGAAATGAGACTGCCATTGTGGGTGAGGCAACCCGGCACATTTCCTGACCACATTTTGTTGTTATTATTTCTATTGTTGCACATCAGTGCTGTCACGTTATACCGAAAATTTAAATTTGCATTTCTTGACATACTCAACGTGTCTGTGCATCTGTACTCACTCAGAAATAGTTGTCTGTTATCTCCTCACGTCTGTACCTGCCATCACTTGGTGTAGACACTCCAGCAGGTTGTGGTAGTGGCACAGCAATGTCATCGTCGGGGTCCTCGTAGTCAGACAACTCTACCTCTGTGCCCTTCTTGACCGCAAGGTTGTGCAACATTGCACAGACAGCAATCATCTTGCAGCAGGTGATGGGGGTATATTGTCTAGCACCTCCGCTCTTGTGCAGGCATCTGAACCTGCTCTTCCAGATGCCGAAGGTCCGTTCTACTACATTCCTTGTGCTTTTGTGTGCACGGTTATACCTCCTTTGGCTGGGTGTTGAGGGGTTGAGGTAGGGGGTGAGAATAAATGAGCGGAGGGCATATGCACTGTCGCCTAGAAGAAAAAGGGGTAACATTACTCACATGCATACATGTACTTGACACTGCTATTTAGGTTATGGGGGTCTGACACTGTGTCTTACCTAGGAGGTATCCTTCACCGAATTCCCCTGCCGTCAGCCGTGCATAAATTCCGCTATTTTGAAAGATGTAAGAGTCATGGGTACTCCCTGGGAATTTTGCTACCACGTCAGTGATGACACACTTGGCATTACAAATCACCTGCACATTTATGGTGTGCGTTGACTTCCAATTACGGTATATGTATTCCGTGTCAGCAGGGGGACAAATCGGAATGTGTGTGCCATCTATGCAGCCAATGATGTGGGGGAATCTTGCCATCTGGTAGAAGTCTGCTTTTGTCTGTATCAGTTCTGCATGGGTTGCAGGGAAGGAAATGTATTGGTCCATCCTTTGTATCATGGCGTCTAGGAACTTGTGGAAGAACCGGGACAGGCAGCTCTGGCTCACCCCTCCTACCGCAGCTACTGCACTTTGATAGCTGCCAGACGCAAGCAGGTGTAGGCTGCATAGCACCTGCACGTGCACTGGGATTGCGTGTGCCCTTGGGGTGGGGTGCTGCAACAGGGGTTTGAGGTCCCTAATGAGCTCTAAGATGGTCTCTGGGTCCAGCCTGTACCTCTGTAGGATCTCTGCATCTGTCTGCATGAACAGGGTGATCCGCTGTCTATACACCTGCTCCTGTCTCAGCCATTCCCTCTCTCCATCCTGCTGTAGCCGTAGCCGTCTTGCTATGACATAAAAAGCTGCCATGGTGCAAGCAGAAATGCATTTTGGGTCCTTTTTTATAGGTTGCACCTGGTTACCACCTGATTCCAATCTATGGTAAATACCGATTCTTAAAAACCGAAATTGACGCTAAATCGGTATTGCAGAGCTTTCCTAGATCTCAATCTTCAGTTTTTCACACAGAATCGGTTTTATACCGATTCGGTAATTTTCCCGAATCGATAAATTTACCGATTCGTGTTTTTTTTTTCGATTTTGTGTTTTTCCGATTCGGTATTCTACCGAATCGGTGATTTTTCCGATTCCCAATTTTTTACCGATTCGGTTTGTTACCGAATCGGTATATTTGCCGAATCGGGGTAATTTCCGATTCGGTATTCTGCCGAATCGGTAATTTTTCCGATTCGGTATATTCAACGAATCGGCCGGTTTTGGGACTGCTACATCCCGATGGCTCGATACCGATCGGTAACGGCCGAAAATACCGATTTTCGGCCGTTACCGACCGACCTACATCGGGCCCTAAGTCCTATCCAGGAATAGCATTCAGTCAGAATTTGGGCTATAATTCAAATGATTTGGGGGAGGAAATCCTCAAATAGAGCAGAGTGTCAACTTGAATATTTGAGGGAGTATGCAGGCAATTCCATATTAAGATTGAAAAGAGTGGCAGGGAGTATAAAACCTTGAGAAACACTTTTGTGGGATATTAAGGGATATTATTGACTGTTCACTTTAACCCCATTCTATCTGAAAACAAATTCTGGGGAGCAGAGTGATTTACTGTGACAAAAGCTACAGAAAAGTCCAGGACAATGAGGAGGCAGGAGTAATTGTTATCTAAAATGTGAAGTCCACCATCATCTGTTTTTAGAATTGTGGTCTCCATGCTACACCCAGAAATAAAGCTTTATTGAATCTCATCTAGGAGACTTCATCATCATCTTCAGCTATAACAAGATTGACATTGGCTTCCAAATAGATTTCCAGGAGTTGGGCAAGGTTGGATAAGTCAAACTGTAGACACAAATGATTCCGTTCATTATGGTGCAAATTGGCCTTTTTAGAGGGGGAGTTCTGACCTATTCATAGATCTTCTGGAACTGTGTCACTGTCATTTGGAGCTGTTAATTAGTTTCATCCAGAATGGGGTTCGGAATTGCTTATCACTTCAACATGTGTTGAGGGAGTTTAAGGAAATTAGAAGATTATCCGCAATGGTGTTAAACATTTCCCGGCATGTGAATTCTATTAAAGATGACCATGTAAGATTAGACTTCTTGACAGTTTTGCAGCGCTCCAGAATTATCAAAGCGTTTTTATGGAGAGTTCTAATTTTATCCTCTAAAAAGCAGAAATATAAATGTTTTCTATGAAGTGATGAGTGTTCTCTTCTAAAAGAGGCTGAAAAGGTTGTGTCACTATATTGAAAAGATTTAACAGCAATTTCTTGTTCAGTCTGTCTTTTTGTTATTGAAAGCAAATTTGACTTTACAATGATGTTTGTGTTGCACTCTCTCATTCCTTAGTTATTCAAAGAACTCATGGGAAGTGACTTGGTAAGATACATACTTTATTATTAGGATTTTTTTAATACTTCGGTAGAATTTTTTTTGGGCTATCATTCTTTTTAATTTTTTCGGGGCCTAATATTTCCCTGAATACTTTCATGGTCTCTGAGTATTGAGTCACAAGCCAATTGATTTTTTGGTCTAATACAATGGAATCTAAAATCCTTCTATTAGCTAGGGTGACAAGACTGATGTTATTATTGTTGTTCATTCACAGTTTGGAGCTCTTTGTTAGGGCTGTGCTCCCATCTTTGGTGGGAAAGAGAGACTGGGATAGGGAAGTGATCTGACAAATCAAGATGCATATGTGTCTCAATATTAAGCATAATTTCTATTGTAAAAAGGGGGCCTTCTGAGTGGGTAGGAAATTGAGACAATGGTGTGTAGTATATAAGAATGAAGAGAGCTGCTGAAAAAGATGGCTCCCTTAAATGTTCCAAGTGTAAATGTAAGTCACTGATATTCTTACCCACAAGAATTAAGTAATCACTAATGAAGATTTTGTAGAAATATTTGGTCATTATCTAGATGAAGGCATATGACATGTAACTTTTATTAAGCCAGAACATTTTATTTCTAACTGACACATAGTTACACCTCTTTTGTGTTTGCAACTGAATGTATCAGACCCTGTTCATGGGACCTCAGGGCAAGCACTGGCTACTGAGCTCAACTGCAGGGGTTGAGGTCATGTGCCTCTAATGTTTCGGGCTCTGGCCTACAGTGGATATACAAACTGGGCCAAGTACAACTCCTCCCATACTTGACTCTCAGTGGTACCGATGGAGAGCAGTCATAAGTTTCTCAGGGAGATAGTGTGGGAGCGCTCAAGCTTGAAAAACAAAAAATCACTAAACTCAAGAAGAGAATGTGCAATGCAGTGCCTTTCCTTACAAGAGAGAGATGTACTTAAATACACTCTAGAATAAAATATTACACACTACTCAACTGAAGCTGTTTAGTGTCTGGGTGCCAATTACAGCAGTGTTGTGTTTCTTCAAGCTTTCGTCCTGCTTTATCCATGGTCTAGGTTCTCCCTAGGCTCTGGGCAATCACCTAATTCCATAGGGTATAAAGCAGTACCATGAATTAAGCTCAGGAACAGTCGTTCAGTTTCACTTCAACATTTCTTACCAGTCAATGATAGAAAGAGCCCCGGAGGTCAGCCTTGCCAAACAACCTTGAGTTGCATCTGCATACTCTAAGAGTGAGCAAGAGTGCTGAGCTGCAGCTCCTACATCTTCCAGCCTCAAGTGCTGTGGTAGCACAAGGTAGTGCGTACCTGGATGGATCCTGAAGTGGCAGGATCAGAGATGGCTGACTTTAGTGTCTCAGCGATGGGCCCATAGCAAAACCAGCAGGTCCTTGCTGGGGCAGCAATTAGTCCAGCAACATTTCTGCAGGTACAGCGTCTTCTTCCTGGTCAAGAATGTGTTAGTTGAAGCAGTGCGTGGGATGGGTACAATGGGAAGTTGCATGTCCTGCATGGGATGATCATACATGGCAATTGCGTCACACACCAGCTGATTTATTCTGGGAAGATGTTTCCACACGCAAGCCATTCACCACACTTGGCAGTTGCAGCCACACAGACTGATCACAATATTTGGCACTACTGCAAGCAGAGGTTGGTTCCAACACACCATCACAGCCCAACAGAAACACACATAAATAGCAGGCATGGGGTTATGTTGTCACCAGGAAGCAGTGCAGAGAGACTGCTGGCTTTCACACACTGGGGACCAGCAGATTGCTCTCTAACAGTCATCTTTTCTGAGCACCCTAAAACACAGGTAACACACTGCGCTTTTTTCCTTCTGAATAGACCCTCCTCTTGCAGTATTGTCACCTTCCCTTGCCAAGAAGACAGGCAGGCTCTGGGTGCTTCAGGAAAGATATACAGCTCCTTCAGGAAGACACCCACATTTCAGGTGATCTCCCCTCACCTCTGAGAAACTGGCACCATCCGGTTGCATAGTAAACCTCTGAATTCTTTGCTGAACGCTCCATCCTTTGGCCTTAGCGAACTTTGAGGGTGCCATTTTTACATAAGAAATTCAGACAGGGTTTGTGGATCCGCAGTTTGAGCTGTAAAACAGGTTTAGGGTAAGGTCCAGGCTGTTCTCCAGACTCACCCGTTGTGTAGAGTGATGCTTCTCAAAGCTTCTCAAAGCAGGGTTGTCTCCAACAAAAAGCACAAACAATAGAGGCACAAATAGGAATGAGGCTGTACCCTTGACTGTCATCATCTTAGCTGAAGGATTAATCAGAGAAAGACAAAATGTCAGGCTCACCTAAGTATTTTGTCCCCTTGCAGAACAGAGTCTGCAGTCTTACCCCTCACTTCTACCAGCCACCAAATGGCATTGTTCAGGCATACTAAACATCAGCTTCCTCTGGAGCACAATGCCTAGTCAAAAAGCAAAAGAAGTCCTGTCTCCACTCCCCTCACTTCAATGTCTAGGTCTGCTCCCTGCAGCTTCAAGAATGTGAGCACTACATTTGAGCTGTCTGTGAACACAACCTCACCTCTATCTTGTGAAAAGCCAGGCCAGTGGTATGAAAAATGGATCCCACAGGACTCCATTTTCCTGGCTCCCTTGCACACACCGTGCATATGCCATGCAAACTACACAATTCAAAAACTCAGGATGTAAGCCCTATGAAATGGGTAAGCGTATTGAAGCAGAACTTTACACTAGTGGGCAGTAGACCACTCTCCATGACTCAGATAACCAGTATTAGCAAAGCCAATAGGTTTTGCCTCTGGGACCTGTTAGCTTTGCCAATGGTTTGTAGCAATGCTTTACAGCAATCAGTAACAAGCATTTCTTGTTGATGCTTTGCAGCCAGGCCTAAAGGAAAAAAAATATTTTAAAAGTGTGATGACATGAACGCCAGTGGCCACGTCATTTTTGATAACACATTCATGTGCCTATAAAATGACATGGGCAACACTTGTTTTTAGTTACTTATCTGCGATGTATTGGTAAATATGGGCAGGGACAACAGGGAACTTGTTGGGGGAGTGCTTTGGGGGGGTTAAAGTAAAATTAAAGGAAGTAGTGTGAGGAGGGGAAAGGCAGCACCAGTGATAGGGAGCAAAAGGGAAGGTGGGGAGAATCGAACAAAGGAAAGAAAAACACTGGGGTGATAGATTAAGCGCAAGAGGGAGAGAGCAAACCTGAGCATGGGGTGGTGAGAAGAACATGGGCAAGAGAAAGAAGCACAGGGAATATGAAGGAGAAGTACATGAACGAGACAGTTGGAAAACACAGCCACTCTCATGGAGTGCTTACTAAAAAGAAAAAAGTTCTCTAAAACCCTGACTGAGGAAGGACAGAACCAGTCAGTCAGGGCGATGAATGAATGAGTGATGGAGATTTTTTTGGGAAATAATAACTTGATTAGTAGAAACAGTAATTTTACAGCAAACATCCAAGAAGACAATTAAATGTTTTAATGAAAGAATCAATGAATAAAGAATCTATTTTTATTTAAAAAAAGATTCTGGAAGTCTGTGCATTTTGCGGTCCCATTACTGTTACTATTGATCAAGATGTTGTCAACCAAAAAATCATTGGCATGTGGGTGTTGAGTCACATTTTTGTTGCATTTGATGGAGATTTTTTCCAGGTTTTGGAAACTAAGATGGCTAGTCACCAAGACTTGACCACCCCAGTGTTTTGAATAATGAGCAACCCTTGTTTGTTTTGTGTGCGGTATCCTTCTGCCTCAGCCTCTTGTTTGTAAATTGCTTTGAATGATGGAGATTTATAAAGGGCACGTCTACTCAAAAGAGTGTCCCGGCACTGAAGACTACAAGACAAGGTGAACAGCCACACCAGCCTACTAAGATGCAAAAAGATGAGTTTTAAGGGCTTTGAATGGGGAAAGCTCCAGAGGAATCCTATAAAGTGAGAGAGGAAACCAATTCCATGCACCACGGCTAACCCATAAACGTGCGGTCTCCACGTGATGCATGATGAAATCCGGGAATTATAACAAGCAAGGTGGAGGCAGAGTGCAAATCTTTCAAAGGAGAGTAGTGCTTAAATCTAAAAATCAGACATTGCAAACCCTGTTAATGAAAAGTCTGGAAAAGGATGATCAAAGCTTTACACAGAATCCTCTTCTTTATTGGGAGTCAATTTAGCCCCCCTCAAATCATGAGAAAAATACTCTCTCAGTGAAACACTAAGGATCAAGTGGGCAGCTGCATTTTGTACTATTTGGAAATAATCAATCAGCCTATCAAGAAGGCTAAGATAAAGCCCACTGGCATAGTCAGTGATACTCAAAGTACAGCCCGGGTTGCGTTTGCAGCCCTCTTGACCTTTACATGTGACCTGCCCTGGTGAAGAGCAGCATGAGCTGCTGTTCAGTTGCTTAGAACTAATATTCAGGAAACAATGGTAAATAAATGGGTAAGCATTTATTAACCTGCAAATAAATGCTTGCCCATTTATTTTTATTTTTTTACCTCCTTACACAATCCCTGACCCACACAGACCTATTACCGCCACAATGCTGGCATTCGTGTGGCCCTCGGTCACACCACAGATCATACTTTGGCCCCTGGGCAAATGTTTGCGAGTACCCATGCCATAGTCCAATCTTGATGTAATCAGTTCATACACAAACGTTTTATGTGACGTCGTGGGCAAGAGATCCAGAACTTTTTGCAATGATCTCAGGAATGAAAGCAGGAGGCAGCAAAAGAATTAATTTGTGGAATGAACGACAATATGTCATCTATTTTTACCCCTAAATTCCTCACAGAAGATGCAGGCATCGGAGAGGGAGGCAGAAACTGGGACCATCAGCTGAACAGCCATGCTCTTTTATTATGTGGCCAAACAAGGTAATCTCAGTTTTATCAGCATTACATCGCATATGGTTCTCTCTGAGTCCATTCAAGAGGCCAGTGATGCCTGATTTCAGTGCCTCCACTGGGAAAGGGGAAGAGGCATCTACTGTTAGAATAAAGTGTGTATCATTGGCATGTGAAATTGTTCTAAGGCCAAAACGATCCAATCATCTCGGCCAGTGGGGTCAGTTAAAAATAAAACAACATAGGACTAAGTGAATACCCGTGGGGCACTCCGAATAACAATTTCCTTGCTGAGAAAAGGCAACAGACAAGCCATACTTGGTTTTCTCCTAAAGGGAAGGATTTTAGCCACCCCAAGCCTTATCGCAGATACTGACCTCCGATTGGCGTTGTAGTAAGGTTACATGAGGGACCGTATCAAACGCCGCAGGCAAATCCAGCAGAAGAACAGCACCATCCCATTTATCCAGTTTGAGTGTATTAGTCCCTGGTATTTCAAGAACAGCTGTCTCTGTGCTGTGGCCTTGGTGAAAGCCAGACGGCATTACAGTGAAAATGAGAGATGGTTTCCAAATATGTTGTCTAGTGGGTATTGATAAGTTCTTTCAGGATTTTAGAAGCTGCCAGCAGAAGGGATTATGGGTCAGAAATTAGCAAAAACCTCTGGGTGGTAGACAGTTTTTCTAACGAAGGGGCTGCTTTGGCCCTTTTCCAGCCACAAGGAATGCAAGCTGAGGACATTAAGCTGTGAAAAAGTTGCTGAAACACTGGTGCAATCACTTTGCTTTGTATAATGGCAATGCTCCACGGGAATGAAAAAGTAGAGCAAGTAAAGAAATCAAATGAGATGCAAGCAAATGAGAGTGACATTAAAGTTGACTAATGGCAAGCAAGGAGTGGGCTGAAAAGCCCCTGAGTTTGGCAAGCCAACAATAGTTATTTCACAACCAAACAGCTTGTGTTGCCTGGTAGGCTCGACCTGAAAATGTCTGATCCCTCTAGGGGTCTCCACTGCTCATGTGCTAAACCTGTGACGGGGACAGTTGTCAAATGTCAGTAAATGAGGGCCTACTTGCTGTGCTTGCTCTGAGCATAGGACAGGTCCAGGACTTTCTCCCGTCAGGAACAGGCCTAGGATTCTGCACACACACTAGATTAGAATGGGCATAAGAGCCAAAATCAAGTGACGATCCAAAATAAATGGAGTCGGGCACTCAGGGTAGGGGAATATGCCTGTACAGCGAAACAGTCAGAAAACTGCGGTCTTAACCATGCATGTTCCGACTACGCCAGCTCAGCCTCGCTTGCCTTAACCACGCATATGCCTTCATGCATATGAAGGGTTAAGGCAGTGCGAGGTCTAGCTGCTGGCTGCTGCAGGCAGCAGGGTTGGAAGCAGGAAGACCTCACTAGGTAGAGAGCTTTAGTGAGGTAAGTGGGGCTGGGCTGGGTAGTTTTCTGGGCTGGGGAGGTCGGGAGAAGTTTCCTGGGCTGGGGTTACCAGGGTAATATTCTGGGCTGGGGGTCAGTGGTAGTTTTCTGGCTGGGGGGTTGGGGTAGTCTTCTGGGCTGATGGTGGGGTAGTTTTTTGTTCTGGGGCGTCGGGTTGTTTTCTGGCTAGGGGGGTCAGAGTATTTTTCTGGGCTGGGTGGGTCAGGGTAGTTTTCTGGGCTGGGGGTCGGAGTCTGGGCTGGGGGGTCAAGGTAGTTTTCTGGGCTGGGGGGGTTGGGGGTGATTTTCTTGGCTGGGCTGGCCTGGGCGTCCGGGGGAAGTTTTCTCAGTGGAGGGGTTCGGGGGTAGTTTTCTGAGCTGGGGGTTTGGGGTCGTTTTCTGGAGTGGGGTGTTCGAGCTACTTTTCAGGGCTGGGGCGTCGGAGCTACTTTTCTGGGCTGTTGGGTCAGATGTAGTTTTCAGGGCTGAGGGGGTCTGAGGTAGTTTTCAGGGCTGGGGGGTCAGTGGTTTTCAGGGCTGAGAGGTCGGAGGTAGTTTTCAGGGCTGGAGGGGGTCAGTGGTTTTCAGGGCTGGAGAGGTCGGGTAGTATTCAGGGCTGGGGTAGGGTCAGGTAGTATGTTTTTTATCAGGGGTTAGGGTATTAGGCCTAAGAGCAGTGGAAGGGGTTGGAGTTGTTTTAGGGACAGCGCGAGGTGGGAGGTGTTGGTGATAGTGTTTGTTTAAGAGATAGGGTTTTAGCCCTCAGGGCAGTGGAGGCAAATGGGTAGTCATGGCAGTTGTTAGGGCTTAGGGGAGGGAGGGGCACTTTTCAGGGCTTGGGGTGGCAGGGTAGCTTTTTAAAATAGGGGGTTGGGGTTTAGGCCTAAGGGCAGTGGAAGGGAATAGGGTAATTTTAGCGACAGCGCAAGGGGGTGGGAGGGGGTCGAGATAGTGTTTAAGGGTTGGGGACAGTGTGGGTGTTAGGAGGGAATCGGGGATTTGTACGAGGGGAGGGGGGCAGGGGAGTTTGTAGCTTAGGGTGGGGGAAGGGGGTTCAAAACCTTAGCCCCGCATTACGTTTCATGCCTTTCCCACAAAATTACATGGTAAAGGCATGCGTGGTAAAGGAATACATGGTTGAGATGCATTTGTGGTTTAGGCTGTGTGGTAGAGCCACGGGTGGTTTAGCCATGTGTGCCTCTATCATACAACCGCCTGTACACCATGCACAGGATATTTCTCTCCCAGCAGTAGTTTATTGTTTGGCCAAAACTAAAGTTAATTGCTCAATAGAGCTTATTATTTAACTGAAATATTGTTTCCCAACTGTACTTTAGAAACATGTTCCATCATGACTGAGTAAACAAAATATACTCAATTATGAAAAAATGTTGTCTGCAATATTTCCTCATTGCAAAAGTGCAGTAAAAGATTGAGTCTTTTTCACACTCACATACACACTCATTCACATAAGCACACAGTTGCTGATTGGCCAACGAGATCTTCCTGTCTCTTCCAAGTTTCCATAGATGATAATAATTAAGTTATAAAGTGTTCACCAGATGTTTTTACTTTCAACTAGCAAGAGAGATTTCCTGGCATCTGTGTTCAATCATGAAAAGGGAGGAAGAGAGGAGAGGCAGGAAAGAAGGACTACTTACCAACACAGAATGAGAAAGAAGGGTTGTTAAATCTGATCTGTTTTCCATCTTAGCAGCTACTCGGTCCTTGATATCTGGGACTTAGCTAAGGAATGAAACACCAAGGAGCACAGTGGTTTTGTAGAAAAAATAAACCGCAGGGGCAGCGATGTTGGCTGAGGCCAGTCTACTGAGAGCGGCTGACGCGGTTTGCAGACACTTTGACAGATGTCTGAATATGCAAGAGATCCTAAAAAGGGGAATCATTTTCCATGGACCAACCAAATGTCTCGCCAGGTTCATACAAACATATAATAAAATAATCTGTTGAAGCCCACCCACAATTAAATGTAATGTTAAGTTAGATGTATTTTATTTGGTTGCCACATTTTCAACATAGTGAACAATTGGCGAAGTTATTAAAATGTGTATATCCACAAAAGATTTCTTATGGTTCAATTTGTGCCAATATTACCTATTTCCATTCTGCTACATTCCATATTAGTTTCTTTAATTACAGATTACATTTTAATAAAGTGGCAATTCCAAATTGCTTTGCCTCTAACAACAGGTTCTTGTGTCTAGATGTTGGCAATGAAGAAGCATGATTTTGCGTTGTATGCTGCATCCGTTTATCTTCATAAGTTTTCGTAGGAGTGCATTATAATAATGAGTAGTACACACTCACGTGTATTCTATGTGACTAATTTAGGTCTAAAAGAGTTTATGCTCAAGATGTCAAATATTTCTGTGTCCCACAGTGTTTCACGTGTATTAAAAATGTAACAGCTTCGAACATCATATCGATACCCAAGTATAACCTATCTTTTAGACATGTTTTGTGAAATAATCTAACGATTTCATTGTAATAATGATTCATGATGTTGAGAATTATGATATAATGGGGCATATTACCAAGAAGTGCGTTAGTACACGCACAACGCACATCCCCATATCGCCGGCTATCGCCGGATTTCATCGCCTTTTTAGCGTGCAATTATCAATGCGCATCAAGTAGGCGAATTGCAATCCGGGGATAGTCGGTGATATGGCACATTAGCGCATGAAAACAAACGTTGTTTTCACGCGCTAATGTGTTCCTTGATAATATGGGGGGTGGATTCAGCTTTATGATCCACACCCCATGTTATCAATGCCTAACGCCTGGTCAGAGCAGGCGTTGGGAGACCTGCGATAAACGAGTTTATCGCAGGTCTCCCTCTCCCAACGCCTGCCTAGGTAATAGGGTGTTCCCACCTCCATCCACATTTTACATGTGGTTGGACGTGGGAACGCCCACTTTGCATGTCATTAGCGATGTTTATCGCTGACATGCAAAGTGGGCTTGCGCCAGGCTTTAAAATGCCCTTGTTAATAGGGCTCTAGCAGTATCGCCGCTTTCTCGGCACAATTCACCGAAAAAGTGGCGATACTTGCCCTTGGTAATATGCCCCAATGTGCTTTATGAGTCACAAAGAAGCTGCATGCTACACTGTGTGGTGTTAAGTTAGCCTCATGGTAGGCCTGAATATTGTTTAATTTGCCTCCCGATCAGTGTTAAATGTTGCTTTTGCTTGTACTGTGAAATGTTGCATGTATTTATATTCCCACTTCAGGTGGACAAGACATTGCTAGTTTAGAGAAGGGCCTATTGTTTAGTCGATAGCTAGGCCTGGGAAGGAATGTAATAACGAAGAAAGGATGAATTCTTGTGGGAGACGGAGATGGTACCAAAGATGTGTCGGAAGTTTACTGTGTGAAGCAGGAGGTGGCGAAAGGAGTCGATGAAGGCCACTGGCATAATTCGAAGTTACCCAAAGGCTGTAGTAGGGTCCTGAACTGGATTGCTCCTTTTGTACTACTGAATTTAGGGACAACTGACACTTCGCTTGCACACGCTTTGAGGTATGGACCTCTCCTGGTGATTGTGACATTAGGCCACATGACCATAGTTATCGTTTAAAGATCGACACTGTTTGAAACTGTATACTGCCAATATATTCTTTGAAATGTGAACGTCTGTGTTCAGCTTGTTTGAACTGAAAAACATGGGAAACGTGTGTTAAAAGAAAGGTTTGAAAGAAATGTTGGCTTGGATTGTATTTGGAATTACATGGGCCGACAGACCCCCTTCAGAGGCTAGAGGATGTGCACCTTGGACTGTTGAACCAAGGGGGTCACAGTTTTGTTTGAACTGCGGCAATGACCTCACTCAGGACATGACACTATTCAGTGTGGCAGGCCTCCACAGCGGTGCTCATCTTCAGCAGTTGCAGCACCACCTGACGGTCGCAGACAGGTGCTATATTTTGACAGTTGCAAACTCTGGACTGAATTTGAAGCATGTGTTCATTTTTAGCATCGAGCGTGGGAGTGCATGCGCCAGCGCATGGGTCTCACTTGCAAGATAATGTTGTATGCAAAAAAGGTTTGGAGTCCCCCACTGCTTTCCCATGTGTCGGGTACACATCATTCTTCTTTGCAGCCTCCTCAATTGGCTGATACAGCCGAAACCTACCTTCCAATCCGTTCTGTGGAGCAAGGACCAAGCAGAACATTGATTTAAGTTAATCCGTGCCCGTCCGTTCCTCTCTGGATGCTGCCTACAGTCCTAAGTGCCGATAACGAGGTTGTCGAACTGTATACATACATTGTAGTGATGCCAATTGGGTGTTCTTGTATATGTTAAGTAAACTGAAAAATAAAGTTTAAAAAAAAAAAGTTAATCTGTGCCCGTATGCTGCTCCAGACGTGATTGAGATACTATTTTTCTTTATTGATGATGGACACTCCATGCTCCCACGTGCACTTTAAACAGGTGTATAACCCGCAAACTGGCATACCAACGTCAAGACAAGAAACAGACTAACACGTAATTATAGAAAGGCAAATAGTAATACAAAATTACAAGAGTGATAGAGAAGACTTTCATGTCCTAGAGAGCTCTTATTTATCCCTGTTTAGAGGCGCAGAGGCTAGGGATTTTGCCCAGTGGTCTAGCAGTGCAAAAACGCAAGTCATTGGCTGACTATGAAGTAAGAGCTGTACAATTATACAAATATTAAAACAATGATATGAATAATGAATTCGGTGTTAATGGCGTAAAATAGGAAGCCTCATCGACACTTTTCCATTTGAAAGAGGCACCAAGCACTCCGTTTACCTGAATATTTCCATAAAAAGCGTTGCATCAATGCAGTGCCTAGAATCCAGTTCTCTCATCATGGTTGGCCTAGGAACTGCAACTGCGTCGTGGAAGTATTTCTATGCCTGTGAGAGCTGCAAAAGAACCGTTTTGATATCCAGTGTCGTGCTGTTTAGCTGAATTATTTGTGTTTGTATTGCAAGGGCTTTACTGCCTTGTAAAGTGGAAATGCGTACAGGTTATCGCAGCTTCCAGATATATAGTGGCAGATTTACAAGCCCCATGCGCCAATTTTGCGCCACTTTTTCCCATGTTAAAAGTGACGCAAAAGTGGCGCAAGGGGCTTGTAAATCTGCCCCATAGTATCTTCTTTTGTCAGGGTTTCCCTGCTTGTTATTGATTGACAAGGCTAGTATTATTTTGTAATAGAATGTCCGATCTGCCAAACCCTCTTGAAGGCACGTAGTGGATTAAGAGCCTGGCCAGTTGTTCACTGACAGACGTGGGCTGCACAATGACCCTGCTAGCCCCGATGACCACCTGACCTCAGCAGTACCCAGCACAACATCACAGGCTTCAAACATGAACGATACAACCAGGTCACAAGTCCTAAAAAAAAAAAGTGAGGGGACTAACCTAGTTAGGCAGCATACAAGTGACATTGCAGCGCACGAAATCACAGCGTGCGACATCACGGCGCATAGCATCACACATGGCATCAGAGGAATTGACATCATAGAAAATGGCATCACAAGTCACAACATTACAGGAAGTGACATCACAAGAAGTGACATCAGATTTAAAGCCCTTACATATATGTTTAGCTGGTCTAGCATGTGTAGGTTTGAGATGATAGGGGACTTCTACACCTTGCTATACCCCTGTTTTATGTAACACATCTTGTTCATTCATTTACAAACTTAAATAATTTACTATACACGTAATAGGCACATGTTGATGTAAAGCGCTCTGATAATCTGCATTGGGATGAGTAGGGCTATACACAGCTGGACTGGCTACCGGGCGTTTTGGTGTGCTGCCGACCTGGGGGCTAATTTCACGGCGGTGGGGGCTGATTTCGTTGATGGGGAACTGCGTGTGTTTTGAAATAAATAAAGCAAAACTATTTTTTTTCAGCACACACAGTTCCCCATCAACGAAATCGGACCCCATCAACGAAATCAGCCCCCAGCTCGGCAGCACACCAAAACGCCCGATAGCCAGTCCGGGCCTGGGGCTATACAAGAAAATATAGTAGTACTTAAATTATTTCAAAGTCTGCTCAGGGGAAGTAAGCTCTATATAAATGCAATTTGTTTTGTGTCAATACTGGTAAAGACCAACACATCTCACATTCTTACAGTGCATGCATATCTCCTAAACAGGGACTGAACAAAGTGAAAAGCTGCCTCTTTTAAGTATGTGTGAAGTGCTAACAAGGTGTGAGCCTTTGTTTCCCTTCTGCTTCATTTGCATCAGGTACAAGGCTTCTGGCTGCTCCCAGCCAAGAGACTGGAACAAAAGGAGCCTGATGACCCCTCAAATTTGGCTTTTGTTGGGGGCCCAGCAGGAATCTTAAAAAAGAAAACACCATCCCTTCCCTGCCTGCGCCTTGTTGCTTGTTGCAGAAGGAAAGCAGACAATGTGCAGGCACTGCTGAAAGTGTCTCAGTGTTTGTAAGTTACACCTGGACAAGTTCAGCACATTATTCAGTGGGGCCCAAATTCTTGGTAGGGTGGATGGTGTTAACACTGCGAAAATAGTGGGTGGATGCCGTCCACCTGCGTGTACCCCAGACTCGTGCCCTGGATACAACTTAGTATGAGTGGAGGAGAGTAGGGAAGTGTGAGAAAGCTTCATTACCAAATTGGGGGCTGTAAATAAAGAGTAAAAGAAATCATTGTCAGGGCTTGTGCTGCCCGGTAAATTCTTGCACTCTGCCGTGCCACCTGTCTCTATTTTTAAGCGTCAAGGATGTCAAGTATTTAAAGAATTCTCCCTAAGCTAATTTAGAGCGGACTGTTTATGTATCAGACACTGTCCAAACTTAAACAGCAGACTCCGAAAAGGTCCGTTAAGTCCCCCTAAAGACTCTCAGTTTACTAAATACGCTCTTGCTCGGGACTAGCGGGCACATGCATCATTGGTTTTTGCATTCGCAAACGGTGCGAATCGGAAAAATCGGCCGTTTGCGAATGCAAAAACCATTTTTGGGATGCATCAAACTTTTTTGCACAATTCGCATTTTTTTGCATTTCTAAAAAATGCGAATGCATTTAAGGAAGCGCATTTGTGCGATTCCTTAAATGCAATGCATCATTTTTTTTTAAATTGCGAATTTGGAAATTGGAAGTGCAAATTAACACGAGGTTGACCCTCGTGTTAATTTGCGAAAATTTTTAAAAAAAGCAAAAAAATGCATTTTTTCAACTTGCATGTTACAGACACACATGTCCTTAGGACATGTGTGTGTGAAACATCCACTTAAAAATACATTTCAGGGGTGCAGGGGGGGTCCTTTGGACCCCCCCTGCACCCATGGAATGCATGAACATTATGCGAATTTTATTTTGCAAATTCGCAATTCCCATTGATTCCTATGGGCCTTTTGGCCCATAGGAATCAATGGGAAATGCGAATTAGCAAATTAGAATTCGCATAATATTTGCGAATCTGTAGAAAATGCGAATTTTACCGAATCGCTAATATTATTAGAAAATATTCATGCATCCCGTTTTGCAAATTCCAAATTGCGATTCGCTATTTTTCGCAATTTGGAATTTGCAAACGGCCGGGATGATGCATGTGGGTGTAGGAAACGTCACTCAGACCAATGAAGAATCAAAGGGGACTTTAGAATCTAATGCCATGGCTTGGGAAAGTCGATGCGCCTCAAACGATAAAAGCACACCTAGCAGATGCGGGACTCAGTGAAGAGGAGTTCAGACAGTGCAATGGACTTCTCTACCATGATTCAAAGCGCTTACAGCCTGATTCATCAAGCTTAATTGCGCTCGCAAAGGGCCAGATTCTGAGAATCTGGCCCTTTGCGAGTGCAATTTTTGCATTTGGGATTCATCATCCCAAATGCAAAATTCGCTATTAAAGAATTCGCATATTTGTGAGGAATTGCATTTAAGGAATCTCTATTTGAGATTCCTTAAATGCAATTCATGAACCATTTTAAAATACCGAAATCGCAATTTTGGCCGCTATTTACCGCGAGGTCAAACCTCGTGGTAAATAGCGAAAACTTAGAAAAATGCATTTAAATGCATTTTTCTAAGTTGCATGTTACACACACACATGTCCTTTGGACATGTGTGTGCGCAACACCATTGTAGATTACATTTCAGGGGTGCTACATGGTGTCCTTTGGACACCCCTGGCACCCTTGAAATCGCTATCTTATTTGCGATTAGCAAATTGCTATTCGCAAATAAGGAATAACTCCCCATTCATTCCTATGAGCCTTTAGGCCCATAGGAATGAATGGGGAGTTATTCCTAATTTGCGATTAGCAATTTGCTAATCGCAAATAAGGAATGTGTAGGAATCGCATTTCTTTATGCAATTTCTACATGAATCCCGTTTTGCAAGTCCTTAATAGCGATTCCTTATGAATCGCTATTAGGGGCTCGCAAAACGGGAGATTTATGAATCAGGCTGATAGTTACTACATCACAGAGACAGTGGTCGTATTGTGGAATATCGCTCTACTGTCAAGTGGTTTGGAGGAAAGAAACTATGTAGCACATGACGACGAGTCCAGTTTGAAAACTTGGCCTTTAAATTAAGAAAATAAATACAATTGAAGACATTTTTAACCGAGAAAACAAGTGCAATATCAACATTTGAAGAAATAAAAGAGCTACATAGCCATTTTAACTCGTCAGTAGTATTTAAAGCATTTCCTTTAAAAACTTGGGTATGTTAAACCTGGTTACAATCACAATATTTTTTTGTGGTCCAACAACGGATATGCATTTCAAAAAACGAATACATGAGTACATTGCTAAACTAACTGCATTGAGACAAGAAGTCCCAATAGTAATATCTAACTTGTATTCTTCCATTGTACACTGAAAGTGTGAGGCAATGTACCCAACTGGAGCCCTATTCGCAAATTAGGTGGTAAAACTACAAGTGACACTGTTATATTATATTTTAGACTTCAGTATATGTGTTTAAGCCAGTGCTTTAAATGGGCCGGTACTCACCGGTACTGAGTACCGGCACTTCTAAATTTTCGGCGCTTGAGTACTGGAACTTCTCTTTGTCCAAAGAGAGTTCCGGTACTCATGCGGATGTAAGCCAAGCTCAGTGAAATTGACATTTACAAAAAGCGCAACACAGCAGACAAGTGGGTCTGTTTTCCTGAAGGACTCTGATCAAGTGCTAATCTCCCCTTTCAATGTGCTAATTGAGCCACGGCCCGTAGGCATTCATTCAGAGTTGGCAGGAAGTTTGGGAGGGGCCAGACTCACACTGTGATGCCTGAAGCAGTGTCCACTCGGGCTCTGTGTGGTCCATAGCACTGTAGGTGTGAGAGCAGGGCCTGCTAACAGGCATATCTCGTGACTCTCAGGAAATCGAAGAGGCAGCTTCCTGCTGGCGTGGCAGACTACAGCAGCACTTGTTTGCAACCAGACTGAGGAGGAAGGTGGCGATAGTGATGTTGTAGCACAGCACGTGGGATCAAAGTTTAGTAATGAGGGCAATAATAATAATAATAATAATATCTTTATTTGGATAAAAAGATGTATCCTTAAAAGAGCGCAACCATAATTCAGACAACAGTACACATTATTAGAGCAAACCAATAAAACAACAATGGTTGAAAAAGAATCTTCCAAATAACGTTGAGCGGGTTCTCATTACATATGGATGATTAAAAAGAGCAGTCAGCGTGGGTTTAAACAAGACATTAAGACAGAAGAAGAGTGAGATACCGACAGTTAACAATGTTGGGCTTGTAAAAGCAATCAAATGTTCTGCAAATAGATACAAGTTATGACAAAATAAAATCAGATATAACTCAGCAGCAACACATCAATAGCAGCAGGTTATGGTAGAATACGGTCCAAAAGGAAAACAAGTTTAGTAGCTTGGAAATAAAGTGCAATATAATTTAAACTCTTGCTTAAATGGAGGAAACATGCATAAAAATACGGTATGCAGAGCGTATGTAGGTTGTGAGGCCTATGTTTAAAGCTGTGTTTTCAGGGTTTAGTGCTGCAATGATTGCCTGTCTACATGACCGAATACCCAACCTGTTCCACTCCGTTTTCAGTTTGCATCTGCGCTGTGGCATAAGGGCGGGGCAGACGCAAACCACGTGCTCCAGGGTTTCAGCCATCTTGCCGCACCCTCCACACAGTGAGACTTCTGACGTACGACGCCAAGAGGGCAGGTCTTTTAAAAATTGCCAGTCACCAAGTCTAATAGCCATGAAGCTAACTTTTAAATAGAGGGAGTAAGTGCAGGACAGGTAGATAACAGGAGATAACCGCCCGTAAGACTTCATACTGCCCATGCGTGTTTGCGTTTGGCAAAATGGGCTTTGTCAATGATAAGAGAGCTTGTTCTGACACATCTCCTAATGCTGGTTTTAAATGCTGTTATGCTAGGGTTGAGGGCCCATAGGTCGCCCGCTGACATTTCGCGGATGGAGTCCTTGAAAAGGCGACCGTACGAGCCCCCTGAGTTTTTCTCGGAGATGTCTAGCCAAACCAGTGACTCTAGTGAGCCTGTGTGTGCTTGTCTAAGTTTCTGGCAGATGTTTAAATACGAGCCGATGTTGGAGACTTCCTAATTTTGTAAGCCGAGTTCTAGTCTGATCTGGGCAGCAGATGCATTTTTTGGCAAATGGAGGACTTTTTTATAAAATTTAGTCACATGTTGGTTTAGGTTGGTGTTTAGCTTGCCCCTGTAAATCTCAATGCCATATGACAAGGACGGCTCAAGTTTTGCTCTCATGACCTCCAATAAGGGTGATAAACTTGGACCAGCCAGATTTTTTGAGAGCTTAGAGAGGGTCACCTGTAGGATCATGGCTTTTGCTGATATCTCGCTACGCTGTTTGACAAAGTTACCCCTAGAGTCAAAGTTAACCCCTAAGTACTTGTAGGTGCCACCTGTCGCAAGGTTTGCGTTGATATACAACCAGCCAGTGCCGACTTTACGTTTTCTTCCAAAAATGACCACTTGGGTTTTCTTTAGATTAACCTCTAATTTGTTCATGGTGGTGTAGTTATATAATTTGTCCAAGAGCCTTTGCAACCCCACCCGTGTGAGGCTAAAGAGAACCAAGTCATCGGCATACAGGAGATTGCTTATTGACGAACCTCCCATCTTGGGTGGATGACTGTTTATTTCATTTAGAGCAGCCAACAAGTCTGCTATGAACAGATTAAAAAGAAGAGGGGCCAACACACATCCCTGTTTGACACCTCTAGTTGTCATGATTTTCCGAGAGAGATGTGTGCCGGACCCCAACTTCACTTGAATCCATGTGCCTGAGTGTAGTTGAATGATTGCCTCCAAAAGTTTGTCCGGGATCCCCTTTTTTAGTAATAAGGGCAACAACTAATGTACGTGTTTCTAAAATACATGTACTGAATGCAGGGCCTGTCCTAGGACTTGTGGGGCCCTGGGCGAAAGGGAAGATGTGAGGCCCCTCTAATTTGCATGCAACATCACAAGAGTGACATCATAGAAAACCAACATCACAAGATATTGATCTTTGTCATTGCTAAGAGACATAGTGTTGATATCAGTAAAATGAATTAAAAGATAAATATCCAAATGAAATACGTCTATCTGTTTTGAAACTGTATTAAGTGGATTACACAGTCACATTGGATAGGAAAGCTAGACACAGGTCTCACAAAGATGGCAAGTCTAACTCCTAGTTAACTGCGTGTTACCAAATTAGTGCATAGTAATAATTATAGAGCAATGCCGAAAATAAATTGAATGGCATCCCTGGTAAAAATTATGCAACAGGGTATAGTTAGATGACGTTGAATTCAGATACAAATCCATTTTTTATTCTTTTTGAGAGCTTCATAAATCAGACTAGAACAGAAAAGGACAGTAAATAGAAAGGCACATAGAAAGACAAGTTCTAGGTTATTCTCATTGGGTGGCTCCCAGGTATTGATTAATTATGTAAAGTTTAGTATCTGTGTGTTTAAAGTAAAGGTATGCTGCAGATTTTAGTTTTCTTTTATACCAAGGTTTTTCATTTGGTGTCAGGCCAGTTGAAAGTGGTAGTGGCAGAATGGCATTATTCTGATGAAAATCCATCATTCGCCCCAAAAAGATGGTCCTATTCATCTATATATTCACAACTTTATGTGGTCGTCAAACTTGAGAAAAATATGGGTTAGGGCAGGAATGTGAAAATAAAAGAAATTGCCATCTTTGTATTATGTCCTGTACACATCTGGAAGTTATTGGTAGAATGTGCCCTGTTTCACCTACCTCCTAATACAAACATACGCATATGACAGGTTATCAGAAAGCTCATTCATAACTAACAGGGAAATAATACAATGCAACAAAATGAGTGTTATACTTACCTTCTCCTTCAGTGGTGACGATCAGGATATTAATCAGGACATTGGAGATCAGAAGTAAAGTTAACTTGTGGAGAAACACAAAATGTGTTTTTCACAAGGCTCTCAGTTTAGAGAAGAGCTGTTATATCAAATGGGGGGACCAGGAGTTGTTAGGTCCAGCATATAAACTTCTTACTATATATAATGGTGCAACAGTTCTTTGAAAAGATCTTCGGTAAAGTGCGCCCTTTTGGGTGCCTGTGGGGCATTGCAGTGCTGGCCCAGAAGAAGATTGCCAGATGATGAAGTATGACCTGCATACAGGTGTGTGAGGGCACTTGCTGCTTTTGCAGCATATTCTCCCTCTGATAAATGGTAATTCTACACCCTTATTCCACCGTCTTTAAAAGGAACTGCATACTCTTGTTGGATCAGAGAAGAGCAGTGCCAAGATTAAAAAAATTGAGAAATACAAATCTGTGCCATGATGATCTCCTAATTGCAAACACAACAGTGATGGACAGAATGTGGATCAATGTCACACATTCACCCCAGTCCAAAGATCTGGGCCCAAATCCATCGTTTTTCCACTCCACACCACCCTGGGTTAGACAATGGCGATATGCAAATCAGCGCTGACCCTGTGCCCCATGGGAACAGTCCAGTCTGAACTACAAAAGCCATGTCCTTCCCAGAACGGAAACAAGCATCCGAGGACCGGCCCGGTTTCGAGGTAACACCTCTCATCAGCCCGGCTAGCTTGATTCCAGTGGTGTGGAGTGCCTGGGACTCACGTCTGAGCATCCCCAGTACACTTAGAGCGGTAATTGCAAACACAACAGTGATGGACAGAATGTGGATCAATGTCACACATTCACCCCAGTCCAAAGATCTGGGCCCAAATCCATCGTTTTTCCACTCCACACCACCCTGGGTTAGACAATGGCGATATGCAAATCAGCGCTGACCCTGTGCCCCATGGGAACAGTCCAGTCTGAACTACAAAAGCCATGTCCTTCCCAGAACGGAAACAAGCATCCGAGGACCGGCCCGGTTTCGAGGTAACACCTCTCATCAGCCCGGCTAGCTTGATTCCAGTGGTGTGGAGTGCCTGGGACTCACGTCTGAGCATCCCCAGTACACTTAGAGCGGTAATTGCAAACACAACAGTGATGGACAGAATGTGGATCAATGTCACACATTCACCCCAGTCCAAAGATCTGGGCCCAAATCCATCGTTTTTCCACTCCACACCACCCTGGGTTAGACAATGGCGATATGCAAATCAGCGCTGACCCTGTGCCCCATGGGAACAGTCCAGTCTGAACTACAAAAGCCATGTCCTTCCCAGAACGGAAACAAGCATCTGAGGACCGGCCCGGTTTCGAGGTAACACCTCTCATCAGCCCGGCTAGCTTGATTCCAGTGGTGTGGAGTGCCTGGGACTCACGTCTGAGCATCCCCAGTACACTTAGAGCGGTAATTGCAAACACAACAGTGATGGACAGAATGTGGATCAATGTCACACATTCACCCCAGTCCAAAGATCTGGGCCCAAATCCATCGTTTTTCCACTCCACACCACCCTGGGTTAGACAATGGCGATATGCAAATTAGCGCTGACCCTGTGCCCCATGGGAACAGTCCAGTCTGAACTACAAAAGCCATGTCCTTCCCAGAACGGAAACAAGCATCCGAGGACCGGCCCGGTTTCGAGGTAACACCTCTCATCAGCCCGGCTAGCTTGATTCCAGTGGTGTGGAGTACCTGGGACTCACGTCTGAGCATCCCCAGTACACTTAGAGCGGTAATTGCAAACACAACAGTGATGGACAGAATGTGGATCAATGTCACACATTCACCCCAGTCCAAAGATCTGGGCCCAAATCCATCGTTTTTCCACTCCACACCACCCTGGGTTAGACAATGGCGATATGCAAATCAGCGCTGACCCTGTGCCCCATGGGAACAGTCCAGTCTGAACTACAAAAGCCATGTCCTTCCCAGAACGGAAACAAGCATCCGAGGACCGGCCCGGTTTCGAGGTAACACCTCTCATCAGCCCGGCTAGCTTGATTCCAGTGGTGTGGAGTGCCTGGGACTCACGTCTGAGCATCCCCAGTACACTTAGAGCGGTAATTGCAAACACAACAGTGATGGACAGAATGTGGATCAATGTCACACATTCACCCCAGTCCAAAGATCTGGGCCCAAATCCATCGTTTTTCCACTCCACACCACCCTGGGTTAGACAATGGCGATATGCAAATCAGCGCTGACCCTGTGCCCCATGGGAACAGTCCAGTCTGAACTACAAAAGCCATGTCCTTCCCAGAACGGAAACAAGCATCCGAGGACCGGCCCGGTTTCGAGGTAACACCTCTCATCAGCCCGGCTAGCTTGATTCCAGTGGTGTGAAGTGCCTGGGACTCACGTCTGAGCATCCCCAGTACACTTAGAGCGGTAATTGCAAACACAACAGTGATGGACAGAATGTGGATCAATGTCACACATTCACCCCAGTCCAAAGATCTGGGCCCAAATCCATCGTTTTTCCACTCCACACCACCCTGGGTTAGACAATGGCGATATGCAAATCAGCGCTGACCCTGTGCCCCATGGGAACAGTCCAGTCTGAACTACAAAAGCCATGTCCTTCCCAGAACGGAAACAAGCATCCGAGGACCGGCCCGGTTTCGAGGTAACACCTCTCATCAGCCCGGCTAGCTTGATTCCAGTGGTGTGGAGTGCCTGGGAATCACGTCTGAGCATCCCCAGTACACTTAGAGCGGTAATTGCAAACACAACAGTGATGGACAGAATGTGGATCAATGTCACACATTCACCCCAGTCCAAAGATCTGGGCCCAAATCCATCGTTTTTCCACTCCACACCACCCTGGGTTAGACAATGGCGATATGCAAATCAGCGCTGACCCTGTGCCCCATGGGAACAGTCCAGTCTGAACTACAAAAGCCATGTCCTTCCCAGAACGGAAACAAGCATCCGAGGACCGGCCCGGTTTCGAGGTAACACCTCTCATCAGCCCGGCTAGCTTGATTCCAGTGGTGTGGAGTGCCTGGGACTCACGTCTGAGCATCCCCAGTACACTTAGAGCGGTAATTGCAAACACAACAGTGATGGACAGAATGTGGATCAATGTCACACATTCTCCCCAGTCCAAAGATCTGGGCCCAAATCCATCGTTTTTCCACTCCACACCACCCTGGGTTAGACAATGGCGATATGCAAATCAGCGCTGACCCTGTGCCCCATGGGAACAGTCCAGTCTGAACTACAAAAGCCATGTCCTTCCCAGAACGGAAACAAGCATCCGAGGACCGGCCCGGTTTCGAGGTAACACCTCTCATCAGCCCGGCTAGCTTGATTCCAGTGGTGTGGAGTGCCTGGGACTCACGTCTGAGCATCCCCAGTACACTTAGAGCGGTAATTGCAAACACAACAGTGATGGACAGAATGTGGATCAATGTCACACATTCACCCCAGTCCAAAGATCTGGGCCCAAATCCATCGTTTTTCCACTCCACACCACCCTGGGTTAGACAATGGCGATATGCAAATCAGCGCTGACCCTGTGCCCCATGGGAACAGTCCAGTCTGAACTACAAAAGCCATGTCCTTCCCAGAACGGAAACAAGCATCCGAGGACCGGCCCGGTTTCGAGGTAACACCTCTCATCAGCCCGGCTAGCTTGATTCCAGTGGTGTGGAGTGCCTGGGACTCACGTCTGAGCATCCCCAGTACACTTAGAGCGGTAATTGCAAACACAACAGTGATGGACAGAATGTGGATCAATGTCACACATTCACCCCAGTCCAAAGATCTGGGCCCAAATCCATCGTTTTTCCACTCCACACCACCCTGGGTTAGACAATGGCGATATGCAAATCAGCGCTGACCCTGTGCCCCATGGGAACAGTCCAGTCTGAACTACAAAAGCCATGTCCTTCCCAGAACGGAAACAAGCATCCGAGGACCGGCCCGGTTTCGAGGTAACACCTCTCATCAGCCCGGCTAGCTTGATTCCAGTGGTGTGGAGTGCCTGGGACTCACGTCTGAGCATCCCCAGTACACTTAGAGCGGTAATTGCAAACACAACAGTGATGGACAGAATGTGGATCAATGTCACACATTCACCCCAGTCCAAAGATCTGGGCCCAAATCCATCGTTTTTCCACTCCACACCACCCTGGGTTAGACAATGGCGATATGCAAATCAGCGCTGACCCTGTGCCCCATGGGAACAGTCCAGTCTGAACTACAAAAGCCATGTCCTTCCCAGAACGGAAACAAGCATCCGAGGACCGGCCCGGTTTCGAGGTAACACCTCTCATCAGCCCGGCTAGCTTGATTCCAGTGGTGTGGAGTGCCTGGGACTCACGTCTGAGCATCCCCAGTACACTTAGAGCGGTAATTGCAAACACAACAGTGATGGACAGAATGTGGATCAATGTCACACATTCACCCCAGTCCAAAGATCTGGGCCCAAATCCATCGTTTTTCCACTCCACACCACCCTGGGTTAGACAATGGCGATATGCAAATCAGCGCTGACCCTGTGCCCCATGGGAACAGTCCAGTCTGAACTACAAAAGCCATGTCCTTCCCAGAACGGAAACAAGCATCCGAGGACCGGCCCGGTTTCGAGGTAACACCTCTCATCAGCCCGGCTAGCTTGATTCCAGTGGTGTGGAGTGCCTGGGACTCACGTCTGAGCATCCCCAGTACACTTAGAGCGGTAATTGCAAACACAACAGTGATGGACAGAATGTGGATCAATGTCACACATTCACCCCAGTCCAAAGATCTGGGCCCAAATCCATCGTTTTTCCACTCCACACCACCCTGGGTTAGACAATGGCGATATGCAAATCAGCGCTGGCCCTGTGCCCCATGGGAACAGTCCAGTCTGAACTACAAAAGCCATGTCCTTCCCAGAACGGAAACAAGCATCCGAGGACCGGCCCGGTTTCGAGGTAACACCTCTCATCAGCCCGGCTAGCTTGATTCCAGTGGTGTGGAGTGCCTGGGACTCACGTCTGAGCATCCCCAGTACACTTAGAGCGGTAATTGCAAACACAACAGTGATGGACAGAATGTGGATCAATGTCACACATTCACCCCAGTCCAAAGATCTGGGCCCAAATCCATCGTTTTTCCACTCCACACCACCCTGGGTTAGACAATGGCGATATGCAAATCAGCGCTGACCCTGTGCCCCATGGGAACAGTCCAGTCTGAACTACAAAAGCCATGTCCTTCCCAGAACGGAAACAAGCATCCGAGGACCGGCCTGGTTTCGAGGTAACACCTCTCATCAGCCCGGCTAGCTTGATTCCAGTGGTGTGGAGTGCCTGGGACTCACGTCTGAGCATCCCCAGTACACTTAGAGCGGTAATTGCAAACACAACAGTGATGGACAGAATGTGGATCAATGTCACACATTCACCCCAGTCCAAAGATCTGGGCCCAAATCCATCGTTTTTCCACTCCACACCACCCTGGGTTAGACAATGGCGATATGCAAATCAGCGCTGACCCTGTGCCCCATGGGAACAGTCCAGTCTGAACTACAAAAGCCATGTCCTTCCCAGAACGGAAACAAGCATCCGAGGACCGGCCCGGTTTCGAGGTAACACCTCTCATCAGCCCGGCTAGCTTGATTCCAGTGGTGTGGAGTGCCTGGGACTCACGTCTGAGCATCCCCAGTACACTTAGAGCGGTAATTGCAAACACAACAGTGATGGACAGAATGTGGATCAATGTCACACATTCACCCCAGTCCAAAGATCTGGGCCCAAATCCATCGTTTTTCCACTCCACACCACCCTGGGTTAGACAATGGCGATATGCAAATCAGCGCTGACCCTGTGCCCCATGGGAACAGTCCAGTCTGAACTACAAAAGCCATGTCCTTCCCAGAACGGAAACAAGCATCCGAGGACCGGCCCGGTTTCGAGGTAACACCTCTCATCAGCCCGGCTAGCTTGATTCCAGTGGTGTGGAGTGCCTGGGACTCACGTCTGAGCATCCCCAGTACACTTAGAGCGGTAATTGCAAACACAACAGTGATGGACAGAATGTGGATCAGTGTCACACATTCACCCCAGTCCAAAGATCTGGGCCCAAATCCATCGTTTTTCCACTCCACACCACCCTGGGTTAGACAATGGCGATATGCAAATCAGCGCTGACCCTGTGCCCCATGGGAACAGTCCAGTCTGAACTACAAAAGCCATGTCCTTCCCAGAACGGAAACAAGCATCCGAGGACCGGCCCGGTTTCGAGGTAACACCTCTCATCAGCCCGGCTAGCTTGATTCCAGTGGTGTGGAGTGCCTGGGACTCACGTCTGAGCATCCCCAGTACACTTAGAGCGGTAATTGCAAACACAACAGTGATGGACAGAATGTGGATCAATGTCACACATTCACATTGTCTCCTAGACAAAATAATGGAAGCAGGGCAAGTCTTATTTCTTCAATTGTTTCTTTTTTACCCTGATATGTCGTTCACTACTAATAATGAAGGTGAACATTTCTGGGAGGAAATTCCTAAAGGTCATGAGGATGTTTTGTCATGTTAGCTAGAATGAACAAGGGCCCCTGGGACTCCAAGTAAAATATTGGGCTTGCATGGAAGGGTGATGCCAGCAAGGCAACACTAGGCAGCACAATTTGCTCGTGTGCTCTCAGGGCAAAAACCTAACAAGCGCTTTGTCACTCACCTTTCCATGTGCAGGGTATCAGTGAGGCTGGGGTCTAAACCAAAATCCGAATAAGACCAGTCCGACTGGTGATTGTCTGCTTTTGACAGCCTTCTGCATTCTGAGGGAGGCTTGTGTGAAGTCCTGCAAAAAATGTTGGCTTCCATTGGGTCCGTAGAAGTAGGTGGAATTTGGATGTTTTAAAGTTTGTGTTGTTTCTACTTATTATTATTATTATTGGGACATTTGTAAAGCGCTGCGTTACGCACACCGGCGTGTCCACGCGCTGAAAGTGAGAGAGGCAGTAAACAGGGAGCACAGTAGCTTAATAATGATTTACTTCACATAGAGGTGGGTTTTTAATTTCGCTTGAAACCTCGCTTCTTCAGGTTCCAGACGCAGATCCACTGGAAGTTTATTCCAGTGGTTTGCCACTAGACACCTGTAAGATCTGCCTCCCATGCGCGCTTTCTTCACCCTGGGGACCCTGAGCAGACCCCCATCGGCGGATCTGAGCGCTCGAGCGGGTATATAAACTTCGACCAGTTTCCTCAGTGGTCGAGGAGCCCTATCATGCAGGATACGGTGACACGTGCAGAGGGCTTTATATTCAACTCTGCGCCTCACCGGAAGCCAATGTAGCTTCTGCAGTGCCGCCATCGAAGGCGCCCTTTTGGGCAGCCTGTGGATCAGACGAGCTGCCGCATTTTGCAGCACTTGGAGGTGAGCCATGCTTTTCTCTGGCACCCCCAGGTAAAGCAAATTCCCGTAATCCATCCTGGCGGTTACCAAAGCATGTACCATGGTTTGGCGAGCTTCCATCGGCAGTAAGTCCAGGACTTTCCTCAATCTTTTCAGTACCCCAAAACATACGCCAACCACGCGGTTGATCTGGGGCCCGAAAGTGAGACCTGCATCGAACCATACCCCTATATTTTTTGCCTCCTGACAAGGGGTCGGGGTTGGTCCTAGACAGGGTGGCCACCATGCATACTGAGGTTGTCATCCTTGATTTCTCTTCGGCTTCCTTCCTCCTTCATCAGGTGAACTTTTTTTTTGCATTAGGCCATATCTCTACCTCTAAATAAATAAAATAGTGCATGGCTACAGCTTATGTCACCAATTACAATTCTAGCGATTTTGGCATCTTTTTACTCATTGAAAGCCTTTGCTGCCAGGCGGATTACTGGGCCTTCTGTGATTTTCACCCTTTTTGGGGTACAGACACATCATTCCAATGTCACTGTGGCTAAGCTGGGACTTCCTTAATATAATTACAGTTTGTGAGTCTCCCTCTCACATAACCTTACCCATCTCAACCCCTAGTGCTACTTTCCATAACGTAATCTGTACCTCGTTGCCCATCACGCATGACATAAAAAACGTTACACATATGCTCAAAACAACACAACACCCTTCCAACCACATACTTCTAACTACATGTTATAGCTTGCTATCTATGTTGGTAAGTGCTTCAGCACCTCACATATGGGTAGTAAGCGCTAAACAAATGCTACAATACGATATAATATCTTAATTGGATGCATCCAAGTAAAACACACTTGAAAAGGTAAAATCCCATTGAAATCAATTAGAAATGCTTCCAAATTGCTGCTGTGGTACACAGCATTGAATATGAATATAAGGCTGCTTGGTGGGGTAACATCATTTCTGTTGTGATCAATGTGAAACCACGAGCAGTCTAGCTGCTATAAGGTTGGCATGAAAGTTCAGACCTCTCATCTTTCATGTAGAATTTCATAAGTGTACCTATTTAATTGCTCAATTAACAGGCTGTCCAGCCTACGATTAACGTATCCTTAAACTGGGTGACAGAAATGTATGCTTTTCGCAACACTACAAATTACATTTCTCATGGATAACATAACATTACAATTTGTAAAGCGCATGCTCACCCAGCGGTCTTTTGGCACTGAATAACAGATGTTCATTGTTACCCAACTCAATGGTACTCATTTTATTGACCTCAGATGGATGACAGGCTGAGTGGACCCACTGGGAATTGAACCTGTGACCATGAGGTCAAACACAGGCCCCTGCAATGGATGCATTAGTCCATTGAGCCACCAGACTCTAAACCTCTGGATAAACCATTAAAAAGGGAAGCTCCAAATGACTCCCATCTTGCCAATGTACCAAAATCAAAGGCTGAAGATGGGGATTAAGGAATGAGTTAGTGAGCTTCATTGCCAAACTATGGCTGTACCTTTACACTTTTTAGTTAATTAATTGTGGGTTTATATAGCGCTAGAATCAACTCCCGGAGGAGTATCTCCGCGCTTCGACCGCTGGGGAACCCGTCCTGGCTCACCCTGAGAGATGGTCCCTAATGGGTATCTCTAAGGTGCGACCAAGCATCCCCGGCGGTCTGGGGGGCCGTTGTGAAGATGAGGCAAGCTAATGCCCAGAGTTGCCGAGTGTGGTCCCTGACTGGAGTAGGCACCGAGGCGAGAATTATCGAGCCCGCTGACCCTGGTCCACGACCCTGCCGTGTCGGGAATCGAACCCTGGTCCCGGACCGTCCTCTGCTTATGGGTCTGCCGCCTCTAACCAGTGAGCCACACCACTCCACTTTACCACTAGGAACCCCTTGCACAATGTCCATCTTCTTTCTGATCCCTCCGTAAAGTGGATTTGGGCTCAGTACATGCAACAAACAAGGCTAAATACATGCCGGGCCTTTATCACTGTGTGTTGACGCTAATAATTGGGGTATAGGATTGGATAGTAAATATGTTGACAAAAAAAGCCTGGAAAGGAGGCAAGCAAAGGTCTCAGTTTGCTCACAGTTGATAGCAGAATAGTAATGTGAGTTGCACCCTGGCTGTATAACTGTAGACCAGCAGTTTGAATCTATTCATGGCACAATCATCCTTTCAAGATCCATTATCTGAGCATCAATACATAGTACAATAGTAACTCCTTAGAAAAAGTTGAATGAAACACCTTTATATGTACATGATAAATCAAATGACAGCTAAAAATAGCTTTGTCACACCACCACATGGTATTGTGTGTTTCACCACTGCGTTAATATTCAATGTGTTGTGTGCCTCTTTTCATGTTAAATATTACAGGCAAAAGCACAGAAAACCATCACCATTAACAAGCATTGGCGAAGCCAATAGGTCGCGCCTATAAAAAATATTGGCTTTGACAATGTTGAGTTGCCGTGTTGTACACCAGTGTGACTGCTGTTCAGCATGGTTAAAACTTATTGGCATGGAGTGTCCTTGAGTAGAGTGGTAGGAGTAGGGTGTCATAGACTGGATTTGTTGGAGTAGTAGTTGTAGAGTGGAATGGGGGTGTAGAGTGTCATACAGTTGAGTAGAGGTGAGTAGAGTTCAGTGGTTCAGTGGCAGAGAGTGTGGTAGAATGCAGTGTTATCAAGTGCAGAGTCGTAGAGTGGAATGTCGTAGATTGGAGTGGGGTGAACTGAGGTAGTGGGTGGATTGGGGTGGATTGGGTTGAATTGGGATAGAGAGAGTTGGAGTGAGTGGGGTGAGGTAGACCTGGTGAGTGGGATGGATTGGAGTGAGATGGATTGAAATGGGGTGAGGTGATTTTGGAGTAGGGTGTATTAGATCGGTTTGGGGTGGGGTGGATTGGAGTTTGGTGGACTGGAGGGATTGGGCTAAGTGGGGTGGTTGGAACTGTGGAGGATTGGATTGGGGTAGAGTTGGGTAGACTGTAGTAAAGTGGAGTGGATTGAACTGCAGTGGAGTGGGCTGGGTTGGAGTGGGTTGAACTGAATGTAGTGGATTAGACTGGAGTGGGTGGATTAAAATGGGGAGGGAGGACTGAATTGGGGTGGGGTGGATTGGAGTGAACAGGAGTGGGATGGACTGGAGTGGAGGGGTGAACTAGAGTGGGGTGGAATGTAGTGAGATGGGGAATGGATTGGGGTGAATTGAATTTGGGTGAATTGGATTGGGGTGGGGTGGATTTGAGTAGATAGAAATGCAGTGGGGTTGATTGAATTGGGGTGAATTGGATTGGGGTGGGGTGAACTGGATTGGGTGAGGTGGGTTGGATTGGGGTGAGTGGGTTGGATTGAATTGGGGTGGGTTGGATTGGAGTACGGAGGTTTAGATTAGAGTGGGGTTGATTCAATTTAGGCGGATTGGATTGAAGTGGGATGGATTAGATTGGAGTGGGGTGGATCGGATGGAGGTGAGGTGGAGTGGATTGGAGTGGGGCAGATTGTTTTGGGTGGGAGCGGGCAGACTTTTTTGGATTGAAGTGGTGCAGACTGTTTTGGATTGGAGTGGGGCAGATTGTTTTTGATTGGAATAGAGCAAATTGTTTTGGATTGAGGTGGGGCGAATTGTTTTGGATTGAGTGGGTGAAATTGTTTTGTGTTTTGGATTGGAGTGGGGGAAATTGTTTTGGATAGAGTGTGGCAAATTATTTTGGGTTGGAGCGGGGCGGATTGGAGTGGGGCAGAATGCTTTGGATTGGAGTGGAGCAAATTGTTTTATATTGAGTGGGTGAGATTGTTTTGGAGTGGAGGGGGCAGATTGTTGTGGGCAGATTTTTGGTGGGGTGGATTTGAATGGAGTGGGGTGGATTGGGAAGGGAGTGGGATGGATTGGATTGGGTTGAGGAGAGGAGGAGGATTGGATTGGAGTGGCTCATTTGGATTGGGCTGGTTTGGGGTGGATTAAAGTGGTGTTTGGTGGATTGGATTGGAGTGGATTGTGGTGGATTGGAGCTGGGTGAATTGGGATGGAGTGGCGGATTGTAGAGTGGCGTGGATTGTAGTGTGGCAGAGATTAGGGTGTGGCGGAGATTGGGGTGTGGTCGAGATTGTTTTGGAGCGGGGAAGATTGTTTTGGAGTGGGGCAGATTGTTTTGGAGTGGGGCAGATTGTTTTGGTGTGGGCAGTGTGGCAGATTGTTTTGGTATGGGGCAGATTGTTTTGGAGTGGGGCAGATTGTTTTGGGGCAGATTGGATTAGTGTGTGGCAGATTGTTTGTGGGCAGATTGGATTGGTGTGGGGAAGATTATTTTGGGGCAGATTGGATTGGTGTGTGGCAGATTGTTTTGGGGCAGATTGGATTGGTGTGGGGCAGATTGTTTTAGGGCAGATTGGATTGGTGTGGGGCAGATTGGTTTGGGGAGGATTGTTTTGGATTGGTGTGGGGCATATTAGAGTGGGGAAAATTGGGATATGGGGTGGGAGGATTGGATTGTGGTGCAGTAGGGTGGTTTGGATTGGTCTAGGGTGGATTGGATTAAGTGGGGGTGGAGTGGTGTGGGGTGAGGTGGTGTGGATTAGAGTGGGACCGATTGGAGGTGTACTGAATGATTATGTGTTAAAGCATTGTCTACTACAGTACTTCCCTTCTGCCTTCCACCACATCCCTGCCCTGTTAAACAAGACCCAGGGGCAACACAAACATGGGCTCAAAACAGTATCTATGAAAACCCCTACAAGTAATTAAATGGACAAGAGAGCGCCAACGGGGACCATAAAGCGGAGCAACCCCCGCGTCGCGGGACGCGAGCGGGACGCCCGGGGCTAAGCCCGGGCAAAGGGCGGGCCCTCTGTGGCCCTCAGAGGCCAGAGGAGCCGGGCCTGGGCCAGAAACTCTGCCTCATTGCCTTTCGTCCATGGATATGGTCACAATTGAACTGTAAGTAGGTTACTCACCTGTAGTTTTTCGCAATCGTATCCTTCAGGAGTTTGACTTTCTGGGACCAACTGTTCTTTTTGCTATTTATATCCCCTGCCTTACTTCCAGGTACCCGTGGGGTTTTTGACATGAGTTGCCCGGAAACTAGAAGCAGGGCTGCTGCAGTAAAGAAACTGACTGGTACTTTGGATGACTTCATTGTTCGGACTAATGCTTTAATCGATGAAGGGATAGTAATTATGGATAGGAGGGTGTCCCAGGACCTAGCTGCAGCGAGACGATCCTCCCTAGGTCTTATCGCTAAAGCTCGTACTCCGAACAATGTTTCTGCTCTGGGAAATCCTAGAAATGTACAGAACGATAGGGGTCATGTCGCCCCAGGCTCACAGGAGGACCTGGAGGCTACACCTAATCTTTCTCTGCTTGTGACTAGCACTTCAGTTGAAAAGGAGACTGATATTTTAACTATAGCTAGTGATTTAACACAAAGGGGTTTGAAGGAGGGGGCGATCCCTAAACAAAAGATTAATACTCAAAAAACTGTTAAATCTAACATGAGCCAAGGGAGAAAGGTAGATATTAGTAAGAATACAGATCCGGCCAAATTAGAAGCTCTGCCTCTGAATGTGAATACTAATCGAGTTCTTCACACTAGTGATAATGGGGCAACTCTTCACGCCAATGCTGGCTTACCACTGAGTCTCCCGGATGATACCGTCTTAGATAGCAGCCTGGAGGATATTTTGGATTTAAGCGGCGCTGTTACGAATCTAGATGAAGGTAGTGAGGGCAACTGTAGCCTAAATATGGCTAATAATAACATCCTGGTCATGTTGAAGACTCTCCTCGAACCAATCGAGGTTAGGCTACGGTGCTTGGAAACTATATTAAAAAACATCCATAAAGATATAAGTGCCCCTAGCTTCAATCTGGATAATAAAATTCCATCTGGGAAAAATCAAATGACTAGGCCGCCACCAGCTGCCAAAAATGTAGCTACTACCAAATCACTGCCAAAAACTATACCAACCCCTAAAACTCCTGCCCCGACTGATATAGTAGTCCCAGTCCAAGAAACTCCTAAACCACCACATGATAAGGATAAAGATAAGTCTAAAAAACGGGATGTGCGTAGAAATATACATTTACCCCCAAAAGCCGCACCATACGTTGTGGTCCTTACAGGAGTCCCCCAATTAAATGATAATTCTAATGAAAATAATGGTGGACTTGTAAATAAAACCATCCATTGGTTGAATGATAATTACCCTCTCCCGCCAGCAGTTAAAAGTAATATTTTGATGGTTGAAAGGGCCCCATGGATTGGTTATAATAAAAAAAGGGCACACGGCGACTGTGTGGTAATAACATTTGAGAATCCATTGACTGCTAAATACATTACTACAAGACCCCCTAGAAATCATGGTCTCTCTGTTACGGCTAGGGGACTATCTTATTTTTATCCTGAGGGCGAACACCCTGATAATAGGTGGAGTTGGACTAGGGACAACAGACATCAAGGAGGTAACATGGGTTGGGCTCCCGATAGTAATCACTATAACATGCAAGGTGGAGGGAGAGGTGAGGATGGTTGGAATGTAGTGAAATATAGATCGAGGTCCCCTTACTATCGACCACAGAGTTTTGACCAAGGTTGGTTAGGCAATCCACAATTCCCTCCGATCTTCCCGTGTTTTAATCGGTTTGACTGCTTGGAAGCGGTGGATTGACTCCCAACGATAAAAAATGAGGCCTTAAGGCCTTCTAAATCTGTAGATCTGGGGCCTATAAAACCTCTGGGGCGTGTCGAGACTCAGGATTCATATGTTGAGCCACTAGAAACCCATGGGGAGGATGCGTCTATATTAGGGAGCCTCAGTAGTGTCACTGGAGCTACTGTCGAAGAGCCACTTACAGAAGATCATTGTAAGGTTGTTTTTTGGAATGTGGCAGGATTAAAGCAGAAAATTTCAAATCCGTCCTGGTGTAATGTTATTGCTGAAGTGGGTATATTAGCCTTACAAGAAACCTGGACCACCGCAGCAATACACCTAAATGGTTACAGAACTTATTTTACACCTGCAGTGGGGGGAGTACACGGAAGACCAAAGGGGGGACTGTCCGTGTATATATCGAACCTCCTAGTTACTGATAAAATTACTTTTCTTCCTGGTTCCAGTTATTACCAGAAAATTGTCATTGATACAAGGAAGGGTCCAACGATTGTTCTTTTTAATTTTTACAATAACTGTCCAAGTAGCGTAATTAAGGATGTTTTTGCTAATATAAGTGCAGATATACAGAATATTCTTGAGGAAAAAAAGGGTGAAGTCATGGTATTATGGGGGGGTGATTTTAATTGCTCTTTGTGCAAAAAGGGGCAGAAGGGTATTTGCGGTCTGATGTTGGAGCAGGACATTAGCTTGACGCATTTTGAACATACCCTTCTAGGTGATTCATTAAACGAGATGATTTTTGATTTTGGTTTTACGAATGAGTTAGCCCACCACACAATGCCATTTGTTCCAACTTTTGTGGGGCGGGGGGCTTCGACTATCATTGATTTTAGCCTCTGTACAACTAGCTCGGCGGGCAGACTGATTAGTTCTAGTATCATGCACTTACCACTAAGTGACCACTACCCACAGGTACTAAAAATGGAGAATCTATTTTCTCTTGTGGATCATGTTGCAGGTCCCAATATTAAGGCGCCGGACGTGAATTTAGGTACCCAAAATGGATATAGTCTTAAATGGAGTAGAGTGGTCCCGGCAGATTTTCTATCTAAATTAGTGAATAAGTGCAGGAGTAATTTTTTGACCTGTCTGAACGAGCATGCTGACAGTAATGAAATTTTAAATAATTTTTATACTATTTCTTTTGCAATCAAGGAGGCGCTGTGGGTTGCAAAGAAAAACTCCCTAAAGCACAATAGAAAATGGTTCGATAATAAATGTACCAGTGCCCTATCAAAGCTTAGACAAGCGATCCATAAAAGACCACGGGATGTAATTCAAATTAGAATCCTGAGGAGGGACTATAACACAGCATTGAAGGATAGGAAGGTGGCAATAAGGAAAGAGGCCTGGGACGATCTATGCGAGGCGTCACAATCAAAGGATCCGGCAGCTTTTTGGAGGGTAATTAATACCCCGCTACTGTATGAAAAAAAGGCACGGATGGAAATCGCCATCCCTGAAGATGAGTGGGTGGCGCACTTTTCTTCGCTCTATAAGGCTGTGGAACCAGTCCGTGACATAAGTCAGGACTTTATGTGCCCAAACATAGATTCAACCAAAGTCCTGGTCGTAACCCTGCCCGAAGTTCTGGCGAGCTTGAAGGCAACCAAAGGGGGTAAGGCGGCTGGACCAGATGGCATACCAGCAGACCTCTACAAGGCCAATACTGAACTATGGGGGCCTTTGCTTGTCCAGCTTTTTAATGTTGCTCTGGCTAAGGGCTTAGTTCCTACCTGGCTTACATCAATTATAGTCCCGATATTCAAGAAAGGGGACAGGCAGAATTGCATGTGTTATAGGCCAATTTCCTTATTGGACTCCTCAATCAAAATTTTAGGGAGAGTTGTTTTAGATAAACTGCGAATCTGGTCAGAAGAGAATGGGGTGTTATGTGATTTCCAATTTGGGTTTCAAAGAGGCTTAGGAACTATAGAGCAGGGATTGAATCTGCTAATCCTGCAGCAGAAGTATGTAACAGTTAAAAAACAACGTCTATACCTCACATTTGTTGACTTATCGTCAGCTTTTGACTGTGTTTCACACAGTAAATTGTGGTCAATTATGACTGAGTTGGGGGTAGACAATGCCATTATCTGCTTCTTGCGAGATCTATATTCCGGGGCCAATGCAAGTGTCCGTTTTGGGAAAGATGGTGAATGCACAAGACAGTTTGGGATTGGTCGGGGTGTACGCCAAGGGTGTGTTTTAGCCCCATTTTTATTTCTGCTATACATAAATGGCTTTGAGAAACGACTCGTGCAGGAGGGTAGGGACATGCCTATGGTGGGTGGAAGGCCTGTCCCAGCCTTGATGTATGCGGACGATGCCGTTTTGATGGCACGAACCCCAATGGCGTTACAAACTTTGGTTTCCTCTTTTAACAGTTTCATGCTTGGTTTAGATTTAAAGATCAATTGTTCAAAAACACTGTCCATGTTTTGTGGGCCTAGATCAAACAAGCTTTTGAAACCTATTTTTATAAATTCCAATCCCCTGGAAAAAAACTCCACTTTTCCCTATTTGGGAATTCTGTTCCACGAAAGTGGTTCATGGACTAGTGCAATCCTGGCCAGATCTTTGTTGTTCTCCAAAACTATTATGGCCTTAAAATGTTTTATGAGAAAATTAGGGAAAAAACCCATAAAAGAGATTTTAACTATTTATAGGGCAACCTGCTTAGCAGTTGCTACCTATGGATCAGGGCTGTGGGGTTACTCTAACATTAGCACAATTCAAACCATGGAAAATAAATGTTTACGCCACATCCTGTCTGTACCTGAAAGTACTGCAACTATGATATGCCATGTTGAATTGGGAGTAATTTATGTTACTGATACTATTAAGATTCAACCAATCCTCCTCTGGCATAGGGTGTGGACAAATGATGAATGTTTGGTTAATCGGGCTATTTTAAAGGACGTTTTAGTATTGGACAATATTAATGATTCTAAATGGATATGTTATGTCAAGAACTTTCTCAGTGAAATGAATTGTGTTCAATATTTTGAGGACCCACCAACTATGGCATACATATCGAGAAGAGACTTGAAAAATTTGTGTATTGCCCATCTCAGGGACAAAAGACATTTAGAGGAGGCAAGGAAAAAGACTGTCTCTGCCCATCAGGATATTTTATGCGGAGATAAATTACAGCCATACTTGTCCCTATATATGTCTAATCATGAACGTTTCCTTTTAACCCGGTTTAGACTCAATATTGTTTTCAGAGTCTTGTCTTTTCCCGTGATGAATTGTTGGTTGAAAGAATAACCCTTTTGCCCATGTGATGATGTCTCCCCACAGTCTGATATTCATATTTTATTCTTTTGTAAATTTTATACCTTTGCGCGAAAGAAATGTATCATCCCGATTCTCAAAGACCTAAATATACGAAGATGTCGCTTAGCGTTTTTAGAGTGCCAGAAACTGGAAACTGTTTTTATGGTAGCCTCAATGGGTGAATTTTTTAAATCTATTTTTAAATGTCGTAAATCGATCTTAATGAACTAACCTCCTTATTGTACATAGGTATTTTAAAAACGAATACATGACTCCCGTGTAAACTGTATTTTCTATATGCTACTTTTATGGTTATTTTTGTCTTTTTAACCGAATAAAGTATTTTGAATTGAATTGAATTGACAAGAAATTCACAGCCGCTCGGAAATAAGTTAGGGACTCAAAGTTTGTCACGAAGCAGTCAATCTGCTTCCTTCACGATAAGAGGGGCCACGGAGCTCCCTGCTTGGGAAATTGGGTGGTAATCAATTTTTACGCAATTAGCTGCTTTTACAGCCCACTAAGTTTATCACTAGTGGCCTAGGCTGGGAAATTAAATGTAATTATTTAACAGTATAGCGCTGTGAGGCAGAGGACAGGGCCCCCCTGTCTTGGGGGCACCACCTCTGGCCCCTTCAGCCTGATGGAGAGCTGTGAGGTCCACCTGCCCTAGACTTCACAGATAATGGCGCAAGTCCCAGTGAAAAGGGCCCCACACCTAACTTTGTAGCCTGATTCACTGCTTCGGGGGCCAGGGGGTGAAGAAACACCTCCTCTGTGCCTCAAAGCAGTAGGGAGACACTTTACTAAACACTGCCCTACGGTGGCAGTCTGAGCTGGATGCTCCCCCTCCCCTCATCGATCTCTCCTTACCTGTTAATGTCTGGCTCATCGTGGAAACCAAAGAGCCTTCTGTCACCTGGAAACGGAATACACAAAGGGCAGACCAGTTCTTTGCCACAGGTTCTAAACAGAGGTGCTGCCCTGCCCTTGTCTCTGAGAGCCAACAAAATTGCTGACTTTGCTGCTCTCACGTCCCCTACCCCTTGTTTACCCTCCCCACCTTTCACACTCAGGAAGGCTACCAAGCCCTGACCTGCGAGTTCAAGACACCTCGCTCATAAAGATATTAGCAAAGTGATCGAGTTGGGGAGGGGGCCTGGGGGAGTATGTGAGCTGACTGTGAAAGTGTGACAGCGGGGCCCCCTATTATTGAGCTGAGCGTGAGGCCCTGAGCAGCTGCCCACACAGCCCATGCCTAGTGCCGGCCCTGACTGAATGCCATGTCTGCGTGCATGAATGCTTTAATGGTGCCCCTGGCCGGATCCCTTTAATCTGCCCATAGCTCCGGCCCCTAATCCACCCCAAGCCCCGCCCTCTAGTCCACATCTCAATTTGGTAAATACCTGCACTTTTTTTTCCATTTAAAGTACTGGTTTAAGCTACAAATCACATATCTTATCCCGAGGGAAAGGGGAGGTCAGGACATGGATGAGGAGAGGGGCAGCAGACAAGGAGGTCTATGTTACTAAGCCATAAGGTCACCCAAGAATGATTAAGCATCGGGCGACCCACTAACATGCAATGCACTAATGCTGAGGGAAGGGACTTTGTTCTGCCCACACTAAGATTCCCAATCTCTTAACTCTTTGCCTTGGTTCAGAGGCTAGCTATGCCAAGCAAACTGATTCTCTACAGCACTGTAGCGCCTTTATGTTTTATGGTGAATTCTCACATTACATCACATTTTCATTCCAGTGAGAGTAACAGTTCTACTGCTTGCAAGGATGTAATTTTCACAGCAGAAGTCATTTTGGTACATTAGTGGGGTGCTGGTGTTATTTAGTCTGCAGAGGCTTTAATGCAGCCTTGGCTGTCTATCAAACAGGAGTTGCATGTTTTAGGATTTATTATCTATTTGGAATTTGTTTGGTTGACAGAAAACTTTGTGAGTGCTAGTGTCTAGAAGACTCTATAGGCCACTAGTGTTAAATCGTTCCACTTGTTGGCTTCACATCATTCTTCTTTGTAGCCTCCTTAATTGGCTGATACAGCCAAAACCTAATTTCCGACCATTTTTGTAGAGCAGGGACCAATCACAGATTGATTTAAGTTAATCTGTGCACGACAGCTGCTCCCCACGTGATTGAGGTGCTATTTTTCTTTGTTGATGATTTCCTCTCCTAGCTATCCTATTGTTGTTTGCTTTTTTTCTGCAGACTCGTATAGTGCAAACTCGCCTGCAGAAATTGTAGCTCCTTTCATGAGTACCGGTCAAGCTGTCATGCAAGTGCTGTTTTTTCTATTTAACACTACACTCTTTTTTTAAAAATTGTTGTAGGCTTGTATACTGAAAACTCAACAGGTAGGTATTGCAGCTCTTTACACGAACCCCAGTGCCTTTTCAGAAGGTCGCATTCATGTTTTTTTAATGTTCAGGCACATGAAATCATTTGCCCAGAATCATAAGACGTTAAACAGATGCCAAGAATCAAAACAGATTATGCAGCTAATTTAGCCCCCTGGATTCCCCATCTCCCTATCCCATTTCCTATACTCTCAGGAGCGGAGGAGAAGGGGAACAAGGAGGGGAAGACAGTAGCCCATATACTGCACTGCACCTAGCCACAGCATTAAAACAATCCTTGGCATAGCCAATAGGTCTCGCATTTGGGACCTTATAAGTGTTTAGCCATGCAACAGTTGGTGTTGTTGCACCAAGGATATTCTGCTACATAACTAAATACTTATAGGGTCCAAAAAGCGAGACCTATTAGCTATGCCAATGCTTGTTTGTTGTTAGTTGCTGTTTTCCTTAAGTTGCTAGATCTACAATAGCTGGACATGGTTTTTGTTAACAGTTCTTTGCATCAAATGAACTTGTTTTCATTGCTCTGAATGTTGTTTCCATTCTGGTTATAGGAAGCAGTCTTTCCAGGGGCTGTGTGGGCTTCCTAGCTGTGCGCATGCGCCGAACTTTGCAAATGAGAAATAGCCTGGTGCAGATGCAATTTACAAGTGTGGAGTGAGTGAGCCTCAGGCAGCATGACTCACTCACACAGGAGTTCATGCACTGCACCTGCATACTCAGCATGGTTTAAGGAAACTCGACCCACTCCCTCCCAGGCATCGAACATATATTTACCAAGAAACTCTGAGAAGAGCCTGCCTGCTGCACTGATGGCTGGTGGTGTGTGTGCCTGGTGAAAGCGTGCTGATGGCTGGTGGTGTGTGTGCCTGGTGGAAGCGTGCACTGACGGCTGGTGGTGTGTGTGCCCAGTGAAAGCATGCACTGATGGCTGGTTCGTGTGTGTGCCTGGTGGAAGCGTGCACTGACGGCTGGCGGTGTGTGTGCCTGGTGGAAGCGTGAACTGAAGACTGATGGTGTGTGTGCCTGGTGGAAGCAGGAGCATTCACAGTGATAGAAGACACAAATGAAACTGATGGAGAGGAGGGGGAGGAGGGTGAGAAGGGAGGGGGAGTGCGAACAGAGGAGCATGATTCACAGCTAGAAGACATAAATGAAGCTGACCAGGAGGGAGGGGGAAATGGGAGGGGGTAGTGCAAGCAGAGGAGCCGGATTACAGAAATATAAACACAGATGGCAGCTGTGCACGTGCACGAGCTCGTGAACACAAGCTGTAGGCCAGCAAAAACTCTGGTGGCACTTTTAAAACCCACTTACTAAATGTCTAGAAGAGACAGCGCGCTGTCTCAGGCGAGCCCTAAACAAGTATTGGCAAAGCCATTAAGTTTCGCCTATAAGAGAGCTATTGGCTTTGACAGTGTTTTTTCTCCACGTAGCACAGAGGCTGCTCTGCCGTGCAACATGGTGAAAAATATTAACAAAGCCAATATATCTTGTATAGGCAAGACCTATTGGCTTTGCCATGCTTTGTTAGCATTTGCAGCCACCAGCCAGAGCAGGGTTTCCACATCAACAGTGATGATGGCTCTCTTTCATGGCAGGACAAACCTAAAGTAGCGGAAGCAACAGAATTTGGGGCACATGACAGAGATATGGACAGCACAATGTTGCTTTTAGTTGAATTGGTACAGTTTGCCACCGGATGTGCTTGGGTAGACCCCTTGTGACACGGGTCGGCTCTTTGGGTAGGCACCATTTGCATGGTTTGCTTGTGCGTGATTAAGCAAACCTTTGGAAAAATTAAGTGCAGTGACATGTAATTATGCAAATGAAAATCCATCATAAAGAATTACATTTTAATGTGAAATGCATCTTTGTATACATTTTGACACCAGGACACATTTCATGGTAAACAATAGCAGAAAAAACAAAACTTGCATTCTTCCTCCGCTTCAGAATGTTAATTGTGCCTCAATCTATGACATAATAGTGTATTTTTGGGAATTTCAACTAACAAGCCAAACAGGGAATTCTGAACATAACGTAATTGAAACCAGCATAATTTAAGTGTTATCCAGACCTATTCAGCCCCTAGCCTTCTTCTTGTTATTCCTCACACTGGGAACTCAATGGACTATTTCTACCAGATAGTTTCTCCTACAGGGTCAGGCACTCTCCTGTTAGAATAGACCAGAGACTGCATATGCAGTGCACTATATAAGTTAGCATTCGCTGTAACATTTTCTGTTCAGACGCCATTTTGAATGACGATTGAAACTAATCCTTTGCCTTTTCAGAGAAAAGCCTCTGTTAAGTTTTGTTTCTGAAATGTTGAAGTTTTGCCTCAGTAATGAAAAGACTGTTCATATTAACGCATACCTTTTGTAGGAAGGTGGAATCTGACTGCATGGTTACCCCCACTTTTTTCCTGGTGTTTTGCTGGTTTTCGACTAGTCTGACTGGGATCCTGCTAATCAGGACCCCTGTTTTTCTGCTTTCTCCATAAATTGATTACATGTCCTTTAGGTGCACTCCAGATTGGATTCTGGGGTACCCTTATAAGTCCATAGTACATGGTATATTAAGTACCCAGGGCATAAGTACCCCAGAGGCCTCCCAGGGGCTACATCATGTATTGTGCCACCCCTGAGAGACCATCAAACTGACACCACAGGTATGCTACTGCAGCCTGTGTAAGGTGGTGTCTGCACCCCTTACTTAGATATAGGGTCACTATAACTACCTTATATCACTGCACATATAAACCTATCAGTCACCCCTATGGCAGGCCTTATCAATCCTGAAGGCAGGGTGCTGGGTTTTATGTGAGAGGGTGCCCATGCATGAGCAGAGCCCCTCTGCAGCCTTCGGAACATATTTTCCGGGGTTGTTTGTGATGTAGCCAACCATATAATTTTAAGTGCATGATAATCTTGCAGTAAATGCTAACTTTAAAATGGCTGCTTAGAAACATGTCGTGTTTGGTGTCAAACACCTTGGAATCATACCTCCCCACCGGTAACTGGCGGGGAAGGTATGATTCCACCCTCCACCAGCTTTCTCAACCTGGGCATCACAAAATGGATGCTGTCAGCCACTGACACGAGTCTGCCCTCCTGCTGCTGAGCCAAGATCGAGCAGAGGAAGGCTTGACAGTAGGCTTCCTGTCACAGGGAGGTGTAACCACCTTCCAGACAGGCTTTAGTGTATTGGGGCTGGGTGAGTGCGCTCTGAGAATGCTTTGATGTCTGCAATGGGGGCACATTTGGATCCCTGTGCATAGTCCGGCTCAAACCGGTTGCAGGAGCCATTTTCTACTGCTCTGGCGCAAAACTGGACAAAGGACATGGGTGTAGCCACCCCTCTGTTCTTACCCTCCCACAGGTGGGTGCCCAGAGTTTGTCCCACCCCTTCCTTGGGTATAAAGTAGGAACCCCTGACTACAGGACTTTAGATTTTACCCGGACTAAACTCTGCTACAGAAACCAAGTACTACGGCGATCTACACTACGCTGGATGACTAAAGAATCTCCCTTGGAGTAAAGGAGTTACTCCCCTGCAAGGCAGGAACCTAAATGCATCTGACAGGTTTGCATCTCCCAAGCTCCTGAGGACTCCGAAGATTTCTGCAACATAGGAGGTGGGTTTCCAAGGACTCTGAGGTTGATCTGTGCTCTCAGCAATTCTGTGGCCTGTATCCTCTGTGGGGACCATGCAACCTGCACCCCTGTGCACCATGTACTTTTGCAGCAGCATATGCTTTTGGGCAACCCCTGAGGCTGTGCTTTGAAATACTTTTAGTCCTGATCCCGAGCAGTGTTTCCACTGAAGATTTCCGGCCTATACTCCACGAGTGTTCCGAGGGCTGGTTTTTCGTGATTCATCTTGAGGTCTCTTTGCAATCCCTGGTCTGTTGGTCTGTGGGTAACTGTGAAGGTAACTTTAACTTTCCATGGCTTACCTGGTTGCTCCAGACGTGCCCTGACTCTCCATTGCTTGGAGAGTCACCAGGACCTTGCTGGTCCTCACCGCAGTTGATTTCCTCTGACCGCGTGGGTTGCAGTTGCCAAGGCTTGTTGGGGTTCCATCCAAACACTGACCCCCTAGCACTTAACCGCATGCGTGCGGCGGCTATTTTTGCGGTACGCGGCTTTTTTCAAAAAGCCGTGTTACATGACGAGCTGAGCTCGTCATCAGCGTGCGAGCGGCACGACTCATGACGAGCTCAGCTCGTCATGAGCGCCGAAGGGGTTAACATCCTTCATGGGTCAGCTCACCTCCAGACTTTGATCATTGTCGACATCTCCTGGTCCCCGTGGCTACAGAGTCAGGCATCACATCAACTAACCTGAATCACCCGACATTGCTGGGCATTCGTCTACCGAGCCCCTGGTCACCCTGAAGTGACCCAGACTCTGTCCCCTCTGCTTTCAGGTTCTTCTCACCTTGAATCCAGGCTTTGATTCCACCGGACACTTTTCCTCTTCACAGCAGCAGCACTTTTCAGCATCACACTATTGAAAACAACGAAGATTCCCAACATCACTTAACAACTATGCACCCGGCTTCCCTGGGTTAGGTAACACAGGTACTCCAGTAGTCACAAGGGTGCTGGCCTTGGAACCTTCTATGTTTGAAGGGTTAGCTCAAAGTCCTCTCCAAAGTGTCCTTAATCTTTAAAATTCCAACCGTGACTTTCCCATAGAGTTATACGGAGCTCACACCTGTGTTCTCACACTGCACCCATCCTCCGTGGGTCCCCAGTGTCACTACTTTGGGTGGTTCCCTTGGGGACCCAGCAATTCTATGTGCTCTAGGCATGGGGTCTAGTCAAGTTGTGGTTGTTATACCACTTTCTTAGTATATGGTTCGGTCTCCCCCTGGAGCTCGCTGTGTATTGTGCTATTTACTGTCCTTCTAGTGATTTAATATTGTGTGCTTTGTTCTCTAATCTCATAAAGAGTTTAGTATCTATCTATCTATCTAGTCATTTATAGAGCGCACTACTCACCCGTAGGGTCTCAAGGCGCTGGGTGGGGGGGGGGGTGCCGTTACTGCTCGAACAGCCAGGTCTTGAGCTTCTTCCTGAAGGAGAGGTGGTCTTGGGTCAGGCGCAGGTCGGTCGGGAGTGAGTTCCAGGTCTTGGCGGCCAGGTAGGAGAAGGACCTTCCTCCTGTTGTCGCTCTTCGGATGCGGGGGACGGCGGCGAGGGCGTGGCTGGTTGATCTGAGGAGGCGCTTGGGAGTGTAGAAGTTGATCCGGTTGTTGAGGTAGCTCGGGCCTTGGTCGTGTAGGGCTTTGTGCGCGTGGGTGAGGAGACGGAAGGTGATTCTCTTGTTGACCGGGAGCCAATGCAGATCTCTCAGGTGTCCGGAGATGTGGCTGCGTCGGGGGATGTCGAGAATGAGTCTGGCCGAGGCGTTCTGGATCCGCTGGAGTCTCTTCTGGAGCTTGGCGGTGGTTCCGGCGTAGAGGGCGTTGCCGTAGTCCAGTCGGCTGGTGACGAGGGCCTGGGTGACCGTAGTAGAGAGTGTTTAGTAATAAATACATATATGTTATATATTCCTTGTGAAGTTCTCCTTTCATTTGGTCATTCAGGAGGTTCTGATCTGGTAAAACAAGCTGCTTTACATTCCTCCGTGACTTAGCCTGAAGGCTACTCTCCATACCTACCACTAGGATAGCGTTCAATAAAGGTTGTCTTTACCCTAATCATCAATAAGGGTTGTTTGGACTGGTACAAGGTGCCCACTATAATTAGCGTTCAGCATATACCAGGCCAACTCCTCACACCTTTCTCACTAGATAGAGGCCCTCTCCCACTTGTCTGGTGGCGGGCGCAGGGTGAAACAACCTTGGATTGTGTTGGTTGTGTGAGATATGAGAACCAAAACCTATTTTTTGTATTTCTCTGCCCAGCTGCATCTGCCTGCAAAATTCCACTGTGGGCATGTCTTTGCCTGTCTATGAAATGTACATAACGTATCTCTATGCTAGTTGATTTCAGTTCCCTCTGTTGCACTCTTTGAGACAGTGCAGACGGAGCACTACTCTGAGTGTATCTGAATAAAACAATTATTGGTATATTCTCCACTGTTCTTCCAACTCTTCATTTGGTATGGAACGCTGAGAGGTGGTCCAAGGTGACCTGGGTGGCCTCAAGCTGGTCACTTCCTTCACTCCTCTCCCTTCTCTTCAGACAGACAGGCTTTTCAGCTTTAGGCAGACCCTCAGCAAGTTGAAGAGTTGAGGAGCTATTCCCTCATGTCTTGGAGACCGGCTGTAATCACAACACCACTCTGGTCACACAGCAGCTCTATGAGTAAACTGTAGGCACTGTCTTACTTGGTCAAGAAGCACTTGGAACTGAATGAAAGTGGGGTAGTTTGGGGTTTATATTTATACTCATTTTCCTTTTTCCAGACATGGGTGAAGATCCACTGTCTGTGGTTTTGGAACCAACTTGAGATGACTCTCTTTCAAATGTTATTATCTGGCTGTCTCACAAACACAGCCTTTGTGCAAGGTGATGTCTGTTACAGTCGGTAGCAATGATGCTAACTGCAAGAAGGAGTGTTCAAAGAAAGGGCATAATGAAGATAGAGATCTCTGAACCAGGCTGCCATCAGTCTTCTGAAGCTGTAATCACAGACCGATAAAAGAGCAGATTCTGCTTATAATTGTCTTCAATTTAAACATTAGACACTTCTAGCCTACCCCTCACCTATACCATATACCAAATTGCGGTACACAGGAAGAACTCATCCGCAGCCCTTTGCTAAGAAGGGCCTCCTTCAATTTTAAAGTATAGCCCTGTCTTTTATCATCCCTGACTTCTATGGGGTCTCCACCCTCCACCTGCACAACAGCAACCAATACACTTTCACTCTCAGGGAATGCTGTACCAACCCTCCCTTTTGTACCATGCTAAAACAGGGCCAATGTAAATGGTTCCTAATGGTCACGGGGTTCAGCCTCTTGCCATTCACAGAGCCTTACTATCAAACATGGGTTACACATCTGCCATGAAATTGCACCATAAATGTCTGGGTCTCTCCGCAAAGCAGCACTTTACATGAGAGGGGTCAGTAGAACACACTATCCTCCTGCACGGAAAACGGTTTGGTCAAGATTAGTGGTTCTCAAAACTTGTATCCTGCCACCACAGCATTTTATGACTAACCAAGAACATGTTCATATCAAAAGAAGTAGGTAGAGAGAAGCAGAGGTTTATTCAGCTTCCATTATTTGTAGATCCATAATAAAAGATAAGTATTCAGTTGTGTCAGTTTTGCCAGAGTCTCTATGTATCTTTCAGAGAGACCCTCATTCAAACTAATAATGGATACAGTATATTTTGTTTCTCCACTTCTATGGTTAGGCTAAAAGCATCGTCAATGGGTATACACTATCTGAGTGTCCAGTTCTCCAGTTGGTCTACTGTCCTCAACCAGCAGGGAGACCATCTGTTTTGCCACAGTTTTAAATGATAGGTGGATAACGAAGAAGGGGTAAGACGTAACATTACCTCAGTTCGTGTAAAGACTCTTTTAATAGTCAGGAAAGGGATAATATTAAAAAAATAAAGATTGGTGCTCTTGTGGATGTGTTATTGATCCTCAGCACCTCGTGGTTGGTCGTGATAGGGGGACATATTTTGGCCCTATGTTGCCCTAGTGGGTCATGGGGCCTTTATCAGGAACGGTGTAAGAGCGATTGGAATATCAGGTCGCTCGACGTGAGTAAATAGGTTAACTTGCCACTCTTTGCCAGAGAGCTTAATCGCTCAAACCCTGGCGTTGTGTTATAGGCGCAGACTCTGCCTGTAACAATAACAAGATAAACAAACAGAAAAAAGACAATGCATACTGATGACATATAATGGTAACTAGTGTTTTACCCAGTGTGGTACTATAATTAAAAGAAGTAGTATTAACTTACTACTGCACATTCCGACTCTACTGATCTCATAAAGCATATTCAAAAAACTATTTATGATGTGTCAATTCGTGAATTGAAATGAAGGAACTGCATTTTTTACGGAAAAATGTTATACAAGACAGCAGGATTTCTGAAAAAAACTATGTAAGACAGTGCTCTCGAATCTATGTCTTAGTGTCTGTAATGTAAAATGTTCATTCAGTTCAGCGTAAATAGGACGGGTTGGTGTATCCTGTTAAGGAATGTGATCACTTTATGGGAAAACGTTCATCTGTGTAGACAAGGCAGTGCAGTAGATTTCAAGCTTGTGGAGCAGTAATGCTCATTAGCTTGTACTACCGTGTTACACACAGGTGCATGTTTTTAATAATTAAATCAATGCACAAGGTTAGTATTGGAAGACGTTTAAAAACAGGTTTAAAACAATCAACATGGCAAACAGGATAATGTGCAGATTTGGACTTTTACTTAAGAAGGAGACCAATGATCCTCATCCTCCTTCGGGGCTTCACAGGGAAAATAGCTCAACTCTCTGAGTGAGGAACGAAGAAAAGAGAAAGAAATTCTTCTGTAAAGTAGAGAAATGACTGAGCACGCATGGAGTGGTGTGTCGTTCTTACCCATGTTCAAAGTTGTGCTTGTCAGTGCTGCCGCCGTCCTCTGTGCCCCTGTGGTCGAGGATGTGAGAAGCTCGTTTTTAAAATCCTCGCATGACCTCAATTGGAGTCAATTAGTGGTGAATTAGTATAGTAAATATGAAATTTGAGAAGTGGACATGTTAGTCTTATTTTAATTGAAAACGATAGTGGAGAAATAGAAGAGTGAAGGATCTAGAATATTTTTTGGGGAGGTCATAGCAGGAGGAGGGGACTAGGGATGAGTGAAAAGGGATGAGTGAAAAAGGATGTGGTGGGAACCAGACGCAAAAATTCCATGCTGGGGTTGCCCACAGTCAACAAATCGAGCAGGAAGATTTTCCCATAGCGTGTGCATGTCCCATCTACACCTCCAGCGGTCCATCTTGAAGTTACGAGGGACACCCCATATGACAGTCTTTTGGCTTCTTTCAAAGACTTTGGAAGGAAGATTATTTCAGCCCTAAATGGGTTTGACACTCGGATCTCTGCACTAGAGCAAACTGTTGGTTCTTTGAAGGGATCAGTGGATACCCTATATTCAAGTATACCATACCATTCCAAACGCAGGTCTGAGTACTCTACCCAGCGACGCCATTGCCAGCAGAAGGGGGGGAGCAACATCTCAGGCTCAACCACAGGCCGAGGTCTCATCGGCAGCTTTATCACAACCACCTTTGCGAACCTAGACTCCCAACCTACCCGATGTACTGAGGGTCACTAAGTCTAACTCTGGGTGGCAAGCACTTGGCACGACGACCCAGCTGGGAAGCCTGAGCAGCTCAGATTTGTCCGCCGCATCTCAACACTCACAGCTGACATCCTGCCCCTCCAATACCACCGTCCAGGTGCCCTCAGCGGCAGCTCTCTACGTCATTGTAATGAGGGAAGTGCCCCCTTTGTGGAGGGCGGCAGTGGAACACTTCCATCAACTTAAAAATAAGACTGTTCACTGGCTGTAACTAGGGGTAATGCTTAATATCCCCCACGCAGATGCTGGCAGAGAAAGTGTTGTGTGAATCAGAGTACTGAGGCAAGTGGGATCAATTTTGGAAGGCCCTGATTTAGCATGGCAGAATATGGAGGATGGAACAGCTTACCAAAGACCGATGAAGTGTATTGCCTACATTCCTGTGGCTGGAGATACTCCATGAAGTTCTTGTATGCAAAGGACTGCTGATTAGGTCGTCTTAAACCCTGCCATTTGCTATATGGTAGGGTTGCAGAGCAGACTACAGCTTATTTTTCAAGGTAAGGAAATTGATAGGCAGGGCCTGCCTGTCTCAGATTATGGCTCAGGAAGGTGAGGGGAAAGCCATGAGCAGAGAGCTCACAGTTCACTGTACCCATGTTTTGGGTACTTCTGCTTTGAGCCACTACTACTGGCTGTGAGAGTCATCACTTTGCACAAAGGCTTTGTAAGGAAAGGAGTAGGAAATCTGGATTTTAAAGAGCCAACACAAACATGTTCTGAAGCCTTAAGACAGTGGATCCACTTTCTCCTGTCTGGACGATGATATAATGTGGGATCCAAACAGCCCACTTTAACATCTGCAACCAAAGCTAAATGGCAGGAGTACGCAGAGCATGTGTCTCTACAACGGCACATGCTACAAACAGGTTAATTAGGATGAATCTAGGAGAGTAATATATAGCCAACTTATACCAGCCAACATGGATAAACAAGCATTAACAAAGCCAATAGATCTGGCATTAGCTGCCAGCCTCTCCGCCTTGTTGCCATTTGTTTTGTTATCGCTTCTGAAAGAATTTAATTGCTATAAAATAATTTCGGCATAGTAGCTCCTGGCAATTAAGGGAACCATTTTGTGTGTGGATATGCTGCTTGTGAAAAATCCAGAATGTGATTACAGTATGGTAAGCCAAAACCTAAAGTGGGCTTTCCACTAGACCATGCTGCATGCTGTACAGGGGCAGTAGCTCTGCGTGGAGATCCCGGCACATCACATCTTTATCTTAAAAGGGAAGCATTTTATTTTGAAAGATTTTATTTCGAAAGATTACATGAGACTATCGTACTGATGCGGTACTGGTAGAAAAGATTCTCGGTTGATATTACAGGCTCCATGAGATGCCAATCTGAATCACGAAGTGCATGTTCTAGTGACATTCATGCAAGTCTTATTTTACAAAGTCTGTTTTTATGTATGGTTTTAAAATGTTACGACGTTTTTATTTCTATTTTATGTGCTATGATCCCTGCATTCATGTCAAAAGATCTTCTGTTCCTAAATGCCTGTAAGAAGATTTCCGTTCAAGTATATTACTGTAAACTGACGTCCATGTTAGGGTAGGTACACACCATATTAAATGCAGCGAACATGTCAGTACCAACATTGCTGTGCAGGCTCTTTTTGTGTGGTGTATCTTGGTGGCAATTCATGTTTGGAGAACTATAACATTCAGCCATATGTATTTCTTTTGCTGGGTTAAAAATATAAGAGGTGTCCTGTTTGATGTGTTCTGTTGCATATTTAACTGTCTATCCTGCAGGAAGAATCTAAATAATGAGTGGTGTACATTAATTGGATGAGTAGTTTTGCAAGCTCAGGCAGGCGTCTACCCTCCTATAGTGGTGTGGATTTCGTTGCTCGTTTGTCCCAGTGCATCTCTCGTTCAGCCTCCCTCCATGCCTCAATCACTCTCTGCATTGTTGGTAGGAGGCTTCTACTCACTTGGCCCACATAGATGTAGTGATTTGTGAAATTGGAGTCTCTCTAGGGCATATGTGGGGTGGTCCTGCGGCGCATGTCCCCATTCATTAAGAACCACTATGTGTGTCGCTCTATAATATGCCCTTGATATCTGGTCAAGCAATTACTCCATTGCATTGGCTATGCTGCAGCGTTTGCAGCGATACTCGGGGGTGTCCTCCTTCCCACAGCAGAGTGCGCAGCTCGAAGTCTATTGTATTGAAGATTGCCTCCGGTATTTTATAGTATGTATTTTGGAGGACATACAGTAACTTGGGCAGTGTGATCATTTTAAACATAGCCGCCCTACCGAGCAGTGTCAGGGGAAGGCGCCGCCATCGAACCACATCGTTCCTGAAGTCCGCTAAGACTCATTGAATGTTATGGGAGAGGCAGCTTGTCACACTTACGGAGATGTATAGTCCCAAGTACTTAAAACCTTCTCCCGCCACCAGGAGACACGCTGGTACAGACTGCATGTCAACATGGCCTGCTATTGGGTAAAGGACTGACTTTCCCCACTTAATCTTATATCCCGCATGCATACCGTATGCTTTGGGTACAGTCAAAATTGTTGGGAGTGTTTTATCCGCGTTAGTTATATATAGTAGAATGTAATCTGCATAGAGTAAGATACGTTCATCTGGCAGCTGAACCGCGGGGTCCCGGAACCCTGTGAGGTCTGGGTGTAGTCTAATCAGGCATGCAAGGGGTTCTAGAACAATCAAAAAGAGCAGGGGGGATAGCGGGAATCCCTGCCTAGTCCCCCTTTGAATGGGACGATTTAATGCCACTCACTCATACTCTAACCCTGGGATTAGTGTATAGGATATCGACCCATGCTCAGAAGTTGTGCCCAAACCCAATTTGGAGTGCCCGCCTCATCAAGGGCCAGTGTACTGTGTTGAATGCCTTTTCGGTGTCGAGTGAGAGTTGCAGATGAGGGCCCGCATTTCCTATAATTGTGTCTAGCCAGTTTGCTAGTCTACGGAGATTGAAGCACATAGCGTATTTGGGCATAAAGCCCGACTGCTCCTTATGTCCCAGGGATGCTATGACCTGCAAAAGTCGCGTGGCCTATATAGCGGCCAATATCTTGGTCTCAACATTAAGGAGCGAGATTGGGCTGTAGGAGCCACAGCTCCCCGGGGCTTATTCGGCTTTGGTATGACTACAATTGTGGCTTCACAGAGGTCTGGGGGAGTGCTCTCTCTTCTTTTGCTGCTAAAAACAGGTTGAGGAGACGGGGGCCAGAATACTACTGTTTTGTTTAAAGAAGTCCCCTGGGAGTCCGTTCGACCCTGGGGGTTTCCCTGACTTCTGCTTGGCAATGACAGCAGTGACTTTTTCTAAGGAAATATCCTCATCCAGAGCCTCTGTGTCCTCCGTTTGTAGAGTGGACATGTCTTTCCTGGCGAGATAATCATCTATACTGCTCTCGTCCGTCGTCGAGCGGGCCGAGTATAGGTTGGCAAAATACTTTGCGAACGCCTGTCAGAGGGTCTAGTCTCCGAACAGAAGATCCAATATCCACGGGAGCGAAGCTAAGGCCTCACCTCTCCCTTGAGATATGGCCTATCCCCTCTATGTGTAATATGCAGAAGAAGAGAGCAGTATCCCCAGGGTGTGAAGAGACGAGGCAGGACCACTAGGGAACATCCAGACCAACCAAAAACATAGGAGGTAGGATTCTGAGGATAGTTCGCCTGTAACATTAGAAAGAACAGAGAGAAAGATGTTAAATGAGTAAATAGTGTGATTACAAAATACCTAAACCACTAAACAAAACAAGGACCTGGGTTGTGCATCCCCACATACTCACTAGTGTAAGGTTTGGTAGGTCTTGAGAATAGCCTTATTGTTTCCAAAACGGCTAAACAAAAGGTAACAACAGAATTTCCTCCTGGAGCAAGGTGAATCTCAAACAGGAAGTACGTGGCCTTACTCACTGTCTGTAGTGAAGGCAAACGTCTGCCTGATAATAATCGCCCCAAGATGATCCAGAGAATAGCAAAAAAAATCTGTAGAAGTCTTCCAACCAATACCCGCTTACTTCCAGGAAAAGCGGAATGGTAATTGGGTCTATTACATCATAAAGATACTTAAATGTCTCAGAAGGTGGGTCCGATTTACAGGAGCAAAGCGTACAAAAAGAGACAGCGCAATCATGCGCTAAAACAAGAATCAGGAGATTGCTTGGCAAGCAATCTGAGATTGCATTGCTTTACATGTCAGGAATGCACTTGTTCCAAAATCTAGCATGCGGACAAAATAAGGCTCGCGAATGGCAGTAATTCAACCCAGCTGCTACGTGAAAATGAATAAACACTAGAGTCGGGTGAAAGCAGGAAATTAGCGCGTCCTCGTGCTCCAAGCAAAACAAGAGTCAGCAGGACACAGACAAAAAAAAAGGAACAACGCAACCTCGCGCTATAAACACAATGAAAATACAAAAAGACCTGTAGGGTTTCGGCGCGTCCACGCACTTCAGGGTTCACAGGACAGATGGGCAAACACCAATCAGCAGAAAGGATTCCAAAGACTGAGACTCACGAGGAAGGGCGTGGTCCTCACAGGAAGCAAAGCCAAGCACCTGTGACAGGGTGCTGATGAATTATATACTGACACCGTCAGCTGACCTCCAGCAGTGCAGCATGGGAAGACACACAACCCAACTCCCATACTAGGGCATAATGTGGCAGGTAGTTTTGGGCTTCTAAGCAGCGAAAGGATACAGGATGCTTATCGTCTAACAACTGCTCTGCAATCGTGGGTGCCGTTGTATGATGTGTCCCCCCCTCTTCAATTTGATCTACTCAGTTCATTTCTTGGTCTTTCCGGCTCAACCATGCTAACAGCCGTCCCACTCTGTTCCCAGTTTTGTATAATCTGTGGTGGGTGGCTAGAATTTGCGTGCAAGCTTCTCCCTCCGCCAGGGCCCAGAATACCCTATGTGTGATCTCCAGTTGCCTAAGCGTCTCCGCCTCGTTATTTGGGGATAGTTATTTTTCTAATTCCAACAGTTTATTCTCTAAGCGTCGTATTTGCAGGGTTTCCTCTCTATGCTTATGGGCAATTGCATCTTGCAGTCTTCCCCTTAGCACTGCCTTGTAGACCTCCCAGAGAGTGGCCTCTGAGGGTACGGACCCTTCATTGTCCTGAAAACAGAATTTTGTCTTTACAGCAATGGTTTCTGCTACCTGTTCATCACGCAGCTCCCAAGCGTCTAATCTGCAGTCCGATTTGGGCTTATGCTCCCTAGCCCCAACTTGCAACTCTAATGGGGAGTGATCAGAGATGCCTCTTGCTAGATAATCTGTGCCTATGATAACTTGGATTTTTCCCGCCGGTGTGAAAAGGTTGTTAAGCCGGGAAAAGTTCTTGTGAGCCCCCGAGAAAATTGAGTAACTTCGGTTAAAGGGATGGTGGCGGCGCCACAGAGATCAGTCAGGCCCAGGGAGTGCACTAAGTCTGCCAGTGGAGTGGGTGCCCGAGTGCCCCCCACTCGATGGGACCTATCAACGATGAGGTTAATCACGTTATTGAAGTCGCCCTCTATTATATGGGTAGAAGAGTATGAATCTAACAGCATCTGAGCCACGGCATGGAGTGTCTGGGATTACAAGCGCGGTGAGGCATAAACAGTAATCAGTGTGAAGGCCCTCCGACCCCACGTGCCTTGGACCACTGCATCTGTGCCCCCAGGGTCTACCCACGTTTTAATTGCGTGTAAGGGTCGGGTTTTCCTAATGAGGCCAGCTACTCCTCGGGCTCTGGGGAGAATCCTGCATGCGCAAGTGTAGTATATGCCCCTCTTCCTAGGCATGCACAACGGGTACCTTGGAGATGGGTCTCTTGTGGGAGGACGACGTCAGGCTTGAGCCATTCAATATACCTGTTCACTAATCCCCTCTTAATCTTACTTTTCAGGCCGTTAACATTCCATGTCAGCACGGTATATGGTATATCACCCATCTCCTTTGTGGTTGGTATGCTTCGCAAGAGGAGTGTACACTAGCCATGTCGTCCCTATCCAAATGTCGCAGATTCTGCAATGGGAGATAACCTGCTGTGAATAACCATGAAACCTCTTGGAATAAAAAAAACCTCCCCTACCAACTCCCCCCGAACCCCCCACCCCACATCCTCGTGTGCCCCATGTCTAACCCTCCAACCTTCAACATGAAAACAGATAAAAGTGTCCACTGAGGAGTATGTCAAACCCTCCCTTCACCCCCCTAGTCCCTAAATATTAAACAACCAAACAAAGGATATTGTCCTGGTCCAAGTAGATGGCACACACCACTCCTCTTGGATGTAAATAGGTTCAAGGAGGGAGAAGCCTTCTTGTAGTTGGTGTCATGCCGGTTTGTGCTCCCTCCTCACCTCTGGTTCACATGTCTTCGCCACTTTTGTTTGGATGCATTTAATCTTCGGGTACCAATTCTGGGGCTGCCTCCCCGGCCTTCTCCGCCCTGTGTATGGCCTAGCTGGGGGTGATCTCCATCGGTATCCACCAGGGAGTCCTGGTCGGACTAATCTGCATGCGTGCTGTCCCCTTGTGTGTTGTTAGGGTCTTGAGACCCATCTGCCTCTTCTTCTGAGTGTCTCTCTCTGCGTCGGTATGGGTCTCCGTCTTCGCCATTCCCAAGCTTTTTGGATTCCTCAAAGTAAGTCGCTGCTTCAGTTTCGACTTCTGTGGCCTGGACTCCCATCTTGGTTGGGAATTTCCAGACCGCGTCGTCATGACACCAAGCTCCAGCCTAGGCCTCAATCCACGCACATGCGTCCTCAGGTGTTTGGAAGAACTGAGTCAAGCCCTGGATGATGACCTTGAGCTTGGCAGGGAAGAGAAACATGTATTGGATGTGTAGAGCATGTAGTTTAACTTTCACATAATCGAAGGACCTCCGCATCTTTTGTACCTCTCTTGAGTAGTCGGGGAATATCATAACTCTGGTGTTAGCTAGCTTGAGGTCTCCAACTCTCCGTTATTCCCTCATGCTTACTACTCGGTCTTGGTAGTTTAGGAAGCGAGCGATTAGTGGAGGTAGGGGGCCCCAGGCGGGGGGCTCGCGGCTAGCATACTGTGCGCCCGTTCAATGAGAAAGCAGGTGGGAAAGGTAGCTCCTGGGAGGGTGTCTTGCAGCCAGGTCATCAAAAAGGCGATCGGGTTGTTATTCTCATGTCCTTCTGGAATTCCGATAAAGTGGAGATTATTTCTCCGGGCCCTGTTCTCCATGTCGTCCACCTTCCACAGCACTTCTCTCATTGTGGTCTGGAGCTCCTTAATGTCGCCTGTGGACTTATGTGTCACATCTTCCACCTCCAAAATCCACGCCTCTGCTTGGGTGACGCGGTCTGTGATATTTCGTACATCTTGTTGCAGGAGAGACACTTCTGTTCGTATCTCGGCCATTTTACCTTCGATGGCCTCTCTGGAGGCATAGATTGCCTGGAGGATGGCTGCATTGTCTGGGGGCACTCGCCTGCACCCCCTCAGGTTCCACAGGTGTTGGAAGTACCTTTGCATACTTGTCCAGTTTTCCTTGCCTCTGCGCCTTAGGTTCTTTGTCTTTGGCCATTATGTGGTTGCGCAGGAGGTTGCCGCCAGTCGTTCGTCGCTGGGAGATCAGTCAACTCGTAGATTCCGAGAGTCAATGCAGGAGATTCAGCTTGCCGTATCCCCACTGAGTGCAGCACGTGGTGGAGGTCCTCTAAGAGAGGTCTTCCCCCGCTGTGGGTAACAAAGGAAATGCTTCCACGGCCAAAGCAGGGTCAGACAGGGCGGTCCGGTATGTATGGGATTCCCTTACGAACCAGAGACAGCTAGTCGCCGATACCAGGATCTTAGACGTAATAGGAGGTTTACTTGCGGGTGACCTTCCTCTGTTGTGGCCGGCGGAGACACCGATCCCGCGCCACCTCACCCTGGTTGCATCCAATCAGTGTTCTTGCTCAGACTAATATCTCTCGTGGCGAGGCCTGAAGATATCGTTCCAGCGAAGGTGAAGGACGGCAGGCACCCCCACTTGGTCCGTTGAACTCGAGGTGCTCAGAGGCAGCCAGTCCATATTCCCCAGAGGGTCAAAACCAAGATATTATAATGCAGCACCCCTGAGACCCTTTCCCCAGGGTGTAGATCTTCTCGCTGTGTCTCCGGGGTGCCCCTGGCCACTGCCACTCTTTCCTCTGGTGGCAAGTGTAATCAACCAGGGGGAAGACGGGTCGCTGCAAGGCTCTCTCGGCCCCACCCCTGGGGCAGGTACCACTCCTCTTCCAGCTTCCAGGCACTCAGTGCAGCATCGTGCATGCACCAGCCACCAATGCGGCCCAGTCGTGCTGCCAGGAGCAGAGGAAAGTCTCCACTACAGAAAGGTCCCCAATAGCACACTCCAGGGCGGGAGGGGGGTTCAGGCAAAGGTCCTTGCAGCAACGTTGCCAGCAGGTGCCCCCACCACTTATCTCGGCGGGAGGCGAAACTCTCCTCCCCGGGGCCACGAGGCAGGCTACAGGTCTCTGTAGGGCCCGGGGTGCAGGCAGGGGAGCCCCTGTGTCACCGCCGGCGTCGTCTCTGTATTTCAACTGCTGGGGGGAGCGGGCGCCCCAGCCCCACCATTGTCGGCATGGCACGTCCTCCCCTACGCTCAGCCCCCGCCGGTCACTGGAGGCTGGATTTCATCCCCGGGTGCTGCCGCTGCTCCAGTAGAATGTGGGGGCAGTCCCCCTCACGCGTCACGGGCCAGATCCTCTTTAGTGTTGAGTCCGGGCGGCCATCTTCGCGGCCGGGACCTGTATCCACGGTGAACTCTGTTTCCGCCATACAGGGCTCCACCACAGCAGTGGAAGCAGTTGCTCCCCTCGGCCCAGGGTTTGAGGCGGCCTCGGTTTACAGAACTGTGCTATATATGTAGCTTGAAGACAGGGTAAAGCGCAGGATCATTGTCGGGCGTGCGGAGCCCCGGCAAATGCGGCTAATCAACCATGCCGCTGGCCACGCCCCCTCATTTTATCTATGTTTGAAACACCTACATATCACCCCAGGTGTATCCTGGCATGGATGTTACAAGGCTGGCTGTGAGGCTGATCTCCAACTTTTTAGGTTAAGTCCTGCAGGGAGCAGCAGAAAGGATAGGTAGAGGAAGCCTATTCCAGCCTGTGGGAGCATGATAGGAAAAGGAGTGACCTCCAGATTTGGAATGCTAGATACTTGTGTGTGGTTTAGCAAGAAGGAGGCCAAGTGAAGATGTCTGAATAAGACGTGAAAGTGGATTTTCGTGTTGAGGTAGGCAAGGCCTAGGCTGTGAAGAGATCTTTAAGTGTAACAGAGGTGAATAAAGGTTGCATGTTTATGAATGGGAAGCCAATGAAGGATTTGCAGTTGGTTGGAGACTGGAGCACTGTGTGGAAGAATCAACACTAGACTGGTAGTTGTGCTCTGGACCACCTCTAGCCTCTTGAGAAGGTGGGATAGAATCCCTACGTATTGTGCATTTTTAATAGTCCAGCCTGAGAGTGATGAGGGTTTGAATGACAATTTTTCTGAAGTCCAGGGCCAGCCACTTGAATAAATATCTGAGCATTATAAGCATGCTAAAGCTGATGGCTGACACAGCTGTCACCTAGTCATCCATTGTGAGATGGATGTCCAGAATGACGCTCAGATTCTTGGCTCGTTTTTTCAGCTGAGGGGTAGTATAGATCTATGGGCCACCGGGCACTGGACCAAGGAATAAATCCCTGCCTAATAAGACTGGTTCTGTTTTATCGCTGTTGAGTCTGCGGCAGTTGTAGCTTATCCACTTGGCCACCGTTGACATGCATCGGACTAAGGTTGGCCTGAGGACTTGCAATGCCTCTGAAAGAGAAAGCATCAAAAGTGAGTCATCTACTAACAATCACAGGGATATTTTCTTGATGATAAAGACTAATTCTGTTTTTTCTGATTTGAGTCTGAGGCAGTTATTACTTATCCACTTGGCTACCAGTGACATGTAACCGGAAAAGTTAGTCTGGGAATTCGCAGTGTCCTCAGAAAGGCCATCCGCGTATGATATTATGGTGGACCGAAGGACCTGATTATGGCTGCAAGCGCCGTGTAAATAAGTGAGAGGACTGAGGGAAGAGCTCTATGGGATGCCACACAAGATGTTGACATGGTTCTTTTCCGAATGGTAGGGAGGAAGAAAATTGACTAAGTGAGATGGTAGAGAACAAAATGGAATCAGATGAGGGCCGCGAGGCAGAAGCCTACATCATGGAAGTGCTTAAGGAGGATGGCATTGGATACTGTGTTGAAGACCACCAATATGTCCTGCAGGATCAGAGCAGTGATGGCTTCCCTGTTGTGATAAGATGAATGTCAACTGTGTATGCAATACTGGCTATTTTGGTACTGTGACTTACTCTAAAACCTGATTGAGAGGCAGCAAGAAGGTTGTGGACCTCGAAGTAGAAGGTGATATGCTGATTGACCAGTTTTCAAGAACAATACGAGAGAAGAGAGATGGCTCTTAAGTTTGCCAAGTCTTTGAGGAGGAACTTGGCCATGAAGATTCCATTCCATGGGGTAGGAAGCAGAGGAGAGAGACAAATTGAGGAGGGTGGTGAGGGAATCCCCAATGAGTTTGTGTCCTAGAGAATAAATGTGGTGCGAACAGGGATCGTTAGGTGAGACAGACATAACTGACAGCATGGTTCTGGAAACATCCTTGACATGGTAATAATAGGTACAAGAAAGTCGCTGTGGTGCTAGTGGAGTCCAATAAATGAAGTCAAAAAGTCAAGGGAGGGTTGAGGTTCAAAGTTCTAATATATAAGTTTGGTCTTATCATGAAACTATTTGGAACGGTCAGTGCAGAGGGTAAGGGAGGGAGTGATGTGTTTTGAGGAGGTGGTAGGTTGTGTGAATTCCTTTACAACAGTTAAGATTTCTTGTAAAGAATTGCCACCCTCTTGTATTTGAGAAGCTAAGGAAATGTGTCAAGTTTGTTGCAGTGACAGTGGTAATTATGGAGGGCTCATTTCAAGGTGGGCATGTTGTGGTGGGAGAATGTGTTCCTCCAATGATGTTCTGTTTACAGTGGTGTTTGAGCTGCCTAAGTTCACCCGTATGCGAACTGGTGTGAGAAGTGTGCATGAGGGCCAGGCGTGCTTTATAGAGGAGCAAGATTGTCAAGCTCATTGAATATCCAAGTGCTGAGATTTACGGTAAGTGTGGTCATGTCCGTGTCCAGGTGCCTAGGGTGTTTGCGGAACTCAGAGTTCCACTTGTCACTAATGATTAAGTCCCAGTATTGAGTTCTGATGCTACAAGATGCTGTGGTAAAGACAGGGGGCTATAGAATGCTTACAAGTGGTGGTCAGAACAAATCACAGGGAGGGAGTCTCCCTCTGAATGTCAGGAGGGTTCTTGAAGATCAGATCTAGTAGATGACTAGCTCGGTGGGTGTACCCGTCTACTTACTAGGGGAGACCTAGAGCTGCGAGAGGTTACTTACTTGAGGTTAATGCAGTCAGTGGATGCCACTTAATATTTTACCTAGAAAGGTCAGATGAGAAAAACTAGGGTGATTGAACTAAAAGATACTTCATGGATGCAACTGTACTGGAGCAGGAATAGAATTATGCATTTTTTGCATCCTGTGGTGTCACAAGGTTTGCAGACTGGCAAATAGAGTTACAGGTTGCAATACTGATACTGTGGTGCCACAGGGTTTACTATCTTCAGGAAGACCCACTTTGTAGAGATGATCGTAAAGTTTTGAGTTTTCATCACAGTTATATATGGCCCCTCGGAGTTTGCTATATGTTAAGTCATTAGGAAGTGCACAACCCACCCACTTTTCATGTACAGACCCAGAGCACCACTGTGCCAAATAATTAATACTGGGAGCATGATGATGTTGAGGCCAATCCTCCCTCTCCTCCTACAGGTCAACTGACCTCCTTAAACTAGGTCAACGATGGTAATGAAGACAAAAAGTAAGGGGAAAAGGTTCTGAGAAGAGAGAGAGAGAGAGAGAGAGAGAGACAGAGAGAGAGAGAGAGAAAGAGAGAGACTCCTGGAGGTTGGCATTTGGAAGATCCTAATTGGATTCCTTAGGCACATTGTTTTAAGTCCAACTTATCACGGTTAGGTCTCCACTTAAGGATGAAAGAGCATGAATTACTAAGCGCAGTAGTACTTGATAGCACAACCCGATGAATCCTGAGGAGACTTAGGGATCACACGACCGGAGGAAAAAAAGGCATATATATCCCACAAATATAGGCGGACCTCATGCAAGCAAATACTGTACTGTGTAAATAGTCCCTGGAGTGCCACAAAACTAGCTCAGCAGCTGAAGATGAAGACCACTGCAGCCCTGAGAGTAAGGACCTGTAGACCGGAAAGAAAATCAACAAAAAGACTATGGAGGCAGATAATGAATCACAACAGGTGAGGGATCAGGAGGGACGTAGGGATGTAGGGAATCGACCAGGGGAAAAACAAGCCTGGTGCAAATTAATGTGGATATTAAAGAGTCAAAACAACTGTAGTTGCCAGAGAAGGGAGCTCAGTGTTAGCCAGGCTTAAGTACTCTACTACCACTATTGACCCAGAAGTTTGTCTGATTTTACTGGACCTCTGGTGGATGGGGATGTGACTCTGAGTCTTGGGAATTGAGTCTTATGTATTAATTTGCATCATTTCCAATGCCCCCTTCTGCCATCTCACTTGGCCTAAACACTTTTGTGAAGTGTTTATACATTACCAGTCAACAAATGTAATCAAAACTGGGAATAATATTTGATTTAGCTCTCTCCTTTGGTTCCCAGACAAGCACCATGGTCAAAAAGACTACTTTCTAAAGTCCACGTTCTTTGGGAGGTGCTACAACTGCTGCCTGCCATGCACCAATAGCACATATAGCACAGACCTATGGTCCCTCTGAAGTTAAATGACTACAATATGATATACAATGTTGTCCTAATTTTCTAAAAACTACAAAGATTCCCCTGTCAATGTTTGGAATGTAGCACTGCACTATATACTTTATAGCACCTTAAAATGCTGTAATCCCAGGTCCATCGGACAAACTCATAATCTAGGTTCATGGAAAACACTCAGCTTCCTTTGGAGTTTTCATGGCAGACTTTCAGTAGATCACTATGGGAGAAGTTCCACTGCTGAACAAAAGTCAACTATATTCCAAGATGGTGACATGGTGACATGTGATTTTCTCCCAAGACAGCTTCTATTGCCATGACTAGAACTATCCTGGCTGATGAGGGGTGAAACCCCGAAACCGGTCCTAGGATGCTTTTTTCCAGACCAGGGATTACCTGGCCTGGCAGTTCGGACTGGACTGCTCCCATGGGGCACCGGGTGAAGACTGATTTGCATTTGGCTGGGCTCAAACTGGAATGGCATAGGGAGCAAAAAAGTATTGATTTAGGCCCAGATCTCTGTACTAGGGTGAATGTATGACATTGTTCTGCATTCTGTCCATCAATTGCTCTTTTTACATTTGTCACCCTAAGTGGGACAGTTATGCCCAGACGTGGGTGCCGTGCTCTCCATGCCACTGGAGTCAAGCTATCAGGCTGATGGGGGGTGAAATCCCTAAAACAGTCCTAGGATGCTTATATCCAGACCAAGGAAGACCTGTCCTCGCAGTTCGGGCTGGACTATTCCCATTGGGTGCAGGCTCAAGAATGATTTTAATATGGATGGGCTCAAACTGGAATGGCATGGGGAGTGAAAAAATGATGAATTTAGGCCCAGATCTCTGTACTGGGGTGAATATATGACATTGTTCTGCATTCTGTCCATCAATTGTTCTTTTTGCTCCTGGGCTATAGGGCATGTGCTCTAAGAGAACGTTCAAAGGGGCAGTAAGGGCCACCACCAGAGGTAGTTATCATTTCATGATGGATATTATCTTTATTCTACAGATCAGCTGTGCAGCAGATTTCATGGCTTCTGGTAGACTCACTCTTGGTGTTGGTCTTTACCGAGGGCCTTAGCATTCCGGGACTTAAGGAAGCTTCCTTTCAGTCAGGAAAGGTCTGCTTTGTGTATGCAATATATCTTACAAGCCTGGGTAAGAGATTCAGCTTTCCCAGTGGCTCTAGTCTTAGTCCCAAGCTGATGGGATGCAGCAGTCAAAAATATTTTTTCTGGCATGTTTCTCTCTCGCCTGATATTGTTGAGTTTATTTCTGAAGTCCACATGCATACAAGGTACTGGGGCGAAAGGTTCAGTAGTTATGGAAAGCCGGTGGCACTGATGGAGAAACCAGTTTCCAATCGAAAGTTCTGTTCTTTAATGATACAACAATTGAAATCCTTGCGGTGCGCCTCCAGTAAAGTGAGTTGAAAGGTGTTGAAACCATTGGGGGAAGAACAGGTACAGCCAGAACATTTTAAAAGGGACAAAAGAATAGCTGCTCACAAAGTGTGAGACCCTTTGCCCTTACCAAGCCTTGTCCAAGAAGGTTATTCATCTTTAATCATAGTGCTACTGAGTTGCTTATTCCATTCACGATGAATCTGGGATTCAGTTATGATTTTCAAGGTTAATTTGCAACAACTGGGAGAAATTCATTAGTCATATGGGTTTACATGCATGGGCCATTTGAGGGTTTTTTCCTAGTTCCTTTCAGATTAATGCTATATTTATAATTTCATGTATTGTTTGAATTGTTCTTGCCTTTCAGACAGGAAATGTAGGAGCGGGTTTTGTGATTTTGTGGCATATGTATCAAAAAAGAGTTTTGCGATTCTCAAATTGCGATTTTTATCGATTCACTATTTGAGAATCGCAAAATGCAACGGATGTAGAATTTGCAAAAAATGTGTGAATCCTACATAATACTTAATTGCGACTCACAAATTACGGATTGCAAATAAGGAATACTTTCCCATTCATTCCTATGGGCCTAGAGGCCCATAGGAATGAATGGGAAGACATTCGCTGTTTGCGATTACCAAATAGCTAATCGCAATTTGCGAATGCAATGTCAAGGGTGCAAGGGTGCCAAAAGGACATCCGGTTGCACTCCTGAAATATGCATGTGTGCACATGTTGCGCACATACATGCCCTAAGGGCATGTAGGTGCGCCACATGGCACTTTGAAAAAAGCAAAAAAGTGCTTTTTCCTAGAAAATCGAAAATTACCACCAACATGATGTTGGTGGTAATTTGCGATTCCATTAATAGCAAATTTCTGGTGCTTCCAAAATTGCATTTAAGGAATCGCAATTTGCAATTCCTTAATATGCGTTACTTCTATGAGGCTTTTTGCGGTAGAACGCCTCCCCTGCATAAATTATACCTGACGCAGGTATAATGTAGCGCAGGGGTTTACAAAGTGACGCATCTGCTTAGATGCGTCACTTTGTAAATAGTGTGCAACAGGATGCATGTTATACGCTGCCGATGCGTCACAAAAAGTGACGCATCGGAAGCGCAAAACTGACGCAAGACCTCATAAATGAGGCCCTAGGTGCCTTACACTAATCTGCTATTGGATCAAATGCTCTCTCTCGGTTTGTTTTTTTCTGAAATGTATCCTCCTCTGTTTACAATTGGCCCTGGATGCTATTGAGATATCTGCCATTATTAATTTAGTTTCATGATGGTATAACAGTCAACAGTCTCTTTGATTTGTTCTTATGAAATCTTGTATCTTTGTTTATCAAATAACACTTCAGGAAATCTTACAAAATGCAGCCTCAAATTCCTGTTTACAGCGTCGACAGTGACGCATGCCATGGTTAATTATTTTGAAGTCTACCTTGATGTAACGAAACATAAGCAGATTGATGTTTGTTATTTTACATCCTTACGTTTTTTACTTTTTTACAGGATTGATCGTCATTTTCTCACGCATCATGTCAGCCACGCGTTGTTGTCCTTTTTGCTGTGACAGAGAGTGACGCGAACTAATGTAATTTCATCTGACGCGAATTAATGTAATTTCATCTGCGTTTCAAATCCCACAGCAGAGATTGAGGACTCAGAGCACCTCTTGCATATTGATTGCATTAACGGACTAAGGTTCTGTATTACTGTGGAAGCGACTACTGTCCTATCAGTCTCGACTCATTACCATTACTGTCGGTCTCACTGGGGGAGGAGGAGATGGCACTGTAATGTATTCAAATAAATGACATTAATAAACATGGCCGCTCTCACAGGATCTCTTTTGTAATTCACAGTACGTCGATTTGAACTGCGAGTTTCTGACTAAATATAAATAACACATGCAAAGCACAGTCACTGCAGATGAAGCAGCCGTGTCATCAGGTTTGTTGGGACATGATATGACACCGGACCAACTGTTGAGTCTGTATTTTCAGCGGAGCTCTGCGGCTTGCTTTCATTTCTAAACCAAAACACAGATCAGTTTCAGGGGCATGTGGCCTTTCCTTCTGCAGTTCAGGGTCTGCGGAGGATCAGTCAACGACGCTCGCGGCTGTGTTCCTGCCAGCAGGCCTGCTTTCTTGCCATAGTGCTCGTGCGTAGTTCTTGTCCATCACCAGAGCTTGTTTGCATGGTAAACGCTGCCATTCGGCTGATGTCCCCTCTAGAGGAAGTGTAACACGGGGTTGGAGATGGTGCAGTGGCAGCCGCAAACATCTGTTTAAACCCCGCCTGCGTGACATGCAAGAGGGGTCATTAAAAGATCGGGAAAAAAGGACCGATCGATTTCTATATTAAAAGGAGGAACGCCTCTATTGAGATAGAAAGCGCTATATACATATATTTACAATTACAGTGGTAGTATTGGTGTATCAGTGTGCCTTCGTAAGGTTTTTAATGATAGCTAAAATAAAATTGGGAGACTAACTTATAAAATTAAGAGGCTTAATGAGATGTAATGAATTTTATGGGGTAATTGTTTTTAACGGTTTTATTATTATAGTGTATGTTTTGTGTTGGTAATATTGTAAGATTTTAAATAATCAAACAATAAAGAATACTACTATATTACTACAGTGTGCGTGGCAAAGTACAAGCCTGCTTTTTTGCGCACAGTGTTCAGAATATTGGTGTTAAGACATACATGCTTGACTTATTGGCATGGCAGTCTTGTGGACTGCTCTCCTACTAGAGGTGAGTCAGTCAGTCAGAATATCTTTATTCGACTTGTTCCAAGTCATACAAAGAAACAAAAACAATAAAAACATGAAAAGGAATACATACATACATAACCCTACATTTTCCTAAAAAGCATCAATCTAGATGCACATTATAAATACTATATACAAGATTAAAAAATGCCTATTACAATTCATATCAAAAGAAAAAAAGACACAACAATACTAAAAAGAAAAATTTTTAAGGCGAAATTTGGCCACCCGCTTTTACCCTAGAAGCGGCCACTAAAAAGTTAGCAATACAGAAAGTTGTGCGGGGATTTGTCAGGAGCTGTAAGTAGAGCAGCGCGGGACGCACCTGTGTAAATCCCGCTTCTTTCAGGATGGGGAGCAAATATTTTTTCCTCTGCTCATGATACAAGCTACAAAACATGACAAAGTGCATTGTGTCCTGCACAGAAAAGTGATCACAGCTGCATGGAGGAGCTAGGTCTGGCTTCTGCCAGCACTTAACAGAACCTAAATAAAAATGTAACAGGTTAAACCTGAACTTAGTTAGTAAAAACCTGTGATAAGGGAATGTGACAAAACTAAGGTACGGTGCGAGGGAGGGTACACTCACCAGGAGGTTGTGTGCCCTAACTGCTGGCTTCAGCAGTTCAACTTCCTCGCGGCGCGCTTCCTTCCTTTCCCTGAATGACTTTTTTATATTGCCTATATCCAGAGCCCTGATTTTTTCTGGGCTTGAAAAGAGTTCTGGGCGACCCAATTCAGTAAATGATTTAATTAAATAGGCCAACCATGGGATACTGCTATGTTTGTCAAGTGATAAGACATCCTTCAATATTATGTGGTTCAAAGGAAGGTCTTCATTCAACCACATTTTCAGCCACAGGGTCAGGGGCGCTAAACTCAATAAATCTGACAGGTAGGGTAGGCCCACCTCTTTGTGGATGGAATAAGTTGGGGTTGACTGGGGAACAGAGAGAAGAGATCTGATAAATCTATTTTCAGCTCTCTGAATGGGGTCAAGATTTACGTACCCCCACAAAGGGGATCCATATAGTGCAATGGCCACAGGCTTACACTTATAGATTTTTAAAAGGGCTTCCAAGGGCCTGGCTCCCAGCTTACCAGCGAAACCCAAAAGCGCTGAGGAAGATCTGGTGACCGCCAGCCTCTTTGCTCTTATCTGTGGCCCCCACGTTCCTTTCTGGTCAAACAGTACACCCAAGTAGGGGAATGTGGTTACCTTAGAGACCGGGACCCCTCTGCAAAAGAATGATTTAAATCTTTTTTTGGTACACTCACGCCCCATTACCATCGTGTGTGATTTGGAAACATTAACCTTAAGGTCCAAATTATCCATGAAGGAGCCAAAGGCGTCCAGGAGGCGCTGGAGTCCTACACCAGTGCGGGCGATCAACACGGCGTCATCCGCGTACAGGAGTGCCGGGATATGGACATCTCTTGCACGTGGAACGTCCGCGTCCTGGCCTCGCAGGTGTGCCCCCAGGCCGTTAATGTAGATGGTAAAAAGCGAGGGGGCTAAAATACAACCTTGCCGTACCCCTTTTAGAGATTTAAACAGTGGGGTACATCTGCCATTGTTTGACACTCGGACGGCTGCAAAAAGCTCCTGATGCAAAGTGGCCATGAACGTGACCAAAGCTTCGTCGATGCCCATCTCCATCAGGATTGACCATAATTTTGACCTATTGACAAGGTCGAAGGCCGAGGAGAGGTCCATAAATGCCAGAAACACAGAACCCTCCTTGGCCACCGTGTACTTAGAGATGAGCAGATGCAGATTAATACATTGTTCAATGGTCCCTTTTCTCTCCCTAAAACCATATTGCAGGTCAGACAGCCCACCACAACCCTCAACGTTCTCCCTCAATCTGGATAAAAGGACTCTGCCCAAAATTTTTATAGTTGAGTCCAAGAGGGATGTGGGCCTATAAAACGCGGGGTCGTCCCGCTGACCTTTATTTTTAAAAATGGGGACGATGGTGGATATGGCCCACGAGGCGGGTGCTGGATTACCATTAACTGCATTAAATAAATTTGACATAACCTCAGCCCACAATTCAGGTGAGTACATAAAAAAGTCAGCGGGGACTCCATCGGGACCAGGTGCCTTATGTTTGGTGGTTGCCAGAAGAGCTTTTTCCACTTCTTGGGGGTTAAAGATGATGGGACGTACAACCATATTGGGCAATGGACCCTTTTTGATTCCCTCATCGTCCCCCCATAGACATTTTTGAAAAAAGACAGCCATTTTTCATCTGTAATCACGCAGTCCATGGGTGCATTACTATCTTCAGAAAATAGGGGCTGTTTGATGATCTCCCAAAATCTCCTACTGTCCTTCAGCACTGCCGCTGAGAGGAGATTATCCCATGTATCGCGTTTGATGGTGTCTTTACGATTCTTTATGGCTGCCTTATAAGTTTTCCTTAGTCTCGAAATGTCATCTTTATCCCTTGGGACGTTTTTTAGGGCCACCAACAGCTCTCTGTGGGCTTTCGAGCATGCGGAATCAAACCATCGCTTATGTCCTTGTGCTCCCTGGGTGGGTTTGACTAAAAGATCCTTAGTAACCTGGTTGCATATTGCCTCATAAGCTGCTACTACGTTTTTACCTTGAGTGCCCGGGTTTTTACAGAGCTCCACCTGGTCTTTAATTTTAGGGAAGCATTTTTCATAAAAAATTTCCGGGATCACTTTGGCCCACTTCAATCGTCTATCTTGGTGAGTGGTCCTCAGGGGATGTGCCGGTTTTGCAATTATTGATGGCGCCCCCATCTGGGCACCTCAGGCCACTTCAAGTAGTACTGGGTTATGGTCGCTGTAGTGTGTTGCGACTGTACGATAGGCCGTGGTCCGATTTAGAATCCCTGGTGAGACAAAAATATAATCAATAACTGTGCCATTTTGGGCGCCAGTAAAGGTTGGCATTCTCAGGCCACAGTCAGGTTCGTATAGGTCATAGTTAGCCAGTAAATCTTCAAGCTCCTGCCCCTCTGCGGAGTGTTCAAAGTGAGGTCCCTGTAAGGCCGCGTCGTCGACCTCATTGGCTCCTCTTCCCTTACAGGCTAAATTACATAAATGGATATTAAAATCACCTAATAAAATAAACTCAAAAACTAACTCGATATTCTGTGATACTGTATTTAAAATGCTGTCCAGACTGGCAATATTGCGACCGCTATAGTCACTGTTCCCAGAATTGTAAAAGTTGACATATAAAGTCCTACTTGTTTTGTTGATCACCCTTTCAACCATTAAGATGTTATCAGAGTCAGAACTAATCTGCCTATAACTTCCTATTAGATCCAAGGAAAACAAAATCACCAATCCACCTTTTGCTCTACCCGCCCTGCTAGGGACTGCAGGTTTGGTAAAGCAGGTGAACCCATACCACCAAAGATTGTTGGATGTATCCCAGGTTTCTTGCAGGGCGATGATGTGATGCTTTGCCACAAAACTCAGCCAGGCATGGTCCTGGCGTTTTGCAATTAAACCTGCTACATTCCAGCTAATGATCTTACAAGAGTCGGTGGGTAACCTTAATTCGTTTACACCCTCTGAATCACCTTCAACTGTTAGTTGCAATAATGGTCCCTCACTGGTTTCCGCTTGACAAAGGCTCTGTGTGTCCTCTCCCAGTGTACTCGTTTTAGCACAGACGACAGTCCGAGATGAAATTAGTTGCTGGACGAAATTAATTGGCACTTGAGACTCTAGTGCTACTTTGGGAGCAAGATTACTAAAGTGCTCAACAATATTAAGACCACCACGTTTTGATATTGGGTTGTTCAGCACCTCCCTTTCTTGATCGACTCCTGGTTCAAGTCAATCACAGGTGTTTAAATCAGATAAAGGGCCAAACCTATTTCCTGTAGCAAAACCCCACTCAAAGGGAGTGGCTGCCTGACCCTGTCCATATGGAGCTGAGTTCCACATAGGTTGTGGAGTATTTGGACGTGATAAAAACTGATCATTCCTCAACCAATGTGTGGGCCTATTGCCCCGAACACTATGTTCGTAACCCAGAAGGCCAGAGCCCCAACCGTTTATTCTTGGCTCATGTGCAAGGACAGGCCTGTTGTTTAGCTCATTCAGGTGATTAAGTCTTCCTAGCTCCCGGTATGCCATAGGCTGAGACCAGTCATTAGGATGTCGAGATCTGGTAACCCCTCCCCAGCTGCTGGTGTTAATGTGTCTTTTATAACTGGGGATATTGGGTAATGTAGCAAACTGAGTCTCATCATAGAAAAACTTGAGGGTAAGGGGAATTATAGAACCACTACGACGTTGGGGTGGGAAAACATTGCTCAAGATATCTGGGAGGACCTCGGCGTTAGCAAAGTTTAGAATAACACAATCCCCTTTAAACTTTTTTGGCTTACTGCCAATCCAAGATACCCTCCTGGTCATAACAATGTCCCCTGCCAATTTATCGAACCCTTGTTGTGCCATGTGCATATTGTTAGTGAGCCAGTGTAACGCTTTATCTTTTAGACCCTGATTGGACTCTATTTTATTTTGTGATAGAACAGGAACATTTGCCAACACCAGTACTACCGGTGAAGCTTCCAATATAAATTGGGCTGAAACATCCTCTTGATGTGTTACCACTGTAACACCAGTAGTACTGTTATGGGGGTCTCCAACTTCTACATCTTGACCAGGAGCAGGTAATGAGGGTGATACTGGCGGAAGCAGCAGCCCTTGTTGGATGGGCTGTAAATTGCTTTCAATTGGGGTAACCTCCACGTCCGTGGGTGTTAGATTTGTTACGAGGGAGGATACATTCTCTACCTCATCAACCAGATTACTATGTACCCCACCCAGCTTTTTAACCTCAGATGTTAATTTATCCAGTTTCCCGATCAGGGGTTTAATTATAGTCCTGATTTTGACGTCTATCATGTCTTGAATCCTATTAAAAAGGTCGTCATCGGAAGTGCTTTTTGACTCGATATCAGTGTCGGGATCTACATATTTCCCCACCCGCCTAGGGGGTGGGGTGGCGGGCTTTTTCCTACCTAGTTGTTTCCCCCCCTCTTTACTGGGAGTCTTCTACAGGCTCTAACGGCCCGTGTGGCAGGCTGCGGGGGTTGTAGGTCTTCGTCCGTAGTGGCTATCTGGTGGTTTGGATCAATGATAGCGTTATCTGATAAGTCTATTAAGTCTACTCTATCTATTGGAGGGTCAGAGTCAGCAGCAACCTCAATGCCGTTGTCCTGAATATTGGAATCTGCAAGGTATAACGGCGGATTTTCTAGCAGTGAATCAGATGTCGCTGTACTTAGTGCGCTTGTGGAAGGGCTTTCTGTAGGCAGAATGGGTGATTGACTCAATCCAAGGGATTGCCTTCTCTTATTGTTAATGTTACTGACCACTTGCACGAGGTAGGAATCTAAAGTGTTCACTGTCTCTACAGGGGCAGGAACCAGTTTTTTCCCCATAATTCGAGCTGTGACTTCAGGCAGCCTTTCAAAGCTCAACTCAGATGGGTTCAGTAGATGTTGACAGAACGATGTGCTATGGAAATCAAACAATCACCAGCGACGAGATGGCAGGCCAATGACTCTATAAAGTATTTTCAGCAAAATATCAAACTGGGAACAGTACCTTAAAGTCCAAATGGTGGGTGTCAGAGGGGTGGCCTAGCCTGGCCTTATCGTGCCTCTGAGGGCCATAGAGGGCCCGCCCTTTGCCCAGGCTTCGCCCCGGGCGTCCCGCGTCGCGGGGGTTCTGCCGGCTTTATCTGGTCGTTGGCGCTCTCTGGCGCGTTTCCCGTCACTCTGGACGCGCCGCTGCGAGGCCTGCCGGGAGTTGTAGTCCCCCGGAGCGGCGGCGCGGAGTCCGGTGTCTTTGTGACTCTTGGCGGTGGCAGCAAAGTCAGGTAGGCTTTGTCGACCCCTGCGTGAGTCTCGGCGGTGGCGGCGCTTCAAGATCAGGTAGGTCTTGGCCCCTGCGTGACTCTCAGCGGTGGCGGCGCTTTTAGCTATCTCTCCCCCGCTCTGCCGGGGTTCTGCCGGCTTTATCTGGTCGTTGGCGCTCTCTGGCGCGTTTCCCGTCACTCTGGACGCGCCGCCGCGAGGCCTGCCGGGAGTTGTAGTCCCCCGGAGCGGCGGCGCGGAGTCCGGTGTCTTTGTGACTCTTGGCGGTGGCGGCAAAGTCAGGTAGGCTTTGTCGACCCCTGCGTGACTCTCGGCGGTGGCGGCGCTTCAAGATCAGGTAGGTCTTGGCCCCTGCGTGACTCTCAGCGGTGGCGGCGCTTTTAGCTATCTCTCCCCCGCTCTGCCGGGGTTCTGCCGGCTTTATCTGGTCGTTGGCGCTCTCTGGCGCGTTTCCCGTCAGTCTGGATGCGCCGCCGCGAGGCCTGCCAGGAGTTGTAGTCCCCCGGAGCGGTGGCGCGGAGTCCGGTGTCTTTGTGACTCTTGGCGGTGGCGGCAAAGTCAGGTAGGCTTTGTCGACCCCTGAGTGACTCTCGGCGGTGGCGGCGCTTCAAGATCAGGTAGGTCTTGGCCCCTGCGTGACTCTCAGCGGTGGCGGCGCTTTTAGCTATCTCTCCCCTCTCCACTAGAGGTGAGTCTTTCGCCCCACACCTGCCTGCACCCCACTGCGTGCCTTATCATGACAGCTACGGGTCCCGTTTCGCTAAAATAACTTACAGTCACTAAGCCAGTGCAGCTGAATTTGCAAGTGAACGTGCTCTTTAGTTATTGTATAGTTCGACCTAGAAAAACACTGTTGTTAGGGAACATATGATCGGTATGAAAATCAGTGATTAATCAATATTATTTAAAACGAATCCTTACAAATTACTGAGAAGAAATCTCAAGAAGAAGGTTTAGGTTCGGGTCCAATATCTACATAAAATACACACATTCTCAAATTAACAAGATAACAAAGCAATAATACCACACCCTTGCTTAGTCCAGTGCCAACAGTATCAAGGCCAGTTACACGAGAGGGGATATTAATGCCACCCCACCATAGGTTCGGCAGTGAATTGGAAACTCCACATATTGGCAGTACTTAATTTGAGCTGGTGGTTGTGGTGGGGGCCACAAGCAATCATTTTTGGGAACTAGCACTTACTTTTCCGCAAAAGACTAACTGGGCCGGATTGGCCGTAGCGGGAACCGGGCGTGTCCCCGGTGGGCCGCCAGGGTGGGGGCGTTTTTGGACTCATGGGGGGCATTTTTGATACCGGGGGCCGGCAATATCGGCCCCCTGTAACAAAATCGTCCGAAACCGGCCCTAAAAAACAGCTTGGCCACACTCCCCCCTTTCCCCCATGTGAGGCTGGCCGATCAGTTTGTCAGGGCCGGTTTGGTTCCCAGTCTGGCGCTGAACAATAGTGGGGTGGGGGGACACAAAGCAAAATGACGGACAAAGGGAAAGACGGAAAACGGCCACGAAGGGAAAAGGCAGGAACCAGCAAGAGTGAGATAAAGGGGCAGAGAGTATCTGGTAGTGGATTAAAGAGGCCCGAGATGACTTTTTAGACTATGCAGCTTTGGTATTCTACGCACTGATATTTAATTGCAACAGTCATAGCCTTCCTAGCAGAGATTTGGGCACTGGCACTCTTTCATTTACAAATCAAGCATTGTAGTATTGGTTCACTAACATTAAGTTAAGTTTGGGGACTCCATGGTCAAACTAGCTCAATTCTTCTGTAGAAAACTGTCCTTTTCCACCCTTCTAGAGTTACCTAACTGTCGCTGAACCTAATATGTTTCCATTCTCCCTTGCAGATTTTTTTCAAGCAGAGTCTGCAAACCTCATCAAGGTTTGCAGATATCAGAAAATGACAGATACAGCAATTGATAAGCTCTTCGCAGCCAATCCGATTTCAAGCATAGATTCAAATTCTGAGGCCCACGGGTGTTATCGTACTTTGGGAGCTTTCAAAGATAGCAATGCATTTTTCGGCTTCACTTTTTGTCAGACTGCTCATAAATTGCTCAACAGATTTATGTAAAATCACAAAAGAAAAACAAAAGATAGGGGTCTCTGCTTAGAGATTTTTCTACTGCTTTGGCTGAAGCCTCCTAATAGGTCTAAGATGTAAACAGGCCAGAGATGTAAACTTTTGACCTGAGGGACTATTTACAAAGAAACAAGACAGCACAGCACAGGCTGCAAGCAATTTAGCTCTGTAAATATGTAATATATAATTGTCCAACCCTAATCGCTCACTCTTCTTAGAATGTAATCTTGAGTGAATTTGCACCTTGCATATATGTAACTCTAACCACTAGTATCTGTAGTAGACTTATGTACTTACTACTATACTTATGCGACTTTAGAGTTTATCTGTTTGTATCTGTTATGTTATTCATGTGCTCTGAAGTCCTTATGTAATATACCTGGTTCCATTGCAAAGCGATCTGACACCTTCGGGTAAAGTTCACGCTATATCAAAACGCATAAATAAATAGGGGCAGATCTACTAAGGATTTGTATTGTCCTTGCATGACACATGTCAGCGCAAGGCAATGCAAGTCCTTAATTAAGGTTTACTAAGCCATGCAAAGATACAAAGTAATGCCATGAAGCGCATGACACTGCCTTGCTTTACTTAACATTGGGTAGGCGTTACATGGGTGGAGCATGTCACCGCGTTGTATACTTCAATTTCTCACGAAGCAGGCCTTGAATCTGTGGAATGGGCCCTCCTTTCTATGGAGGATGTTGACGTGGATAAAGCTTTTCTGTTACAGCTTTTACATTTTTGTTTACACCACTGTTACTTTTGATGGTAATCCGACTGCTATGCCCAACTGACTGGCACATCGATGGGCTTTTCGGGAGCCCCGGCGTATGCCAACATTTTTATGGCCAAATTCGAGCATGAATATATACTTCAGAACACGGACTGGACCGCGGGTATCGCTCAGTATAGATGCTACATTGATGACATATTTGTACTCTGGACAAAACCTCGACAGCAACATGAAAACCTTATCGATCAGCCTGACACGAGGGATCCAAGAATCAAGTTTACTCACACAATTAGTTATTCACAGCTCAATTGTTTTAGTAAAAAGGGATTCGTATCAGATGGGCTTCCAGACTGAAGTATATACCAAACCAACAGACAGAAACAGTTCATTACACTTCACTAGTTTCCACCCTAGAATGCTCATACACAATTTGCCATATTCACAATTCACAAGAATTAAACGAATATGTTCAAATCTGGCGAAAGCCACAGCGAAGTCATTGGAATTCAAACACAAGTTCATACAACGAGGCTATACAGAAGGAATTGTCCAGAAGAACTTGGACAGAGTGGCACAAAAAGATCACATGCCATTATTTATAAAACCACTACCAACTCAATCCAAAACCCCTACATATGTCTCAAAATATTCCACCAGTTCAAAACAGATGCAACGGATCATAAGGAAAAGATGGGAATTACTTGAAGAGGAAGCAGACTTCAAGTGGTTATTCCATGACAAGCCAACCTTTGGATATACTCGAGGAAGAAATCTTCAGGAGCTAATTTCATCCCCCAAAACAATGGCGCATGAACAATATAAAGGAACTGGTCGTTGTTCAAACTGCATTCATTGCAATAACATCATAACAGGCCAATATTTAACACATCCACATTCAGGGAGAAAAATTAAACTCCGACATTCAGCTGACTGTAATACGTCAAATATAATCTATTGTTTGAAATGCCCATGTGGCCTGGCTTACGTCGGGAAAATAGAACGCAAATTCAAGATCAGGATGACAGAACATAAGAGCACCATTCGCACTCACGACAAAACCTCCAGTATAGCGCTACACTGGCATGACGCCAAGCACACTATTTACCAAATATGATGTCAGGTAGTTGAGGTGGTTAAACTTTTAGAAGGAGTGGATAATCACAAGAGACTACTACATAGGGAAATGTATTGGATAGAGTCACTTGGGACAACCTCCCCTAAAGGGCTTAATGGTCGTGTTGATTACAGTTGCTTTCTTTAGCATTTTTGCTATTTGATCCATGTAATACTCCAAGAACATCATATATCAACTGTGATTTTAGATGCCATTGATCATTATTTTAAAGCAACCATGATACACCATTATGATAGAGAGTATAGCAATGTGTTTTGTTTCAACATTGAGTATCAGGGACACATGTGTTAAGTGTATTCAGCGCAACTTGTATTTATGATCTGGATGCATTTCTACAGTAACAGTCACCATGTCATCATTCTAGCCATTTGTTCGTATTTTCACCTTTATTGCATTTGTGACTACACCAATACGACACTCAGACTTTCAGTACACCTTGCACGCCGCACCTGCCATCTTTTTATCTCTACTTTCACTGGTCCCATTTCTATTTACGTTCGCGTTGCGCGTTCACTTGAACACTTCCTTTCGGAATCGCACGGAGCTTCAAGGAACCGTCACGGTCTCTCTCGGTAAGCAGGAACAAAGGCATTTTTTATATTTTGAGTCGCATGGTATTTTTTGTGGGTTTATCTGTAATGGTACGCATTGTTTTTCCTTCAGCTTTACGACAGTAACCTTCACAACACGTCAATATTGATTGGTAAGTGACGGCATGGGCAGGGACTACCGGCCACCCCCCCACCTGACACAGATAAAGCACAATGAAATGAATTGGAGGAAAACAGTTGGAGTCTTTGGAAGCGGGGGAGATCCCCCGGCCGTATTTATTAAATATGAAAACAAAATTAAACTTGTCAAAATTAAAAACGGTACTTTACACAATTATAAAACGGCAAATATCCACAATAGATTACAGTGTGATAGACATGTCTGAAAGGGCTAACCGTAACAAATTGTCTAATACAGCGTGTTCCTAACCGAATCTAATTTCACATCATTTGCAGTTTTATAATTACTGGGCCTACGGCAAGGTCGCTAACCGGTGTCCGATCCTTATCTGCTGCACTCTCCCGACCGAGTGCGCATGCGCCACGAGGGCCCGTTCACCGGGAGAGTCTGTACCCTGTTTACCCTCGGACACACCGGGAACTCCATTTAACCCCTGATAGGAGGGCCCTTACCCACCGTCATTTACCGACATCATAGTGTATGTGCGGGGTGGCTACTCCACAAAAGGATAGAGCGTTGCTCCCTCCCCCGCACCCCTGTAAGCCAACGTATATCCTGCCCCTGGAGTTCTGAGAGGTACCCTGGGAGATACCAGTGGCCCCTCCCCCTGGGCGAGCCCATATGCTAATGGTGCCGCCCCCCCTTAAGGACCTCCAATTGGGCTCACCGATTATGACCTTACCGCCTGACCGATATAATAAATACGACAATATATTGCTACTAATTGGGAAAAAAGGCCTGAGGAAAAACTTTAATTAATCACACAACCACTGCACACGGTAAATCCACTTTGCCTGTTCTAGGGAAAAAAGGGCCTAAGGAATGAAAATTGCACGTTAACATATGCCAACAACCATTATACCTTACACTACTTAACGGCTAGCCACAACCAAAGACTCCAATCCAAAGGTATCAGGGACGGTGGGTAGGTAAAATTAAAGGCTCCCCGGCCCTGGTGGGGGGAGCAAAGCTGTTGTCTGGGGCGAGCGCGGGGACAAAGAGACCGTCTCGCGCGCTCGCCGGGCATTTAAACCGCAAGCCACGCCCCCCACGGCCCGGAAACACCGATAGTGCTTCTGGGTCGCGGGGGGCGCGACCCAATGGCTGCAGGAGGGGTGGGGGCCCGCCCCGCCATGCATACGTGGGGGCCGAGCGGCCCCCTCTTTCCTTTCTTTTTGTCACATATGGATATATTTACTGCGGCATACCGCATACACTTCACATCACTTTCCGCTATTTCTACAGGATGGTCTAAACCCCATTGGCTCATTTGATAGGGGGACAACACCCCCGGGTAAGAACTTCTGAGCATGAATATACGCACGGGCGTTTTCTCTATCGATAATGTACACCTTCGTTATTATCACGTTTTTTCACTTCCAGAACTCTCGGTTTCCTCAGTAAAGAGTTGGTTCGACTAAAAGGAAGCACATTGTTCCATACTTTAGCAGGTGAGCTTTGTTGACATAGTACACCAACGATATTTTCGGCACCACGTTTTTAAGAGCACTACACTCCGCATCGGGTAGTTCACTGAACGGCACATTGTTCCAGGTTTTCATAATGGCACTCTTTACACTAAGGCATCCTTTTCTGCGAGGCATCCCTTTTCTCGAAAGGCATTGGCTACAGGTGTTTCACTGTTGCTTCTTATCTCGTGTGGGCATATCAGCAGGACCCTGCAACAAGGGGAATGAGACATTCACAAACAATCACTTGTTGTTGACCTAGTTTCCTCCATACAGATGTATATAACAAATGTTCATTTATATGTTTGTTTACAGACACGCCCCTGACGAAAGGACCATTTATGTCCCGAAATGCATTGGGCTAATCTCTCACATGTCTGCTAATACTGTAAAGGATAATGTTTTGTTTGTTACCAATAGATGTGTATATTGGAATTGCTTTTTTGAAAATATGTGTGGAGTAGTTATCCACCAAAACATTATGTTTACATATGTTTTATTTCATGTATGAACAACATTTCTAATGTTGTGAAACTAATACAGACACTAGCAAAAAACAATTATTGTTTCAATTGCATTATAAAGTTTTTTTGAGTTCAAAGTTTATTCAGCATAATATTGCGGCATCAATTGCCACAGGAACAGTGCCACTCACAAGCAGGGATTTTTTCCTGTTTCAATACCATGGAGCATGGGCGCTCCCATGTATCCACGCAGATATTTTGGCCTAAATCCAGATTTACAAAGACTTGTGAACTTGTGCCTGCACCAAAATGGTGCACCTACCCGACAGAGGTATAACAAGTAGAAATACCTTACATTCTCCTCGCTAATTCCTCTTTGCACGTGTGCTGCCTTCTGCAGGACACAGAGAAAGAGGAATATGCCTCTAAGGATTGTTTATGTGCAGGAAGGTGTTGTTCTGTACACAAACAATCCTGCCCATAACGCAGCACTGTATTGGGTGAAGCAATGGTAAACCTGCCCCTTAATCCTTTCCTGCTTAAAAATGAATGTGACCTTGTGTTATTTAACTTATGCTCTATGCCAGAAAGGCTGACACAGAAAGACAGTGAGAAACTGTCATTGTACTCCCTCAGCCAGAAAGTACTGAAGGATTTCCGGATGGTGGTTCGTCGGAAGCAATTCGGGGTCAAAGCAGCTGCTAATAAACAATATATTTTGTAACTTTCGTTGGTCTTTCACCTTTGAGTAACTACATACATAATAATCCACCGCTTTAATGAAGATTAAAGGCAGGTTATGTTAATCAGTGGAAAATGGACATTAGACATTATGAAACCTCTATTAGTTAATGCACTGCACCTGAGCCATAGAATTAAATCCTGGTTAGTGCAGTGGAGACTCTATGCATGTTTAATGCGACTGCATCCCAGTCTGGTCTGTGACAGAAGCACTGGGAACATGTAAGTCATTATTTTAAAATTGCATCACTCACAATAAAAGATAGGTTGTTACAAAATGCTTGATGAGTTTTAGGATAAAAAAGAGTTTCCAAAATATAGATTTTAGTAATACCCAGTCTGAGCCTAGTGAAAAGTGTTTTTATAACGGTATTTATAAGGACACATTACACACCTTAGCTAGTAGCTCCCTTACAATAGGTCTCAAAAAGAATAAACATGTCATCAGGAAATTATTCCATCAATTGAAGCTAATAGGGAAGCAGGCACCATGGCAAGATGACTTGTTTAGCTGTCAACACCTCCCTCCGTTTCACAGCATAGGAGAATCCCTGCCTTACACTAACCTGAAGCATTTCTACTATCAGAATTACACATCCCATGAAGGTCATTTTTTCGCACAAAAGAGGGGATCTCCTTTCCTCTGAGCATGCCCTAAACGTACAGGGAAGACACATGAGCTGCATTACCACTGGGATCCTTTCCCTGCAGGGCTGAGGCACTTTTTCAACTATGGAGTGCCCCAGCAAGCTGAGCCCGTAGTCCTGCAAATCTGTTCCCAGCTACCACTGTGCAGAATTACCTACTTCTGCTTGGGAAGTCATCCTTCCCTTGCTGTAAATTAGACTGGATGTTTAAAAAAGTAGACTTGATATCTATGACACGAGACCACATCCAACCTAGTGAGGATGCTTTATTTTACAGTTATCTTCACAGAGTATTGCAGCGTTCACTGTGCCCCCTCCTCTGCAGAAGACCAGAGTACCCAGGGCACTAGTCCTATAAAAAGAAGTGGGGGGACTGAGCAAGTAAGACAATATGCAAATGACCCCATGACGTCACGACGTAGTTCTATAAAAGATATAAAATAGTCCTAAATTTAAATCTTAAACCTCTGCACACTATTCGTGCAGTTGCTGCTGAATGTGTCCCGGTGTCTGAAAATGACACCGGGACAAGTTCAGCATATTTCAGTGGGGCCCAACTTCTTGGCAGGGGCGACGGCGTCCACCCTGTGAAAAGAGTGGGGGGACGCCATGTACCTGTGTGTACCCCAACTCGAGCCCTGAGAATTCCTCATCTCATGGTCTAGATTACACACATGCACCTTGTGACGCAGTACCCTGCGATCACAAGGTGTCTCGCTCCTGGTGCTTCAGTATTATTACATCAAACACATTAACTTACGTTTGCTCACTAACATGCAACCCTACCCTGCCCACACACACACTTTCAAACGCATGCCAAATGCATCACCCATGCAATGACACATATCAACACACCATGCACAGACATATATTCAATACAAAAAAGGTTTGTTGGAGGGGCACTAACATAGATTGTTGCACCAGCGCCACCAACACTCAAACAGGCCCTGAAATCTGGCTTCTAGGAGGCTGTTAGTTTAAACAGAGGTCGCCCTTTAGCCCACAGACAAGCCTCTGCATTTCCTCTCAAGGTGACAAGTACTGCTGGGTACCCTTGGCTAGCCCGGTCAGATGCTGGGAAGAATCTTGTACAATGCCAGCAGCAATACCGGTGACTCAGCGGCAGTTCGGTAGGGCTCGTCCCAGAACTAGCACGTCTTTGGGACTCAGTAAATGAAAATGCATACCATCCTACAGGCCTGCGCCTTTCCAGTCCCGTAATCATGTACCTTGCAGTTGGCCTTAGAATAGTCAACCTTGAATCTGGGGAACTGGGTTCGATTCTCGGCAATGACGCTGAACATCCTGTGATTCCGGGCAAATCAATTCATCTCCCCGTTCCTTACAAAAATGAATTTGTTCTTATGTAATGCAACTGATGCTTTGTAAAGCGCTCCGATACCCGATTGGGTCGCATTATATAAAACTCAGTTACATTTTTTTTTTTTTTAAAGGGATAACGATGATGAAGTGCGGTACAGGGCACAGGTCATCGGTGCCTTAGGAGATGTCGTACTAAGGTGCTGGACACCGGCAATACTCGTAGTCTGCACACCTGCACTCAAAGGCAATGATGCAGCACACCAACACTTCTCTGGCAGGTCTCCTCTACTACTCCTATTTGCAAGTCTTGGGGCGACCACGAACTACTGCTTGCTGAGATTGATGTTTCACTTTCCCAGCCAATCACTGGCTAGATCCCAGTCATGGGCTGTTAGCCCATCAAATGCCTCCAAAGGTTCTCTGGCTCTTTGCTAGCCTTTCCGATTGGCTGTGAGCCCCAAAGTCCCCACAGCAAGCAATATTACGTGACTTAAGGTCTACTTGTTCATTGGACAAAATAAACATTAATTCTTCTTGCCCGACCCAAAAAACAACATGGTTTGGGCATGTTATTCCCCCACCCCTGTAACATGCTCGCCATCTCTAGTGGCTCTTGGCACACCCTCAGCCAGGGAACCATCATACTGCATACTACTGAAAAAAAGAAAAACAAGAGAACAAGAATTTTCCATCTATTCACCCAGGATTTGGAACAACATCCCTGTATCCATCAGGACTGCTCCAATGCTGCTCTATTATAAGAAAGAGTTGAAGATTCACCTCTTTAAAGAACACCACATCACAATGCATTAACCATCCACAACTCAGCTTCCTCTCCTCTTACTCTTTGGCTATATGCTGCTAGTCTTTGACCAAGAGCAGCACTCTTTTACCTTTTGGCTATGTTTTCACTTTAGAAATACCTTATATACATACATTTATACACAGATTTAATTTTGTCAGTATCAGGCATACGGGTTTGTTACACTTGCAATCGTTTATCTTCCACTTATAACGTGATCCTGATTGAATAATCAGCACTTATATTTACAAAAATATGTAATTTTCCTTTAGGTTTATCATTAATTTTCAAGTTGCGTACTTGAACAAGGGAGAAGCCATATATATTGGGGCCAAAAAATTATGTTTTCTAGTTTGAATTACGATTTTTTGCAAAGGTATTGGAGGCATTGGGAAACTGTCTTTGGCACACCCAGCCGGGCCACCAAGGGTGCAAGCTGCCATATGGCGGCCTAGGGGGTACCTATGGTCCCCTTCTGATGATCTTTGCACCCTGTGGCAGATACCTTGAGGTGCCTGCCATGGGGTGCAGTGATGAACTGCACCTCTGCTCTTTCAATATGCATGCTCTCATTGAAAGGTATACGTATGCGACCGAACGCGGTTCTGTCGCATCGTATGTGCAGGTCTGGAACCGACGACAAGAGGTCTTTCAGTTCCAGTTCTTGACCAATGTCAGAGGGCCTCCAGTCTGTCCGACATCGGAATCGGCCCTAGGTCTACTACCAATGCTGCGCTCACACTGCCCTCTGTCTACAGTATACAGGACTTGCTGCCATGAGATTTCGAAAGCAGGTTAGGAGAAGTGGTAAGGCCAGGGCCTCCTGTCACAGACTCCAGAGTGGGTGAAGGGAGCAAATAGTCCCCTTATTACGAAGAGGGAGTGGGGCTGACCCACTATTTCACCAACCACCATGCCTATGCCCTTCATACACACACACACACACACACACACACCTCCTGAACCCCCTGTTACAGCCAGAAGTGCTGATTTTGAACTTTGGGGACCAGGTCCGAGTCTCAGAATTGTTAAACATCCTGTGATTCTGGGCAGATCACCCAATTGTCCTGTAGCAAAAAAAAAGGAACATGACCATGTGTTTTGTAACTGGTGCACATAAGAAGCTCTTCAACAGCTTCAGATCGTGTTTGCAGTATATAAAAAATGGCAGCCAATAAATGCCCACACCAGGCTCCCATGACAAGCCCAGTGATTTCCTTTCACAGATGAAGCAGACTCTGAAGCTATCCCAGTTTTAAAGGTGAAAGGCAAGAATCCTGCATCTTGGAGTCGGACCCTACAACCATCAGTTGACGAGGTGCTGGGAAAGTGCCTCATTGTTTAGGACCCATGGCCTGGCTTGATATATCACTGTCTCATCTCCAACTCTCTTGTAGGAACTGCTAATCCATACGCCATCTGTGCACGTGAGTCCTGCTGTACATCGTTTATTTGATTGACAACTGATGGTGTGGAAATGAAAGGTGGACAACGGCACTCATTTTGGAAATAGCACATTTTGGTCACAGTGTCAATAGCACCCCCTAAACTTGGTGCCCCGTGCAACAGCACCAGTGGCACCACCCGAAAGATGGCCCTGCCAGCATATTTGCAAAGCAGACCTATTTGCCGAGGCGGTAGGTTAGGGTTTGGTGACTTCACAAGCTGGCCAGTGTGCCATTTGCAGATTTGTAGCCAGTCAAAGATTGACAAATGGTTAAAGCTGGCGCTTGGAATCATTTGTCTTTGCAGGAGAATTAATAACCTTCACTCTTTCTGGAAGATATCTCTACATGTGTGCAGTTTATGCCACCCACATCACCCACGATCATTCAATCTTTCTCAATCCTGGTGTGACTACATTACAGTTTTACAAAGTAATGATGGGAAATAAGATATTTTTTCTTTCAAGGTAGGAGACTTCGATTTGACTAATATTACACACTGTTTATTAATCTCATAGGGGTTTTCATTCATGGTCTGTTGTAGTTGTCCCATCAACATTTTTCTTCTGCCTGCTGCAGCATTAGTTAACATCACCGTGAGTGACTCATAAGGAGCACATCCACACACACAGGAACTTAGGTTCCTGTGACTACTGTGATAGTGAGTGATTTTTTTAGGGCAAACATATTTGAGGGGCTTGTCAGTTTCACCAACAATATTGTTTGGCAAAAACCATGTCAAAGTAAACATATACAAACTAAAGCCAAAAGACTGATAGCAAAGTCTAGACCTACTGGCGTTACCAGGGCCCATTGCACGTTTTAACTCTGGTATGAGCAAGGGTCTTGGGCTGACTAATTGTCAGCCACTGCACACAAATGTTATTATTAAGGTTTAGCTGTCACGTGGGGTCTTCTCAATGTGACCCCGAATATGTATAAATAGATACAAGAACTCTTGCACTCTATCCATAAGTTAGAAAAGACTTGCATACAATTCAGGGTGCTGCATACGTTTATTGTTGAACAGTCAAGGTGTGAGGTTATGTGCCGTATTTTGCTTAGGCTGTTCAAGTTCCAGAACTTGCTCGAGGCAGTCACTATTGGTGTTCAGGATATTCATTGTCCATTCTTCAAGAATGTCAAGACTGATTGTGCAAGGAAATCGAGTGTGGGGACTCGTTTCTTTCTTAAACATTTCCGATCGACATTCTTCAATTACATTCTAGCTCCTTGACAGGCCATACAACAGGCTTCTGTCCATGTGTAGGCAAGACAAAGGGTGTCAGCCGTTATAATTGCTATAGGGACAGGAGTAGGTGGGGCAAGTGGATTTTAGAGGACATGTAGATCGCACTGTCATTTTTTTCCTTGGCCAAGTAGATTATTAAAAACATCCCACACCCTTGAATGCTAGAAGATAGGCAGAGAGCTGATCATGATAGATATGTAAATGAAGCAGCAAGTTTAGAAGCTGGTGTGGGCTGGGAAGGAGAGGAATTCAGCTCCTTTAGGTTCGGAGTGAAGTGATCATATTTCTACACACCCTGAATGAGACATGCTGCAGCATGTAGAATGCCCCTAAAAACTGCCAGTATGGAGCCTGGGAGGCTAGGGAGCAGGTAGGGCATTACCACAATACAATGCAAGCATATGAGGGCTTGAGTGGCACTTCTGGAGTAGCTCTCTGAAAGAAACAGTTTTCCTGTCTTTAAAAGAGTGACAATTCGTTTGGTGAATGTTGGGATTCAAAGTCATCAAGAATCATGCCATTGGAGCCAGGTTTTTACTGTCTCTTGCTTATTGCTCTTGGCAAATACCAAGAAATATGTCTTGATTGAGTTGAGCTTCAGGTAGGCGCTGTACATCCATGTCTAGCTACATGCAAGCAGCGCTTAAGGCACTGAATGTCTGAAGCAGAAGAGCATGTCAAGTAGAGTTGTGTATCATCTGCATTTTGGTAAACCTTTATGCTGTTTACTCTGAGTAGAGCACTGAGAAACTCCATGTATAGGTTGAAGATTTGTGTATTTGTGATGGTCTCATTAATGATCTACTGCATGTGATGGTCCATTCTGTGTGTGTGCAAAGGAGGTTGGCATGCTTAATGTATATTGCATGTGTGAGGGTGTCTGGCCTTGTTATTGTTTATGCAGTACTGGTTGTTTTCGAGGCAAAAAAAGGTGTCAGGCTGCTGTGGCACTTTCACAGGTTTGTGATATCAAAACTTGCTCTTATACCTTTAACATATTCATCTTGAGTGTTTTTGTCAGCTTACCCTGTTACTGCCCAGAGTATCTCTATTCCTCTAGTCTACATCAGTTAGAGAAGCTTGCATGACAGCTGCATACCTTGTCTTGCAATTCAGGAAAGGGCTCAAGACCTGGATGTTCCTTTGAAGACCACTACAGATCGCCAACTTCCCCAGCATCTTGAGACCCTCACAAGTCATTTGCCGTACTGTATAAATGTTTGATCGATTGTCTGTGACTGTACTTGTGAGGGTGAGAGTAAGGAAGTATGGTCTACTGCTGCCCGTTTAGTAGCTGTTGAGTGTGAAAGGGGTTCTTGCACTACTGCTGGTGGAAAAGCTATATATTTTCCATGGAAGCTTGATCTTCTCCTGATCAAGATGGATACCAGTGAAGTCTGAAAAGACCAATTTTAAAGAGGAGAAAGTTTTGCTCTCACCTCAATAAACTAGCACCTAATCAGGCAAGCATTGTCTCATTGTGATAACCGATCTGCTCTCTGTTAGTGACTTGCAATGAGATGATTCGCTCTATCCAGTAAAGCACCTAAACCAATTTAGCAAAATTAAACATATGTTATTATTGAATTGAGACAAATATTGAATCAGACACTTCAAAGATATAGGGGCCCATTACGATGTCGGGCGGATTGCCTCCGCCAGGCTGGCGGTGGCCACCGCTGGCCTGGCGGAGGCAATCCGCCCGACATCCATTCCCGAATTCCCCCCGCCACATTAGTATGGCGGGGGGACCATGGCGGGCGGAAAGACCGTCCGCCGCTTTTCCGCCCCGGTGGCCTTCCGGCCTGGGTGGAGAGTGTTTAATATGGTGGCGGTGTCTCATAGACACCGCCAGCCATATTAGTATGGGCTGTCAGTCATGCCTTTCCGTGGCAAAGGCATGCGGTCTGCACTCTGGGGGCCTCCTACCGGGCCCCCAGAGTGAAGGAGGGGTGGGGGCTCCACATGGGGGGCACCTGTGGTACCCCCCCCACATTTATATAAACAAAGCGGCAGGCAGCGCGCGGTGCCTGCCGCTTTGTTTATGCAAATGCTGAAATGCATTTCTAGCATTGTGGTGGGCGGTGCTGAGAGCATCGCCCGCCACAATGCTAGAAATGCAGGATGTGCCCGCCACTGTGGCGGGCACATCCTAATGCCTCCCATGGGACCCCCGTCCTTACGGCGGGCGGTGTCCGCCCGTCATCCTAATGACCCCCTAAGAGTTTAAAAGTAACAGTTTCACCAAATATTTCTCCCCTCCTCACAGTCAGTGAAAGTTCCTGTGTATTACTCACATGTGGCCACTGGAGGCATCTTCCCACTTCAGGTGCACAGCACGACTTGTGCCAAGAGAAAGCCAGCCTTTGTTAGTCCTGTACATTTCATATCTTACAATCTGCATGGGGTACCTTTGGGGAGTTTCCCTGACTAGTGTCCTTATGGCAGGCAGAGTTTTCTGCATCCTCTGTATGTGTAAAAAGTAGTATATGGTGCCCACACTTTTCAAAGTGCAAGACTGAATTCTTAGGGCTGACAAGACAGGCCATCAAACGTCCTTCCACATCAGAATTCTTCTTCAGGGTACCTGTTCAGTGTGAGTGACTTCACCATCCACTTCCCAGTTTCAACAAAGAATTTTCACAGGTACCAGACAAATGCAGCTTCAAATGCTTAACTAGTCTGCTTCATAAGAAAAGTCTTTTCCTGTGCCCTTTTTGTGTTTATGAGGACAGCAGAAATCAGCTCCCTCTAATCTTAATCCTCAAAACACAAGCAGGTCCTGGAGATCCAGCTATCTGTCAGGCCTTTTCATATTTATAAATGATTCAGACCTGTTCCTTGGGCTGTAGTGTTTGCCTTCTGTGCCACACACACTGTGGGCTAGCACATCGCTAGTATTTGAGGCTTGTGAAAGCAAAGTCTAATGCTTAATCAGGCTGGAGAGAAACTGTGCACCCAATTGGAAAGCAGTAGCATTGCAAGTGTGGTTTTTTGGATATGTATGGCCTGTTAAGCTTACATCCAAAGAAGGATAATGAGTAAAAAAATACCTACAATGATGATAAAAGCTGTTGAAATACCGACAAACAAGCCTGAAAATACTGAACCTAAAACTGCAGGTACAGTTTCCAAATAGTCTTAAAGCTAGGCACAACTCTGGGCCAATTGATATAAAAGCATATGAAATGGAAATTGCATTAGAACCACCAAGTAGTAGATAAGTAGTGTGTCTCGTGAATTGAGTATGCAATAGTGACTTTACTTCAGCTGCACATTGTGTGGTTTAAAGTTAAAATTTTGTGCTGCAGAGCTCAAAGGAGTATGTTTTTGAGTTAGAATGCCAATGGCCTTGTTCAGTTTATCAAAGAGCATATTTGATAACTTGATTATTGGCCAAAGAGCAATACCTGAAGCTTTCGTTGGAGGATGGTGCATTGTTACTCAGTCACAGCCTGTGCAGGTAAGAGTGGTGTGGTGGTAGGGCCACATGGGTGGGATTTCCACAGACGATTAAGAGGAAAAATGAAGAGATAATTCATTTTTCGTTATCGTCGTCTGTTGAAATCCCCCCCACCAGGCACCATCGCTCTTACCTGCACGGGCCACGGCTGTGGTAATTCATCAACATTTTATATTTTCTGAACAGTTATAGGATGAACATGTCCTTGAGTGAGACCACAGCAAGAAATATTTGTTCTAATAACATGACTACTATCATTTTGAAGACCATGATTGAAAGGAATGAGTGTTGCGGATGAAGCAAGTCTGTTCAATACAGTTCAGGATTAAAAGCGATACAGGCGCCATGTATAGTATTCTTGTTGCACAGAAGTAATTGATCCAAACGCTTAGTGAACAAAGATTTGCCAATTCCTTGGACAACAATGGAATTTAAAAGGAAAATACCAGATATTTTTGAGAGATGTATTATATATTGACAGAAAATCAATCCTGAAGAGGCAGACTTCTGACAGCCAGAGAAATTAAATCCAGAAATAGATAAAAAAATTATCTCATGCAATAACCGTATTAAACATCAATCGTCTGTGTGGGGAAGTTTACTTTTGGAGTATCTACCTGTTGAAATGAGAGAAGACTGCAGGAGTTTTTTTTAATGATACTTCATTGTCTTGCATTAAGATTATAGGTCAGGAAAAGAGCAGTTTTGTGTATAAGTGACCAGGACAGTGGGTGAGATGAGTTTGAAGGTTTTGTAATGTCCAGGAATGCATTTGATCTTCTCCCTGCTATAAAGAATTCAAACATTTGTTGAGTGTTCAAAGCAGAAGAAGCAATAGAAGAGGTATTATAGATATGATTAGTTAGAATTTGAAAACCATTGTCCAAAACTTTAAAAGTGGTTATTTTGACCACTTTAACGTAAACCTTGATTTTAGTGGATTGCTCCATATTTTTAGAGCATTAAAAATCTGTAATTGCATATTGCATCCTAACAAGGGGCACTTCAGGTGCGTTTGTCTTTTCCATATCTTGTTTTCTCCTTTCGTTGAAAAGTCATGCCATATTATCTTTGAATTCCTATAGGAACAATACCCTATGATATATTGTATTGAAACATTTTCAGTAATTAGAATTAGTTTTTATCTGCCTTTTATAGTTCTACTTGCTGATATTTACATATTGCAATATACTCATATAGTTGTACCATGAATTTTCATGGGCTTACTATATTATATTGAATATTGTGATTTGTTTTAATTACTTGTTATTTATTTTATGATGTGTATTTGGCTTCATGGATATTTTAATCTGAAATAAACATGATTTATCAAATGGTTGGAAAGTGACCCTTATGATTTCTCTATTAGCCTCCCTCTTCTGTTGCCCACTAAACCCTTCTTTCTTGTATAGCTTTTTGAAACTACATTGAATTTAATATTTTTCTTTTTGGAAGTTTTTGTGTTTGGACCCAGAATAAAATCAACTAACTTCATGTCATCACATATTTTCAATTTTTTAATAGAACTGAGATTTGATTGCTTTAATCTCCACAGAGACATTTTTTCAAAAAATGCAAACATTCTTGAAAGGCCTTATGACTGTTAGCCTGATGCCTCTGACATTGTTCCCTCTGTGTAAGATTTTATAATCCATGTTGATGCCTTAATTGATGAATGTAATGATGATCATAATGATGAAATCAGAATAATTCCTTGTAGCTATCTGCATATTGATAAGGATCTTCACTGTTTACTGAGCATAGGAATTAGGATCAGCTAACAACTGCTTGACTGATTGAATGTTCCATGATATTGCATGAGGATCTGATGCGATGATTTAATCTAATGAAATTCGCAAATCATAAGGTATTTGAATGACTTTTGTAGGACCAACAATTTGATATGTACCTCTTTCCCAAAGAATGACATCAGGCAATGAATATGCAAAGATTTTGTCAACATCTTTTAAGTCTAGTTGAGGGAAAGTGTGGTTGTAGCTCTGGTATTCAGGAAGATAGTACACATTAACCATTTTCAAAACAATAATCAGTGTTATAATCCACAAAAGAAATTATGAAGTTCAAGCAAATCTCCAAATATAGGACAATGGTGGGACTATTAGAGTCAATCACTTACCCAGCAACAGTAAAGAACCCATCTGTATCATCAACTGATTTCAGGTGTTGGCATTTCCGGGAGAGAACATAGAAATAAAAGACTTGTTTCCTCAGGATTGGGCTTCTCTTACTCATCTTCTAAAAATACAAATTCTTGCAAAGGTGCAACATTGGTAGTTGATATATATTTGTTTAGTGGCAGTAGTGGTGGTGTACCTATAGTGGAAGCTGATGTCGCAGCTGTATCACTTTTGGAAGAGTTTGCTAGCATCCCATCTTTTACAGAACTCCAAGTTTGTAGTAAAAGGGGAGACTTATTTGTCCTTGAATGGGACAAATTATTTCTGCTTTGCTGATGTCTTCTTGATTGACTCCAGAATAGAGAGAGATCATACTGCTCCAATCTGAAGTCACTTTGGCAATGACGATGGGCTGATGAACAAAATTGGCCACATGATGCTTTGTTATTTGGCTAATCAACATCCTCCTGTTCTGCCTTGCACCAGGCAGCAATGACAGGATTATGGTCCTAGTGTCATCAAGGACCCCAAGCTATTCTTCCGAGAAGCAGATTGCAGCACCAGCGAGCAACTGTGTGCCCAGTGTATGGCCTTGAAGCAGATTTTGATGGGAAAGATACTCCCGAGCATATTTAGCAATATTTTGTGCAACACAAAGCAGGAAGACAACTTGCTGCGCTGCTTCAAATGGAGAGGGTAGGATTGTCCCATAGCCCCTATAATATGGCATTTTCCTGCTTTCCCTTTGTACTGGTGTTCTTGTGGCTGCCAATTTCCAATACAGGCACCCTTGCACCATCGTGCAAGGGTGCCTGCAATACAGCCAGGATTATTTTTATGCTGAAAGGTACACCTTCCTGCACAAAAACAATCTCCTGAGGCTTTGTCTTTTCTATGTGTGCTACAAGATGCAGCACATGTGTATGTACTACACATGAGCAACCATGAGTGCAAACTAGTAAAAGAAAATAACACTAACTGTAGGAAGGCGGAATCTGACTATATGGTTACCCCCACTTTTTGGCTGGTGTTTTGCTGGTTTTCGACTTAGTTGGACTGGGACCCTGCTAGTCAGGCCTCCAGTCTATCGGCTTTTTCTAGAAAATGGACTCCATGTACTTTAGGTACATACCAGACTGATTACTGGGTCACCCTTGTGCGCCCCTTTGTATGGTACCTTAGGTACCCAGGGCATAGGGCTGCAGCATGTTTTGTGCCACCCCTGGTTAGCCTTCCAAACTGACACCACAGGTCTGCAATTGCAGCCTGGGTAAGGTGGTGTAATCACCCCTTACTTAGATATAGTATACCTATAGACAAATATTAATCTATACGTCACTCCTATGGCAGGCCTTGACAATCCTGGAGGCAGAGTGTTTGGTTTTGTGTGAGAGGGTGTCCTATCATGAGCCGAGCCCCTCTGCAGCTTTACGAAACATCTCCTTATAGCTGTTCTATGAAATAGCCATACCATATACTCTTAAGTGCATTTCTAATACTCGTGGTTAATGCTAACCTTGGTTCGACTCTATCAAAACATGTTGTGTAAGGTGTTAAACACTTTGGAATACTACCACCCCGCCAATCCTGGCGGCGTGGGTAGTATTCCACCCTTCTAAAGGGAGAAGACATGTAGTTACTGGTAAACCCGGTTAAAATTTAAAAGAGCCTCAGCATCACAAAATGGATGCTGCTGCCACAGACATGAGTCTGCCCTCCTGCTGCTGGACGAAACTTCGGCAGGGGATGCCTGGACAATAGGTTTCCTGTCCAAGGAGGTGCTAGCACCTCCCCAGACAGGCTTTAGTGTATTGGGGCAGGCTGGGCTGCATTCAGTGAATGCTTTTTAGACACTGCCTGGGGCACACAAGGTGCTCCATGCATTTCCCACTTCAAACCAGTTGCTGGGGCACTCTGCCCCAGCTCTGGTGTGAAATTGGATAAAGAGGAAGGGGTGTAACCACCCCCTCCCAGGTCTTCCCATAGGTGGGACCCTAGAGTTAGTCCAACCCCTAAACTTACTATAAGAATAGGAGCCCAGTTCCTAGGACTTTAGAATACCCTGGACGAAACTCTGCAACATATATCTTGGACATTCAAAATTCCATATCTACTGGAAGACTGAAGAAATTTTCCTTGCGGTCAAGGAGTAACCACCCTGTTCAAACAGGCACCAACAGCATCTTTGCCGGTGTGCATTTTTGAGGCTACCGCCGGATCCCAAAGAATCTGCGACACAGGACACGGACTTCCAGACATCTCTGAAGCTGACCTGCGCTCCCAGCAAAGCTGAGACCTGTAGCGGACATGAGAGACGTGGGACTGGAACTCCTGGACATCCTGCATTTTTGCAACTGCACCTACTTCCCGAAGATTACCGAAGTTGTGCATTGGGGTATTTGAAGCCCCTTCCCCGAGCACATTTTGCACTGAAGCTCAGAGACCTACACTCCATGAGTGTCCCGTGGGCCCTCTTTGTGCATTACCGCTTGAGGCCCCTTTGCGGTTCCTAGTCCGTTGGCTAGCGAGCCACACGAAGGGCCTTCTTTGATTTCTTGAGCTTTCCCGGTTGCTCCAGACGTGCTCTCACTCCTCTCCAAAGGAGGAGTCCTTCAGACCTTGCTGGTCTGAACCGAAGCCAATCCGGAATCTGATGCTGCAGCACTCGAAATCCTTTGTGGAACAGCTCAAAACCTGCTCCTGGTCGTCGTCGACGCCTCCTGGTCGTCGTGGCCGAAGAGTCAAGCTTCACCTCTTTCACCTGAAATCACCCGACATCGGCTGGCATCTTCTCCTCGCCATCCTGGTCACTGGCTAGTGACCCAGACTCTGTCCCTTCTGCTTTCGGTTTCTTTAAATCTCCGATCCACCCGGACACTTTTCCTCTGGTCGCCTGCAGGATTTCTTCGCAGCTCTCCATTGGAATCGACGACGAAACCCGACATCAAAAGACATCTATGAACCCGGCTTCCGTGGATGAGGTAACTCGAGTACTCCGGTGCTCCCGTGGGTATTGACTCTCAAAGTGTCTAAGTCTAAAAGGGTTCCTTCGTAGTTCACCTAGAAGTGCCCTTAATCTTTAAAATTGTAACTTGTTCGTTCTCCATAGAAAGTAAATGGTGATCCGCGGCTGTGTTTAGACACTGCACATGTCCCCCGTGGGCCTCCTACATCCTAACCTTTGGTGCTTCTAGGTAGCCCCAGCGGTTCTACAGTCCCTAGGCCTGCTTTCTATCTCTCACGTGGTTCTTATACCACTATTTTAGTATATGGGTTGTGAGGCCCCTAGGGCAAAACGTTTACTGTGCAAATTATCGTATGCTAATTAAGTTCCTTGTATTGTACTTTTACCTCTGACCTCATAAAGAGACCAGAGAGGTTGTGTTTAGATTAAATACATATATATTTGATATATACCTTGTGTGGTGTGCTTTCATTTGATCATTCAAGAGATTATAATTGGCAAAACAACTTACTTAACTCACCTCTAAGTCTTAGCCTGATGTCTGCTCTCCACAGCTACCACTAGGATAGCTTTATATAAGGTTGACTTTAGAACCTACCATCAAAAAGGGTTGTTTGGACTGATGCAAGGCGCCCACTAGAATACTGGACATCATATACCAGGCCAACTTCTCACATTGGTGTGCAGCGTGTGGGATTACAGCTTGCATTGTTTAACCAAATAATCTTGAGAATATCATTTGAAAAATCACATTAAGGTACCAGTAGGTACATATAAATCTAGCTTAAAAAATACATAAGTTCTACTTAACTTAGAAGTTGTAGGTGGTAAGGGCTTTTTTACAACAAAAAATACTCCAAAAGCAACCTATTAAAAGAACAGATAGTTCAATGTAGGTAGCGCACATAGGAAAAAAGGGGGGACCTGTGTGCAAGGTGGGATTAAACACTAACTAGCTAGGGATGTGTTTAATATGCTAACCATATCTGTGTGTATGGAGGGGGGGCAACACTAATTGTTTTTAGTTACCCTCACACACCCTAGTGGTGTCAAGCTTCATCATTGGGTCACCCCGACTCCTATAGGTCGCGGTGGGCTCAACCACAGTGTTGGGAAGCTCTTATGATAATGAAGGCAAAGGGGTATATATAAAATACCTCAATCAGACCCCTGGTATCCCTTTATTCATGGGTCTGGTTGGGTTGTTAAAAAATAAGTAAAAATAGGGTCTGTTTAGGATTTTTATGGTCCTATGACCCTAGTGAAGTGCCGGCATGTTTCAGTCCTTGTAAGGCCATAAGGGTCCCGGACTTTCTTCAGGGCAAGATTCAGTGACCCCCTTATGTGTGGGGATGCTAAAGAGGGGGAGCTCCCTACTCTATCAACGTGGCGAGGGAAGAGTAGCTTCTCCTCGTGTTTATGTGGTACTGTTAGTGAGAAATGCCAGGCTCCATCTGTGGAAAAATGTAGCATATGAGATCTTATCAGAAACAGACATTATCCGAATTCTTGTGTAGAATCCCGTGTGTGGCATGCTGATTACTCAGTGAGCATGCTCGATTTGTGGAGAACACGAGTGCTCTCATTTTATGTCACTCAATCTAGTATATACTGACACTCTCATTATGTGACACCCAATGGTTAGTGTCAAACATCACACACTATTTAGCTCAAATGGTGTGACAGTGTGAAGTGAAGTATTAAAACAGTGGTCGAAGTCTCAATTGCAGTAAAAAAAATCACATAAAACACACATACATACATGTGCTACAGTCGTATAAAGCACTATAGAAATATACATTCATATAATCCATGCAACATTTGATAATTCATATTTACACTTACCCAAATTATGTTGGGCGCAGGCACCTCAGTAAGCGGGACGCTAGGGCATACTCTCCTAATTAAAGTGTAGTTGAGAGTTAGGTATCGATTTAGGCATGAGTGGGTCTAGCGGTAAGCGAAAGGCTCCAGCGGGGCTAAGTATAGCTCGTAGAGATCCGCGATTACTTGAGGAGAATCACTACTTACTTGTTTAGAGGACGCTCCCTAACAGAAATAAACAGTCCTGCTCCCCGGCTTGTAGCTGCTGTGCGAGAATAATTGAGAATGCCAGGAAACGAGCACGAAACACACCAAGGGAATCCCTACTCGAAACAAATAAAAAAACAGAACCACAACAACTAATATGTGTAACCACATTTAATTCCTCGTCAAATCAGATCAAAAAAATCATAAATAAAAAATGGAATATTTTGACGTCCAATAACCTGGAATACGAAAAACCGATGTTTTCTTTTAAGAAAAGTAAGAGTCTAAAAGACTCACTTGTGCATACCAACAGTTTCAAACCAGCGATAAATACACAAACAACACTTTGGAACACTACTCCAGTGATGGGACACTACCTGTGCGGCATGTGTGTGGCATGTGAATTCACTGAACACACCACACATCTAGATCTTGGCCTTAATACACCTTGGGAACAAAGATGCCACACAAACTGCAACTCAGAGGCAGTAATTTATTTGATCAAATGCCCGTGTCAATTGTCCTATGTGGGAATGACTTCCCGCAAGATAAAAATACGTATCAGCGAACATCGCAGTACAATAAGAAGGGCAGTTACTGCTACCAGACTTACTGCACATTTTGTTGAAAAAAGTCACAAGGACACTGATATAAAATGGACGGTGATTGAAAAAGTTAAGCCAGGCATTAACTTACAAAAGGTACTATTAGAGAAAGAACAGAGGTGGGTCTATCGTCTCAAGACTCACATATCGGGCCTTAATGATTCAATACCATGGGCTCAATTGAGAAAATAACATTATGATATGATAGACCGTGAACCACAATGAAACAGTACCAAAATATTCTGGGTCACCTACATATCAGGAACGACGGATACCTGAATAGACCATGTTGAGAACATTAGAAACCTGATCATGAACAAAGTGGAGTGATCGTTTACGTCCAGTCTATAACAAAATGTTCCCCCATATGTACAATCATACGTCTGGTAATTTCTGTTAATGATTGCACCCAACTGTTACCATACATAAGTATTCAAATACCCGTCAATAATATAGGTGACTAGACGCTGTGGCCACATGAAGCACAAACTGGCGAGATTACAAGACACTAGGCGTCCCTTATTGCAATTCTTAATGATTGTACCAATGAGTCAACCACCATATTGCATATGCATTCACATGTCTGTGCGCCATTGAACTATTGTAGCTGGCACAGAATAAACTGATGTGTTCAGTATCCAACATCCGAATTCTAATTACACTTCTAAATAGGCTTGGATAAAAATCAGTTCTTTATTACCATCCACCAAAAGGTGATGTTGTGACAGCAAGGTGGAATACATGTGTGTTGGGACTGTTTATAAATACACATGTGCCTGTAAAAATCAGCTTATGTTATTATTTAACCTAAATTCCCCTTTTTTTCGCGGCACTTCTGGTATTTGACACGAGAAACCAGCCATAATACTACATTCCCCATCATTCTTTGAGGTCGGGGACGCGCCCACTTCCGGTTATGGCGTCACACGCCTGACGCTCAAGACGGAAATAAACAGTGTTTTCACCCGCACTGGCTGGAACAGCAGCTACAAGCCGGGGAGCAGGACTGTTTATTCCGGTAGGGAGCGTCCTCTAAACAAGTACGTAGTGATTCTCCTCAAGTAATCGCGGATCTCTACGAGCTATACTTAGCCCCGCTGGAGCCTTTCGCTTACCGCTAGACCCACTCATGCCTAAATCGATACCTAACTCTCAACTACACTTTAATTAGGAGAGTATGCCCTAGCGTCCCGCTTACTGAGGTGCCTGCGCCCAACATAATTTGGGTAAGTGTAAATATGAATTATCAAATGTTGCATGGATTATGTGAATGTATATTTCTATAGTGCTTTATACGACTGTAGCACATGTATGTATGTGTGTTTTATGTGATTTTTTTACTGCAATTGAGACTTCGACCACTGTTTTAATACTTCACTTCACACTGTCACACCATTTGAGCTAAATAGTGTGTGATGTATTTTTTTGAATTTTTTTTTTTAAACCTTTATTTACGTAAAAGTGTACACCGCTATTCAGCCGAACATCCCGGGGGCACGGCAGCACGTTAAAGACATAGTATCATGGCACACACCGATCATATCTCCGGATAGGTGAGGTTTAATTTTACTTTTAAATCAGGATGAAATCAAGAACGTAAAAAGCTCCAATATAAAGTAAAGAAATGTGGGGATCAGGTGCCGAACCGTAAGATATAATGGGCGGGCCAAACAAGAACTTCCTACATAATTAAGACGATCACAATTAAGACATGGGCACCGCGTCAAAGAGTCAGGATATACATGCATACAATTACTATGAGCACCAATTAGGCGCCCGCCCATTTATACCAATAATGCAACAGCAATCGAGGCACAGATTACGACAGATCAATGAAAACTCGGGGATTAACCCAGTAAACTGATCCCAGTGCAGAGAAAGGAGAAAGTGAAAGGAAAACCAAAAGAGCGAAGAAAAAAAGGCCATAGAAACAAAAAAGGGAAAAACAATAAAACCCCTCCCCCAACCCCCCACCCTGCACCCCTGCAGATGGCTACAGCCTACCCCCCCTAGCAGCGTGCCTGTCGCCCAGTATCTGAAACCCGAAATATAGAAGAGAGAAGAAATATATAAGAGAGAAGAAATATAAAAGCGAAAGAAACATTGAGGGGTCCCCAGTGCAGGCCACGTAGCATTTCAAATACCCCAACGTTGTTACCAAAATGTCAAAGGCACCAACCTAAACAGGATAGCAGTCGCCACTCCAGCTCCACAAGTCACATAGCTAAGATGAAAGCCCCCCCGTGCAGCAACCAAAAGAAACAGATTGCCACTACTCAACCCAGACCCACCCGGCCATAATATAGACATATCCCAGTCCGCTTGGTGCAGGGTCAGACAATCAAAATACCAAAAGTGATGCAAGCAGGTAAGCCCGGAGGAAGGCAGGGAATCTTACAGTACACCAGGACACGACATACTCGAGAGCCGTCCACAGCCCACTTGGCCAGTTCCGGATCAGGAGAACAAAGTCCGGTCCAAAAAGATTAGTCATTTCGCTGCGTCTGGAGTGCATGACGATATCAGCCACCGGAGAAAGAGCATGGGACGAGACTCCAAGAACCGCACACCCGATGGATTCTCCGATACTCCATGTACCCATGGAACCAGGTGTCAGTGTGACGATCCGTTTTGGAACGAACAGGGAGACCCCCAAGTACAAACTCTCGCTTCTCAGCCACAATTAAAGTCACAGCAACACTCCACAGCAGTGTCTCTTCCAAAAACTGTAGTGGGGATCACACAAGCGAAGTCTCCCAGAGATAATACCGGCATCGAGCTTTCTCTTCATTCCAGATGTACCAGGGTTTGAGCACAATGGCAATCCAATCCGGATTGTGTCCTTCCAGCATACAGGGGGGCATCCGATCCTCACCCTCCGATCTTCAGCGCGCGCCACCATCGCCACGGACAGGTACGGCTCAGTGAAGGCGACCGTACAAACCGGGACTCCCAGCATGAGTGCCACATGGGTGCACACCAGAGCAGCCAGCCCGTGATACAGAAAAGAGCACAATACCAACGCCTCCATGTTGCACACAGTGTGGGTGTCATCTCCATTTCCCCGCAGATGGTCACATACTTGCCCCCTGGATCTCTAAAGCGCCGTCAAAAATGTTGTGGATCAACCGGCTCCGATCACCTGGAGTGCGGGATACAAACAGCTGCACGCGGGTCACACAAAGCTCTGTTAGGGAGACAAAGAGCGGTGGCGTGTTTTCCCGTTCCACAAATCAGCAATCGAGGGGGGGGCATGACCGGCATAGAGGGATGGCATAACGCAGATTCACCAGGCTCAACAGATCAAGTGCTGGGTGCATATTCAGAGGTGGGCGGACCTCCATAGCGGTTGACCGGCACCTTCCGGGTCTGTGTGGCCGTTGTTGTTCCATTCGCGGCCAGCAGCCGCATCACGCAGGGTCGCGGCTCCGGGACTCGTGTAGGCCACAATGCACGGGAGGACATATCTTCGTCTTCAGGGCTCGGAGATCAGTTGGAGTCACACACGGAGGGGCAGTGCCCTCTCCGACGTTCGGGAGCCTAGTAGCAGCGCAGAATAGACAGCGGGATCCGGCAGTAGGGGAAGAAGGTCGACGGAGCCCGGGCGACCATCTTGGTCGCTGGTCTGGCTCCGCCCTCTAGTGTGTGATGTTTGACACTAACCATTGGGTGTCACATAATGAGAGTGTCACTATATACTAGATTGAGTGACATAGAATGAGAGCACTCGTGTTCTCCACAAATCGAGCATGCTCACTGAGTAATCAGCATGCCACACACGGGATTCTACACAAGAATTCGGATAATGTCTGTTTCTGATAAGATCTCATATGCTACATTTTTTCACAGATGGAGCCTTACATTTCTCACTAACAGTACCACATAAACACAAGGAGAAGCTACTCTTCCCTTGCCACGTTGATAGAGTAGGGAGCTCCCCCTCTTTAGCATCCCCACACATAAGGGGGTCACTGAATCTTGCCCTGAAGAAAGTCCGGGACCTTTATGGCCTTACAAGGACTGAAACATGCCGGCACTTCACTAGTGTCATAGGACCATAAAAATCCTACACAGACCCTATTTTTACTTATTTTTTAACAACCCAACCAGACCCAGGAATAAAGGGATACCAGGGGTCTGATTGAGGTATTTTATATATACCCCTTTGCCTTCATTATCATAAGAGCTTACTAACACTGTGGTTGAGCCCACCCCGACCTGTAGGAGTCGGGGTGACCCAATGATGAAGCATGACACCACTAGGGTGTGTGAGGGTAACTAAAAACAATTAGTGTTGCCCCCCCTCCATACACACAGATATGGTTAGCATATTAAACACATCCCTAGCTAGTTTTAGTGTTTAATCCCACCTTGCACACAGGTCCCCCCTTTTTTCCTATGTGCGCTACCTACATTGAACTATCTGTTCTTTTAATAGGTTGCTTTTCGAGTATTTGTTTGTTGTAAAATATTCGCTGGGAGGACACACTCCATATATCCTCTTAAATCCCCCAGGACCTCTGGATTAAATTACGGTGGTCCATTGTTTTGTGGGTGGTAAGGGCTTAGCACACCCTGACTACAACTCCTAGAGAGGTTCTAGTAGGAAACCAAGTAGTGTAGGTAGGTGCACACACCACACCTCACTAGTCATGGCTTTAAAAGCAGGGCCTAGTGTGCCTCTGCAAGATGACAGCCTAGTGCTGCCATCTAAATATGACACATTCTCATTCCAGGAGTAAAGGGGTTTGTGTGCCATAAGGAAATTAAAGCAAGGACAAAGTCCCACCACCCAACACCTGATAGATATCTTAGTGGCAGATGATTTATAAAAAAGCATCAGACCCAGATAGACTAGGTAATGGGGATGGGGTACATCCCTCATCTGAAGAGGATCCCAGTGGAGTACCCCACAAGGACTCTGAAGATGATGAGGATGGAGACCAGGCTGGTGTCAATGGACCCAACTTGGGATAAACAGGACTACCTGGAGATGAAGTGGGCCAAAATGGGCTTCCCTCCATCCCCCCACGTAGGCCTGATGGTGTACCTAGAAGGCAAAGTTCACCTTCAGTGGAATCAAACCAATTTGGTTCATCAATAGGGTCCTCTGCCTCATCTCGTAGGAGAAGAACTTCTCCTGAGTAGAGGGAACATGAAGCTAGAATGAGAGAAGTCAAGTTAAGGATCAAAAGGCAAGAGATTGCCTTAGAAAGAGAGAAAAGGAACATTGGAATAGAATCCCCTGGTGGCAGCAATATCCCTACTGATAGGGATAGGTCTTATGACCTTAGAAACCTAAACAAGGTTGTATTTCCCTATCAGATTGGGGATGACATCCATAAATGGATCACTGAACTGGAAACGGTCTGCAAAGTACAGAAGGTACCCCAGGAGCAGTGGGCAGCAATATTGTGGCTCTCCTTTGCAGACAAAGGTAGAGATAAGCTCCTCACTGTCAGAGAAGAGGATGCTGACAATTACAAAGCCCTGAAGAGTGCTCTAATAGATGGGTTTGGCTTAACCACTGAACAGTATAGGTTGCAGTTCAGAGACGCCCAGAAGACACAGACTCAGGACTAGACTGATCTTGTAGATTGTGCTACTAACGCTCTGGAAGGATGGTTACTGGGCAGCAAAGTACAAGACTTTACAGGATTGTAGAATTTGATTGTGGTCCCTTGCTCAATTTGCTGGTTGTTGCCGCTGGAACTCACCTGCCTTGTCCATGGGGACTGCAATGTCGCCCCTGCTGCCACGCACCTCCCGCAATCAAGTTGGCCCAGACGTGGGTGCCGGGGACTACAATTCCCAGCGTCTCCCTGTGGCGACTACCATCAGCGTCATAGCCAAGCGCCAGGAGGCGCTTTAAAAACGCTCTAGGGCTCCCGCAGCGCGGGACGCGTGCGGGCGGGCTGGGGTGCTGCCTGGGCAAAGCCCAGAGCCAGGAGGCGGCAGGGCTGGGCCACCCCTCTTTCATCGGACATTTCAAACTATTCAGGACATGGTCAGTGGTTTTGACTTTCATTATTATTTGCAGTGTTATACATACTTTTATTTTATTTTTTGTGTTTAACTATTTATAAAGCTGTCATGGCAAGGGTAATCATAAGGGGGCAGGCGGCCCAGGGGTTGTAGGCACCTTGGTCGCATTTCTCATGCGGGCTGAGTCTGTCCTAACACATGAAATTGAGCTCACTCGAAGGAGACTCTCCCTAGACCCCCGTCGAGCCTCCTCTGAAACTCTTTGCCCAGTCCATTGCTAATTCCAAATATTCCAACTGACTGTATGTCGCCAATGGTTTCTTTGTCCCCAGTACCCCAACCAAATGACACATCCAATTTAGTCAGTACTCCATCTCCTGTACCCTCTCCCCTGCCAAGATCCTTACACACCAACAAAGATCTGTGCAGACTAAGGATGAGGAGGGCACTAACTCAAATAAAAAAAGGAAAGCGTGTGCATTGCCCCAAACCACGCACCAGGCCAGTAAAGTGGCAAAAACTAGAGGGACTGTTCGGGGTAACAAGGGTGGCCCCCATGTCGCGCCAGCCTTAGGTACCTTGAGCCTATCAGGTGGTAGGGATCTGGCCAATGTTCGACAGGTGTCTAGTGAATTTGAAGACCGCATTATAGCCAAAATTGAAGAGAAATTTGCAGTTATGCTTGATCCCCTACTCACAAAACTGTCCGGCATTGATTCAAGACTGACCAAAATAGAGCAACACTTTTTTTCCCCAAATCCCAAATTGAGTAATGGAATTCCTGGTGGTTTCACTGAACCTAGTCCGGTAACGGCGCACATAATGAGACCGCCCAATATTGAGGAAGGCCGTTGCGTAAATATTGCAGCGCCGGTTCCTATTGTAAATTCCCGAAGTTCAACTACCACTACAGCAAGGCCGGCCCTAGGCGGGAACAGCGGGAGCCTCTGTTGATTAGTCTACATTCATCGATGAGCTGGATATCCTGTTTTTTCAAGAGACTTGGGCCGTGGACCGAATATTCCGCCATGGTTATTTAAACTTTTCCAAAGCTGCAGAACAGGGGCAGCGTGGTAGACCAAAAGGGGGATTAACTACTTGGGTAAGACAATGTGACCAGCTCAAGATGGAGGAGATCTACATTAAGTGCAGGGATATCCTTATAATTAGGCTACAGCAGGCAAATGTTCCAGACTTGCTACTCATTAATGTCTATTCAAGGGGTTTGCAAGGTGGGAAAGCCTCTCCTACGGTAGCACTTTTAGATACTTTTTTATTAGAACACAGAGGTGACAAAAATGTAATAATAGCAGGCGATTTTAACTGGTCATTTGAACCCCTGGATTTTCATGACATAAATTTTAGTGCAGAGAAGGATGCTCAGTGGTCCATTCCTCCGCTGGATCTTCCTGCAATAAAAAGATGGTCGAGTGCAACACTACAGTTAAACGTTTTTTGTCTGGAACAAGGGGTTAGGGCAGTTAACGGGAGATCCATTTCTGACAAATATGGTATGCCTACCTTTAGTCAGCGTACCAGTCAAATTGATTTTTTCCTACTCAATATGGAGTTCTGGTCCAATTTAATAGATATGGTGGTTTGTGAATGGCCCGAAAGTGACCACAACCCGTTATTACTCTCCTTACATTCCCCGCATACATCCCGTGGAGCAAAGTTGGCACCACGTACAGATTATGTAGAGGATCAATTGACAAATGACACTAGACAAGTCAAATGGGCAAATGTGATTAAAAAGGAAGAGCACATTAAACAAATGAGTAGGTTGGTAGTTAATGCCTTAGGTACTCTACAGATGTGCGCAACCCTGGAAAAGTTTAATTTTACTGTCGTGCAGGTCCATGAGGACCTTTTTACTAAGCTTCAAAGCTTTTTTATGACTAAAATTAAAAAACCCATGATCCACTCGGGTTTTAAAGCTGCCGCCTGGTATGACACTTCTTGTTGCACGGCCTATGGGAGTCTGGCTGTGGCAGTTAGGTCTAAAGATAGGGAAGACATACGTAAGGCCAGGACTGCATATAAGGCAGCCCAATACTGTGCCAAAAGGGACTGTGACAAACAACATTGGGTGGAACTCTTTAAAGCATGTTCTGGGAGAAATATGACTGCTTTCTGGCACATGGTGAAGTGGGGTAGTGGGTCCCTTAGCAAGGTTCCCACGCACCACGAGGAGCCAGACCAGTGGGTCTCACATTTTAAAGCCCAGTTTGCATGTGCTGAAGATGCACATGTTCTGTTTGAAATACCACCCCCCACTTCCACTTTACATTTTACTAAGAAAGAAGTGGAAAACTCTCTACTCCTAGTCCCAAGAGGCAGGGCGCCTGGGCCAGATTGCATTCCCGCTGATCTGTTCCTCCATGACATACATACTTGGACAGCATACATTCAGTTTCTTGTGAATGCCATCGCCAATGGAGCATCTATGCCCGGTACTTGGGCAGGAGCAGTAATACTTCCCATCTATAAAAAAGGGGATCGCTCCCTACCTGGGAACTATAGGCCCATAAGCCTTATTGATTGTATTCAAAAGGTATCAGCAAGGTCTGTACTAAGTAGAATTCAGGCTTGGATGGAGAAACGTGACATCCTCTCCCTACTCCAGGCGAGGTTTCGGTCATGCACTAGCACTGTAGATCAGGTGCTTAGGTTTATCCTCATATACTGACGTACCGTAGTACTAGGGAGAGGCACTATATACGCAGCCTTTGTCGACCTTAAGTCGGCATTCAACCTAGTTTCCCGTACCAAGATGTGGCGCACTTTTTTGAAGATAGGTATGCCGCTGGACATTCTGGCTTTTTTGATTAACTTGCACGCCGATAACTATGCACAGGTGAGATGTGATGCGTGGGGAAGCACCACCCAAAAGTTCCCAGTTGAGAAGGGGGTGAGACAGGGGTACATTTTAGCACCCACCCTCTTTTCAATATACATTAATGGGGTAGTGCAATATTTTGAGAATTTTCCTTTGGATGCACCGTCCTTAGTTGGGTCTAAGATCCCTTTACTCATGTTTGCAGACAACACCCTCATTCTCTCCAAGACGAGACAAGGCCTTCAATGTGTTCTCACGAGACTTGTGGAGTTTTGTGAGGACCTCAATCTTATTGTCACTGTGGACAAAACAAAATATATGGTCCTACACAACCACAAGAATATCGTGGGTGGTGTCAAAATGAAGTGAGGTACTCTAGAACACACAGAGATTTTTTCTTATCTAGGGGTAACAATTGACAAAAAACTGAGCTGCAAGCCCCAAATAGATTTGCTCACTGTCAAGCATGCCCAACTCTCGGTTTCTCTGCTGAAGGAGCAGAGACTATCTCACACCAAACCAATTTCCCCTGTGTTACAAGTTTATAACACCAAAATTGGTGCCTCGATCTTATACGGGGCAGAGCTGTGGGGTTATGCCAATTTGGATCCTCTGGTGGTAGCACAAAACAAATTCCTGAGGTCCATAATTGGCCTTCCTCAGTCCACCCCGTTACTACCCTTATATTTAGACCTGGGATGCCATTTGATTAGGGATGTGGCACACTTTAGGCCAGTTGCATACTGGAGGAGGCTTTGGGTGACACCTGAGCTTTCACAATATGCTCTGGCTCTACTAGAAGTTAGAGAAACCAATGTCACTAGACAAATTTTGTGGTTAAGTTGTGTAAAAAATACACTCTGTGAGATGGGGATGAGCCGCTTATGGACATCCCCTGCTGAAAGTACATTACCAACCAAAACAGAGCTAAAGGCAGCTTATTGGAACATGTTAATCATGAGGCGGTTTGCAGCTTCCACTAGCCCCTCCTTGTCTACAGCCTTTCTTGACAGCAAGCATGAAGCCAAATACGAGAGTTATTGGGATCTGATTACCACCCCCACAGACAGGAAACTGTATCATCAGTTTGTGACGGGATCCCTCCCTACGAATGTTTTCACTAACAAATGGTGTAGCTCAAATACCAGCAACTGCCCCTTTTGTCCTGATATGATTGAATCATTGGTACATATTTGTTTTGCCTGCCCAGTGTACCGTAAACCTAGGTCCCGATGGCTGAAACCCATATGTTCAAACTTGGGGACCATGTCCAGCAGCGAGGCATTCATGATCCTAAAAACATCTGTGGAAGGGCCCATAGTGATCGCTGTTGCAAAGTTCCTGGGCTGGATGTGGGTGATTCATTGGAAAGAAAGGCGGCTTAGGTAAATGCTCATGCCTATGTCCTGTAGTTTTATATGATCAATCTAGCACTATGCACCTTATTGTATGATGATTCTCTGTAACTTGAAATAATGAAGGCTGGTTCCCCAGACAGCAGCACTGCCAGGGTGCATTTTAGTCTTTTTAAGTTATTTATTGTATTATCATGGAATTCCAGGGTGGCTGTTCCAATTTTGGACAATCTTTTTAAGATGTATGCTGGATACATTTTATTTTCACAAAAAACAATGGGAGAGGTAGGGAAGTACAGGAACACTCTCTTAATCCCCAATAATATGTCAATAAACAAAAGAAGAGAGGTTAATGTCTCTTATAAGCCACTTAGATGGAGCCAAAAGACTCGAGGAGTTCGCACCCTATTTGGGTTTGAGAAGAAAGCCCTCACACACCGACCTAGTCAGTGTCATGCTTCATCATCGGGCCCCACCGAAGAGACCTAATGCCTCTTCGGTGTGCTGCGACGCCAGGAGACTGCGGAGCTGGTATTGTGTGATGGGTGTGTTGAGAGGTTAAATTAAACTTAAAAGTGTCTAAAGGGTATCTGAATTTTTTTTTATTAATGATCCCTAGGACACAAATAAAAGGGTTCTATGTGTCTGAATTATAAAGCCAAAGGTAATGGATGGTTTAATTCAGATTTAACTTAGTCAACATGTTTCAGCCTTAGTATTGGTTTTATTTTACCTAGGCATTCGTCAGGACAATGATAAACCCCGGTGGTATGGACTCTCTAATCGTCCACCTTAACCTGGGGGCGTGAAAGTGAAAAATTAATGAAAAAAGTGTTTAAAGTGCATAAAAATTGGAAGAGCAAATGCTCATTCCGAAAAATCACTCCTAGTTGTGGAGTGTCTCGGCACCTGTGGAACAAGACGACGGACAGACATATAAGACAAACAAACAATTATTTGTAGGGCTATGCCATAGCGCCTTTCTGTTCAGGGTGCTCCAAATCAGTGGCAGCAAATGTGTTCCCAGACTAACTGCTAGACTTAAACACCATCCGCAAACCCTCTAGGGATGATAAATCTAGTTCTGGGAAGTGTAGTGACAATAGTGATTTAAAAAAGCCGTGAGTGGCTTGCAGGGGATTAAAATCATGTGGTATAAGTGTTTCAGAGGATCAATGGACAAAGAGTCTGAAACCCACACACGTAAGTTTGATATAAAAGAACAAATCTCACTTTAAGGTTTGGCGCTATCTGCACCATGGGTCTCAGGAGGGGGGTTGGAGTGTCCCTGGCACATCCTAAGAATAAAGAAAATAGGCTAGAAAACATTCGGAATCGCGTTCAACTTAGCTTCATTGCGTGGTTTCAGTCCGATCGTCATTGCAGCATTACTCACGCCCTCAGCACTCGCAGCCCACTTGTACACCTCGTATTTCCTCAACTGGACCCCGACGATGGAGAGCGGGGCCGGTGGGGACGTTTAAAAAGGCTGTGTAACGTTGTTGGCGCTCTTCCGGGTGGGCGTGGCTGCACCCGGTCGAGGCCAGGGTGTTCTTCCCCGTGGGCGGGGTTCGATGAAAACGAGGCTTGGTTGCGCTCGTTTCCATGTGGAACATTACGTTATGTCTCCAAAGGGAGGCTTGAATCAATGAGCTAATCAATGACTTCGGGGATGTAAACACAAAACAGCATGAAACAATCGAGTGTTTCTTGGCTGCTCGAAATACATTCGATTTAATCATGAGTGGAAATCATTTTGTCTTGGCTTCCTTATTTGGTTAAGATCTGCAGATATCAGCATATATCGGAGCGCAGAGTGAAATAAACTCGATATTCACTGATTAAATGTATATATTCATGGGGATCTAAGAGTCCATTTTTAATATTTAACACCAGAATGTGAGTTTCTAGTAACAGAGATCTAAATTGTGCGCTACTGATCAGACGATTCTTCAAGGTACTCATTTCCAATGGATTTCTCATTTTTTAACTTTACGGGAATTATTAGTGACCTAGCATACATTAGTATGAGGGGGTGTATCAGTTTAGTACTGTATTCCACGGGATATCATCATTGAGCCCAATGATGTTGGTACCTAGACGGTACACCCACCGCTGTTCTTTCTCAAAGAGTCTGCTAGGGATGTTTGTGGTGCCAGTGATTTTTTCAATTATTGTCCATTTCATATCATTCGGAGTATGGTTATGTTCCAAATAGTGTCGGCTCAGTTTAGTTGTTGCTTTTTTGCATCGGATATTACTCCGGTGCTCACCAATGCGCTGTTTCACTTTTCTTGTTGTCATGCCGATGTAGCGTAAGGAACAGGGACACGTTATTAAGTATATCACATTGTTTGAATTGCAGTTTGTGTGTGCAACTTGTGTCCAGATTTTTCTTGATTCCAATGAAAGTGATTTTGAGGCTTCTGTTAGGTGGCATATGCTACAGTCTGAGCAGGGATAATGCCCTGTAATGGGGGGAAGACCCCATGCTGTTGTGACTGAGGGTGTCTGATGGTCGTTCTTCTGTTTTCGACGGGTGTGAACCAGGGCATCTCTTAAGCTCCGGCCTTTTTTGAAAGAAAACATGGGTTTCTCCCAGTCTTTTTTTGCTGACTTTATGATACTCCAATGCTTGTTTATGGTTTTTTTCATATAGTTTGACAGCCCATTGAATGTTGTCACACAAGTGAGTGGTACCAGTTCTTGGTTGTTGGTTTTTTCTTCTAGCAAGGCTTCTCTCGGCTGATTTCTAGCTCTCTTGAAGCCCTTGTTAAGGATAGCAGGAGGATATCCTCTGTCTTTTAGTTTCTCAGTTAGGCTGGAGGCTTGTTCCTTGAAGTCAGTAATAGTACTACAATTACGTCTTAACCTAAGGTATTGCCCATAAGGAAGGTTCTCTTTTAGGGGGCGCGGATGAAAGCTGCTGAATTCTAATAGATTGTTCTTTGCTGTTGGCTTATGATGAGTTTTTGTGGTTAGACATGTGCCAGATATCGTAATTAGTACATCCAGGAAGACAATATCAGTTTTACTTGTGGTGTTGGTAAATCTCAGATTGTTGTCTAGGGTGTTAATCCACGTCAGAAAGGCTTCCAGATTACTCTCACTGCCTATCCATAACAGCAAGATGTCGTCAATGTAACGCTTCCATAAAAGCATTGACGAACCAAATTTCGCAGTTGGGGGAAGAATGTGCTGGGCTTCAAACTCTGCCACGTACAGCCCAGCCACACTAGGGGCAAAGGTACTGCCCATCGAGGTCCCTGAGCATTGGAGGAACAGCTTATCCTTGAAAGAGAGAAAATTTTCTTTGAGTGCTATTGTTGCACAATCAATAATGAATTTTTTCGGTGTTTGATATTCCCATTCGATTGAGTCCAGTGCCTTACCCAGGACTTTGATGGTATCGTCCTGGGGGATGCTTGTATATAGGCTTTCAACATCCAAGGTCACTAGCGTGACTGAGTTGACTTCGAATGTGATGTCTGCCAGGAGACGTAGTAGACTTTTAGTATCTCTCAGATAGGAAGGAGTTGTCTGTACCAGAGGCTTTAAGAATTGGTCACAGAACCTTGAAAGAGGTTTCCAGAAGTGATCCAATACCGGATACTATTGGGCGACCTGGTGGTGGTAGACGGTTTTTATGTAATTTGGGTAGTGTGTAAAAGTATGGGATGATGTTATCATTGGTATTCAGAAATTCTGCTTCATTTTTAGAGATGTGTCCATTATCTTCAGCTTGTTTGACTAAAGCAGTGATCCTTTTAGTCAGGTCAGTAGAGGGATCAGTCATCAATGGGGTATAATTCCTGTTGTCATTTAGAAGATCTTCACAGGTTTTTTCATAGTCACTTGTGTTTTGTATGACAATACCACCGCCTTTATCGGCCGGTTTTATGGTTATTGAATTGTCATTTTGTAGAGCTTCTAGTGCCTTATATTCCGCAGTCGTGAAATTCCCAAATATTTTTGGGTTCTGGCTGGCCTCCAAATCCTTGAACACTGCCTGTTCAAAGGCAGTGATAGCTGCTGGTACCGTATAAGGAGGAAGAGTGAATGTTGAGTTGGGTCTAAGCCCAGTATCTCCTTTCCTGATTGCTTCGTTAGGGTCTGTTTTTCCTTCAAAAAATGCCTTTAATTTAAATTTCCGAAAAAATCCCGCAAGTTCGCAGTGAAGTCTGAATTTGTCGGGTCTTGCTGTAGGGACGAAACCTAGGCCTTTTTCTAGGACCTGGTTCTCAATTGGTGACAGGATTCGTTTGGACAAGTTGGTCACTAGACTTACAGTCCGCTCGTTCCTGGTTATTGGGCGCTGCTGCGCGTGTGGTTCGACACTGAGTCGTCCACACGCGCAGCAGCGCCCAACAACCAGGAACGAGCGGACTGTAAGTCTAGTGACCAACTTGTCCAAACGAATCCTGTCACCAATTGAGAACCAGGTCCTAGAAAAAGGCCTAGGTTTCGTCCCTACAGCAAGACCCGACAAATTCAGACTTCACTGCGAACTTGCGGGATTTTTTCGGAAATTAAAATTAAAGGCATTTTTTGAAGGAAAAACAGACCCTAACGAAGCAATCAGGAAAGGAGATACTGGGCTTAGACCCAACTCAACATTCACTCCTCCTCCTTATACGGTACCAGCAGCTATCACTGCCTTTGAACAGGCAGTGTTCAAGGATTTGGAGGCCAGCCAGAACCCAAAAATATTTGGGAATTTCACGACTGCGGAATATAAGGCACTAGAAGCTCTACAAAATGACAATTCAATAACCATAAAACCGGCCGATAAAGGCGGTGGTATTGTCATACAAAACACAAGTGACTTTGAAAAAACCTGTGAAGATCTTCTAAATGACAACAGGAATTATACCCCATTGATGACTGATCCCTCTACTGACCTGACTAAAAGGATCACTGCTTTAGTCAAACAAGCTGAAGATAATGGACACATCTCTAAAATTGAAGCAGAATTTCTGAATACCAATGATAACATCATCCCATACTTTTACACACTACCCAAATTACATAAAAACCGTCTACCACCACCAGGTCGCCCAATAGTATCCGGTATTGGATCACTTCTGGAACCTCTTTCAAGGTTCTGTGACCAATTCTTAAAGCCTCTGGTACAGACAACTCCTTCCTATCTGAGAGATACTAAAAGTCTACTACGTCTCCTGGCAGACATCACATTCGAAGTCAACTCAGTCACGCTAGTGACCTTGGATGTTGAAAGCCTATATACAAGCATCCCCCAGGACGATACCATCAAAGTCCTGGGTAAGGCACTGGACTCAATCGAATGGGAATATCAAACACCGAAAAAATTCATTATTGATTGTGCAACAATAGCACTCAAAGAAAATGTTCTCTCTTTCAAGGATAAGCTGTTCCTCCAATGCTCAGGGACCTCGATGGGCAGTACCTTTGCCCCTAGTGTGGCTGGGCTGTACGTGGCAGAGTTTGAAGCCCAGCACATTCTTCCCCCAACTGCAAAATTTGGTTCGTCAATGCTTTTATGGAAGCGTTACATTGACGACATCTTGCTGTTATGGATAGGCAGTGAGAGTAATCTGTTAGCCTTTCTGACGTGGATTAACACCCTAGACAACAATCTGAGATTTACCAACACCACAAGTAAAACTGATATTGTCTTCCTGGATGTACTAATTACGATATCTGGCACATGTCTAACCACAAAAACTCATCATAAGCCAACAGCAAAGAACAATCTATTAGAATTCAGCAGCTTTCATCCGCGCCCCCTAAAAGAGAACCTTCCTTATGGGCAATACCTTAGGTTAAGACGTAATTGTAGTACTATTACTGACTTCAAGGAACAAGCCTCCAGCCTAACTGAGAAACTAAAAGACAGAGGATATCCTCCTGCTATCCTTAACAAGGGCTTCAAGAGAGCTAGAAATCAGTCGAGAGAAGCCTTGCTAGAAGAAAAAACCAACAACCAAGAACTGGTACCACTCACTTGTGTGACAACATTCAATGGGCTGTCAAACTATATGAAAAAAACGATAAACAAGCATTGGAGTATCATAAAGTCAGCAAAAAAAGACTGGGAGAAACCCATGTTTTCTTTCAAAAAAGGCCGGAGCTTAAGAGATGCCCTGGTTCACACCCGTCCAAAACAGAAGAACGACCATCAGACACCCTCAGTCACAACAGCATGGGGTCTTCCCCCCATTACAGGGCATTATCCCTGCTCAGACTGTAGCATATGCCACCTAACAGAAGCCTCAAAATCACTTTCATTGGAATCAGGAAAAATCTGGACACAAGTTGCACACACAAACTGCAATTCAAACAATGTGATATACTTAATAACGTGTCCCTGTTCCTTACGCTACATCGGCATGATAACAAGAAAAGTGAAACAGCGCATTGGTGAGCACCGGAGTAATATCCGATGCAAAAAAGCAACAACTAAACTGAGCCGACACTATTTGGAACATAACCATACCCCGAATGATATGAAATGGACAATAATTGAAAAAATCACTGGCACCACAAACATCCCTAGCAGACTCTTTGAGAAAGAACAGCGGTGGGTGTACCGTCTAGGTACCAACATCATTGGGCTCAATGATGATATCCCGTGGAATACAGTACTAAACTGATACACCCCCTCATACTAATGTATGCTAGGTCACTAATAATTCCCGTAAAGTTAAAAAATGAGAAATCCATTGGAAATGAGTACCTTGAAGAATCGTCTGATCAGTAGCGCACAATTTAGATCTCAGTTACTAGAAACTCACATTCTGGTGTTAAATATTAAAAATGGACTCTTAGATCCCCATGAATATATACATTTAATCAGTGAATATCGAGTTTATTTCACTCTGCGCTCCCATATATGCTGATATCTGCAGATCTTAACCAAATAAGGAAGCCAAGACAAAATGATTTCCACTCATGATTAAATCGAATGTATTTCGAGCAGCCAAGAAACACTCGATTGTTTCATGCTGTTTTGTATTTACATCCCCGAAGTCATTGATTGGCTCATTGATTCAAGCCTCCCTTTGGAGACATAACGTAATGTTCCACATGGAAACGAGCGCAACCAAGCCTCGTTTTCATCGAACCCCGCCCACGGGGAAGAACACCCTGGCCTCGACCGGGTGCAGCCACGCCCACCCGGAAGAGCGCCAACAACGTTACACAGCCTTTTTAAACGTCCCCACTGGCCCCGCTCTCCATCGTCGGGGTCCAGTTGAGGAAATACGAGGTGTACAAGTGGGCTGCGAGTGCTGAGGGCGTGAGTAATGCTGCAATGACGATCGGACTGAAACCACGCAATGAAGCTAAGTTGAACGCGATTCCGAATGTTTTCTAGCCTATTTTCTTTATTCTTAGGATGTGCCAGGGACACTCCAACCCCCCTCCTGAGACCCATGGTGCAGATAGCGCCAAACCTTAAAGTGAGATTTGTTCTTTTATATCAAACTTACGTGTGTGGGTCACAGACTCTTTGTCCATTGATCCTCTGAAACACTTATACCACGTGATTTTAATCCCCTGCAAGCCACTCACGGCTTTTTTAAATCACTATTGTCACTACACTTCCCAGAACTAGATTTATCATCCCTAGAGGGTTTGTGGATGGTGTTTAAGTCTAGCAGTTAGTCTGGGAACACATTTGCTGCCACTGATTTGGAGCACCCTGAACAGAAAGGCGCTATGGCATAGCCCTACAAATAATTGTTTGTTTGTCTTATATGTCTGTCCGTCGTCTTGTTCCTCAGGTGCCGAGACACTCCACAACTAGGAGTGATTTTTCGGAATGAGCATTTGCTCTTCCAATTTTTATGCACTTTAAACACTTTTTTCATTAATTTTTCACTTTCACGCCCCCAGGTTAGGGTGGACGATTAGAGAGTCCATACCGCCGGGGTTTATCATTGTCCTGACGAATGCCTAGGTAAAATAAAACCAATACTAAGGCTGAAACATGTTGACTAAGTTAAATCTGAATTAAACCATCCATTACCTTTGGCTTTATAATTCAGACACATAGAACCCTTTTATTTGTGTCCTAGGGATCATTAATAAAAAAAAATTCAGATACCCTTTAGACACTTTTAAGTTTAATTTAACCTCTCAACACACCCATCACACAATACCAGCTCCGCAGTCTCCTGGCGTCGCAGCACACCGAAGAGGCATTAGGTCTCTTCGGTGGGGCCCGATGATGAAGCATGACACTGACTAGGTCGGTGTGTGAGGGCTTTCTTCTCAAACCCAAATAGGGTGCGAACTCCTCGAGTCTTTTGGCTCCATCTAAGTGGCTTATAAGAGACATTAACCTCTCTTCTTTTGTTTATTTACATTTTATTTTCACCTCCATGTGTATGTTGTTCCAACTTTTGTGATTTTTTGTTAAAATCTAAATAAAGATTATGACTATGACTATGATAATGTGATTATGAGGGAGCAGATCCTTAATAATTGTGAGAACCAGCTTTTACACCAGCACGTGTTGGACTCTGATCTGACCTCTCCCCAAGAATTGGGAAAGAAGGCAAAGAAATGGGTCAGAACCAGGGTTAGGCCTAAAAATCAGGGTGGAGACCAGAAGAAAGATTCTACCAAACCACAAGAGAAAGGTGGGGATACATCTAAAGATAAGTCTACAACAGGGCCCCAAAAGTCCTCTGAAGAGGGTAGGTCCCTTACTCCTCTATCTACTGTTAAGAAACCTTATTGCCATGTGTGTAAGACACCTGCCCACTGGAAAACTGACAGCAGTTGCCCAAAAGCCAGCAATAAGGAAAATATTCCTCCAAGTAATACTCCAACACCTCCTGTTACTACTAGTAGTAATCCCCCAGGTGGTGGGAGTGCCCCCAAAACTGTGGTTGGGTTTTCTTGGGGAACTCTGGCCTAACCAGGTCCCCTACTATAGCAACTCAAGTCTGTGATGGTGGCATGGGGTTAGCCAATTTCACTGCGTGTCCCAATACCTTGGGCAAGTACAGACAGGAGCCCCACCTCAATGGTCAGACAGCTGTGGCCTTTAGGGACACAGGGGCTAGTATCACCATGGTGACACAGAGATTAGTACCCTCACAACAGCTTTAACCTGGGTTTACATACCAGGTGACCAATATTGATGGAGTCAAGTCAGATAATGCCATGGCAGTAATAAATCTCAGCTAGGGAGGAGTCACTGGCCCAAAGAGAGCGGCAGTGTCTACAAACTTGCCTGTAGATTGTTTACTAGGCAATGATCTAGAGATCTCAGCCTGGTCTGAGGTAGGAAAAGAAGCCCATTCTAAAATGGTAGGCCTTCCTGAAAAGGTTAGTAGGACTGTGATGGCCACAGCCCAAACTCAGACAGATTTTAGTGTTGTGAAGCCTGAAACTATGGATCACTCAACTCAGACAGAGAGCATTGGGGAGGTAAAAGAGTCTCCCTCCCACCAGACCTTAGGTGAGCGTCAGCCTCCTCAGGGAACAAACTCTACCCCTTATGAAGGAACTGCCTCAGAGGTAGTCAGGCCTGGCCTGGCAGAGCCCCTGATGTCAGCGGACCCTTCCAAAGTGGTACCCAATCTGGAACAGGTAACCTGCCCCTCTCTACCCTGTCTCAGTCAGCCCAGGGCTGCAGAGGTCAGTAGACCTCAAAGGGCCCCCTGTCCGGAGGAACTTCCCCCATCAACAGATATGGGACACCCAGTCTAGTAGCCCTAGCCAGGTGGGAATTCCTCAACCCTCTGAGGGACCCCCCTTACCCTTGTGTAGGGACCTACAAAACTCTGTTGGACCAAGGCAAACCTGGGACCTAGTGGTTCCAAACCTGCCCTGTCCCTCCAGTGGTCCAACCAAAGGGATGCAACCCCCAGCTGTAGGCAGCCAAAGGTTGACCCTGAGAGCACAGTGCAAATCAGTCATGGAAAGAAAGGCATTAATGGTGGACAGTGATTGGAGGAAGCTGAGCCCAACCTTAGTGGGGCCTCACTTCAATACTGCATCCCAGCACCAACCTTTCACTTTGCCAAAACACCCCACAGGTAGTGATTCCCTATGGTGGAGACCCTCTGATACCCTTAGGGTGAGGGATTGCTTAGTGGACCATAAGACAGGGGGTAACTATGCTAGTGCAGGCACTTCCTTAGATGGCCACTTAGTCAATACAGGCTCACCTGGACAAGGTTAGCCTTATCTCCTTTCGTTGGGGGAGTTGTGTAGGAAGGTGGAATCTGACTATAGGGTTACCCCCAATTTTTGCCTGGAGTTTTGCTGGTTTTCGACTCTGCTATTCAGGCCCCAGTCTATCTGCTTTCTCTATAAAATGGACTCCATGTACTTTAGGTAGGTACCAGATTGGTTACTGGGTCACCCTTGTGAGCCCCTGTATATGGTACCTTAGGTACCCAGGGCATAGGTGCGCCTTAGGTCTACCAGAGGCTGCAGAATATATTGTGCCACCCCTGGTTAGCCTTCCAAACTGACACCACAGGTTTGCAATGGCAACTTGGGTAAGGTGGTGTAATTACCCCTTACTTAGGTATAGTACCTTATCCAATTCTTCCACGCATGGTAGGCATCCACCACCGATCATTGAGCTCGTACCACCCAGATGTCCCACATCCCCCTGGTCCTGACGAGACCCATCATCCACCTCCGGGTCGAAACGCCGTCGACGCCCTATGAAAATGAACCAAAAAATCAGTGTCTATGATTCAAGATAGTCATTGTAACAATTAATAAACCCTTGCCTTTATGGTCGTTTTCCCTTTTTCCTTGTAAATACCCATCACAGAAACCTTGTATTTAACTTACTCTCTGTCACTGAATTGCTGTCTAGGTTCACATAATACACTTGGGACACTTATGCACTTTTTTCACAAATACTATGTGTACAATGTATACGCATGATTAATCTCCTTGTTGGAAAGAATACAAAGTCATCATTGATGCAACAAATTCTGTTGTTTTGAGCCTTGTTTTTCCCTCTGACATCCCTCCTAAATCCCTCAAATACTCACAACTGACAGCGACAACAAGTAGGTGTCCCCCAGGCATGCAAGGACACGCCATCATACTGCACAGTGCTAAACCTACACGTCCTACATGTGCCCACAATCTGAAGCACATGTCTGACAATGAAAACAAACAGGCACTCATTACCTGGATCATACATGTGAGTAGTTGGCATGTGCAGAGGCATATACACATCAAAACTTTTACAATGACAGGCCAATCACAATGTATGACTACTCAAGTGCACACATTCAAATGTACACATGTGACTATGAAGACAGGCCCACACAAGATGACTACACATCAACACTGCTGTGCACACATCAAAAAAGAGCCCACAGAAATACCGGACCCTGGTCACCTCGCAAGTAATCCTGTGGATAGCATTCACCTCTGTTGTGGTATTGCATCCTAGCATGACGTGTACAATTTTGAAAACCTGAGCACAGAATGATTAGGAGAAGAGTAGATCATCACAAACAACCATCATTGCACCCTCTAGCCTCAGACTGAAGAAGAACAAAAGTACCTGTTACCTCTGTATCTTTCTGCCCGCTTGATGTTTATTGATGCACCACTGCTGATGATAAAAGGTATGAAGCAACCATTCACCCTTATTGTGTTCTCAGGGCACTGTTCAAATGAATTTGGTTGTTTCATGTGGGGATCTCTCTTGGACTCAGGCTCTTCTCTGCATTTATCCAAATCTACATGTGCACATACTTTTGTGATTGCACAGCCATCTTCTTGTGACGATGAAGAGCCTTTAGAAGATGGCTTTGATGATGATCGACTTTGTTTAGCTTCCACTTTCCTCAATTGATGTTGGCATTTGGCCTTGTGGGCATTGCTAGACTTCTGATGGAATTTTCTGGCATCAATTTTTCCTTCTCGATGTGACACAGTTGCTTTCTCCTTTGCTTTGCAAACCGTAAATAGAATTTGTTGAGCCTGCAATGCTTGATGCAGGTATCAAGTCTTTCGACAAACTCACCCATCGTTTCACCAGCTTGGTATTTTGCCTGGTTGAAAATGCAACTTTTATAGTTGACATTCAGCATTGGTTTAGTACCACTGGTCAGTTTGGAGAACATTCCTAAGCAGTGACCGATCATTAACCTTGGGGCTTGAATACGCATGCACAAGCTTGACCACTAAAATAGTCAGTTGCTGGGCAGATCAAAATGGTCATCGGGAGAGAGAAAGGACAAAAGGGCATGCTGACCACGAGGCAGCGCATTCACTAAGATGGAGACCAGAGATACAAAATGGCCTCCGGAATATAGTCAAGCTAAAAGTGGAAAGCTTTGTGTAGCTGAAGCAAATGCTAACCAAATCGCTGTCAAATTACGACACTGCAACAGACCACAAAACTCATACTAACCCATTTGTGATCTCCCTATACTGAAAAAAATCTTGTTGTAAAGCTCCTAAAGGAACTCTCAAATTATCACACCCCAGAGGCAAACACAAATATCATGCATCTCACTTGTACTTATTGGTAAATTGATTATATTAATAGTCACACACACTTACTTTCTTTTCTTCCCTTTGGTAAGTACATTGGTTGCAATAGCTGGAGTCAGAGTAGCCTATAATGTGTTAGGGTGACAACCAGGCCCAACAATGCATCCCTACCATCCACATGGCTATATCAATGTTATTAACACACGCTAGTGAATTATTTGTCTTATTTCATCACACAACACACTGTTATTAATATATCCTTATTATACATGTTGAAGCAAAATATATTCAACACATACTTCTATTCTAGTTGAATAGGTCACAATTTGCTCACACATAATTTTTTCTTTAAAAGCCCTGATTTTTTGGGCACATTCCACAACCACTCCTACCTTTTATGTTCCAATTAGTGTGGCAACATGTGTATTGGCCGCAGACAACGAAAGGATTGTAGAGTATGAAGTCTTCAGCAAAATCAATTATCATTTTTAACCTTATTTTTCTCTACATATGTGTCAGAATATGTAATATATTTAAAAATGTGAATGCTACATTTAGCATGTATAAAAGAAAGATTTTAATGAGCGAACCTATATGTCTCATTTCAATGTATGTATATATTGGTTCGTTATTGCTTGATTAACAAAAATCATTGCAGTTAAAAATTTTAAAACTTATACAACAGAAAACATTTTCAGGTTTCATACGACAATAAGTGCCTGTACGGGAAGAATATATCAAATAGATCTACGGTTACATGCAAACCCTTACATTGAAACCACTTAAAATACTCTTTTAAAACAAGCGCAATGAAATCTATTAACAAATTATAGTTGCACTCAAGAATATATGATAAAAACAGTTAATCTTAAATAACCTTGTGCAAATATAATATAAGATACAAATGACCGCCAACGACATCATTATAGTTCAAAGTGCAAATGAGCAATGAAAGTGCGTTTTCATAATTTCTCTTGAGTCAGATTACCATAACAGGATAGGCACTAAATTTCCCAGGATATCTACACTGTGCAAATAAGCTGTAAGAATACATTAACGTTTTCACAATCACATTTGCTATAAAATACATATGCTTTAAAGAACAAGGGCACCCAATTGCAATTGGTCAGGGACCTTGGGTAGTTACTAGTTTTAGACACAGTGGTCCCTAGACAGAGGAAGTGGACAAGGAGAGAGATGAATATAGACTCAGAATCAGTACTTTATTTAAAGCTGCCCAGCCGGACAGGAATATTTTAATTTTCAAACATTCAAATACAATAGAGTGGGACACAAGCCAGCATCCTACTAGACATACAAAGTAACTTGTTTGTATTGTGCACATTCCCATAGCACAAACAAGAATGTAGTGGAACACCGTTACACATAAACAATATTCAGTAGACATACTTACATGGTGTACATTAAGTCAACGATGTTTCGATTCATATTATACATTTTGGGATCATCATCAGAACATTTACATTTGCATGACTGAATATAATTGCCTGCAAATTGGGAGGTAAAAGAGAAGAGAAAGAAAAATAAATTCAAAGTCGAATTTCTGAGGAGATATGGGTAAATACTACGTGGAGTGACATGCTATACATGAGGGCGAAATCTACGGTGTAATAATGCAATCGACATTGGTGTCTTAGAAATAGGCATGTCGTGAAGGCAGGCGTGTCCAGAGGCATGAAAAACTATTGTTCGTAAGTGTCTAATGAATAGACATGCAAGCATCAATCCCTCGAGTTGGCGCAGAGGTGTATAAGGTTTATGTCAATTGGAGAAGAGGTGATGTCAGTTTCACCTGTATAATTTCAGGGAGGATGAACAGGGAGTGACCACGACGTCTAGCACGCCAATATGCAATTAACAAGCGGTTGAGGAGAAATCAAGACTGATGAAGACAGGCGAATATGTCTTAAAAGTGAGGTGGGGTTTTGTTAAAAAGGGGGGATTCTTAGAGAGAGACCACGAGGTGTAGCCCGGAAACATGCAAAATGCGTACAGTGGGGAAATACATTAACTAGTGTGAGAATGAACAATTAACAAATCCAAATGCCAGTACTGCACCTTTCTTTAGCCATTTCTTTGATAAGCAATGAATCAAACAACTGACCTGAAAAACCGCTTTTTCAGTTTGAGTTAATCAAAACTTTATGTACACCAGTTTACATCAATTTATTCAAAACATCTCAAGTAAAAAATACTCTTATCTACAGACTCCCTATAGATCACACACTCTGTACCTGACTCATACTCATATTCAACTACTCACCACATTCGTTCAACCACACTTACATCTTTCACACAAATGCCCACCCTGGGGTGCCTCAACAGATTATTTTCCTGACAAGGCACAACATTTCAACACTTCACAATTTTCTTTAACTAGTATAAGGGCACTGGCATAGATGTAGCGCCCATGGGTGGTAACACAGCCGCAGTACTCGGAGTATTGGAGACAGCCCAGTATGGGTGAGAGAGGTAACCTAATAGAGAGATCTGCGATTAGAGCAGGGAAAAGGCAAAATACTGTGCATCAAAACTGTCCTACTTTACAGTGAATATATTTGTGTAGGCATATTTCAACATGTTTATATGTCTCTGTCAACAGCTTCAATGACTGAATGCCCCCTTGGGGCACTGTATGGCTCATCATTTAGATCACATCTGGGGACACTCTGAAAGTAGCAATTTGGCCGTCTACCATTCCGCAGTCAAGCAAATTTATTACCACAACACACGTTGAAATAAGTAGATCCGTTTGTGACGTATCTGCACCCTCTCTCATTTGTAAGAAATGTTGGTCTATTGACCATTTTCTCTACCTGAAAATTAAAAATCTTAAATCTATGTACCCATTTTCAAGCTTAATACCATTTGTGTCACACACCACATTTTTTTACAGTCCACTGCCACACTTCAGAAGTTTATGTGTACTTTTGTCTTCAGATGTTGGTTCTAGGAATATATGTCCACAACCTTCTTCAAAGATTTAAGTGCAGGAGCTGGCTTCTAGGAGTTTGTACACAAAGGAAGTATCTGTGGTTCAAGTGTCATTTGTTGCTTTGAACTGTTGTACAGCATCTCTTTTTTGGCATATACTCAGTTTTTAATGTCAAACTTAAAAAATGCATTTACATTGTCTTTTTGCTCTTGGAGACCATGAGCCCACGATTATGCAATACAATACACTAGTGGAGGAGGGTGTGCAATCCATGGAAAGAACCCTACACTCTTGAAACTTCTTTGTTTGTGGCCTCTTAAGGTAAAGCGGAGGTGATTGTTGGTACCGCCCAGCAGAACATCTGTAAAAAGACCACAAGACCAGCCAACAGTGTCGCTGCTAGAAATGGAGGTATCTAATTGGCAATGGCTTGCACATTTGTCCAACTAGGTACCCTTCTTCTTAGTCAGATTAAGGGGGATACACTCCTAAAATAACCCCTGCTCACCCCTTTGGTAGCTTGACACGAGCAGTCAGGCATATCTCAGAGGCAGTGTGTAAAGCATTTGCACATAACCAATGGTAATACAGTGAAAACATTACAAAAGTACTCAACACTAGTTTAGAAAAATATCCAATATTTTTATATATCCAAAACGACAAAAATCCAACATTCAGTACTTGCACGGATGCTTTAAAAACATAGTTCCTTGAAGTCGGTAGCTTCGTCCGGTGCTAGCACAGTGCTGTAAAAAACAGAATCCAACAGTTCTGTTTGACCGCGTCGGTCAGGAGTGTCACCAGACATGCTGGTGTGGGCCGGCCATGGCAACTGTTACGGTTGTGTGTGTGAAGCGGAGTGGTGTGGGGTGGGGTGCAGTGCCCTCAAGTCACAGTGCAGGCACCGGTATGGTAATGGTCATCAAGCGGCGTCGGTGCGACCAGAGCTGCGGTGTGGAATGAAGGCGGTGCTTGTTATGGTGCTGACAAATCATGGTTACGGTAACAGAGACGGTTGTGGTGAGCTGGTGTTGGTTACCTGTGGGCCAAGAATCCGTTCTACTCGCGGAATTTGCAGATTTATCGTAATTTTGCGATCCGCGAATCTTGCGAAATTGCTGAAAAATCCGCAAATCCGCTCGCGGGCGGATTTATTTTTGGGCCCACAGGAAGCACTCTCAGTTAAGGCAGGTGCTCGAGTTGAAGCTAACTTTGTAACCATTTTAGAATGGCGCCGGCAAGCTGCCAGAGTTGAAGTTGCTTACTTGCAAGTTGCAACTTCAACTCTGGCAGCTTGCCGGCGCCATTCTAAAATGGTTACAAAGTTAGCTTCAACTCAGGCACCTGCCTTAACTCTGTAAGTGCTTCCCGTGTGCCAAAAAATAAATCTCAATAGGAAGCATTTACAGATATAAATAAAGCAGGTGCCCGAGTTGAAGCTCAAATTCAGTAACGTTTTAATCAGCCCAAAACATTAGTGAGCACAATCGAGGATGGGTGAGTGTGCTAATACTCGAGGGAGGTCCTTGAATCCCTGAGTTTCTCAAGCGCAATCCCCATGTAGTTCCTGTGACCAGGAGGCTGCTTTCTCCTCACCTGCTGCCCTGCTCGCTCTTATACACAAGAGGCATGTTGACACGCATAGAAGCCCCACCCGTTTGGCCCCGCACCACACACTAGCGGTATCAAACGTCTTCCCGCCCTTTCCCAACTATGATGGACAGCTCACTCAAGGGACCTCGGCGCCTTTTGGCACGGTGGCAAAGTTACAGGCACACATGGTCAGTGGAGACAAATCTTCTGGCCTTTTACGCAGCTGCAGTGTAGGAAAAGCACTATACATTTACCCAATGAGGTAGCACTTACTGATTAGCCAGTAGAAAGTACTCCAGTTGAGTAGAGTGCAAATCGCAAACAAATCCGCGAATTCGTGGATTTTTTTGCGATTTCACGCGAATTCGCGGACCGCAGATCCGCAAAATTCGCCCATACCGTGACTTACGAGTGGTGCCCCCCCAAGCCATGATGTCGTCATGGTGGTCACGGTCAGCATGCAGTGATGGGTCCGTGGGATCAGGGCGGTGAAGTGAAGCGAGGCGGTGCAGAGTGCATGCCCACAGTGCAAGCAGTTGCTCAGTGGCGGCGGCAGTGGTTGTCATAGTCAGTGAGACCAGAATTGTGGTGCGAGATAGAGCAGTGCCCTCTGCTGTGCTTTCAGTACACGGAGCCAGCGACGGAGTTGGTTGCTTTTCCCTTCTCTGTGGCAGCTGAAACAGCGGTTCCAGAAGTGGTACCCAGAAGTTGGTGTCTTTGTAGTTCCTGAGACTTCAGAACAGGAGGCAAGCGATACTTCAAGCCCCTGGAGATACTCAGCACAAGTAAAGAAAGTTCAGTCCAGTTCTTTCATTGCCCAAGGCAGAAGCAGCAACTGCAGGCCAACCCAACAAAGCAACAACACAGCAAAGGGCCAGTACTCCTCCTTGCAGCGCTTCTTCTTGGCAGGTTCCTTGATTCCAGCGAGTTCTCTGACGTTTTTTATCACCCTGAGACTTCCAACAGGAGGCAAGCTCTACTTCAAGCCCTTGGAGAAAACTCTTACAGCAGGATGATGAAAGTACAATCCAGTCCTTTCTCTTCTCAAGACAGAAGCAGCAAGCAGCAGGCCAACACAGCAGAGAACGCAGCATTGTGGCAGCTTTTCCAGCCCTGGTTCCTGGCAGGTTCCTTAGTTCAGTGGTAAAGTAAAATCTCAAATTCTGGGGTCTGGACCCCAATATTTATACTCAGTTGTCTTTGTTCTCTGGTGGCAGGGAAGCTCTTTACCCAGCAAAGACAAGTTTGGTCCTCTTTGCTAAAGCTGCCCGGCAGGAGGTGGAGCAAGCATTGTCCAAGGTAGACATGGCCTATTCAGGTGCAAGGAAAATCTCCATTAACCAGTCCAAATGCAGACCGGGTTCTATTGATTCCAGCCCAGCCCCGACTCATCCAGAAAAAAACAGGATGACCATCAACTGCCCCCCCCACCCCTTTGTGGCAATCTAAGAGAATGCACATCTCCAACTGCTGTAATTCAATCCACAAACCAGCAGAGGCCAACAGGATGACTAAGCAAGAAAATACCCACTTTCTAAAAGTGGGATTTTCAAACACACAATATAAAAATCATCTTTACTAAAATATACATTTTTATATTCAGAGTTTGGGCACACTAAACTCCATCTTTCCATCTTGTCCCAATGGGAAGTTATATTCATAAATGCTATACATCCACTCCTGTTCTATCCTATGGGACAGATAGCCTTTCAATAAGGAATAACAAAATTAGCAGTATTTCACTATCAGGACATGCCACACACCTTGGTACATGTCCTACCTTTCACATACACTATACCATGCCCATGGGGCTACCTTGGGCCTACCTTAGGGGTGTCTTACATGTAAGAAGAGGGGAGTTTAGGGCCAGGCAATTGGGTGTACTTCTCAGTTCGACTTGGCAGTACTAGACTACACACAGCCACTGTCGTGGCAGGTCTGAGTAACATTTACAGGCTGCTCACGTGGACATGTTGTCCGAGGCTCTCATCTCCATTCCCTGCCCTCTTTTGGGAAGTTTGGAGGAGAATCTTGTTCTCCTACACAACTGGCTCTTAGCCAGATTTGACTCCTTAATCCCCAAAAAAAGAGCTAAACCGGGAGAGCGCAGGGCGTCTGCCCCATGGTTCTCCCCTCGGTTGAGGATACAACGTCAGGAGTGTAAAAAGGCTGAGAGGGCCTGGAGGCGGGCTTACGACCCAATTGAGAAACGGAAATTTCGGGCAGCCATTAAAGCCTATCATCATTCTATCTGGGACGAAAAAAAGGCCTATTTTGAACATCGCATTGATGAGGCTGACAATGTCTGCAAAGAAATCTTCAAAGTGGTCCAGGATTTTATTTCTCCTGCGGTCTGTACCCCCAACCACACTCATACTGATGCGTGGATACAACAACTTGCCACCTTCTTTGTCAGTAAGATTACAGCCATCCAGGCCTCTCTCTCTAGTGCGCAATCTGATCTGAGCCATCTAACGCTACCATGTTCTGTGGAAGACCATGGCCCTTTCCTCACTGTATTCCCTTCTATGGATCTTAGTACATCTCTGGAGCTCTTGTCCAGCCTGAAATCCGGCTCTCCATTAGATCCATGTCCGGCTAAATGCTTGGGGAAAGTGGCTTCCGCCATTAACATCTTGGTGAACCCCCTGCTGAATACATCTTTGTCGACAGGGGAGGTGCCTCAGGCCTGGAAGCGAGCCATGATTCTACCGCTGCTCAAAAAACCCACCTTGGACCCCCTGATACATGCCAACTACAGGCCAATCTCCCTTCTCCCTGCTCTGGCTAAAGTGGCCGAGCGTTATGTGCACAGGATAATTTCCAGTTTCATCGAAGGAAACGACCTGTTGCACACTTCGCAGTCCGGCTTCCGTGCTAACTTCAGCACGGAGTCGGCTCTGCTGGAGGTCACTGATGCCATCAGGGAAGTACTCGACCTGGGGGGAAAGGCCGTGTTAGTCATGCTTGACTTGTCGGCGGCTTTCGACACCGTTCCTCATGATGCCCTCCTTGTAAGACTCTGGGAGTGTGGCCTTCGTGGAACGGTGTGGAAATGGCTAAAATCATTTCTGGCCGACCGCCGACAAACGATCTGGGCGCCTCCTTTTTCCGCTGATATGGCTCCGCTAGAGGTGGGAGTCCCGCAGGGTTCCATTCTCAGCCCTATGCTGTTTAACATCTTTATGGCCCCTCTGGCGGAAGTCGCAGAATCGTTTGGCGCCCAGATCGTGTCTTATGCCGATGACACCCAACTCCTGTTCACATGTGACAGGGGTGGGTCGTTTGACGGCACAAAGATCAGGGATTGCCTGAGTGCGGTGTTTGGGTGGTTTAGAGATCACGGCTTAAAATGCAACTCTGATAAGTCAGAGTTGCTCTTTTTCGGTTGCGCACCGGAACAAGACTGGAAATCCTGGTGGCCACAGGATATGTTTCCTCCTGATAAGGTTGCTGTCAAGGCCAAGAATTTGGGAGTGATAGTAGAATGTGACTTATCCTTTGGACCTCACATCTCGTCCATTGTTGGGAAATGCTTCGGCATCTTACGGATGCTGAGGAAATTTCTTCCTCTACTATCACTCAACCACAGGAAGACAGTCGTTCAGGCACTAATCGGGTCGCGACTGGACTACGCAAACGCTCTTTTTTTGGGTCTACCGAAATATCTCATGACCCGTTTGCAAGTGGTCCAAAATTTGGCAGCCCGTGCCATCTTTGGACTCCCGAGGAGAGCTGGCGCCACTGCCTTATTGAACACCCTCCATTGGCTACCTATCTCCAAGCGAGTCCTTTTTAAATGCCTGACTGTGGCCTTTAAGGCCATACATGGTATTGGCCCCAAATATCTTGAGAAACGATTTTCCCGGTATGTGCCAAGCAGGACTCTCAGATCATCGGGTCTGTCTTTGCTGACTGTCCCTGCAATTCGTCGTGCACGGTTGGGAGGTCGATCTTTCCGCTATTTGACACCCAAGGCATGGAATGAACTACCATTGTCCCTGAGATCGGCCCCCTGTCTTCTTGCTTTTAGAAAGGACCTGAAGACATGGCTTTTTAGGAAATAGTCCTTTTATTTCTTTTTTCTGTTGTGTGGTTGCTTTCTATGCTGTTCCTTTCTTTGCCAAAGCGCCGGGATGCTCCTCTGGAGTTGCCGTGCGCTATAAAAGAAATAAAGTAACATAACATAACATAACGTGGGAGGCACAATCAGTGCTGCAGGTCCACTAGCAGCATTTGATTTACAGACCATGGGCACACACAGTGCACCTTACTAGGGGCTTACCAGTACATCAAATATGGCAAGCATGGAATCACCAATCCATAAACACAATTTACACAGAAAGCATATGCACTTTAGTACTCAATAGCAGTGGTAAAGTGCCCAGAGTCCTAAAACCAACAAAAACAGGAGGCCAAAAAGCAAATAGTCTGGGAGTAAACCCGCTGAAATAGCCAAGTCTAAGAGTCCCTCGTAAGGGGCTCCAATGGATTGCAATTTCCCAGGCAACAGCTGCAAAGACCTGAATGCTCGTAAGGTCTACACAGAACTCTCCTGAACCCAGATCTCAGCATTCAGGTACAGCAGTTGAATCACCTCCTCAGCTCTCCAATACAGTAGCAAATACAATCTTCTCTCACTCTTCTGAGGGAGAAGAAATCCTTGGCGAGAAGTAATTTATCTCACTCACAAATATTTGTCCACAGCCTCTCAGATGTCAATCCTCTATGTAATGGACAACATGCTGCCATTGCAGCTATGCATGAGGGGGCAGTGGGGGAGTTAGAGGGCTAAGACCGGAACATTGCTATCCTCTGTGAGGATCAGTTATGTCAACAATAGTTCGTTGTGCAGGGGGATATGTTTCAAAACTCGGGAAACTGTATACATTATTGAAACTCACCAGGAAAAGATCCTGTTAGAAATGGTGGTTTTGGTTGGCTAGGTTATGCACCTAAACCAGGCTGAACCTACCACTCTAGTCAGGGTAAGTAAGTTACACACCTAAGATAACCCTTGCTCACCACCCTGGTAGCTTAGCACTGAGCAGTCAGGCTTCTTCCAAAGGCAACGTGTAAGGTATTTGTAGGCACATACACAGTAACACCGTGCAAACACTACAAAAGGACTACATACCAGTTTAGAAAAATAGCCAATATTTAGCTGAATAAACCAAGATCAAAACAACAGAAGTCCAAAATACACAAATCAAGATGTCAGTTTTCAAAGATTGAATAAAGTATAGTTTTTAGGTATCAAAAATAGCTCCAACCGAGGCAATTTTGTCATGGTTGACGACTCCACAAAGACAGGACTACCTCGATGGAGCAAGGGCTGGCTATGGAGCCGGGCAGAACCCAGTAATGTAACTAGGGAATGTCAGGAAAACCAAAGATAATGTAAAACCCAAGGGGGGGTGAGGCATCGCAGAGGCCGGGGAAGTGTTGGTTCCTTACAGTTTCAGGGGAGGTGTGGCATTGCTTCCTTATTGTCAGGCAGGTGAGGTGATGCCTTGCTTCCCTACTGATGCAGAGGAGGTTAGGCGCTGCTGGTGGCAGATGCAGAACCTCGTCTCTTTATTGTGGAGAGGCGTTGAAGTGATGTCGTGGATCAGGCCACAGGCATTTGACTGAGTGGTGTTGATGCAGAAATGCTGCCGGATCTGTGGTGTAAGGTGGGATGGTGCTTCATGCTCTTCATGAGTGGTGCCCTGAGCTTCGTTGCAGGCAGCAGCATGGCGCTATTGCTAGAGAACTGTTGTCAGTGAATTTAGGGCCATGGTGTAAGTTGAGGGTGGTGTGTTGTGCTATTCACAAGCGGTGCCCTCGGCTCCAATGCAGGCAGCGGCATTGAGGACCACATTGGAGTCAATAAGTTGCTCTCAAGGGCAACCGGGGCAGCGATGCAATCCGGGTTGGTGCGTTGTGCTGTCTACAAGGGGTGCCCTTGGCTCCCATGCAGGCAGTGGGGCTGATGACTGTGTTGGAGTTGCTTTTCTTGGGTCGCAGCACAAACCACTTGTCTGCAAGGGCCCAGGATCAGGTTGTTATACCACTTGGCAAGACAAGACCCTCAGCAGAAGAGTCTACGTTCTGTTAGCAAGGATAGGTGAAGTCTTTGATGCCACTGAGACTTCCTAACAGGAGATAAGCTCAAATCAAGCCTTTGGAGAACCTTGGAAGAAGGATGTAGAAAGCAAAGCCCAGTGCGTTCACTCCCAGGACACAAGCAGCAAAGCGGCAGGCCAATACATCAGAGCAAAAAGCAAAATGACAGTCCCTCCTGACAGCGGTCCAGCTTTCTTCCTGGCAGAATGTCTTCAACCCAGAAGTATTCTGAGTATATGGTGCAACCGGTCCAGTAGTTATACCAATTTCTGCCTTTAATGTAGGCAAACTTCAAAGGATAGTCTTTGTAGTGCACAAGACCCTGTCTTCCCCTGCCCTGGCTCCTGATATACTACAGGGGGTGGAGATGGCTTTGTGTGAGGACAGGCACACTCTATTCAGGTGTCAATGTCAACTCCTCCCACCCTCTAGCTTAGGAAGACACATCAGCCTGGTGAGGGGCCATCAGGATATTCAGGGCACACCTCAGGTCCATTTGTTTGAGAGAATGCACAAATAGTCAAACTTCATCCTAACCCAGATATGTATTCCAGAGAAAGGCAGAGGCGCAGAATGGTTAACGTAAGAAAATGCCAACTTTCTAAAATATGTGTTTTAAAATTGTGAGTCTAGAGACACCAAGCTCCAATTTTCTATCAGCTCCCAATTCACAGATAGATTTGTAAGATGTTACAAGGCAGCTCTAATTCTAGCCCATGAGAGTAATGGGCCTTGCTGTAGTGAAAAACTTAATTAGCAGTATTTCACTATCTGGACATGTACAACACAACAGTACATGTCCTACCATTACTGCACCCTGCCTATGGGCCTACCTTGGGCCTATCCTAGAGGCTGTAGCGGTCGGCAGTAGGTGTTTCTGTAGGGCGGTGACGTGGGCAGGGGGAGGGGCAGGGTGGGGGGAAATAATGTATGGATTACGGAGTTTTACAGGTAAGTAAACATTTAAATAAATAAAACGAATTTCGTGGCGCACACTGCATCACCAAATGTGATGCAGTGCGCGCAACGAAATTCGTTTTATTTTTTTAAATGTTTACTTACCTGTAAAACTCCGTAATCCATACATTATTTCCCCCCACCCTGCCCCTCCCCTGCCCACGTCACCGCCCTACAGAAACACCTACTGCCGACCGCTACTGCCTAGAGGTTCCTTCCATGTGACAAAAGGGAAGGTTTGGGCTTGGCAAGTGGGTGCACTTGTGAGGTGGAAATGGCAGTTTAAAACTGCACACACAGACACTGCAGGGGCAGCTCTGAGACATGTTTGCAGGGCTACTCATGTAAGTGGGCCACTCAGTGCTGCAGGCCCATGAGTAGCATTTGGTTTACAGGCCCTGGGCACCCCTGGTGCTCTGTATTAGGGACTTACTAGTAAATCAAATATGTCAATCATGGAGAAACCAGTTACCACTACATTTTAGACACGAAGCATTTGCACTTTAACACTGGTCAGCAGTGGTAAAGTGAGCAGAGTTCTAACACCAGTAAAAACGGAATACAGCACACAGTAAAAAACAGGAGGTCAGAGGCAAAAAGATAGGCGAAATCACACCAAACGATTCCAGGTCTAAGTGATTCAAAGACTAGATGAGAGACAAACCTGTCTCTCAGAGAACACTGAGAAAAACCTCCAAGATATGGGATAGTTCCACAGGGAACCTTTACATATGTTGGGGGAGGAGAATTCAAAGTATTGGCCATGCAAATGATACAGGGCATATCACAAGGGTGACTCTGTCAAGCTGCAAGGGTGAGTATGGTGCCTGAGTGAGCTGGGGGACAATTCCGACCTGCAAGGTCCACTTATTCTCCAAGCCATATCAACAACCTAACTGCGCTCCCCACAAACCCGGGTGCCCCCACTCCACAACCTCAACCTAGTTAGGTCCCAGTATTATATAGGCAGATAGCTGGGCGATGCTGTCACCACTATGGGCCACCACCTTCAAGAGCAATTTACACACCACTCATTCACATATGCTCAAACCACACACCAATTTCTCATCACCTCTCCCACCTCTACTGATGTACCTAGAAACAGTCTCATTGTTCATTTTGTTCACAAAATATCACTGGAATATACCTTTCACTCTTCTTTCATCTCACCTATGCCCATTCATGAAGACATGCGTATAAAAATATTGCAATAGAATATGTTAAAGATAGCGAATCATTTAACATAAAGCAATGCAACAACACTCTTACATACATATATAAGGACTTCATACGCAGGGGAAGGAGATAAACATGCAACCATGTTGGTAAAAAAAATAAAACGTTTTCATATATCTCTTTTTAGTATAAAAATATAATTGGGTCATGTTTTTGGTAAAAAGTTAAACTGTCCTTGGCTAATCAGAAAACAATACATCAGCAACATCAGAGAACCAATACATGTTCATTGTCCAATGTGGACAATACATGAAAATACTAGATTGTCAAAACAAGTATGACAGTCAGTCAGTCAAAATACTTTTATTCGATTATTAATAATCATAAAAAGAAAAACATAGAAACATTACAATTCATCCAATTATGATACATTAAATACAGTACATGAATTATGTCAAAGGGTCAGTTAACCAATAAAACAGGATAATAAATCATGAATAGTTATTGTCGCTACCAAGTTACAATGCTAAAGTCAATTTAAAATAGCTTGAAAATTTTAAAAGTTTACAAATTTTATATCACGGTTAATTTAAAAAAAATAGGAGTTAAAACCTTTTCATTGTTTAGACGGGTCTTATTTTTACGTGCGGCTGCGACCAAAAAATTTGCTACATGAAATGTTATTTTGGGATTGGGCAGCAGTTGCAAATACTGTAATGCTGGCCTTACCTGTGTAAAGCCTGCCTCCCTAAGTATTGGGCGCAAATATTTTTTCCTGATTTGAGCACAATGATCGCAAAACATGATAAAATGCAAGGTATCTTGTTCAGAAAAGTGATCACAGTCGCAGGGTGGGGCAGTTTCTGGTTTTCCCCAATGTGTAAAAGATCCAAGAATAAAATGTATAAGGTTAAAACAGAATCTGATTAAAAGGTACTGATGATATGGTCTAGTCACTAGAATAAGGTAGGGTTCCAACCCTTGGGTGGTCTTGAGCGCAAAGTTCTTTCTAGGCAATGTTTTTTCAGTTCCTCATCTTCCCTTTCTAGCAAAAACAGATTTAACAAGGTGCTTTTAACTGTTCTAATATCGCCTATGGTTATGCTATCTGGGTTGTGAAATAGGTCGGGCGCCCTGCTTTTGTGAGCATTAATTTTATGTAGCTAACCCATGGTATTCTAAGTGCTCTTTCTGAGGACAAACAATCTCTAAGAATAGTGTGATTAAGAGAGATCTCCTGGTTTAACCAGGTTTTTAGCCAACAGATGACCGGGGCTAATTTAAGCAAGTCAGTGACATAGCCCATACCTAGTTCCGTGTGCACTGTAAAGGTGGGGGTGGACTGTGGGACAGAGAGTAGGGATCTAAAGAACTTATTTTCAACCCTTTGGATGTTATGATGACTTGTGTATCCCCAAATGGCTGAACCATAGGAGGCTAGGGTTAAGCATTTAGCTTTATAAACTTTCAGAATCGCCTTCATGGGGCGGGCCCCTAACTTTTTAGAAAATCCAAGCAGTGCTGTGGCCGCTCTTGCTACAGCAGCGCTTTTCGATTTTTGTTGCGGGCCCCATGTTCCTCTCTCGTCGAACACCACCCCTAGGTAAGGGAAAGTCGGAACCCGCTTTACCTCCTGGCCTGCGGAAAAAAATGTTGTTGTTTTCTTTTTCCTGCCCGCTTGTCCAACTATCATGACTTGGCTTTTTTGTGAATTAATCTTCAAGTCAAGCGAGGCCATAAAATCCCCAAAAGATTGCAGCAAGTGCTTCAGGGCTACTCCCGTGCGGGCCAGGAGGACCGCGTCATCCGCGTACAGGAGTACTGGAATATCCAATCCTCCTGCACGTGGGATGTCTAGGGAAGGGGCGATCAAGGCTGGCTCAATACCGTTGATGTATAATGTAAAGAGGAGGGGGGCAAGGATACACCCTTGCCTAACCCCCCTCTCGGATTTAAAGAGACCAGTGCACCTCCCGTCTTTGGTCACCCTGACAGCAGTCTTTAGATCACGGTGGAGGTCCGCCATATAATAAACTAAGGGAGGGTCAATGCCCATGTCCAATAGAACTCTCCAAAGCTTTGACCTGTTCACCAGGTCGAAAGCTGAGGAGAGGTCCATGAATGCTAGGTATAACGACTCCTCCCTAATGATGGTATATTTGTTAATCAATAGCTGAAGATTTAGACATTGATCCTGGGTGCTCCTTTTTGGTCTAAAGCCGTACTGGGCATTGGTCAGGATCCCCTCGTCATCCAACCATGTTGTAAGTCTGGCCAAGAGGACACGACCCAGGATTTTAACACCTGAGTCGATCAACGAAATCGGCCTGTAACAGGCCGGGTCCGTTCTTGGCCCTTTTTTATAGATCGGGATAATGGTCGAGTTAGCCCAAGTCTTAGGGAAATTGTTGTCCAGTGAGGCGTTAAAAACGTTACATAAGATTTTTGCCCAGAAATTCGGGGCACATTTAAAAAGATCTGCGGGTACCCCATCTGGCCCTGGGGCTTTGTTTTTGTAGGGTATTTTGGATGGCTTTTTCTACCTCGTCGACTCTAAAAGGTGTCAGCGATCCTGCTTTACACAGTGGTAGATTTAAGTTCAGTGGGGCGAGGGAAGAGTCGCTATATATACTACCAAAATGGGCCATCCACTGATCGTCTGGGATGACGCATTCCACCCCCTTATCCTCGGTATTAGCAAAATAGGGGTGATTTATAATAGCCCAAAATTTGGCGCTATCCCTTTGGACCTCGTCTGAGAGCAGGTCGGCCCACGCGTCTTCTTTAATCTTAGTTTTGCGGGCCAGGATTGCCTGTTTATATTAACTCCTACAAAGTGTAATGAGTGCTTTATCCCTAGGGTCTTCCTTTAGTGCCTTAAGGAGTGCAGTGTGGGTTTTGGTACAATTAGAGTCAAACCACCTATTCCCAGAATGTCCTCCTGGTTTCCCTGTGACAAGTAGGTCCGAGTTTACTTGTTGGCAAATGGTGTTAAAAGCGTCAACAATTTCTGTAACTGGGCCAGTGTTATCTAAACATGTGGCCACCTCGGCCTCAACTTTGGACAAGGTGCTTTGTAAAAAGGTCATGGGGTGACCTTGGCCCATTTTAATCTACGGCCCTGGTCCTTTAGTTGTAACTCTGTGGCACAGGAAACTCGTGGTTCAAAAATTTTTAACAATCCCCCTGTAGCTAGCTCCAGTATAACAGGGTTGTGGTCACTTAAGGCAGATTGTTGTACCCTGTAATTTATGACTTGTGACAACACCGGGGTTGTCATAAAGATAAAATCAATAACGGACCCCTTACGATTACCTTTAAAAGTATTTTCTCTTGGCCCTATGGTGGTACAGCCCGATTCATATAGGTTTGTAGAGGCCAAAAGAGATTCCAATGCCTCACCCTGTTTTGTATGTTCAAAGTGCAATAGGGAGGATTGCGGGGGACTCTCAGTATCCTCCCAAATACATCCCAAGTTACATGGGTGGGTGTTAAAGTCACCCATAAGAATGACTTCAAGGCCATTTTTCACAGATGCTGTGTAATTCTCTATGAATTCTTGTAATGAGACTACGTGTGCGCTTAAAATGTGACTGACAGCTGAATTATAAAAGTTTATAAGTAAGACAGGAGGGGAATTATTGGACGACAGTTCTACTGCTAGATAGTTTTTGGAGCCTGTGTTTATTTGTTTTGCTGAGCCCGTAAGACTAAGTGATATAAGTATAGCCAGCCCCCCCTTTGCCCTACCTGCCGTGCTCGGTTCTGCCATAATATGAAAATGGGAGTATCCCTCCGATAGTACAGTGTTTGCAGTGTCTCCTGAAAAGCCAAGATGTCAAATTGGTTAACTAGGGACAGCCAATTTTCGTCATGCATTTTGGATCTGCTGCCCGCTATGTTCCAGCTCAGGATTTTGCATCTATCTTTGGGTGCTGTGGGGTCAGCGGGCGTAGCGGTTTCTTTCCCTGTGTTGAGTAGTCAATCTTGCGCCTTCAGCCCTGATAATGGTGAAAAACGGTTTGTCAGTGGCAACCCCACCTTAGGAGTATAGGCCACGCTCCCCAAGGTTATCGGTGATGTTATTTGAGTTATAGGGTGAGCATGGACTGTATGGGGGCCAGAGTTTTCTGAAAGGGCCCTATTTAAATTAGTTGTGTGAAGGCCTCTGGTTTGCCGTGGCCACTGTGCAGGTGCTTGGGGTCTGTACCTCTGGGCTCTTTGTAAAGGGTAAAAGAAGCCCAGGGGGAAAGGTCTTATCCCTGGTTTTCCAAGGTTTGACCCGTCCCAGAACAAGGTATCTGCTTTATGAAGCTCGTTAAAATTTACCACCACGCAATCCCCCGGAATGAGCTTTGGACCGTGACCTACCCACCCCTCTCTTCTTGCAGTGCTAATGGATGCGAATGTGTCTTGGTCACCACTGGAATAGTGACTACGCCATTCTCTCGTTTTAGCCACTAGGTCCCCAGTGGGTTCGGTCACTGTGTCTGCTAGTGGGGGGACACCAGTTAGGACTGCGACAAAAGGAGCCGCGTCTGGTGGGAGGTGTAATCTAAAGGGGTTAGACTTAGGTGGTGTATTGCTAGTATTTGGCCGTGGGATGTTAGAGCTAGTGATATTAAGGTTAGTAGTGGGTACACTGGTGCCTATCTTAGATTGGGTCTTCCCTCCAACATCAACAATTTTGATGGGTGCTTTTGGGCATTTAGTGGTCGCTATTGGTTGTGTAACTGGGATATCTGTTGCGTGGGGGGTAGCGCAAGAAGCAGGTGGAAGCGGGGGAACCCCTCCTTTTTGTTGGGCAACGTAATGTTAAATAAAATCGTCAATTGTTTCGCACCTTTTCATGAGGCCTGCTATGCAAACATTCAGAGTATCTACAATGTCTTTTGCTATGCCCTCAAGGATGGGTTCGATGCGCGCTGTAAATAGTTCTTCCATCCTATCTCCCAGTTCCACAATAGTGTTATTTCCTTGGGGCTGCAGCAAATGTTTATTTTTGCGTATACATTTTTTCGCTTTGGGTGGTTCCTCTACTGGAGCCGGATTTGAGCCCTCCTCAGGTGGAAGCGACGTGGTGTTTGGTTCAATGTCAATTTGCTTATTCGGGACTATAGGAGGGGCTGCCTTGGGGGATTTCAGGGGATGTCGACGAGTGGGGAGCCAAGGTAGCAGTAGCATTTAGTTTACCCATTTCAAGGACTTTTTCTGCATTAGCGATTTTTTCGTTGATGGCCCCCACGGCGGATGTTAAATAAGATATGATTGTGTCCGCCTTCCTTGGGAATTTGGCATTTTTAAGACCTGGCACATCGTTCACCAGCAGTTTCCGCTTACCCATATTTTGGTGGTGTTACGGGGGTGGCCCGTCCCGTCCCCTGGCGTCCCCGGACGGCCACAGACGGCCCGCCCTCTGCCCGGGCTCCGCCCGGCGGCGCCCGCTCGCATCCCGCGACGCGGGAGGTGCTGGCGGTGATTATGCACCTCCGGCCGGAAGCTGTGTGTGGCAAGAGGCGGCGTCCGGGTCCCGGTGAGCCCAGGAATGCTGGGGGATGTAGTCTTTGTGAAGGCTTCCTCCCCACATGGCAGCCGGTAGTGCTCGGCGGCGGGGGAGAGCTTATGGCCCCAGCAGCAACAACGGTCCCCCTGCAGTGAGGACAGTCAGGTAAGCTTCAGCCCCAAAACAACAGCAGCAGTGGCCCCCGCTCCACCGGAGGTGCTGGCGGTGATTATGCACCTCCGGCCGGAAGCTGTGTGTGGCAGGAGGCGGCGTCCAGGTCCCGGTGAGCCCAGGAATGCTGGGGGATGTAGTCTTTGTGAAGGCTTCCTCCCCACACGGCGGCCGGTAGTGCTCGGCGGCGGGGGAGAGCTTATGGCCCCAGCAGCAACAACGGTCCCCCTGCAGTGAGGACAGTCAGGTAAGCTTCAGCCCCAAAACAACAGCAGCAGTGGCCCCCGCTCCACCGGAGGTGCTGGCGGTGATTATGCACCTCCGGCCGGAAGCTGTGTGTGGCAGGAGGCGGCGTCCAGGTCCCGGTGAGCCCAGGAATGCTGGGGGATGTAGTCTTTGTGAAGGCTTCCTCCCCACACGGCGGCCGGTAGTGCTCGGCGGCGGGGGAGAGCTTATGGCCCCAAAAGCAACAATAGTCCCCCTGCAGTGAGGAGAGTCAGGTAAGCTTCAGCCCCAAAACAACAGCAGCAGTGGCCCCCGCTCCACCGGAGGTGCTGGCGGTGATTATGCACCTCCGGCCGGAAGCTGTGTGTGGCAGGAGGCGGCGTCCAGGTCCCGGTGAGCCCAGGAATGCTGGGAGATGTAGTCTTTGTGAAGGCTTCCTCCCTAAACGGCGGCCGGTAGTGCTCGGCGGCGGGGGAGAGCTTATGGCCCCAGCAGCAACAACGGTCCCCCTGCAGTGAGGACAGTCAGGTAAGCTTCAGCCCCAAAACAACAGCAGCAGTGGCCCCCAAGTATGTCATGGTCTCCTGGGAAGCAGACATAATTATATACTCAGAAGCGTGGGGTGGGACACTCTGTAAAGGATTAAGGGAGTCAGACGAAGCTCACTCTCAGCCGCTAATCACCTGGGCTGGTGCTAGTAATGGGAGGATGGGTATCAGGGGGTACCGCAGAAGGCCTCTTGTTCGGATGTTCTCTTGATTGATGAAGGAAGTGCCTTTAGGCCCCGATGACAGAGGGGGCTTTTACTGGCACAGCTCAGATGATACTTCTTGTTGGCAGGTGGGGCTGGAGTCTCTTAGACTGTGATCCAGTGGCTCAGCTAGTGGTAGCTCCCTCCTCCTCTGATGTGGTGGTCTCACACTATTTTTCCTTTTAAGGTTATAATTCGCAAATCCCACTTTTAACTGTGGGTGACTCTGGTTACCAAATGTGTAGATGAAGCACATGGGATTTCCCAAAAGAACATTATTAGTTCTGTATGATATAGAAATAGAAATGACACCAATGAGAGCCTTTGAGGAACTTCTTTGCTATATAAAATGTAGCCTGGAGAGACCCTGCTCAAAGACCCACCTGTTCTAAGTCCCTAAAGAGAGTCCATGCTGCTCTTAGGTTACACCCCAGAAATAAGAACTTTGTGCAGAGCAGGCGAATACAAAAAGGAGAAACTCTGAATGCTTGCTTGAGGATTCTAAAGGAGGAAGTATGGGAAAAACTGAGATCAGCAGCAAGCAGGAAGAATAGCTGGGACTCTTGGAAAATGATAAACGCTGCTTTTCTTTGAAATGAAAGTGACCCGACTTTAGACCTACATGTGGCAGAAGAAGTCTGGGTGGCACATTTCAAGAAGGTTTTAGGGCCCCAGTTAATGAGAAGATCTCCCCTAATACTACACAGATGGCAGACCCTATGGGTAATCTGATTCAAATATACTGAATGTTATAGCTAAGGTGGGTCCACCAGAGTCCTGGAAAAAAACATCATTATCTCTATATATAAATAGGGCCCTGCCTATCAATTACAGACCAATATCATTGATAGATGGCAGAGCCAAGTTAAGGGGAGGCCACTGCTAAATATGTTGGAGGATTGGGTGAAGGAACAGATTATTTTAACAACATTTCAATACAGCTTTAAAAAGGGGAATTGGACCATAAACCAATGTTTAAATCTGGTCATTGATAAATGCACAGCAGCTACGAGGGGCCAAATATATATGGCCTTTCTGGACCTCTCAGCCACTTCTGGCTGTGTTGGTCATTTAAAACTATGGTCCATTATGGAATCAATGGGGATAGAAGAGACCATTATAGCCTTCATTCATCAGATGTATTTGGAGGCGTCTGCCTTTCTGCAGTATGGAAGGGAGGGGGAATGTACCACGTCATTTGAGATTATGAGAGGCATCAGACAGGGTTGCGTCCTGGCGCCATTTTTGTTTTCAATCTATACTAACAGGGTGGAGGCCGCTTTGATTGGATCTACCCCGGAAGTCCCATATATTAATTCAATTCCCCTCCCAAAATTATTATATGCAGATGAGGCTGTGCTAATTGCTAGATCTGGGAAAGTGCTGCAGACATTGATTGCGGTGTATAAGACCTTTATGGAAAACTTGGACCTTCAAGTCAATGAAGCTCAAACCTAGGTATTCGTTTCTGGAGGTTGTCTGCCACCCTTCCTTATAAACACACTAAGGCCTGAGGTGGTGGATACTTTTTCCTATCTAGGGATTCTTTTTGATGCCAAACAAACCTGGAATAACATGACAGATAAAATAGCTTTTTTAATGGAGAAAAGTATAATGGCAATATTCACATTTATGAAGAAACTGCGGTCCAAACCCATTGTAGAAATTAAGAAAATATACTATGTTAAAGCAATTTCTACCGCCACTTATGGGGCCGGAGTCTGGAGTACGGTGCCAACTACATATAGAGGATGTTTTTTATAAGAGACTAGCTTACCCATCGCGCGTTGCTGCAATCTCCGAAGAAAGGAAATTCAAGGAAACTCGTTATGATAACATTCAATTTACATAGTGTCATTTTTATTGAAACTTATTCATTTTAATATGGAAAACATTTCAAAGTGTTGTTTTAATTCTATTTATTTATTCGAGGGCTTGTGGAGACGCGATTTTTTGTTTTTCCGTCTGGTGCATACATCAGTATTCAAAAGATTATGAGGGCCCCGGGAGGCCGATATTTCAAAATATTTTATGCCAGAAACCTTTCCGGGAGTGTACTCAACAACTTCCCAAAGTTTCCTTGCGGTCAGATGAATGCTGTTTTAATTCTATTTATTTATTTGAGTGCTTGTGGATACACGATTTTTAGTTTTTCCGTCTTGTGCGTACATCAGTATTCGAAAGATTATGAGGGCCTTGGGGGGGCAATATTTATAAAAATGCTATGCCAGAAACCTTCGTGGGAGTGTACTCAACAACTTCCCAAAGTTTCATGGCGATCGGATGAATGGTGTTTTAATTCTATTTATTTATTCGAGTGCTTGTGGATACACAATTTGTTGTTTTCCCCTCTGGTGCGTACATCAGTATTCGAAAGATTATGAGGGCCCTGGAGGGCCGATATTTAAAAAGAAATTATGCCAGAAACCTTTGCGGGAGAGTACTCAACAACTTCCCAAAGTTTCATGGCGATCGGATGAATGGTGTAGTAATGCATAACGGACAAACAGACAGACAGACAGACATACATTTGTTTTTATATATATAGATTGTTGGCTGTCCCCCGTAGCTGTTCGAGGTGTAATTGTCATGTTGAAATTGGAGCTCTATATATAACAGACATAGTCCGTCTAGCACCCATCCTACTGTGGCACTCAATTTGGAGAAGAGAGTCTGTAAATCTGAATCCGAGGTCTATTAGGGACTGCCAGAAATTGGATTTTGCTCACAATATAAGGTGGTTACAATATGTAAAAAAAAATCCTTTTGGATTATTGGACCTATTGGAGCTCAATTAGAATCCCAACAGCTGCGCCCCTATTTCAAAGTCCAGAATTAAGGAAATATTTCTAGGAAAGGTGGAGAGAGGGAGAAGGGAGGCCATTCGCTCCAAACTCAATGTGTTGGTATATTTTACAATCCCTCCTATAAAACAGGATTTAATTTCTAATTTAGTTACAGTATTGAATCCTCAGCACCTTTTTACTCTAGTGAGATTTATGTTAAATTATATTCCCTTAATGTTGAGCTGTCCGAGCAATGTTTTCTCAGTAACAGATTTGCTCCCATGTCCCTGTGATTAGTTGTCACCCCAAACAAATTTACAGATTTTACTTTTTCACAGACTTTATAATGCCCGGAGGAAAAGATTCATTTTACCCCTTCTGCGCAGGCACAATTTTAGACAATGCCGGAAACCCTCGTATTTTATCAAACAGCTAGCATATCCCTTTGTATGTTACTCTCTGGCTTCATTTTTATGTTCCTCAGTAAAAACTAGGAGAACTCATTCCGAAATGCAAATCTGCGGTGGCTTATGAGTTTGTGATACAATGATTTTATTGTAATACTGTGACGCTTTTTGGGATGAATTTATCATGCCGGAGCTTTTGTTCTAAACTTTGAGAATATCTTCATGATCTTCTTAATATTTTTAACTATTTTAATAAATTATGTGTATTTTTTTAATGTACTTTATATGCTATAGATCTATAGTAAAATAAAGAGTCGTTTGATTTGATTTGATTTGTTTTGAGTGACCAGGTTGAATTGTCATAGATTACATGAATTATGTTCATTTTTCATTAGTAAGTCAATCACAGTAATACAAACAGCCATATGACAATCTTAAACATACAATTTAAAAACAAAACTTTGTTTAAAGTTTCTGCATGGCAGCTATATACTACATACCATAAATTAAAATTATTTAGTAAAAATAAAAAGCTTACTAATATTTATTTTCATAACATTCATTCACCTGCACAGTTTTGATGACAACATAAAATACTGACAGCGCAGACATAAACAAACAAAGTAAACATGATATCTACAAAACTTCAAACCACTGATAAACTTTTTGCTTTTATTATAGTGTAAGTCTTGACATCTTGACGCTTCTCTTGGGCCTCCATCTGATGCTAGAGGACTGGCCAAGCTGTTCTGAGGACTCTCCTGTGCAGTGAAGAGAACCTCAGATATCCTCTGCCTTGAGCCTTGTTCAGCACCAGAGGTCCTCCCACCACTTGTGGCACTCCCTGCCTCTTCAGTTTGAACACCCGCTGTGCTGGATCCTGAGGCAATGTCCTGTGCATGCGGCATTGTTCAGCTGAATTACAGGTCCTCCATAAGGCTGAAAAACATACTTCTGTAGGACCCTCATGTCCAATGAGCTCTAACTCCCTGGGGAGAACAAACTCAGCGTCATCTCATCTCGATGCTCCGTCATTTGGGGGATTTTTGTTGTAAAAGGAGAAGCAAAATTAATACGTCGTCTTCCTGAAAGTCACAGGTATGCACATTAAATAGGTGTTGATAGAATGTTAATGGGAAACATGCCTGGGTTTGTTAAAGTGTCCCTTGTGGTACATGAAGAAAATGTTCAAGGTCATGGTTTTATATAAGATATGCACATAGAGATGTGTGAATATGAATATATGTAGATGTCATTCTAAATGTGTTTTATGTAACTGTCTGTGTGCTACATACGGAATGTTATGAGATGAATCGTAATTACACGTATGTGTGAATGTTTAGTGTAGAGGTAAGAGAGAATATTTGGAGTTTTGGGTAAGTGGTGAAAAATGCACTGAAGAGGGCATGGTACTGCCCCCGGGAGACATTGTTAGAACCCAAACCTAAGAAATCAACTGAAAAACTTGTATGCATGACCACCTTTTCTCCAATCTCTAACAAGGTTCGCAAATCCATGAAAAAGAATTGGCATATCCTCAATGTAGGCGCACTGGAACTAGAAACTCCATTGTTTGCGTTCAAGAAAAATAAAAGCTTAAGGGACCAACTTGTTAGGGCGGCCTTGCCCACAATTACAACTCCTAATCTAACTCTGATTGACCATTGGGACCTTCCCCCAATGAAGGGTCGTCACAAATGTGGCTCCTGTATTGTATGTGTGTCTTGTATTGAGGGTAAGGAATTTGTCTTTGAGAATGTAGAAAACGAGCATGGAACATTCACAAACTGTAATAGCTCCAATGTGATATATATGCTATTTTTTGCCCCTGTAATAAGATCTACGTGGGGCAGACAACACAGAAAATAAAACTACGCATTTCACAGCACCGCAGCCGGATCCGATGTAAAACTGCAAATGCCCCACTTGTTGAACATTTCACTGAGAAAGGGCATAATGAGAATGATGTCCGCTGGACAGTGATCAATCAGGTCATACTTCCACCCAGAGGAGGTGACCTAACAAGACTACTCAACAAAGAGGAATTCAAGTGGATACTGAGAACGGACAGTTTAAATACCGGAATTAACCTTCAGGAAGATTGGACCAATCTGGTCTAACCCATGACTGTGCTGCCCTTCTATTTTACCTTTTTCCTGAATTTTGAACTTTTTGCCCTACCTGTTGCCAAAGTGTAATGTACTATAGTGGTTTTTTAAATGCAATGTATATGTTGATGTTCTGGGCTCATGGTATTGCCACTCACGAGCACTATTGTCACTTCCACTGTCTATACACCCGTTTTTTCCCCCCTTCCAATATGGCCGCCACACTCCCTAGCAGTTACTGGGTCCAATTGCCCTCTTCACTTTCGACAGCGCTCAGTCCAATAAGAGTGCGCCTGATTGTGGCCCCACCAACAGCCTATCACAGATCGCATTGTCGTGGCTGCGTGGATTCCGACTGACCCGGTAAGCCTTCTCCTGCCTGTCCGGTTTCCTTCATGTCCTTTACCCGGGACTGCCCCTTACCCTTGTTCCTTTTCCTCTTATCCCCTACTAGGTACTCCGATTTAATTTTAACCTAAGCAGACCGGTCCCGATTTCAGCGACCGCGTCACAATTACCCTCCGCCCTGGATTTCGTTTGGTGAGCCACCTCCAACTTTATTGCGCTGCCTTCTTTCGCCGCGTCGATGTTGATACCTTCACTCGTTCGGCACGTCAGGATAACTCTCTACTCCCCCGGGCACCCATCTTTTTACAATTGTTTTATTCTTATTAAAAAAACGTAATTCGGTAAACCAAAAACTGCCAACTGGTTCCAGTTACTTGATAGGCATAATATCACGTTAGTTCCCTGCTCACTGGGAACTTACTTTTTATGCACAATTCCGCAATCACGGGATGGATTCACTTATCCCCTTATCTCTCCCTAGACCTCCACCATGAGTGCACTATCAGCTCTTGACTATATAAATGCCTTGGCTTCTTAAAAGTGACACTCCTTCACTCCATGTTACGTTGTCACATCTTTAATGTTCACAATTATCCTAAAGCTTTCTTTCTCTAATTCCTTTTAGGTTCTAGAGGCTTGAATTATTAGGCAACTATTAAACTGTCCTGATGATGATCCCTTTGATATAAAAAGTGGGATCGAATCGCCGTCGACCAATTTGTGTGCCTTATACTGTGTGTATATTGTGTACTATGATATTGTAATGGCGCATCTTACATATATTTGTTCATATTGTGATTTCAAGAACAACTCAGCTTTTTGCCTAAAAGCCCTTTCTGTTCACTTTGAATGTACTAAAGTGTTTTTGGTCAAATGTGGTACAGGCTTGTACTCCACGACGTGAGACTGTCGAAGGATATTCTCTATTTATCTAACTGAAACTATTAAAAGATTTTGACCACTGTCCGGCTGGACAAGTCATCTTAATACAGATTCCATTGTGTCTGTATTTATCTGTACACTTGATTGTTGTTGCATGGGACCGTTGTTGTTCTCATACTGATTACAGCTATGGGCATGTTTGCCATTTAGCTGAAAACTCATATTTGTGCCCATAATGTAGTTCGGAGTTAGGCAGTATTTGCCTATGCACTAATTTCACTTTACTAATTACCCTTGTGGAAATTTCTGAATCAGTACTATTTCCCCATCCGGTTTCGGTAAGTAAAACCTGGCATGTATGGTGCTCGCAAACAGCATGACATTCCATTTGAGCACCCTGTGTTCGAATTTCACACTCTGGAAGGCGCTCACCTTGAAAGGTAATCCGCCCCATTGTTGTATTAAAGGGCTAAGTTTACAAACAGGAACCAAATAAATAATTACATAGCATATCTATCCAAATATGTCGGCTAAAATCCATAGATTTTACTGACAGTTGTTTACATGACCTCACTTCCATTTCTATTCCTTCAGGATCTGTGATAGAGCCACGGATCATTACTTAAACTCAGCAGCAAATCACGTCGGGCTGCTTCTCCACTAATGTAACATGGGGGTTGCATAACAGGGCACCTTTTTATACCTCACTCACGACAGGAGTGGAGCTAAAAGCAGCCCTGGAAAATGTGTTCATAAAAGCCCATTCGTCTTCCCAGTGAGGGCGACCTGCTCCAGCAGGATTTTGGGCCGGATGATAATATTATGTACATTCCGTCAGGGCTTGTTACAGGGCTTGGGTACCCGATGGTCCCTGTATCCTGCCACCCCGAAGATCAGCCCCCTGAGCCTACTGGAGGTTTTGCCGGTCCCCCATATGGCCAATCTGGCACTGTTCGTGCCAATTGAAAAGGTGCTGTACGCAAAAATGTGTTTTGCCTAAGTGCCAACATACCTGGAGAAGGGCTTTGTGTATGTGCCTATAGGAAGAGTATCAGCGATAATTGGCATTGAATGAGGTGAGGATCTCAGAGTGCATATAGCTGTAAAGACATACTAATGTCTCCTGGTCCCCGGGTCTTTTTTTTCTTTATCCAGTAAAAACAAACCCATGTCCTGGAGAAAGTTCAATAATGGATTTTCGATAGTATACATAACCGATGCATCTCGCATATTTTATAGTGCAATTTCATTTGGGAACCATAAGGAAAACTAAAGAACAGATACGTTTGAGGTGAGATCTTTAACAATCTAATTACGTTGACATGAAATGAAAGGATAGAAACGAGTAAATGAGCCAGTCTGGCCGAAGCTACACCTGCCAATCAGTGAGGATCAGACAGAAAAAAAGCTAAGCAAAAAAGGTTAATTTAGTGATACCGAAAAGTAACAGACTTCAATGGTGAGAAACCCACATAGATCCATTCTCCTGTGCGCTCCAAATATAAGTTAACAAAGGGAAGGACACCTGGAGTACCTGTGAAAATCAAAAGAAGCTGACCTTTGTGGTTACTCCATCTGGGAAGATAGAACTAATCTGCAAAGATAACTAAATTACGATTCTTTTGAAGATATATATTTACAAAGTGTTTGTAATCTTTGGTCACAACATATTTACAAGGGTTGTTAAACGTGCACGTTACCCACAGCAGCAGAACAAAGCAGCTTTGAGTATACAAGTCTCTGAAGTATTATGTGGATCACGGAAAGTAAGTGTTTATAAAACAGAAGGAGCTATGTCTACTGAGTCCTGCAAACTTACGCTAATAAGACTAAGGGGGTTATGTTGAAGTAATTATAGGAACACATGCAAGCAACATTTGTAGGCAACACCGTTCTGCAAAGAGTGCATGTATGACATATGGAAAACACTTAGGGGTACATTTACTAAACTTTCATGCAATGCAGGCCTGCAAGCAAAGGTTCTGCACTGCATTACGTGAAAGGGAGAGAACAGAAATGCTTCATAGTGTTGGGACGAAAAGGTCCTCTGCATGGTAAGAGATGTGTACCCATGCCTGGAAAACCCAACTGTACTTTTGTCTGGGTTCCAAATGCAGATTTTCCGTCATAGACGAACACGGATCATGTGTGTGCGTCATGACATAGTCCTGTTTTGCGGATTGCGGTCTTGTAGGACCAGGAGGGGAGTCCACAGAACTACCCTCATAGTGGTGGAGGGATACCCCCGGCACCAGGAGATAAGCAGCTTGAGTGCGGTGGTCGCCTCATACAGTGTAGTAATCAATAGTAGTGAACAGGACCTTTTCTACCCAGTGGTGGCCTCATACAGTGTAGTAATCAATAGTAGTGAACAGGACCTTTTCTACTCAGTGTTGCAGAGTGAGGCCTACAGGCTCAATCACCTTTTTAAAAGTTCCTCTGCTCTCTGCTTCACTCACCCTCGACCTACATCAGATAGATGTGGAGTGTTGTGAAGTGCAGGATTAGTGACTCTGCGTTTGTGGTATGTGTGCCTGAGAAGGGTACAGTACAAGAATGGAACAGTACTGTGCAGTACATGTGTGGTTAGTCCATGTGCTGGGTGTATGTCTGCCTGAGAGGAATACATTACATGAGAGATGTAGTGATGAGCAGGGCATGCGCAGGGCCCGCATGTGCTACATGCATGTGTGCTTGTGTGAAGTACAATTCATGAAGGGTGAAGATGTGTGCATAATAAGTGCGTGTGCTGTCAGTGCATGTGTTTTATAATAAACACACCCTAGCTAGATACAGGAAAGCTTCAATACTGAACTGTGCATACAGATTGAGTGTGTATACTGACTTAATCCTCATGCAGGGCTCTCCACTGGACCCCGCTCCCTCCAGCACTCTCCTCTTCCTCAAAGGGCTCACTGATCTTGGCAGGCAGGCAGAGGCTGGTGCTATAGGCTATAGGGCATGGTGGTCTTGGATTCACTGGATGATGTTCCTTCACCCAGCTGGGAGAATAGCATACCTGGGCCTCTAGTCTGTGTAGCAGGCAGACATCCTGCAGAGCATCCTTGGCCCGTCCGACTTAACACAGTGGGGCTGTGCGAGGAGTGCACAGCTGCTTGTTAGTTGAACATTTTTTGAGATGTCAAATTCCTCTTCTTGAAGTTCATTTCCAGACACCGAATGTGATATAGAGCCTGAATATTTGAAGTTTATGTTAGAGTTCTGCTTCTTTCTGACAAGCCCATTCCTCTGTTCTCCCTTCCTCCAGAAACCAGTCTGTCACAGTAGAATTGACTCCAAATATGATAGCCCCACAACACAGATTATGTGAGTGACAAGAGGCTTCACGTCTGAATGTCAACCGCAATGATAGGTGTATCAAAAAGTTGCATAAGTGACCTCTTTCTGAATCAAAGAGCTCCCTTTGAAGTGTACTAAAGAGCCTGGTTTTAAGAGGCGCAGACAACGCATTTTGAAGTAGGAGCTTTATTCAAGTATGTAGGAACAACTCCAAGACACGTCCCCTGTCAGCAATTGCCAGCTCTCCTCTGGATTGTTTTCCGAGAGAAGCATCAAGCGTTAAAAATCGCCAAGTGACTCGAGCACCGCCAGTGATCTATTAACCCGGCGTGGGTGCATTTCGTTTTAGACCGGGCACTATGAGCCCTGCCAACGCATGAATAAGCGTCTCAACACCAGTTTAATGAGCACATTGTGATTACATCTTACAACCTCCCAAGGGATTTCATTTCCTTAGACAAAAGAACTTTTTGGTCCTGAGGAGAACCCCGCAATCAGGGGGTTCGAAACACGTCGACCTTAATTGGCCCTGGGTCAATAATAAGGCTAGAAGGACTGTGTTAGGATAAAAAGAAATTGAGTTCTTACTGTATATTTTCATGTAACATAGTCACATTAGGATAGGTAATAGGATTCATAATATTGCACGTTGATATATTTTGTTTTGGCAAAGGGCCATATTATATGTTTTTTGTTATATATATGTGTGTGTGAATGTGTGATGAATGGACTAGTCAACTGTGGTTGTTGGATGTGTTGTAAATATGTACAGTGATTATATTGTATTGTAATTGATTTCTTAGTGTATATTTTTGTATATGCACCTAAAAAAAGTACTTTTCAGAAACAAAAAGTTAAAGTGACTATGGAAATAAATAAATAAACAAACTAGCGACGTTAGAAAAAAAACGGACCGATATGTTTGATTCATATAGGGGTGACTAAAAAAATGGTAAGTCAATTCCAGTACTGGCATTCGTGTTGTTGATTCCTTATATTTGACTTAGCCTTGCTGGGTGAAGAGTCAAGACGCTGTGTTGTTCATAGGAGCTCTCCTCTCCCTGGCATACTCCAGAACTATAGCACATTCTGGTTGCCTAGGCAAGAATGCAGAGCATGTTGCTAAGCCACCATATCCCCCTTCCTTAATAATAAACACAACAAAACAAAAGTTATACAAATTAAAAGTTGTACAAGTTAAAACAAGTTAAACAAAAGGTTATACACAATAGGTACAGTGAAAACATAACACCTTACTATAATACAGAGTGCATATAACTTTTAATCCCATTATACCTGGATATCAATGGGTAATATAATCATTATGCCATCTTGGAACCATCCTAAAGCGTTTGTTGTTTCTTCCATCATCACTGTTATTCACCAAATGATCATTACCGGTTCTCCTTTCCCAAACGTGTAATTCAGTATCATTGCACATGGTGATACTTCGAGTATTCCACACCTTCCCTTTGTTGACCATTTCGATAGACCTTTCATTTAAATCCCCACACAATATGTTCTCACCCAATCTCCAGCAACAAATGCGCGTTTGTTCCTTTTCAAATTGTTATTGGGTCTGCGCAGATATTTCTCCTTGTTTTTTTTTACTCTACACTCTAGACTCTTGTTACATACCGATCGCATTTGACCCTTGAGCATCCAACCCGGAACAACCCTAGTTCCAGGTTGTCTGCCCTTTAGAAGTCTGAATGGAGATTCATTGCTAACAGAAAGGGGTGTGGTTCGGTAACTCCACAACATTTCCTTCACTGCTTCTTTGCAATCTCCACCACACTCTTCCGATAATTGGATACATTCTTTCAAAACTCTATTAAATCTCTCAACAAGACCGTTTTCCCTGGGATTGTAAACAGCAGTAGTGTGGTGACTGATGCCCATTTCGGACAGATATATTTTGAATTCTTCCGCTATGAACTGGGGTCCATTATCTGTGATTAACATCTCGGGACACCCTTCCCTACGAAAAATTTGGTCACAAAATTCAATAACATTAGAGGCTTTAATGTCTCAAGTGAATGCTACCTCAGGCCATTTTGAATGGTAGTCAATCAAAACCAAGGCGTACCTATTTATAATTCCCTTTAATGAAAATGGGCCACAGATATCCATAGCCACCCTTTCCCATGGTCTATTTGGAAAATTGGTGGATGAAATAGGTGATTCTTCCAGCCAGTGGGTTTTATCACTGCACATGCATTCCACACACCCACATACATGTTCCTCAATGTTCCTGTCCATCCCTGGCCACCAAAATGTTTCACTGGCCTTTCTCTTCATTCCTGACATTCCACCGTGTCCTTCATGCAGTTATTTAAGTAATCTGGGTTGTAAATTGACCGGCACTACTAATCTACCACTCCAGCGCTTCACACCATCCTCAACAGAAAGTTCAGTCCAGACTGTCCAACACTCTCCAAATTTTTTTCTAAGGACAAAGCTGGGGCCCGAAGGATTGGACAGTTCATCTATAACTTCTTTGATAGTGGAATCATTTGTTATGGCATCTTTCCGTAACTCAATGGATATAGCGTCCTCACACGACTCAGTGATACTTGCTACCACACAATCATCATTGGAGTCGACATCGTTGTCATCGCATTCCAACGGCAAACCGGATAGGCAATCAGCATTGACATTGCGAATGCCTGGAACATACTGTAGTGAGAAGTCATACCCCTGGAGTCTATGTAACCATTTGGCAATTCTGGGCGTTGCTTTAGCAGCTCCTTTGGTGGTGAACAATTCTATGAGAGGTTTATGGTCCGTCCTAATTTCAAAATGGGTTCCCCAAATATACGTTCTTGAAATAATTTACTCCCCACCAGCATGCAAGTGCCTCTTTCTCAATGACGGAATAAGCGGTCTCTGCACCTTTGAGGGTGCATGATGCAAATGCTACAACACGTTCATGCCCTAGATGTTTTTGCATGACCACTGCTCCTAAACCCTAAGCACTGGCATCCACTACAATTACGCTGTGATGGATTGAAAGGCTTCAAGGCTACTGCCTTAACTATTTGATCTTTAATAGAGGTGAAAACTTTTTGACATTCATCCAACCACTCAAACTTGACAACCTTTTTCATTAAGGTTCTCAGAATATGGACTTTGTCAGCAAAATAATGAACAAACTTGGAATAAAATTCCACAAGGCCCAGGAATGAGCACAATTGCTCCTTGTCACAAGGTGATGGTGCATTAGTGAGGGCATCCAATAACTTTTTTGGCGGTTTTACTCCATGCCTAGATAATGTATGCCCCAAATAATCAATTTGTTTAACACCAAATCTGCATTTTGGGACCCCTACGGTAAGACCTGCATTTTGAAACTTTTCTAGGGTTTGTGTCAGTATAGAAGTGTGTTCAATGCGATTGCTTTCCCACACTAATACATCATCTTGAAAGACTAACACTTTGGGTAATCCCGCCAATAACGGACACATTACTCTTTGGAAAACCGCTGAGGTGGATGCCAATCCATAAGGCATCCTTATAAACTGGGAAGCTCCTTCGGGAGTTATAAATGAAGTGAGGTGCCTTGATGTGGAATGCAATTTGATTTGATGGTAAGCATTGGAGAGATCGATAAATGAAAAGTAGGTAGCATCAGTTACAGAAGATACCATTTCATTAATGTTAGACCTGACATCATTGGCGTGAGTCACCCTTCCATTTTGACGGATTGCCTCCTCTGTTTTGATATGTTTTTGCTGGTTTTATGCTTTGGGCACGGTGCCACTGCTAATCAGTGCCACAGTGCACGTGCTCCCTATGTTAAATTGATGTACTAATTGGTTATTCCATTATTGGGTCATTTGATTTATCTGTCAGCCCCGAGTACAGTGCACCATGTGTGCCCAGGGCTTGTAAATCAAATGCTGCTGGTGGGCTGCAGCACTGGTTGTGCCACCCACAGAAGCAGCTTGTAAAGTGTGTCTCAGGCCTGCCATTGCAGGGCCTGTGTGCAGTCTAGCACTGCCATGACGACTTGGCCAGGTGCACCCACTTGCCAGTCCCTAAGCGTTCCCTTTGCTTCATATTAGACACCCCTATGGTAGGCCCAAGGGTAGGGTGCATTGTAAGTATAAGGTAGGACATGCTCTGATGTGTGTAGCATGTTCTAATAGTGAATTACAGCCATTTTCGTTTTTCACTACTGAAGGCTACCTTTTCTCCATAGGCCAGAATGGGCAGTTGGATTATTACATTCTTATAATCCTAACTGACTCAGGGAACATGGTAGAAATTTAAATTTAGTATGCCTGAACTCAGAATAATAAAGTGCATCTTTTAGTAAAGTTTATTTTAATATTCTGTGTTTGCAAATACCACTTTTAGAAAGCAGGTATTTGCTTGTCTAAACATCCAGGCCTGCCTCTACTGGGTTGTGTATTCCTTGTCTGGGTTTGTGAGTGACAGGGCTGGGAGATTCCAGGAGACAGGCTGGGGCAGCCCAGTGGTGAATAGAGAGATCTGCATCTAGATGGGAGAGAGGAGTTGCACGTGGGACCTGAATAGGGCTGGGCCTTCCCTCTACAATGCTGGCTCCACCTCCTGTTACTTGTCTGATGTATCTGCCCTGCACTGTGAAAGGAGAGGAGGAATCATGTCAACAAAGTGCTCCAGAGCTGCATCTTCCCTCCCCTGTGCTGGCTCCACCTCCTGTGGGGTGGCTGATGTCTCTGCCCTGCACAGGGAAAGGAAGAAGAGAGTCATGTAAACAAAGTGCTCAGGAACTGGTTTGGACTAGGCAGAGGCCTCTCTGCCTTCAGAGAACAAAGGATTTTGGGGCATAAATATTGGGACCCTGATCCCAAGAAATTAGATCACTTCTGGAACAAGAAACCTTTCTGCCAAGGAGAAGAACCAAGGAAGCTGCAGAAGTTGTACTGCCCCTCTGCCAGTGTGCTGTTTGCTGGGTTGGTCTGCAGTGGTTGCTTCATTGCCAAGGGAAAGGAGAAGGAACTTTGTAAGGACCTTCAGCTACAGAATATTCTCCAAGGGCTTGAACTGTGCTTGCCTCCTGCTGAAGTCTCAGGGACAAAAGACTTCCCCTCCAGCTCCCTCCTGAATTTCCTTGCTGGGAATTCTGACTCCAGACACTTGCGTGCCACTGGCAGCTGGAAGCGCGATGCAACGAGAAGAAGCGTGTCGCCACCGCAGCTGAATTGTCGCAACGGTGGAGAAGCGAGTCTTCAACGCATCTCCCTGGAAGCGTTTGTTCATTGAAGCTGTCTGCTGTCGCATCACCGGAGAAGTATGACGCCATCGTGAGAGTCACCATCGCATCACTGGAGAAGCGTGTCACAGGGCCTGTCACGGCTCCAAATTACAGAGTCGTCGCAAGGCTGCCAGGGCGTCATCACATCGTCATTGCATCGCCGCATCGACGGCGCCATCTCCTCGCATTGCAACTGGATCATCGCATCAAGGTGCCATCTTGCACACCGCAACGGGCCCGCAGGCCGAGAATCTACGCATCACCTCAGCACCGGTAAGGCTCACGATGAGTCCCCTACTCTGCGCAAGCATTGAGGAAGGACGCAACCATTCCCCTGGGTCACGGAACCACTACATCTCCCCTTTTGCGAGCCTTTTGTTCACTTTGCATTACGCATCCAGGTACTTTGCTGAGAACTTTGCCGCATTTGCCAACAACTTGAACTAAGAGATTTTAATAATCTTTCAAGTAATTTTAAGTGTAGTATTGTGGATTTATGTCGTTTGTGGTCTTGTGTTAAGTCTATATAAAGAATACTTATTTTTATAAAACCTGTGTTGCGTCCATCTGTAGTGTTATCACTTTATTACTATGTATATTCCCAAATGCTTAACACACTGCCTCTGAGATAAGCCTCTCTGTTCGTGCCAAGCTACCAAGGGGGTGAGTAGGGGTTATTAATGAGTGTAATCCCTTTTTCCTGACTTAGAAGTAAGGGTCCCTATTTGGACAAAGGTGAATTCCATTGCCAACTAGAGAACCCCAGATCTAACAGTTAATAAGAGGTAATGGATATTGGTCAACAAGGATATTTTTATTAAGATCTCAAATCAATGCACATGCACAGGTTACCCTCGGGTTTGCGTGCTAAAACTACTGGCCTGATCCATTCAGATGACTCAACAGGTTCAATCACCTGCGCCTCACATAACCTTTGCAACTCTAACTTTAATTTCTCTCTGACAGTAAATGGAACATTTCTCCCTTTATGCACACATGGAGTGTTATTGGGCTTTAACACAATGCAGTGTTCAAATTTTTCTAAACAACCCAATTTCTCTTCAAACAGTTTTGGAAATGTGGTGCTCCATTTGTCTTTCTCAATATCTTCAGTAACCAAGACTTGTTGGGGATGATTACGGTCTAAAGTAATGCCCAGCAATTTTTGTTCACACCAACCCAACAATGCTCTTCCTTTTTCCACCACATATACCTTTTTCGTCGCTACCTTACCCTTGTGAGTCAACGTGCATTTAAAAAAACCTAGTAATAGAAGTTTAAGACCACAGTATCCCACAGGTTCCACATCCGGCACATTCAACTGATGACATCCTACTTTTTGTAGCAAACAAGGACCCCCTGATAAGGATACATTTCCTGGGTCAGGGCAAATAAACTGAAGCAAAGTAATAACCCAGGCAAAGTACAGTGGCTGGCAAAAGTTCAAGAGACAACAACAACATATATAATAAACAAATAAGCACTAGGATAGCATTCAAGAATTGAATTTAATAAATTTGATTAAAATGTAATGAAGATGTTCAGTAACATAATGACAGATAAAAAATTGCATTAAAAAATTATTAACAGTCAATGATCACTGAGTATAGATCCTTTTTTTTAACAAGAGAGGATTTCTTTTCCAATGATGTAAATGGAAGATGGAGTCTGTCTACGCGTTTCGACACGTAAGGAGTGTCTTCCTCAGGACGCTACCATCTTGTAGCTAAAAATAGATACATAACGTTTATATAAATTTTTGTTCATGCTAAACAGTACATATCGTTGAATACATAATTAAAAACAATTTGCTTGAACAAGCAGGCCAGAAGTTCGATATTATAGCATGATGTACCGCTCTTACAATTAAAACATTGTATATGCTCTGTCTGATCATTGATAATCAAAATGCATTAGCTACAAGATGGTAGCATCCTGAGGAAGACACTCCTTACGTGTCGAAACGCGTAGACAGACTCCATCTTCCATTTACATCATTGGAAAAGAAATCCTCTCTTGTTAAAAATAAAGGATCTATACTCAGTGATCATTGACTGTTAATAATTTATTAATGCCATTTTTTATCTGTCATTATGTTACTGAACATCTGCATTACATTTTAATCAAATTTATTAAATTCAATTCTTGAATGCTATCCTAGTGCTTATTTGTTTATTATATATGTTTTTGTTGTATCTTGAACTTTTGCCAGCCACTGTACTTTGCCTGGATTATTACTTTACTTCAGTTGACATCCTACTTTTTCCCACATGTTTTTATCTATTATAGTATAGGGGGAGCAAGAGTCTGTCCAAACCGTTATTTTGGTTCCATTGATACCTAAGTCACATTTGGGTGGATTGTAGCACTCTGATACATCATTAACAACATAATCACAAATAACCATGACTTAAACTTCCCCATCATTGTCAGAAATATCTTCTTCTGAATTCTCTCTAATGGCATTCACAGGGATTTTCAATTTTGGGGTGGATAATGATCCAGCCTTTGACATTCGTGCTAAGTGACCAATCCTTTTACATTTTTAACATTTCTCCTTAACTGCATAACATTTGTCTGAATCAGCAGTATGTCTAGTACGACCACACCTGTAACATACCCTGTTGTTTTTGGATACAGTGGTTTTAGTGTTACTTTCCTTACTTTTTAGGGGGAATTTTTTCTAATGCACGCACTTTGGTGACACTGTTTTTTTCCGAGCTAAGTTCTTTGACATACTTACATGTATTCTCAACACGTCTTGCCACTTGGATGGTCTTCTGGAGGGAAGGGTCTTTCATTTCTAATAATCTTTCTTGGATCTTAGCATTATTTGTTCTATTAATAAATTGGGGCCGGATGTAGGTAAAAAATATTTACCGATCCTTAATTACCGATATTTACCGAATCGGTAAATAAGAATCGGTAAATAAGAAGGGGGGGTATGTAGGAACATCCAGATGTTCCAATTACCGATTCGGTAAGAATCGGTAAATAAGAATCGGTAAATATAAAATCTGTAATTACCGATCGGTAATTACCGATCGGTATGGGCAATGCATTCCTATGGGGCAAAAGTCCCATAGGAAAGCATTGGAAATACCGATCGGTAAATACAGATCGGTAATTACCGATCGGTAAATACCGATCGGTATTTCCCGCGTCGGCCAGCAACCAAAAGTGAAACTCAACACAAACAGCCAATCAGGTGCAACCACCCTCCCCCTTCCTGGCAGGAAGTGTGCACACAGGCAGCTGCAACTAATTAGAAGGTTCTGGAAAGGCAGTTGGAGCAGAGAGACTGGGAGCAGCAGCAGCAGCAGGCAGAGCTCGTGAATTGAGAACACTTTAAAATGGAAAGCAGCAGGGAAAGTGAGCAAGCAGAAAGGAAAAGGAAACTTAAGTTCAGTAGCACTGAATTACAGGTGCTTGTTGAGGAGGTGGTGAAGGTACACCACAGACTGTTTGGAAAACTGTCCCTCACTGTGCCAGAATCCACAAAAAGGAAAACATGGCTGGACATCCTAGATAAAGTGAATGCTGTGGGAGTGACCACCAGAGTGACAGAAGACTTAAAGAAGAGGTTCTATGACCTAAGGAGCCTCACAAAGAAAAAATTGGCTGATCGCCACAAACAGTCACAGAAAACAGGTGGAGGAAAGAACACAGCACCCCCACTCACCGAGCTTGAGGAGCTGGTAGCCACAACCCTGGAGACTGAAAGTGTCCATGGACTGGGAGAAGTGGACAGCTCGGCTAAATCTGCAAAAACAAAAGGTAAGATGCATGCACAGCAATCCCCCTCCCACCCCCATCCATCCCTCACCCCTTGCAGCTCAGTTACCCCAGTCCCATGGTGTGTGTGCAAAACTGTAGCAAAGCATCATGGTACATGTAGTCAGTATTTGAAAGAACATGTGACATAGCACTGTTACCAACAAGTAATTTAAATGTTTGCAGACAAAATGAAGGGCAGGCAGCATGTTCAAAGTGCAAATTGATATGTTTAATTGTAGTGGCTGTGACACATTAGCACCTAGCTGATATGTGCCCATATGTCCACAGGTCAGACATCTAGAAGGCAGTCCGAGGAGGCAGAAGGCACGGCACCCCAGAGGGATGACAGTCAGGATCCAGGGCCCAGTGCATCCCAGGACACAGGGGTTCCGAGTGGGCAGCCACCCTCCCAAGCAACAGACATCAGTGAGGAAATGCATGGATCCCCAATTCCCTCACAGTCACCACTATTGGTCTCATCACCAGAAATGCCTGCATCCATGGAATTGGTAACACCTGTTGCACACCCTAGCAGGAGGCATGTTGTTTCCCCACTGCTGCAAATGGATATAGGTGCTGAGGAAATGGTGGGTGTAGAGTCACATGACTTGTCTGAGGCTGACATCACTGCCACACTGCAGCCCGGCACAGAGCCTGTACCACCTACCACTAGAAGGCGCACAGTCCAAGGAAGGGGTGCAGGTGCACGTGGGGAGGGGTCCAGTGTCTTCCAAGGCCTGGAGGGATCGATGGTCAAGATCCAGAGGATGCAGGGCAAGGGCATCATGGCCTGTCAGAGACAAATGCGAAACATGAACAATAACATTCAGGACATTGGCAAGGGCATACAAGAGCTTGTGGAGGTGAACAAGTGCATGGCAACAGGCATACAGCAACTGTGCACTAAACTTGACTCTGAAATTGCTGCAAGGCACAGGGACAAGCAGCGAGCACAGAGAGCAGAGAAATCCTTACACCGCCTGGCAACAGCCACATCCCTGCTATGCAGGCGTAGCATCAATAGCCAGGAAGTCCTGACTAATAATACCAACCAGTTAACAAGGGGCATAGCTGGAATGACTGGTGCGCTGGAGGCCCTACTCAATGCACAAAGTGCACGAAGTTCTGCTCTGGACGTGCCGGACAGTGAACCTAGCACCAGTAGGAGCAGCACAGCTAGCCCACATGTGGTGAGCCAAGGAGGAGCAGCAGGCGACAGGGTGAGGCTACAGGCCAAACGCCCAGTGTACAGGCTGAGCCACAAACACCTGGCAGTGCAAAGCGTGGCCGAAAATGAACATTTGTTACTATGGCCTACTGCCTGTGGACATTTGTTTCTTTAGTTGTTAGAGTTAAATTTGCACATTTGTGCCATTTAAACAAGCCTAGTGACAATATGCAACTATGGTGGGTGGGTTCAAGACCTGTCTGAGTGTGTTTGCTCACTGTGAGCATTGATGTCAAATGCTTACTGGTGCTCTTTTTTACTTTACCATCTGTTTATGAAACCTAAATAAACAGAAGCTTGTGCTTTGACTATAGCTCAGTGTCTTCACTTACTTAGAAATAGTTGCGTGTAATCTCCTCACGTCTTAATCTGCCATCACTTGGTGTTGACACTCCTGCAGGTTGTCTTTCAGGCACAGCATTGTCGTCGTCTTGATCCTCATAGTCACTTAACTCCACCTCAGTCCCCTTCTTAACAGCCAGATTGTGCAACATGGCACAGGCAGCAATGATCTTACAGCATGTGATGGGGGTATACTGCCTTGCACCTCCACTCTTGTGCAGGCATCTAAACCTGCTCTTCCATATTCCAAATGTTCTCTCAACAACATTGCGTGTGCGCTTGTGTGCCCGGTTGTACCTCCTTTGGCTGGGTGTTGAGGGGTTGAGGTAGGGGGTTAGTATGAATGAGCGAAGGGCATATGCACTGTCTCCTGGAAAGAAAAGGGAATAAATTACTCACATGCATACATGTACTGCTAATTGCAATAGGTCTAATAGGTGTTGCACACTGTGTCTTACCTAGGAGGTAGCCTTCACCAAATTCCCCTGCAGTTAGCCGGTCATAGATGCCACTGTTCTGAAATATATATGAATCATGGGTACTTCCCGGGAATTTAGCTACGAGGTCTGTGATGTAGTGCTTAGCATTGCAAATCACCTGCACGTTGATGGTGTGGGTTGATTTCCTATTGCGGTAAATGTATTCTGTGGCAGCAGGGGGACAAATGGGGATGTGTGTGCCATCAATGCATCCGATGATATGGGGAAATCCTGCCATCTGGTAGAAGTCCGATTTGGTTTGAACCAGTTCTGCATGGGTGGATGGGAAAGAAATGTAATGGTCCATCCTGTGCAACATGGCGTCAAGGAATCTGTGAAAAAACCTTGAGAGGCTGCTCTGGGTCACCCCTCCCGCCACAGCAACCACGCTCTGGTAGCTCCCTGACGCCAGCAGGTGGATGCTGCACAGCACCTGAACATGTGCTGGTATTGCATGTGCCCTTGGGGTGGGGTGCTCCAACAGGGGTTTGAGGTCCCTGATGAGCTCCATGATGGTGTCTGGAGCCAACCTGTACCTTTGCACAATCTCTTCCTCTGTGAGCATGAACAGGGTCACCCTCTGCCTGTAGACCTGCTCCTGTCTCAGCCATTCCCTCTCTCCTTCCTCCTGTAGCCGTAGCCGTCTTGCAATTACATAGAATGCAGCCATTTTGCAAACAGAATTGCATTTTGGGTCCTTTTTTATAGGCTGTACCTGGTTAACACCTGATTTGAATCCATGGTAAATACAGACTCTTAAATACCGATTTTGGCCCAAAATCGGTATTTCAGAGCCTCCCTACATCTCAAACTTCAATTTTACCTATTCTTAATTACCGAATCGGTATTTTACCGATCGGTAACGTTACCGATCGGTAACTTTACCGATCTGTAACTTTACCGATCGGTAACTTTACCGATCTGTAACTTTACCGATCGGTAACTTTACCGATCGGTAAATGTACCGATCGGTAACTTTACCGATCGGTAACTTTACCGAATCGGGAAATTTACCGATTCGGCCTATTTTCTGTCACCTACATGCCGATCTCCAGATACCGGTCGGTAACGGCCGATTTCGGCCGTTTCCGACCGGTATTCGGCTACCTACATCCGGCCCTTGGTCCCTTATAATGTTTTCGTGAAGATCTCTGTGGAAGCAAGAGTTCTTAATACAGAAATGTATTGCTCAACCGATTCCCCAGGTAATTGAGATCGCAAGAAAAACGTATGTCTTTCTACTACTATGCTGACCTTTTTACCGTTGTTTTCTTCTAGAGCTTTGATCACCTCAATGTATTCATCACTAAAAATCACTTCATCATATTGTGAACTTACATCCACATCCTATTTTTTACTCCCTTCTTCACTTTCTTCATTGCTCTCATTTTCACTGGTATTCTCCTCAATGATTATCTGTTTCTTATCTTTACCTATTGGTAGAGTTTTCAAAACTTTCCTACCTTCCATTCCTAAATTATGTTTTAGTAATGCGACAATCTTTCTCTGTCAGAGGGCCTATTCTGTGGAAAACACTTCCCCCACACATGCGTAAAGAAGAAAACTACACCAGATTTAGAAAGAATATAAAGACCTGGCTCTTTCAGAAACAACTATGCTAAATCATGCTCATCATATACTTTTGCCCAACCCCATGTCATAGGCGCCGGGAAACCCTTGTTGGGTAGCTGTGCGCCATACAAATGTAAAAAATAAATAAATAATGCCACGTTTTGAGAAGCTATAAAATCCTCTCCACCTATGGCCTCTTAATAAGTTTCAAATTACTCTATCCAGTCTTCCCACGGTAAGGTGGGTTACCCAGGATTTTGTAAAAATTTGGGTGGAGCAGTGATAGATGACATGCCCATAGTGACTGTGCTACTTGACAGTAATCTAAAATGCGCTTATAACTAAGCACACTTCCCAATCAACACTCTATTAGAGTCCTAACAATGTAAAAATTATATATGCCAATAATAGTTATGCACTTTATTGTGTTCTGGTGACTGACCAATAACTGTTCACTTGTCCTGATCTTAGATTACGTGCAAGAGATAAAGGAAAAAAAAAATTAACAAAATGAATGTGGTCACCATTGTCCATGTAGCTGTTTATAGTATCAATCTAAGGATTGTACCTAAAGGGGACAGTTCCCAATTTCTTAGTTGCTCTTCTTCAAAAACAACAACTTCCTTCTTCCTTGCTGAAGTATTCGGCTTCTGCCTGCTGTTCCGTTCTTGGCGCGAAGCTCTGGCAATGTTTCTGTCTCTTGTGTTGTAGGTTGTTATGGCAACCTGATGCTATTCCTTACAGGATTTCAGCCTACATTGCACGTTACCATGCAGCGCGATCGATACACACTGAGCACACTGCCTTGCGCTAGTGACGCGACGGGGTTCAGGAACTGCACGTCTCCTCACTGTGACATGCAGCACTAGCTTTGGAATGGAGGCAATAACATCGCGAGTAGCCGGTAAGCAAATTTGAAGAATAACATGTGCTCACTTTTAAAACATAACTTGTGCTCTTGGTCCCACAACAGTCTCTGAGTAAAATTCAGAAAACCAAGTACACAAGGCTATCCCAACTGGCTTCCTCACTCTTAGACAATGCTCCTCAGCCCCCTTTCTTCCTTTGCTCCGCTCGGTGCGCACCTCAAACAATCAGCTCCAACGTTTCCGTTTCTACTCACCCCGGGGTTACACCTGCAGCATCGGCACTTACCTAGATGCAAGCCGGCACCACGCTGACTAGCACAGTTTAGGCATCCACAGCAATACGGTGTTACTTCTTACCCAATTCACAATCGGGCAGGTGTTCTTCCACCAATTTTAGTTGCCTTACTGCGGGGTGGATGATGAAAGGTTCTTGTTAATTGGTGCCTGTCAGTGTCAGTCTCGCACAGCAGCGTGTTCTCTTCAGCAATGTAATACCACAGTCAGTAGTCATATAAATAAATACCAGTTAAATAGTGATGGAGCGAGTTTTAGAAATATATTTTGTTTCGACTCGCAAAGTTAAACTTCCATAATAAAATAATCATATTAATCAGCATGAAGTGAATTATACTAATCAACCTAGATTAAAATGCATACACGACACAAGGGACTAATATATGTGCTCTATATTGCACATGCATGTACGTGAAAAATAATAAACTAACCTTGTCTATTGTTTTTGTCAGAATTAAATGCGGCTGTTTTATTAATGGCATGTGCTTATTTGTGTGTGCTTATGTTATGTCTTTTCGTCTTTATGTGGCACAGGTTCGAGGAAGAATCCTGTTTGTCGCTAAAATGCTTTGGCTAGCTAACATTTATTAATGGGTTAATAATTAGCAAAGGTTTATTTGCTTAAACGCTCCGTCCATCATCCCCTTTTGTATCGCTTTGTTTGCCCTAAGTGTGGCAGGGTATGCTCAGACGTGAGTCCCTTGCTCACTTGGCCACTGGATTCAAGATAGCCTGGCTGATGAGGATTATGAATCCGAAACCGTTCCCAGGGTGCTTGTTTCCGGTCCATGGAAGACATGGCTTGGCCGTTTGGGCTGGACTGTTCTCATGAGGCACAGGGTCAGACTGATTTGCATATAGCCATGTCTGAAATGGGGTGGCTGAGTGGGCTAAAGAATGGTTATAGATTAAACCCAGATCAGTTGACTGGGGGTGAGTGTTTGATTTGCTCAAACGCTCCGTCCATCATCCCCTTTTGTATCGCTTTCTTTGCCCTAAGAGTGGCAGGGTATGCTCAGACGTGAGTCCCTTGCTCACTTGGCCACTGGATTCAAGATAGCCTGGCTGATGAGGATTATGAATCCGAAACCGGTCCCAGGGTGCTTGTTTCCGGTCCATGGAAGACATGGCTTGGCAGTTCGAGCTGGACTGTTCCCATGAAAAACAGGGTCAGACTGATTTGCATATAGCCATGTCTGAAATGGGGTGGCTGAGTGGGCTAAAGAATGGTGATGGATTAAACCCAGATCAGTTGACTGGGGGTGAGTGTTTGATTTGCTCAAACGCTCCGTCCATCATCCCCTTTTGTATCGCTTTGTGTGCCCTAAGTGTGGCAGGGTATGCTCAGACGTGAGTCCCTTCGTCACTTGGCCACTGGATTCAAGATAGCCTGGCTAATGAGGATTATGAATCCGAAACCGGTCCCAGGATACTTGTTTCCGGTCCATGGAAGACATGGCTTCGCAGTTCGGGGTGAACTGTTCCCATGACGCACAGGGGCAGACTGATTTGCATATAGCCATGTCTGAAATGGGGTGGCTGAGTGGGCTAAAGAATGGTGATGGATTAAACCCAGATCAGTTGACTGGGGGTGAGTGTTTGATTTGCTCAAACGCTCCGTTCATCACCCCCTTCTGTATCGCTTTGTTTGCCCTAAGTGTGGCAGGGTATGCTCAGACGTGAGTCCCTTGCTCACTTGGCCACTGGATTCAAGATAGCCTGGCTGATGAGGATTATGAATCCGAAACCGGTCCCAGGATGCTTCTTTCCGGTCCATGGAAGACATGGCTTGGCAGTTCGGGCTGGACTGTTCCCATGAGGCAGAGGGTCAGACTGATTTGCATATAGCCATGTCTGAAATGGGGTGGCTGAGTGGGCTAAAGAATGGTGATGGATTAAACCCAGATCAGTTGACTGGGGGTGAGTGTTTTATTTGCTCAAACGCTCCGTCCATCATCCCCTTTTTTATCGCTTTGTTTGCCCTAAGTGTGGCAGGGTATGCTCAGACGTGAGTCCCTTGCTCACTTGGCCACTGGATTCAAGATAGCCTGGCTGATGAGGATTATGACTCCGAAACCGTTCCCAGGGTGCTTGTTTCCGATCCATGGAAGACATGGCTTGGCAGTTCGGGCTTGACTGTTCCCATGAGGCACAGGGTCAGACTGATTTGCATATAGCCATGTCTGAAATGGGGTGGCTGAGTGGGCTAAAGAATGGTGATGGATTAAACCCAGATCAGTTGACTGGGGGTGAGTGTTTGATTTGCTCAAACGCTCCGTCCATCATCCCCTTTTGTATCGCTTTGTTTGCCCTAAGTGTGGCAGGGTATGGTCAGACGTGAGTCACTTGCTCACTTGGCCACTGGATTCAAGATAGCCTGGCTGATGAGGATTATGAATCCGAAACCGTTCCCAGGGTGCTTGTTTCCGGTCCATGGAAGACATGGCTTGGCAGTTTGGGCTGGACTGTTCTCATGAGGCACAGGGTCAGACTGATTTGCATATAGCCATGTCTGAAATGGGGTGGCTGAGTGGGCTAAAGAATGGTGATGGATTAAACCCAGATCAGTTGACTGGGGGTGAGTGTTTGATTTGCTCAAACGCTCCGTCCATCATCCCCTTTTGTATCGCTTTGTTTGCCCTAAGTGTGGCAGGGTATGCTCAGACGTGAGTCCCTTGCTCACTTGGCCACTGGATTCAAGATAGCCTGGCTGATGAGGATTATGAATCCAAAACCGGTCCCAGGATGCTTGTTTCCGGTCCATGGAAGACATGGCTTGGCAGTTCGGGCTAGACTGTTCCCATGAGGCACAGGGTCAGACTGATTTGCATATAGCCATGTCTGAAATGGGGTGGCTGAGTGGGCTAAAGAATGGTGATGGATTAAACCCAGATAAGTTGACTGGGGGTGAGTGTTTGATTTGCTCAAACGCTCCGTCCATCATCCCCTTTTGTATCGCTTTGTTTGCCCTAAGTGTGGCAGGGTATGGTCAGACGTGAGTCCCTTGCTCACTTGGCCACTGGATTCAAGATAGCCTGGCTGATGAGGATTATGAATCCGAAACCGTTCCCAGGGTCCTTGTTTCCGGTCCATGGAAGACATGGCTTGGCAGTTTGGGCTGGACTGTTCTCATGAGGCACAGGGTCAGACTGATTTGCATATAGCCATGTCTGAAATGGGGTGGCTGAGTGGGCTAAAGAATGGTGATGGATTAAACCCAGATCAGTTGACTGGGGGTGAGTGTTTGATTTGCTCAAAGGCTCCGTCCATCATCCCCTTTTGTATCGCTTTGTTTGCCCTAAGTGTGGCAGGGTATGCTCAGACGTGAGTCCCTTGCTCACTTGGCCACTGGATTCAAGATAGCCTGGCTGATGAGGATTATGAATCCAAAACCGGTCCCAGGATGCTTGTTTCCGGTCCATGGAAGACATGGCTTGGCAGTTCGGGCTAGACTGTTCCCATGAGGCACAGGGTCAGACTGATTTGCATATAGCCATGTCTGAAATGGGGTGGCTGAGTGGGCTAAAGAATGGTGATGGATTAAACCCAGATCAGTTGACTTGGGGTGAGTGTTTGATTTGCTTAAACGCTCCGTCCATCATCCCCTTTTGTATCGCTTTGTTTGCCCTAAGTGTGGCAGGGTATGCTCAGACGTGAGTCCCTTGCTCACTTGGCCACTGGATTCAAGATAGCCTGGCTGATGAGGATTATGAATCCGAAACCGTTCCCAGGGTGCTTGTTTCCGGTCCATGGAAGACATGGCTTGGCAGTTTGGGCTGGACTGTTCTCATGAGGCACAGGGTCAGACTGATTTGCATATAGCCATGTCTGAAATGGGGTGGCTGAGTGGGCTAAAGAATGGTGATGGATTAAACCCAGATCAGTTGACTGGGGGTGAGTGTTTGATTTGCTCAAACGCTCCGTCCATCATCCCCTTTTGTATCGCTTTATTTGCCCTAAGTGTGGCAGGGTATGCTCAGACGTGAGTCCCTTGCTCACTTGGCCACTGGATTCAAGATAGCCTGGCTGATGAGGATTATGAATCCGAAACCGGTCCCAGGATGCTTGTTTCCGGTCCATGGAAGACATGGCTTGGCAGTTCGGGCTTGACTGTTCCCATGAGGCACAGGGTCAGAGTGATTTGCATAGAGCCATGTCTGAAATGGGGTGGCTGAGTGGGCTAAAGAATGGTGATGGATTAAACCCGGATCAGTTGACTGGGGGTGAGTGTTTGATTTGCTCAAACGCTCCATTCATCATCCCCTTTTGTGTCGCTTTGTTTGCCCTAAGTGTGGCAGGGTATGCTCAGACGTGAGTCCCTTGCTCACTTGGCCACTGGATTCAAGATAGCCTGGCTGATGAAGATTATGAATCCGAAACCGTTCCCAGGGTGCTTGTTTCCGGTCCATGGAAGACATGGCTTGGCAGTTTGGGCTGGACTGTTCTCATGAGGCACAGGGTCAGACTGATTTGCATATAGCCATGTCTGAAATGGGGTGGCTGAGTGGGCTAAAGAATGGTGATGGATTAAACCCAGATCATTTGACTGGGGGTGAGTGTTTGATTTGCTCAAACGCTCCGTCCATCATCCCCTTTTGTATCGCTTTGTTTGCCCTAAGTGTGGCAGGGTATGCTCAGACGTGAGTCCCTTGCTCACTTGGCCACTGGATTCAAGATAGCCTGGCTGATGAGGATTATGAATCCGAAACCGGTCCCAGGATGCTTGTTTCCGGTCCATGGAAGACATGGCTTGGCAGTTCGGGCTGGACTGTTCCCATGAGGCACAGGGTCAGACTGATTTGCATATAGCCATGTCTGAAATGGGGTGGCTGAGTGGGCTAAAGAATGGTGATGGATTAAACCCAGATCAGTTGACTGGGGGTGAGTGTTTGATTTGCTCAAACGCTCCGTCCATCATCCCCTTTTGTATCGCTTTGTTTGCCCTAAGTGTGGCAGGGTATGCTCAGACGAGTCCCCTAGTCACTTGGCCACTGGATTCAAGATAGCCTGGCTGATGAGGAATTTTTGAATCTGAAACCGGTCCCAGGATGCTTGTTTCCAGTCCATGGAAGACATGGCTTGGCAGTTCGGGCTGGACTGTTCCCTTGAGGCACAGGGTCAGACTGATTTGCATATAGCCATGTCTGAAATGGGGTGGCTGAGTGGGCTAAAGAATGGTGATGGATTAAACCCAGATCAGTTGACTGGGGGTGAGTGTTTGATTTTCTCAAACGCTCCGTCCATCATCCCCTTTTGTATCGCTTTATTTGACATAAGTGTGGCAGGGTATGCTCAGACGTGAGTCCCTTGCTCACTTGGCCACTGGATTCAAGATAGCCTGGCTGATGAGGATTATGAATCCGAAACCGGTCCCAGGAGGCTTGTTTCCGGTCCATGGAAGACATGGCTTGGCAGTTCGGGCTTGACTGTTCCCATGAGGCACAGGGTCAGACTGATTTGCATATAGCCATGTCTGAAATGGGGTGGCTGAGTTGGCTAAAGAATGGTGATGGATTAAACCCAGATCAGTTGACTGGGGGTGAGTGTTTGATTTGCTCAAACGCTCCATTCATCATCCCCTTTTGTGTCGCTTTGTTTGCCCTAAGTGTGGCAGGGTATGCTCAGACGTGAGTTCCTTGCTCACTTGGCCACTGGATTCAAGATAGCCTGGCTGATGAGGATTATGAATCCGAAACCGGTCCCAGGATGCTTCTTTCCGGTCCATGGAAGACATGGCTTGGCAGTTCGGGCTGGACTGTTCCCATGAGGCACAGGGTCAGACTGATTTGCATATAGCCATGTCTGAAATGGGGTGGCTGAGTGGGCTAAAGAATGGTGATGGATTAAACCCAGATCAGTTGACTGGGGGTGAGTGTTTGATTTGCTTAAATGCTCCGTCCATCATCCCCTTTTGTATCGCTTTGTTTGCCCTAAGTGTGGCAGGGTATGCTCAGACGTGAGTCCCTTGCTCACTTGGCCACTGGATTCAAGATAGCCTGGCTGATGAGGATTATGAATCTGAAACCGGTCCCAGGATGCTTGTTTCCTGTCCATGGAAGACATGGCTTGGCAGTTCGGGCTTGACTGTTCCCATGAGGCACAGGGTCAGACTGATTTGCATAGAGCCATGTCTGAAATGGGGTGGCTGAGTGGGCTAAAGAATGGTGATGGATTAAACCCAGATCAGTTGACTGGGGGTGAGTGTTTGATTTGCTCAAACGCTCCATTCATCATCCCCTTTTGTGTCGCTTTGTTTGCCCTAAGTGTGGCAGGGTATGCTCAGACGTGAGTCCCTTGCTCTCTTGGCCACTGGATTCAAGATAGCCTGGCTGATGAGGATTATGAATCCGAAACCGGTCCCAGGATGCTTCTTTCCGGTCCAGGGAAGACATGGCTTGGTAGTTTGGGCTGGACTGTTCTCATGAGGCACAGGGTCAGACTGATTTGCATATAGCCATGTCTGAAATGGGGTGGCTGAGTGGGCTAAAGAATGGTGATGGATTAAACCCAGATCATTTGACTGGGGGTGAGTGTTTGATTTGCTCAAACGCTCCGTCCATCATCCCCTTTTGTATCGCTTTGTTTGCCCTAAGTGTGGCAGGGTATGCTCAGACGTGAGTCCCTTGCTCACTTGGCCACTGGATTCAAGATAGCCTGGCTGATGAGGATTATGAATCCGAAACCGGTCCCAGGGTGCTTGTTTCCGGTCCATGGAAGACATGGCTTGGCAGTTTGGGCTGGACTGTTCTCATGAGGCACAGGGTCAGACTGATTTGCATATAGCCATGTCTGAAATGGGGTGGCTGAGTGGGCTAAAGAATGGTGATGGATTAAACCCAGATCATTTGACTGGGGGTGAGTGTTTGATTTGCTCAAACGCTCCGTCCATCATCCCCTTTTGTATCGCTTTGTTTGCCCTAAGTGTGGCAGGGTATGCTCAGACGTGAGTCCCTTGCTCACTTGGCCACTGGATTCAAGATAGCCTGGCTGATGAGGATTATGAATCCGAAACCGGTCCCAGGATGCTTGTTTCCGGTCCATGGAAGACATGGCTTGGCAGTTCGGGCTGGACTATTCCCATGAGGCACAGGGTCAGACTGATTTGCATATAGCCATGTCTGAAATGGGGTGGCTGAGTGGGCTAAAGAATGGTGATGGATTAAACCCAGATCAGTTGACTGGGGGTGAGTGTTTGATTTGCTCAAACGCTCCGTCCATCATCCCCTTTTGTATCGCTTTGTTTGCCCTAAGTGTGGCAGGGTATGCTCAGACGAGTCCCCTAGGAACTTGGCCACTGGATTCAAGATAGCCTGGCTGATGAGGATTATGAATCTGAAACCGGTCCCAGGATGCTTGTTTCCGGTCCATGGAAGACATGGCTTGGCAGTTCGGGCTGGACTGTTCCCTTGAGGCACAGGGTCAGACTGATTTGCATATAGCCATGTCTGAAATGGGGTGGCTGAGTGGGCTAAAGAATGGTGATGGATTAAACCCAGATCAGTTGACTGGGGGTGAGTGTTTGATTTGCTCAAACGCTCCGTCCATCATCCCCTTTTGTATCGCTTTGTTTGCCCTAAGTGTGGCAGGGTATGGTCAGACGTGAGTCCCTTGCTCACTTGGCCACTGGATTCAAGATAGCCTGGCTAATGAGGATTATGAATCCGAAACCGTTCCCAGGGTGCTTGTTTCCGGTCCATGGAAGACATGGCTTGGCAGTTTGGGCTGGACTGTTCTCATGAGGCACAGGGTCAGACTGATTTGCATATAGCCATGTCTGAAATGGGGTGGCTGAGTGGGCTAAAGAATGGTGATGGATTAAACCCAGATCAGTTGACTGGGGGTGAGTGTTTGATTTGCTCAAACGCTCCGTCCATCATCCCCTTTTGTATCGCTTTGTTTGCCCTAAGTGTGGCAGGGTATGCTCAGACTTGAGTCCCTTGCTCACTTGGCCACTGGATTCAAGATAGCCTGGCTGATGAGGATTATGAATCCGAAACCGGTCCCAGGATGCTTGTTTCCGGTCCATGGAAGACATGGCTTGGCAGTTCGGGCTTGATTGTTCCCATGAGGCACAGGGTCAGACTGATTTGCATATAGCCATGTCTGAAATGGGGTGGCTGAGTGGGCTAAAGAATGGTGATGGATTAAACCCAGATCAGTTGACTGAGGGTGAGTGTTTGATTTGCTCAAACGCTCCATTCATCATCCCCTTTTGTGTCGCTTTGTTTGCCCTAAGTGTGGCAGGGTATGCTCAGACGTGAGTCCCTTGCTCACTTGGCCACTGGATTCAAGATAGCCTGGCTGATGAGGATTATGAATCCGAAACCGTTCCCAGGGTGCTTGTTTCCGGTCCATGGAAGACATGGCTTGGCAGTTTGGGCTGGACTGTTCTCATGAGGCACAGGGTCAGACTGATTTGCATATAACCATGTCTGAAATGGGGTGGCTGAGTGGGCTAAAGAATGGTGATGGATTAAACCCAGATCAGTTGACTGGGGGTGAGTGTTTGATTTGTTCAAACGCTCCGTCCATCATCCCCTTTTGTATCGCTTTATTTGCCCTAAGTGTGGCAGGGTATGCTCAGACGTGAGTCCCTTGCTCACTTGGCCACTGGATTCAAGATAGCCTGGCTGATGAGGATTATGAATCCGAAACCGGTCCCAGGATGCTTGTTTCCGGTCCATGGAAGACATGGCTTGGCAGTTCGGGCTGGACTATTCCCATGAGGCACAGGGTCAGACTGATTTGCATATAGCCATGTCTGAAATGGGGTGGCTGAGTGGGCTAAAGAATGGTGATGGATTAAACCCAGATCAGTTGACTGGGGGTGAGTGTTTGATTTGCTCAAACGCTCCGTCCATCATCCCCTTTTGTATCGCTTTGTTTGCCCTAAGTGTGGCAGGGTATGCTCAGACGAGTCCCCTAGTCACTTGGCCACTGGATTCAAGATAGCCTGGCTGATGAGGATTATGAATCTGAAACCGGTCCCAGGATGCTTGTTTCCGGTCCATGGAAGACATGGCTTGGCAGTTCGGGCTGGACTGTTCCCTTGAGGCACAGGGTCAGACTGATTTGCATATAGCCATGTCTGAAATGGGGTGGCTGAGTGGGCTAAAGAATGGTGATGGATTAAACCCAGATCAGTTGACTGGGGGTGAGTGTTTGATTTGCTCAAACGCTCCGTCCATCATCCCCTTTTGTATCGCTTTGTTTGCCCTAAGTGTGGCAGGGTATGGTCAGACGTGAGTCCCTTGCTCACTTGGCCACTGGATTCAAGATAGCCTGGCTAATGAGGATTATGAATCCGAAACCGTTCCCAGGGTGCTTGTTTCCGGTCCATGGAAGACATGGCTTGGCAGTTTGGGCTGGACTGTTCTCATGAGGCACAGGGTCAGGCTGATTTGCATATAGCCATGTCTGAAATGGGGTGGCTGAGTGGGCTAAAGAATGGTGATGGATTAAACCCAGATCAGTTGACTGGGGGTGAGTGTTTGATTTGCTCAAACGCTCCGTCCATCATCCCCTTTTGTATCGCTTTGTTTGCCCTAAGTGTGGCAGGGTATGCTCAGACGTGAGTCCCTTGCTCACTTGGCCACTGGATTCAAGATAGCCTGGCTGATGAGGATTATGAATCCGAAACCGGTCCCAGGATGCTTGTTTCCGGTCCATGGAAGACATGGCTTGGCAGTTCGGGCTTGACTGTTCCCATGAGGCACAGGGTCAGACTGATTTGCATATAGCCATGTCTGAAATGGGGTGGCTGAGTGGGCTAAAGAATGGTGATGGATTAAACCCAGATCAGTTGACTGAGGGTGAGTGTTTGATTTGCTCAAACGCTCCATTCATCATCCCCTTTTGTGTCGCTTTGTTTGCCCTAAGTGTGGCAGGGTATGCTCAGACGTGAGTCCCTTGCTCACTTGGCCACTGGATTCAAGATAGCCTGGCTGATGAGGATTATGAATCCGAAACCGTTCCCAGGGTGCTTGTTTCCGGTCCATGGAAGACATGGCTTGGCAGTTTGGGCTGGACTGTTCTCATGAGGCACAGGGTCAGACTGATTTGCATATAGCCATGTCTGAAATGGGGTGGCTGAGTGGGCTAAAGAATGGTGATGGATTAAACCCAGATCATTTGACTGGGGGTGAGTGTTTGATTTGCTCAAACGCTCCGTCCATCATCCCCTTTTGTATCGCTTTGTTTGCCCTAAGTGTGGCAGGGTATGCTCAGACGTGAGTCCCTTGCTCACTTGGCCACTGGATTCAAGATAGCCTGGCTGATGAGGATTATGAATCCGAAACCGGTCCCAGGATGCTTGTTTCCGGTCCATGGAAGACATGGCTTGGCAGTTCGGGCTGGACTATTCCCATGAGGCACAGGGTCAGACTGATTTGCATATAGCCATGTCTGAAATGGGGTGGCTGAGTGGGCTAAAGAATGGTGATGGATTAAACCCAGATCAGTTGACTGGGGGTGAGTGTTTGATTTGCTCAAACGCTCCGTCCATCATCCCCTTTTGTATCGCTTTGTTTGCCCTAAGTGTGGCAGGGTATGCTCAGACGAGTCCCCTAGGAACTTGGCCACTGGATTCAAGATAGCCTGGCTGATGAGGATTATGAATCTGAAACCGGTCCCAGGATGCTTGTTTCCGGTCCATGGAAGACATGGCTTGGCAGTTCGGGCTGGACTGTTCCCTTGAGGCACAGGGTCAGACTGATTTGCATATAGCCATGTCTGAAATGGGGTGGCTGAGTGGGCTAAAGAATGGTGATGGATTAAACCCAGATCAGTTGACTGGGGGTGAGTGTTTGATTTGCTCAAACGCTCCGTCCATCATCCCCTTTTGTATCGCTTTGTTTGCCCTAAGTGTGGCAGGGTATGGTCAGACGTGAGTCCCTTGCTCACTTGGCCACTGGATTCAAGATAGCCTGGCTAATGAGGATTATGAATCCGAAACCGTTCCCAGGGTGCTTGTTTCCGGTCCATGGAAGACATGGCTTGGCAGTTTGGGCTGGACTGTTCTCATGAGGCACAGGGTCAGACTGATTTGCATATAGCCATGTCTGAAATGGGGTGGCTGAGTGGGCTAAAGAATGGTGATGGATTAAACCCAGATCAGTTGACTGGGGGTGAGTGTTTGATTTGCTCAAACGCTCCGTCCATCATCCCCTTTTGTATCGCTTTGTTTGCCCTAAGTGTGGCAGGGTATGCTCAGACTTGAGTCCCTTGCTCACTTGGCCACTGGATTCAAGATAGCCTGGCTGATGAGGATTATGAATCCGAAACCGGTCCCAGGATGCTTGTTTCCGGTCCATGGAAGACATGGCTTGGCAGTTCGGGCTTGATTGTTCCCATGAGGCACAGGGTCAGACTGATTTGCATATAGCCATGTCTGAAATGGGGTGGCTGAGTGGGCTAAAGAATGGTGATGGATTAAACCCAGATCAGTTGACTGAGGGTGAGTGTTTGATTTGCTCAAACGCTCCATTCATCATCCCCTTTTGTGTCGCTTTGTTTGCCCTAAGTGTGGCAGGGTATGCTCAGACGTGAGTCCCTTGCTCACTTGGCCACTGGATTCAAGACAGCCTGGCTGATGAGGATTATGAATCCGAAACCGTTCCCAGGGTGCTTGTTTCCGGTCCATGGAAGACATGGCTTGGCAGTTTGGGCTGGACTGTTCTCATGAGGCACAGGGTCAGACTGATTTGCATATAACCATGTCTGAAATGGGGTGGCTGAGTGGGCTAAAGAATGGTGATGGATTAAACCCAGATCAGTTGACTGGGGGTGAGTGTTTGATTTGTTCAAACGCTCCGTCCATCATCCCCTTTTGTATCGCTTTATTTGCCCTAAGTGTGGCAGGGTATGCTCAGACGTGAGTCCCTTGCTCACTTGGCCACTGGATTCAAGATAGCCTGGCTGATGAGGATTATGAATCCGAAACCGGTCCCAGGATGCTTGTTTCCGGTCCATGGAAGACATGGCTTGGCAGTTCGGGCTGGACTATTCCCATGAGGCACAGGGTCAGACTGATTTGCATATAGCCATGTCTGAAATGGGGTGGCTGAGTGGGCTAAAGAATGGTGATGGATTAAACCCAGATCAGTTGACTGGGGGTGAGTGTTTGATTTGCTCAAACGCTCCGTCCATCATCCCCTTTTGTATCGCTTTGTTTGCCCTAAGTGTGGCAGGGTATGCTCAGACGAGTCCCCTAGTCACTTGGCCACTGGATTCAAGATAGCCTGGCTGATGAGGATTATGAATCTGAAACCGGTCCCAGGATGCTTGTTTCCGGTCCATGGAAGACATGGCTTGGCAGTTCGGGCTGGACTGTTCCCTTGAGGCACAGGGTCAGACTGATTTGCATATAGCCATGTCTGAAATGGGGTGGCTGAGTGGGCTAAAGAATGGTGATGGATTAAACCCAGATCAGTTGACTGGGGGTGAGTGTTTGATTTGCTCAAACGCTCCGTCCATCATCCCCTTTTGTATCGCTTTGTTTGCCCTAAGTGTGGCAGGGTATGGTCAGACGTGAGTCCCTTGCTCACTTGGCCACTGGATTCAAGATAGCCTGGCTAATGAGGATTATGAATCCGAAACCGTTCCCAGGGTGCTTGTTTCCGGTCCATGGAAGACATGGCTTGGCAGTTTGGGCTGGACTGTTCTCATGAGGCACAGGGTCAGACTGATTTGCATATAGCCATGTCTGAAATGGGGTGGCTGAGTGGGCTAAAGAATGGTGATGGATTAAACCCAGATCAGTTGACTGAGGGTGAGTGTTTGATTTGCTCAAACGCTCCATTCATCATCCCCTTTTGTGTCGCTTTGTTTGCCCTAAGTGTGGCAGGGTATGCTCAGACGTGAGTCCCTTGCTCACTTGGCCACTGGATTCAAGATAGCCTGGCTGATGAGGATTATGAATCCGAAACCGTTCCCAGGGTGCTTGTTTCCGGTCCATGGAAGACATGGCTTGGCAGTTTGGGCTTGACTGTTCTCATGAGGCACAGGGTCAGACTGATTTGCATATAGCCATGTCTGAAATGGGGTGGCTGAGTGGGCTAAAGAATGGTGATGGATTAAACCCAGATCAGTTGACTGGGGGTGAGTGTTTGATTTGCTCAAACGCTCCGTCCATCATCCCCTTTTGTATCGCTTTATTTGCCCTAAGTGTGGCAGGGTATGCTCAGACGTGAGTCCCTTGCTCACTTGGCCACTGGATTCAAGATAGCCTGGCTGATGAGGATTATGAATCCGAAACCGGTCCCAGGAGGCTTGTTTCCGGTCCATGGAAGACATGGCTTGGCAGTTCGGGCTTGACTGTTCCCATGAGGCACAGGGTCAGACTGATTTGCATAGAGCCATGTCTGAAATGGGGTGGCTGAGTGGGCTAAAGAATGGTGATGGATTAAACCCAGATCAGTTGACTGGGGGTGAGTGTTTGATTTGCTCAAACGCTCCATTCATCATCCCCTTTTGTGTCGCTTTGTTTGCCCTAAGTGTGGCAGGGTATGCTCAGACGTGAGTCCCTTGCTCACTTGGCCACTGGATTCAAGATAGCCTGGCTGATGAGGATTATGAATCCGAAACCGGTCCCAGGATGCTTCTTTCCGGTCCAGGGAAGACATGGCTTGGTAGTTTGGGCTGGACTGTTCTCATGAGGCACAGGGTCAGACTGATTTGCATATAGCCATGTCTGAAATGGGGTGGCTGCGTGGGCTAAAGAATGGTGATGGATTAAACCCAGATCAGTTGACTGGGGGTGAGTGTTTGATTTGCTCAAACGCTCCGTCCATCATCCCCTTTTGTATCGCTTTGTTTGCCCTAAGTGTGGCAGGGTATACTCAGACGTGAGTCCCTTGCTCACTTGGCCACTGGATTCAAGATAGCCTGGCTGATGAAGATTATGAATCCGAAACCGTTCCCAGGGTGCTTGTTTCCGGTCCATGGAAGACCTGGCTTGGCAGTTTGGGCTGGACTGTTCTCATGAGGCACAGGGTCAGACTGATTTGCATATAGCCATGTCTGAAATGGGGTGGCTGAGTGGGCTAAAGAATGGTGATGGATTAAACCCATATCATTTGACTGGGGGTGAGTGTTTGATTTGCTCAAACGCTCCGTCCATCATCCCCTTTTGTATCGCTTTGTTTGCCCTAAGTGTGGCAGGGTATGCTCAGACGTGAGTCCCTTGCTCACTTGGCCACTGGATTCAAGATAGCCTGGCTGATGAGGATTATGAATCCGAAACCGGTCCCAGGATGCTTGTTTCCGGTCCATGGAAGACATGGCTTGGCAGTTCGGGCTGGACTGTTCCCATGCGGCACAGGGTCAGACTGATTTGCATATAGCCATGTCTGAAATGGGGTGGCTGAGTGGGCTAAAGAATGGTGATGGATTAAACCCAGATCAGTTGACTGGGGGTGAGTGTTTGATTTGCTCAAACGCTCCGTCCATCATCCCCTTTTGTATCGCTTTGTTTGCCCTAAGTGTGGCAGGGTATGCTCAGACGTGAGTCCCTTGCTCACTTGGCCACTGGATTCAAGATAGCCTGGCTGATGAGGATTATGAATCCGAAACCGGTCCCAGGATGCTTGTTTCCGGTCCATGGAAGACATGGCTTGGCAGTTCGGGCTTGACTGTTCCCATGAGGCACAGGGTCAGACTGATTTGCATATAGCCATGTCTGAAATGGGGTGGCTGAGTGGGCTAAAGAATGGTGATGGATTAAACCCAGATCAGTTGACTGAGGGTGAGTGTTTGATTTGCTCAAACGCTCCATTCATCATCCCCTTTTGTGTCGCTTTGTTTGCCCTAAGTGTGGCAGGGTATGCTCAGACGTGAGTCCCTTGCTCACTTGGCCACTGGATTCAAGATAGCCTGGCTGATGAGGATTATGAATCCGAAACCGTTCCCAGGGTGCTTGTTTCCGGTCCATGGAAGACATGGCTTGGCAGTTTGGGCTGGACTGTTCTCATGAGGCACAGGGTCAGACTGATTTGCATATAGCCATGTCTGAAATGGGGTGGCTGAGTGGGCTAAAGAATGGTGATGGATTAAACCCAGATCATTTGACTGGGGGTGAGTGTTTGATTTGCTCAAACGCTCCGTCCATCATCCCCTTTTGTATCGCTTTGTTTGCCCTAAGTGTGGCAGGGTATGCTCAGACGTGAGTCCCTTGCTCACTTGGCCACTGGATTCAAGATAGCCTGGCTGATGAGGATTATGAATCCGAAACCGGTCCCAGGATGCTTGTTTCCGGTCCATGGAAGACATGGCTTGGCAGTTCGGGCTGGACTATTCCCATGAGGCACAGGGTCAGACTGATTTGCATATAGCCATGTCTGAAATGGGGTGGCTGAGTGGGCTAAAGAATGGTGATGGATTAAACCCAGATCAGTTGACTGGGGGTGAGTGTTTGATTTGCTCAAACGCTCCATTCATCATCCCCTTTTGTGTCGCTTTGTTTGCCCTAAGTGTGGCAGGGTATGCTCAGACGTGAGTCCCTTGCTCACTTGGCCACTGGATTCAAGATAGCCTGGCTGATGAGGATTATGAATCCGAAACCGGTCCCAGGATGCTTCTTTCCGGTCCAGGGAAGACATGGCTTGGTAGTTTGGGCTGGACTGTTCTCATGAGGCACAGGGTCAGACTGATTTGCATATAGCCATGTCTGAAATGGGGTGGCTGCGTGGGCTAAAGAATGGTGATGGATTAAACCCAGATCAGTTGACTGGGGGTGAGTGTTTGATTTGCTCAAACGCTCCGTCCATCATCCCCTTTTGTATCGCTTTGTTTGCCCTAAGTGTGGCAGGGTATACTCAGACGTGAGTCCCTTGCTCACTTGGCCACTGGATTCAAGATAGCCTGGCTGATGAAGATTATGAATCCGAAACCGTTCCCAGGGTGCTTGTTTCCGGTCCATGGAAGACCTGGCTTGGCAGTTTGGGCTGGACTGTTCTCATGAGGCACAGGGTCAGACTGATTTGCATATAGCCATGTCTGAAATGGGGTGGCTGAGTGGGCTAAAGAATGGTGATGGATTAAACCCATATCATTTGACTGGGGGTGAGTGTTTGATTTGCTCAAACGCTCCGTCCATCATCCCCTTTTGTATCGCTTTGTTTGCCCTAAGTGTGGCAGGGTATGCTCAGACGTGAGTCCCTTGCTCACTTGGCCACTGGATTCAAGATAGCCTGGCTGATGAGGATTATGAATCCGAAACCGGTCCCAGGATGCTTGTTTCCGGTCCATGGAAGACATGGCTTGGCAGTTCGGGCTGGACTGTTCCCATGCGGCACAGGGTCAGACTGATTTGCATATAGCCATGTCTGAAATGGGGTGGCTGAGTGGGCTAAAGAATGGTGATGGATTAAACCCAGATCAGTTGACTGGGGGTGAGTGTTTGATTTGCTCAAACGCTCCGTCCATCATCCCCTTTTGTATCGCTTTGTTTGCCCTAAGTGTGGCAGGGTATGCTCAGACGTGAGTCCCTTGCTCACTTGGCCACTGGATTCAAGATAGCCTGGCTGATGAGGATTATGAATCCGAAACCGGTCCCAGGATGCTTGTTTCCGGTCCATGGAAGACATGGCTTGGCAGTTCGGGCTTGACTGTTCCCATGAGGCACAGGGTCAGACTGATTTGCATATAGCCATGTCTGAAATGGGGTGGCTGAGTGGGCTAAAGAATGGTGATGGATTAAACCCAGATCAGTTGACTGAGGGTGAGTGTTTGATTTGCTCAAACGCTCCATTCATCATCCCCTTTTGTGTCGCTTTGTTTGCCCTAAGTGTGGCAGGGTATGCTCAGACGTGAGTCCCTTGCTCACTTGGCCACTGGATTCAAGATAGCCTGGCTGATGAGGATTATGAATCCGAAACCGTTCCCAGGGTGCTTGTTTCCGGTCCATGGAAGACATGGCTTGGCAGTTTGGGCTGGACTGTTCTCATGAGGCACAGGGTCAGACTGATTTGCATATAGCCATGTCTGAAATGGGGTGGCTGAGTGGGCTAAAGAATGGTGATGGATTAAACCCAGATCATTTGACTGGGGGTGAGTGTTTGATTTGCTCAAACGCTCCGTCCATCATCCCCTTTTGTATCGCTTTGTTTGCCCTAAGTGTGGCAGGGTATGCTCAGACGTGAGTCCCTTGCTCACTTGGCCACTGGATTCAAGATAGCCTGGCTGATGAGGATTATGAATCCGAAACCGGTCCCAGGATGCTTGTTTCCGGTCCATGGAAGACATGGCTTGGCAGTTCGGGCTGGACTATTCCCATGAGGCACAGGGTCAGACTGATTTGCATATAGCCATGTCTGAAATGGGGTGGCTGAGTGGGCTAAAGAATGGTGATGGATTAAACCCAGATCAGTTGACTGGGGGTGAGTGTTTGATTTGCTCAAACGCTCCGTCCATCATCCCCTTTTGTATCGCTTTGTTTGCCCTAAGTGTGGCAGGGTATGCTCAGACGAGTCCCCTAGGAACTTGGCCACTGGATTCAAGATAGCCTGGCTGATGAGGATTATGAATCTGAAACCGGTCCCAGGATGCTTGTTTCCGGTCCATGGAAGACATGGCTTGGCAGTTCGGGCTGGACTGTTCCCTTGAGGCACAGGGTCAGACTGATTTGCATATAGCCATGTCTGAAATGGGGTGGCTGAGTGGGCTAAAGAATGGTGATGGATTAAACCCAGATCAGTTGACTGGGGGTGAGTGTTTGATTTGCTCAAACGCTCCGTCCATCATCCCCTTTTGTATCGCTTTGTTTGCCCTAAGTGTGGCAGGGTATGGTCAGACGTGAGTCCCTTGCTCACTTGGCCACTGGATTCAAGGTAGCCTGGCTAATGAGGATTATGAATCCGAAACCGTTCCCAGGGTGCTTGTTTCCGGTCCATGGAAGACATGGCTTGGCAGTTTGGGCTGGACTGTTCTCATGAGGCACAGGGTCAGACTGATTTGCATATAGCCATGTCTGAAATGGGGTGGCTGAGTGGGCTAAAGAATGGTGATGGATTAAACCCAGATCAGTTGACTGGGGGTGAGTGTTTGATTTGCTCAAACGCTCCGTCCATCATCCCCTTTTGTATCGCTTTGTTTGCCCTAAGTGTGGCAGGGTATGCTCAGACTTGAGTCCCTTGCTCACTTGGCCACTGGATTCAAGATAGCCTGGCTGATGAGGATTATGAATCCGAAACCGGTCCCAGGATGCTTGTTTCCGGTCCATGGAAGACATGGCTTGGCAGTTCGGGCTTGATTGTTCCCATGAGGCACAGGGTCAGACTGATTTGCATATAGCCATGTCTGAAATGGGGTGGCTGAGTGGGCTAAAGAATGGTGATGGATTAAACCCAGATCAGTTGACTGAGGGTGAGTGTTTGATTTGCTCAAACGCTCCATTCATCATCCCCTTTTGTGTCGCTTTGTTTGCCCTAAGTGTGGCAGGGTATGCTCAGACGTGAGTCCCTTGCTCACTTGGCCACTGGATTTAAGATAGCCTGGCTGATGAGGATTATGAATCCGAAACCGGTCCCAGGATGCTTGTTTCCGGTCCATGGAAGACATGGCTTGGCAGTTCGGGCTGGACTATTCCCATGAGGCACAGGGTCAGACTGATTTGCATATAGCCATGTCTGAAATGGGGTGGCTGAGTGGGCTAAAGAATGGTGATGGATTAAACCCAGATCAGTTGACTGGGGGTGAGTGTTTGATTTGCTCAAACGCTCCGTCCATCATCCCCTTTTGTATCGCTTTGTTTGCCCTAAGTGTGGCAGGGTATGCTCAGACGAGTCCCCTAGTCACTTGGCCACTGGATTCAAGATAGCCTGGCTGATGAGGATTATGAATCTGAAACCGGTCCCAGGATGCTTGTTTCCGGTCCATGGAAGACATGGCTTGGCAGTTCGGGCTGGACTGTTCCCTTGAGGCACAGGGTCAGACTGATTTGCATATAGCCATGTCTGAAATGGGGTGGCTGAGTGGGCTAAAGAATGGTGATGGATTAAACCCAGATCAGTTGACTGGGGGTGAGTGTTTGATTTGCTCAAACGCTCCATTCATCATCCCCTTTTGTGTCGCTTTGTTTGCCCTAAGTGTGGCAGGGTATGCTCAGACGTGAGTCCCTTGCTCACTTGGCCACTGGATTCAAGATAGCCTGGCTGATGAGGATTATGAATCCGAAACTGGTCCCAGGATGCTTCTTTCTGGTCCAGGGAAGACATGGCTTGGTAGTTTGTGCTGGACTGTTCTCATGAGGCACAGGGTCAGACTGATTTGCATATAGCCATGTCTGAAATGGGGTGGCTGAGTGGGCTAAAGAATGGTGATGGATTAAACCCAGATCAGTTGACTGAGGGTGAGTGTTTGATTTGCTCAAACGCTCCATTCATCATCCCCTTTTGTGTCGCTTTGTTTGCCCTAAGTGTGGCAGGGTATGCTCAGACGTGAGTCCCTTGCTCACTTGGCCACTGGATTCAAGATAGCCTGGCTGATGAGGATTATGAATCCGAAACCGTTCCCAGGGTGCTTGTTTCCGGTCCATGGAAGACATGGCTTGGCAGTTTGGGCTGGACTGTTCTCATGAGGCACAGGGTCAGACTGATTTGCATATAGCCATGTCTGAAATGGGGTGGCTGAGTGGGCTAAAGAATGGTGATGGATTAAACCCAGATCATTTGACTGGGGGTGAGTGTTTGATTTGCTCAAACGCTCCGTCCATCATCCCCTTTTGTATCGCTTTATTTGCCCTAAGTGTGGCAGGGTATGCTCAGACGTGAGTCCCTTGCTCACTTGGCCACTGGATTCAAGATAGCCTGGCTGATGAGGATTATGAATCCGAAACCGGTCCCAGGAGGCTTGTTTCCGGTCCATGGAAGACATGGCTTGGCAGTTCGGGCTTGACTGTTCCCATGAGGCACAGGGTCAGACTGATTTGCATAGAGCCATGTCTGAAATGGGGTGGCTGAGTGGGCTAAAGAATGGTGATGGATTAAACCCAGATCAGTTGACTGGGGGTGAGTGTTTGATTTGCTCAAACGCTCCATTCATCATCCCCTTTTGTGTCGCTTTGTTTGCCCTAAGTGTGGCAGGGTATGCTCAGACGTGAGTCCCTTGCTCACTTGGCCACTGGATTCAAGATAGCCTGGCTGATGAGGATTATGAATCCGAAACCGGTCCCAGGATGCTTCTTTCCGGTCCAGGGAAGACATGGCTTGGTAGTTTGGGCTGGACTGTTCTCATGAGGCACAGGGTCAGACTGATTTGCATATAGCCATGTCTGAAATGGGGTGGCTGCGTGGGCTAAAGAATGGTGATGGATTAAACCCAGATCAGTTGACTGGGGGTGAGTGTTTGATTTGCTCAAACGCTCCGTCCATCATCCCCTTTTGTATCGCTTTGTTTGCCCTAAGTGTGGCAGGGTATACTCAGACGTGAGTCCCTTGCTCACTTGGCCACTGGATTCAAGATAGCCTGGCTGATGAAGATTATGAATCCGAAACCGTTCCCAGGGTGCTTGTTTCCGGTCCATGGAAGACCTGGCTTGGCAGTTTGGGCTGGACTGTTCTCATGAGGCACAGGGTCAGACTGATTTGCATATAGCCATGTCTGAAATGGGGTGGCTGAGTGGGCTAAAGAATGGTGATGGATTAAACCCATATCATTTGACTGGGGGTGAGTGTTTGATTTGCTCAAACGCTCCGTCCATCATCCCCTTTTGTATCGCTTTGTTTGCCCTAAGTGTGGCAGGGTATGCTCAGACGTGAGTCCCTTGCTCACTTGGCCACTGGATTCAAGATAGCCTGGCTGATGAGGATTATGAATCCGAAACCGGTCCCAGGATGCTTGTTTCCGGTCCATGGAAGACATGGCTTGGCAGTTCGGGCTGGACTGTTCCCATGCGGCACAGGGTCAGACTGATTTGCATATAGCCATGTCTGAAATGGGGTGGCTGAGTGGGCTAAAGAATGGTGATGGATTAAACCCAGATCAGTTGACTGGGGGTGAGTGTTTGATTTGCTCAAACGCTCCGTCCATCATCCCCTTTTGTATCGCTTTGTTTGCCCTAAGTGTGGCAGGGTATGCTCAGACGAGTCCCCTAGTCACTTGGCCACTGGATTCAAGATAGCCTGGCTGATGAGGATTATGAATCTGAAACCGGTCCCAGGATGCTTGTTTCCGGTCCATGGAAGACATGGCTTGGCAGTTCGGGCTGGACTGTTACCTTGAGGCACAGGGTCAGACTGATTTGCATATAGCCATGTCTGAAATGGGGTGGCTGAGTGGGCTAAAGAATGGTGATGGATTAAACCCAGATCAGTTGACTGGGGGTGAGTGTTTGATTTGCTCAAACGCTCCGTCCATCATCCCCTTTTGTATCGCTTTATTTGCCCTAAGTGTGGCAGGGTATGCTCAGACGTGAGTCCCTTGCTCACTTGGCCACTGGATTCAAGATAGCCTGGCTGATGAGGATTATGAATCCGAAACCGGTCCCAGGATGCTTGTTTCCGGTCCATGGAAGACATGGCTTGGCAGTTCGGGCTTGACTGTTCCCATGAGGCACAGGGTCAGACTGATTTGCATATAGCCATGTCTGAAATGGGGTGGCTGAGTGGGCTAAAGAATGGTGATGGATTAAACCCAGATCAGTTGACTGAGGGTGAGTGTTTGATTTGCTCAAACGCTCCATTCATCATCCCCTTTTGTGTCGCTTTGTTTGCCCTAAGTGTGGCAGGGTATGCTCAGACGTAAGTTCCTTGCTCACTTGGCCACTGGATTCAAGATAGCCTGGCTGATGAGGATTATGAATCCGAAACCGGTCCCAGGATGCTTCTTTCCGGTCCATGGAAGACATGGCTTGGCAGTTCGGGCTGGACTGTTCCCATGAGGCACAGGGTCAGACTGATTTGCATATAGCCATGTCTGAAATGGGGTGGCTGAGTGGGCTAAAGAATGGTGATGGATTAAACCCAGATCAGTTGACTGGGGGTGAGTGTTTGATTTGCTTAAATGCTCCGTCCATCATCCCCTTTTGTATCGCTTTGTTTGCCCTAAGTGTGGCAGGGTATGCTCAGACGTGAGTCCCCTGCTCACTTGGCCACTGGATTCAAGATAGCCTGGCTGATGAGGATTATGAATCCGAAACCGTTCCCAGGGTGCTTGTTTCCGGTCCAGGGAAGACATGGCTTGGCAGTTTGGGCTGGACTGTTCTCATGAGGCACAGGGTCAGACTGATTTGCATATAGCCATGTCTGAAATGGGGTGGCTGAGTGGGCTAAAGAATGGTGATGGATTAAACCCAGATCAGTTGACTGGGGGTGAGTGTTTGATTTGCTCAAAGGCTCCGTCCATCATCCCCTTTTGTATCGCTTTGTTTGCCCTAAGTGTGGCAGGGTATGCTCAGACGTGAGTCCCTTGCTCACTTGGCCACTGGATTCAAGATAGCCTGGCTGATGAGGATTATGAATCCGAAACCGGTCCCAGGATGCTTGTTTCCGGTCCATGGAAGACATGGCTTGGCAGTTCAGGCTGGACTGTTCCCATGAGGCACAGGGTCAGACTGATTTGCATATAGCCATGTCTGAAATGGGGTGGCTGAGTGGGCTAAAGAATGGTGATGGATTAAACCCAGATCAGTTGACTGGGGGTGAGTGTTTGATTTGCTCAAACGCTCCGACCATCATCCCCTTTTGTATCGCTTTGTTTGCCCTAAGTGTGGCAGGGTATGCTCAGACGAGTCCCTTCGTCACTTGGCCACTGGATTCAAGAATGCCTGGCTGATGAGGATTATGAATCTGAAACCGGTCCCAGGATGCTTGTTTCCGGTCCATGGAAGACATGGCTTGGCAGTTTGGGCTGGACTGTTCCCATCAGGCACAGGGTCAGACTGATTTGCATATAGCCATGTCTGAAATGGGGTGGCTGAGTGGGCTAAAGAATGGTGATGGATTAAACCCAGATCAGTTGACAGGGGGTGAGTGTTTGATTTGCTCAAACGCTCCGTTCATCATCCCCTTTTGTATCACTTTGTTTGCCCTAAGTGTGGCAGGGTATGCTCAGACGTGAGTCCCTTGCTCACTTGGCCACTGGATTCAAGATAGCCTGGCTGATGAGGATTATGAATGCGAAACCGGTCCCAGGATGCTTGTTTCCTGTCCATGGAAGACATGGCTTGGCAGTTCGGGCTTGACTGTTCCCATGAGGCACAGGGTCAGACTGATTTGCATAGAGCCATGTCTGAAATGGGGTGGCTGAGTGGGCTAAAGAATGGTGATGGATTAAACCCAGATCAGTTGACTGGGGGTGAGTGTTTGATTTGCTCAAACGCTCCATTCATCATCCCCTTTTGTGTCGCTTTGTTTGCCCTAAGTGTGGCAGGGTATGCTCAGACGTGAGTTCCTTGCTCACTTGGCCACTGGATTCAAGATAGCCTGGCTGATGAGGATTATGAATCCGAAACCGGTCCCAGGATGCTTCTTTCCGGTCCAGGGAAGACATGGCTTGGTAGTTTGGGCTGGACTGTTCTCATGAGGCACAGGGTCAGACTGATTTGCATATAGCCATGTCTGAAATGGGGTGGCTGAGTGGGCTAAAGAATGGTGATGGATTAAACCCAGATCATTTGACTGGGGGTGAGTGTTTGATTTGCTCAAACGCTCCGTCCATCATCCCCTTTTGTATCGCTTTGTTTGCCCTAAGTGTGGCAGGGTATGCTCAGACGTGAGTCCCTTGCTCACTTGGCCACTGGATTCAAGATAGCCTGGCTGATGAGGATTATGAATCCGAAACCGGTCCCAGGATGCTTGTTTCCGGTCCATGGAAGACATGGCTTGGCAGTTCGGGCTGGACTGTTCCCATGCGGCACAGGGTCAGACTGATTTGCATATAGCCATGTCTGAAATGGGGTGGCTGAGTGGGCTAAAGAATGGTGATGGATTAAACCCAGATCAGTTGACTGGGGGTGAGTGTTTGATTTGCTCAAACGCTCCGTCCATCATCCCCTTTTGTATCGCTTTGTTTGCCCTAAGTGTGGCAGGGTATGCTCAGACGAGTCCCCTAGTCACTTGGCCACTGGATTCAAGATAGCCTGGCTGATGAGGATTATGAATCTGAAACCGGTCCCAGGATGCTTGTTTCCGGTCCATGGAAGACATGGCTTGGCAGTTCGGGCTGGACTGTTCCCTTGAGGCACAGGGTCAGACTGATTTGCATATAGCCATGTCTGAAATGGGGTGGCTGAGTGGGCTAAAGAATGGTGATGGATTAAACCCAGATCAGTTGACTGGGGGTGAGTGTTTGATTTGCTCAAACGCTCCGTCCATCATCCCCTTTTGTATCGCTTTATTTGCCCTAAGTGTGGCAGGGTATGCTCAGACGTGAGTCCCTTGCTCACTTGGCCACTGGATTCAAGATAGCCTGGCTGATGAGGATTATGAATCCGAAACCGGTCCCAGGATGCTTGTTTCCGGTCCATGGAAGACATGGCTTGGCAGTTCGGGCTTGACTGTTCCCATGAGGCACAGGGTCAGACTGATTTGCATATAGCCATGTCTGAAATGGGGTGGCTGAGTGGGCTAAAGAATGGTGATGGATTAAACCCAGATCAGTTGACTGAGGGTGAGTGTTTGATTTGCTCAAACGCTCCATTCATCATCCCCTTTTGTGTCGCTTTGTTTGCCCTAAGTGTGGCAGGGTATGCTCAGACGTAAGTTCCTTGCTCACTTGGCCACTGGATTCAAGATAGCCTGGCTGATGAGGATTATGAATCCGAAACCGGTCCCAGGATGCTTCTTTCCGGTCCATGGAAGACATGGCTTGGCAGTTCGGGCTGGACTGTTCCCATGAGGCACAGGGTCAGACTGATTTGCATATAGCCATGTCTGAAATGGGGTGGCTGAGTGGGCTAAAGAATGGTGATGGATTAAACCCAGATCAGTTGACTGGGGGTGAGTGTTTGATTTGCTTAAATGCTCCGTCCATCATCCCCTTTTGTATCGCTTTGTTTGCCCTAAGTGTGGCAGGGTATGCTCAGACGTGAGTCCCCTGCTCACTTGGCCACTGGATTCAAGATAGCCTGGCTGATGAGGATTATGAATCCGAAACCGTTCCCACGGTGCTTGTTTCCGGTCCAGGGAAGACATGGCTTGGCAGTTTGGGCTGGACTGTTCTCATGAGGCACAGGGTCAGACTGATTTGCATATAGCCATGTCTGAAATGGGGTGGCTGAGTGGGCTAAAGAATGGTGATGGATTAAACCCAGATCAGTTGACTGGGGGTGAGTGTTTGATTTGCTCAAACGCTCCGTCCATCATCCCCTTTTGTATCGCTTTGTTTGCCCTAAGTGTGGCAGGGTATGCTCAGACGTGAGTCCCTTGCTCACTTGGCCACTGGATTCAAGATAGCCTGGCTGATGAAGATTATGAATCCGAAACCGTTCCCAGGGTGCTTGTTTCCGGTCCATGGAAGACATGGCTTGGCAGTTTGGGCTGGACTGTTCTCATGAGGCACAGGGTCAGACTGATTTGCATATAGCCATGTCTGAAATGGGGTGGCTGAGTGGGCTAAAGAATGGTGATGGATTAAACCCAGATCAGTTGACTGGGGGTGAGTGTTTGATTTGCTCAAAGGCTCCGTCCATCATCCCCTTTTGTATCGCTTTGTTTGCCCTAAGTGTGGCAGGGTATGCTCAGACGTGAGTCCCTTGCTCACTTGGCCACTGGATTCAAGATAGCCTGGCTGATGAGGATTATGAATCCGAAACCGGTCCCAGGATGCTTGTTTCCGGTCCATGGAAGACATGGCTTGGCAGTTCGGGCTGGACTGTTCCCATGAGGCACAGGGTCAGACTGATTTGCATATAGCCATGTCTGAAATGGGGTGGCTGAGTGGGCTAAAGAATGGTGATGGATTAAACCCAGATCAGTTGACTGGGGGTGAGTGTTTGATTTGCTCAAACGCTCCGTCCATCATCCCCTTTTGTATCGCTTTGTTTGCCCTAAGTGTGGCAGGGTATGCTCAGACGAGTCCCTTCGTCACTTGGTCACTGGATTCAAGAATGCCTGGCTGATGAGGATTATGAATCTGAAACCGGTCCCAGGATGCTTGTTTCCGGTCCATGGAAGACATGGCTTGGCAGTTTGGGCTGGACTGTTCCCATCAGGCACAGGGTCAGACTGATTTGCATATAGCCATGTCTGAAATGGGGTGGCTGAGTGGGCTAAAGAATGGTGATGGATTAAACCCAGATCAGTTGACTGGGGGTGAGTGTTTGATTTGCTCAAAGGCTCCGTCCATCATCCCCTTTTGTATCGCTTTGTTTGCCCTAAGTGTGGCAGGGTATGCTCAGACGTGAGTCCCTTGCTCACTTGGCCACTGGATTCAAGATAGCCTGGCTGATGAGGATTATGAATCCGAAACCGGTCCCAGGATGCTTGTTTCCGGTCCATGGAAGACATGGCTTGGCAGTTCAGGCTGGACTGTTCCCATGAGGCACAGGGTCAGACTGATTTGCATATAGCCATGTCTGAAATGGGGTGGCTGAGTGGGCTAAAGAATGGTGATGGATTAAACCCAGATCAGTTGACTGGGGGTGAGTGTTTGATTTGCTCAAACGCTCCGACCATCATCCCCTTTTGTATCGCTTTGTTTGCCCTAAGTGTGGCAGGGTATGCTCAGACGAGTCCCTTCGTCACTTGGCCACTGGATTCAAGAATGCCTGGCTGATGAGGATTATGAATCTGAAACCGGTCCCAGGATGCTTGTTTCCGGTCCATGGAAGACATGGCTTGGCAGTTTGGGCTGGACTGTTCCCATCAGGCACAGGGTCAGACTGATTTGCATATAGCCATGTCTGAAATGGGGTGGCTGAGTGGGCTAAAGAATGGTGATGGATTAAACCCAGATCAGTTGACAGGGGGTGAGTGTTTGATTTGCTCAAACGCTCCGTTCATCATCCCCTTTTGTATCACTTTGTTTGCCCTAAGTGTGGCAGGGTATGCTCAGACGTGAGTCCCTTGCTCACTTGGCCACTGGATTCAAGATAGCCTGGCTGATGAGGATTATGAATGCGAAACCGGTCCCAGGATGCTTGTTTCCTGTCCATGGAAGACATGGCTTGGCAGTTCGGGCTTGACTGTTCCCATGAGGCACAGGGTCAGACTGATTTGCATAGAGCCATGTCTGAAATGGGGTGGCTGAGTGGGCTAAAGAATGGTGATGGATTAAACCCAGATCAGTTGACTGGGGGTGAGTGTTTGATTTGCTCAAACGCTCCATTCATCATCCCCTTTTGTGTCGCTTTGTTTGCCCTAAGTGTGGCAGGGTATGCTCAGACGTGAGTTCCTTGCTCACTTGGCCACTGGATTCAAGATAGCCTGGCTGATGAGGATTATGAATCCGAAACCGGTCCCAGGATGCTTCTTTCCGGTCCAGGGAAGACATGGCTTGGTAGTTTGGGCTGGACTGTTCTCATGAGGCACAGGGTCAGACTGATTTGCATATAGCCATGTCTGAAATGGGGTGGCTGAGTGGGCTAAAGAATGGTGATGGATTAAACCCAGATCATTTGACTGGGGGTGAGTGTTTGATTTGCTCAAACGCTCCGTCCATCATCCCCTTTTGTATCGCTTTGTTTGCCCTAAGTGTGGCAGGGTATGCTCAGACGTGAGTCCCTTGCTCACTTGGCCACTGGATTCAAGATAGCCTGGCTGATGAGGATTATGAATCCGAAACCGGTCCCAGGATGCTTGTTTCCGGTCCATGGAAGACATGGCTTGGCAGTTCGGGCTGGACTGTTCCCATGCGGCACAGGGTCAGACTGATTTGCATATAGCCATGTCTGAAATGGGGTGGCTGAGTGGGCTAAAGAATGGTGATGGATTAAACCCAGATCAGTTGACTGGGGGTGAGTGTTTGATTTGCTCAAACGCTCCGTCCATCATCCCCTTTTGTATCGCTTTGTTTGCCCTAAGTGTGGCAGGGTATGCTCAGACGAGTCCCCTAGTCACTTGGCCACTGGATTCAAGATAGCCTGGCTGATGAGGATTATGAATCTGAAACCGGTCCCAGGATGCTTGTTTCCGGTCCATGGAAGACATGGCTTGGCAGTTCGGGCTGGACTGTTCCCTTGAGGCACAGGGTCAGACTGATTTGCATATAGCCATGTCTGAAATGGGGTGGCTGAGTGGGCTAAAGAATGGTGATGGATTAAACCCAGATCAGTTGACTGGGGGTGAGTGTTTGATTTGCTCAAACGCTCCGTCCATCATCCCCTTTTGTATCGCTTTATTTGCCCTAAGTGTGGCAGGGTATGCTCAGACGTGAGTCCCTTGCTCACTTGGCCACTGGATTCAAGATAGCCTGGCTGATGAGGATTATGAATCCGAAACCGGTCCCAGGATGCTTGTTTCCGGTCCATGGAAGACATGGCTTGGCAGTTCGGGCTTGACTGTTCCCATGAGGCACAGGGTCAGACTGATTTGCATATAGCCATGTCTGAAATGGGGTGGCTGAGTGGGCTAAAGAATGGTGATGGATTAAACCCAGATCAGTTGACTGAGGGTGAGTGTTTGATTTGCTCAAACGCTCCATTCATCATCCCCTTTTGTGTCGCTTTGTTTGCCCTAAGTGTGGCAGGGTATGCTCAGACGTAAGTTCCTTGCTCACTTGGCCACTGGATTCAAGATAGCCTGGCTGATGAGGATTATGAATCCGAAACCGGTCCCAGGATGCTTCTTTCCGGTCCATGGAAGACATGGCTTGGCAGTTCGGGCTGGACTGTTCCCATGAGGCACAGGGTCAGACTGATTTGCATATAGCCATGTCTGAAATGGGGTGGCTGAGTGGGCTAAAGAATGGTGATGGATTAAACCCAGATCAGTTGACTGGGGGTGAGTGTTTGATTTGCTTAAATGCTCCGTCCATCATCCCCTTTTGTATCGCTTTGTTTGCCCTAAGTGTGGCAGGGTATGCTCAGACGTGAGTCCCCTGCTCACTTGGCCACTGGATTCAAGATAGCCTGGCTGATGAGGATTATGAATCCGAAACCGTTCCCAGGGTGCTTGTTTCCGGTCCAGGGAAGACATGGCTTGGCAGTTTGGGCTGGACTGTTCTCATGAGGCACAGGGTCAGACTGATTTGCATATAGCCATGTCTGAAATGGGGTGGCTGAGTGGGCTAAAGAATGGTGATGGATTAAACCCAGATCAGTTGACTGGGGGTGAGTGTTTGATTTGCTCAAACGCTCCGTCCATCATCCCCTTTTGTATCGCTTTGTTTGCCCTAAGTGTGGCAGGGTATGCTCAGACGTGAGTCCCTTGCTCACTTGGCCACTGGATTCAAGATAGCCTGGCTGATGAAGATTATGAATCCGAAACCGTTCCCAGGGTGCTTGTTTCCGGTCCATGGAAGACATGGCTTGGCAGTTTGGGCTGGACTGTTCTCATGAGGCACAGGGTCAGACTGATTTGCATATAGCCATGTCTGAAATGGGGTGGCTGAGTGGGCTAAAGAATGGTGATGGATTAAACCCAGATCAGTTGACTGGGGGTGAGTGTTTGATTTGCTCAAAGGCTCCGTCCATCATCCCCTTTTGTATCGCTTTGTTTGCCCTAAGTGTGGCAGGGTATGCTCAGACGTGAGTCCCTTGCTCACTTGGCCACTGGATTCAAGATAGCCTGGCTGATGAGGATTATGAATCCGAAACCGGTCCCAGGATGCTTGTTTCCGGTCCATGGAAGACATGGCTTGGCAGTTCGGGCTGGACAGTTCCCATGAGGCACAGGGTCAGACTGATTTGCATATAGCCATGTCTGAAATGGGGTGGCTGAGTGGGCTAAAGAATGGTGATGGATTAAACCCAGATCAGTTGACTGGGGGTGAGTGTTTGATTTGCTCAAACGCTCCGTCCATCATCCCCTTTTGTATCGCTTTGTTTGCCCTAAGTGTGGCAGGGTATGCTCAGACGAGTCCCTTCGTCACTTGGCCACTGGATTCAAGAATGCCTGGCTGATGAGGATTATGAATCTGAAACCGGTCCCAGGATGCTTGTTTCCGGTCCATGGAAGACATGGCTTCGCAGTTTGGGCTGGACTGTTCCCATCAGGCACAGGGTCAGACTGATTTGCATATAGCCATGTCTGAAATGGGGTGGCTGAGTGGGCTAAAGAATGGTGATGGATTAAACCCAGATCAGTTGACTGGGGGTGAGTGTTTGATTTGCTCAAACGCTCCGTTCATCATCCCCTTTTGTATCACTTTGTTTGCCCTAAGTGTGGCAGGGTATGCTCAGACGTGAGTCCCTTGCTCACTTGGCCACTGGATTCAAGATAGCCTGGCTGATGAGGATTATGAATCCGAAACCGGTCCCAGGATGCTTGTTTCCTGTCCATGGAAGACATGGCTTGGCAGTTCGGGCTTGACTGTTCCCATGAGGCACAGGGTCAGACTGATTTGCATAGAGCCATGTCTGAAATGGGGTGGCTGAGTGGGCTAAAGAATGGTGATGGATTAAACCCAGATCAGTTGACTGGGGGTGAGTGTTTGATTTGCTCAAACGCTCCATTCATCATCCCCTTTTGTGTCGCTTTGTTTGCCCTAAGTGTGGCAGGGTATGCTCAGACGTGAGTCCCTTGCTCACTTGGCCACTGGATTCAAGATAGCCTGGCTGATGAGGATTATGAATCCGAAACCGGTCCCAGGATGCTTCTTTCCGGTCCAGGGAAGACATGGCTTGGTAGTTTGGGCTGGACTGTTCTCATGAGGCACAGGGTCAGACTGATTCGCATATAGCCATGTCTGAAATGGGGTGGCTGAGTGGGCTAAAGAATGGTGATGGATTAAACCCAGATCATTTGACTGGGGGTGAGTGTTTGATTTGCTCAAACGCTCCGTCCATCATCCCCTTTTGTATCGCTTTGTTTGCCCTAAGTGTGGCAGGGTATGCTCAGACGTGAGTCCCTTGCTCACTTGGCCACTGGATTCAAGATAGCCTGGCTGATGAGGATTATGAATCCGAAACCGGTCCCAGGATGCTTGTTTCCGGTCCATGGAAGACATGGCTTGGCAGTTCGGGCTGGACTGTTCCCATGCGGCACAGGGTCAGACTGATTTGCATATAGCCATGTCTGAAATGGGGTGGCTGAGTGGGCTAAAGAATGGTGATGGATTAAACCCAGATCAGTTGACTGGGGGTGAGTGTTTGATTTGCTCAAACGCTCCGTCCATCATCCCCTTTTGTATCGCTTTGTTTGCCCTAAGTGTGGCAGGGTATGCTCAGACGAGTCCCCTAGTCACTTGGCCACTGGATTCAAGATAGCCTGGCTGATGAGGATTATGAATCTGAAACCGGTCCCAGGATGCTTGTTTCCGGTCCATGGAAGACATGGCTTGGCAGTTCGGGCTGGACTGTTCCCTTGAGGCACAGGGTCAGACTGATTTGCATATAGCCATGTCTGAAATGGGGTGGCTGAGTGGGCTAAAGAATGGTGATGGATTAAACCCAGATCAGTTGACTGGGGGTGAGTGTTTGATTTGCTCAAACGCTCCGTCCATCATCCCCTTTTGTATCGCTTTATTTGCCCTAAGTGTGGCAGGGTATGCTCAGACGTGAGTCCCTTGCTCACTTGGCCACTGGATTCAAGATAGCCTGGCTGATGAGGATTATGAATCCGAAACCGGTCCCAGGATGCTTGTTTCCGGTCCATGGAAGACATGGCTTGGCAGTTCGGGCTTGACTGTTCCCATGAGGCACAGGGTCAGACTGATTTGCATATAGCCATGTCTGAAATGGGGTGGCTGAGTGGGCTAAAGAATGGTGATGGATTAAACCCAGATCAGTTGACTGAGGGTGAGTGTTTGATTTGCTCAAACGCTCCATTCATCATCCCCTTTTGTGTCGCTTTGTTTGCCCTAAGTGTGGCAGGGTATGCTCAGACGTAAGTTCCTTGCTCACTTGGCCACTGGATTCAAGATAGCCTGGCTGATGAGGATTATGAATCCGAAACCGGTCCCAGGATGCTTCTTTCCGGTCCATGGAAGACATGGCTTGGCAGTTTGGGCTGGACTGTTCCCATGAGGCACAGGGTCAGACTGATTTGCATATAGCCATGTCTGAAATGGGGTGGCTGAGTGGGCTAAAGAATGGTGATGGATTAAACCCAGATCAGTTGACTGGGGGTGAGTGTTTGATTTGCTTAAATGCTCCGTCCATCATCCCCTTTTGTATCGCTTTGTTTGCCCTAAGTGTGGCAGGGTATGCTCAGACGTGAGTCCCCTGCTCACTTGGCCACTGGATTCAAGATAGCCTGGCTGATGAGGATTATGAATCCGAAACCGTTCCCAGGGTGCTTGTTTCCGGTCCAGGGAAGACATGGCTTGGCAGTTTGGGCTGGACTGTTCTCATGAGGCACAGGGTCAGACTGATTTGCATATAGCCATGTCTGAAATGGGGTGGCTGAGTGGGCTAAAGAATGGTGATGGATTAAACCCAGATCAGTTGACTGGGGGTGAGTGTTTGATTTGCTCAAACGCTCCGTCCATCATCCCCTTTTGTATCGCTTTGTTTGCCCTAAGTGTGGCAGGGTATGCTCAGACGTGAGTCCCTTGCTCACTTGGCCACTGGATTCAAGATAGCCTGGCTGATGAAGATTATGAATCCGAAACCGTTCCCAGGGTGCTTGTTTCCGGTCCATGGAAGACATGGCTTGGCAGTTTGGGCTGGACTGTTCTCATGAGGCACAGGGTCAGACTGATTTGCATATAGCCATGTCTGAAATGGGGTGGCTGAGTGGGCTAAAGAATGGTGATGGATTAAACCCAGATCAGTTGACTGGGGGTGAGTGTTTGATTTGCTCAAAGGCTCCGTCCATCATCCCCTTTTGTATCGCTTTGTTTGCCCTAAGTGTGGCAGGGTATGCTCAGACGTGAGTCCCTTGCTCACTTGGCCACTGGATTCAAGATAGCCTGGCTGATGAGGATTATGAATCCGAAACCGGTCCCAGGATGCTTGTTTCCGGTCCATGGAAGACATGGCTTGGCAGTTCGGGCTGGACAGTTCCCATGAGGCACAGGGTCAGACTGATTTGCATATAGCCATGTCTGAAATGGGGTGGCTGAGTGGGCTAAAGAATGGTGATGGATTAAACCCAGATCAGTTGACTGGGGGTGAGTGTTTGATTTGCTCAAATGCTCCGTCCATCATCCCCTTTTGTATCGCTTTGTTTGCCCTAAGTGTGGCAGGGTATGCTCAGACGAGTCCCTTCGTCACTTGGCCACTGGATTCAAGAATGCCTGGCTGATGAGGATTATGAATCTGAAACCGGTCCCAGGATGCTTGTTTCCGGTCCATGGAAGACATGGCTTCGCAGTTTGGGCTGGACTGTTCCCATCAGGCACAGGGTCAGACTGATTTGCATATAGCCATGTCTGAAATGGGGTGGCTGAGTGGGCTAAAGAATGGTGATGGATTAAACCCAGATCAGTTGACTGGGGGTGAGTGTTTGATTTGCTCAAACGCTCCGTTCATCATCCCCTTTTGTATCACTTTGTTTGCCCTAAGTGTGGCAGGGTATGCTCAGACGTGAGTCCCTTGCTCACTTGGCCACTGGATTCAAGATAGCCTGGCTGATGAGGATTATGAATCCGAAACCGGTCCCAGGATGCTTGTTTCCTGTCCATGGAAGACATGGCTTGGCAGTTCGGGCTTGACTGTTCCCATGAGGCACAGGGTCAGACTGATTTGCATAGAGCCATGTCTGAAATGGGGTGGCTGAGTGGGCTAAAGAATGGTGATGGATTAAACCCAGATCAGTTGACTGGGGGTGAGTGTTTGATTTGCTCAAACGCTCCATTCATCATCCCCTTTTGTGTCGCTTTGTTTGCCCTAAGTGTGGCAGGGTATGCTCAGACGTGAGTCCCTTGCTCACTTGGCCACTGGATTCAAGATAGCCTGGCTGATGAGGATTATGAATCCGAAACCGGTCCCAGGATGCTTCTTTCCGGTCCAGGGAAGACATGGCTTGGTAGTTTGGGCTGGACTGTTCTCATGAGGCACAGGGTCAGACTGATTTGCATATAGCCATGTCTGAAATGGGGTGGCTGAGTGGGCTAAAGAATGGTGATGGATTAAACCCAGATCAGTTGACTGGGGGTGAGTGTTTGATTTGCTCAAACGCTCCGTCCATCATCCCCTTTTGTATCGCTTTGTTTGCCCTAAGTGTGGCAGGGTATGCTCAGATGTGAGTCCCTTGCTCACTTGGCCACTGGATTCAAGATAGCCTGGCTGATGAAGATTATGAATCCGAAACCGTTCCCAGGGTGCTTGTTTCCGGTCCATGGAAGACATGGCTTGGCAGTTTGGGCTGGACTGTTCTCATGAGGCACAGGGTCAGACTGATTTGCATATAGCCATGTCTGAAATGGGGTGGCTGAGTGGGCTAAAGAATGGTGATGGATTAAACCCAGATCAGTTGACTGAGGGTGAGTGTTTGATTTGCTCAAACGCTCCATTCATCATCCCCTTTTGTGTCGCTTTGTTTGCCCTAAGTGTGGCAGGGTATGCTCAGACGTGAGTCCCTTGCTCACTTGGCCACTGGATTCAAGATAGCCTGGCTGATGAGGATTATGAATCCGAAACCGTTCCCAGGGTGCTTGTTTCCGGTCCATGGAAGACATGGCTTGGCAGTTTGGGCTGGACTGTTCTCATGAGGCACAGGGTCAGACTGATTTGCATATAGCCATGTCTGAAATGGGGTGGCTGAGTGGGCTAAAGAATGGTGATGGATTAAACCCAGATCAGTTGACTGGGGGTGAGTGTTTGATTTGCTCAAACGCTCCGTCCATCATCCCCTTTTGTATCGCTTTATTTGCCCTAAGTGTGGCAGGGTATGCTCAGACGTGAGTCCCTTGCTCACTTGGCCACTGGATTCAAGATAGCCTGGCTGATGAGGATTATGAATCCGAAACCGGTCCCAGGAGGCTTGTTTCCGGTCCATGGAAGACATGGCTTGGCAGTTCGGGCTTGACTGTTCCCATGAGGCACAGGGTCAGACTGATTTGCATAGAGCCATGTCTGAAATGGGGTGGCTGAGTGGGCTAAAGAATGGTGATGGATTAAACCCAGATCAGTTGACTGGGGGTGAGTGTTTGATTTGCTCAAACGCTCCATTCATCATCCCCTTTTGTGTCGCTTTGTTTGCCCTAAGTGTGGCAGGGTATGCTCAGACGTGAGTCCCTTGCTCACTTGGCCACTGGATTCAAGATAGCCTGGCTGATGAGGATTATGAATCCGAAACCGGTCCCAGGATGCTTCTTTCCGGTCCAGGGAAGACATGGCTTGGTAGTTTGGGCTGGACTGTTCTCATGAGGCACAGGGTCAGACTGATTTGCATATAGCCATGTCTAAAATGGGGTGGCTGCATGGGCTAAAGAATGGTGATGGATTAAACCCAGATCAGTTGACTGGGGGTGAGTGTTTGATTTGCTCAAACGCTCCGTCCATCATCCCCTTTTGTATCGCTTTGTTTGCCCTAAGTGTGGCAGGGTATACTCAGACATGAGTCCCTTGCTCACTTGGCCACTGGATTCAAGATAGCCTGGCTGATGAAGATTATGAATCCGAAACCGTTCCCAGGGTGCTTGTTTCCGGTCCATGGAAGACCTGGCTTGGCAGTTTGGGCTGGACTGTTCTCATGAGGCACAGGGTCAGACTGATTTGCATATAGCCATGTCTGAAATAGGGTGGCTGAGTGGGCTAAAGAATGGTGATGGATTAAACCCAGATCATTTGACTGGGGGTGAGTGTTTGATTTGCTCAAACGCTCCGTCCATCATCCCCTTTTGTATCGCTTTGTTTGCCCTAAGTGTGGCAGGGTATGCTCAGACGTGAGTCCCTTGCTCACTTGGCCACTGGATTCAAGATAGCCTGGCTGATGAGGATTATGAATCCGAAACCGGTCCCAGGATGCTTGTTTCCGGTCCATGGAAGACATGGCTTGGCAGTTCAGGCTGGACTGTTCCCATGCGGCACAGGGTCAGACTGATTTGCATATAGCCATGTCTGAAATGGGGTGGCTGAGTGGGCTAAAGAATGGTGATGGATTAAACCCAGATCAGTTGACTGGGGGTGAGTGTTTGATTTGCTCAAATGCTCCGTCCATCATCCCCTTTTGTATCGCTTTGTTTGCCCTAAGTGTGGCAGGGTATGCTCAGACGAGTCCCCTAGTCACTTGGCCACTGGATTCAAGATAGCCTGGCTGATGAGGATTATGAATCTGAAACCGGTCCCAGGATGCTTGTTTCCGGTCCATGGAAGACATGGCTTGGCAGTTCGGGCTGGACTGTTCCCTTGAGGCACAGGGTCAGACTGATTTGCATATAGCCATGTCTGAAATGGGGTGGCTGAGTGGGCTAAAGAATGGTGATGGATTAAACCCAGATCAGTTGACTGGGGGTGAGTGTTTGATTTGCTCAAACGCTCCGTCCATCATCCCCTTTTGTATCGCTTTATTTGCCCTAAGTGTGGCAGGGTATGCTCAGACGTGAGTCCCTTGCTCACTTGGCCACTAGATTCAAGATAGCCTGGCTGATGAGGATTATGAATCCGAAACCGGTCCCAGGATGCTTGTTTCCGGTCCATGGAAGACATGGCTTGGCAGTTCGGGCTTGACTGTTCCCATGAGGCACAGGGTCAGACTGATTTGCATATAGCCATGTCTGAAATGGGGTGGCTGAGTGGGCTAAAGAATGGTGATGGATTAAACCCAGATCAGTTGACTGAGGGTGAGTGTTTGATTTGCTCAAACGCTCCATTCATCATCCCCTTTTGTGTCGCTTTGTTTGCCCTAAGTGTGGCAGGGTATGCTCAGACGTACGTTCCTTGCTCACTTGGCCACTGGATTCAAGATAGCCTGGCTGATGAGGATTATGAATCCGAAACCAGTCCCAGGATGCTTCTTTCCGGTCCATGGAAGACATGGCTTGGCAGTTCGGGCTGGACTGTTCCCATGAGGCACAGGGTCAGACTGATTTGCATATAGCCATGTCTGAAATGGGGTGGCTGAGTGGGCTAAAGAATGGTGATGGATTAAACCCAGATCAGTTGACTGGGGGTGAGTGTTTGATTTGCTTAAATGCTCCGTCCATCATCCCCTTTTGTATCACTTTGTTTGCCCTAAGTGTGGCAGGGTATGCTCAGACGTGAGTCCCCTGCTCACTTGGCCACTGGATTCAAGATAGCCTGGCTGATGAGGATTATGAATCCGAAACCGTTCCCAGGGTGCTTGTTTCCGGTCCAGGGAAGACATGGCTTGGCAGTTTGGGCTGGACTGTTCTCATGAGGCACAGGGTCAGACTGATTTGCATATAGCCATGTCTGAAATGGGGTGGCTGAGTGGGCTAAAGAATGGTGATGGATTAAACCCAGATCAGTTGACTGGGGGTGAGTGTTTGATTTGCTCAAACGCTCCGTCCATCATCCCCTTTTGTATCGCTTTGTTTGCCCTAAGTGTGGCAGGGTATGCTCAGACGTGAGTCCCTTGCTCACTTGGCCACTGGATTCAAGATAGCCTGGCTGATGAAGATTATGAATCCGAAACCGTTCCCAGGGTGCTTGTTTCCGGTCCATGGAAGACATGGCTTGGCAGTTTGGGCTGGACTGTTCTCATGAGGCACAGGGTCAGACTGATTTGCATATAGCCATGTCTGAAATGGGGTGGCTGAGTGGGCTAAAGAATGGTGATGGATTAAACCCAGATCAGTTGACTGGGGGTGAGTGTTTGATTTGCTCAAACGCTCCGTCCATCATCCCCTTTTGTATCGCTTTGTTTGCCCTAAGTGTGGCAGGGTATGCTCAGACGTGAGTCCCTTGCTCACTTGGCCACTGGATTCAAGATAGCCTGGCTGATGAGGATTATGAATCCGAAACCGGTCCCAGGATGCTTGTTTCCGGTCCATGGAAGACATGGCTTGGCAGTTCGGGCTGGACTGTTCCCATCAGGCACAGGGTCAGACTGATTTGCATATAGCCATGTCTGAAATGGGGTGGCTGAGTGGGCTAAAGAATGGTGATGGATTAAACCCAGATCAGTTGACTGGGGGTGAGTGTTTGATTTGCTCAAACGCTCCGTCCATCATCCCCTTTTGTATCGCTTTGTTTGCCCTAAGTGTGGCAGGGTATGCTCAGACGAGTCCCTTCGTCACTTGGCCACTGGATTCAAAAATGCCTGGCTGATGAGGATTATGAATCTGAAACCGGTCCCAGGATGCTTGTTTCCGGTCCATGGAAGACATGGCTTGGCAGTTTGGGCTGGACTGTTCCCATCAGGCACAGGGTCAGACTGATTTGCATATAGCCATGTCTGAAATGGGGTGGCTGAGTGGGCTAAAGAATGGTGATGGATTAAACCCAGATCAGTTGACAGGGGGTGAGTGTTTGATTTGCTCAAACGCTCCGTTCATCATCCCCTTTTGTATCACTTTGTTTGCCCTAAGTGTGGCAGGGTATGCTCAGACGTGAGTCCCTTGCTCACTTGGCCACTGGATTCAAGATAGCCTGGCTGATGAGGATTATGAATGCGAAACCGGTCCCAGGATGCTTGTTTCCTGTCCATGGAAGACATGGCTTGGCAGTTCGGGCTTGACTGTTCCCATGAGGCACAGGGTCAGACTGATTTGCATAGAGCCATGTCTGAAATGGGGTGGCTGAGTGGGCTAAAGAATGGTGATGGATTAAACCCAGATCAGTTGACTGGGGGTGAGTGTTTGATTTGCTCAAACGCTCCATTCATCATCCCCTTTTGTGTCGCTTTGTTTGCCCTAAGTGTGGCAGGGTATGCTCAGACGTGAGTTCCTTGCTCACTTGGCCACTGGATTCAAGATAGCCTGGCTGATGAGGATTATGAATCCGAAACCGGTCCCAGGATGCTTCTTTCCGGTCCAGGGAAGACATGGCTTGGTAGTTTGGGCTGGACTGTTCTCATGAGGCACAGGGTCAGACTGATTTGCATATAGCCATGTCTGAAATGGGGTGGCTGAGTGGGCTAAAGAATGGTGATGGATTAAACCCAGATCATTTGACTGGGGGTGAGTGTTTGATTTGCTCAAACGCTCCGTCCATCATCCCCTTTTGTATCGCTTTGTTTGCCCTAAGTGTGGCAGGGTATGCTCAGACGTGAGTCCCTTGCTCACTTGGCCACTGTATTCAAGATAGCCTGGCTGATGAGGATTATGAATCCGAAACCGGTCCCAGGATGCTTGTTTCCGGTCCATGGAAGACATGGCTTGGCAGTTCGGGCTGGACTGTTCCCATGCGGCACAGGGTCAGACTGATTTGCATATAGCCATGTCTGAAATGGGGTGGCTGAGTGGGCTAAAGAATGGTGATGGATTAAACCCAGATCAGTTGACTGGGGGTGAGTGTTTGATTTGCTCAAACGCTCCGTCCATCATCCCCTTTTGTATCGCTTTGTTTGCCCTAAGTTTGGCAGGGTATGCTCAGACGAGTCCCCTAGTCACTTGGCCACTGGATTCAAGATAGCCTGGCTGATGAGGATTATGAATCTGAAACCGGTCCCAGGATGCTTGTTTCCGGTCCATGGAAGACATGGCTTGGCAGTTCGGGCTGGACTGTTCCCTTGAGGCACAGGGTCAGACTGATTTGCATATAGCCATGTCTGAAATGGGGTGGCTGAGTGGGCTAAAGAATGGTGATGGATTAAACCCAGATCAGTTGACTGGGGGTGAGTGTTTGATTTGCTCAAACGCTCCGTCCATCATCCCCTTTTGTATCGCTTTATTTGCCCTAAGTGTGGCAGGGTATGCTCAGACGTGAGTCCCTTGCTCACTTGGCCACTGGATTCAAGATAGCCTGGCTGATGAGGATTATGAATCCGAAACCGGTCCCAGGATGCTTGTTTCCGGTCCATGGAAGACATGGCTTGGCAGTTCGGGCTTGACTGTTCCCATGAGGCACAGGGTCAGACTGATTTGCATATAGCCATGTCTGAAATGGGGTGGCTGAGTGGGCTAAAGAATGGTGATGGATTAAACCCAGATCAGTTGACTGAGGGTGAGTGTTTGATTTGCTCAAACGCTCCATTCATCATCCCCTTTTGTGTCGCTTTGTTTGCCCTAAGTGTGGCAGGGTATGCTCAGACGTAAGTTCCTTGCTCACTTGGCCACTGGATTCAAGATAGCCTGGCTGATGAGGATTATGAATCCGAAACCGGTCCCAGGATGCTTCTTTCCGGTCCATGGAAGACATGGCTTGGCAGTTCGGGCTGGACTGTTCCCATGAGGCACAGGGTCAGACTGATTTGCATATAGCCATGTCTGAAATGGGGTGGCTGAGTGGGCTAAAGAATGGTGATGGATTAAACCCAGATCAGTTGACTGGGGGTGAGTGTTTGATTTGCTTAAATGCTCCGTCCATCATCCCCTTTTGTATCGCTTTGTTTGCCCTAAGTGTGGCAGGGTATGCTCAGACGTGAGTCCCCTGCTCACTTGGCCACTGGATTCAAGATAGCCTGGCTGATGAGGATTATGAATCCGAAACCGTTCCCAGGGTGCTTGTTTCTGGTCCAGGGAAGACATGGCTTGGCAGTTTGGGCTGGACTGTTCTCATGAGGCACAGGGTCAGACTGATTTGCATATAGCCATGTCTGAAATGGGGTGGCTGAGTGGGCTAAAGAATGGTGATGGATTAAACCCAGATCAGTTGACTGGGGGTGAGTGTTTGATTTGCTCAAACGCTCCGTCCATCATCCCCTTTTGTATCGCTTTGTTTGCCCTAAGTGTGGCAGGGTATGCTCAGACGTGAGTCCCTTGCTCACTTGGCCACTGGATTCAAGATAGCCTGGCTGATGAAGATTATGAATCCGAAACCGTTCCCAGGGTGCTTGTTTCCGGTCCATGGAAGACATGGCTTGGCAGTTTGGGCTGGACTGTTCTCATGAGGCACAGGGTCAGACTGATTTGCATATATCCATGTCTGAAATGGGGTGGCTGAGTGGGCTAAAGAATGGTGATGGATTAAACCCAGATCAGTTGACTGGGGGTGAGTGTTTGATTTGCTCAAAGGCTCCGTCCATCATCCCCTTTTGTATCGCTTTGTTTGCCCTAAGTGTGGCAGGGTATGCTCAGACGTGAGTCCCTTGCTCACTTGGCCACTGGATTCAAGATAGCCTGGCTGATGAGGATTATGAATCCGAAACCGGTCCCAGGATGCTTGTTTCCGGTCCATGGAAGACATGGCTTGGCAGTTCGGGCTGGACAGTTCCCATGAGGCACAGGGTCAGACTGATTTGCATATAGCCATGTCTGAAATGGGGTGGCTGAGTGGGCTAAAGAATGGTGATGGATTAAACCCAGATCAGTTGACTGGGGGTGAGTGTTTGATTTGCTCAAACGCTCCGTCCATCATCCCCTTTTGTATCGCTTTGTTTGCCCTAAGTGTGGCAGGGTATGCTCAGACGAGTCCCTTCGTCACTTGGCCACTGGATTCAAGAATGCCTGGCTGATGAGGATTATGAATCTGAAACCGGTCCCAGGATGCTTGTTTCCGGTCCATGGAAGACATGGCTTCGCAGTTTGGGCTGGACTGTTCCCATCAGGCACAGGGTCAGACTGATTTGCATATAGCCATGTCTGAAATGGGGTGGCTGAGTGGGCTAAAGAATGGTGATGGATTAAACCCAGATCAGTTGACTGGGGGTGAGTGTTTGATTTGCTCAAACGCTCCGTTCATCATCCCCTTTTGTATCACTTTGTTTGCCCTAAGTGTGGCAGGGTATGCTCAGACGTGAGTCCCTTGCTCACTTGGCCACTGGATTCAAGATAGCCTGGCTGATGAGGATTATGAATCCGAAACCGGTCCCAGGATGCTTGTTTCCTGTCCATGGAAGACATGGCTTGGCAGTTCGGGCTTGACTGTTCCCATGAGGCACAGGGTCAGACTGATTTGCATAGAGCCATGTCTGAAATGGGGTGGCTGAGTGGGCTAAAGAATGGTGATGGATTAAACCCAGATCAGTTGACTGGGGGTGAGTGTTTGATTTGCTCAAACGCTCCATTCATCATCCCCTTTTGTGTCGCTTTGTTTGCCCTAAGTGTGGCAGGGTATGCTCAGACGTGAGTCCCTTGCTCACTTGGCCACTGGATTCAAGATAGCCTGGCTGATGAGGATTATGAATCCGAAACCGGTCCCAGGATGCTTCTTTCCGGTCCAGGGAAGACATGGCTTGGTAGTTTGGGCTGAACTGTTCTCATGAGGCACAGGGTCAGACTGATTTGCATATAGCCATGTCTGAAATGGGGTGGCTGAGTGGGCTAAAGAATGGTGATGGATTAAACCCAGATCAGTTGACTGGGGGTGAGTGTTTGATTTGCTCAAACGCTCCGTCCATCATCCCCTTTTGTATCGCTTTGTTTGCCCTAAGTGTGGCAGGGTATGCTCAGATGTGAGTCCCTTGCTCACTTGGCCACTGGATTGAAGATAGCCTGGCTGATGAAGATTATGAATCCGAAACCGTTCCCAGGGTGCTTGTTTCCGGTCCATGGAAGACATGGCTTGGCAGTTTGGGCTGGACTGTTCTCATGAGGCACAGGGTCAGACTGATTTGCATATAGCCATGTCTGAAATGGGGTGGCTGAGTGGGCTAAAGAATGGTGATGGATTAAACCCAGATCATTTGACTGGGGGTGAGTGTTTGATTTGCTCAAACGCTCCGTCCATCATCCCCTTTTGTATCGCTTTGTTTGCCCTAAGTGTGGCAGGGTATGCTCAGACGTGAGTCCCTTGCTCACTTGGCCACTGGATTCAAGATAGCCTGGCTGATGAGGATTATGAATCCGAAACCGGTCCCAGGATGCTTGTTTCCGGTCCATGGAAGACATGGCTTGGCAGTTCGGGCTGGACTATTCCCATGAGGCACAGGGTCAGACTGATTTGCATATAGCCATGTCTGAAATGGGGTGGCTGAGTGGGCTAAAGAATGGTGATGGATTAAACCCAGATCAGTTGACTGGGGGTGAGTGTTTGATTTGCTCAAACGCTCCGTCCATCATCCCCTTTTGTATCGCTTTGTTTGCCCTAAGTGTGGCAGGGTATGCTCAGACGAGTCCCCTAGTCACTTGGCCACTGGATTCAAGATAGCCTGGCTGATGAGGATTATGAATCTGAAACCGGTCCCAGGATGCTTGTTTCCGGTCCATGGAAGACATGGCTTGGCAGTTCGGGCTGGACTGTTCCCTTGAGGCACAGGGTCAGACTGATTTGCATATAGCCATGTCTGAAATGGGGTGGCTGAGTGGGCTAAAGAATGGTGATGGATTAAACCCAGATCAGTTGACTGGGGGTGAGTGTTTGATTTGCTCAAACGCTCCGTCCATCATCCCCTTTTGTATCGCTTTGTTTGCCCTAAGTGTGGCAGGGTATGGTCAGACGTGAGTCCCTTGCTCACTTGGCCACTGGATTCAAGATAGCCTGGCTAATGAGGATTATGAATCCGAAACCGTTCCCAGGGTGCTTGTTTCCGGTCCATGGAAGACATGGCTTGGCAGTTTGGGCTGGACTGTTCTCATGAGGCACAGGGTCAGACTGATTTGCATATAGCCATGTCTGAAATGGGGTGGCTGAGTGGGCTAAAGAATGGTGATGGATTAAACCCAGATCAGTTGACTGGGGGTGAGTGTTTGATTTGCTCAAACGCTCCGTCCATCATCCCCTTTTGTATCGCTTTGTTTGCCCTAAGTGTGGCAGGGTATGCTCAGACGTGAGTCCCTTGCTCACTTGGCCACTGGATTCAAGATAGCCTGGCTGATGATGATTATGAATCCGAAACCGGTCCCAGGATGCTTGTTTCCGGTCCATGGAAGACATGGCTTGGCAGTTCGGGCTTGACTGTTCCCATGAGGCACAGGGTCAGACTGATTTGCATATAGCCATGTCTGAAATGGGGTGGCTGAGTGGGCTAAAGAATGGTGATGGATTAAACCCAGATCAGTTGACTGAGGGTGAGTGTTTGATTTGCTCAAACGCTCCATTCATCATCCCCTTTTGTGTCGCTTTGTTTGCCCTAAGTGTGGCAGGGTATGCTCAGACGTGAGTCCCTTGCTCACTTGGCCACTGGATTCAAGATAGCCTGGCTGATGAGGATTATGAATCCGAAACCGTTCCCAGGGTGCTTGTTTCCGGTCCATGGAAGACATGGCTTGGCAGTTTGGGCTGGACTGTTCTCATGAGGCACAGGGTCAGACTGATTTGCATATAGCCATGTCTGAAATGGGGTGGCTGAGTGGGCTAAAGAATGGTGATGGATTAAACCCAGATCAGTTGACTGGGGGTGAGTGTTTGATTTGCTCAAACGCTCCGTCCATCATCCCCTTTTGTATCGCTTTATTTGCCCTAAGTGTGGCAGGGTATGCTCAGACGTGAGTCCCTTGCTCACTTGGCCACTGGATTCAAGATAGCCTGGCTGATGAGGATTATGAATCCGAAACCGGTCCCAGGAGGCTTGTTTCCGGTCCATGGAAGACATGGCTTGGCAGTTCGGGCTTGACTGTTCCCATGAGGCACAGGGTCAGACTGATTTGCATAGAGCCATGTCTGAAATGGGGTGGCTGAGTGGGCTAAAGAATGGTGATGGATTAAACCCAGATCAGTTGACTGGGGGTGAGTGTTTGATTTGCTCAAACGCTCCATTCATCATCCCCTTTTGTGTCGCTTTGTTTGCCCTAAGTGTGGCAGGGTATGCTCAGACGTGAGTCCCTTGCTCACTTGGCCACTGGATTCAAGATAGCCTGGCTGATGAGGATTATGAATCCGAAACCGGTCCCAGGATGCTTCTTTCCGGTCCAGGGAAGACATGGCTTGGTAGTTTGGGCTGGACTGTTCTCATGAGGCACAGGGTCAGACTGATTTGCATATAGCCATGTCTAAAATGGGGTGGCTGCATGGGCTAAAGAATGGTGATGGATTAAACCCAGATCAGTTGACTGGGGGTGAGTGTTTGATTTGCTCAAACGCTCCGTCCATCATCCCCTTTTGTATCGCTTTGTTTGCCCTAAGTGTGGCAGGGTATACTCAGACATGAGTCCCTTGCTCACTTGGCCACTGGATTCAAGATAGCCTGGCTGATGAAGATTATGAATCCGAAACCGTTCCCAGGGTGCTTGTTTCCGGTCCATGGAAGACCTGGCTTGGCAGTTTGGGCTGGACTGTTCTCATGAGGCACAGGGTCAGACTGATTTGCATATAGCCATGTCTGAAATAGGGTGGCTGAGTGGGCTAAAGAATGGTGATGGATTAAACCCAGATCATTTGACTGGGGGTGAGTGTTTGATTTGCTCAAACGCTCCGTCCATCATCCCCTTTTGTATCGCTTTGTTTGCCCTAAGTGTGGCAGGGTATGCTCAGACGTGAGTCCCTTGCTCACTTGGCCACTGGATTCAAGATAGCCTGGCTGATGAGGATTATGAATCCGAAACCGGTCCCAGGATGCTTGTTTCCGGTCCATGGAAGACATGGCTTGGCAGTTCAGGCTGGACTGTTCCCATGCGGCACAGGGTCAGACTGATTTGCATATAGCCATGTCTGAAATGGGGTGGCTGAGTGGGCTAAAGAATGGTGATGGATTAAACCCAGATCAGTTGACTGGGGGTGAGTGTTTGATTTGCTCAAATGCTCCGTCCATCATCCCCTTTTGTATCGCTTTGTTTGCCCTAAGTGTGGCAGGGTATGCTCAGACGAGTCCCCTAGTCACTTGGCCACTGGATTCAAGATAGCCTGGCTGATGAGGATTATGAATCTGAAACCGGTCCCAGGATGCTTGTTTCCGGTCCATGGAAGACATGGCTTGGCAGTTCGGGCTGGACTGTTCCCTTGAGGCACAGGGTCAGACTGATTTGCATATAGCCATGTCTGAAATGGGGTGGCTGAGTGGGCTAAAGAATGGTGATGGATTAAACCCAGATCAGTTGACTGGGGGTGAGTGTTTGATTTGCTCAAACGCTCCGTCCATCATCCCCTTTTGTATCGCTTTATTTGCCCTAAGTGTGGCAGGGTATGCTCAGACGTGAGTCCCTTGCTCACTTGGCCACTAGATTCAAGATAGCCTGGCTGATGAGGATTATGAATCCGAAACCGGTCCCAGGATGCTTGTTTCCGGTCCATGGAAGACATGGCTTGGCAGTTCGGGCTTGACTGTTCCCATGAGGCACAGGGTCAGACTGATTTGCATATAGCCATGTCTGAAATGGGGTGGCTGAGTGGGCTAAAGAATGGTGATGGATTAAACCCAGATCAGTTGACTGAGGGTGAGTGTTTGATTTGCTCAAACGCTCCATTCATCATCCCCTTTTGTGTTGCTTTGTTTGCCCTAAGTGTGGCAGGGTATGCTCAGACGTACGTTCCTTGCTCACTTGGCCACTGGATTCAAGATAGCCTGGCTGATGAGGATTATGAATCCGAAACCGGTCCCAGGATGCTTCTTTCCGGTCCATGGAAGACATGGCTTGGCAGTTCGGGCTGGACTGTTCCCATGAGGGACAGGGTCAGACTGATTTGCATATAGCCATGTCTGAAATGGGGTGGCTGAGTGGGCTAAAGAATGGTGATGGATTAAACCCAGATCAGTTGACTGGGGGTGAGTGTTTGATTTGCTTAAATGCTCCGTCCATCATCCCCTTTTGTATCGCTTTGTTTGCCCTAAGTGTGGCAGGGTATGCTCAGACGTGAGTCCCCTGCTCACTTGGCCACTGGATTCAAGATAGCCTGGCTGATGAGGATTATGAATCCGAAACCGTTCCCAGGGTGCTTGTTTCCGGTCCAGGGAAGACATGGCTTGGCAGTTTGGGCTGGACTGTTCTCATGAGGCACAGGGTCAGACTGATTTGCATATAGCCATGTCTGAAATGGGGTGGCTGAGTGGGCTAAAGAATGGTGATGGATTAAACCCAGATCATTTGACTGGGGGTGAGTGTTTGATTTGCTCAAACGCTCCGTCCATCATCCCCTTTTGTATCGCTTTGTTTGCCCTAAGTGTGGCAGGGTATGCTCAGACGTGAGTCCCTTGCTCACTTGGCCACTGGATTCAAGATAGCCTGGCTGATGAAGATTATGAATCCGAAACCGTTCCCAGGGTGCTTGTTTCCGGTCCATGGAAGACATGGCTTGGCAGTTTGGGCTGGACTGTTCTCATGAGGCACAGGGTCAGACTGATTTGCATATAGCCATGTCTGAAATGGGGTGGCTGAGTGGGCTAAAGAATGGTGATGGATTAAACCCAGATCAGTTGACTGGGGGTGAGTGTTTGATTTGCTCAAAGGCTCCGTCCATCATCCCCTTTTGTATCGCTTTGTTTGCCCTAAGTGTGGCAGGGTATGCTCAGACGTGAGTCCCTTGCTCACTTGGCCACTGGATTCAAGATAGCCTGGCTGATGAGGATTATGAATCCGAAACCGGTCCCAGGATGCTTGTTTCCGGTCCATGGAAGACATGGCTTGGCAGTTCGGGCTGGACTGTTCCCATCAGGCACAGGGTCAGACTGATTTGCATATAGCCATGTCTGAAATGGGGTGGCTGAGTGGGCTAAAGAATGGTGATGGATTAAACCCAGATCAGTTGACTGGGGGTGAGTGTTTGATTTGCTCAAACGCTCCGTCCATCATCCCCTTTTGTATCGCTTTGTTTGCCCTAAGTGTGGCAGGGTATGCTCAGACGAGTCCCTTCGTCACTTGGCCACTGGATTCAAAAATGCCTGGCTGATGAGGATTATGAATCTGAAACCGGTCCCAGGATGCTTGTTTCCGGTCCATGGAAGACATGGCTTGGCAGTTTGGGCTGGACTGTTCCCATCAGGCACAGGGTCAGACTGATTTGCATATAGCCATGTCTGAAATGGGGTGGCTGAGTGGGCTAAAGAATGGTGATGGATTAAACCCAGATCATTTGACTGGGGGTGAGTGTTTGATTTGCTCAAACGCTCCGTCCATCATCCCCTTTTGTATCGCTTTGTTTGCCCTAAGTGTGGCAGGGTATGCTCAGACGTGAGTCCCTTGCTCACTTGGCCACTGTATTCAAGATAGCCTGGCTGATGAGGATTATGAATCCGAAACCGGTCCCAGGATGCTTGTTTCCGGTCCATGGAAGACATGGCTTGGCAGTTCGGGCTGGACTGTTCCCATGCGGCACAGGGTCAGGCTGATTTGCATATAGCCATGTCTGAAATGGGGTGGCTGAGTGGGCTAAAGAATGGTGATGGATTAAACCCAGATCAGTTGACTGGGGGTGAGTGTTTGATTTGCTCAAACGCTCCGTCCATCATCCCCTTTTGTATCGCTTTGTTTGCCCTAAGTTTGGCAGGGTATGCTCAGACGAGTCCCCTAGTCACTTGGCCACTGGATTCAAGATAGCCTGGCTGATGAGGATTATGAATCTGAAACCGGTCCCAGGATGCTTGTTTCCGGTCCATGGAAGACATGGCTTGGCAGTTCGGGCTGGACTGTTCCCTTGAGGCACAGGGTCAGACTGATTTGCATATAGCCATGTCTGAAATGGGGTGGCTGAGTGGGCTAAAGAATGGTGATGGATTAAACCCAGATCAGTTGACTGGGGGTGAGTGTTTGATTTGCTCAAACGCTCCGTCCATCATCCCCTTTTGTATCGCTTTATTTGCCCTAAGTGTGGCAGGGTATGCTCAGACGTGAGTCCCTTGCTCACTTGGCCACTGGATTCAAGATAGCCTGGCTGATGAGGATTATGAATCCGAAACCGGTCCCAGGATGCTTGTTTCCGGTCCATGGAAGACATGGCTTGGCAGTTCGGGCTTGACTGTTCCCATGAGGCACAGGGTCAGACTGATTTGCATATAGCCATGTCTGAAATGGGGTGGCTGAGTGGGCTAAAGAATGGTGATGGATTAAACCCAGATCAGTTGACTGAGGGTGAGTGTTTGATTTGCTCAAACGCTCCATTCATCATCCCCTTTTGTGTCGCTTTGTTTGCCCTAAGTGTGGCAGGGTATGCTCAGACGTAAGTTCCTTGCTCACTTGGCCACTGGATTCAAGATAGCCTGGCTGATGAGGATTATGAATCCGAAACCGGTCCCAGGATGCTTCTTTCCGGTCCATGGAAGACATGGCTTGGCAGTTCGGGCTGGACTGTTCCCATGAGGCACAGGGTCAGACTGATTTGCATATAGCCATGTCTGAAATGGGGTGGCTGAGTGGGCTAAAGAATGGTGATGGATTAAACCCAGATCAGTTGACTGGGGGTGAGTGTTTGATTTGCTTAAATGCTCCGTCCATCATCCCCTTTTGTATCGCTTTGTTTGCCCTAAGTGTGGCAGGGTATGCTCAGACGTGAGTCCCCTGCTCACTTGGCCACTGGATTCAAGATAGCCTGGCTGATGAGGATTATGAATCCGAAACCGTTCCCAGGGTGCTTGTTTCCGGTCCAGGGAAGACATGGCTTGGCAGTTTGGGCTGGACTGTTCTCATGAGGCACAGGGTCAGACTGATTTGCATATAGCCATGTCTGAAATGGGGTGGCTGAGTGGGCTAAAGAATGGTGATGGATTAAACCCAGATCAGTTGACTGGGGGTGAGTGTTTGATTTGCTCAAACGCTCCGTCCATCATCCCCTTTTGTATCGCTTTGTTTGCCCTAAGTGTGGCAGGGTATGCTCAGACGTGAGTCCCTTGCTCACTTGGCCACTGGATTCAAGATAGCCTGGCTGATGAAGATTATGAATCCGAAACCGTTCCCAGGGTGCTTGTTTCCGGTCCATGGAAGACATGGCTTGGCAGTTTGGGCTGGACTGTTCTCATGAGGCACAGGGTCAGACTGATTTGCATATATCCATGTCTGAAATGGGGTGGCTGAGTGGGCTAAAGAATGGTGATGGATTAAACCCAGATCAGTTGACTGGGGGTGAGTGTTTGATTTGCTCAAAGGCTCCGTCCATCATCCCCTTTTGTATCGCTTTGTTTGCCCTAAGTGTGGCAGGGTATGCTCAGACGTGAGTCCCTTGCTCACTTGGCCACTGGATTCAAGATAGCCTGGCTGATGAGGATTATGAATCCGAAACCGGTCCCAGGATGCTTGTTTCCGGTCCATGGAAGACATGGCTTGGCAGTTCGGGCTGGACAGTTCCCATGAGGCACAGGGTCAGACTGATTTGCATATAGCCATGTCTGAAATGGGGTGGCTGAGTGGGCTAAAGAATGGTGATGGATTAAACCCAGATCAGTTGACTGGGGGTGAGTGTTTGATTTGCTCAAACGCTCCGTCCATCATCCCCTTTTGTATCGCTTTGTTTGCCCTAAGTGTGGCAGGGTATGCTCAGACGAGTCCCTTCGTCACTTGGCCACTGGATTCAAGAATGCCTGGCTGATGAGGATTATGAATCTGAAACCGGTCCCAGGATGCTTGTTTCCAGTCCATGGAAGACATGGCTTCGCAGTTTGGGCTGGACTGTTCCCATCAGGCACAGGGTCAGACTGATTTGCATATAGCCATGTCTGAAATGGGGTGGCTGAGTGGGCTAAAGAATGGTGATGGATTAAACCCAGATCAGTTGACTGGGGGTGAGTGTTTGATTTGCTCAAACGCTCCGTTCATCATCCCCTTTTGTATCACTTTGTTTGCCCTAAGTGTGGCAGGGTATGCTCAGACGTGAGTCCCTTGCTCACTTGGCCACTGGATTCAAGATAGCCTGGCTGATGAGGATTATGAATCCGAAACCGGTCCCAGGATGCTTGTTTCCTGTCCATGGAAGACATGGCTTGGCAGTTCGGGCTTGACTGTTCCCATGAGGCACAGGGTCAGACTGATTTGCATAGAGCCATGTCTGAAATCGGGTGGCTGAGTGGGCTAAAGAATGGTGATGGATTAAACCCAGATCAGTTGACTGGGGGTGAGTGTTTGATTTGCTCAAACGCTCCATTCATCATCCCCTTTTGTGTCGCTTTGTTTGCCCTAAGTGTGGCAGGGTATGCTCAGACGTGAGTCCCTTGCTCACTTGGCCACTGGATTCAAGATAGCCTGGCTGATGAGGATTATGAATCCGAAACCGGTCCCAGGATGCTTCTTTCCGGTCCAGGGAAGACATGGCTTGGTAGTTTGGGCTGAACTGTTCTCATGAGGCACAGGGTCAGACTGATTTGCATATAGCCATGTCTGAAATGGGGTGGCTGAGTGGGCTAAAGAATGGTGATGGATTAAACCCAGATCAGTTGACTGGGGGTGAGTGTTTGATTTGCTCAAACGCTCCGTCCATCATCCCCTTTTGTATCGCTTTGTTTGCCCTAAGTGTGGCAGGGTATGCTCAGATGTGAGTCCCTTGCTCACTTGGCCACTGGATTGAAGATAGCCTGGCTGATGAAGATTATGAATCCGAAACCGTTCCCAGGGTGCTTGTTTCCGGTCCATGGAAGACATGGCTTGGCAGTTTGGGCTGGACTGTTCTCATGAGGCACAGGGTCAGACTGATTTGCATATAGCCATGTCTGAAATGGGGTGGCTGAGTGGGCTAAAGAATGGTGATGGATTAAACCCAGATCATTTGACTGGGGGTGAGTGTTTGATTTGCTCAAACGCTCCGTCCATCATCCCCTTTTGTATCGCTTTGTTTGCCCTAAGTGTGGCAGGGTATGCTCAGACGTGAGTCCCTTGCTCACTTGGCCACTGGATTCAAGATAGCCTGGCTGATGAGGATTATGAATCCGAAACCGGTCCCAGGATGCTTGTTTCCGGTCCATGGAAGACATGGCTTGGCAGTTCGGGCTGGACTATTCCCATGAGGCACAGGGTCAGACTGATTTGCATATAGCCATGTCTGAAATGGGGTGGCTGAGTGGGCTAAAGAATGGTGATGGATTAAACCCAGATCAGTTGACTGGGGGTGAGTGTTTGATTTGCTCAAACGCTCCGTCCATCATCCCCTTTTGTATCGCTTTGTTTGCCCTAAGTGTGGCAGGGTATGCTCAGACGAGTCCCCTAGTCACTTGGCCACTGGATTCAAGATAGCCTGGCTGATGAGGATTATGAATCTGAAACCGGTCCCAGGATGCTTGTTTCCGGTCCATGGAAGACATGGCTTGGCAGTTCGGGCTGGACTGTTCCCTTGAGGCACAGGGTCAGACTGATTTGCATATAGCCATGTCTGAAATGGGGTGGCTGAGTGGGCTAAAGAATGGTGATGGATTAAACCCAGATCAGTTGACTGGGGGTGAGTGTTTGATTTGCTCAAACGCTCCGTCCATCATCCCCTTTTGTATCGCTTTGTTTGCCCTAAGTGTGGCAGGGTATGGTCAGACGTGAGTCCCTTGCTCACTTGGCCACTGGATTCAAGATAGCCTGGCTAATGAGGATTATGAATCCGAAACCGTTCCCAGGGTGCTTGTTTCCGGTCCATGGAAGACATGGCTTGGCAGTTTGGGCTGGACTGTTCTCATGAGGCACAGGGTCAGACTGATTTGCATATAGCCATGTCTGAAATGGGGTGGCTGAGTGGGCTAAAGAATGGTGATGGATTAAACCCAGATCAGTTGACTGGGGGTGAGTGTTTGATTTGCTCAAACGCTCCGTCCATCATCCCCTTTTGTATCGCTTTGTTTGCCCTAAGTGTGGCAGGGTATGCTCAGACGTGAGTCCCTTGCTCACTTGGCCACTGGATTCAAGATAGCCTGGCTGATGATGATTATGAATCCGAAACCGGTCCCAGGATGCTTGTTTCCGGTCCATGGAAGACATGGCTTGGCAGTTCGGGCTTGACTGTTCCCATGAGGCACAGGGTCAGACTGATTTGCATATAGCCATGTCTGAAATGGGGTGGCTGAGTGGGCTAAAGAATGGTGATGGATTAAACCCAGATCAGTTGACTGAGGGTGAGTGTTTGATTTGCTCAAACGCTCCATTCATCATCCCCTTTTGTGTCGCTTTGTTTGCCCTAAGTGTGGCAGGGTATGCTCAGACGTGAGTCCCTTGCTCACTTGGCCACTGGATTCAAGATAGCCTGGCTGATGAGGATTATGAATCCGAAACCGTTCCCAGGGTGCTTGTTTCCGGTCCATGGAAGACATGGCTTGGCAGTTTGGGCTGGACTGTTCTCATGAGGCACAGGGTCAGACTGATTTGCATATAGCCATGTCTGAAATGGGGTGGCTGAGTGGGCTAAAGAATGGTGATGGATTAAACCCAGATCAGTTGACTGGGGGTGAGTGTTTGATTTGCTCAAACGCTCCGTCCATCATCCCCTTTTGTATCGCTTTATTTGCCCTAAGTGTGGCAGGGTATGCTCAGACGTGAGTCCCTTGCTCACTTGGCCACTGGATTCAAGATAGCCTGGCTGATGAGGATTATGAATCCGAAACCGGTCCCAGGAGGCTTGTTTCCGGTCCATGGAAGACATGGCTTGGCAGTTCGGGCTTGACTGTTCCCATGAGGCACAGGGTCAGACTGATTTGCATAGAGCCATGTCTGAAATGGGGTGGCTGAGTGGGCTAAAGAATGGTGATGGATTAAACCCAGATCAGTTGACTGGGGGTGAGTGTTTGATTTGCTCAAACGCTCCATTCATCATCCCCTTTTGTGTCGCTTTGTTTGCCCTAAGTGTGGCAGGGTATGCTCAGACGTGAGTCCCTTGCTCACTTGGCCACTGGATTCAAGATAGCCTGGCTGATGAGGATTATGAATCCGAAACCGGTCCCAGGATGCTTCTTTCCGGTCCAGGGAAGACATGGCTTGGTAGTTTGGGCTGGACTGTTCTCATGAGGCACAGGGTCAGACTGATTTGCATATAGCCATGTCTAAAATGGGGTGGCTGCATGGGCTAAAGAATGGTGATGGATTAAACCCAGATCAGTTGACTGGGGGTGAGTGTTTGATTTGCTCAAACGCTCCGTCCATCATCCCCTTTTGTATCGCTTTGTTTGCCCTAAGTGTGGCAGGGTATACTCAGACATGAGTCCCTTGCTCACTTGGCCACTGGATTCAAGATAGCCTGGCTGATGAAGATTATGAATCCGAAACCGTTCCCAGGGTGCTTGTTTCCGGTCCATGGAAGACCTGGCTTGGCAGTTTGGGCTGGACTGTTCTCATGAGGCACAGGGTCAGACTGATTTGCATATAGCCATGTCTGAAATAGGGTGGCTGAGTGGGCTAAAGAATGGTGATGGATTAAACCCAGATCATTTGACTGGGGGTGAGTGTTTGATTTGCTCAAACGCTCCGTCCATCATCCCCTTTTGTATCGCTTTGTTTGCCCTAAGTGTGGCAGGGTATGCTCAGACGTGAGTCCCTTGCTCACTTGGCCACTGGATTCAAGATAGCCTGGCTGATGAGGATTATGAATCCGAAACCGGTCCCAGGATGCTTGTTTCCGGTCCATGGAAGACATGGCTTGGCAGTTCAGGCTGGACTGTTCCCATGCGGCACAGGGTCAGACTGATTTGCATATAGCCATGTCTGAAATGGGGTGGCTGAGTGGGCTAAAGAATGGTGATGGATTAAACCCAGATCAGTTGACTGGGGGTGAGTGTTTGATTTGCTCAAATGCTCCGTCCATCATCCCCTTTTGTATCGCTTTGTTTGCCCTAAGTGTGGCAGGGTATGCTCAGACGAGTCCCCTAGTCACTTGGCCACTGGATTCAAGATAGCCTGGCTGATGAGGATTATGAATCTGAAACCGGTCCCAGGATGCTTGTTTCCGGTCCATGGAAGACATGGCTTGGCAGTTCGGGCTGGACTGTTCCCTTGAGGCACAGGGTCAGACTGATTTGCATATAGCCATGTCTGAAATGGGGTGGCTGAGTGGGCTAAAGAATGGTGATGGATTAAACCCAGATCAGTTGACTGGGGGTGAGTGTTTGATTTGCTCAAACGCTCCGTCCATCATCCCCTTTTGTATCGCTTTATTTGCCCTAAGTGTGGCAGGGTATGCTCAGACGTGAGTCCCTTGCTCACTTGGCCACTAGATTCAAGATAGCCTGGCTGATGAGGATTATGAATCCGAAACCGGTCCCAGGATGCTTGTTTCCGGTCCATGGAAGACATGGCTTGGCAGTTCGGGCTTGACTGTTCCCATGAGGCACAGGGTCAGACTGATTTGCATATAGCCATGTCTGAAATGGGGTGGCTGAGTGGGCTAAAGAATGGTGATGGATTAAACCCAGATCAGTTGACTGAGGGTGAGTGTTTGATTTGCTCAAACGCTCCATTCATCATCCCCTTTTGTGTTGCTTTGTTTGCCCTAAGTGTGGCAGGGTATGCTCAGACGTACGTTCCTTGCTCACTTGGCCACTGGATTCAAGATAGCCTGGCTGATGAGGATTATGAATCCGAAACCGGTCCCAGGATGCTTCTTTCCGGTCCATGGAAGACATGGCTTGGCAGTTCGGGCTGGACTGTTCCCATGAGGCACAGGGTCAGACTGATTTGCATATAGCCATGTCTGAAATGGGGTGGCTGAGTGGGCTAAAGAATGGTGATGGATTAAACCCAGATCAGTTGACTGGGGGTGAGTGTTTGATTTGCTTAAATGCTCCGTCCATCATCCCCTTTTGTATCGCTTTGTTTGCCCTAAGTGTGGCAGGGTATGCTCAGACGTGAGTCCCCTGCTCACTTGGCCACTGGATTCAAGATAGCCTGGCTGATGAGGATTATGAATCCGAAACCGTTCCCAGGGTGCTTGTTTCCGGTCCAGGGAAGACATGGCTTGGCAGTTTGGGCTGGACTGTTCTCATGAGGCACAGGGTCAGACTGATTTGCATATAGCCATGTCTGAAATGGGGTGGCTGAGTGGGCTAAAGAATGGTGATGGATTAAACCCAGATCATTTGACTGGGGGTGAGTGTTTGATTTGCTCAAACGCTCCGTCCATCATCCCCTTTTGTATCGCTTTGTTTGCCCTAAGTGTGGCAGGGTATGCTCAGACGTGAGTCCCTTGCTCACTTGGCCACTGGATTCAAGATAGCCTGGCTGATGAAGATTATGAATCCGAAACCGTTCCCAGGGTGCTTGTTTCCGGTCCATGGAAGACATGGCTTGGCAGTTTGGGCTGGACTGTTCTCATGAGGCACAGGGTCAGACTGATTTGCATATAGCCATGTCTGAAATGGGGTGGCTGAGTGGGCTAAAGAATGGTGATGGATTAAACCCAGATCAGTTGACTGGGGGTGAGTGTTTGATTTGCTCAAAGGCTCCGTCCATCATCCCCTTTTGTATCGCTTTGTTTGCCCTAAGTGTGGCAGGGTATGCTCAGACGTGAGTCCCTTGCTCACTTGGCCACTGGATTCAAGATAGCCTGGCTGATGAGGATTATGAATCCGAAACCGGTCCCAGGATGCTTGTTTCCGGTCCATGGAAGACATGGCTTGGCAGTTCGGGCTGGACTGTTCCCATCAGGCACAGGGTCAGACTGATTTGCATATAGCCATGTCTGAAATGGGGTGGCTGAGTGGGCTAAAGAATGGTGATGGATTAAACCCAGATCAGTTGACTGGGGGTGAGTGTTTGATTTGCTCAAACGCTCCGTCCATCATCCCCTTTTGTATCGCTTTGTTTGCCCTAAGTGTGGCAGGGTATGCTCAGACGAGTCCCTTCGTCACTTGGCCACTGGATTCAAAAATGCCTGGCTGATGAGGATTATGAATCTGAAACCGGTCCCAGGATGCTTGTTTCCGGTCCATGGAAGACATGGCTTGGCAGTTTGGGCTGGACTGTTCCCATCAGGCACAGGGTCAGACTGATTTGCATATAGCCATGTCTGAAATGGGGTGGCTGAGTGGGCTAAAGAATGGTGATGGATTAAACCCAGATCAGTTGACTGGGGGTGAGTGTTTGATTTGCTCAAACGCTCCGTTCATCATCCCCTTTTGTATCACTTTGTTTGCCCTAAGTGTGGCAGGGTATGCTCAGACGTGAGTCCCTTGCTCACTTGGCCACTGGATTCAAGATAGCCTGGCTGATGAGGATTATGAATCCGAAACCGTTCCCAGAGTGCTTGTTTCCGGTCCAGGGAAGACATGGCTTGCCAGTTTGGGCTGGACTGTTCTCATGAGGCACAGGGTCAGACTGATTTGCATATAGCCATGTCTGAAATGGGGTGGCCGAGTGGGCTAAAGAATGGTGATGGATTAAACCCAGATCAGTTGACTGGGGGTGAGTGTTTGATTTGCTCAAACGCTCCGTCCATCATCCCCTTTTGTATCGCTTTGTTTGCCCTAAGTGTGGCAGGGTATGCTCAGACGTGAGTCCCTTGCTCACTTGGCCACTGGATTCAAGATAGCCTGGCTGATGAAGATTATGAATCCGAAACCGTTCCCAGGGTGCTTGTTTCCGGTCCATGGAAGACATGGCTTGGCAGTTTGGGCTGGACTGTTCTCATGAGGCACAGGGTCAGACTGATTTGCATATAGCCATGTCTGAAATGGGGTGGCTGAGTGGGCTAAAGAATGGTGATGGATTAAACCCAGATCAGTTGACTGGGGGTGAGTGTTTGATTTGCTCAAACGCTCCGTCCATCATCCCCTTTTGTATCGCTTTGTTTGCCCTAAATGTGGCAGGGTATGCTCAGACGTGAGTCCCTTGCTCACTTGGCCACTGGATTCAAGATAGCCTGGCTGATGAGGATTATGAATCTGAAACCGGTCCCAGGATGCTTGTTTCCGGTCCATGGAAGACATGGCTTGGCAGTTCGGGCTGGACTGTTCCCATCAGGCACAGGGTCAGACTGATTTGCATATAGCCATGTCTGAAATGGGGTGGCTGAGTGGGCTAAAGAATGGTGATGGATTAAACCCAGATCAGTTGACTGGGGGTGAGTGTTTGATTTGCTCAAACGCTCCGTCCATCATCCCCTTTTGTATCGCTTTGTTTGCCCTAAGTGTGGCAGGGTATGCTCAGACGTGAGTCCCTTGCTCACTTGGCCACTGGATTCAAGATAGCCTGGCTGATGAAGATTATGAATCCGAAACCGGTCCCAGGATGCTTGTTTCCGGTCCATGGAAGACATGGCTTGGCAGTTCGGGCTGGACTGTTCCCATGAGGCACAGGGTCAGACTGATTTGCATATAGCCATGTCTGAAATGGGGTGGCTGAGTGGGCTAAAGAATGGTGATGGATTAAACCCAGATCAGTTGACTGGGGGTGAGTGTTTGATTTGCTCAAACGCTCCGTCCATCATCCCCTTTTGTATCGCTTTGTTTGCCCTAAGTGTGGTAGGGTATGCTCAGACGAGTCCCCTAGTCACTTGGCCACTGGATTCAAGATAGCCTGGCTGATGAGGATTATGAATCTGAAACCGGTCCCAGGATGCTTGTTTCCGGTCCATGGAAGACATGGCTTGGCAGTTCGGGCTGGACTGTTCCCTTGAGGCACAGGGTCAGACTGATTTGCATATAGCCATGTCTGAAATGGGGTGGCTGAGTGGGCTAAAGAATGGTGATGGATTAAACCCAGATCAGTTGACTGAGGGTGAGTGTTTGATTTGCTCAAACGCTCCATTCATCATCCCCTTTTGTGTCGCTTTGTTTGCCCTAAGTGTGGCAGGGTATGCTCAGACGTGAGTTCCTTGCTCACTTGGCCACTGGATTCAAGATAGCCTGGCTGATGAGGATTATGAATCCGAAACCGGTCCCAGGATGCTTCTTTCCGGTCCATGGAAGACATGGCTTGGCAGTTCGGGCTGGACTGTTCCCATGAGGCACAGGGTCAGACTGATTTGCATATAGCCATGTCTGAAATGGGGTGGCTGAGTGGGCTAAAGAATGGTGATGGATTAAACCCAGATCAGTTGACTGGGGGTGAGTGTTTGATTTGCTTAAATGCTCCGTCCATCATCCCCTTTTGTATCGCTTTGTTTGCCCTAAGTGTGGCAGGGTATGCTCAGACGTGAGTCCCCTGCTCACTTGGCCACTGGATTCAAGATAGCCTGGCTGATGAGGATTATGAATCCGAAACCGGTCCCAGGATGCTTGTTTCCGGTCCATGGAAGATATGGCTTGGCAGTTTGGGCTGGACTGTTCTCATGAGGCACAGGGTCAGACTGATTTGCATATAGCCATGTCTGAAATGGGGTGGCCGAGTGGGCTAAAGAATGGTGATGGATTAAACCCAGATCAGTTGACTGGGGGTGAGTGTTTGATTTGCTCAAACGCTCCGTCCATCATCCCCTTTTGTATCGCTTTGTTTGCCCTAAGTGTGGCAGGGTATGCTCAGACGTGAGTCCCTTGCTCACTTGGCCACTGGAGTCAAGATAGCCTGGCTGATGAAGATTATGAATCCGAAACCGTTCCCAGGGTGCTTGTTTCCGGTCCATGGAAGACATGGCTTGGCAGTTTGGGCTGGACTGTTCTCATGAGGCACAGGGTCAGACTGATTTGCATATAGCCATGTCTGAAATGGGGTGGCTGAGTGGGCTAAAGAATGGTGATGGATTAAACCCAGATCAGTTGACTGGGGGTGAGTGTTTGATTTGCTCAAACGCTCCGTCCATCATCCCTTTTTGTATCGCTTTGTTTGTCCTAAGTGTGGCAGGGTATGCTCAGACGTGAGTCCCTTGCTCACTTGGCCACTGGATTCAAGATAGCCTGGCTGATGAGGATTATAAATCCGAAACCGGTCCCAGGATGCTTGTTTCCGGTCCATGGAAGACATGGCTTGGCAGTTCGGGCTGGACTGTTCCCATGAGGCACAGGGTCAGACTGATTTGCATATAGCCATGTCTGAAATGGGGTGGCTGAGTGGGCTAAAGAATGGTGATGGATTAAACCCAGATCAGTTGACTGGGGGTGAGTGTTTGATTTGCTCAAACGCTCCGTCCATCATCCCCTTTTGTATCGCTTTGTTTGCCCTAAGTGTGGCAGGGTATGCTCAGACGAGTACCTTCGTCACTTGGCCACTGGATTCAAGAATGCCTGGCTGATGAGGATTATGAATCTGAAACCGGTCCCAGGATGCTTGTTTCCGGTCCATGGAAGACATGGCTTGGCAGTTCGGGCTGGACTGTTCCCATCAGGCACAGGGTCAGACTGATTTGCATATAGCCATGTCTGAAATGGGGTGGCTGAGTGGGCTAAAGAATGGTGATGGATTAAACCCAGATCAGTTGACTGGGGGTGAGTGTTTGATTTGCTCAAACGCTCCGTCCATCATCCCCTTTTGTATCGCTTTGTTTGCCCTAAGTGTGGCAGGGTATGCTCAGACGTGAGTCCCTTGCTCACTTGGCCACTGGATTCAAGATAGCCTGGCTGATGAAGATTATGAATCCGAAACCGGTCCCAGGATGCTTGTTTCCGGTCCATGGAAGACATGGCTTGGCAGTTCGGGCTGGACTGTTCCCATGAGGCACAGGGTCAGACTGATTTGCATATAGCCATGTCTGAAATGGGGTGGCTGAGTGGGCTAAAGAATGGTGATGGATTAAACCCAGATCAGTTGACTGGGGGTGAGTGTTTGATTTGCTCAAACGCTCCGTCCATCATCCCCTTTTGTATCGCTTTGTTTGCCCTAAGTGTGGTAGGGTATGCTCAGACGAGTCCCCTAGTCACTTGGCCACTGGATTCAAGATAGCCTGGCTGATGAGGATTATGAATCTGAAAACGGTCCCAGGATGCTTGTTTCCGGTCCATGGAAGACATGGCTTGGCAGTTCGGGCTGGACTGTTCCCTTGAGGCACAGGGTCAGACTGATTTGCATATAGCCATGTCTGAAATGGGGTGGCTGAGTGGGCTAAAGAATGGTGATGGATTAAACCCAGATCAGTTGACTGGGGGTGAGTGTTTGATTTGCTCAAACGCTCCATCCATCATCCCCTTTTGTATCGCTTTATTTGCCCTAAGTGTGGCAGGGTATGCTCAGACGTGAGTCCCTTGCTCACTTGGCCACTGGATTCAAGATAGCCTGGCTGATGAGGATTATGAATCCGAAACCGGTCCGAGGATGCTTGTTTCCGGTCCATGGAAGACATGGCTTGGCAGTTCGGGCCTGACTGTTCCCAAGAGGCACAGGGTCAGACTGATTTGCATATAGCCATGTCTGAAATGGGGTGGCTGAGTGGGCTAAAGAATGGTGATGGATTAAACCCAGATCAGTTGACTGAGGGTGAGTGTTTGATTTGCTCAAACGCTCCATTCATCATCCCCTTTTGTGTCGCTTTGTTTGCCCTAAGTGTGGCAGGGTATGCTCAGACGTGAGTTCCTTGCTCACTTGGCCACTGGATTCAAGATAGCCTGGCTGATGAGGATTATGAATCCGAAACCGGTCCCAGGATGCTTCTTTCCGGTCCATGGAAGACATGGCTTGGCAGTTCGGGCTGGACTGTTCCCATGAGGCACAGGGTCAGACTGATTTGCATATAGCCATGTCTGAAATGGGGTGGCTGAGTGGGCTAAAGAATGGTGATGGATTAAACCCAGATCAGTTGACTGGGGGTGAGTGTTTGATTTGCTTAAATGCTTTGTCCATCATCCCCTTTTGTATCGCTTTGTTTGCCCTAAGTGTGGCAGGGTATGCTCAGACGTGAGTCCCCTGCTCACTTGGCCACTGGATTCAAGATAGCCTGGCTGATGAGGATTATGAATCCGAAACCGTTCCCAGGGTGCTTGTTTCCGGTCCAGGGAAGACATGGCTTGGCAGTTTGGGCTGGACTGTTCTCATGAGGCACAGGGTCAGACTGATTTGCATATAGCCATGTCTGAAATGGGGTGGCTGAGTGGGCTAAAGAATGGTGATGGATTAAACCCAGATCAGTTGACTGGGGGTGAGTGTTTGATTTGCTCAAACGCTCCGTCCATCATCCCCTTTTGTATCGCTTTGTTTGCCCTAAGTGTGGCAGGGTATGCTCAGACGTGAGTTCCTTGCTCACTTGGCCACTGGATTCAAGATAGCCTGGCTGATGAGGATTATGAATCCGAAACCGGTCCCAGGATGCTTCTTTCCGGTCCATGGAAGACATGGCTTGGCAGTTCGGGCTGGACTGTTCCCATGAGGCACAGGGTCAGACTGATTTGCATATAGCCATGTCTGAAATGGGTTGGCTGAGTGGGCTAAAGAATGGTGATGGATTAAACCCAGATCAGTTGACTGGGGGTGAGTGTTTGATTTGCTTAAATGCTCCGTCCATCATCCCCTTTTGTATCGCTTTGTTTGCCCTAAGTGTGGCAGGGTATGCTCAGACGTGAGTCCCCTGCTCACTTGGCCACTGGATTCAAGATAGCCTGGCTGATGAGGATTATGAATCCGAAACCTTTCCCAGGGTGCTTGTTTCCGGTCCAGGGAAGACATGGCTTGGCAGTTTGGGCTGGACTGTTCTCATGAGGCACAGGGTCAGACTGATTTGCATATAGCCATGTCTGAAATGGGGTGGCTGAGTGGGCTAAAGAATGGTAATGGATTAAACCCAGATCAGTTGACTGGGGGTGAGTGTTTGATTTGCTCAAACGCTCCGTCCATCATCCCCTTTTGTATCGCTTTGTTTGCCCTACGTGTGGCAGGGTATGCTCAGACGTGAGTCCCTTGCTCACTTGGCCACTGGATTCAAGATAGCCTGGCTGATGAAGATTATGAATCCGAAACCGTTCCCAGGGTGCTTGTTTCCGGTCCATGGAAGACATGGCTTGGCAGTTTGGGCTGGACTGTTCTCATGAGGCACAGGGTCAGACTGATTTGCATATAGCCATGTCTGAAATGGGGTGGCCGAGTGGGCTAAAGAATGGTGATGGATTAAACCCAGATCAGTTGACTGGGGGTGAGTGTTTGATTTGCTCAAACGCTCCGTCCATCATCCCCTTTTGTATCGCTTTGTTTGCCCTAAGTGTGGCAGGGTATGCTCAGACGTGAGTCCCTTGCTCACTTGGCCACTGGATTCAAGATAGCCTGGCTGATGAGGATTATGAATCCGAAACCGGTCCCAGGATGCTTCTTTCCGGTCCAGGGAAGACATGGCTTGGTAGTTTGGGCTGGACTGTTCTCATGAGGCACAGGGTCCGACTGATTTGCATATAGCCATGTCTGAAATGGGGTGGCTGAGTGGGCTAAAGAATGGTGATGGATTAAACCCAGATCAGTTGACTGGGGGTGAGTGTTTGATTTGCTCAAACGCTCCGTCCATCATCCCCTTTTGTATCGCTTTGTTTGCCCTAAGTGTGGCAGGGTATACTCAGACGTGAGTCCCTTGCTCACTTGACCACTGGATTCAAGATAGCCTGGCTGATGAAGATTATGAATCCGAAACCGTTCCCAGGGTGCTTGTTTCCGGTCCATGGAAGACATGGCTTGGCAGTTTGGGCTGGACTGTTCTCATGAGGCACAGGGTCAGACTGATTTGCATATAGCCATGTCTGAAATGGGGTGGCTGAGTGGGCTAAAGAATGGTGAATGATTAAACCCAGATCATTTGACTGGGGGTGAGTGTTTGATTTGCTCAAACGCTCCGTCCATCATCCCCTTTTGTATCGCTTTGTTTGCCCTAAGTGTGGCAGGGTATGCTCAGACGTGAGTCCCTTGCTCACTTGGCCACTGGATTCAAGATAGCCTGGCTGATGATGATTATGAATCCGAAACCGGTCCCAGGATGCTTGTTTCCGGTCCATGGAAGACATGGCTTGGCAGTTCGGGCTGGACTGTTCCCATGAGGCACAGGGTCAGACTGATTTGCATATAGCCATGTCTGAAATGGGGTGGCTGAGTGGGCTAAAGAATGGTGATGGATTAAACCCAGATCAGTTGACTGGGGGTGAGTGTTTGATTTGCTCAAACGCTCCGTCCATCATCCCCTTTTGTATCGCTTTGTTTGCCCTAAGTGTGGCAGGGTATGCTCAGAAGTGAGTCCCTTGCTCACTTGGCCACTGGATTCAAGATAGCCTGGCTGATGAAGATTATGAATCTGAAACCGGTCCCAGGATGCTTGTTTCCGGTCCATGGAAGACATGGCTTGGCAGTTCGGGCTGGACTGTTCCCTTGAGGCACAGGGTCAGACTGATTTGCATATAGCCATGTCTGAAATGGGGTGGCTGAGTGGGCTAAAGAATGGTGATGGATTAAACCCAGATCAGTTGACTGGGGGTGAGTGTTTGATTTGCTCAAACGCTCCGTCCATCATCCCCTTTTGTATCGCTTTGTTTGCCCTAAGTGTGGCAGGGTATGGTCAGACGTGAGTCCCTTGCTCACTTGGCCACTGGATTCAAGATAGCCTGGCTGATGAGGATTATGAATCCGAAACCATTCCCAGGGTGCTTGTTTCCGGTCCATGGAAGACATGGCTTGGCAGTTTGGGCTGGACTGTTCTCATGAGGCACAGGGTAAGACTGATTTGCATATAGCCATGTCTGAAATGGGGTGGCTGAGTGGGCTAAAGAATGGTGATGGATTAAACCCAGATCAGTTGACTGGGGGTGAGTGTTTGATTTGCTCAAACGCTCCGTCCATCATCCCCTTTTGTATCGCTTTGTTTGCCCTAAGTGTGGCAGGGTATGCTCAGACGTGAGTCCCTTGCTCACTTGGCCACTGGATTCAAGATAGCCTGGCTGATGAGGATTATGAATCCAAAACCGGTCCCAGGATGCTTGTTTCCGGTCCATGGAAGACATGGCTTGGCAGTTCGGGCTAGACTGTTCCCATGAGGCACAGGGTCAGACTGATTTGCATATAGCCATGTCTGAAATGGGGTGGCTGAGTGGGCTAAAGAATGGTGATGGATTAAACCCAGATCAGTTGACTTGGGGTGAGTGTTTGATTTGCTTAAACGCTCCGTCCATCATCCCCTTTTGTATCGCTTTGTTTGCCCTAAGTGTGGCAGGGTATGCTCAGACGTGAGTCCCTTGCTCACTTGGCCACTGGATTCAAGATAGCCTGGCTGATGAGGATTATGAATCCGAAACCGTTCCCAGGGTGCTTGTTTCCGGTCCATGGAAGACATGGCTTGGCAGTTTGGGCTGGACTGTTCTCATGAGGCACAGGGTCAGACTGATTTGCATATAGCCATGTCTGAAATGGGGTGGCTGAGTGGGCTAAAGAATGGTGATGGATTAAACCCAGATCAGTTGACTGGGGGTGAGTGTTTGATTTGCTCAAACGCTCCGTCCATCATCCCCTTTTGTATCGCTTTATTTGCCCTAAGTGTGGCAGGGTATGCTCAGACGTGAGTCCCTTGCTCACTTGGCCACTGGATTCAAGATAGCCTGGCTGATGAGGATTATGAATCCGAAACCGGTCCCAGGATGCTTGTTTCCGGTCCATGGAAGACATGGCTTGGCAGTTCGGGCTTGACTGTTCCCATGAGGCACAGGGTCAGACTGATTTGCATAGAGCCATGTCTGAAATGGGGTGGCTGAGTGGGCTAAAGAATGGTGATGGATTAAACCCAGATCAGTTGACTGGGGGTGAGTGTTTGATTTGCTCAAACGCTCCATTCATCATCCCCTTTTGTGTCGCTTTGTTTGCCCTAAGTGTGGCAGGGTATGCTCAGACGTGAGTCCCTTGCTCACTTGGCCACTGGATTCAAGATAGCCTGGCTGATGAGGATTATGAATCCGAAACCGGTCCCAGGATGCTTCTTTCCGGTCCATGGAAGACATGGCTTGGCAGTTCGGGCTGGACTGTTCCCATGAGGCACAGGGTCAGACTGATTTGCATATAGCCATGTCTGAAATGGGTTGGCTGAGTGGGCTAAAGAATGGTGATGGATTAAACCCAGATCAGTTGACTGGGGGTGAGTGTTTGATTTGCTTAAATGCTCCGTCCATCATCCCCTTTTGTATCGCTTTGTTTGCCCTAAGTGTGGCAGGGTATGCTCAGACGTGAGTCCCCTGCTCACTTGGCCACTGGATTCAAGATAGCCTGGCTGATGAGGATTATGAATCCGAAACCTTTCCCAGGGTGCTTGTTTCCGGTCCAGGGAAGACATGGCTTGGCAGTTTGGGCTGGACTGTTCTCATGAGGCACAGGGTCAGACTGATTTGCATATAGCCATGTCTGAAATGGGGTGGCTGAGTGGGCTAAAGAATGGTAATGGATTAAACCCAGATCAGTTGACTGGGGGTGAGTGTTTGATTTGCTCAAACGCTCCGTCCATCATCCCCTTTTGTATCGCTTTGTTTGCCCTACGTGTGGCAGGGTATGCTCAGACGTGAGTCCCTTGCTCACTTGGCCACTGGATTCAAGATAGCCTGGCTGATGAAGATTATGAATCCGAAACCGTTCCCAGGGTGCTTGTTTCCGGTCCATGGAAGACATGGCTTGGCAGTTTGGGCTGGACTGTTCTCATGAGGCACAGGGTCAGACTGATTTGCATATAGCCATGTCTGAAATGGGGTGGCTGAGTGGGCTAAAGAATGGTGATGGATTAAACCCAGATCAGTTGACTGGGGGTGAGTGTTTGATTTGCTCAAACGCTCCGTCCATCATCCCCTTTTGTATCGCTTTGTTTGCCCTAAGTGTGGCAGGGTATGCTCAGACGTGAGTCCCTTGCTCACTTGGCCACTGGATTCAAGATAGCCTGGCTGATGAGGATTATGAATCCGAAACGGTTCCCAGGATGCTTGTTTCCGGTCCATGGAAGACATGGCTTGGCAGTTTGGGCTGGACTGTTCTCATGAGGCACAGGGTCAGACTGATTTGCATATAGCCATGTCTGAAATGGGGTGGCCGAGTGGGCTAAAGAATGGTGATGGATTAAACCCAGATCAGTTGACTGGGGGTGAGTGTTTGATTTGCTCAAACGCTCCGTCCATCATCCCCTTTTGTATCGCTTTGTTTGCCCTAAGTGTGGCAGGGTATGCTCAGACGTGAGTCCCTTGCTCACTTGGCCACTGGATTCAAGATAGCCTGGCTGATGAGGATTATGAATCCGAAACCGGTCCCAGGATGCTTCTTTCCGGTCCAGGGAAGACATGGCTTGGTAGTTTGGGCTGGACTGTTCTCATGAGGCACAGGGTCCGACTGATTTGCATATAGCCATGTCTGAAATGGGGTGGCTGAGTGGGCTAAAGAATGGTGATGGATTAAACCCAGATCAGTTGACTGGGGGTGAGTGTTTGATTTGCTCAAACGCTCCGTCCATCATCCCCTTTTGTATCGCTTTGTTTGCCCTAAGTGTGGCAGGGTATACTCAGACGTGAGTCCCTTGCTCACTTGACCACTGGATTCAAGATAGCCTGGCTGATGAAGATTATGAATCCGAAACCGTTCCCAGGGTGCTTGTTTCCGGTCCATGGAAGACATGGCTTGGCAGTTTGGGCTGGACTGTTCTCATGAGGCACAGGGTCAGACTGATTTGCATATAGCCATGTCTGAAATGGGGTGGCTGAGTGGGCTAAAGAATGGTGAATGATTAAACCCAGATCATTTGACTGTGGGTGAGTGTTTGATTTGCTCAAACGCTCCGTCCATCATCCCCTTTTGTATCGCTTTGTTTGCCCTAAGTGTGGCAGGGTATGCTCAGACGTGAGTCCCTTGCTCACTTGGCCACTGGATTCAAGATAGCCTGGCTGATGATGATTATGAATCCGAAACCGGTCCCAGGATGCTTGTTTCCGGTCCATGGAAGACATGGCTTGGCAGTTCGGGCTGGACTGTTCCCATGAGGCACAGGGTCAGACTGATTTGCATATAGCCATGTCTGAAATGGGGTGGCTGAGTGGGCTAAAGAATGGTGATGGATTAAACCCAGATCAGTTGACTGGGGGTGAGTGTTTGATTTGCTCAAACGCTCCGTCCATCATCCCCTTTTGTATCGCTTTGTTTGCCCTAAGTGTGGCAGGGTATGCTCAGAAGTGAGTCCCTTGCTCACTTGGCCACTGGATTCAAGATAGCCTGGCTGATGAAGATTATGAATCTGAAACCGGTCCCAGGATGCTTGTTTCCGGTCCATGGAAGACATGGCTTGGCAGTTCGGGCTGGACTGTTCCCTTGAGGCACAGGGTCAGACTGATTTGCATATAGCCATGTCTGAAATGGGGTGGCTGAGTGGGCTAAAGAATGGTGATGGATTAAACCCAGATCAGTTGACTGGGGGTGAGTGTTTGATTTGCTCAAACGCTCCGTCCATCATCCCCTTTTGTATCGCTTTGTTTGCCCTAAGTGTGGCAGGGTATGGTCAGACGTGAGTCCCTTGCTCACTTGGCCACTGGATTCAAGATAGCCTGGCTGATGAGGATTATGAATCCGAAACCATTCCCAGGGTGCTTGTTTCCGGTCCATGGAAGACATGGCTTGGCAGTTTGGGCTGGACTGTTCTCATGAGGCACAGGGTAAGACTGATTTGCATATAGCCATGTCTGAAATGGGGTGGCTGAGTGGGCTAAAGAATGGTGATGGATTAAACCCAGATCAGTTGACTGGGGGTGAGTGTTTGATTTGCTCAAACGCTCCGTCCATCATCCCCTTTTGTATCGCTTTGTTTGCCCTAAGTGTGGCAGGGTATGCTCAGACGTGAGTCCCTTGCTCACTTGGCCACTGGATTCAAGATAGCCTGGCTGATGAGGATTATGAATCCAAAACCGGTCCCAGGATGCTTGTTTCCGGTCCATGGAAGACATGGCTTGGCAGTTCGGGCTAGACTGTTCCCATGAGGCACAGGGTCAGACTGATTTGCATATAGCCATGTCTGAAATGGGGTGGCTGAGTGGGCTAAAGAATGGTGATGGATTAAACCCAGATCAGTTGACTTGGGGTGAGTGTTTGATTTGCTTAAACGCTCCGTCCATCATCCCCTTTTGTATCGCTTTGTTTGCCCTAAGTGTGGCAGGGTATGCTCAGACGTGAGTCCCTTGCTCACTTGGCCACTGGATTCAAGATAGCCTGGCTGATGAGGATTATGAATCCGAAACCGTTCCCAGGGTGCTTGTTTCCGGTCCATGGAAGACATGGCTTGGCAGTTTGGGCTGGACTGTTCTCATGAGGCACAGGGTCAGACTGATTTGCATATAGCCATGTCTGAAATGGGGTGGCTGAGTGGGCTAAAGAATGGTGATGGATTAAACCCAGATCAGTTGACTGGGGGTGAGTGTTTGATTTGCTCAAACGCTCCGTCCATCATCCCCTTTTGTATCGCTTTATTTGCCCTAAGTGTGGCAGGGTATGCTCAGACGTGAGTCCCTTGCTCACTTGGCCACTGGATTCAAGATAGCCTGGCTGATGAGGATTATGAATCCGAAACCGGTCCCAGGATGCTTGTTTCCGGTCCATGGAAGACATGGCTTGGCAGTTCGGGCTTGACTGTTCCCATGAGGCACAGGGTCAGACTGATTTGCATAGAGCCATGTCTGAAATGGGGTGGCTGAGTGGGCTAAAGAATGGTGATGGATTAAACCCAGATCAGTTGACTGGGGGTGAGTGTTTGATTTGCTCAAACGCTCCATTCATCATCCCCTTTTGTGTCGCTTTGTTTGCCCTAAGTGTGGCAGGGTATGCTCAGACGTGAGTCCCTTGCTCACTTGGCCACTGGATTCAAGATAGCCTGGCTGATGAGGATTATGAATCCGAAACCGGTCCCAGGATGCTTCTTTCCGGTCCAGGGAAGACATGGCTTGGTAGTTTGTGCTGGACTGTTCTCATGAGGCACAGGGTCAGACTGATTTGCATATAGCCATGTCTGAAATGGGGTGGCTGAGTGGGCTAAAGAATGGTGATGGATTAAACCCAGATCAGTTGACTGGGGGTGAGTGTTTGATTTGCTCAAACGCTCCGTCCATCATCCCCTTTTGTATCGCTTTGTTTGCCCTAAGTGTGGCAGGGTATGCTCAGACGTGAGTCCCTTGCTCACTTGGCCACTGGATTCAAGATAGCCTGGCTGATGAAGATTATGAATCCGAAACCGTTCCAAGGGTGCTTGTTTCCGGTCCATGGAAGACATGGCTTGGCAGTTTGGGCTGGACTGTTCTCATGAGGCACAGGGTCAGACTGATTTGCATATAGCTATGTCTGAAATGGGGTGGCTGAGTGGGCTAATGAATGGTGATGGATTAAACCCAGATCATTTGACTGGGGGTGAGTGTTTGATTTGCTCAAACGCTCCGTCCATCATCCCCTTTTGTATCGCTTTGTTTGCCCTAAGTGTGGCAGGGTATGCTCAGACGTGAGTCCCTTGCTCACTTGGCCACTGGATTCAAGATAGCCTGGCTGATGAAGATTATGAATCAGAAACCGTTCCCAGGGTGCTTGTTTCCGGTCCATGGAAGACATGGCTTGGCAGTTTGGGCTGGACTGTTCTCATGAGGCACAGGGTCAGACTGATTTGCATATAGCCATGTCTGAAATGGGGTGGCTGAGTGGGCTAAAGAATGGTGATGGATTAAACCCAGATCAGTTGACTGGGGGTGAGTGTTTGATTTGCTCAAACGCTCCGTCCATCATCCCCTTTTGTATCGCTTTGTTTGCCCTAAGTGTGGCAGGGTATGCTCAGACGTGAGTCCCTTGCTCACTTGGCCACTGGATTCAAGATAGCCTGGCTGATGAGGATTATGAATCCGAAACCGGTCCCAGGATGCTTGTTTCCGGTCCATGGAAGACATGGCTTGGCAGTTCGGGCTGGACTGTTCCCATGAGGCACAGGGTCAGACTGATTTGCATATAGCCATGTCTGAAATGGGGTGGCTGAGTGGGCTAAAGAATGGTGATGGATTAAACCCAGATCAGTTGACTGGGGGTGAGTGTTTGATTTGCTCAAACGCTCCGTCCATCATCCCCTTTTGTATCACTTTGTTTGCCCTAAGTGTGGCAGGGTATGCTCAGACGTGAGTCCCTTGCTCACTTGGCCACTGGATTCAAGATAGCCTGGCTGATGAGGATTATGAATCCGAAACCGGTCCCAGGATGCTTGTTTCCGGTCCATGGAAGACATGGCTTGGCAGTTCGGGCTGGACTGTTCCCATGAGGCACAGGGTCAGACTGATTTGCATATAGCCATGTCTGAAATGGGGTGGCTGAGTGGGCTAAAGAATGGTGATGGATTAAACCCAGATCAGTTGACTGGGGGTGAGTGTTTGATTTGCTCAAACGCTCCGTCCATCATCCCCTTTTGTATCGCTTTGTTTGCCCTAAGTGTGGCAGGGTATGCTCAGACGAGTCCCCTAGTCACTTGGCCACTGGATTCAAGATAGCCTGGCTGATGAGGATTATGAATCCGAAACCGTTCCCAGGGTGCTTGTTTCCGGTCCAGGAAAGACATGGCTTGGCAGTTTGGGCTGGACTGTTCTCATGAGGCACAGGGTCAGACTGATTTGCATATAGCCATGTCTGAAATGGGGTGGCTGAGTGGGCTAAAGAATGGTGATGGATTAAACCCAGATCAGTTGACTGGGGGTGAGTGTTTGATTTGCTCAAACGCTCCATTCATCATCCCCTTTTGTGTCGCTTTGTTTGCCCTAAGTGTGGCAGGGTATGCTCAGACGTGAGTCCCTTGCTCACTTGGCCAACGGATTCAAGATAGCCTGGCTGATGAGGATTATGAATCCGAAACCGGTCCCAGGATGCTTGTTTCCGGTCCATGGAAGACATGGCTTGGCAGTTCGGGCTGGACTGTTCCCATGAGGCACAGGGTCAGACTGATTTGCATATAGCCATGTCTGAAATGGGGTGGCTGAGTGGGCTAAAGAATGGTGATGGATTAAACCCAGATCAGTTGACTGGGGGTGAGTGTTTGATTTGCTCAAACGCTCCGTCCATAATCCCCTTTTGTATCGCTTTGTTTGCCCTAAGTGTGGCAGGGTATGCTCAGACGAGTCCCTTCGTCACTTGGCCACTGGATTCAAGAATGCCTGGCTGATGAGGATTATGAATCTGAAACCGGTCCCAGGATGCTTGTTTCCGGTCCATGGAAGACATGGCTTGGCAGTTCGGGCTGGACTGTTCCCATCAGGCACAGGGTCAGACTGATTTGCATATAGCCATGTCTGAAATGGGGTGGCTGAGTGGGCTAAAGAATGGTGATGGATTAAACCCAGATCAGTTGACTGGGGGTGAGTGTTTGATTTGCTCAAACGCTCCGTCCATCATCCCCTTTTGTATCGCTTTGTTTGCCCTAAGTGTGGCAGGGTATGCTCAGACGTGAGTCCCTTGCTCACTTGGCCACTGGATTCAAGATAGCCTGGCTGATGAAGATTATGAATCCGAAACCGGTCCCAGGATGCTTGTTTCCGGTCCATGGAAGACATGGCTTGGCAGTTCGGGCTGGACTGTTCCCATGAGGCACAGGGTCAGACTGATTTGCATATAGCCATGTCTGAAATGGGGTGGCTGAGTGGGCTAAAGAATGGTGATGGATTAAACCCAGATCAGTTGACTGGGGGTGAGTGTTTGATTTGCTCAAACGCTCCGTCCATCATCCCCTTTTGTATCGCTTTGTTTGCCCTAAGTGTGGTAGGGTATGCTCAGACGAGTCCCCTAGTCACTTGGCCACTGGATTCAAGATAGCCTGGCTGATGAGGATTATGAATCTGAAACCGGTCCCAGGATGCTTGTTTCCGGTCCATGGAAGACATGGCTTGGCAGTTCGGGCTGGACTGTTCCCTTGAGGCACAGGGTCAGACTGATTTGCATATAGCCATGTCTGAAATGGGGTGGCTGAGTGGGCTAAAGAATGGTGATGGATTAAACCCAGATCAGTTGACTGAGGGTGAGTGTTTGATTTGCTCAAACGCTCCATTCATCATCCCCTTTTGTGTCGCTTTGTTTGCCCTAAGTGTGGCAGGGTATGCTCAGACGTGAGTTCCTTGCTCACTTGGCCACTGGATTCAAGATAGCCTGGCTGATAAGGATTATGAATCCGAAACCGGTCCCAGGATGCTTCTTTCCGGTCCATGGAAGACATGGCTTGGCAGTTCGGGCTGGACTGTTCCCATGAGGCACAGGGTCAGACTGATTTGCATATAGCCATGTCTGAAATGGGGTGGCTGAGTGGGCTAAAGAATGGTGATGGATTAAACCCAGATCAGTTGACTGGGGGTGAGTGTTTGATTTGCTTAAATGCTCCGTCCATCATCCCCTTTTGTATCGCTTTGTTTGCCCTAAGTGTGGCAGGGTATGCTCAGACGTGAGTCCCCTGCTCACTTGGCCACTGGATTCAAGATAGCCTGGCTGATGAGGATTATGAATCCGAAACCGGTCCCAGGATGCTTGTTTCTGGTCCATGGAAGACATGGCTTGGCAGTTTGGGCTGGACTGTTCTCATGAGGCACAGGGTCAGACTGATTTGCATATAGCCATGTCTGAAATGGGGTGGCCGAGTGGGCTAAAGAATGGTGATGGATTAAACCCAGATCAGTTGACTGGGGGTGAGTGTTTGATTTGCTCAAACGCTCCGTCCATCATCCCCTTTTGTATCGCTTTGTTTGCCCTAAGTGTGGCAGGGTATGCTCAGACGTGAGTCCCTTGCTCACTTGGCCACTGGATTCAAGATAGCCTGGCTGATGAAGATTATGAATCCGAAACCGTTCCCAGGGTGCTTGTTTCCGGTCCATGGAAGACATGGCTTGGCAGTTTGGGCTGGACTGTTCTCATGAGGCACAGGGTCAGACTGATTTGCATATAGCCATGTCTGAAATGGGGTGGCTGAGTGGGCTAAAGAATGGTGATGGATTAAACCCAGATCAGTTGACTGGGGGTGAGTGTTTGATTTGCTCAAACGCTCCGTCCATCATCCCTTTTTGTATCGCTTTGTTTGTCCTAAGTGTGGCAGGGTATGCTCAGACGTGAGTCCCTTGCTCACTTGGCCACTGGATTCAAGATAGCCTGGCTGATGAGGATTATGAATCCGAAACCGGTCCCAGGATGCTTGTTTCCGGTCCATGGAAGACATGGCTTGGCAGTTCGGGCTGGACTGTTCCCATGAGGCACAGGGTCAGACTGATTTGCATATAGCCATGTCTGAAATGGGGTGGCTGAGTGGGCTAAAGAATGGTGATGGATTAAACCCAGATCAGTTGACTGGGGGTGAGTGTTTGATTTGCTCAAACGCTCCGTCCATCATCCCCTTTTGTATCGCTTTGTTTGCCCTAAGTGTGGCAGGGTATGCTCAGACGAGTACCTTCGTCACTTGGCCACTGGATTCAAGAATGCCTGGCTGATGAGGATTATGAATCTGAAACCGGTCCCAGGATGCTTGTTTCCGGTCCATGGAAGACATGGCTTGGCAGTTCGGGCTGGACTGTTCCCATCAGGCACAGGGTCAGACTGATTTGCATATAGCCATGTCTGAAATGGGGTGGCTGAGTGGGCTAAAGAATGGTGATGGATTAAACCCAGATCAGTTGACTGGGGGTGAGTGTTTGATTTGCTCAAACGCTCCGTCCATCATCCCCTTTTGTATCGCTTTGTTTGCCCTAAGTGTGGCAGGGTATGCTCAGACGTGAGTCCCTTGCTCACTTGGCCACTGGATTCAAGATAGCCTGGCTGATGAAGATTATGAATCCGAAACCGGTCCCAGGATGCTTGTTTCCGGTCCATGGAAGACATGGCTTGGCAGTTCGGGCTGGACTGTTCCCATGAGGCACAGGGTCAGACTGATTTGCATATAGCCATGTCTGAAATGGGGTGGCTGAGTGGGCTAAAGAATGGTGATGGATTAAACCCAGATCAGTTGACTGGGGGTGAGTGTTTGATTTGCTCAAACGCTCCGTCCATCATCCCCTTTTGTATCGCTTTGTTTGCCCTAAGTGTGGTAGGGTATGCTCAGACGAGTCCCCTAGTCACTTGGCCACTGGATTCAAGATAGCCTGGCTGATGAGGATTATGAATCTGAAACCGGTCCCAGGATGCTTGTTTCCGGTCCATGGAAGACATGGCTTGGCAGTTCGGGCTGGACTGTTCCCTTGAGGCACAGGGTCAGACTGATTTGCATATAGCCATGTCTGAAATGGGGTGGCTGAGTGGGCTAAAGAATGGTGATGGATTAAACCCAGATCAGTTGACTGGGGGTGAGTGTTTGATTTGCTCAAACGCTCCGTCCATCATCCCCTTTTGTATCGCTTTGTTTGCCCTAAGTGTGGTAGGGTATGCTCAGACGAGTCCCCTAGTCACTTGGCCACTGGATTCAAGATAGCCTGGCTGATGAGGATTATGAATCTGAAACCGGTCCCAGGATGCTTGTTTCCGGTCCATGGAAGACATGGCTTGGCAGTTCGGGCTGGACTGTTCCCTTGAGGCACAGGGTCAGACTGATTTGCATATAGCCATGTCTGAAATGGGGTGGCTGAGTGGGCTAAAGAATGGTGATGGATTAAACCCAGATCAGTTGACTGAGGGTGAGTGTTTGATTTGCTCAAACGCTCCATTCATCATCCCCTTTTGTGTCGCTTTGTTTGCCCTAAGTGTGGCAGGGTATGCTCAGACGTGAGTTCCTTGCTCACTTGGCCACTGGATTCAAGATAGCCTGGCTGATGAGGATTATGAATCCGAAACCGGTCCCAGGATGCTTCTTTCCAGTCCATGGAAGACATGGCTTGGCAGTTTGGGCTGGACTGTTCTCATGAGGCACAGGGTCAGACTGATTTGCATATAGCCATGTCTGAAATGGGGTGGCTGAGTGGGCTAAAGAATGGTGATGGATTAAACCCAGATCAGTTGACTGGGGGTGAGTGTTTGATTTGCTCAAACGCTCCGTCCATCATCCCCTTTTGTATCGCTTTGTTTGCCCTAAGTGTGGTAGGGTATGCTCAGACGAGTCCCCTAGTCACTTGGCCACTGGATTCAAGATAGCCTGGCTGATGAGGATTATGAATCTGAAACCGGTCCCAGGATGCTTGTTTCCGGTCCATGGAAGACATGGCTTGGCAGTTCGGGCTGGACTGTTCCCTTGAGGCACAGGGTCAGACTGATTTGCATATAGCCATGTCTGAAATGGGGTGGCTGAGTGGGCTAAAGAATGGTGATGGATTAAACCCAGATCAGTTGACTGAGGGTGAGTGTTTGATTTGCTCAAACGCTCCATTCATCATCCCCTTTTGTGTCGCTTTGTTTGCCCTAAGTGTGGCAGGGTATGCTCAGACGTGAGTTCCTTGCTCACTTGGCCACTGGATTCAAGATAGCCTGGCTGATGAGGATTATGAATCCGAAACCGGTCCCAGGATGCTTCTTTCCGGTCCATGGAAGACATGGCTTGGCAGTTCGGGCTGGACTGTTCCCATGAGGCACAGGGTCAGACTGATTTGCATATAGCCATGTCTGAAATGGGGTGGCTGAGTGGGCTAAAGAATGGTGATGGATTAAACCCAGATCAGTTGACTGGGGGTGAGTGTTTGATTTGCTTAAATGCTCCGTCCATCATCCCCTTTTGTATCGCTTTGTTTGCCCTAAGTGTGGCAGGGTATGCTCAGACGTGAGTCCCCTGCTCACTTGGCCACTGGATTCAAGATAGCCTGGCTGATGAGGATTATGAATCCGAAACCGGTCCCAGGATGCTTGTTTCCGGTCCATGGAAGACATGGCTTGGCAGTTTGGGCTGGACTGTTCTCATGAGGCACAGGGTCAGACTGATTTGCATATAGCCATGTCTGAAATGGGGTGGCCGAGTGGGCTAAAGAATGGTGATGGATTAAACCCAGATCAGTTGACTGGGGGTGAGTGTTTGATTTGCTCAAACGCTCCGTCCATCATCCCCTTTTGTATCGCTTTGTTTGCCCTAAGTGTGGCAGGGTATGCTCAGACGTGAGTCCCTTGCTCACTTGGCCACTGGATTCAAGATAGCCTGGCTGATGAAGATTATGAATCCGAAACCGTTCCCAGGGTGCTTGTTTCCGGTCCATGTGTGGTAAATAAATAAATAATACCCTATTTTTGAGTGCATGAATGATAGCTCAATAAATAAGAGTCAAGATTCGAGGTAGTAGGAGTTTTGCAGGTTTATTACAGCATAAGGACAGGATCAGGACAACCTGCATAGGATGAGCAGAACGACAGGGCCCAGCAGGACAACTGGGACCCAGTAGGGGAAAAAGATGCCCAGCAGCTGCTGGGGCTTGGTCTGGGATGAGCGCGCTAACTTTCAATAACATAACATTGATATATATATACATAGCGCAAACACATAGCATTACATTGCAGTAGGCGTAACAGTGGGTGGAATAGAAGGCGTGACGTGTAGCAGTCGCGAAAGATAAGAGTAAAAGTAGGTGTAACTGGGAGTATACATAGACATGTGATGTGAACGTAGCAGAATATGTCATGAATGGGCGGACACATAGGAGGGGGCTACCTAAGGAGCCGGGACCTCTAACCTAATGGTGCGCGAAAACTAGCAATGACGTATTACTAGGAGAAGCTGGGGGCTACGAACTCTGTGCTAGGAGCAGAGACTAGAGTCTGGAGGGTCGGAGCGACATGTACCTAAACCCTATCTGGTATCTAATGTTTGGGGAACATGTTGATATAAACTAGAAGTCATGAGGGGAAAAGCTAACCTGATTCTAAGACTGGACCATGCATTATTCTACATGTAGTGCGTGAAGAATATTAAATGACCATTAAATACAGTATTTCTCTAACGTGGAGCCGAGAAGGCTAGACAATGACGGAAACTATTGATGCAGTTCAGTAGCTTAGGAATGCAGAAGAGGAGGACTGAACTGATAGCAGGAACTATAACATACTTTTGGCAGACTCAGAGGCAGAGCCGGGCTGCACCGGGCACTGCTAGGTAGGAAGTAAGTGAAGGGTCGAGGATACAGGTGGGGGCTGTATCGCTCCTCAGCGAGGCTTTCAGGAGACAGAAGCTGAATCTGTGGTCCGGGCCCTTTTGAGGCCTAGAAACGGGGACTTTATAATTGAATAACGTGCACACTGAGAAACGTGGCAACATTACTTACATAGGCCTGATATTCGTAGTATTCACGAGGACTGGAAAATAGCATACCAGAGGTGGACACAACTGTAATTGCGTCTTTAATCAGAAATGGGGAATAACATATGCATATTGGTCATGCATACATAACATATGATGGATGAGGCGTAGGGACACAGAACATGGCAAAATTTACTTTTCCACATTCCCTCCTTGTCACTACGTTTTACATCAGGAAACATCAATATTCATGATACCGTCTATCATTTCATACAGTACCATTTGCTCGTCTCGAATTGTCTTGGAACGGGATTTAGAACGGGGCTTGGGACTAGGAATACAAGAGGTAGCACACATGCTGCAAATCGCAGGGCCACATTGTATACAGAGGCAGCAGCTAAATATGATCGCTACTGCAATACCTAGGAAGGACAGGACTTTCCATCCCCATGCGGAAATTATATTCCAGAACCAACCGGACCATGTCCAGGTGCCTGGATCTTGATGTAACAGATGGGCAATTTTATGAAGTCTGGTTATAGCTGAATAAACAGACGGTGCGTTATTTGGAATGAAAATGCAACAACTAGATCCGAGAATTCTACAGGCCCCGCCCCTATCGGCCAGTATGACGTCAAGGACGAGACGATTTTGCAAAACGACAAATCTCATAGCAGATTGTTCTTCGGTTAGGTTACCTAGAGCAGAGGCAGTCTCATTTACTACAGCTTCAAGGGTTCTTGTTAACCTACGGATTAGTTTACTATTCTGGACAGGTCCTATAAAGAAAAAGAAACCTTTGTTGAAATCTGTATACTGTTCTAGAGTAGTTTCAGTTTGATCGACAATTGGGGACTCCCTTCTAGGTCTAGTGTGTACTAAGAAAGAATTCCTATGATAATCAGGTGGGGCTAGAAAAACAGGTGGCAGTAGGAAGGCAATGTAACAGGTTCCCTCCCAATCGAGGGGCAGACGGACATATGCAGTTTGACCACAAACAAAATAAGAATGACGTGAAGCTTTGAAAATAGATTTCCCACTGTCACCATACTTGACAACAGTAGTACATTCACTATGACCTATATGTACAGAACCATAACTACGGATACATAATTCGCCTTTGACTGGTAGTACTGAAATAGCAGGTAAGTCTGGAGTAGTATCAGACTGAACATTCAGAACCATGAAATTCGACGAATAATTTCCTAAATTATATACCTCATTTTCTAAATCTAAACCTGTTCTGTGGGGAAAACCTTGCTTGTCTGGAAAACATGTACTGTTAAGAAAAGACATATCTGTTGAGGATGACGTTAACGTGGACCATGCTCCACACGAACCATTGTGTGAGAATGGATAAGGAAAGAGTGGCAGAACTCCCTTCGATGTCTGGAAAGGGGGGAGTCGACCACACACCCAACAATTAGTGGCATTGCTGGTCTGGTGTGAATAATGTAACATACGGATGAATGTGTTATTACGCATGGCAAGGCGGTATGCATATTCGTGAGGAGGCAGATCACTAAACGTGTGCTCTACTGTAGCATTAGCAGACATATTTACATGAGAAACTGGTAAATACAGAAAAAATGCGTAGCTGGTGCAGGAAATCATTAGGCTGAGAAATAATATGAAACTCAGAAAAACGATGCATTGTAGTGAACTGCGACTGACTCTCTCACTATGGGGGTCTATTTTGTACATGTCAGAAACAGTCTAACCGTTTCACCTAGGGGAGGACTTATACAATCAAACTGGCTGACCTATTAGACCTGAGCTTTAACTTATACTCCTGTTGCGGAGTTTTCTCTAACAAGGGAGGGGTTGTAACAAAGTCTGGTGCGGGACAGTCCTTTAAAACAATGTTCTGGCAATCCTTCGAATCCTGGGAAATGTTCTTGGCAATGTCTTTGACGACTGGCTTTGGTCCTTTAAAAAGTTTTACATGAGAAAGGTGGACCCACCCCTTCCTGCCTTCTAACTTGACGGCAGTTCGGGTGGTCAAGAGGACTTGACGTGGCTCTTTCCAACGTGGTTCCAGCGGACTTGATCTGTCAAAGTTGCGGATCATCACCAACGACCCTGGAACGATCTCGTGCGGTGCCACCTCGGTATTGTCTGGAAATGCGGCGGCAACCTGTGAACGACATGAGTTGAGGGCAGACATCAAGGAAGCTAGGTAATCTGTCAGCATATTACATGAAACATCGGTAATACATCGGGGTCTAGGAGTACCCCACATGTTAGGGGGGCGGCCGAAAACGACCTCATACGGGGACAGACCTGATCTGGAATGTGCGACCATACGCATGTAAAACAGAGCGACTGGCAAAGCTACTAACCAGTCTACACCTTTGTCTTTACAGACTTTTGCTATACGGATTTTCAGAGTCTGATTATGTCTTTCTACTAGTCCAGCTGCTTCTGGATGGCGTACACAATGGAACTTCCACTGGTACCCTAACAACAGGGAAACGTGTCTCATGAGTTCGGATGAGAATGGCTGACCGTTATCAGAATATACGACTCTAGGGAGTCCGTATCTAGGGAAAAATTCACGAACCAACTGTTTGGCAGTGGTCGCGGCTGTGTAATCTGGGACTGGATATGCTTCTGTCCACCTGGACAAAGCGCATACTACTACAAGGACATACTTGAAACCTCGACATCGCTCCATCTGAATATAATCCATCTGGAGGACCTCAAAAGGGTGGTCAGGGGGCTGGAAACCACCTTGTTCCACCGGGACACTTTTACCTGGATTAAACTGACAACATATCATACAGGTACGGACTTTCTGCTTGGCTGCAGCTCGTAAATGCTTGTTGAACCAAATGTTCTGGATACTGTCTAACATAGCTTTTTCTCCTAAATGTGCTGGACTATGTGCGGTATTGATAATGACTTGAACCATAGAATCGGGGAGAAACCATGTGGCTCTACCCTTCGTTAACCATCCTTGATCTGTCTGGACCCCTCCTTGTACAGACCATTTCTTGATTTCATCGGGAGTAGCATGTAACTGGATATCTATGACATCTTGTGTAGGGTCCTTAACTGTCATGCATGTAATCAGATCTGGAGTATATGTCTGATTAACTGGAACGTCTGGAGTCTGTGCTGTAAGCTTGGCTGTGCGGTCTGCTAGATCATTACCTTGGGAAATAATGTCCGTGACTTTCGTATGTGCTTTGCACTTCATGATAGCAATAGATGTCGGTAAATGTATGGCATCTAACAGGGCTTGAATAAGGAGACCATGCTGAATCTTGGTTCCATGAGAAGTCATAAAACCTCTCTCCTGCCAGAGCACTCCGAAGTCGTGTACAACTCCGAATGCGTAACGTGAATCTGTGTAAACATTAACCTTCAGGTTCTTGGCATGTATACAGGCTTGTGTCAGAGCAACTAGCTCTGCTGCTTGAGCGGACAGAGTATCAATACGGTGTGTTTCAATAACTTCAGTGTCAGTAGTCACTGCATACGCGGCAACTAGTTCTCCTGTACTAGTTCTCATACATGAACCATCCACATAAAGTGTCAGGTCAGGATCTAGTAACGGAATGTCTGTCAGGTCTTGTCTGGGCTTTGTCGTAATGTTAACTACTTCCACACAATCATGTGGGTCTGGATTTGAATTGACTGATGGTAACAGTGTAGCAGGATTCAGGACGTTGCAGCGTCTAATTTCTATGTGTGGCTGGAACAGTGTCAATTCATAACCTGTTAAACGTGCAATTGTCAAGTGCTGAGTCTGTGTTCGGTTTAAAAGAACTTCTACTGAATGTGGAACTTGTACTGTCAGGGAATGTCCTAAAACTATGGAATCACTTTGTCTGATAGCTAGTGCTGTGGCTGCAACTGACTTGAGGCACGCAGGCAACGCCTGGGCGACTGGATCTAATGTGCTCGAAAAATAAGCACAGGGCTTGTATTGACCTGCTTGATCTTGTGTGAGAACAGATAATGCTGTACCTTCGCGTTCTGTAACGAAAAGTGTAAAAGGCTTACTGTAGTTCGGTGTAGCTAGAACTGGAGCTTGACATAGGGCTTTCTTTAACTCGTTGAAACTAAGTGTATGTTCAGATGTCCAAGGGAGGACAGTCGATACGGCTGCCTCCTGTGTCGTTAACTGTATCAATGGCTTGGCTAGAAATGCATACTGGGGAATCCATTGTCTACAATAAGAAGTAAGGCCGATAAAAGCACGTACCTCCTTCTGGGTTCTGGGCTGGGGAAGACTCGCTATTAACTGGATACGATCGGGTGTCAACTGCCTACCCCTCTTGGACAGCAAGTGTCCTAAGTATACCACTTGCTGGACACAGAATTGAAGCTTCGAAGGTGACACCTTGTGCCCCATCTCGGCTAGAAAATACAGAACTGTAAGTGATGCTCGCTCGCAAGCACGTTCAGAACGGGCTGTGATCAGTAGATCATCGACATACTGGAGCAGGGCAGTGTCAGTTGGCATGTGAATGTTGTCTAGTTGTCTCTTGAGTGCTTGACTGTAAATACTAGGGCTTTCTGTGAAACCTTGAGGAGCGCGTGTAAACATATAGCTCCTTCCATTTAAACAAAATCCGAAAAGAAACTGGCTGTCTGGATGAATTGGAACACTAAAAAATGCATTCTTGAGGTCAATAACAGTGAAAAACATGGCTTCGGAATCAATGGCAGTTAACAGAGAAGAAATGTCTGGAACAACTGGGTACTGAGGAATAATACATTTGTTAAGCTCTCGTAAATCAATCACTAATCGATATACTGGGGGTGCATTCGGATCAGTACGTTTCATGACTGGAATGATCGGAGAATTGCATACATTGGAGTCAGTTTCTACAACTACCCCTTGAGCCATGAGCTCGTCAATAATTTTGGATAAGGCTGCTACAGCCTCAGGTGGCAATCTGTACTGTCTGATTCGGGGTAACACTACACCTGGTTTGAGAGTCACACGATAGGGTGTGATTCGCATGTAACCTACATCAGTTGGACCTTGCGCCCATAACTGCTGCGGAACATTAGACAATCTTGAATCAAAATCTCGTAATACATAGTGACCCTTAAAGTCACGTAGGAACAGACGTATTCCCTCTGGGGAACAACAAATAATTGCACCTAATTCTTTCAATGTCTTAATACCCAATAGATTTTCTGGACATGACTTAGTAAGTAACAGATCAGTAGTACGGGACAATGGACCTACTTCTAGAGTAACTGGCTGAGATATTTCATTAACTATGGGTTTTCCTGAAAATCCAAGGGAAACATTTCTTGAGCCTGAGAGCGGAGCCCCTGGAACTTCGGCATGACTAATTGTGGTCCTACTTGCCCCTGTATCGATCAGAAATTTTCTGTCTTTCCCTAATACTTGACTATGAACATAGGGACCTTCTTGGTCTACAGGTATCTCGATGAGAGGCAAGCCTACCTCCCTCTCTAGGCTGTTTCATGAATATGACTGGTACTCTGGATACTCAGACTGTGCATACTGGTACATCTGCGATGTAACGTGCTGTGTTGCAGCAATAGGCTGCGGTACTGTAACTGTCTGTGGTGCATTCTGTGACTGAGGAGCCTGTGAAACTTGTTCTTGTCTAGGCGGACGTGGTCTTTCTTTAGTCTTACCAGTAGCTATGTTATGTTTCAGAACTGCACACTCGTTTATAAAATGACCTGGCTGTTTACAATAATTGCAGTTCCCTTTAACGGGAGCCGCAGGATGACTGGCTTGAATCGGACCCCTCTTCTGACTGTCTTGAGGAATAGATTGTGCAACTAGCACTTTCATTTTCGTGTCTTTCATACGTTTTCTCTCGTGTTCTTGCTCTTCTCTGATTCTATTCTGGTGATACTGGAGCATCTGGAGCATCTGGGACGGACTATTTGCTTGCCAGGTGCTTTCGACTTTCAAAACTCGGTTTTTAATTTGTGGACTTGAATTCTCGACTAATTTGGTAACGAAAAGATGAGGGTATGACTCACTACTTGTCTTGAGACCACTGTTAATACTGAAACATTTCTCGAATCTAGAATAAAAATCACTAATATCTTCTTCTTGTTTCTGTTTGCAGGCTGAGATTGCATCCCAGTCTTCTTTCCTAGTTGTCAATAATCTGGGTAAAACTTGAATCAATAATTCTGGTAATTCTTTACATTTATCTCCAAGACCGGTACCTGGTACTCGTGCCTTGTCTTCAGCTTCTAGAGCTGTCCAATCGATCTTTTTCTCTCCCACCTCCCATTCTTTTTCCTTTAACTTTTCATACACCCCTGCGGGTAGCAGAACCTTTAACATTTTAATGATATCTGGGTAGGTGTATTCTCCCATACGGAGCATGTCTTTTAATTCTCGATGGAACCCTGCTGGATCTTTGTCATGACAGGGAATTAATTTCTTCATCTCGAGGAGTTCCATCTTTGAAATCGGAGTGTATACAAACACTCGTTGCATATCGCCACCCGCCCCTTGGACTGGGTGGACTTCTCGTAACGGATTCTGTCTGTCTATGTAAAACGGTTTACTTTCTGGGGGTGAGACATGAACAAAATGCGGGTTCAGGAACGTTCTATACTTGTGGCGCTGTTCTAGAATGACACTAATTAAATCGGTACCTAGACCTCTCCATCTATACTGGAGTAACTCGTTCAGGATATCATGTAACGGACCTGGATCAGAATGTTGACCCTCATACAGGGTAATGAGGTGCTGGATCATATACATACCCACCAGTCGTTGCTCGGCTGGGGGCAGTTTCAGAAACATTTGTGCCACTATTTCGTCTGGAAAAGTGGTAGAATCAGTAATCCATCGGACTGCTGATCGGGCTAGTTCTTGTTCATGCATGGTACTTAATTCGCTATAACCGACTCGTGATTTCAGAATGTGATCGGTAGCTTGAAATACTTGTTCTAGAGAGCGAGGCTCTCGTTCTGGTGCTGGATGATGAAAAATAGACTTGGGTTCTAGACGTAAATGGCGATCTGGAAATCTGGATTTTCCTACATACGCTATTCTGGCGGGATTCTCGTCTTCCTCTTCAGGATCAGAGGTACTTTCTTTCTCGCTTACTTGTGCTGCTTTACGCTGTTCGTGTAACCTTATTATTTCTTTACGAATTTTCTTGTACATACTTTCCATGGCACTAAGGGTCTTGTGCTTACCCTCGGCTATATTATCACTCCACCTTGTCAGGTTTCTCATTTCGGTGGGATCTTTAAACGGGTAATCTTGTTCTCTTATTAGACAATTGATCAGGAACTTTAATATCATGAGCTGAATCTCGGCTTTCCTTTGAGACATAATCTCGCCAATACTTTCTGGATCATCCCCTGTACGGATGAAACGATATATTCTGTCTAGATCTTCTTTCATATTTGGCAAGGTGACTAGATACTCGGTCACCCTCCTTACACGTACGGAATATAAAACCATATTATATTCGCCTGGAACTGGATCATAAACACATTCGGCAAGGGCTTGCCTGATTTCTGTAACAGACTTATTACTTTTAGGAGTACGCTGTGATGCTTGAGCATGTAATTCGAGTGCCGATAAACGCTTGTGTGGCGGCGGGGTTTGAGGAGGACCTCCTCCTGCGGCCCCTAGACTAGAATCGTCAACTGACATTCTTCGTGCTTGCAGGGTCGGTATGGCGGGCTGACCCGGGGGTACCGTAACAGGTACTCCGGTGCCTGGAAGAGCGGGAAGTGCCTGATTTACAGGGACAGGTGGAGCGCGAACTGGATTTGCATATTCTGGGACTGTGTCATCCAAATAGGACGAAATGAAAATATCAGCTGCGGTCGGTTTGTGACGTAGCTTGGTCGGAACTAATGGTGGCGGGAAATTACTGGATGCCTCAGGGGTCGCTTTCGGCACACCTTCGGCAAGAAGAGGATACATACCCTTAATAAGGGCATGCCTCTGTCTGTCTGACTGTTCGGCTTTGACTTGTTCACCTATCTCGATTAATTCTCTTTCTTGGGCTCGTTCTTGGGATTCTCTAATTAACTCTGACTTTCTGACTTCCTTTTCCGTTCTTCTATGCGCTTCCTTACGCCATAACTCGATGGCATCTTTCTGTGACTGTCTGGCTTTCTTTTTCCATAATGCTTCTTCTACTCGCATGATACATTCGGCATCCCATGTACCCGATACGGGCCATCTATACTTTTCTTCTAACTGTTTGGTATACTCTACCCATAAATCTAAATACAATATGGCGCTTATGCCATGTTTCTGATACATAAAGTGACCTGGACTGTCCCTTGGCGGAACAGGAACTGCTGCTTCCAGCAGACCCTTTCTAGTTTTTAACTGACGTAACTTTGAAAAGAGCGGCATTCTAAACTTAAATCGGAACACAATACAATACACGAAAAACAATAACAATTGGGAAAACAATTCAGGCATACCACGACATTGAAAATACATTAAACAACATCATAAATAACAGTTCGAACAGAATACTACCTGAAAAATACTGAAAACAGAAACAGAACAGAATTCTCGAGAACGGAACAGACTAGAGTTACTGGATGCACTGCTGTAACAGTACGGAACATACCGGTCCCATAAAGGAACACATCAAGACCCGTATCCACCTAGGTGAACACTTCGTTTGCGGGCTTGGGTACCACCAACCCACGGACCAGAGTCAATTTAGACTGACCCTGTCTAGACACTACCCCAGCAATGGTACTCACCGGGCAGCACGGAACGGAAGGCCTCGGACGGGACTGGACTACGACGACGAACTTCGGACTTCGGACTTCAGTTACGGGTGGACCTCCGGATACCTCGGACCTTGGACTCTCGGCTTGGGCTCTGGTCGGGACTCGCCGCGTTCCTCCACCGTCTCGTTCGGATGCTGGACCGCCTCCTCCGTCTCCTCCGTGGGCCTGAGGGATACTTGAAGCAGAAATATCTGCACTTGGCCAGAAGAGTTCCGTCACGACTGCAGGGGGTCAGGGGGTCGGCGTGGCTTCACCGACGCGTGGGGAAAGGGCAGGTCCCTGTTCGGGCGCCATTATGTGGTAAATAAATAAATAATACCCTATTTTTGAGTGCATGAATGATAGCTCAATAAATAAGAGTCAAGATTCGAGGTAGTAGGAGTTTTGCAGGTTTATTACAGCATAAGGACAGGATCAGGACAACCTGCATAGGATGAGCAGAACGACAGGGCCCAGCAGGACAACTGGGACCCAGTAGGGGAAAAAGATGCCCAGCAGCTGCTGGGGCTTGGTCTGGGATGAGCGCGCTAACTTTCAATAACATAACATTGATATATATATACATAGCGCAAACACATAGCATTACATTGCAGTAGGCGTAACAGTGGGTGGAATAGAAGGCGTGACGTGTAGCAGTCGCGAAAGATAAGAGTAAAAGTAGGTGTAACTGGGAGTATACATAGACATGTGATGTGAACGTAGCAGAATATGTCATGAATGGGCGGACACATAGGAGGGGGCTACCTAAGGAGCCGGGACCTCTAACCTAATGGTGCGCGAAAACTAGCAATGACGTATTACTAGGAGAAGCTGGGGGCTACGAACTCTGTGCTAGGAGCAGAGACTAGAGTCTGGAGGGTCGGAGCGACATGTACCTAAACCCTATCTGGTATCTAATGTTTGGGGAACATGTTGATATAAACTAGAAGTCATGAGGGGAAAAGCTAACCTGATTCTAAGACTGGACCATGCATTATTCTACATGTAGTGCGTGAAGAATATTAAATGACCATTAAATACAGTATTTCTCTAACGTGGAGCCGAGAAGGCTAGACAATGACGGAAACTATTGATGCAGTTCAGTAGCTTAGGAATGCAGAAGAGGAGGACTGAACTGATAGCAGGAACTATAACATACTTTTGGCAGACTCAGAGGCAGAGCCGGGCTGCACCGGGCACTGCTAGGTAGGAAGTAAGTGAAGGGTCGAGGATACAGGTGGGGGCTGTATCGCTCCTCAGCGAGGCTTTCAGGAGACAGAAGCTGAATCTGTGGTCCGGGCCCTTTTGAGGCCTAGAAACGGGGACTTTATAATTGAATAACGTGCACACTGAGAAACGTGGCAACATTACTTACATAGGCCTGATATTCGTAGTATTCACGAGGACTGGAAAATAGCATACCAGAGGTGGACACAACTGTAATTGCGTCTTTAATCAGAAATGGGGAATAACATATGCATATTGGTCATGCATACATAACATATGATGGATGAGGCGTAGGGACACAGAACATGGCAAAATTTACTTTTCCACACATGGAAGACATGGCTTGGCAGTTTGGGCTGGACTGTTCTCATGAGGCACAGGGTCAGACTGATTTGCATATAGCCATGTCTGAAATGGGGTGGCTGAGTGGGCTAAAGAATGGTGATGGATTAAACCCAGATCAGTTGACTGGGGGTGAGTGTTTGATTTGCTCAAACGCTCCGTCCATCATCCCTTTTTGTATCGCTTTGTTTGTCCTAAGTGTGGCAGGGTATGCTCAGACGTGAGTCCCTTGCTCACTTGGCCACTGGATTCAAGATAGCCTGGCTGATGAGGATTATGAATCCGAAACCGGTCCCAGGATGCTTGTTTCCGGTCCATGGAAGACATGGCTTGGCAGTTCGGGCTGGACTGTTCCCATGAGGCACAGGGTCAGACTGATTTGCATATAGCCATGTCTGAAATGGGGTGGCTGAGTGGGCTAAAGAATGGTGATGGATTAAACCCAGATCAGTTGACTGGGGGTGAGTGTTTGATTTGCTCAAACGCTCCGTCCATCATCCCCTTTTGTATCGCTTTGTTTGCCCTAAGTGTGGCAGGGTATGCTCAGACGAGTACCTTCGTCACTTGGCCACTGGATTCAAGAATGCCTGGCTGATGAGGATTATGAATCTGAAACCGGTCCCAGGATGCTTGTTTCCGGTCCATGGAAGACATGGCTTGGCAGTTCGGGCTGGACTGTTCCCATCAGGCACAGGGTCAGACTGATTTGCATATAGCCATGTCTGAAATGGGGTGGCTGAGTGGGCTAAAGAATGGTGATGGATTAAACCCAGATCAGTTGACTGGGGGTGAGTGTTTGATTTGCTCAAACGCTCCGTCCATCATCCCCTTTTGTATCGCTTTGTTTGCCCTAAGTGTGGCAGGGTATGCTCAGACGTGAGTCCCTTGCTCACTTGGCCACTGGATTCAAGATAGCCTGGCTGATGAAGATTATGAATCCGAAACCGGTCCCAGGATGCTTGTTTCCGGTCCATGGAAGACATGGCTTGGCAGTTCGGGCTGGACTGTTCCCATGAGGCACAGGGTCAGACTGATTTGCATATAGCCATGTCTGAAATGGGGTGGCTGAGTGGGCTAAAGAATGGTGATGGATTAAACCCAGATCAGTTGACTGGGGGTGAGTGTTTGATTTGCTCAAACGCTCCGTCCATCATCCCCTTTTGTATCGCTTTGTTTGCCCTAAGTGTGGTAGGGTATGCTCAGACGAGTCCCCTAGTCACTTGGCCACTGGATTCAAGATAGCCTGGCTGATGAGGATTATGAATCTGAAACCGGTCCCAGGATGCTTGTTTCCGGTCCATGGAAGACATGGCTTGGCAGTTCGGGCTGGACTGTTCCCTTGAGGCACAGGGTCAGACTGATTTGCATATAGCCATGTCTGAAATGGGGTGGCTGAGTGGGCTAAAGAATGGTGATGGATTAAACCCAGATCAGTTGACTGAGGGTGAGTGTTTGATTTGCTCAAACGCTCCATTCATCATCCCCTTTTGTGTCGCTTTGTTTGCCCTAAGTGTGGCAGGGTATGCTCAGACGTGAGTTCCTTGCTCACTTGGCCACTGGATTCAAGATAGCCTGGCTGATGAGGATTATGAATCCGAAACCGGTCCCAGGATGCTTCTTTCCGGTCCATGGAAGACATGGCTTGGCAGTTCGGGCTGGACTGTTCCCATGAGGCACAGGGTCAGACTGATTTGCATATAGCCATGTCTGAAATGGGGTGGCTGAGTGGGCTAAAGAATGGTGATGGATTAAACCCAGATCAGTTGACTGGGGGTGAGTGTTTGATTTGCTTAAATGCTCCGTCCATCATCCCCTTTTGTATCGCTTTGTTTGCCCTAAGTGTGGCAGGGTATGCTCAGACGTGAGTCCCCTGCTCACTTGGCCACTGGATTCAAGATAGCCTGGCTGATGAGGATTATGAATCCGAAACCGGTCCCAGGATGCTTGTTTCCGGTCCATGGAAGACATGGCTTGGCAGTTTGGGCTGGACTGTTCTCATGAGGCACAGGGTCAGACTGATTTGCATATAGCCATGTCTGAAATGGGGTGGCCGAGTGGGCTAAAGAATGGTGATGGATTAAACCCAGATCAGTTGACTGGGGGTGAGTGTTTGATTTGCTCAAACGCTCCGTCCATCATCCCCTTTTGTATCGCTTTGTTTGCCCTAAGTGTGGCAGGGTATGCTCAGACGTGAGTCCCTTGCTCACTTGGCCACTGGATTCAAGATAGCCTGGCTGATGAAGATTATGAATCCGAAACCGTTCCCAGGGTGCTTGTTTCCGGTCCATGGAAGACATGGCTTGGCAGTTTGGGCTGGACTGTTCTCATGAGGCACAGGGTCAGACTGATTTGCATATAGCCATGTCTGAAATGGGGTGGCTGAGTGGGCTAAAGAATGGTGATGGATTAAACCCAGATCAGTTGACTGGGGGTGAGTGTTTGATTTGCTCAAACGCTCCATTCATCATCCCCTTTTGTGTCGCTTTGTTTGCCCTAAGTGTGGCAGGGTATGCTCAGACGTGAGTCCCTTGCTCACTTGGCCAACGGATTCAAGATAGCCTGGCTGATGAGGATTATGAATCCGAAACCGGTCCCAGGATGCTTGTTTCCGGTCCATGGAAGACATGGCTTGGCAGTTCGGGCTGGACTGTTCCCATGAGGCACAGGGTCAGACTGATTTGCATATAGCCATGTCTGAAATGGGGTGGCTGAGTGGGCTAAAGAATGGTGATGGATTAAACCCAGATCAGTTGACTGGGCGTGAGTGTTTGATTTGCTCAAACGCTCCGTCCATAATCCCCTTTTGTATCGCTTTGTTTGCCCTAAGTGTGGCAGGGTATGCTCAGACGAGTCCCTTCGTCACTTGGCCACTGGATTCAAGAATGCCTGGCTGATGAGGATTATGAATCTGAAACCGGTCCCAGGATGCTTGTTTCCGGTCCATGGAAGACATGGCTTGGCAGTTCGGGCTGGACTGTTCCCATCAGGCACAGGGTCAGACTGATTTGCATATAGCCATGTCTGAAATGGGGTGGCTGAGTGGGCTAAAGAATGGTGATGGATTAAACCCAGATCAGTTGACTGGGGGTGAGTGTTTGATTTGCTCAAACGCTCCGTCCATCATCCCCTTTTGTATCGCTTTGTTTGCCCTAAGTGTGGCAGGGTATGCTCAGACGTGAGTCCCTTGCTCACTTGGCCACTGGATTCAAGATAGCCTGGCTGATGAAGATTATGAATCCGAAACCGGTCCCAGGATGCTTGTTTCCGGTCCATGGAAGACATGGCTTGGCAGTTCGGGCTGGACTGTTCCCATGAGGCACAGGGTCAGACTGATTTGCATATAGCCATGTCTGAAATGGGGTGGCTGAGTGGGCTAAAGAATGGTGATGGATTAAACCCAGATCAGTTGACTGGGGGTGAGTGTTTGATTTGCTCAAACGCTCCGTCCATCATCCCCTTTTGTATCGCTTTGTTTGCCCTAAGTGTGGTAGGGTATGCTCAGAAGAGTCCCCTAGTCACTTGGCCACTGGATTCAAGATAGCCTGGCTGATGAGGATTATGAATCTGAAACCGGTCCCAGGATGCTTGTTTCCGGTCCATGGAAGACATGGCTTGGCAGTTCGGGCTGGACTGTTCCCTTGAGGCACAGGGTCAGACTGATTTGCATATAGCCATGTCTGAAATGGGGTGGCTGAGTGGGCTAAAGAATGGTGATGGATTAAACCCAGATCAGTTGACTGAGGGTGAGTGTTTGATTTGCTCAAACGCTCCATTCATCATCCCCTTTTGTGTCGCTTTGTTTGCCCTAAGTGTGGCAGGGTATGCTCAGACGTGAGTTCCTTGCTCACTTGGCCACTGGATTCAAGATAGCCTGGCTGATGAGGATTATGAATCCGAAACCGGTCCCAGGATGCTTCTTTCCGGTCCATGGAAGACATGGCTTGGCAGTTCGGGCTGGACTGTTCCCATGAGGCACAGGGTCAGACTGATTTGCATATAGCCATGTCTGAAATGGGGTGGCTGAGTGGGCTAAAGAATGGTGATGGATTAAACCCAGATCAGTTGACTGGGGGTGAGTGTTTGATTTGCTTAAATGCTCCGTCCATCATCCCCTTTTGTATCGCTTTGTTTGCCCTAAGTGTGGCAGGGTATGCTCAGACGTGAGTCCCCTGCTCACTTGGCCACTGGATTCAAGATAGCCTGGCTGATGAGGATTATGAATCCGAAACCGGTCCCAGGATGCTTGTTTCCGGTCCATGGAAGACATGGCTTGGCAGTTTGGGCTGGACTGTTCTCATGAGGCACAGGGTCAGACTGATTTGCATATAGCCATGTCTGAAATGGGGTGGCCGAGTGGGCTAAAGAATGGTGATGGATTAAACCCAGATCAGTTGACTGGGGGTGAGTGTTTGATTTGCTCAAACGCTCCGTCCATCATCCCCTTTTGTATCGCTTTGTTTGCCCTAAGTGTGGCAGGGTATGCTCAGACGTGAGTCCCTTGCTCACTTGGCCACTGGATTCAAGATAGCCTGGCTGATGAAGATTATGAATCCGAAACCGTTCCCAGGGTGCTTGTTTCCGGTCCATGGAAGACATGGCTTGGCAGTTTGGGCTGGACTGTTCTCATGAGGCACAGGGTCAGACTGATTTGCATATAGCCATGTCTGAAATGGGGTGGCTGAGTGGGCTAAAGAATGGTGATGGATTAAACCCAGATCAGTTGACTGGGGGTGAGTGTTTGATTTGCTCAAACGCTCCGTCCATCATCCCTTTTTGTATCGCCTCGTTTGTCCTAAGTGTGGCAGGGTATGCTCAGACGTGAGTCCCTTGCTCACTTGGCCACTGGATTCAAGATAGCCTGGCTGATGAGGATTATGAATCCGAAACCGGTCCCAGGATGCTTGTTTCCGGTCCATGGAAGACATGGCTTGGCAGTTCGGGCTGGACTGTTCCCATGAGGCACAGGGTCAGACTGATTTGCATATAGCCATGTCTGAAATGGGGTGGCTGAGTGGGCTAAAGAATGGTGATGGATTAAACCCAGATCAGTTGACTGGGGGTGAGTGTTTGATTTGCTCAAACGCTCCGTCCATCATCCCCTTTTGTATCGCTTTGTTTGCCCTAAGTGTGGCAGGGTATGCTCAGACGAGTACCTTCGTCACTTGGCCACTGGATTCAAGAATGCCTGGCTGATGAGGATTATGAATCTGAAACCGGTCCCAGGATGCTTGTTTCCGGTCCATGGAAGACATGGCTTGGCAGTTCGGGCTGGACTGTTCCCATCAGGCACAGGGTCAGACTGATTTGCATATAGCCATGTCTGAAATGGGGTGGCTGAGTGGGCTAAAGAATGGTGATGGATTAAACCCAGATCAGTTGACTGGGGGTGAGTGTTTGATTTGCTCAAACGCTCCGTCCATCATCCCCTTTTGTATCGCTTTGTTTGCCCTAAGTGTGGCAGGGTATGCTCAGACGTGAGTCCCTTGCTCACTTGGCCACTGGATTCAAGATAGCCTGGCTGATGAAGATTATGAATCCGAAACCGGTCCCAGGATGCTTGTTTCCGGTCCATGGAAGACATGGCTTGGCAGTTCGGGCTGGACTGTTCCCATGAGGCACAGGGTCAGACTGATTTGCATATAGCCATGTCTGAAATGGGGTGGCTGAGTGGGCTAAAGAATGGTGATGGATTAAACCCAGATCAGTTGACTGGGGGTGAGTGTTTGATTTGCTCAAACGCTCCGTCCATCATCCCCTTTTGTATCGCTTTGTTTGCCCTAAGTGTGGTAGGGTATGCTCAGACGAGTCCCCTAGTCACTTGGCCACTGGATTCAAGATAGCCTGGCTGATGAGGATTATGAATCTGAAACCGGTCCCAGGATGCTTGTTTCCGGTCCATGGAAGACATGGCTTGGCAGTTCGGGCTGGACTGTTCCCTTGAGGCACAGGGTCAGACTGATTTGCATATAGCCATGTCTGAAATGGGGTGGCTGAGTGGGCTAAAGAATGGTGATGGATTAAACCCAGATCAGTTGACTGAGGGTGAGTGTTTGATTTGCTCAAACGCTCCATTCATCATCCCCTTTTGTGTCGCTTTGTTTGCCCTAAGTGTGGCAGGGTATGCTCAGACGTGAGTTCCTTGCTCACTTGGCCACTGGATTCAAGATAGCCTGGCTGATGAGGATTATGAATCCGAAACCGGTCCCAGGATGCTTCTTTCCGGTCCATGGAAGACATGGCTTGGCAGTTCGGGCTGGACTGTTCCCATGAGGCACAGGGTCAGACTGATTTGCATATAGCCATGTCTGAAATGGGGTGGCTGAGTGGGCTAAAGAATGGTGATGGATTAAACCCAGATCAGTTGACTGGGGGTGAGTGTTTGATTTGCTTAAATGCTCCGTCCATCATCCCCTTTTGTATCGCTTTGTTTGCCCTAAGTGTGGCAGGGTATGCTCAGACGTGAGTCCCCTGCTCACTTGGCCACTGGATTCAAGATAGCCTGGCTGATGAGGATTATGAATCCGAAACCGGTCCCAGGATGCTTGTTTCCGGTCCATGGAAGACATGGCTTGGCAGTTTGGGCTGGACTGTTCTCATGAGGCACAGGGTCAGACTGATTTGCATATAGCCATGTCTGAAATGGGGTGGCCGAGTGGGCTAAAGAATGGTGATGGATTAAACCCAGATCAGTTGACTGGGGGTGAGTGTTTGATTTGCTCAAACGCTCCGTCCATCATCCCCTTTTGTATCGCTTTGTTTGCCCTAAGTGTGGCAGGGTATGCTCAGACGTGAGTCCCTTGCTCACTTGGCCACTGGATTCAAGATAGCCTGGCTGATGAAGATTATGAATCCGAAACCGTTCCCAGGGTGCTTGTTTCCGGTCCATGGAAGACATGGCTTGGCAGTTTGGGCTGGACTGTTCTCATGAGGCACAGGGTCAGACTGATTTGCATATAGCCATGTCTGAAATGGGGTGGCTGAGTGGGCTAAAGAATGGTGATGGATTAAACCCAGATCAGTTGACTGGGGGTGAGTGTTTGATTTGCTCAAACGCTCCGTCCATCATCCCTTTTTGTATCGCTTTGTTTGTCCTAAGTGTGGCAGGGTATGCTCAGACGTGAGTCCCTTGCTCACTTGGCCACTGGATTCAAGATAGCCTGGCTGATGAGGATTATGAATCCGAAACCGGTCCCAGGATGCTTGTTTCCGGTCCATGGAAGACATGGCTTGGCAGTTCGGGCTGGACTGTTCCCATGAGGCACAGGGTCAGACTGATTTGCATATAGCCATGTCTGAAATGGGGTGGCTGAGTGGGCTAAAGAATGGTGATGGATTAAACCCAGATCAGTTGACTGGGGGTGAGTGTTTGATTTGCTCAAACGCTCCGTCCATCATCCCCTTTTGTATCGCTTTGTTTGCCCTAAGTGTGGCAGGGTATGCTCAGACGAGTACCTTCGTCACTTGGCCACTGGATTCAAGAATGCCTGGCTGATGAGGATTATGAATCTGAAACCGGTCCCAGGATGCTTGTTTCCGGTCCATGGAAGACATGGCTTGGCAGTTCGGGCTGGACTGTTCCCATCAGGCACAGGGTCAGACTGATTTGCATATAGCCATGTCTGAAATGGGGTGGCTGAGTGGGCTAAAGAATGGTGATGGATTAAACCCAGATCAGTTGACTGGGGGTGAGTGTTTGATTTGCTCAAACGCTCCGTCCATCATCCCCTTTTGTATCGCTTTGTTTGCCCTAAGTGTGGCAGGGTATGCTCAGACGTGAGTCCCTTGCTCACTTGGCCACTGGATTCAAGATAGCCTGGCTGATGAAGATTATGAATCCGAAACCGGTCCCAGGATGCTTGTTTCCGGTCCATGGAAGACATGGCTTGGCAGTTCGGGCTGGACTGTTCCCATGAGGCACAGGGTCAGACTGATTTGCATATAGCCATGTCTGAAATGGGGTGGCTGAGTGGGCTAAAGAATGGTGATGGATTAAACCCAGATCAGTTGACTGGGGGTGAGTGTTTGATTTGCTCAAACGCTCCGTCCATCATCCCCTTTTGTATCGCTTTGTTTGCCCTAAGTGTGGTAGGGTATGCTCAGACGAGTCCCCTAGTCACTTGGCCACTGGATTCAAGATAGCCTGGCTGATGAGGATTATGAATCTGAAACCGGTCCCAGGATGCTTGTTTCCGGTCCATGGAAGACATGGCTTGGCAGTTCGGGCTGGACTGTTCCCTTGAGGCACAGGGTCAGACTGATTTGCATATAGCCATGTCTGAAATGGGGTGGCTGAGTGGGCTAAAGAATGGTGATGGATTAAACCCAGATCAGTTGACTGGGGGTGAGTGTTTGATTTGCTCAAACGCTCCATCCATCATCCCCTTTTGTATCGCTTTATTTGCCCTAAGTGTGGCAGGGTATGCTCAGACGTGAGTCCCTTGCTCACTTGGCCACTGGATTCAAGATAGCCTGGCTGATGAGGATTATGAATCCGAAACCGGTCCGAGGATGCTTGTTTCCGGTCCATGGAAGACATGGCTTGGCAGTTCGGGCCTGACTGTTCCCAAGAGGCACAGGGTCAGACTGATTTGCATATAGCCATGTCTGAAATGGGGTGGCTGAGTGGGCTAAAGAATGGTGATGGATTAAACCCAGATCAGTTGACTGAGGGTGAGTGTTTGATTTGCTCAAACGCTCCATTCATCATCCCCTTTTGTGTCGCTTTGTTTGCCCTAAGTGTGGCAGGGTATGCTCAGACGTGAGTTCCTTGCTCACTTGGCCACTGGATTCAAGATAGCCTGGCTGATGAGGATTATGAATCCGAAACCGGTCCCAGGATGCTTCTTTCCGGTCCATGGAAGACATGGCTTGGCAGTTCGGGCTGGACTGTTCCCATGAGGCACAGGGTCAGACTGATTTGCATATAGCCATGTCTGAAATGGGGTGGCTGAGTGGGCTAAAGAATGGTGATGGATTAAACCCAGATCAGTTGACTGGGGGTGAGTGTTTGATTTGCTTAAATGCTTCGTCCATCATCCCCTTTTGTATCGCTTTGTTTGCCCTAAGTGTGGCAGGGTATGCTCAGACGTGAGTCCCCTGCTCACTTGGCCACTGGATTCAAGATAGCCTGGCTGATGAGGATTATGAATCCGAAACCGTTCCCAGGGTGCTTGTTTCCGGTCCAGGGAAGACATGGCTTGGCAGTTTGGGCTGGACTGTTCTCATGAGGCACAGGGTCAGACTGATTTGCATATAGCCATGTCTGAAATGGGGTGGCTGAGTGGGCTAAAGAATGGTGATGGATTAAACCCAGATCAGTTGACTGGGGGTGAGTGTTTGATTTGCTCAAACGCTCCGTCCATCATCCCCTTTTGTATCGCTTTGTTTGCCCTAAGTGTGGCAGGGTATGCTCAGACGTGAGTTCCTTGCTCACTTGGCCACTGGATTCAAGATAGCCTGGCTGATGAGGATTATGAATCCGAAACCGGTCCCAGGATGCTTCTTTCCGGTCCATGGAAGACATGGCTTGGCAGTTCGGGCTGGACTGTTCCCATGAGGCACAGGGTCAGACTGATTTGCATATAGCCATGTCTGAAATGGGTTGGCTGAGTGGGCTAAAGAATGGTGATGGATTAAACCCAGATCAGTTGACTGGGGGTGAGTGTTTGATTTGCTTAAATGCTCCGTCCATCATCCCCTTTTGTATCGCTTTGTTTGCCCTAAGTGTGGCAGGGTATGCTCAGACGTGAGTCCCCTGCTCACTTGGCCACTGGATTCAAGATAGCCTGGCTGATGAGGATTATGAATCCGAAACCTTTCCCAGGGTGCTTGTTTCCGGTCCAGGGAAGACATGGCTTGGCAGTTTGGGCTGGACTGTTCTCATGAGGCACAGGGTCAGACTGATTTGCATATAGCCATGTCTGAAATGGGGTGGCTGAGTGGGCTAAAGAATGGTAATGGATTAAACCCAGATCAGTTGACTGGGGGTGAGTGTTTGATTTGCTCAAACGCTCCGTCCATCATCCCCTTTTGTATCGCTTTGTTTGCCCTACGTGTGGCAGGGTATGCTCAGACGTGAGTCCCTTGCTCACTTGGCCACTGGATTCAAGATAGCCTGGCTGATGAGGATTATGAATCCGAAACCGGTCCCAGGATGCTTCTTTCCGGTCCAGGGAAGACATGGCTTGGTAGTTTGGGCTGGACTGTTCTCATGAGGCACAGGGTCCGACTGATTTGCATATAGCCATGTCTGAAATGGGGTGGCTGAGTGGGCTAAAGAATGGTGATGGATTAAACCCAGATCAGTTGACTGGGGGTGAGTGTTTGATTTGCTCAAACGCTCCGTCCATCATCCCCTTTTGTATCGCTTTGTTTGCCCTAAGTGTGGCAGGGTATACTCAGACGTGAGTCCCTTGCTCACTTGACCACTGGATTCAAGATAGCCTGGCTGATGAAGATTATGAATCCGAAACCGTTCCCAGGGTGCTTGTTTCCGGTCCATGGAAGACATGGCTTGGCAGTTTGGGCTGGACTGTTCTCATGAGGCACAGGGTCAGACTGATTTGCATATAGCCATGTCTGAAATGGGGTGGCTGAGTGGGCTAAAGAATGGTGAATGATTAAACCCAGATCATTTGACTGGGGGTGAGTGTTTGATTTGCTCAAACGCTCCGTCCATCATCCCCTTTTGTATCGCTTTGTTTGCCCTAAGTGTGGCAGGGTATGCTCAGACGTGAGTCCCTTGCTCACTTGGCCACTGGATTCAAGATAGCCTGGCTGATGATGATTATGAATCCGAAACCGGTCCCAGGATGCTTGTTTCCGGTCCATGGAAGACATGGCTTGGCAGTTCGGGCTGGACTGTTCCCATGAGGCACAGGGTCAGACTGATTTGCATATAGCCATGTCTGAAATGGGGTGGCTGAGTGGGCTAAAGAATGGTGATGGATTAAACCCAGATCAGTTGACTGGGGGTGAGTGTTTGATTTGCTCAAACGCTCCGTCCATCATCCCCTTTTGTATCGCTTTGTTTGCCCTAAGTGTGGCAGGGTATGCTCAGAAGTGAGTCCCTTGCTCACTTGGCCACTGGATTCAAGATAGCCTGGCTGATGAAGATTATGAATCTGAAACCGGTCCCAGGATGCTTGTTTCCGGTCCATGGAAGACATGGCTTGGCAGTTCGGGCTGGACTGTTCCCTTGAGGCACAGGGTCAGACTGATTTGCATATAGCCATGTCTGAAATGGGGTGGCTGAGTGGGCTAAAGAATGGTGATGGATTAAACCCAGATCAGTTGACTGGGGGTGAGTGTTTGATTTGCTCAAACGCTCCGTCCATCATCCCCTTTTGTATCGCTTTGTTTGCCCTAAGTGTGGCAGGGTATGGTCAGACGTGAGTCCCTTGCTCACTTGGCCACTGGATTCAAGATAGCCTGGCTGATGAGGATTATGAATCCGAAACCATTCCCAGGGTGCTTGTTTCCGGTCCATGGAAGACATGGCTTGGCAGTTTGGGCTGGACTGTTCTCATGAGGCACAGGGTAAGACTGATTTGCATATAGCCATGTCTGAAATGGGGTGGCTGAGTGGGCTAAAGAATGGTGATGGATTAAACCCAGATCAGTTGACTGGGGGTGAGTGTTTGATTTGCTCAAACGCTCCGTCCATCATCCCCTTTTGTATCGCTTTGTTTGCCCTAAGTGTGGCAGGGTATGCTCAGACGTGAGTCCCTTGCTCACTTGGCCACTGGATTCAAGATAGCCTGGCTGATGAGGATTATGAATCCAAAACCGGTCCCAGGATGCTTGTTTCCGGTCCATGGAAGACATGGCTTGGCAGTTCGGGCTAGACTGTTCCCATGAGGCACAGGGTCAGACTGATTTGCATATAGCCATGTCTGAAATGGGGTGGCTGAGTGGGCTAAAGAATGGTGATGGATTAAACCCAGATCAGTTGACTTGGGGTGAGTGTTTGATTTGCTTAAACGCTCCGTCCATCATCCCCTTTTGTATCGCTTTGTTTGCCCTAAGTGTGGCAGGGTATGCTCAGACGTGAGTCCCTTGCTCACTTGGCCACTGGATTCAAGATAGCCTGGCTGATGAGGATTATGAATCCGAAACCGTTCCCAGGGTGCTTGTTTCCGGTCCATGGAAGACATGGCTTGGCAGTTTGGGCTGGACTGTTCTCATGAGGCACAGGGTCAGACTGATTTGCATATAGCCATGTCTGAAATGGGGTGGCTGAGTGGGCTAAAGAATGGTGATGGATTAAACCCAGATCAGTTGACTGGGGGTGAGTGTTTAATTTGCTCAATCGCTCCGTCCATCATCCCCTTTTGTATCGCTTTATTTGCCCTAAGTGTGGCAGGGTATGCTCAGACGTGAGTCCCTTGCTCACTTGGCCACTGGATTCAAGATAGCCTGGCTGATGAGGATTATGAATCCGAAACCGGTCCCAGGATGCTTCTTTCCGGTCCAGGGAAGACATGGCTTGGTAGTTTGTGCTGGACTGTTCTCATGAGGCACAGGGTCAGACTGATTTGCATATAGCCATGTCTGAAATGGGGTGGCTGAGTGGGCTAAAGAATGGTGATGGATTAAACCCAGATCAGTTGACTGGGGGTGAGTGTTTGATTTGCTCAAACGCTCCGTCCATCATCCCCTTTTGTATCGCTTTGTTTGCCCTAAGTGTGGCAGGGTATGCTCAGACGTGAGTCCCTTGCTCACTTGGCCACTGGATTCAAGATAGCCTGGCTGATGAAGATTATGAATCCGAAACCGTTCCAAGGGTGCTTGTTTCCGGTCCATGGAAGACATGGCTTGGCAGTTTGGGCTGGACTGTTCTCATGAGGCACAGGGTCAGACTGATTTGCATATAGCTATGTCTGAAATGGGGTGGCTGAGTGGGCTAATGAATGGTGATGGATTAAACCCAGATCATTTGACTGGGGGTGAGTGTTTGATTTGCTCAAACGCTCCGTCCATCATCCCCTTTTGTATCGCTTTGTTTGCCCTAAGTGTGGCAGGGTATGCTCAGACGTGAGTCCCTTGCTCACTTGGCCACTGGATTCAAGATAGCCTGGCTGATGAAGATTATGAATCAGAAACCGTTCCCAGGGTGCTTGTTTCCGGTCCATGGAAGACATGGCTTGGCAGTTTGGGCTGGACTGTTCTCATGAGGCACAGGGTCAGACTGATTTGCATATAGCCATGTCTGAAATGGGGTGGCTGAGTGGGCTAAAGAATGGTGATGGATTAAACCCAGATCAGTTGACTGGGGGTGAGTGTTTGATTTGCTCAAACGCTCCGTCCATCATCCCCTTTTGTATCGCTTTGTTTGCCCTAAGTGTGGCAGGGTATGCTCAGACGTGAGTCCCTTGCTCACTTGGCCACTGGATTCAAGATAGCCTGGCTGATGAGGATTATGAATCCGAAACCGGTCCCAGGATGCTTGTTTCAGGTCCATGGAAGACATGGCTTGGCAGTTCGGGCTGGACTGTTCCCATGAGGCACAGGGTCAGACTGATTTGCATATAGCCATGTCTGAAATGGGGTGGCTGAGTGGGCTAAAGAATGGTGATGGATTAAACCCAGATCAGTTGACTGGGGGTGAGTGTTTGATTTGCTCAAACGCTCCGTCCATCATCCCCTTTTGTATCACTTTGTTTGCCCTAAGTGTGGCAGGGTATGCTCAGACGTGAGTCCCTTGCTCACTTGGCCACTGGATTCAAGATAGCCTGGCTGATGAGGATTATGAATCCGAAACCGGTCCCAGGATGCTTGTTTCCGGTCCATGGAAGACATGGCTTGGCAGTTCGGGCTGGACTGTTCCCATGAGGCACAGGGTCAGACTGATTTGCATATAGCCATGTCTGAAATGGGGTGGCTGAGTGGGCTAAAGAATGGTGATGGATTAAACCCAGATCAGTTGACTGGGGGTGAGTGTTTGATTTGCTCAAACGCTCCGTCCATCATCCCCTTTTGTATCGCTTTGTTTGCCCTAAGTGTGGCAGGGTATGCTCAGACGAGTCCCCTAGTCACTTGGCCACTGGATTCAAGATAGCCTGGCTGATGAGGATTATGAATCCGAAACCGTTCCCAGGGTGCTTGTTTCCGGTCCAGGAAAGACATGGCTTGGCAGTTTGGGCTGGACTGTTCTCATGAGGCACAGGGTCAGACTGATTTGCATATAGCCATGTCTGAAATGGGGTGGCTGAGTGGGCTAAAGAATGGTGATGGATTAAACCCAGATCAGTTGACTGGGGGTGAGTGTTTGATTTGCTCAAACGCTCCATTCATCATCCCCTTTTGTGTCGCTTTGTTTGCCCTAAGTGTGGCAGGGTATGCTCAGACGTGAGTCCCTTGCTCACTTGGCCACTGGATTCAAGATAGCCTGGCTGATGAGGATTATGAATCCGAAACTGGTCCCAGGATGCTTCTTTCCGGTCCAGGGAAGACATGGCTTGGTAGTTTGTGCTGGACTGTTCTCATGAGGCACAGGGTCAGACTGATTTGCATATAGCCATGTCTGAAATGGGGTGGCTGAGTGGGCTAAAGAATGGTGATGGATTAAACCCAGATCAGTTGACTGGGGGTGAGTGTTTGATTTGCTCAAACGCTCCGTCCATCATCCCCTTTTGTATCGCTTTGTTTGCCCTAAGTGTGGCAGGGTATGCTCAGACGTGAGTCCCTTGCTCACTTGGCCACTGGATTCAAGATAGCCTGGCTGATGAAGATTATGAATCCGAAACCGTTCCCAGGGTGCTTGTTTCCGGTCCATGGAAGACATGGCTTGGCAGTTTGGGCTGGACTGTTCTCATGAGGCACAGGGTCAGACTGATTTGCATATAGCCATGTCTGAAATGGGGTGGCTGAGTGGGCTAAAGAATGGTGATGGATTAAACCCAGATCAGTTGACTGGGGGTGAGTGTTTGATTTGCTCAAACGCTCCGTCCATCATCCCCTTTTGTATCGCTTTGTTTGCCCTAAGTGTGGCAGGGTATGCTCAGACGTGAGTCCCTTGCTCACTTGGCCACTGGATTCAAGATAGCCTGGCTGATGAGGATTATGAATCCGAAACCGGTCCCAGGATGCTTGTTTCCGGTCCATGGAAGACATGGCTTGGCAGTTCGGGCTGGACTGTTCCCATGAGGCACAGGGTCAGACTGATTTGCATATAGCCATGTCTGAAATGGGGTGGCTGAGTGGGCTAAAGAATGGTGATGGATTAAACCCAGATCAGTTGACTGGGGGTGAGTGTTTGATTTGCTCAAACGCTCCGTCCATCATCCCCTTTTGTATCGCTTTGTTTGCCCTAAGTGTGGCAGGGTATGCTCAAACGAGTCCCTTCGTCACTTGGCCACTGGATTCAAGAATGCCTGGCTGATGAGGATTATGAATCTGAAACCGGTCCCAGGAGGCTTGTTTCCGGTCCATGGAAGACATGGCTTGGCAGTTCGGGCTGGACTGTTCCCATCAGGCACAGGGTCAGACTGATTTGCATATAGCCATGTCTGAAATGGGGTGGCTGAGTGGGCTAAAGAATGGTGATGGATTAAACCCAGATCAGTTGACTGGGGGTGAGTGTTTGATTTGCTCAAACGCTCCGTCCATCATCCCCTTTTGTATCGCTTTGTTTGCCCTAAGTGTGGCAGGGTATGCTCAGACGTGAGTCCCTTGCTCACTTGGCCACTGGATTCAAGATAGCCTGGCTGATGAAGATTATAAATCCGAAACCGTTCCCAGGGTGCTTGTTTCCGGTCCATGGAAGACATGGCTTGGCAGTTTGGGCTGGACTGTTCTCATGAGGCACAGGGTCAGACTGATTTGCATATAGCCATGTCTGAAATGGGGTGGCTGAGTGGGCTAAAGAATGGTGATGGATTAAACCCAGATCATTTGACTGGGGGTGAGTGTTTGATTTGCTCAAACGCTCCGTCCATCATCCCCTTTTGTATCGCTTTGTTTGCCCTAAGTGTGGCAGGGTATGCTCAGACGTGAGTCCCTTGCTCACTTGGCCACTGGATTCAAGATAGCCTGGCTGATGAGGATTATGAATCCGAAACCGGTCCCAGGATGCTTGTTTCCGGTCCATGGAAGACATGGCTTGGCAGTTCGGGCTGGACTGTTCCCATGAGGCACAGGGTCAGACTGATTTGCATATAGCCATGTCTGAAATGGGGTGGCTGAGTGGGCTAAAGAATGGTGATGGATTAAACCCAGATCAGTTGACTGGGGGTGAGTGTTTGATTTGCTCAAACGCTCCGTCCATCATCCCCTTTTGTATCGCTTTGTTTGCCCTAAGTGTGGCAGGGTATGCTCAGACGAGTCCCCTAGTCACTTGGCCACTGGATTCAAGATAGCCTGGCTGATGAGGATTATGAATCCAAAACCGGTCCCAGGATGCTTGTTTCCGGTCCATGGAAGACATGGCTTGGCAGTTCGGGCTAGACTGTTCCCATGAGGCACAGGGTCAGACTGATTTGCATATAGCCATGTCTGAAATGGGGTGGCTGAGTGGGCTAAAGAATGGTGATGGATTAAACCCAGATCAGTTGACTTGGGGTGAGTGTTTGATTTGCTTAAACGCTCCGTCCATCATCCCCTTTTGTATCGCTTTGTTTGCCCTAAGTGTGGCAGGGTATGCTCAGACGTGAGTCCCTTGCTCACTTGGCCACTGGATTCAAGATAGCCTGGCTGATGAGGATTATGAATCCGAAACCGTTCCCAGGGTGCTTGTTTCCGGTCCATGGAAGACATGGCTTGGCAGTTTGGGCTGGACTGTTCTCATGAGGCACAGGGTCAGACTGATTTGCATATAGCCATGTCTGAAATGGGGTGGCTGAGTGGGCTAAAGAATGGTGATGGATTAAACCCAGATCAGTTGACTGGGGGTGAGTGTTTGATTTGCTCAAACGCTCCGTCCATCATCCCCTTTTGTATCGCTTTATTTGCCCTAAGTGTGGCAGGGTATGCTCAGACGTGAGTCCCTTGCTCACTTGGCCACTGGATTCAAGATAGCCTGGCGGATGAGGATTATGAATCCGAAACCGGTCCCAGGATGCTTGTTTCCGGTCCATGGAAGACTTGGCTTGGCTGTTCGGGCTTGACTGTTCCCATGAGGCACAGGGTCAGACTGATTTGCATAGAGCCATGTCTGAAATGGGGTGGCTGAGTGGGCTAAAGAATGGTGATGGATTAAACCCAGATCAGTTGACTGGGGGTGAGTGTTTGATTTGCTCAAACGCTCCATTCATCATCCCCTTTTGTGTCGCTTTGTTTGCCCTAAGTGTGGCAGGGTATGCTCAGACGTGAGTCCCTTGCTCACTTGGCCACTGGATTCAAGATAGCCTGGCTGATGAGGATTATGAATCCGAAACCGGTCCCAGGATGCTTCTTTCCGGTCCAGGGAAGACATGGCTTGGTAGTTTGTGCTGGACTGTTCTCATGAGGCACAGGGTCAGACTGATTTGCATATAGCCATGTCTGAAATGGGGTGGCTGAGTGGGCTAAAGAATGGTGATGGATTAAACCCAGATCAGTTGACTGGGGGTGAGTGTTTGATTTGCTCAAACGCTCCGTCCATCATCCCCTTTTGTATCGCTTTGTTTGCCCTAAGTGTGGCAGGGTATGCTCAGACGTGAGTCCCTTGCTCACTTGGCCACTGGATTCAAGATAGCCTGGCTGATGAAGATTATGAATCCGAAACCGTTCCCAGGGTGCTTGTTTCCGGTCCATGGAAGACATGGCTTGGCAGTTTGGGGTGGACTGTTCTCATGAGGCACAGGGTCAGACTGATTTGCATATAGCCATGTCTGAAATGGGGTGGCTGAGTGGGCTAAAGAATGGTGATGGATTAAACCCAGATCATTTGACTGGGGGTGAGTGTTTGATTTGCTCAAACGCTCCGTCCATCATCCCCTTTTGTATCGCTTTGTTTGCCCTAAGTGTGGCAGGGTATGCTCAGACGTGAGTCCCTTGCTCACTTGGCCACTGGATTCAAGATAGCCTGGCTGATGAAGATTATGAATCCGAAACCGTTCCCAGGGTGCTTGTTTCCGGTCCATGGAAGACATGGCTTGGCAGTTTGGGCTGGACTGTTCTCATGAGGCACAGGGTCAGACTGATTTGCATATAGCCATGTCTGAAATGGGGTGGCTGAGTGGGCTAAAGAATGGTGATGGATTAAACCCAGATCAGTTGACTGGGGGTGAGTGTTTGATTTGCTCAAACGCTCCGTCCATCATCCCCTTTTGTATCGCTTTGTTTGCCCTAAGTGTGGCAGGGTATGCTCAGACGTGAGTCCCTTGCTCACTTGGCCACTGGATTCAAGATAGCCTGGCTGATGAGGATTATGAATCCGAAACCGGTCCCAGGATGCTTGTTTCCGGTCCATGGAAGACATGGCTTGGCAGTTCGGGCTGGACTGTTCCCATGAGGCACAGGGTGAGACTGATTTGCATATAGCCATGTCTGAAATGGGGTGGCTGAGTGGGCTAAAGAATGGTGATGGATTAAACCCAGATCAGTTGACTGGGGGTGAGTTTTTGATTTGCTCAAACGCTCCGTCCATCATCCCCTTTTGTATCGCTTTGTTTGCCCTAAGTGTGGCAGGGTATTTCTCAGACGTGAGTCCCTTGCTCACTTGGCCACTGGATTCAAGATAGCCTGGCTGATGAGGATTAAGAATCCGAAACCGGTCCCAGGATGCTTGTTTCCGGTCCATGGAAGACATGGCTTGGCAGTTCGGGCTGGACTGTTCCCATGAGGCACAGGGTCAGACTGATTTGCATATAGCCATGTCTGAAATGGGGTGGCTGAGTTGGCTAAAGAATGGTGATGGATTAAACCCAGATCAGTTGACTGGGGGTGAGTGTTTGATTTGCTCAAACGCTCCGTCCATCATCCCCTTTTGTATCGCTTTGTTTGCCCTAAGTGTGGCAGGGTATGCTCAGACGAGTCCCCTAGTCACTTGGCCACTGGATTCAAGATAGCCTGGCTGATGAAGATTATGAATCCGAAACCGTTCCCAGGGTGCTTGTTTCCGGTCCATGGAAGACATAGCTTGGCAGTTTGGGCTGGACTGTTCTCATGAGGCACAGGGTCAGACTGATTTGCATATAGCCATGTCTGAAATGGGGTGGCTGAGTGGGCTAAAGAATGGTGATGGATTAAACCCAGATCAGTTGACTGGGGGTGAGTGTTTGATTTGCTCAAACCCTCCGTCCATCATCCCCTTTTGTATCGCTTTGTTTGCCCTAAGTGTGGCAGGGTATGCTCAGAGGTGAGTCCCTTGCTCACTTGGCCACTGGATTCAAGATAGCCTGGCTGATGAGGATTATGAATCCGAAACCGGTCCCAGGATGCTTGTTTCCGGTCCATGGAAGACATGGCTTGGCAGTTCGGGCTGGACTGTTCCCATGAGGCACAGGGTCAGACTGATTTGCATATAGCCATGTCTGAAATGGGGTGGCTGAGTGGGCTAAAGAATGGTGATGGATTAAACCCAGATCAGTTGACTGGGGGTGAGTGTTTGATTTGCTCAAACGCTCCGTCCATCATCCCCTTTTGTATCGCTTTGTTTGCCCTAAGTGTGGCAGGGTATGCTCAGACGAGTCCCTTCGTCACTTTGCCACTGGATTCAAGAATGCCTGGCTGATGAGGATTATGAATCTGAAACCGGTCCCAGGATGCTTGTTTCCGGTCCATGGAAGACATGGCTTGGCAGTTCGGGCTGGACTGTTCTCATCAGGCACAGGGTCAGACTGATTTGCATATAGCCATGTCTGAAATGGGGTGGCTGAGTGGGCTAAAGAATGGTGATGGATTAAACCCAGATCATTTGACTGGGGGTGAGTGTTTGATTTGCTCAAACGCTCCGTCCATCATCCCCTTTTGTATCGCTTTGTTTGCCCTAAGTGTGGCAGGGTATGCTCAGACGTGAGTCCCTTGCTCACTTGGCCACTGGATTCAAGATAGCCTGGCTGATGAGGATTAGGAATCCGAAACCGGTCCCAGGATGCTTGTTTCCGGTCCATGGAAGACATGGCTTGGCAGTTCGGGCTGGACTGTTCCCATGAGGCACAGGGTCAGACTGATTTGCATATAGCCATGTCTGAAATGGGGTGGCTGAGTGGGCTAAAGAATGGTGATGGATTAAACCCAGATCATTTGACTGGGGGTGAGTGTTTGATTTGCTCAAACGCTCCGTCCATCATCCCCTTTTGTATCGCTTTGTTTGCCCTAAGTGTGGCAGGGTATGCTCAGACGAGTCCCCTAGTCACTTGGCCACTGGATTCAAGATAGCCTGGCTGATGAGGATTATGAATCTGAAACCGGTCCCAGGATGCTTGTTTCCGGTCCATGGAAGACATGGCTTGGCAGTTCGGGCTGGACTGTTCCCTTGAGGCACAGGGTCAGACTCATTTGCATATAGCCATGTCTGAAATGGGGTGGCTGAGTGGGCTAAAGAATGGTGATGGATTAAACCCAGATCAGTTGACTGGGGGTGAGTGTTTAATTTGCTCAAACGCTCCGTCCATCATCCCCTTTTGTATCGCTTTGTTTGCCCTAAGTGTGGCAGGGTATGCTCAGACGTGATTCCCTTGCTCACTTGGCCACTGGATTCAAGATAGCCTGGCTGATGAGGATTATGAATCCAAAACCGGTCCCAGGATGCTTGTTTCCGGTCCATGGAAGACATGGCTTGGCAGTTCGGGCTAGACTGTTCCCATGAGGCACAGGGTCAGACTGATTTGCATATAGCCATGTCTGAAATGGGGTGGCTGAGTGGGCTAAAGAATGGTGATGGATTAAACCCAGATCAGTTGACTTGGGGTGAGTGTTTGATTTGCTTAAACGCTCCGTCCATCATCCCCTTTTGTATCGCTTTGTTTGCCCTAAGTGTGGCAGGGTATGCTCAGATGTGAGTCCCTTGCTCACTTGGCCACTGGATTCAAGATAGCCTGGCTGATGAGGATTATGAATCCGAAACCGTTCCCAGGGTGCTTGTTTCCGGTCCATGGAAGACATGGCTTGGCAGTTTGGGCTGGACTGTTCTCATGAGGCACAGGGTCAGACTGATTTGCATATAGCCATGTCTGAAATGGGGTGGCTGAGTGGGCTAAAGAATGGTGATGGATTAAACCAAGATCAGTTGACTGGGGAAGAGTGTTTGATTTGCTCAAACGCTCCGTCCATCATCCCCTTTTGTATCGCTTTATTTGCCCTAAGTGTGGCAGGGTATGCTCAGACGTGAGTCCCTTGCTCACTTGGCCACTGGATTCAAGATAGCCTGGCTGATGAGGATTATGAATCCGAAACCGGTCCCAGGATGCTTGTTTCCGGTCCATGGAAGACATGGCTTGGCAGTTCGGGCTTGACTGTTCCCATGAGGCACAGGGTCAGACTGATTTGCATAGAGCCATGTCTGAAATGGGGTGGCTGAGTGGGCTAAAGAATGGTGATGGATTAAACCCAGATCAGTTGACTGGGGGTGAGTGTTTGATTTGCTCAAACGCTCCATTCATAATCCCCTTTTGTGTCGCTTTGTTTGCCCTAAGTGTGGCAGGGTATGCTCAGACGTGAGTCCCTTGCTCACTTGGCCACTGGATTCAAGATAGCCTGGCTGATGAGGATTATGAATCCGAAACCGGTCCCAGGATGCTTCTTTCCGGTCCAGGGAAGACATGGCTTGGTAGTTTGGGCTGGACTGTTCTCATGAGGCACAGGGTCAGACTGATTTGCATATAGCCATGTCTGAAATGGGGTGGCTGAGTGGGCTAAAGAATGGTGATGGATTAAACCCAGATCAGTTGACTGGGGGTGAGTGTTTGATTTGCTCAAACGCTCCGTCCATCATCCCCTTTTGTATCGCTTTGTTTGCCCTAAGTGTGGCAGGGTATGCTCAGACGTGAGTCCCTTGCTCACTTGGCCACTGGATTCAAGATAGCCTGGCTGATGATGATTATGAATCCGAAACCGGTCCCAGGATGCTTGTTTCCGGTCCATGGAAGACATGGCTTGGCAGTTCGGGCTAGACTGTTCCCATGAGGCACAGGGTCAGACTGATTTGCATATAGCCATGTCTGAAATGGGGTGGCTGAGTGGGCTAAAGAATGGTGATGGATTAAACCCAGATCAGTTGACTTGGGGTGAGTGTTTCATTTGCTTAAACGCTCCGTCCATCATCCCCTTTTGTATCGCTTTGTTTGCCCTAAGTGTGGCAGGGTATGCTCAGACGTGAGTCCCTTGCTCACTTGGCCACTGGATTCAAGATAGCCTGGCTGATGAGGATTATGAATCCGAAACCGTTCCCAGGGTGCTTGTTTCCGGTCCATGGAAGACATGGCTTGGCAGTTTGGGCTGGACTGTTCTCATGAGGCACAGGGTCAGACTGATTTGCATATAGCCATGTCTGAAATGGGGTGGCTGAGTGGGCTAAAGAATGGTGATGGATTAAACCCAGATCAGTTGACTGGGGGTGAGTGTTTGATTTGCTCAAACGCTCCGTCCATCATCCCCTTTTGTATCGCTTTATTTGCCCTAAGTGTGGCAGGGTATGCTCAGACCTGAGTCCCTTGCTCACTTGGCCACTGGATTCAAGATAGCCTGGCGGATGAGGATTATGAATCCGAAACCGGTCCCAGGATGCTTGTTTCCGGTCCATGGAAGACTTGGCTTGGCTGTTCGGGCTTGACTGTTCCCATGAGGCACAGGGTCAGACTGATTTGCATAGAGCCATGTCTGAAATGGGGTGGCTGAGTGGGCTAAAGAATGGTGATGGATTAAACCCAGATCAGTTGACTGGGGGTGAGTGTTTGATTTGCTCAAACGCTCCATTCATCATCCCCTTTTGTGTCGCTTTGTTTGCCCTAAGTGTGGCAGGGTATGCTCAGACGTGAGTCCCTTGCTCACTTGGCCACTGGATTCAAGATAGCCTGGCTGATGAGGATTATGAATCCGAAACCGGTCCCAGGATGCTTCTTTCCGGTCCAGGGAAGACATGGCTTGGTAGTTTGTGCTGGACTGTTCTCATGAGGCACAGGGTCAGACTGATTTGCATATAGCCATGTCTGAAATGGGGTGGCTGAGTGGGCTAAAGAATGGTGATGGATTAAACCCAGATCAGTTGACTGGGGGTGAGTGTTTGATTTGCTCAAACGCTCCGTCCATCATCCCCTTTTGTATCGCTTTGTTTGCCCTAAGTGTGGCAGGGTATGCTCAGACGTGAGTCCCTTGCTCACTTGGCCACTGGATTCAAGATAGCCTGGCTGATGAAGATTATGAATCCGAAACCGTTCCCAGGGTGCTTGTTTCCGGTCCATGGAAGACATGGCTTGGCAGTTTGGGGTGGACTGTTCTCATGAGGCACAGGGTCAGACTGATTTGCATATAGCCATGTCTGAAATGGGGTGGCTGAGTGGGCTAAAGAATGGTGATGGATTAAACCCAGATCATTTGACTGGGGGTGAGTGTTTGATTTGCTCAAACGCTCCGTCCATCATCCCCTTTTGTATCGCTTTGTTTGCCCTAAGTGTGGCAGGGTATGCTCAGACGTGAGTCCCTTGCTCACTTGGCCACTGGATTCAAGATAGCCTGGCTGATGAAGATTATGAATCCGAAACCGTTCCCAGGGTGCTTTTTTCCGGTCCATGGAAGACATGGCTTGGCAGTTTGGGCTGGACTGTTCTCATGAGGCACAGGGTCAGACTGATTTGCATATAGCCATGTCTGAAATGGGGTGGCTGAGTGGGCTAAAGAATGGTGATGGATTAAACCCAGATCAGTTGACTGGGGGTGAGTGTTTGATTTGCTCAAACGCTCCGTCCATCATCCCCTTTTGTATCGCTTTGTTTGCCCTAAGTGTGGCAGGGTATGCTCAGACGTGAGTCCCTTGCTCACTTGGCCACTGGATTCAAGATAGCCTGGCTGATGAGGATTATGAATCCGAAACCGGTCCCAGGATGCTTGTTTCCGGTCCATGGAAGACATGGCTTGGCAGTTCGGGCTGGACTGTTCCCATGAGGCACAGGGTCAGACTGATTTGCATATAGCCATGTCTGAAATGGGGTGGCTGAGTGGGCTAAAGAATGGTGATGGATTAAACCCAGATCAGTTGACTGGGGGTGAGTTTTTGATTTGCTCAAACGCTCCGTCCATCATCCCCTTTTGTATCGCTTTGTTTGCCCTAAGTGTGGCAGGGTATTTCTCAGACGTGAGTCCCTTGCTCACTTGGCCACTGGATTCAAGATAGCCTGGCTGATGAGGATTAAGAATCCGAAACCGGTCCCAGGATGCTTGTTTCCGGTCCATGGAAGACATGGCTTGGCAGTTCGGGCTGGACTGTTCCCATGAGGCACAGGGTCAGACTGATTTGCATATAGCCATGTCTGAAATGGGGTGGCTGAGTTGGCTAAAGAATGGTGATGGATTAAACCCAGATCAGTTGACTGGGGGTGAGTGTTTGATTTGCTCAAACGCTCCGTCCATCATCCCCTTTTGTATCGCTTTGTTTGCCCTAAGTGTGGCAGGGTATGCTCAGACGAGTCCCCTAGTCACTTGGCCACTGGATTCAAGATAGCCTGGCTGATGAAGATTATGAATCCGAAACCGTTCCCAGGGTGCTTGTTTCCGGTCCATGGAAGACATAGCTTGGCAGTTTGGGCTGGACTGTTCTCATGAGGCACAGGGTCAGACTGATTTGCATATAGCCATGTCTGAAATGGGGTGGCTGAGTGGGCTAAAGAATGGTGATGGATTAAACCCAGATCAGTTGACTGGGGGTGAGTGTTTGATTTGCTCAAACCCTCCGTCCATCATCCCCTTTTGTATCGCTTTGTTTGCCCTAAGTGTGGCAGGGTATGCTCAGAGGTGAGTCCCTTGCTCACTTGGCCACTGGATTCAAGATAGCCTGGCTGATGAGGATTATGAATCCGAAACCGGTCCCAGGATGCTTGTTTCCGGTCCATGGAAGACATGGCTTGGCAGTTCGGGCTGGACTGTTCCCATGAGGCACAGGGTCAGACTGATTTGCATATAGCCATGTCTGAAATGGGGTGGCTGAGTGGGCTAAAGAATGGTGATGGATTAAACCCAGATCAGTTGACTGGGGGTGAGTGTTTGATTTGCTCAAACGCTCCGTCCATCATCCCCTTTTGTATCGCTTTGTTTGCCCTAAGTGTGGCAGGGTATGCTCAGACGAGTCCCTTCGTCACTTTGCCACTGGATTCAAGAATGCCTGGCTGATGAGGATTATGAATCTGAAACCGGTCCCAGGATGCTTGTTTCCGGTCCATGGAAGACATGGCTTGGCAGTTCGGGCTGGACTGTTCTCATCAGGCACAGGGTCGGACTGATTTGCATATAGCCATGTCTGAAATGGGGTGGCTGAGTGGGCTAAAGAATGGTGATGGATTAAACCCAGATCATTTGACTGGGGGTGAGTGTTTGATTTGCTCAAACGCTCCGTCCATCATCCCCTTTTGTATCGCTTTGTTTGCCCTAAGTGTGGCAGGGTATGCTCAGACGTGAGTCCCTTGCTCACTTGGCCACTGGATTCAAGATAGCCTGGCTGATGAGGATTAGGAATCCGAAACCGGTCCCAGGATGCTTGTTTCCGGTCCATGGAAGACATGGCTTGGCAGTTCGGGCTGGACTGTTCCCATGAGGCACAGGGTCAGACTGATTTGCATATAGCCATGTCTGAAATGGGGTGGCTGAGTGGGCTAAAGAATGGTGATGGATTAAACCCAGATCATTTGACTGGGGGTGAGTGTTTGATTTGCTCAAACGCTCCGTCCATCATCCCCTTTTGTATCGCTTTGTTTGCCCTAAGTGTGGCAGGGTATGCTCAGACGAGTCCCCTAGTCACTTGGCCACTGGATTCAAGATAGCCTGGCTGATGAGGATTATGAATCTGAAACCGGTCCCAGGATGCTTGTTTCCGGTCCATGGAAGACATGGCTTGGCAGTTCGGGCTGGACTGTTCCCTTGAGGCACAGGGTCAGACTCATTTGCATATAGCCATGTCTGAAATGGGGTGGCTGAGTGGGCTAAAGAATGGTGATGGATTAAACCCAGATCAGTTGACTGGGGGTGAGTGTTTAATTTGCTCAAACGCTCCGTCCATCATCCCCTTTTGTATCGCTTTGTTTGCCCTAAGTGTGGCAGGGTATGCTCAGACGTGATTCCCTTGCTCACTTGGCCACTGGATTCAAGATAGCCTGGCTGATGAGGATTATGAATCCAAAACCGGTCCCAGGATGCTTGTTTCCGGTCCATGGAAGACATGGCTTGGCAGTTCGGGCTAGACTGTTCCCATGAGGCACAGGGTCAGACTGATTTGCATATAGCCATGTCTGAAATGGGGTGGCTGAGTGGGCTAAAGAATGGTGATGGATTAAACCCAGATCAGTTGACTTGGGGTGAGTGTTTGATTTGCTTAAACGCTCCGTCCATCATCCCCTTTTGTATCGCTTTGTTTGCCCTAAGTGTGGCAGGGTATGCTCAGATGTGAGTCCCTTGCTCACTTGGCCACTGGATTCAAGATAGCCTGGCTGATGAGGATTATGAATCCGAAACCGTTCCCAGGGTGCTTGTTTCCGGTCCATGGAAAACATGGCTTGGCAGTTTGGGCTGGACTGTTCTCATGAGGCACAGGGTCAGACTGATTTGCATATAGCCATGTCTGAAATGGGGTGGCTGAGTGGGCTAAAGAATGGTGATGGATTAAACCAAGATCAGTTGACTGGGGAAGAGTGTTTGATTTGCTCAAACGCTCCGTCCATCATCCCCTTTTGTATCGCTTTATTTGCCCTAAGTGTGGCAGGGTATGCTCAGACGTGAGTCCCTTGCTCACTTGGCCACTGGATTCAAGATAGCCTGGCTGATGAGGATTATGAATCCGAAACCGGTCCCAGGATGCTTGTTTCCGGTCCATGGAAGACATGGCTTGGCAGTTCGGGCTTGACTGTTCCCATGAGGCACAGGGTCAGACTGATTTGCATAGAGCCATGTCTGAAATGGGGTGGCTGAGTGGGCTAAAGAATGGTGATGGATTAAACCCAGATCAGTTGACTGGGGGTGAGTGTTTGATTTGCTCAAACGCTCCATTCATAATCCCCTTTTGTGTCGCTTTGTTTGCCCTAAGTGTGGCAGGGTATGCTCAGACGTGAGTCCCTTGCTCACTTGGCCACTGGATTCAAGATAGCCTGGCTGATGAGGATTATGAATCCGAAACCGGTCCCAGGATGCTTCTTTCCGGTCCAGGGAAGACATGGCTTGGTAGTTTGGGCTGGACTGTTCTCATGAGGCACAGGGTCAGACTGATTTGCATATAGCCATGTCTGAAATGGGGTGGCTGAGTGGGCTAAAGAATGGTGATGGATTAAACCCAGATCAGTTGACTGGGGGTGAGTGTTTGATTTGCTCAAACGCTCCGTCCATCATCCCCTTTTGTATCGCTTTGTTTGCCCTAAGTGTGGCAGGGTATGCTCAGACGTGAGTCCCTTGCTCACTTGGCCACTGGATTCAAGATAGCCTGGCTGATGATGATTATGAATCCGAAACCGGTCCCAGGATGCCTGTTTCCGGTCCATCGAAGACATGGCTTGGCAGTTCGGGCTGGACTGTTCCCATGAGGCACAGGGTCAGACTGATTTGCATATAGCCATGTCTGAAATGGGGTGGCTGAGTGGGCTAAAGAATGGTGATGGATTAAACCCAGATCAGTTGACTGGGGGTGAGTGTTTGATTTGCTCAAACGCTTCGTCCATCATCCCCTTTTGTATCGCTTTGTTTGCCCTAAGTGTGGCAGGGTATGCTCAGACGAGTCCCCTAGTCACTTGGCCACTGGATTCAAGATAGCCTGGCTGATGAGGATTATGAATCTGAAACCGGTCCCAGGATGCTTGTTTCCGGTCCATGGAAGACATGGGTTGGCAGTTCGGGCTGGACTGTTCCCTTGAGGCACAGGGTCAGACTGATTTGCATATAGCCATGTCTGAAATGGGGTGGCTGAGTGGGCTAAAGAATGGTGATGGATTAAACCCAGATCAGTTGACTGGGGGTGAGTGTTTGATTTGCTCAAACGCTCCGTCCATCATCCCCTTTTGTATCGCTTTATTTGCCCTAAGTGTGGCAGGGTATGCTCAGACGCGAGTCCCTTGCTCACTTGGCCACTGGATTCAAGATAGCCTGGCTGATGAGGATTATGAATCCGAAACCGGTCCCAGGATGCTTCTTTCCGGTCCATGGAAGATATGGCTTGGCAGTTCGGGCTGGACTGTTCCCATGAGGCACAGGGTCAGACTGATTTGCATATAGCCATGTCTGAAATGGGGTGGCTGAGTGGGCTAAAGAATGGTGATGGATTAAACCCAGATCAGTTGACTGGAGGTGAGTGTTTGATTTGCTTAAATGCTCCATCCATCATCCCCTTTTGTATCGCTTTGTTTGCCCTAAGTGTGGCAGGGTATGCTCAGACGTGAGTCCCCTGCTCACTTGGCCACTTGATTCAAGATAGCCTGGCTGATGAGGATTATGAATCCGAAACCGTTCCCAGGGTGCTTGTTTCCGGTCCAGGGAAGACATGGCTTGGCAGTTTGGGCTGGACTGTTCTCATGAGGCACAGGGTCAGACTGATTTGCATATAGCCATGTCTGAAATGGGGTGGCTGAGTGGGCTAAAGAATGGTGATGGATTAAACCCAGATCAGTTGACTGGGGGTGAGTGTTTGATTTGCTCAAACGCTCCGTCCATCATCCCCTTTTGTATCGCTTTGTTTGCCCTAAGTGTGGCAGGGTATGCTCAGACGTGAGTCCCTTGCTCACTTGGCCACTGGATTCAAGATAGCCTGGCTGATGAAGATTATGAATCCGAAACCGTTCCCAGGGTGCTTGTTTCCGGTCCATGGAAGACATGGCTTGGCAGTTTGGGCTGGACTGTTCTCATGAGGCACAGGGTCAGACTGATTTGCATATAGCCATGTCTGAAATGGGGTGGCTGAGTGGGCTAAAGAATGGTGATGGATTAAACCCAGATCAGTTGACTGGGGGTGAGTGTTTGATTTGCTCAAACGCTCCGTCCATCATCCCCTTTTGTATCGCTTTGTTTGCCCTAAGTGTGGCAGGGTATGCTCAGACGTGAGTCCCTTGCTCACTTGGCCACTGGATTCAAGATAGCCTGGCTGATGAGGATTATGAATACGAAACCGGTCCCAGGATGCTTGTTTCCGGTCCATGGAAGACATGGCTTGGCAGTTCGGGCTGGACTGTTCCCATGAGGCACAGGGTCAGACTGATTTGCATATAGCCATGTCTGAAATGGGGTGGCTGAGTGGGCTAAAGAATGGTGATGGATTAAACCCAGATCAGTTGACTGGGGGTGAGTGTTTGATTTGCTCAAACGCTCCGTCCATCATCCCCTTTTGTATCGCTTTGTTTGCCCTAAGTGTGGCAGGGTATGCTCAGACGAGTCCCTTCGTCACTTGGCCACTGGATTCAAGAATGCCTGGCTGATGAGGATTATGAATATGAAACCGGTCCCAGGATGCTTGTTTCCGGTCCATGGAAGACATGGCTTGGCAGTTCGGGCTGGACTGTTCCCATCAGGCACAGGGTCAGACTGATTTGCATATAGCCATGTCTGAAATGGGGTGGCTGAGTGGGCTAAAGAATGGTGATGGATTAAACCCAGATCAGTTGACTGGGGGTGAGTGTTTGATTTGCTCAAACGCTCCGTTCATCATCCCCTTTTGTATCACTTTGTTTGCCCTAAGTGTGGCAGGGTATGCTCAGACGTGAGTCCCTTGCTCACTTGGCCACTGGATTCAAGATAGCCTGGCTGATGAGGATTATGAATCCGAAACCGGTCCCAGGATGCTTGTTTCCGGTCCATGGAAGACATGGCTTGGCAGTTCGGGCTTGACTGTTCCCATGAGGCACAGGGTCAGACTGATTTGCACATAGCCATGTCTGAAATGGGGTGGCTGAGTGGGCTAAAGAGTGGTGATGGATTAAACCCAGATCAGTTGACTTGGGGTGAGTGTTTGATTTGCTTAAACGCTCCGTCCATCATCCCCTTTTGTATCGCTTTGTTTGCCCTAAGTGTGGCAGGGTATGCTCAGACGTGAGTCCCTTGCTCACTTGGCCACTGGATTCAAGATAGCCTGGCTGATGAGGATTATGAATCCGAAACCGTTCCCAGGGTGCTTGTTTCCGGTCCATGGAAGACATGGCTTGGCAGTTTGGGCTGGACTGTTCTCATGAGGCACAGGGTCAGACTGATTTGCATATAGCCATGTCTGAAATGGGGTGGCTGAGTGGGCTAAAGAATGGTGATGGATTAAACCCAGATCAGTTGACTGGGGGTGAGTGTTTGATTTGCTCAAACGCTCCATCCATCATCCCCTTTTGTATCGCTTTATTTGCCCTAAGTGTGGCAGGGTATGCTCAGACGTGAGTCCCTTGCTCACTTGGCCACTGGATTCAAGATAGCCTGGCGGATGAGGATTATGAATCCGAAACCGGTCCCAGGATGCTTGTTTCCGGTCCATGGAAGACATGGCTTGGCAGTTCGGGCTTGACTGTTCCCATGAGGCACAGGGTCAGACTGATTTGCATAGAGCCATGTCTGAAATGGGGTGGCTGAGTGGGCTAAAGAATGGTGATGGATTAAACCCAGATCAGTTGACTGGGGGTGAGTGTTTGATTTGCTCAAACGCTCCATTCATCATCCCCTTTTGTGACGCTTTGTTTGCCCTAAGTGTGGCAGGGTATGCTCAGACGTGAGTCCCTTGCTCACTTGGCCACTGGATTCAAGATAGCCTGGCTGATGAGGATTATGAATCCGAAACCGGTCCCAGGATGCTTCTTTCCGGTCCAGGGAAGACATGGCTTGGTAGTTTGTGCTGGACTGTTCTCATGAGGCACAGGGTCAGACTGATTTGCATATAGCCATGTCTGAAATGGGGTGGCTGAGTGGGCTAAAGAATGGTGATGGATTAAACCCAGATCAGTTGACTGGGGGTGAGTGTTTGATTTGCTCAAACGCTCCGTCCATCATCCCCTTTTGTATCGCTTTGTTTGCCCTAAGTGTGGCAGGGTATGCTCAGACGTGAGTCCCTTGCTCACTTGGCCACTGGATTCAAGATAGCCTGGCTGATGAAGATTATGAATCCGAAACCGTTCCCAGGGTGCTTGTTTCCGGTCCATGGAAGACATGGCTTGGCAGTTTGGGGTGGACTGTTCTCATGAGGCACAGGGTCAGACTGATTTGCATATAGCCATGTCTGAAATGGGGTGGCTGAGTGGGCTAAAGAATGGTGATGGATTAAACCCAGATCAGTTGACTGGGGGTGAGTGTTTGATTTGCTCAAACGCTCCGTCCATCATCCCCTTTTGTATCGCTTTGTTTGCCCTAAGTGTGGCAGGGTATGCTCAGACGTGAGTCCCTTGCTCACTTGGCCACTGGATTCAAGATAGCCTGGCTGATGAGGATTATGAATCCGAAACCGGTCCCAGGATGCTTGTTTCCGGTCCATGGAAGACATGGCTTGGCAGTTCGGGCTTGACTGTTCCCATGAGGCACAGGGTCAGACTGATTTGCACATAGCCATGTCTGAAATGGGGTGGCTGAGTGGGCTAAAGAATGGTGATGGATTAAACCCAGATCAGTTGACTGGGGGTGAGTGTTTGATTTGCTCAAACGCTCCGTCCCTCATCCCCTTTTGTATCGCTTTGTTTGCCCTAAGTGTGGCAGGGTATGCTCAGACGTGAGTCCCTTGCTCACTTGGCCACTGGATTCAAGATAGCCTGGCTGATGAGGATTATGAATCCAAAACCGGTCCCAGGATGCTTGTTTCCGGTCCATGGAAGACATGGCTTGGCAGTTCGGGCTAGACTGTTCCCATGAGGCACAGGGTCAGACTGATTTGCATATAGCCATGTCTGAAATGGGGTGGCTGAGTGGGCTAAAGAGTGGTGATGGATTAAACCCAGATCAGTTGACTTGGGGTGAGTGTTTGATTTGCTTAAACGCTCCGTCCATCATCCCCTTTTGTATCGCTTTGTTTGCCCTAAGTGTGGCAGGGTATGCTCAGACGTGAGTCCCTTGCTCACTTGGCCACTGGATTCAAGATAGCCTGGCTGATGAGGATTATGAATCCGAAACCGTTCCCAGGGTGCTTGTTTCCGGTCCATGGAAGACATGGCTTGGCAGTTTGGGCTGGACTGTTCTCATGAGGCACAGGGTCAGACTGATTTGCATATAGCCATGTCTGAAATGGGGTGGCTGAGTGGGCTAAAGAATGGTGATGGATTAAACCCAGATCAGTTGACTGGGGGTGAGTGTTTGATTTGCTCAAACGCTCCATCCATCATCCCCTTTTGTATCGCTTTATTTGCCCTAAGTGTGGCAGGGTATGCTCAGACGTGAGTCCCTTGCTCACTTGGCCACTGGATTCAAGATAGCCTGGCGGATGAGGATTATGAATCCGAAACCGGTCCCAGGATGCTTGTTTCCGGTCCATGGAAGACATGGCTTGGCAGTTCGGGCTTGACTGTTCCCATGAGGCACAGGGTCAGACTGATTTGCATAGAGCCATGTCTGAAATGGGGTGGCTGAGTGGGCTAAAGAATGGTGATGGATTAAACCCAGATCAGTTGACTGGGGGTGAGTGTTTGATTTGCTCAAACGCTCCATTCATCATCCCCTTTTGTGACGCTTTGTTTGCCCTAAGTGTGGCAGGGTATGCTCAGACGTGAGTCCCTTGCTCACTTGGCCACTGGATTCAAGATAGCCTGGCTGATGAGGATTATGAATCCGAAACCGGTCCCAGGATGCTTCTTTCCGGTCCAGGGAAGACATGGCTTGGTAGTTTGTGCTGGACTGTTCTCATGAGGCACAGGGTCAGACTGATTTGCATATAGCCATGTCTGAAATGGGGTGGCTGAGTGGGCTAAAGAATGGTGATGGATTAAACCCAGATCAGTTGACTGGGGGTGAGTGTTTGATTTGCTCAAACGCTCCGTCCATCATCCCCTTTTGTATTGCTTTGTTTGCCCTAAGTGTGGCAGGGTATGCTCAGACGTGAGTCCCTTGCTCACTTGGCCACTGGATTCAAGATAGCCTGGCTGATGAAGATTATGAATCCGAAACCGTTCCCAGGGTGCTTGTTTCCGGTCCATGGAAGACATGGCTTGGCAGTTTGGGGTGGACTGTTCTCATGAGGCACAGGGTCAGACTGATTTGCATATAGCCATGTCTGAAATGGGGTGGCTGAGTGGGCTAAAGAATGGTGATGGATTAAACCCAGATCATTTGACTGGGGGTGAGTGTTTGATTTGCTCAAACGCTCCGTCCATCATCCCCTTTTGTATCGCTTTGTTTGCCCTAAGTGTGGCAGGGTATGCTCAGACGTGAGTCCCTTGCTCACTTGGCCACTGGATTCAAGATAGCCTGGCTGATGAAGATTATGAATCCGAAACCGTTCCCAGGGTGCTTGTTTCCGGTCCATGGAAGACATGGCTTGGCAGTTTGGGGTGGACTGTTCTCATGAGGCACAGGGTCAGACTGATTTGCATATAGCCATGTCTGAAATGGGGTGGCTGAGTGGGCTAAAGAATGGTAATGGATTAAACCCAGATCATTTGACTGGGGGTGAGTGTTTGATTTGCTCAAACGCTCCGTCCATCATCCCCTTTTGTATCGCTTTGTTTGCCCTAAGTGTGGCAGGGTATGCTCAGACGTGAGTCCCTTGCTCACTTGGCCACTGGATTCAAGATAGCCTGGCTGATGAGGATTATGAATCCGAAACCGGTCCCAGGATGCTTGTTTCCGGTCCATGGAAGACATGGCTTGGCAGTTCGGGCTGGACTGTTCCCATGAGGCACAGGGTCAGACTGATTTGCATATAGCCATGTCTGAAATGGGGTGGCTGAGTGGGCTAAAGAATGGTGATGGATTAAACCCAGATCAGTTGACTGGGGGTGAGTTTTTGATTTGCTCAAACGCTCCGTCCATCATCCCCTTTTGTATCGCTTTGTTTGCCCTAAGTGTGGCAGGGTATTTCTCAGACGTGAGTCCCTTGCTCACTTGGCCACTGGATTCAAGATAGCCTGGCTGATGAGGATTAAGAATCCGAAACCGGTCCCAGGATGCTTGTTTCCGGTCCATGGAAGACATGGCTTGGCAGTTCGGGCTGGACTGTTCCCATGAGGCACAGGGTCAGACTGATTTGCATATAGCCATGTCTGAAATGGGGTGGCTGAGTTGGCTAAAGAATGGTGATGGATTAAACCCAGATCAGTTGACTGGGGGTGAGTGTTTGATTTGCTCAAACGCTCCGTCCATCATCCCCTTTTGTATCGCTTTGTTTGCCCTAAGTGTGGCAGGGTATGCTCAGACGAGTCCCCTAGTCACTTGGCCACTGGATTCAAGATAGCCTGGCTGATGAAGATTATGAATCCGAAACCGTTCCCAGGGTGCTTGTTTCCGGTCCATGGAAGACATAGCTTGGCAGTTTGGGCTGGACTGTTCTCATGAGGCACAGGGTCAGACTGATTTGCATATAGCCATGTCTGAAATGGGGTGGCTGAGTGGGCTAAAGAATGGTGATGGATTAAACCCAGATCAGTTGACTGGGGGTGAGTGTTTGATTTGCTCAAACCCTCCGTCCATCATCCCCTTTTGTATCGCTTTGTTTGCCCTAAGTGTGGCAGGGTATGCTCAGAGGTGAGTCCCTTGCTCACTTGGCCACTGGATTCAAGATAGCCTGGCTGATGAGGATTATGAATCCGAAACCGGTCCCAGGATGCTTGTTTCCGGTCCATGGAAGACATGGCTTGGCAGTTCGGGCTGGACTGTTCCCATGAGGCACAGGGTCAGACTGATTTGCATATAGCCATGTCTGAAATGGGGTGGCTGAGTGGGCTAAAGAATGGTGATGGATTAAACCCAGATCAGTTGACTGGGGGTGAGTGTTTGATTTGCTCAAACGCTCCGTCCATCATCCCCTTTTGTATCGCTTTGTTTGCCCTAAGTGTGGCAGGGTATGCTCAGACGAGTCCCTTCGTCACTTTGCCACTGGATTCAAGAATGCCTGGCTGATGAGGATTATGAATCTGAAACCGGTCCCAGGATGCTTGTTTCCGGTCCATGGAAGACATGGCTTGGCAGTTCGGGCTGGACTGTTCTCATCAGGCACAGGGTCAGACTGATTTGCATATAGCCATGTCTGAAATGGGGTGGCTGAGTGGGCTAAAGAATGGTGATGGATTAAACCCAGATCATTTGACTGGGGGTGAGTGTTTGATTTGCTCAAACGCTCCGTCCATCATCCCCTTTTGTATCGCTTTGTTTGCCCTAAGTGTGGCAGGGTATGCTCAGACGTGAGTCCCTTGCTCACTTGGCCACTGGATTCAAGATAGCCTGGCTGATGAGGATTAGGAATCCGAAACCGGTCCCAGGATGCTTGTTTCCGGTCCATGGAAGACATGGCTTGGCAGTTCGGGCTGGACTGTTCCCATGAGGCACAGGGTCAGACTGATTTGCATATAGCCATGTCTGAAATGGGGTGGCTGAGTGGGCTAAAGAATGGTGACGGATTAAACCCAGATCATTTGACTGGGGGTGAGTGTTTGATTTGCTCAAACGCTCCGTCCATCATCCCCTTTTGTATCGCTTTGTTTGCCCTAAGTGTGGCAGGGTATGCTCAGACGAGTCCCCTAGTCACTTGGCCACTGGATTCAAGATAGCCTGGCTGATGAGGATTATGAATCTGAAACCGGTCCCAGGATGCTTGTTTCCGGTCCATGGAAGACATGGCTTGGCAGTTCGGGCTGGACTGTTCCCTTGAGGCACAGGGTCAGACTGATTTGCATATAGCCATGTCTGAAATGGGGTGGCTGAGTGGGCTAAAGAATGGTGATGGATTAAACCCAGATCAGTTGACTGGGGGTGAGTGTTTAATTTGCTCAAACGCTCCGTCCATCATCCCCTTTTGTATCGCTTTGTTTGCCCTAAGTGTGGCAGGGTATGCTCAGACGTGATTCCCTTGCTCACTTGGCCACTGGATTCAAGATAGCCTGGCTGATGAGGATTATGAATCCAAAACCGGTCCCAGGATGCTTGTTTCCGGTCCATGGAAGACATGGCTTGGCAGTTCGGGCTAGACTGTTCCCATGAGGCACAGGGTCAGACTGATTTGCATATAGCCATGTCTGAAATGGGGTGGCTGAGTGGGCTAAAGAATGGTGATGGATTAAACCCAGATCAGTTGACTTGGGGTGAGTGTTTGATTTGCTTAAACGCTCCGTCCATCATCCCCTTTTGTATCGCTTTGTTTGCCCTAAGTGTGGCAGGGTATGCTCAGATGTGAGTCCCTTGCTCACTTGGCCACTGGATTCAAGATAGCCTGGCTGATGAGGATTATGAATCCGAAACCGTTCCCAGGGTGCTTGTTTCCGGTCCATGGAAGACATGGCTTGGCAGTTTGGGCTGGACTGTTCTCATGAGGCACAGGGTCAGACTGATTTGCATATAGCCATGTCTGAAATGGGGTGGCTGAGTGGGCTAAAGAATGGTGATGGATTAAACCAAGATCAGTTGACTGGGGAAGAGTGTTTGATTTGCTCAAACGCTCCGTCCATCATCCCCTTTTGTATCGCTTTATTTGCCCTAAGTGTGGCAGGGTATGCTCAGACGTGAGTCCCTTGCTCACTTGGCCACTGGATTCAAGATAGCCTGGCTGATGAGGATTATGAATCCGAAACCGGTCCCAGGATGCTTGTTTCCGGTCCATGGAAGACATGGCTTGGCAGTTCGGGCTTGACTGTTCCCATGAGGCACAGGGTCAGACTGATTTGCATAGAGCCATGTCTGAAATGGGGTGGCTGAGTGGGCTAAAGAATGGTGATGGATTAAACCCAGATCAGTTGACTGGGGGTGAGTGTTTGATTTGCTCAAACGCTCCATTCATAATCCCCTTTTGTGTCGCTTTGTTTGCCCTAAGTGTGGCAGGGTATGCTCAGACGTGAGTCCCTTGCTCACTTGGCCACTGGATTCAAGATAGCCTGGCTGATGAGGATTATGAATCCGAAACCGGTCCCAGGATGCTTCTTTCCGGTCCAGGGAAGACATGGCTTGGTAGTTTGGGCTGGACTGTTCTCATGAGGCACAGGGTCAGACTGATTTGCATATAGCCATGTCTGAAATGGGGTGGCTGAGTGGGCTAAAGAATGGTGATGGATTAAACCCAGATCAGTTGACTGGGGGTGAGTGTTTGATTTGCTCAAACGCTCCGTCCATCATCCCCTTTTGTATCGCTTTGTTTGCCCTAAGTGTGGCAGGGTATGCTCAGACGTGAGTCCCTTGCTCACTTGGCCACTGGATTCAAGATAGCCTGGCTGATGATGATTATGAATCCGAAACCGGTCCCAGGATGCTTGTTTCCGGTCCATCGAAGACATGGCTTGGCAGTTCGGGCTGGACTGTTCCCATGAGGCACAGGGTCAGACTGATTTGCATATAGCCATGTCTGAAATGGGGTGGCTGAGTGGGCTAAAGAATGGTGATGGATTAAACCCAGATCAGTTGACTGGGGGTGAGTGTTTGATTTGCTCAAACGCTCCGTCCATCATCCCCTTTTGTATCGCTTTGTTTGCCCTAAGTGTGGCAGGGTATGCTCAGACGAGTCCCCTAGTCACTTGGCCACTGGATTCAAGATAGCCTGGCTGATGAAGATTATGAATCCGAAACCGTTCCCAGGGTGCTTGTTTCCGGTCCATGGAAGACATAGCTTGGCAGTTTGGGCTGGACTGTTCTCATGAGGCACAGGGTCAGACTGATTTGCATATAGCCATGTCTGAAATGGGGTGGCTGAGTGGGCTAAAGAATGGTGATGGATTAAACCCAGATCAGTTGACTGGGGGTGAGTGTTTGATTTGCTCAAACCCTCCGTCCATCATCCCCTTTTGTATCGCTTTGTTTGCCCTAAGTGTGGCAGGGTATGCTCAGAGGTGAGTCCCTTGCTCACTTGGCCACTGGATTCAAGATAGCCTGGCTGATGAGGATTATGAATCCGAAACCGGTCCCAGGATGCTTGTTTCCGGTCCATGGAAGACATGGCTTGGCAGTTCGGGCTGGACTGTTCCCATGAGGCACAGGGTCAGACTGATTTGCATATAGCCATGTCTGAAATGGGGTGGCTGAGTGGGCTAAAGAATGGTGATGGATTAAACCCAGATCAGTTGACTGGGGGTGAGTGTTTGATTTGCTCAAACGCTCCGTCCATCATCCCCTTTTGTATCGCTTTGTTTGCCCTAAGTGTGGCAGGGTATGCTCAGACGAGTCCCTTCGTCACTTTGCCACTGGATTCAAGAATGCCTGGCTGATGAGGATTATGAATCTGAAACCGGTCCCAGGATGCTTGTTTCCGGTCCATGGAAGACATGGCTTGGCAGTTCGGGCTGGACTGTTCTCATCAGGCACAGGGTCAGACTGATTTGCATATAGCCATGTCTGAAATGGGGTGGCTGAGTGGGCTAAAGAATGGTGATGGATTAAACCCAGATCATTTGACTGGGGGTGAGTGTTTGATTTGCTCAAACGCTCCGTCCATCATCCCCTTTTGTATCGCTTTGTTTGCCCTAAGTGTGGCAGGGTATGCTCAGACGTGAGTCCCTTGCTCACTTGGCCACTGGATTCAAGATAGCCTGGCTGATGAGGATTAGGAATCCGAAACCGGTCCCAGGATGCTTGTTTCCGGTCCATGGAAGACATGGCTTGGCAGTTCGGGCTGGACTGTTCCCATGAGGCACAGGGTCAGACTGATTTGCATATAGCCATGTCTGAAATGGGGTGGCTGAGTGGGCTAAAGAATGGTGATGGATTAAACCCAGATCATTTGACTGGGGGTGAGTGTTTGATTTGCTCAAACGCTCCGTCCATCATCCCCTTTTGTATCGCTTTGTTTGCCCTAAGTGTGGCAGGGTATGCTCAGACGAGTCCCCTAGTCACTTGGCCACTGGATTCAAGATAGCCTGGCTGATGAGGATTATGAATCTGAAACCGGTCCCAGGATGCTTGTTTCCGGTCCATGGAAGACATGGCTTGGCAGTTCGGGCTGGACTGTTCCCTTGAGGCACAGGGTCAGACTCATTTGCATATAGCCATGTCTGAAATGGGGTGGCTGAGTGGGCTAAAGAATGGTGATGGATTAAACCCAGATCAGTTGACTGGGGGTGAGTGTTTAATTTGCTCAAACGCTCCGTCCATCATCCCCTTTTGTATCGCTTTGTTTGCCCTAAGTGTGGCAGGGTATGCTCAGACGTGATTCCCTTGCTCACTTGGCCACTGGATTCAAGATAGCCTGGCTGATGAGGATTATGAATCCAAAACCGGTCCCAGGATGCTTGTTTCCGGTCCATGGAAGACATGGCTTGGCAGTTCGGGCTAGACTGTTCCCATGAGGCACAGGGTCAGACTGATTTGCATATAGCCATGTCTGAAATGGGGTGGCTGAGTGGGCTAAAGAATGGTGATGGATTAAACCCAGATCAGTTGACTTGGGGTGAGTGTTTGATTTGCTTAAACGCTCCGTCCATCATCCCCTTTTGTATCGCTTTGTTTGCCCTAAGTGTGGCAGGGTATGCTCAGATGTGAGTCCCTTGCTCACTTGGCCACTGGATTCAAGATAGCCTGGCTGATGAGGATTATGAATCCGAAACCGTTCCCAGGGTGCTTGTTTCCGGTCCATGGAAGACATGGCTTGGCAGTTTGGGCTGGACTGTTCTCATGAGGCACAGGGTCAGACTGATTTGCATATAGCCATGTCTGAAATGGGGTGGCTGAGTGGGCTAAAGAATGGTGATGGATTAAACCAAGATCAGTTGACTGGGGAAGAGTGTTTGATTTGCTCAAACGCTCCGTCCATCATCCCCTTTTGTATCGCTTTATTTGCCCTAAGTGTGGCAGGGTATGCTCAGACGTGAGTCCCTTGCTCACTTGGCCACTGGATTCAAGATAGCCTGGCTGATGAGGATTATGAATCCGAAACCGGTCCCAGGATGCTTGTTTCCGGTCCATGGAAGACATGGCTTGGCAGTTCGGGCTTGACTGTTCCCATGAGGCACAGGGTCAGACTGATTTGCATAGAGCCATGTCTGAAATGGGGTGGCTGAGTGGGCTAAAGAATGGTGATGGATTAAACCCAGATCAGTTGACTGGGGGTGAGTGTTTGATTTGCTCAAACGCTCCATTCATAATCCCCTTTTGTGTCGCTTTGTTTGCCCTAAGTGTGGCAGGGTATGCTCAGACGTGAGTCCCTTGCTCACTTGGCCACTGGATTCAAGATAGCCTGGCTGATGAGGATTATGAATCCGAAACCGGTCCCAGGATGCTTCTTTCCGGTCCAGGGAAGACATGGCTTGGTAGTTTGGGCTGGACTGTTCTCATGAGGCACAGGGTCAGACTGATTTGCATATAGCCATGTCTGAAATGGGGTGGCTGAGTGGGCTAAAGAATGGTGATGGATTAAACCCAGATCAGTTGACTGGGGGTGAGTGTTTGATTTGCTCAAACGCTCCGTCCATCATCCCCTTTTGTATCGCTTTGTTTGCCCTAAGTGTGGCAGGGTATGCTCAGACGTGAGTCCCTTGCTCACTTGGCCACTGGATTCAAGATAGCCTGGCTGATGATGATTATGAATCCGAAACCGGTCCCAGGATGCCTGTTTCCGGTCCATCGAAGACATGGCTTGGCAGTTCGGGCTGGACTGTTCCCATGAGGCACAGGGTCAGACTGATTTGCATATAGCCATGTCTGAAATGGGGTGGCTGAGTGGGCTAAAGAATGGTGATGGATTAAACCCAGATCAGTTGACTGGGGGTGAGTGTTTGATTTGCTCAAACGCTTCGTCCATCATCCCCTTTTGTATCGCTTTGTTTGCCCTAAGTGTGGCAGGGTATGCTCAGACGAGTCCCCTAGTCACTTGGCCACTGGATTCAAGATAGCCTGGCTGATGAGGATTATGAATCTGAAACCGGTCCCAGGATGCTTGTTTCCGGTCCATGGAAGACATGGGTTGGCAGTTCGGGCTGGACTGTTCCCTTGAGGCACAGGGTCAGACTGATTTGCATATAGCCATGTCTGAAATGGGGTGGCTGAGTGGGCTAAAGAATGGTGATGGATTAAACCCAGATCAGTTGACTGGGGGTGAGTGTTTGATTTGCTCAAACGCTCCGTCCATCATCCCCTTTTGTATCGCTTTATTTGCCCTAAGTGTGGCAGGGTATGCTCAGACGCGAGTCCCTTGCTCACTTGGCCACTGGATTCAAGATAGCCTGGCTGATGAGGATTATGAATCCGAAACCGGTCCCAGGATGCTTCTTTCCGGTCCATGGAAGATATGGCTTGGCAGTTCGGGCTGGACTGTTCCCATGAGGCACAGGGTCAGACTGATTTGCATATAGCCATGTCTGAAATGGGGTGGCTGAGTGGGCTAAAGAATGGTGATGGATTAAACCCAGATCAGTTGACTGGAGGTGAGTGTTTGATTTGCTTAAATGCTCCATCCATCATCCCCTTTTGTATCGCTTTGTTTGCCCTAAGTGTGGCAGGGTATGCTCAGACGTGAGTCCCCTGCTCACTTGGCCACTTGATTCAAGATAGCCTGGCTGATGAGGATTATGAATCCGAAACCGTTCCCAGGGTGCTTGTTTCCGGTCCAGGGAAGACATGGCTTGGCAGTTTGGGCTGGACTGTTCTCATGAGGCACAGGGTCAGACTGATTTGCATATAGCCATGTCTGAAATGGGGTGGCTGAGTGGGCTAAAGAATGGTGATGGATTAAACCCAGATCAGTTGACTGGGGGTGAGTGTTTCATTTGCTCAAACGCTCCGTCCATCATCCCCTTTTGTATCGCTTTGTTTGCCCTAAGTGTGGCAGGGTATGCTCAGACGTGAGTCCCTTGCTCACTTGGCCACTGGATTCAAGATAGCCTGGCTGATGAAGATTATGAATCCGAAACCGTTCCCAGGGTGCTTGTTTCCGGTCCATGGAAGACATGGCTTGGCAGTTTGGGCTGGACTGTTCTCATGAGGCACAGGGTCAGACTGATTTGCATATAGCCATGTCTGAAATGGGGTGGCTGAGTGGGCTAAAGAATGGTGATGGATTAAACCCAGATCAGTTGACTGGGGGTGAGTGTTTGATTTGCTCAAACGCTCCGTCCATCATCCCCTTTTGTATCGCTTTGTTTGCCCTAAGTGTGGCAGGGTATGCTCAGACGTGAGTCCCTTGCTCACTTGGCCACTGGATTCAAGATAGCCTGGCTGATGAGGATTATGAATACGAAACCGGTCCCAGGATGCTTGTTTCCGGTCCATGGAAGACATGGCTTGGCAGTTCGGGCTGGACTGTTCCCATGAGGCACAGGGTCAGACTGATTTGCATATAGCCATGTCTGAAATGGGGTGGCTGAGTGGGCTAAAGAATGGTGATGGATTAAACCCAGATCAGTTGACTGGGGGTGAGTGTTTGATTTGCTCAAACGCTCCGTCCATCATCCCCTTTTGTATCGCTTTGTTTGCCCTAAGTGTGGCAGGGTATGCTCAGACGAGTCCCTTCGTCACTTGGCCACTGGATTCAAGAATGCCTGGCTGATGAGGATTATGAATATGAAACCGGTCCCAGGATGCTTGTTTCCGGTCCATGGAAGACATGGCTTGGCAGTTCGGGCTGGACTGTTCCCATCAGGCACAGGGTCAGACTGATTTGCATATAGCCATGTCTGAAATGGGGTGGCTGAGTGGGCTAAAGAATGGTGATGGATTAAACCCAGATCAGTTGACTGGGGGTGAGTGTTTGATTTGCTCAAACGCTCCGTTCATCATCCCCTTTTGTATCACTTTGTTTGCCCTAAGTGTGGCAGGGTATGCTCAGACGTGAGTCCCTTGCTCACTTGGCCACTGGATTCAAGATAGCCTGGCTGATGAGGATTATGAATCCGAAACCGGTCCCAGGATGCTTGTTTCCGGTCCATGGAAGACATGGCTTGGCAGTTCGGGCTTGACTGTTCCCATGAGGCACAGGGTCAGACTGATTTGCACATAGCCATGTCTGAAATGGGGTGGCTGAGTGGGCTAAAGAATGGTGATGGATTAAACCCAGATCAGTTGACTGGGGGTGAGTGTTTGATTTGCTCAAACGCTCCGTCCCTCATCCCCTTTTGTATCGCTTTGTTTGCCCTAAGTGTGGCAGGGTATGCTCAGACGTGAGTCCCTTGCTCACTTGGCCACTGGATTCAAGATAGCCTGGCTGATGAGGATTATGAATCCAAAACCGGTCCCAGGATGCTTGTTTCCGGTCCATGGAAGACATGGCTTGGCAGTTCGGGCTAGACTGTTCCCATGAGGCACAGGGTCAGACTGATTTGCATATAGCCATGTCTGAAATGGGGTGGCTGAGTGGGCTAAAGAGTGGTGATGGATTAAACCCAGATCAGTTGACTTGGGGTGAGTGTTTGATTTGCTTAAACGCTCCGTCCATCATCCCCTTTTGTATCGCTTTGTTTGCCCTAAGTGTGGCAGGGTATGCTCAGACGTGAGTCCCTTGCTCACTTGGCCACTGGATTCAAGATAGCCTGGCTGATGAGGATTATGAATCCGAAACCGTTCCCAGGGTGCTTGTTTCCGGTCCATGGAAGACATGGCTTGGCAGTTTGGGCTGGACTGTTCTCATGAGGCACAGGGTCAGACTGATTTGCATATAGCCATGTCTGAAATGGGGTGGCTGAGTGGGCTAAAGAATGGTGATGGATTAAACCCAGATCAGTTGACTGGGGGTGAGTGTTTGATTTGCTCAAACGCTCCATCCATCATCCCCTTTTGTATCGCTTTATTTGCCCTAAGTGTGGCAGGGTATGCTCAGACGTGAGTCCCTTGCTCACTTGGCCACTGGATTCAAGATAGCCTGGCGGATGAGGATTATGAATCCGAAACCGGTCCCAGGATGCTTGTTTCCGGTCCATGGAAGACATGGCTTGGCAGTTCGGGCTTGACTGTTCCCATGAGGCACAGGGTCAGACTGATTTGCATAGAGCCATGTCTGAAATGGGGTGGCTGAGTGGGCTAAAGAATGGTGATGGATTAAACCCAGATCAGTTGACTGGGGGTGAGTGTTTGATTTGCTCAAACGCTCCATTCATCATCCCCTTTTGTGACGCTTTGTTTGCCCTAAGTGTGGCAGGGTATGCTCAGACGTGAGTCCCTTGCTCACTTGGCCACTGGATTCAAGATAGCCTGGCTGATGAGGATTATGAATCCGAAACCGGTCCCAGGATGCTTCTTTCCGGTCCAGGGAAGACATGGCTTGGTAGTTTGTGCTGGACTGTTCTCATGAGGCACAGGGTCAGACTGATTTGCATATAGCCATGTCTGAAATGGGGTGGCTGAGTGGGCTAAAGAATGGTGATGGATTAAACCCAGATCAGTTGACTGGGGGTGAGTGTTTGATTTGCTCAAACGCTCCGTCCATCATCCCCTTTTGTATCGCTTTGTTTGCCCTAAGTGTGGCAGGGTATGCTCAGACGTGAGTCCCTTGCTCACTTGGCCACTGGATTCAAGATAGCCTGGCTGATGAAGATTATGAATCCGAAACCGTTCCCAGGGTGCTTGTTTCCGGTCCATGGAAGACATGGCTTGGCAGTTTGGGGTGGACTGTTCTCATGAGGCACAGGGTCAGACTGATTTGCATATAGCCATGTCTGAAATGGGGTGGCTGAGTGGGCTAAAGAATGGTGATGGATTAAACCCAGATCAGTTGACTGGGGGTGAGTGTTTGATTTGCTCAAACGCTCCGTCCATCATCCCCTTTTGTATCGCTTTGTTTGCCCTAAGTGTGGCAGGGTATGCTCAGACGTGAGTCCCTTGCTCACTTGGCCACTGGATTCAAGATAGCCTGGCTGATGAGGATTATGAATCCGAAACCGGTCCCAGGATGCTTGTTTCCGGTCCATGGAAGACATGGCTTGGCAGTTCGGGCTTGACTGTTCCCATGAGGCACAGGGTCAGACTGATTTGCACATAGCCATGTCTGAAATGGGGTGGCTGAGTGGGCTAAAGAATGGTGATGGATTAAACCCAGATCAGTTGACTGGGGGTGAGTGTTTGATTTGCTCAAACGCTCCGTCCCTCATCCCCTTTTGTATCGCTTTGTTTGCCCTAAGTGTGGCAGGGTATGCTCAGACGTGAGTCCCTTGCTCACTTGGCCACTGGATTCAAGATAGCCTGGCTGATGAGGATTATGAATCCAAAACCGGTCCCAGGATGCTTGTTTCCGGTCCATGGAAGACATGGCTTGGCAGTTCGGGCTAGACTGTTCCCATGAGGCACAGGGTCAGACTGATTTGCATATAGCCATGTCTGAAATGGGGTGGCTGAGTGGGCTAAAGAGTGGTGATGGATTAAACCCAGATCAGTTGACTTGGGGTGAGTGTTTGATTTGCTTAAACGCTCCGTCCATCATCCCCTTTTGTATCGCTTTGTTTGCCCTAAGTGTGGCAGGGTATGCTCAGACGTGAGTCCCTTGCTCACTTGGCCACTGGATTCAAGATAGCCTGGCTGATGAGGATTATGAATCCGAAACCGTTCCCAGGGTGCTTGTTTCCGGTCCATGGAAGACATGGCTTGGCAGTTTGGGCTGGACTGTTCTCATGAGGCACAGGGTCAGACTGATTTGCATATAGCCATGTCTGAAATGGGGTGGCTGAGTGGGCTAAAGAATGGTGATGGATTAAACCCAGATCAGTTGACTGGGGGTGAGTGTTTGATTTGCTCAAACGCTCCATCCATCATCCCCTTTTGTATCGCTTTATTTGCCCTAAGTGTGGCAGGGTATGCTCAGACGTGAGTCCCTTGCTCACTTGGCCACTGGATTCAAGATAGCCTGGCGGATGAGGATTATGAATCCGAAACCGGTCCCAGGATGCTTGTTTCCGGTCCATGGAAGACATGGCTTGGCAGTTCGGGCTTGACTGTTCCCATGAGGCACAGGGTCAGACTGATTTGCATAGAGCCATGTCTGAAATGGGGTGGCTGAGTGGGCTAAAGAATGGTGATGGATTAAACCCAGATCAGTTGACTGGGGGTGAGTGTTTGATTTGCTCAAACGCTCCATTCATCATCCCCTTTTGTGACGCTTTGTTTGCCCTAAGTGTGGCAGGGTATGCTCAGACGTGAGTCCCTTGCTCACTTGGCCACTGGATTCAAGATAGCCTGGCTGATGAGGATTATGAATCCGAAACCGGTCCCAGGATGCTTCTTTCCGGTCCAGGGAAGACATGGCTTGGTAGTTTGTGCTGGACTGTTCTCATGAGGCACAGGGTCAGACTGATTTGCATATAGCCATGTCTGAAATGGGGTGGCTGAGTGGGCTAAAGAATGGTGATGGATTAAACCCAGATCAGTTGACTGGGGGTGAGTGTTTGATTTGCTCAAACGCTCCGTCCATCATCCCCTTTTGTATCGCTTTGTTTGCCCTAAGTGTGGCAGGGTATGCTCAGACGTGAGTCCCTTGCTCACTTGGCCACTGGATTCAAGATAGCCTGGCTGATGAAGATTATGAATCCGAAACCGTTCCCAGGGTGCTTGTTTCCGGTCCATGGAAGACATGGCTTGGCAGTTTGGGGTGGACTGTTCTCATGAGGCACAGGGTCAGACTGATTTGCATATAGCCATGTCTGAAATGGGGTGGCTGAGTGGGCTAAAGAATGGTGATGGATTAAACCCAGATCATTTGACTGGGGGTGAGTGTTTGATTTGCTCAAACGCTCCGTCCATCATCCCCTTTTGTATCGCTTTGTTTGCCCTAAGTGTGGCAGGGTATGCTCAGACGTGAGTCCCTTGCTCACTTGGCCACTGGATTCAAGATAGCCTGGCTGATGAAGATTATGAATCCGAAACCGTTCCCAGGGTGCTTGTTTCCGGTCCATGGAAGACATGGCTTGGCAGTTTGGGGTGGACTGTTCTCATGAGGCACAGGGTCAGACTGATTTGCATATAGCCATGTCTGAAATGGGGTGGCTGAGTGGGCTAAAGAATGGTAATGGATTAAACCCAGATCATTTGACTGGGGGTGAGTGTTTGATTTGCTCAAACGCTCCGTCCATCATCCCCTTTTGTATCGCTTTGTTTGCCCTAAGTGTGGCAGGGTATGCTCAGACGTGAGTCCCTTGCTCACTTGGCCACTGGATTCAAGATAGCCTGGCTGATGAGGATTATGAATCCGAAACCGGTCCCAGGATGCTTGTTTCCGGTCCATGGAAGACATGGCTTGGCAGTTCGGGCTGGACTGTTCCCATGAGGCACAGGGTCAGACTGATTTGCATATAGCCATGTCTGAAATGGGGTGGCTGAGTGGGCTAAAGAATGGTGATGGATTAAACCCAGATCAGTTGACTGGGGGTGAGTTTTTGATTTGCTCAAACGCTCCGTCCATCATCCCCTTTTGTATCGCTTTGTTTGCCCTAAGTGTGGCAGGGTATTTCTCAGACGTGAGTCCCTTGCTCACTTGGCCACTGGATTCAAGATAGCCTGGCTGATGAGGATTAAGAATCCGAAACCGGTCCCAGGATGCTTGTTTCCGGTCCATGGAAGACATGGCTTGGCAGTTCGGGCTGGACTGTTCCCATGAGGCACAGGGTCAGACTGATTTGCATATAGCCATGTCTGAAATGGGGTGGCTGAGTTGGCTAAAGAATGGTGATGGATTAAACCCAGATCAGTTGACTGGGGGTGAGTGTTTGATTTGCTCAAACGCTCCGTCCATCATCCCCTTTTGTATCGCTTTGTTTGCCCTAAGTGTGGCAGGGTATGCTCAGACGAGTCCCCTAGTCACTTGGCCACTGGATTCAAGATAGCCTGGCTGATGAAGATTATGAATCCGAAACCGTTCCCAGGGTGCTTGTTTCCGGTCCATGGAAGACATAGCTTGGCAGTTTGGGCTGGACTGTTCTCATGAGGCACAGGGTCAGACTGATTTGCATATAGCCATGTCTGAAATGGGGTGGCTGAGTGGGCTAAAGAATGGTGATGGATTAAACCCAGATCAGTTGACTGGGGGTGAGTGTTTGATTTGCTCAAACCCTCCGTCCATCATCCCCTTTTGTATCGCTTTGTTTGCCCTAAGTGTGGCAGGGTATGCTCAGAGGTGAGTCCCTTGCTCACTTGGCCACTGGATTCAAGATAGCCTGGCTGATGAGGATTATGAATCCGAAACCGGTCCCAGGATGCTTGTTTCCGGTCCATGGAAGACATGGCTTGGCAGTTCGGGCTGGACTGTTCCCATGAGGCACAGGGTCAGACTGATTTGCATATAGCCATGTCTGAAATGGGGTGGCTGAGTGGGCTAAAGAATGGTGATGGATTAAACCCAGATCAGTTGACTGGGGGTGAGTGTTTGATTTGCTCAAACGCTCCGTCCATCATCCCCTTTTGTATCGCTTTGTTTGCCCTAAGTGTGGCAGGGTATGCTCAGACGAGTCCCTTCGTCACTTTGCCACTGGATTCAAGAATGCCTGGCTGATGAGGATTATGAATCTGAAACCGGTCCCAGGATGCTTGTTTCCGGTCCATGGAAGACATGGCTTGGCAGTTCGGGCTGGACTGTTCTCATCAGGCACAGGGTCAGACTGATTGGCATATAGCCATGTCTGAAATGGGGTGGCTGAGTGGGCTAAAGAATGGTGATGGATTAAACCCAGATCATTTGACTGGGGGTGAGTGTTTGATTTGCTCAAACGCTCCGTCCATCATCCCCTTTTGTATCGCTTTGTTTGCCCTAAGTGTGGCAGGGTATGCTCAGACGTGAGTCCCTTGCTCACTTGGCCACTGGATTCAAGATAGCCTGGCTGATGAGGATTAGGAATCCGAAACCGGTCCCAGGATGCTTGTTTCCGGTCCATGGAAGACATGGCTTGGCAGTTCGGGCTGGACTGTTCCCATGAGGCACAGGGTCAGACTGATTTGCATATAGCCATGTCTGAAATGGGGTGGCTGAGTGGGCTAAAGAATGGTGACGGATTAAACCCAGATCATTTGACTGGGGGTGAGTGTTTGATTTGCTCAAACGCTCCGTCCATCATCCCCTTTTGTATCGCTTTGTTTGCCCTAAGTGTGGCAGGGTATGCTCAGACGAGTCCCCTAGTCACTTGGCCACTGGATTCAAGATAGCCTGGCTGATGAGGATTATGAATCTGAAACCGGTCCCAGGATGCTTGTTTCCGGTCCATGGAAGACATGGCTTGGCAGTTCGGGCTGGACTGTTCCCTTGAGGCACAGGGTCAGACTGATTTGCATATAGCCATGTCTGAAATGGGGTGGCTGAGTGGGCTAAAGAATGGTGATGGATTAAACCCAGATCAGTTGACTGGGGGTGAGTGTTTAATTTGCTCAAACGCTCCGTCCATCATCCCCTTTTGTATCGCTTTGTTTGCCCTAAGTGTGGCAGGGTATGCTCAGACGTGATTCCCTTGCTCACTTGGCCACTGGATTCAAGATAGCCTGGCTGATGAGGATTATGAATCCAAAACCGGTCCCAGGATGCTTGTTTCCGGTCCATGGAAGACATGGCTTGGCAGTTCGGGCTAGACTGTTCCCATGAGGCACAGGGTCAGACTGATTTGCATATAGCCATGTCTGAAATGGGGTGGCTGAGTGGGCTAAAGAATGGTGATGGATTAAACCCAGATCAGTTGACTTGGGGTGAGTGTTTGATTTGCTTAAACGCTCCGTCCATCATCCCCTTTTGTATCGCTTTGTTTGCCCTAAGTGTGGCAGGGTATGCTCAGATGTGAGTCCCTTGCTCACTTGGCCACTGGATTCAAGATAGCCTGGCTGATGAGGATTATGAATCCGAAACCGTTCCCAGGGTGCTTGTTTCCGGTCCATGGAAGACATGGCTTGGCAGTTTGGGCTGGACTGTTCTCATGAGGCACAGGGTCAGACTGATTTGCATATAGCCATGTCTGAAATGGGGTGGCTGAGTGGGCTAAAGAATGGTGATGGATTAAACCAAGATCAGTTGACTGGGGAAGAGTGTTTGATTTGCTCAAACGCTCCGTCCATCATCCCCTTTTGTATCGCTTTATTTGCCCTAAGTGTGGCAGGGTATGCTCAGACGTGAGTCCCTTGCTCACTTGGCCACTGGATTCAAGATAGCCTGGCTGATGAGGATTATGAATCCGAAACCGGTCCCAGGATGCTTGTTTCCGGTCCATGGAAGACATGGCTTGGCAGTTCGGGCTTGACTGTTCCCATGAGGCACAGGGTCAGACTGATTTGCATAGAGCCATGTCTGAAATGGGGTGGCTGAGTGGGCTAAAGAATGGTGATGGATTAAACCCAGATCAGTTGACTGGGGGTGAGTGTTTGATTTGCTCAAACGCTCCATTCATAATCCCCTTTTGTGTCGCTTTGTTTGCCCTAAGTGTGGCAGGGTATGCTCAGACGTGAGTCCCTTGCTCACTTGGCCACTGGATTCAAGATAGCCTGGCTGATGAGGATTATGAATCCGAAACCGGTCCCAGGATGCTTCTTTCCGGTCCAGGGAAGACATGGCTTGGTAGTTTGGGCTGGACTGTTCTCATGAGGCACAGGGTCAGACTGATTTGCATATAGCCATGTCTGAAATGGGGTGGCTGAGTGGGCTAAAGAATGGTGATGGATTAAACCCAGATCAGTTGACTGGGGGTGAGTGTTTGATTTGCTCAAACGCTCCGTCCATCATCCCCTTTTGTATCGCTTTGTTTGCCCTAAGTGTGGCAGGGTATGCTCAGACGTGAGTCCCTTGCTCACTTGGCCACTGGATTCAAGATAGCCTGGCTGATGATGATTATGAATCCGAAACCGGTCCCAGGATGCTTGTTTCCGGTCCATCGAAGACATGGCTTGGCAGTTCGGGCTGGACTGTTCCCATGAGGCACAGGGTCAGACTGATTTGCATATAGCCATGTCTGAAATGGGGTGGCTGAGTGGGCTAAAGAATGGTGATGGATTAAACCCAGATCAGTTGACTGGGGGTGAGTGTTTGATTTGCTCAAACGCTTCGTCCATCATCCCCTTTTGTATCGCTTTGTTTGCCCTAAGTGTGGCAGGGTATGCTCAGACGAGTCCCCTAGTCACTTGGCCACTGGATTCAAGATAGCCTGGCTGATGAGGATTATGAATCTGAAACCGGTCCCAGGATGCTTGTTTCCGGTCCATGGAAGACATGGATTGGCAGTTCGGGCTGGACTGTTCCCTTGAGGCACAGGGTCAGACTGATTTGCATATAGCCATGTCTGAAATGGGGTGGCTGAGTGGGCTAAAGAATGGTGATGGATTAAACCCAGATCAGTTGACTGGGGGTGAGTGTTTGATTTGCTCAAACGCTCCGTCCATCATCCCCTTTTGTATCGCTTTATTTGCCCTAAGTGTGGCAGGGTATGCTCAGACGCGAGTCCCTTGCTCACTTGGCCACTGGATTCAAGATAGCCTGGCTGATGAGGATTATGAATCCGAAACCGGTCCCAGGATGCTTCTTTCCGGTCCATGGAAGATATGGCTTGGCAGTTCGGGCTGGACTGTTCCCATGAGGCACAGGGTCAGACTGATTTGCATATAGCCATGTCTGAAATGGGGTGGCTGAGTGGGCTAAAGAATGGTGATGGATTAAACCCAGATCAGTTGACTGGGGGTGAGTGTTTGATTTGCTTAAATGCTCCATCCATCATCCCCTTTTGTATCGCTTTGTTTGCCCTAAGTGTGGCAGGGTATGCTCAGACGTGAGTCCCCTGCTCACTTGGCCACTTGATTCAAGATAGCCTGGCTGATGAGGATTATGAATCCGAAACCGTTCCCAGGGTGCTTGTTTCCGGTCCAGGGAAGACATGGCTTGGCAGTTTGGGCTGGACTGTTCTCATGAGGCACAGGGTCAGACTGATTTGCATATAGCCATGTCTGAAATGGGGTGGCTGAGTGGGCTAAAGAATGGTGATGGATTAAACCCAGATCAGTTGACTGGGGGTGAGTGTTTGATTTGCTCAAACGCTCCGTCCATCATCCCCTTTTGTATCGCTTTGTTTGCCCTAAGTGTGGCAGGGTATGCTCAGACGTGAGTCCCTTGCTCACTTGGCCACTGGATTCAAGATAGCCTGGCTGATGAAGATTATGAATCCGAAACCGTTCCCAGGGTGCTTGTTTCCGGTCCATGGAAGACATGGCTTGGCAGTTTGGGCTGGACTGATCTCATGAGGCACAGGGTCAGACTGATTTGCATATAGCCATGTCTGAAATGGGGTGGCTGAGTGGGCTAAAGAATGGTGATGGATTAAACCCAGATCAGTTGACTGGGGGTGAGTGTTTGATTTGCTCAAACGCTCCGTCCATCATCCCCTTTTGTATCGCTTTGTTTGCCCTAAGTGTGGCAGGGTATGCTCAGACGTGAGTCCCTTGCTCACTTGGCCACTGGATTCAAGATAGCCTGGCTGATGAGGATTATGAATACGAAACCGGTCCCAGGATGCTTGTTTCCGGTCCATGGAAGACATGGCTTGGCAGTTCGGGCTGGACTGTTCCCATGAGGCACAGGGTCAGACTGATTTGCATATAGCCATGTCTGAAATGGGGTGGCTGAGTGGGCTAAAGAATGGTGATGGATTAAACCCAGATCAGTTGACTGGGGGTGAGTGTTTGATTTGCTCAAACGCTCCGTCCATCATCCCCTTTTGTATCGCTTTGTTTGCCCTAAGTGTGGCAGGGTATGCTCAGACGAGTCCCTTCGTCACTTGGCCACTGGATTCAAGAATGCCTGGCTGATGAGGATTATGAATCTGAAACCGGTCCCAGGATGCTTGTTTCCGGTCCATGGAAGACATGGCTTGGCAGTTCGGGCTGGACTGTTCCCATCAGGCACAGGGTCAGACTGATTTGCATATAGCCATGTCTGAAATGGGGTGGCTGAGTGGGCTAAAGAATGGTGATGGATTAAACCCAGATCAGTTGACTGGGGGTGAGTGTTTGATTTGCTCAAACGCTCCGTTCATCATCCCCTTTTGTATCACTTTGTTTGCCCTAAGTGTGGCAGGGTATGCTCAGACGTGAGTCCCTTGCTCACTTGGCCACTGGATTCAAGATAGCCTGGCTGATGAGGATTATGAATCCGAAACCGGTCCCAGGATGCTTGTTTCCGGTCCATGGAAGACATGGCTTGGCAGTTCGGGCTTGACTGTTCCCATGAGGCACAGGGTCAGACTGATTTGCACATAGCCATGTCTGAAATGGGGTGGCTGAGTGGGCTAAAGAATGGTGATGGATTAAACCCAGATCAGTTGACTGGGGGTGAGTGTTTGATTTGCTCAAACGCTCCGTCCCTCATCCCCTTTTGTATCGCTTTGTTTGCCCTAAGTGTGGCAGGGTATGCTCAGACGTGAGTCCCTTGCTCACTTGGCCACTGGATTCAAGATAGCCTGGCTGATGAGGATTATGAATCCAAAACCGGTCCCAGGATGCTTGTTTCCGGTCCATGGAAGACATGGCTTGGCAGTTCGGGCTAGACTGTTCCCATGAGGCACAGGGTCAGACTGATTTGCATATAGCCATGTCTGAAATGGGGTGGCTGAGTGGGCTAAAGAGTGGTGATGGATTAAACCCAGATCAGTTGACTTGGGGTGAGTGTTTGATTTGCTTAAACGCTCCGTCCATCATCCCCTTTTGTATCGCTTTGTTTGCCCTAAGTGTGGCAGGGTATGCTCAGACGTGAGTCCCTTGCTCACTTGGCCACTGGATTCAAGATAGCCTGGCTGATGAGGATTATGAATCCGAAACCGTTCCCAGGGTGCTTGTTTCCGGTCCATGGAAGACATGGCTTGGCAGTTTGGGCTGGACTGTTCTCATGAGGCACAGGGTCAGACTGATTTGCATATAGCCATGTCTGAAATGGGGTGGCTGAGTGGGCTAAAGAATGGTGATGGATTAAACCCAGATCAGTTGACTGGGGGTGAGTGTTTGATTTGCTCAAACGCTCCGTCCATCATCCCCTTTTGTATCGCTTTATTTGCCCTAAGTGTGGCAGGGTATGCTCAGACGTGAGTCCCTTGCTCACTTGGCCACTGGATTCAAGATAGCCTGGCGGATGAGGATTATGAATCCGAAACCGGTCCCAGGATGCTTGTTTCCGGTCCATGGAAGACATGGCTTGGCAGTTCGGGCTTGACTGTTCCCATGAGGCACAGGGTCAGACTGATTTGCATAGAGCCATGTCTGAAATGGGGTGGCTGAGTGGGCTAAAGAATGGTGATGGATTAAACCCAGATCAGTTGACTGGGGGTGAGTGTTTGATTTGCTCAAACGCTCCATTCATCATCCCCTTTTGTGACGCTTTGTTTGCCCTAAGTGTGGCAGGGTATGCTCAGACGTGAGTCCCTTGCTCACTTGGCCACTGGATTCAAGATAGCCTGGCTGATGAGGATTATGAATCCGAAACCGGTTCCAGGATGCTTCTTTCCGGTCCAGGGAAGACATGGCTTGGTAGTTTGTGCTGGACTGTTCTCATGAGGCACAGGGTCAGACTGATTTGCATATAGCCATGTCTGAAATGGGGTGGCTGAGTGGGCTAAAGAATGGTGATGGATTAAACCCAGATCAGTTGACTGGGGGTGAGTGTTTGATTTGCTCAAACGCTCCGTCCATCATCCCCTTTTGTATCGCTTTGTTTGCCCTAAGTGTGGCAGGGTATGCTCAGACGTGAGTCCCTTGCTCACTTGGCCACTGGATTCAAGATAGCCTGGCTGATGAAGATTATGAATCCGAAACCGTTCCCAGGGTGCTTGTTTCCGGTCCATGGAAGACATGGCTTGGCAGTTTGGGGTGGACTGTTCTCATGAGGCACAGGGTCAGACTGATTTGCATATAGCCATGTCTGAAATGGGGTGGCTGAGTGGGCTAAAGAATGGTGATGGATTAAACCCAGATCATTTGACTGGGGGTGAGTGTTTGATTTGCTCAAACGCTCCGTCCATCATCCCCTTTTGTATCGCTTTGTTTGCCCTAAGTGTGGCAGGGTATGCTCAGACGTGAGTCCCTTGCTCACTTGGCCACTGGATTCAAGATAGCCTGGCTGATGAAGATTATGAATCCGCAACCGTTCCCAGGGTGCTTGTTTCCGGTCCATGGAAGACATGGCTTGGCAGTTTGGGGTGGACTGTTCTCATGAGGCACAGGGTCAGACTGATTTGCATATAGCCATGTCTGAAATGGGGTGGCTGAGTGGGCTAAAGAATGGTGATGGATTAAACCCAGATCATTTGACTGGGGGTGAGTGTTTGATTTGCTCAAACGCTCCGTCCATCATCCCCTTTTGTATCGCTTTGTTTGCCCTAAGTGTGGCAGGGTATGCTCAGACGTGAGTCCCTTGCTCACTTGGCCACTGGATTCAAGATAGCCTGGCTGATGAAGATTATGAATCCGAAACCGTTCCCAGGGTGCTTGTTTCCGGTCCATGGAAGACATGGCTTGGCAGTTTGGGCTGGACTGTTCTCATGAGGCACAGGGTCAGACTGATTTGCATATAGCCATGTCTGAAATGGGGTGGCTGAGTGGGCTAAAGAATGGTGATGGATTAAACCCAGATCAGTTGACTGGGGGTGAGTGTTTGATTTGCTCAAACGCTCCGTCCATCATCCCCTTTTGTATCGCTTTGTTTGCCCTAAGTGTGGCAGGGTATGCTCAGACGTAAGTCCCTTGCTCACTTGGCCACTGGATTCAAGATAGCCTGGCTGATGAGGATTATGAATCCGAAACCGGTCCCAGGATGCTTGTTTCCGGTCCATGGAAGACATGGCTTGGCAGTTCGGGCTGGACTGTTCCCATGAGGCACAGGGTCAGACTGATTTGCATATAGCCATGTCTGAAATGGGGTGGCTGAGTGGGCTAAAGAATGGTGATGGATTAAACCCAGATCAGTTGACTGGGGGTGAGTGTTTGATTTGCTCAAACGCTCCGTCCATCATCCCCTTTTGTATCGCTTTGTTTGCCCTAAGTGTGGCAGGGTATGCTCAGACGTGAGTCCCTTGCTCACTTGGCCACTGGATTCAAGATAGCCTGGCTGATGAGGATTATGAATCCGAAACCGGTCCCAGGATGCTTGTTTCCGGTCCATGGAAGACATGGCTTGGCAGTTCGGGCTGGACTGTTCCCATGAGGCACAGGGTCAGACTGATTTGCATATAGCCATGTCTGAAATGGGGTGGCTGAGTGGGCTAAAGAATGGTGATGGATTAAACCCAGATCAGTTGACTGGGGGTGAGTTTTTGATTTGCTCAAACGCTCCGTCCATCATCCCCTTTTGTATCGCTTTGTTTGCCCTAAGTGTGGCAGGGTATTTCTCAGACGTGAGTCCCTTGCTCACTTGGCCACTGGATTCAAGATAGCCTGGCTGATGAGGATTAAGAATCCGAAACCGGTCCCAGGATGCTTGTTTCCGGTCCATGGAAGACATGGCTTGGCAGTTCGGGCTGGACTGTTCCCATGAGGCACAGGGTCAGACTGATTTGCATATAGCCATGTCTGAAATGGGGTGGCTGAGTTGGCTAAAGAATGGTGATGGATTAAACCCAGATCAGTTGACTGGGGGTGAGTGTTTGATTTGCTCAAACGCTCCGTCCATCATCCCCTTTTGTATCGCTTTGTTTGCCCTAAGTGTGGCAGGGTATGCTCAGACGAGTCCCCTAGTCACTTGGCCACTGGATTCAAGATAGCCTGGCTGATGAAGATTATGAATCCGAAACCGTTCCCAGGGTGCTTGTTTCCGGTCCATGGAAGACATGGCTTGGCAGTTTGGGCTGGACTGTTCTCATGAGGCACAGGGTCAGACTGATTTGCATATAGCCATGTCTGAAATGGGGTGGCTGAGTGGGCTAAAGAATGGTGATGGATTAAACCCAGATCAGTTGACTGGGGGTGAGTGTTTGATTTGCTCAAACCCTCCGTCCATCATCCCCTTTTGTATCGCTTTGTTTGCCCTAAGTGTGGCAGGGTATGCTCAGAGGTGAGTCCCTTGCTCACTTGGCCACTGGATTCAAGATAGCCTGGCTGATGAGGATTATGAATCCGAAACCGGTCCCAGGATGCTTGTTTCCGGTCCATGGAAGACATGGCTTGGCAGTTCGGGCTGGACTGTTCCCATGAGGCACAGGGTCAGACTGATTTGCATATAGCCATGTCTGAAATGGGGTGGCTGAGTGGGCTAAAGAATGGTGATGGATTAAACCCAGATCAGTTGACTGGGGGTGAGTGTTTGATTTGCTCAAACGCTCCGTCCATCATCCCCTTTTGTATCGCTTTGTTTGCCCTAAGTGTGGCAGGGTATGCTCAGACGAGTCCCTTCGTCACTTTGCCACTGGATTCAAGAATGCCTGGCTGATGAGGATTATGAATCTGAAACCGGTCCCAGGATGCTTGTTTCCGGTCCATGGAAGACATGGCTTGGCAGTTCGGGCTGGACTGTTCTCATCAGGCACAGGGTCAGACTGATTTGCATATAGCCATGTCTGAAATGGGGTGGCTGAGTGGGCTAAAGAATGGTGATGGATTAAACCCAGATCATTTGACTGGGGGTGAGTGTTTGATTTGCTCAAACGCTCCGTCCATCATCCCCTTTTGTATCGCTTTGTTTGCCCTAAGTGTGGCAGGGTATGCTCAGACGTGAGTCCCTTGCTCACTTGGCCACTGGATTCAAGATAGCCTGGCTGATGAGGATTAGGAATCCGAAACCGGTCCCAGGATGCTTGTTTCCGGTCCATGGAAGACATGGCTTGGCAGTTCGGGCTGGACTGTTCCCATGAGGCACAGGGTCAGACTGATTTGCATATAGCCATGTCTGAAATGGGGTGGCTGAGTGGGCTAAAGAATGGTGATGGATTAAACCCAGATCAGTTGACTGGGGGTGAGTGTTTGATTTGCTCAAACGCTCGGTCCATCATCCCCTTTTGTATCGCTTTGTTTGCCCTAAGTGTGGCAGGGTATGCTCAGACGAGTACCCTAGTCACTTGGCCACTGGATTCAAGATAGCCTGGCTGATGAGGATTATGAATCTGAAACCGGTCCCAGGATGCTTGTTTCCGGTCCATGGAAGACATGGCTTGGCAGTTCGGGCTGGACTGTTCCCTTGAGGCACAGGGTCAGACTGATTTGCATATAGCCATGTCTGAAATGGGGTGGCTGAGTGGGCTAAAGAATGGTGATGGATTAAACCCAGATCAGTTGACTGGGGGTGAGTGTTTAATTTGCTCAAACGCTCCGTCCATCATCCCCTTTTGTATCGCTTTGTTTGCCCTAAGTGTGGCAGGGTATGCTCAGACGTGATTCCCTTGCTCACTTGGCCACTGGATTCAAGATAGCCTGGCTGATGAGGATTATGAATCCAAAACCGGTCCCAGGATGCTTGTTTCCGGTCCATGGAAGACATGGCTTGGCAGTTCGGGCTAGACTGTTCCCATGAGGCACAGGGTCAGACTGATTTGCATATAGCCATGTCTGAAATGGGGTGGCTGAGTGGGCTAAAGAATGGTGATGGATTAAACCCAGATCAGTTGACTTGGGGTGAGTGTTTGATTTGCTTAAACGCTCCGTCCATCATCCCCTTTTGTATCGCTTTGTTTGCCCTAAGTGTGGCAGGGTATGCTCAGATGTGAGTCCCTTGCTCACTTGGCCACTGGATTCAAGATAGCCTGGCTGATGAGGATTATGAATCCGAAACCGTTCCCAGGGTGCTTGTTTCCGGTCCATGGAAGACATGGCTTGGCAGTTTGGGCTGGACTGTTCTCATGAGGCACAGGGTCAGACTGATTTGCATATAGCCATGTCTGAAATGGGGTGGCTGAGTGGGCTAAAGAATGGTGATGGATTAAACCAAGATCAGTTGACTGGGGAAGAGTGTTTGATTTGCTCAAACGCTCCGTCCATCATCCCCTTTTGTATCGCTTTATTTGCCCTAAGTGTGGCAGGGTATGCTCAGACGTGAGTCCCTTGCTCACTTGGCCACTGGATTCAAGATAGCCTGGCTGATGAGGATTATGAATCCGAAACCGGTCCCAGGATGCTTGTTTCCGGTCCATGGAAGACATGGCTTGGCAGTTCGGGCTTGACTGTTCCCATGAGGCACAGGGTCAGACTGATTTGCATAGAGCCATGTCTGAAATGGGGTGGCTGAGTGGGCTAAAGAATGGTGATGGATTAAACCCAGATCAGTTGACTGGGGGTGAGTGTTTGATTTGCTCAAACGCTCCATTCATAATCCTCTTTTGTGTCGCTTTGTTTGCCCTAAGTGTGGCAGGGTATGCTCAGACGTGAGTCCCTTGCTCACTTGGCCACTGGATTCAAGATAGCCTGGCTGATGAGGATTATGAATCCGAAACCGGTCCCAGGATGCTTCTTTCCGGTCCAGGGAAGACATGGCTTGGTAGTTTGGGCTGGACTGTTCTCATGAGGCACAGGGTCAGACTGATTTGCATATAGCCATGTCTGAAATGGGGTGGCTGAGTGGGCTAAAGAATGGTGATGGATTAAACCCAGATCAGTTGATTGGGGGTGAGTGTTTGATTTGCTCAAACGCTCCGTCCATCATCCCCTTTTGTATCGCTTTGTTTGCCCTAAGTGTGGCAGGGTATACTCCGACGTGAGTCCCTTGCTCACTTGACCACTGGATTCAAGATAGCCTGGCTGATGAAGATTATGAATCCGAAACCGTTCCCAGGGTGCTTGTTTCCGGTCCATGGAAGACATGGCTTGGCAGTTTGGGCTGGACTGTTCTCATGAGGCACAGGGTCAGACTGATTTGCATATAGCCATGTCTGAAATGGGGTGGCTGAGTGGGCTAAAGAATGGTGAATGATTAAACCCAGATCATTTGACTGGGGGTGAGTGTTTGATTTGCTCAAACGCTCCGTCCATCATCCCCTTTTGTATCGCTTTGTTTGCCCTAAGTGTGGCAGGGTATGCTCAGACGTGAGTCCCTTGCTCACTTGGCCACTGGATTCAAGATAGCCTGGCTGATGATGATTATGAATCCGAAACCGGTCCCAGGATGCTTGTTTCCGGTCCATGGAAGACATGGCTTGGCAGTTCGGGCTGGACTGTTCCCATGAGGCACAGGGTCAGACTGATTTGCATATAGCCATGTCTGAAATGGGGTGGCTGAGTGGGCTAAAGAATGGTGATGGATTAAACCCAGATCAGTTGACTGGGGGTGAGTGTTTGATTTGCTCAAACGCTCCGTCCATCATCCCCTTTTGTATCGCTTTGTTTGCCCTAAGTGTGGCAGGGTATGCTCAGACGAGTCCCCTAGTCACTTGGCCACTGGATTCAAGATAGCCTGGCTGATGAGGATTATGAATCTGAAACCGGTCCCAGGATGCTTGTTTCCGGTCCATGGAAGACATGGGTTGGCAGTTCGGGCTGGACTGTTCCCTTGAGGCACAGGGTCAGACTGATTTGCATATAGCCATGTCTGAAATGGGGTGGCTGAGTGGGCTAAAGAATGGTGATGGATTAAACCCAGATCAGTTGACTGGGGGTGAGTGTTTGATTTGCTCAAACGCTCCGTCCATCATCCCCTTTTGTATCGCTTTATTTGCCCTAAGTGTGGCAGGGTATGCTCAGACGTGAGTCCCTTGCTCACTTGGCCACTGGATTCAAGAATGCCTGGCTGATGAGGATTATGAATCTGAAACCGGTCCCAGGATGCTTGTTTCCGGTCCATGGAAGACATGGCTTGGCAGTTCGGGCTGGACTGTTCCCATCAGGCACAGGGTCAGACTGATTTGCATATAGCCATGTCTGAAATGGGGTGGCTGAGTGGGCTAAAGAATGGTGATGGATTAAACCCAGATCAGTTGACTGGGGGTGAGTGTTTGATTTGCTCAAACGCTCCGTTCATCATCCCCTTTTGTATCACTTTGTTTGCCCTAAGTGTGGCAGGGTATGCTCAGACGTGAGTCCCTTGCTCACTTGGCCACTGGATTCAAGATAGCCTGGCTGATGAGGATTATGAATCCGAAACCAGTCCCAGGATGCTTGTTTCCGGTCCATGGAAGACATGGCTTGGCAGTTCGGGCTTGACTGTTCCCATGAGGCACAGGGTCAGACTGATTTGCACATAGCCATGTCTGAAATGGGGTGGCTGAGTGGGCTAAAGAATGGTGATGGATTAAACCCAGATCAGTTGACTGGGGGTGAGTGTTTGATTTGCTCAAACGCTCCGTCCATCATCCCCTTTTGTATCGCTTTGTTTGCCCTAAGTGTGGCAGGGTATGCTCAGACGTGAGTCCCTTGCTCACTTGGCCACTGGATTCAAGATAGCCTGGCTGATGAGGATTATGAATCCAAAACCGGTCCCAGGATGCTTGTTTCCGGTCCATGGAAGACATGGCTTGGCAGTTCGGGCTAGACTGTTCCCATGAGGCACAGGGTCAGACTGATTTGCATATAGCCATGTCTGAAATGGGGTGGCTGAGTGGGCTAAAGAATGGTGATGGATTAAACCCAGATCAGTTGACTGGGGGTGAGTGTTTGATTTGCTCAAACGCTCCGTCCATCATCCCCTTTTGTATCGCTTTGTTTGCCCTAAGTGTGGCAGGGTATGCTCAGACGTGAGTCCCTTGCTCACTTGGCCACTGGATTCAAGATAGCCTGGCTGATGAGGATTATGAATCCGAAACCGTTCCCAGGGTGCTTGTTTCCGGTCCATGGAAGACATGGCTTGGCAGTTTGGGCTGGACTGTTCTCATGAGGCACAGGGTCAGACTGATTTGCATATAGCCATGTCTGAAATGGGGTGGCTGAGTGGGCTAAAGAATGGTGATGGATTAAACCCAGATCAGTTGACTGGGGGTGAGTGTTTGATTTGCTCAAATGCTCCGTCCATCATCCCCTTTTGTATCGCTTTATTTGCCCTAAGTGTGGCAGGGTATGCTCAGACGTGAGTCCCTTGCTCACTTGGCCACTGGATTCAAGATAGCCTGGCTGATGAGGATTATGAATCCGAAACCGGTCCCAGGATGCTTGTTTCCGGTCCATGGAAGACATGGCTTGGCAGTTCGGGCTTGACTGTTCCCATGAGGCACAGGGTCAGACTGATTTGCATAGAGCCATGTCTGAAATGGGGTGGCTGAGTGGGCTAAAGAATGGTGATGGATTAAACCCAGATCAGTTGACTGGGGGTGAGTGTTTGATTTGCTCAAACGCTCCATTCATCATCCCCTTTTGTGTCGCTTTGTTTGCCCTAAGTGTGGCAGGGTATGCTCAGACGTGAGTCCCTTGCTCACTTCGCCTCTGGATTCAAGATAGCCTGGCTGATGAGGATTATGAATCCGAAACCGGTCCCAGGATGCTTCTTTCCGGTCCAGGGAAGACATGGCTTGGTAGTTTGTGCTGGACTGTTCTCATGAGGCACAGGGTCAGACTGATTTGCATATAGCCATGTCTGAAATGGGGTGGCTGAGTGGGCTAAAGAATGGTGATGGATTAAACCCAGATCAGTTGACTGGGGGTGAGTGTTTGATTTGCTCAAACGCTCCGTCCATCATCCCCTTTTGTATCGCTTTGTTTGCCCTAAGTGTGGCAGGGTATGCTCAGACGTGAGTCCCTTGCTCACTTGGCCACTGGATTCAAGATAGCCTGGCTGATGAAGATTATGAATCTGAAACCGTTCCCAGGGTGCTTGTTTCCGGTCCATGGAAGACATGGCTTGGCAGTTTGGGCTGGACTGTTCTCATGAGGCACAGGGTCAGACTGATTTGCATATAGCCATGTCTGAAATGGGGTGGCTGAGTGGGCTAAAGAATGGTGATGGATTAAACCCAGATCATTTGACTGGGGGTGAGTGTTTGATTTTCTCAAACGCTCCGTCCATCATCCCCTTTTGTATCGCTTTGTTTGCCCTAAGTGTGGCAGGGTATGCTCAGACGTGAGTCCCTTGCTCACTTGTCCACTGGATTCAAGATAGCCTGGCTGATGAAGATTATGAATCCGAAACCGTTCCCAGGGTGCTTGTTTCCGATCCATGGAAGACATGGCTTGGCAGTTTGGGCTGGACTGTTCTCATGAGGCACAGGGTCAGACTGATTTGCATATAGCCATGTCTGAAATGGGGTGGCTGAGTGGGCTAAAGAATGGTGATGGATTAAACCAAGATCAGTTGACTGGGGAAGAGTGTTTGATTTGCTCAAACGCTCCGTCCATCATCCCCTTTTGTATCGCTTTATTTGCCCTAAGTGTGGCAGGGTATGCTCAGACGTGAGTCCCTTGCTCACTTGGCCACTGGATTCAAGATAGCCTGGCTGATGAGGATTATGAATCCGAAACCGGTCCCAGGATGCTTGTTTCCGGTCCATGGAAGACATGGCTTGGCAGTTCGGGCTTGACTGTTCCCATGAGGCACAGGGTCAGACTGATTTGCATAGAGCCATGTCTGAAATGGGGTGGCTGAGTGGGCTAAAGAATGGTGATGGATTAAACCCAGATCAGTTGACTGGGGGTGAGTGTTTGATTTGCTCAAACGCTCCATTCATAATCCTCTTTTGTGTCGCTTTGTTTGCCCTAAGTGTGGCAGGGTATGCTCAGACGTGAGTCCCTTGCTCACTTGGCCACTGGATTCAAGATAGCCTGGCTGATGAGGATTATGAATCCGAAACCGGTCCCAGGATGCTTCTTTCCGGTCCAGGGAAGACATGGCTTGGTAGTTTGGGCTGGACTGTTCTCATGAGGCACAGGGTCAGACTGATTTGCATATAGCCATGTCTGAAATGGGGTGGCTGAGTGGGCTAAAGAATGGTGATGGATTAAACCCAGATCAGTTGATTGGGGGTGAGTGTTTGATTTGCTCAAACGCTCCGTCCATCATCCCCTTTTGTATCGCTTTGTTTGCCCTAAGTGTGGCAGGGTATACTCCGACGTGAGTCCCTTGCTCACTTGACCACTGGATTCAAGATAGCCTGGCTGATGAAGATTATGAATCCGAAACCGTTCCCAGGGTGCTTGTTTCCGGTCCATGGAAGACATGGCTTGGCAGTTTGGGCTGGACTGTTCTCATGAGGCACAGGGTCAGACTGATTTGCATATAGCCATGTCTGAAATGGGGTGGCTGAGTGGGCTAAAGAATGGTGAATGATTAAACCCAGATCATTTGACTGGGGGTGAGTGTTTGATTTGCTCAAACGCTCCGTCCATCATCCCCTTTTGTATCGCTTTGTTTGCCCTAAGTGTGGCAGGGTATGCTCAGACGTGAGTCCCTTGCTCACTTGGCCACTGGATTCAAGATAGCCTGGCTGATGATGATTATGAATCCGAAACCGGTCCCAGGATGCTTGTTTCCGGTCCATGGAAGACATGGCTTGGCAGTTCGGGCTGGACTGTTCCCATGAGGCACAGGGTCAGACTGATTTGCATATAGCCATGTCTGAAATGGGGTGGCTGAGTGGGCTAAAGAATGGTGATGGATTAAACCCAGATCAGTTGACTGGGGGTGAGTGTTTGATTTGCTCAAACGCTCCGTCCATCATCCCCTTTTGTATCGCTTTGTTTGCCCTAAGTGTGGCAGGGTATGCTCAGACGAGTCCCCTAGTCACTTGGCCACTGGATTCAAGATAGCCTGGCTGATGAGGATTATGAATCTGAAACCGGTCCCAGGATGCTTGTTTCCGGTCCATGGAAGACATGGGTTGGCAGTTCGGGCTGGACTGTTCCCTTGAGGCACAGGGTCAGACTGATTTGCATATAGCCATGTCTGAAATGGGGTGGCTGAGTGGGCTAAAGAATGGTGATGGATTAAACCCAGATCAGTTGACTGGGGGTGAGTGTTTGATTTGCTCAAACGCTCCGTCCATCATCCCCTTTTGTATCGCTTTATTTGCCCTAAGTGTGGCAGGGTATGCTCAGACGTGAGTCCCTTGCTCACTTGGCCACTGGATTCAAGAATGCCTGGCTGATGAGGATTATGAATCTGAAACCGGTCCCAGGATGCTTGTTTCCGGTCCATGGAAGACATGGCTTGGCAGTTCGGGCTGGACTGTTCCCATCAGGCACAGGGTCAGACTGATTTGCATATAGCCATGTCTGAAATGGGGTGGCTGAGTGGGCTAAAGAATGGTGATGGATTAAACCCAGATCAGTTGACTGGGGGTGAGTGTTTGATTTGCTCAAACGCTCCGTTCATCATCCCCTTTTGTATCACTTTGTTTGCCCTAAGTGTGGCAGGGTATGCTCAGACGTGAGTCCCTTGCTCACTTGGCCACTGGATTCAAGATAGCCTGGCTGATGAGGATTATGAATCCGAAACCGGTCCCAGGATGCTTGTTTCCGGTCCATGGAAGACATGGCTTGGCAGTTCGGGCTTGACTGTTCCCATGAGGCACAGGGTCAGACTGATTTGCACATAGCCATGTCTGAAATGGGGTGGCTGAGTGGGCTAAAGAATGGTGATGGATTAAACCCAGATCAGTTGACTGGGGGTGAGTGTTTGATTTGCTCAAACGCTCCGTCCATCATCCCCTTTTGTATCGCTTTGTTTGCCCTAAGTGTGGCAGGGTATGCTCAGACGTGAGTCCCTTGCTCACTTGGCCACTGGATTCAAGATAGCCTGGCTGATGAGGATTATGAATCCAAAACCGGTCCCAGGATGCTTGTTTCCGGTCCATGGAAGACATGGCTTGGCAGTTCGGGCTAGACTGTTCCCATGAGGCACAGGGTCAGACTGATTTGCATATAGCCATGTCTGAAATGGGGTGGCTGAGTGGGCTAAAGAATGGTGATGGATTAAACCCAGATCAGTTGACTGGGGGTGAGTGTTTGATTTGCTCAAACGCTCCGTCCATCATCCCCTTTTGTATCGCTTTGTTTGCCCTAAGTGTGGCAGGGTATGCTCAGACGTGAGTCCCTTGCTCACTTGGCCACTGGATTCAAGATAGCCTGGCTGATGAGGATTATGAATCCGAAACCGTTCCCAGGGTGCTTGTTTCCGGTCCATGGAAGACATGGCTTGGCAGTTTGGGCTGGACTGTTCTCATGAGGCACAGGGTCAGACTGATTTGCATATAGCCATGTCTGAAATGGGGTGGCTGAGTGGGCTAAAGAATGGTGATGGATTAAACCCAGATCAGTTGACTGGGGGTGAGTGTTTGATTTGCTCAAATGCTCCGTCCATCATCCCCTTTTGTATCGCTTTATTTGCCCTAAGTGTGGCAGGGTATGCTCAGACGTGAGTCCCTTGCTCACTTGGCCACTGGATTCAAGATAGCCTGGCTGATGAGGATTATGAATCCGAAACCGGTCCCAGGATGCTTGTTTCCGGTCCATGGAAGACATGGCTTGGCAGTTCGGGCTTGACTGTTCCCATGAGGCACAGGGTCAGACTGATTTGCATAGAGCCATGTCTGAAATGGGGTGGCTGAGTGGGCTAAAGAATGGTGATGGATTAAACCCAGATCAGTTGACTGGGGGTGAGTGTTTGATTTGCTCAAACGCTCCATTCATCATCCCCTTTTGTGTCGCTTTGTTTGCCCTAAGTGTGGCAGGGTATGCTCAGACGTGAGTCCCTTGCTCACTTCGCCTCTGGATTCAAGATAGCCTGGCTGATGAGGATTATGAATCCGAAACCGGTCCCAGGATGCTTCTTTCCGGTCCAGGGAAGACATGGCTTGGTAGTTTGTGCTGGACTGTTCTCATGAGGCACAGGGTCAGACTGATTTGCATATAGCCATGTCTGAAATGGGGTTGCTGAGTGGGCTAAAGAATGGTGATGGATTAAACCCAGATCAGTTGACTGGGGGTGAGTGTTTGATTTGCTCAAACGCTCCGTCCATCATCCCCTTTTGTATCGCTTTGTTTGCCCTAAGTGTGGCAGGGTATGCTCAGACGTGAGTCCCTTGCTCACTTGGCCACTGTATTCAAGATAGCCTGGCTGATGAAGATTATGAATCCGAAACCGTTCCCAGGGTGCTTGTTTCCGGTCCATGGAAGACATGGCTTGGCAGTTTGGGCTGGACTGTTCTCATGAGGCACAGGGTCAGACTGATTTGCATATAGCCATGTCTGAAATGGGGTGGCTGAGTGGGCTAAAGAATGGTGATGGATTAAACCCAGATCATTTGACTGGGGGTGAGTGTTTGATTTTCTCAAACGCTCCGTCCATCATCCCCTTTTGTATCGCTTTGTTTGCCCTAAGTGTGGCAGGGTATGCTCAGACGTGAGTCCCTTGCTCACTTGTCCACTGGATTCAAGATAGCCTGGCTGATGAAGATTATGAATCCGAAACCGTTCCCAGGGTGCTTGTTTCCGATCCATGGAAGACATGGCTTGGCAGTTTGGGCTGGACTGTTCTCATGAGGCACAGGGTCAGACTGATTTGCATATAGCCATGTCTGAAATGGGGTGGCTGAGTGGGCTAAAGAATGGTGATGGATTAAACCCAGATCAGTTGACTGGGGGTGAGTGTTTGATTTGCTCAAACGCTCCGTCCATCATCCCCTTTTGTATCGCTTTGTTTGCCCTAAGTGTGGCAGGGTATGCTCAGACGTGAGTCCCTTGCTCACTTGGCCACTGGATTCAAGATAGCCTGGCTGATGAGGATTATGAATCCGAAACCGGTCCCAGGATGCTTGTTTCCGGTCCATGGAAGACATGGCTTGGCAGTTCAGGCTGGACTGTTCCCATGAGGCACAGGGTCAGACTGATTTGCATATAGCCATGTCTGAAATGGGGTGGCTGAGTGGGCTAAAGAATGGTGATGGATTAAACCCAGATCAGTTGACTGGGGGTGAGTTTTTGATTTGCTCAAACGCTCCGTCCATCATCCCCTTTTGTATCGCTTTGTTTGCCCTAAGTGTGGCAGGGTATGCTCAGACGTGAGTCCCTTGCTCACTTGGCCACTGGATTCAAGATAGCCTGGCTGATGAGGATTAAGAATCCGAAACCGGTCCCAGGATGCTTGTTTCCGGTCCATGGAAGACATGGCTTGGCAGTTTGGGCTGGACTGTTCTCATGAGGCACAGGGTCAGACTGATTTGCATATAGCCATGTCTGAAATGGGGTGGCTGAGTGGGCTAAAGAATGGTGATGGATTAAACCCAGATCAGTTGACTGGGGGTGAGTGTTTGATTTGCTCAAACGCTCCGTCCATCATCCCCTTTTGTATCGCTTTGTTTGCCCTAAGTGTGGCAGGGTATGCTCAGACGTGAGTCCCTTGCTCACTTGGCCACTGGATTCAAGATAGCCTGGCTGATGAAGATTATGAATCCGAAACCGTTCCCAGGGTGCTTGTTTCCGGTCCATGGAAGACATGGCTTGGCAGTTTGGGCTGGACTGTTCTCATGAGGCACAGGGTCAGACTGATTTGCATATAGCCATGTCTGAAATGGGGTGGCTGAGTGGGCTAAAGAATGGTGATGGATTAAACCCAGATCAGTTGACTGGGGGTGAGTGTTTGATTTGCTCAAACGCTCCGTCCATCATCCCCTTTTGTATCGCTTTGTTTGCCCTAAGTGTGGCAGGGTATGCTCAGACGTGAGTCCCTTGCTCACTTGGCCACTGGATTCAAGATAGCCTGGCTGATGAGGATTATGAATCCGAAACCGGTCCCAGGATGCTTGTTTCCGGTCCATGGAAGACATGGCTTGGCAGTTCGGGCTGGACTGTTCCCATGAGGCACAGGGTCAGACTGATTTGCATATAGCCATGTCTGAAATGGGGTGGCTGAGTGGGCTAAAGAATGGTGATGGATTAAACCCAGATCAGTTGACTGGGGGTGAGTGTTTGATTTGCTCAAACGCTCCGTCCATCATCCCCTTTTGTATCGCTTTGTTTGCCCTAAGTGTGGCAGGGTATGCTCAGACGAGTCCCTTCGTCACTTGGCCACTGGATTCAAGAATGCCTGGCTGATGAGGATTATGAATCTGAAACCGGTCCCAGGATGCTTGTTTCCGGTCCATGGAAGACATGGCTTGGCAGTTTGGGCTGGACTGTTCCCATCAGGCACAGGGTCAGACTGATTTGCATATAGCCATGTCTGAAATGGGGTGGCTGAGTGGGATAAAGAATGGTGATGGATTAAACCCAGATCAGTTGACTGGGGGTGAGTGTTTGATTTGCTCAAACGCTCCGTCCATCATCCCCTTTTGTATCGCTTTGTTTGCCCTTAGTGTGGCAGGGTATGCTCAGACGTGAGTCACTTGCTCACTTGGCCACTGGATTCAAGATAGCCTGGCTGATGAAGATTATGAATCCGAAACCGTTCCCAGGGTGCTTGTTTCCGGTCCATGGAAGACATGGCTTGGCAGTTTGGGCTGGACTGTTCTCATGAGGCACAGGGTCAGACTGATTTGCATATAGCCATGTCTGAAATGGGGTGGCTGAGTGGGCTAAAGAATGGTGATGGATTAAACCCAGATCAGTTGACTGGGGGTGAGTGTTTGATTTGCTCAAACGCTCCGTCCATCATCCCCTTTTGTATCGCTTTGTTTGCCCTAAGTGTGGCAGGGTATGCTCAGACGTGAGTCCCTTGCTCACTTGGCCACTGGATTCAAGATAGCCTGGCTGATGAGGATTATGAATCCGAAACCGGTCCCAGGATGCTTGTTTCCGGTCCATGGAAGACATGGCTTGGCAGTTCGGGCTGGACTGTTCCCATGAGGCACAGGGTCAGACTGATTTGCATATAGCCATGTCTGAAATGGGGTGGCTGAGTGGGCTAAAGAATGGTGATGGATTAAACCCAGATCAGTTGACTGGGGGTGAGTGTTTGATTTGCTCAAACGCTCCGTCCATCATCCCCTTTTGTATCGCTTTGTTTGCCCTAAGTGTGGCAGGGTATGCTCAGACGAGTCCCTTCGTCACTTGGCCACTGGATTCAAGAATGCCTGGCTGATGAGGATTATGAATCTGAAACCGGTCCCAGGATGCTTGTTTCCGGTCCATGGAAGACATGGCTTGGCAGTTCGGGCTGGACTGTTCCCATCAGGCACAGGGTCAGACTGATTTGCATATAGCCATGTCTGAAATGGGGTGGCTGAGTGGGCTAAAGAATGGTGATGGATTAAACCCAGATCAGTTGACTGGGGGTGAGTGTTTGATTTGCTCAAACGCTCCGTCCATCATCCCCTTTTGTATCGCTTTGTTTGCCCTAAGTGTGGCAGGGTATGCTCAGACGTGAGTCCCTTGCTCACTTGGCCACTGGATTCAAGATAGCCTGGCTGATGAAGATTATGAATCCGAAACCGTTCCCAGGGTGCTTGTTTCCGGTCCATGGAAGACATGGCTTGGCAGTTTGGGCTGGACTGTTCTCATGAGGCACAGGGTCAGACTGATTTGCATATAGCCATGTCTGAAATGGGGTGGCTGAGTGGGCTAAAGAATGGTGATGGATTAAACCCAGATCATTTGACTGGGGGTGAGTGTTTGATTTGCTCAAACGCTCCGTCTATCATCCCCTTTTGTATCGCTTTGTTTGCCCTAAGTGTGGCAGGGTATGCTCAGACGTGAGTCCCTTGCTCACTTGGCCACTGGATTCAAGATAGCCTGGCTGATGAGGATTATGAATCCGAAACCGGTCCCAGGATGCTTGTTTCCGGTCCATGGAAGACATGGCTTGGCAGTTCGGGCTGGACTGTTCCCATGAGGCACAGGGTCAGACTGATTTGCATATAGCCATGTCTGAAATGGGGTGGCTGAGTGGGCTAAAGAATGGTGATGGATTAAACCCAGATCAGTTGACTGGGGGTGAGTGTTTGATTTGCTCAAACGCTCCGTCCATCATCCCCTTTTGTATCGCTTTGTTTGCCCTAAGTGTGGCAGGGTATGCTCAGACGAGTCCCCTAGTCACTTGGCCACTGGATTCAAGATAGCCTGGCTGATGAGGATTATGAATCTGAAACCGGTCCCAGGATGCTTGTTTCCGGTCCATGGAAGACATGGCTTGGCAGTTCGGGCTGGACTGTTCCCTTGAGGCACAGGGTCAGACTGATTTGCATATAGCCATGTCTGAAATGGGGTGGCTGAGTGGGCTAAAGAATGGTGATGGATTAAACCCAGATCAGTTGACTGGGGGTGAGTGTTTGATTTGCTCAAACGCTCCGTCCATCATCCCCTTTTGTATCGCTTTGTTTGCCCTAAGTGTGGCAGGGTATGCTCAGACGTGAGTCCCTTGCTCACTTGGCCACTGGATTCAAGATAGCCTGGCTGATGAGGATTATGAATCCAAAACCGGTCCCAGGATGCTTGTTTCCGGTCCATGGAAGACATGGCTTGGCAGTTCGGGCTAGACTGTTCCCATGAGGCACAGGGTCAGACTGATTTGCATATAGCCATGTCTGAAATGGGGTGGCTGAGTGGGCTAAAGAATGGTGATGGATTAAACCCAGATCAGTTGACTTGGGGTGAGTGTTTGATTTGCTTAAACGCTCCGTCCATCATCCCCTTTTGTATCGCTTTGTTTGCCCTAAGTGTGGCAGGGTATGCTCAGACGTGAGTCCCTTGCTCACTTGGCCACTGGATTCAAGATAGCCTGGCTGATGAGGATTATGAATCTGAAACCGTTCCCAGGGTGCTTGTTTCCGGTCCATGGAAGACATGGCTTGGCAGTTTGGGCTGGACTGTTCTCATGAGGCACAGGGTCAGACTGATTTGCATATAGCCATGTCTGAAATGGGGTGGCTGAGTGGGCTAAAGAATGGTGATGGATTAAACCCAGATCAGTTGACTGGGGGTGAGTGTTTGATTTGCTCAAACGCTCCGTCCATCATCCCCTTTTGTATCGCTTTATTTGCCCTAAGTGTGGCAGGGTATGCTCAGACGTGAGTCCCTTGCTCACTTGGCCACTGGATTCAAGATAGCCTGGCTGATGAGGATTATGAATCCGAAACCGGTCCCAGGATGCTTGTTTCCGGTCCATGGAAGACATGGCTTGGCAGTTCGGGCTTGACTGTTCCCATGAGGCACAGGGTCAGACTGATTTGCATAGAGCCATGTCTGAAATGGGGTGGCTGAGTGGGCTAAAGAATGGTGATGGATTAAACCCAGATCAGTTGACTGGGGGTGAGTGTTTGATTTGCTCAAACGCTCCATTCATCATCCCCTTTTGTGTCGCTTTGTTTGCCCTAAGTGTGGCAGGGTATGCTCAGACGTGAGTCCCTTGCTCACTTGGCCACTGGATTCAAGATAGCCTGGCTGATGAGGATTATGAATCCGAAACCTGTCCCAGGATGCTTCTTTCCGGTCCAGGGAAGACATGGCTTGGTAGTTTGGGCTGGACTGTTCTCATGAGGCACAGGGTCAGACTGATTTGCATATAGCCATGTCTGAAATGGGGTGGCTGAGTGGGCTAAAGAATGGTGATGGATTAAACCCAGATCAGTTGACTGGGGGTGAGTGTTTGATTTGCTCAAACGCTCCGTCCATCATCCCCTTTTGTATCGCTTTGTTTGCCCTAAGTGTGGCAGGGTATACTCAGACGTGAGTCCCTTGCTCACTTGACCACTGGATTCAAGATAGCCTGGCTGATGAAGATTATGAATCCGAAACCGTTCCCAGGGTGCTTGTTTCCGGTCCATGGAAGACATGGCTTGGCAGTTTGGGCTGGACTGTTCTCATGAGGCACAGGGTCAGACTGATTTGCATATAGCCATGTCTGAAATGGGGTGGCTGAGTGGGCTAAAGAATGGTGAATGATTAAACCCAGATCATTTGACTGGGGGTGAGTGTTTGATTTGCTCAAACGCTCCGTCCATCATCCCCTTTTGTATCGCTTTGTTTGCCCTAAGTGTGGCAGGGTATGCTCAGACGTGAGTCCCTTGCTCACTTGGCCACTGGATTCAAGATAGCCTGGCTGATGATGATTATGAATCCGAAACCGGTCCCAGGATGCTTGTTTCCGGTCCATGGAAGACATGGCTTGGCAGTTCGGGCTGGACTGTTCCCATGAGGCACAGGGTCAGACTGATTTGCATATAGCCATGTCTGAAATGGGGTGGCTGAGTGGGCTAAAGAATGGTGATGGATTAAACCCAGATCAGTTGACTGGGGGTGAGTGTTTGATTTGCTCAAACGCTCCGTCCATCATCCCCTTTTGTATCGCTTTGTTTGCCCTAAGTGTGGCAGGGTATGCTCAGACGAGTCCCCTAGTCACTTGGCCACTGGATTCAAGATAACCTGGCTGATGAGGATTATGAATCTGAAACCGGTCCCAGGATGCTTGTTTCCGGTCCATGGAAGACATGGGTTGGCAGTTCGGGCTGGACTGTTCCTTTGAGGCACAGGGTCAGACTGATTTGCATATAGCCATGTCTGAAATGGGGTGGCTGAGTGGGCTAAAGAATGGTGATGGATTAAACCCAGATCAGTTGACTGGGGGTGAGTGTTTGATTTGCTCAAACGCTCCGTCCATCATCCCCTTTTGTATCGCTTTATTTGCCCTAAGTGTGGCAGGGTATGCTCAGACGTGAGTCCCTTGCTCACTTGGCCACTGGATTCAAGATAGCCTGGCTGATGAGGATTATGAATCCGAAACCGGTCCCAGGATGCTTCTTTCCGGTCCATGGAAGATATGGCTTGGCAGTTTGGGCTGGACTGTTCCCATGAGGCACAGGGTCAGACTGATTTGCATATAGCCATGTCTGAAATGGGGTGGCTGAGTGGGCTAAAGAATGGTGATGGATTAAACCCAGATCAGTTGACTGGGGGTGAGTGTTTGATTTGCTTAAATGCTCCGTCCATCATCCCCTTTTGTATCGCTTTGTTTGCCCTAAGTGTGGCAGGGTATGCTCAGACGTGAGTCCCCTGCTCACTTGGCCACTGGATTCAAGATAGCCTGGCTGATGAGGATTATGAATCCGAAACCGTTCCCAGGGTGCTTGTTTCCGGTCCAGGGAAGACATGGCTTGGCAGTTTGGGCTGGACTGTTCTCATGAGGCACAGGGTCAGACTGATTTGCATATAGCCATGTCTGAAATGGGGTGGCTGAGTGGGCTAAAGAATGGTGATGGATTAAACCCAGATCAGTTGACTGGGGGTGAGTGTTTGATTTGCTCAAACGCTCCGTCCATCATCCCCTTTTGTATCGCTTTGTTTGCCCTAAGTGTGGCAGGGTATGCTCAGACGTGAGTCCCTTGCTCACTTGGCCACTGGATTCAAGATAGCCTGGCTGATGAAGATTATGAATCCGAAACCGTTCCCAGGGTGCTTGTTTCCGGTCCATGGAAGACATGGCTTGGCAGTTTGGGCTGGACTGTTCTCATGAGGCACAGGGTCAGACTGATTTGCATATAGCCATGTCTAAAATGGGGTGGCTGAGTGGGCTAAAGAATGGTGATGGATTAAACCCAGATCAGTTGACTGGGGGTGAGTGTTTGATTTGCTCAAACGCTCCGTCCATCATCCCCTTTTGTATCGCTTTGTTTGCCCTAAGTGTGGCAGGGTATGCTCAGACGTGAGTCCCTTGCTCACTTGGCCACTGGATTCAAGATAGCCTGGCTGATGAGGATTATGAATCCGAAACAGGTCCCAGGATGCTTGTTTCCGGTCCATGGAAGACATGGCTTGGCAGTTCGGGCTGGACTGTTCCCATGAGGCACAGGGTCAGACTGATTTGCATATAGCCATGTCTGAAATGGGGTGGCTGAGTGGGCTAAAGAATGGTGATGGATTAAACCCAGATCAGTTGACTGGGGGTGAGTGTTTGATTTGCTCAAACGCTCCGTCCATCATCCCCTTTTGTATCGCTTTGTTTGCCCTAAGTGTGGCAGGGTATGCTCAGACGAGTCCCTTCGTCACTTGGCCACTGGATTCAAGAATGCCTGGCTGATGAGGATTATGAATCTGAAACCGGTCCCAGGATGCTTGTTTCCGGTCCATGGAAGACATGGCTTGGCAGTTCGGGCTGGACTGTTCCCATCAGGCACAGGGTCAGACTGATTTGCATATAGCCATGTCTGAAATGGGGTGGCTGAGTGGGCTAAAGAATGGTGATGGATTAAACCCAGATCAGTTGACTGGGGGTGAGTGTTTGATTTGCTCAAACGCTCCGTTCATCATCCCCTTTTGTATCACTTTGTTTGCCCTAAGTGTGGCAGGGTATGCTCAGACGTGAGTCCCTTGCTCACTTGGCCACTGGATTCAAGATAGCCTGGCTGATGAGGATTATGAATCCGAAACCGGTCCCAGGATGCTTGTTTCCGGTCCATGGAAGACATGGCTTGGCAGTTCGGGCTTGACTGTTCCCATGAGGCACAGGGTCAGACTGATTTGCACATAGCCATGTCTGAAATGGGGTGGCTGAGTGGGCTAAAGAATGGTGATGGATTAAACCCAGATCAGTTGACTGGGGGTGAGTGTTTGATTTGCTTAAACGCTCCATTCATCATCCCCTTTTGTATCGCGTTGTTTGCCCTAAGTGTGGCAGGGTATGCTCAGACGTGAGTCCCTTGCTCACTTGGCCACTGGATTCAAGATAGCCTGGCTGATGAGGATTATGAATCCGAAACCGGTCCCAGGATGCTTCTTTCCGGTCCATGGAAGACATTGCTTGGCAGTTTGGGCTGGACTGTTCTCATGAGGCACAGGGTCAGACTGATTTGCATATAGCCATGTCTGAAATGGGGTGGCTGAGTGGGCTAAAGAATGGTGATGGATTAAACCCAGATCAGTTGACTTGGGGTGAGTGTTTGATTAGCTCAAACGCTCCATCCATCATCCCCTTTTGTATCGCTTTGTTTGCCCTAAGTGTGGCAGGGTATGCTCAGACGTGAGTCCCTTGCTCACTTGGCCACTGGATTCAAGATAGCCTGGCTGACTAGGATTATGAATCCGAAACCGGTCCCAGGATGCTTGTTTCCAGTCCATGGAAGACATGGCTTGGCAGTTCGGGCTGGACTGTTCCCATGAGGCACAGGGTCAGACTGATTTGCAGATAGCCATGTCTGAAATGGGGTGGCTGAGTGGGCTAAAGAATGGTGATGGATTAAACCCAGATCAGTTGACTGGGTGTGAGTGTTTGATTTGCTCAAACGCTCCGTCCATCATCCCCTTTTGTATCGCTGTTTTATTAATGGCATGTGCTCTTTTGTGCGTGCTTATGTTATGTCTTTTCGTCTTTATGTGGCACAAGTTCGAGGAAGAATTCTGTTTGTCGCTAAAATGCTTTGGCTAGGTAACATTTATTAATGGGTTAATAATTAGCAAAGGTGGGTGGGTGACAGAACGAATTCTAATTCTTTCATTAATTGATGTCTTGTGTTTGTTTATACATTAGTTTTACGAATGGGCCTAAGAAAATGGTTGGCAGTGCTACAGAATATGAAACTTGACCAGAGTGAAGCCTTCACTCATGCGCAGACGAAAGAGCTTTTTGCTGAACAAACAACGTTTAATGCAGAAGCAATTGTGGTCGAGTCGAATGTGTTCTTGGAGTCATATCCAAGGACAGGATGAAGTATGGCCTGCCAAGATTAGGAAGTGAAAAGTTTTTGTGCTCGGAGAATGTATCTTTCTTGAGGAAGCAAAAAGGATGGAGAAACTAAGAACAATAAGGGCTATGATGAGGCCCCGGACTTGGTCAGGAGAATATGAACTAATGGTGGACTGACATGGCTCAGCCAATGAGAAGTTCTGATTTTCAGAAAGAATGTGTGATAAAGACACTTTAGCTAGTCAGAAAAGGTATAAAAACTGTCCCCTTTGGAGGGACGGCGCTTCTCGCTTTCCGATTCCTGTTAGGCGTGACATGCTGAAGGACTATTTGGAGCACGTAAAGATAATAGGGTTAAATGACTTTTTCTTTTAGGTGGTGCGAGATTTAGACAGGGAAGATAGGGCTTAGGTGATGGAAACTGTTTATTCTTCATTAATCATGCTAATTGATTTTGCTTGAATCCATCAGTCTAATTTGCTATTCCTCAAATAAAGCTGCTAATTTTATGCAAATAAAAAGAATCTAATAAAATGCACTTTCTTCGAATAAATAGTTAATAAATAAGATTTTTTTGAAACGACAAGCTGGTCTTGTTTATTCATGGTCTTGTTACCATCAGCAGATCCATTTGCCTAGGTGACTTAATTAAATGATAAGAATTGCAAAAACCACGGTAAAATTATTATACTGCAGTTGTATATAAATGTGTATATATATTTTGTGAATAGGTTTTTATTAATTAGGTCACATGATTCAGTTGCCCAAAATATGTCCCGTTAGTTTATGGGCCTTGTGAACGTTTTATGATTAATGGTGAGTATTGTTGAATTGGGTAGCGTTGCTATGACATATTTTCTATAGGGGCGCTGGATCAAATCTCTGATAGCAGAGTCCGGTTTCTATGGTAACTGACATGTTAAATGGTAGTTACATAGGATCTATGACTAAAACATGTTAAGTTTGTCAAGTTGTTATATGTTGTCGAAAGGTTTTTTCCAGCAGTGTGAAAATTCCTAGTTGTGCCGGCATATGAGTAGTGTGACAAGTGAAGTTGCGCAGTGCATTTGTTCTGTTTGAAAATAATGGTATTGTCATATATCACTAGTGTTGTGGACGTACAGCACAAGTTTAGGGATTCCAGGTGTGCTAGGTAGAATGTATAGTGAGGATTGTCTATGAAATCGTAACTTTTGAGTATAGGGACTTGGAGCCTGTTTTAAAACTCACTGTGAAAAGAGTAGTAGAATTTATCCAAACTTGAGTGAAGGGTAAGATAACGTCATTTATTTTACTGACGAATGTGGATTTCTATGGTTGGTTAAAGTTCTACCAGGATTTCATGTATGTATGGTTAGGGATACTTTTCGTTTGAAAGAGCGTAAATGATTTTGTAATTCCGTTCAAGTCAAACTTTGAATTGTTACTTTATGTGCATTCAGAGGGAAACAAGTTTGTTATTACCTGTTAGAAGGGTAGAGTAAAGCTTACTTTATCAACGATTTAATATTCTGTGAAAATAGTGTCGTCTATTCCACGCAAAGGATACTTGAATGACTGTAAAAGCTATCACTTTATTTTAGCCAAACAGACAAATGGTTTGTTTTTCTGTTGTTATTAATTGAAATTCATTGAAAAAGTTTTCTTAAAATGGCGCTGTGAAAATATTTTGTAAAGGAGGGGTGAGCTCTAGGAGCTAGAGACGAGAAGCTGCAGCGGCAGTGTACTTCACAAGGTCCTCGCTGTGATTGGCTAACATACGTCACAGATAGCGCACTGATTGGTTCACGTGACTAAGTCAAGCTGTCAGCTGATTGGCTTATCCCAAAAGCAGCAATTCTATTGGTTGAGCAAGGTGGTGACGTAGCTTAACCTGATTGGCTTGTTGGTGAGTTTCGCGCATGGATTGGCTGGTTTTGCGGAACAACCAGGAAACATTTACGATCATTTAGAATTAAGCGGATTTGATTAAAAACATGAGTTATTATTACAAGAAAGAGGAAAAGAAGCTTACATGGCTTCAGAAATTGAAAAATATATTTACACCTGATAAGAAAATTGAAACGTGAGGTGGCAAATTACTTCATAAGTACAAAACACCTGCAGCTTATATGGAAGGTGAATATGGTTATCATACTTGCCTTTGGTTTGACAATTGGATGGAATATACCAAAAATGATGGTGTATTAGCATGGCCGGAAGTTGGTTCATTCAATATGAGAGTTTTGAAAAATTTGAGAGAAAAAATGATGGCTCTTGTGCCGAAGCCTAGACCTACTCAATTTGAAGCTTTAGTTGAATGGGAGGATGAGATGTTTGAACTTCAGCGAGAAACCAGAGGTGTGACAAGAGGTCCAAAATTAGATATTAATAGGGAAACCCATGAAGACAGAATGCGTCGATGGAGACAAGCAGATATGTGTGATGGTTTGTACCCAGTAAGAGTGATGGTTACTGAAATACCAGGTCAAAAGAATACCCAAAAGAACAATAATATTGAAGAAAGTGAATTAGAAGACCCAGTTTTAGAAGAAATTTATATTACAAATCAGAAACAGACTCCTTTTAAACCAGCTTGTACATGGTCTACTCTGATGGTTTCTCCAGGAACCACTCCAAGTGCACCACCACTTCTTGAGGAATCACCCAGATTATACCCGAATAATACAGAAACTCCCAAAAGAGTAGTAACGAGAACTAATTCTAGTGTATATGGTGAAAATAGAAATTTTCCTGAAACCCCAGTTTTGAGAAATGAGACTTCCAGAAATCTAATGAGAACAGAAAGAGTTGAGGGAACTCCAAGTACTTCAGAATATTTACGATCAAAAGAAGAATTAATACGTCAGTTGACTAAAAGCATAGAAGCAGTAACAGTTCCAGTAACGATTGGTCCTGTTCAACCTGTATTTGATCAAGGAGAAAATAGACATCCAGGCTTAACTATTCCATTAAATGCAGAAATTCAGAAAGTGGCTGAAAAATGTTACTCAGATTTAACTGAAATGCATCGAGAGAAAACAATGATGCCTGATTTAACTTTTAATCAAAGTTCATCATGCAGAACGCCAGCAGGTGAATAATCTGATACTGAAACCTCAGAAAAGAGTGTTGATAAACCAGATTCAACAACCCCAAAACTTGATGTTGCCAGACAAAAAGCTGATTTGGAGGAATTAATCATTGGCACAATTGGACCTGACAATTTAAAGCATTATCAAGATGATGAATTATTATTTATTTGTAAAAGTGTACAATGGAAAACGAAAAATAAATATGAACAGCTAGAGCAATTAGCTACTGAATTAGAGATTGATTTGAACAAACAGAAGAATTTGGGAAAACACTACAGATTAGACTTTACTGAAAGAGACATTGAGAACTTCAATTCAATGGGAAGAATTTTGCATATAAAATATTTGATTGTGTACATAAAAAGATTGGGAGATTTAAGCAAATGGAGAGTGAAATGGACAAAGAAAAGAGAGGAAGAAAGGAGAGAAAGAGGCATGGTGTCAAATCAATATCCAATGAGGGAAATAGCAGGAGGTGGATATGTGCATGTTCCCTGGTCTAGACAGGACATCTTGTTGTTTACAAATGATTTTCCTCGGCTGAGAGAAAAGCCTGTAGAATGGTATCGACAGGTGGACAGATTCATAAAAGTTTCAAAAGTTCTGTGGATTGATCTTGATGGATTCTTTGACATTGTTGTCCCATCAGATCTTTGGACAGAATGCAAAGTTGCTGTAAGTTGGCCAAAAGTAGAGTTTGTATGATAAAGTAATCTACTGGCTGAAAAACAAGATTCCCCCGAAAGAAGTTGATTGGGTTAAAATAGACAGAACAAATCAGGAGCCAAAAGAGTCAGTACATTCATACTATGAGAGATTACTGTTGGTTTTTAAACAATACAGTGACTATGAAAAATTAAGTGAAAAGGACATGAGCCACTTCATATACAGATTTGTTTATGGCCTGAGACCTGAAATTGGTGAGATGATTAGAAATGGGATTGTTGGATGGCAATCACTCTCAATTGATGACATTCTGAGGAAAGCAAAATACTGCAGTGATGAGATTGATGCAAAACAAAAAAAGCTTAAAGAAAAGGCAATGTGGGCACAGGTGAAAGTAGCTGAACAGCAAATTGCAAATTTGGAAAATAAAAATGTCAATGTTAATCAGAATCAGAATCAAGGAAAATTTAAGGGTAATTATAATAAGCCAAAATTCAATGTTAATATTGAAGAGCTGAAACAAAAGCTCCCTTGTTTTAATTGCGGCGAAATTGGACACTGGAAGCGTGAATGTAAAAATCCGCCCAGAAATTTAAAAGATGCATCATTAATCCACAGATGCAGAATGAAGTAAATCTGCAGCAACAGCTACAGCGACAGTTAAATGAGCTGAATCTGCAGCAACAGCTACAGCGACAGTTAGTGAATCAGCAGAGTCAGATTCCACAACCACCACTTCCAAACTGTGTGAATGGTCAGAGGTACAATACAGAAACGGGATTCTGCGGAGGTGATCAGGTAAATAGACGAGTGAATGTGCCAAATGTTTCTCAACAATTTTTGATGACAGAAAATGGAGGAAGTGATTCTGAGGATTACTTATGATGGTGCCTGAGAGAGGGGGAAGGGTGTGTGCTTGGAGCCACTCTTGAGGTAGACCAGTCTGGTCCATTTGTAAATGGTAAAGTGAATGATGTAGAAATCACTTTTCTTGTGGACACTGGTGCTACCCGTTCTACTGTTAGATCAGTGGAAATAGAAAACCTGCCTCTCTCTGGTGACAGCATCCAAGTAGTTGGCGTAGCTAATCAACAAATTAAAACAGATTTGACAGAGCCTGTTAAGGTCGAAATTGGCAAATTTAAAGACAAACATAGATTTGTAGTTTGTAACAGCAGTCCTGTAAACTTGCTAGGAAGGGACATACTCTGCAAGATGAACTGCAAAATATACTGCTCACCGGAGGGTATTGAGCTTCAAACACTAGAAGAAGATGGGCTGTACAAATTAACAATGTTAATGGTTGAAGCAGAGGAAAGTAAATTATTTCCTGCATTTGATAAAGATAATCTACCTGAAGAACTGAAAAAGACAGTCAAAGCTGAAATTTGGGATTTGTCAGGAAGTGAGATGGGTTTGATGAAAAACGTAGACCCAGTTAAAATTACAGTGAAACAAGGAATAGATTTTCCAAACATTCGTCAGTAAAAAATGAAAGCTGAAACAATTGAAGGTGTCATACCTGTAATTGACAAATTCATAAAACAATGTGTTCTAAAAGAAATTGAAAGCTGTCCTTGTAATTCACCGATTATAGGGATCAAAAAGCCAAACGGAACTTACAGGATAGTTCAAGACCTGAGAAAAATTAATCAGATAGTTGTTCCATGTTGCCCAGTTGTTCCAAACCCAGCAGTGATTCTTTACCAGATTCCACATGATGCAGAATGGTATACCGTCATTGACCTTTGCAATGCGTTCTTTACTGTTCCATTGCATCCAGACAGCCAGCAAATTTTTGCGTTCAAGTTCCAGGATCGCATATTAGCATGGTGTCGTATCCCTCAAGGGTATACAGAGAGTCCATCTATCTTTAATCAGTTGCTAAAGAAATCTTTGGAAAATCTAAATTTACCTGGAAAATCGACATTGGTCCAATACATAGATGACCTCCTTGTGGCAGCAAAAACCCGAGATAACTGTGTCACAGATACTATTACTCTTTTGAATCATCTGGCAGGTGAGGGACATGAAGTGTCTCCTGCAAAATTACAGTTTTGAAAACAAGAAGTAAAATATCTTGGTCACAGAATTGCAAAAGGAATCAGACAAGTGACAATTGAGAGAATAAAAATGATTCAGAATAAAAATGATTCACGGAATGCAACCTCCAAAAACACAGAGACAGGTCAGAATGTTTCTAGGAATGGTTGGCTATTGTTGCCAATGGATTAGTGGATTTTCAGTAATTGCAAAACCACTGCAGAGGTTAGCAAAAGCAAATATAAAAGACCCAATTGTTCTCACAGAGATCGAGATGGAAGCTTTTGAAAAGCTAAAAAGAAGCTTGTGTGAAGCTCCAGCTCTAGGCATGCCAGATTATGAAAAGGATTTTGAGCTGTACTGCAGTGAAAGAGAAGGATGTGCATTGTCAGTTTTAATTCAGAGACATGGGAAACTGAGAAAGCCAATAGCATACTTCTCAGCAGCGCTTGATCCTGTTGCAAAAGCATTACCAGGCTGCTTAAAAGCAGTAGCTGCAACTAGTGTGAGCCTTGAGCAAAGTGAGGGAATTATAATATGATTTCCTGTAAAAGTCTATGTACCCCATTCTTTTGAAATTCTCCTTACCAGAAGCAAAACACAGCATTTGACAAGTAACAGGCTTACCAAATACGAGAAGGTTATTCTGGGATCAGATAATGTCTTGATAGCAAGGTGTGTGAATTTAAATCCTTCCACATTGTTGCCTGATGGTACCGTAACAGAAATTAGAAATGAAAATGACATTGATCACGAATGCTTGGATGTTTTGGAATATTGCACCAGGCCTAGGCAGGACATTAAAGATGTTCCTTTGCCTGAGTCAGATTTTGTTTATTTTGTCGATGGCTCATGTTTGAGAACGGATGAAGGTTTTCTGAGAGCAGCATATTCAGTATGCACAGTTGCAAGTGCGATTGAAGCATCATGTCTCGAAGGAATTCGTTCAGCTCAAGTAGCAGAATTGATTGCTTTGATTCGTGCTTGTGAAAGAGCAAAAGTGTTAAAAATCACCACAGTAACTAACAGCCAATACGGATATGGAGTTGTCCATGACTATGGTCAGCTCTGGTCTCAAAGAGGTTATTTAACCTCTGCAGGAACACCCATCAGAAATGCAAAATTGATCAAGAGATTGATCGATGGCATTCAGTTACCAGAAAAAATTCTGTCGTGAAATGTGCAGCTCATAATAAGGGTGAGGATTACATCACAAAAGGAAATGCCTATGCAGATGAAATCGCAAAATATTGTGCGAAAAACAATTTTTCAATTAATCGGGAAAAAGATAATGAACATGTTTTTGAGTTCACTTATGCTAACATCTGTAGTTGAGACATGGCAGGGAGTAAAAGATTTACAAGATGAGGCAAGCGATGAGGAAAAAGACACATGGTTAAAAGCAGGTTGCAGACAGCGAGAAGAAGATGAGATTTGGGTTTACAAAGACGACAGACCAGTTTTACCAAATAGCATGATTGCTGACATGGCTAGAATGTATTATGGTCAAGGACATATAGGAAGAGATTCCATGATTAGGCTATTCAGACAGACTTGGTTTAACCCAAAGCTCAGAATAATTGCAGAATCTTTTTGCCAGAGGTGCTTAATTTGCCAGCAAATGAACCCAAACAGAAAAACAGTTGTGAGCATGGGAACCATAGGACAGGAGGGTGGTCCTTTCACTAGGTTACAAATGGATTTCATTGACATGCCACCCCATAACAAGCTACGATATGTCCTTGTGATAATCTGTTTGTTTTCAAGGTGGGTTGAAGCGTTCCCAACATGTCACAATGATTCAGTTACTGTTGCAAAATTACTTTTAAGGGAGATCATACCAATGAAATGAAAATGAAATGAAAAGAGTCTTGTAAACGCGCGACTTAGCCCGAAGGCATCAAGGCGCCTAACAAAAGAAATCAGAAGCAATAAAACAGTAACTACAAGTACGCCTTTGCAAACAGCCAGGTTTTTAAAGCTTTACAGAAGCGCGGGACGGAAGGCTGAACTTTAATTTCGCATGGGAGAGTATTCCATAACTTAGGGGCGATTGAGGAAAAGGCCCTACCGCCCCATCTGCTCTTCCCAAAACGCGGTACCACTAGCAAATTCTTCGAAGAAGAGCGTAAGAGTCTGCCCGAAACATAGGGGGCCAGCAGTTTCTTGACCCCGCCTGCACCATTGCCAGAGAGTGCACTATGAGTCAGGCAGAGCACCTTAAAGGTGATCCTCGCTTCAATAGGAAGCCAATGTAAGGCCTTCCTAGCTGCTGTTGATGATGCTAATCTAGGAGCGTCAAGGACAAATTTGGCGGCCGCATTTTGAGCGGTCTGAAGACGCTGTATTAGGCCCTTTTTCATGCCGATGTATAGGGCATTACAATAATCGAGTCGCGAAGCGACAAGTGCTACCACCACCTGCTTCCACGCCTGGGGGGACAGGTAATGTTTTATTTTCCTGAGTATTTTCATAATCCCCCAGCAGGTAGCGACTGTTCTGTTTACCTGCAGAGTCATGGACAGTGCAGGTTCAATCAGAACTCCCAGATTCCGCGCTGACTCTGTGGGGGTAGGGCAGGCCCCCAGCGAGGGCAGCCACCATTCAGATGACCAGATGTTATTCTTAGGGCCAAACACCAGAATCTCAGTTTTTCCCCGTTCAACTTTAATGAATTGTAGATCATCCATTTTGACACCGCTTCCATGCAGTTCCTAAAGTTGAGCGGGGATGAGCCATCAAGGTGAGAAAGGGACACCAGAATCTGCGTGTCGTCTGCATAGGAGACTACCTCCATCCCAAAAGATCTAACCAACTTGGCAAGTGGGGTCACGTAGATGTTAAACAGGGTCGGACTTAATGCCGGCCCCTGAGGGACCCCACATTGCACAGGTAGGGATGGAGATAAAAAGTCTTCCAGCTTAACCCTCTGAAACCTATGGTCGAAAAAGGAGGCCAGCAGACTCAAGGCCGCCCCTTCCACCCCTATCTCCCTCAGGCGAGATGTTAGCACCGAGGGGGACAGGGTATCAAAGGCGGCCGTGAGGTCTAGAAGGACCAGGATGGTGGAATGACCCCGGTCTACCTCCAGACGGATGTTATTCAATACGACCAAGACGGCAGACTCGGTGCTATGGTGTTTCCAGAAGCCATGCTGGGATTGGAAAAACCGCCAGATGTTGATTAAGATACGTCTCCAGTATCTTTGCGGGTGCTGGGAGCAAAGAGATGGGGCGGTAATTCTTGAGCACCTCCGGATCAAGTGTGGACTTTTTTAGGAGGGGCTTGACCACTGCGTTCTTCCATTCAGATGGAAAGATGCCCTCTCTCATAGCCCTATTCATGATGGCTAGGAGAGAGGGGAGCAAGGAGTCTCTGCAATCCTTCAGTACTTTAAGGGGACATGGGTCCAAAGGGGATCCCGATCTTGTCTTGCTTAAAAGCAGGTCAAGCTCCTGATAGGATAAAGGCGGAAACTCTACCAAGCTCTTGGGAGCAGTTAGAGAGATCTCCTTCGAAAGCGGAGAAAGGGGAACAGGCGGGGGAGGTGTAACAGATCTTTGTACTTCCAGATCCCGGTATATATCCGCGATCTTCGAGTGGAAGAATCCTGCGATTTTATTACAGAATTCCTGGGTACCTGCAACAGGGTCCGGTATCTGTAATGCACAAAGTGAGTCCACTATCTTAAAAAGATCTCTGGGAGAGGAAAGAGTCATCGTCAGGTTAGCAAAGTACTCTTGCTTAACTCTGATGATCTCCAACTTGTACTCCCTAAGGAGCGACTTGTGTTTATCTCTCTCCTTTAGATTCCAGCTTGCACGCCAGAGCCTTTCTTGTTTCCTACACCCTTGTCTCAAGAGCCTAAGAGACTCCGAAAACCAGGGTGCAGAAGGTTTCTTTCTGGCAGAGTAGCAAGAGGCGAGAGGAGCGAGCACATCAACTGCTGCGCTAATGGCTTTGGATAGCTCCGAAGCCGCTAGGTTGATGTCCTCATAGAGGTCTGGTTTATAGTTTTGTATGAATGGGGCCAGTGAGGTGCTTGTGATGTTCTTAATTTTCCTCTTAAGCTTGAGGTGACTGGAAACACCTGACTTATCAGGCGTAGAGGCGACCAGAAGCTCCAAGGGGACAGCAAAGTGGTGAGACCAGGACAATGGAATAGGGACTTTGGTTTTAAGCCTATCATCATTAGAAAAAACTGCATCCAGTATATGGCCAGCCTGATGCGTGGGTTGTTTGACCAGTTGCACCAGGTCACATGCAGATAGTGAGTCAAGGAGATCCAAAGAGTCTTTAGAATCGGAGTTATCTAAATGAAAGTTTAGGTCACCCAAGACTGTTAGGTTGGCAGCTCGAAAATAGGGCTCCAGGATATTAAGGAGAGACTGGCAGAAGTCTGTTCTAGACCCAGGAGGTCTATATACCAAGATACCTGCAGAAGGCATAGCTTCCGGAGATTTGATAAGAAAGTGCAGGGCTTGAAAGAGATCGGAAGGCCTGGAAAGTTGAGTAGTGTGACAAGTGTGAGAGGTCTTATAAAGAATTCCAAGGCCACCTCCCCTATGCCCTACTCTGTCCAATCTAGCCAATGAGTATCCATCCGGCACAGCTTCAACCAGATCTGGTCCCGAAGACTCAGATGCCCAGGTTTCGGTCAGAAAAAGCCATGTGGGCTTTTGAACTAAAACAAAATCGCGAAAAGCGATATTATTTTCCACTAAGGAACTTGTATTAATAAGAAAACCCGATTCTTTCAAGCTAGCCGACATAAGGGTAGAAGCAGAGGGGGGCCTAATGTGACAAATTGCCGATGATTTGGCAAAGGTATTAAAACAGGAGCAATAAAATGCATCCTGTAAAGTATCGGGCAAACAAGTATGATGGCAAGGAAGCGATACAGGTCTCAGGCGGACCAGGTCCTGATATAGGGGACCTATTTGAGGAGGCATGTCAGGAGCACCCAAACACCAGAGTCTCCCGCCCTTTAGCCCGTCCTTAGCGCGGACGGGCGCAGACGGGCTGGACTCTGGCGTGACTCCGGCGTCACTACGGCGCAAAAGCTGCACGTAAACGCTGCGCGTAGAAAGGGCAGCTTTAAATGCAGTTCAGCGTGTCCTTGTGACAGCTGGTCTGCAAACCCAGATGGCGCCGTCAGGCGTCCAAGTCTCCCCCCAAGATGGCGGCCAAAAATCGTAGATGACTCACGGGACCCGCCGAAAGCGCGGTGTTAATCCAATTAAAGTGCAAGTATAGGGGCAGCGCCTAGCACCTAAGAACAGGGTAAATCCAAATTAAATTAAAACAAATGGAAAACGGGATATTTAAAAATCACTCTCGCACTGCAGCAACTCCACCCTGCAGCGCGCTATCTGATGTCCACTCGGCGTACAGGGAGATACAAGCAAAAACCAAGGTACGGTTTTCCGGTGTCTGTGGAAACTGATCGTGGAACACATTTTGAAAACAGACTATTACAAATGCTTTGTGAAGCATTGAACATAAAACAAAAGTTGCACTGTGCCTACAGACCAGAAGCATCAGGTGTTGTTGAGCAAGTGAATGGAACGATCAAAAATAGAATAGGCAAAATGTGTCTAGCTACAGGAATGAAGTGGACAGATGCACTTCCACTTGTTTTGATATCACTAAGAAGTACCCCTGATAAAAAGACAGGTTTAAGCCCACATGATATTGTTATGGGCAGAGTCATGAGACAAGCATTTATACCAGTAGGGAAATTGATGAGTATAAATGATAGCGTCATTCTGGAATATTGCAGGAACCTTTCTGACGTTGTGACTTCTGTGTTCCATCAGGTGGGAACCGAATTGCTAACAAGAGAAAAAGAGCGAGCACATGATCTGTTACCAGGAGACTGGGTAAGAACAAAAGTTCACCGAAGAAGAAACTGTCTAGTACCCAGGTGGCAGAAAGCAAGACAGGTGATTCTTGTCACAACAAATGCAGTAAAGTGCAGGGGTTTGAAAAGGTGGATACATGCAAGTCACACCATTCGTGTACCTCCACCTGAAAATCCTGACGAAGGTGACACTACTACTGATTCAGATTCTGAAGAAGAACCTGTGAAAAATCCAGATCCTGGAGATCGACAGGAAAGTCGACATCGGGAGAGTTCAATTGCGAATGAGGCATTGATGAAGATCTGCTAGAAAAGGAAACAGAAAAAGAGTCTGATCAAGTTGTGATTCAAGATCAGGAGAGTATTGAAAAGCAGAATAGAAGCTCTGAAAGCAGGAACAGGAAATCTGAAACTGGGAAGTTGTAGGTAATTGAAGAAGAAGAAGAAGACGAATTACCAAGTACCAGCTATAAGGATGATGTTCCTAACAGAGTGAAGCTGCAGAGTAAAGAAAGTCCTAAGTACAAATTCGAAGTCTCAGATACAGAATCTGAAGAGAGTGATGAAGATTCTGAAATAAGAAAAATCAGAAAGAGAGCTTGGAGAGCAGAGTGTAATGTGACTGAGCCAAAGAAAAAATTACAGAGAAAAGGTGATAACTGGCCAAGAGAAAATGAAGGCCTAAAATTCAAATTAGTGAACAGATCAACAGAACAAGTGAATGAGGTATCAAGTCAAAAAGGTGATTCTGAAAAGAAAAGTGAAGCAGGAAAGAAAGTAGAAGTCATTACTAGTAGGGAAAAGAGAGTTGTAAAACCTAACCAGAAATACAAGTCCCCTGAGTGGACTTACATTATCATCCCACCTGTGGTGGAGGTGAACAGCAGTAGTCAGGAAGAGTTAGATGACGCAAGTGAGAACAATTGAAGTGTTTTCTGTAAAAATTTGAGGTTTTGTTTTTGGCATAAGGCTGAAGAAATTGTGTTAGGTGACACAAGGTCGAAGAAATTGTGTTAGTTGGAAAAACACATTGATGTAAGATGCAAGGTCGAAGAAAAGCTGTTAGAAGGAGGGGTTTTCCTTAAAAAAAAATATTAAAATAGGGGGGGTATTAGAAATTTTAGAAATTTTAGATATTTTACATTTTTCAATTTTTGATTTTTGTTTTCTTTGTAAGGCTTTTGTTATCAGAGTGAAAATGCCTTATACTTTTACTAATACCAATTCTAGATGTTCCATTTTAAGGAGATGCTGTAAAATGTCTTTGATTTGTGTGATTCTAATAATCTTGCTTTGGTTAGTTTTAGCTGTCATCTTCCCTTGGGAGTTGACAAGGAAATGTACAAGGCCAATATGACGAGTAAGGCTTTAGTTAAACAAGATAAACATGGTGCAACAGGTAAAACTAACAGAGTTATTGATCACAAACCAGAGATCCACCAAGATAGATCTGTTGGTGATTTTTCTAGCAATACTTTTTCAAGGCTTCAGGCTGAGTATGTAAAAGTCATGGAAGTCAAAGACTGCTATATCTGTGTCAAATTGCCTGCTTCTGTTTCGGAGGGAGTAACATATAATATGGTTCCTCTTACTTATGGCATAACCTGCAGTGTGATAGCTAGCTTATTTTATCAGACTGGTCGTTTAGAATATTACTATTCGAACCATGATGAGATCTTTGCAAACTTGAAAATTGACAAAAGCTTAAATAAGCACAAACAAGCTAAACAGATGAGGGAATTTTCCATTGTAACTAATGAACTTACCTATGAGTATGCTTTTAAAAACAATTTGACTTGTAAATTGAGAACTGAGGAAAAGTCTTTCCTGAATTTAGTTGAGAGAGAAGAGCAATTTATAAGAGAAATGAGATGCTCAAACAAACCAAATCACAATTTTGGCAGTTAGAGGATGAAAAGCTTAATGGTAAATCTTTTGAAAATGTTGCTATTCACATAGATAAACCTGTTAGCGGAAAATTTTGTATTAGAAGAGATAATACATTGTTTGACAATTACTTTGTGGGTGCCAGTCAATGTGAGGACACTTATCGAATCATGGGGGGTTGGGGATTCAAAGGTGGCAAGGATCCGATTTTCCCTGGAATTTATTTTGTGTGTGGAGACAAAGCTTATTACAACCTCCCAGACCACAGGTATGGGACTTGCTTTGTTGGATTAGTTTTTCCAAAAATATTCCATGTTGACAGAAATGCAGAGGGTTCATTTGAAATCAGCAATCATCTGAATAGATTTAAAAGAGAAAGTTTTTCAGAAATGTTGGGAGACATCTTTGAAGCAGTAATACCTTTAGTGGGTATAACCCTGAATGCAGTTAAAATCAGAAAACTGTCCACAATTGTTGACAGGTTGTCAACTGATACAGCTAGTGGCTTCCAATTAGTGGATACTGAGCTCATTGCTATTAGGTCCATGGTAATGCAGAATCATCTTGCTTTAGACATTCTGCTAGCAAAAGAGGGAGGAGTTTGTGGCATTTTACATGTCCAACACTGCTGCACCTATATCCCTGATAAGAGCCAGAATATCGAGATGTGCATTAAATATATCACTGAGTTGCAATCTGAAATAGAACCTTTAGAAGTTGATGATTTCTCAGAACGTTTGAGCAAAAGATTTGCAGCAATCAAAACCTGGTTTCAAGAGATCGGTAGTTCAATTCTAGGCAAAATACTGACACCTTTATTAGTTATAGTCTTTGTGATACTGTTGTTGAAGATCAGTTGCATGCTGCACAAGAGAAAGAAATACCTGAGGGAAAAGAAAAGAATCTATAAGCTCCGAAAGGAGCAGGAGAGAGAAATAGAACTGGAAGAGTTTCGTAGAACTCAATATGAGAGTTGCAGACAAACAGCTGAGACAAGACTTTAGAAATACTAACACAGTGAAAATCAAAACATGTTCTTTAAGGGATAAAATTTTGCAAAATGTTTGGGTGTAGTTTGGTGATTTTGAAATCACCAGATGAGGGAGTTGATGGAGCGAGTTTTAGAAATATATTTTGTTTCGACTCGCAAAGTTAAACTTCCATAATAAAATAATCAGATTAATCAGCATGAAGTGAATTATACTAATCAACCTAGATTAAAATGCATACACAACCCAAGTGACTAATATATGTGCTCTATGTTGCAAATGCATGTACGTGAAAAATAATAAACTAACCTTGTCTATTGTTTTTGTCAGAATTAAATGCGGCTGTTTTATTAATGGCATGTGCTTATTTGTGTGTGCTTATGTTATGTCTTTTCATCCTTATGTGGCACAAGTTCGAGGAAGAATTCTGTTTGTCACTAAAATGCTTTGGCTAGGTAACATTTATTAATGGGTTAATAATTAGCAAAGGTGGGTGGGTGACAGAACGAATTCTAATTCTTACATTAATTGATGTCTTGTGTTTGTTTATACATTAGTTTTACAAATAGGCCTAAGAAAATGGTTAGCAGTGCTACAGAATATGAAACTTGACCAGAGTGAAGCCTTCACTCATGCGCAGACGAAAGAGCTTTTTGCTGAACAAACAACGTTTAATGCAGAAGCAATTGTGGTCGAGTCGAATGTGTTCTTGGAGTCATATCCAAAGACAGGAAGCAGTATGGCCTGCCAAGATTAGGAAATGAAAAGTTTTTGTGCTCGGAGAATGTATCTTTCTTGAGGAAGCAAAAAGGATGGAGAAACTAAGAACAATAAGGGCTATGATGAAGCCTCGGACTTGGTCAGGAGAATATGACCTAATGGTGGACTGACATGGCTCAGCCAATAAGAAGTTCGGATTTTCAGAAAGAATGTGTGATAAAGATACTTTAGCTAGTCAGAAAATGTATAAAAACTGTCCCCTTTGGAGGGAGGGCGCTTCTCGCTTTCCGATTCCTGTTGGGCGTGACGTACTGAAGGACTATTTGGAGCACGTAAGGATAATAGGGTTAAATGACTTTTTCTTTTAGGTGGTGCGAGATTTAGACAGGGAAGATAGGGCTTAGGTGATGGAAACTGTTTATTCTTCATTAATCATGCTAATTGATTTTGCTTGAATTCGTCAGTCTAATTTGCTATTCCTCAAATAAAGCTGCTAATTTTATGCAAATAAAGAGAATCTAATAAAATGCACTTTCTTCGAATAAATAGTTAATAAATAAGATTTTTTTGAAACGACAAGCTGGTCTTGTTTATTCATGATCTTGTTACCATCAGCAGATCTATTTGCCTAAGTGACTTAATTAAATGATAAGAATTGCAAAAACCATGGTAAAATTATTATACTGCAGTTGTATATAAATGTGTATATATATTCTGTGAATAGGTTTTTATTAATTAGGTCACATGATTCAGTTGCCCAAAATATGTCCCGTTAGTTTATGGGCATTGTGAACGTTTTATGATTAATGGTGAGTATTGTGGAGTTGGGTAGCGTTGCTATGACATATTTTCTATAGGGGCGCTGGATCAATAGTAATCGGTCCAGGGCTTGTCATCTCACTCCATTGCTTGATCAGTCTGCCCTCTGGGAACATCCCATCCTCGTCGCCACTTTTAAGAGGCGCAGACAATGTATTTTGAAGTAGGAGCTTTATTCAAGTATGTAGGAACAACCCCCAGGCAAGTCCCCTGTCAGCAACTGCCAGCTCTCCTCTGCCTGGCATACTCCAGAACTCTAACACATTCTGGTTGCCTAGGCAGGAATGCAGAGCATGTTGCTAAGCCACCATATTAAGACATACCACCTGGCTCTTCCTTCCTCCAAGTTTTCAGCCTTGATATGAGTGATATTTCCATGGTTGCTATCAGAGGCGGTGCCTCCTCTAGGGTGTGGGGGCGATGCCCCACAAATGTTTTGGCCCAGTGCCCCCAAATAAATGTGAGTAAAGAGTACTTACTGTTTTGTAGTCTTCCGCTGCAGGTTGCAGTACCAGGCCTGAAGCTGAGGCAGGGCCCTGAGAAGCCAGTGCAGGCCTGGGGGTGCGAAGGGGTTAACAATAGACAGACACAGTTGGAGAGAGTTTGCAGCCAAAACACCTGGGGCCCAAGTGTGCATGTCGGGTTGGTCGGCTGCCTCTCTCTGGCCAACCCGACATGTGCACTGAAGGCTGTTCAGAGTCTCACCACTTGGGCATAGTGGAGCCCGGGCTGTGACTCTAAGCTGCAGCCCTCGGTCTCAGTAATGACCATTGAGGTTGCTTTCCCCAGCCAATCCAGGCACTGCTGTAACAGGAGGAGCAGCGTCTGGATTGGCTTAGAGACATGGTATGGTATTAGCTGTGATTGCCCATTGGTTTTAGTCCCTTGCTCTCTACATGCACAGCGCCAGTAACAGCATTGTGCATGAGTGAGCTGTAGAGGTGAGTTTCTTTCAAGACCCTAACTTCCTACCTGACCTCGTGTGCAGCTGAAAGGGAAAGGCAGCATTCAGAGATGCGACTCCATGGAGTTTTGTTTTTCCCCGATTATGGCATGAAGGTTCAGCTCAGTCCCTGAATTGAAAGCCAAATCACGTTATGTTGTTCCCGCTGGCATGAAAAGTGGGCGTTTTTTCAGATTGTCTACCATTTCAAATTTTTAAATTTTCAAGCGGTGTCTCAGGCCTGAATCTTCATACAAGTTGCGGCAGGTGGGAGTCTAACTTTATATACCCCAAATGGATCTCTGAATATTTACAACCTTCTTCTTGGGTTAAATATCATCAAGATACCTTCCTTTAGATCACTTTCTGGGAATTTCACCAAAGTCTGCCTATGAACTGTCATCTGTGGAGAGCACACAAATAAAAAAAATAACCTCATCATTGATGTCTGATTGATAATGTAATGCTTCCTTTAAAGTCTGACTGATAGACTAACTGCCGGTGCCAAGTTTGCGCAAATATTATCCAAATCTTTCCGAAATGAATAATATTGTTACATAAGTATATAAATGAAAGCTCAGGATGTTTATTGTGATAGATATGTTGGTAATGAACTGCTGCTTAACCGAACTGTAGATTGGTGTCGTACCTATGTTTAACTCAAATGTACATGCATTACTTACTGAGTGAGAAGTAGTAACACGAGATACAAATTGGTACGGGCACACTGCTGTCTCTCACAAAGAGGGTTACTTTCAGCTCAGACCCAGAGATGTGTCATCTTTAAAAACATTGTTCTCATAAAAACAATGCTGGACTGTTCCCATGAGGCACAGGGTCAGACTGATTTGCTTATGGCCATTTCTGAACTGGGGTGGTGGAGTGAGCTAAAGAATGATGATGGATTAAACCCAGATCAGTTGACTGGGGGTGAGTGTTTGATTTTCCCAAGCGATCTGTCCATCATACCCTTTGGGATTGCTTTGTTTGCCCTAAGTTGGCAGGGTATGCCCAGACGTGGGTTCCTTGCTCACGTTGCCACTGGATTCAAGCTAGCCTGGCTGATGACGGCTGATTAGCCAGAAACCGGTCCCAGGATGCTTGTTTCCGGTCCAGGGAAGACATGGCTTGGCAGTTCAGGCTGGACTGTTTCCATGAAGCACAGGGTCAGATTGATTTGCATATGGCCATGTCTGAACTCGGGTGGTGGAGTGAGCCAAAAAAAGATGATGGATTAAACCCAAATCATTTGACTGGGGGTGTGTGTTTTTTTGATTTGCTCAAGCGCTCCGTCCATCTTCCCCTTAGGTATCGCTTCAGACCCAGAGAGTTGTCATCTTTAAAAACATTGTTCTCATGAAAAAAATGGCAAGGAGAGGATGTTTCTTCTGCTTTCATTCAGGTCCCAGCTGAGCTACGCTTACTACTACCAACTTTTCCTCACATAGGCAGCCCCTGTTATGGTCTTCAACTTGCGTACCTAGGCTGAAAGGAAGCGGTGTTTGGGGACAGTGTAAAAGACATTAAACTGTATAGGAGATTAAAACAAAGATTTCAAGACTGTGGTGCAATAGTGCTCCATTATGCTTGTGGCCTGTGTGATACAGTTTAACACATAAATTGCATAAGGCGGCACTGCCATCTCACCAAGAGATTTACTTTTAGCTCAGAGACTCAGTGACATTTTTTGTTTCAATGTGCCAAGGAGAGGGTGAGACTCTTCTGTAATGCTCTGGTTTATGCTACTTAAGGGGAGAGGATGTTTCCATCCTGTTTTTTTTTTTGAGGGCTTACTACCTCCATGCTGTTTTTATCTTTTCTGCGCATAGCCAGGTATTCTGCGTACTGTTACAATCTTAAAATAAATATGCATTTGCTTTATTAACCTTCGTGCCTTGAGTTTGCTTTAAAATGCACCACTTACACACACTCTTTTTTCCCCAAAATTTTACAACATTTTTTCGGTGGTGAACACCACCCTCCCATCCCCCTGGCTCGCGACACTCATCCCTAACTTTTATACCTCACCACTTTCAGATGTCAACAGCCGCCACTGGTTGCTGTGCACCTATGAGTGGCATTCAACTGGAAATGAGTGACGCTTACAGTGACAGTTTGCCGCGAGTAAGAACCTGCAATAAGTGCATTGAACAAACTAAATACAAGAAATTTAAAACTTTTAGCAATAAGAAGTTCTGAAAATAACTTGAAACTACAGCAAAACTCCTGAAGTCACTAACCTAAAACCTCTTTCTAAGATGACCATTCTGTAAAACAAATGCAGCACCAATAGTTCATCGCAATTAAGACACAGCTTGAGGATTTATGCAGGGGGCCAGTCGCCAGCAGGTGTTCAGTAACACAGAAGGATAGACCTTCTGTGAGACCCCCACCACAGCACTGAAGAAGGGCATCACATGAGCCGAGATGAAGGAGGTTTGAGGAAAACAGCCGACAAGTTCCAAAGTGAGGAGTAACAATGCGGGTCACTGTATCACACCTGAGAACACCTTTGGGTTGAAGAAGCTCACCAACAGTCAAAAAACAGATCATCCCAAATGACCTGTCATATGTGCTATATAGATATTTTTCAAGATATGTTAGACTCCGTCCATTTAAGCTTGCTGCAGGCAAAGGTTTTATCGAGAAAATCAGCAGTTCAACCCAGCCCACCTGACCCAACAGCCTTAACAGCTCTCTGCCACAATCGTCTGGTTAGAGTACTGCAGGTGTGCAACACTATCATGCTAGGCACTCTGACTCTCTCAGGGCTGTCAGCTGCCTCAAGTGTTTTTTTTCAGTTTCTGGTCAGTTCATCCTCGCAGAGCAGAGAAACTGCTTTGTTTGACACAGAGCTGCTGGTGGTAGTGAGTGGCTATGGCTGGGTTGAGGTGGTTGCCCTTTTGAATATTTGTGTGTGCTGGGATTGGACACAGTGCCCTGGAGCTGAAAGAAATATGGCACTCTCACTACTGCTATTGATTAAAATAAGGCAGCATTGAGCCCCTTTGGTGTTCAGAGGTGAGTCCTTAACTGATTACATCAGAGTTGTGGCTGATCTGCGGGTCTGAACTGGGATGGCGAAGTGAGATAAAGAACGATGACGGATTCAACCCAGATTTGTGACTGAGTATGAGTGTCTGAAAAGTTTCAGTGCTCTGTCCATTATCTACCTTTGTTTGCTTTGTTAGCCCTAAGTTGGCCGGATATGCCCAGACGCTGGTCCTTTGCTCACTTTGCCACTGGATTCAAGCCAGCCTGGCAGATCAGGGGTGTTACCGCGAAACCGGTTGCAGGATGCTTGTTTCTGGCCCAGGGAAGACCTGCTTTGGCAGTTCAGGCTGGACTGTTCCCATGAGGGACAGGGTCAAGACTGATTTGCATATGGCTGGCTGTGAACTGGGGTGGCAAAGTGAGCTAAAGAACGATGATGGATTCAACCCAGATCCGTGACTGGGGGTGAGTGTCTGAAAAGTGTCAGTGCTCTGTCCATGTTCTCCTTGTGTTTACTTTGACCTCCAGATTACAAACATTGCTGCATCTCCCCCAGCACAGCTGAATCACTCAAAATAACTTCTCATGCTGTTGCCAAGTTGTTTGTGGGTATATAACAGTCAGTGGCAGCAGGGGGTGAGAGAGAGGTGGGAAGGCAAGGAAGGAGCTGATAGGTTGTTAAAAGCAGCACCTGTAACACCGGAGGGAGGTGAAGAAGACTCTACCTTAGTGCAGGCAGCTCCTAACGTCCCTCTGAAAAATGGTGCCCTGGGCCTTGGCATAGCTTGCCCATGTCAGAATCCAGCCCTGCCCCAACCCACACATGTGACTGGAGGAGTTGCTGAGAAGTTGTAGACATTTCATGAGGGGTCCAGTCAGCAATGAATAAAGTCTGGTGGCCAGGCACTGGGTTGCTGAGAAGGGGGGGGGGGTCATCCATCTGATGGTGAAACTTAAATTTTGCAGCCGGAGTCAACATTACCCTCCGCCACTGAGCACTCTTAGAGAGGGGTACCGCATGCGATGCAGAAAAAAATACAGTTCTTCTGTCTGCTACATCTGTGTTGTTGGTGTAATTTTTTCCAAAAGTTGGTCCCATGTGTCACCGGAAGAGGCTTTCTGATTGCTATTGTTGGGTAAAGCATGATACGGTGCCAATATATAGCACTGCTATAGTCCGTTCTTCTGTATTTGTCTCATCAATTGAGTGTTGTTCTTATTCTTCAGCTTTTTGGTGTGGCGCTGAGAAGAAACGTCAGCTCATCTGCAATTCAAAGAAGATTTACAATACTGAAGACTGAAAATAACAATTGCTCGAAGTTCTCCTGCCCGGTGTGTTATTCTCAAGGGGAGCAAAATGACCTTGGTTCAATTTTGTGCTGTGTTTTCCCTTAAGTAATATACTTCTTGTACTCAGTTGAATATCACAATAAAATATAAAACTACTTCCAATAAATTAACAAAATTATGGTCATTTGGTTCGTGGATGAAACAAGAGGCTCTTGTAAGTAATACATGGGGAATAAGGCCGGTACCATTCCTCTTCTCCATTGACGTAAACAGGAGCGAACCAATCACGGGGTTAGTGTACATTCTCAATGCCCAGTAGAACTAAAATGACCTAATCATTACAAAGCAGTCCATTGCGGCAGCTGTCGAATAATAATGCAATCTGATGTGACAGTTCAGGAAGACATAAAAACATTACAGGCCGCCAAAAGTGCTGATGTGCTCTCACTTAGTGTACCTGAGGTTGTCGGGTGGTCCTCCTTTTGATGTTGGACCGCATCTGGGTGGCATACATATCATTGCTTCTGAGGTTCTGAGGGCAGAGGTGATTCTCTCTTCTTGTCTCCTTCCTGTGTTTTCTGTTCTCCAACCAGTCATCTGCCTCCCTCGGGTCATTATCTCCACCACCTCACCCTCTGTCTTCTTTGCTACATATGACTGCTGCACATTGCTTCTTCCTCGGTGTGTTCTGCTGTTTAGTGGTGGGCTAGGGGTTGCAGCCCTTACTCGCCCAGACACTCCTGCCACTCCAGAACCTGCATCACCTCCTCCATGTGCTCCTTGGGATGGAAGGATACGCCCTGTCCGGGAAACATCCTTTACAACGAAACTTTTACCACGCAGTGCTGTTATAACGCAAGTATTACAACGAAAACCTTTACAACGCATTACACTGGGGGGCGCTCTAGGATAGGGAATAGTTTTAATTTACTATCCAACACCTTCCCTAGTGTCCACGGGGACTGGAGTTGGAATAGTAAATTAAACTATTCACTATCCAGCACCCCCAAGTGTAATGCGTTGTAAAGGTTTGCGTTGTAATACTTGCGTTGTAACAGCATGCGTGGTAAAAGCATGTGTTGTAACGTCATACATCCGCCCTGTCCAATTGTTGCTGTACACATGCTTTAGTAATGGGGATGCAGCCTCTTGCCGAAATACAAACAAGGGACCCAGCACCCTCCACCACCCTCTGATGCACCCATGTGGGGTTCTCTCTCTGTTCTTTGTGCAGGGTTTGTCTGTCTTTATATTGTTTACTCTTGTGTGCCGCTGACAGTCACATGGTGGCGGTTATCAGACAAGGCTGGGCTGATGAGAATCTGATTTAACAGCAGCAGCTAAACGTTATTCATATTTATGACTGATTATGCATTTTATGGTCAGAGCACACCATGTCATACGCTCCCCATAATTTAGCAGGGTTAAGGAGCAGCAAGTGACTATGTGGGATGGGTGGTTCAGGGGGTGCTATAATGCATGACTAATGCATTTTAGTGCTGTGACGCGGACACCAGTACTAAAATGCGTTAGTCTAACCACTGATGTGAGTTACTTAGCAGCACTGTTCCTCCATTATGTCCAATCTAGCTTATAAGAATGCAGCAATACACAAATCTGTGTGTGGGGGGGGGGATTCCTCTACCTCCTCTCCTTATGTTTCTCCTGCCCTGGGTCTCGCAATATTCAAACAAGAGTTTACCATGTATTGTATCCTTCACAGGCATACATAAACGCAGCACACACATAACATAAACGCACTGCACAGCATTACACACCAAACTGATGTAGGCCAAAGGTAAATTAAGCACAAAGCAGTGGAACTTTAAATGAGTGTGTTTATAGGCCTCACTCCAATGAGACAGGTTAAAGAGGACCTGTTCACGCCTACTGACCACTACACTGTATGCTGCCCCCACTGTGCTGTGCTGCTTAACTCGTGGTAAACATGGTGCCACCACTATGAGGGTAGCACTTTGGGTGCCCCTACCGGTGCAACAAAACCGCAAACCGTGAGGCAGGCCCACGTTATCGTGAACACACATGCTCCATGGATGCCTATAACAAGATTAATCGGCATAAGAAATCCAGGCATCATTACACTTTGAGCACACGGGGCAGGGGTGCACATCAATCACCATGCAAGGGACTTTTCCATCCTAACAAGTATATATAGAAAGTTTAGATTGGACGTTAAAAATGGAGTTGACTGAATATACTATGGACTATTGGTAGCCTCAATTGAGGTAACAAAGGTGTGCAACAACGAATAAAAAGCATGGTTTAGGAGCAAAACGACAAAGTGATGTGCTTGAATCCATCATATCACTTGGTATTTGTGTATTTGTTTGTGAATGAAATATTTTCCTTACGGTAGGTATCTTTTTGGGGTTTACATAGTTTTTAATAGTGTTCACAGAAATTACTTAACAGGTGGTGCCTGACTTCCAGTAGTGGTTCATTTGTTCTCGGAAATCAAAAGGTTAACATCCGCTGTCATAGAACTTGCTCTAATAGCTGAAAACAGCACTTTGACTGAGAAAAAGCTGAATAGAATGTTGATAGCATGTTTAGGATTTGATGCTCATTGTGCATTTCAGTGCATATATTGTTTACACTTGCAATTTCAGTGGATTTCTCGTGTTTTTGCGCCTATTCACATGTATGTGTCATCATTAATTATTCTGGCTGAAACCAGCGAGTTTGAGGGAAATTTATTGATCTACCTATTGGCAATTGCCATAGCAAAACGTAAGAACATTTACTTTATTGTAAAAAGTCTTCCTTAGAAGAAGCCATAGCATTATAAAGAGAAGTTGAATGTTCTAGCTTGGTTCAAAGGTTGCTTAAAAGGAATGAAGCTTCAGGGGGATCATGTTAATGTGGCAGTTGGATTGAGGAGGTTTAAATACTATTGAGTGTAGATACTGGGTACTATTCATAATTTGGGTCAAAATCACATTTGGCCGCTTTTACATCTTGACTGGCATACATTATTTACTATATATAACATAGGAAGTCAGGTATTTTTTTAAAGATTTGTAGACTTGCAAACATGATAATACTGGTCCATAGTATCCAAGATACGGTTAAGGATATACATGTGGGATTAAATCGTGTAGTGCTTACTGAAAGCATGTCTGAAATAGGACACAACAAAAGTGATCATTCTTGTCCAATTCAAATTGTTGTTGTCTTGATAAGAGATAAGAAAGGCTCCAATTCACTAATTACCATTGTTTGAGACAAGTTTTTTTTTAAAGGGTTAATGTAGTTTTATATCCTTCTATTGGTAATCGTTTTGCTTTAGATGAAACCACATTTGTCATGTTGTAATTGTCACGTTAGGGTATTTAAAGGACAGTGTCAAATCCAATGGTTTGCAGATCTTTCTCCTAACTATATTTTGCCTCAAACGGTCATAGTATTTGGGGATGGAGAGGGAGTATAACTAAGAATCATACTTACACCAGGCACCAAAACCTATCTAGTTGTTTGAGAAAGAGAAAGGCCATTGATGATCTTATTAGTGTTGGTTGACCTGTTGGAAGTATGCTTGGTTTTACGCACAATGAGATAATTAAATAAAGTCACTCCTTTTTGCCAAGAAGTCGACAATGTCCTTTGCAATGTGAAATCCCAACTTGCAGAGCTTTAGGAACAGCCCTGTAGAGAAAAAGTTAGGGAACAGTTTAACTCGTTTCAATGGGTTGCTTCTGTGGTGACAGTGAAAATGAGTCTGGTGATTTCTTTGTATGCCACCTTAAGATCACATAATAGGAGGATTCTAGTTGACTGTTATTCTCTTCAACATTTCTAAGAAATGTTCGGTTAGCTGGGTGATGTGTGATAGTGGGAGCAAATTTATATTATTGATCTGAAGACGGCCTGACACCAGATATTTTTTATCATTAGAGTCCAGAGCCTTGACAACTTTGTTGATACAACTCAGAGCATTTAGTTATTTAAGCTTACTGTTCACTCTAGTATTGATTGCACCATTTGTAGGTCAAGTCTACACGACAGCGCAAGCTGCCTGGTTTCAAAAGGTCTATTGTCAGCCTACCAAGAACTTACAGTGGGGTTAAAAACTACCCATTACTCTCCATTGATTGACTTTATTATCACTTTAATTTGATTTCTTCTTAATCAATGGCTTGCCTTGTGCATCTTGTGTTCCTCTCTCAGCTGGAGCATATTTTCTTTACTTGTGTCGTTCCACTTCTCACATTTAGGGACATACTTTTTTGTTTAAAGACTTGTGCACGTGTCTTCAGCTGCCTCCCTTGTGTGCTTCTCTTCCATCGCCTGCCCCTAGTGTTGCTTTGTTTCACGTGTGTGCTTCTGTCTTCCTCACTCTCCCTGTGGACCATGTTGCTCTCTACGATAAGATTCTATCTTCATCTCCATATTGTTCCATCCCTTGGTTGTTTCCCCCCCACCTTTTGTTTCCTCGTTCATTGCACCACCCTGCAACCCTGACATATTCCTTCATTTCCCCCTCTCAGGAACTCAGCACCTCAGCTGATACTGAATGTAGCATAAACAGGAGGCAGTGGAAGAGCCAAAATGTGTCAAAGGTGAGACCTATTATCTATGCCACTGCTTGTTTCAAAAGTTGACATTTCGACTGCCCTATGAAGTCACTGTAGTGCCCACTTTCCAGGGTGATATATTAATTGATTCTAAAGCCAAAGAACAACATAATGCTATTTTTAACAGTGTCATCTGTCCTACTTGACAAAGGCATAACAATCAAGAAAGGTAAATGAACATTTTGGACAAACCTAAGTGGAGTGTTTGGGTCATCATCATCATCATCATTATCAATCAGTCTTTATTCAATAATTGTTCAATCATAAAAGACACAATACATCATAAAAATGTCATAAAAGGGTAAGACCATGTCATAAAAGTGTAAGACCCTGGAGTGTTTGGGTCATTATTTAGCATTGGAAGTGATCAATCGAAAAATTATTTCCTGAGGGGCTTGTCTTGCGCACCACATCGTTCTAACAAGGAAGATGAGAATGTATATATATATATATATATTCACTGAAAAAAACATAGGTTTCAGGCCTCATATAGTTAGGAATTAGCATTCAAAAAACCTTTAAAATTCACTCAAAAAACTATACGTTTTAGGGGTGTTATAGTTAGCTGGACATTTCACTCATACAAAACCATTGAAATTGCTCCTATATAGTTAGTTGTACTAACTATATTTCGCGCACCCACAATCCACTGCTGATGATGTCACATATTACATCATTCATGACATGGTCAGTGACATCACTGATGACATCTCAAATGACATCACTGATGACATCATCCAGTGAATGTGGTTTGCTTCGTTATTTAAATATGCATTATATATATAGCAATTTGCATTGAAGAATGAGTGGATATATAAAAATAAATATTTGGATGGAGGATTTAGTAGCAGTGTAATTGACTGTTTACTTTAACAATTTATAGTGTCTCACTAAATATAGTGGATAGTGACTAAACTGTGTGAATATCTGTATCACTTTGTCAGTTGTTGTGTAAACTGGTTCTCCAGTTGGTTGCTAGCTATGTGAAAGTCCATATTAGTTATTGATTAGTTAACTGAGTATTTGTATGGGAGAGTGAATGTGTGTGGTTCGGTGGGGGGGGGGGGGGTGACTGCCCAAAGATGTGTGAATAGTTGATTCACTAGATATATGAAGTTAAAACTACATGTTCTAACAGTTGTTTGGGTGAGTAAATATCTTTATGGGTGTGGTGATGAGCAAATATATTTCTCAATGGTACATGTCCAACAAACTAGAAAAATAAAAGGCAGTGTATGTGTCAGTTGTTGTATATAAATAAGTATACATACGACTCAATGATTGTGTGAGTGACTGTATGGATAACTGTATACTTGTAATAATGATTTTATAATACACTAAGTATGACTTACTATGAAGTGGTGTTTGTATAAGTGTGTAGCTAAGTAAGTATGTAAGTATGATCCTTTGTTTGCATAAGTGAGTAGGATAACTTCATATGTGAATAGGTTGTGTGCTGGTGTGTAATGTCTATACAGGTGTATAAGTATTTTTGATAGTGTTCTATTGTTCATTGACAGCATGTATGAGTGAATCTACAGGTAAGTGATTAGATGTGTGTATACATCTATGAATCACTGAGTGGGTTTTTAGATACTTGTATTGCTGTAACAATGGATTCAAATATGATACTCTGTATTTTACAAAGAGTGATGAAAGATTTTACTAGTGTATGAAAAGGTGTATGTGATTGTCACGTGGATGATGTCATCAGTGATGTCATCAGTGATGTCATTTGAGATGTCATCAGTGATGTCACTGACCATGTCATGAATGATGTAATATGTGACATCATCAGCAGTGGATTGCGGGTGCGCGAAATATAGTTAGTACAACTAACTATATAGGAGCAATTTCAATGGTTTTGTATGAGTGAAATGTCCAGCTAACTATAACGCCCCTAAAACTTATAGTTTTTTGAGTGAATTTTAAAGGTTTTTTGAATGCTAATTCCTAACTATATAAGGCCTGAAACCTATGGTTTTTTCAGTGAATTTCAAAGGTTTTTTAAATGCTAATTCCTAACTATATAAGGCCTGAAACCTATGTTTTTTTCAGTGAATTTCAAAGGTTTTCTTAATGCTAATTCCTAACTATATAAGACCTGAAAGCCCACCAGGAATCTCCAGTATGCCCCAGGGGACTGCATTGCAGAGAGGTGTAATGAAGACACGCCCCTTTTTACACCTCTCTGCAACGCAGCCCCCGTGCATGTTTGAAGAGGGGGAACTAATTCCCCTTGCAAACTAGGGGGCCCCTGGGGGCCAACTAGCCCACCTGGAACCTCCAGTATGCGCCAGGGGGCTGCATTGCAGAGGTGTAATGAGGCTATGCCCCTTGTTACACCTCTCTGCAACGCAGCCCCCTGGCGCGTTTGCAGAGGGGGAACTAATTACCCTTGCATACTGGGGGTCCCTGGGGGCCAACTAGCCCACCAGGAGCCTCCAGTATGCGCCAGGGGACTGCATTGCAGAGAGGTGTAATGAGGCCACACCCTTTTTTACACCTCTCTGCAACACAGCCCCTGTGCATGTTTGAAGAGGGGTAACTAATTCCCCTTGCATACTGGGGGTCCCTGGGGGCCAACTAGCCCACCTGGAACCTCCAGTATGCGCCAGGGGGCTGCATTGCACAGAGGTGTAATGAGGCTATGCCCCTTTTTACACCTCTCTGCAACGCAGGCCACTGGCACGTTTGCAGAGGGGGAACTAATTCCCCTTGCATACTGGGGGTCCATGGGGGCCAACTAGCCCACCAGGAGCCTCCAGTATGCGCCAGGGGAATGCATTGCAGAGAGGTGTAATGAGGCCACAACCTTTTTTACACCTCTCTGCAACGCAGCCCCCGTGCATGTTTGAAGAGGGGGAACTAATTCCCCTTGCATACTGGGGGTCCCTGGGGGCCAACTAGCCCACCTGGAACCTCCAGTATGGGCCAGGGGGCTGCATTGCACAGAGGTGTAATGAGGCTATGCCCCTTTTTACACCTCTCTGCAACGCAGGCCACTGGCACGTTTGCAGAGGGGGGACTAATTCCCCTTGCATACTGGGGGTCCCTGGTTCATATCTGCCCAAACGCCGATATTCCGAACGATTGAAAATGACTTTTCTTGAGAAACATTTGGATTTGGATTATCATGTCCTATACTTTGGAATTTTTGAAAGACTGACTTTGAGGATGCTATAAATTACTCAAGTCTGCCCGAATTGTGTGGGTAAAATTGATACCTAGTCACTTTGAATAAGAATGTACTTACGTCTCGTCTAACTTTTGGAAGAAATATCTAGTTATATGACAACAGGATACCGACATAAATTGAAGGAAATAAGAACGCCCTGAAGAAGTTCTGTTGTACAGAACGAAACGCGTCGGCTGGCTGTGATACATAAACTTAAGGAAAATAAAAGCATTTGAATATACACCAAGATTCAGCGCTTCAATAAGGACTCTAAGTGATATGATTTGATTGGACTTATTGTGCAAGTGGTGCTGTGCCAAACTTTGGAATATTCTCCACTACTCTCTACTACTTACTCTCTACTACTCCACTACTCTCTACTACTCACTCTCTACTACTCTCTCTCTACTACTCAGTCTTTACTACTCACTCTTTACTACTCACTCTCTACTACTCTCTACTACTCACTCTCTACTTCTTACTCTCTACTACTCTCTACTACTTACTCTCTACTACTCTCTCTATACTACTCTCTACTACTCTCTCTCTACTACTCTCTACTAATCACTCTCTACTACTCACTCTACTACTCACTCTCTACTACTCTCTACTATTCACTCCCTACTACCCTCTCTCTAATACTCTCTACTACTCACTCTACTACTCATTTTCTACTACTCTCTACTATTCTCTCTCTCTGCTACTCACTCTCTACTACCCTCTACTACTCACTCTCTACTACTCACTCTCTACTACTCTCTACTACTCACTCTTTACTACTCTCTACTACTCACTCTCCACTACTCTCTCTCTCTAATACTCTCTACTACTCACTCTACTAATCACTCTCTACTACTCTCTACTATTCGCTCTCTCTGCTACTCACTCTCTACTACTCTCTACTACTCACTCTCTACTACTCTCTACCACTCTCTCTCTACTACTCTCTACTAATCACTCTCTACTACTCACTCTACTACTCACTCTCTACTACTCTCTACTACTCACTCTCTACTACTCTCTCTCTCTAATACTCTCTACTACTCACTCTACTACTCACTCTCTAGTACTCTCTCTCTCTGCTACTCACTCTCTACTACTCTCTACTACTCACTCTCTACTACTCTCTAGTACTCTCTATCTACTACTCTCTACTAATCACTCTCTACTACTCACTCTCTACTACTCTCTACTACTCACTCTCTACTACTCTCTCTCTCTAATACTCTCTACTACTCACTCTACTACTCACTCTCTACTACTCCCTACTATTCTCTCTCTCTGCTACTCACTCTCTACCACTCTCTACTACTCACTCTCTACTACTCACTCTCTACTACACTCTACTACTCACTCTTTACTACTCTCTACTACTCACTCTCTACTGCTCTCTACTACTCACTCTACTACTTACTCTCTACTACTCTCTACTACTCACTCTCTACTACTCACTCTCTACTACTCTCTACTACTCACTCTACTATTCACTCTACTACTCTCTACTACTCACTCTCTGCTACTCTCTCTACTGCTCTCTACTACTCTCTACTACTCACTCTCTACTCTCTATTACTCACTCTCTACTCTCTACCTCTCTCTACTTCTCTCTCTACTAGTCTCTACCTCTCTACCTCTACCTCTCTACCTCTACCTCTCTACCTCTACCTCTCTACCTCTACACCTCTACCTCTCTACCTCTCTCTACACGCACACATATACACATATATATAGGCATATATATGCATATTCATTTATATATATATATGTATGTGTATATTACCTACTGGCGGTCGCCAGTAGGTATATATAGTTAGGATTTTTTCTCTATGGGTTTTTTGAAAATTCTATGTCTAATAACTTTGGCGTTTGTGGACGGAATTGGCTGAAATTTTCAGGAAAATGGCACATTTTGTTTCTGAGCAGCCCCTGGAAATTTTGGGGGGGTTCGTCAAGGGGGGGCCGAGAAAAAAGGGGGGTCCCAAAACGCGTTTTTCCCATGTTAATTTCCATAGGGCGGTTGGCCTCACTTTTAGCCCGAACGGCTGAATGGATTTGCACGAAACTTGGCAAAATTGTAGGGACTGGTAGCCCGATGTGCCTTTTGTAGGTCTCAATATATGTGCTCCAGTGGATTTTGAGAAATTAACGTTTAAAAAAAGATATATATCTGTAACAGCGGACTGGGCAGCGGCCCAGGACGCGTACTTGTCGCGCAACGGAGCTTTGTGAAGCGAAGCTGATTGGTTCTCCGGCGTCTGTCAACATTCCAAACAGTCCGTAGCGGCCGCGGTAGGATCGAGAGACAAGAGGAGGTCAAAACAAAGGGGGAAATAACTATAAGGGGGCATAGTAGATCCTCGCTGACCCCCTAGGTTTGATGTGGAGGTTTTAAAAGGGCCCCGCGGGGCAAAAAAAAAAAATAATAATAATAATCGAACGGCTGAATGGATTTGCACGAAACTTGGCAAAATATTAGGGACTGGTAGCCCGATGTGCCTTTGCTAGGTCTCAATATATGTGCTCCAGTGGATTTTGAGAAATTAACGTTCAAAAAAAGATATATATCTGTAACAGCGCTCCGCTTCGCGTAACGGAGGTTTGCGAAGCTGATTGGTCATTCTGTCACTGGGCTATAGTTGGGCTACATCTGGCTGATATTTGGGCTACATTTGTTTTTTTGTGTGTCTGGCGGCCATCTTTGGGCTACATTGGGCTACATTGGGCTTCATTGGGCTACATTCGGCTAATTAGCAAATAGCTCATCGCAAACTAGGAATGGTAAAGAATCGCTATTTATTCCTTAAAGTTCGCTATTTAGGAAATGCAAAAAACTTTGATGATACATATGGCGGTTCATCTCTAACAAGATAAGAAGCATAGGGATACATTTATGATGACTGGCGCATCACCAGGGATGTGTTAGTCATTCTGTGCCGCTGTTCCGTCACCTATGGTGTGCTGCATTTACAATGCGGCGCATCATGGGGCAAAAACAGCACAGATGCGTGATGTATCTGTGCCGTAAAGGTGGCGCATTGCTGGAGTTGTATCGCAAGTGTGATGAAGCTCCAGCAAGGGTCGGGGGTGCCCCTGTCGCAGGGTTTCTGTTCTCACACAGAACTGTGGACAGAGGATTGGAACCTCGGCGAATGCATTGCTGGAGTTGTATCGCAAGTGTGATGAAGCTCCAGCAAGGGTTGGGGGTGCCCCTGTCGCAGGGTTTCTGTTCTCACACAGAACTGTGGACAGAGGATTGGAACCTCGGCGAATTAGGGTGTCCCAAAACTCACGTTAGTAATGAAAAACTCCTTAGCAAGCTAGGTACAGTGTCACATTGGATATAACAAACTCTCAATGTTTAGACAATCCAGAATATGAACTTATAGTACCTCAGGATACGTGGAACTCATGAACAGTCGGTCGTTATAGATTTCTTAGAAACCAGAACATGGAGTTAAGAAGAACAGATGTGTATTTGAAATGTTTATTTACTAATGTGTTGAGCCCTGCTCAGCCCGCCCAAGCACTGCAGGAGCGAAGCATGCACCAGTCCCCTTCCCGTATCCACCGAAAACCCACTGATTGCAGTACACAGTGAGCCCTCCAGTGAACACGAAAAGAGGGTGGTTTGATACGAGACACCAAGTCTCCCACCCTGTAGTGTAGCAGGACACGGCTCCCTCCTTCACGCCTCCGCACCTGTGGTAAAAGGGAGAGAATGTCTCACAATATACAATCTGCAATACAGCCTATTTATGCATGACCATGATCCACCAAAACACCAAACAACACATACCCCTCCTTCTCCTTACCAATGGCAAGTGCAGGCTTAGCTTCGTGTAGGGGCTGGGTTCTCCACGAAAATAGTGCTCCAGGGAGTAATAAACCCAGTCAGGGGCAATAAAACACAAGGTGTCCTGCAAGCACTAATGGTGCATGTACTAGCACCATGCAAAAAAGGGGAAAAAGAAAGCTGGGGACAATCCACGTGATACCAGCTACCAAAAAACCCCTTGTGATAAAATATATAACTTAGAAAGAATGAAAATAGGGAATAATCCAACAACTCTTCCTTCCAAAGCTCTTAGCGTCCTGTGTACTCGATACACAGCGGAATGACCCAAAACGTCACTTCCGAGTACACAACGATGTGGACAGACGCCTAAGCCTAAGCGTCTGTCTGCGCGTCTGCCTGGTGAAGAAAGACAGCGCGTCAACACCGCCGGTAAGAACAGAAGGAGAACGGGAGCCCCCGCTCTCTGTAGCGCACACAAACAATGTATGCCGGCAAAAAGAAAGGAAGGAAGGGCAAGGCTGACAAGGGCAAGGCTCAAAAAATAAGAGCAGGGAAGAAAACGGGGAGAGGAGCAGGGAGGAGGGGACTGACTCACTGACTAAGATGGAGGGAGGTAAAAATCAGGAACAAGGGATAACGTGGATAAACAAGGAAATAAAACGGACTGGAATCCCCCACGAGCCCGTGGGAGACAAAAATAGGAGCAAAAAAGCAACAGAACTCCTATACAATGCAGGGACCAAAAAGCTAGATACCAAGGCCACAACGTTGGCGATATCAAGCAACGAACAAGGAGGAAGGACAAGAATATATGCCTCAGCCCCTGGTCATGTGATGATGGCCCATGGTCATAGAAACAGGACTGACTGCGATTCCCTAACAGTACCCCCCCCCCTACAACCCTCCCCACGGGACGGGGCTTCAAGGGGTGCTGTCTATGGAACATTCGGACCAATCGAGGGGCATGAACACCTCCAGCTGGCTCCCAAGTCCTGTCTTCCTGTTTGTATCCCTTCCAGTCAATCAAATAAAAGAGACGACCCTTAACCCGCTTGGAGTCACAGATAGCATTCACCTCAAATTCCTCCTGACCATTGATAGTTAAAGGAGGCGGTGGGGGCAACTCCTGTGCAGAAGGCGTGTATGGTTTCAATAGTGAGGCATGGAACACTGGATGGACCCCATAGTCCTGTGGTAACTCCAGCTTCATTGCAACCGGGTTAATGACCTGAATTATAGGAAAGGGGCCTACGTACCTAGGCTGCAATTTACGGGACCCTTGTAACCTCAGGTTACGAGATGCCAACCACACCAATTCGCCCACCTGATATGGGGGCGCTGGGACCCTATGTTTATCCGCTTGTGCCTTCATAGCAGCCTTGGCCTCCACCAGACTTTCCCGGGCCAAACCCCAGATAGCACTCAATTGCTTACAAATCCCGTCTATAGCTGGCATGTGTCCCGTGGGTTGAATGGCCACGGCCCGAGGGTGGTACCCAAGTGAACAATAGAACGGGGTCATGCCCAAAGCCGAGTGCAAGCTGTTATTGTATGCAAACTCAGCGATGGGCAGAGCTGTCACCCAATCACATGATAAAGAGGTGATTAAACATCTCAGATACTGTTCCATCGTCTGGTTAGTTCTCTCGGTCTGTCCATCGGACTGAGGATGGTATGCCGAAGATAAACGTATTTCTGTCTTCAGGACCAGACATAGTTCGGACCAGAAATGAGATATGAATTGCGCCCCCCGGTCTGATATAATCACCTCTGGCAACCCATGTAAACGTACTACAGATGTCATAAAGACCATTGACATTTCTTTCGCCGTTGGAATTTTGCGAAGTGGTATAAAATGTGCCATTTTGGTGAATAAGTCCACCACCACCAATATGGCTGTATATCCCGAGACCAATGGTAATTCCGTTACGAAATCCATACTTATGGTATGCCAAGGGGATGGCGGTACTTCCAAGGGGCACAAAAGCCCAAAGGGCTTACAGTGCGATGGCTTATTAATGGCACATACAGGGCAAGATTTCACATATCCCTGGATGTCCTTGATCATGGAGTCCCACCAAAACCACCGCTCACACAGCTCTCTCGTCTTTCTCATTCCAGGATGAGCCACCAACGCAGATGAATGGCACCACTCCAAAACCTCATCCTTAAGGGAAGGAGGGATTACCAGTCTGTCCCCATGATATAACAGCCCTTCCTTCTCTCTTACCTCGGGCACAGACCGCAAAGAGCTTAGATCAAGAAGCTTCAATCGCTCCCTTACCAGACCAGGAAATACATCCATCTCTGTTGCCCCTACGATCCGTGTACCCTCTATCATGGCTCTACTCTCTGTCACAGGTTCTTCCCCTTTTGGTTCGTTATGTATTCGAGAAAGAGCATCGGACTTCACCTGCTGGGCCGCTGGCCTATAGGTGATGACAAAATCATATTCATTAAAGAATAGTACCCACCGCATCTGGCGAGGTGTCAATGCCCTAGCGGAACGAAAGAATTCGAGGTTTTTATGATCCGTGTAGATGGTGATTACGTGTCTGGCGCCCCACAAATAGTGTCGCCATTCCTCGAAAGCCAACTTGACGGCTAGCAATTCGCGTTCGGCCACTGTATAATTCCGTTCAGCCGGCAACAAGGTTTTGGAAAAGAACGCTATTGGGTGCATATGACCGGTAGATTCATCGCGCTGGGATAACACCCCACCCACTGCACACATAGATGCATCGGTCTCTACGAAGAACGGCAGGGCAGGATCTGGATGTACTAACACGGGGGCTGACGTAAAATGCTCCAATAATGAGCGAAAAGCAATCTGCGTCTCATTGGTCCACTCAAAAGGAACACCCTTTCGTAACAGGCGAGTCATCGGTGACACCACCTCAGAGAAATGCGAAATGAAACGCCGATAGAAGTTGGCGAAACCCAGGAGTACCTGGATCTGTTTCACAGAGGTAGGCACAGGCCAGGTCACAATGGCCTTTATCTTCCCTGGATCCATACGTATTCCCTGCGCTGAAATGATGAACCCAAGAAACTCTACCTCTTGAGTGTCAAACTGGCACTTCTCTAGTTTGGCATATAGGTGGTGCTCCCGAAGAGTCCGTAACACCTGAAGAACATGTTCTGAATGCTCTGCCCTTATCTCAGAAAACACCAGTATATCATCTAAATAGACGATAACCGTGCGATCCAAGTATTCACTGAGCACCTCGTTAATGAAAAACTGGAATGCCGCCGGCGCATTACACAGGCCGAACGGCATTACAGTATATTCATAAAGACCGTACTTGGTCCTAAAAGCCGTCTTCCACTCATCTCCGGGTCTCATTCTTATTAAATGGTAGGCTCCCCGCAAGTCCAACTTTGTGAACACGGTAGCCTTGCGGAGCTGATCTAACAACACGGAGATGAGCGGAAGAGGGTACCTATTCTTCACTGTGGCAGCATTCAAAATCCTGTAATCCACACACGCCCTGAGAGTCCCCTCCTTCTTAGGGATGAAGAAAATAGCCGATGACACAGGGGAGGAGGATGGACGAATAAACCCGAGTCTCAACATCTCATCGATGTACTCCTTCAAGTGAACCTCCTCAGGTTCTGACAACGCATACACCCGGCTACAAGGCAATGAAACCCCCGGTACCAGATCGATCTTACAATCATAAGCCCTGTTCGGGGGAAGATCCTGAGCATTTGTTTTATCAAACACGTCCTTGAACTCCGAATACTGTGGAGGGACAGATCCCACATCCATCACAGCGCAAACCAAGGGGTCAATCTGTGCCCCTGCTACAGTATAACAATGCTTCAAACAGTGTGCTGAATCTAGCGTTACCAACCTCCGCACCCAATCAATCCTGGGATTGTGCTTCTGCAGCCATGGTACCCCTAACACTAAACCAAACGAAGGGGCATCGATTAAGTCGAAAACCACCATCTCTGAATGCCCATTCTCACATGATAAACCCAGAGGTGCAGTACGACGGGTGATACACCCCGATGTCAGCTCGGTACCGTCAATAGCCCTTACAGGCTCAGGTCGTTCTTTCAACTGCCAAGGAACCCCCAGTTTCTCTGCCATAGTGATGTCCATAAAATTGCCAGTGGCACCTGAATCCAACAGCACCGACACAGAAACACATTCCTGAGTTCGTAACAGCAACTGGGCATTAATGACAAAATGTCTAGGTGCTTGGTCTACAGATCCGACCACCTCATACTGTTGACCACCACATTCACCTGTCCTATGGTCTATCTGAACACAAGCCACCTTCTTGCCAAAACCCACACCAGAAGGTTTCACCGGACATTCCCTGGCGAAATGCCCCCCTTGTCCACAATATAAGCACAGATTATTCTCTCTCCTTCTCTTCTTCTCCTCTGGTGCCAAAGGACCCCGTACCCCACCCACTTCCATGGGCTCAGGGGCCACCTTGTTGTCCCCTGTACTCTTTACCTCCATCTTTGCATGACTACCTCTAATCGCCTGGAACCTGCTACGCTCGCCCCGCCTCTCAGAGACCCTATGGTTCAATTTAACCACCAGATCTATGAATGCCGAGCAGTCCTCCGGTGGATCTACCACTTGTGACACAATGTCCTTTAGCTCTTCGCAGAGACCCTGGTAGAATATTGATGTTCTCTTTTCAGCGGGCCAATGGGTCTCAGACACCAGTCTGTTAAAGGATGCGATATAGGACAACAAATCCTGCCTGCCCTGCCGGAGTTTCATCAATTCAGCATCACTTGCCTGCATAAACGCATGCTTGGCAAACAGCCCCCGCATCAGTTCTTTAAAAGCGCTATAATTATATAACACCCGATCATCGCTATCTACCAAGGGTATAGCCCATTGAGCGGCATTGCCAGCCAAATAGGAAATCGTGAAGGCCACTTTTGCGGAATCGTCAGGGAAGGCACTCGGTCTGCACATGAAATGTAGCTGGCACTGAGTCATAAACATCCCGAATTTCTCACTATCTCCCGTAAATCTCTCGGGAGGGGCTAACGGCACTGCTACCGGAGAAGACACTGTAACATTAATGGGGTTACCAGAGCTACTGCCTCCCATCGTACCCTGACCCGTCCCCCCGCCATACTGAAAGGTCGCAGGGTGGAGAATGGAAGAGGCTCCCCTTTGATGTGACTGCTCCCTCGCCCTAACGGCCACTAATTCTTGTTTTAAACCAGCGTTTTCCTGCTGTAGCTCCTGAACCTGTGTCTGTAAAGTCTGCAATGCCCCCATAATGTCCTGCAATGAGGGACCACCTGAACCATCCCCCACCGCATTCCCATCCACGTCCATGTTCGCTCAGGCAGTGCTAAATACGTGGGCTTGATATTCTGTTGAGCCCTGCTCAGCCCGCCCAAGCACTGCAGGAGCGAAGCATGCACCAGTCCCCTTCCCGTATCCACCGAAAACCCACTGATTGCAGTACACAGTGAGCCCTCCAGTGAACACGAAAAGAGGGTGGTTTGATACGAGACACCAAGTCTCCCACCCTGTAGTGTAGCAGGACACGGCTCCCTCCTTCACGCCTCCGCACCTGTGGTAAAAGGGAGAGAATGTCTCACAATATACAATCTGCAATACAGCCTATTTATGCATGACCATGATCCACCAAAACACCAAACAACACATACCCCTCCTTCTCCTTACCAATGGCAAGTGCAGGCTTAGCTTCGTGTAGGGGCTGGGTTCTCCACGAAAATAGTGCTCCAGGGAGTAATAAACCCAGTCAGGGGCAATAAAACACAAGGTGTCCTGCAAGCACTAATGGTGCATGTACTAGCACCATGCAAAAAAGGGGAAAAAGAAAGCTGGGGACAATCCACGTGATACCAGCTACCAAAAAACCCCTTGTGATAAAATATATAACTTAGAAAGAATGAAAATAGGGAATAATCCAACAACTCTTCCTTCCAAAGCTCTTAGCGTCCTGTGTACTCGATACACAGCGGAATGACCCAAAACGTCACTTCCGAGTACACAACGATGTGGACAGACGCCTAAGCCTAAGCGTCTGTCTGCGCGTCTGCCTGGTGAAGAAAGACAGCGCGTCAACACCGCCGGTAAGAACAGAAGGAGAACGGGAGCCCCCGCTCTCTGTAGCGCACACAAACAATGTATGCCGGCAAAAAGAAAGGAAGGAAGGGCAAGGCTGACAAGGGCAAGGCTCAAAAAATAAGAGCAGGGAAGAAAACGGGGAGAGGAGCAGGGAGGAGGGGACTGACTCACTGACTAAGATGGAGGGAGGTAAAAATCAGGAACAAGGGATAACGTGGATAAACAAGGAAATAAAACGGACTGGAATCCCCCACGAGCCCGTGGGAGACAAAAATAGGAGCAAAAAAGCAACAGAACTCCTATACAATGCAGGGACCAAAAAGCTAGATACCAAGGCCACAACGTTGGCGATATCAAGCAACGAACAAGGAGGAAGGACAAGAATATATGCCTCAGCCCCTGGTCATGTGATGATGGCCCATGGTCATAGAAACAGGACTGACTGCGATTCCCTAACATAATGCCGTCTTCTCAGGCGTAGTACCTTAGATAATAAAAGTACACATATTATCAGTAGCAAAATTACCAGCATAGTTACTAGTACATAAAAAGTGAATGGTGATAGTATGTTAACATGCTGTAAATGAATAAGAGTTAGCAACACTTATAAGCAGCCGCGGGCCGTGGAGGGAGTTACGTGAGGCAGGGAGGCGGGGAGGGGGAGGGGCAGGGTGGAGAATACAAGTACACATATTATCAGTAGCAAAATTACCAGCATAGTTACTAGTACATAAAAAGCGAATGGTGACAGTATGTTAACATGCTGTAAATGAATAAGAGTTAGCAACACTTATAAGCAGCCGCGGGCCGTGGAGGGAGTTACGGTGGGGCAGGGAGGCGGGGAGGGGGAGGGGCAAGGTAGAGAGGGCTCCACCCTGCTTCTCCCCCTCCCCGCCTCCCTGCACCATCGTAACTCCCTCCACGGCCCGCGGCTGCTTATATCTCACCCTCCCTAATACACATATTATATTATTTGCTAAGAAGGTCTCTTTGTGTTGGTTTAGGGCGTGCCCATACTTTAGTGTCTTAGATTTGAAGGAATCACATCAGCATACACCAGCTCTCTCTTCATGTGAACCGCATCAACTGTTGTGTATGTGTGTTCGGCAAAGCAATATAAAACCCGCCTCATGCCCAGAATTGGCAGAAGTTGCACTTATGTTATGAGTATGAAGTCGTGGAGATCAGACCTCATAACAATTCTGTATCGTGTTGTTCTTGAAACTTTAGCACTCGCTGTACAGATATAGTTTAACAAGCAAAGCAGATAGTAGAGCAATAACATATTATTCTCATGTAAACCACGATGAACTACTAGGTGGAAAGCTAAAGCAACAACTAAGTGTCGTGTGCAGAAGTTGCAAAAAAGGAAAAATGGCGTTTAAACCGGTAATGAGCCCATGCTAACTTAACACGGTGTAAAGATATCCAGGACCTAGATGACACCTCCCCATGATCCGGAAATGAACTGAATAAGATAATAGAAGTGCCATCTCATGAGAGCAGATTGCAAGTTTATATGTGGACGGTCCGCAAGGTAAAGCATTAAAAACTAGGAAAATTTAATGCTAAAGAAAAATAAAACAGCCAAGTACTTTATCGAGTCTTAAGCCAATAGGCAAGGTAAATAATAAAAACTTGACAAATAAGTCAATGAATTGTCAATGAAATGCTAGTACTCAGCATATCAAACATGAAAAAGGTCTATGACATAACTGTGTATGCAAAATAAGCTGCAACAGCCTCCAATAGGAAGTCACCGTCTTCATCCGAAAACAGTTCAGCCATCCAATTTAAAAGCGGAAAAGAACATACGTGCTCTCCCAGCACCGGATCCTCTATCACCATCAGAGGACAGCTCGGTGGGTTTTCAAGAAAGCTCTGTTCCAAGAAAGACTGTGCTGCCGCCAGTAAATTCCAGGGACCAAGTAGTCCATGCATCAATGCCACAGCCATAATCCTTTCGCCAGGACAAACCAACTCGTGAGTAATGATAGGAGTCATCAGCTGATTAAAGTCGACGTCAGGAGAAACCGGTCCGCAGAGACACAAATCAATGGCCCAATCGAAATCACAGGTCAGGCAGTGAAATACAGGCTGGACACAGGTGAAGTAGGAGAATCGAAAAGATAATCCATATGCCGGGCTTAATATCGCCAACGGCATTGTGCCATAATATTCTAGCATGCGATTGCGGAACAGTGTCAGCAGCTGCAGGGTGGGAGGTTGCATAGGAGGGACATCCATATTTAAAAATGTAAAAAAGCACAAGAGCGTCCGCTGGTAATGCAAGTAAAAATGCCAATCCACGAACCAGAGTGGAGAAAATAGAATGAAAGGAAGCAGGGATGACTCCAAAGATTTTCTCAAATGAAGTCACGAGACCACTGGTAACAACTTTAAAAAAGTGCGCCAGGGACTTTGTGGAGGATGCGTTAAAGATAGTCGGAAACATGTTGCTGAAATTGAAAGGCAAATCTTAATTGAAAAGGGTGTGCACCTCTGTACGGGTGTTCGCTATGTGAAGTACGAAAGTTTCACGGGCCGAACTCAAGGCCACCTCTCTCTGAGACAAAAGAGCTCTTATTCTTGCCATGCCGTTGAAACGTGTCCCAAGGTTGGTATTTGTGGCCAGATTGAAAACTCCCTATGTTCATGTGTGGGAGGAAATAGAACATTTCTGCAGCAAATAACCCGTTCACTTACTGTTACGATAAAAGGAATACTTTTAATTAACTCAGAACAATCTTCATTATTGAGCATCAAATAACTACCATTTTCCAACAACTTGAACGTGGGGATGATAGCAGAAACTGGCGTGCCTTGCAACACGCAAGCCATATTTGGTCGGTGTTTGTTGCATGAACCGTGTAACTGTATGTGCCTACACATTAGTGAATGATCTGGCGTCTCAGTGCATTCCTCTCCATTCAGATAAACTTCTTGATCATCTTTGAAACATCTGTATGTGTATGGAAGCGACCAGACCTCATGAAGAAAAGCACTACCTAAAGGTTCATAACGACCTATTGGTATATATTTCATACAATTTGAAAACTTATATAAAGCAAAAGGCAGCGTTATTAAACCGTGGATAAGGCATGTTGCCAAAAAACCCGCAATCCTCTGCTGATGATGTCACTGAGCATGTCATGAATGATGTAATATGTGACATCATCAGCAGTGGATTACGGGTAATAGTATCTCTAGTTTACTCCCCTATAGCTGTCTTTCTTTTAACATAAGTGTCTGTTTCCTTCCCTTATACTTACTGTTTTTGGTTCGCTTCCGGTTCGCGTACCGGCGAGCGAACTGGGAAGCGAACTAAGAGAAATAGAGGTTGGCACAGTTCCAAATATTGTACCAATTTTTTAATAACGGGGAGGTAGTTCTGAAAAGAACTTTTTTTTTAATTTTTCTGAACATTTTTTTACTGTTTTTGAATTTTTCGGAACAGTTTTATATTTTTTTGGGTTTTTCTTGGAGGGGGCAATGAAAACGATTCATTGTAAAGGGCTCAACAGGAGCAACAAAACAAAAAAAAGAAGTATTTATTATTTTGGGCGTTTCGTACAAACTTGCATATGATAGTCAATAGCTCTGTTGATCAGAGTGATGCTTTTTTCTCCGTAGGAAATGAATCCATCGCAAAATACGCAGATGTGTTTTACATCACCAAATCTCATTTGTATATTTGGCACCATCTCCCTGCCCTCTGGTCCCGTTACTTCCGGTACAACAGATCTTCTGGCCATAATAGGGAGATTATCTAGGTCGTTCCGAAACTGTGCAGCACTGTAGTTGTTAGGATGCCACCTAGTCATATGGCGATGCATTGTGTAGTTTCCGAAACTGTATTTTTTGTCGGTCCCTCTGGACAGTCTATCTTGACATATAAGGCAAGTTACGTATCTTGCATTTACTTTTTTCTGACCTTTGGGAATTTTAAAAAATTGCCAAATGAAGTTTTCTTTCCGGTGAGACGTCCTGGGCTGCTCAGGCAAAAACTGCCTCTCTTCGTGCTCGTCCTCCTGTTCCTCTTCTTCTTCTTCTTGTTGAATTATAACTTGAGCAGGTGGTCCACTCTTCCTTGGATGTGGTGGAGGTGGTGGGGAAGCACCAGCTGAAGCTACTAAAGAAGCCATTGATCAGTGATCACAAAGGGTCTTTCTCTCACAATGATGAAAGTCAGAGTGAGGAAAGAAGGAGGGATTTTCATCATTTGGGAAAAACAAGAGTTCTCAACCAATCAAAAGTGTTCATTTTAGATTATATGACCTAGTCTTACATCATTAGGAAACCAAAAGTGAAATGAACCAATGAAAAGTGTTATTACCAAGTCACATGACTTGCTGTGTTTACGTTAAGCGCTTTGCAGGGCCTCCCGGTTTGCTTCCAGAAACCTGCGCTTTGCGACTCGCTTCGCGTACCAGTTCGCTAACGTAGTACGTCATATGACGTATCACGCGACAACGTGAAACGTCATGCGGACGGGAGGCGTCACGATGTTGTTTTGTAACGCGGCACTTGCGGTAAAGAAACGTTTACCGGCTCGCGGTCTATTTTGCGGCATCAAGGTCAGCTAACGGGAAGCTTCCCGCTTTGCGAAGCGGGAACGAAGAAAAAAAAATATTTAAAAAAAAAATTATTCATAAACATATAAAATATATTTTTGGATTTAAAGAAGAATACATTTTACAGCTACAGATATTAGCTGTTAAAAAACCAATGAAATTCACAGAAAAAACCATAGGTTATGGACCATATATAGTTAGGAATTAGCATTTACAAAACCTTGAAAATTCACTGAAAAAACCATAGGTCATAGACCATATATAGTTAGGAATTAGCATTTACAAAACCTTGAAAATTCACTGAAAAAACCATAGGTTATAGACCATATATAGTTAGGAATTAGCATTTAAAAAACCTTATTTTACTCACACAAAACCATTGAAATTCCATATATAGTTAGTTGCACTAACTATATATTGCGCACCCGCAATCCACTGCTGATCATGTCACATATTACATCATTCATGACATGGTCAGTGACATCACTGATGACATCACTGATGACATCTCAAATGACATCACTGATGACATCACTGATGACATCTCAAATGACATCACTGATGACATCACTGATGACATCTCAAATGACATCACTGATGACATCACTGATGACATCTCATTTGACATTACTGATCACATCACTGATGACATCATTCATGTGATAATACGATAAACCTCTTCAGACTCTAATATAACCTTAGATACACTCAGTGTAAACAGACACTCATAGACTGTCACTCATCCATTGAGTTACTCAGACACTTAGTCAGTCATGCAAAGAATCAATCACACCTCCATTTCCTCAACTATACAGTTATACACACCTTACTTATTCAAACATATACTAAAACATATTTACTCACTTATACAATCCTGGATACAAGTTCACAATGATCCATACAGCCACTCACACATTCACTGGCTCTTATGCACAGTTATTTATATATGGTAACTCTCACATGTACTGTGTTTTACATATGTACTTACTTTGACATGTAGCACTGAGATATCCATTAACTCACCAATACACTCATGCACACAGTCAACCGCCCATACAGCTGTTTCCACATGCACTTTTGAACCCATACATCCAGTCAATCAACTGCTCACACATCTATGCAGAGAGTGATACACCTCCCAGCCACCCACACACACACTCAGTCTCCCATACAAATGCTTGGGCAACCAATCAATAACCCATACAGTTAATCATATAGCTAATGATCAACACATGCAGCAGTTTACAGAACAACAGACATAATGATGCACAAATTAAGACAGTTTAGTCACTAACCCATGCACTCAGTGAGACACATTTAATCAGTCACTCATACAGTCAGCCATGCCCCTACTAAATCCTTCATCAAGACACTTATACATCCATTCATTCTTCAATATGTAAGACATATTTTAACTTTACAGAATTATACAGTCACTGGATGACGTCATCAGTGATCTCATCAGTGATGTCATTTGAGATGTCATCAGTGATGTCATCAGTGATGTCACTGACCATGTCATGAATGATGTAATATGTGACATGATCAGCAGTGGATTGCGGGTGCGCAATATATAGTTAGTGCAACTAACTATATATGGAATTTCAATGGTTTTGTGTGAGTAAAATAAGGTTTTTTAAATGCTAATTCCTAACTATATATGGTCTATAACCTATGGTTTTTTCAGTGAATATATATATACATACATATATAAACATATATAATCTGCACATCTATATAAATACAAATATAAATGCATGCATGCATACATATACATATATGCATACATATGCATGTTATTTACATGAAAGTTTTAAAAACACTAATAAAAGCAAAGCTAAAAAGCCACCTCATTACAAACAGAATGGCTTTAACTTAAACGATGGCGAGATCTATTGCATTTTCAATGCTTGTTTACTTTGGTTCCATCAAGAAGGCAATCAGATGTGTCACACATTTGCCATAAATTCTGAATGTTAGCACTCTAGTTGCTCATTAGATCACTGTAGTAAACTACTGCTCACCATGGAAGTCTGCTGCTGGTATTCAAAGTGCATGTTTCAGTCTGCATGTCAGAATTGTTTTAATGAACTAGAAGAGGATTTGAGAAGTCACTCAAAATGTGCCCTAATTTTTCTTTCTGAAGCACTATTCATACTTTCTATGGCAAAATGAACCCCCTCATTTTGTTTGTTTTTAAATTAAATGTTTTCAGACTTACCACTTCATTCCAATCAAGATGGCTTCTGGTGTGCCATACTTTTGTCATAAGTAAGACTGTTAGCGCTCTAGTTGTTCTTTAGAACACATTCTGTCATTGGGCTATACTTGGGCTACATCTGGGTGATATTTGGGCTACATTTGGGCTCTTTTGTCTCTGGTGGCCATCTTGAGAGACTGCATGTCAGAATTTTTTAATGAAATAGAAGAGGATTTGAGAAGTCACTCAAAATGTGCCCTAATTTTTCTTTCTGCAGCACTAATCATACTTTCTGTGGCAAAACATACCCCCTTATTTTGTTCCTTTTTAAATTAAATGTTTTAAGAGTTACCACTTTATTCCAATCAAGATGGCTTCAGGTGTGCCATACCTTTGTAATAGGTAGGACTGTTAGCGCTCTAGTTGTTCTTTAGAACACTCTGGGAAGCTGCAGTAGAACACAAAGGAATCAACTGACAGTCTCTGTCCTTGTTGGATGTACATGTTTTACTGAGAATGTCAGACTTCATTCTCACATGACTGAGAAAGATAATGTGAATTTACAGAAAATATGCTTTCAGTTTAGCTTATAGATCCCCTTCCAAACCACTGTGGGAAAAGCATGAGATAATAGTTTTCTTTCAAACATGATTCATGATATCCCAGCAGAAGGCTTTTTCACATGGTAAAATCACCTTAGAACACACCACAATTCCTAAAATGAGTATGGTACCATCAACAAACGATTTATAATGTAACTAAAGTCCTAAAACCTTCTATTAACTGCTATGCTTTTTAGTGAGGTGCTATCATGTTTATTGGTCCCAAGATGGCTGCCAACACTTCTTGGATGAAGTGCTGACAGCCAATCAGATCTCACGATGAGATGTGTGGTTAGGCTCCGCCCAGATATATACATTTTTTCACATTTGATTTTCTCAACAACTACTGGAGGGATTTACACCATTTAAGCAAAAGCGTGATCTGCGAATCAGACTCTACCATTTTGCCAAATTTCTTGTAATTCCGTTCAGCCGTTCGTGCTGTAGCCGTGTCTAATCGTCCTATGGAAATTAACATGGGGAAAACACGTTTTAGGACCCCCCTTTTTTCTCAGCCCCCACTTCACGAATCCCCCCAAAACTTTCAGGGAAGGAGCGGAGCGGAGCGGGCCATCTTCTTTGAGAAATGCGTGAAGATTCATCAACCGGCGCCAAAGTTATTCCCAATAGAATGTTGCGGATTTCCTATGGAAACTAGGTCCTAACTATATATACCTACTGGCGACCGCCAGTAGGTAATATATGTATATATGAGAAAAGCACAGAAGAATATAAATATATATATTCACTGGAAAAACCATAGGTTTCACACATGTTATAGTTAGCTGGACAATTTATTCATACAATACCTTTGAAATTCCCCCGTTATAGTTAGTTCAGCTAACTATAACTTGCGCGCCCGCAATGCCCTGCTGATGACGTCAAATATTACATCACTCATGACATGGTCATTGACATCACTCCTGAGATCACTGATGACATCTCAAATGACATCACTGATGACATCACTGATGACATCATCCTTGTGAAAGAGTGGCAGACCTCCTCTCACCGTAATATAACCTTTGATAAACACATTGAAAAAATAGAAACTAAAATTTTCAAAACAATGGAGATACCAATACCAGTTACAACAACCTATTCAGTAATTACAAAATGTACATACACATCCACTCATTCAGCAAAAGTTCTATATAGTCACTCATACATGCACTCACTCATCATATGTACTCATACACCTATACATCCTGTTACACACCGATACTCATCCATAGAGTTACTCACACACATACTCACACAGGCAAATAAACTATCAAACATCCATTTACTTGCATATACAGCTATATACACAGCACTACACTTACTTTTACAGAAACGTACACATACTTACTCTCTTAAACAATCACTTATAGAAACACATACTTATTTATACAGGAACTCTTCCAATCTATCACACTCTCACATATACACACGTATATACACCAATACTCACATATAGTAGTTTAAAGCATATGTACTTAATCATAAAGATAGTATTGAGACAGTCATTCACTCACTAACACACCTATACACACACTCATCCACCCATACAGTCCTGCACACATGCTGTCTTCACAACACATACAAACAGTGAGTCACTCATTCATGCATCTATGCGCTAAGTAATATCCACCACCGAATCATACAGACACTCATACTGATACTCAAAAAAACAACTAATAATCCATATACACACTCATGTAGCTACTCACTAACCCATACAGCCACGTATACACAAAGTGAGACACTGATACAGATATTTAAATATTTAAATATTACTCGCTAATACATGTATTCACTAAGATACACTTAAGATACAGTTATACAATCAATTTTACCAAAAAAACATCCATTTAGACACTTATTTACCCATTTATTCTTCTATCGACCTTCAGATATACATGTATAAAAAATAATTATTTTTTAGAAAGACACACATTCACTGGATGATGTCATCAGTGATGTCGTTTGAGATGTCATCAGTGATTTCATGAGTGATGTCACTGACCATGTAATGAGTGATGTAATATGTGACGTCATCAGCAGTGCTTTGCGGGCGCATGAGTTATAGTTAGCTGAACTAACTATAACGGGAGAGTTTCAAAGGTTTTGTATGAGTGAAACCTATGTTTTTTTCAGTGAATTTGCAAGGTTTTTTAAATGCTAATTCCTAACTATAACTTGTGTGAAACCTATGGTTTTTTCAGTGAATTTCAAAGGTTTTGTAAATGACAATTATTAAATGTATTAATTATTATATTTCTTTCTTTTTATACTAATTTCTCACATTTTTATTATAAATATTTATATTTCTTTTATTTTTAAATTATATTTCATATTCTAAATGTAAAATAATAACAAAACTAAATTGAAAAATATTTTTTTTATTAATTATTTTTTTCCCAATATAATAAAATTGAATTCTATATAATTCCTTTTTCATTGTTTTTTTGGTAATCGTACCGTACGCATACTGTGATCGCACCATACTTTGTACTGCTAATCGTACTCAGCGCGTACCCGCGCATACGCTACGAATACGCTTTGACGTTACGCGTCGCATCAAAGCTTCCGTGTGACGTCATGTACGGCGCTCTGTACGCAAAAGGCGCAAATGTTTTTAATTGTTTAAAAACATATATATGTCAAAGATATGTTTATTGCGACCATAGTCTTTAAACAAGTGCAGGAGACAGTATCACAGGTTTAAAATGTTAACATAAAAGACAATAAAACATTGTAAAAATTAATCCAATATCGGTTACAATTCTTACATATATATGTATTTAATGTACATACTAACAGAACACATTATTTAGGGTAATTATGAATGTAGTTTTTTTTTAAAACTTTTAATAATCGTATATTACTTTTAAAAGCAATTACACAATTCTCCAAGAAGAGTGTCTGGCTGAATGTATAGCAGCCTCACTTTTAGAACAGTGTATAGATAAGCACATAGTGCTGTATGGCTCACTACAATACTGAAACAGAAGTGTGAAAGTGTTTATTGGAACTGTAAGGATACAGACTAGGCAATTGAAGGTTTAAAAGACAAGTTTGCAGGTGCATGCATAGTCTATACAGATTTGAAGCAGTTCATGCCCTAAGGCCTACTTTCGTGCATGACTACTTGGAAACTGACTGAATGCTTACAGTTCTTCAAGGAGAGTGTCTGGCTGAATATATAGCAGCTTCACTTTTAAAACAGTGTAGATAAACATATACTGCTGTGTGGCTCACTACAATACTAAAGTAGCAGTAGCAGAATGTTTGGAGGAAGTGTAAAGATACAGACTGGGCAATTGAAAGTCTAAAAGCCAAGTTTACAGGTGCATAGAAAAGGGCATTTATTATTTATTAATCTTCCCAAGCGCCAGCACACCTTTCAGAGGATAGGTTTACGATTTACAAATGCTAGCATTTTTTAAATTAAGAAGTATAACAATAACAAATATTAATTTTCTTCTAATGATAACAATTTTTTTTAATGTCTTCTATTTAGATGTTTTTAATCATGAAAATGCAAAGAACACAGTTTACAGAGTAACACTTTATAAACTCTCCAAGGGATGTAGATAATATTACCATATACGTGTTACGATCGAAATCTAAACCTTTACAGCTTCACGTGCAGAAGTAAAACAGTTAAAACGTGAGCACGTGTAAACTGCAAACCGTGCCATCTAAATAGGCGGACCCACAGCTTCCTTCCGTAGACTACTAAACAATCAAAAACTATATGAACCACACCTACTGTGCAATTAGTTTTGTTTTTGCTAGTTATTTCTGAGTCGCCAATCTATGTTGCAGGTTCCGTTTTCTAGCATCGGATTCCCTTTTTGCCTCAACAAACATATTCCGGAGATGTAAGTTGTTTCAATATGGCATAGGCATAGTACTTAGTTATAATTTGTGGCTATTTGTCAATATTTAAACATTTATATCTGGAAAAAATGTTATTGCATGTTTTTCGGTTTTTCTCTGTAACATCAGCAGCTTGTTTTTAGAAACAGATAGATTATAACAAACATTGCTCCTTTCCTGGCTCCTTTCACCTTATATATAGTGACTTTTTATAGTATAATATTGACACTGTACTTCGCTTGAGAGGTGTTGGTGACCCGTCGACGCAAACCCTAAACATTTACAATCAATGTCACCATCTTCCACTTCTTATTGTGTTTTCCCCTAGAGATCACATACTGTTAATATGTATATTATAACATTAACAGTCTTGGTGTTCTTAGTGGAGTTCGTCCGTCGTCACAAAGAGTAACGATAATTAAGCAACATTACCGGCATGCGGTTTTCAGTCTATTTTCCCCTTTTGATCATGTGCTGTGAAAAGATATACATATTATTATTCTCACCGTCATGATCTCCGAGGAGTTTATGACCCGTCACCACGAAGATCAAACTTTTTCATCTCCCGGAGAAAAGAAGTTCAGTAAATAATTACCTCTCGAAAGTATTTCATTATGGATGTCCTGTTAAATACATAACTTTATTTTCCTTTTATTTTTACTGTAACAATGGTATCAATCGGTATATTATAATAGATTGTCCTATTGCTGCAGAAGAGGAATGGGAGATTTTTCAGCGCCATCTATAATATAACTTTCAAATGTTAAAAAGTACTTGATCAGATATTTTTTTCAAGAAACATATTTTACAAAACAGCAGAACAAAAAAATTTAGCTATCATGCATACTTTGTTACGAGGGGGGCGTGGCCACGAGCTGAGCATGGCGGACGTGCTCTAGAGGAGCTCCATCCGCTGCCCGACATACCAGCGCACTATCCTGCTTCCCCTGTCCCCTGATCGCCCAAAACACCCCTGAGCTGCTGCGGAACCGGGGGGATATCTGTGCCGCCGACCGCTGCCGGTGAGGACCCCCTCAGAGGCCGAACGCTCTGACCAACGGTGGTGAGGCCTGACTTCCGTCTGGTGACCACGGCCCACAGTGGACGCATTGCGCCGCCGGCGCAGAGACCGACAACCCGCCTGCCTACGGGGCGCGGTATTGTGGAGCGGCACTAGCCGGTCGGCGATCCCGCACTTCGCGGCCACCACGGAGCCGACATCCCAGCCCGCCCGGCGAGACTGACACCGGTGAGAGGAGGGGGTGCGGTCCTGGACAGTGGGGAAGTGGACCGGGAGTCTCCCGCGGCGGCGCCCGTGAGTCCAAAACAGCGCTGAGGCGAAGGTAACCACACCTACGCACGAGCAGGCACCGGGAGGAGGGCTGGGAGCCTGGCGGCAGGGAGCTGGAGCGGGGAGGATGATCGGTGGCCCCGCGGACCGCTGCCTGCCTCACTGACTGCGCCATTGCCACAGGGGCGTGTGATGGGGAACTAGCTGCCACCATTGCGCCCGCCATTTTGTTGCTGACGGCCTGGGCCACTACACGCATCCCGGACAGGGAGGCTTACCGAGCCACAGACACTGCCACAGCACATAAAAACGCAGCGAGGGACTCCGGCCGCTACGCCACCACTGGTAAAGCTAGCCGGGGGGGGAGAAAATAGTGGCTGACTACTGGAATTAAGGGATATTATCGGACGCATCAGCTGACCACATTGCTGCGAAGACTCGGAGCACTTGTCTATGGTTGCTGGAGTATCGGTGCTAGATAGGATCGCTGCCTAAGTGTGCACAGGCGACTGCAACACACCCTAACCCTCGGCCACGAGTCTGACACGCAGAAACAGCCTTATACCTGGTCACTGCAGCAGGGCTAGACTTCCCACCGGCTGCCATGGGGCGGAACAGGGCCAAGGCGCAGGACTCCGGTGCCAATGCGGACCTGCAGTCTACGGGATCGGAGGACCCATTGGCATCCTCAAACGCGGAGGTCGTCCCACCGACGGGCATGAACACTCAGGACGCCAAACTGGACCTAATCTTGGCTGAAATCAAGGCATCCAGGGAAGCGCTGGAACAGCGCATAGACACTATGGCGACAGGCCTCTCACTTTTACGAGCGGACCATACCAAACTAGCAGAGAAGGTGTCGGAACACAAGATAGCGCTGGATGACCTAATACCACAACAAACTGTCCATTCTGCAAAGTTGGAAAGCATGGAAAAACAAATCAAGCTGATATGGGACAAGATGGATGACGCGGAAGGGCGCAACAGACGCAACAACATGCGAATTTTGGGAATTCCGGAGCGCAGCGAGGGGAGGAACCCCACTCAGTTCGTGGAGGACTGGTTGAAACAGCTTGTAGGTCCTCAGGGCCTTACCCCGATGTACAGTGTCGAAAGGGCGCATAGGATGCCGGCGATACCGCCTAAACCGGGAGCACCACCGCGAGCACTCATAGCGCGACTCTTACATTATAAGGACAGAGATTCCGTGCTGAGGGCTGCGAGAGAAAAGGCGCCACTGCGATTCGAAGACAAGACCATCTCAGTGTATCCTGACTTTACCCCGGCGGTGCAGAGAGCCAGATCGTCATTCTTAGGGGTGAAACGCAAACTACGGGATAGGCAACTTAAATACGCATTGCTGTTCCCAGCCAGGCTCAAAATAATACATGGCAACAAATCGCACTTCTTCGACTCTCCTGAGGAGGCGGCAGAATGGATGGAGGTAACGGTCACACCTCCGAATACCCAAGATCCATTTGGAGATGCACGGAGCGGAGGACCCTCGCGCCGGGAAGAGAGAAACGCACCTGCTACGAATGGCGGTCGCAACGGGGGATCCTCGATCAACGGAGGAGCCGGGCCTTATGGATCTCGGGACACCGGACAGATAGAACACCTGACTGAGGCCGCACTGGCGGCGCATGATGCAAGAGTCAACTTGACAACAGCCACCCGCTCGACTACACCAACGGAAGTGTCGGGCTCGGCTGATAGCCTGCTTCTCTTCCCTAAGATAACAGCGCAGACGGCGAATGACCTGTGAACACAGCATCAGAAGGCTCCGATTGGTAACGTATGACTTTCTGCAAGGGGCGATCGGGGATGGGACCCCCACTAGCCAAGGGCGGGGCACAACGTCATCCACAGTTCTGGACTTGTGCAAGTGGACCCCTCTCCCCACAGCATAGACATGTTTTATTTCCATCGTTGCCCACGTTGGGCGATTAAGTTTGGACCCCGGGGGTTTTTACTTGGGGACCTGAGAGTTGGGGAGTTATTTGTTAACTTGGCACTGGGGACATGGAGAATTGTGATTCCACCGATGGTTTTGTGGAAACCACTGACACTGGCTGATGCAACTAGAAATGGGGACTCTTACTGAGTATAAGATGTGCACCTGGAATGTCCGGGGCCTGGGATCAATCCATAAAAGACATAGACTGATGGCACAGCTCAACCGAAGGAACATTAAGATTGCCTGCCTCCAGGAAACTCATTTGAACACTGTGGAGGATGGGAAACTGCTTAAAAAATGGAAAGGGCAATTGTTTGCTACTGCTTATTCTGTGTTCTCCAGGGGGGCGGCGGTGTGGCTGCGAAACTCTGTCCCGTTTCAACTAGTGGAAAAGAGAATAGACACGGAGGGTCGATACGTATTTGTCCGTGGATTGCTTGATGGTACACCAGTGGTGATCGGCAGTGTATACGCCCCCAACACTAGCCAGTCGGACTTTTTAACGAACATTAATAGGGTGCTGGCAGACTGGGCAGAATATAGTTGGCTAATAGGCGGGGATTTCAATGCTGTGTTAGACATTACATTGGACAGATCACACCCACCGTTGCAGGCCACGGAGAGCAGGAGACAGGCAGATGCGCTAAAACGATGGGCTGGGGGTTGGGGACTGGCAGACGCCTGGAGAAGTAAACACTCGCTAAGTAGGGAGTACACCTTTTACTCACCACCGCACAGATTACACACTAGAATTGATCATGTTTTCTGCACTAACACACTGCTGGGGGATGTAACTCTGGCGGAACTTATGGGTAAAACTCTATCGGACCACAACCCTGTGGAGATTACACTGCAATGGGGTAGGGCCCCGACTCCAATACCCACCTGGCGCCTATCACCTGACCTCCTGGAAGACACGCTCTTCCGCACAACCATTGCTGAAGCCATAACCTCCTACTTTGACACTAACACTGGCTCGACTAGTTCCAGGCGAATGGAATGGGACGCTTTTAAAGTATCCATTAGAGGTGTGGCGATGAGTACACGAGTGGGTATGCGGAATATTGTGATGGAGAAGCTCCGTGAGGTAGAAGGGAAACTGGCTCTACTCGAGAGCGAGGCCGCTGGCACGAACGTCCCGTTCACACCACTCCAGGAAGCGCACATTCAACATGCAGAACTGCTAGAAGAATTGCGCGTCCTGGATTATAGAGAGTACACATGCAGACAACACGCACAAGCTGAAAGAGCGGGGCCCCTGTTAGCACGTATGATACGGGATGACCCAATGCGACTGCCAGTTATGGAGGTTACTGATCAGGGGGATCCCCGACGAACACACAAATGGGTATTAACAACGCATTTCGGGAATACTATGAGACCCTCTATGGCCCACACAGACCACTAACAGAAACAGTATTCGAGGAGTTCATGGAGGGGTTGGACCTGCCCCATCTCACTACACATCAGAGCGAGGAATTGGCCCGCCCCCTTACGCTGGCAGAAATTCGCCAGGCTATACGTGCACTACCGCGAAATAAAACGCCGAGCACGGACGGTCTTCCAGCCGAATTTTACGGGGCTTTTATTGATCTCCTAGCCCCGCACCTCCTTGTAGTGTACCGTGAAGCATTGCAAGCGCAGGGGCTACCGCAGACGTCACTCCAGGCCCTAATAGTGTCATTATTGAAGCCGGGTAGAAACAGCACGCACTTAGCTAATTATAGACCACTATCGTTATTAAACACGGACTATAAAATACTGAGCAAGATACTGGCAACAAGGCTAGCGCAGCATATACCTAGGCTTATACACCCAGACCAATGCGGCTTTGTGCCGGGCAGGAGCACTGCCATGAACCTGCGGAGGCTTAGCCAAATAATGCTAGGCGGCTCAGAGGCGATGGGAAGGGAAGGTTGTATCTCTCTAGACCTGAAGCAGGCCTTCGACTCCATCAGGTGGGACTACATGTTGGCGACTCTTACGCGATTCGGGATACCGCCCGCATATGTCGCATGGGTTAAATTGTTGTACACCCGACCAACGGCCCGGGTCCGCACGAATAGGTGCATATCGACACAACTAGATATAGCCAGGGGTGCCCGCTATCCCCACTGCTGTTCATACTAGCCCTAGAGCCGCTGCTCTGCAAACTCCGGGGACTAACACACCTCAGGGGCATATTTAGGGACGGAATACCGCACATTGTATCGGCATATGCCGATGATACTATTCTATACATTGGGGACCTGAGAGGGGGACTGGACCCTATCCCTAGCATATTCGAAACCTTCCGCTCGATATCAGGACTCTCTATAAGTGAACCGAAATCTTACGGGTTCTACTTCTCGGCGACAGAGGCGGAAACACAAATGCCCTTTGCGCCCCACACATTCCAAATGGCGGAAACGACCTTCCGCTACCTTGGGATACAGATCTATAGACATGCGAGGGATATGCTAGATGGTAACCTAGGGAGAGCGATCACGGCGTTGAAATCGCAAGTGCAATTCTGGACGGCATTACCACTGTCAGTATCGGGCAGGGTGGCTATCTCCAAAATGGTGGTACTCCCCCGCCTACTTTATTACTTTACGAGCATGCCATTCTTGATCCCCGTATCCACGTTCAAACTGCTGAATACCATTCTGACAGAACTGGTGTGGGGCACGGGAAGGCGACGGATTAGCCTAGCCAGAATGCAGCTTCCCACCGTGGCAGGCGGCATGGGGGTGCCGGACATGCAGGCCTACAACTTCGCCTGCCAGCTGCAATGGCTCGCCTCTTGGGTGGCCGGAAGGAACCTACAAGAAATCAATGTCACTGAAGCGGACTGGAACAGAGGGAGAGTACATACCCTGTTGCTGCCAGGAGCGGACATCCCCAGATCGGCTCCTCCCCTACTTCAACTTGCAATAGCATATTGGAGGAAGGCAGTAAGATATACGTCCCGCACGACCTCCTATGCCCCCACGATTCCACTACTCGGTCTCCCGGTGGGACTGAGACCGCTTTCAAACCAAAGGCTGCTGGAATGGAGGGAGGATGGAATAACACAGGTCGGGGACCTCTTCACAGATGGTAGGGTCCTACCGTTTGAGGACTTTCTTGATACTCACCACATACGAGGCGGATCATTTTTATTACATGCCGGGGTACGCCAATATATCACGCAAATGTGGGCACCAAACGGGACGGAACCGCCCACAAATCCGCTGGTCACAATGCAGTACCTCATGGGAACGGGCAGCCACCTCACAAGATGGATAACACATGGCATACGAGAGGGCAGGGCAATCTCATTACAGACACTTAGGGATGCTTGGGAAGGAGACGTAGGGAGGCTGTTCAGGGGCAAAGAATGGGACAGAATACTTGTTTTTCCCCAAAAAGTTTAGAGAAATCCGAAATTCAAATTCATACAACTAATGATACTGCACAGAGCATATCTGACACCAAGCCAAATTCACACGATGTTCCCTACCGCAGCGGATACATGCCCCCGCTGTAGTGCGGAGAACGCCAATTTGATCCACATGTTCTGGGAATGCCCAAAACTGGGCCATTACTGGTCGACAATACATAGTGCCCTAGCCAGACTGGTCCCCTCCAAGCCATACACCGCATTGGAATACACATTACTGGGGCTGAGCCCTGTGGAGCGACGGAGGAGTGCTGGCTCCCGCTTCACTGATCTGGCACTGCTACTGGCGAAGCGTACTTTAACAATCAAATGGAAGTCGCCTAGACCACCTGACCCGGAGGTTTGGAGGGCGGAGGTGGTGAGATGGGGGAAAGCCGAAGGCATGACACTGCAACGGGAGGAGCGTAGAGGGCTACGGAAGAACCCCATATCTTTAGATTGGAACGCATTACTGGGAGGAGGCAGGAGATGATGATACCTCTGATGACTCTGAGGCGTTCTTAGGACAGCAGTAGAGTGACATCACCGGATTGCATTGCCCACTATTAGAGTGGGCACCACACGGGGGTTGGAGGCTATACATATATATAGGTGCACAGAATAAACACGATGTACACGGGACTTATGTAGGTATTCCCAGAAAGTTGTAACAGTCACAATGCAAAAATTATGCTCCAAGAAAGTGGAATGTATCGCACAATTACTGAAATATGCTCTACCTAGTGCCCAAGGTGGGAGGGAGTGGGGGGGGGTGGGAAGTTTTACTGGGAATGTTTAAAATACGTCAACTGAAAATGTATAACTGATGCAAGAAATGGCAAACATTTGCTAACCTGTACTGTAACATACACGAATGTGATTGCCATGACATGATAAAGCTTACTTATCCTGTTAATAAAAAGATTTTAAAAAAAAAATGCATACTTTGTTACTTTAAATATTTATTAAACCCTACATTTCTGAATGTTATTTTCTATTTTCTATTCTTATTTGCGGTTCCTATTCACCTTCTGTAGGAAGGTTGATTTCTGACTATATGGTTACTCCAACTTTTTTTGCCTAGTGTTTAGCTGGTTTTTTGACTTAGTTGGCCTGGGATCCTGCTATTCAGGGCCCCAGGCTATCTGCTCTCTCTGTAAAATGGACTCCTAGGGGCATATTATCAAGGGGGTTTATCTCTGCTTTTTTGGCTTTGAATGCCAAGAAAGCGGAGATAAAATGATCTCCCTATTATCTAGCTGTCGCTAACAACAGTTAGCGACAGCTAGTAGGAGATAGCAACCATCTTGGGCCCCGCTTTGCATGTCAGTGAAATTTATCACTAATGACATGCAAAGTGGGCGTGCCAAGATGTTAGCGACTGGAAACAGTCGCTAACATCGCTATCTCCTATTACCAACTTTTGGAGATATTCGCGCTAAGCGCGATTATCTCCAAAAGCTAACACCTGCACCTGAGCAGTTCTTAGCCATGTTATCCAATGGTAGGTGGATAACATGGCTAAGAGCATTAGCTCGGTAATGCATGAATATCGCTCACTTTTCAGCGATATTCCTGCATTTCGGCCGATTTTTATCGCTTAGGAGATAAACCTTGATAATAGCAAGGTTCCTAAGCGATAAAAATCGCCACAGCTCGGCGATAAAAATATTGCCGCTAAGCCAACATAGCGATAATTATTGCTAGTTGTTGGTAATATGCCCCCATGTACTTTAGGTACATATCTAAATGGATATTGGGTCACCTTTGTGAGCCCCTGTATAGTGTACCATAGGTACCCAGGCCATAGGTGCATCCAAGGCCTACCAGGGGCTGCAGCATATATTGTGCCACCCCTGGCTGGCCATCCAAACTGACACAACTGGCTGATCACTCAGCTGGGGCAAGGTGGTGTAAACACCCCTTGCTTAGGTATAGTATTCCTATACCTACCATTATATATAGACACATATATACCTATAAGTCACTCCTATGGCAGGCCTTAACAATCCTGGAGGCAGAGTGCTTGGTTTTATGTGAGATGGTGCTCTAGGGAAACATCCTTTACAACGCAACTTTTACCACGCAGTGCCTTTACGACGCAACTTTTACAGCGCAAACCATTACAACGCATTGCGCTGTGGGGCGCTCTAGGATAGGGAATACGTTTAATTTACTATCCAACACCTTCCCTAGTGTCCACGGGGACTGGAGTTGGAATAGTACATTAAACTATTCACTATCCAGCACCCCAAAGCGCTATGCATTGTAAAGGTTTGCGTTGTAAAAACCTTGTTGTAAAGGCATGCGAAGTAAAAGCATGTGTTGTAATGTCATACATCCGGTGGTCTAGCATGAGCTGAGACTGTCTGCAGCTTTTGGAACCATGTCCTTATAGCTGTTCTATGATATAGCCATACCATATACTCTTAAGTGCATTATAACCCTTGCGGTTATTGCTAACTTTAGTTTGGCTTTATCAAAACATGTTGTGTAAGGTGTCATATGCTTTGGAATACTACCCCCCCCCCGCCAGTCATGGTGGAGGGGGTAGCATTCCACCCTTCTAGAGGAAGAAGGCATGTAGTTGTAGCTTTACCCGGTTAAAGTTAAACAGAGCCTCAGCATCACAAAATGGATGCTGCTGCCACAGACACAAGTCTGACCTCCTGCAGTTGGGAGCTCTTCCAGCTAGGGAGACCTGGACAATAGATTTCCTCCCAGACAGGCTATAGTGTATTGGGGCAGGGTTGGTTGAAAGGAATGAGACACTGCCTGGGGCAGACAAGGTGCTCCATGCATAGCCTGGTTCAAACCAGTTGCTGGGGCACTCCAGCCCCAGCTCTGGTGCAAAACTGGACAAAGGGAAAGGGGTGTAACCACCCCCTTCCCTTGTCCCACCCATAGGAGGGACCTAGCAGGTAATCCAGCCCTTTTAATTCGTATGAAACTGGGAGCTTAGTCTAGAGACTTTAGATTATCCTGAACTGAAACTCTGAAATGAAACTCTGGACCTTCGACATTCTACTGCAACTAGAAGACTGAAGAATCTCCCTTGTGGTCAAGGAGTGATCACCCTGTGCAAACAGGCACCACCAGTAACTTGCTGGTTTGCTTCGTTGCCGCTCCCGACAGAACCCGACAACCTAGTGATGCAGTCTCTAAACTTCTAGACTTCTCTGACCCCGACCCACATCCACAGCAAAGCTGAGACCCGTGGCGGACACGAGAGACATGGGACCGGACATCCTGCAGTACCTGCTTTTTGCTAACTGTGCAGCTTCTGAGGCGTCCTCGAAGTTGTGCATTAGACCCTGACAAGTCCAAACCCCAAGCAGTAAGTGCACCGAAGCACAGCCCTCCACACTCCATGAGTGCTGCGTGGGGCCTGCACCTGCATTTCTCTTTGACGCGTTTTTGCGGTTGCTAGCCCGTTGGCTAGTGGCCCTCTTGAAGACTCCATCTTCAAACAACACTGGTTGCCTGGTTGCTCTGGGCTTGCTCCTGCTTCCCTGCAAAAGGGAAGCCCCTCAGACCTTGCTGGTCTGAACAGAAGCCGATCTTCTTATCCTGCATGGGGTGCCTTTGCCAAGGCTTGTTGACTCCAATCCAGAAGCCGACACCGCCAACAGTGAGATCCTTTTTGGGACAGTCCGTATGCAGCTCCTGGTTGTTGTTGACGCCTCCTGGTCCATGTGGCTTCACAACATCACCTGATTGCATCTCGACATCGCCTGGTTCCTTCCAGGTTCCTTCCCTGTCACTGGCTTGTGACCCAGACTCTGTCCCCTCTGCTTTCAGGTTCTTCACTTCTTTGATCCACCCTTGGATATACCCGGACATCTTCCCCCTGGTCACCTGCAGCATCTTCTTGCAGCTCTCCATAGGATTCGACAACGAAACCCGTCATGACTTCACACCTATGCACCCGGCTTCCCTGGGTGACGTAACTCGAGTACTCCGGTGCTCCCGTGGGTAATAACTATCCAAGTGTCCTACTTTGGTTAGGGGAGAGGTGTGGCGCCGCAGCCAGGGCGACTGACGCTGGAATCTGGGGACCACGGTTCGATCCCCGGCTCCGGCGGCAGGTTAGCCCAGCACCATGTGACTCTGGGCAATAGCTCGCTTAATCTTCCCGACGGCCCCCAGCGCCTAGAGACCCTTATGGGTGATTGTGCGCTTTACAAATGTGGACTTTACTTACTTACTTTAACTGGGTTTTCCCGTAGTCCACCCGGAAGGTCCGAAATCAACTAGTTTCTAAACTTTACGTTCCCATTGAAAGTCTATGAGAACCCGCGTGTGTGTTTAGACACTGCACACACATCCTGTGGGACTCCTGCTTCCTAACCTTTGGTTACTCTGTGTAGCCCCACCGATTTCCAAGGCCCTAGGCCTGTTCACCTGTCCTGAAGTGGTTCTTATACCACTTCTTTAGTATATGGTTTACGTGGCCCCTAGGGCAGAATTGTATTTGTGCAACTTAACGTATGCTTATTAAGTTACTTGTGCTGTATCTCGAACTCTGACCTCATAAAGAGTGCAGAGGGGTTGTGTTAGAAATAAATACATATATATTTTATATATACCTTGTGTGGCGTCCTTTCATCTGGTATTCAAGGGGTTATTATTGGTAAAACAATTGGCTTCACATGCTCTCTGAAGTGTTAGCCTAAGACTGCTCTGTCTATGCTACCACTAGGATAGCTGGTCTATAAGGTTGAATTTACAACCATCACCATAAGGGTTGTTTGGACTGATACAGCCTGCCCACTAGAATAGTGGACATCACATATCAGGCCAACTTCTCACACCTTCTCCCTAAAGAATATATAGGACCTGTACTTTATATTATAAGAGTACCATCCTATATATTCTTTAGAGAGTATGTGATTTATTAGCGGAACAGTCTGCAACTTCTAAGCACTACGACAGCACGTTCCTGAATTGTACAGAATACAAATTAAAAAAATAATAATGCATGCATTTCTATGTAATATGAAATCATTTGTATTTAACTGTTTTTTTACTTGTTCTCTTGATCTGAGATAATGTAGTGCGGGAGTGTTTGTTGTAGCACTTCTATTCTACTTTATCTAAAAATAACTGATGCCCTCTTACATCATCAAGAATGTGGGGCAACACTTTTACAAACTGTAGCACAAAAAATAAGTATATAGCCACGCTTATCTGATATTTTATGAAATTCCATTTTAATTGTCACCCCTTTCATGTATAAAGCAACAGTTTCTGAAGAAAGTTCATTTGTATTTGCTTAATAAAAACTGTTTCAAGCCTAGACTGAATTTTTTGCTGCACAACCACACCTCCCCATCAGGAAAGTTAACACCAAATTTTAAGTAAATAGTACTCCTAAGAAGTATGTCACCCACAAACTTGATAAAGAAAAACAGCGCAAGACACTGTTATTTTTCCGCCGTGATTTATACACCACCCCGCAATTATATAAATGGCCCTTGAAACATATAAAAAAAATTGTTTCCCTCATAATCCCTCCCCACCACCTTATGGGCACTGTACAGAGTTAATAGTGTTCCTAACCTGCCCTCTACTACTTTCTTTCCCCATACTCCTTTGGAAAATGCATCACAATATCACTGACAACAGTGAACCGTTATACAGATCAAAGAGAGAGAGAGGACTAGATATGCTAGCCCGTATCCCCTGTGTTTATATGTAAGTATCAATAAGGACTAGCTGGATTAAGGGGGGATAAAGGGTGACTCAGGTACGTCAGACAATAAAAGGAAAAAAGCAATGTTTTCCTTTGAAAGCCCTCACCCACCGACCTAGTCGGTGGCATGCTTCATCATCGGGCCCACCGCAGTGGCACCGAATGTGCCCCGGGTGTGCTGCAACGCCAGGTGACTGCGGAGCTGGTATATTGCTGCGTGTGCAGTGAAGGAGTGAGAAGTGAAAGTTTAAAAAGCTATACAGGCGGTCCCAGCACCCGAGGGTTAACAAGTGTTTAATAAACTGGGCCTCCGTTAGCTGTTAAAAAGGCGAAAGGACAAAGTGGAGTGATTAATGATCTCCCATGTCCAGTGTGGTCTACATGTTTCTGCCAGTGCCTTTTCTATTATAAGCTGGCTTTCCTCAGGACCAATAGAGTAAAGTGAAAAAGTGCAGTTAAATAATAAACTAATAAACTATATTAAGTGTTTGTGTTATTTCATTGGCTATGTGTCGCGCTCGCTAAGGCGCTGTAGCTGTTAGAGGGGGATTCCCTCAAGCTTTTCTACATAAAACACATAGGACAAAGACAAGACGTACAGGGGAGAGTCATGTTAGGATGGCATTTTTAGAACTCATGGTGGCCGGCTCATAGGGTGGTGTACGGCTTAAAACCGGCTAGGGTGAGCTCATAGCAATTGTATGAGGCTAGTGAGAGTATAAAAACAACCGTAAGTGGGTAGTGGTGGGCTAAAAAACGAAATTACAAGGTGAGGTACAGGAAAGTACTGGTACTGGGTCCTCACTCTGTTATTTCTTTGTAAAAAGCCTCATGGGTCGCCTGGCAGAGAAAGAGACCCTGTGGAGATAAATGAGGTTTACAAGGCTGTCTAACCTGTAAGGAGAGAAGAGTTTTTGGCTTACCCCATGTTGCTGGACAAGCGGTTTTACTCACGAGTAGTTCGGTCTGGTTCCTCCTTGGACCTATTCGTCCTTCTGCGGCGCCCGGTGTGAGGTGAGTGGGCCGCCTCGCATTGTATTTATATTGTTTGGTTGACTCGATTCACCTGTTCCGGTTAAAAAGAGGGAGGGGTGCGCGATAAACGCTATCTCATGTTGAGTCTCGCTGCGCATGTGCAGAGGAGTGGTGCGCGTTACCAGCGCATGCGCGGTTGGTTGCTGTAGCGGTCTTTGGCATGCGCATGCGCAGTAGGAAATGCGCGTTCGAACCGGATCTTAGGGTTGCCGGTACTCTCTAGTATGGCAAGGTGCTTAGATCACGTGATGTTTATCAGCAAGAATACGTTGCTGCCGCTATGGACAGTCTTAGAAGGAGAAGAATGGGCTGGGAAGGGGGCGCTCATGCAGGAGCATGATGGTACTGCTACCTGATGGGTTTTGCTACCTGATGGGTTTTGCAAGAGTGTCTATGTGGCCAGACTGTTCCATGGAATGGAATCGTTAAGGCCTTGGGTATGGGTGGAAAGACGGTAAATCCAGCGTTGCTCTTTTTGTAATAGGAGTTTCTCATCCCTAAGGTTGTCAAATTTCTCAATGACGGTCCATGTGAAGTCATTGGGTGTGTGGTTGTGGGTCAGAAAGTGGTCTGTGAGCTTACTGATGTTTTTCCCACATCTTATGGTACTTCTGTGTTCTGTCATTCTTGTGCGTACTCTCCTGGTCGTCATGCCAACGTACCGGAGGCCACATCTGCAGGTGATCAAGTACACTAGATTGGAGGAGTTGCAGTTTGTGAACTGCCGTTGTGTCCAGGTCTTGCCTGGTTCCAAACTCAGTGTTTTTGACGGGGATGTCAGGTGGCATACACTGCAGTTATTACAGGGTTGATGGCCAGTGATCTTTGGCAAGCCCCATGCATTGGTGATGGTGTTGTCTTTGTCTTGATTTTTAAGACGTGGTCTGGTGTTCACAAGTTGATCTCTTAAGTTGGTGGCTCTTCTGTAGGCGAAGCGAGGCTTTTCCCACTGTCTGGTGCCAGAGTTTATGATTTTCCAATTGCGGTGGATGATGTTAGACACTTGGTTGGATGCTGTATTGTACGTGGTTACGCAGGTTAGCACAGGATCTTCTTCTGGTTTTTGGACTGTTTCTAGGAGAGCGTCCCTGTTTTGATTCCTTGCTCTTTTACAGGTTTTGTTGATTATCCTAGAGGGATAGCCACGGTCCCTTAGTTTGTGCACCAAGTCACTGGATTGTTGCTTGTAGTCTTTTATGCTGCTACAGTTTCGCCTGATACGCAGGAACTGCCCATAGGGCAAGTTTTCCCTCAGGTGTCGGGGGTGAAAACTGTCAAACCTGAGCAGGGAGTTTCTTGCTGTGGGCTTGTAGAAGGTGGTAGTGGATAGTCCTCCATTCTCTGGTCTGATGTTCAGGTCTAAGAAGGGTAGCTCCATGTGACTGCTAGTGCATGTGAAGCGTAGGTACGGGTCTAGTTGGTTGACCCACAGCATGAATCTGTCCAGCGACTCCTGGTTGCCATTCCATATTATGAGAATGTCGTCTATATAGCGACGCCACACTCTGATGTTGGTGGAAAAAGGGTTGGTTGGGTGTTGTATGTGTGTTTTCTCGAAGTGGGCCACATACAGTCCGGCCACACTGGGAGCAAAGACACTGCCCATAGATGTACCATTCGTCTGAAGGTAAAAGGAGCCCTCATATTCGAAATAGTTCTCTTTGAGAGCTAGTGCTGCGCAGTCTAAGATGAAGCTGCGTGGCGTGTTGTAAGTCCAAGTGTTGGTCATGAGGACATCATGCAATACCTTGAGCGTGGCGTCTTGTGGGAGGCTAGTGTATAGGGATTCTATGTCTAGTCCCACAAGTAGTTCAGTGCTTGGATCAAAGCTGATTTCCTTGATTACATTTAGTAAATGTTTAGTGTCCTTAAGGTAGGTGGGGGTTTGTTGGACTAGGGGATTGAGGAAGAAATCACAGAATCGTGATAGCGGTTCTAACAAAGACTTGATTCCAGACACAATGGGTCTCCCTGGTGGTGGAAAGGTGCCTTTGTGTACTTTGGGGACCGTGTAAAAATAAGGAGTTTTTATTTCTTTGGGGCATAAGTAGTCCGCCTCTTGCTGTGATATGTGATCATGGTCTTTGGCATGTTTTACCAGTTGGGTGATGGTGGTCTGTAGTTGCTCAGTAGGATCTCTTTGGAGGCGCTTATAATTCCTAGAGTCACTAAGGAGCCTCTTACACTCCTGGTCATAGTCTGTCTTATTCATCAGGACTATGCCGCCCCCTTTATCCGCCGGTTTTATTACAAGTTTGGGATCATGCTGGAGGCGTTGGATGGTGCTTCTGTCTTTGTTGGGCAGGTTGTTAAAGGTGTCTCTCTGTTGGAGTTGTTCTACTTCCGTGTAGACTGCCTGTTCGAAGGTCAGGATTTCTACCGGGATGCTGCCTGGTGGGGGGGTGAAGGTTGATTTGGTCCTCATTCCCGTCTCATTCGGTGTTCCTTCCGCTTGTGTGATGGTATTGTCCTTTTTCTCAAAAAAGGCCTTTAGTTTGAGCTTTCTAAAGAATTCAGCCAGTTCTACATGTAGTTTAAACATGTCCAGTCTTGGCGTAGGGACAAATGAGAGGCCCTTATTCAGTACTCCCATTTCGTCCGGTGTGAGTTGTGTGTCGGACAGGTTGAACACGAGGGGGGTGGGTGGTGTCACTTGCTGGTTCCCGCTTGTTCCTTGGTTTTGTTTCTCGTGTTGGAGCTCACTGGTTCTGCTTCGGGTGCCCATTGCACTTGGCCTGGGTTTCGTCTCTTGCCCCTGCCTCTCCTGCCCTGGGATAAAAAAGGGTATCGCTGCTGTTGATTTCCTTGAAAGAAGGGCATGTTGCCCTGTGGGTACATCTGTGGCTATCCGAAGTATGGGGGTGGTAGATGGCCGAAAAGAGGCGGTGGTTGGCCAAAGTTGTGGTTTTGGGGCCCTTGCCATGGTTGTTGCCAGTGTTGTCCACGTCTACCTCTCCCTCTCGGGGTGTTGGGTCCTGAGCTTGAGTTGCTTGAGGCGCTTGAGATGGAGCTGTTGTCTGAATTATCAGATGATTTCTTGGCGGGGGTGTAGTCGTCTTCTGAGTACGGGTAGGTTTTGGAGTAACTGAATCTCTTCAGGTCCTTTTCAAATTTTTTGCTTTTTGTCTGGGTTAGATAATCTTTGTATTCAGCTATTTCGCGGTTCTGGTCTTCGAGTTTCTTTTTGATCCCTGTCACCGTGGTTTTAAAGTGTGACTCTGTTGCCTGAATTTCAATCATGATTGTGTCCGATAGCCGTTTTGCAGTTTTGATGATAAGGACTAGCCAGTCCCTGGTGCAGTGCCAGGCGATCTGGGCCCAGTCCTTTCGGAACGCTGCGTCATCTAGGAAAATCCTGGGGGCGTTGGTGACCAGGAGGCCAGTGGGGGCTGTATTGGTTCGTAGGTGTTGTGCCAGTATGACTCCATGCAGAACTGTCCGGATCCTGTTCCTCTTCTTCTCCGTGAGTGAATCCCAGTCAGTTGATTGGGCTACAGTTGCTGAAATGTTGAAATCTGCCAGGAGTGAGGGATCAGCTAGGATTTCGCTGATGTCCTCAGCAGTGTAGGTTAGGCCCATATTCTCGGCCATGTTGGGGGTTGTGGGAGCTCTCACAGCTGCGCGCTGCTTAGTATTATACAGATCAAAGAGAGAGAGAGGACTAGATATGCTAGCCCGTATCCCCTGTGTTTATATGTAAGTATCAATAAGGACTAGCTGGATTAAGGGGGGATAAAGGGTGACTCAGGTACGTCAGACAATAAAAGGAAAAAAGCAATGTTTTCCTTTGAAAGCCCTCACCCACCGACCTAGTCGGTGGCATGCTTCATCATCGGGCCCACCGCAGTGGCACCGAATGTGCCCCGGGTGTGCTGCAACGCCAGGTGACTGCGGAGCTGGTATATTGCTGCGTGTGCAGTGAAGGAGTGAGAAGTGAAAGTTTAAAAAGCTATACAGGCGGTCCCAGCACCCGAGGGTTAACAAGTGTTTAATAAACTGGGCCTCCGTTAGCTGTTAAAAAGGCGAAAGGACAAAGTGGAGTGATTAATGATCTCCCATGTCCAGTGTGGTCTACATGTTTCTGCCAGTGCCTTTTCTATTATAAGCTGGCTTTCCTCAGGACCAATAGAGTAAAGTGAAAAAGTGCAGTTAAATAATAAACTAATAAACTATATTAAGTGTTTGTGTTATTTCAGTGGCTATGTGTCGCGCTCGCTAAGGCGCTGTAGCTGTTAGAGGGGGATTCCCTCAAGCTTTTCTACATAAAACACATAGGACAAAGACAAGACGTACAGGGGAGAGTCATGTTAGGATGGCATTTTTAGAACTCATGGTGGCCGGCTCATAGGGTGGTGTACGGCTTAAAACCGGCTAGGGTGAGCTCATAGCAATTGTATGAGGCTAGTGAGAGTATAAAAACAACCGTAAGTGGGTAGTGGTGGGCTAAAAAACGAAATTACAAGGTGAGGTACAGGAAAGTACTGGTACTGGGTCCTCACTCTGTTATTTCTTTGTAAAAAGCCTCATGGGTCGCCTGGCAGAGAAAGAGACCCTGTGGAGATAAATGAGGTTTACAAGGCTGTCTAACCTGTAAGGAGAGAAGAGTTTTTTGCTTACCCCATGTTGCTGGACAAGCGGTTTTACTCACGAGTAGTTCGGTCTGGTTCCTCCTTGGACCTATTCGTCCTTCTGCGGCGCCCGGTGTGAGGTGAGTGGGCCGCCTCGCATTGTATTTATATTGTTTGGTTGACTCGATTCACCTGTTCCGGTTAAAAAGAGGGAGGGGTGCGCGATAAACGCTATCTCATGTTGAGTCTCGCTGCGCATGTGCAGAGGAGTGGTGCGCGTTACCAGCGCATGCGCGGTTGGTTGCTGTAGCGGTCTTTGGCATGCGCATGCGCAGTAGGAAATGCGCGTTCGAACCGGATCTTAGGGTTGCCGGTACTCTCTAGTATGGCAAGGTGCTTAGATCACGTGATGTTTATCAGCAAGAATACGTTGCTGCCGCTATGGACAGTCTTAGAAGGAGAAGAATGGGCTGGGAAGGGGGCGCTCATGCAGGAGCATGATGGTACTGCTACCTGATGGGTTTTGCTACCTGATGGGTTTTGCAAGAGTGTCTATGTGGCCAGACTGTTCCATGGAATGGAATCGTTAAGGCCTTGGGTATGGGTGGAAAGACGGTAAATCCAGCGTTGCTCTTTTTGTAATAGGAGTTTCTCATCCCTAAGGTTGTCAAATTTCTCAATGACGGTCCATGTGAAGTCATTGGGTGTGTGGTTGTGGGTCAGAAAGTGGTCTGTGAGCTTACTGATGTTTTTCCCACATCTTATGGTACTTCTGTGTTCTTTCATTCTTGTGCGTACTCTCCTGGTCGTCATGCCAACGTACCGGAGGCCACATCTGCAGGTGATCAAGTACACTAGATTGGAGGAGTTGCAGTTTGTGAACTGCCGTTGTGTCCAGGTCTTGCCTGGTTCCAAACTCAGTGTTTTTGACGGGGATGTCAGGTGGCATACACTGCAGTTATTACAGGGTTGATGGCCAGTGATCTTTGGCAAGCCCCATGCATTGGTGATGGTGTTGTCTTTGTCTTGATTTTTAAGACGTGGTCTGGTGTTCACAAGTTGATCTCTTAAGTTGGTGGCTCTTCTGTAGGCGAAGCGAGGCTTTTCCCACTGTCTGGTGCCAGAGTTTATGATTTTCCAATTGCGGTGGATGATGTTAGACACTTGGTTGGATGCTGTATTGTACGTGGTTACGCAGGTTAGCACAGGATCTTCTTCTGGTTTTTGGACTGTTTCTAGGAGAGCGTCCATGTTTTGATTCCTTGCTCTTTTACAGGTTTTGTTGATTATCCTAGAGGGATAGCCACGGTCCCTTAGTTTGTGCACCAAGTCACTGGATTGTTGCTTGCAGTGAACCGTTCCCACCCAATAAGGAGCAAACTTGTGCTCGGAACTCTTTAGCCAATAAAATGTCCATGTTGTTCCACAGACGAGCAAGGAATGACTGCCAAACCTTTTACTTTTAATACTTCACAGTCAATGAACATTAAGCTTCGTAAAGTCCCGCCTGGAGCACGTTTCCCTAAAACTCCCCGAACAGGAAGTAATCCCTAACAAAACTTTTCCACTGACTTCTTGTACGACTAATGGTTCCTATGAAAAAAATATCAATCTCCAGCACAATAACTATTTCAATTAGCAACATATTGATCTCACTTTCAAAATCCAAACAAGATTGCACTTCCACATGCACCTTAGCATCACCCCATGTGTAAAAGCAATGCCGGTGTTCTATAAAGGAGTGGACCCCTTCGAGCTGTGTGCCCCTTTCACTCAGCGCATGTGTATTAATGGTGCACATGCGCACAATACGCCCCACCACGCCCACCATCAGTCCGTGTACCCCTAATGGTTCTCATTTCATTTGCGCATGATCTATTCGAACATAACGGTCACGAGGAGTCAGCGGGACCGTGGGGGCATTGTGCGCTCTGTCTTTTTTGTAGATAGGGTCACGTGTGTAGTGACGTATGTACTGGATGGGTGTGGTGTGGGTGTATACCAGCCATGAGGGATTTCTTAGTTCCAGGTCTAGTTGTCAGATTGGCACACTCCCTCATGGCTCGTATACACCCACACCACACCCATCCAGCGCATTCGTCACTACACACGTGACCCTATGTATAAAAAAGACGAAAAGCATGTGTTGTACGCCATTTTAGAATTGTTCTCAAGCAACCGAACAAGGGGCCCACTACTACATGTGTGGCCTCTTTGGTCACTGAGTTAGTGGTGCCCGAAGCACTGAGCGGGTGAAGAACCTGCGATGATGCTGATGGGAGCACGAGTATGCCGTTAGCCATAGAGATATCAAGACTCGGCACCATATATGAGACTTCTTTGTTGGAGACCGGGACTACATCATGTAGAAGGTGTCTTTTCCACCAAAAGGTGAGCAGTGAGACTTGACTACGCATCAGAGGGAGTCAGGCTTGTAGCAGACTAGATACAAAAATGTGACTTAGCGTTTTAGACAAACGCACTCCTATATAGTGTATTTATTTACATGTATACATTTTTTTCCCAATAGCAGGAACGTTTTTATAATCGCTGAAATGTCCGGAATACAACCAATGCAAACAGTTCATAGAAATGTGAGAAGGAACGTGTACAAAAGCGCGATGTTATCTAACTCCAAATTAATATAGTAACAATTACCAATCATAACATCTTTCTTTTATTATCTTTTAGATGTAGAGGTTCAGGATGGATTATGTCCGGCACGTGGTGAAAAACACAGGTGACAAAAAGGTGAGATGCGAGTATTGTTTTCAATCACTCTCTTTCCTCTCTCGTTTCATAAAAAAATTACACACAATGTTAACTTCATTTTTATCTTTCAGGTTGTGTTTTACAAAATGACGAAACCCCCCCAAAAGAAACTTACAAAGCTCTACGTTCGTGTATTCTGCGATGATGCGTGGCCATGGTAACAAGGACTGAGAAGCCTGCTTCGTCACGTAATGCTCCCTGTTTGAATGACGGCAATGGCACAAGGTGAGCAAAGAAGCTTGTTTCGGAAAGAACGACAAGTTATCTGTGAAAGGAGAGAATGTGTAGTATGCAGCAGGTGTGCAACACCCATTGGGCTAACGGGGTTTCAGCTAGGATGAGATAGCTTCCTGGGCCCACACACAGTCGCACCCCAGTACTTCACAGGTCTTTTAAAGACCTTTTGCTTTTTAATGAGGCTTTGATGTCCCCCAGCCCCGCTTACAGCCCCTGCAGCTCCACTCTTCTTTTTCCTTGAAGTTATGCCCCCCTGACATTTTTTCTAGTCCCCCCGATATTTTTGACTGTGGTTGTGCCTCTGGCTTCAAGCACCACCCCCATTGTGTGTGTCTCTCCCACGTTTTAATGTCCTTTTTTTCTCTCTTTCTCTTTCTTACTCTCTCACATCGTTTCTCTTTCTTTTTCAAGTTTTGGACGCTGCTGTCTCCAGTCTGCTGTATAGAACCTTATCTGAGTTGAAGTGGTGAGCTCTCTTGCTTACAGTGAAGGCTGCTTCGACACGTAGAGCACCCTCTTTGAATCACGCCAATGGCACTAGGTGAGCAAAGAATTTGTTTTTGAAACAACAACAAATTATTTGTGAAAGGAGAGAATGGGTAGTGTGTAGCAGCTAGACTGTGTAGAAATGTATAATTACCTCCGAGCAGTGACAACAGAGAGGTTACAACAGTCTGAGAAACAGAACTACAAGCTTTTTGCGCCACTTTTGTGTCACTTTTAACATGGGAAAAGTGGCGCAAGGAGCTTGTAAATCTGTGTCTGACTTTTCAATAAAAACTCTAAACTCCAGACTCTGCGAGTTAATGGGGTGCAATAGTCTAGGTACGCAATTTTAAGAACTTACATTAAAATTCACTTTTGTCAGGAGTTTCGCAACTCAGTTTACGGTGAATAATCAAATGTCCTTTTCTTTGCTTCACCAAACATCCTTCAGAACCATTCATGGCATATATACCATTATTGATGTTTTCTGTAATATTCCGTTTAAAAATATAGTTTTGCAGCACTTCATAGAGACAAATGTTCTTAAGATGATTACTTCTATTTGGATAATATGTATCCAACATATTTGTTTTCACAATATCTGTACTTTTTGGCCCTTTCTCAGGTAAATATTCAATTTTTTGTACAGATTTAAGTACTCGATTTCATGTTGCAGCAAGATCTAGACTCACCCAAAATCAAATCAAAAACTTTATTCGGAAACATGTAAATCATGTCCATAAAAGTACATACATACAATACATATTAAAAGAAAATACACTTTAACAATCGCAATCAGCTACAAATACAGTAAGATACATATAACAATCAAATGACACACTTAAAAGTTTTCCAATAAATAAAATGTAATAAGAAATTTGATAAATGTTTTTAAAAAAATCATGCTTTTCCTATAGCTGATGGCCCTAAGTAAATAACTAGCCGTACAAAAACAGATGTCAGGGTGATGCAAGTTAAAAAGTAATTTCATTGCCGCTTTAACAGTTCTTGCTCCAAATTTAATAAATAAAGGTTTTAAAAAGAATTTACGACATTCGCTATACAGGTTACATATAAGTAGAAAGTGCTCTGTGCTTTGTTCCGAAATATTGTCGCACCGACATGGACCTGTAGGGCGCATCTTAATCTCAGGGAATGCAACCAGTAGGTGGACCGTACCCATCCTCATCCTGGTGAGAACAAACCGGTGTTGCCCTTTGGTCACCTGGATGAGGTAAGGGTGTAGGCCCACAAATTTGTTCAAATGGTTATAACGTATACAGGTGGAAAGTTTAAGATCATCCGTAGCTCGTCTTTCTGCACAATGATTTAAGAAAATTGATTTCAGACTCTCCTTAGAGAGATCCGAGGCAGAACAGTGATCTAATGTAACGTTAAGCCCAAATACACTAAAGAAAGAATCGATTGTGTATTTAATCCATGGGATTTTAAGAAAATAGTCTAGGCGTAAACAATCCTCAATGATGGCCCTATTAAATGAGGTTTCGTCTTTCATCCAGACTGAACGCCACAACATCAAAGGTCTCAACAATAATAGATCGTTTATATGGTGTAGTCCTAGTTCTTTATGGACCAAACTATTAGCAGTAGAAGTCGGGAGACACAGTAATTTTTTCAGAAACATATTCTCTTCTACCTGTAGGGATTCTACCCTAGATACCCCCCATACCCCTGCTCCGTAGAGGGCAGCCGAGAGACACCTAGCTTCAAAGATCTTAAGCATTTCTTTAGGCCTTCTACTACCTAATTTACTTGCAAATGCAAATATTCCATTGGCACTCCTGATCATTTTGTCGCGCACCACCTTGTGCTCGACATCCCAGTGACCATTTTTGGAAAAGTTAACTCCCAGGTAGCAAAAGTTTTCCACAGACTGCACCACTTGGCCGTCAATGAGATACCTATAGGGCTTTTTAATTTTTACCTTACTAGCTCCGCACTCCATCACAAATGTCTTGCTTTTATTAATGACCAGCTTTCTTTTCTCAATAAAGGCCACAAATTTATCTATCAAAAGCTGTAGACCCCGGGGAGTCCTAGAGAGCAACACAGCGTCGTCCGCATAGAGTAACACGGGGATGGTACTTGTGTTTACTCTAGGTGCGTCAGCTGGTGCCCTCTGCAAGATCGAGTCTATTTCATTAATAAACAGAGTGAAAAGCAAGGGTGCCAGTACACACCCTTGTCTAATACCTCTCCTGACCCTGAATTTATCTGTGCATTCGCCCGAAGGCCCGTACCGGACACTCGAGCTAAGCCTCTCGTATAAACGGGCCAGAAAATATATAATTTCCCTGGGTGCTCCCATTTCTAGCAAAGTAGTCCATAGTATGGCGTGATCCACCAGGTCAAAAGCGCTGCTCAAATCAGCGAAACAGAGGTAAAGTGAACCATTTTTTGCACGGGTGTATTTCCCAATCAGTAGCTCCAGATTTAGGCATTGTTCAATGCAACCTCTCCCTTTCCTGAACCCATATTGGCAGTCTGTCATTATTTGATTAGACTCTGCCCATTCTTCCAATCGGACGAGGAGTACACGGCTCATGATCTTGACCGACGAATCCAACAACGAGATTGGCCGGTAATTTTTGACGTTTCCTCGGTCCCCTTTCTTATGAATTGGAACTATTATAGATTCGGACCAGGTGCACGGAATAGTATAGCGAACAGCGGCGTTAAAAACTTTGGCTAGTACTGGCCCCCAAGTCTCAGGCGCAAATTTGTATACATCAACTGGGACACCATCGGGTCCCTGGGCCTTACCGCCCTTACTAGCCCTGATACTACTTAGGACCTCCTGTATGGTGATATCTAAGTTAAGTACTGGCCAAGAGCAACTTATCGGCAACGTTACCGTATCAGGGTTAAAAATGGCAGAAAAATGCTGTACCCATGATTCCTTACCCACGTTTGAGGTTAACATGGGAAGTTTATCATCTCTTAAAAAAGGGCTATTTACTACTGCCCAAAAAAGCGTACAATTATTCGATACAGCCGCTAGATCAAATCGCTCCCAAGCTTCCTCACGCAATTCAACTTTCCTTTGCCTAAGAGCTAAATTATAGTCAGATCTAAGCTTGACTACAACTGTTTTATCTCTAGGTTTGATGGATAATGCCTTTTTTAGTGTCTTCAATGCCACAGTGCATGCATTGTTAAACCATCCCCTAGCTTTATTGTTGAAATTTCCAGCAGACCTAGTAAACTTACTACTAATAAAAACATTAATTTTTGTAAAATGGGAAATACAGGCCTTCATATTTGGTTTCTCGTCAATAATAGATGTAATATCATTTAGACAGCAGGAGATAATGCAATTAGAAGTTACTTCAGCCTTATCCCCTGCCCACCTTATTCTGAATCCATTCGGCCTATGTACTTCAATGTTTAAAATAGGACTACTATCTGGAATTATACAAGCTTCCCAAAACCTAGTTTCAATGACAAGACAGTTGTGGTCACTAACCATGTGGTCTACAACCTTGACATCAGAACTAAAATCAGCTAATTCGGAAGACATGCAAATAAAATCAATCACAGTGTTTGCCCCTCGCCCCACAAAGGTTGGCAAACTATCACCCTTCCCGTCCTGCTCAATCTCTAAGATCTCCAAGTCATAGGCGAGTAGGAAGGAGTTCAAAGTTTCTCCATATGTATTGTGTTGGAAGTGCGTAGCTGGCTCTCCAACACGATTCAAAGTACCACACAACCTTTGGTTAGAGAGAGGGCAAACAGAAATATTAAAATCTCCAACATATATGAATTCAAAAACTGTATTGGAGGCTTTCATCAATTGTTTGATTGCGACGTCTAATTCTAAAATAACCGTATATCTGCTGGCATCAAAAACATTATTGTACATATTAATCAACAGAATGTTTTTGTCTGCCTCATCCGCTAACCATAGCAATTGGGAATTGTTGCCCACAGTAATATGTTCCTTCACCCTAATTCGCATTTTCACAGAAATCAGAGTTAGCAAACCACCTTTGGCCCTCCCTGAGGTAGTTGCCACTGCTGGTAACTCATAGGCTACAAAACCATCAAGGCCCTTAAAATTTAAACACCAGGTCTCTTGTAAACATAGGATATCAAATGTTCTAATTAGTTCTAGCCACCCTAGTACATTTAATTTAGAAACTAGTCCTGCTATATTCCAACTGGCAATAAGGCAAGTTGTTGACGCCCCCACTAAGGTATTGCAAGATGTACCCACAGACTTAGGCAGTGTACTACCAGTTGTAATTGGGGGCTGATATGAATCTACTCCTGCAACCACTGCGACAGACTCGTGTCTGACCTCTTGTCAATCGCAGTTGTTAAGACCAGACAGGGCATCAAATCTATTGTGCAATAGCAGACTTGGTACTAGGGGGGATGCCCAGCGGTTATGCATATTCAGGTTGTTAATCAAGTTGTTATCCCATCCTAATGCTGGCGTTTTTGGTAGGGTTACATTTTGCTGTTCCCCATGGAAAAATTTTAGTGTTAGGGGAACCACCGTACCTCTTCTACGCTGAGGTGGAAAAATATGTGTTAGAACATTAGGAAGTATATTGGGATGTGCAAATGTTATCGCCACGCAATCCCCTTTAAATCTTTTGGGGCGGTTCCCTATCCAGGGAACACGTTTAACTGCTTTGATATCATGCGCCAGTTGCTGTAACCCACCAGGCGCTAACCTCATATTACCAGAGAGCCAGTGAAGGGCCTTACTGCTCAGAGAGCTGGCTGACTCGATAATACCGTCATCCAACTGGGGTACATTAGCTAACACTAGTACAACAGGTGAAGCTTCCTCAATGAATTGCAGAGGGTCTGTACCGTGGACTTGTGCTTGTGGAATATTAACTATCAACGGGCACCCTTCTACTGTTGTTATATTATGATTAACTTTGGGGGCCGACGTATGGGCTGGATCAGTCAACACACCAGGTATCCCTTCTCCGGCATGATTAACCTCTTCTATAATATTTCTTGTTAATAGTGAAGTATTGAGACTACCTATTTCCTCCGTCAGCTTAGTTTGCATACCTCCAAGTCTTTTTACTTCCGCCTGGAGTTTATCTATTTTAGAGATCAGAGGTTTTACAATTTCGATAAGTTTACCCTCTACAACCTCAAGCAGTTTAGCAAACATTTCATCCTCTCCTTTGTTTCTTGCAGTCCCTTCCCCTGCTGCCTTTAGGGGAGCTCTCGAGGAACCTGGAGATAATGTTCTTTTCCTTTTCACTCTTGGTCTTTGACCACCCTGTTTCCGCTGATTCTTCACACAGGCACGCACAGGTCGGGGTGTGTGCTCTATCAGAGGTAAATCGTCCTCCACAGGACCAGTAACAGTGTCTGGATCTGAATCAATAACATTATCAAAGTCTACATCCAAGATAACAGGGGATACTAACGTGATCAGTGGCTGACTGTCAGACTCAATCATAGGTGAATCGTTAGTTGAGACCCTTGTTTCCACCATCACAAAAGGGCTATCCTCTGCTGACATAGGTAAGGTAGGGCTTAACCTGCGCAAATCTGGTGACTGGCTTAGCCCAAGTGATTCCCTCCTTTGTTCGTTTATTTTCTTTACAGTTTGCACAACATAGTTATCCATGGTATTAGCGGGCACAACAGCAGGTTTCTTTTTAGTCGCCATATATGTAACACGGTAAACAACAGAGCAACTATGTCTTACTTGTGGACGCGTCTCTGGTGAAACAGGGGGTCAGGCCCTGCCCCTGCCTCTTCCTGCCGATGAGGGCCGTAGAGGGCCCGCCCTTTGCCCGGCTTAGCCCCGGGCGTCCCGCGAAGCTGGCCCTGCGGCGCTTATGTGCGCCTCCCCTGGTGCCCTCGCGGTGTCACTGACGCGCGCCGCCGCGTAGGCTGCCGGGATTCGTAGTCCCGGAGCGGCGGCGCCAACAAACTGCAGGTAAGGTGACTCTCGGCGGTGGCGGCGTGGGCTGAGTCTCCTGGCAAGCTGTGGAGTATGGTGGCGTCTCTTCAGGTAAGTTAGTAAATGTCCCAGAGCTCCGCCGGCCCTGCGGCGCTTATGTGCGCCTCCCCTGGCGCCCTCGCGGTGTCACTGACGCGCGCCGCCGCGTAGGCTGCCGGGATTCGTAGTCCCGGAGCGGCGGCGCCAACAAACTGCAGGTAAGGTGACTCTCGGCGGTGGCGGCGTGGGCTGAGTCTCCTGGCAAGCTGTGGAGTATGGTGGCGTCTCTTCAGGTAAGTTAGTAAATGTGCGAACATATCCTTTCTCGTTGCTTATGACAGTTGCATTAAATACTATCGAGTGCGAGCACACGCTCCCCCCCTATACTTAATAGAGAATACAGTCCTTATCTCTGTTTCTTCGGGGTGTATGGCAGTCGATTTTGATACAACCTTCATTGGGCTTACGCTGATTTGCTCCAACCATCTTAACCGTTAATTAGGAATTATATACCTCAAAACTAATTACGTGGTATATTACATTTCTACAGTTTCATTACAAAACCATGTGATGGTCGCTCACAAAACATTTCCTGCCATTTTCTCTCTAAATGATACTTACTAGTGTGCTGATTGTAGTATGACCCTGAAGCAATGACATGTCTCGGTCATCTTTGCTTCTTTTCACCAGAGCGGGGCTTCCCTTGAAACCTGAGCCGTTGCCAGGCGGGGCGAGGCCATGTGCTTCTACTATAAGGGTAAGATGGAGCGCTAACTTCGACATGAAGATTGTCTAACTTAGCATTTTATGTTTTCTAAATTACATATCCAATGAGGTATTACTTTAAAACCACTGTTTGATAGTCAAATCTGGTTTATGGTCAAATGTGGATATATCACACATTGTCAAGTCTATATGTATGTGGTCATTTCACTTGCGTGTGTCTATGTTTCTTTTCTTCTAGTGACATACATTACGACTGCAAGTAAAGAACTCACCTAGAGAATCAGGTGACCTTTTTTCATGTTGCAGTACTATTGGGATGTAGTCACGTAGATCTTTTTCTAATTTTAACTTCACCTACACCCTTTTTTTGCAGTAGCATTTTTCTATCTTTGGTCCTGATGAAAGCAACAGATTCTTTGGTCTCTTGTGAATTGCTGAAACATGTTGACCTTGTTTACATCTATGTAGATATTTGTTAATCTACTTGTACTGCTTTTTTAACAATGGTGGAGTGAGCATAGAACAGAATAAAGCTAGTCTCATTTCATGCTCCCTCACTCATTTTTACATTTCACTCACTCATCACGTTTTCACACATAAGCACTGCAAATCAGTCACTCTCATTCCATCTTGCTGGGTAGTTGGTGACACTCAGAACCACGCAGGCCAGCACTCAGGTTTTCTGAAGGTTAAACCATCTGACCTTCAATCTAAACCAGTGATGGACCGAGCTGTGAACAGGAATCCCAAATGATGAAGGGCGGTTCCGAGTGGTGACTGATGGGTATACTGTTAATGATCACCAGTATCCATCCATGTGTCTTCACATCTAATAGATGATTTAACACTCACCTCTGTTAGTCCAATGAACCACACATAGACTTTTGTAGACCCTCTGACACTTTTGTGTTTTATGCCCTCATACATCGACACGCTTTATGGGCTAAAAGAAAATGAATCACATGAATGCCGTCCACTCTGTCCTCACATAATATGTACCATAGCGTAAGCATAATTCTAAGGTAGATTCAGTTTATGCTAGGAATTAATGTGTTACGAGCAACTCAGCTAAAAATGCTCTACATCTCTAGTGTGGCCGACGAGACTGTATGAAAATGAGGGAGCATAATAGCTAGCCATGATTCATTTAAAGTTAAGCCTTCGAATTTTTCTTTCAGTGAAGCATAATTGCTGACAACACATGTGTTTATATGTCTGTGATGGCAACAGACAGACCAAAGGTTTACTGAAGTGTCTAAAGTATCTATATATTTTTCGTCAACTTATCGCGTATTTTGTCTATCCCATAAAGACCACTTACTTAATAGGAGCTGGAGATATCCAAATTCAAATAATTGCCGCCTAAAGTGCACAGATTGTCGAGATTTCTCATAACGCTATCAATCCTTTGTGAGTCAGACATGTATGTCCTATATGGACGGCAGACAATAGGGGGAACCTTCTATTAGTTTATATTTATATATCATTTTAAAATTTATACATAGATATGCTATTTTCTACGGTATCGCTTTTTAGAAAGAATAAACAAGCTGGCACTTACTGAACATAAATCAGAAAGTTAATATGATTTATTTCCAGCCATCCCTGATTCCGTGGAGTCGCCTCGAGTCTAGACTCATATACCAGATGTCACCGCTTTCCTAAGATTAAAGCCAAATTACACGTATTAGACGTTATGTCTAAAAGTACGGCATATGGTGCCAAAAAGAGGGCCACAGCGCTCTATTATTTCTGTTACCTTAGCGGAAGTTCGTGACAATTTCAGGTGTCCCACCATGATGGTCTTGTGTGTACTGGCGAAAGAAGCAGGATACGAACCGTCTACTAGCAGGTATATGAGCTTTAAATAGCGCCTGTTTGCCCGCCAAGATGTTAATTGGCAAGCTGTAATTGACACCCTACGTAATTGCCGTTCTGACACCCCATTGGGCAGACGAAAGATATCACGTGTTATTTGGCCCTGAAGTTTAAAACTGATGACGGTTTCGGCGTACTGTGGCTGAGCGCTGAAATAAACATAGACGATAGACTGGGAATCAACCGACATCACAGTGGTAGTCGAGACTGCCTAAATAGGCGACAGACTGCAGATAGACCGAATAAAAAGGCAAAAGGGTGGCATGATAAATTATAAAAACGTCATGGAGTCTGATACATATACGTCTTTATAATATACAGCATTCTTATGTCAATTACTATGCACTATATGTGACAGTGATAGAGATTTGTTTGATTTATACTTTCAATATTTTACAGATATTGGCTTCTTTGTTGTTCTATCTCAGCTATCCATAATTTAGGTGCACACGATGAAATAAATGATCATATGTAAAGTATATAATTTCTTAGTCAGACTCTTCTCATGGGAAATTCTCTTCCGACATTTCTTTCAATTCCGTCTTTTAAAAAAAAAAAAAAATCTTTTTATTTGCAGAGTAACATGAACAAATTCCAGTCAGTACATTTCGTGTAATAGAGTCAGTCACAGCACCAGTATAATACATTGACAGTATAATGTAGAATGTGAATCGAATCAGTTTTGGAGAGCAGCATGTCACACCATATCTGCCACACCGGACCGGCGGGCCTGTGGAGGCTCACAGATGCCACCTCTGTATTTGTTCCAGCATGACCACACCTCCCCCCACTTTCGGGGGCATCCCCGTAAATATATACAGTTTTCTCCTGCAGCATGCACCAATCCACGTCTTTTTGCCATTCGGCTAGTTTTGGCGGGGCGGGCGCACCCCAGTGGCGGGCGATGTTCCTCTACGCCACCATCTGCCCCAGCGTGACCCAGAGTTTCCCTTTCGCAGGCAAGTCTGTGGGCTCCCAAATATTCAAGAGGCACCTCTTCGCCTCAAGGCGTATGTCCACCTCCCACACCTCCTGCATACATTGCACCACACGTCTCCAGTACCTCTGCACCAAAGGGCAGTCCCAAAGTATATGGAAATAGGAGCCCGTCTCACCGCAGCCTCGCCTGCAGAGTCCCTCCCCCCCACCTCCCATCGACTGTAATCTAGTGCAGGAGATGTAGACTCTATGCAGTATTTTGAGTTGTATGAGCCTAAGTCTGGCCGATATCGCCACCTCCTTAGGGGACGCAAGCGCAGTCAGCCATTCCTCGTCATCGATCTCAAGCCCGTCGGCCACCCACTTCTCTTTAAGGGACATGAGTGGGTCAGGGGGATTATTTATCAGTTTTTTGTACGTGAGGGAGATGGCGTGTTCTGGCATATGGCCGTCAAGCAGCCTGTCCTCGAGTGGGGCGGCCTGTGGGGGTTTCGTTCCCGGTGGTATGTTAGATTGGAGGGAGTGTCTGATTTGCATGTATCTGAAATATTCAGTGTGTGCCAAGTCGTAAGTTTCTTGCAGGTAAGTAAAGGACCTGACCCCTTTGGGGCCCCACAAGTCTTTAATCTGCGAGATGCCGATAAGGTCCCAGCTATGGAACCCCTTCGTGCGTCCCAGATTGCCTAACTTCTCGGATGCCCACAAGGGAGTGGCCATGGTCAGAGTATTGGACCAACCAAGCTTACGCTGTGCCGCATGCCAAATTTGTACCGAGTGTTTTGTCGGTCCCGTCAGCTGATGTTTACCCGGTCTAGAATAGAGTGCTGCTTCATAGTTCCCACCGGGAAGTAACCACTTGTCCATCCCATAACCTGGATCATTACCGTCGCTATATGTCCCCTGGTTGATCGCAGATAGGTGAGAGGCCCAGTAGTACTTGCGGATGTCAGGAAGGGCTATCCCTCCATCGAACCATCCCAACGTGAGTTTGTGGAGCACTATTCTGGGTGCACCCGACCAGAGGAGAGCCCGCTGCGCCGCCTCTACTGCTACAAAATAGGTGTTCGGTACCAGATCTGGATAGTTTTGTAGGGCGTAGAGAAACCTGGGCAGGTCCATCATTTTGAAGAGGGCCGCCCGGCCCAGCAGGGATAGTGGAAGCTTCTGCCAAGAGCTGGAGTCATGTTGGAGCCGTCGCAGGGGCGGCAGTAGATTCCTGTCGTATAGGATAGCCTTGTCTGTGGAGACAAAAACTCCCAGGTATTTAAATCCATCCTCCGCAACGGTGAGCGGGCAGTTGCTGGGGAGCCTGGGGGGGGCTGCCGTGGAGGATATATAGAAGAGACTTGCTCCAATTGATCCGGAACCCCGAGTTCTTCCCAAAACTAGTGAGTATGTCCATTGCTGCCACAATAGACCTTCGTGGTCTGGTCAAGTATAGGAGGATATCATCGGTGTATAGGGAGATCTTGTCCTCCCATTCGTCCGCCCAGCGTATACCTTTGAGGTATACGTCCTGCCTGATCCACGCCGCGAGTGGCTCTAGGGAGAGTGCGAATAAGAGGGGGAGAGTGGGCAGCCCTGTCTAGTTCCCCTCTCCAGGGCGAAGACCTCGGAGACCTTGCCGTTGATCACCACCTGGGCTAGCAGCGCTTGACTCCGTGAACAATATCAATGTGTGACCGTAACAACCCCCAACCTCCCCCCCTCCCACCTCCCTCCCCAAACTTTCAAAACAGCATATGAAGCAATTGGCATACCTTGCAATGGACCCGTTACCCTCAATCTTCCCATCCCACCTGAAATTACCCTCCCTTCCCTTCGAACAAACCCCCCCACCCTGCTCCCTGCTCTGTAGGTTTCAAACTACCCACTACCCCAATTAGCAGAGCGCCTGTCGCCCAACCCCTCCCCGGAGAGAGTGAACCTTCCTCCCGGAGGAACTCTGTTAGTGAGAACGTGGGCCGGCCCCAACTCCAGCCGCCATTCCCATCAGCCCCAATACTATAGGTCCCTTAAGTCTACAGTGCACCTGAGGATCAGGTGCACAGTCTCGGTAGTATTGGACGGATGGGTCCGCTTCCCACACCGGTGACACTGAACATTACCCCTGTGCATGCTTTATACATTACTGTTCGACGAGGTGTGGTTCCGTAGTCTGAGTCCTCATCGTGCTGTATTGTCCTGGAGCGGGTCCCAGCGAGGACTGTTGGATCTAGAACGCCACGACCTTTGGCTCTGCGCGTCCACCGCTGATCTCCCGGCCGCAGACCCAGGGGAGGAGGCCCTGGTTTCCCTCCAGTTGTCGCGGTCCTGTTTTTCCCACGCCTCCGGCGCCATCCCGTCGAGCCACTCCTGGACCGCTGCAGGCGAAGTGAAGAATCGGGACTTGCCCCCCGAAATGATCTTAAGTTTCGCTGGGAAGAACATCATATATTTGATGCCCCGTGAAGGATCGTCGTTCTTTTTGGACTTGCAATGTGAAATCAGGAAAGAATCGGATGGTAGCCCCCTCATATTGCAGGTCTCCCTGTTGTCTGGCAGCTTGGAGGATGGCATCACGATCCCTGTATTTCAATATTTTTGCAATTATTGTTCTTGGTGGGAGGCCTGGCTTGGGTTTAGGGACCAGGACTCTGTGTGCCCGCTCAATGGTGAAAATCTTGGAGAGTCTCTTTGGCTTCAGGTGGTGTAGGATTAAGTCCTCCAGAAATAGCTCCATGCTTTGCCCCTCCGAATTTTCCGGCACACCTTTCACGCGGCTATTACTCCGCCGGGCCCTCCCTTCCTGGTCCTCGAGCTTCAGAGCCATTTGGCGGTGTTGGTGAACGAGTCCGTTTACCCGCCCCTCGAGCCAATTTTTGGAGGCCTGGAGTGCCTTGATGTCCGTCTTGTTGGCCTTGGATCTTTCCGTGGTCTTGCCGAGGTCCGTGCGCAGCAGGTTAACTTCGATGGAGATCTTGTCCATTTTGGTCTCAAGATTAGTGCCATGCGTCTGTATTGTGGTCATTATGGAGGTCAGTGAGGGTTCCGCTGGGTCCGCGGCGTCACCTCCCTTCGCTCCAGACTGCTTCGGCCCAGTCGGCACCGCATATTTATCCAGTTTGTTTGTTTGGTTCGTTGTCCCCGTCTTGGGCCTCATGTTGGGTATCGGTGCCGGCACCCGCAAGCTTTGTGCCACCAGGCCAGTCATCGACAACCGCTGTTCCTGCTTCGCCACCACTCCTTCTCTAGGGCAGATTGGTCTGTCTGCGTGGTAGGTCGTAACTGGCGCCACGTGCGCGGCCGCGGAGTCCGCACTAGGCCCCAGCCAGCCGGCCGCCGTAAAGTACAAATGCTGTGTGGGTCAGCTCAGCCCGTCATGTCTGGCCCCGAGGCAGGGGCTACCACTGTTGCAGGTGTGGGGGGCTCTCAGCTTAGCAGCGCGCTCACCCTTCCCCGAGGCAGTCCTGAACCCCGTGCGTCACCGCCGACAGCCCCGAGGCCCAGCCGTCAGGTCCCCCCGACCGGGCCGCTGCTCGCAGTTCTGGCGCACCTTGAGCTGCCGCTCCATCCGCCTCACCACCACCACCTTCAGTGCCGCCGGTTATGGCTCCTCAGCCCCCCCCGGCCTCTGGGGTGTACTCGCAGTAGAGCCGCGACGGAGGCTTCCCTCTGCCTGCAGGACTGCCCCCTCAGCGGGCCGATGGCGGCGGCGGACGAGGCTCACTCGGTACCCCCTCTGGCTTGCTTATCCTCCCTCCGTTGGGTTCGCGGGATCCCGCAGGCCACAGTCAGAACTGCGGCTCAGCGCCACCTCGCGCCCACCCGCCGGATGGTGGGCCTCGCTCCGGCCGGGTTCAGGTTGTAGGCTGCAAGCCGGGGCCTCTATTTTCCTTCTCCCCCATCCTCAGGCTCCAAGCCACAATCCCGGGGTCCGCCGCAGCTCATCCGGGCGTGGCGCTGCGTCCCCGCTGGGGCTCGGACTCCGCTCCAAGCGCAGTGCGGCAGCGCTTCACTTAAGGGAGCTGGTGCGCCGAAAGGGGTGCGCTCCAGCCAGGATCCAATGTCGGATTTTGTGGGGACAACAGCCGTCCCAGCGGAGCTCGGTTCCTAGGCGGCCATCTTCATTGGCGCCTGGCCACGCCCCCCAATTCCGTCTTTTTTGATTTTGTTATGTAGCATGTTACATATCGAGCAAGTTGAGGGTGTACTCTGAAGCAGCACATCCGTGGACACACAACATAGGCAAAAGGTGAGCTATGAGTATTTTCTCCTGTATTAACTGCTACATTTATAACTTTCTCTCACAGTTGTTTTCTCTCTCTCACTCTCTGTGACATAATTTATCTTTCTCTTTTAAAGTTATAGACACTGCTGTCTACTTTGACGTGTAGAAGCAGAGTTGAATTCAAGTTCCATATAGACAGCACTTGAACACGGGACTATAACAGAAGTGAAATGTACTAGGCACACTGCACACGTAAAATCATAGTGTTACCTTCACTTGTAATGCTTCACCATATTTAGTCACATCTACATAACTTTAAACTCTAATTTTCTTTTTTTTTTTTGCAGATTACCTATCCTACGTCTTTTGGAGTCCACATCACAATTTGTTTATAATACTGTTTTATTAAAGTTATTTTTCTATTTGTTTATTATATTATCTTTAAGTTACGTTTACAGTTATTGTTGTTTTAATAAAAGTTAATAAAAAAATAACTATACACTTGTTTTTTTTTTTTTGGGGGGTGACGGTCTACAACAAAAATAATATTTATAATTTGAAGTACTATAGTAAGATGTTTGACGGTAGGGTTGAAAAGTACTGGCTGTCCAATAAGTTATATTTTCTCTGGATGGACTACAACATAGAAAGGAAATCAAAGTAAAACAAAACAATGTGTACCACATTTACAAACCTCTTTCGACATTTTCGAGTGCAAACCTACCCCCCTACAAAATTAACTGTGTGGGCCTCAATGACGCCCCTCAAACCACGAAAATGACAACCCCACGGAGATTTCTATATTGTGTGAGGGAGGCTGCGTGGCTCACCGCCTGATGCCCTGGAGTCCGCCACGCCCAGACCCGGTTCTTGCAGTGTCCTGGGGGGAAACAGCCATTACAACGCGGTCATAACCACGCGTGACTGTCACCACAAATTCATTAGCATGCATATGGCTTTACCATGCATGCCTTTACCATGCATGCTTTTACAACTAGTATACATTTACCACGCATGATAAAGGCAAAAGCATGGTAATGGCTTTGTTCTGACGGTCACGCGTTGTAATGGCTGTGCCTTACATGCTTCAAATTAGTTTTTAGGTATGCGTGTGACCAAGTCTGATTAGATCGGAGGCCAAGGACAAACACCGTGGTGTCTGTTACAGGAAATCTCAAGGATCACTGAGAAGATAGGCGGGGGGTAACATGAAAGTAGCAGGTATAATCAAAATAACAGAGGAAAGCTACTAAAATGGCGGAGGACGGAGTATGTAATTAACGTTTGGCACCTCGGCAATATGTTTCAAATAAATATAGATAGAATATGATTATTATTATATTACAAAAGTATAGCAGCGGATGAGGCACACGACCCGGCAGAAGAAAGCGGCAAATTTAATACCTGAAATGAGGAGAGGTTTGCTTGGCGAACTTGAAGAAAAACAAACAAGCGTGGGCTTGGAAACAAGGTTGCGCATGCGTAAAGAGTACAACTGGTGCATACAAAAACCCACAAAGTTTTACATACTATCATAGAAATATAGCTCTTTTTTTGACCAGTAAAGTTAGTTCTGAAAAGAACTGTTTTTTATGAGCCCCAAAGCCCCCATGGTCCCAGTCGGCTCCCCGTGTCCTTCGGGAGCCGGCATTGCTTGTCGTCACCCCGGGCACTGCAGAAGGCGGCACTGTAGGCACCCCAGGACACTGCAGAAGCCAGCCCTGAAAGGTGGTGGTCCCCAGGGCCATCAAAGGCTCCAGGAAGGGACCGCGCAGCCCCCCTCCCAACATTCAAAAGCCCCGAGGGGTGGTAGTCCCCAGGGCTGGGTGGTCCATCTCCCCTATTTTCTATATAAGAGCCCTGGGGAGGTGGCGGTTCTCCGGGGCGTGTGTGGGGGGCTTGAAACCCCCCACACAGTTTTTTTTAAATAAAAAGAGGCCCCAGGGACTGGTGGTCCCCGGGGCTATATAGTTAAAGCCCCGGGGGATGGCGATCCCATTATGAAAAAAAAATTGCCCCCTATATTTGAACCCCCTGGGGGCTTATTAACAATAAAGCGGTCTTTTTTTCCCCAAAACGTGTACCATACGCGTACCACGCGATTTAAAAAAAAAATTGGGGAGCCTAACTATCCATGTGGGACCCCCTGAGCAGGCCTAGAGGGTCAGGGTGTTTCTACCCTGCCCCCTTTCCTTACTTTTTCAACTTTGTTTTACTGTTTTCTTGTGTCTCGGTTCTACCGAGGCACAAGATGGCTGCCAACACTTCCTGGTTTGGAGTGTTGACAGACAGTTGACATCCAATCAACATGCAGCTCGTGCTCATAATTGTACGGAATTCCGTACGCTTACAGTACTTCGTCTCTAGATATCACTATGATTTTACTTTTGATTTTCTCAGGAACTACTGAACAGATTTACACCATTTAACAAAAAGCACAATCTGCCGAACCGAACTCTACCTCTCTGCCAAATGTGGTGTAATTCCGTTCAGCCGCTTGGGCTGTAGCCCTGGCTAAAAGTCCCTATGGAAAATTGCATGGGGAAAACACGTTTTGGGACCCCCCTTTTTTCTCGGCGCCCACTTAACGAATCACACCCAAACTTTCAGGGAAGGAGCGGAACAGGCCATTTTCTTGGAGAAATTCGCGAAGATTCGTCCACCGGCGCCAAAGGTATTCCAAATAGAATGTTGTGGATTTCCTATGGAAACTAGGTCCTAACTATAACTACCTACTGGTGACCGCCAGTAGGTAATATATATATATATATATATATATATATATATATATATATATATATATATATATATATATATATATATATATATATATATATATATATATATATATATATATATATATATATATATATATATATATATATATTCACTGAAAAAACCATAGGTTACAGACCATATATAGTTAGGAATTAGCATTTACAAAACCTTATTTTACTCACACAAAACCATTGAAATATATAGTTAGTTGCACTAACTATATATCGCGCACCCGCAATCCACTGCTGATCATGTCACATATTACATCATTCATGACATGGTCAGTGACATCACTGATGACATCACTGATGACATCTCAAATGACATCACTGATTCTTCTTTTAAAGGAAAAATATATTTTATATGTATTTAATATAATTTTTTTATGTATATACATTTTTTGAGGGAACGAATTTATCAACTATAATGCTGAAGAAGAGTGTGGGGGAAAAAAACGAAGAGGAGGACTAAGAGGAAAGAACAATCAGTTCACAAATACAATTGCTTTAAAGCATGAAGTGCTTTTCCACACATTTACATTTATATAACCCATATTAGAACATACAAAATATCTACAGAAGAGACCGTGTACATTGAATGGTACCTACATGTTGGTACTTACATCACCCACACAACACAATAGCTCTATTCAGAGCTACCCTACCTCAAAGCACTCTAAAATATTATTTTACTATTTCCCTTGGTTTTCCCCTTGTTACGCTTTCCGGAACGCTACACGGTGCGCGGACCGGGCACATATATGGGCCTCCTCAGCCACCCTCAGAAAACCTATGGGGTCAGGATATGTCTCCCGTGCCCCCTTATACCCATTCCCAACATTGTTTATCCTCCATCTTGTGACCAAATTCGTCCGAAACACAAGATGGCGGACTCCCGTTACGCTACCGGTGAGCTACCCGGTTCGCGTACCGGGTAGCGCTTCCACCGCGGAAAAAAAAAAAAAAATACTTTTATTTTTTTGCCCCACGGGGCCCTTTAATAGCCCCCACATCAATCCTAGGGGGTCAGGAGGGGTCTACCTTGCCCCCTTTCATTCATTTCCCCCTTCGTTTATTTCCACCTCTTGTCTCTCGATCCTACCGAGAGACAAGATGGCGGCCGCTCCGGACTGTTTAGAATGTTGACAGTCACCGGAGAGCCAATCCGCTTCTCCTCGCGAAGTTCCGTTACGCGTCTGGTACGCGAACCGGGGCGCTAACCGGGACGCTGTCACAGATATATATATTTTTTTTAACGTTAATTTCTCATAATCCACTGGAGCACATATCTTGAGACCTAGCAAAGGCACATCGGGCAAACAGTCTCTACAATTTTGCCAATTTTCATAGAAATCCATTCAGCCGTTCGAGCTAAAAGTGAGTCCAACCGCCCTATGGAAAACTCAATGTTAAAAACATGTTTTGGGACCCCCCTTTTTTCTCGGCCCCCGCTTGACGAAACCCCCCCAAACTTTTAGGGGACGCTCAGAAACAAAATGTGCCATTTTCCTGAAAATTTCAGCCAATTCCGACCATCAACGCCAAAGTTATTCAACATAGAATTTTCAGAAATCCCTATTCAAAAAAATCCTAACTATATATACCTACTGGCGACCGCCAGTAGGTAATATATATATATATATATATATATATATATATATATATATATATATATATATATATATATATATATATATAGATATAGATATATATTTATATATATATATATCTATATATATATATATATATATATATATATATATGTATATATATATAACATTTCTATGGCAAAATGAAACCCCTCATCTTGTTCCTTTTCAAATTAAATGTATTAAGTGTTACCACTTTATTCCAATCAAGATGACTTCAGGTGTGCCATACTTTTGTCATAAGTAAGACTGTTAGCGTTCTAGTTGTTCTTTAGAACACTCTGGGACATTCTGTCATTGGGCTATAGTTGGGCTACATCTGGCTGATATTTGGGCTACATTTGGGCTCTTTTGTCTCTGGTGGCCATTTTGGGAGACTGCATATCAGAATTTTTTTAATGAAATATAAGAGGATTTGAGAAGTCACTCAAAATGTGCCCTAATTTTTCTTTCTTCAGCACTAATCATAATTTCTATGGCAAAATGAACCCCCTCATTTTGTTCCTTTGCAAATTAAATGTTTTAAGTGTTAACACTTTATTCCAATCAAGATGACTTCAGGTGTGCCATACTTTTGTCATAAGTAAGACTGTTAGCGCTGTAGTGGTTCTTTAGAACACTCTGGGACATTCTGTCACTGGGCTATAGTTGGGCTACATCTGGCTGATATTTGGGCTACATTTGTTTTTTTTGTCTCTGGTGGCCATCTTTGGGCTACATTGGGCTACATTGGGCTACATTTGGGCTCCAACATATATATAGCCCAATGTAGCCCAATATATATTTTTCAAAGTAAATTTTCGTAAAAACCACTGGAGCATATATCTTGAGACATAGCAAAGGCACATCGGGCTACCAGTCCCTACAATTTTGCCACGTTTTGTGGAAATCCATTCAGCCGTTTGAGCTAAAAGTGAGTCCCACCGCCCTATGGAAAACTCAATGTTAAAAACACGTTTTGGGACCCCCCTTTTTTCTCGGCCCCCGCTTGACGAAACCCCCCAAACTTCCAGGGGACGCTCGGAAACAAATTGTGCCATTTTCCTGAAAATTTCAGCCAATTCCGTCCATCAACGCCAAAGTTATTCAACATAGAATTTTCAGAAATCCCTATTCAAAAAAATCCTAACTATATATACCTACTGGCGACCGCCAGTAGGTAATATATATATATATATATATATATATATATATATATATATATATATATATATATATATATATTCTATTTGAATTACTTTATTCAATATATTTATATAATAAAAGTACATATATTCCAAACCTAAAATCGCTTTTAAAATGATGTATCCAATTCACAAATATAAAAGACAATAAAAGTATTATATACAATTTTAAAAACCTGATAGCAGGAATTAAAATGCAACCGCAGTGGTATACATATGGACTTTCAATGCAGGCAAAATCTAGGCTTTGCTTGTGTTTATCAGCATAGTACGTGTGAGCCAGGCACTTGCTAAATATTTTGCAACCCCACATACAATAAACAGCGATGTTGTGTCTGATGAGATGATGCGTAGGGAAACCCTATAGTCACTAACTCCCAGCTCCCTGCATACTGGTTTTAACCATCTTGATCTAGCCCTCTTGTATGCTTTACAGGTGAACAAAAAGTGCGGTAAGGATTCAGTCACATATATTCTATAAGAGCAACACACTGCAATTGCAGCATGAAAACAGGCCACTGCAAACATGCTCAGTAATTTCTTTATTTGAGTCAAAGATAGGCAGGCAGGCATTACGCGTTTCGACTCGGATGAGTCTTCATCATATGCCACTGTGTTCAGCCCGGCCCCTGCTCCTGACTAAAGGGTGCGTCGTCGTATCGGACCACACAAGAAAAAAGGTCTGTTTTACATAGCCATTCACCTTTTTCAAAGCATGACGATGCCGAGTCTAGATGCTCAAATGTTTTATTTGCCAGCCACCATTGAACACATTTTGGCTGCGTAGCAGCCTTGTTCACCAATGCCGAGGCAAGGTTTTCAGCCAACCTATAAACATGTCTTAGCATGTGTCATGTGAGAACTACTGTGTAGCCAATACTGAAGATAGATTGGTAGTGTTCATTGCATTACCCTTAGTACATTTACAAATCATGGTGATTTTCAATTCATTTGTGTACTAACAGTTAAATAGTGATACAATGCTTGCACTAAATAAATACCTTTAATGACAATTCATAAGTTAATATTTTTTTACTTCGATTTTCAAATAGATTATATTTACATCAACAGGCATTGTTATAACATTTTCAATCCATTGATTCATTTTCAAACTGTTTTTATACAACCATTAAACAATGGAACCTGTCGATGATATTGAAGATCAAACAATTTGTTTGATCTTATTGGCATTAAATTCCTGCATTTTATTCTTTTCTAATTAAGCCCAAGTGGGCAATTGCATTTTTAGTACATTGTATTATATTTAAAGCAATGTCCATCTCGAAAGTGCAAAGTGGAAATGTGGATTAAAGTCAAAACAGATAACAATAATAAGAAAATAACTTATAAACATAATATATACATATAGTGACGGAAATAATTTAATTGCTAAACATGACCAAGTCGTCCTCGGAGGTAAAAGAGTGGGAGGAAGCTGCTCTATCAATTTTTGATGATTGTATCACTAGCATTAATGGAACTTCCATGAAAGTAACACATTTTGAGAAATCAACTGATGTGACAACACATTTAAAAAAATTCGAAAAACGTATGGGCACTGAGTTATTGAAGTGGTGGGAATCTAAATCTCTGCAAAGATACTTAGAAGTCAAGCGGGTACCAAGAGGATTGAGAATCATGGTAGCACCCAGTTATGAAGAACCCAACCCGAACATGCTCAGGGAGTGGGCAGAAAACAATAATAAATCATCAAGGAGACTGTTAGCAATCCTGATAAAGTAAGCAGATATAGATTGCCAAAATATCATGGAAGAAATAAAGAACATATTTGAAATTCTGGACAAAGAGTCCGATCAAGAACAGATCAATAAATATAAAGTTGTAATGAAAGAACAATTGCGTAAATGAGAACAATCAATCAAAGAAAGGAAACTACATACATTTTTATGCGATAAACTTGACTATGACAAGGGACAAATATTTACTTTTGCCCAAAAATGTGATGCTCTATGTAGGCAAAAATTTGCAGTGATGAGCAAGCCTGCTCAGGAAATACACTCAGAACTGACTAGCCTACTCAGTTCAGAAATAGACACTGATACGGATGAAGGCCAAAGCGGACAGGCCACAGGCCCAGTACCATCCGTCATAAAAGTGTTGGATTTTTATCAACAAGAGAGAAGATTCAATTTGCGACCGAGATTGCAAGCATCAAATCAAAAGCTGCTAAGAGGAAGAAGCAGAGCAGCAAGAGGAGGAAAGGCGCAAAACAAAGAAGACTCAGTAGAGGAAAAGAAATGGAACAAGAAATAGGAGTTGATAATGAAACCTCCATTATCAACTTAAAGAATATTGTTCTCTTTTTTTTTTTCTTATTGAATATCTGGTGCATAAAAAAGATCAGTAAAAAACACAACTATTCGAATTAAGCAGCAATAGATCATGAATATAATACACTTAATATTAAATACCTATAGATTCATAAATATACAACTATATACATCGGGTCTCATTCCACCTGCATGATTAAAAAGGCACAGCAATTTACACTCTAGCATCCCTCCATTTTTTAAGGGGAGCCAAATATTCAGTCCCAACTCCCTCATCTTTCTGCCCCTTCGGGAGTATAGAGATGCTTCGATGTTATGGATGCCTAACAGCCTTGACAACCACATCTGGAATGAGGGCGCCGAGGAGTCCTTCCAACCAGCAGCCAGTAGAATTTTTTAAACTGCAACACAAATAAATACAAATGCTTCTTCCTCCTTTTTCAACTTCAGGTTAGAATCTATTCCAAATATCATCAGGACCGGGGATAGGGTAATTTTAACACCTAGCATCCCCTCCCAGAATTTTTCCATCTCCGAACCTATCTTATTCAGTGTGCTACAATCATAAAACATATGCACCAAATGTGCAGGCCCCTGGGAACACCTTGGACACCTACTGTCGTCCCTTTTCCCCCATTCAAAAAGCTTGGCAGGAGTGTATTACAACTTATATAGTGTCTTATAATGTTGTGCTCTGAGATTCGAGGAGCGAAACAGGTTACTTACCAGCTGCAATGCTTTATCGAGATCCACATTAGGGTCATCCATTTTCAGCGCCCATGAGGCCTCCACCTTATCCATACATTGTACCAATCCTAGTGCGTGCAGCCAGAACATACTCTAGAATAGAAATTTTACCTCTTTGATTTGGCGCGATTCCGAATTGCCGCTGCAGATCTACAAAAGTCAGCGGAGCAGCCCCATCCCAAAGGTCCCCTATTCTTTTGATTCCTTGGGACTCCCAAGAAGGCCACCATCTGTCACAACTCAAAAGGGGAAAAAGATTTGACTTCCAGAGAGGTGTATAGAAGTTATACTTCCGAATTTCACGTGATTTCTGAACCGCTTTCCAAACCCTCCAAACACTATCCAGTACCTTATATCTTTTTTATTGTAATATTGTCGATCTGTTTTATGCAATAGGAGGCCCACTGCTTCCTTCCCCAGCAGCAGTTTGAATATAGAAGGGGGATACATGTTTCCAAGTTGGTTTGTTCGAGGTATTCTTGGTACTATCCACAAGTATCGCCATTTGACTGAAAAGACTTGCCACTAGATAAAACCGAATATTCGGGACCCCCAATCCTCCTCTCTCTTGCAGTAAAGACAGGTATGTAAGTGATCTTCTTGTCTTCCCATACTGCCATATAAATTTTATAAAAACGGATTCAATAGACTTTAACACACTTTCCTCCACCATAAGCGGGATCGAGCGAAAAAGATATAAAACTTTCGGGAGCATAGTAATTTTTAGCACGTTGGCTCTCCCTATTATGGTCAGGTGAATGGAATCTATCCTTTTTAACTCCGTTGCCATTGAATCAACCAATGGTTCAAAATTTTCTTTAATTACCGACTCCATTATAGGGCTAATTCTGACCCCCAAATAGATTGCCGAATCAGTATATCTCCCATCTTGTTTTATAATATTATTCGAACAAATTATCTGAGTCTTATTTTCATTAAGGAGATACCCCGAGCAGTGACCAAACTCTGAAGTTATTGCCTTCAAAGCGGGCATGGCAGTATCCGGGTCAGTAGTTGTAATTGCCAAGTCATCAGCATATGCCAACAGCTTGGTTTCGAACCCGTTGCAAACCACTAAGTTAATGCCCTCACACCCCAATATTTTTCTTATTAGAGGGTCAATGTAAAGGGTGAATAAAATTGGTGAACATGAACACCCTTGGCGGGTCCCCCGGGAGATGTACATTTTGTCCGACCCGCCTCCCATTAGCTGCATTCTGGCGTATGGATCTACATACATTGCCTTGATGGCCTTTGTAATTTTAGGGCCGAAACCCCTCCGTTCCAATATCCCCCATAAATACTGCCATGTAACGCGGTCAAAAGCTTTTTCAGCGTCCAGAAGGATCATGGCGATCCGCCCCCCCGTGACAGCTTGCACATCAAACAATGTGATGGCCCTCCTTATGTGGCCCGTTATTCCTCGACCAGGGATAAACCCATGCTACCACGGATAGACCAGATCACCGATGACCCCTCTCAGCCTATTAGCCAAAACCTTAGCGTATATTTTAGTATCTGAATTTATGAGGGATATTGGACGGTACGACCCGGGCTCTTCCTTAGGTTTGCCCTTCTTGTGAAAGACAGCTATATTCGTCTCTTTCCAAGAGGTTGGGATCTCCCCTGAAAGAAATTATACCCGTAAATAGATCTAACAACACTGGGTCTATCATTGCCTGTAGGCACTTATATACTTCCGAAGGGATATTATCCGGCGCTAGTGCTTTACCAGCCACTGAATTTTGTAGAGCATTCACCACTTCACCCAATTCCAAATCCTTATCTAATACAGCTTTCTCCTGAGGAGCCAGAACATTTCCAACATCTTCAAAAGCTAAGCTGACAAGGTCTGCCCTAGCCTCTTCTTGATATAGCTTTTGATAAAAATCCTTAAAAGACCTTCTGATGTCTTCTGGCTTAGTATACTCCTGGTTGCCCACCTGAATTTTCCCTATCATATTTCTACTTACGCCCTGTCTAATCCTTAATGCTAATAACTTGCCAGCCTGCTCCCCCGTTTTGTACATTCTCCCCTTATGTATCTGATAGTCATCCGCACTTCTCTGGGCAGCAGATTTATAGATTTCCGCTTTCAGGGCAAGAATCTTACATAAGCTCTCGTTAGCTTCTTTCCCGTCTGTAATGTCTCTCACATGTTGTTCCTTCGCCTGTACTAACTGTGCCATCAGCAACTCATGCTCCTCTCAGGCTTTTTTCCTCTGGCTGGCTGAGAAGCAAATTGTCTCCCCTCTCAGCGCTGTCTTAAAGGAGTCCCATACACAATTTCGAGAGACACTATACCTGTTCAAATCAAACTAACATTGTGCCCAACTCTTGAGGTGGTCCACAAATTTTGGATCAGCTAACAGTCTCCTCTCGAACGTCCATCTATAGGGGGATTAATAGCGTTATCCCTCTCATAGACTAAAATCAGCGGGCTATGGTCAGAATTATCTTTGGCATTTTAATGATTCCTATCATTCCTGCCTCTGATGATGATATAGGAAAATAATCCAACTAAGTATATTTCTTGGTGGGGTAGAAGAAATAGGTAAAGCCCGGGTTCGATGGTTTCTTATACCCCCAAACATCCAGTAGATTATGTGAGCTAATTAAAGCGGACAAGGCTCTAAAGACCTTGGGTTTCCGTCCAGCGTATCTTACACTATTATTACTGTTCGTGAAATTGGCAGATATATTAAAATCTCCGCAGACTATCAGGGGATATGGCCAGTTCAATAGCTCTACTTCCAACTCATCAAATATATCAGGTTCGTCCTGATTGGAGCCGTAAATTGTACACAAAGTTATCCCTATTTTCAGTTCTACAATCACCCACCTGCCCAAGGAAACTGCTAAAAAGCGCTTACAGCCTCCCAGGTTAGTTTTAACCAAAATGACCACCCTCCTGACAGAAGATGTCTGTGTAGAGCACACCAATGACTCAAACCCCTTAATGTTTAACAGGTATTTCTTAGACCAGGGCAGATGCATTTCCTGAATACATATAACATCCAAATAATTTGATCCTATGTAGTGCCCTAATTTCTGCCTTTTATTACAATCGTTGAACCCCCTATATTCAAAGAACAAATCCTAAGTTTCCTCATCGTGCCTTTGTCCTGAAACTCCTGACCAATCCCTAAACAGGGACCTTCCAAATACTGACCGTACATACTTCAAATCATTGACAACATAGCACCAGATACATTTCACTTTTTCATTTTTCACCCCCCTCCTGCAACCCCCCTCACCCCGTGAAGTACCCACCACCACCCCGCTCTTACCCACCCTTCCCCCCTTGTGACCCCCCTTCCCACCACCCAGCCCCAGGTTGATTCTGCCTACTCCCCCTCAGAGCGCTCAGGCCAAGGTCTGTGCATGTGTTATGCACAATCCTAGAAGGGAGAGGGTCCTATAAACACAACCAAATCATTAGACCCTAATGCCTGGACAAAGGGAAGCAACGTTTTCCCGAAATACACCCCAACTTTTTTTTATTTTTAATGCCTCCCTTCCCCCGTTCCACATCCAAACAACCCCCCTCGCTATTACTTTGTAAACCAACAGCATATTGAGTGCTACCACCCCCCCTTCCCTCCATAACCCCTCCTCACCCCCCGACCATCACTACGAATTATACAAATTACTTGTTCAGGGAGCCCAAATACTCTTTTGCCTTAATTTCCTAAGAAAAATACAGAGTGGTTCCCTGGTTGATGATTTTTAGCTGTGCAGGATTCACCAAATATGCTTGGAAATTTTTGTCCTGGAACGGTGTCAGCAACTGCCTTAATCCCCAGCATCTTTCTACCGTTATGTGGCAGAAGTCGGGCTTACAAAAAATGAGACCCCCGCTCGTTCTCCTGGCGTCTGGCCTAGCTTTATCCAAAACAGACTGTTGCAGAAGGAAGTTCCAGAGGAAGACCAATATAACCCGTGGTTTGTCACCCTCCTTCACCGGTGTTCTCTGTTTGAAGGGTATGCAATGTGCTCTTTGGATCTCCGATACCCAGTTCCAATGGGATAGTTCCGGGAAGGCTACCGAGAAAAAATTAACTATGTAGCTCCTGGTATCGGATCCCTCCAGACCCTCCTGGATCCCAGGACTCTTAGGTTGTTTCTTCTAAGTCTGTTTTCTCTCTCTTCTAACTTCCATTGGATATCCTTAATCTGGGCATCATGAGCCTCAAGCAAAGTTACAGCATTAGCATAATCGGTTTCGGTGGCCTTCATCCTTTCTTCCAAATTTACCACTCTTTCTCCCATGTAAGAAAAAGCCTTCGAAAGCTTCCTTACTACCCTCTGCATTTTCCTCATCCCTGCCTGAGTTTTTCTACTATCTAGACGCGCCTCTTCCCTGTGAGCCAAGATAGCCTGATGAATAGTCTTGAGCATGGGGGGACCGTCAGTCTTAGGCACCGGGATAGTTTTTACAGATAGCCCTGAAAGTGGGGAATTTGCGGAGTAATCCCATGAGAGATCTTTACTTCCTCTGTTTTCCTTCCCATTTTGCACCTGCACCTCACCTCACTTTCCTCTGGGTCTGATTCCAGACTACTGCCCCCCTGCGAGGTGCTTAGTTTGTCATCCGACCACTTGGCTTCCTCTGACACGGAAAAAAAATAGACACTCGAATCCTTCTCAACTTCACCCCCACTTTTCTCTTCCATCTGCTTTTTATCTTCTAGTACATCATTAGTCTTTTGACTGCCAGCCTGCCTGGCAACCACTTGGATCTCCGAGGTCCTAATGGGATCGGGAATTAGCATATTGCACAACCTGTTTTCCTTACCACTATTGCCATTACTGCCATTACTGTCTTTGCTACCAAAGCCCACGGGTGGAGCAGTCAAGGGTGCCTTACTCAGTTTCAGATCATTCACTGTGTTTTGCTCCTGAGATGCCATACACCCCTTGTTCCCCCCATCCGCCGCACCCTGTTCCATACTTGTTAGGCTTACTCCCTCCTGAGCACTTTGAGGTATTATTCCAGCGCACCCCGGACTCACCGCATTTGCGCCTGTTTCATTCCCGACATTGTTTCCAGTAGTTCCATCATTTCCATTGTTTTCCTCCGCTTCGCGCCCGTTACCAGTCAGCTCTCTCCCTCGTTGCAACAAATCCACCACCGTAGGGCTCATCAGCCTGTTCTCCGCGGCACCACCTCCCAGGGCCCCGCCCTTTCCTCTCCGTGGCGGGTCCGGCAGCCGTAGTCTTTGATTTCGCCCGGGGGAGCTTTCACCGAGGGCGAGAACGCCCTCGCCAGGAGCCTGTTTTTCCAGGGCCGCTGACAGTGCCTCGCTCCGGGCTTTACGAGCGGCTGCTGTCATAGCTGCTTTAGAGGAAGCACCGCCTGTTGCATTCTTCGGAGCCATACTGGGATCCTCTCTCGAGATCTGGCACACCAGACGCCGCAGGTAATTCCCCACACACCGTCTCACGAGGGTGGAGACCATTCCAAGATGCATAAGTTGAAGGAGCTTACTGGAAAACAGCATTTGGTCGGGGGGTAGTAGGGGGAGTAAGTAGAAATTTAGCGAGAAGGAGGCACACGGGTCACATAAAAACGTTCAGACCGCTGCCTGCTAGTATGCTAATGTCCACCTAAGCGGCCGCCATCTTGCCCCTACGAATATTGTTCTCACTGATGAAGACAAAAGGACATTGTACCTGGTCTATCCTTCTGCCCGGAGGTAATTATGGATTATGTCCAGAAAAGAATCAATATTTTCAAGTTCACTAGAATGCTAAAGTTAAAGAAACACTTTTTGCTGTACCAGAAACGGGACCAATTGATACGGCTAATTTCATCCAGGCCACACCAAGAAGATCTAGTGGTGGAGGATATGAATTTAATACTTGAGTTGAGAGAACTAGAAAACGAAAACATAAGAGAAGACGTAACCAGGGACACAGAGACTCTAGCACAGGAGCAAGGTGTTGATATATCAGGGGTTGCAGCGACAAGTTTTAGACCCATTTCACGCTTCATCCCAGATTCAGCTAGAGCTGCAACCAATATCTACAGTGACCTAGTGATAAATGAACTCAAGAATTTACATACTTGTATTAGCAATAAAAAAAAGATTGAATCACAGAAACAAAAAGAATACTTTACCCTAGTGAATAAACCATCTCTGAATGATGACTGTATTGTGTGGAATGCCGACAAAGGAGGCAATACTGTCTTGTGGGAGAAAAGAAAATATTTATCTGAAGCCTATAAGCAATTAAACAATAGGCTAAGTTGTGTCAGAATTCCTGAAAAAGTAATAATAACAAGACATCAAAGTTACAATATTGAGTTACAGCAGTGGTATGAGCAAATTTTAATCAGCCATGATGAATATATGTTTTTGAAAATAAGCAATCCAAAAACACTAGTATTTTATTTCTTTCCAAAGGTACACAAAGATGGGGTGAATCCGCCATGGCGCCCCATTATTTCAGCCATTGGGAGTGTCATTGAGAATACCTCTAAACATGTTGATACATTTTTATGCAGTTTGGGCTAGGCTCTCCCTTCTTAAAACAGGACACAGGAGATTTCCTTCGGAGGATCTATGGTCTTCCGTGGGAAGAAGATTTTTTTATTGATCAGAATTGATGTGGCTACACTCTACACAAGCATTAAACCTGATGATGATCTGCGGGCCATAAAATATTTTTTTAGAGCGTAGGCCCTTTAGACTATGGTCATACTCAAATGCTCCTACAGATGATATAGAGGTGTCTGACTAGAAATGTCTTTCTGTTTAATGGGGAGCTCTTCCACCAAGTGTGCAGCACAGCGATGGGCACCTGCTTCGCCCCCAGCTATGCAAATTTGCATATGGGCTGGTGGGAGGAGCAGGTGATCCGCACAAAAACCCAGGACGAATGGCAGCATCATATTATGCATTGGAGTCGGTTCATCAACAATTTGTTTGTGGTGTGGAAAGAGTCTGAAAGTGAGGCCAAGGAGCTTCTTATGAGAATACAGGTTAATGATCTAAATTTAAGTTTCACGAGTAACATCAGTGATACTAGTGTACATTTCTTGGACCTTACCATATATATACAGAACAGTACGCATGAAACGAAATTGTATAGGAAGCCAACATCAGGTAACACATTGCTTCATGCAACCAGTTTCATTCCCAAAAACCTGATCAGAAGTATCCCGTGTGGGGAATGTTTAAGAGCCAGGAGAAACTGCAGAGACAAGTCTGAAACTAGTAATGAGATATCTTGTTTGAAACATAGATTTAAAGCTAGAGGTAATTCAGAGGAATATATTGAATAAGTGGTTTTTTTAGCCAACAAAAAACAGAGGGAGGAAATTCTGTTCAATAGAAGTAAAACACAAGAAAAACGTCAGAAAACCAACAAAGAACAGTGTAAAATAATAACTACTTACAGTAAACAAAAAGCCAATGTCAGAAGTATTTTATATAAACACTGGCATACCATAAGAATTGACCCAATTTTTGGAAAAGTAGTACCCTGTAAACCTCCGATAACCGTCAAGTGAACAAGATCATTAAAACAAGCACTTGTCAGAAACACCATAAAAGACACTAAAACCAAAACAAAGCCAAAACTAGCATGGTTAAGCAGGGAACAGGGATTTTTAAAATGTCTGCAATATAAAGCCTGCCTGCATGGAAAAAATACTAAATCATACAAACCAGGTTTGTCTAATGTTATGAGAAAGCTTAAAGGTGAATTTAACTGTAAGACAGAGTTTGCAGTCTAATTGCTCTAGTGCCCTTGAGGCCTGTGGTACATGGGAAGCACAATTCTGGCGGTGCACAAATGCATACTTCAACATCTCAGAGCGATAAAAATGGCGGCAGAACGTACCCAGTAGCGCGCCATTTTAAAGCTTGTCACAATAATAACATAAAAGGTTTAATGTACTTTGTGATAGATGCTGTAGCATGACAGGTGGCCAGGCCCCTTTTTACTCCTCTCTGCAACGCAACTCTGTGGCGCTTACTGGAGGTACCTGGTGGGCTAGTTGGCCCCCAGGGACCCTCAGGATTCAAGGGGACGTAATCCTCCAACTTAAAACACGCCACAGGGCGCGTTTGCAGAGTGGTGCAGGGTGGGGGCGGGGCCTCCGGCGTGATGCAAGCTTTTTTTTAACAAATTTAGTGTTTTTTAGAAGGGGGACACTCTTCTTTTACTATGTTTTGGGCCCCGGGGACTCCATACCCCAGGGCCTGACCCTTTTTTTATAAGAAAAAATGGTAGGGGGATGCGTTGCCCCCCGCCAGAGGCCAATTATGGCCCAGGGGACCCCATCCCCCGGGTACTGGCCACCCTCTTTATTTATTTTATTTTTTATTAGAGAGGAGGGGGGCTGCGTGGCCCCCCTCCCAGGCCATTTGAGGCCCCGTGGACTCCATCCCCCGGGTTTTGCCTCACTGTTGGGGACCATGGGGAGAGCCCCAATGCCCCTACGGCCACCGGGCTCCCCACCTCCTGCGGGAGCCAGCATTACTTTTCCACAAGGAGAGCTGCTAGCATCCAAATCGGCTTTGGATTTCGAAAGCAAGAGCAGTAAACCTGCTCTTGCTTCTAAAATCCAAACCAGTGTTTGCTATGACAGGGCTTAAGCCGCACCGCTCTCGCCCTGCCATAACAAACAGCAATGTGCCAGGGGTGGGCACCCCGAGACACTGCAGGAGCATGCCCTGGCGGTCCCCAGGGCCTTCAAGGGCTCCAGGAGGGGGGACGCACGGCCCCCCTCCCTACCTTTACAAAGCCCCGGGGAGGTGGTGGTCCCAGGGGTTTGGGGGTCCGTAACGGACTCCTGAATTTACATAGTCCTGTGGAGGTGGTGGTCTCTGGGGCATGTGGGTGGGCTCGACCCCCCCCACAGGTTTTAATTAATAAAATAGCGCCAGGGAGGTGGCTGTCCCCGGGGCAGCATGGGAGGGATTGGGACCCCCCCATGCTTTTTTTTAACAGCTCCGGGTAGGTGGCGGTCCCCAGAGATGCGGGGAGCCGCGTGCCCCCCACGGTTGTTTGTTCAAGCCCCAGGAAGGTGGCGGTCCCCGGGGCACCGTGGGGGGGATTGGAACCCTTTCACGTATGTTTTTCTTCACAACCCCATGGAGGTGGCAGTTCCCAGGGCTGCGGGGGCCCCCGCGGGCCTCCACTAATAAACTGGCAGTGCCCTGGGGACCTGGCCTACCCGGGGACTTTTTTAAACAAAGCTTTGTTTTTAAAAAATAATTTCGGCGGGTTTTGCGACCCCCATCGCAATTTCTGCCGAAACTATTTTTTAAAAAAAAGCTTTTTTTAGCCCTGAGGCCCTTGTGGGACCCTCTGAGCAGGCCCAGGGGTCAGGGTGTTTCTACCCTGCCCCCTTTTCTTGTTTTTTAATGTTTTTCAACAGTATTCTCGTGACTCAGTACTACCGACTCACAAGATGGCTGCCAACACTTGCTGGTCTGGAGTGTTGGCAGCCAAACACAGGAAAGTTCATGCTCGTGAGGGTTCGTGAACCAACTGCTGCCCCAGATATAGAAACATTTTCTTTTTCTAATTTTTAGGAACTACTGAATGGAGTTGCACCATTTAACAAACAGGACTCTTCCTGAACCAAGTGCTCCCTTTTTGCCAAATTTGGTGTAATTCCGTTTAGCAGTTCGGGCTGTAGCTTTGTCTAAATTGTCCAAAAGAAAATAATATGGGGTAAACGTGTTTTGGGACCCCGCTTGACGAATCTCCTCGAAACTTTAAAGACAGGAGCTGACCGGAGTGGGCCACTAGTTTTGAAAATTTAGCGAAGATTTGTCAACCGGTGCCAAAGTTATTGGGGAAACAAAAAATGCTTTTCCCATGGAAACTAGGTCCTAACTATAACTACCTACTTGCAACTGCCAGTAGGTAATACATATATATATATATATATATATATATATATATATATATATATATATATATATATTCACTGAAAAAACCATAGGTTATAGACCATATATAGTTAGGAATTAGCATTTACAAAACCTTGAAAATTCACTGAAAAAACCATAGGTTATAGACCATATATAGTTAGGAATTAGCATTTAAAAAACCTTATTTTACTCACACAAAACCATTGAAATTCGCATATATAGTTAGTTGCACTAACTATATATCGCGCACCCGCAATCCACTGCTGATGATGTCACATATTACATCATTCATGACATGGTCAGTGACATTACTGATGACATCACTGATGACATCTCAAATGACATCACTGATGACATCACTGATGACATCTCAAATGACATCATTCTTGTGCTAATACGATAAACCTCTTCAGACTCTAATATAACCTTAGATACACTCAGTGTATACAGACACTCACACACTGTCACTCATCCATGGAGTTACTCACACACCTAGTCAGTCATGCAAAGAATCAATCACACCTCCATTTCCTCAACTATACAGTTATACACACCTTACTTATTCAAACATATACTAACACATATTTACTCTCTTATACAATTGCTGATACAAGTTCACAATGATCCATACAGCCACTCACACATTCACTGGCTATTATGCACAGTTATTTATATATGTCAAATCTCATATGTACTGTGTTTTACATATGTACTTACTTTGACATGTAGCACTGAGATATCCATTCACTCACCAATGCACTCATGCACACAGTCAACCACCCATACAGCTGTTTCCACATGCACTTTTGCACCCATACATCTAGTGAATCAACTGCTCACAGATCTATGCACATAGTCATACACCTCCCAGCCACTCACACACACACTCAGTCTCCCATACAAATACTTGAGCAACCAATCAATAACCCATATACTTACTCATATAGCTACTGATCAACACATGCAGCAGTTTACAGAACAACAAACATAATGATGCACAAATTAAGACAGTTCAGTCACTAACCCATGCACTCAGAGAGACATATTTAATCACTCACTCATACAGTCAGTCATGCACCTACTAAATCCTTCATCCAGACACTTTTACATCCACTCATTCTTCAATATGTAAGACATATTTTAACTTTACAGAAACACACAGTCACTGGATGATGTCATCAGTGATGTGACCATTGATGTCAAATGAGATGTCATCAGTGATGTCATCAGTGATGTCATTTGAGATGTCATCCGTGATGTCATCAGTGATGTCACTGACCATGTCATGAATGATGTAATATGTGACATCATCAGCAGTGGATTGCGGGTGCGCGATATATAGTTAGTGCAACTAACTATATATGGAATTTCAATGGTTTTGTGTGAGTAAAATAAGGTTTTTTAAATGCTAATTCGTAACTATATATGGTCTATAACCTATGGTTTTTTCAGTGAATTTTCAAGGTTTTGTAAATGCTAATTCCTAACTATATATGGTCTATAACCTATGGTTTTTTCAGTGAATTTCAATGTTTTTTTAATAGCAAATATCAAAAGCTGTAAAATGTATTCTTCTTTAAATCCCAAAATATATTTTATATGTTTATTAATAGTTTTTTTTATTATTATTTTTTTTTGTTCGCTCCCGGTTCGCGAACCGGGACGCTTCCCGTTAGCTTAATTTGGTGCCGCGACCCGGTCCGCGAACCAGTAAACGTTCCGTTTGCGCAACTGCCGCGTTAGAAATCAACATCGTGACGTATCACGTTGTCGCGTAATACGTCTTATGACACGCCGCGTTAGCGCACCCGGAAGTGCTCCGGTACGCGAACTGAGACGCGAAGCGCAGCTCCCCGGAAGCGATTCGGGGCGCGTCGCAAAACCGCGACGTATCGCGTTGCCGCGTAATGCGTCTTATGACGCGCCGCGTTAGCGCACGCGGAAGTGCTCCGGGGCGCGAACCGAGGCGCGAAGCGCAGCGATCCGGGGCGCGTTCCGCAGCGCGTAACATAAGCGTAACAGGTCATGTGACTTGTTAATAAAACTTTTCATTGGTTCATCTCACTTTTGGTTTCCTAATGATGTAAGGCTAGGTCATGTGATCTAAAAATAACACTTTTCATTGGTTTAGAACTTTTTTTTTGTCCCAAATGATGAAAACCCCTCCTTCTTTCCTCACTCTGACTTTCATCTTTGTGAGAGGAAGACCCTTTGTGATCACTGAGCAATGGCTTCATTGGTAGCTTCAGCTGGTGTACCCCCACCACCACCACCACCTCCTCATGGGAAGAGAGGACCACCTCCACAGTTCATTAGCAACACAGAGGAGGAAGAGGATGAACAAGAGGAAGAGGAGATAGAGGGACCACAGTTTTTACAAGAGGAGCCCCGGGTTTCTCATCGTAAAACTAGTTTTATTTGGCAGTTTTTTTCAATCCCTGAAGGGCAGAAAAAAGTTAATGCTAGATATGTGACGTGCCTAATGTGTAAAGAGGACTTATCTAGAGGCACCTTAAAGAAGTATAGCTTCGGCAACTATACCATGCACCATCACATGCAGATGTGGCATCCACTAAACTACAGCCGGGCAGAGATGCGTGACCTGCAGGACAATCCAGAAACTCCTGTGGCCAGGACATCAACAGAGATATCTTTGACAGGACCAGAGGCACGGGAAACCGTGCCAAACGTTCAGGACAACTTTGTCCATATGAAGATTACATGTTTATATTGCGGTACATTACTGTCATGTGCCAATATGAGCATTAACTTAATCAACAGACCATTTGAAAATCACAAGTGCTCTAAACGCCCCAGAAAGTAAATTTTTTTTTTTGCTCCTGTTGAGCCCTTTCCAATGCCTGTTTTTTGTTTTTTCCCCTCCCAAAAAAAAAATAAAACATAAAACTGTTCAAAAAATACAAAAAAAACAAAAAATTTTCAGAAAAATAAAAAAATATATAAAACAACAAAAACATTAAAAAAAAGTTCTTTTCAGAACTACCTCCCCTTTCAAAAAAAATTGCTAGAATGTTAAGCACTCTGGCAAGCTGTATTTCTTTTGGTTCGCTTCCTGGTTCGCTCACCGGTACGCGAACAGGGAGCGAACCCAAAACATTTAAAAAAAAAAAAAAGAAGAGTAAGTATAAGGGAAGTAAACAGAGAGTAATGTTAAAATAAAGACAGCTATAGGGTCTAAACCAGATATACTGTTTAATAGATTTATTTACCGAAGAAAAGAGGGAAGAGGATATAATTGTGAAAAACAAAATAGATAAGGAAGTGAAAGAAAAAAAGGAGAGTAGAAGAATAACAAAGAAGAGTTTCTTAGTCAAGTCAAGTCAAAAAGCTTTTATTCGATATGCAAGATATCTTATAAGCACACATGCAATACAAACATTTTCAATTATACAAAAAGCATCACTTAAAGAAGTCAGTATAAAAAGCACATTTAAAAGGGATAAAAGGACATAGATTGTCCGCTGATAAATTAGCTAAACAGAATTAAATCGCTACTGACAATCTCTTGCAACGAATAAGCCAAAACTGTTTTAAAAATTTTGCAGTTCCACATACAATCAGGGGGGATGTGTCCGTGGTTAGGATACGTAGAGCTGTTAAGTGGCTACGTGTGCCCATATTTCGGCAAAGGGGCTTCAACCAAGTGCCCCTAGGCCTTGCATAATCCGGGCATTCAAACAGTACATGCGCAACGGACTCTATCTTACTTGGGCAACAGGCACAATTCGGGGACTTACGGGCCGTGGAGCTCCAGTTAGATACCAGAGCACCAAGAGGTAGAGAACCAACTCTAAATTTAAAATAAAGGGCACGATCAAGGGGAAGAGTAATTAAATCCAAATAGGGTTCAAATGCCACGATGTCTTTAACAAGTAAAAAGGCGGCAGTAGATTTACAATGGTTCGAGTTTGTAATGAGTTGCTCCGCGACCCATTTCCAGAAAAGGGCCTTTACAACATCTTTCGGCGGAGCTGAACGCGATGACCAGTAGTCTCCCAAACCAATTTTCTCCATCAGGTTTTTGGTATCCCTTAGCCATCTTATCTTTGCCCAACCCCCCAGGCTCATAATTTCCCTCAGGCCGTCAGCATAGGATTTTAACTCCTCGCCCCTCCAGATTCGGGTCCATAAAAGAAGAGGGCGAAGCAGAGCTTGATCCTTAATGCTTCTGCAGCCTGTGTCCAACAGCACAGGTACAGATGGGGTGCTCAGGGGGATGGCAATGATTGATTTCAGAAGCTTGGTCTCAGCTGTTACCAGAGTGTCCAATCGGGAGTGGCCCCACAATTCAGCCCCGTACAAGGCTGATGTCACTACCTTGGTCTTGTAAATTTCAATTACCGGGGTAAGCGATCTCCTCGGTGAGGCCCGGTACTCCCTCATAAGAGCTCCTCCTACTCTCTTATGGTTAAGGACCATTTTATCTATGTGATTTCCCCAGGACATTCTATCCGTGATCCGAATTCCGAGATAATCGAATTCGGATACTTTTTCTAGGGCAACAGAGTTAAGCATAGGTGGGCGGCCCAATTTCCGTGGGGGGTTTAGGACTAAGTATTTAGTTTTGTCCACGTTTATTATTAGCCCTTTTGCAGCACAAAACTCCTGGAAGCGCGTTAGGAGTTTCTGGAGGCCTTGGGGAGTCTTCGAGATCAAAAGCGTGTCATCCGCAAAAAGCAGGGTGGGGATCCGGACTCCTCCAAGACAGGGGGCGTCGGCTGGTTCTTGTTGGAGATATTCCACCACCCCATTTAGATAAAGTGAGAATAGGGTGGGCGCCAAGACGCAACCCTGTCTTACTCCCCTAGACACCGGTATTTTTTCAGTGACCTCTCCGTTTTTACCCCAACGAACCTGTGCATAGGTATTGGCATGGAGGCTAATGAGGAGGGACAAGATATAATCGGGCAATCCCAGTTTGTAAAGTACCCTCCATAGTTCTTCCCGGGGGACCAGGTCAAAGGCAGTCTTCAGGTCTATAAAGGCCAAGTAAAGACTACCCCTACCTAGATCCACCACCTTCCATCCCAATAGTGCCAACCTAAACACCTGCTCTATTGTCCCCATTCCTGCCCGGAAGCCTGCCTGGAAGTCTGATAGGATTTTATTTTCCTCCACCCAGTGGAGGATCCTTCCGAGAATAGCTTTACCAGCTATCTTTTGGGTGGAGTCTATCAAACTTATTGGGCGGTAGTTCCCCGGGGTTTCCCTACAGCCTTTTTTGTAAATTGGGACCACCACTGCCCCTTTCCAAGATTCTGGTACTGCTCCTCCCATCATGATGTCATTGAGGAGAGCAGCTATCACCCTTCCCCATTCTACGGGATAAGCCTTCATTAAGTCCCCCGGGAGGCCATCTGGGCCCGCTGCCTTGCGGGGAGCTACCCACCCTATGACCCCCTCAATTTCTACAGGGGTGAAGAAATCATAGGACTGAGGTTCAATTACTAGTGAGAAGTTTACCCCCATGTTCATGTCCCCGTCTGGAGGGAGGTATAACGCCCCAAAATGATTTACCCAATTTTGGGGCGGAATATTACAGGGTCTCATAGTTTCAGCGGGTTTATTCCGTGAAGCTATAAGATTCCAGAAAGCCCTTGTGTCCCTACTTTTACTCGCTAAGAGCAGGTCTTCCCAGAACTTATCTTCCCACTCCCTCCTAGCATTTTTAAGGGCTTTATTATAGGTCTTCCTTGCGACCTGAATCTCACTGGGGGATTTAAACTTTACAGCCTCCACTAATTTTGACTTATACGCCCTACATGATTGGGTATACCATCCATCAGCGGGCTTTATAGATCTTTTATTGCCCGGCTTACTAGAGTATGGGGTAAACACATTAGTCAACGCCTCTATCAGGGCGACAAACAGCCCACTCGCTCTGCCCACTCCTTCAATAGGGGACCCAAGGGTTGCCACTGCGAGGTTTAGGAGAGATGAAATTTCCCCTACCCTTGCCTCAGAGAGGACCAATTTCGCCCATTTTATTCTTCTCCCACAAGGGGAGACTTCAGACTCGTCGGGAGGAGCAGGTACCGGGGTAATATATCCCTTTTCTCTAGGGCGCCACCACTGGTCCATTTTTAGGGAAAGCGAATTATGATCGCTTTCAGTCGCAGGGACCACCAGCATGTCCCTTACATGGGGCCATAGGTGTACGTCTATCAACAAATAATCGATCCTCGAGGTGTGCCCTGGTCTATTATAAGTGTGGGCCCCCACCCTGTCCGAATTTGTCCTCCCATTTGCTGCCCGTAAGTTTAATTCGAGACACAAGGAATATAGCTGGAGCGCCACTTCTGACCACCTCCTGATCGGAGAAATTTCCAATACAGGAATCCCCCTTCTAGCATCCTCCTCATCTTGGTCAAGGGCTACGTCCGAGCCCAAGGGCTCGAAAGTACAATTCATATCTCCTGCAACCAAAGTACGCATCTTGTGAGGAGTATTTTTTAGGATGGTCTCAAGAAGAGATATTACAGGAGACTTCCGTCCACCCTTGGTCCCACGAGCATAAACATTATAAATATTTAGGACCAGTCTCCCCCTTTGGTCTGTTAAGGTGATGTTTTGAATATCCGGGCAGCCTGTGGGGAACTCCTCTACTCTACAATCTAGAGAGGCAGCAACCCAGATAAGGAGGCCACCCAAGGGACGCCCTCTCCCTGTTTCCGAGGTTTGAGCGGGGACAGAATGGGAGGAGAATCCCACCCTATGGGCCGGGGCCAAACTCCATGTCTCTTGAAAAATACACACAGAGTGCTCATCAACCCAAGCAGCAAAATCCGGTTGGGCCAACTTTCTTGCAATCCCTGCGACATTCCAGCTGAAAACCTTAAAAGCCAGGTCCGTCACAGCTGGAATGTCTCTGGGTGCAAGAGTATTCTCGTCTATGGGCCTCGCCATGGATATCTTAGGGGAGCAGGGGCCATGGATGCTAGTTTTAGTGGCTAGCGTCCCGCTAGTCAAAAGGATTTGAGAGGGCAATTCTCCTGTTGGGTACGCTCTACTCCCAAGTTCCAGTCAGTTCGAGCTTGGCGCCCACACGTGATTAGCCCTCGTGCCTCCCATTTTCCCTGCCCAGGAAACCTCCCCAATGTGTCCCAGCCCAGGGGAGATTTGGCTTTCTCCAGTTAGTTTTACAACTTGCCTAGGGTAAAAATAAGATAAGTCTACCACTTTAATCCCTGGAGCCCCCATGTTTTTAATAGGAGAACAAATGGAGGGCACTACTCTAGGGTCTTGAAAATTTATAATTATACAGTCCCCTTCCTGTGTTTTTCTCCCCTGCCCTACCCACCCAACTCTACGAACGCTTAAAATAATCCCATCTACGTCCAAGGGAATAGGCTTATATGCCTTCTCAAATCTGTTTATATTAAGGAGACTTCCTTAATTTGATTGCGGTATTAAAAGATGAAAGTACTTAGCTTATAAATTATACATCAAATTTTGTTCCTTATCTCAAAACCTAGGAATCTATGATTTTTTCTTTGAATCTGATGCAAGACAATCATTGTTGAGAATTAGTTTTAGTTAAATTGACACTTGTGAAAAACTAGGGGCAAGGATAGGTTTCCCAGGAGAAAGCTAGATATATGGATACCCCTGTCAGTCTCCTTTTCTCAAATGATAATCCTGTAACACGTAAACATGTACACTGTACATGTTTTGGTCTGTGTGTCTCATCTATCTCTCACCACATCCCTCACATACCTCGGTAATCAAGCACACTCATTTTTTTGGGGGGTCGAATAGTGGAATAATGAGCATTCTGCGTCAGTTAGTTGGGCTACTTATGTGAATCGGATGTATGCCGTTACAACGCATACTTTTACAACGCATACCTTTACAATGCATTTTTTACAACGCAACATCCTATTACAACGCATTCCTATTACCAAGGGTTGATTGCTCTAATTTGTCAATCCTCACCCCCAGGCCCTTAACCTGGGCTAAAAGAGGCCTCAGGAGACTATTTACCTTCTCTAGGATATTTTCAAGCGTTACAGGGTCAGCAAGGGCAGGAACGTTAGTAATATTGACATCTGTGCAAGTCCCCGTAGGGGAGTCCACAGCAGGCCCTTCTATGCCGCCCTCACTCTCTAACAGCCCAGCCTTTGTGATTCTCATACCTTGTCCAGTATGCCTTCTTACTCTTTGGTAAAGTGCGGCCTGCCTAACAAGCCTACCCTTTTTACGTTTTCTTGCCTTTTTACTTTTAGGACTATTGTCCTGCCTAGTTTCGGGAGATTGGATGTTGACAGAAGCACCTTCTGGGACCCCGTCTAATGAGACTAGTGTGGGGGTAGGAGATTCTGGTGAAGAAGGGACACTAATAGCATCACTAAAGGATTTAAATATTACAGTTGGATACAGGGAATTAAGGTCACCATCTTCTACAGAAACAGAGGGGATGGACGTAGCCAGATTTTCCAACCTAGTTATATTTTGCCCTATTTCCTCCAACTGGGGCGTATCTATAGTGTCTATAGTAACACCTGAAGCACCGGGTAGGGGAACAGAGTGAGCCTTCTCACTAGTCGGTGTGAGCGACTGGGCAGCAGCCCCCAATGATGATCGTCTTGAGGGGAGATAGATCTCAGATAGGCGCCGCTCGGACATCGCTATCTCCTTTTCTATCACCGCTGCTACCCTGGTAATGAAGCGGTCCATTGTTCCAATCACAGGGCTCCCAGCAGTAGATCCTCTCTCGCCTTCACTCCTGATGAGTTTGCCAGAGCGGGTAGACATGGTTTGAGGATCGGTACAGGGCCTCACCCAGGCCGTGTGATGCACCGCCTTTGAGGGGCAAGGGACGTGGCCCAGCCCGGCCTCCTACGGCCCCGGACGGCCACAGACGGTCCCGCCCTTGTCCCGGGCTTCTCCCGGCGCGCTCCCGCACGCTCCCGCGTAGCGGCTACTACGCAGGCCAAAGTACACAGGGCCTGTTTGTTGGTTGGCTGATAGGCAGGGGGGCGTGGCCAGCGGGGAGAGCAGCCCAGGTGTCACTGATTGGGCGCGCAGGGGCTCCTGGATACTGGAGTCCCTGCTTGGCACTCGCAACCCCGCTGGTCCCAACGCCTCTCTCGCGCTCCTCCCAGCACTCTCAGCAGCCTGTGCCCAACCGCCTCCTCTGCCTCAGGCGCGCTGCGGGACCCGCGGAGCGGGTCCGGCGAGTTGTTCACGGAAGCCGCCTCCGCCCAGCAGACACACCAGAGCAGGGTGCACGACGTGGATCCTGAGAGCAAAACAGCAAGTAGCAAGGGTCCCAGGTGGGTGAGGGAGGATGCCGATTTTCACTTCCTCGGCGGGGGGGCGTGGCCAGCGGGGAGAGCAGCCCAGGTGTCACTGATTGGGCGCGCAGGGGCTCCTGGATACTGGAGTCCCTGCTTGGCACTCGCAACCCCGCTGGTCCCAACGCCTCTCTCGCGCTCCTCCCAGCACTCTCAGCAGCCTGTGCCCAACCGCCTCCTCTGCCTCAGGCGCGCTGCGGGACCCGCGGAGCGGGTCCGGCGAGTTGTTCACGGAAGCCGCCTCCGCCCAGCAGACACACCAGAGCAGGGTGCACGACGTGGATCCTGAGAGCAAAACAGCAAGTAGCAAGGGTCCCAGGTGGGTGAGGGAGGATGCCGATTTTCACTTCCTCGGCGGGGGGGCGTGGCCAGCGGGGAGAGCAGCCCAGGTGTCACTGATTGGGCGCGCAGGGGCTCCTGGATACTGGAGTCCCTGCTTGGCACTCGCAACCCCGCTGGTCCCAACGCCTCTCTCGCGCTCCTCCCAGCACTCTCAGCAGCCTGTGCCCAACCGCCTCCTCTGCCTCAGGCGCGCTGCGGGACCCGCGGAGCGGGTCCGGCGAGTTGTTCACGGAAGCCGCCTCCGCCCAGCAGACACACCAGAGCAGGGTGCACGACGTGGATCCTGAGAGCAAAACAGCAAGTAGCAAGGGTCCCAGGTGGGTGAGGGAGGATGCCGATTTTCACTTCCTCGGCGGGGGGGCGTGGCCAGCGGGGAGAGCAGCCCAGGTGTCACTGATTGGGCGCGCAGGGGCTCCTGGATACTGGAGTCCCTGCTTGGCACTCGCAACCCCGCTGGTCCCAACGCCTCTCTCGCGCTCCTCCCAGCACTCTCAGCAGCCTGTGCCCAACCGCCTCCTCTGCCTCAGGCGCGCTGCGGGACCCGCGGAGCGGGTCCGGCGAGTTGTTCACGGAAGCCGCCTCCGCCCAGCAGACACACCAGAGCAGGGTGCACGACGTGGATCCTGAGAGCAAAACAGCAAGTAGCAAGGGTCCCTTAGAGAATATGAGTGAATGTTCAAAATAAGATTAAAACATGTGGAATAACAGAGAGAAAAAACAGAAAGCAGAAAAGAAGAAGTAACAGAAAAAGATTAATTGAAACAGCAAAGAAATGTAAATAACATAGGGCCATATTATCAACATAGGCAATAAAAGTTTTGCAGCTTTTATCGGCAGAAATGTGTCGCTAAAGCCGCTTTTGCGGCAGAAAACTGCCACTAAAACCACTTTTGCAGCAGTTTTCTGCCGATAAAAACAGCAATAATTTTATTGGCTGTGTTCATAATATGCCCCTTAGTGTGCTTCAACTACACAGAAAAAGCATAATGAACAAGTAGTGAAAGAGTGATCAGTCAAAGACACTAAGAGTAATAGAGATGGAGTGAGTGAACAAGAGTGAGGAACTATGAGAAGAGAGGGAGTGAGAAAAGGAGTGGAAGGAGTAGAGTAAGTAGGTAATAGAGAAAGGAATGAGGGAAGTAGCAAAGGCAGGAAACTGAGGGTTAAAGAAATGAAGCTGTGGAACTAATAGTAGGTGAATGTGATAGAAATGTAACGAAAAGAGTACAAAACATTTACCTTATAATTGTCGTTAACTTACTCACTTGTTATTTTTATACTTTCAATCTGTGAAAGAGAGAACAAACATTTGAAAAATATTAAAACATGTATTTAAAAATTAGAAAAGACAAGGGAAAAGATTGCAGGACAAACAGTTTTTCAACAACTTTGACACTTACAGAAGCTTCTGCTTCTGCAGGCCCCCTACACAGTCCTAAAGATATACATTTAAAACTAACAGTATCTTGATGCAGATGAAGTGAGGCCTATCTTGGAACATGGTGCATCTTTTGCACTGCTGTTGTCTCACAAAAGTGTCGCAAGACACTAACATTTTAAATGATTGTTTCAGGATGCCAATAAGATGTGTCCTATCCAGAGGTTTGTTTGAGGTGAGGCCTACTCAGGGTTCCAAATGAAATTTCGAGTTGTTGAAGAGAACAGAGGACATAATACATGTGAAGGTCTACCAATGAAGTAAGTCATGTCCACTTCACTCTTGAACAAACGCCAGACCTCTTCTGTGTCCGTGGACAGACTTAAAGTTCATCTGCACAATGTCATTTGTAAACTTAGGAAACACTGGTGATGTAATTGAAAAATGTGGAGTTTCTTTTCCTCATTTCACAATCACATCACCTGTGTTTCCTTTGCTAAGGTATCTCATAGTGCAGATGGAGTCTAGCGTATCAAAGAGTACACAAAAGTTGAGCAGTGTATACAACAATTTTGACATTTACAGAAGACTCAGCTTCTTATCTTGTTGGAGATGAAGTGAGGCCTGTCTTGCAACATGGTGCATCTTTTGCATCACTGCTGCATCGGTTTCATGTGGCACGGGTTTTTTACAGCATGACACATCTGCCTAGATGCATCAATTTGTAATTTTGTCGCCTCATAGCAAATCTTTTGCACCGCCACTGCGTCACAAAAGTGACGCACAGTGGCGCAAAAGAGGCATACACCTATCATAAATCTGTCCCTAACATTTTAAATGATTAATTCAGGATGACGATAAGGTGTGGCCTCTCCAGAGGTTTGTTTAAGATGAGGCCTACTCAGGGTTGCAGATCAAATGTACGCTTGTTGAAGAATACAAAGGAGATAATACATGTGAAAGCCTACCAATGAAGTAAGTCATGTCCACTTCACTCTTGAACAAAGGCCAGACCTCTTCTGTGTCCGTGGACAGACCTAAACTTCATCTGCACAATGTCATTCATAAACTTAGGAAACACAGGTGATGTAATTGAAAAACGTGCAATTTCTTTTGCTCATTTCACAATCACATCACTTGTGTTTCCTTTGCTTAGGTATCTCATTGCGCAGATGTAGTCCAGCATATGAAACAGTACCCAGAAGTGCAGCACTGCATGCAACAACTTTGACACTTACAAAAGCTTCAGCTTCTGCATGCCCCCTACACAGTGCTAATTATATACATTTTAAACTGATGGTATCTTGCTGGAGATGAACTGAAACCTATCTTGCAACATGGTGCATCTTTTACACAAAAGTGACCCACAGCGGCGCAAAAGAGGCGCACGGCCATCATAAATCTGACCCTAACATTTTAAATGATTGTTTCAAGATGCCGATAAGGTGTAACCTATCCACAGATTTGTTTCAGGTAAGTCCTACTCAGGGTTGCAGATGAAATGTAGGTTTGTTGAAGAATACAGAGGAGATAATACATATGCAGGCCTACCAACGAAGTGAGTCATGTCCACTGCACTCTTGAACAAATGTCAGACCTCCTCTGTCTCCTGGAACAGGCCTAAACCTCATCTACACAATGTGATGTGTAATGTTAGGAAACACAGGTAATATAATTGAAAAACGTGCAATTTCTTTTGCTCATTCCACAATCATATCACCTGTGTTTCCTTTGCTTAGGTATCTCATTGTGGAAATGTAGTCTATCATATGAAAGACTACGTAGAATGTGAGCACTGTATGCAACAACTTTGACACTTACAGAAGCCTCTCCTTCTCCATGCCTCATACACAGTTCTAAATGTACATCATTAATGCAAACAGTACAGAATTAATTATACATGTTAAATGGTTTATTTTTGCTGTTCTCAGAATGTATCAAATTTCACTTAAAACAGTGACTTGAAGGTATTCATCATATAACAGCGGGGAAAAAAAAACACAATCAAAATGATTGTGTTTAAAAAACCCATACAACATAACAAATCAGAATTCAGAACTCCTTAAAATTAACTTACTTTCCATGACGTCGAAGGATGTCCTATGAACAGCTTACACTCTGTTGTGCTGTTATTACTTTCAGCCCGCCACTTTCTGAAAGAAAACCTCCATCGTTTTGAAAAATATGTTACATACAATAAATGACTTCTCGCTCTCTACCACACGTTTCCACAAGGCCAAATCATGTAAGAGCCATTTATAACTCTTGGAATTCTTGTAAGCCAATCCCGTCATTTTGTATTTCCGCAACTTTCAGAATTAAAATGTTGAAGATCATTTTCACAATCCTGGACTAGTAATATCTTACCCTTCTTGCTCACTCATGTTCTACATTTCCTATGACACTGATACTGCTTACTATGAAGCAGACTTACACTACCTCTATGACTACTACAATTATTTAATTCTCTACATCACTTTTAATCACAAAGCAATATAAAACAGTAGACAGCATTGCAGACTTACATTCCCTCTACTCCATGTTTTGATTGGCTGCTTCAATTAGCTTATAAAAAGAAACAGTTTTTCTGAACTCATTCAAAGTGCAGTTATTTTTCCATGACGTCAAGTGTTATGGTAAGAAGTTATGTCTCTGTACTACACTTATCCTCAAGGCCAAATCGTGTAGGAGCCATTAGAACCTCTTGAAATTCCTCAGAGCACATCCCGAGATTCTTTCCCTAAAATTTTGGTTTTAAAAACACCAGGTAAGAAATTTTAAGGTCATACGGCAATTTTTTTTTCAAAATTAAAACAGAATCGTTGCAGAATGACCAGCCATTTCTAGACTTAAAATAAGCTGTGTAATGTCCTGATGTTATTGAAGGACCGTCATGATATATAATTGCTGCAGTTACAAAAGTCCTTCCTGATATTGACAACTGTGAAGCCACAAAATTTTTAATTAAAGTTGTCAATTTTGTTCCATCAGGCCTACATCGTTGGAACATTAAAATGACATACATATATGTTCGTATAAATAATGTTGACATCATTTCAGATTTACATTGGCTACATTCCATGTTGTGATCAGCTGCTTTTACTAGCTTATTAAAGGAGACTGATTTACTGTCTGGCAAAGTTAAATATATAAATCTTTCTGAGTCTACAATAGTAGTACTTGATACCCTACAGTTCTCGCAGTCATGCTGCCATTGATAAGAAAGCCCAAACAGGTGATCTACATCTACACCTTCAGCATGCAATACATCAAGCATATACATTAAAAACTCCTGACAATCTTGCTGAATATTTTGAGAGAATTGTGTTTGACCTGAACATCTGTCTAACAGATTTCGAATTTCAGACACACTTTCTATTTTTGTTCTATCAGTGCTACATTTCTCTAACACAGAATTTAACAAACTTCAAAATCTTTGATCAGAATTGACCACAATCTCTTCTTTTACATTTTCTAGAGAAAACAAAACATTAACCACTACATTAGCATAGCAGTTGACACCAGAACTGTTTTCAAATTGAAAACCAACAACATCTTCAACAGAATCCTTTTTGTTTCTGCTTATAATTTCAGGTTCATCGACTTTTCGTCTTTTTGCTACAACCTCCCTAGTATTGGTCACATTTCTTCGTTTCCGGCCTACCACACATTTCTCAAACAAAGGATATTGAGGCAAATGTGGCGCATACTCTCTTCTTAACCTATTGTATTCCTTAACACAATCTAGATCCGCACAAATGTTTGTGACATCACACTCAATCAAGTACAATCCCGATAAAGTTCTAACTCGTGACAATGCCACATATGCCATACCCTCCTTGAACACAGAACTGCCAATATTCACCAATGCACTGTCTACACTTAAACCTTGCGATTTATGGATTGTCACCGCATATGCCAAGCAAACAGGAAACTGCTTACGGCGAACATATAAGTCTTTTACAAGCAAAAATCTAGCAGAACAACGACCAATTAGCTGTACTTCCTTAATGCCATCAAATTTAATTTTTAAAAATTCAATTCCATCTCTATTTTTGTATTTCACAAAATCAACAACATTACCCATTGATCCATTTACCAGACCTCTTTCAACATGTAAATTCCTTTTTAAAATTATACGGCAGTTTAAGCACACATTCAGAGTCTTTTCAAAACCTGCAGTTTTAGATATAGTCTTCTCTAATGAATCCAATTTTGATTTCAAATTCTCAGACAAAATAATTGTTGATCCCATATGCTCTACTCTGTCAATAGCTTCCAGTTTCACAATCTCTTGGTTTTCTAAATGCAACATTTTATTGTTGAAGATGGCACATTCTGCAAGAGTTGGCATCAAACATATTCCAGATTTCTTCTCAGTAATTTTCTGAAAAATATTCTCAGGCACAACATCTTGTTCTGGATATAAATTTGACAGTAATCGTGCATGTAAAGCTTCTTTCCCATGCTCGGTCACTTTTCCAATTCTAACATCTTGTAGAATATTCTTGTAAACTTCATCCTTCGCCTGACGCATATTTTCATGCAGTTCAGCATAATTGAAGTTTAACCATATATTGACGTTGCCAATGCTCCCTAGGCACTTCCTGGTATCTTCATGCGTGAGCATTTTGAACACAGGTTGTCCTTTCACTGGTGTCAGCTGCAGAAGATCTCCGAAAACAATGATGTGTTTGCCACCAAATAACACATCATACTCTGTTTTGAGAACTTCTTGCATTCTCAAATGCACAAAGGCAAGCATGACATTGGAAACCATGCTTACTTCGTCAATGATAAGAAGTTTCATTTTCCTCAAGACTCTTGAAACTTCACAACAAGCATCTCCAGATAGCTTGTGATATTGTAATTTGTTGTCATGCTCCACTGGCAGCATCAGTAAACGATGTAAAGTAATCCCTTTAATGTTATGTGCTGCCAGTCCAGTTGGAGCGGTGACAACAAAAGACAGCGATGACTCAGTCCTTTCCTGCAAATAACATGAAATTGCTTTAATGAGGAAACTTTTTCCAGTTCCCGCTTCTCCACTCACATACAGTCGGACAGGCTTCAACGACGTACATGAGCACTCTTTCTTCTCATGACTTAATCCATGATCAATTTGCTTGGTAACTTCGTCATATATTTTCCTCTGCTCAACGTTGAGTTGTCTTTCCAAGTCTTCTAAGTTAACCGCATCCTCCTGAGCATGTGCCATGGCTCTTTCCACTTCATTCATGGCAGTGGCAGCTTCATTTTCGATAACAGGTCCTCCTACTGGATCCTGACTCAATGAAACAGAACTCTGACTGTCCTGAGAACTGTCTCTGGCAATCTCGGCTGCAATCGTTGCTTCCTGCTCGATTTCCGCATTCAACATTTCTACATATTTGGGAAAAGCAGGACATTCTATGGTCTCCTTGGCGGCAGTGAAAGAGTCTTCGTAACAGAGGAAATCTCCAAGCAGTTCCTCTTCTGCACGCCAAGGCTTGAAAAGTTGCAAAAGTGCTAAATAGAAAAAACTCCTTTTTTTCAGGAGATTCACCACTCAATTTTCGATGGTTTACCAAGTGGCATTTTCTTTGCTTGACCAGACATCCCTCACTTCCAATTACAGCATACACTCCTTTCTCAGTATCTTCTTTGATGTTCCTCTTGAATATGTAATTTTGTAGAACCTCATACAGACAAACATTCTCGAGGTCACTGCTTCGATTTGGATAATATGTATCCAACATGTTGGTCTTCAAAATGTCGGTACTGTTTGGCTCCTTTTCCGCCAAATACTCAATTTCCCGCACAGGTTTCAGAACTCGATTACGCGTTGCAGCAAGACCAAGACTCGCCCAAACGATACTCCTAGATTTGGCATAGAGACTTGCTGAAGACAACCGGTCAGAACATTCGTAAGCTCCGATTTCTCGATGCAACAACATCTTCAGACTGAAACTGTACAACTTCTTACTGAGGCTCTTTTCATGGGAAATGTCCTCCCACATATCCTTCAATTCTGTCTTTTCTTTTTTGGTGATGTAAGATGTCACATACCGAGCCACAGCCATACAGTTATCAGCCACAAACTGTATATCCATGTTAGCATTCCACATGGACAAAATCACTGGGTTGTAGTCGTTGATGTACTTGGACTCTTCATTCCTCTTCAAATTGTATGTGTTTTTAGGTGATTTCTTCATCACATTATGTCGCAGCGAAGACATCAAACTGTTTACTCTTCCTTTAGAAATCACCGGTCGTGGAAAGCCGAAACGACATTTGGTGTAGAACTTGTCCTTGTTTCGGAATTTACGACGACAGTACTTTCCACAACGATGGCTTTGGAAACGTAGAACTTTTTCTCTTAGGCTTTTCTTCTCCTTTGCGTTTGGAACAGCACACGTAGAATACTGTTGTATGAAACTCATCACTGAGTCTTCTGAATCTGTTCCAAATTTAGGTGCATCCTTGATCCACAGCAGCATATGTATATGAGGAGCACCTCTTGCTTGGTACTCCTTTCTCCAGAAGAAATCCAACACCTCTCCAAGAGGTGGATTCTTCTTATTCATGATGAAAGACATCATAGCTTCAAATCTATGATTGAAGTACCTGCATACATTGACTGGATCCAAAGAGCACAGTTCTCCGGGTGTCTTGAATTCGATGTTTTCAATGTTTCCATTTGCCTCTCGTAGATATTCAAGTAAGTCTTCCCAGCCATACTCGGCACAGCTCAGAGTGAGGAACCATGTGGGACTTCCTAAGTTCCTCAGCATACATTTTAAATCACCATGGCGACGGTACCAGTACTCATTAGTACCACGCTGACACGCCATGAGATTAATCAGGTGACAATCCAAAATACTGTCTTGGACATTGACTTTATCCATAAAGTCACTTGCCGAGATGTTTTGCATGTGTATACCACTTTTCAAGATGTGGTTCACTGCATATGACAGTCCAGACAGATCGCTTTCAAACAGGAGATGAAACAAATAGGGAATACATTGTCGAAACCTAGCATCTCCTGCATACAATCGCAAAGTCCGGTATTCAGAAGCAGGAATTTGATGAGGTTGCTCATCATATCTTCCTCCCTTACCTGTTGGAAAAAGCTGTGGGAAACACCGAGCTTCCAAACTTTCCTCCCAAACACTAATGGGACTCCCTTTGGCTTGTTTCATTTGAAACAACTCAATAGCATTCCCCATGACTTCCTTGGAATGCAAAGGATGAACACTATAATGTTCATATATTTCTTCACTAGTAGAGGGTTCTACTTTCTCAATTTGACCAGCACACAAATCGCTATCCTCTTCCTCACTTACTTCCTCTTCTGCAACATATACATTCTTATAATACTTATTATTTTTTTTCAAATACAATGTTGCCTTTTTGACTTTCCTAACATCCACTAAATCTTGCCATATTTTCTTATTCTTTGTCGGAACCCCATTAACTAAGATAACCAGAGGTTCCTCTTCCACTTTTTCTACTCCAATTGTGTTCATGTTTTTCTTCAAATCTAGAGGCAAATAAACAACTCTTCCCTTTAATCCTCTCTGTAAATCTGATGGAGGCAATTTCCCTGTCTTTGGCTCCATTCTTACAATAGCCTGAAAGGGATGGATACTTTGAATCAAAATAGATTCATAAGTATTTAAATCCTTCAATTCAGAAGGAATCTCAACCAATTCCAGATTATTATGAACTGCTCTAGCAGGCATCTGGTTTTGATTTAATTTGTTACAACAATAAGTACACACACGTTGATCCGATCCCAAATCAAAACAATTTTCTACCATCAAGTATGTTGTGAAATCCTTCCATTCACTATTATTTTCCCTTTCACTTTTTGCATATAAATCCACTAACTTAGTCTGATTCTTATAATAAGTGCGTCGACAACACACACAAGTGAAATTAGGCCTCTCACTTGATTTCACCTGAAACGTCGCAATTTCCCTCTGAAAATTATCTGTACTGGAAACCTGTACACTATCTTCCACATTACCCTCTTCTTCTTGGTCAATTTCAACATTCTCCTCTTTACTTCCAAAGTAACAAAACTCAATTTCTGCACAAATATTCTTCACATCTACTTCTGAACCATGCAAAAGAGCAGCGCATAATTGTTTAAGCATAATTGCTGGACTCTTAGCATAATACAACATTCTAACTAATTTCCTCACTTTATTATGATGCACTGCTAGCATCCTGAAATGATGAAAAACACTCTGGCATACTCTCCTGGAAAGACAAGCCAGTGAATGACCATGCAAACCTGTCACTTCTCTCACTCTGCAAGGATCTAATTCTTGCAACAACTTCATTTTCTGCTTCAAACTTTTCTTATTAAATGTCCGTACAAAATCACAAAGCAAATTGATGGAATCCTGTCGCACACTGCAAATACTACTACACTTCCAGGTGTACACAGGACCCTTAGGACGTCTTCCTAAAACCTCATTACCTAACACCTCTTCTGTCTCTGTTGTCACAAGTTTTTCTTTTTCAACTGGACAACCATCTTTCACTTCATAAGCTCGACCACTGGTGTCAACTGCATGCACCAAATCATTATCCTGGAAATAACTCTCCTCATTAAAAATTGCCTCACAACTTGAACTATGCATCCATTCTCAGGAAAAAACTTCACAAAAATTACTACGATTAACTATTCTCTTCCATCTACTATTTCTTTTGAAATCATAAATTGCCTTGTTTAGCTTCCTAATTCTATTGATTATCAAAATAAATAACTTACGTTTAATTTCAAATGCCTGATCAATAACTTTCTCAACTTTTTTTTTTCTCTTATAAAAACCACTTTCTGTTGACCTTTCTTAATATTTTTTAACAAATTTCGTTTACGAATGTTCCTAAACTGTTGTTTCCTTCTACTATCATGCACAGAGTTATCTCTTGCTCTAGCAGTAACATTTTTCATTGGCCTTTCCTTTCCGTTTAAATTGCTTCTCTTTTTCTGGACTGAAACATTTTCTGTAGTAATACTTTTTTTACTACAAATATTACTTATGAATGATTTCGTGCTCTTACCCGGTGCTTTCTTGGTGACTTGACAACTTTTTTTTGTAGAGGACTGCTGCAGTATTTGATACACCTGCTGTCTTTGATGTTTTGTAGCCTTTCTAATTCGAGCCTTAGTTGGCATTTTCAAATTTTGAAATGGTCTGCAGTTCAATCTGTGGTAAAATATAATAAAAAATGTTATTAACCATTATTACCAAACAGTAAATCAATAACAGTTGTCAAAAACTTAACACACTACTTGACATTTTTACATAGAATATTTTTTAGTGCTTTGCCAAATTTAGAATACACAAATAGCAGAAAAGAAATGGAATTCTTCTTCATTTACCTGTCCTGTTTTATATGTGAATCTGATCTAATTTTATGAGCATATTTTAATATTTTATTGAAGACACTACACATAACCTGTTTTTGAAGGTGTGTTTAATTTAAAATTAAACAATTTACATTTTTACTTTTCATTTATTGTAAATTTTAAAAATAAATGTTTATAGTTCCATAGGCTCAAGCAGGTCAGCTTCCCACCCTATGTCATACAATTCTGACAAATCTGCATCCTCATCATGTTCTTCTTCATCCTCAGGATTTAAATCATCCAAGGGATCTACTTCCACTGATGTTTCAATTACGAGTTCAATGATGAGGTCGAGATCAACTGATTTCTGATTGTCGCTCATGTTGATGTTGTCGTTATCTTTAAAGAAAGATAACAACAATGAGATGTTGCAGAGTAAGAGACAAATCTCAGAGATTATAATAGTAAAATTGTTTAACAAGAGTAACATTTTGCAGCTATTATTTAGCCATGTCCAGCGATGCTGAGGAGGTGAGGCCTATGTCCAAGTTTTCAGTGAACAGGACTCATCTCTTCTTAACCTTGGATAAGCCTCACCGACTCTGTATCCCCTGCTCATACTTAAATGTACAGGGGCAGATTTATGCTAAGTGGCGCATCCCCACGGATGCACCAGTTAATGTGCACCGCTGCTCTGCCAGCCATAGTGTGCCGAATTTACAATGTGGAGCACCATTGAGCAAAAACAGCACAGATGCGTCACACATCTGTGCCGCAAAAGCAGCACATTGCAGGAATCACGTCATAAGCACGACATGTCTACTGCAATGCACAGGAGGAACCCTCACATTGCATGGTGTATCACTTCTTATGCCTGTTTCAAACAGGCGTAAGGATTTGATTCAGCAATGCTATAAAGCTGACTCAGTGAAATCTTCTAAATTTCACTGTGTTAGTTTTACAGGGCTTTCTTGCAAATTAATGCATACCTTGCAACAAAACACCTATATGAAAACTGACACAGGTTTCATGTGGCACAGGACTTTACAGCATGACACATCTGCCTAGATGCATCAATTTTTAAATATGTTGCCACATAGCAAATCTTTTGCACCACCGCTGCGTCACAAAAGTGACGCACAGCGGCGCAAAAGAGGCACACGCCTATCATAAATCTGTCCCTAACATGTTAAATGATTGATTCAGGATAACAATAAGGTGTGGCCTATCCAGAGGTTTGTTTAAGGTGAGGCCTACTCAGGGTTGCAGATTAAATTTACGCTTGTTGAAGACTATAGAGGAGATAATACATGTGAAGACCTACCAATGAAGTAAGTCATGTCCACTTCACTCTTGAACAAAGGCCAGACCTCTTCTGTGTCCGTGGACAGACCTAAACCTCATCTGCACAATGTCATTCGTAAACTAAGCAAACACAGGTAATGTAATTGAAAAATGTGGAGTTTCTTTTCCTCATTTCACAATCACATCACCTGTGTTTCCTTTGCTTAGGTATCTCATAGTGCAAATGGACTCTAGCATATGAAAGAGTACACAGAAGTTGAGCAGTGTATACAACAATTTTGACATTTACAGAAGATTCAGCTTCTTATCTTGTTGGAGATGAAATGAGGCCTGTCTTGCAACATGGTGCATCTTTTCCATCACTGCTGCATCGGTTTCATGTGGCACGGGACTTTACAGCATGACACATCTGCCTAGATGCATCAATTTTTAAATATGTTGCCACATAGCAAATCTTTTGCACCACCGCTGCGTCACAAAAGTGACGCACAGCGGCGCAAAAGAGGCAAATGCCTATCATAAATCTGTCCCTAACATTTTAAATGATTAATTCAGGATGACGATAAGGTGTGGCCTATCCAGAGTTTTGTTTAAGGTGAGTCCTACTCAGGGTTGCAGATCAAATTTATGCTTGTTGAAGAATACAAAGGAGATAATACATGTGAAAGCCTAATAATGAAGTAAGTCATGTCCACTTCACTCTTGAACAAAGGCCAGACCTCTTTTGTCTCTGTGGACAGACCTAAACTTCATCTGCACAATGTCATTCGTAAACTTAGGAAACACAGGTGATGTAATTGAAAAATGTGGAGTTTCTTTTCCTCATTTCACAATCACATCACCTGTGTTTCCTTTGCTTAGGTATCTCATAGTGCAGATGGAGTGTAGCATATCAAAGAGTACACAGAAGTTGAGCAGTGTATACAACAATTTTGACATTTACAGAAGACTCAGGGGCAGATTTATGAAGGCCTTGCGCCGCCGGTGCGTCACTTTATTTGACGCAACGGCGGCGCAAACAATGCGCCCTATTTACAACGTGACGCATCTAGGAGATGCGTCACGTTGTAAAGCCCTGCGCCATAAGGAGGCGTTCCTGCGCAGGGGGGGGCGTTCCTGCGCAGGAACGCCTCCTAAAAGTTGCTGAGTGAAATCTATGAGATTTCACTCAGTCACTTTTAGGACAATGCTGCGTCAAAACCCTGCGCCTGCTTGAAGCAGGCATAGGTCTTGACGCAGCATTGTGGAGATGGGGCACCCCTGAGCCTTGCTGGAGCTGCGTCGCGCTTGTGATGCAGCTCCAGCAATGCACCACCTTTACGGCACAGATGCGTCACACATCTGTGCCGTTTTTGCCCCATGGTGCGCCGCATTGTAAATGTGGCGCACCATGGGTGGCGGAGCAGCGGCGCAGGATGACTGGCGCATCCCTGGGGATGCGCCAGTCATCATAAATCTGCCCCTAAGCTTCTTATCTTGTTGGAGATGAAGTGAGGCCTGTCTTGCAACATGGTGCATCTTTTGCATCACTGCTGCATCGGTTTCATGTGGCACGGTTTTTTACAGCATGACACATCTGCCTAGGTGCATCAATTTGTAATTTTGTCACCTCATAGCAAATCTTTTCCACCGCCACTGCGTCACAAAAGTGACGCACAGTGGCGCAAAAGAGGCATACACCTATCATAAATCTGTCCCTAACATTTTAAATGATTAATTCAGGATGACGATAAGGTGTGGCCTCTCCAGAGGTTTGTTTAAGGTGAGGCCTACTCAGAGTTGCAGATCAAATTTACGCTTGTTGAAGAATACAAAGGAGATAATACATGTGAAAGCCTACCAATGAAGTAAGTCATGTCCACTTCACTCTTGAACAAAGGCCAGACCTCTTTTGTGTCCGTGGACAGAGCTAAACTTCATCTGCACAATGTCATTCAGGTGATGTAATTGAAAAATGTGGAGTTTCTTTTCCTCATTTCACAATCACATCACCTGTGTTTCCTTTGCTTAGGTATCTCATAGTGCAGATGTAGTCCAGCATATGAAACAGTACCCAGAAGTGCAGCACTGCATGCAACAACTTTGACACTTACAAAAGCTTCAGCTTCTGCATGCCCCCTACACATTGCTAATTATATACATTTTAAACTGATGGTATCTTGCTGGAGATGAACTGAAACCTATCTTGCAACATGGTGCATCTTTTACCCAAAAGTGACCCACAGCGGCGCAAAAGAGGCACACAGCCATCATATGCATTTGAATGACGCATTTCTGGGTCACTTTTAACATGGCTATGTTAGTCAAAGAATTAAAATCTAAATTTGCCAAGCACAGATGGGGGCATATTTACAAGGACCTTGCTCCACGGGGAAAGGTCATAAGTTAAAATGGGAAAAATAAAATCAGAGAGACTCAAATGCCTTATAAATATGCCCCAAGCAACCTATGAAGCTCTAACAGTACATTTCGAGAAACTTAATATTTTTCAAAAAACGATTTTAAACACATCAACAAAATCGATGATATACCTACATTCAAGGGGAAATGACTTAAAATGGCCTAAGACACATGAAAGCGTTTTTTTAAGGCCCTTGCACCATTTCTGGGTCACTTTTAACATGGCTATGTTAGTCAAAGAATTAAAATCTAAATTTGCCAAGCACAGATGGGGGCATATTTACAAGGACCGTGCTCCACGGGGAAAGGTCTTAAATTAAAATGGAAAAAATAACATCAGAGAGACTCAAATGCCTTATAAATATGCCCCAAGCAACCTATGAAGCTCTAACAGTACATTTCAAGAAACCTAATATTTTTAAAAAAACGATTTTAAACACAGCAACAAAATCAATGATATACCTACATTCAAGGGGAAATGACTTACAATGCCCTAAGACACATGAAAGCGTTTTTTTAAGGCCCTTGCACCATTTCTGGGTCACTTTTAACATGGCTATGTTAGTCAAAGAATTAAAATCTAAATTTCCCAAGCACAGATGGGGGCATATTTACAAGGACCTTGCTCCCCGGGGAAAGGTCTTAAGTTAAAATGGGAAAAATAAAATCAGAGAGACTCAAATGCCTTATAAATATGCCCCAAGCAACCTATGAAGCTCTAACAGTACATTTCAAGAAACCTAATATTTTTCAAAAAACGATTTTAAACACATCAACAAAATCAATGATATACCTACATTCAAGGGGAAATGACTTACAATGCCCTAAGACACATGAAAGCGTTTTTTTAAGGCCCTTGCACCATTTCTGGGTCACTTTTAACATGGCTATGTTAGTCAGAGAATTAAAATCTAAATTTGCCAAGCACAGATGGGGGCATATTTACAAGGACCTTGCTCCACGGGGAAAGGTCTTAAGTTAAAATGGGAAAAATAAAATCAGAGAGACTCAAATGCCTTATAAATATGCCCCAAGCAACCTATGAAGCTCTAACAGTACATTTCAAGAAACCTAATATTTTTCAAAAAACGATTTTAAACACATCATATAAATCAATTTTATACCTACATTCATCGGGACATGACTTACAATGCCCTAAGACACATGAAAGCGTTTTTTTAAGGGTCACTTTTAACATGGCTATGTAACTCAAAGAAACAAAATCTATTTGTAAAACACTTGACACAAAGCAACATTTTAAATACACAACTTTCTTCATAATTTTCTCCCTAAACCATACTATTCTCTATCTAAATTAAATGAATCTTCTCTCACCTTAGCAAATACTTTATGAGTTTCAAAACAGTCTCAGAAACACACCAAATTGTCTTTAGCAGAGCAAAAGGTGTGCACTCCAGAGTCTGCAGCTATGAAAAGCACGTAAATGCTGTAATTCTTCACACATATCTCTCATGTCACCCAATCAAAACTCTTCCCTCACTTTTTTCAAATCAACACCCTTCCCCACTCTGGCCTCTCTGCCTTTTTTGCATAGCAACCACCTCCTGAAAGACCTCTGATGTTTGCAAGTTCACACAACAATGTTTCAATTGAACTCTGAACTCTCAGTGCACCTGCATATCCAGTGCAATCTTTCATAAAATGATTTTTTCTTGACCACTCAAATTACATCTTTCAAAGAACACATCCATGCACCCTAACTTTCTGTTTTCAGCAATCAAAATCCACCAATCACTGCTACTGCTTCCTTAACACAGAAACTCCACAGTTTTTTTCATTTTAAACTCTTATTTTTCCAAGTGCCATTTCATTGCCACACTTCATCTGACTGCAGCAGAACCTTCTCTCACCATGTTTTCTGTCTGGATTGTTGGACATAGTTACATCTACTGGGCTCAAAGGTATACTGGGAACAGAAATTTACCTAACCTCAATTTACAAGATGTGGAAATTAAGTGGTTTGGCCACAGAGGATTAAAATGTCACCAATTGATACCATTGGTGAAAACCTTTATGCATTTGCCTAAACCTGACCTGTTAATTGTGCACTGTGGAGGAAATGACTTGGGCACTTTGACTGGGGTAGGTCTGGAAATGCTTTTAAAGGACACCTTTGAGCAATTGATGGCACTTTTTCCTCAAACTGCCTTGGTATATTCAAATATATGCCAAAGACAGAAATGGAGGTGGTCGAACCAATTTTGTCCACAAATTGAGAAATCCAGGAAGCATGTAAACAAATCTGTTTCAGCTTACATGAGAGACCATGGAATGGGCTCCATGTACAACAATAACTTGCGTTACTACATGCAAGATATCTACAGAGGAGATGGAGTTCACTTCCCAGATGAAGGGAACAGAGTTTTCATTCTGAATTTAAAACTGTGCATTGGTACCTACTTATAAGTACCTAAATGTACCATAAACCCAAAAGCTCTTCTCAGAGCTACCCTACATCTGATCACTCACAATGATTATTTTACTCTAACTTTTTTCACTAATTTTCAACAAAGTACGCTCCCCGGGGCGCTACCCGGTACGCGAACCGGAAGCTAACCGCGCGAATTTTTTTTAAAAAATGTTTTTTTTTCGCACATATGGCCCTCCTCAGCCATCCTCAGAAAACCTAGGGGGTCAAAATACGTCTACCGTGTCCCCTTCTACCCATTCTGAACATTATTTGCCCTCCATCTTGTATCTTAATTCGACCGAAACACAAAATGGTGGACTCCCGTAACGCTTCAGGTTCGCGTACCGGGGCGCTCGCCAGTTCGCGTACCGGGTCGCTCCCCGGGAAGCGCACCATCAAAAAAGGTGGGAAAGTAATTTACAGAAAAGCGACTGGAGACACTTTCACCAAATATAGATTAGCTCATACTACATACCAATCCCTACCATTTTCACAAATTTGATTGAAATTCCATTTAGCCATTTAGCCTGTAGACCTCTCTAAATACCGTGAGGTAAATTACTTCTCAAAACACATCTGTAGTGTTGGAATTGACAACCAATGAAAATGTTACTTTCATTTTCAATTTTTTTTACCAGACATTTGATTGGTTATATACCTGAATATATATAAAGGAAGAGAAGGAAACACAGCCATTTTGACTACTACTTCCTGGTGTACATTTCAATAGGATTTTCACTAATAACTTCAACTTCTTTGTAAAGGTAAGTTGTTATTTTAAAAACTGAAGTATATTGTGCACTTTAAGTTAATATGGTAAACTTTTTCTGATAGTTATATACTATCCCTCTGTAGTAGTTATAGATTTAGATAGACTTCTCTGTTATAGTTATGGATGGAGTTAGGTTTCTCTTGTATAATTATGATTTTACTTACGTTAAATCACATACACTTTTTTATATTCCTACTTCCACTCTGATACTATACACTGCCCAAAGATAAATTCACTGATAAAAACTGCCTATCTAAAAGTAATCCCAACAGTGCCCTATCTGTACTAATATATTTTTTTATCCAAATTTCAGGCAACATGGAAGGTGAACAGAAAGTTTCATTTCAAATTGTCCTGCAAGAGAGCAACCAAGAAATAATTGATCCAAATTATATAGAATTTTGTGGATGAAACTTGGGACCAAGAACTACTGCAATGTGTGCAAGCAGTAGATGTCCTCCTTGAAAATGAGGACATTTTACACACTCAAACATTACAAGCTATGTTCAATGAAAATAACGACATTTTAGACAGTGAAATGTTAGACATTTTATTAAATTTTGAAACACAATCACAATAATAAATAATTGTTTAAAAAATAAATAAATGAAAAAAAAATCAACAAAACAAACAATCAATTAACATACAATATTAAAAAAGTCTATCATTCTTTAATAGATGAGGCCAAACAGTCTATCATTCTTTTTTCCTTTTAGTACGCTCCCCAGAACGCTTCCCGGTTCGCGGACCGGGCGCTCCCCACGCAAAAAAACAATTTTTTTTTTTTTTTTTTTGCCCTGCGGGGCCCTTTTAAAGCCTCTACATCAAACCTAGGGGGTCAGGGAGGATCTACTATGCCCCCTTATGGTCATTTCCCCCTTTGTTTTGGCCTCCTCTTGTCTCTCGATTCTACCGAGAGACAAGATGGCGGCCACTACGGACTGTTTGGAATGTTTACAGACACCGGAGAGCCAATCAGCTTCGCTTCGCAAAGCTCCGTAACGCGAAAAGTATGCGAACCGGAGCGCTAACCGGAGCGCTGTTACAGATATATATCTTTTTTTGAACGTTAATTTCTCAAAATCCACTGGAGCACATATATTGAGACCTAGCAAAGGCACATCGGGCTACCAGTCCCTACAATTTTGCCAAGTTTCGTGCAAATCCATTCAGCCGTTCGGGCTAAAAGTGAGGCCTACCCCCTATGGAAATTAACATGGGAAAAACGCGTTTTGGGACCCCCCTTTTTTCTCGGCCCCCCCTTGACGAACCCCCCCCAAAGTTTCAGGGGCTGCTCAGACACAAAATGTTCAATTTTCCTGAAAATTTCAGTCAATTCCGTCCACAAACGCCAAAGTTATTAGACATAGAATTTTCAAAAATCCCATAGAGAAAAAATCCTAACTATATATACCTACTGGCGACCGCCAGTAGGTAATAATTATATATATATGAAGCTCCATCACACCAGCCTGCCGCACACAAGAACGGGTGTCTGTCAAACGGGGTGTACCCGTCCATAAATCAAAGCTCCACACTCTTTCAGGTATTAAGTACCTGCAAAAGACGACAGCACTCTCTGGGGGGGTTTCCAATCGGTTTATTTGGAAAAAAGGAAACCTTGGCACATCAGACGCGTTTCGGCAGACAGCCTTTGTGGCACAATTGACAAAGGCTGTGTGCCGAAACGCGTCTGATGTGCCGAGGTTTCCTTTTTTCCAAATAAACCGATTGGAAAATCCCCCAGAGAGTGCTGTCGTCTTTTGCAGGTACTTAATACCTGAAAGAATGTGGAGCTTTGATATTACCTACTGGCGGTCGCCAGTAGGTAGTTATAGTTAGGACCTAGCTACCATAGGAAATCCGCAACATTCTATTGGGAATAACTTTGGCGCCGGTTGAGGAATTTGCGTGTCATTTTCCAAACTTTTGGCCAGCTCCGCTCTGCTCCTTCCCTGAAAGTTTCAGGAGGATTCGTGAAGTGGGGGCTGAGAAAAAAGGGGGGTCCCAAAACGTGTTTTCCCAATGTTAATTTCCATAGGACGGTCTGACAAGTCTACAGCCCGAACCGCTGAATGGAATTACGCCAAACTTGGCAAAATTGTAGGTACTGGTACGCAGATGTGCCTTTGCTATATTTGGTGAAAATTGCTCAAGTGATTTTTTTGAAAATTAACTTAAAAAACACATATATATCTATAGGCGCGCTCCGAGCGCTCACCGGTACGAGTACCGGGGAGCGCACCCGGCGTGCTACGGGAGTTCGCGAGCGGAAAGCTGATTGGCTGTCGGGTGTATGTCAACATTCTAAACAGTCCGTAGAGTATGCCATCTTGTGTCTCGGTAGAATCGAGACACAAGAGGTGAAGACAAAAAATGGGGAAATAATTAAAAGGGGGCAGGGTAGACACCCCTTGACCCCCTAGATTTTTTGAGGGGGGCCTAGAAGGACCCTGAAGGGCAAAACCCTTTTTTGTTGAAATTTTCGCACGGTAAGCGCTGGGTGCGTTCTCTGGTGCGCTCTCCGGTACGCGCACCCTGAGCACACCACGGGGAAAAATAGTGCAAGAAAATAGAGTAAACAAATAATTTAGAGTGCTTACAAGTAGGTTAGCTCTGAAAAGAGCTGTTGTGTTATGTGGGTGTTTTTTGTACCTACAAGTAGGTACCAATGCAGAGTCTCATATTCAAGAGGAAAACTCTATTCCCCTCATCTTTAAAATGAACACCATCTCTCCTATAGATGCCTTGCATGTTGTAATGCAAGTTGTTGTGGTAAATGGAACCCATACCATAGTCTTTGAGGAAAGCAGAATCAGATTTATTTACATGTTTCCTTGCTTTCTCAATCTGTGGACAAAATTGGTTGGACCAGTTCCATTTTTGCCTTTGGCATATATTAGAAAATACCAAGGCAGTTTTTGGAAAAAGTGACATCAATTGCCCAAAGATGTCCTTTAAAAGCATTTCCAGACCTACCCCAGTCAAAGTGCCTAGGTCATTTCCACCACAGTGCACAATTATAAGGTCAGGGTGTGGAAGATGCATAAAGTATTTTACCAATGGTATCAATTGGTGACATCTCAATCCTCTCTGTCCTATCCACACAATGTCCACATACTGTTGGCAGAGACAATGACAGAAATGTATTTTGCAAAAGAGTTAGGTTTCTGCTTTGCTTTGTAGTGGTCATTTAAAAGGGCCGTGCTTTGTGTGAAAAACAATTTACTATAGTATACTATGTTTTCTGGTAAAAAGGTATGCTTAGTTTATGTCAAGCTTCACTCACAGTGTGATCTTAGGCACATGATCAGAATGTTACATATAATGTACACACATGGTTCTCTTTCTGTTAGCCTCATTCTCTCTTTCCCCTTAGTCTCTCACTCCTCTTCTGTCACACTCACTCCCTATAACTCAGCTACACTCCCACACTCACCTTCTTTCAAACCTTCTCCTTTACTTTCCTTCCTGTCTCTTCCCTTCTTTTTTTCCTTCACACTTTTCCCTTTCCTTACTCTCCTTACTCCACTTTACTAACTCCTTCTATTTCTCCCTCTGTCCTCTTAGTTCTACACTCCCCTTCCGTCATTCTCTCTCTGTTAGTCTCATTCTCTCCGTCCCCTTAGTCTCTCACTCCTCTTCTGTCACACTCACTCCCTATAACTCAGCTACACTCCCACACTCACCTTCTTTCAAACCTTCTCCTTTACTTTCCTTCCTCTCTCTTCTCTTACTTCATTCCTTTACTCTTTTCCTTTCCCTTACTCTCCTTACTCCACTTCACTAACTCCTTCTCTTTCTTCCTCTGTCCTCTTAGTTCTACACTCCCCTTCCCTCATTCTCTCTCTGTTAGCCTCATTGTCTCTGTCCTCTTAGTCTCTCACTCCTCTTCTATCACGCTCACTGCCTATAACTCAGCCATACTTCCACACTCACCTTCTTTCAGACTTTGTCTTTTACTTTACTTTATCTCTCTTCCCTTCTTTCAGTCCTTTACTCTTTTCCCTTCCCTTACTCTTCTTACTCCACTTTACTAACTCATTGTTTTACTCCCTCTGTCCTCTTAGTTCTACACTCCCCTTCCCTCATTCTCTCTCTGTTAGCCTCATTCTCTCCGTCTCCTTAGTTTCTCACTCCTCTTCTGTCACGCTCACACCCTATAATTCAGCCATACTCCCACACTCACCTTCTTTCAAACCTTCTCCTTTACTTTCCATCCTGTCTCTTCCCTTCTTTTGCTCCTTCACTCTTTTCCCTTTCCTTACTATCCTAACTCCATTTCACTAACTCCTTCTCTTTCTCCCTCTGTCCTCTTAGTTCTACATTCCCCTTCCGTCATTCTCTTTCTGTTAGCCTCATTCTCTACGTTCCCTTAGTCTCTCACTCCTCTTCTGTCACACTCACTCCCTATAACTCAGCTACACTCCCACACTCACCTTCTTTCAAACCTTCTCCTTTACTTTCCTTCCTGTCTCTTCCCTTCTTTTTTTCCTTCACACTTTTCCCTTCCCTTACTCTCTTTACTCCACTTCACTAACTCCTTCTCTTTCTCCCTCTGTCCTCTTAGTTCTGCACTCCCCTTCCCTCATTCTCTCTCTGTTAGTCTCATTCTCTCCGTCCCCTTAGTCTCTCACTTCTCTTCTGCCACGCTCTCACCCTATAACTCAGCCATACTCCCACACTCACCTTCTTTCAATCCCCCTACTTCACTTCCCTTCCCCTCTCGTCCCTTTTTTTGCTCCCTCACTCATTTTCCTTTCCTTTCTCACTGCACTCCACTTCACTCACTCCTTTTGTATTTGTTTAGAATACAGCTCTTTTTGGAGAATTGGAGGTAGTTCTAAAAAGAACTGTTTTTTTTTCTTCTTTTTAGGTTTTCTTAGTGAACAAAAACAAAAACAGGGAATGTAAAACTGCTCAACAGGAGAAAAAAAAAAGAGTCAAAATTAGGGCTGGGGATGGCAGCGGTGGTTTTCCCTTGTTTGGACAATGTTCATAATACTTTGTTCACCGTAACAAAGTAGTTCATCACAGTCTTTACATTTTATAGTGATGCCATCATAAACAGGCTGAATATTAGAAATCAGCTGTTCAGGTCTCCCCCTCACCGATGATGTAGTTGGTCTCCCAGTCGAAGTTCAAGCACCATCCCTTGGGGCATTTCGTGCCAGAGCCCTGACATTCTCCCGGGCATAGTTCTGGGGGTGCCTCCTCTGAACGTGCCGAATCATGGTCGAATTGCCAAAACTGTATTTCCTTGTAGGGTCACCCCGTGAAAGGACAGTTTGGCAAATTCTGCACTCCACCTTTGGAGCATTCACCTTTTCTTCACCTGCTGGTATGGTAAAAAACTTCCAAATGAAGTGCCCTTTACCCTGGGCTGAGGAGCCTCTTCCTGTATGAACTCATCTGAGTCCTCACTGCTACTGGTGGGTCTAGCAGCCATTATAATCCCAAAAATGTTGAGCAGAAAAAAACAGGTCTTGCAGTCACAAAAGTGAAAGAAGAAGTGAAGGAAATGGGTGGGGTTTTCATTCTTTGTAAAAAAACTGTTAGCAACCAATGAAAAGTGTTATTTTAAGGTCACATGACTTGACGCGCTTATGCTGCGCGCACCGGAGCGCTTCCGGGGGCGCTTACGCAGCACGAACGTGGGCGCTTCCGTGGGCGCTTACGCGGCGCACCTAAATGACGTTTAACTAGCTTTACGGAAATGCTAAATCATTTCCATTCTGAAAATGAAAAATACTACTTTTATAAGTATGGTACTGAATGTCTTGCATTATTATTTAGTTTTCATACATTTTTTTTTACGAATGCAGAAATGGCGCTCTCGCTGCACTCTCGCTGCGCTCTCGGGTGAGGTTACCGGTGCGCGCACCCTGAGTGCTTCAAGACAAAATGATATGGGTAAGCTTACCGGTGCGCGCACCCTGAGCACCCCAGGAAAAAATGATTAAAAAAAAGAAAACTACATTGAAAAAAAAATACAAAAAATAATAATAATAATTAATAGTTATGCAAAACAGCTAATAAAAAAACACTAAAAATCGTAGGTTACAAACTCGATATACAAAGGAATTAGCTTTTAAAAAACATTTGAAATTCACTGAAAAAAACAGAGGTTTCACCATCGTTATAGTTATGAATTAGCATTTAAACAACCTTTGAAATTCACTGAAAAAACCATAGGTTTCACATTTGTTATAGTTAGGAATTAGCATTTAAAAAACCTTTGAAATTCACTGAAAAAACCATAGGTTTCACACCAGTTATAGTTAGCTGAACATTTTACTCATACAAACCCATTGAAATACCCTCGTTATAGTTAGTTGTACTCACTATAACTCTCGCGCCCGCAATCCTCTGCTGATGATGTCACATATTACATCATTCATGACATGGTCAGTGACATCACTGATGACATCACTGATGACATCTCAAATGACATCACTGATGACATCTCAAATGACATCACTGATGACATCATCCATGTGATAATACAATGCACCTCCTCACACTCTAATCTAACCTTTGATACACCCAGTGTTAAATACAAACTACCATTCTTGAAACCATTGACACACCAATACCTGTTACCACATACGCACTCACTGATTCCTAGGTCTACACACACATCCACTCATTCACCATAGAATCACTCATACATACAGTTACTCATCAATACAACACTATCATATGCACTCATACACCTATACAGACACTCACACACTGCCACTCATCCATGCAGTTACTCACACACCTAGTCAGTCATGCAAAGAATCAATCACACTCCCATTTCCTCATCTATACAGTTATACAGATATCACCTCAATTATACAAACATATACTAACACATACTTACCCTCTTATACAATCACTGATACAAGTACACATTGATCCATACAGCCACTCACACAATCACTGGCTCTCGTGTATAGTCATTTATATATGCCAACTCTCACATGCACTGCGTTTTACATATGTACTTACTTGGACATGTAGCACTGAGATATCCATTCACTCACCAACACAGCCATGCACACAGTCAACCGCCCATACAGCTGTTTCCTCATGCACTCTTGAACCTATACACCTAGTGAATCAACTGCTCACACATCTATGCACAGAGTCACACAGATCCCAGCCACCAAAAAACACACTCAGCCTCACATACAAATACTTGGGCAACCAATCAATAACCCATATAGCAACTCATATAGCTATTGGTCAACACATGCAGCAGCTTACACAACAACAGACATACTGATGCACACATTCAGACAGTTTAGTCACTAACCCATGCATTCAGTAAGACACATTTAATCACTCACTCATACAGTCAGTCACGTACCTACTAAATCCTTCATCCAGACACTTATACATCCACTCATTCTTCAATATGTAAAACATATTTAAACATTACAGAAACACACAGACACTGGATGATGTCATCAGCGATGTCATCAGTGATGTCATTTGAGATGTCATCATTGATGTCATTTGAGATGTCATCAGTGATGTCACTGACCATGTCATGAATGATGTAATATGTGACATCATCAGCAGTGGATTGCGGGCGCGCGAGTGATAGTGAGTCCAACTAACTATAACGTGGGCATTTCAATGGTTTTGTATGAGTAAAATGTTCAGCTAACTATAACTGGTGTGAAACCTATGTTTTTTCAGTGAATATATACATATATATATATATATATATATATATATATATATATATATATATATATATATATATATATATATATATATATCAAAGGATTCCGTTAACTCCATGCAAAGTAACGCACTCCAAAAATGGACACGGACCACACTTCGGTGCTTCTAGTGTTTATTCGATGCTCGTGGATGCCTAGACGCGTTTCGGCTTCTCCCTCGGGCCTTACTTACATATATATATATATATTCAATGAAAAAAACATAGGTTTCACAAAAGTTATAGTTAGCTGGACATTTCACTCATACAAAGCCATTGAAATTCCCCCGTTATAGTTAGATCAGCTAACTATAACTCGCGCACCCGGAATCCACTGCTGATGACGTCACATATTACATCACTCATGACATGGTCAGTGACATCACTCATGACATCACTGATGACATCTCAAATGACATCACTGATGACATCACTGATGACATCATCCTCACCCTAATATAACCTTTGATTCACACATTGAAAGATAGAAGCTACAATTTTCAAAACAATGGAGATACCAATACCAGTTAGAACAACCAATTCAGTAATTCCAAAATCTACATACACTCATGACACTTCAACACTTAAAGTGAAGATACCATATTAAAAACGCTAAACGCTCTGAAACCATCCAATCACTTCACTGACCCGCTCCCGGCAAATTACATAAAAGACTTCACTCCTCTAGTTTTACTACCCCTCTGGACCAAGATCATTCATACTTCCCTTCTTCAAGGACACCTTGAAAATGGGGCAGGTCTTGCCTATCCTAAAGAAACCCACAGCGGACCCCGCTGACCCTAATAACTATCGCCCGATCTCCAACATCCCTATGTTAGCTAAACTCCTGGAAAAATGCGTTAACATACAACTGAACAGTCACATTGATCGTTTCATCCTGCTGAACCAATTTCAATCTGGTTTCAGAGCAGGTCACAGCACAGAATCAGCCATGACACATTTATTAGATGACGCTCTAAAAATCCTTGGCCAAAATGAAGCCTGTCTGCTAATCCTACTCGACCTGTCATCAGCATTTGACACTGTCAAACACGACAACCTGCTGAATCTCGTGAAACACAGAATGGGTTTATCTGGAAGTGTATTTAACTGGTTCGCCTCTTTACTCCAAAACATATCCCAAAGATTCAAGGTCAACCAATCCCTGTCCTTCCCCTCGTCTGTCACTCTGGGAGTTCCTCAAGGCTCCTCCCTCTCTCCCACCCTAATCAACCTTTTCATGGAACCCCTCACTGATCTTCTCAGCCTCTCCAAGTTACAATTCCACATGTATGCTGACGACACCCAAATCTACATCAAAATTCACTCTCTGGAAGACATCAAATCACTCAACTCCACACTACAAAAAACCCAAATCTGGCTGGCCGAAAACCACTTGAAGTTTAACTCCCTCAAAACGGAATTCCTTGTAATCGCTCCCCCTAACAAAACTCAAACTATCACAGACTGGATGAAGCACCTAACAGCTATCAATGGACAACCCCTCATAGTCGACTCAGCAAAATCTCTTGGGGTAATGCTGGACAATAACCTCAAGATGGTGAAACACATCAGCGCCTCAACAAAGGGAGCTAACTTCCACCTAAAGACTCTGAGAAAACTGAAACCCTGTCTGCCCGCCCTCGATTTCAAACAAGCAGTTCAAGCCTAAGTTATCCCTCGCTTGGAATACGGAGAAGTAACCTTATGCGGACTCCCGAGGTCATCGACAGCCCCGCTAAGAGCCACGATCAACTCAGCTGCGAGACTCATCACAGGCTCTAAGAGAAACGCCCACATATCCCCAGACCTGAGAGCCCTCAACTGGCTACCGTTTGAAGCCAGAATTCATTTAAAAATCGCTTGTATGACACACAAGGCTCTCTACCACAACGCTTCACAATACCTAGCTCAGAAACTGGTGCTCTCAGTGGGCAACAGAGCTTCCAGGAGTGCCAAGACTCTTCTCCTACAACCTCAACGTTTTGCCAAGAAAAAACGTATAACCGGTCCTTCTCCAGTATGGCCCCAAGGATATGGAATGCGCTGCCTAGTGAAACTAGAATGAACCCTTTCTCTACTTCCTTCAAAAGAGAAGTGAAAACTATCCTCATGGCGCAATCCTCGTGAACTCTATGTTATATTAACTGTACTATATTACTTGCTTTTCTTCGCTTATATTCGTTCTCAATCCACGTGAACTCTATGTTCTATTCACTGTACTATATTACTAGCTTTTCTTCGCTTATATTCGTCCTTCTGTTTATCTTTGCCGTTTTGCACTAGCATCACACTGCTTTTTCTTGATCTAGATGTATCTATTACTTACTTATTTCGTGGTTCACTACATCGTAATATATACTGTATATATTTCTACTTGTCATGTAAAGCACTCTGATACTCGCTAGATTCTTGTTTGCGCCATATAAAACCTCTAAAATAAATAAATAAATAATGCAGTGAATAGATTAGTACATACTGATGAATGGGTCACTACAACAGTGCAACAGCAGTGCCAGAGTGCTTGGTGAAAGTGTAAGGATGCAGACTGGGGAATTCAAGGTGTGAAAGACAAGTGAGCAGGTGAATACAAGACTGCATGGATAGTGCATAGGGGTTTGAAGCAGTCCATGTCCTAAGGCCTAATTTGCTGCATGAGTACTTGGCTACTGACTGAATGATTACATTTCTGCAAGGAGACTGCCTGACTGAATTTATAACTGCTTCAGTTCTGGCGAAGTGAATGGATTAGTACATACTGCTGAATGGGTCACTACAACAGTGCAACAGCTGTGACAGAGTGTTTGGTGGAAGTGTAAGGATACAGATGGGGGTAATTGAAGATGTGAAAGACAAGTGTGCAGGTGGATAGAAGGCTGCATGCATAGTGCATAGGCTTTGAAGCAGTCCTTGTCCTAAGGCCTACTTCACTACATGAGTACTTGGGTACTGAGTGAATGATTACAGTACTGTAAAAAGACTGTCTGAGTGAATCTATAAGTGTTTGAGTTTTAGCGCACTGAATGATCAGTACAAACCGCTGAATGGGTCACTACAACAGTGCAAGGGCAATGACAGAGTGTTTGCTGAAAGTGTAAGGATACAGACAGGGGAATTGAAGATGTGAAAGACAAGTGTGAAGGTGGATAGAACACTGTATACATAGTGTATAGGGGTTTCAAGCAGTCCATGTTCTAAGGCCTACTTCACTGTATGAGTACTTGGGTACTGACTGAATGATTACAGTTCTGCAAACACAGTGCCTGACTGAATTTATAAGTGCTTGAGTTTTAGCGCAGTGAATGGATAAGCACATACTGCTGAATGGGTCACTACAATAGTGCAACAGCAGTGACAGACTGTTTAGTGGAAGTGTAAGGATACAGTGTGGAGAATTGAAGATGTGAAAGACAAGTGTGCACGTGGATAGAACACGGCATGCATACACCAAACAGGTTTGAAGTAGTCCTTGTCCTAAGGCCTACTTCACTACATGAGTACTTGGGTACTGAGTGAATGACTACAGTACTGTAAGGAGAGTGTCTGAGTGAATCTATAAGTGTTTGAGTTTTACCGCACTAATGATCAGTACATACCGCTGAATGGGTTACTACAACAGTGCAAGGGCAACGACAGAGTGTTTGCTGGAAGTTTAGGGATACAGACTGGAGAATTGAAGACATGAAAGACAATTGTGGAGGTGGATAGAACACTGTATGCATAGTGTATAGGGGTTTCAAGCAGTCCATGTTCTAAGGCCTACTTCGCAGTATGAGTACTTGGGTACTGACTGAATTATTACAGTTCTGCAAGCACAGTGCCTGACTGAATTTATAAGTGCTTGAGTGTTTGGTGGAAGTGTAAGGATACAGAGTGGAGAATTGAAGATATGAAAGACAAGTGTGCAGGTGCTTAGAAGACTGCATGTATAGTGCATAGGGGTTTGAAGCAGTCCATGTCCTAAGGCCTACTTCGCTGCAGGAGTACCTGGGTACTGACTGAATGATTACAGTACTGTAAAGAGACTGTCTGAGTGAATCTATAAGTGTTTCAGTTTTAGCGCACTGAATGATCCGTACATACTGCTGAATGGGTCACTACAATAGTGCAACCGCAGTGACAGACTGTTTGGTGTAAGTGTAAGGATACAGAGTGGAGAATTGAAGATGTAAAAGACAAGTGTGCATGTGGATAGAAGACTGCATGCATACATCATACAGGTTTGAAGCAGTCCTTTCCCTAAGGCCTACTTCACTACATGAGTACTTGGGTACTGAGTGAATGATTACAGTACTGTAAGGAGAGTGTCTGAGTGAATCTATAAGTGTTTGAGTTTTAGCGCACTGAATGATCAGTACATACCGGTGAATGGGTAACTACAACAGTGCAAGGTCAATGACAGAGTGTTTGCTGGAAGTGTAAGGATACAGACTGGGGAATTAGAGATGTGAAAGACAAGTGTGCCCGTGGATAGAACACTGTATGCATAGTGTATAGGGGTTTCAAGCAGTCCATGTTCTAAGGCCTACTTCGCTGTATGAGTACTTGGGTACTGACTGAATGATTACAGTTCTGCAAGCACAGTGCCTGACTGAATTTATAAGTGCTTGAGTTTTAGCCCAGTGACTGGATTAGCACATACTGCTGAATAGGTCACAACAATAGTGCAACAGGAGTGACAGAGTATTTTTGTGGAAGTGTAAGGATACAGAGTGGAGAATTGAAGATATGAAAGACAAGTGTGCAGGTACATAGAAGACTACATATATAGTGCATAGGAGTTTAAAGCATTCCATGTCCTAAGGCCTACTTCGCTGCATGAGTACTTGCGTACTGACTGAATGATTACAGTATTGTAAGGAGACTGTCTGAGTGTATCTATAAGTGTTTCAGTTTTAGCGCATTGAATGATCAGTACATACCGCTGAATGGGTCACTACAACAGTGCAAGGGCTCCATTCAGACCAAGGGCTAGGAAAATCCATGAGAAATGGGAAAATCATGAAGCATTGATGCTCCTCCCCTTCATTGAGATGGCGACTCTGCAATGACAGACTGTTTGCTGAAAGTGTATGGATACAGACAGGGGAATTGAAGATGTGAAAGACAAGTGTGGAGGTGGATAGAAGACTGCATGCATAGTGTATAGGGGTTTGAAGCAGTCCATGTTCTAAGGCCTACTTCGCAGTATAAGTACTTGGGTACTGACTGAATGATTACAGTTCTGAAAGGACAGTGCCTGACTGAATTTATAAGTGCTTGAGTTTTAGTGCAGTGAATGGATAAGCACATACTGCTGAATGGGTCACTACAATAGTGCAACAGCAGTGACAGACTGTTTGGTGGAAGTGGAAGGATACAGTGTGGAGAATTGAAGATGTGAAAGACAAGTGTGCATGTGGATAGAAGACTGCATGCATACAGCATACAGGTATGAAGTAGTCCTTGTCCTAAGGCCTACTTCACTACATGAGTACTTGGGTACTGAGTGAATGATTACAGTACTGTAAGGAGAGTGTCTGAGTGAATCTATAAGTGTTTGAGTTTTAGCGTACTGAATGATCAGTACATACCGCTGAATGGGTCACTACAACAGTGCAAGGGCAATGACAGAGAAAGACAAGTATGGAAGTGGATAGAACACTGTATGCATAGTGTATAGGGGTTTTAAGCAATCCATGTTCTAAGGCCTACTTCACTGTATCAGTAATTGGGTACTGACTGAATGATTACAGTTTTGCAAGCACAGTGCCAAATGTACGTCTTTACAACGCGTTCTTTTACACCACGTGCCGTTACAACGCGTTTTTTTCAACGCAAGTCGTTACCACGACTTGCGTTGGAGGGATGCAGACTTAGGAATTTTTAATTTACTATTCTAACACCAGCCTACGTACAGTAGGGAAGGTGTTGGATAGTAAATTAAAAAATTCCTTGTCCTGCAGCGCCCTCCAGCGCAAGTCGTGGTAACGACTTGCGTTGAAGAAACCGCGTTGTAACGGCACGCGGTGTAACAGCCAGTCGTAAAGGCTGTAAACCACAGTGCCTGACTGAATTTATAAGTGCTTGAGTTTTAGCACAATGAATGCATTAGTACATACCGCTGAATGGGTCACTACAATAGCGCGACAGCAGTGAAAGAGTGTTTGGTGGAAGTGTCAGGATACACAGTGCAGAATTGAAAATGTGAAAGACAAGTGTGCAGGTGGATAGAACACTGCATGTGTAGTGCATAGGGGTTTGAAGCAGTCCATGTCCTAGGCCCTACTTCGCTGCATGAGTACTTGGGTACTGACTGAATGATTACAGTTCTGCAAGGAGAGTGCCTGATTGAATTTATAAGTGTTTAAGTTTTAGCACAGTGAATGGATTAGTACATACTGCTGAATAAGTCACTATAACAGTGCAACAGCAGTGACAGAGTGTTTGGTGGAAGTGTAAGACTACATACGAGGGAATTAAAGATGTGAAAGACAAGTGTGCAGGTGGATAGAAGACTACATGTATAGTGCATAGGGGTTTGAAGCAGTCCATGTCCTAAGGCCTACTTCGGTGCATATGTACTGGCTACTGACTGAATGAATAGAGTACTGTAAACAGAGTATCTGAGTAAATATATAAGTGCTTGAGTTTTAGCATAGTGAATGGATTAGTTCATACTGCTGAATGGGTGACTACAACAGTGCAAGGGCAGTGACAGAGTGTTTCATTGAAGTTTAAGGATACAGACTGGAAAATTGAAGGTGTGAAACAAAAGTGTGTAGATAGTTGCAGAACTTCATACATACTGGATAAGTGTTTGAAGCAGTGCATGTACTAAAGCCTAGCTCACTGTTCTACCTTGCTACACCAACTGCAGAATAGTGCAGCATTCACGCCAATTTTCAGATTTATTATTTCTGATGCGTCTTGTTGTATACGTGTTATGTGCAAACACACACAGCAACACATATAGAACGCCCCTTCAATGCAAACTGGTTTGTATGATGATCTATTTACATAGAGAAGAAAACATATACAGAGTATCTTTTCCTGTCATTGCAAATATAAAACACAATCTTCTACTATAACTGTGTTACAAAAAGTGATATATTGTTGCCACAGGACGATTTTAAATGTAGATTTAAATTAAAAGTAATTAATTAATTAAATTGTAAACTCTAATGATTTTAAGCTACATTTTAATTCCACTTAAAAAAGATACACAGCATCTCTTTATATAGTCCAGAATTTATTATTATTAAACAGTGAAATTATTCTTCAGACATCTCATATTTTAGCACAGCTTCTAAAAGGTATTCATCTGGTATTTCTTCCAGATCATACTGCTGGTTTGCCATTTCAGAGTTTATAGCTTCAAGTAACTCTACGTCATCCAGTGCTTCCAAAAAATCAGCATCATTGCTTTCATTTTCAAATTCACAGGTGACATCTGCAGTACTGATGTCCTCTGAATCAGTCTCGCTGTCTGTTATAGATTGATTTTGTAGTTCAATTAAACTGTTGCTCGTTTTTAATGTCTCTTCTGTAATATTGCCCTCTTTATCCATAAAAAATCTGTTATGTTCTAGGTCCTAGCACAAAAACATAAACACATCACTATAACAGTTTTCTTAGTACATAATACAAAAGTAGGTTTACCAACTATTTTGGCCCCAAAAAAATATTATGTAAATACAGTTGTCTAATAACATTCCAACAGTAGAGTTTTAGTAGTTCATAATGTTATATACATATAATTGCTTATAAAGACATCCGGTTCTTAATTTTTCATAGAATTTGAAACCAATCACTCCTTATGACTATGGAAAATGACTCAGGCTCTTATACTAAAATGCAGTACTAAAAAATGTAAAATATGTCTATTCACCTTACCCCTTCCAAACTAGTAAATGTCTTTTAGTAAAATGCAAGGGATACTGTTGCTTGTCTAGAATAACACTGTGAATCTGTGTGTATTTAGGTACCATTCTGACGCTAGTTTTTTAATACTTCATGTGTTTTCACACACATCAATCCTTAAAGACCTATCCACTACTCAACTTTTAACAAAATTAGAAACTAGTCATTGCTTATATATCTCCAAAATACTCACAGCGACACCTATAGAACGCCCCTTCAATACAAAGTATTGTGTATGATGAGGACATATTTACATAGATAAGAAAAGCTACACACAGTAACTTATCCTGTCCTTGTAAATATGAAAGAGTATTTGGAAACACACACTGTGACATATTTTATGTTGAGCAATTTAGTCTCTTTTAATACTGAAAGTCGCTGGTCTCTACTAGCCAACCATGTCTTTCTATTGAACACCATACTGGTGCGTTGCAGAGCGCTGTTCTGAAGCCATGTCCCATTTTATACATCTCTGTAATAAAACTCCTAGCACTTTTTAAATATATCTTCTGAGATAGTGGGTCCCCAGGGACACTCAGTATGCATATTACCTTTATCATATATCTTTAAAAGATACAAACCATCTTCACACACATATGTACTCCATCCATCTCTTGTTTCTTCAGCTGTGTAGGAGCACAGCCCATTGACCATTTTTTATAGTTACTTATTCTTACCTTATAAGTGATAAATAATAAAAACACTATATATTATAAAATGAGGATCTGTAGAACACAAGAAAAAATACAGTTACAATATATATTTTACAACACAGAAAAAGTTGTAAAACATTTCATTTGCCTTTTTTGCTGTTCTCAGAATATATTGAATTTCACTTGAAATAGTGATTTCAATTGTACTCATCACATAACAGTGGGCAAAAAAAAAGACAATCAATAAGATTATCTTAAAAAACCCATTCAACATTCTCAATAACAATCTAAAAAATTGAAATAAAACATATGTTAAATGTTTTTTTCTAAGAGCAATTTCTTACCTAAATATGAAACAACTCAAACAATAATTAACTAAATCAACAACTTTACCCATTGCTCCATTTACTAAAGCTTTCCCCACATTCAAATTACGTCGTAAAATTACCTGACAGTTTATACATGCATATAGATTCTTTTCTAAACCAGCAGTTTTAGATATCGATTTCTCTAAAGAATCCAATTTTCTCTTCAACTTTTCTGTCAAAATAATAGCGATTCCTTCATTCTCTATTTTATCAATAGCTTCCAATTTGATAATTTCTTCATTTTCCAACTTTAAAATGTCTTCATTGAATATAGAACATTCACGCAGGGGTTGGCATTAAGCAGATTACAGATTTGTTTTCTGCAATTCTCATATATATTTTCTCAGGAACAATATTTTAATTTGGAAACAAATTGGATAGTAATTGTCTCTGTAAAGCTTCTTTGCCATGTTCAGTCACTTTTCCAATTCTTATATCTTGAAGAATAGTTCCATAATCAGCAACATTAAAATTGCATACTGTCCATATCTTTGGATAAATAATCTTGATGACATTTTTGATTTACATTGGCTACACTCCATGTTTTGAGTTGCTCCTCTAACTAGGTTGTTAACCACTTGGCTGCTGAGGGGTTTTCCCCTCCTGTGCTGGAGATTTATGTTTCCCATTATACATGATGAGTTGACCTTGTCATGAGCACAGATCCAGTGTGCCTCATGACGAGTTCACCTTGTCATTAGCATGCAAGTGGTTAAAAGACACTGATTCACGGTCTGGTAAAGACAAATATATAAATCTTTCAGTGTCTATGTTAGTGCTACATGTAAACAAACAATTTTCACAGTCATGTTGCCATTTGTAAGAAAGGCCAAAAAGATTGTCAATATCTATATCTTCATCTTCCAATACAACAAGCATATACATAAGAATTTCCTGACAATCTTGCTGAATATTCTGCGTAAATTGAGTACAACCAGAACATATGTCCAATACATTTCGAATATCAGAAACACTTTGTATTTTACTTTTATCACTACTACATTTCTCATAAACAGAATACAACAACAAACAAAATCTTTTTCCCTGATTCTCAACAATTTGCTGTTGCAAACTTTCAATAAAAAAACAACATTAACAACTACATTAGCATAACAGTTGACACCAGTACTATTTTCAAACAGATAACCAACAATCTCTTCAACAGTGTCCTGTTTCTTTTTACTTGCAATCACAACTTTATCTTGTTTTTTTTCTTTCTCTATTCTTCACTACAGATATTCTCATATCTTCTTTTTCGACCTACCACACGCTTTTCAAATACTGGGTATTGACCAAAATTGGGAGCATATTCTTTTCTTAGTCTATTATACTCTTTCACACAATTTGCATCTGCACTAATCTTTCTCTGATCAAAATCAATCAAGTACAATCAAGATAAGGTTCTGACCCGAGAAAAAGCAACATATACCCTCTTTAAAGACGGTACTTCATGCCCCCCAAATCAAAACAATCTTTACAGAGGTGGTAATCTCTATCTTCAGCAGGGTTCCTCCTCCTGCTTCTTGGTCCAAGGCCAGAATAGCTATATTTCCCAAAATGGACAAATCTCCATTAGAGATGTGCTCCTATAGGCCTATCACACTCATCAATTGCGATTCAATTTTTTTTTCAAAGTGTTAGCGACTAGAATTTCCTCCGTGGCCGAGGCCCTAGTCTCAGAATGGCAACATGGGTTTATCCCAAAAAAAGGTACAACGGAGCACGTCAGACCGGCCATTACCCTATTAGACGCCGCACAAGTAGCTGGAGACCCGATGTCATTAACAATGCTCGACGCTGAAAAAGCCTTCGACCGGGTCTCCTGGCGATTCTTGTGGGCCGTCATGAGCAGGATGGGCTTTGGGCCGAAACTTATGCAGGCGGTGCAAGCTCTCTATCTTAATCCTATGGCCTGTGTATCCATTAATGGGTAACCCACTGAACAATTTAACATCTCCCGGGGTACCAGGCAGGGCTTCCCTTGCTCCCCTCTGTTGTTTGCCCTCTATTTAGACCCGTTCATCAAACAAATTAAAAGAAACCTCAACATCCCAGCAGTCAGCTTCCAGGGCAGTAACATCAAAATCATGGCCTGTGCTGACGATCTGGCCATTACATCCCCTGATCCCTTAAATGCCATACTGGCTTTAGAAAATGAGGCTCTAAAATTTGGGAAACTATCAAGCTACACCCTGAATAAAAACAAAACTCAAATAATAATAAACAGTCAAATTGCCTGGACTGATGACAGGGTGGTCTCCAAGGCAAAATATCTGGGGGTTTCCATTTCCTCCAAACTAGATGAAATTGTAACAGACAACTTAGTCCCTCTTGCCGCTCACACTAGAAAGGCCCTAAAACAAATTGATAACTTGCACCTAACTCTGGTTGGTAGATGCAATGTTATAAAAATGACATACTTCCCTAAACTTCTTTATTTTTTCCGCACGATACCTCTGGAATTTAACAAAGCGAATTTGTTGAAATCCCAACACATTTTCAGACAGTTCATTTGGGCACACTCCCAACCCAGGCGGGTATTAAAACAGCTATCTCTCCCAGAATAACGACGAGGTTGGTCCTTTCCTAATATCACACTCTACTACTGGGCCTCCGTCCTACAGTACAGCTCAGAACTGGTAAGGGAACCACCCCTACCCCACAACCCTGGGCTTGTCTCGCCTTTTCAACTTCTGCTGGGCAAGCACCACTGGGGCTGCCTACTCCGAGAGACTTCCTATGGATATTACAAGCGTGTGAGATTTAAGACGTTAATGAGCTCCTACAAAGTCTTTCACAATATCCGTAGAATCTTTGGGCTGGGTAGATTTAACTACTATTCTCCCACTCTTAATAATTGCAATCTCCCTGCTTTCTTTGGAAAGTCCTATTTCTCAGACTGGCACAAGGCTGGCATCATGAAATTGGGAGATCTTATCACCAGTGAGGGAGTTATACCCTTTGCAAACTTACTATCTAAGTTCAGCTTGAAAAACCATGATGCCTTTAAGTATCTCTCTATACATGATTTTCTTTCCAGGAAGGTTGGGCGTGCTACAGGGTTCATGGAAGTAGATCTTCTTAACACACTGCGCAACCCCACATCCCCCCGAATTGGTCTGCTATACAACATTATAAACAGACAAACGCCAGATGATCTACAAACCATTGCAGACAAATGGCACACAAAACTCAATTCCCCATGCAGTATTTTCTTTAATTCACTAGCCCTCTCTCAAAACATTTTATTGTCAGCTAAGTTGCAGGCACAACATTTTAAAACCATCTTTTTCTTGTACATTACCCCCAGTAAGATAGCAAAGTGGGGGACAGGCTAAGGTACTCTATGCCCTCATTGCTCGGAATTTGGAGCCAACTCAATTTACATATTTGCAACCTGCCCAAAGCTTGCCGCAACATTAACTCGCGTACAGGAATTCCTAAGGGAGGTTACTACTCAGCATATGTTACTAAATCCCACTGTTATTTTGCTGGGCACACAGGCTGAAACTCCAAGGGTTAAAAGCGAGGGGCTAACCTTCATTGCAATGGCAGTATGGCAGATTTGTGTGGCCTCCGCTTGGCTTAACTCTGAATCCCCTTCATTCTCCCAGTGGCTGGCTAGGCTTGTTGCTACTTACCACCTAGAAAAAGCTGTTTATGCCAAAAAGGGGCGTATGGGCCGGAAAAAGGGCCTTGAGGTGTGGGAAAAACTCACAACCTGGCTGGAACAGCCGGGATAATCTCTTGACTCTCTGATTTTCTTTTGGTCTGTACTGCTTCTCTACGACGCTTTTTTTTTTCTCCTGCTCTAACCGTGTTCTTTTTCTTCTTTGACTTTCTTTCCAAATTCGATAGCCGAATGCCTCACTTGTATTTATTTTTCTCGCTGGCTTACTCTTTCACTTCTTCTCTCCTCTCTTTATTTCTCTCTTTTTGCGCCTCTCTTTCTTTCATTCCATAAATCCACACGCAGTTTTTTTTTACATTGTGGGTGGGGAGAGGGGGGGCATTTCCGGCTCTTGAATTGTTCTGTACTTATCTTAACTATTGTTAAATAAAAAGAAAAAAGAAAAAAAAGAAAAAAAATAATAATAAACACGGTACTTCCAATATTCACCAAAGCACTATCTACACTTAAACCTTGAGATTTATGAATGATCACTTCATACGCCAAATAAACAGGAAACTCTTTTCTGCAAACATATAAATCTTTTACTAGCAAAAACGAGCTGAACAATGACTAAGTTGTTGTACTTCTTCAATTTGATCAAATTTGATTTTCAAAAATTCAATACCATCTCTATTTAGACAATTAACGAAATCAACAACTTTACCCATTGCTCCAATACTAAACCTTTTTCCACATTCAAATTACGTCATAAAATTACCCGACAGTTTATACATGCATATAGATTCTTTTCTAAACCAGCAGTTTTAGATATCAATTTCTCTGAAGAATCCAATTTTCTCTTCAACTTTTCTGTCAAAATAATAGCGATTCCTTCATTCTCTATTTTATCAATAGCTTCCAATTTGATAATTTCTTCATTTTCCAACTTTAAAATGTCTTCATTGAATATAGAACATTCACGCAGGGTTGGCATTAAGCAGATTACAGATTTGTTTTCTGCAATTCTCATATATATTTTCTCAGGAACAATATTTTAATTTGGAAACAAATTGGAAAGTAATTGTCTCTGTAAAGCTTCTTTGCCATGTTCAGTCACTTTTCCAATTCTTATATCTTGAAGAATAGTTCCATAATCAGAATCATTTGCCTGTCGCATATTTGTAATAAGTTCCTTATATTCAAAATATGACCAAATGTTAACATTTCCAATGCTACCCATAGACTTTCTGGTATTTTCATGTGCAAGTGTTTTAAATACTGGTTGTCTTTTTACAGGAGTAAGTTGTAGTAGATCTCCAAAAACTATGACGTGTTTTCCTCCAAAAAGTCAGACACTGTTTTAAGAATTTGCTGCATTCTTAAATGCACAAAGGCAAGCATTAAGTTTGATACCATGCTTACCTCATCAATAATGAGAAGTTTCATTTTCTTCAAGACTCTTGAAACTTCACAACAAGCTTCTCCAGATAGCTTGTGGTATTCCAATTTGTTTTCATGCTCTGCTGGTAGCATTAGTAAACAATGTAAAGAAATTCCTTTAATATTGTGTGCTGCCAACCCAGTTGGAGCAGTGACAACACAAGACAAATGCAACTCAGTTGTTTTCTGTAGATAAGCTGTAATTACTTTAATTAAAAAACTTTTTCCTGTTCCAGCTTGTCCACTCACATACATAGGTTGAAATTACGTGCATGAGCACTCTTTCTTTTCATGAAGTAATCCATGGTCAATCTGTTCTCTCGCTTGCTCATATATTTGTTTTTGCTCAACATTTAGTTGTTCTTCCAAGTTTCCTAAGTTTGTTACATCTTCTTGAGCTTGATACATTGCTGTTTCCACCTCATCCATGTCATTGCTGCTTCATTTTGAACAATTGGTTCTCCTAGTGGATTTTGACTCCACGGAGCAGAAGTTTGACTGTCTTGAGAACTGTCTCTAGCAATCTCAGCTGCAATTGTTGCTTCTTGCTCAATTTCGTCGTTCAACATTTTCACATAATTAGCAAAAACAGGACATTCTACAGTATCTTTAGTTGCATTAAACAAATCTTCATAGCTCTGAAAATCTCCTAGTAATTCCAATTCTGAACACCACGGCCTGAAGAGTTGCAAAAGAGCTAAATAGTAAAATTCCCTTTTGTCAGGAGTATCGCAACTCAGTTTTCGGTGATTATTCAAATGCCCTTTTCTTTGTTTCACCAAACATCCTTCAGAACCAATCACAGCATATATTCCATTATTGATGTTTTCTGAAATATTCCGTTTAAAAGTATAGTTTTGCAGCACTTCATAGAGACACATGTTCTCAAGATGATGACTTCTATTTGGATAATATGTTTCCAACATATTTGTTTTCAGCTAAATATTCAATTTCTTGTACAGATTTAAGTACTTGATTTCGTGTTGCAGCAAGACCTAGACTCACCCAAATGATTCTTTAGATTTGGAGTATAGACTTGCAGATGATAAGTGATCTAAGCATTTATACACTCCGATTTCTCGATGAGATAACATCTTCGAACTGTAACTGTATAATTTCTTACTTAGACTCTTCTCATGGGAAATCTCTTCCCACATTTCATTCAATTCCACCTTTTCTGATTTTGTTATGTAGGATGTTACATATCGAGCAACAGCAATGGAATTGTCCGCAACATATTGAATATCCATGTTAGCTTTCCACATGGAAAAAATAACTGGGTTGTAGTCATTTAATGTATTTTGACTCTTCATTTCTTCTCAAATTACAGGTAATCTTTGGAGACTTTCTTGTCAGGGTATGTCGCATAGCTGACATCAAACTGTTTACTCTTCCTTTGGATATTACATGACGTAGAAAACCAAAACGACATTTGGTATAAAACTTTTGCTTTGACTTGTACTTTCGGCGACAGTATTTCCCACAACGATGGCTTTGGAATCGTAAGATTTGTTGTCTTAAATTAATTTCTTCTGTACTTTTGGGTATAGCACATGTAGCATATTCTTCAATAAAAGACAACACAGTATCATCCGAATCTGTTCCGAATTTGGGGGCATCTTTGATCCATATTAGCATATGTATGTGAGGTGCAACTCTTGCTTGATACTTCTTTCTCCAAAAGAAATCCACAACCTCTCCAAGAGAAGGATTTTTTTATTGGTGATAAAAGACATCATAGCTTCAAATCTATGATTGAAATATCTGCATACATTAACTGGATCCAAAGAGCACAATTCTCCAGGCGTCTTGTATTCAATATTTACTATATTTGGATTTGCCTCTCGAAGAAATTGAAGTAAATCATCCCAAGCATATTCAGCACAGCTTAGAGTAAGGAACCATGTAGGAGTTCCTAAGTTCCTTAGCATATATTTAAGTTCTCCATGACGACGGTACCAGTACTCATTAGTACCACGCTGACATGCCATGAGATTAATCAGCTGAGATTCCAAAACATTATCTTTCTGGTGTACTTTATCCATGAATTCCTTTGCCGAAACATTTTGCAGATGTACACCTGTTTTTAATATATGGTTCACTGCATAAAAAATCCAGACAAGTCACTCTCAAACAAAAGGTGAAACAAATACGGAATACATTGTCGAAATCTTGGATCTTCTGCATACAATCTTGATGCCCGGTATTCAGATGCAGGAATCTGCACAGGTTGTTCATCATATCGTCCTCCTTTTCCTGTCGGAAATAACTGAGGGAAACAACGAGCGTCCAAGCTTTCTTCCCATACACCCATGGGACCTCCCTTTGCTTCCTTCATTTGGAATAACTCAATAGTATTCCCCATCACTTCTTTGGAAGGAAGTGGATGAACACTGTAATGTTCATAGATTTGTTCTGGACATATCCACTTTTTCAATTTGACCAGTTGACGAGTCAGTATCTTCTTCTACAGTTATTTCTTCTTCTCCCACATACACATTTTTATACTACTGATTATTTTTTTTACCAGATACAACGTTGCCTTTTTCACTTTCCTAAAATCCACTAATTCTTGCCAGATTTTCTTACTCTTAGTAGGAACGCCATTAACTAGAATAACTAGAGGTTCATCTTCTACATTTTCTACACCAATTGTTTCAATATTTTTCTTTAAATCTAGAGGCAAATATACAATCTTTCCTTTAATCCTCTCTGCAAATCTGAAGGAGGCAATTTCCCTGTCTTAGGCTCCATACGAACAAAAGCCTGATATGGATGCACACATTGAATAAGAATAGACTCATAGGTATTTAAATCTGTCAGTTCAGAAGGAATATTTACCAACTCAAGATTATTCTGCACAGCTATAGCATGCATTTTGTTCTTGTCTTATTTGCTACAACAATATTTAAAAATACGTTGATTAGAACCCAAATCAAAACAATTCTCTACCAACAAATAAGTTGCAAATTCCTTCCACTCATTATTATTTTCTCTTTCACTTTTTAAATACAGATCAACAGTCCTAGTCTGATTTTTATAAGGAGTTCGTCGACAACAAATACAAGAATAGTTTGGCCTTTCACCTGAAATCACCTTAAACTTCGTAATTTCTTACTAAACATTTTTTGTACTAGAATGTTGTACATTGTCTTCCACATTTCCTTCTATTAATGTATCAGTTTCTGTACTATCTTCTTCAGGACCAAAGTAACTAAACTCAATTTCTTCACAAACGTTCATTACATCTGATACAGATCCGCGCAAAAGAGCACTATTCAACTTTTTTAACATTAGTGCTGAACTTTTTGCATAATACAATGTTCTGAGTAATTTCCTCATTTGAGTATGATGTACTGCTAACATCCTGAAATGGTAAAAAACACTTTGACATACTTTTCTAGAAAGACAAGCCAGAGAATGACCTTGCAAACCAGTATTTTCTCTCACTCTGCAAGGGTCTAGTCCTTGCAACATCTTAATCGTTTGTTGAACACTTTTCTTAGTATAAACACATAAGAAATTGCATAAAAAATCAATAGATTACTGTTGTACACTACAAATACTACTGCAATTCCAAGTGTACACTGGAGCTTTAGGATATCTCCCTAAAACTTCATCAGCTAACACCTCTTCTGCATTTCTGGGAACAATTTTCTCTTTCTCAATAGGACAACCATTTCTAACCTCATAAGCTCGACCACTAGTGTCAACTGCATGCAACAAATCATTACTCTGAAAATAACTCTCTTCATTAAAAAAAGGCTTAGAACTTGAACTGTGTTTCCATTCACCCAGAAAAACATCAGAAAAATTAGTTCTGTTAATTAGTTTTCTCCACTTACTTTTCGCCTTCATTAAATGGATTGGTTTATTTAGTGATCGAATTCTATTGATTATTAAAATAAAGAATTTATTTTTTAATTCGAAAGCCTTCTCAACAATACTTTCAATATGTTTCTTCTTCTTATAAAATGCTGATTTTCTTTTACATTTCTTCATATCCTTTAATAGGTTTAAGACAACTCTATTGTAAAACATTCTCTTTCTAATTTCCTGAAATTGATTCTTCCTCCTTTTACTATACACTGTTTCTTTAGAACATGATTTCCATCATTTATATTTTTTCTCAGTTTTTTTTTTATTTGCAGATACATTCTTTTTATTTTTCACATTCTCCACACTATTCCTAGTGTTTGATAGTTTTTTTTAGAAAATCCTTTGTTGTCTTACCAGGAGTTTTTTTCTTTTTCTCCACACATTGTTGTTCAGGTAAATCTTGTGGATGACTTCTCTTGAAATGATAAGCTTTTTTATGTTCTCTCCTCTTTTCACTTTTTGATGGCAAGATTAATTTCTTTTAGTGTTGATAAATGGATCCTGTTATAAAATATATATATAATGTTATAAAAATAAAACTATAAAATATACTGATGTATTACTAAACAAATACAATCTACAGTGACTAGGTACAAAAAATCAAGCGTGTACGTGATAAAAGAGGTGCATACATACTGCATAGGAGTTTAAAGAACTACATCTGCATGAAGAGTACCTAAATGAATGTATAAGTGGTTGGATTAAGGAGCAGTGAATGGATTAGTACATGGTGCTGAATTCATCACTAGAACAGTACTAGGGGATACACAGAGTAGTTGCTGCAACATCATGGATACTAACTGGGGAATTGAAGGTGTGAAAGACAAGTGTGCACGTGGATAGAAGACTGCATGCATACAGCATAGGTGTTTGAAGCAGTCCATGTCCTAAGGCCTACTTCGGTGCATGAGTACTGGCTACTGACTGAATTAATAGAATACTGTAAACAGAGTATCTGAGTGAATCTATAAGTACTTGAGTTTTAGCATAGTGAATGGATTAGTACATACTGCTGAATGGGTCACTACAATAGTTTAACAGCAGTGACAGAGTGTTTGGTGGAAGTGTAAGGATACAGAGTGGAGAATTGAAGATGTGAAAGACAAATGTGCAGGTGGATAGAAGTCTCCATGTATAGTAAATTGGGGTTGGAAGCAGTCTATGTCCTAATGCCTACTTCACTGAATGAGTACTTGGGTACTAACTGAATGATTAGAGTACTGTAAGGAGAGTGTCTAAGTGAATTTATAAGTGGTTGACTTTTAGTGCAGTAAATAGATTAGTACATACCGCTGAATGGGTCACTACAACACTGCAAGGGCAATGACAGAGTATTTGGTGGAACTGTAAGGATACAGACTGGGGAATTGAAGATGTAAAAGACAAGTATGCAGGTGGATTGAAGACTGCATGTATAGTGTATAAGGGTTTGAAGCAGTTCATGTCCTAAGGCCTAATTCGCTATATGAGTACTTGGGTACTGACTGAATGATTAACGTTCTGCAAGAACAGTGCCTCACTTAACTTATAAGTGCTTGAGTTTTAGAACAGTGAATGGATTAACACATACTACTGAATGGGTCACTACAATAGTGCAGTGACAGAGTGTTTGGTGGAAGTGTAAGGATACAGAGTGGAGAATTGAAGATGTGAAAGACAAGTGTGCACGTGGATAGAAGACTGCATGTATAGTGCATAGGGGTTGAAGCAGTCCATGTCCTAAGACCTACTTCGCTGCGCGAGTACTTGGGTGCTGACTGAATGATTACAGTTCTACAAGGAGAGAGCCTGACTGAATTTATAAGGGCTTCAGTTTTATGTACTTATATGTCTGCAAACACATCAACCACCCAAATCATTCTCTCCCAATTTTCCCAAATGGACACTGACTCACAGTGTGATTCTAGACAAATAACAGTATTTCTTATAAATGAAGTGTATGGATACTGACTGGGGAAATGTAGACCTGAAACACAAGTGTTAAGATGTTTACACTACTACTTACATGGTGCATAGGAGTTTCAAACACCTCATACCCTAAAGCCTGGCTCACTGCAACAATACATATATTTATATATCTGCAAACACATCAACCAACCAAATCATTCTCTCTCAATTTTCCCTAATAGACACTGACTCACAGTGTGATTCTAGACAAATAACAGTATTTCTTATAAATGAAGTGTATGGATTCTGACTGGGGAAATGTAGACCTGAAACACAAGTGTTAAGATGTTTACACTACTACTTACATGGTGCATAGGAGTTTCAAACACTGCATACCCTAAAGCCTGGCTCACTGCAACAATACATATATTTATATATCCGCAAGCACATCAAGCAACCAAATCATTCTCTCTCAATTTTCCCAAATAGACACTGACTCACAGTGTGATTCTAGACAAATAACAGTATTTCTTATAAGTGCATAGATACTGATTGGGGATATGTAGGCCTGAAACACAAGTGTGAATTTGGTTACACTACTACTTGCATATTGCAAAAATCCTTCCTTCAGAATGATTCCTAAATGCACATAGACTCACAATGTGATTCTAGACAAAAAATATTAAACCTTGGATTTTACAAAAACACATTTACTCGTCTAGAAAGGTAAGGTGACTAAATACATTCTATATACATGACTGCTGCAATTTACTATACAATCCTGACTCATTTTGCAAATACATAAGCAATTTGCTTCATTATTTGTGCCAACAATACATCAAAAACGTGACACAATAGAACAACAAAGAGGCGCAAGGAGCTTGTAAATCTGCCCCAGAGTGTATGCAACAGTGTATGTATACTGACTGGGAGATTGTAGATTTGAAACACAAGTCTGATTCTAGACAAGCAACACTTTTAATTACTCTTGAAGGGCTAATATGACAGCACACATTCCATAAATATAAATACTGCATGTGAGTGTACAACCATGTGTCATTTTGCAAATACAAAAGCAATAACTGGTTTCTAATTCTATCAAAACTACAAAAAAGGATAGGTTTTTTAAGCAGTTATGTGTCTGCAAACACAAAACGTAAAAAAATGCTTCTCTCAGAATGATTCCTAAATGCACACAGACTCACAGTGTGATTCTAGACAAAAAATATTAGACCTTGCATTTTACCAAAACACATTTACTAATCTAGAAGCGGTAAAGTGACTGCACACATTCTATGTATATAACTAGTACATTTCAGGGCACAACCTGACTCATTTTGCAAATACATAAGCAATTTGCTGCATTATTTGCGCCAACATTGTATCAAAAAAGTGACGCAATGGCAGCTCAAAGAGGCGCAAGGGGCTTGTAAATCTGCCCCAGAAAGTTTGTAGTAGTGTATGTATACTGAGTGGAAAATTGTAGATTTGAAACACAAGTCAAATTCTAAACAAGCAACAGTATTAACTACTCTAGAACTGGAAAAGTGTCTGCACACATTCTACATTTTTTAGTACTGCACTTTATATATATATATATATATATATATAAGCTACTGGCGGTCGCCACCGGCGCCAAAGTTATTCCAAAAAGAATGTTGCTGATTTCCTATGGAAACTAGGTCCTAACTATAACTACCCACTGGTGACCGCCAGTAGGTAATAAATATATATATATATATATATATATATATATATATATATATATATATATATATATATATATTCACTGAAAAAACCATAGGTTATAGACCATATATAGTTAGGAATTAGCATTTACAAAACCTTAAAAATTCACTGACAAAAACCATAGGTTATACACCATATATAGTTAGGAATTAGCATTTAAAAAACCTTATTTTACTCACACAAAACCAATGAAATTCCATATATAGTTAGTTGTACTAACTATATATCACGCACCCGCAATCCACTGCTGATGATGTCACATATTACATCATTCATGACATGGTCAGTGACATCACTGATGACATCACTGATGACATCTCAAATGACATCACTGATGACATCACTGATGACATCTCAAATGACATTACTGATGACATCACTGATAAAATCATTCATGTGATAATACGATGAACCTCTTCAGACTCTAATATAACCTTAGATACACTCAGTGTAAACACAGACTCACAGATTGTCACTCATCCATGAAGTTACACACACACCTAGACAGTCATGCAAACAATCAATCACACCTCCGTTTCCTTAACTATACAGTTAAACACACCTTACTTATTCAAACATATACTAAAACATATTTACTCACTTATACAATCCTGGATACAAGTTCACAATGATCCATACAGCCACTCACACATTCACTGGCTCTTATGCACAGTTATTTATATATGTCAACTCTCACATGTACTGTATTTTACATATGTACTTAATTTGACATGTAGCACTGAGATATCTATTCACTCACCAATACAGTCATGCACACAGTCAACCGCCCATACAGCTGTTTCCAACATGCACTTTTGAATCCATACATCTATGCACAGAGTCATACACTTCCCAGCCACCCACACACACACTCAGTCTCCCATACAAATGCTTGGGCAACCAATCAATAACCTATATAGTTACTCATATAGCTACTGATCAACACATGCAGCAGTTTACAGAACAACAGACATAATGATGCACAAATTAAGACAGTTTAGTCACTAACCCATGCACTCAGTGAGACACATTTAATCACTCACTCATACATTCAGTCATGCACCTACTAAATCCTTCGTCCAGACACTTATACATCGACTCATTCATAAATATGTAAGACATATTTTAACTTTACAGAAAAATACAGTCACTGGATTTTGTCATCAGTGATGTCATCAGTGATGTCATTTGAGATGTCATCAGTGATGTCATCAGTGATGTCACTGACCATGTCATGAATGATGTAATATGTGACATCATCAGCAGTGGATTGCGGGTGCGTGATATATAGTTAGTACAACTAACTATATATGGAATTTCATTGGTTTTGTGTGAGTAAAATAAGGTTTTTTAAATGCTAATTCCTAACTATATATGGTGTATAACCTATGGTTTTTGTCAGTGAATTTTTAAGGTTTTGTAAATGCTAATTCCTAACTATATATGGTCTATAACCTATGGTTTTTTCAGTGAATTTCATTGGTTTTTTAATAGCTAATATCAAAACCTTTACAATGTATTATTCTTTAAAAAGAAAAATATTTTTTACATGTTTTTTATACAATTTTTTTTTTATTTTTTTTTGTTTCGCTCCCAGTACGCGTACCGGTTAGCTTCCCGTTAGCTCAATCCGGAGGCGCGACCCGGTACGCGAACTGGTAAACGTTCCTTTTGCGCACCTCTCGCGTTACAAAACAACATCGTGACGCTTCGCGTCAGCATGACGTTTCGCGTTCTCGCGTAATACGTCATATTACGTGCTACGTTCGCGTACCCGGAAGCGCAGCGGTACGCGAACCGGAAGCGATCCGCGGCGCGGCGCCGACCGCGTAACGTAAACATAGCAGGTCATGTGACTCGGTAATAACACTTTTCATTGGTTCATTTCACTTTTGGTTTCCTAATGATGTAATACAAGGTCATGTGATCTAAAATGGACACTTTTCATTGGTTTAGAACTTTTGTTTTTCCCAAATGATGAAAACCCCTCCTTCTTTCATCACTCTGACTTTCATCTTGGTGAGAGAAAGACCCTTTATTGAGACTTTGAGATGGCTTCATTAGTAGCTTCAGCTGGTGCTAGCCCACCACCTCCACCAAATCCAAGAAAGAGAGGACCACCTGCAGAAGTAATTTTGCAAGAAGAGGAAGAACAGGAAGAGGAGGAAGAGGAGGAAGAGCATGAGTTTTTGCCAGAGGAGCCCAGGAGGTACAATCGAAAGGAGAATTACATCTGGCAATTCTACAGAATTCCTGAGGGGCAAAAGAAAGTGAATGCACGTTACGTGTTTTGCCGCATATGCGGTGATAGATTGTCAAGGGGCACTGATAAAAAATACAGTTATGGCAATCATACTATGCATCGGCATATGAGTAGGTGGCACCCAAATAATTATAGTGCTGCCCAGCTACGTGACGAACAACAAAATCCCCTCCCAATGGCAAGAAGATCGGTGGTTCCAGAGGTGTCGGGACCAGAGGCGAGGGAGATGATCGCAAACATCCAAATGTTGTTTGGGCACGTAAAGCAAGTGTGCGTGGAATGTGGCACTTTCATCTGCTACAGAGAAAGTAGCATCACTTTGATTTTGCGAGCAATTCAAAATCATATTAATGTTTGTACGAAACGCACCAAAAAATAAATTCTTTTTTTTTTTTTTGCTCCTGTTGAGCCCTTTATAATGGATCGTTTTTGTTTCCCCCCCCCCAAAAAAACCAAAAAAATTTTAAAAACGTTCAGAAAATACAAAAAAAGTAAAAAAATGTTCAAAAAATACTAAAAAAAATATAAAACAACAAAAACATAAAAAAAAAGTTCTTTTCAGAACTAACTCCCCATTATAAAAAAATTGGTAGAATATTTGGAACTCTGCCAACCTCTATATCTCTTAGTTCGCTCCCGGAGCGCTACCCGGTACGCGTACCGGAAGCTAACCAAAAAAAATATTTTTTTAAAAAAAGAACAGTAAGTATAAGGTAAGCAAACAGACAGTTATGTTAAAAGAAAGACAGCTCTAGGGAGTAAACTAAGGATACTGTTACCTACAATCCACTGCTGATGATGTCACATATTACATCATTCATGACATGGTCAGTAACATCAACAGCAGTGGATTGTAGGTAACAGTATCCTTAGTTTACTCCCTATAGCTGTCTTTCTTTTAACATAACTGTCTATTTCCTTCCCTTATAGTTACTGTTCTTTTTTAAAAAACATTTTTTTGATCAGTCATAAACAGTGACATTAATAGAAACAGAGAGAGTGAACAAGAGTGAAGAACTATGGTCCTCCTCAGCCACCCTCAGAAAACCAAGGGGGTCAAGATACATCTACCGTGCCCCCTTCTACCCATTCTGAACATTATTTGCCCTCCATCTTGTATCTTGATTCGACCGAAACACAAAATGGTGGACTGCCATAACGCTGCTGGTTTGCGAACCGGGCAACTTCCCGGGAAGCGGTCCAAAAAAAAAAAAGTTGGGAAAGTAATTCACAGACACTAAGAGTAATAGAGATGGAGTGAGTGAACAAGACTGAGGAACTATGAGAACAGAGGGACTGAGAAAAAGAGTGGAAGGAGTTGAGTAAATAGGTAATAGAGAAAGGAATGAGGAAAGTAGCAAAGGCAGGAAACTGAGGATTAAAGAAGTGAAGCAGTGGATCTAATAGTAGGTGAATGTGATAGAAATGTAACGAAAAGAGTACAACTATTTACCTTGTAATTGCCGTTAAATTAATCACATTTTATTTCTATACTTTCAATCTGTGAAAGAGAGAACCAACATTTGAAAAAAATTAAAATATGTATTTAAAAATTACAAAAGACAAGGGAAAATATTGAAGGACAAATAGTTTTTCAACAACTTTGACACTGACAGAAGCTTCTGCTTCTCCAGGTCCTCTACACAATCCTAAAGATATACATTTTAAACTAACAGTATCTTGATGCAGATGAAGTGAGGCCTATCTTAAAACATGGTGCATCTTTTGCATTGCTCTTGTTTCAGAAAAGTGTCGCTTCAGTATGCCAATAACATGTCTCCTATCCAGAGATTTGTTTGAGGTGAGGCCTACTCAGAGTTCAAGATGAGATTTACACTTGTTGAAGTGTACAGAGGAGATAATATCTGTGAAAGTCTACTAATGAAGTGAGTCATGTCCACTGCACTCTTCAACAAAGTAGAAACCTCCTATGTTTCCCTGGACAGACCTAAACTTGATCTGCACAATGTGATTCGTAATGATAGGAAACACAGGTGATGTAATTGAAATATGTGCAATTTATTTTGCTCATTTCACAATCACATCACTTGTGTTTCCTTTGCTTAGGTATCTCATTGTGCAGATGTAGTCCAGCATATGAAAGAATACGTAGAAGTGCAGCACTGCATACAATAAATTTAACACTTACAGAAAACTCACCTTCTCCATGCCTCCTACACAGTTCTACATATACATCATAAATGCAAACAGTACAGAATTAATTATACATGTTAAATGGTTTATTTTTGCTGTTCTCAGAATGTATCAAAATTCATTAAAAACAGTGACTTGAAGGTATTCATCATGTAACAGCGGGGAAAAAAAAACACAATCAAAATGATTGTGTTTAAAAAACCCATACAACATCAGAAATTAAAATTCAGAACTCCTTAAAGTTAACTTACTTTCCATGACGTCCAAGGATGTCCTATGAACAGCTTACACTCTTTTGTGCTGTTATTACTTTCAGCCCGCCACTTTCTGAAAGAAAACCTCCATCGTTTTTAAAAACACGTTACATGCAATAAATGACTTCTTGCTCTCTACCACTATTTTCCACAAGGCCAAATCTAGTCAGAGATATTTATAACTCTTGGATTTCTTGTAAGCCAATCCCATCATTTGGCATTTCCGCAACTTTCAGAATTAAAATGTTGAAGATCATTTTCACAATCCTGGAATAGTAATATCTTCCCCTTCTTGCTCAGTCATGTTCTACATTTCCTATGACACTGATACTGCTTAATATGAAGCAGACTTACACTACCTCTATGAGTACTACAATTATTTAATTCTCTACATCACTTTTAATCACAAAGCAATGTAAAACAGTAGACAGCATTGCAGACTTACATTCCCTCTACTCCATGTTTTGATTGGCTGCTTCAATTAGCTTATGAAAAGAAACAGTTTTTCTGAACTCATTTAAAGTGCACATACATCTCCATGATGTCCAATCCTATGATTAGAAGTTATGTCTCTGAACTACACTTATCCTCAAGGCCAAATTGTGTAGGAGCCATTAGAACTTCTTGAAATTCCACAGATCATATCCCGAGATTATTTTCCTAAAATTTTGGTTTTAAAAACACCAGGTAAGAGTTTTTAAGGTCATACGGCAATTTTTTTTGAAAATTAAAACAGAATCATTGCAGAATGACCAGCCATTTCTAGACTTTAAATAAGCTGTGTAATGTCCTGATGATATTGAAGGGCCGTCATGATATATAATTGCTGTAGTTACAAAAGTCCTTCCTGATATTGACAACTGCGAAGCTACAAAATTTTTTATTAAAGTTGTCAATTTTGTTCCATCAGGCCTACATCGTTGGAACATTAAAATGACGTACTGGCCATATGTTCGTATAAATAATGTGGACATCATTTCAGATTTACATTGGCTACACTCCATGTTGTGATTAGCAGCTTTTACTAGCTTATTAAAGGAGACTGATTTACTGTCTGGCAAAGTTAAATATATAAATCTTTCTGAGTCTACACTAGTAGTACTTGATACCATACAGTTCTCGCAGTCATGCTGCCATTGATAAGAAAGCCCAAACAGCTGATCTACATCTACACCTTCAGCATGTAATACATCAAGCATATACATTAAAAACTCCTGACAATCTTGCTGAATATTTTGAGAGAATTGTGTTTGGCCTGAACATCTATCTAACAGATTTCTAATTTCAGACACACTTTCTATGTTTCTTCTATCAGTGGTACATTTCTCTAACACAGAATTTAACAAACTGCAAAATCTTTGATCAGAATTGACCACAATCTCTTCTTTTACATTTTTTAGAGAAAACAAAACATTAATTACTACATTAGCATAGCAGTTGACACCAGAACTGTTTTCAAACTGAAAACCAACAACATCTTCAACAGAATCCTCTTTGTTTCTGCTTGTAATTTTAGGTTCATTCACTTTTTGTCTTTTTGCTACAACCTCCCCAGTATTGTTCTCATTTCTTCGTTTCCGGCCTACCAGACGTTTCTCAAACAAAGGAAACTGAGGCAAATGTGGCGCATACTCTCTTCTTAACCTATTGTATTCCTTAACACAATCTAGATCTGCACAAATGTTTCTGACATCACACTCAATCAAGTACAATCCCGATAAAGTTCTAACTCGTGACAATGCCACATATGCCATACCCTCCTTGAACACAGAACTGCCAATATTCACCAATGCAGTGTCTACACTTAAACCTTGCGATTTATGAATTGTCACCGCATATGCCAAGCAAACAGGGAACTGCTTACGGCGAACATATAAGTCTTTTACAAGCAAAAATCTAGCAGAACAACGAGCAATTAGCTGTACTTCCTCAATGCCATCAAATTTAATTTTTAAAAATTCAATTCCATCTCTATTTCTGTATTTCACAAAATCAACAACATTACCCATTGATCCATTTACCAGACCTCTTTCAACATGTAAATTCCTTCTTAAAATTATACGGCAGTTCAAGCACACATTCAGAGTCTTTTCAAAACCTGCAGTTTTAGATATACTCTTCTCTAATGAATCCAATTTTGTTTTCAGATTCTCAGACAAAATAATTGTTGATCCCATATGCTCTACTCTATCAATAGCTTCCACTTTCACAATCTCTTGCTTTTCTAAATGCAACATTTTGTTGTTAAATTTGGCACATTCTGCAAGAGTTGGCATCAAACATATTCCAGATTTCTTATCAGTAATTTTCTGAAAAATATTCTCAGGCACAACATCTTGTTCTGGATATAAATTTGACAGTAATCGTGCATGTAAAGCTTCTTTCCCATGCTCGGTCACTTTTCCAATTCTAACATCTTGTAGAATAGTCTTGTAAACTTCATCCTTTGCCTGACGCATATTTTCATGCAGTTCAGCATAATTGAAGTTTAACCATATATTGACGTTGCCAATGCTGCCTAGGCACTTCCTGGTATCTTCATGCGTGAGCATTTTGAACACAGGTTGCCCTTTCACTGGTGTCAGCTGCAGAAGATCTCCGAAAACAATGATGTGTTTGCCACCAAATAACACATCATACTCTGTTTTGAGAACTTCTTGCATCCTCAAATGCACAAAGGCAAGCATGACATTGGAAACCATGCTTACTTCGTCAATGATAAGAAGTTTCATTTTCCTCAAGATTCTTGAAACTTCAAAACAAGCATCTCCAGATAGCTTGTGATATTCTAATTTGTTGTCATGCTCCACTGGCAGCATCAGTAAACGATGTAAAGTAATCCCTTTAATATTATGTGCTGCCAGTCCAGTTGGAGCAGTGACAACACAAGACAGCGATGACTCTGTCCTTTCCTGCAAATAGCATGAAATTGCTTTAATGAGGAAACTTTTTCCAGTTCCCGCTTCTCCACTCACGTACAGTCGGACAGGCTTCAACGACGTACATGAGCACTCTTTCTTATCATGACTTAATCCATGATCAATTTGCATGGTAACTTCGTCATATATTTTCCTCTGCTCAACGTTGAGTTGCCTTTCCAACTCTTCTAAGTTAACCGCATCCTCTTGAGCATGTGCCATGGCTCTTTCCACCTCATTCATAGCAGTGGCAGCTTCATTTTCAATAAGAGGTCCTCCTAGTGGATCCTGACTCAATGAAGCAGAACTCTGACTGTCCTGAGAACTGTCTCTGGCAATCTCGGCTGCAATCGTTGCTTCCTGCTCAATTTCCGCATTCAACATTTCTACATATTTGGGAAAAGCAGGACATTCTATGGTCTCCTTGGCGACATTGAAAGAGTCTTCGTAACAGAGGAAATCTCCAAGCAGTTCCTCTTCTGCACGCCAAGGCTTGAAAAGTTGCAAAAGTGCTAAATAGAAAAACTCCTTTTTTTCAGGAGATTCGCCACTCAATTTTCGATGGTTTATCAAGTGGCATTTTCTTTGCTTGACCAGACATCCCTCACTTCCTATTACAGCATACACTCCTTTCTCAGTATCTTCTTTGATGTTCCTCTTGAACATGTAATTTTGCAGAACCTCATACAGACAAACATTCTCTAGGTGACTGCTTCGATTTGGATAATATGTATCCAACATGTTTGTCTTCAAAATGTCGGTACTGTTTGGCTCCTTTTCCGCCAAATACTCAATTTCCCGCACAGGTTTGAGAACTCGATTACGCGTTGCAGCAAGACCAAGACTCGCCCAAACGATACTCCTGGACTTGGCATAGAGACTTGCTGAAGACAACCGGTCAGAACATTCGTACGCTCCGATTTCTCGATGCGACAACATCTTCAGACTGAAACTGTACAACTTCTTGCTGAGGCTCTTTTCATGGGAAATGTCCTCCCACATATCCTTCAATTCTGTCTTCTCTTTTTTGGTGATGTAAGACGTCACATACCGAGCCACAGCCATACAGTTATCAGCCACAAACTGTATATCCATGTTAGCATTCCACATGGACAAAATCACCGGGTTGTAGTCGTTGATGTACTTGGACTCTTCGTTCCTCTTCAAATTGTAAGTGTTTTTAGGTGATTTCTTCATCACATTATGTCGCAGCGAAGACATCAAACTGTTTACTCTTCCTTTAGAAATCACCGGTCGTGGAAAGCCGAAACGACATTTGGTGTAGAACTTGTCTTTGTTTCGGAATTTACGACGGCAGTACTTTCCACATCGATGGCTTTGGAAACGCAGAACTTTTTCTCTTAGGCTTTTCTTCTCCTTTGCGTTTGGAACAGCACACATAGAATACTGTTGGATGAAACTCATCACTGAGTCTTCTGGATCCGTTCCAAATTTAGGTGCATCCTTGATCCACAGCAACATATGTATATGAGGAGCACCTCTTGCTTGGTACTCCTTTCTCCAGAAGAAATCCAACACCTCTCCAAGAGGTGGATTCTTCTTATTCATGATGAAAGACATCATAGCTTCAAATCTATGATTGAAGTACCTACATACATTGACTGGATCCAAAGAGCACAGTTCTCCGGGTGTCTTGAATTCGATGTTTTCTACGTTAGCATTTGCCTCTCGTAGAAATTGAAGTAAGTCTTCCCAGCCATACTCGGCACAACTCAGAGTGAGGAACCATGTGGGAGTACCTAAGTTCCTCAGCATACATTTTAAATCACCATGACGACGGTACCAGTACTCATTAGTACCACGCTGACACGCCATGAGATTAATCAGGTGAGAATCCAAAATACTATCTTGGACATTCACTTTATCCATAAAATCACTTGCCGAGATGTTTTGCATGTGTATACCACTTTTCAAGATGTGGTTCACTGCATATGACAGTCCAGACAGATCGCTTTCAAACAGGAGATGAAACAAATAAGGAATGCATTGTCGAAACCTAGCATCTCCTGCATACAATCGCAAAGTCCGGTATTCAGAAGCAGGAATTTGATGAGGTCGCTCATCATATCTTCCTCCCTGACCTGTTGGAAAAAGCTGTGGGAAACACCGAGCTTCCAAACTTTCCTCCCAAACACTAATGGGACTCCCTTTGGCTTGTTTCATTTGAAACAACTCAATAGCATTCCCCATGACTTCCTTTGAATGCAAAGGATGAACACTATAATGTTCATATATTTCCTCACTAGTAGAGGGTTCTACTTTCTCAATTTGACCAGCACACAAATCGCTATCCTCTTCCTCACTTACTTCCTCTTCTGCAACATATACATTCTTATAGTATTTATTATTTTTTTTCAAATACAATGTTGCCTTTTTAACTTTCCTAACATCTACTAAATCTTGCCATATTTTCTTATTCTTTGTCGGAACCCCATTAACTAAGATAACCAGAGGTTCCTCTTCCACTTTTTCTACTCCAATTGTGTTAATGTTTTTCTTGAAATCTAGAGGCAAATAAACAACTCTTCCCTTTAATCCTCTCTGTAAATCTGATGGAGGCAATTTCCCTGTCTTTGGCTCCATTCTTACAATAGCCTGAAAGGGATGGATACTTTGAATCAAAATAGATTCATAAGTATTTAAGTCCTTCAATTCAGAAGGAATCTCAACCAATTCCAGATTATTATGAACTGCTCTAGCAGGCATCTGGTTTTGTTTTAATTTGTTACAACAATAAGTACACACACGTTGATCCAATCCCAAATCAAAACAATTTTCTACCATCAAGTATGTTGCAAAATCCTTCCATTCACTATTATTTTCCCTTTCACTTTTTGCATATAAATCCACTAACTTAGTCTGATTCTTATAATAAGTGCGTCTACAACACACACAAGTGAAATTAGGCCTCTCACTTGATTTCATGTCAAACGTCGCAATTTCCCTCTGGAAATTATCTGTACTGGAAACATGTACACTATCTTCCAAATGACCCTCTACTTCTTGCTCAATTTCAACATTCTCCTCTTTACTTCCAAAGTAACAAAACTCAATTTCTTCACATATATTCTTCACATCTATTTCAGAACCATGCAAAAGAGCAGCGCATAATTGTTTCAGCATAATTGCTGGACTCTTAGCATAATACAACAGTCTAACTAACTTCCTCACTTTGTTATGATGCACTGCTAGCATCCTGAAATGATGAAAAACACTCTGGCATACTCTCCTGGAAAGACAAGCCAGTGAATGACCATGCAAACCTGTCACTTCTCTCACTCTGCAAGGATCTAATTCTTGCAACAACCTTATTTTCTGCTTCAAACTTTTCTTGTTAAATGTCCGTACAAAATCACAAAGCAAATTGATGGAATCCTGTCGCACACTGCAAATACTACTACACTTCCAGGTGTACACAGGACCCTTAGCACGTCTTCCTAAAACCTCATTACCTAACAACTCTTCTGCCTCTGTTGTCACAAGTTTTTCTTTTTCAACTGGACAACCATCTTTCACTTCATAAGCACGACCACTGATGTCAACTGCATGCACCAAATCATTATCCTGGAAATAACTCTCTTCATTAAAAAATGCCTCACAGCTTGAACTATGTATCCATTCTCCAGAAAAAACTTCACAAAAATTACTACGATTAACTATTCTCTTCCATCTACTATTTCTTTTGAAATCAAAAATTGCCTTGTTTAGCTTCCTAATTCTATTGATTATCAAAATAAATAACTTACGTTTAATTTCAAAAGCCTGATCAATAACTTTCTCAACTTTTTTTTTTCTCCTATAAAAAACTAATTTCTGTTGACCTTTCTTAATATTTTTTAACAAATTGCCAATTATCCTGTTACGGAACATTCGTTTACGAATCTCCCTAAACTGTTGTTTCCTTCTACTATCATGCACAGATTTATCTCTTGCTCTAGCAGTAACATTTTCATTTGTCCTTTTCTTTCCATTTGATTTACTTCTCATGTTATGGATTGAAACATTTTCTGTACTAATATTTTTTTTATTAGAAATATTTCTTATGAAATATTTAGAGCTCTTACCCGGTGCTTTCTTCATGGCTTGAGAAATCTTTTTGTTAGAGGACTGCTGCGTTTTTTTTTTCTCCTGCTGTCTTTGACGTTTTGCAGCCTTTATCTCTCTTATTTTTGTAGGCATATTGAAATCTTGAAATGATCTGCAGTTGAATCTGAGGAAAAATATAATAAAAAATGTTATTAAACATTATTATCAAACAGTAAATCAGTAATAGTGATCAAAAACATAACACACTACTTGACATTTTAATTTGAAGATTTTTTAGTCATTGCCATTTTTACAATACAGAAATACCAGAAAAGAAATGACATTTATATTTATGTTACCTATGCTATTTTATATGTGAATCTGATCTAATTTTATGAGCATATTTTAATATTTTATTGAAGACACTACACATAACCTGTTTTTGAAGGTGTCTTTATTTTTAAATTAAACGGTTTACCTTTTTACTTTTTATTGATTATAAATTTTAAAAATAAATGTTTATAATTCCAAAGGCTCAAGCAGGTCAGCTTCCCATCCTATATCATATAATTCGGACAAATCTGCATCCTCATCACGCTCTTCTTCATCCTCAGGATTTAAATCATCCAATGGATCAACATCCACTGATGTTTCAATTACAAGTTCAATGATGAGGTCAAAATCAACTGATTGCAGATTGTCGCTCATGTTGAGGTTGTCTTTATCTTTAAAGAAAGATAACAACAATGAGATGTTGCAGAGTAAGAGACAAATCTCACAGATTATAATAGTAAAATTATTTAACAAGAGTAACATTTTGCAGCTATTATTTAGCCATGTCCAGCGATGCTGAGCAGGTGAAGCCTATGTCTAATTTTTCACTGAACAGGACTCATCTGTTCTTAACCTTGGATAAGCCTCAACGACTCTGTGTCCCCTGCACATACTCAAATGTTAAAGTGCAGATTTATATTAAATGGCACATCCCCAGGCATGCACCAGTTAATGTGCACCACTGCTTTACCACCCATGGTGTGCCGCATTTACAATCAGATAGGAGAAAGCTGCTTCAAAACCCTGCGCCTGCTTGAAGCTGGCATAGGTCTTGACGCAGCATTGTAGAGATGGGGCACCCCTGAGCCTTGCTGGAGCTGCATCGCACTTACGATACAACTCCAGCAATGCGCCACCTTTACGGCACAGATGCGTCACGCATCTGTGCCGTTTTTGCCCCATGCTGCGCCGCATTGTAAATGCAGCACAACATGGGTGGCGGAACAGTGGCGCAGGATGACTGTCACATCCCTGGTGATGCGACACTCATCATAAATCTATCCCTAAGCTTCTTATCTTGTTACAGATGAACTGCCATATGTATCATCAAAATATTTTACATATTATAAATAGCACATTTTAAGGAATAAATAGCGATTCTTTACTATTCCTAATTTGCAATGAGCAAATTGCTAATTGCAAATTACCCATTCATTTCCATAGGCTAGGAGGCTCATAAGAATTAATGTTGCAAGTTGTGATTAGCAATTAGCTCATCACAAAATAGGATTTTTTTCAAGCGTGCAGGGGTATCTCAAGAACACCCTGCTGCACCCCTGAAAAAGAAATTTGGGAGCACATGGCACACCTACATGCCCTAATGGCATGTATGGGCGTCATATGGGACCTTTTTTTTTTTAAAAAAAAAAAATGCTTTTTGAAAAGAATTCGCAAATTACCACAAACTAGAAGTTGGTGGTAGTTTCCAAATCCTTAATATCATTTTTTACATATTTTTTTTTGATACATTGCATTTAAGGAATCACAAATCACAAAAAATTGGGGAAAAGTAATGGTTTGCAAATTTATGACAAGGACATAATGGTGTATGCTTCTCTATAAGGCATTTCAGTGTCTCTGATGTCATTTTTCCCATATTACATTATAAGACCTTTCCCCATGAAGCACATTCCTTGTAAATATGCTCCCACCTGTGCATTGCAAATTTAGATTTTGACTGTTTCAGACACATAGCCATGTTGAAAGTGACCCAAAAAAATTGCAAACGTTTTAAAAAAAAACATTCATGTGTCTTAATGACATTTTAAGTCATTTCCCCATGGACAATGTTTTCTAAGTGGCACAAAAGAGGTATACACCTATCATAAATCTGTCCCTAGCATTATAAATGATTAAATCAGGATGACAATAAGATGTGGCCTATCCAGAGGTTTGTTTAAGGTGAGGCCTACTCAGGATTGCAGATTAAAGTTACGCTTGATGAAGAATACAGAGGAGATAATTTATTGTAAAGGCCTACCAATGAAGTAAGTGATTTCTACTTCATTGCACCAGTCATCATAAATGTATCCATAAGCTTCTTATCTTGTTAGACATCAACCGCCATATGTATCATATAACTATTTTGCATTTCCAAAAAAGCGAATTTTAAGGAATAAATAGCGATTCTTTACCATTCCAAATTTGTTTGAGAAAATTGCTAATTGCAAATTACCCATTCATTTCCATGGGCTAGGAGGCTCATATAAATGAAGGTGCAATTTGCGATTAACAATTTGCTCATCACAAATTAGGAATTTATTCCAAAGGTGCAGGGGTGTCTCAAGAACACCCTGCTGCAACCCTGAAAAAGAAATTTGGGGGCATATGGCGAACATAAATTTTAACAACATTCCTTTACCTCAAAAACGATTTTCAAATCATAACTTCAAAACACTACACATGGGAAAATTACTTAAATTGTCCTTAAGACACATAAAAGCGTTTTTTGATTGGCTTTCCTGCATGGTAGGGTCACTTTTAACATGGCTATGTAACATAAACATTCAAAATCAAAATTTTCCATGTACAGGTGGGAGCATATTTACAAGCAATTTGCGCCACAAAGAAAGGTCTGACATTAAAATGGGAAAAATAACATCAGGGACAGTCAATTGCCTTATAAAGAACCATACACCATTATGTCCTTCTCATGAATTTAAAAACAATTCCTTTTTCCCAAAAACGATTTTCAAATCATAATTTCAAAAAACTGCACATGAGAAAATGACTTAAAATGTCATTGAAACACATGAAAGCGTTTTTTGATTGGCTTTCCTGCATGGTTGGTTCACTTTTATCATGGCTATGTAACACAAACATTGATAATTAAAATTTTCATGCACATGTAATAGCATATTTACAAGCAATTTGCGCCACAGAGAAAGGTCTTACACTAAAATGAGAAAAATAACATCAGGAACAGTCAATTGCCTTATAAAGAACCATACACCATTATGTCATTGTCATGATTTTATAAACAATTCCTTTTCCCCAAAAACGATTTTAAAATCATAATTTCTAAACACTGCACATGGGAAAATGACTTAAAATGTCATTAAAACACATGAAAGCGTTTTTTGATTGCCTTCCCAGCATGGTTTGGTCACTTTTAACATGGCTATTTAACACAAACATTCAAAATCTAAATTTTCCATGCACATGTGAGAGCATATTTACAAGCAATTTGCGCCACAGAGAAAGGTCTTACACTAAAATGAGAAAAATAACATCAAGGACAGTCAATTGCCTTATAAAGAACCATACACCATTATATCCTTGTCATGAATTTAAAAACAATTCCTTTTCCACAAAAACGATTTTCAAATCATAATTTCTAAACACTGCACATCAGAAAATGACTTAAAATGTCATTAAAACACATGAAATCATTTTTTGATTGGCTTTCCAGCATGGTTGCGTCACTTTTAACATGGCTATGTAACACAAACATTCAAAATCAAAATTTTCCATGCACATGTGAGAGCATATTTACAAGCAATTTGCGCCACATAAATCATAATTTTCTCCTTAAAGCACACTATTCTCTATCTAAAGTAAAGAAATATTTTCTCACCTTAGCAAATACTTTGAGTTTGAAAACAGTCTAAGAAACACACCAATTTGTCTTCAGCAGAGCAAAAGGTATGCACTCCAGAGTCTGCAGCTATCAAAAGCACAGAAATGGTGTAATTCTTCACACATATTTCTCATGTCACCCAATCAAAACTCTTCCCTCACTTTTTTTCAAATGAAAACCCTTCCCCCTCTGCCCTTTCTGCCTATTTTCCATAGCAACCACCTCTTGGAGAAACTCTGGTGTTTGCAAATTCACACAACAATGTTGCAATTGAACTCTGAACTCTCAGTGCACCTGCATATCCAGTGCTTTCTTTCATTTAATGATTTTTTATTGACCACTCAAAATACATCTTTCAAACAACACATCTGTACACCCTAACTTTCTGTTTTCATCAATCAAAATCCACCAATCACTGTTACTACTTCATGAACACAGAAACTCCACAGTTTTTTTCATTTCAAACTCACATTTTTTCAACTGCCATTTCATTGCCACACTTCATCTGACTGCAGGAGAACCTTCTCTCACCATGTTTTCTGTCTGGATTGTTGGTCATAGTTATATTCACTGGGCTCAAAGGTACGTTGAAAGCAGGAATTTACCTAACCTCAATTTACAAGATGTGGAAATTAAGTGGTTTGGCCACAGAGGATTAAAATTTCACCAATTGATACCATTGGTGAAAACCTTTATGCATTTGCCAAAACCTGACCTGTTAATTGTGCACTGTGGAGGTAATGACTTGGGCACTTTGACTGGTGTAGGTCTGGAAATGCTTTTAAAGGACACCTTTGAGCAATTAATGGCACTTTTTCCTCAGACTGCCTTGGTATATTCAAATATATGCCAAAGACAGAAATGGAGGTGGTCAAACCAATTTTGTCCACAAATTGAGAAGTCGAGGAAGCATGTAAACAAATCTGTTTCAGCTTACATGAGAGACCATGGAATGCCTGTACAACAATAACTTGCGTTACTACATGCAAGATATCTACAGAGGAGATGGAGTTCACTTCTCAGATGAGGGCAACAGAGTTTTCACTCTGAATTTAAAAATGTGCATTGGTACCTACTTATAAGTACCAAAATGTACCATAAACCCAAAAGCTCTTCTCAGAGCTACCCTACATCTAATCACTCACAATTATTATTTTACTCTAACTTTTTTCACTAATTTTCAACAAAGTACACTCCCTGGGGCGCTACCCGGTACGCGTACCGGGAGCTAACCTCGCGAAATTTTTTAAAAAAATGTTTTTTTTTCGCACATATAAACCTCCTCAGCCACCCTCAGAAAACCTAGGGGGTCAAGATAAGTCTACCGTGCCCCCTTCTACCCATTCTGAACATTATTTGCCCTCCATCTTGTATCTTAATTCGACCGAAACACAAAATGGTGGACTCCCGGAACGCTTAAGGTACGCGAACCGGGGCGCTCAACGGTTCGCGTACCGGGTCGCTCCCTGGGAAAAAAAGGTGGGAAAGTAGTTCACAGAAAAGCCACTGGAGACAATTTCACCAAATATAGATTAGCTCATACTACATACCAATCCCTACCATTTTCACAAATTTGATTGGAATTCCATTTAGCCATTTAGCCTGTAGACCTCTCTAAATACCGTGAGGTAAATTACTTCACAAAACACATCTGAAATGTTGGAATTGACAACCAATTAAAATGTTACTTTCATTTTCTACTTTTTTACCTCACATTTGATTGGTTATGTACCCGAATATATATAAAGGAAGAGAAGGAAACACAGCCATTTTGACTACTACTTCCTGGTGTACATTTCAATAGGATTTTCATTAATAACTTCAACTTCTTTTTAAAGGTAAGTTGTTATTTTTAAAACTGAAGTATATTGTGCACTTTAAGTTAATATGGCAAACTTTTTCTGTTAGTTATATACTATCCCTCTGTCCTACTTCCACTCTGATACTATACACTGCCCAAAGATAAATTCTCTGTTAAAAACTGCCTATCTAAAATTAATCCCAACAGTGCCCTACCTCTACTAATATATATTTTTTTTATGCAAATTTCAGGAAAAATGGAAAGTGAACAAAACATTTCATTTGAAATTGTCCTTCCAGAGTCCAACACAGAAATCATTGATCCAAATGAGATTGAATTTATGGATGAAACTTGGGACCAAGAACTACTGCAATGTGTACAAGCAGTAGATAACCTCCTTGCAAATGAGGACATTTTACAACCTCAGAGACTACAATCTATATTCCATGATTATTATGAAATTTCTGACAATGAAATGTTAGAAAGTTTAATAAATTATGAAACACAATAAAAAAAGCTTAAAAAAAAAAAAAAAAAAATCATCAACAAAACCAACAATCAATTAACATACAGCATTTGAAAAGTCTATCATTCATTTTTCATTGTGATACGCTCCCCAGAACGCTTCCCGGTTCGCGTACCGGGCGCTAACCACGAAAAAAAACAAAAAAATTTTTTTTTTTTTTGCTTAGCGGGGCCCCTTTAAAGCCTCCACATCAAACCTGGGGGGTCAGGGAGGATCTACTATGCCCCCTTATGGTCATTTCCCCCTTTGTTTTGTCCTCCTCTTGTCACTCGATCCTACCGAGAGACAAGATGGCGGCCGCTCCGGACTGTTTAGAATGTTGACAGACACCGGAGAGCCAATCAACTTCGCTACGCGAAGTTCCGTTACGCGTCAAGTACGCGTACCGGGGCGCTGCCTGGTCCGCGCTTACAGATATATATCTTTTTTTGAACGTTATTTTCTCAAAATCCACTGCAGCACATATATTGAGACCTACAAAAGGCACATCGGGCTACCAGTCCCTACAATTTTGCCAAGTTTCGTGCAAATCCATTCAGCCGTTCGGGCTAAAAGTGAGGCTAACCGCCCTATGGAAAACTCAATGTTAAAAACACGTTTTGGGACCCCCCTTTTTTCTCGGCCCCCCCTGGACCAACTCCCCCCAAATTTCCAGTGGCTGCTCAGAAACAAAATGTTCCATTTTGCTGAAAATTTCAGCCAATTCCGTCCACAAACGCCAAAGTTATTAGACATAGAATTTTCAAAAAACCCATAGAGAAAAAATCCTAACTATATATACCTACTGGCGACCGCCAGTAGGTAATATATATATTAGGACCTAGTTTCCATAGGAAATCCGCAACATTCTATTTTATATAACTTTGGTGCCGGTGGACAAATCTTCGCGAATTTCTCCAAGAAAATGGCCTGCTCCGCTCCACTCCTTCCCTGAGAGTTTGGGGGTGATTCGTCAAGTGGGGGCCGAGAAGAAAGGGGGGCCCCAAAACATGTTTTCCCCATGCAATTTTCCATAGGGACTTTTAGCCAGGGCTACAGCCCGAACGGCTCAACGGAATTACACCAAATTTGCCAGAGAGGTAGAGTTCGGTTTGCAGATGAATTTTAAGAGATGGTATTTACCACAATTTAGATTATAAAAAACAAGTGAATAAAATGTGTAGCGTTTTTTAGGTGTATTACTGTTGAGGTAAGTTTTAGTAAGTGTTAAAATGCACAATGGACTGTGGTTCCACACAGTTGAAGAAAAGGAAGATGGATGGACTAGATGTGTGCCAGAAAGTTCCAATGCAAACAGGTATGAATTAGGGGACAGTTTCAGAACACCTGTCAGCAAGATATATGGTATACTACAGAATAGACTGATATGGTTGTTTTACAGGTCTTGGTAATTTCAGAATTAAAAGAAATGAAACTCTTTAACTTAAACCACATCACTGAGTGTTTTTACATATGTCATATTAGGCCACATCCCTTCCCTTCAGTAATATAAACATGTCCTATCAGTCCTCTAAAACGTAAGTACTTGTAAATGTATCTTGTTTTCTGTTATCAGTATAGAAATTTACTCCTATAATAACAATTGGCCTAGCCATTAATTTTCTTTCTTATTTACAAGATGAGGAAAAGACATTTTGAATACCTTTTCTTTTCCATGTAAATATAATCTCAACATACACAGCACTTTGCGTTGAAAAGGCATTCTATACGTTTGGCTGTGAGTGTTTGCACAGAACACTCATAGATCAAGACACATCTTCAGATTTATCATAAATCATGAATCTGGACATGTTTGTGAATGCTGCACCATCCTCCTATTGGTGTAGCAAAGCACAACGAGGAAAATTGTCTTCACTTCTCCTCATTTTTTCACTTTTAATATATGCTACAATGCACAGCATATATTGAAGGAGAAAAATGCCTTTACTGATTGTTTTCGTGCAGGAAGGTGTCCCTTCTTGCACAGAAACAATCTCCACATGACACGGAGATCCTTGCACCATGGTGCAAGGGTGCCTGTGTCACCACATTGCTGCAGTTTAAGCAGCTGTGCAGAGTGAAGCACAGACCTGCAACATATTTATATACATATGTTGCATCCCTGTGCTTCGGAAGTACCACAGCATGTTGTAGTTAAACAGTTTACAGTGTCATGCTGCAGCACTTCCTTATAATTCTGCACTTATCCATTCACCACACATCACAAATGTATTTTTACAGTCAATTATGTACTACTCATACATTCATCTAAACTTTCACACACTAGCATACTAGTTTATATCTTTGTTTAACCAGAGTAGTTAGTTCTGAAAAGAACTTTATGTTTTCTTTTTGTTGTTTTGTATTTTTCTTTTGAACGATTTTGTATTTTTTTTTAAAAGAGGGGAAAGAATGTGAACTGGGAAAAGAGAACTAAAAACTGGGAGGAGAGGAAAAAAGAAAACTAACAATGGTGGTGGTCAATGGCTCGACACACCAGATCCACCGACTGCTCCTCATATGCATTGAGCCGCCCGCATTTTATGCATGTCATGCAGACTTTCCCTAATTGGGGACGGATGTCAGGATGCGAAGATGAGCTTGCTGGTGTTGCTCCACTGGTACTAGGGTCTGACGATGGATCATAAGGAGTCTCCCTTATTCTTCTTGATTCCTCCCTGGCAAAGTTCACCGGATGCTCTGTTTGCAAGTGCTTCCGCATAATTGCTGTAACACATGAGTATTTTTTTGTGGGGTCTTCTCTCGAAAGCACTGCCTTGCAAATGCGGCAAGTGACCTTAGTCACATTCACCTTCTTCAACCCTGGAGGAAATGTGAAAAATTGCCAGACAATAATGCTATATCTTTCTTTAGGGGGAGGTTCTGGAAGAAATTCTTGTTCTGATTAATTGTCTAAATCAGAAGAAGGTGGTGGATTTGCAGCCATAGTTTAACCAGGTGAATGTCTTCTCCAATAATGAAGGAGCAGCAGATTTTCTCAGGAGGTCTTTCCCTAAGAAAAGTTCTAAGAAGAGTGATAGAAATGGGTGGGGTTCTTCAATAGTTTCAATAGGAAGTGTAATGAACCAATCAAATCTCTTTTTTTGAGGCCACATGGGGTGCACGTAGGATGCGCAAACTCAGCACGCACCCTGCTCACACCGTGCTCGCACCCAGCGCGACTTTGCATTAAAAAGTGATGTACTTTTTAAGAATGTTAAAGAATATTATTTTTATAATAACCTCAGATAATGTCTTGTCTTAATATTTATATTAAATATTACCTACTGGCGGTCGCCAGTAGGTATATATAGTTAGGATTTTTCCCTATGGGATTTTTGAAAATTCTATGTCTAATAACTTTGGCGTTTGTGGACGGAATTGGCTGAAATTTTCAGGAAAATGGAACATTTTGTTTCTGAGCAGCCCCTGGAAATTTGGGGGGGGGTTCGTCAAGGGGTGGCCGAGAAAAAAAGGGGGGGTCCCAAAACGTGTTTTTCCCATGTTAATTTCCATAGTGCGGTTGGCCTCACTTTTAGGCCGAACGGCTGAATGGATTTGCACGAAACTTGGCAAAATTGTAGGGACTGTTAGCCCGATGTGCCTTTGCTAGGTCTCAATATATGTGCTCCAGTGGATTTTGAGAAATTAACGTTCAAAAAAAGATATATATCTGTAAGCGCGCTCCAGGCAGCGCTCCGGTTCGCGTACCTGACGCGTAACGGAACTTCGCGTAGCGAAGCTGATTGGCTCTCTGGTGTCTGTCAACATTCTAAACAGTCCGGAGCGGCCGCCATCTTGTCTCTCGGTAGGATCGAGAGACAAGAGGAGGCCAAAACAAAGGGGGAAATGACCATAAGGGGGCATAGTAGATCCTCCCTGACCCCCTAGGTTTGATGTGGAGGCTTTAAAAGGGCCCCGCAGTGCAAAAAAAATAAAATATTTTTATTGTTTTTTTGCGTGGGGAGCGCCCGGTCCGCGAACCGGGAAGCGTTCTGGGGAGCGTACTATAAGGAAAAAAGAATGATAGACTTTTAAAATACTGTATGTTAATTGATTGTTGGTTTTGTTGATTATTTTTTAATTTCTTTATTTTTTAAGCAATTATTTATTATTGTGATTGTGTTTCAAAATTTAATAACATTTCTAACATTTCACTGTCTGAAATGTCGTCATTTTCATTGAACATAGCTTGTAATCTCTGAGTGTGTAAAATGTCCTCATTTTGAAGGAGGTCATCTACTGCTTGCACACATTGCAGTAGTTCTTGGTCCCAAGTTTCATCCATAAATTCTATATAATTTGGATCAATTAATTCTTGGCTGCTCTCTTGCAGGACAATTTGAAATGAAACTTTCTGTTCGCCTTCCATGTTGCCTGAAATTTGGATAAAAAAAATATATATTAGTAGAGATAGGGCACTGTTGGGATTAATTTTAGATAGGCAGTTTTTATCAGTGAATTTATCTTTGGGCAGTGTATAGTATCAGAGTGGAAGTAGGAATATAAAAAAGTGTATGTGATTTAACGTAAGTAAATTCATAATTATACAAGAGAAACCTAACTCCATCCATAACTATAACAGAGAAGTCTATCTAAATCTATAACTACTACAGAGGGATAGTATATAACTATCAGAAAAAGTTTACCATATTAACTGATAGTGCACAATATACTTCAGTTTTTAAAATAACAACTTACCTTTACAAAGAAGTTGAAGTGATTAGTGAAAATCCAATTGAAATGTACACCAGGAAGTAGTAGTCAAAATGGCTGTGTTTCCTTCTCTTCCTTTATATATATTCAGGTATATAACCAATCAAATGTCAGGAAAAAAAAGTAGAAAATGAAAGTAACATTTTCATTGGTTGTCAATTCCAACACTTCAGATGTGTTTTATGAAGTAATTTACCTCACGGTATTTAGAGAGGTCTACAGGCTAAATGGCTAAATGGAATTTCAATCAAATTTGTGAAAATGATAGGGATTGGTATGTAGTATGAGCTAATCTATATTTGGTGAACGTGTCTCCAGTCGTTTTTCTGTAAATTACTTTCCCACCTTTTTTGATGGAGCGCTTCCCGGGGAGCGCCCCGGTACGCGAACTGGCGAGCGCCCCGGTACGCGAACCTGAAGCGTTACGGGAGTCCACCATTTTGTGTTTCGGTCGAATTAAGATACAAGATGGAGGGCAACTAATGTTCAGAATGGGTAGAAGGGGGCACGGTAGACTTATCTTGACCCCCTAGGTTTTCTGAGGGTGGCTGAGGAGGCCCATATGTGCGAAAAAAAAACATTTTTTTTAAAAAGTTCGCGAGGTTAGCTTCCGGTCCGCGTACCGGGTAGCGCCCCGGGGAGCGTACTTTGTTGAAAATTAGTGAAAAAAGTTAGAGTAAAATAATAATTGTGAGTGATTAGATGTAGGGTAGCTCTGAGAAGAGCTTTTGGGTTTATGGTACATTTAGGTACTTATAAGTAGGTACCAATGCACAGTCTTAAATTCATAATGAAAATTCTGTTGCCCTCATCTGAGAAGTGAACTCCATCTCCTCTGTAGATATCTTGCATGTAGTAACGCAAGTTATTGTTGTACACGGAGCCCATTCCATGGTCTCTCATGTAAGCTGAAACAGATTTGTTTACATGCTTCCTCGACTTCTCAATTTGTGGACAAAATTGGTTCGACCACCTCCATTTCTGTCTTTGGCATATATTTGAATATACCAAGGCAGTCTGAGGAAAAAGTGCCATTAATTGCTCAAAGGTGTCCTTTAAAAGCATTTCCAGACCTACCCCAGTCAAAGTGCCCAAGTCATTACCTCCACAGTGCACAATTAACAGGTCAGGTTTTGGCAAATGCATAAAGGTTTTCACCAATGGTATCAATTGGTGACATTTTAATCCTTTGTGGCCAAACCACTTAATTTCCACATCTTGTAAATTGAGGTTAGGTAAATTTCTGTTATCAGCATACCTCTGAGCCCAGTAGATGTAACTATGTCCAACAATCCAGACAGAAAACATGGTGAGAGAAGGTTCTGCTGCAGTCAGATGAAGTGTGGCAATGAAATGGCAGTTGAAAAAATAAGAGTTTAAAATGAAAAAAACTGTGGAGTTTCTGTGTTAATGAAGCAGTAACAGTGATTGGTGGATTTTGATTGCTGAAAACACAAAGTTAGGGTGCATGGATGAGTTCTTTGAAAGATGTATTTTGAATGGTCAAGAAAAAACATTAAATGAAAGATTGCACTGGATATGCAGGTGCACTGAGAGTTCAGAGTTCAATTGAAACATTGTTGTGTGAACTTGCAAACACCAGAGGTCTTCCAAGAGGTGGTTGCTATGCAAAAAAGGCAGAGAGGGCAGAGGGGGGAAGGGTTTTGATTTGAAAAAAGTGAGGGAAGAGTTTTGATTGGGTGACATGAGAGATATGTGTGAAGAATTACAGCATTTCTGTGCTTTTGATAGCTGCAGACTCTGGAGTGCATACCTTTTGCTCTGCTAAAGACAAAGTGGTGTGTTTCTGAGACTGTTTTGAAACTCATAAAGTATTTGCTAAGGTGAGAAAAGATTTATTTAATTTAGATAGAGAATAGTGTGCTTTAAGGAGAAAATTATGAAGAAAGTTGTGTTTTTAAAATGTTGCTTTGCCTCAAGTGTTTTACAAATAGATTTTGTTTCTTTGAGAAATTGTAATTGGAGAAAATGTGAAGTATTAGTACTGACAGGGTGTTTTAGTGCATAGGAGCTGTGCAGTGTTTTCAAATTATGACTTGAAAATCGTTTTTGAGGAAAAGGAATGCTTTTAACATTTATGACAAGGACATAATGGTGTATGCTTCTTTATAAGGCATTGGAGTGTCTCTGATGTTATTTTTCACATTTTAATGTAAGACCTTTCCCCGTGGTGCAAATTCCTTGTAAATATGCTCCCACCTGTGCTTGGCAAATTTACATTTTGATAGTTTGAGTTACATAGCCATGTTAAAAGTGACCCAAAAATGCTGCAAAGGCAATCAAAAAACGCTTTCATGTGTCTTAAGGACATTTTAAGTCATTTCCCCATGTGCAGTGTTTTCAAATTAAGACTTGCAAATCGTTTTTGAGGAAAAGGAATGCTTTTAACATTTATGACAAGGACATAATGGTGTATGCTTCTTTATAAGGCATTTGAGTGTCTCTGATATTGTTTTTCCATTTTAATGTAAGACCTTTCCCCGTGGTGCAAATTCCTTGTAAATATGCTCCCACCTGTGCTTGGCAAATTTACATTTTGATAGTTTGAGTTACATAGCCATGTTAAAAGTGACCCAAAAATGCTGCAAAGGCTTTAAAAAAACGCTTTCATGTGTCTTAAGGACATTTTAATTCATTTCCCCATGAATGTAGGTAGGCCTCACCTTAAACAAACCTCTGGATAGGCCACACCTTATCGTCATCCTGAATTAATCATTTAAAATGCTAGGGACAGATTTATGATAGGTGTATGCCTCTTTTGCGCCACTGTGCGTCACTTTTGTGACGCAGTGGCGGTGCAAAAGATTTGCTATGTGGCGACAAAATTACAAATTGATGCATCTAGGCAGATGTGTCATGCTGTAAAAAAAACGTGCCACATGAAACCGATGCAGCAGTGATGCAAAAGATGCACCATGTTGCAAGACAGGCCTCACTTCATCTCCAACAAGATAAGAAGCTTAGGGATAGATTTATGATGACTGGTGCATCCCCAGTCATCCTGCGCCGCTGTTCCGCCACCCATGGTGTGCTGCATTTACAATGCGGCGCACCATGGGGCAAAAACAGCACAGATGCGTGACGCATCTGTGCCGTAAAGGTGGCGCATTGCTGGAGCTGCATCGCAAGTGCCATGCAGCTCCAGCAAGGCTCAGGGGTGCCCCATCTCCATTTAATCTGCAACCCTGAGTAGGCCTCACCTTAAACAAACCTCTGGATAGGCCACACCTTATCGTCATCCTGAATCAATCATTTAACATGTTAGGGACAGATTTATGATAGCCGTGTGCCTCTTTTGTGCCGCTGTGCGTCACTTTTGTGACGCAGCGGCGGTGCAAAAGATTTGCTATGTGGCGACATATTTAAAAATTGATGCATCTAGGCAGATGTGTCATGCTGTAAAGTCCTGTGCCACATGAAACCTGCGTCAGTTTTCATATAGGTGTTTTGTTGCAAGGTATGCATTAATTTGCAAGAAAGCCCTGTAAAACTAACACAGTGAAATTTAGAAGATTTCACTGACTCAGCTTTATAGCATTGCTGAATCAAATCATTACGCCTGTTTGAAACAGGCATAAGGAGTGATGCACCATGCAATGTGTGGCTTGCTCCTGTGCATTGCAGTAGACATGTTGCGCTTACGACGTGATTCCTGCAAAGTGCTGCTTTTGCGGCACAGATGCGTGACGCATCTGTGCTGTTTTCACTCAATGGTGCTCCACATTGTAAATGCGGCACACCATGGGTGGCAGAGCAGCGGTGCACATTAACTGGTGCATCCCTGGGAATGCGTCAGTTAACATAAATCTGCCACTTTACATTTAAGTATGAGCAGGGGACACAGAGTTGGTGAGGCTTATCCAAGGTTAAGAAGAGATGAGTCCTGTTCACTGAAAACTTGGACATAGGCCTTACCTCCTCAGCATCGCTGGTCATGGCTAAATAATAGCTGCAAAATGTTACTCTTGTTAAACAATTTTACTATTATAGTCTCTGAGATTTGTGCCTTACTCTGCAACATCTCATTGTTGTTCTCTTTCTTTAAAGATAACGACAACATCAACATGAGCGACAATCAGCAATCAGTTGATCTCGACTTCATAATTGAACTCGTAATTGAAACATCAGTGGAAGTAGATCCCTTGGATGATTTAAATCCTGAGGATGAAGAAGAACATGATGAGGATGCAGATTTGTCAGAATTGTATGACATAGGGTGGGAAGCTGACATGCTTGAGCCTATGGAACTATAAACATTTATTTTTAAAAATTTATAATAAATGAAAAGTAAAAATGTAAACCGTTTCATTTAAAAATAAAGACACCTTCAAAAACAGGTTATGTGTAGTGTCTTCAATAAAATATTAAAATATGCTCATAAAATTAGATCAGATTCACATATAAAACAGCACAGGTAAAATGAATATGAATTCCATTTCTTTTCTGCTATTTCTGTATTCTAAATTTGCCAAGCACTAAAAATGTCAAGTACTGTGTTAAGTTTTTGATGACTGTTATTGATTTACTGTTTGGTAATAGTGGTTAATAAAAATTTTTATTATATTTTACCACAGATTCAACTGCAGATCATTTCAAGATTTCAGCATGCCAACTAAAGAAAGACTTAGAAAGGCTGCAAAACGTCAAAGACAGCAGGTACATGATATAATGCAGCAGTCCTCTAACAAAAAAACTTGTCAAGTCACCAAGAAAGCACCGGGTAAGAGCACAAAAACATTTATAAGAAATATTTGTAGTAAAAAAAATATTACTACAGATAATGTTTCAGTCCAGAAAAAGAGAAGCATTTTAAATGGAAAGGAAAGGCCAATCAAAAATGTTACTGCTAGAGCAAGAGATAACTCTGTGCATGATAGTAGAAGGAAACAACAGTTTAGGGAGATTCGTAAACGAATGTTCCGCAACAGGATAATTGGCAATTTGTTAAAAAATATTAAGAAAGGTCAACAGAAAGTGGTTTTTTATAAGAGAAAAAAAAAAGTTGAGAAAGTTATTGATCAGGCATTTGAAATTAAACGTAAGTTATTTATTTTGATAATCAATAGAATTAGGAAGCTAAACAAGGCAATTTATGATTTCAAAAGAAATAGTAGATGGAAGAGAATAGTTAATCGTAGTAATTTTTGTGAAGTTTTTTCCGGAGAATGGATGCATAGTTCAAGTTGTGAGGCATTTTTTAATGAGGAGAGTTATTTCCAGGATAATGATTTGGTGCATGCAGTTGACACCAGTGGTCGAGCTTATGAAGTGAAAGATGGTTGTCCAGTTGAAAAAGAAAGACTTGTGACAACAGAGACAGAAGAGGTGTTAGGTAATGAGGTTTTAAGAAGACGTCCTAAGGGTCCTGTGTACACCTGGAAGTGTAGTAGTATTTGCAGTGTGCGACAGGATTCCATCAATTTGCTTTGTGATTTTGTACGGACATTTAATAAGAAAAGTTTGAAGCAGAAAATGAAGTTGTTGCAAGAATTAGATCCTTGCAGAGTGAGAGAAGTGACAGGTTTGCATGGTCATTCACTGGCTTGTCTTTCCAGGAGAGTATGCCAGGGTGTTTTTCATCATTTCAGGATGCTAGCAGTGCATCATAATAAAGTGAGGAAATTAGTTAGAATGTTGTATTATGCTAAGAGTCCAGCAATTATGCTTAAACAATTATATGCTGCTCTTTTGCATGGTTCTGAAATAGATGTGAAGAATATTTGTGCAGAAATTGAGTTTTGTTACTTTGGAAGTAAAGAGGAGAATGTTGAAATTGACCAAGAAGAAGAGGGTAATGTGGAAGATAGTGTACAGGTTTCCAGTACAGATAATTTTCAGAGGGAAATTGCGACGTTTCAGGTGAAATCAAGTGAGAGGCCTAATTTCACTTGTGTGTGTTGTCGACGCACTTATTATAAGAATCAGACTAAGTTAGTGGACTTATATGCAAAAAGTGAAAGGGAAAATAATAGTGAATGGAAGGATTTCACAACATATTTGATGGTAGAAAATTGTTTTGATTTGGGATCGGATCAACGTGTGTGTACTTATTGTTGTAGCAAATTAAATCAAAACCAGATGCCTGCTAGAGCAGTTCATAATAATCTGGAATTGGTTGAGATTCCTTCTGAATTGAAGGATTTAAATACTTATGAATCTATTTTGATTCAAAGTATCCATCCCTTTCAGGCTATTGTAAGAATGGAGCCAAAGACAGGGAAATTGCCTCCATCAGATTTACAGAGAGGATTAAAGGGAAGAGTTGTTTATTTGCCTCTAGATTTGAAGAAAAACATTAACACAATTGGAGTAGAAAAAGTGGAAGAGGACCCTCTGGTTATCTTAGTTAATGGGGTTCCGACAAAGAATAAGAAAATATGGCAAGATTTAGTGAATGTTAGGAAAGTCAAAAAGGCAACATTGTACTTGAAAAAAAATAATAAGTACTATAAGAATATATATGTTGCAGAAGAGGAAGTAAGTGAGGAAGAGGATAGCGATTTATGTGCTGGTCAAATTGAGAAAGTAGAACCCTCTACTAGTGAAGAAATATATGAACATTATAGTGTTCATCCTTTGCATTCCAAGGAAGTCATGGGGAATGCTATTGAGTTGTTTCAAATGAAACAAGCCAAAGGGAGTCCCATTAGTGTTTGGGAGGAAAGTTTGGAAGCTCGGTGTTTCCCACAGCTTTTTCCAACAGGTCAGGGAGGAAGATATGATGAGCGACCTCATCAAATTCCTGCTTCTGAATACCGGACTTTGCGATTGTATGCAGGAGATGCTAGGTTTCGACAATGTATTCCCTATTTGTTTCATCTCCTGTTTGAAAGCGATCTGTCTGGACTGTCATATGCAGTGAACCACATCTTGAAAAGTGGTATACACATGCAAAACATCTCGGCAAGTGACTTTATGGATAAAGTCAATGTCAAAGACAGTATTTTGGATTCTCACCTGATTAATCTCATGGCGTGTCAGCGTGGTACTAATGAGTACTGGTACCGTCGTCATGGTGATTTAAAATGTATGCTGAGGAACTTAGGAACTCCCACATGGTTCCTCACTCTGAGCTGTGCCGAGTATGGCTGGGAAGACTTACTTGAATTTCTACGAGAGGCAAATGGAAACATCGAAAACATCGAATTCAAGACACCCGGAGAACTGTGCTCTTTGGATCCAGTCAATGTATGCCGGTACTTCAATCATAGATTTGAAGCTATGATGTCTTTCATCATGAATAAGAAGAATCCACCTCTTGGAGAGGTGTTGGATTTCTTCTGGAGAAAGGAGTACCAAGCAAGAGGTGCTCCTCACATACATATGCTGTTGTGGATCAAGGATGCACCTAAATTTGGAACAGATCCAGAAGACTCAGTGATGAGTTTCATACAACAGTATTCTACGTGTGCTGTTCCAAACGCAAAGGAGAAGAAAAGCCTAAGAGAAAAAGTTCTACGTTTCCAAAGCCATCGTTGTGGAAAGTACTGTCGTCGTAAATTCCGAAACAAGGACAAGTTCTACACCAAATGTCGTTTCGGCTTTCCACGACCGGTGATTTCTAAAGGAAGAGTAAACAGTTTGATGTCTTCGCTGCGACATAATGTGATGAAGAAATCACCTAAAAACACATACTATTTGAAGAGGAACGAAGAGTCCAAGTACATCAACGACTACAACCCGGTGATTTTGTCCATGTGGAATGCTAACATGGATATACAGTTTGTGGCTGATAACTGTATGGCTGTGGCTCGGTATGTGACATCTTACATCACCAAAAAAGAGAAGACAGAATTGAAGGATATGTGGGAGGACATTTCCCATGAAAAGAGCCTCAGTAAGAAGTTGTACAGTTTCAGTCTGAAGATGTCGCATCGAGAAATCGGAGCTTACGAATGTTCTGACCGGTTGTCTTCAGCAAGTCTCTATGCCAAATCTAGGAGTATCGTTTGGGCGAGTCTTGGTCTTGCTGCAACGCGTAATCGAGTTCTGAAACCTGTGCGGGAAATTGAGTATTTGGCGGAAAAGGAGCCAAACAGTACCGACATTTTGAAGAGCAACATGTTGGATACATATTATCCAAATCGAAGCAGTCACCTCGAGAATGTTTGTCTGTATGAGGTTCTTCAAAATTACATATTCAAGAGGAACATCAAAGAAGATACTGAGAAAGGAGTGTATGCTGTAATTGGAAGTGAGGGATGTCTGGTCAAGCAAAGAAAATGCCACTTGGTAAACCATCGAAAATTGAGTGGCGAATCTCCTGAAAAAAAGGAGTTTTTCTATTTAGCACTTTTGCAACTTTTCAAGCCTTGGCGTGCAGAAGAGGAACTGCTTGGAGATTTCCTCTGTTACGAAGACTCTTTCACTGCCGCCAAGGAGACCATAGAATGTCCTGCTTTTCCCAAATATGTAGAAATGTTGAATGTGGAAATCGAGCAGGAAGCAACGATTGCAGCCGAGATTGCCAGAGACAGTTCTCAGGACAGTCAGAGTTCTGCTTCATTGAGTCAGGATCCACTAGGAGGACCTGTTATCGAAAATGAAGCTGCCACTGCTATGAATGAAGTGGAAAGAGCCATGGCACATGCTCAGGAGGATGCGGTTAACTTAGAAGAGTTGGAAAGACAACTCAACGTTGAGCAGAGGAAAATATATGACGAAGTTACCATGCAAATTGATCATGGATTAAGTCATGAGAAGAAAGAGTGCTCATGTACGTCGTTGAAGCCTGTCCGACTCTACGTGAGTGGAGAAGCGGGAACTGGAAAAAGTTTCCTTATTAAAGCAATTTCATGTTATTTGCAGGAAAGGACTGAGTCATCGCTGTCTTGTGTTGTCACCGCTCCAACTGGACTGGCAGCACATAACATTAAAGGGATTACTTTACATCGTTTACTGATGCTGCCAGTGGAGCATGACAACAAATTACAATATCACAAGCTATCTGGAGATGCTTGTTGTGAATTTTCAAGAATCTTGAGGAAAATGAAACTTCTTATCATTGACGAAGTAAGCATGGTTTCCAATGTCATGCTTGCCTTTGTGCATTTGAGAATGCAAGAAGTTCTCAAAACAGAGTATGATGTGTTATTTGGTGGCAAACACATCATTGTTTTCGGAGATCTTCTGCAGCTGACACCAGTGACAGGGCAACCTGTGTTCAAAATGCTCACGCATGAAGATACCAGGAAGTGCCTAGGGAGCATTGGCAACGTCAATATATGGTTAAACTTCAATTATGCTGAACTGCATGAAAATATGCGTCAGGCGAAGGATGAAGTTTACAAGAATATTCTACAAGATGTTAGAATAGGAAAAGTGACCGAGCATGGGAAAGAAGCTTTACATGCACGATTACTGTCAAATTTATATCCAGAACAAGATGTTGTGCCTGAGAATATTTTTCAGAAAATTACTGAGAAGAAATCTGGAATATGTTTGATGCCAACTCTTGCAGAATGTGCCATCTTCAACAACAAAATGTTGAATTTAGAAAAGCAAGAGATTGTGAAACTGGAAGCTATTGACAAAGTAGAGCATATGGGATCAACAATTATTTTGTCTGAGAATTTGAAATCAAAATTGGATTCATTAGAGAAGACTATATCTAAAACTGCAGGTTTTGAAAAGACTCTGAATGTGTGCTTGAACTGCCGTATAATTTTAAGAAGGAATTTACATGTTGAAAGAGGTCTGGTAAATGGATCAATGGGTAATGTTGTTGATTTTGTGAAATACAGAAATAGAGATGGAATTGAATTTTTAAAAATTAAATTTGATGGCATTGAGGAAGTACAGCTAATTGGTCGTTGTTCTGCTAGATTTTTGCTTGTAAAAGACTTATATGTTCGCCGTAAGCAGTTTCCTGTTTGCTTGGCATATGCGGTGACAATCCATAAATCGCAAGGTTTAAGTGTAGACAGTGCATTGGTGAATATTGGCAGTTCTGTGTTCAAGGAGGGTATGGCATATGTGGCATTGTCAAGAGTTAGAACTTTATCGGGATTGTACTTGATTGAGTGTGATGTCACAAACATTTGTGCGGATCTAGATTGTGTTAAGGAATACAATAGGTTGAGAAGAGAGTATGCGCCACATTTGCCTCAATATCCTTTGTTTGAGAAACGTGTGGTAGGCCGGAAACGAAGAAATGTGACCAATACTGGGGAGGTTGTAGCAAAAAGACGAAAAGTCAATGAACCTGAAATTATAAGCAGAAACAAAAAGGATTCTGTTGAAGATGTTGTTGGTTTTCAATTTGAAAACACTTCTGGTGTCAACTGCTATGCTAATGTAGTGGTTAATGTTTTGTTTTCTCTAGAAAATGTAAAAGAAGAGATTGTGGTCAATTCTGATCAAAGATTATGCAGTTTGTTAAATTATGTGTTAGAGAAATGTAGCACTGATAGAACAAAAATAGAAAGTGTGTCTGAAATTCGAAATCTGTTAGACAGATGTTCAGGCCAAACACAATTCTCTCAAAATATTCAGCAAGATTGTCAGGAGTTTTTAATGTATATGCTTGATGTATTGCATGCTGAAGGTGTAGATGTAGATCACCTGTTTGGGCTTTCTTATCAATGGCAGCATGACTGCGAGAACTGTAGGGTATCAAGTACTACTAGTGTAGACTCAGAAAGATTTATATATTTAACTTTGCCAGACAGTAAATCAGTCTCCTTTAATAAGCTAGTAAAAGCAGCTGATCACAACATGGAATGTAGCCAATGTAAATCTGAAATGATGTCAACATTATTTATACGAACATATGGCCAGTATGTCATTTTAATGTTCCAACGATGTAGGCCTGATGGAACAAAATTGACAACTTTAATTAAAAATTTTGTGGCTTCACAGTTGTCAATATCAGGAAGGACTTTTGTAACTGTAGCAATTATATATCATGACGGTCCTTCAATAACATCAGGACATTACACAGCTTATTTAAAGTCTAGAAATGGCTGGTCATTCTGCAACGATTCTGTTTTAATTTTCACAAAAAAATTGCCGTATGACCTTAAAAATTCTTACCTGGTGTTTTTAAAACCAAAATTTTAGGGAAAGAATCTCGGGATGTGCTCTGAGGAATTTCAAGAAGTTCTAATGGCTCCTACACGATTTGGCCTTGAGGATAAGTGTAGTACAGAGACATAACTTCTTACCATAACACTGGACGTCATGGAAAAATAAGTGCACTTTGAATGACTTCAGAAAAACTATTTCTTTTTATAAGCTAATTCAAGCAGCCAATCAAAACATGGAGTAGAGGGAATGTAAGTCTGCAGTGCTGTCTACTGTTTTATATTGCTTTGTGATTAAAAGTGATGTAGAGAATTAAATAATTGTAGTAGTCATAGAGGTAGTGTAAGTCTGCTTCATAGTAAGCAGTATCAGTGTCATAGGAAATGTAGAACATGAGTGAGCAAGAAGGGTAAGATATTAGTAGTCCAGGATTGTGAAAATGATCTTCAACATTTTAATTCTGAAAGTTGCGGAAATACAACATGACGGGATTGGCTTACAAGAATTCCAAGAGTTATAAATGGCTCTGACATGATTTGGCCTTGTGGAAACGTGTGGTAGAGAGCGAGAAGTCATTTATTGTATGTAACATATTTTTCAAAACGATGGAGGTTTTCTTTCAGAAAGTGGCGGGCTGAAAGTAATAACAGCACAACAGAGTGTAAGCTGTTCATAGGACATCCTTCGACGTCATGGAAAGTAAGTTAACTTTAAGGAGTTCTGAATTCTGATTTGTTATGTTGTATGGGTTTTTTAAACACAATCATTTTGATTGTGTTTTTTTTTCCCCGCTGTTATATGATGAATACCTTCAAGTCACTGTTTTTAGTGAAATTTGATACATTCTGAGAACAGCAAAAATAAACCATTTAACATGTATAATTAATTCTGTACTGTTTGCATTTATGATGTACATGTAGAACTGTGTAGGAGGCATGGAGAAGGTGAGTCTTCTGTAAGTGTCAAAGTTGTTGCATACAGTGCTGCACTTCTGGGTACTGTTTCATATGCTGGACTACATCTGCACTATGAGATACCTAAGCAAAGGCAACACAGGTGATGTGATTGTGAAATGAGGAAAAGAAACTCCACATTTTTCAATTACATCACCTGTGTTTCCTAAGTTTATGAATGACATTGTGCAGATGAAGTTTAGGTCTGTCCACGGACACAGAAGAGGTCTGGCCTTTGTTCAAGAGTGAAGTGGACATGACTTACTTCATTGGTAGGCCTTCACATGTATTATGTCCTCTGTTCTCTTCAACAACTCGAAATTTCATTTGGAACCCTGAGTAGGCCTCACCTTAAACAAACCTCTGGAGAGGCCACACCTTATCGTCTTTCTGAATCAATCATTTCAAATGTTAGGGACAGATTTATGATAGGTGTATGCCTCTTTTGCACCACTGTGCGTCACTTTTGTGATGCAGCGGCGGTGCAAAAGATGTGCTATGAGGCGACAAAATTACAAATTGATGCATCTAGGCAGATGTGTCATGCTGTAAAAACCCGTGCCACATGAAACCGATGCAGCAGTGATGCAAAAGATGCACCATGTTGCAAGACAGGCCTGACTTCATCTCCAACAAGATAAGAAGCTAAGTCTTCTGTAAATGTCAAAATTGTTGTATATACTGCTCAACTTCTATGTACTCTTTGATGTGCTAGACTCCATCTGCAGTATGAGATACCTAACCAAAGGCAACACAGGTGATGTGATTGTGAAATGAGGAAAAGAAACTCCACATTTTTCAATTACATCACCAGTGTTTCCTAAGTTTACGAATGACATTGTGCAGATGAACTTTAGGTCTGTCCACGGACACAGAAGAGGTCAGGCCTTTGTTCAAGAGTGAAGTGGACATGACTTACTTCATTGGTAGGCCTTCACATGTATTATGTCCTCTGTTCTCTTCAACAACTCGAAATTTCATTTGGAACCCTGAGTAGGCCTCACCTCAAACAAACCTCTGGATAGGACACATCTTATTGGCATCCTGAAACAATCATTTAAAATGTTAGTGTCTTGCGACACTTTTGTGAGACAACAGCAGTGCAAAAGATGCACCATGTTTTAAGATAGGCCTCACTTCATCTGCATCAAGATACTGTTAGTTTAAAATGTATATCTTTAGGACTGTGTAGGGGGCCTGGAGAAGCAGAAGCTTCTGTAAGTGTCAAAGTTGTTGAAAAACTGTTTGTCCTTCAATCTTTTCCCTTGTCTTTTCTAATTTTTAAATACATGTTTTAATATTTTTCAAATGTTTGTTCTCTCTTTCACAGATTGAAAGTATAAAAATAAAAAGTGAGTAAGTTAACGACAATTATAAGGTAAATGTTTTGTACTCTTTTCGTTACATTTCTATCACATTCATCTACTATTAGTTCCACAGCTTCATTTCTTTAACCCTCAGTTTCCTGCCTTTGCTACTTTCCTCATTCCTTTCTCTATTACCTACTTACTCAACTCCTTCCACTCTTTTTATCAGTCCCTCTCTTCTCATAGTTCCTCACTCTTGTTCACTCACTCCGTCTCTATTACTCTTAGTGTCTTTGACTGATCACTCTTTCACTACTTGTTCATAATGCTTTCTCTGTGTAGTTGAAGCACACTAAGGAGCATATTATGAACACAGCCAATAAAATTATTGCTGTTTTTATTGGCAGAAAACTGCTGCAAAAGTGGTTTTAGCGGCAGTTTTCTGCCGCAAAAGCGGCTTTAGCGACACATTTCTGCCGATAAAAGCTGCAAAACTTTTATTGGCTATGTTGATGATATGGCTCTATGTTATTTACATTTCTTTGCTGTTTCAATTAATCTTTTTCTGTTATTTTTTCTTTTCTGTTTTCTGTTTTTTCTCTCTATTATTCCACATGTTTTAATCTTATTTTGAACATTCACTCACATTCTCCAAGAAACTCTTCTTTGTTATTGTTCTACTCTCTTTTTATTCTTTCACTTCCTTTTTTATTTTGTTTTTCACAATTATACCCTCTTCCATCTTTTCTTCGGTAAATAGATCTATTAAACAGTATCTCTGGTTTACTCCCTATAGCTGTCTTTCTTTTAACATTACTCTCTGTTTACTTCCCTTATACTAACTCTTCTTTTTATTTTTTTTGGTTCGCTCCCGGTTCGCGAACCGGGAAGCGAACGGGGAAGCGAACCAAAAGAAATAGAGCTTGCCAGAGTGCTAAACATTCTAGCAATTTTTTTTGAAAGGGGAGGTAGTTCTGAAAAGAACTTCTTTTTTAAATGTTTTTGTTGTTTTATATTTTTTTTTTATTTTTCTGAACATTTTTTTTTTTGTATTTTTTGAACAGTTTTATTTTTTTTTGGTTTTTGATGGAGGGGAAACAACAAAAAACAGGCATTGGAAAGGGCTCAACAGGAGCAAAAAAAAAATTACTGTCTAGGGCGTTTAGGGCAATTGTGATTTTCATAAGCTCGGTTGATTAAAGTAATACTCATATTGCCACAAGACAGTAATGCACCACAATACAAGCAGGTAAACTTCATATGGACAAAGTTGTCCTGAATGTTTGGCACGGTTTCCCGTGCCTCTGCTGGTGTCAAAGATATCTGTGATGATGACCTGGCCACAGGAGTTGTTGGGTTGTCCTGCTGGTCACGCATCTCTGCCCGGCTGTAGTTTAATGGATGCCACCTGCTCATATGACGATGCATGGTGTAGTTACCGAAGCTGTATTTTTTTAAGGTGCCTCTAGATAACTTCTCCTTACATATGAGGCAGGTGACATATCTGGCATTTACTTTCTTCTGCCCTTCAGGGATCGAAAAAAACTGCCAAATAAAACTGGTTTTCCGATGAGAAACCCGGGGCTGCTCTTCTAAAAACTGTGGTCCTTCTGTCTCCTCTTCCTCTTGCTCATCCTCTTCCTCCTCTGTGTTGCTGATGAACTGGGGAGGTGGTCCTCTCTTCCCATGAGGAGGTGGTGGTGGTGGTGGGGGTCCACCAGCTGAAGCTACCAATGAAGCCATTGCTGAACTATCAAAAAAGGTCTTCCTCTCACAAAGATGAAAGTCAGAGTGAGGAAAGAAGGAGGGGTTTTCATCATTTGGGAAAAACAATAGTTCTAAACCAATGAAAAGTGTTATTTTTAGGTCACCTGACCTAGCCTTACATCATTATGAAACCAAAAGTGAAATGAACCAATGAAAAGTTTTATTAACAAGTCACATGACCTGTTACGCTTATGTTACGCGCTGCGGAACGCGCCCCGGATCGCTTCCGGGTCGCTGCGCTTCGCGCCTCGGTTTGCGCTCCGGAGCACTTCCGGGTGCGCTAACGCGGCGCGTCATAAGACGCATTACGCGGCAACGCGATACGTCGCGCTTTCGCGACGCGCCCCTGATCGCTTCCGGGGAGCTGCGCTTTGCGTCTCAGTTCGCGTACCGGAGCACTTCCGGGTGCGCTAACGCGGCGCGTCATAAGACGCATTACGCGACAACGCGATACGTCGCGCTTCCGCGATGCATCACGATGTTGATTTCTAACGCGGCAGTTGCGCAAACGGAACGTTTACCGGTTCGCGGCATCAAATTGAGCTAACGGGAAGCTTCCCGGTTCGCGAACCGGGAGCGAAGAAAAAAAAATATTTAAAAAAAAATGTATTAATAAACATATAACATATATTTTTGGATTTAAAGAAGAATACATATTACAGCTACAAATATTAGCTTTTAAAAAACCAATGAAATTCACTGAAAAAACCATAGGTTATAGACCATATATAGTTAGGAATTAGCATTTACAAAACCTTGAAAATTCACTGAAAAAACCATAGGTTATAGACCATATATAGTTAGGAATTAGCATTTAAAAAACCTTATTTTACTCACACAAAACCATTGAAATTCCATATATAGTTAGTTGTACTAACTATATATCGCGCACCCGCAATCCACTGCTGATCATGTCACATATTACATCATTCATGACATGGTCAGTGACATCACTGATGACATCACTGATGACATCTCAAATGACATCACTGATGACATCACTGATGTCATCTCAAATGACATCACTGATGACATCACTGATGTCATCTCAAATGACATCACTAATGACATCACTGATGACATCACTGATGACATCTCAAATGACATCACTGATGACATCTCATTTGACATCACTGATGACATCACTGATGACATCTCAAATGACATCACTGATGACATCACTGATGACATCTCATTTGACATTACTGATCACATCACTGATGACATCATTCATGTGATATTATGATGAACCTCTTCAGACTCTTATATAATCTTAGATACACTCAGTATAAACACACACTCACAGACTGTCACTCATCCATGGAGTTACTCACACACCTAGTCAGTCATGCAAAGAATCAATCACACCTCCATTTCCTCAACTATACAGTTATACACAACTTACTTATTCAAACATATACTAAAACATATTTACTCACTTATACAATCATGGATACAAGTTCACAATGATTCATACAGCCACTCACACATTCACTGGCTCTTATGCACAGTTATTTATATATGTCAACTCTCACATGTACTGTATTTTACATATGTACTTACTTTGACATGTAGCACTGAGATATCCATTCACTCACCAATACACTCATGCACACAGTCAACCGCCCATACAGCTGTTTCCACATGCACTTTTGAACCCATACATCTAGTGAATCAACTGCTCACACATCTATGCAGAGAGTCACACACCTCCCAGCCACCCACACACACACTCAGTCTCCCATACAAATGCTTGGGCAACCAATCAATAACCCATATAGTTAATCATATAGCTACTGATCAACACATGCAGCAGTTTACAGAACAACAGACATAATGATGCACAAATTAAGACAGTTTAGTCACTAACCCATGCACTCAGTGAGACACATTTAATCAGTCACTCATACAGTCAGTCATGCCCCTACTAAATCCTTCATCAAGACACTTATACATCCACTCATTCTTTAATATGTAAGACATATTTTAACTTTACAGAAAAATACAGTCACTGGATGTTGTCATCAGTGATGTCATCAGTGATGTCATTTGAGATGTCATCAGTGATGTCATTTGAGATGTCATCAGTGATGTCATCAGTGATGTCACTGACCATGTCATGAATGATGTAATATGTGACATGATCAGCAGTGGATTGCGGGTGCGCGATATATAGTTAGTACAACTAACTATATATGGAATTTCAATGGTTTTGTGTGAGTAAAATAAGGTTTTTTAAATGCTAATTCCTAACTATATATGGTCTATAACCTATGGTTTTTTCAGTGAATTTTCAAGGTTTTGTAAATGCTAATTCCTAACTATATATGGTCTATAACCTATGGTTTTTTCAGTGAATATATATATATATAAGTTTTTCAACATTAAAAAATTGTGGGAGTCACGCACCCACAGCGTCCGAAATCCATATGACATCACGCGCTACCACGCATCTGTCACACCGCATAATACGTACATCTCGCATATGCGCCAGAAGTCGTGCACAAGTCGCATAGCGACCGCGTTGGAAAAGTCGTACCCGTCGCACACCCTACGCGGATCTTGGACAGCAACCCTAAAATGGCGGACATGTTTCGCGCAATAAATGAGCAGAGTGCGCTTTGGTTGCGCGGCTCCAAGAAAAAGGAAAAAAAATAATAAAAATAATATAAGTATATTATAAAAAATATAAAATAATAAACAAAATATATTTTTATGTAGAAAAAATCATACAAAATATGTGTAATGTAATTAAAAAAATAACATATCTAAAAATAAAAGATTAGAAAAATTTAGGTAACAAATATTTAAAAAAACAAAAATAAATATATTTAAAAATTGTCATTTAAAAAAGCTTTGAAATTCACAAAAAATACATAGGTTTAGCATATGTTATAGTTAAAAGTTAGCATTTAAAAAGCCTTTCAAATTCACTGAAAAAATCATAGGTTTCAGACATGTTATAGTTAGGAATTAGCATTTAAAAAACCTTTGAAATTCACGGAAAAAGCCATAGGTTTCAGACATGTTATAGTTAGGAATTAGCATTTAAAAAAACCTTAGAAATTCACTGATAAAACCATAGGTTTTAGGGGTGTTATAGTTAGCTAGACATTTCACTCGTATAAAACCATTGAAATTCCCCCGTTATAGTTAGTTGTACTAACTATAACTCGCGCGCCCGCAATCCACTGCTGATGATGTCACATATTACATCATTCATGACATGGTCAGTGACATCACTGATGACATCACTGGTGATATCTCAAATGACATCACTGATGACATCACTGATGACATCATCCACGTGACAATCTGATACATCTTATCATATACTAGTATAACCTTTCAACACTCAGAAAATATGGAGTACCATATTTGAAACCATTGACACACCAATACAAGTTTCTAAAAACTAAGCATGGGGGGATTTTGCGGATTCGCAATCTGCGAAATTGCGTATTTACGGATTCGCAATCCGCAAAATCCGCGAACTCTCGCAAATTTTGCGGATTCTTTTTTTTTGTGTTCGCAAGTGTTTCTGCCATTTCGCAAGGGTTTTTTACCAGTTCGCAAACGCGAACTTACTTGTCGGGTAGCAACGGTCGTGACCATGTTGTTTCTATGTCTGGTTCATCACAGCACCCTCTGTTTTACCACTACCACCCTCTGTTTCACCACTGCTACCCACTGGCTCACCCATACCACCCTCTGGTTCATCACTGTAGATTATGGGGGAAAAAGCACACCTGCCCTGCCTCAACTGACATGAATTAATTTGGGGCTGATGAATGTGTCACTGAATTTGAGCTGGCACCTGCTTCCTTAGCTGTAAGTGCTTCCTCTTTAATGATGAGCTTGAACTTTTGCACCTGCCAAGTGCTTTCAGTTTTGTAAAATTTGTTAGCACACCTGCCCTGCCTCAACTGACATGAATGAATTAGGGGCTGATTAATGTGTCACTGAATTTGAACTTCCAGGCTGGCACCTGCTTCCTTATCTGTAATTGCTTTCTGTTGCAGTGTAATTTTTTTTAACAGGACCTTTGTTGTATACTTGTAGCTATTCTCTGAGCCTGCTGTGAGGGTCAGAGCAGGGTCATAGAATAGTTGCAAGTAGGCAACTGAACTCTGAAGGGGCCCCTCAGGAAGCACTACAGGGAATGGTTACTAATGATAAGATTGAACTTTTGCACCTGCTGAGTGCTTTCAGTTTTGCAAAAATCGTTTTTCTGTAATTTCGCGTGATTCGCGGGGCGCAAATTCGTGTGAGATCGAAAACGGAAGCCGCAAATTCATGCGAATATACGATTTGTTTTTTTTGCAGCGTGTTAGTTCGCGTGATTTTTTGCGTTTTCGCAAGCCGCTTGTAGCGCAACGTTTGCGAAGTTACCCTAGCGGTCGTACATGGGCGCGGCTATCTTGTTTGCGTGACGTATTTCCGTTTCCGGGCGGTATGTGTAATCTCGCAAAGTGTGCTGCTCGCTAGTACATGTTTGCGAGTGATCGCGGGGGAAATCTCGCGCAAACTTACCCACGCGGTCGTGAACGGGCGCGGCCATCTTGTTTTTCATTCATTGCTATGGTTCTGGGCATGCTTTCTGTATCCTCTGTCAATCTCTGCCATCCTTTGCTTGTATACGTTTTTTTTAATCTATTTTACTTATTATCTATCCCTCTATTTTTTAGCTCTATATTTTTGTGTTTTATGCTACTTTTGGTTAAGTTTAAACTACTTTTTTAAACTCTTTTCTTTTCTTCTTCCCTATTCTATTTCTTCTTTATTATTTACCTTCCTTTCTGCCCAGACCATGGTAAAGGGAGCCGGGAAGCAGCCTGAGAAGGGGAAGGGTCCCACACCCCGTGCCCGGCTCCCGTGCGGGCGTTTTAGGGGGGAGCAAGTCATAGCCCGGGAGATTTTTAGCGTGGAGGAGGTGGCCGCACTAGTGTTTTATGTCCAGCGCCGCCTCCCCAGGACCATCATGGCAGGCGGCAAGATCGCTAGCGGCTACGGGCTCCGGGTGCGCCGGAAGCGGTGGGAGAAGGTGTGCCGGGCCATGTTTCAACACTCTCGGGTCCGGCGCACCTACAGCCAGGCCAACCGCCGTTGGACGGATCTCCTGGACCGGGAACGCGACTTGCTGGACGTGCTCGGCATCGAGATCCCCGGGCTTGGTGAGTAGTAGTAGCTATTTCTAGCTATTTCATCACTACTCTGTTTTCTCCTGCTCTGTGTGTTATTATATTGCAAATTTTTGTTTTTTACCAAGAGCAATAATGCTGTCGATTACATTGTAGGTAAATTATATTTTAAAATCTTCTGTGCATTTCAGGTGCACTGCTCTCCTTCTCAGTAGCGTTGCTACTAAGCTTATTTGTTTTCGATTTTGTGTTCATTTCATTGGCCTGAGAAATTATGTATGAGTGTAGTGTAAAGAACTGCGTAATGCTAGACACTAAGGGTCAGATTTTCAATTACCAGCGCATCCCTGCAAAGTAGCAGGGATGCGCCAGTAATTGTGCGCCATGCCACCACCACCCATGGTGCGCCGTATTTACAATGCGGCGCACCATGAGCCCAAAACGTCACTGAAGCGTTACGCATCTGTGCCGTAAAGGCGGCGCATTGCTGGAGTTGCGTCGCAACGATGGCGCAGCTCCAGCAATGCTCTGGGGTGCCCTATCTCCCCAATGCTGCGTGAAGCCGTACGTCTGCTTCAAGCAGGCGCAGGGTTTGAGTCACGCATAATTGTCCTAAAAGTGACTGATTGAAATCTTGTAGATTTCCCTCAGCCACTTTTAGGATGCGTTCCTGCGCAGGATTGCCCTCCCTTGCGCCGGAACGCCCCCTGATGGCGCAGGGCTTTACAACGTGATGCATCTCCCATATGCGTCACGTTGTTAATATACGCCGCACCATGGCGCCTCTTTTGTTCTGCCGCTGCATCACAAAAGTCACGCAACAATGGAGCAAAAGAGCCGCAAGGGGCTTGTAAATCTGCCCCTACAGACTCAAGTCCAGTCCTTCCTTTGTACACCCGGCAATAAGAAGAAATAGTGGTGGTAGATTGATAGTTTGAGTATTTAAATGACTGGTTAATGTAGTAGGAAACCTTTTAGTGTTGTCGCTGATCTGCAATCACTATGGAGTTTGTCTGTCACTTCGCGTGCTGCGGACTACTGCCTGCCAGTCCTAGGCGAACCTTTTTAGTAGTTTGTTTAGTGAGTTACATAACTTTCCAAGTCGACGGTCCGCAAATCAAGCAATACTAATATCGTAGTAGACCACATGAGATAGGTCAATATATCCCGTGGAATAGTAGTCTATTTGCTATTTCGCCCAAATATTTTGTTATTGTTCTTTTGAAATGTTTGATTTGGTTGACAACAATCATCCATGCTTTCGGGTCTTTCTTTCTTTCCTGTTGTACATCAGCTCCCCAAGGGGCAAGAGGACAGAGGAGGATGGGTTATCGGCTGCTGCTGCTGTTCAAGGCCAGGATCGGTCAGGCGAGGGCTCCTTTGCTGGCCCCGGTAAGTTTTAATTTTATTATAGAGTACCTATTTTTTCCTAGCGTTCCTCATTCGATTTTTTCTAAATCGTCTTTGATCTTCTTGTAGACTGTATCTAAATTCTTATACTGCCTCTACTATGACTCCCTGTGGTATTACTAGATTATTCTTATTAGTCTGTCTGTGTAGCTAACTAAGATTGCACATTTGGCAAAAGGTGTTAAACGAAACTCCCATTCTAGTCAGCAATAGCTCTATGCACTGAGTGCAGTCCTCTGGGATTTTCCATAATGTCTTTTCAAGTCTTCTAAATGTTTATGCTTTGACAATTACCAACAATAAAAAGGTGAATGACCACCAAGAAAGAATAAGAGGGGGAGGAGCCAAGCTCGCGACCGTGATGGCTGCGTTGTAGCTCGGCTCCGTCAGCCTTCCTGCTTGAACTATCTATCCTGCGCCTTATCCTGCCCCGAGAAGTCTTATTTGATGGAATATGGAATTATGGCGTTTTGCTGGCACTTACCGTCTGCTCCGGATGATCCTAGGTGCCGCGGATCTTGAGCTGTGCCCTTGTTTGCTTCGGAGCCTCCGGGGCGGGCGGGCCTGGGACTCGTCTGCGGCGCCCGGGCGGGGCGGAGCGCCGGGGACAACCCCTTGGTGGAGGAGTGGGGTCGGCCGGAGCGGCCACTGTGCGGTTGGACCGGTGGCGACTGACCGGGCCTGGTCTGGCTGTCCGGGGACCTGGTGGTGGAGCGCTGCCTTCCGCGGACGGGGGTTGACCGCATGGGCGACTCGTCTCCCCTTTGTTCTCCTGTCCGGCCATCTTGAAACCCTCCGCCCGGTCTTGGCGGGCGGCGCCTGTGGGTCGGTGGCGCCGGCTGCCTCAATATTCTGGTGGCCCGCCTTTCTGCCCTGGAGGTTCCATTGCTTGTCGCCGGCTGGATTTCATCGAGCCCCGCCGGTGGCCGGATTGGGGTCGGAGATTGCCGAGGCCTCGCCGGGCTAAAAAGATGGCGGCCTGCGCCCTGTATCTACGCCCAGTTGGAGATGGCGACATCGGCTGGCCGCAAGGCACGTTTGCTGAATACCGTAAAGGTGACCCTACAGTTGGCGACGTCTTCGCCGCCTTGTGTTCCTGGCGTGCTTCCATGACTGTACCTGTCGCTGGGCCGGATGGTGGTCTTGGTACGGGGCTCGTTGGGCCGTCCCCTGCGTGTGCGGTTCCACCGCTTCAGTGTGCTGCGGGGTCCTTCCTGGAAATTGAAGACACCGGGGCCACCGCTTGTTTGGACGTACAGATGCCTACTGCCTTGTATCGTCAGGAGTTCTTCCCTGTGGTGGATGTACTGGAGGGCCTCCAGCCGAGATCCGTCCGGGTCTGTCTAGCCGGGTCTCCCGGTGTTTTTTTGCCTCGACCTGCCGAGCGGAGATCCTGTAACTGTTTCACCGGGGCGACTTTTTCCCCTTGGTCGGCGGAGCTACGCTTGAGTTGCTTGCTGCTGTTGCTGTCCTTTCTTGCTCATCCGGTCCGAAGCCGTTATGACTTGTGTGGTGTATCGACGATTGGAATCCCTGCTTTTCACCTCTGGCCCCTCATGTTCTGGTTCTTTGTGCACTCTGTGCCTATGGCACTGGACAGACGAGGACAGGGGTGAGTTACACTTGTACCGCCGGACTATTACTTCGTGGCATGGCCGATGACCACCTTGCAGCTGTACGTGTATGATCGATTCCTCTTCATATTCCTGGTGCCTGTTTTTTGAAATGACTTCATCTTCTCGTGGGATCTAAAATGTGTTCGAGCGGGGGGTTGGGAGCTGATAGTTTTGACTATGTGTCTCCTCTCCCACTAGAGATTTTTTCTTTTTTTTTTTTCCCTTCCTTTCCCCTTCCTCTCTTTTTGCCTATGTGGTTTCTTCCTTACTTTTTGACTCTTCTATATTTCGGGTTTCCTGTTAGGGCGACAGGCACGCTGCTGGGGGGGTAGGCCGTAGCCTTCTGCAGGGGTGCAGGGTGGGGTGGGTGGGGGGGGTCTGTATTTTTGTTTTTTCTTTGTTCTTGGTTCTATGGCTCTTATGTATCCTATTTTCTGGACGCTGCGTCTACATGTAGGCCTCTTGGGGTGTTTTTGCCAGCGTGGGCCTCATGATCTCCCTGCCACCGATGTTCATTGTGCATCCACTACTCCTATTTCCTTCGGTTCCATAGGCTGGCCTTTTCTTTTGTATGCTTTGCTTGCCAAGGGGCGCATGATGTGGTGCCGCGTTCTCCTTTCCCTGTTTTTTCTACCCTTTTTCTTGATTTCCTTTTCCCCTTTTTTCCCCTTCTTTCTCCCTTTCTTTGGGTTGATGTAGCGGATGGCTCTTTGTATTGCAATCCTGACTTCCTTTTTATGTATTGCTGCGTATTTTCGTAGTAACGGGTGGGCGTTGGGCAGTGGTTGGACTTGCTTGCACATGTGGAACTTACGTTTTGCTCTTGCTATACTATAGCTGTTCTTTTTTAAATTCGCTGTGTATTGTTTTACTGCTTGCTGACAGCCCGCCACGGACTTTTGGACCCTAATAACTGCACTATTCCTGCTATTCACCCTATTGTATTATAAAATTAACCTTCACTTTTCCTACTCATGGTGGTTTCCTTGTGGCTTTCTGCCTCGCCTTATTGCATCTGTTATATCGGAGACCCGCTGGAGCTTCTTTCCTGGCCTACGTGCTAATACAGTGTGGTGGCCGGCCCGATGGGTTGTAGGCCCGTATTTGTAAGCTACATCTGCACAATAAAGGTTTTAAAAAAAAAAAAAGAAAGAATAAGATACTACTTTACTTTTGGTTTGGATAGGAGGACAATCCATACTACTACTGTTGCAGGGACAAATCTGCACAAACAGAACTATGGACACTAAATAGTGCATTGTTTATCAATTATAATAGGCGCAGGTAGACTTTCCACATACCTCAGTGATATCAGACTTTAAAGAACCCCCAATCTCCTTACTGACTAGATACTGTGGCAGAGTCATTTAGCTCCCGAATTCATCGATGATTGATCCCCAATGATGATTATCCAACGCAGGACAAGAGTACGGAGTCAGAGTCCAGAAGTGTCAGAGGCACGGACTCATGCTTGGAAATTGCAAAACCTTTTGCTCATTCACTCTTGACCAAAAACCACAGAGTCTATTTAAGTTTTAAAGCTTTATTAAAAGTAAAAATATTACATAAAATCAAGCTTGTCATAAAACATAAACGGTTGATTAAAAATGGGAAAGTGCTTAGTGATTTCACACATTTATTGTGGGCGAGCCGAGCCCTCACCTGGTTTGAACTTTAATTTTTCTTTTTGGTGCTGAATCGTTGGTCACTCCGTCCTAGTGATGATGATTTGTTCTTAGAAGTGAAGCTTCTGTCTGTTATGAGAAAAATGATGTGTGTTAAAAAGCAAGCATTCATCAGTTGTGCCAAAAAGTGTAGCAAGACAACACCCTTCCCTGGAAAAAGGGACATTTTACTTTAGAGTAGACAGTCACAAATTATTAGATTGGTTTCTGTATTCACATTTCTTCATTCCTAGACAAAATACTAGTGAGTGGTGTGTGTCTATGACATCTAACATTCTTAAATGTACTTTGTAGGTGGAACATCTGGTGCTGGGCCCAGCGCGGAGGTGGAGGAGGACAGTTCTGGTGAGGAGGCGGTGCAAATGCCGGACGAAACTGCTGTGCGGGTTGCCACGGTAGTGGCGGGCAGTGGTAAGCTCTTATATTCCTTACTTATTGAGATTGCAGACTGCATAGTGTGCTCTCTGCATGGGTGTAGTATATATGTTCTACAGTTAAGTTACTATACTGTTAAGCAGACTTTCAAATTTAGAACAAAGTTTTTTATTAACCAGGTAGTAGCCTCCTCTAAATTTACTTCAACTCACCGGTGAATTTTTGGTTGAGAATCCAAATCATATCTGAGATGAACTTGATGGATGGGATGAACGAAAAGCGAAAGAAGGGTGTAAGTAAGTGTGGAAGGACGAGCAAGTTAAAAGTAATGATGACTGACAAAGAAGAATGATACGTGTTTGATTGGTGCCCGAGGTGGCTGGGAAGGAATATGATGCATGGCTGAGTGAATGATGAAGCAAGGATGGGTGGAAGGAGAACAGCCTGGGTGGGTGAAACAGAAACTGTATGTGTGCGCAATATATGCTTTGGTTGAAATTCAAATGCAAGTCAAGCACGGATGTATGGCTTGTGGTTTCCCAAATAAAATGAAAAGGTTGTTTTCCCGTGAGAAAACTTAAGGTTTGTCCAGATGAGAGACATGAAGAAGAATGATTGACATATAGTTTGAATGGATGGATGCCTGGATCATGGTACTATCTGACTCTTAGATAGCATATGTGTATCTAGAGAGAGTAGACGGTCACTGGATGAACTAAGTGTTACTTTGAAGAGCATGTAACACCGCACCCGCACGTCCGTCCCAGTGTAGGAAAGGCAAGGAAAAGAAGTTGTAATTTTGTCCGAATACTACCATGAATAGTAGCAGTAGTTTGTATTGCAAGCACAGCATATATCCGGCTATTACGATGGCCACTCACTACCTCTGTTAATAAGTTTAGTAGAACTCGGTCATTCATGTGTGGATGTATCACTGTTCACTCAATACAAAGCAAAGCACCTAAAGTCATCCCATATGTAAGCAAATACATACCATGTGCAGTGATAGATAATCAGACTATTTATCTTCTTCATTTTCCTTTACTAGTATTCATTGGCACTGTAGGGTGAAAGTTAAATTAATTAAGCAGTAGCCCTTGTAACAGAGTATTCTCAGTGCCACCCGTAATAGAAAAGAAAGAGCATCACCACCTGCATGTACTGGACTGGTACAGTAGCGCAAGTCTGCCTCACTCATCATGGCGGGCGTCTGTTTTTCTCGGGTGCAAGTTGACTGCGCTGGCATTATGCCGGCTTGCAGAAGTTAACGTACCAATTTTGCCAAACAAGAGAGAAGAAGAAGAATAAGACTGGTGTACTGTCATAGTCGACTCTAATGGAGTGAGTCCATAGTGCTCGTAGAATTGATTCCTTAAACTCCCACTAATGTTAGAGCAAGGATGAAGAAGTGGGGGATTAGATAGATACTGGCCACAATAGTTATGTACTGCGCTTGCAAGTTGTTAGTTCTACTGTGACAGAACTTTCTGCTGAATCATTTTGTGTTAATCTTAAAGAGCATTAGTTACAGAATATGTCTTTCTTTTTTCATATAGATGCTCCTTCCAAACCAACACGGAAGGAGCTGGCTAAAAGGGCCCGGCAACGGAGGCTGGAGGCCACTGTCACCGAATATCGGTGGCTGGTGGCCCAGGAGGAGGAGGACACGCAGAGTACGTCGACAACATCCACGGCAACACCTGCATCCTCCTCCGCGCTCCCTGGGTCAGCCAGTCAGCGCAGCAGGTCTCCAGCGGTACGGAGCCGGGGTACCGCAGCCACCCGCCACCGCCGAGCAGCAAAGAAATCAGCTGCCCCCCACAGCAGGTGCAAGTAGGGATGGGCGGATTTTGCGGATCCACGATCCGCGGATTTGCGCATTTGCGGATCGTGGATCCGCAAAATCCGCGGATTTTGCAGATTTGCGGATCCGCGTATTTGAGCATCTGGTCCCTTGGGTGAGCTGAGCTGTCCATCATAGTGGGTCAATGGCGGGAAAACGGTGCACACCGTGAGTGTGTGGGCGGGGCTTCCATGCGAGTGCAAATGCCTCTTGTGTGTGTAAAAGGTCTGTCTGAGACCGATCAGAGCAGTAGATGAAGAGACAGAAGCTCCTGGTCACAGGAACAGCACGAGGATTGCACTCGTGAAAGCCAAGGATGCAAAGGCCTCTATCCAGCATCACAGCTGATTTTCGACGGTAGATTTGGGAAGAATACAAACCTGCCCAGCCTCGATGACGCGCACTATTGTTTTTGGGCTGATGACTGAGTCACTGAATTGGAGCTTCAACTAGTTCCAGCGACCATGTGTGTGTGTGTTACTATGCAATCGCCCCGAAGGGCGCAGGGGTGCCTTGGGTGAGCTGTCCATCATAGTGGGTCAAAGGCGGGAAGACGGTGGACACCGCGAGTGTGTGGGCGGGGCTTCCATGTGAGTGCACATGCCTCTTGTGTGTGTAAAAGGTCTGTCTGAGACCGATCAGAGCAGTAGATGAAGAGACAGAAGCTCCTGGTCACAGGAACAGCACGAGGATTCCGCTCGTGAAAGTCAAGGATGCAAAGGCCTCTATCCAGCATCACAGCTGATTTTCGACGGTAGATTTCGGAAGAATACACACCTGCCCAGCCTCGATGACGTGCACTATTGTTTTTGGGCTGATGACTGAGTCACTGAATTGGAGCTTCAACTAGTTCCAGCGACCATGTGTGTGTGTGTTACTATGCAATCGCCCCGAAGGGCGCGAGGGGTGCCTTGGGTGAGCTGTCCATCATAGTGGGTCAAAGGCGGGAAGACGGTGGACACCGCGAGTGTGTGGGCGGGGCTTCCATGCGAGTGCACATGCCTCTTGTGTGTGTAAAAGGTCTGTCTGAGACCGATCAGAGCAGTAGATGAAGAGACAGAAGCTCCTGGTCACAGGAACAGCACGAGGATTGCGCTCGTGAAAGTCAAGGATGCAAAGCCCTCTATCCAGCATCACAGCTGATTTTCGACGGTAGATTTGGGAAGAAGGCACACCTGACAGAAGCTCCGGGTCACAGGAAGGGCATGTTGTAACTATTTTACGATGGCCCCGGCAAGCTGCCAGCGCCATCCTAAAATAGTTACTAAATTAGCTTCAACAGGAAGCTCTAATAGATAAAATAAAGCAGGTGCTCGAGCACCTGCTTTATTTTATCTATTAGAGCTTCCTGTTGAAGCTAACTTAGTAACTATTTTAGGATGGCGCCGGCAGCTTGCCGGCGCCATCGTAAAATAGTTACAACAGGCCAGCCAGGCTTCAACTTTTTCCCCCGGAATCCGCCGCTCACGGATTTGCGAATTCGCGGTAAATTCGCGGGAGTTTGCGGATCGCGAATTTACCGAAAATTTGCAAAATCCGCGAGCGGAGCGGATTTTGCGCCCACCCTTAGGTGCAAGGCACGTGTGCACCGCCTTTCACTGAGGGTGTCCTACCTCGAGCAGGAGCTCCTCAACACCAAAACCCTGCTCGAGACCCTCCGCAAGGAGCATGCCGACCTGGCCCGAAAAGTCAACAGCAGCCAGCAGTAGGAGGAGACTGTCCCTTGCCCCTTTTTTAAAGACTTCTGGGGGGTGGGAATTGGGAGTTGGGTTATCTACTTTTTTGGACTTAGTTTTCACGGACATTCGTTGGGGTTTGGGAGGAGGGGTGGGTTGGGTCTTGCGGGAGATTATTTATGTTAGGGATATATAAATTTACTTTAAACTTTATCTTAGCATACGTGTTTTTACTGCTTTTGAGGCTGGTGGGTGGGGCTTTAACAGTAAGTTTGTTTTCCTGAAACTTAAGTGGCATCTTGATTCAAGTTGTGTAAGTACTATTATTTGCCCAAATGTTTTCAAAACTAAGTGCCTGTCACAGAGTAAGTGAATTCAATAGTCCTAGGACCGTCAGTCTCTCGTCTCTCCTAATACTCCATTATACTACCTCCCCCCAAACGCTTATCTTACCTGTAATTTGTGTTTGGAAATAGGGCTAGGCACAGGGCTGGCTGCACGGGAAATGGCGATTAAGGTTGGCAATCCTGGGCGGATGAAATTTCATCATTGCGGTGGTACTTGTGGTGTTACACAGTGGCAGTTGCAGCATCTGAAAAAAAAGAAAATGAAACCTTGTTTTTCCTTACCGTAGCATTAGAACGGTACGATAGAGAATATAGCAGGTGACAGTACACTAGAACAGTGCCACAATGTAGCCGAACAAATGGTAAAGTATTGAAAGTACTTGCGTTGAATTTCTTTGACATTGGCTACTACTACAAGAAATAGTACTGAAGGTGAAGGACACAGCAGCGTAATAATTTGCCACGTCTAGGAGGAGGATGTTCTTGATGACCAATCAAGTTGATGGCGCACATGAAAATCTGCTTTCATTTGCCAATAGTGACTCAGTGTCAAGCTGAGTAAGAATGTATCCTCAGATTCCTTCACCAGCCTGTTGCTATGACCTTATCCTCCCCAGCAAGTGTGTGGAATTATTGCTGTCATTTAGTCACACATCAATCAAAACCACACAGCCCGGGGGAAGAGGGTTAGGGTTTGGAAAATGGATGGGAATGGGTTTTTTTGGGGAAAGTTTTGTTGAGAGAAGAAAAAAAAAGCACAGCATGGACAAACAATAATTGAAGATAAACAAATCTTTGGGTACAAAGCTATCCATAAATCTTGTAAGTGACATAAAGGAAGTGCATGCACTACTGCATGCATGGTTACTGAAAAGTAAGTAGTACTTTCGACAACCGTGAATGAAAGAATGCGACAGTACAGGGCTGCAGTAATAATTATGCGTTTTCACTTGCCTATCTCTGCACTCAGAGAAACACTTCTTACATTAAATTAGGTTTAAAAAATAGCAGAAGTAAAACCTATAGAATGGCTGTAGGGATGAATTTAGAAGCAGAGATCAAAGAAATGCAGAGTCACACTCATAGAAGTTCACAGCAATAACATTACTTAAAAGATAATTAGAAAAGAACGGATACTGTATCTGTATGTTTTTGTAGTTGTCCTGTTGAATTTGGCAAGTTGCATGCATCCAGCCATTCCTCTTATTAGCGGGACTCCTCCATTCCATCTGACGCTCCGTCCATCAATGTTGGTGACCAGAAGACACCCTGTCCACTGCCTGCCTGGCGGATGCTGAATTGCGGCTCGCTAATGTGAAGCCTGATTTCATCCTTTTTTTCCCATTGCACAGGCTGAAACCCGGCCTGTAATTATTGATGGAAAAACAGGAAGTGATATTAGAACACCACTGACAAATAAATATAAGGTATGTACACTGTGTAGTGCAAAAAGTCACACTTTGAGTTTCCTAATAGACAGTACAATATTTTTGAAAGTGCCTACTCTGTCTGAGTCTCCTTTTGAAGGATAAATAGGTATGGGCGAATTAATTTAGCAGATCTTTCCCCTCAAGCTAGGTGTACTGTAAACTGTGTTTTAGAACAAAATTAGACCTTCCCAGCAGTGCTACCAGACCCTTACTAAACCCAGTCGCAAAAATGTAGAAGACCCCAAATCAGATCTCCAAAAACGAGGCCTAGTAGAAAATGGTGACAAAACGTACTTTGAAAGTAAAGTAGGCCCAAATCCCCCCTTACCCACCATGGATTGTATTCAAACCACTTGCAAGCAAGCAAAAGTATCCATACCCAGCATTGCTCCCAAGACTCGCAAACCCCCCCACAAACACTAGGAACCCCCACAAACAGCCCCCCGAAAACGGTAGTGAGCGAAATCTCAGAAAATGCAAAAACTTTTTCCCCAGGGATTGTCTCCAAAACACTTTCATTCGGGTATTAGACCTTTCCAGCAATGGCCCCAGAACTGTCAACCTGGGCGAAAACAAGTTTAACCACCCCAACAAGCCAAAAGGAAAAACCCGGGAACAGCCACACTTAAAAAACTTTGGGCCTACCTGGAATTCAGTCCAAATGCGCTCTGCAGCTAGGCCCTAACTCCCCTTTTCCACCATGGATTTCCTGAAAAACAAATGCAATCAACATTAGACTGTGCCAGCAGTGCTCCCAGACCCCAAAACCCTCCCACAACAACCTAAAAGCCCGCCAAACAGCACCCCAAAGACAGGCAAGTGATCAAAAGCGCAAAATCTTTTTCTGGTCCGATTTTCTCCAAACCACTTTTATCCGGTATTAGACCTTCCCAGCAATGGCCCCAGACCCGTCAACCCAGGCGGAAAGAAGTAGAAGACCCCCAAACAGCCAAAAAACAAAACTACAAAAATGGGGACTTAGAAATTTTCAGGCAAATTTCCAAAATCACTCCACGCGCGCTCTGCAGCTAGGCCCTAACTCCCCTTTGCCACCATGGATTTGCTTCAAACCTCTTGCAATCAAAACTATCCATACCCAGCAGTGCTCCCAGACCCCAAAACCCACCCTCAAACACCTGGAACCCCCCCAAACAGCACCTCAAAGACAAGCAAGTCGGCAAAAACGCAAACACATTTTCACCTCCGATTTTGTCCAAACCACTTTTATCCGATATTCGACATTCCCAGCAATGGCCCCAGACCCCTGCAGCCACCCGCAAAAAAGCAGAACACCCCCAAACAGGCAAAAAGCAAAAATGGGGCTACTACCTTCAATTCTGTCCAAATACGCTGTGCAGCTAGGCCCTAACTCCCCTTTTCACCATGGATTTCCTGCAAAACAAATGCAATTTATTTATTTATTTATTTATTTAAGAAGCTTATAAAGCGCACAGCTACCCCCGGAGGGGGTGTCCCGGCGCTGCAGATTACATGCTAGAAAAGATAAGCTGCTTATGAGGTGGTAAACAGCCAAGTTTTGAGTTTGCATCGGAACACAGGCTCCGACTCAATGAACCTAAGATCCAGTGGGAGGCTGTTCCACAGTTTGGCAGTAACTACTCCAAACGCTCTGCCCCTGCTCCTGGCACGGTGAAATCTGGGTACCACCAGGAGGCGTAGGCTGTTCGATCTCAACGATCTAACAGGTTCAGATAGTTTAAGTCTCTTTCTCAAGTATACCGGGCCTAACCCGTTAAGAGCACGGAAGGCCAGGATCAAAACTTTGAACTGGATGCGGCGGGAGATGGGAAGCCAGTGCAGTTCTTTCCTGTAAGATGCTACCGAATGGCGGAAAGGAATATTTCCGATCAGTCTCGCGGCAGCGTTTTGCACAATTTGTAAACGTTCAATAAGGTAAAGGGGAGCGCCCGCATAAAGACTGTTGGCATAATCTAAATGCGACGTGATCAGGGCATGGACAATGGTCTTACGGGAATCCAAAGGGAGGTAAGGAAAGATCTTCCTGATCATGCGTAGTTTGCCGAAGCAGGCTGATGTGACCTTATTGATCTGGGATTTACAGGACAGGGCATTGTCAAATTGGAAGCCCAGATTACGAGCTGTCTGGACTGGGACTGGAGGGGGTTTTAATACTGTTGGCCACCACTGAATAGCGGGAAGTGCCATTTTTTGATTAAAAAATAAAACCTCAGTTTTGTCGGTATTCAAAACTAGGTGGTTAGAGGCCATCCAGGAACAAATGTTGCTAAGGCAGTTGTGAAAATTGGTAAAATTGGTGTCAGAGTGATCTCTAAATGAAAACACAAGCTGAGTATCAGAGATCACTCTGACCCCCCAGGATTCAACCACCCTAGCCAACCTAGCCTAGGTAGACGTTAAACAGTACTGGGCTCAGGGCAGAGCCCTGAGGCACTCCACACAAAAGAGGTTTACCCTCTGATTCAAAGGGCCGGAGAAATACCTTCTGCGTCCGCCCTGTGAGGTACGATCTAATCCACGTCAGTACAGTACCTCCAATACCCAACTGCCGTAGGCAGTCCAGAAGTATTTCGTGGGACACTGTATCGAAAGCGGCAGACAGTTCGAGGAGGACCAGCATGGCCTCCTCGCCCCTGTCCACACACTCACGAATAGTCTCTGATACCTCTAAAAGCGCGGTCTCAGTGCTATAGCCGGTTCTAAATCCCGACTGCGAGTCATGTAGTAACTGGTTGGCTTCTAAATAGTGAGCCAGTTGCCTCTGATTTTTGCTGGCTTAGGAAGAAGGGAGATCGGGCGGTAGTTGCAGAATTGTAAAGGATCCGCATCCGTTCTTTTCAGAATTGTGACCAGCATTGCCTGTTTCCAAGCCAAGGGAAATTGACCGGAGCGTAGCGAGGAATTCCAGATGGAGAGAAGAGGGCTGATTAGGACCGGGCCAAGGTTGCCCATCACCTTAGCGGGAGCAGGATCAAGCGGTGACCCTGATTTACCTTGGATAAATAATTTAGTGGCAGTCTCAAGAGTAAGCTCTTTAAAGGAATTCAGCAAGCCTTTTTGAGAGTCAGCATCACCGGTCAGAGAGGAGGTCAAGGCTGGTTCAAATGAGGAGGTTAACTTAATAATTTTATCCTGAAAAAAGTCAGAAAGCCCGTTGCAAAGAGCCTGGCTAGGGGAACTCTGAGTCGTCATAGCAGGAGGGTTAACAAAGCAATCAACATTAGACTGTGCCAGCAGTGCTCCCAGACCCCAAAACCCACCCACAACAACCTAAAAGCCCGCCAAACAGCACCCCAAAGACAGGCAAGTGATCAAAAGCGCAAAATCTTTTTCTGGTCCGATTTTCTCCAAACCACGGTATTAGACCTTCACAGCAATGCCCCAGACCCGTCAACTCACCCGCAAAGAAGTAGAACACCCCCACAATTGCAGAGTCTTTCTTCATTGGGTGTAATCCAGCTATCTGCTTTGAGGGAAATAGGAGTCTGGAGGAGGAGGAGGATAGAGGAGCATGTTCTTGTGAACTTGTGAACCTGAGGAATGCTGACTGCGACACCTTCAAATCAATAAGCAAATAAGTGAAGACAGTTCTGCTGATGGGCTTGTTTTTGTGATTAGGTGATTAAAGTTTTTTTTTATATAGATTTTGCAAAACAAAGAAAGACAGACACACAGGAATAAAAGTGAATAAGGACGAAAAAGAAAGTTAGTGATTCATTGACTCATTTTCAGGGCTCGGTGTCAGGGAAGAAGGGCTCATCCTCAAACTCTGCTAACTCAGATGGGAGTAGGTCAGTTAACAGGGAAGAAATTCCCTCATCTAAGTTGGTGTCCTCCTCGTCTTCATCCTGCGTGCATTCTCGTATTTTGTAATCTGGTGGTATGAAGTGCTGATTCATCTTGATCATTGTTAACCTCTCCACATTTTTGGGCGAGAGGCGGGTCCTTTTGGAAGTTACAATGCCACCAGCAGCACTGAAAACACGTTTAGAAGACACGCTTGCAAGTGGGCAAGACAAGTAATTTATAGCCAGATTGGTGATCTCTGGCCACACATCTGTTTTCCCATGCCAATACGCCAATGGGTCATGAGAAAGATGGACCTCTGTTGAGTCATTCAGATAGGCATGCACCATCGACTCAAGGTTCTCCAGGGTTCCTCCACTTTGCTTACTTTTTTCTGGGACCATTTCAGAAGCAAACCCAAGCTGAGTTAGCCAATCCTCTTCTCCACACAATATTACTGTTGTGTCTGGTGCAGATGATACGGTTGCTGGTGTCGTTAACGGCTGAGAGGGAAAATCACTCCCTTCTGCCACAGCCACAAATGCAGAAGTGGATTTCTTTGACTGCGGACGGCCTGCTGATGCTGATGTACTGCCTTTTCCTTCAATTTCCTGCCGTTCTCTTTCAAACCGAGTGGCTGACACAGCTAGCCAATGTTTGTACTTTGTAACATCTGCGTCATCAAAAGGAAAGAATACTCTGCCTGCCACTGCCTTTTTGTACCGTTGATCCAGAATAGTAGCACAAATGTAATGCTGTTCTGAGTTGATCATTTCAAGACGATCATCGCCAAGTAGGCGGTGTAATAACTTCTCCGCCAACTCACATGCTTCTTCCTTTCCATCTTTTTGAAACTTAGAACACACCGCCGGTGCTCTAGCATGCTCAACAATGGGATAGCTTTTCCCAAATTACAGTCCTCCCTGCTGACTGCACGCGTGAAGACCTCAAAAGGACGAAGCATGTCTGTCAGGCTTTTAACTAGGTCCCATTGCTCCACCTGTATCCTCATGTCTATCATAGGTGTACCCAGTTTAAAGAAATACTTATCGACAAGCGCATACTGCTCATACAGACGCTCAAGCATGTAGAAGGTTGAGTTCCAACGTGTTGCCACCTCCTGGATGAGTGCTTTCACTGGCAATTTACGTTCATGTTGCAGGCACCTCAGCTGCTTCCGGGCCTTAAAAGAATAGTTGAAATGTGTGCACATTCTTCGGCAGGTGGTCAGTAACTCGGAGACTGGACTTTCTTCACACAAGAATTTTTTAACAACCAGGTTTATACAGTGCGCCAGACACGGAAATAGTTACCCATATCCATGGCCTTAACTACATTGACGCCATTATCCGTGGAAATATAACCAATCATGCGTTTTCTTGGGGACAGCCATTCAAAGAACTTTGTGTTAAACTCATGCAAAATGTTTTCTCCTGTATGACTTTTCTCCATGCCAAACATGGCTATTGTTGCATGTTTCCGAGCAGCTTTATAAACTTTGTCCGAGCCAACACCTGCGTTTATCTTTGCTTTAACCCCTGAAAAAGAGACCCAGTGTGCAGTGATGCACATGTAATCAGTGGCTGCCCAACTGGTCCACATGTCTGTTGTCAGATGTATAGTGTGAACAGCACTCTTCTGCAAAGCTGCCCCAATCACCTCCAGCACATCTTCATGTAGTGCTGGAACCGCAACTCTGACAAAATAGAACCGGTTAGGAACCTTCCATTTAGGGCAGTGCGTTGCCACCATTTCAAGAAAACCCACCCCTTCCACAAAAGAAAAAGGGAGAAGGTCCAGCGCTAGCATTTTAGCCAGCGTAGTGTTCTACAGACGCGCCATTGGGTGGTTGCGTTCATATGGCGCTTCTGAAAACAACATGCTTCTAATGGTGGGCTGGACCATTTTACGGGATGATGATGACTTCTGCGACCCAGTTACGCTCAGTGATGATGAACTTTTTCGCATTGGTGTCTCACTCTCTCCCACACTCTTAGTGTGGCTCATATATCTTGCAGGGGGTGTGCTGCTGACAGGGGTACTGGGTGTAACTGAAGAAATGTTTGACGCTTCTTCCTCCTCGTCATCAGCAGATGAAACATCAACGGATACAATTTGTTGGCTTGCAATTCGGGCATCCTTGATCTCCCTTAGGTGCGCATGCCATTTGACAGTGTGCTGTCTCTCAAGATGACCTCTCTGGCCTCCGGTACCATAGTTGGTACCAAGCTTACCACGACTAACTCGAACCTTACAAATGGCTATGTTTTCCCTTGTTGGGCTAAAACTAAAGAAGCCCCAAACTGCAGACTTCAAATGTCTGTGGGGGGCGGAGGAGGCGATACTAGGAATGCTGGAAATGCCAGATGTACTGGAGGATGTGTGTTGCCGAAATTTAGTACGTTGTGCACTTACAGCACCACTAATTGAGGAAATGGAGGTCGAGGTGGACGGAGGTCCCTTCTGGCGAGAAAATATGGAAGCTGTAGGTGGTGGTGTACTAGTTAACTGCATTTGGGGTGGTCCCATTCCCACGTCGCCATCATCATCATCATCACGCTCAGCAGCATTTCGGGCTAGGGTTAAAATGTCTGTTTGCTCCATGCCTGATGAGGCTGGAGTGACGTGTATGATGACTGCGTCGTCGTCGTGAGAGTCTTCATCAGCAGGAGTGTACGGCACTTCTTGTTCAGCGTCATCATCCCACTCCATAACTCTGAGACTTTCGCGGACCTTCCTTTTACGCTTAGCTACCTTTGTCAGATCATGGTGTGCCTCACTCTCAGACGGCCTTGGTGGTTCCCAAGTTTCATCCATATCATCAGAAGGAAGGGGGCTTGAAGAAGAAGTAGACACCATCCTTGATCTTTTCCTTGCTGGGGATCGGGAAGACATTGAATCATCAGGAGGAGTGGCTTCCTCATGTGATACCTTGGCTTCAATGTCGATTTCCTGATGTGCCCCTACTTCGGGAGGAACAACTATTGTGGGCACTTGTGCCGCCCCATTCACCTCTGCTTGCTCCTCTCCTTGCGCCGCCTCTCCTTCCACATGTACTTGGGCTTGTACGTGCACATGTGGTTGTTGTTGCGGCTGTGGTTGTAGAACACTCGGCAGATGAGTTACAACAACCTGTGTTGATTGAGGGATGCTGCTACTTTCTTGCCATGAGCCAACATCACTGGTTGATGGTGATTGAACAACTATACTGGCTGCCTCTGCAGCACTCAAGGGCTTGGACCTAAGTTGGCGTGGTGGTGGTGGCACTGAGTCCAATGGAGCGGAGGTGCTGCTCCCAGCTTGGTCCCCAGCAGACCCCGCTGCTGCTGCAAGTGTACTTTTTTTTCCCCAAAAAAATGCGGCGGTCGGCACACCAGTCTCCTTGGTAAGTGGCGCCACTTGCTTCTTCTGCTCCTTACTGGCAACTTTCTTGCTAGAGGAGCTACGGGCAACTTTTTTGGGGCCATCTTCTTCAGATGTCAGAACAGCAGGCCGCAGTTGCACAAGTTGCAGAGTTGTCTGTGGCCACACGTGACGTTGTGCTGCACACACCGCAGCAGGACTTCTTCCTGGCACTGATGAGGAACGATGAGGCTGATGATTCGTCTTTCTGCACCTAAAAGCAAACAAAGCCAGAGGAACATCAGTTAAATAAATGTTGCATATGTAGCGCTTCAATTAATAGTTTGCAAGTAAGCATTTTTATTATACCCACCCCCCAAAATGCAAAGACCAATAAAATGCACCACTGACAGAGTACCCCTGGGCATAATAGATGAAAGCATGGCAGACTGGGAGCAGGCCTATGACACAACAAAGCACACTGCCTGGCTTCAAAATTGCCCCTAGACCCCCACCCACATGACCAGGCCCTGCCTGGACCAGGCCTCAAAATGGCCCCCACCCACATGGCCATGCCCCATCAACACCCCAAAAAATTGAAAAACACACAAAAATCACCACAATCCAATGCCATCCATGCCCTCCATGATCTTTACATTCAAGACACCCCACAGAAAGACTAGGCCCATGCACCACTGGGTACCCCTGGGCATAATGGATGAAAGCAAAGCACACTGGATGCAGGCCTATGGCACAAAGCACACGGCCTGGATTCAAAATGGCCCCTTCACCCCCACCACATGGCCCTGGACCAGGCCTCAAAATGGCCCCCACCCACATGGCCATGCCCCATCAGCACCCCAAAAAATCGAAAAACACACAAAAATCACCACAATCCAATGCCATCCATGCCCTCCATGATCTTTACATTCAAGACACCCCACAGAAAGACTAGGCCCATGCACCACTGGGTACCCCTGGACATAATGGATGAAAGCAAAGCACACTGGATGCAGGCCTATGGCACAAAGCACACTGCCTGGATTCAAAATGGCCCCTTCACCCCCACCACATGGCCCTGGACCAGGCCTCAAAATGGCCCCCACCCACATGGCCATGCCCCATCAGCACCCCAAAAATCGAAAAACACACAAAAATCACCACAATCCAATGCCATCCATGCCCTCCATGATCTTTACATTCAAGACACCCCACAGAAAGACTAGGCCCATGCACCACTGGGTACCCCTGGGCATAATGGATGAAAGCAAAGCACACTGAATGCAGGCCTATGGCACAAAGCACACTGCCTGGATTCAAAATGGCCCCTTCACCCCCACCACATGGCCCTGGACCAGGCCTCAAAATGGCTCCCAACCACATGGCCATGCCCCATCAGCACCCCAAAAAATCGAAAAACACACAAAAATCACCACAATCCAATGCCATCCATGCCCTCCATGATCTTTACATTCAAGACACCCCACAGAAAGACTAGGCCCATGCACCACTCAGTACCCCTGGGCAAAAGGCCCCAACAACAGCCCAAAAATCAAAAAACACCCAAAAATCACCTCAATCCAATGCCATCCATGCCCTCCATGATGTTTACATTAATAAGACCCCACAGAAAGACTAGGCCCAGGCACCACTGGGTACCCCTGGGCATAATGGATAATAGCAAGGCACACTGGATGCAGGCCTATGGCACAAAGCACACTGCCTGGATTCAAAATGGCCCCTTCACCCCCACCACATGGCCCTGACCAGGCCTCAAAATGGCCCCCACCCACATGGCCATGCCCCACCTGCACCCCAAAAAAATCGAAAAACACACAAAAATCACCACAATCCAATGCCATCCATGCCCTCCATGATCTTTACATTCAAGACACCCCACAGAAAGACTAGGCCCATGCACCACTGGGTACCCCTGGACATAATGGATGAAAGCAAAGCACATTGGATGCAGGTCTATGGCACAAAGCACACTGCCTGGATTCAAAATAGCCCCTTCACCCCCACCACATGGCCCTGGACCAGGCCTCAAAATGGCCCCCACCCACATGGCCATGCCCCATCAACACCCAAAAAATCAAAAAACACACAAAAATCACCTCAATCCAATGCCATCCATGCCCTCCATGATGTTTACATTAAAGAGACCCCACAGAAAGACGAGGCCCATGCACCACTGGGTACCCCTGGGCATAATGGATAATAGCAAGGCACACTGGATGCAGGCCTATGGCACAAAGCACACTGCCTGGATTCAAAATGGCCCCTTCACCCCCACCACATGGCCCTGACCAGGCCTCAAAATGGCCCCCACCCACATGGCCATGCCCCACCTGCACCCCAAAAAAATCGAAAAACACACAAAAATCACCACAATCCAATGCCATCCATGCCCTCCATGATCTTTACATTCAAGACACCCCACAGAAAGACTAGGCCCATGCACCACTGGGTACCCCTGGACATAATGGATGAAAGCAAAGCACACTGGATGCAGGCCTATGGCACAAAGCACACTGCCTGGATTCAAAATGGCTCTTCACCCCCACCACATGGCCTTGGATCAGGCCTCAAAATGGCCCCCACCCACATGGCCATGCCCCATCAACACCCCAAAAAATCGAAAAACACACAAAAATCACCACAATCCAATGCCATTCATGTCCTCCACGATCTTTACATTCAAGACACCCCACAGAAAGACTAGGCCCATGCACCACTGGGTACCCCTGGGCATAATGGATGAAAGCAAAGCACACTGGATGCAGGCCTATGGCACAAAGCACACTGCCTGGATTCAAAATGGCCCCCTCACCCCCACCACATGGCCCTGGACCAGGCCTCAAAATGTCCCCAACCCACATGGCCATGCCCCATCAACACCCCAAAAAATTGAAAAACACACAAAAATCACCACAATCCAATGCCATCCATGCCCTCCATGATCTTTACATTCAAGACACCCCAAGAAAGACTAGGCCCATGCACCACTGAGTACCCCTGGGCAAAAGGCCCCAACAACAGCCCAAAAATCGAAAAACACCCAAAAATCACCTCAATCCAATGCCATCCATGCCCTCCATGATGTTTACATTCAAGACACCCCACAGAAAGACTAGGCCCATGCACCACTGGGTACCCCTGGGCATAATGGATGAAAGCAAAGCACACTGGATGCAGGCCTATGGCACAAAGCACACTGCCTGGATTCAAAATGGCCCCTTCCCCCCACCACATGGCCCTGGACCAGGCCTCAAAATGTCCCCAACCCACATGGCCATGCCCCATCAACACCCCAGAAAATTGAAAAACACACAAAAATCACCACAATCCAATGCCATCCATGCCCTCCATGATCTTTACATTCAAGACACCCCAAGAAAGACTAGGCCCATGCACCACTGAGTATCCCTGGGCAAAAGGCCACAACAACAGCCCAAAAATCGAAAAACACCCAAAAATCACCTCAATCCAATGCCATCCATGCCCTCCATGATGTTTACATTAAAAAGACCCCACAGAAAGACTAGGCCCATGCACCACTGGGTACCCCTGGGCATAATGGATGAAAGCAAGGCACATTGGATGCAGGCTCATGGCACAAAGCACACTGCCTGGATTCAAAATGGCCCCTTCACCCCCACCACATGGCCCTGGGCCAGGCCTCAAAATGGCCCCCACCCACATGGCCATGCCCCATCAACACCCCAAAAAATCAAAAAGCACACAAACATCACCACAATCCAATGCCATCCATGCCCTCCATGATCTTTACATTCAAGACACCCCACAGAAAGACTAGGCCCATGCACCACTGAGTGACTACCCCTGGGCAAAAGGCCCCAACAGCCAAAAAAATAAAAAAACACACACAAATCACCACAATCCAATGCCATCCATGCCCTCCATGTTGTTTACATTAAAGAGACCACACAGAAAGACTAGGCCCATGCACCACTGAGTGAGTACCCCTGGGCAAAAGGCCATAACAACACCCCAAAAAATCGAGAAACACACCAAAATCACCACAATCCAATGCCATCCATGCCATAAATGATGTTGAAATTCAACAAAACAGTTGCATCATGCATCCATAACTAGCCCTGGTCCTACTGGATACTGTGGCTACCCACAATATATTTCATTTAATGTTCTGAAAAAGTTCCAAAATTGTAGTTGCAGCAACTGTAATGCCCCAAACAAACTTACTTGTGAAATTTCTAATCCAAAAGTGATCCAAAGAAAGTCAAAAAGGCCTCAAATCCAAATATCCAGCAGCATCTACAAAAAGTAATCCTTCCAGGTCAAGATCCAAATCAAAGTGACCAGCACATGAAGAAAGCACTGGGAGGAGCCTGCTGGACAGGAACAGGAAGTTGGAGACTGTGTGGCACTTCCTTCCCCCCCCCCAAAATGGACTCCTTGCAAAAAGAAAATGCAGGCAAATGTCAACCTGAGGAGTTATTCTGATAAAAATCATAATATTCAAGGTTTATGCTGCCTGCTGGTGGATTTCTTGTGCGAAATTGCATATTTTGCAATCTCGCAATTGCGAGATTGTCACTGCCCGGCGCATCTACGTGTTCGCAAGTGTTTACTCCCGTGATGCGTGATCACAGGCCTTTATGACGTACTCGCGTTGCCAAACTCTCGCTGTAAAAGGTGGCAAGCCGCGATGACGTAATAGCGGTCGACAAACTCCCGCGGGATCCCGCAGCAAGATCCAAAATGGAGCAGCACACGCAAACATGGAGAAAAACAACTCTTCAAACGCTGAATGACGGTAAGTGAACGCTGCGCGCCGCAAAATTGTATAGTATTCTATTTGGCAAGTGCGACCAAGCAAAAAATCCGCTTCGCGCGGATTTGCGAATTTTCGGCAAATTCGCGAGAGTTCGCGGATTGCGAATTTGCCAAAAATCCGCAAAATCCACAAGCGGAACGGATTTTATGGCCTTGCCACTCAGTGATTCCTAAATCCACACACACATCTAAACACTTACCTATAGATTCACTGATACATGCTAACAAAGATCAATAGAACACTATTAAATATACTTATACACCTACATCAACATTACACACCAGCACACATCCTATTCACTTATGCAGACATCATACTCACTTATGCAAACAATTGATCATACTTATATTTACTAAGCTACACACTTACACAAACACCACTTTCTTTATTCATACTTAGTGTGTTATAAAATCACTATTACAAGTATACAGTTATCCATACGTCACTCATACAATCACTGAGTCTAATGTATAATTATTTATAAACAACAACTGTCACATACACTGCCTTTAATATTTCTAGTTTGTTGGACATGTATCATTGAGAAATATATTTACTCATCACCATACCCATAAAGAGATTCACTCACCCAAACAGCTGTTTCCACATAGAGTCTTAACCTTATTTACCTACTAAATCAACTATTTACACATCTTTGGACAGTCACACACCCCCCACCGAACCACACAGACATTCACTCATCCATACAAATACTCAGTTAACTAATCAATAACTAATATAGACTTTTCACATAGCTAGTAACCAACTGGTGCAGCAGTTTACACAACAACTGACAAAGTGATACAGATATTCACACAGTTTAGTCACTATCCAATTTTTTAGTGAGACACTATAAATTAGTCAAGTAAACAGTCAATCACACTGCTACTAAATCCTCCATCCAGATATGTATATATCCACTGATTCTTCAATGCAGATTGGTGTATTTATAATACATATTTAAATATCAAACCAAACCACATTCGCTGGATGATGTCATCAGTGATGTCATCAGTGATGTCATTTGAGATGTCATCAGTGATGTCATCAGTGATGTCACTGACCATGTCATGAATGATGTAATATGTGATATCATCAGCAGTGGATTGCGGGCACGCGAGTTATAGTTAGTACAACTAACTATAACGGGGGAATTTCAATGGTTTTATACGAGTGAAATGTCTAGCTAACTATAACACCCCTAAAACCTATGTTTTTTTCAGTGAAAAAAAAAAAATATATATATATATATTTATATATGTTCCAAACGCTCACCACTGGAGGGCACTTCCACAAACTCCTGGCCGCCGCTACAGCACAGAACACGAGACCCAAAAATCAGGTGAGTTTCTTATTTTATTCGCACCTTGGTCAGCATAACGTTTCGGCCTGCACAGAGGCCTTGGCGACATGACACAGGGAGAGCGCGATCGAAATTTAAAGTGCAAGTGCTCAAATTTTAAGATATACAATTGGACAATGGCTGGTCTTCACAAAATAACATGGAAGACAGACTTTAGTGTGATGGCTCCCGGGATAATCCCAAACACATATATCATTTCATTTAATTAAAAGTGACGTGTGCATTTCCAAGTAAACCCTGTTATGATTCATATCACTACTATTTTAAGACATGAAAAATACAGGGTTAAACCAACATTACCGAAAGATATTTTTCAGAAAAATGCAATCCTATTAACCGGATAATCCAATAAATCAAACAATGGAAAAACAATTGACACCAAATGTTTCTAACATATCGGCATGAATATAATATGCTGATATATTATATATATATATATATATATATATATATATATATATATATATATATATATATATATATATATATTAACCAACTGGCGGTCACTAGTAGGTAGTTATAGTTAGGACCAAGTTTCCACAAGAAGAGCATTTTTTTTTGCTTTTAACTTTGACGTTGTTTGATTAATCTTCATGAAATTTTCCAAACAAATTCCTTGTTCTTATCAGCTCTTATGTTGAACTCTTAGGGGAGATTCGTCAAGCAGGGGCCAAGAAAAAAGGAGGGTCCTAAAACGTGTTTTCTCCATGTTAATTTCCATAGGAAATTTTAGACAAGGCTACAGGTCGAATGGGTGAACAGAATTACCCCAGATTTGGCAGGGAGAAGGGTCTTGTTGTAGAAAGCACGCTTTGGTTTTTTGGTGTAAATCCGTTCAGTAGTTTTGGAGAAATATCAAAGTTTACAGATATCGATTTTTGGGAATTCTGTCATCTGATTGGCTGGGGCGTTAGGAGCACGAGCTTGCTGCTTATTGGTTGCGAGCACTGCGAGAGGTTGCAACTAGGAAGTGTTGGCCTCCATTTTGTGTTTTTGTTGAAACGATTAAGGGGAAAAAAGGGAGAAAAGAGTAGGAAAGAGGAAGATAGAAGTAGTGTAACCTCTGTGGGGAAGTACGAAGTGAAGTAGTCACTCATACCGGTCTGAAAGTGTTGTGTTGCTCAGATTGACATTGTGCTGAGATGAGATGCGGCTACACTCGGGTATGAAACTGAGAGCCTAAACTGTGAGCTCATTGCTGTAAAGTGATGTGCTCTGGTGTTTGATACGAGTAAGGGGAAAAATGGGCGAAAAGAGTAGGAAAGCGGAGGATAGGAGCAGTGTAACCTCTGTGGGGAGTGCGAAACGAAGTAGTCACTCCTTCCAGTCTGAAAGAGCTGTGTTGCTCAGAGTGGCATGGTTCTGAGATGAGATGCTGCTACACTCGGGTATGAAGTAGTCACTCCTACCGGTCTGAAAGTGCGGTGTTGCTCAGAGTGACATGGTTCTGAGATGAGATGCTGTTACACTCGGGTGTGAAACCGAGAGCCTAAATGGTGAGCTCATTGCTATAAAGTGATGTGCTCTGTTGTTTGTAGCATACATATGTAAGTAGTGTTAGTCGGCGTTTATACCATACAGGGAGTGGGAAGAGAACTACTGACCACTACTGTGTGTTTATACTATACCGGAAGTGGGAAAAGAAGTACTCACGCCTACCGTTGTGAAGATTTGGGGATCAAACCGAGCTGATTGCTGTAAAGTGATGGGCTCTTGGCGCTGTAGCATACTGGGCATTGTAGTATAACTGTGTAAGTAGTGCTAGTATGCGTTTATACTATACAGGGAGTGGGAAGTGAACTACTCACCCCTACTGGCCTGAAGACTCTGGGATTAAACCGTGAGCTCATTGCTGTAAAGTGATGTGCTCTGGGTGCTGTAGCATACCTGTGGAAGTAGTGTTATTTTGCGTTTATGCAATACAGGGAGTGGGAAGCGAAATACTCACCCCTACTGGTCTCAAGACTCGGGATGAAACCTTGAGCTTATTGCTGTAAAGTCATGTGCTTTGTGTAGTATTCTAATGTAAGTCATAGTAAAATGTTAGTATGTAATGTTAGTAGAATGTAAGTGTGTAATGTTAGAATGTAGGGCTGTCATGAGGGGAACCTTGGGGAGTTTGCACACAGTGCTGAAGAAGACTGTTGCCTTGCTGCCTGCTCCTGTTCGTGGCTGTTTAGGCTGTCTTGTTTTCCTGCAAGAAATCTACTTATCGGATCCACTGCTGTCTGCCTCTTCACTACATAAATTTGGCGACGAGCAGGAGAAGGTAAAAAGAAGGCAGCACTCACCAATATTTCGAGTTTGCTTGCATTGTGCTGAAGACCCGTTTTCTTCATGAAGCCTGTTTTACTCATCCCAGGGTGGTCGGCTCATTGAACTATGTCATCTGACCTCTGGTAGGATTTACATTTTTTGATTTTGGGCTTCCTCTGCCTCTTCAGTACACTCTGGTCACTGTACTACACGTGTGCAAGTAGTGTTAGTATGTGTTTATACTAATTCTGTAGGTATGCAGTAACCAATGCATCATGGTCCTAGGAAGCGTCTCTTTCTAGGAGCAGCTCATACAATGTCTCAGGGTGTCCATCAGCGGGACATTTATGTTTGCTATTAGAGGGCGGGTGCATGGCTTCCACCCTGTGATAGCAAATCCTTGTTTGCCTCGTTGAAGCGAGAGGAGGAAAACCTGGTATTGCTTTAATAGAGCGGATCCAGATGGTAAAAAGCGAGATGAGGAAAACCTGGTATCGCTTTAATAGAGCGGATCCGGATGGTAAAAATGGAGAAAAAAAAATGAAGCGGGGTCTCTCCCGTTCATTTAAATGAGCCCCTTGATGGGTAATGTTCCAGGGCCAATCCTATCATTATATTGTGGGGTCTCTGCAGCACTAGGGACCTTAATTTCACATGTAAATTATGCCAAGGAGGGCACAGAGACGTTTCGCAGCCTAGGAGATCACCACGTCCCCAGGTATTGTTTACTAATGGTTCGGGGGGCTTTGAGGGCAACTCAAGTCCATGGATCGCCATCCTCCAGCGCTTTACTTAAATATGCAGGGTGGGCCTCGCCAGTGGCTGAAGGCTCGGTGGCCCTAGGCAGTGCCTTATTGGTTCTGTAATCACACTGGAAGTACTCATGGTGTTATAAAGTGATACACTCATAGAACCCTTGCAGTTGTTGAAATACGCAGGCTTCATTTGTCGATTAAGGTTTATATTTGGTAGGTGCACTGCAAAATTACAAATGTTTTCCCTCATAATCTCCTATAAACATCCGATTTTCACAATAAACTACAGACAAGTGTTGTCAGAAAAAGAAGACATCTATACTCACTTATTTATTGTTGAAAAATAACCTTTATTAAAACAACACAAATAAATGGAACCGCAACTTTATTCAAACAAACAATAGTATAACATGAAATAAGTGGGTGGGACTCCTCCTGAAGCAGTGTATAAAACCTGCAAGACAAAAAAAGAAACTTAAGCATGTGTGCCATGTCCAAGAGAAAAAGAAGGGTAGTCAGAACGAAAGGGAGATAGTGAGAATGGGACAGAGAGGGAGTGGGTGGAAAGGAGAAGGGGAGAGAGAGTCAAAAGAACAGAGGGAGGAGGAAACAGAGCGTCGGCCTACTGCACCCAACCCTCACTGTTCACCTCCTGTCACCCGTGTGTCTAGGTCACTGGAGCCCGCCAGAAAGAGTGTGGTCCAGCAAGTCCTTAAAATGAAACAGATATGAATGAGGCCAGAGATTACATTATTATCAACGGCAACATCACTTGCTTGCACCAGTGCACCTAGGCTGGTGCACCCCAGCCCCTTCCCTCGCACTGTGCTCAATTGCACACCGAGGCATCACTGCTCACCTGCCACCATCAGTGTGTCCAACGACCTGCCGGTGCATGCTCCAACTTCGTGGTGCCTCTGTAGGATGGCACAGCAGGTCTCCGGTCGGGGACGTTGTCTTGATACCACGATGGAAGGCGTCAGAATGCCCAGGGCATCATCACAGGGTGAGCACCCCCTCCGCCCATTTCGGTGCAACGATTGCAGTCTCTGAAAAGGGAGAAAAAATATAATGATGGAAACATCTGAAGGTAAATGAAGGTTTATTTGAAGCTTAATAGAGAACACCAGTTGAGTGCATCCTTCCTTCTTGAAGTACTATCTACCAATTGTTAGTGGTAATCGTGGTTCAAAGAGGAGTTGAAGTGCATGAGAATAGACAAGGTTAATTAATAAAATGTCATGCCAACGTTTACATACAAAGAAAAAGAGCGCATGCTAGCAGCATAATGGGCATGTGTAATGCAGTGGCGCAAGCCTGTGTGCATGTACACTTAAATTATCTCACACAGTGTTCCAAAAGCCAAAGCCATGTGTCTGTAGGGCAGCACTGCCCGCTGGCTCAGGCCTACAGTACGGTCTAGCAGGCCCTTAAAATGAGACAGAGATGTGATTGAATGAGGTCAGAGATCACATCACTACGGACGGCAACATCGCTTGTTAGCACCTGGGCACCCAGGCTTATGCACCTCACCCCTCCAGCCACACCCTGCTCATCACGTGTCTGTAGGGCAGTGCTGCCCGCTGGCTGAGGCCTACAGTATGGTCCAGCAGGTTCTTAAAATGAGACAGAGATTTGACTGAATAGGGTCCAAGATCACATCATTACACACAGCAACATCGCTTGTTCGCACCCGCGCACCCAGGCTGATACACCCCAACCCTCCGGCAGCACAGTGCTCAATTGCAGCCCCTGTGCACCCAGGCCCCACTGCTCACCTGCTGTCATTATTGTGTGTCCAAACACAAAAATTTATAAGGCACGCAGTATTCCATTTATTTTCAGGGAAGAGGTGAAGTTAGAGTTGGATCAACTTATAGAAGCCTGCATTATTGAGCCAGTGAAGACATCTGAAGTTATTTCTCCCTTTGGTGGTAGCCAGACATGTAAATGGCAAGGTAGGTTTGTGTGTTGACTTAAGGGGACTAAATAACAACATTGTTGTGGATCAATTTCCTCTGCTACGTGTTGATGAAATGGCGTTGCTTACCAGAAATGCTAACTGGTTCTCAACTTACGATCTTTCCACCGCACATGATAAGGTGATCTTGGACCCTGGGAGGAAACATCTTACTGAGTTTTGCACGCCATTTGGATACTATCAATTTGGACACATGCCACCTGGCCTTGCGGTGGCAGTTTTCCAAAGGCTTATGACACAATTGTTTAGACATATTCAAGAGTTCAAAATTTTCCAGGATGATAATTTTGATCAGGGGAAAAGCCAGTAAACACCATGATGAAATCCTGAGAAAGGTGTTGAACATCCTCAGATAATAGATGTCTTTGATTGAATAGGGTTAACTGCTGAAATGAGCACGTGCAAATTTGCATAGCGGACAGTCAGATATCTGGGGCAAAAAATTAGTGACAAAGGAACCAAACCCAAAGAGAAGTTGGTGAAAGCAATCAATAAAGTGGCTTATGACCTACTACGGACAACTTTTATCTGTATCAAAGCACTCAGAGTCACCGAACCTACATTAAGAAATGAAGTTGATATGAATAGAAAAGTTAATCCTGTAAACATAATTTACTCTATGGAGAGAGTTTACTCTGTACCACACAGTTTGCAGACAGTGAAACTCTCATGAAAAATATACAACAGAGTATTTAGAAAGTTTCTATTTAGAATGGTGTACACCCGATGCAACACTTGTCAATAGAGACACTACTCACTTAAAATATTCAACGTCTGAAGGTGCTAAATATCATATTATCTGCAGCCTTCATACTGTGGTGAAAGCTTTACAAATATCTCATCTTTTGAAGCCAAACAAGCATTTGTAAATCGGTTAGTACCTGGTGCACACATTCTTCTATGTCATGTACAAATTGTCATGCTATGATGGTTTTGTCTAAAAACTTTAGGCTGCTTACAACACTTAGTATCTACTGTGTCGACATTTTGCCCTGTCAGAAACTTTTTCTGCAGAACCAAAAAACGTGAGTGGAAGATACTGGACACAATTCGTCAACAGTCATATGCACATAGAGTTATTCCTCAATACAAAGATTTATAATGTGTTCAAGACCTCTACACACCTATGATGCATTAGAAGCACCTGCATTTTGTAAACATTTACACCCATTAGCTGGACAGAGGCTGTACAAAATAAGGAAGAAAAGTAATATGGTAGGTACCCGCCATTATGTAAACTATAAAACTAACTAACACACTCCTTGAATAACAACAACTAAGAGGTCTTTTAGTGCTACAGAGTAATATGGCGCACACCTGGGTAACCGCTGATTGGTGTATATTAGCAAAGTGAACAGTGTAGGCAATGGGGCGAGTGGTAACACCTCCCAACCACTCAATTAGATCAGAAATCTGGTCTGTATCGATTAGAACTGCAATGCCCCTGCACTAAACACAAATTGTATGGTATGATAATAAAACGTAGTTAAATACAATGGTTAATATAATTGCAGCAATCCAAACACATAGTGAGTATTCAAAGTTCAGTGATCAAGAGCACAAAAAGAAGCTGTGATAAGATCAATGGTCCGTTCAAATGTTCATTTTCTGTTTAATGTTCCCAAAACATAAGCCAACACGTGTTTCATCGCAGGGAACAACTGCGAATCTTCAGGGCTGAACAAAAAATACAAATAGGGTTGTGTAAGAACATATTCTGTTTGTGCCAAACTTAACGCAAATGACTGTATGGTGTGCACCAAAGTGACAGGAAGCATGCCTATAGGGTGACTTGGAGTGTTTGTGTTGGGAAAGAAACATACATCAGGTGACATATGTGATTAAGAAACGACATATGTCAGGTCTACAAAAAGAGATATGTTTTCATGAAAAAATTATAAAATAATACACTGGCCGGTTTGAAAGGTGAGTGAGGTGAAATAAGTGTGTCCGGTAGGAAGGACGGTATCCCATGTGACTCCTAGCTATAACATATCGCAATCGGGTAAAAAGAAATGTCTGAATTATACATTTGTAAGTTTGGGCTAATATTAGTAGTGCTATAAGTATTCTGATGAGTCTGGTACATTCTAGATATAAATTCGGTGCAGGTCACGCTATCCGTTTGTAGGGTTATGGTACGATGTAAGGGGACTTATTTAAGAATATACACTAAAACATAGAAATCTCATATTGGTCGATACGTAAAGTCACTGGCCTACCTGGAAAAGATGGCTCATATGATAAGTGTTCTAAGTCGGAAACACCAAAGTATAAGGGCGCGAAAGAGCCGGTCAGTGTGTAGACTCTGGTTCTTGTCTACAGAGAGGAGTGTAGATAGTACGTAGTCAAAAAAAAAATATTGCACCAGAAAGCAAAAAGCAAAAAACACAAAAGAAAGCAAGAAGGAAACTAATGACTCGTGAGAGATATATATAATTGACAAAGGCTGGGTGTAGGTATGCTCCTACGTAAGCATAGTGATAATCATACTATGGTGATGAGGTAGTGACGGTGCAGAGTAAACGCAATTCGGCAAAAGTCTTTTGCACAAAAGGGGGATAGGATAAATTCTACTCGTATTGGGGGCAGCATGTCACCTTCTGTGATCAATGCGTTCGCAAATGAGGGTGTAGCGGTGTTTACACATCAACTCACCGGAAAAAGAGGTTGCGATTCTTAGTTATTTTAAAGAGCTGTGGCCCGGTCTGGGTGAGCTAAGGATTTCCAATTTTTCCACTCTCAATGGACGGCCGATTTATAAAGTTTTAGCATAGATCTGCATGAGTAAAGAAATATATTAATTATTGTAGCTAGGGGATGCAAAACCCCCAGTATTCTAGACATGAAGACTACACACCCTCGGTTATACAAAACTACTAGATTGTAGCGAAATACATACCTCGATTTTTCACAAGTTGAGTGAAAACCGGGAGGAGATAAGTCTTCGTGATAGGGCGGGTGTGCCTCTATTCACGGAGTGTTTCGTCTTTGGGTGAGAAAAATAGAAACGGCAGAAGGTTAGCAACCAGCAATTGGGGAGCCACACAACGTGTATGTAGGACAATTCTAAGGATGATAGGAGGTCCCTAGCTCCAAACCGAGTCGGCCGCTTACCTTAGTAACGCAATTCCCCCTCCTTTAGTTTCCCGGCGCCGTGTTTCTGGTACGGACACGTGACCGGATGACGAATTCCCTTAAATACCGGTGGATAAGCCGGAAAAGAACTAGAGCGTTGCCCAAGTTTCATGTGCGAAGAGTAGGCAAAAAAAAGGGAAGAAATACTGGGTGGACATACGCTCATAGAGAGTGGCTTCTCTGTAGAGTGTGCTCTCTTTTCATTTCACAAAAATATTTAATGTTGCAACAGGCAGTCTATATGCGTACACGCCTAATTTGTAGTGTATTTCATGTCCATTCAATTATCGCGATGTCAGAATACACGCAAGGAAATAGTTTTAGCATTGTAAAATACAGTAAGAAGGTGGTTGTCTAAAACACACACCCAGCCAGATAAAATTGCGTCTAAGAACACAAGTGACATTGTCTTGTTTGTAAAGGTATCAATGAAAGCGGATAGAGAACTGTACTTAACTTAGTCTTAGCGTAGACAGTGTGGACACATGGTATTTCGACGAATACCGGATATGGTATACTGCAAGAGTTTATATTCCCGCTTTATATATGTACAGTGCTACTTGTCCCAGACTAAGTTTATGTAGAAAATCTCATAGTGGGCATAAATGAAAACCGACGACAACAACACTTAAGTGCTATAGAGAAAGATACATAATTCTCGTTCGTGCATGTTAGTAGTCATGTTATGTTACTATAGGATAACGACAGGAAGGAAAAAATCGAGATAAACAATTTCGAGTTAAGTGCATTATTAATCGCCCAAAAAGAACTGTAACTCTGGGTCATAATTTAAACCGCACTCGATGCTACGCAGACGCATGATCCACGTTGCCTCTTTGCGTCTCAGCAGTAATTCTCGGTTGCCACCCCTCACATGGATTGGCACGGTCTCAATTCCGAAAAATGAGACTCGAAAGTCCTCTGTGTTTGGCTGGCATTTCGCGACGTGCAAAGCCACCGGGTATTTAGGATCCTGTTTCAAGATAGCTCTCATGTGCTCTGCAATTCTTTCTTTCAAGGATCTAATTGTACTACCCACGTATTTCTTGCCACACTGGCATTCGATTATGTAGATTACGTATTTGGTGGTACAGTTGATATTAGCTCTAATTTCATAGGTTTCTTCGGAGGGGCCCTTGAAATGTTTCGTTTTGTGTTTAGCCCATTTGCACATCGTGCAGAAACCACACTTGAAGAAACCGTTGCTGCGTTGTGTCAACCAGTTAGGGTTCATGTCAGAGCGAGGTACTGTGGGGCTGAGCCTGTTTCTCAGGGTTCTCCCTTTGCGAAATGTAATCTGAGGCGTTATAGGGATCATTTCCTTTAGTGTTGCGTCCTCTTTAAGTAGACTCCAATGTTTGGTCATGCTTGTCCTGATTAAGTTGTGTAGAGCATTATATTCCGTGATCATTCTCACTGTTTTGTCTCGTGGTTTCAGATTGTCTTTCGTTTTCAGGGTTTCATGTCTCTCAATTTTGTTTAGTTTGATTTTCGCTTGGGACAGAATGGCTTGTGGGTAACCTCGTTTCTCAAATCTCATGTTCATGTTCCTTATCGTGTTGTCAAATTCATTATCGTCGCTACAGTTTCGCCTTGCACGAAGAAATTCGCCGAATGGTATCGACTTAATCTGATGGAACGGATGAAAACTGTCTGCTCTCAGAATTGCATTACAGGATGTCGGTTTCCTGTATAGTTTGCTTTGTAGGGTGTTGTTCAGTATATAGAATTCCAGATCCAAGAATTCTATATGGGTTTTGCTATGCTTAATAGTGAAGCTCAGTTCCCATGTATTCTTGTTGAGGTATTCGAAAAAACTTTGTAATAGATCATCTGTCCCAGTCCATAGTAAAATACAATCGTCTATATAGCGACCCCAAAATAGGATGGAATCAGTGTATTGGCTGCTGTCAGTACCCCACAAGTGGTCCGCTTCGAATGCACCCATGAAAAGGTTGGCAAAAGAGGGTGAAAATTTCGAACCCATGGCCACTCCTCGTTTCTGTTGGTACCATTGTCTATTGAAGATGAAAAAATTGTTGTTTAAAATTATGTTCATCATAGAAATTAACATTTCTGTGTGTGCCCAAAGGGAGGCCGGACGTTTGGATAGTACTTTAGTAATTGCCTCAATGCCTAGTTTTGGATTGATGCTGGTGTAGAGGGCAACAACATCCATAGTGACTAGCGTGGTTCCTGGTTGCCATTCTAAATCACCTAGCAAGCTGAGAATGTGTTTTGAATCCTGGATATATGATGGTAAGTTTCTGACCAGTGGGCCCAGAAACAAGTCCACATATTCCGCTATCCTTTCCGTCGGGCCTCCGATGCCTGACACTATAGGTCTTCCTGGAGGAAAAGGAAGATCCTTGTGGATCTTAGGAAGGGTATACAGCCACGGGTAGGTTGGTTTAGATACTTTCAGATACATATGTTCATTGTCATTTTGAAGACCATCTTCTTTCCATTTGAGTAAATGGTCATTTATAGTCTTTGTGAGTACACCCATGGGGTTGGATGCAAGGGGTTCATAGCAAGAGGGGTCTGCTAATTGATTCGATATCTCATTGTTGTAGTCGTCGGCGTTCAGTACTACAATGTTTCCTCCTTTGTCTGCCTCACGGATAGTGATGGAGGGATTCTGAATAAGTGTGGACAATGCAATACGCTCTCCTTTGGTTAGATTATCTCTAAATATGAATGTTTCATGTAGTTTTTTAATATTGATTTTGTTAAGGTCTTCTAATACGTGTTTGTGAAAATTGTCAATACTGTTCCCACCTGGTAACGTTGGTGTCCATGTGGACTTGGATTTGAGCCCACTGGCAACCCCAAAGTCCATGTCTATGTTTAATTCATCTAAAAGTTGACCCATTTCCATGGGGCTGTCTTCTCGTTCAGTAATAGACAACAATAGATGTACTGCTTGTATATCATTTATTGTGTGAGAAACATTTTCATCCAATACAACAGGAATGTTTTTGACATTTCTTTTGTCAGAAGGTTTGCCTGCAAAGTACTTTTTAATCTTTAAGTTGCGGACAAATTTAAAAAGGTCTATTTTGGTTTGACAGATGTCACCAGTAGAGTATGGGTTAAAACTTAAGCCCTTGGCCAGTAAGTTTGTCATGTCAGAGGTAAGGGGAAAAGAGGATAGGTTGATAACCTGAACTTCTTTGTTGGAGTTGTCTAGTTCTTGGGTCTGCCAGATCTTAGTTTTTTGCGATACTCGTCGTTGTCCCCCTCTGCTCCCTCTGTGGGTTTTGGAGGACCTCTTCTTAGTTGTGCCCGATTCCCCTTGCGAATTCGCTCCATTTCTAATAAAAAAGGATTGCTGTTAGCATCTAGGTTATCCTCTGTTTCAGTTTCTGGTTCGCTTAATCCTACAGTGTTTAGAGATGTATTACTCGAGGAAACAGAGCCAGGGGCAGAGTTGTTTCCTTCTGGTTTTCTAGATTTGGTGGTGGGAATCATGGCATCATATTTACGATCAAAGGTGAATACTCTACCGTTGCGGTAGTCCCCATCATCTCTTTTAATCTGTCTGGCTTTTCTAGTTTTAATCTCTTCCTGATGTTTGAGTAGGATCTCATCCAAAATTGTATAGTTTTTTACAGTGGGTTCTGGTAAATTCAAGTCTTTTATTTCCTGTTCAAGGGTCGAGATTTCTCCCTGTAGTTTTAGGGTCTTCCGGTCTGCGCTTTCTATTAGGATGTCCATAAGGACAAAAGAGTTGTTGTTGACCGAGTCTTCCCATTTCTTCATTAGATCTACATCTAGGTTGTCATAGGTAGGAAAGATCTGAGAGCGCAAGCCTCTGGGTTTTTGTTTGAGGCGCATGTATTGTTTGAGAGTGGTGGCATCCCACCAACGTGAGTTCTCTTGCAATTTAAGTTTTTCAAGTTTTTTAAATTTTTCCTTGAGGCCCTCCACACGAGGGGGACCAGAATTCGCTGTTGCTGTATGGGTTGGCATGCCTTTGGCTAGATTTTCGAACAGGTCCGCAGCCACTTTATCTCTGTTCATGTTTAGGAAAATGCGTTTGGAAAGATTAGCCTTTCACAATATAGGTCTGCTACAAATGTATTTGCGGGGGGCAGCCTACTCTGGAAGTCTGTGGATTGCAACAACTAAGAGGTCTTTTAGTGCTACAGAGTAATATGGCGCACACCTCGGTAACCGCTGATTGGTGTATATTAGCAAAGTGAACAGTGTAGGCAATGGGGCGAGTGGTAACACCTCCCAACCACTCAATTAGATCAGAAATCTGGTCTGTATCGATTAGAACTGCAATGCCCCTGCTCTAAACACAAATTGTATGGTATGATAATAAAACGTAGTTAAATACAATGGTTAATATAATTGCAGCAATCCAAACACATAGTGAGTATTCAAAGTTCAGTGATCAAGAGCACAAAAAGAAGCTGTGATAAGATCAATGGTCCGTTCAAATGTTCATTTTCTGTTTAATGTTCCCAAAACATAAGCCAACACGTGTTTCATCGCAGGGAACAACTGCGAATCTTCAGGGCTGAACAAAAAATACAAATAGGGTTGTGTAAGAACATATTCTGTTTGTGCCAAACTTAACGCAAATGACTGTATGGTGTGCACCAAAGTGACAGGAAGCATGCCTATAGGGTGACTTGGAGTGTTTGTGTTGGGAAAGAAACATACATCAGGTGACATATGTGATTAAGAAACGACATATGTCAGGTCTACAAAAAGAGATATGTTTTCATGAAAAAATTATAAAATAATACACTGGCCGGTTTGAAAGGTGAGTGAGGTGAAATAAGTGTGTCCGGTAGGAAGGACGGTATCCCATGTGACTCCTAGCTATAACATATCGCAATCGGGTAAAAAGAAATGTCTGAATTATACATTTGTAAGTTTGGGCTAATATTAGTAGTGCTATAAGTATTCTGATGAGTCTGGTACATTCTAGATATAAATTCGGTGCAGGTCACGCTATCCGTTTGTAGGGTTATGGTACGATGTATGGGGCCTTATTTAAGAATATACACTAAAACATAGAAATCTCATATTGGTCGATACGTAAAGTCACTGGCCTACCTGGAAAAGATGGCTCATATGATAAGTGTTCTAAGTCGGAAACACCAAAGTATAAGGGCGCGAAAGAGCCGGTCAGTGTGTAGACTCTGGTTCTTGTCTACAGAGAGGAGTGTAGATAGTACGTAGTCAAAAAAAAAAATATTGCACCAGAAAGCAAAAAGCAAAAAACACAAAAGAAAGCAAGAAGGAAACTAATGACTCGTGAGAGATATATATAATTGACAAAGGCTGGGTGTAGGTATGCTCCTACGTAAGCATAGTGATAATCATACTATGGTGATGAGGTAGTGACGGTGCAGAGTAAACGCAATTCGGCAAAAGTCTTTTGCACAAAAGGGGGATAGGATAAATTCTACTCGTATTGGGGGCAGCATGTCACCTTCTGTGATCAATGCGTTCGCAAATGAGGGTGTAGCGGTGTTTACACATCAACTCACCGGAAAAAGAGGTTGCGATTCTTAGTTATTTTAAAGAGCTGTGGCCCGGTCTGGGTGAGCTAAGGATTTCCAATTTTTCCACTCTCAATGGACGGCCGATTTATAAAGTTTTAGCATAGATCTGCATGAGTAAAGAAATATATTAATTATTGTAGCTAGGGGATGCAAAACCCCCAGTATTCTAGACATGAAGACTACACACCCTCGGTTATACAAAACTACTAGATTGTAGCGAAATACATACCTCGATTTTTCACAAGTTGAGTGAAAACCGGGAGGAGATAAGTCTTCGTGATAGGGCGGGTGTGCCTCTATTCACGGAGTGTTTCGTCTTTGGGTGAGAAAAATAGAAACGGCAGAAGGTTAGCAACCAGCAATTGGGGAGCCACACAACGTGTATGTAGGACAATTCTAAGGACGATAGGAGGTCCCTAGCTCCAAACCGAGTCGGCCGCTTACCTTAGTAACGCAATTCCCCCTCCTTTAGTTTCCCGGCGCCGTGTTTCTGGTACGGACACGTGACCGGATGACGAATTCCCTTAAATACCGGTGGATAAGCCGGAAAAGAACTAGAGCGTTGCCCAAGTTTCATGTGCGAAGAGTAGGCAAAAAAAAGGGAAGAAATACTGGGTGGACATACGCTCATAGAGAGTGGCTTCTCTGTAGAGTGTGCTCTCTTTTCATTTCACAAAAATATTTAATGTTGCAACAGGCAGTCTATATGCGTACACGCCTAATTTGTAGTGTATTTCATGGCCATTCAATTATCGCGATGTCAGAATACACGCAAGGAAATAGTTTTAGCATTGTAAAATACAGTAAGAAGGTGGTTGTCTAAAACACACACCCAGCCAGATAAAATTGCGTCTAAGAACACAAGTGACATTGTCTTGTTTGTAAAGGTATCAATGAAAGCGGATAGAGAACTGTACTTAACTTAGTCTTAGCGTAGACAGTGTGGACACATGGTATTTCGACGAATACCGGATATGGTATACTGCAAGAGTTTATATTCCCGCTTTATATATGTACAGTGCTACTTGTCCCAGACTAAGTTTATGTAGAAAATCTCATAGTGGGCATAAATGAAAACCGACGACAACAACACTTAAGTGCTATAGAGAAAGATACATAATTCTCGTTCGTGCATGTTAGTAGTCATGTTATGTTACTATAGGATAACGACAGGAAGGAAAAAATCGAGATAAACAATTTCGAGTTAAGTGCATTATTAATCGCCCAAAAAGAACTGTAACTCTGGGTCATAATTTAAACCGCACTCGATGCTACGCAGACGCATGATCCACGTTGCCTCTTTGCGTCTCAGCAGTAATTCTCGGTTGCCACCCCTCACATGGATTGGCACGGTCTCAATTCCGAAAAATGAGACTCGAAAGTCCTCTGTGTTTGGCTGGCATTTCGCGACGTGCAAAGCCACCGGGTATTTAGGATCCTGTTTCAAGATAGCTCTCATGTGCTCTGCAATTCTTTCTTTCAAGGATCTAATTGTACTACCCACGTATTTCTTGCCACACTGGCATTCGATTATGTAGATTACGTATTTGGTGGTACAGTTGATATTAGCTCTAATTTCATAGGTTTCTTCGGAGGGGCCCTTGAAATGTTTCGTTTTGTGTTTAGCCCATTTGCACATCGTGCAGAAACCACACTTGAAGAAACCGTTGCTGCGTTGTGTCAACCAGTTAGGGTTCATGTCAGAGCGAGGTACTGTGGGGCTGAGCCTTTTTCTCAGGGTTCTCCCTTTGCGAAATGTAATCTGAGGCGTTATAGGGATCATTTCCTTTAGTGTTGCGTCCTCTTTAAGTAGACTCCAATGTTTGGTCATGCTTGTCCAGATTAAGTTGTGTAGAGCATTATATTCCGTGATCATTCTCACTGTTTTATCTCGTGGTTTCAGATTGTCTTTCGTTTTCAGGGTTTCATGTCTCTCAATTTTGTTTAGTTTGATTTTCGCTTGGGACAGAATGGCTTGTGGGTAACCTCGTTTCTCAAATCTCATGTTCATGTTCCTTATCGTGTTGTCAAATTCATTATCGTCGCTACAGTTTCGCCTTGCACGAAGAAATTCGCCGAATGGTATCGACTTAATCTGATGGAACGGATGAAAACTGTCTGCTCTCAGAATTGCATTACAGGATGTCGGTTTCCTGTATAGTTTGCTTTGTAGGGTGTTGTTCAGTATATAGAATTCCAGATCCAAGAATTCTATATGGGTTTTGCTATGCTTCATAGTGAAGCTCAGTTCCCATGTATTCTTGTTGAGGTATTCGAAAAAACTTTGTAATAGATCATCTGTCCCAGTCCATAGTAAAATACAATCGTCTATATAGCGACCCCAAAATAGGATGGAATCAGTGTATTGGCTGCTGTCAGTACCCCACAAGTGGTCCGCTTCGAATGCACCCATGAAAAGGTTGGCAAAAGAGGGTGAAAATTTCGAACCCATGGCCACTCCTCGTTTCTGTTGGTACCATTGTCTATTGAAGATGAAAAAATTGTTGTTTAAAATTATGTTCATCATAGAAATTAACATTTCTGTGTGTGCCCAAAGGGAGGCCGGACGTTTGGATAGTACTTTAGTAATTGCCTCAATGCCTAGTTTTGGATTGATGCTGGTGTAGAGGGCAACAACATCCATAGTGACTAGCGTGGTCCCTGGTTGCCATTCTAAATCACCTAACAAGCTGAGAATGTGTTTTGAATCCTGGATATATGATGGTAAGTTTCTGACCAGTGGGCCCAGAAACAAGTCCACATATTCCGCTATCCTTTCCGTCGGGCCTCCGATGCCTGACACTATAGGTCTTCCTGGAGGAAAAGGAAGATCCTTGTGGATCTTAGGAAGGGTATACAGCCACGGGTAGGTTGGTTTAGATACTTTCAGATACATATGTTCATTGTCATTTAGAAGACCATCTTCTTTCCATTTGAGTAAATGGTCATTTATAGTCTTTGTGAGTAGACCCATGGGGTTGGATGCAAGGGGTTCATAGCAAGAGGGGTCTGCTAATTGATTCGATATCTCATTGTTGTAGTCGTCGGCGTTCATTACTACAATGTTTCCTCCTTTGTCTGCCTCACGGATAGTGATGGAGGGATTCTGAATAAGTGGGAGGTGTTACCACTCGCCCCATTGCCTACACTGTTCACTTTGCTAATATACACCAATCAGCGGTTACCCAGGTGTGCGCCATATTACTCTGTAGCACTAAAAGACCTCTTAGTTGTTGCAATCCACGGACTTCCAGAGTAGGCTGCCCCCCGCAAATACATTTGTAGCAGACCTATATTGTGAAAGGCTAATCTTTCCAAACGCATTTTCCTAAACATGAACAGAGATAAAGTGGCTGCGGACCTGTTCGAAAATCTAGCCAAAGGCATGCCAACCCATACAGCAACAGCGAATTCTGGTCCCCCTCGTGTGGAGGGCCTCAAGGAAAAATTAAAAAAACTTGAAAAACTTAAATTGCAAGAGAACTCACGTTGGTGGGATGCCACCACTCTCAAACAATACATGCGCCTCAAACAAATACCCAGAGGCTTGCGCTCTCAGATCTTTCCTACCTATGACAACCTAGATGTAGATCTAATGAAGAAATGGGAAGACTCGGTCAACAACAACTCTTTTGTCCTTATGGACATCCTAATAGAAAGCGCAGACCGGAAGACCCTAAAACTACAGGGAGAAATCTCGACCCTTGAACAGGAAATAAAAGACTTGAATTTACCAGAACCCACTGTAAAAAACTATACAATTTTGGATGAGATCCTACTCAAACATCAGGAAGAGATTAAAACTAGAAAAGCCAGACAGATTAAAAGAGATGATGGGGACTACCGCAACGGTAGAGTATTCACCTTTGATCGTAAATATGATGCCATGATTCCCACCACCAAATCTAGAAAACCAGAAGGAAACAACTCTGCCCCTGGCTCTGTTTCCTCGAGTAATACATCTCTAAACACTGTAGGATTAAGCGAACCAGAAACTGAAACAGAGGATAACCTAGATGCTAACAGCAATCCTTTTTTATTAGAAATGGAGCGAATTCGCAAGGGGAATCGGGCACAACTAAGAAGAGGTCCTCCAAAACCCACAGAGGGAGCAGAGGGGGACAACGACGAGTATCGCAAAAAACTAAGATCTGGCAGACCCAAGAACTAGACAACTCCAACAAAGAAGTTCAGGTTATCAACCTATCCTCTTTTCCCCTTACCTCTGACATGACAAACTTACTGGCCAAGGGCTTAAGTTTTAACCCATACTCTACTGGTGACATCTGTCAAACCAAAATAGACCTTTTTAAATTTGTCCGCAACTTAAAGATTAAAAAGTACTTTGCAGGCAAACCTTCTGACAAAAGAAATGTCAAAAACATTCCTGTTGTATTGGATGAAAATGTTTCTCACACAATAAATGATATACAAGCAGTACATCTATTGTTGTCTATTACTGAACGAGAAGACAGCCCCATGGAAATGGGTCAACTTTTAGATGAATTAAACATAGACATGGACTTTGGGGTTGCCAGTGGGCTCAAATCCAAGTCCACATGGACACCAACGTTACCAGGTGGGAACAGTATTGACAATTTTCACAAACACGTATTAGAAGACCTTAACAAAATCAATATTAAAAAACTACATGAAACATTCATATTTAGAGATAATCTAACCAAAGGAGAGCGTATTGCATTGTCCACACTTATTCAGAATCCCTCCATCACTATCCGTGAGGCAGACAAAGGAGGAAACATTGTAGTAATGAACGCTGACGACTACAACAATGAGATATCGAATCAATTAGCAGACCCCTCTTGCTATGAACCCCTTGCATCCAACCCCATGGGTGTACTCACAAAGACTATAAATGACCATTTACTCAAATGGAAAGAAGATGGTCTTCTAAATGACAATGAACATATGTATCTGAAAGTATCTAAACCAACCTACCCGTGGCTGTATACCCTTCCTAAGATCCACAAGGATCTTCCTTTTCCTCCAGGAAGACCTATAGTGTCAGGCATCGGAGGCCCGACGGAAAGGATAGCGGAATATGTGGACTTGTTTCTGGGCCCACTGGTCAGAAACTTACCATCATATATCCAGGATTCAAAACACATTCTCAGCTTGCTAGGTGATTTAGAATGGCAACCAGGGACCACGCTAGTCACTATGGATGTTGTTGCCCTCTACACCAGCATCAATCCAAAACTAGGCATTGAGGCAATTACTAAAGTACTATCCAAACGTCCGGCCTCCCTTTGGGCACACACAGAAATGTTAATTTCTATGATGAACATAATTTTAAACAACAATTTTTTCATCTTCAATAGACAATGGTACCAACAGAAACGAGGAGTGGCCATGGGTTCGAAATTTTCACCCTCTTTTGCCAACCTTTTCATGGGTGCATTCGAAGCGGACCACTTGTGGGGTACTGACAGCAGCCAATACACTGATTCCATCCTATTTTGGGGTCGCTATATAGACGATTGTATTTTACTATGGACTGGGACAGATGATCTATTACAAAGTTTTTTCGAATACCTCAACAAGAATACATGGGAACTGAGCTTCACTATGAAGCATAGCAAAACCCATATAGAATTCTTGGATCTGGAATTCTATATACTGAACAACACCCTACAAAGCAAACTATACAGGAAACCGACATCCTGTAATGCAATTCTGAGAGCAGACAGTTTTCATCCGTTCCATCAGATTAAGTCGATACCATTCGGCGAATTTCTTCGTGCAAGGCGAAACTGTAGCGACGATAATGAATTTGACAACACGATAAGGAACATGAACATGAGATTTGAGAAACGAGGTTACCCACAAGCCATTCTGTCCCAAGCGAAAATCAAACTAAACAAAATTGAGAGACATGAAACCCTGAAAACGAAAGACAATCTGAAACCACGAGACAAAACAGTGAGAATGATCACGGAATATAATGCTCTACACAACTTAATCAGGACAAGCATGACCAAACATTGGAGTCTACTTAAAGAGGACGCAACACTAAAGGAAATGATCCCTATAACGCCTCAGATTACATTTCGCAAAGGGAGAACCCTGAGAAACAGGCTCAGCCCCACAGTACCTCGCTCTGACATGAACCCTAACTGGTTGACACAACGCAGCAACGGTTTCTTCAAGTGTGGTTTCTGCACGATGTGCAAATGGGCTAAACACAAAACAAAACATTTCAAGGGCCCCTCCGAAGAAACCTATGAAATTAGAGCTAATATCAACTGTACCACCAAATACGTAATCTACATAATCGAATGCCAGTGTGGCAAGAAATACGTGGGTAGTACAATTAGATCCTTGAAAGAAAGAATTGCAGAGCACATGAGAGCTATCTTGAAACAGGATCCTAAATACACGGTGGCTTTGCACGTCGCGAAATGCCAGCCAAACACAGAGGACTTTCGAGTCTCATTTTTCGGAATTGAGACCGTGCCAATCCATGTGAGGGGTGGCAACCGAGAATTACTGCTGAGACGCAAAGAGGCAACGTGGATCATGCGTCTGCGTAGCATCGAGTGCGGTTTAAATTATGACCCAGAGTTACAGTTCTTTTTGGGCGATTAATAATGCACTTAACTCGAAATTGTTTATCTCGATTTTTTCCTTCCTGTCGTTATCCTATAGTAACATAACATGACTACTAACATGCACGAACGAGAATTATGTATCTTTCTCTATAGCACTTAAGTGTTGTTGTCGTCGGTTTTCATTTATGCCCACTATGAGATTTTCTACATAAACTTAGTCTGGGACAAGTAGCACTGTACATATATAAAGCGGGAATATAAACTCTTGCAGTATACCATATCCGGTATTCGTCGAAATACCATGTGTCCACACTGTCTACGCTAAGACTAAGTTAAGTACAGTTCTCTATCCGCTTTCATTGATACCTTTACAAACAAGACAATGTCACTTGTGTTCTTAGACGCAATTTTATCTGGCTGGGTGTGTGTTTTAGACAACCACCTTCTTACTGTATTTTACAATGCTAAAACTATTTCCTTGCGTGTATTCTGACATCGCGATAATTGAATGGACATGAAATACACTACAAATTAGGCGTGTACGCATATAGACTGCCTGTTGCAACATTAAATATTTTTGTGAAATGAAAAGAGAGCACACTCTACAGAGAAGCCACTCTCTATGAGCGTATGTCCACCCAGTATTTCTTCCCTTTTCTTTGCCTACTCTTCGCACATGAAACTTGGGCAACGCTCTAGTTCTTTTCCGGCTTATCCACCGGTATTTAAGGGAATTCGTCATCCGGTCACGTGTCCGTACCAGAAACACGGCGCCGGGAAGCTAAAGGAGGGGGAATTGCGTTACTAAGGTAAGCGGCCGACTCGGTTTGGAGCTAGGGACCTCCTATCGTCCTTAGAATTGTCCTACATACACGTTGTGTGGCTCCCCAATTGCTGGTTGCTAACCTTCTGCCGTTTCTATTTTTCTCACCCAAAGACGAAACACTCCGTGAATAGAGGCACACCCGCCCTATCACGAAGACTTATCTCCTCCCGGTTTTCACTCAACTTGTGAAAAATCGAGGTATGTATTTCGCTACAATCTAGTAGTTTTGTATAACCGAGGGTGTGTAGTCTTCATGTCTAGAATACTGGGGGTTTTGCATCCCCTAGCTACAATAATTAATATATTTCTTTACTCATGCAGATCTATGCTAAAACTTTATAAATCGGCCGTCCATTGAGAGTGGAAAAATTGGAAATCCTTAGCTCACCCAGACCGGGCCACAGCTCTTTAAAATAACTAAGAATCGCAACCTCTTTTTCCGGTGAGTTGATGTGTAAACACCGCTACACCCTCATTTGCGAACGCATTGATCACAGAAGGTGACATGCTGCCCCCAATACGAGTAGAATTTATCCTATCCCCCTTTTGTGCAAAAGACTTTTGCCGAATTGCGTTTACTCTGCACCGTCACTACCTCATCACCATAGTATGATTATCACTATGCTTACGTAGGAGCATACCTACACCCAGCCTTTGTCAATTATATATATCTCTCACGAGTCATTAGTTTCCTTCTTGCTTTCTTTTGTGTTTTTTGCTTTTTGCTTTCTGGTGCAATATTTTTTTTTTTGACTACGTACTATTTACACTCCTCTCTGTAGACAAGAACCAGAGTCTACACACTGACCGGCTCTTTCGCGCCCTTATACTTTGGTGTTTCCGACTTAGAACACTTATCATATGAGCCATCTTTTCCAGGTAGGCCAGTGACTTTACGTATCGACCAATATGAGATTTCTATGTTTTAGTGTATATTCTTAAATAAGGCCCCATACATCGTACCATAACCCTACAAACGGATAGCGTGACCTGCACCGAATTTATATCTAGAATGTACCAGACTCATCAGAATACTTATAGCACTACTAATATTAGCCCAAACTTACAAATGTATAATTCAGACATTTCTTTTTACCCGATTGCGATATGTTATAGCTAGGAGTCACATGGGATACCGTCCTTCCTACCGGACACACTTATTTCACCTCACTCACCTTTCAAACCGGCCAGTGTATTATTTTATAATTTTTTCATGAAAACATATCTCTTTTTGTAGACCTGACATATGTCGTTTCTTAATCACATATGTCACCTGATGTATGTTTCTTTCCCAACACAAACACTCCAAGTCACCCTATAGGCATGCTTCCTGTCACTTTGGTGCACACCATACAGTCATTTGCGTTAAGTTTGGCACAAACAGAATATGTTCTTACACAACCCTATTTGTATTTTTTGTTCAGCCCTGAAGATTCGCAGTTGTTCCCTGCGATGAAACACGTGTTGGCTTATGTTTTGGGAACATTAAACAGAAAATGAACATTTGAACGGACCATTGATCTTATCACAGCTTCTTTTTGTGCTCTTGATCACTGAACTTTGAATACTCACTATGTGTTTGGATTGCTGCAATTATATTAACCATTGTATTTAACTACGTTTTATTATCATACCATACAATTTGTGTTTAGTGCAGGGGCATTGCAGTTCTAATCGATACAGACCAGATTTCTGATCTAATTGAGTGGTTGGGAGGTGTTACCACTCGCCCCATTGCCTACACTGTTCACTTTGCTAATATACACCAATCAGCGGTTACCCAGGTGTGCGCCATATTACTCTGTAGCACTAAAAGACCTCTTAGTTGTTGCAATCCACAGACTTCCAGAGTAGGCTGCCCCCCGCAAATACATTTGTAGCAGACCTATATTGTGAAAGGCTAATCTTTCCAAACGCATTTTCCTAAACATGAACAGAGATAAAGTGGCTGCGGACCTGTTCGAAAATCTAGCCAAAGGCATGCCAACCCATACAGCAACAGCGAATTCTGGTCCCCCTCGTGTGGAGGGCCTCAAGGAAAAATTTAAAAAACTTGAAAAACTTAAATTGCAAGAGAACTCACGTTGGTGGGATGCCACCACTCTCAAACAATACATGCGCCTCAAACAAATACCCAGAGGCTTGCGCTCTCAGATCTTTCCTACCTATGACAACCTAGATGTAGATCTAATGAAGAAATGGGAAGACTCGGTCAACAACAACTCTTTTGTCCTTATGGACATCCTAATAGAAAGCGCAGACCGGAAGACCCTAAAACTACAGGGAGAAATCTCGACCCTTGAACAGGAAATAAAAGACTTGAATTTACCAGAACCCACTGTAAAAAACTATACAATTTTGGATGAGATCCTACTCAAACATCAGGAAGAGATTAAAACTAGAAAAGCCAGACAGATTAAAAGAGATGATGGGGACTACCGCAACGGTAGAGTATTCACCTTTGATCGTAAATATGATGCCATGATTCCCACCACCAAATCTAGAAAACCAGAAGGAAACAACTCTGCCCCTGGCTCTGTTTCCTCGAGTAATACATCTCTAAACACTGTAGGATTAAGCGAACCAGAAACTGAAACAGAGGATAACCTAGATGCTAACAGCAATCCTTTTTTATTAGAAATGGAGCGAATTCGCAAGGGGAATCGGGCACAACTAAGAAGAGGTCCTCCAAAACCCACAGAGGGAGCAGAGGGGGACAACGACGAGTATCGCAAAAAACTAAGATCTGGCAGACCCAAGAACTAGACAACTCCAACAAAGAAGTTCAGGTTATCAACCTATCCTCTTTTCCCCTTACCTCTGACATGACAAACTTACTGGCCAAGGGCTTAAGTTTTAACCCATACTCTACTGGTGACATCTGTCAAACCAAAATAGACCTTTTTAAATTTGTCCGCAACTTAAAGATTAAAAAGTACTTTGCAGGCAAACCTTCTGACAAAAGAAATGTCAAAAACATTCCTGTTGTATTGGATGAAAATGTTTCTCACACAATAAATGATATACAAGCAGTACATCTATTGTTGTCTATTACTGAACGAGAAGACAGCCCCATGGAAATGGGTCAACTTTTAGATGAATTAAACATAGACATGGACTTTGGGGTTGCCAGTGGGCTCAAATCAAAGTCCACATGGACACCAACGTTACCAGGTGGGAACAGTATTGACAATTTTCACAAACACGTATTAGAAGACCTTAACAAAATCAATATTAAAAAACTACATGAAACATTCATATTTAGAGATAATCTAACCAAAGGAGAGCGTATTGCATTGTCCACACTTATTCAGAATCCCTCCATCACTATCCGTGAGGCAGACAAAGGAGGAAACATTGTAGTAATGAACGCCGACGACTACAACAATGAGATATCGAATCAATTAGCAGACCCCTCTTGCTATGAACCCCTTGCATCCAACCCCATGGGTGTACTCACAAAGACTATAAATGACCATTTACTCAAATGGAAAGAAGATGGTCTTCTAAATGACAATGAACATATGTATCTGAAAGTATCTAAACCAACCTACCCGTGGCTGTATACCCTTCCTAAGATCCACAAGGATCTTCCTTTTCCTCCAGGAAGACCTATAGTGTCAGGCATCGGAGGCCCGACGGAAAGGATAGCGGAATATGTGGACTTGTTTCTGGGCCCACTGGTCAGAAACTTACCATCATATATCCAGGATTCAAAACACATTCTCAGCTTGCTAGGTGATTTAGAATGGCAACCAGGGACCACGCTAGTCACTATGGATGTTGTTGCCCTCTACACCAGCATCAATCCAAAACTAGGCATTGAGGCAATTACTAAAGTACTATCCAAACGTCCGGCCTCCCTTTGGGCACACACAGAAATGTTAATTTCTATGATGAACATAATTTTAAACAACAATTTTTTCATCTTCAATAGACAATGGTACCAACAGAAACGAGGAGTGGCCATGGGTTCGAAATTTTCACCCTCTTTTGCCAACCTTTTCATGGGTGCATTCGAAGCGGACCACTTGTGGGGTACTGACAGCAGCCAATACACTGATTCCATCCTATTTTGGGGTCGCTATATAGACGATTGTATTTTACTATGGACTGGGACAGATGATCTATTACAAAGTTTTTTCGAATACCTCAACAAGAATACATGGGAACTGAGCTTCACTATGAAGCATAGCAAAACCCATATAGAATTCTTGGATCTGGAATTCTATATACTGAACAACACCCTACAAAGCAAACTATACAGGAAACCGACATCCTGTAATGCAATTCTGAGAGCAGACAGTTTTCATCCGTTCCATCAGATTAAGTCGATACCATTCGGCGAATTTCTTCGTGCAAGGCGAAACTGTAGCGACGATAATGAATTTGACAACACGATAAGGAACATGAACATGAGATTTGAGAAACGAGGTTACCCACAAGCCATTCTGTCCCAAGCGAAAATCAAACTAAACAAAATTGAGAGACATGAAACCCTGAAAACGAAAGACAATCTGAAACCACGAGACAAAACAGTGAGAATGATCACGGAATATAATGCTCTACACAACTTAATCAGGACAAGCATGACCAAACATTGGAGTCTACTTAAAGAGGACGCAACACTAAAGGAAATGATCCCTATAACGCCTCAGATTACATTTCGCAAAGGGAGAACCCTGAGAAACAGGCTCAGCCCCACAGTACCTCGCTCTGACATGAACCCTAACTGGTTGACACAACGCAGCAACGTTTTCTTCAAGTGTGGTTTCTGCACGATGTGCAAATGGGCTAAACACAAAACGAAACATTTCAAGGGCCCCTCCGAAGAAACCTATGAAATTAGAGCTAATATCAACTGTACCACCAAATACGTAATCTACATAATCGAATGCCAGTGTGGCAAGAAATACGTGGGTAGTACAATTAGATCCTTGAAAGAAAGAATTGCAGAGCACATGAGAGCTATCTTGAAACAGGATCCTAAATACCCGGTGGCTTTGCACGTCGCGAAATGCCAGCCAAACACAGAGGACTTTCGAGTCTCATTTTTCGGAATTGAGACTGTGCCAATCCATGTGAGGGGTGGCAACCGAGAATTACTGCTGAGACGCAAAGAGGCAACGTGGATCATGCGTCTGCGTAGCATCGAGTGCGGTTTAAATTATGACCCAGAGTTACAGTTCTTTTTGGGCGATTAATAATGCACTTAACTCGAAATTGTTTATCTCGATTTTTTCCTTCCTGTCGTTATCCTATAGTAACATAACATGACTACTAACATGCACGAACGAGAATTATGTATCTTTCTCTATAGCACTTAAGTGTTGTTGTCGTCGGTTTTCATTTATGCCCACTATGAGATTTTCTACATAAACTTAGTCTGGGACAAGTAGCACTGTACATATATAAAGCGGGAATATAAACTCTTGCAGTATACCATATCCGGTATTCGTCGAAATACCATGTGTCCACACTGTCTACGCTAAGACTAAGTTAAGTACAGTTCTCTATCCGCTTTCATTGATACCTTTACAAACAAGACAATGTCACTTGTGTTCTTAGACGCAATTTTATCTGGCTGGGTGTGTGTTTTAGACAACCACCTTCTTACTGTATTTTACAATGCTAAAACTATTTCCTTGCGTGTATTCTGACATCGCGATAATTGAATGGCCATGAAATACACTACAAATTAGGCGTGTACGCATATAGACTGCCTGTTGCAACATTAAATATTTTTGTGAAATGAAAAGAGAGCACACTCTACAGAGAAGCCACTCTCTATGAGCGTATGTCCACCCAGTATTTCTTCCCTTTTTTTTGCCTACTCTTCGCACATGAAACTTGGGCAACGCTCTAGTTCTTTTCGGGCTTATCCACCGGTATTTAAGGGAATTCGTCATCCGGTCATGTGTCCGTACCAGAAACACGGCGCCGGGAAACTAAAGGAGGGGGAATTGCGTTACTAAGGTAAGCGGCCGACTCGGTTTGGAGCTAGGGACCTCCTATCGTCCTTAGAATTGTCCTACATACACGTTGTGTGTCTCCCCAATTGCTGGTTGCTAACCTTCTGCCGTTTCTATTTTTCTCACCCAAAGACGAAACACTCCGTGAATAGAGGCACACCCGCCCTATCACGAAGACTTATCTCCTCCCGGTTTTCACTCAACTTGTGAAAAATCGCGGTATGTATTTCGCTACAATCTAGTAGTTTTGTATAACCGAGGGTGTGTAGTCTTCATGTCTAGAATACTGGGGGTTTTGCATCCCCTAGCTACAATAATTAATATATTTCTTTACTCATGCAGATCTATGCTAAAACTTTATAAATCGGCCGTCCATTGAGAGTGGAAAAATTGGAAATCCTTAGCTCACCCAGACCGGGCCACAGCTCTTTAAAATAACTAAGAATCGCAACCTCTTTTTCCGGTGAGTTGATGTGTAAACACCGCTACACCCTCATTTGCGAACGCATTGATCACAGAAGGTGACATGCTGCCCCCAATACGAGTAGAATGTATCCTATCCCCCTTTTGTGCAAAAGACTTTTGCCGAATTGCGTTTACTCTGCACCGTCACTACCTCATCACCATAGTATGATTATCACTATGCTTACGTAGGAGCATACCTACACCCAGCCTTTGTCAATTATATATATCTCTCACGAGTCATTAGTTTCCTTCTTGCTTTCTTTTGTGTTTTTTGCTTTTTGCTTTCTGGTGCAATATTTTTTTTTTTGACTACGTACTATCTACACTCCTCTCTGTAGACAAGAACCAGAGTCTACACACTGACCGGCTCTTTCGCGCCCTTATACTTTGGTGTTTCCGACTTAGAACACTTATCATATGAGCCATCTTTTCCAGGTAGGCCAGTGACTTTACGTATCGACCAATATGAGATTTCTATGTTTTAGTGTATATTCTTAAATAAGGCCCCATACATCGTACCATAACCCTACAAACGGATAGCGTGACCTGCACCGAATTTATATCTAGAATGTACCAGACTCATCAGAATACTTATAGCACTACTAATATTAGCCCAAACTTACAAATGTATAATTCAGACATTTCTTTTTACCCGATTGCGATATGTTATAGCTAGGAGTCACATGGGATACCGTCCTTCCTACCGGACACACTTATTTCACCTCACTCACCTTTCAAACCGGCCAGTGTATTATTTTATAATTTTTTCATGAAAACATATCTCTTTTTGTAGACCTGACATATGTCGTTTCTTAATCACATATGTCACCTGATGTATGTTTCTTTCCCAACACAAACACTCCAAGTCACCCTATAGGCATGCTTCCTGTCACTTTGGTGCACACCATACAGTCATTTGCGTTAAGTTTGGCACAAACAGAATATGTTCTTACACAACCCTATTTGTATTTTTTGTTCAGCCCTGAAGATTCGCAGTTGTTCCCTGCGATGAAACACGTGTTGGCTTATGTTTTGGGAACATTAAACAGAAAATGAACATTTGAACGGACCATTGATCTTATCACAGCTTCTTTTTGTGCTCTTGATCACTGAACTTTGAATACTCACTATGTGTTTGGATTGCTGCAATTATATTAACCATTGTATTTAACTACGTTTTATTATCATACCATACAATTTGTGTTTAGTGCAGGGGCATTGCAGTTCTACACTCCTTGAATAATGTCATCAACTATGTCATTCAAGATGTCATCAGTGATGTTATAAATGATGTCATAAAACAGTTTTAAAAACTTTTTTTTAAATCGCTTTGCCCTTTAATTACAATTGGGGTATTTGTATTTGACTGCTGTACTAACTACCATGTCAACTGCTTAGTTGCTCTACTCTGACTGGACCAGGGTTAACCAATCACTAACGTGCCTGGCAGGGGCCTGTTAGAACTTCCTTGGTATTTCACGGAGGCAGCAGCGCAGATACATCAGTCTCGGGTGTAACGCTCATATTTGGCCGCAAGTTTGCACATCTCAGGATAAAAACATTTAAAAATCGCTTTGCAATTTTTTTACATTTAGGATATTTGCATTTGACTGTTTTGCTAACTATCACGTCGACTGCTTAGATGCCAGTTGCTCTTCTCTGATTGGACCAGGGGGGAGTAATTACTGATGAGCCTCGGAGGAGCCTGTTAGAGCTTCCCAGGTATTTTATGGAGGCAGCAGCATAAACACACCTGCCTCAGGTGAAACACTGATACTTGGCCACTATTTTGCACATCTCAGTTTTAAAAACATTAAAAGAATTGCTTTGAACTTTATTTACATTTGGTGTATTTGTATTTGACTGTTTTGTTAACTACCGCGTCGACTGCTTAGAAACCAGCTGCTCTTCTCTGATTGGACTAGAGGGAACCAATCACTGAAGGGCCTGGGAGGAGCCTGTTGGAGCTTCCCTGGTATTTTATGGAGGTAGCAGTGTGGACACGTGGCTGGGCCGCCAAAGACAAGCCATGCTGTGCTCATCCGTACCTGGATAGCGCCAGGGACCAGGTACCCTGTCTCTCTTGCCCCTCACAGGTTAGTCTATTCCTCTGACGTACTCTGTGCATTTAGGGTCCGCTCATGGCTCTGCTGTGTGTACAAGTGAGCCCCAGACGAGCTACCTCGATGCTGCAAGACCTGCAGTTTTGCGATTAGCTCTCCTGTACCTATAACTAGGTCGCCTCCCCTGAACCCTCCCCATTTCACTGAGTATGTGCTTTTACAGCATTAACTATTGTTCCCTGGCTAAACACAAAGCCAATGTATTTGATTCCATTCAGGACAATGCCCCAGATGCCATGTTTCACACTGAAAATTGGCAAATCCAGGCCACATTATTGGAATCTGCCTTAGCGCTCCTCCCGTTCTGGCTACCACTTGAAGAATGTCATTAGAACCAGTGGCAGAGGGGGTGGCAGCCTGTACCATGGCTATATCCCAGACTATAAAAGTGCTTTCTAAAATTTCTTTGAATAGACCCTTCACTTTTTTGGGACTTCTTATTGGTCGTCCCCTGGTCCCTCCAAAGCTTTTAGAGATGCGCTGATCAACTTTACTGCCCCATTCATCATTAAATCGGCAGACTTCAACATCTTGATAGACCGTAATTTTCATTTGGATGTTACCAATGATTGTCTCATTGCTTTGCAATTAACTCAATTGGTGCATGGTGCTATGCACTCAGCAGGTCACCTCTAAGACCCAGTTTGTTCCAAGCGTAGCTCCCTATGGGCCGCAACCCCACTTCCCATGCCTTGGACCGACCACTTCATGAACCCCCGTCCCGGCTATTCACTTTCCTTCATCAAATACAGACGCCCATCCCTGATTGATCTTAAAAGCAAAGCCTGAACAGTTTTCTAATAAAATTAGGAACAGTAACAACCCCATCAAAGAACTTTTTCACTTAATGAATAACCTTATTAAACCAGTTCTTTCATTAGAATCCCATTGACACCTCTTGTGCACATGGAGAGAATTTAGAGGAATATTTAATCGGCAAGATATGGGATATCTACGTGCACTTCCCCTCTGATGCTCCAGCGGCAAGGCTAGATGATACAGCATTGCCTGCTGTTAGCAGTTCTACACCGACACTCAACTCATTCTCTCTTCTGTGCCTGCTCAAGCTGCTTAGTCTCTGTAGTCAAGTTAAATCTGCTCACCTGGAGATCTGCTCCAAACAGGTCTGTTTCTCAAGCTTTGTGACCTCCTCCTCTTGCCCTGCTTAGAAGTGATCAATCTTTCTTTGTTTTCAGCACATCTACCCGACCCTTGTAAACATACCAAAGTCAGCCACCTCTTGAAGAAATCATCTTTGGACGCATACAAACCTGAAATTTCAACCCTATTTTCCTTTTGCCTTTTCTTGTGAAGGTAACAAAGAAACATGCTAATGGCATTCTCACCAAGTTCCTGGATGATAGCCACATCTTGTATATTTGTTTTAATGACTTCCAGCCAAGGCTCAGCATGGAATATGTGCTCTTCATGGTCACTTAGCAACTCCACAGTGCCTTGGCCAAAGGCTGATCCTCAGCCCTGATCTTGCTTGACTTGAGTGGCGCATTTGATAGGTGTCTCATAAAATCCTACTGCTGCGCTTAAAAGGCATTGGCCTGTTAGAGATTCCCCGGTGTTTCATTGGGGTAGCAGCGTGGACCCGCCAGCCACAAAAGTAACGGTGATACGTGCCTGCAATTTTGCACATCTCAGATTTAAAAACATTTAAAAAATTGCTTGCCACTTTATTTACATTTGGCCTATTTGCATTTGACTGTTTTGTTAACTACCACATCGACTGCTTAGATGCCACCAACTGTAGTCTCTTTGTCACATATTTAGGCGCACCCACATAAAGTGAGTTGCTGTAGTCCAAGCGTGAGATTATAATGGACTGAATGACCGTTTTTTCAGATGAACAGGGATCACCTCAATAATAATTTTCCTTTACATTTTAAGAAGCGAGATGCATATTCCTGACAATTTACTAGATTGGCAGTGTGTCCTCCAGCCAGACCCCCAGATTATTTATGGCTGGTTTGGGGATAGGTGGCTTTCCCATGCAAGAGGGCCACTGTGTCATGGGTGCATGAATAGTAGGATTTCCTAGTATCATAAGCTCTGTTTTTTCACCGTTTAGTTTTAAACAACTTTTTGACATCCATTTTACCACTCTCTCGAGACAGTGGCTCAGCTGCTGGTTTGCATCATCTGTTAGGGATACTAGCAGCTGGGTGTCGTCAGCATATGACAACACTGAGATGCTAAATTATTAGCCAACTGTCGTACATAAATATTGAATGAGGTAGGGCTAAGCGATGATCCCTGTGGGACACCACATGTGATTGGGAGGCGATCTGAGAAACAGTCCCTTTCCATCACTTGGAAGGATCTGTCTTCCAAGATAGAGGCCAGCCAGTCCATGGCTTTGCCTTGAACTCCTATTTCCCTTAGTCTCTCTTTTAAGGTGGTATGATCCACGGTGTTAAATGCTGAACCGAGATCCAATAAAAGGATGGCAGCCGATCCACCCTCATCCAGTAATGCCTTTAGATTTCCTGTGACCGCCAATAGTGCTGATTCTGTACTTTGGGAGGCTCGGAAACCCATCTGAGCGGGTTGCAATATGTCATTAGTTTCTAGAAAATTGGCCAAAGAGTTATTTACATGCTTCTCTAAAAGTTTGCCGACAAATGGCAGGTGAGAGATAGGACGCAAATTGTTGAAATTAGTGGGGTAGAGGTCAGCTTTTTTTTGTAGGTGCCTGATGACTACATGCTTCCAAGGTTTGGGGACCAAAGCCATATCCAATGATAGATTAAGCAGTTCCATTACAGAAGGTATAATAGTGTCCAGTGCTTTAGCTAGAATATGGGGGGGGGAGCTGGATCAATCGGTGAGCTGGATTTTGTTGATTGAATTACATTTCAGACATTTTCTTCCTCAAGTCTCAGGAATTGATCTAATTTTGGAGAGGATGTTAGTGCTTTCACCTTGACTCTTTTATCTGAGTCAGAATCCCTATTCTTTTGGAATTGGTCATATATTTCTGTAACTTTTGCATGACAAAAATATGCTATGTCATTACACCTTTCTACTGATGTAGGGGGGGGGTGTTCATGTTTTCATGGGGACTCAATAAAGTTTTAACCACTCTAAATAGTTCCTTTGAGGAGTTAGCATATTGGGAAATTTTGTCCTCATAGTATTTGGCTCGGGCACTCTTCATGTCATTATGATAGGTCCTAATTAACAAATTCAGTTTTTAGGGCAGGATCATACTTCTTTTTCCAGAGTCTCTCTGATTTCTTTCATTGTTTTTTTCAAATCAGAGAGCTGTTCATTGTAGCATGGAACTCTTCTGGGGTGTGTTTTATTATTGATAGTTCTCTTAGGAGCACACGTCAGCTGACTGAGTGATCCAATATTCCAATTGCTGATATTTCTTTTCTGCATTACCAGAAAAAATGGGAGTGTTGTCCCTTAGGGCCATCTGTCAGGTTTCTGGGACCAGTTTAGCCCAAATTCGTGTTACGACCGTTTGGGCTTTAGATCTAGTCTGCTGTACGGGTGTCGGTAGCCCAAAAATTATTAGAGAGTGGTCTGACCAGGGGACTGGGATTGTTTCCAATACAGTGATTTGGGGGTCATTGGAGAAAATAAGATCTAGTATATGCCCTTTCTCATGCATAGGTGATGTCACACGTTAAATTAATTGTAGTGCTTCCAGATCGCCTTGCAGCCGTTTAATGTGGGGGGTTGTCCTGTGCATCAAAATGACGATTGCAATCACCCAGAATAGGTATATGGGATTTCTCCATCGCGAGACTGGTTAGGGAGTCAGGTAGTGCCACCATAAATCTGCAGCAGGCACCTGGGGGCCTATAGATGAGTACTACTGAGAAGGTGCGGGTAGGGGACAGTGCTTTGTGAAACGGGAAGCTTTCACACTCCGCGAGAAGGAACTGAGTTATAGTACATTTAAATTAATCTTTTAAGATACTAGATATACCAACCCCCATTCTCTACGTCCGGTCTAATCTATGTATCTGATAACCCAAGGGGAGGGCGAGATGGATGTCCGGACCTGAGATGTCATTAAGCCAGGTTTCAGTCACAAACAGTATGTCTAGGGGATCTTACTCTAACAAGGCTCTTATATTAGAGGTGTGCCTTGTAATGGAGCAGGCATTGATCAGTCCCAAGTTCCATTTGGACCCGTGAGGGTTGTTAGTCAAAGGTTGCCTATTCAGGTTAATGTGTGGCTCATAGTTACATTGGGCGCATGCATTTCTATTGGCGGGGGTGTTATCAGCTCCTGGTTTTGGGGTACAGGCAGGGTGATCGGTGATCTGATTGATAGCAACTGCTTCCTGGAGTAGGTAAGTGTGCCTGGATTGTATGCGCCCGGGGCACGTTCGTGCGTGGACGGCACAGACAGATTTGCCTTTGAAGCGCCAGCATCACGCCCAGTGAGTGCCCAGCATGCAGTGGACATTTAAGGAAGGGGTGGAGTCGGCAACCATACCGCCAACCTCCTTCCTCCTAGGACTCTGTAGTCTGTGAGGTAAATTGACTCTGTATGATCGCTCCGTGTCGGTCCCAGCTAAGAAACAGTAGGGATGATTCTAACTACCCCAATTGATTTTACCGCTTTAAAAATCGAGTTCAAATTCATCACAGTTCAGTTCATAAAATAATGAACTACCCCAATTGATTTTACATCATTAAAAATCGTGTTCAAATTCAACACATTCAGTTCATAAAATAATTGATAAAATACTCAGTGTAAATCATAAAATCCTCAGTGCAAGCCAATAAAATAAAGTTAAATTGCAGCAAGTACGCAAGTCAGGGCTTAGGAAACAGCGCACTTACCTTTGCGCCTGGCCCGCAGTGGACATTTAAGGAAGAGGTGAAGTCGGCAACTAGACCGCCAACCTCCTTCCTCTGAGGACTCTATGGTATGTGAGGCAAATTGACTCTCTATGATCGCTCCGTGTTGGTCCCGGCTAAGACACTGTAGGGATGATTCCAACTACCCCAATTGATTTTACCGCTTTAAAAATCGAGTTCAAATTCAACACAGTTAACTTCATAAAATAATGAACTTCCCCAATTGATTTTACTGCTTTAAAAATAGAATTCAAATTCAACACAATACAGTTCATAAAATAATTGATAAAATACTCATAAATGCTTAGTGCAAGTCAATAAAATAAAGTTAAAATGCGGCAATTACGCGAGTCAGAGCTTAGGAACCAGCGCTATTATAACCACACTAAGGGCCAGATGGGGGTAATCCCAGATTAACGATTCTTAAATACCGAATCATACCGATTCGGTATTTAAGAACTGACAATCGGGATGTAGGTCATTTTACCGATTTAATTACCGAATCGGTGATTTCAAATTATACAGAATTATTTTAGAATAATGTAATCTTTATATTCTCTGTGAACATATGTCAAATGATCATACATATATTTTACGTTAAATTAGCTTGATTTAATGTGGTTCTGACTGAAAATGTGAAGTCCCTTGTTGAATACACTGCTCATGAGAGAATTTCTCAATACAATACATTTTGTGAAACATTGATGTTTTTTTCCGCAGTTCTCATGTACTGTACAAGACACTTTGATACATTTTAGTTACCGTGAGGGCCATCTGCCTAGGAAATGGTACTCTTGAACTTGCTCATGTGCTCTTGCTAAAGGAGCATTGTTCAAATATTTCACATACTGAATTGCCTGTGGACTGCGTAATTGTACCACCAATTTCTTTACATTTTGTGTCTTCTTTATGACGCCTGACACTCATCCTATATGAACTGAGTTGTCTGACCAAATGAGGTGACCCCAGAAGGTGCCACACCAGGAACTTTATGAATATAATATTGGCTGATTGAATGGACAAAAGAGTTGGACCTCTGGCTGTCTTGCTGTCTTGGAGTTGTTGCTGGCTCTCTCTTCTCTTGATGGTCACGGATGGGTTGCTGATTATCCATTATTAGATTAGCAGAACTCATTTGCATCTTTGAACTTGCCTGATGCAGACTCACCCGGCTTCCCTTTCGAACTGACACATATGCCATATGTGAGCTAGTGGCCATTTCTTCTCTGGGAGACTGCTTGAACTGGCTTATTTCATGTCCCTTCCTGAACTCTTGAGCTTTGGTATATCTATTTAGAATTGTCCAAATTGCCTTATGACCCTGATGTCATTTGATGATGCATTTATTTATTGCTCTTTGATAAACTGTAATAAAAGTTCCTTATCGACTCAGCTATCCTGATTTATTCCTTCCAAGTTGAGTGTTCATTCCTAATCTGGGTTTACTAATGATTAGGAGGGATCATATTAGGTAGATCTGGGAGCATCAAATACTAATGTTAATATTTTGTATTGCTTTAAATGAGCTTTTAGTGTGTATTAATTTGGCTCACTTACGTTTCTTCAGGAGATTTGGGCTTGTCGTGATAATCCTTTACCTTTGTAGCATTGTTTTGAGAGTAATTCACACAAGCTTAATTTCAAGTTTGTATTTTAGTTATCCGATTCCTGGTCCTCATTGGATGACTTATATCCAACCCCTCTTGCCACAAAACAAGGTCCCTCAGGGAACCAAGAGAGTGGTAAAATCATTTGACAACAGGAAAGGAAAACAATAGTTATAACGATTGGGCCCAGTAAACGCTACAGCACCTTCTTATTCTCTAGCTCAGCAAGCCTTGTCTCTACGTTCTCTCTCTTAAGACTTCTTATAGGCAGTTTCCTAATGTTCCATAGGTGAGGCATTTCCCTTTAAAGGATTAGCGTGGTTTTGTTATTTCACTTCCTTTTCGACCTTGGTTCCCACCTGTATGGCACTCACAGCCACAAGGTTTCCCTTCTATGTACTCTTTCCCCACCTATCCCCAGTTTGTCTTGTCTGCTAGAATTCCTTTTACAGGGTAGCAGGAAGAAACAAAGGGGCTTATTTACAAGGCCCTTGCGCCACTTTTGCGTCACTTTTCCCCATGTTAAAAATGACGCAAAAGTGGAGGAAAAGGGAAAACACTAACAAAAAATTCAAGCGCCTTTCCCATTCACTCACCCCTCTCAGCACCTCTTCATCCACCTGTACAGCCATGATCCTACCCTGGGTCATGCTGGGTCCATGATGGGAACACACAGAACCTGTCTTGCCTGACTCTTTGTGTCCAGAAAGCCACTCTGTGTCAGATGCCTTCACCACAAGTTTCCTTCTTAGCGTTTGGGCTCTCTCGATCTCTGCTCCAGCATCCTTTTCACGACTCTCTATTGATGCTCTTGCTTCGTTTTCCCAATCCTCCTTTACTCCTTCCGGTTTTTGCGCTTCACAGACAGGCACATGCATGAATGTTGTTTCTTTTCTTCCACTTTCCTGGCCTTCTTCTATGTCAGTGTTTCCCTCTATTAGTCTTTTTTTTCCTTTTTAACATTTACCTCTGTTTTCCCTACTAGCCATAGTGATACTGATATGGAATGTCTGACTGGGAGCTCCATGATCTGCAGTCCTGCCAGTTCTCCTCAAAATGCATAATCACTGTTTCCTCACTAAGGCAAACTTTGTGGTTGCTTTAATAGACTAAAAAAATACACCTTTGATTAAGCTAGGTTATTGAATAAAGATGTGCCCATTGTACTGCAACATAAATTAATTATTCATCTTTTTTCTAATCCTTTTTTCTAAATTATAAGCATTGAATAGGTTTTTTTTCAAACGAGGTGACTACATTTTATTCTGGAATCCTTAGACCTAGGGGTAGATGTATCGCAAAAATGTGCGATTCCTTATTTTGCTTAAGCATTTAAGGAATCGCAAATTTTGTGATTCCTTAAATGCGATGTATGTGGGTTTTAGAAATTGCAAATTTGGGTTAAGAAATCGCAAATTACCACCAACTTGTAGTTGGTGGTAATTTGCGATTTCATTTAAAAATGCCCTATTTGGCATTTGTGAAGGTGGCATGTGACGCACATACATGCCCATACGGCATGTATGTGCGCCATATGCACACACATGTAAATTTCAGGGGTGCAGCAGGGTGTCTTTGAGACACCCCTGCACCCTTGAAATTATTCTCAATTTGCGAATTCGCAAATTGCGATTCGCAAATTAAGAAATATTTTGCAATCATTCCTATGGGCCTCTTGGCCCATAGGAATGCATGGGAAATTATTCCTTATTTGCGAATTCGCAAATTGCGAATTCACAAGTAAGGAAGACTAAGAAATCGCTAAAAAATTGCGATTTTCTACATACATTCCATTTTGCGATTTCTAAATAGCGATTCCTTAAAAATCGCTATTTAGAAATCGCAAAATGGAATTTTGATACATCTACCCCCTAGTTCTTTAAATTAAAATCTAAAGTGTTGCATCACTGGGGAAAAACAGCGATGCAGCACTTTTCATAGAGCCCTTCTTGCGACACCATGGATGTACTGTGTTTACACTACTGCTCTCCATGTCACAAGGATTGATCAGATGCGTCAGGAATCCTGACGTATCTGGTACCGCAGTAATGATCCATTGCTGGAGTAACCTGATGAAACTCCAGCAATGTGTCATTACACATGGGGCGAGTCCCAAGTGAAAGGTCCTCTGGCACTCCTTACGCATTCTTGAAGCAGCCGTAAAGATTTGACATAGTGAACTTGTAAAACTGGTGCAGTGAAATCTCATCGATTTCACTGTACCTCTACTACAAGTCTTTTTTATGGGGGAATGCCCACGATGCATAAATTATACCTGATGCAGGTATAATGTGTCTCATGGGTTTACAAAGTGATGTATCTGCCTAGATGCGTCACGTTGTAACTATGTGTAGCTTGGCACATTTTTTACGCAGCCACAGCGACACAAAAAGTGACACAACGGCAGTGTAAGGCCTTCATAAATAAGGCCCTAAGGTGGGTGAGTACATAATTTATTTATTAGCACACATAAAGGATGATATGGGAAGCGTTGCATAGCAAAGTAAATTGCAGACTTTAATTGAGCCAAGAAACATTTATTGAGGAATCACTTAGTCAATGGGTTATTAGAAAAAAGAATACATAATTTGTGACCACGGAGTGGAATTACTAAGAAAATATATGGGGGCTTACTCTCAAACACTTGTTAGAGTATGTAAATTTTTACTTTTTTAGTACTCTTTTACATACCTTCACGAATCAGTCCCATAATATCTAAAAAAGGCATAAAATGGGAATACTTGGATCATATACATATATAAGTAGTACAAATAGAAAATACTGTGTCGTCTTTCAACTTATACTAATAGAGAGTTCGATGTTACAGAGCAAGTTCGCAAAGACATGTAGGAGTACACAAAAGAGTACTCCTGAAGTACTACTTCCAGTATTCATAAACGATTTTGTGAATAAGAACCATCATGGAATAATACATAGTATGTTGTCCTCCTTCAAAATTCTGAATAACAGCTAATTCAATGATAACAGAGAGAAAGGGTCATTGGAGCTTCACGTGTACATAAACATCAAAGATATGTGATAACTCAATACAGCAATAGCATTGTTTTAGACGTCTAAAATATTTTGTGAATATTTAATATGAAAGGTGATAGATTACAGTCCCTCTTTGGTATGTAATACATTTTGTAGCATGTTTGCAATACATTATTTTATATACCTGTGTTATAGTACAGATATTTTATTTTAGATACAACTTATATTTCTGTATTTTATCACCTTGTGGGAACCAAAACTTGTGAAACATGATTTGTCTGATTTAGTGTATGTAAGTATGTATGATTTGCAGGATAAATGGAGACTGGTGGTATTATTTGCACTTCATTACCTTTACGAGGCCATGACATGTTTTTGTTCTCGTCGTTTCCTGGGCACCCTTTAGGAGCCTTGTAGTAGGAAGGATTTACAAGGACCTATATGGAAAATGTTGGTTGAAGTGCATGAGGTTTGAAGACGTGCTCCAAGCATCGGGCGTCATACACCACAGAGCACATATTTGTAGTGTTGTGGAGAGCATGAGAAGTGCAACAGCAACATATATGGGCTTCCCATTTTGTGTGGGCCATATACATTGTCTTTTATTTACAGTGAAGAAGGGATAAGCCACGTTCTTAGTGCTTTTAGAAACTATAGGTGATGGTCAATACTCCTTATTCTACAGGCACTGAATTCAAGACTTTGGATGCCTGTACAAGGAAGGCATTTCTGCTAGTTTGAGCATTTCTGTATAGAGGTACAGAGAGTAGTGGGGTAATCCAAAGGTGCAGAGGTACTGTTTGGTGATGCAAGTGAATCAATCAATCAGTATTTATAGAGCACAGCTAATAACCCTCAAGAGTGTCCAGGTGCTGAGAGTTAAGCTGCTTGGGTGACATCAGTTGAATAGCCAAGTCTTGAGTCCCCGTCTGAATCCCTTAAGAGAGGGTGAGGTCCAGAGATGGAGGGGGAGGCTGTTCCAAGACTTTGTGGCTAGGTTGGAGAAGGAGTATCCTCCGCTGTCACCACTGCAGATGCATGGGCTGTGCGCCTGGCAGACATCTGCAGGGTTGGTGGAAGCTCAGTTGGTGGTTGATATAAGCTTGTCCTAGGTTGTGCAGGGATTTGTAGGCCGGGGTCAGCATGTTCACTTGGCATCTCTTGGGGACAGATAGCCAGTGGAGTTACTTCAGGTGAGGGGGGATGTGGGTCTGTCTGGAAGGTCAAGGATGAGTCTGGCCGCTGAGTTCTGAATGGTCTGCAGTCTCTTCAGGAGGTGTGTGGTAATTCCTGCAAACAGTGCATTGCCGTATTCCAAGTCGCTGGTGACAAGGGATTGAGTGATGGTACTTTTGATGGCACCTGGAAGCCATCTGAAGATCTTTCGGAGCATGCACAATGTGAGGAAGAAGGCGGGTGGAGACTGCTTTGATATGGTTCTTCATGGTGGGTTTACTGTCCAAGATGATGCCGAGGTTCCAGGTGATCTCCTTGGCGGTGGGTCCCAGTTCAGCAGGTCACCTGTAGTTGGCTCATTGGGAGGTGTTGTTCCCGACAATCATTACTTCTATCTTTGTCGGTGATGAGCATGATGCAGTTGTTTTGCATCCAACCGAGAACGCTGGACATTCACAGGTGCAATTTGGACCTTGTTGTGGATGGGTCTTAGGATAGAGAGAGGGGAGGAGCTGGGTGTCATCTGCATAGGAGATGATGTTCAGTCCAGGACTTCTGACAATGCTGGACAGGGGGGTCATACAGGGTAGGGCTGATGGATGAGCCTTGAGGGACAATGCAGATGATGTTCTTAGAGCTCTGAACTGAATGGTGGGAGGGGGATTCTCTGTGTTCTTCCAGTGAGGAAGGATTCGATCCATTTGAGGGTGTCCTCTTGGATTCCAATCTGATGAAGCCTCCTGATAATCTGTGTATTGGTACGCAGTGTCGAAGGCAGCTGAGAAGCAGAGGATCAAGTTAGCCGCTTCTCCCCGGTCTAGGAGGGTCCTGATGTCTGCATGCTCTGCATGGTGAGCTGGTCCCAAGCTGTGATCCGGTGGTTGGAGATTGCAACTGTAACAGCGAGGAGGCTGAGAGTGTCGGCGGCTGTGTGTTGGGGTTTGAAGTGTTTGTAGATGGTGGAGATCTCGTCATGGAAGAAGTCCGCCAGGGTGTTGCAGAGTTCGTGGGAGGGTGTGATGATGTTCTCAGTTGCTGAGGATTGGGGAACTCCTTGATGATGCTGAAGATCTCTTTGCTGTGGTTGGAGCTGGCTTTGATGTGGTTGGCTAGGGCGTTCCTTCTGGTCTCTTTAAGGAGTTGTTGATAGTGATTGGGTAATGTCTTAAAGGTTGTCCTCTCTGTGAGCTCCTTGCCAGTGCGCCATTTATTTTCCAGTTGTTTGCTGTTTTGTTTTGTGGTTCTTAGTACCGCGGTGTACCAGCTGGCATATTTGGTGGATCTCTTGAGTTTGGTGAGTTTGATGGGGGTGACTCTGTGGGTGAAGGCTGCGATCCAGGTGGTAAAGTTCTTGACAGGTGGGTAGTAGTGGAGTCAGGGTGGGAGGTATTGAGTGCGTCGGTCCATTATCTTTTGAATACTTTGTTCCAGCTGCGTTGGAAGGTGCTGGGTTGGCTGGTGGCAGTGCTGGGGTCTGCTGTGATAGTGAAGTGGATGATTGAGTGGTTCATCCAGGTGAGCTCAGTTACATGGCTGTACTTGACTCTGTTGGTGGCTGTGAAGATAGTGTTCAGCGTGTGCTGTGCAATGTGTGTCTGGGGTCTAGGGCTATGAGCTTGGCACCGATGTAGCTGCGGGTGATGGAAGAGGCAGGGTTCCGATGCTGGGTGCAGTCCAGGCATGGACAGGTCCAGACAGGCTTGCCTTTGGATGCAGCCTAAATTAAGTGGGGCCTGGGAGGGGCACTGGAAGGTGGAAGGTGGGAACAGTAGGAAAGTGGGACAGAAGGAAAAGCAGGCGCCGCTGAATACAATAGCAAGAATAATAGGCTAAAGGCAATGATAAACCGATGGTGAAACAAAAGGGAAAATTAACAAGAGTGCAAGACATAACAGGCATGGATTTAAAACCAGGGCCGGACTGACTACCGGGCGTTTTGGAATGCTGCCTATCTGGGCGCTGATTTCACTGCGGTCTGGGCTGATTGTATTGATGGAGACCTGCGTGTTCTTTGAAATAAACAAAGCAAAATGAATTTCGTTCAGCCACGCAGATCCCCATCAACGAAATCAGCCCCCAGCTCAGCACCATTCCAAAATGCCCAGCCCTGTTAAAAACTAATACTTCAAAGAACAGTGGTCCCTGACATTCAGAGAATATTGAAAAAATACATATAGACCAAAATTGGAATCTATAGCGTCTGTCCAGCCGGACAGGGTTTAATTACACAATTTGTATAGATAGTCAGTATTTTCAGTACAATATCAAAGTGGAACACAGCCGTGTCCTACTACTGTACAAAGACATCTGTGACATACATAGACAAGTGAGGCAAGAGTAGGCTGTCTGCATCTATTCAGAATGTAGCAGACGATATTTTTCAACGAATACACTGTTGTGATTTAGTAAATAATAAAATCAAATCATCCAGTGTAAGGTGTCGACGGCGTTTCGATCCCTTTTTAAAAAAATAATGGGATCATCATCAGGACATTTAAACATTCATGCCTTTAAATACACAAAATTACGTGGTTCCCATTTACATCGATGTCTGCTTGAAAATGGACCAGAAGTTGAAGGTCATATTAAATGGGGGATTCCAATTGTAGCCCTGTGGAAGTCGCCGCGATGGGTTTCCCACTTGCCAAGAAGCCGATGCTTGTTTGGTCCTGTTAAAAACTAAAGCAAAACACAAAAATAACCAAGTGGCAGAACGAAAGGCAATAATAAACGGGAGAGCAAGGGATAACAGGAACGGGCAAAAAAATAACATTGAGATAACAGACACATAAGACAATAGGCAGCAGGCAAGGAATAACAGGCAGGTATGTAAAGTAAAGACCAGGCGGAGAATAACCGAGGAAGCAGTGGGCGGTGGAAAGCAACTAAACACTGCGCTTGGCAGCAAGGGGGAGCTGGCAAAGGGACTTGCTCAATGGGGTCATGCTGCAACCTCCATTAAGTAGATCCTGGGAGGTGCACTGGGAGGCTGGAGGTGGGAGTGGGGGAAAAGTGGGAGAGCGGGAAAAGCGAGCAGCAGATGCCTCTGAGCAAAATAACAAGAATAGCAGGCAAAAGACAACAATAAACAGACAGCAAACCAAAAGGCAAAACTAACAAGAGGGCAAGAGTTATCAGGCACAGAATAAAAAGCAAAAGGCAAAAATATGCAAAGAGCAGAATGAAAAGCAACAATAAACAGGAGCTTAAGAGACTGGCAAGAAAAACAAGGGCACAAGAGATAACAAGCACGGAATGCCATAGGCAGCAGGCAAGGAATAACAGACACCTAGTTAAAGCAAAGGTCAGGCAAAGAATAACCAAGGAACCAGAGGGCAGCAGGCAGCATCTGAACACAGCGCTTGGCAGCGAGCGGGAGCTGGTACAGTGATGTTTTTGTTGAAGGAAGAGTGGGCGTGCCCCCTAAATTGCTTGGTGTGCTATATACATTGCTTAACGATAATCCTTCTTGTTACTGAGAATCAGTGAAAAGAGATGAGAGGTGTGGTATCAATCCATATTGGTGTGTACAAAGCTGTCTGGAAGCCACATTTTAAATGTTTCATTGCTTCTGAGTATTAGTAGTAGAGCTTCTAGCTAGAATCAATTGGCATGGTCAGTGCAGAAGAGTACTAGGGAGATCGATGGGTGGACTTTTTATGGCTTGGGAAAATCATGCTGAAGCTTTGTTTGAACATTTGATTACATTGTGGCATGAGGGGTAGTTTAGAGTCAATGATTACCATCAGCTTACTCACTTCATCTAAACTTGATGGTGGTGGGTGGGAGGTCCTGAGGCCATATGGTCTATTTCTGTTTTCAAATTTTTGACATTAAGGCGGTTAGAACCATTCAAGTGGTCAAGTGCTCAGAGGCATTTCTCCATGATACATTAGTCAAAATCAAATTGACTTTTGAGTTTTTGAATGATTTTCACATGAGATCTGGTAGTGTTTGAGGCAGACATTGAACAAATGGGAGATAATGGTCAATTTTTGTGGTGCACCTGATGTACAGTGAACTGGTTCAGATGACAAACAGGGAAGTGATAAGCTGAGCATCCAAGCAGCAAGATAAGATATAATCTATTTCAGAGCTGCTTCTTCAATTCCTAGATAATGAAGAACTGAAGGACAATGGAGTGCTAGTTGCACAAAAAGTTATTATCTTTGAAGAATGACCATTTTTGTTTGAATGCACATTGTTCAACTTAGAAAGGAACATTTGCTGCTACATGGACATGGGAAGACTATCAACTCTTCATTTACTCCAGTGTGTCACAAGTTATTCAACATTGCACACTGCTGAGATTATTTAGAAGTGACAAAGGTTAGTCTTAGCTATCACATTGAAACGTTTGTATTCTGTCTGCAAGAGTACAATATGTTATTGTACAGAAGCCTGGAAAGATCACAAACCTTTCAACTATATGTCCAGACAAGTTGCCATTATGGAAGACACAAACCTTTCCAGCTGAAGATTATCCCAACTTCATTTTTGAACAAGCGACCCCCTCCACTCGTATTTATCATATTAATAAGGTCACAGGTTGACCCTCCACTGACAAATGTGAAACGGTTAGTTAACAAACATGAATGAAAATGCATGAATATTTCATTCCTCGGTTAAGGGTGTTATCAACAAAGAATGTCCATGTCTGAGTAGGTAAGTGAAACCTTATCAATGATTATCTGGTGTATTTTGCTTTGAAAACTATAGATCATAATCCCTGTAGCCATCTGAAACAAACTTGAAGGCCATTGAGAGATAGTGGGCAACAAGAAAGCCCTACAACAGTGCATGTTTCGTGAAGAACACACTGTATCAGCAGCGTCAAATTGCAAATTAAGGTGACCAATCACCCATAGTGCACTGTCTTTGTTGTAAGAGGGTTCAGGAATTTTTCAGACCAGTGCAGCCATAAAAATGTACAATGGCATGTTTCATCTAGTGAGATAACTATTAGCAATTAGTGTGGTCAAAGTGATTGAGGCACTTGGAGAAACACTAACACGTTTGGTCATTCTTGAGGTAGTCAGAAGTACCATTAGTCCTCCATTCAGCAAGCATGGATTCAAAGTCTTTGCAGCACTACTTAACTTCTGACACCTGAAGATCACCCCATTATGGCCATGAGCCATTGGGATATTGAGAAGGATCATGTCCGCCCTGAAGAGCAAGAGGAGCTAAATAATCCTCCCTGCATGCAGATTTTGAAGCCAATTCTTGGAGAATAGGGAAACACCATTTATATCACAAAGAGCCAGTCATTTACGATGCTGAGATGACAAAAGTCGACAGACTTCCAAGATATATGGCTCACTCCTAAAAAGTAAGAAAAGGAGGATAGGTCATGATGAAGAATCACTGAGAAAATAGCATCTAATGAGAAAAGGCAACACAAAAACCTGTGCAGATGAAGGAGAGACAGGAATGAATCTGACAAATGTTTGGTGGACTGGGTATTCATTAGTCAACAACAATAATGGTCTATGTACTCTTAATACACAATCCTGCATTATTGTGCCTTTATACTGGATCTTTCAAATTTTGTTGCATATTTATAAATAAATTACTAGTACTACACAACTTCAGTACTGGACGGGGTCCATAATGCCCAGGCCAGTAACCATTAGGTAACTAGGAACATATCAAGACTCACATTACACCAGCAGCCCGCCCATCATCCAAGATTCTGGCATAGCTAGATAAAGGCATACTGTGTGCTAATTCGGACTTCCTATATAAAATACCATTTGGAAGTCACTGACAATCCATCAGAAACAATGTAATTATCTAGCCACCTATTCTAGAGATCATTGCATCTCACTGAAGATGTATAAGGTAGGACAAGTCAGAACATACCATTCATTTCGTCAGTGGTAGAAGTAATGTCATGCAAAGAAGAATCAAGATCCCAAGGCACCCAATTTGACCCTTACCCCAGATACATGATAGTACTTCCTGGATAGGACAGGAAATAAGGCTAGAAAAGAACACTTAGAGCTAGAACAGCTTGGGGATAGCATGATAATTGACCAACTCCCTTAATAGTAGATGAACAAGCTGTAGCAAGGACCAAGAAGAAAATAAAGAAGTCAGTCAGTCGTAAAACTTTTATTCGGTTACATCTTAGCGAGACCATAAAAAGTACAAAGATAAAACTCTACAATACATATAAAAAAAAAATCGCAATGTCAAAATACAATCAAAAACAGATGTCATTTAAATCCATTGCTAACAGTAATTCATTGGCTAACTAAACAAGAAAATGGAGTAAACTGGATCACTCAGCAGTTACAGCGAATTTTTAAACATGATTTAAGAAAACAAGCTACGCACTTAGCAGTGTATTGTGAATCCAAAAACTGCAGGGCCAGATAAGCGGGCCGACATGTTCTCAGGCCCATTTTTCACAGTAAGGGAATAATCCAGCGCTTGCTAGAGAGCTCATAGTATCTACAGAACAATATTACGTGCATCGTAGACTGGGATGATATGCCGTCACAAGGGCATTTCGTTGGATTAAGTGACCAGTCCTGCTCTTTTGGGAATGTAACTAGGCGAAAGAAAGAATTAAATCGAAACCTAGTAAGTACATATTTTTCGTAATTAGTTAGATGGAATGTTAAGTATGGTTGAAAACCCAAAGCAGTCTGGACTGATAGGATCTGTACGTTTGAGGGTTTGCTTATTTCTTGAGAAAGACATAGTTCCCTAAGATGAGTTAAGCATAGTTTTTTCAAGTCTTTCCTGGTGATGTCTGTCATCATGGAAGGTTCTAAAAAGTAAGAAGTCCTTGAGGAAATTGGACACGTACAGAAGCCATGGGATTTTACTCCAGTTTGCCAGGGCCAAACAATCGGTTATCAGTGAGCGGGTTAAATGGCATTGTGTTTTGGTCCAGATACGGTGCCACAGCAAAATCGGCTGGCATCTAATATTATCTATCAAATAATCAATACCCAGCTCTATGTGGCAACCGTATGTTGGAGCACTTTGAGGTACTGCCAATAAGTATTTGAGAAACCCATTCTCAACCGTTTGAAGGGTATCGATGGGAGCGTAACCCCTGCACCGTAGGTTGCTACGCTGTGACACTTTGCTTGATAGATTTTTAGCAATTCCATTGGAGCAGGCTTACCCAGTTTCCTCGAAAAGGAAACTAGAGCTGAGGTCACTCTCTGAAAAAGTAGCTTTTTACTTACCAGGGCTTGTTTCCAACATAATTTATCGTCCACTAAAATTCTAGGTAGGGATATTCCCTGGTGCGTTCCAACCTAACTTTATCGATAAAAACTGGTTTAGGTTTCTTCGCCCTGGGACCGATATGCATAACATAGGTTTTATTTTTATTCACTTTTAGGCCTAAAGAGAGCATAAATTGACAGTATTTATTTAGCTGTCTTTGTAGCTGATTTAAGGTTCTGGCTAGAATTACGGAATCGTCCGCGTATAGTAACGCGGGAATAGGGCGATGATTAATGGATGGAAGATCCTGGCTCCCTTCAAGCATGGCCACTTCCAGCCCGTTAGTATATAGATTAAATAAGAAGGGAGCCAGAACACAGCCCTGTCTAACGCCTTTATTAACGGCGAATGATGGCGATAGTTCACCGCCAATCCCGTATCTAACGCATGCAGTAGCGTCTGAGTAAAGTTCACGAAGGAATTGGATAAGAGGTGGATGAACCCCTAGTTCACCGAGAATAGACCACAGCCTAGAGTGAATGACACAGTCAAACGCTGCGCTGAGGTCTACATAGACTAAATACAGGTTGCCACTTTTAGCCCCCGCATATTTACCGATCAAAAGGGCTAGATTCAATGCCTGCTCCACAGTACCAAGTCCCTCCTGGAAACCATATTGCAGATCGGTCAAGATGTTATTCGTAGACGCCCAATCCTGGAGACGTTCCATGATCAGCCGACCAGCAACTTCCCCAGGGAGTCCAGGAGGGAGATGGGCCTGTAACATGCTGGGTTGTTACGTTCGCCCTTCTTGAAAATTGGGAGCAGGATGGAAGTGGACCAGGAGTCTATTAGACCAATTTTTGTGACTGCTGCCATAACCTGAGTAACGAGAGGTGACCAGAGTTCCGGGCTGTGTGCAAAGATATCTAGTGGAACTCCATCCGGGCCAGGGGCCTTACCGGTTTTGGAGGATGACAGCGCGTTAATGACCTCCTTATGATCAAAGAGAAGGTCGATAGGAAATATCTGGTCCCCGGAACGGTCACCTGCCACGTGAACCTCGTTGTCAGTATCCTCGGGGGGACCACCAAATATCTTTGAAAAGTGGGCTACCCACTCATCAGCCGTCACTGCAACATCGAGATGCTGTGAGGATGAAGCATCTACCAAGAAGGGTGATTTTACCGTATGCCAGAACAGGGAACTGTCTTTGGATAGGCAGCTATCATGTAATTGGGCCCACAAGTTCTTCTTGATTTTATTCCTGTGGTTAAGCTGTGCAAGTTTGTAAACCTTTCTTAGTTTAGTGATTTCAGCTCGGTCTCTAACTGGATCGTGGAGAGCTGTTTTTAAATCGGTTAGGGCTTTACGGCATTTTGAGTTAAACCAGCCTTTGGTTTCCGATTTTCTGGACTTTTGATTACAAGACAGCTCCTCCCGTATGATTCTAATAGTTTCCAAAAAGCTGGTTATGATCAGCTGGGGTGAGGAGTCTAATGCTAAACAATTATTCATCCATGGAAGGGCTCTGGATACCACTTTACTAGTAATTGCTGCTGGGTCAATTTTAGACCATTTTACAGAAAAGCCTTTTACTTTGTCTATAGACAACGATTGTTGGTTCAGTAAATTTGGCCTGGTTAATTGAGATGTAACATTTTTTATTGACAGGGTAACACTGTTAGGAAAATGGTCACTGCTAATATCTGAGCCTGTTTTAAAAGTTACCAGTTGACCCTTTATAATCTGGGAGCATAGAATGTAATCAATGATGCTTGACAGACCCCTACCATGGAACGTTGGCAAGAAATCAGCGGGGGGATCTACAAGATCATTCGCAAAGTCCATCTCTAATGAAAATAACACTCATTTAGGCAGTTACCTAACTTCGTATGCGTAAAGTGTGTCAGGGAAAATCCATTTTCATCCTGAAGACCACAGGTGCCATTTAAGTAATTATTACATAATGAAATATTAAAATCCCCCCCCCCCAAATCACAAAGGAGGTAGAGGAAATGTACTTATTCCGCTGTTTGTTTAAAAAAGATGTAATTTCAATTAAAATTTTAGCACATTCAGTTGACTGAAGGTTATTGTAAAAGTTAACCAGGAAATACGTCATGCATTTATTAAATGAAGCCCATAAGATTTGAAAATTGTCGCCAGACAGAAGAACAGTTATGTCCATAGGTGGTAAGTTGTTTGCGGTGTATACAGCGAGACCTCCCTTAGGTCTACCGAAAGTTTTAGAACTAGCTGGGACGTAATATGTTTTATAACCTAGGAGGTGTATAGGCTCAATGGCCCAGGTTTCCTGCAAGCATACTATCTGGTGTACACTAACTGTATCTATCCATGCTTTGAGATTTGTTTTGGAGCGGAGACCGGCAACGTTCCAAAATAGAATAGAAAGGGTTAGGTTGGAGTTTGACGGGTCGTTAGTTTTGAGGGGAACGTTAGAAGCTTTTATACCTATCAAAGAATACAATTCTGGCAGCGGAACATTTATTTGTATTTTAGAGGGTTCATCAGGGATTATAGAACTATCATGGACCAAACCTGCTTCTGATGATCTTGGGATGGGCACCTCCCCCACACTACCAGGTGTCTCATTCTTAGCAGCTAAAGTCTCTGATAAGTCAGCAGTTATTTCTATGGAGGAATTGGGTGTTATTTTTTTTAATTCCATTATCCTGTCGGGGATTACAGAGTTTGAGGAGGATCTCGGGGAGCTAAAAGATGGTTGTGGAGATTTGGACCCAAAAAATATTGGGCCCGGGCTGCCCTGACCAGTACGCGATGGTGGTCAATCCACCATTTCTAAGCAGTTAAATCTATTTGCGACTGGTATGCCTCTCCAACCTACAGGAGGAGCAATGTCTCTACCTCCGGTTCCAGACCAGTCGACCCATTCCCTTCTCCTATCCCAGTTTCCTACTTGGGTCCAGTTCCATTCTGGGCCTTCATTATAACGGGGTGTTGGAGGATAGAAGAAGGAGAGTCTTTTTGTGTCTATCCCATCATTCGTTACCGGCATGCCCTAGGAACAAATGTGCTTGACTGTGTATGGGTCATCAAAATTGACTATAACACAGTCCCCCGGGATTGTTTTCGACTCCTTACCTATCCAGGGGACCCTGTAGACCGTTGAGACTCTGCTAACAAGGTGCGGTGGCAACGGTCTGTTGGTAGATAACCAGTACAGCACCTTGTTTTTCAAAGACCAACCTGGTTCCTCCACGTTGGGACTCAGCTCGGGGACCCCAGTCATAATTACCACATAAGGGCTTGCTTCTGGTGGTAAGTGTATTGGGTGCCCACCCCTCCCCCTATTCCTATTGTTAGTATGTTGTGCCCCAGATGGTTTAGCGGGGACATACTTCAGTGTAATAGGGGGACTGGAGTTTTTATTGTCTCAGGGACCTTCTTCGCCACTACAGGAGGGGGCTTCGATTTTGCAATTGTCGCTTCAGTAGCGACTTTTGTGGCTTGCACCCCTACCTTAGAGGTTTTGCTGTTCACTTTCTGCCCCCCTGTTTGCGCCAGCCCCGCCCCCTTCGGATTATTAGAAGTTGCATTCAGAGCAGCTATCTGCTTTTCGATCTATATGAGGCTCATTTCAATGGGTTGCATGTAAGTTTTAACAAGTTCACCTAATCTAATTAGTAATTGATTATTTACCCCACAAACTTTGCACCCTCCTCCCATGTTACTAGTTACACTGAGGTTCGCTGTGTTCATAGAGAGATTTATTATTTCTGTTGGTATAGTAGTTAACTCTCTCTGGATTGAACCATCTTGTCCTGTTGCCTGATTGGGGGATGGTTCTTTATGGTGATTATGTTTCTTAATTTGTTTCGCTTTAAGCGGTTTCTTTTGTTTCTTTTGTTTAGGTATGGCGCCCTCCTTCAATCCCCGGTCTAGCTCTATGTCGGGATCCTCCCGTCTCGGGCTTGCAAAAAGAACAGGGGTTTTTTCTAACATCATGGACGATTGCGAGTCCGAGAACTCCAGGGATGCCGACAAATCAACCATATTTGGCACAGTGTGGGTTTCTGCATGTACTTCCAATAATGGGCCGGTTTCCCGTAGTTAAGTGGGTGTCCTAGCCGAGGCTAGAGAACCCAGCGATGACCGTTTGGCCCGGGCTAAATCTTGTGATACCCTGCGTTCTAAAAGGATTATGTCTTGGTCAATTGCCTCGTTTGCCCTGGTGATATAATGATCGATTGGGCCAATGATCTGTGCTGCGCCCTGTGCTGTTTTGCTCCTACTACCCCTAGTAGTCATGTTGTTGTTACTAACAGTAAACAAAGTTTTTCCAATAGTAAAGGAGATGGAGCATAAGGTATATCCAATGTAGGGGGCAAGATGAGTATAGCAGGACAAAAATAAATGGGGTGGCCCAGTCCAGTCTTACCCGGTCTTTAACGGGCTTAAACGGGCCACGAGGCGGGGGGGGGGGGGGGGGCGCTGTACTTATGCGCCTCCTGGCGCTGACTATTGATGCGCGAGGTGCGCATGGCCTGCTGGGGGTTGTAGTTCCCCTGGCCTGCACTCCTCTCAGCGGCCGGGCTCTGAACCGTTGATGTGAGCCGAGCAGCGGGAAGCAGGCAGTTCGTGTGTCAGGATAGGTGGCTTGGGAGCAGGTCGCCGCAGGCAAGGACTCCACTCGCCGTTTAAATGTCAATATCAAAGAAAAGGTTTCCCCCGCTCTGCCGGGGGGACGCTGTACTTATGCGCCTCCTGGCGCTGACTATTGATGCGCGGGGTGCGCGTGGCCTGCTGGGGGTTGTAGTTCCCCTGGCCTGCACTCCTCTCGGTGGCCGGGCTCCGAACCGTTGATGTGGGCCGAGCAGCGGGAAGCAGGTAGTTCGTGTGTCAGGATAGGTTGCTTGGGAGCAGGTCGCCGCAGGCAAGGACTCCACTCGGCGTTTAAATGTCAATATCAAAGATAAAGAAGCATAACCAATTAACCCTATTATCAACATAATTATCTGCCTTGAGGAGTCCCACTAAACAGATTCCACAAAGGGGTTCCTATTATTTACTCTATGACCACATGTACACATGTTCACAGTTGATGTAATAATATTTTTGAAAAACACAAATGAAACCTAATATCATGTTTTCACACCAAATGTTTATTTTAGTCCCTGTTCAAAATGCAATACTTTTTCAATTCTATGTAAAGGCTATTTTAAAAAAAAATGACATACTGATAGCAAACAAGTAAGACATTACAGCTTTCTTCTATCTTCATGTAGATAATTATTTTAGTAAGTGCAAAGTATGCTGGCTTACCTTTTCCCTATTTATTCAAGTAGATTATGAAAAAGGTAGCAAGTGTAACCAATAGAGCACTGGATGCAGGTTTTTTTGAGGGTACATTCACCTTGTAACTCTGTATGCTCAATTATTTGATCGCAATCTGCTAGTAATGATAGACTACCGACCCTGCCTGTCTGAAATTATACTGCCCTCTGATCTTCTAAGCTTTTTGCTTGTTGCAAGAGTATTATAAATATGTGCTTGAGGGTTCATATCTTCAATATATACTAGATGTTTTGCTCTCCGTGTGCTTAGGATGATAACCACATTTGAGGAGCAATTCTGGAGCTTAAATGTTTTCTCTGTGAAGGGTAAATTATATAATATTTAAAGATACGTGAGTCGGCATTTTGACGATATTCTAGTTAAGAAAATAACAGGCATAGATAAATCATTGAATGAATAGAAAAAAGCTGCACAGTAACTGAATTGTAATACAAGACATTTGAGAGGTTTGTCTAACATTCCTTTTATATATTTTACGGGTATAAATATTTCTTTACATAGCAGCTTTCTCATTATTATTGCAACAAAGTTCAATTATATGAGGGCATTTTAGATGGCCTATAACATTCTAACTACACTTAACCACTAGGTCTGATACCATGAAAATGGCATCTTGATGGTCATTGCAATTGTTAGACCTGGCACCTTTTGGAGTGATTTCCCCAGTCTTTTTGCTTCTACCTCCTGTTTCTTGACTGTACACTGGACTTTGTTTTTGCTGGTTTTATGACTATGGGCACTCTACCACTGCTGTCCAGTGCAAAAGTGCAAATGTTCACTATGTGAAAGGTCATGGTAATTGGTTTGTCCATGAATGGCATGTTTAATGTACTTGTAAGTCCCTAGTAAAGTGCACTATGTGTGCGCGGGGCCTGTAAATTAGATGCTACCAGTGGGTCTGCACCACTGATTGTGCAATCCCACATAAGTAGCCCTTTACATATGTCTCAGACCTGCCACTGCCATATCTGTGTCTGTAGTTTTAAACTGCATTTCGACGTGGCAGGTGCACATACTTTCCAGGCTCAGACCTTCCTTTTCATTACAGATAAATCACCCCTAAGGGTGGCCCAAGACAGCCCCATGCACAGTGTGCAGTGTATTTAAAATTAGGACATATGATGGTGTGTTTTACAAGTCCTAATAGTAAATGTAAATTACGTCTAAATACGTATTCCACTATTGCAAGGCCTTTTTTCCATTGGGTAACATGGGGAGTGCCTTAGAATATCTTTTAAGTGTGATTTCCAATCGGGAGCGAATAGAGATATGGAGTTTGGGATCTCTGAACTCACAATTTGAAAATGCATCTTTTTGTGGAGTTGGTTTTTAAATCAATTGTTTGAAAACGTCATTTTTAGAAAGTGAGCATTTTCTTGCACAACCATTCTGTGTCTCTGCCTGTCAGTGGAATCCATATCTGGTTTGGTTGATAGTTGGGCTCTTATGCATTCTCTCTAGACAGTCACACAAAGGGAGCTGAGGTGTGTGACCATAACATATGCAGTGTATACAGATACACTTTATACATTATTTATTGGAGCTGGAGACAGGCGCTGTGTAGCTCCTCCATTCTCTGTATTAACTGACTTATCTTTTAAAATAACATTTCCCTTCCACCCTAGAACATTTCTCCTTTAACCATTCTGCATGACATCACAGTGCCACTACATCACATTACTACATTTCTCCTTCTGCCCCCTTTTTACTCCTATTTAGCACAACATAACAATAAGGAAAATATAAGAATAGAGAGAAAAGAACACAATCATTGAAATAGTTATGTGTATATTTGTTTAGCAATGTTCAATCAATCGAACAGGCTTTCTGGAATATCTTTCAGATTTTCTGTGCACCTGTTCATTCTGTTGAATATTGAGTTGCATGCTTTCCTGCCCATTACTTGGTTTAAGTTTTTTTGAAAAATGTTTTGTTTCTTGTTATTATTCTGCTGTCATCTTTTGCTGTTAATGCTGTTCCATGAACCTTTGTTACTTCCATAGGCACAGGGGAAATCTGTTTTATGACTTCCATATTTGCTGTTGTCTTACTAATACCAAGTCACCTATTTGATACTCTTGATCCTAAAGATTTCTTATACTCTCTACATAATACTTCATTTTCTTCTTGGCATCTTTATCTCTCTGCACTATTTCTTCATAATTCTTTGGAGGATCTGCTAGCAGATGGGGTAACCAAGTTCGTCTTGATTGACCAAAAATTAATTCTGAAGGGCATTTTCCAGTTGACCCATGAGGAGTATTTCTATACTCTTGCACTACTTGAGACAGTCCCTGGTTTACTGATATTTGTGAATGTTTTGCCCTCTGCACAGCCTTTTTAATAGTGCCCATTCACCTCTCCCCCATTCTATTCACCTGAGGACTCATTGGAGTTATTCTTCTGTGTCCTATTCCCAAATAGTTCATATATTTCTGAAATTGATTTCCACTAAAGCTGTTTTCAATACATTAGGTATTCTCCAAGTAGAGAATATTTAATCAAAAACAGGAAGCACAACTGATGAGGATGTTGATGACACTACCTGTACAATAAGGAACCTAGAATATGTATGTATTATTGCTAATAGATAATGTCCGGAGTCCAATGTTCCATAGAAATTCGCAGCTACTTTGGACCATACAGCATTTGGTGACTCGGAGATATGCAACTATTACATTGCTCTTTCTTTGGTAGTACATTGACATAAAGTCTGGACTACTTCATCTACCTAACTGTCTAATTTGGGAAACCACAATTTCTCTCTTAAGAAATATTTGTATAGCAGAAATACCTATTTGACTTTCATGTGACAAATTAATGGAACGCCTTTGTAGACATGAAGGATTGATCAGTTTATTTTCTCTTAAAAGTATTTCAGATGAAGCCATAGACAGTTTGGATTGTATATTTTTTAACACAACACCTTGTTTCCTTATGTTAGATCGAAATAGAGTTGCACTATTTATTAGACTCCAAATATTTGTATGCATGATTTTCTTCACTTCCTTTAATTGTTTATCATTTTTTATGCTTCTAATAAATCTTTCTCCATAATGATTCCTGGCTCTGCAGACCTAAATATGAAACATATATATTCCTCTGCCTCCAACTGTTGTTTTATCTCCTTTACGAATGGGTGCCTGGAAAAATAATCTGCTGGATTATACTTTTTTCCTGGATTATGAATGATTTAAAAATTATAATCCATTAATCTCATTTCCCATCTTTCAAAGCGTGGGGGCATTTTCCTTTTTGGATTTCCAAAAATTGAACTAAGCGCTTGATGATCTGTTATTACTACAAATGGCTTTCAATAGATGAAATAGTGATGTCCACAGGCCCAGACAACTGCTGAACTGTCTTTTTCTGGCTGACAATATATTTGTTCGCCATCAGATAAACCTTTGCTGGCATAAGAAATTACATATCTAGGAGTTTCCCTCCCAGGCTTGTGTTGTACCAAAATTGCCCCCAACCCCACTGGACTGGCACTCATTACAAATTCTGTACACAATTCTGTGTCGAAATATTTCAAATTAGCTGCAGTTGATATCTCTTCTTTTATTTCTTTAAAAGAATACTCATATTCATCAGTTAAACAAAACGTTTGCCCTTTCTTTGTTATCTCCCTGAGCAGAGTACTTATGGTCACAAAATGTTTAACATATTTTGAACAATAACTAGCCATTCCCAAGAATGAGCATAATTCCATACATATTTAGTTCTGGGTATTGATTTTATTTATACTACATTGACTGGGTCTTGCCTTAAACCTTCCCATGAAATTATGTGGCCGGAAAATGTTAACTTAATTCATGTTTTTAAAACTAAGTATCAATCCAGCCTGTATAGGTGTTGACATACTCCATCTAATGCTTGATCATGCTCCTCCTGTGTGTTTGCAAAAATTCAAATATTATCACTGTAATTCATAATACTGTATACTGGCCTTATAATGTTCTTTATAATTTCCTGGAAAATCTCAGCAGCTGAATATATTCCAAAAGGTGATCTTTTATACATAAATAATCCTCTGTGTGTAGAGAATATTGTAATATATCTCGACTGATCATCAATTTCCAATTGATGATATCCTTTGCACACATCCAACTTTGAGAAGATAATAGCACCATTATTAGTACTAATCATGTCATTTAAATGAGGGCCTGTATACTTTTCTCTCTCAATTGCTGTATTAGGAACTCTCATATCAACACAAAAGCTGATATCATCAGTCTCTTTCTTTGGAATCAGTTTAATGGGTGATACCCATGCTGTTGGGCCAGTGACTGGTTCAACTATATCTTGTTGAAGCAAGTATTTTGCCTCTTTCTCCACTTTTGCTTATAAGTGTTTTGGAAACCTTCTATGTGTTTGAGCAATTGGCTTCACTACTTGATTCATATGTAGCATATTCATTTTGTCTTTTAACTTGCCCAAATCATTGAACAGCTCTGGATATTTTCTAAACACAGGATGATCTGTCACCATATTACAGGTCATTGCTAAAAAAACATTACTTGAACAGTGACTTAACTTAATAAGCATGGTCCAGGAGCTTCACCCTTTAATACATGTATTTCTTCTTTGCTGGTTGTATTTGCATATTGCAATGTTTCTTCCAAATTCCCTAAACAGGAAACAAGATGTTTTGCTCCCCACTGAAAGATTCTTTCATTTGATTAACTTAAAGACGCTGTTCTTTCACTTTCTTGTATTGTGATACACATTATATCGCATGTTGCTCCACTATCAAGAACAAATGGAACTTTCTTAGGAACATCCATTACATCCACAGACATTTTTGTTCTTTATATTCTCCCTTTTTATCAAATTGACTTGTTGGAGCTCATTTTCCTCAGACATCATGTAAAGTCATGACTGTTCAGATTCTTCTTTCAGAATCCTCGTCAACACCTTCCATCTGTCTAATGTACTTAGTGTTTCCAATCCTTTCTTAGTGTCGCAAGTAATTTTTTGTTCCAATTTTCCTTTTTGTTCTAAATTAATTTTTTTCTTTTTCAAACTTAAAAAATGATTTAGCCTCCCACATTCTCTGCATTATTGTCCTTTCGCTGGACGTGTTCTCTGATGCGGAATTTGGAAACCACTCTTGTAACATTGCCTTATTTCTCTGTTTTGTGGTTTCATTTTTTCCCATTTGTTACTTTTCTTCGATATACATGTTCTATAGTTCTTCTTCTGTCTTCTTCCATGTTTCTAGCATGCTTTTGAGCTTGCATTTCTGTTCTAGCCGTGCATAGACTTTCCTGCAAAGTATGGGCCCGATTCACAAAGGTACAGTTAGACAAAGATCTAACTTTACGACTATCGGTATACACAGAGGGCATTTACAATTCATAAATGCCCGTTGTGCATACTGAAAGTCATAAAGTTCCACTTTCGCTATTTGCAAAGGGCATTTACGAATGGTAATTGCCCTTTTTGAACACCAAAAGTCGTGAAGTTGGACTTTCGTCTAACTTTACCTTTGTGAATTGGGCCCCAAATGTCTTCAACAGAAGCTTTTTCCTGAATTTCACTAAATTACATCCTTGAATTATTTGCAACCTTATTGGCTCCTCATTACTAAATCTCTCAAATTCACAGAAAGTTACTAATTTCTTTAATCATGTGACATATTCATCCATTGTTTCATTTTCCTTTTGGAAAGCCATATTGAAGTTATACCTTTCAAAATCCAAATTTCTCTGCGGGTCAAATTTTCATTTAGACACTCAATGAGCCCTTTGAATGTATTTCATTCTTGATCAGGAAATGTAATAATCAAATGTTCCACTTAATCTCCCACAAGATTAAGTAACAAATCTTTTGCCTGTTTATGAGAGTATTTTTTACATGTTGCTTTTACGAAATGTTCAAATCTCCTTCTCCATTTTCCCCTCTTTGTGCAATTCTGTTGAATTGATATGTGAAAAGGTAATGGCTTTCAAAAAATTATACTTGAAACACCTCCTGGACTTTCTTCCTCTTCCTCCTCATTATACATGTCTGTATCCATATTCATTGTTACTTCACAACTTGTTGCCTCCTTTGATATTACTTTTTAGTTGTTTTGATTTTATTTGACTTTTCTGAGTTTTTCAGATTTTTTGCCTGACTTCAAGGTGGTGTCCTATAATTTTTTTATGAGATGACCCAAACTCTCCCTGATTTCAAAATGGCCGTCGAGATTTAACTGTAATCTTACATTATTTGGGCCTTCTTTTATCTTAGAAGTAATCCTGGTATCCTTGTTAAGACTGCCTTAATACTATTCTTTTATACTCTGTTCCAAATGCCACATAATAATTTGCTGACACTCTGTCAGCCACATCAAACTGCAGGAATTCGCGTCCAACACTCTGCAAAAGTGCCTGATTTTGAAAATGGCGGTCGAAATGGCCGCTTTCCACAATGCGCATGGGCACTCCCCACAACTGTCTCCTTTCTCCTCTTACTTGTTTTTTACTCAAGGTGTGGCTTAATTACTCAACTGACTCATCCTAAAGTCACTGCACAACTTGCAGTAAATTTTTATTTGAAGGGCACCTCAGGACAACAGTTGCTCCACAATTTTGACATTGGTGAGGGCTGGCCAAACGTGCCAATCAGTTCACTGCATTCACGCATGAAGCTTCTTCACCCTTGTCGTTGTTGTGACAGCCCGTAACATATGTAGCATAACCTGATACACTTTATACATTATTTATTGAAGCTGAAGGTAGACACTGTGTATCTCCTCCATAAAGGAGTTATCATCTTTGAAAATAAAATGTATCTTCCACCGTAGAATACTTCTCCTTTAACTATTCTGCATGACATCACAGTGCCACTTCATCACATTACTACAAGGTGTGCCTAGCCTATACTGATGGCCCATCACCAGGCTGATGGGCCTCCCTGAGCACGAGTGGTGGGGGGAGTTGTCACTGACACCTGAATAGGGCTGTGCCTGTCCTAACACAAAGCTGTCTCCATTGTTTTATAGTGGGTCTGAAACCAGGGCATGAAAAGGGAGGGTCTTCTGTACTACAAAGATTTTCCTTTGAAGTTTGCCTTCTTCAAAGGCAGAAACTGATATAAGTACTGGAGCTGAGACACTATAACTTCAGAACATTTTTGGATTAAGGACATTCTGCCAGGAAGAAGATATGGGTTGCTGTCAGGAGGAACTGCCACTTTGCTGTTTGCTTTGCTGTGTTGGCCTGCTGTCACTTCTTCTGTCTTGGGCAGTGAAAGAACCAGACTTTGCTTTCTGTTTCCTACTTTCCAAGGTTCTCTAAGGGCTTGAGTTGAGCTGGTCTCCTGTTGCAGAAGTCTCAGGAACATCAAAGACTTCCTCCACATCTTGTGACCAGCACTTAGACTCTTTTGCTGTGAGTCCTGAGTTGCCAAGGGGTGCCAAAGCCAGTCCTGGGCCCTTGGGAATGAGTGGCTATGCTGTAATCCCAAGAAAAGAAATCCTGATGCCATCCTCCATGCCTTAGCTTGCACCAAAGCCATTGTCACCAGTCGTGAAGAGCACAACGCATCGACCGCAATGACATTGCAGCCCCTGCGTTGTCAATGACAGAGCCCTCGACTCTGACTTAGTCAAATGATGCAGCTGCCTGCACCATGGCTGAGGGCACCGCTCATCAAAAATGTGGCGCATTTCCCCTTCTCACAAGGCAGCCCCGGGTCTGCTGGTGACGGCGCTCAGCACTGACACCGTACTGCTGCCTACACAAAACCAACGCTGTGGTCACCGCTTGTGAAGAGCACAACGCATTGACCGCGTCCTGACCTAGACATTGTGGACCTCAATCCACAGCGCGTGTGGCTCCAAGGCCTAAACGACTTCTGCCTAATTTTCTAAACTGACGTGCACTGATGCTGGTGACGCCTCATCTTGGAAATTAAATAAATTATTCTTACCAATTCATCCCATATTACATGTGAACCTCCTCGACCAGTTAGCTTGTAAGACCATGCATTCATAGATTTTAGGATTCTAGGACCCAGAGGCCAGGAAAAGGCTGGCTCTGACTTTAAATACTCATTTGGACAGTGGCATAAAATCACCCCTGAAGCTTTTTCCGCCATCTTCCCAGCATCATGGGATGGGGTGCATGAAAAGGTAGAGGAGGGGTTAGCTCACTTTAATGCCCTTGCAAAAGCTGCAATTGACCAACTTGCACCTCTGAAAACCTCCATGGGTAAGTCAAGACAGGTTCAAGTAGCTTGGTTTATGGTTGAATTACGAACTGAGAAAGGACATTGTAAAAATCTTGAAAGGCGATGGAGACGGACCCACAAAATAATAGAAAAAGAAAAATATAGGACTCTCCTCGCCCAATAACATAAAAACATCAAAATAGCCCGGAAGTCTTTCATTGCCCAGCAGTTAACCCAGGCAGGGAATACCCCAAAAGCGCTATACCAGATTCATAAAGCCTTCACGAATCCCAAAGCATGTGATCTGGAGGAACCTCCCTCTCAAGCCTTATGTGACACTATTGCGGAACACTTTGAGCAGAAAATTGATGTTATCTATAACAGGATAACTACAACTGGTTACACAAGATCAGCCTCGACATAGGACCACCATCCTGGCATAAGGGGGATACCTCTGATGAGTTTTCCCCCTCTGAAATGTGAAGAGGTAGGAACCTTATTACACACTGTTAAATCAGGTTCCCCTCTAGGGAGCAGATAGTGTCAGACAACTGTCTGCCCCTACCTGCTCCCTTTTGAATGCGTCACTAATGGAAAGTCATTTACCATCTGAATAGAAGGCAGCACAGGTCATCCCACTACGCAAAAATACCAAGGCTTCTATGAAAGATGTGTCAAACCTACGACCAATATCCCTCCTAGACGCTCCTGAGCAAAATTCTGGAAAAGCATACCAACAAGCATTTATCAGCCTATGTCGAAGCGTCATATTGCCTGTATGTGTCCAATCAGGTTTCAGGCCGAAACATAGTACGGAGACAGCCCTAGTGGCAGTCACGGACAACATCAGGCTAGCACTAGATAGAGGACAACCTATTCTAGTGGTGCTATTAGATCTCTCAGCAGCATTTGACACAGTGGACCACCAAATTCTGCTCAGGAGATTAGAGGAATCTGGGATAAAAAGAGAGACCTCGAGCTGGATGACTAGCTTCCTGTCTGACCGTTCCCAGACAGTCAACTTGGGACCTTACAGGTCTAAGTCTAAGAAGTCCACCAAGGGAGGTCCGCAGGGATCCTGCCTAAGCCCTACCTTCTTAAATATCTATGTCGCCCCCTTGGCTAATCTTACGAGGACATATGGATTTGTACCAATATCTTACGCGGATGAACCCAGCTTATCTTCTCTTTTGATAAATCTTCCACAACAGCCCAGACCAACTTCTCTGCAGGCATGCTAGCAATATTTCAGTGGATGTGTAACAATTTTTTCCAATTAAATGCAGGGAAAACAGAGATTATGCTCTATGGAGAGGCTGCACTGTTGTGGACACCAAAGTGGTGGCCAGGTGAGCTGGGTGCCCCCTGCCTCGAAAGCATCAGTAAAGAATCTAGGGGTGCGCATTGAGCAGAATCTGAGCATGAAGGAGCAGGTGACTTGTACAGTAAGCTCATGCTTTCATGTATTAAGTCTGCTGAGATGAGTATTTCCGTTTCTCCCAGACCATACACGGAAGACTCTCATTCAGACGCTAGTCCTGAGTCGTTTTGACTACTGCAATGCTCTATTGATTTCGGCCAATGAGGCCTTGTTAGATCGCTTGCAGGTAGTCTAAAACACAACAGACTGGTTCTGAATGCTCCCTATAGATCCTCTTCAAATCAGCTGTTGCGGCAGCTCCTCTGGCTTCCGGTACTCAAACAAATACAATTCAAGTTCTGCTGCATCGTTCACAAGGCGTTGTATGGCAATCGGCCAACATATACTGCGGAGAAGCTTAGCCAATACATTCCCCTTAGAGACCTTAGATCCAGCTTCAAATCCCTTCTGAAAGTTCCTCGTATTAAGAAGGCTAGGACTGGGGGAAAGCCTTTTCCTACCTTGCCCCATGGAATTGGAATTCGCTCCCTATCACAGTGAGGCAGTGTACGGACCACCTTCACTTTATAAACTCCCTGAAAACATTTCTGTTCTAGATGCCTCACTTTGTATCAGCAACTTCACATGTCCGCCAGCGCAGAGATACCCCTGCGGGGGTGATTTAGGGGCTATATAAATAAATAAATGAAAAAGTATATCATTGTTCAGTTGATAAAACTTACAATAAAAAACCTTTATACAAATATCATACATTCGATACATATCCATTACTGAACCATTTTTTAAAAACCAACATGATTAAAATAAAATTATTCTCGCCATAAGAACCCTCAATTCATCTAGTTAAAAACTGGGGAAAAAAAATAAACGTAAAGTGCGTTTACTGGTAACATCTAACAGCTATTTAATCTTATCTAGAGTACCCCAATTAATTTATTTGTTACCAACTTGCTGTGCGCTATGAATATGACTATCCAATCCTACTGTTTGACATGCAGAGGGTCCTAGTTGATTTGTATTATTTATCTCTTAACTGAACAATATTAGCCAGTTTCCTCTCTGCTATATCAACGAACTTCAAGAAGCTGCCACTAAATTGTAAAAATCCTCCCTGCAAGCAGGCTATAACTGCTTGTCGGCATGTTCAGATAGTTTGACTATTAAAATCCTGCCTCAACAGACTTCTGCATTTAGCTGCTAAAGCTGGGCAACTACAAACTATATGACAAATTACTTCTCTTTTATAAAGGCGGCATTCCTTTCCCTTCTCAGCTTTTTCCAAGCTGGTGCGTAACAACAACATTGGAAACTGCCAAGCCGGAGTCTCAAGAACTTCAGTTTAGCACTTAAAAATCTTACTCCCGGGGGCGTGGCCAAGATGGCGGCGGAGTAGGACGTGTTGCGAGTCCCCTCCGGCGCCAGGCCCTGCATAGCTTTGTCCAGCGGCAGCACCCGGAGTCTCTTTGGGCGGTGAATTGCTTCAGACCCCCTTTGGGGTGAGGTCCGGCGCTGGAGCGACTTTCGAGGTCTTTCGAGCCGGGGGAACTGAGCCCTGAGACGGCAACACTGCCTGGGGCCTGCACGGCGCTTCCGGCTAGGGGATTGTCTGCGGCGGGAGGCGCTCCAGTGCTGCTTGGCGACCGGAGGCGGAGAGGAGAGCCCAAGCTTCCCTGAGGGTGCTGCGGAGATCCACCCGGTCGCGAGCGGACGTTTGCCTGGCGCCGGACCCTTGGACCTCGCGAGCGGGCGGGGCCTACGGCCCGCGGACTACTAGAGCGGAGACGCGGCCGACGGACTAATCGAGGCCGGGGATCGAGGCCTTGTCCGGGAGGCGGTCGGCGCTACTCTTGGGCCCCGGCCTTTGCTCAGTAGCCCGGACCACTGTATGCAGTTGGGGCGACCTCGAGGATGAAGGCCTGACCCCCGTGGGGGGTGTTGCGGCGGATAAGCGGCGGAGCGCGGCGCAACCCATGCCTGGCTCCGGGGAACCTGGTCGGCCTATCCCAGTTGCTGAGAATTGTGGAGGGGAGCACATGTGCCGGTTGCCCCCGTAGGAGAGATACTTGCGCGCTGATCAGCCGGAGACCGACGTAGTGAAGCAGTGGCTGATTCGGGACACGGAGCGCCCCCCCGGCGGATAGGCTACCTGACGGCCGGGCCCCCGGAGGCGGGGCGGGACCAGTGGGCGGCTTGCGGGGCCACGGCCGGACCTGGAGACAGATCGGGGGGTCGTGGGGAGAGAGCGCTGTTCGGGCCCCGGGGCCAGTGGGCCTAACTGAACCACGCCATTGGGAGGTCCTGTTCTCTCTGCGCTACCGTGTGTCTCTCCCCTGCGCCCGCCTTCGGGGTGTTGGGCCCCCCGGGGACTGAGGGACTGACTCATCTGGTTCCTCTTGGATATTGGGGCGGCTGGTGGCCTTGTGCGTTGACCTGGCCTGAACTCCGCTCCACTGAGGGACGCTCTTTCGCTCTCCTAAAGGCGATGGACTGGGACAGCGATGGCCTCTAATTCCCGCAAGTTGAAAGCTGGCAAGGAGGGGACTACTAAGAACACTCAGGCTCCGGCCTCCCCAGGCCCGAGTGCATCACCGGGGAGATCTGATGATGAGGCCCCGGCTACTAAGGCCTTCATGAAGGAACTCTTCGCTTCCATCAAGGACGATATATCTGAGCTCCGAACCCAGCTCACATCGGATCTCCGTGAGGTGCGGAGGGATGTCGACGGTATTGGGGAGAGAGTGGCCACCCTGGAAGATCATGACCTCAGTATGGCCAATGATGTCCATCTGCTGCAACAGGACGTGATCCGTCTCATGGAACAGAACATAGATCTGCAGGCCCATGCTGAAGACCTAGAGAACCGTTCCCGCCGGAACAACATCCGCATTCGGGCGGTCCCGTCGGATGGTGAAGCAGGAGATCTCCGGGAGTATGTGCAGGCGCTCTTCCTCCAGATTTTGGATGAGGAAGACTTGCAGGCGATTAGTATGGATCGGGTTCATAGAGTGGGATTGCCCAGGCAGAACGGAGGTCCTCCTCCTGACATACTGGTGTGTGTCCACGATTTCCAAGTCAAGGAAAGAATTCTGAGGAAGGCTTGTGACATCCCCTCCCTGCAATTCCGGGATCCTCGCCCTCAGCTTTATCAAGACTTAGCCGCAACGACACTCCAGAAGAGGCGCGAGTTCCGTCCTGTCACTGCCTATCTCCGGGAGCACAACATCTCCGACTCCTGGGGCCACCCCTTCCGAATTATCTTTCGATGGCAGAATAGACTGGTACAGATTCGATCTCTTCGGGAGGCGAAGGAACTTCTGGGGATTGAGGACGAGACTCCGGCGCCCGAACGGCGCAGCCCTTCGCTGCGGAGACGACGCCGTTCCTCGTCTTGGCACAGGGTAAGGCCGGACATGAACCGCAGGAGGCCTGACCGCACAACTAGCCTTCAGGAGCGAGGGAATGCAGTGGCTTCTGTGGCCTCCGCCACGCTTCCGCCGTCGCAGCAGAGCTCTGGGGCAGCCTGATCTTCGAGTCGCTTGCCTTGGTGCCGGAGGGGCACGCACACTCAGGTAACGGGGATATGAATGTACTTTCCGAGAAGACACCCCGGTCTTTGGCCTTTGGAGATCCGTTCTTGGATCCCCATCTACGCCCCCTGAAAGACTTCTTACGGGGTATGTTTGCTTTGGGTCTCATTTTGTTTGTATTTTGGGTTGTTGGGGAGTTGGGGAGAGGGTGGGGGGCAGGGCGGGAGGGGGGGTAGGGGGATGGGTGGGTGGGGATAGGTGTTTGGGGGGGGTGGGGGTGGTGATGACGTATGGATGGTTGTGCACGTACAGGATTGTTTGCGGGCTCGCTGCTATTGGTTTTGGGTGGCGTTTGTCTTTCCGTGCTGGGCCCTGAGGACTGGTCATCGACTTGGGAGCGGGAGAGGGGAGTGGTCCGGGGGGTACCAGTCTTGTGGAGAGGTGGGAGGGGTGCCTGGTGTGCGTGGGAACTGGAGGAGTGTGTTCTGGAGAGTTGGGGGACTGCTGGACTTAGCTGCTGGGGAGCTGGGGGGTTTGCTTTGCCTACATGCCTCTTAGCGTGGGTACTTGGAATGTGAAGGGCCTTAACTCCCCACAGAAACGCCTGAAGTTGTGGAAATACCTGCTGGATCATCATCTAGATGTCGTGGGACTCCAGGAGACCCATCTAGCCGGTAGGGACGAGCTCCGGCTCCCACATAAGCAGTACCCCCTCATATATAGGTCTTCCGCTTCTACTAAACACAGGGGGGTGGCTCTTTTATTTAGATCTACCATTCAATTCCAGCCTCTGGGAGTGAGTTGTGATAAAGATGGCAGGTGGCTGATGGTTAGGGGGGTGCTTCATGGATGCCTGTGTACGTTTGTGGTAGTATATGTGCCCAATACCCAGCAAAATAACTTTCTTCAAGATCTGTTGGATAAGATGGGAAGCTTCGCGGAGGGTCACCTAGTTGTTATGGGGGACTTTAATATGGTATGGGATCAGGCCTTAGATAGCTCCCGTGCCCAGAGGACAGAATCTGGTGTTTTCTCCGCCGTGACTAAGCACAGGATGGAGGAGCTGGGACTTATAGATGGCTGGCGTGCAGTAAACACACAGACCAGGGACTACACTTTTTTTTCCCATGTACACCACACCTACTCCCGCATAGATTATATTTTTTTGAGTCAAGCCCTCAGGGGAGATGTCCGGGATTCTACGATTTTTCCGCTCTCTGTTTCAGATCATGGCCTGTTAATACTCCAGCTTCAGTGGTCGGTGAGGGGGGACGGATATCGGAAGTGGTACTTTCCGGCAGCTCTAGTGCGGGATGATGCCTCGTGTAAGGAACTAAGGAAAGCCATTAGGGAGTTCTTGACGCTTAATCCGAGCTCGGACACCTCTGTGTTTAACACTTGGGATGCATGTAAGGCTTCTCTCAGGGGCACTTGCATAGGACTTAATGCGGCTCTTAACCGCTTGCGTAGGGTGGAACGGGAGACTTTGGAGGCTGAGCTGGAGAGGTTGGAGCGGGTCCACAAACTGAACCCCTCTCGCGCGACGCTTCGCCCACTGTCGGCTGTCAGGGGGAAGCTGAAGGCGTATTACAACAACCGTTCTGAGCTCACCCTCCTACGACTTCGTCGAGGGTCGTATGCTCAGGGGAACAAAGTGGGCCGCCATCTGGCTCGCCAGCTTCGTGAGAAGAGAGAAAGGGAATATATAGGGGGGATCCGGGACTCGGGAGGTTCGATTCAGCATCGGGACAGGGACAAGGCGGATGTATTTGGGCGATTGTACGAGAAGCTTTATAAGGGTGACCCGCTCGACTCGGGAGCGCAAGAGGCTTTTTTGTCGGGCCTCTCCCTCCCGCAGGTCTCTGTAGATAGCAATGAACAACTGTCGGCCCCCTTTACTAGGGAAGAGGTGCTTGAGGCGATCAAGGCCTTGAAACCCAATAAAGCCCCTGGTCCAGACGGGTATACGGCTTATTTCTACCAGTCGTTTGCCTCTGAGCTTGTCGATTGCCTGGTCTCACTTTTCAATGGCATGGCTGCCGTTGGGGAGACCTCTGGCACTATGGCTGAGACCTTGATCACTGTGATCCCCAAACAGGGAAAGAATCCCTCCAGTTGCACCTCATACCGTCCTATAGCCTTGTTGAATGTAGATGCCAAGCTGTACTCCTCTATCATCTCCCGCCGGTTGCAGGATCTGATGCCGGCCATTATACACCCGGACCAATCCAGTTTCATTAAGGGGCGGCAGACCCATGACAACTTGCGGAGGGTACTACACCTGATAGAGAAAGCTTCAGATTCCGCATCCCAGCGGTGCTGGTGGGTTTGGATGCGGAAAAGGCCTTCGATCGAGTCGATTGGGGATTCTTGTTTCGCACCCTATCCGCCTTTGGATTTTCACGCCAGTTCATCACGATGATCCAGGCGAATTTTAATCGACCAACCTCGAGGGTGTTGATTAACGGCCATCGGTCGGCTGAGTTTCCTCACTCTAGGGGTACGAGACTGGGGTGCCCCCTTTCCTCGCTCCTCTTTGCCTTGAGTATCGAACCCCTGGCGTTGGCGATCCGGGAGAATGTACGTATCAAGGGCATACCCTTCACAGGGGAACAGCACAAAATATCCCTATTCGCGGACGACGTCCTGTTATCCTTAGGAGATCCCGCTCAATCCCTACCGCCTGTTCACGAGGAGCTCTCCCGGTTTGAGGCGGTGGCGGGCTTCCGGGTCAACTTCGACAAGTCACATATCCTGAATCTGACCTTGTCCCCTGCAGACGTGGACCGGATGCGCGTGTTGACGACCCTGTCGTGGACGTCCACCTCCCTAATGTATCTGGGGGTGCGCCTCACACCTACTGTGGGCTCCCTCTTTACGGCTAACTTTCCCCCCTTGCTGGCTTCGGTGCGAAGCGATCTGGACCGGTGGAAGCCGAAATTCCTCTCGTGGCTCGGCCGGGTACATGCTCTTAAAATGGTCCTCCTCCCTAAATTTCTCTATCTTTTCCAGGCCCTCCCTATTCCTGTAGACATGGATTTCTTCCGCTGCCTAAAGACGATGATGTTGAAGTTTGTTTGGCAGGGTGGCCGGGCTCGGATACCCTTTACGACACTTCGTCGACCAAGGGGGGAGGGAGGGGTCGGGCTTCCAGACATGCTCCTGTACTACAAAGCTGCACAGTTGCGAGTGATAGTGGAATGGTCCCAACAGCTCTCAGAGAAGCATTGGCTACATATGGACTGGGCGGTGGCGGGGAGGTCGATTTGGGATTTGATTTGGAAGCCCAAAGTAGACCGACCGAAGAATGCTTACATCAGCACTCCCACTAGCACGGTTCTGAAGGTATGGGATACGGTCACTTGTGACGATCGCTGGACCACTTTTCCATCTCCCTTCACTCCCATCCACTTCAATCCGGCCTTTCCGCCTGCCGTACAGGAGGGACCCTATCGCCAGTGGCGCGAGGGTGGATACAGAGCACTTACGCACTTGTTTCATGGGATCGAACCCCTCACCTTCCACAATTGCATGCGCGATTATGGCCTTCCGACCACGGAGCGCTATCATCATGCCCAGCTCCTTCATTGGGCAACCTTGGCGGGAGTCCGCAAGGCAGCTACTCGTTCGCTTTCCCCCTTCGAGTTCTTCCTGCTTCGCACATCTGTGATGCGGGGGGCAATCTTCTTCTTATATGGACTGCTTCTGCACACCGCGATCGCCCCGCGCCCTCGATATATGGAGCGGTGGGAGGCTCTTCTGGATCGAGATATTTCTGATACGGAATGGAAGCACCTCTGGAAGGATATAGCGGCGCACAACCACTCCGTGAGTCTTAGGGAAGCCCATCTGAAAACCATGTATGATTGGTATCTGTATCCGTCCAGACTCCATCGCATTTTCCTTACGTCTTCGGATAGATGCTGGAGGGGATGTGGCCTACTGGGCGACTTCCACCACATTTGGTGGGATTGCCCAATCATTCGCCCCTTCTGGGCGGAAATACTCTCCCACATCAAGGAGATATTGGGATACCCGATTTCGGGCTCAGTGGCTCATGTACTACTAGGTCTCCGAGATCCTCTGTTGGAACATCAGACTAAGGCAGACAAGCGTATTCAATGGCTATGCCTGGGGGCGGCTAAGCTCACACTGGCGGCGGCATGGAAGAAACCACATGCCCCAGCTGTATCACTGTGGCACTCGAGGCTATGGGGTCTTTTGAGCATGGAGAGAATGTCGGACATCTTTTTGGGAGACTTTAAGAATTTCCTCTTTCGATGGGGACCACTAGTCCGCTTTTTGTCATCTGGCTTGCCGTCTGCGGTATGCCCGCCCACACTACGTGCACTACACTTGTTTCAAGTTTGAAAGGATTGTATATCATCACGCCTGGATATGGAGGGAGAGTAGCTATGTTGTCACCATTGGGGGAGGATGGGGGTAGGGGGGGAACTAGTTGGGGTTTTGTTTCTGTCCACTGTTGCGACTCTGCTTAGCCTGGGGACTCAGGACTTCTATAGCTTCAGGCACCCTTCTTCTACCACTATCGGACAGTTTATTGCGAACATTGGAGAAGGCACTGGCATCAAGACTGACCCTTGTTTGATGGAGCCTATATTGTTACGGGTTGCTCACTGTACTTAATTTCACTGCATATTACACTCCCCTGTGTGGGATTTGTGGCGGAGCTGTCGCCTATTTCTTTTTCTTTGTCCCCTTTCTTCCCTACCTACTATACTTTGACTTAAAACAATAAAAACATGTTTTACAAAAAAAAAATCTTACTCCCGCCTAGGTATTCATATATAGCAATTAAATCGCTTTCAGAAAATTAGGTGAAATTTCCAATTTTGATAGCTTATCCCAAATAATATTACTTCGCATTGTGTCAAGGGCAGAGCAAAAATCAATAAAACACAAATGAAGATTCAATGAGCGACGCCTTGACAATTCAATTGAGAGTGCTAGCATTTGAATATTGATAATAGTAGCCATGCCTTTAATATACCCAGTCTGATTTCTTGGCAGCAGATTTTTGAAAGCAACCCAAGACATTTAGTCTGCCAGCAGGCATTTGGTGAAAAACTTTCCCTCACAGTACATTAAGGCTATTAGCCTATATTTGGCAGGGTCCGTGGCTTGTCCAGCTTTATAGATCGGAGCCAGGATTGAGCTCCTCCAGTTATCTGGAATTTCTTTGCTCACCAGAATATGATTAAATAATATTGTCAGTTTCTTTGCCCAGTATTGTGGATCCTTGTAAAGTGCTTGGGGGAGGCCATTTGGCCCCTGGGCACCATCCCGGAACCTGTTACTAATCATTTTCCCCAAAGTTATACGATGAATCTCTATCAGCAAATTTTCCCTTGTATAATCACATATTCCTTGTTCAGATAGTTTAATTACTGTATTTGTGCCCCCTGACGTGGAGCCCAGGTGCTTTTCCAAGCTTCTTCAGATATATTTGACACTGCTTGTTTAAATTTCCTACGAGTGGATTGGATTACCAGTTTCCAAAACTCTTGTGCATCTTTACGTTTGGTGGCATCATGAATTTTACACCAATACTGATCTAACTCAGATTTTGATTGGACCCATACCGCTATTTTATAAAGTGTCCTTAATTTTGGTAAGGACTCACACTGGACACTAGTGGATGAGTAGTTTCTTAGGACCCTCAGGGTGATTCAATTTCCTTTTGGCTGTTTTGATCTTAGGAAGTGAAGTAGCTGTTGATACTCTGACTCTGGGCAAAACTAATTTTTTCTCCGCTAGGCGCTTTGCATATTGGTCCCAGTGGATAAAAAGATGTTGACCTATGTCATATGAATCTTCCCATAATTCTCCTGCTTGATGTTCAATTTTTTCAATGCTGCCTACCGACCATTGTAACTTTTTATAATTTTGTCCAGTGAGCTGACCTATTTCTGGGGAAGCTTGATCATGTAAGGAGATGTTTAACTTAAAGCTGATCATTTGTGGTTGGTGGTCACTTTCCAGCCTGTTGCCCTAATTGTACCTTAAAACCATCTGGTATAGTAGTCATGATACTAAAGAGTAGTCTATGACTGCTTTGGATTTTGGCGAGTGCTGAGATGGAATGTCCGGAATGTCCGGAGTCATCCGGTCATTCAATACTCGTAAGCCATGGTGCTCCAGATTACTGACCACATGCTTCCCCATTCTATCAGATCGTTGTTTAAATACTTCAGTCACCGGAATATGCCAGATCACATCAAATATTTGATACCTAGGCATCACCTGAAATAGGTTCATATTAAAATCTCCAGACAAGAGAATCAAGGGAACTGGATTCATTGCACATTGAGTTGATAGGGGACTCAATATAATTTCAATAGTTTCTTTTTTTCTACTGCCGAGGGGAAGAATGTAAGCATTTATTGTCAACAGGGGGATCATGTTAACTGGGGAAAGGGACCAGACCTTAATCGCTTGCATATTCGGGTGCTCTTTTTCGACATCTCTAATTTTAATATTAAGATCCACTGTTACGTATAATGCCAATCCTCCTGCAGCACGTCCCATTGATTTTGTTTTAATGGCTGGTTTATTATAAAATAGGTATGCCGGAAGATCAATTTCCTGTTGTGCCTGTGTCTCTTGGAAGAGGACTATGTGATATCTTCTGATGAAGGTTAGGAAGTCCTGGTCATCTACCTTTGCTGACAATCACTCAATGTTCCATGAGCAGATATCAACATTGTTCTCTTTGTGGACAGCAAGCAGGCCTTTTTTTGTCAGGTACGTGGATATTTGTCTGTACCGGGATACAGAGCACCCAGGAGCCTACACCAATCCATTTTTTGGCATCCTTATTGCGGTTGACTACCTCGGGTGCTATGATGACATTAGATGATGAGACTGAACGACTCCTTGCCCCCTTTAGAATCGAACTTGACACCAATTAGCACTTATTCTTACCAGCTAGTGGGCTTTTCATAGGCTTTTGCCATCTTTTGAACTCTCCTTGGAGTCCCATACCACCCTCCTCTCCTTCCACCTTGAGGCGAATATCATAATCGTCAGGGTGTAGAAATGGGAATAGGCTTTCTCCTTTTCCCTCGTCATCTCTATACCCCATTTTTCAAATAGCTCCTTTTCTGCCCATACTTGGTCAGCTACAGCAGGTGTAGCCCACGTGGTCATTGTCAGTTCTTCACCTCCCCAGGTTGAAATGTTTACAAATGTGACGAAATGTATATTTGGAGACTTGATATGGTTTAACGCCAGTATTTCTTTGGTCATGCGTATGCCTGGGCTGTGAACTTCGCTCCGTTCGTGGAGTTTGCACAGTTTTCTGCACTCCGCACTCCGTGGAGCTCGTGGAGTGCAGAAAACTCCGCTTCGTGGTGAGCAGCAGAGTTTTTTCCCCGCTCACGATTGTAAACGGTAAGTTTGCGATCGAGGATAGTAAGTTTGAGAGCGTGAACTGCCACTCGGGTAGACTTTCTACCCTAGTGGCATGAATACCAGCACAAACTGCAGTTCGCACTGCACTCCGCCACTCACAGAACTGCGCAGAGTTTTTTTGTAACTTCGCAGAGTTCCGCATAGCAAAACTCCACAAACTATGCCCTGGCCTAGTCATGCGTATCATAGTCCCTCTATTTATTCAGTCAAAATGCCCCCTGGATTTATATTTCAGAAAGAATTTCACTTTACAGCGAATACCAGGCGGGCTAGGGCGAGTCGACCATTCTTGTTGGCCTTGCTGCTGAGTATTTTTAGCTTGCTCTGGTCCTGTAATATCTTGTGTAAGATTCTGTTTTTGCCTTTTTTCTTTTACGTCCTTGTTGGAGTGTAACTGTACCTTTGAAGTTTGTATTTTGGGTTCTTTTATAAACATATTCCATAATTCACTACCCATTGTTGTATTACTTTGCACTGAGTCAGCCAATATCTTTTGACCAAGGGAGTAGCTAGCATGGTAAATTCCTGATGTATCTGGCTCCTTGTTTCCCAAACGGGAGTCGGCTTACAGCCGTTGGGTCCAGTCCACTTGTCGGCCATTTTCCTTCAATGTTAGTTTTTCCTTTGTTCCGGTTATAGTAATTTTTACCTCATTGTCTTTAGTACCTTTCCCTACTACATGGTCTTTTTGCATTCTTTCTCGATACACCTCTGACTTAGCTACTTTTAGTTGAAATATTGACTCATTTTTTCCCGCACTAGCATGGGCTGGCACCTGTTGGTTGTTGTCCACTTGTCGGTCATTTTCCTTCATCGTTAATTGTTCTTTAGCTTGACTAAATGTCAGATTATCCTCCTCTCCTTCACTGACTTCCTCCACTACAGAGTCTTCATGCTTTCTTTCCTGGAGCACAACTGACTTAACAGTTTATGGTAGAAAAATTGAATACTCCTTTCTTTGGTATCCTGTACGGCTCTCCACAACTTTTTAGTAATGACTTTTCCTAAGTCTTTTACGCTGTCTCTTTGAAAGCTTTGATAGCTTAGCCGGTTCCCCGTGTGGGGCTCTTTTTGGTATTACCTGCCCCGCTGACCCTCTCCTTCCTAACAGTCGAAATACTGATTAGCTGAATGAGTGTTTTACCCTGGGGTCTGAGTTTGTGTCCAGGATACTTTGTGATGATAAGTCATCTTCCTCCCCCTGCTGTGAATTCTCCAAACTAGAAAAGCTGGTGGGAGTAGTTGCCAGGACAGGAACGGGGCTGGGTAGCCAAACTGGTCTTCAAATGGAGAAAGACAGTAAGGACAGGAACAAGCCCCTCCCCCACTTCCTATAACCTCAGCCAGATGGGAGTCCCTGTAGTTCAATTAGAAGAGGGGCTGGAAGAGGAGTGAAGGAAAAAGTTAGCCGCAACTGTGGGTTGGGTTAGCTAGACCTGAATCTCCAGGTGAGATTTTCTCAATTTTTATTTTTGTTGAGAAGTGCTTCCTGGAATAAAAATATGCCACACTTCCAAGGAAGTTGCAGTCCCGAACCTCCAAGAGGCAACTCTGAGCTTCTGGGCCCTTAGCTCAGGTTGTGGACCTTCAAAGACCCAAAGGAGACCTTCTGGATAAAGATCCAGAAGTTTGGAAACATTTGGCCAATTTTTGTCAAAAAGCTCCATAAGTTTACCGAGCCCGATGGCAGCAGTCAAGCCGGTGACGTCGAACCGCGACTCGGCCTGAAATTCAGGTTTGCCGTTATAAAAGCTCCAGAGCTCTTCAACAATGATGACGAGAACCAAGACCTTCAGAAGTCACCAAGGAATCACACTGAAGAAAGCCGCCATCATCATACTGCAACCCGGCTTGCTGAGGAAACTTGCTTGACATCAAGGGAAAAAGAACCAAAAAAGTGAGTACATGCGAAGGTAAAATTTTGAAACGGCTCCAACTAACCAACGTATCCGACACACACTCCAACGCAGTCAGCCCAAAACTTTGACTTGGCCCCGATTAAGTGAGACCAGATAGCCATGGTTGGCGCTTTTCACTTTTTGGCACTAGAAAGCACTTTTTTACATTTAATCTTTAAAGATTCACATCTCTGAAACATAATGTACTGATTATACATAACAGTATAAGCAGAACAGTGACAGGAGAATAACACTAACAGAAAGAATAACTCTCCAAGTATCGTATGTTCATACTTTCAGCTTGATGGAAAATTGCTTCCTGACAAGCTGTTCATTATCAATTCAACACTGGGTGTGAGCATTTCCACCCTGGATGACAAAGCCTGGGCTCGCCTTCTCATGTGCACTACAGGGCTGCTGGACTCTATGTTACACCCCTATTTAAAATACAATAAAATACAATATCCATGCAATCGACTAGCAATGGAGAGATAAGCAAGAAAATGGGCCATCTTTCCCCCATCTGGGTAATAAAACACAGCAGCGTTAATGAAGGTGCAGTGGGCCCATCGACTTTGGGATTCCAGTAACATGGGACCTGCTTCACTAATAGTTGCTATGCCTTAGTCACCATGTTTTGGGCAACTGGGAAAGATTAGTGAGGATAGGGAGAAGTAGGCGGTTAGGAGGGAGAAGTGGTCTGTTTATTAAGCTCTTTACCTACTCCTTACTTTTGAACCTGGGGACCTAGTTCGAACCTGGCCTCGACACAGTGCTTAATTTGTAAAATATTAAGTGCAGGTGCTCAAATTGTTTAAGGAGTCCACACCCACACACCCTGGCCCCACCCACTCACTCCACTGGCTCCACCCACTTCCTTTATTGGCTCCACCCACCCACATCCAGAACTAGTATAGCTGAACTTGCCATAACAAGGGTTAGAACCAAAAATCTCCAGGTTGAAAGGTCAGGAAATGAGCCATTTGCATGGCCATAATGATGCTTGACACAACAGTCTATACCCTGTACTGTGTACCTGTGGCTGAGGGTCAGTCACTAGATGTGTGTCATCGAAGCACAGATGGGCCAAGCTGTGGCACAGCAAGATCCTGAGGAGGTGCCAGTCACACACAGGGGTGTAAATCTGAAAACACCACACATCCACCCAGAGAGGTGGAAGACTAAGCACCATACACCCATGACATCTAACCTCCACATCCCTGGTCCACAGGAAGCCCATCAAGGCCCCATTAGCTCCTGAATACACAGGCTGTAAGGATCTGACTTGCAGAACCAGTGCAGGTGCCCAACAGTGGGTAGAGAGCCATGCAAAGACAGAGCTCCTGTCTGTAGTCCAGTGTTGGCAGCGAGTACACTGCGAACTGTCCGATTTCATCAGGAAGTTGAGGTTAAGGCATACTTTGAGAAACAAGAAACCATGGGAGACATTCCCCCTACGGGCAAGACAGGACTAAAATCCACCTTCATTCCACCACCTCACACCACCAGTTTAGATCCTGACCTTTGAACAGGCAGTGTTTAACGACATTGAGAAATATGAAGACAAAGGCAGATTTAAAAATCTAAGCACAGTAGAATTTAAAGCCCTACAAGACCAGCAAGCCAGCACTTCTATTGTGATCAAGCCAGTGAAAAAGGGCGGAGGGGTGGTCAAACAAGACAAGATGGCATACGACGAAGAATGCAGATGTCTGCTCAATGACAGAGTAAAAACGAAACCCTTTACTTCTGACCGCACGTAGGAACTGAAATCTCTGGTTGGGAACTTGGTGAATTGTGCCAAAGCCACTGGACACATTTCCAAACATGAATCGGATTTCCTAACTACGGGTGAAGGTACAATCCCGTATTTCTACACCTACCCAATACGCAAAAAAACAGAACTTCCCCCATGACGCCCCATTGTCTCGGGGATCGGATAACTGTTGGAGCCATTATCACGCTTCTGCGATTTTTTCCAAAAGCCACTAATACAACGCCCCCAACATATCTTAAGGACACTAAGAGTCTCTTGTCCCTATTACAAGACTTGACAGTGGATGAGGACTCTTCCATCCTGGTGTCCCTCGATATCAAAAGTTTGTACAGCAGTATCCATCAAGATGACACCATCAGGATGCTGAGCAAAGCACTGGCAGAGGCTGATTGGGACTATCAGACAGCCAGACAATTCATTATAGAGTATGCTACCTTTACACTTAAGAGGAACTATTTGGAATATGAGGGAGACCTATTCCTTCAAATCACAGAAACTTCAATGGGCAGCACCTTTGCCCCGAGTGTAGCCGGCTTGTACATGTATGACTTTGAGCAGAAATACATTCTTGACAAAGGCAATCCGTTCAGGTCATATATCTCTTTCTGGAAAAGATATATTGACGATATCCTTGTCATTGGGCACGGACTGGAAAGCACCATATCTGAATTTCTACAATGGATTAACAACTGTGATGTCAAGGAGGAGCTTGGTGGGCATCCGTGATGGCCGCGTGAGCACAGCGCTCTCCGGACCCCCGCCACTCCCGGCTTGATATCCTGAACTTATCCTGATTTCTTACAAGGGTTAATGTAGAGGAACCTGAGCTGATCCTAATATTGTTTTTGGATTTCGAATTGGACCAGGGGCACCAAAGCTACGTCGACGCAAACTTTCGGGGCCCGCCTTGCTGGCGCGCCCGGGTCTTGGCGAGGCTCTGTGGCCGTGTCTGAGTTGAACAACAGCGGCAGGGGGACTCGACCCATGGGCCCCCCTCCTAACTTTCGGTTTCGATTCTAACTCAGGCTACGTCTTCCAACGGAGGTGTCTGGCCGGTGCTGAGTCCAGCGGCGCGAGGCTACAGTTGCACCCTTTGCCTGCTTCGTATCCTTCTGGGCCGGTTCACACCTCGATTTGCCCTTGCTGCTGACTTTTTTGGCTACGGTGCCCTGTCTTCCTGCGGCCATTTTCACAGGTCGCGTGGGTCCTTTGGGGACGCGGTCTCCGCTATGACTGGCAGAGGGGACCAAGAGAGGCGAAAGACTAAGACGCCCCTTCGCGGGGGCCCGGTCCAGTCTAATGTCATGGACCGGTACACACAATCGAAGGTGTCCCCCGGTGCCGCCTTGCCCGGCCCGAGTGCGGTGGGGCACCCTTTGGAGGCTTCGGCGGAACCGTCCCTGCAGGACATCATGGGCGCCATCTCTGGCATGAGAGAAACCATCGGCCAACAATATGAAGCTCTGGCCCACAAAATCGATACTGTGGCTATCGATGTGAATTTGATTCGGGCCGACTTATCTAAAACCAATGAGAAGGTGAAGTCATTGGACCTCAAGTCATCGAGCCTCACGGCCGACGTCTCGGAGATACAGACGGAGATCGGCAACCTCAGAAAGGTGAACGATTTCATGACTCAGCGCCTGGAGGATTTTGAAAACAGGGCACGGCGTTGTAACGTGCGTGTGATCGGTGTTCCGGAAAATCCTGATCCGCATTCTGTTGATCTCCTGGTTGAGGACTTGATACTAAACTACCTTTCTCCATCCGGATTGAGCAAATTCTTTGCGGTGGAACGTGCCCATCGTGTTCCGGGTGGCCAGGGCAAGCCGGGCGCCCCGCCGAGGCCCATTGTCGCAAAACTTTTTCATTATAGGGACCGAGACGCTATCCTGCAAGCCTCGAGAGTTAAGGGCCCGGTGGCCTTCGAAAATGCCACGGTAAACTTCTACCCGGACTTCTCACAGCTTGTGCAGAGACAGCGAATGGGCTTCCGTGGAGCTAAGAAGCGTCTTCGAGACCTGGGTCTGAGATACGCCATGCTTTTTCCTACCAGGTTACGAGTGGAGTACAATGAACGGACCCTTTTCTTTGATCGACCTGACTCGGTGAATGACTGGCTGGACTCTCTGCCGGACCGGCATAATTTGACTGATCCCACCGAGCACCCGGGTGGTGCCGAGGGTGGCGTGGAGAGCTGAACTCGTTATCTGGGCCCCTGTTTCCGTATCATGTTAGCTCTTCCTGGGATCTGTACTTGAGCGCATGCTTTTTCTATGTTTTCTCTTCTCCCTTTCTTTCTGTCGGGGTGGCGGGTGGGACAGAGCCTTTTCCTCCTCCGGGGTCTTTTTGTAGAACGGGGTTTTTTGGGCGACAGGCACACTGCATGTTGGGGTGGCTTCTTTGTCTACTGCAGGGTGGGGGGTGTTTTCTTGGGTGTTGGGGGGTGGATTGTTGGGGAGTTTGTAGTTTGTGTTTTGTTCTTTCAAGGCGATTCTATTTTGATAATTGTACTTTCAGTGTCATGCTCATTGGGGGAGGGTTCCTGCATTACTTCGTGGGATGGGGGGTAGCGGGTTGAGGTTTATTTCATGGAATGTCAATGGCCTAGGGGATCGCATAAAGCAGGGGGTGGTGTTGCGATACCTGCGACGTTTGTCTCCCGATGTTGTCTTTCTGCAGGAGACGCACCTAGTGGGTAATACTTGTCACGCGATGAATAGGTGGGGCTATCGTCTTGTTGCGCACTCAGGGTTTACAACGGGTTCCAGGGGGGTGGGCATCCTGGTCCGGGCTTCCCTTCCCCTTGCGATTGATGATGTGATCCTTGATGATCGGGGGCGCTATGCCGTCCTCGCGGGAAGATATGAGGGCAGAACCCTTTCCCTGTTTACCGTCTATGTGCCCCCCGGCTTACAGACCTCTACCTTCTCTGATTTGGGCCGAGTTCTGTTGGGCCTTCCTGATGGTGCTCTCTTTATGGCTGGTGACTTTAATTCTGTTCTCTCTGGTCTGAGTGATCGTTTCCCCCCTAGGGATACTCCTTCGACCCAATTATGGCTGGGTGGCTTTTTGGATACTTTTGGTTTGGTGGACTGCTGGAGACTCATGCACCCCACTCAACTTCAATATACTTTCCACTCTGGGGCCCATGGGAGTTTGTCTAGACTAGATTACTTCCTCATGCCGGCTGAACAGTCATCGGCTGTCCGCGAAATTAGGCACCTCCCCCGGGGCATCTCGGACCATTCTCCGCTCTGGCTCTGGTTTGATGTGGGGGTGGAGGCGGCTGGCCGGGTGGCTCCTATCAACCCTTGGTACCTGACTTCCCCTGAGACCCATGGTCAATTGGTTAAGTCCTTGGACAACTACTTTCTGGAGAACGAGGGGTCTGTCTCTTCTGCGGTGTCCCTATGGGAGGCTTTTAAGACTGTGATTCGTGGGCAGGCCCTGTCTCTTATTGCTGAAACCAAAAAAGCAAGGAATCGGGAGGTGGTGGAGCTTGAGATGGAAATACTTGAGATGGAGGCCGACCTGGAATCAAGTGTCACTCGTGACAAACTCCATGCCCTGGGTCTGAAGCAATTGGCCTATAAGTCTCTGGTCACTGATGCGGCCAAAATGATGTTTAGAGAGCAACAGGGTCGTCTGTATGATGTTGGAGACAAAGCGGGGAAATTGCTTGCCTGGTTGGACAAGAGGGAGAGGGCGGATCGAGTGGTGCCTGTGATTCAAACTTTGAATGGTGTGAGAGTGACGGACCCGGTTGAAATAGTGGAATGTTTTGCGGACTATTTTCGTGCGGTTTACTCCCCAGTGTCGGAAAGGGATGAGGACGACTCTCGCCTCTTGCTGCGCGACATAGCTTTGCCATGTCTCTCTGATTTGGAGCGGTCCTTTATGGAGGCCCCGTTCTCTACGGACGAAATTGCGACTGCAATTCGTTCTCTCCGTTCGGGCAAGGCTTTGGGCCCGAACGGTTTGCCGATTGAGTTATACAAACTGCGTCCTGATAAGATTGCGCCCTATCTTCGAACAATGTTTTCGGAGTCCCGGGAGCGGGGTGTCCTCCCTTATGACCAGCGCCTGGCTACGATTGTGGTGATTCCTAAAGATGGTAAGCCCCGGGATCTTTGTTCGTCTTATAGACCCATCTCCCTGTTAAATGTCGAGCCTAAGGTTCTTGCCAAGCTCTTGGCTACTCGCCTCCTCACGGTCATTAGTGACTTGATACATCCGGACCAATCCGGACTTATCCCGCACCGTAACACAGCCCTTAATCTACGTCACCTTCATGGAGCCATCGCGAGGGCGGGGCTACTGACGGAGCCGGCCATTTTGGCCTCGTTGGACGCCTCGATGGCTTTCGACACGATAGAGTGGCCCTACCTTTGGGCGGCTCTTGAGAAGTTTGGTTTTGGCCCGGGGTTCATCGGATGGGTGAAGCTACTGTATACCGACCCCCTGGCACAGGTCGTGGTTAATGGTGGAGTGTCGGCTCCCTTTCCCCTGGGAAGGGGGACCAGACAGGGGTGCCCCTTGTCTCCGCTACTTTTTGCTCTCGCATTAGAACCGCTAGCTGCGTGGATTCGCTGGGAGCCTTCCCTCAAGGGTATACGTTGGTCCCCAGAATTTGAGGACCGTGTTTCGCTTTACGCGGATGACATTCTTCTTTATCTTACTTCCCCGCGTAAATCTTTGGATGTCTTATTTGACGTTCTCGCCTCGTTTGGTAAGAATTCTGGTTTGATTATAAACTGGGCTAAATCCTGTGTCTATGTTATTTCAGGTGACCTGCCCCCACTGCCGAATAGATTTCCCATCCAGGTTGTTCAGTCCGGTTTCAAATATTTGTTTTTTTTTATTACATTGGATTCGTCGCTCCGGTTTGAACGTAATCTTCTTCCCCCGCTTCATAGATTGCGGTTGGACGTGGCTCGCTGGCGTAAATTACCCTTGTCGCCGCTGGGCAGGGCTGCCCTTTTCAAGATGATGTCCTTACCGAGATTCCTTTATGCACTCCAGAATTCCTATGATGATATCCCCGCTACTTATTTCCGAGAGGTCGAGAGTCTACAAAGGCAACTGATCTGGGACGGGCGCCCACGTATCGCACTTGCGAAGCTCACCCTCCCTTGGTATGACGGGGGCATAGCACTTCCTGATATCAAGAGATATTATTGGGCTACGCAATTGTCTGCCATTAACCACTCGATGTACTCCCCGGGTCCGGATCCGGCCTTTGCAATGGACAGACTCCAACTGCCGGGTGGTAACTTTAATAGAGCGCTTTACTCTAGATCGGCTAGGCTCCACCTTACGGGACCTACTAGGATTGCGGTTAGTGTGTGGCGCGCGGCGAATGTCAGCTTGGGGTGGGATGAACGAGTGACGCTGGCAACTCCGCTTTTTGCATCTGAGCATCTGGGATGTCTTTGGACGACGAAAGGGTTTGACCGTTGGGACATGATTGGAATCTGTAGAGTGGGTGACGTATGGGCGAATGGGGCGGTGAAGTCCTTCGAGGCCCTTCGAAATGATTATGACCTGAGCGATAGGGAATTTTTTAGATATTTGCAGGTCCGTCATGCCCTCACTTCTGTTCTGACTTCCGGCGCCTCCATCCCTGTATCCTCCCCCCTCGAGGATCGTATCCTTGATGGCTATCTCCCTGATAGCACTATCTCCTTGATTTATAAGAAGCTGATCCACAATCGCGCTGACTTGCTCGTTCGGCTCAGAGAAGCGTGGGTCGGCGACGGGCTGGAATTAGATGAAGAGGATTGGCAATCGGCATTATCTTCTCCGAAAGAGGTTGCCATTCCAGCCCGTCTCCGTCTGGTTCAACTCAAGATCCTCCACCGGGTGTATGTTACTGGTCCTCGTTTGGTTGCGATGGGTTTTTCCCCGGATGGCCTATGCAAGCGTGGATGTGGGATGAGTGCTACGTTCCTTCACATTCTTTGGGAGTGTCCGAAGGTGGCTGCCTATTGGACTGCGGTGCTTGCGGTGATGGCTGACGTGACTGGAATTGCACTGGTGCCGGAGGCCCGGAGATGCTTGTTGAACGTGTGGCAACCTACCGACTGTTCGGTGGCCCAAACTAGATGGGCGACCCTGGGGTATATGGTTGCGAAGCGGGACATAGCGCAACTTTGGGGCTTTCACAGGCCCCCCACTGTCTCTGTGTGGGAAGAAAACATGGACTGGTCTATGTTCCGCGAAAAGACCATCTACACAGCTAGGGGCAGACCTAGGGCATGGACGAAGATCTGGTGTCAATGGAACGCCTATCGCGGAGATATTTGTGCTCCCCCCCAGGTGGAGGCCCCTGATGTTCCCTTATCACCCTAGGTTGATGTTCCTGAAATTTCATGTACTGCTCCTTGGCTTGATTGACCTCCCCGCTGTCCCCCCGCCTTAACTTGTCCTACTGATTATGACTTTGTATTCCTGATTAGTGGGTTTCCCTCCCCTCCAGGGCTGACTCGCAGTGTATTACTCCTCCGCCTTGTTTTTATGTTTATCATTTTGGTGTGCTTTAACATAAAAATTGTCGTATCCTGTTCCATACTGTGGGCAACATTTTGTGTCCAGATTGTGCCTGACCGCCGGAGTGGCGACCACTGTTTTATACCACATTATGCTTCGATCTTAGCGGCCAGCCCGTGCGGTTGTGGGCCCATCTCTGTACAATTGATTTTGTTGCTCAATAAAAGTTTTTAACCAAAAAAAAAAAAAAAAAAAAAAAAAAACAACTGTGATGTCAACCTTTAATTCACTCATACTTATGACAAGAAAGAAATGGTTTCCTGGATGGGACCATCTCCAATGTAAATGAGACACTATTCACAAAAACATACTACAACCCTACTGCCAAAAACAACCTCTTAGAGTTCTCCAGTTTCCACCCCAGGACACTGAGAGAAAACTTGTCATATGGCAGTACCTCTAAATTAGGAGGAACTGGAGTAGACTGGACGACTACCGTATTCAATCAGCTGAGTTGTCAAAAAATTGAGAAGTCTTGGATAACCTGACAATATCCTGAAGAAGAGCCAGAAAAGAGTGCGAAATCAGCCCAGGGAAATCTTCCTAGAGGATAATCCCAGACCTACAGATGAAATTCCCCTGACCTGTGTGACAACATACAGCACTGCATCTAACACTATTACGAAATCCATCAACAAACATTGGCGGATATTACAGACCAACAACAGAAATTGAGAAAAGCCCATTTTCCCCTTCAAACAGGCCAGGAGCCTTAGAGACTGCTTAGTATACACATGTCTGAGAAAATTAGAAGGCAATCCCAACCCGTCAGTTCTCAATGCCTGGGGCCTACCTAGCATCACAGGGCATTTCCCTTGTGGGAACTGTAGTGTCTGCCATTTAATCACCCTGACCAAGGATTTGAATCTTGAGCCTAACAAAATCTGGACACATAGATCCCACACAAACTGTAATTCCATCAACGTGGTTTACTTGATCACGTGCCCATGTGGCCTCAGATATTTGGGGATTACCAGCAGGAAAGTGAAACGACGCATTTGCGAGCACCGGAGTAACATCTGGTGCATTTAGAGCACTACCAAAATGACTGAACACTTCCTGCAACTGAACCATACCACTAATGACTTGAAATGGACTGTCATTGAGCAGATCAAAGTAAGTGAGAACACCCAAAGTCTTCTGTTTGAAAAGGAACAGCATTGGATTTATCGCCTCTCCACGCATTAACAGGGTCTGAATTATAACGTTCCATGGGGGTCAGTCCTCAAGAAATAGTGATGGTATTTTCATGATTCAAAGACACCTTTCTAGGTAGCACCTATCTTCTACTGGGTTGCTGTCACTATATGGGGTACCTATTGTAACTCAATGAGAGGATTATAACCTGCACACCGCAAGAATAAACTTTAATCATATTTAAGCAATAGTTCTCCTAATTGGCGCCACCCTGTTGCCCTGACAAGCTCCTGTCAATTAAATGAATCAAAATAACATGAGAACAGGAACTTTCTACTTCAACATGCCTTAATCAATTGCATCATCTGTTGCATCCTTGGAAATTGCCTTTGAGGAGGATAGGTTGGAATCCTACAATGTTAAGGAATTCAAATCAGATGCCTCACTAGGAAGGAGGAGCTACAAAAGGCGCTGAGGGCCTGGGTAGCATGCCAGTGGGCAATTTGGTGATCTTGGTGGAGAGGAGGAGTAGCCTGTTCCTAGGGTGGATGTCCTTTTGGGAGGGGGGAACCCTCCAGGGTAGGAAGCAGTCACTTGTCCCCAGAGGAGCTGGAGGACAGGTGGGAAGCAAGGAAGTTTGAGTTGGAAAAGCTCCAGATGGAGAGGGAAATAGAAGACAAAAGAACGGCCATGGAGGAAAGGAAGATGATCTTGGATCATGACCTTAAAATAAGAGAACTGGAGCCGGATTGGGAAGCCAGTAGGACTTTGGCAGCAAATATTTAGGGTCCAGCACTGAGAGTGAGGTACACACACACACACACAGATTTGGAGCCCTGCTTCAAGGAGGGGGTTGACATACACCAGGTGGTTCAAGATTGTGAGGTTGCTCCAGTGGTACAAAGTGTCCACGAGGTGGATTGGGGAACTGGCACAGGAGATCATATTCCTGGTAGTGGGAGGGACACTCTACTAACTCTAGGTGAGAGGTGCAGGGGGAGGTGTTCCCCCATGATAGAAGTCCTGGTAAGTGAGTATGGAGACCAGCCAGAAGAGCATGGGTGGAGAGACTGCAACAGTCAGATACTGTCTCACCAGTCTTGTGAGAATGATGTGGGGTACTTGTCTGAGGGACTAGATGGATGGGTGAAGGGTAGTTTGGTTAACACCTGTATGGTGCTGTGTGATTCAATTGTTGGAGAGCATATTTTAAATCCCTGTTTTCAAGAGCTGTGCCAACACCAAGTAGATTGTGAGTTCTCTGACCCCAGGGAGCTTGCACTGGAGACAGACCTTTTGGTGGATTCTAGAGGGTCTGGAGAAGCATCTGGGGGTGACCTGGAATGAAGTGGCTTAGGTAAGGGTGGTGGGAAAGGTTCATGGTAGCCCAGATAGGTCCTGTTGTCGTGGGAATGGTGTAGGGACTCACGTCCTGTCTCTGCGGAGAAGGAGTGGGAAGGGGCTGCGGCCCGAGGTGCCTGAAACTCGGTCCCAGAGTCTGGTTAGTTCCATGAGGGGACACCATGTAAGGAGCCTGAGCTGTACTTCCAGGCCACCCATTAAGTGGGATCCCCTAGTGTCTGGGGAACTGGGGGGCTGCTGTAACAAGCATCCCACCGGTTCTGGTGTCAGGCAACACCGCTTCAGTTGGGAGGCTGCAGAAGTCCAGGTGGAGGGGTGAGACGGGGATGCGGTCCCTGCCTGACCTGGAGGTAAGGACAACTGTAAGCAGTATACTGACCGGGTTGTCTTCTTGGGGTACCACTCCAGGTGGGAGGGTGCAGAACTCTGGAAGGGGGTGCAGAGGGTGGGGGTCCTCGCCTCTGATCCCAGTTCAACCTGAGGGTTTAGACCCTAGGTTGGTAGACCAGTTGCTGAAGAGAGGGCCTGAACTGGTCGTCGAATTGGGCAGGACACCTGCCACAGGTGCCCTGACAGTTCTGGAAGGACAAGTGGGTCAGGGGTTGCCAGCTCTGAGGTCAGAGCACCCCAGGACTGACCCTGGTGAGGCCACTTCTGGCCTGCGGGGTCTTCATGCTCTGTCGGGTAGACAGGAGGCTTGAGACCTGTGCCAGGCAGACTGTGGCACAACTCATGAGGAGTGTGTTTCTTTTGGGGGGGTTGATGTACTCCCCCGGAAGTCCTGGAATGCCAGGCACAGGTCCAGCCTTAGGGTACAGACCCTGGGTTGGAGGGCCAGGTTCAAGGTGTCCCCCTGACCTGGAGGGAGGGGTTACTGCTAACAGCCCCCCTACTAGTTTGTCTTCTGGGGGTGCCGCTCCAGATGGGAGGGTACAAAGCCCCAGGGAGGGGGACCGGGTGTGGGAGAGTCCACCCCAGTCTCTTGTTCAGCCCAATGGTACAGACCCTGGGCTGGTATACCAGTTGCAGGATAGCACCCCTGAACTGGTGGGCAAATTGTGCAGAACACCTGCCACAGGTGGCCTGATAATTCTGGAAGGGGGTAGCACTCCAGGTGGGAGGGTACAGAGCCCCAGGGAGGAGGACAGGGTGTGGGAGATCCCACCCCAGTCTCCTGTCAAGCCACAGGGTACAGACCCTGGGCTGGTGGGAGAGTGCCAGGATGTCCTCCCTGACCTGACAAGAGGGAGAGTAGACAAAGGATGTCAGGTACCTATGGCTACTGCCCCCCACTCTCTGATGCCACAGAGGTTAGAGAGCCCTGAGAGGCATAAGGCCTGGGTCTCCCCACTGACAACTGTTTGTAGCCACTGTGGCTTGCTGTCCTGGTGGACAGGGTTGCCCCAGGGAAGGGGACAGGAGTCACACCCTGGGGGTGGACTAGACCACACCCCTGTGTTGGCCATGTGGGTACTGTCGGCCTGTTGGGACACATCTGTGAGCAAAGGAAGTTTCGACACTGCACAGATGGTGTTCATAGGTGAGGAAAAGGGTTTCCAATGGGTCAGCTTGGTGGGCCATGAGAGTATGGAGAGAGGGATCCAACTAGGTTCAGGAAGGTATAGAATGGGAATGCTGTTGCAGGCCAAGTTCCATGTTCCATCGCCCCAAGCAGGGAAGTCCATCAAGGTATGGATTGGTCTACCCTGGCTTTAGGCTGGAAGGGGGTTGTGTTGGAAATGACCCTTTTTGTAGGGTTATCCCCAAACGTTTTGCTTTTTCCTCCTATTTTTTCCTGACCTGTGTGTGTTGGTTTTAGGACTCTGGGCACGTTACCACTGCTAATCAGTGCTAAAGTGCATATGCTCTCTGTGTAAACTGTGTTATGGATTGGTATTTCCATGATTGGCTTATTTGATTCATGTGTCAGTCCCTAGTAAAGTGCACTGCGAGTGCGAGGGCCTATAAAGTGTAACTCTGGCCTGCCATTGCAGAGCCTGTGTGCAGCCTGGGGCTGCCATGTCAACTTGGCAAGTGCACACACTTGAAAGTCCCTAAACTTTCCCTTTTCTACATGTGAGTCGACCCTAAGGTAGGCCCAAGGTACCCCCATGGGCATGGTGCATTGTATGTGAAAGGTAGGACATGTCCTGGTGTGTGGCATGTCCTGATAGTGAATTACAGCTTACTTCATTTTTCACTATTGCAAGGCTACCTGTTCCCCATAGGCCAGAGTGGGCAGTTTTATTATAACATCCTATAATCTTAACTGACTCAGGGAACATGATAGAAATTTGAGTTTAGTATGCCTGAACTCAGAATGATAAAATGCATCTTTTAGTGAAGTTGGTTTTAACATTCTGTGTTTGAAAATACAACTTTTAGAAAGTGGGTATTTTCTGGCCTAACCATCCAGCCTGCCTCTGCTAACTTGTGTATTAGCTGTCAGGTTTGTGAGTGACAGGGGCTGGGGGAGACTCCAGGAAACAGGGTGAGTCAGCAGGGCAGAGTAGACACTCTACACGTAGATGGGTGGGAGGAGTTGCACCTGGGTCTGAATAGGGCTGGGCTCACCTTCCATAATGCTGGTTCCACCTCATGTGGTGCGTCTGATGACCCTGGCCCACACTGACAAAGGAAGAAGGTGCACACTGGCAGAATGCACCCAGAACTGGATTGAACTAGGTCCAGGCCTCTCTGCCTTCAGAGGACAAAGGATTTGCTGGTATAAATATTGGGACCCAGACAGTGGAGCTTTAGATTACTTCTGAACTAAGAAATCTGCCAGGAAGAAGGAATGGGAAAGCTGGAGGAGGAGTACTGCCCCTATGCTGCGTGTGGAGGGGTTGGCCTGCAGTGGTTGCTTCTGTCTTGGGTAGGGAAAGGAATGGACTGTGCTTTCATCATCCTGCTGTTAGAGTTTTCTCCAAGGGCTTGAAGTAGAGCTTGCCTCCTGTTGGAAGTCTCAGGGATAGAAAAGATTTCAGAGAACTCGCTGGAATCAAGGAACCTGCCAAGAAGAAGAGCTGGAAGATCTGCCAGGAGGAGTACTGCCCCTTTGCTGTGTTGTTGCTTTGTAGGGTTGGCCTGCAGCTGCTGCTTCTGCCTTGGGCAGTGAAAGGACTGGACTGAACTTTCTCTACGTGTGCTGAGTATCTCCAAGGGCTTCAGGTAGAGCTTGCCCCCTGTTCAAGAAGTCTCAGGAACAGCAAAGACTTTAAGCTCGACGCCGTCTACTACAACGCTGCTGACGCCATGTCCTGAAGGCACCGCAGAGAGCAGCGCCGCAATGCCGCACCACAACCCTGGTCTCACCGGCGACGCCTGCAGATGCCACCACGGTTCCGCTGCACGCACCGCGATCTGTGGGGAACCGCACTCCGCACCACCATGCTTCACGACGACGGCGTGGTATCCCCGACAACGCCGCTCCATGCCGGGCTCGATGCCACTGCTTGCACCGTGGTTTGAGGGCACCGCTCGTAAAGTTACACGACACACCGCCCTCATCCCGCACCACAGCCTTGGCCTACCGACGCCAGTGCCATCGACTCCAGTTGTCAGTCTATGACAGCGCTTCAGTAACAGCTACGCCACTGCTGCACCGTGACCTGCCAGCACGGTGATGAGCATCGCCTTCATCTCACACCGCGACCCGGGTCTCACCGATGACGCCATCGGACTCTGCCCCCGAGCCGCTGCTCGCACCGTGGCCTGAGGGCACTGCACACCGCACCGCTGCACTTTGTACTGCAGCACTTGATGCCTGCCGATGCCAGCGCTCCTGATTCCATAAGAGAGGAGATCGACCTGCAACGACTGTGACAACGAGAGGTCATCGACGTCCTGCATCTCTGAAAGGTACAGTTTGCGGGTCTTCCCGACACCGTAGTTGACCCGCAACATTGCGGTCAGCCAGAACTGTTTGGATGTATTTGTTCATGACGCCGTTATAGCCCTGGACCAAGCTATCGACATCAAGGAACTGTTTTTCAAGAACACTTTGATAACTGAAGACTTTTAAAGAACTGTACTGTGGATTTTTATTGTATTTGGTCTTGTTTTAAGTATATAAAAATGTTGGCTATTTTTCTAAACTGGTGTGGTGTCCTTTTGTAGTGCTTACATTGTATTACTGTTGGTTATGTGCAAATGCTTTACACACTGCCTCTAAGATAAGGCTCGTGTCAAGCTACCAAGGGGGTGAGCAGGGGTTATTTTAGGAGTGTAACTCCCTTATCCTGACTAGAGTGGTGGTTTCTGCCTGGCTTTGGTGCAAATCTTAGCAACCAGAAATCTCATTTCTAACAGTAACAAAATGAAATTCTAAATTAGGAGACAAAATGTATAGTATCACATTATTTCTTTCTGCAGACTTGTCAGAGATAGTCGCTTGTCCCACAGGCTAAAAGTACATTTTTCATAAAGAGATCGGGTTGGATTTATTCAAGCTCATCATGTGAGAAAATCAATGAAAGGACCGGAAGCAAAGTGTAATGAAAATAAATATGCATAGTGGCTTAAGACCCATACCAAGTCGACATGTGTATTGTGGAAATAAAGCATCACCTTATAACCCAAAGTCTTCTACAAGTGCAAAAGGTCACCTAATTCCTAACCTAGCCAGGTATGAAAAAAAGGACAAATATGCAAAATGCTACAAAATGAGAAAAAGACACGTAAGAAGCGGCCACTGACGTGGACTTATTACCATACATTATATATCACAATCCAATGCTGCTTAAGTACTAATAGAGTGTCACTCACATGAAGAATTGATTGTTATTGCCAAATTTCCTATTTGTATTCACGTCAGTCAATGTGTTATGTTGATAACACAGATTCAATGACCGTGCTAGTCCCACATACTCTATGAGTAGAAGAGTTGAAATATCCATTTATTACCCACACTAATATATTGTTATATATCACAATCCAATGCTGCTTAAGTACTAAAAGAGTATCACTCACATGAAGAATTGACTGTAATTGCCAAATTTCCTAGTTGTATACACGTCAGTCAATGCGTTAGGTTGATAACACAGATTCAATCACTGCGCCAGTCCCACCGACTCTACAACTAGAAGAGTTGAAATATCCATTTACTACCCACACTAATATCTTTAAACTCCATATTAGTGTTCAGGAAACGAAAATGCCTCCTATTATCGCTTCAGCCTTAGTCGAATGCCATCCTCGATGCACAAACCAAACTCTATCTGCGTGCCCTTCTTGCCTCCTTCTTGTTTGTAGTCTACTCTCTCACTTTTTATGACGCGGTCCTTTTAACGCAAAAATGGCGCGAGGCTTGAATTCGCCTGGGTATGGTAGATATAAAAGACAGACTCGCTAAGTCGGTCGATGAGCCAAGAACGCTTTAATGTATTTTAGGAAAATGAATCCCCAACTTACAAACATTAGTTGAGAACTCCAAATGATTGAATACAATTTAAATTTTAATTAAAAAGAATGTGCTTAAAAGTAAATATGAAAGTGAGAATCTGTGAAAAAATTACGGATAGAGTCCTCGAACCCTACAGGAAATGAGAATGCGTGTACCTGCATCTAACACTGTGAGCTACTTGTATCTCCCTGTTGTCATGCCGGTATAATCAATATACATCGATATGACTATTGTTTATGTATAGATGCTTCATGTCAGTCTAAAAAAATCATACTTCAAGTGCTGTGAGCAATGTACGCCAGTGGAAGATGTGAAGAAGAGCTCTACTGGTATATCTCTAGAGTTATAGCAGTGTATTTAGAAAACATGTGTGAAGCTTGAAAACACCCAAGGTACATGTTAATAATCAACAAAACAATGCATATACAAAATACACGTAAATCATCAGCATAGTTTACAAAAAACAAGCCATTTCTAACTTATTGTTTAAACCATAAGGTATAAGAGTGTTAAGAGTGCGTATCCAGTATGTTTCTCTTTGCGCCAAATGCTTATGAGTGTCAATATGAGGTGTCACTGCTATTTAATTTTATCGTTAAATGTAGATTATTTAGACGGACTAGTTCTTTTTTTGTTTGTTGGATCAAGGGTTCCACATTATTACTAACTATACTATCCACCTTCGCCGATATATTGTCTGTAACTATAACATCCCTCATCTTGATCTGGTCATTAAGAATAACCTGTGTTTTACTTTGATTTATTTTATAGCCAGAGACTGCTCCGAAGATCAGTGCCTCCTCTTCTATCGCATCAATTGCGGAAATAGGATCACTAGTGACTAAAGCGATATCATCAGCGTAGGCTAGTGTTTTGGTCTCATATTCTCGTGCCCATATTGGTGGAATTAGTATATTTTTATCTAGCCTACGGATGAACAGGTCGATCTAAAGTGCAAATAGGAGAGGAGAACACGGGCAGCCCTGCCTTGTCCCCCTTTTAATAGTTATTTTATTTGATACTACCCCATTTATTGATATACTAGCTATTGGATCCACATATAGCATTTGTATTGCTTTAATAAATCTCTGATTAATCCCACTATATGCCTTTGTGGCCCACAGGTAGTCCCAGTGACCCTATCAAAAGCTTTTTTGGAACCGAGGAATATAAGCGCCATAGGGTCTCTTGTCACCTCGGTAAAATCAAAAAGGGAGATTACCCTTTGGACGTCATCGATTGTAGATCTCCCAGGGATAAACCCGTGCTGGCGTCCGGATACGATCTTATGGATAATCGGTGCCAATCGATTTGCTAATAGTTTAGAGCAAATTTTGGAATCTCCATTTATCAATGTAATGGGTCGATAGGACCCGGGTTCTAGAGGATCTTTATTTTTTTGGGGAAAAACTACAATTTTGGCAGACAACCATGAGGCTGGTGGCCTTCCTCCCTGAAAGATATGGATAAACAATTCTGCATTATTTCTTTTAGTTGTGCTGAAAATTTTACATAAAACTCCATTGGGATTCCATCCGTGAAAAGCGCCTTTCCCTGCAACGAGATTATTCATGGATAAAAGAATTTCCTCCCAAAATGGAGTACTATCTAAGCTTTCTTGATCCGTTTTCTCGAATCGCACTGGGGTATTTAAATGTAAGTAGACCTCAGGTCTGTCCTGGTGATTCTCTGCTGCATCATAGAGATTCTGACAAAATCTTTGAAATACAGTTCTAATTTTAAAGGACTCTGTCTTCTTGAGGCCAGACTATAGATCCTTAATCTCTTTGACTAAATTAGCTGAATAATCTTCTCTAGTGTGTACTGCCAGCTGGTAGCCCACCTGTTCACTCCATTCATACATTTTTTCTTTCTGAGTTGTTGCTTTTGCCACTGCCTTTTCCGTTATGATTTCAATTATCTGTTTTTTGGCCACCGCCACCCGACTTAGTTAGTTACTGGGTACACGCCCCTCCCAAACGGCAATAATTAGCTCACTCTCGGCCCTGCCCAAGTTGTACTGGAGTGTAGCCATCTGTGATTAGCCTCTTTGTTAGCTAGCACTCAGGGAAAATTGCAATGTCTCTCCTCTAATACCAGCCTTTAGGGCATCCCAAAACCCATCTTTAGCGGCACTACCAAGATTATCCTCTACAAAGCCCGGAATCCATATAATCATATGCTGATAGAATTTCTTATTCCCCAATAATGCTCTTTCAAATGTCCATATCTTATGCTTGCATTTATTTAACCCACACTCCAGACTTAATACTAGGGAATTATGGTCCGACAAAATTCTTGGTATTTTTTCTATTATGCTAGCAGACCTCAGGGAACTGGACATGAGTATATAGTCCAACCGTGCATGTCGGGCATGTGGGAATAAATAAAACGTGAATCCCTGGTCCCCAAAATGCCAAAGTTGCCAACCATCAATTAACCCATGTAACACGCACATATTTTTCAGAGCCTGGAAAACTTTCGGTTTTCGCCCTAGATATTTAAAACCTGGATCTGAAAGCCACTCCTCTGGTAGATGTACATTAAGATCCCCACAAACAATCAGTGGGAGCGGCCAGTGAGAGAGTTTGTTAGCCATGCTCAATAGCACATCCGGGTCATTGCTAACATTACTATATATAGTACAAATAGTCATTTTACTATGTTCAGAATCGTAATCACAGTCTGTGATAGCCCAGCACCCAAATTTGTCAGCTAGTGTGTGTGTAAATTGAACATCTCCCCATTTTGCCAGAATAGCCACACCTCTTGCCCTCACCCCTTGTGTTCAAGTGGTAATCAATCGATACCCTAGTGTTTTCAACAAAAATTGTTGCGACCCCTCCACATATGTCTCTTGAAGACATATGATGTTAGCCCCAATCATTTGTAGTCTCACTGCAACTCTCTGTCTTTTCTTATTGTCGTTAAGGCCACAGATATTAACAGTCACAATTTTCAACTTAGCCATGACGCCATTTGTTCACCGGAACCATACTCAACAAAAGCAGTAACCCCCATTTTGAACCATACTGGCCCTATGTTAATATTTTTATTCTTAAATGAACAGCTCCTCCCTGCACCCATCACGTACTCCTTGTGTCTAATAATTCACCTGACCTCCTCCCTCCCGCCTACCCCCCACCATTGTTTAAGCCACCAGGCTCAATCCTGAGCTTGTGTGATAGTGTCTGAACTGATCTCACCTACTCTCCACACCCCTCCAACCCCTCTAACTATACAAACTTCCTCTTTTTTTAAGTTTCTTCTTTCCTCATTTTTCCCCCTTTATCTGAAAAAACATGCCTCCCCTGCCACCGCAGAATCCCCCACTACACAACTAAATACCCTCAAACATGCAAGTAAAAAATAAATACTATTGATGGCTCTGATTGCTCTGAGCACGTCCCAATTTTTCCTGCAACAATTTCTTTAAATGTATGTTCGGCTTGAATTTCTGATGTAAAGATCCAGGTCTGTCCTTGCAAGACCACTTTCAGTTTTGCAGGGTTCTGGAGAAAGGCGATGGCGCCTGCATTTTGGAACGGTGTAATCAGCTGTCGAAGCCGCCAATGTCTCTCCACTGTAGCATGCGCAAAATCAGGTTTAGCGAAGAAAGAAAAGCTATCCCAGTTCAATTTTTTATGAGGCCTGGCCAGATCATATACCGCCTGCCAGAACAAAAAGTTTCCAAAATAAATCAAAATCACTCTCGGATATGATTGATTACCTTGCGGACGTTTAGACATTGTCATTGGGAACCTATGCACACATTGAATCTATTTGTCCCAGTCCCATTGCGCTAATTCTGGGAATGCATTCTTAAACAGGTTGATAGAAAAGGCACGAATATCGCTTCCTTCGCTGTTTTCCGGAATTCCTAGGATCCTAAGGTTATTACGACGTTGGCGATTTTCTGCCTCCTCAAGTTTCCACATGATGTCCTTCACTGTGGTCACCTGTGAGGTTACTTGCGTTTTTAATACGTCAATGGTGGTTTCTAGCACCTCTGTCGGATTTTCTACCATACTCATCCTTTCTGCGATTTCAGTGCAGGTCTTCCCAATTTTACGCACAGCCCCCTGTAGTTTTTTTGCTGCAACACGGGCATACCGATTCTCCGTCTTGACCTCATTTTGAAATGTGCTTAATGATTGTAGGATTGTAGCCAATGTAGGCTCCTGTGGCTGCACCGCGCCTCTATATTCCTCCTTACCCCCTTGAGCTCTCTTGTCCGTACTCACTGTTCCAGGCAAGCCTACCAGGGAATTTGGCTGTGTATCTGCGTAATCCCATCTAAGCTCGCCCTCTTCCTACATTCCATCCAGCTTGCCGGTTTTCTTTTTCCCATCTGACAGCTTCTTTGATTTCCTGGGCACCTTTCTACCCCCTTGCTGACTGCAGTCACTCGAAGAGGTATCCACGCACCCATCGTTGCTACTGCCGCTTTGCGATTCAATAATGTCCGAATCCCCAGACTCTTCATTTAATGAGAAAAAATTCTCCGTAGGGTCAGGTGATAGATAGCCCATTTCTGTGTTCTCTGCAAGGTTTCTCGCTCAGCATCTGTCACTGCATGTGGGACTTGCTTTACTTCCTGACCGGTACATACATCTTTCTCGTTGTTTCAATAGAGGGAGGGGAGGGCTGTGCGGGAGCCTTTTCCTTGCTGCCCTCGCACTTCTGCTGAGTTGTTACGGATGAGTCAGTCATACACAGCACCGCAGTCTCAGTGCTTGAACCCCAGGAGGCATGAGAGTTACTAGCGCCCAAAGAGTCTTCTTGAGCCTGCGTTTGTACTTCACCAGGTTTATCAATATTATCGTCATTAGTGCCATCCTGGATTAGTGTACTCTTCTGCCCTCCCTCCTTACTCATATCCTTCTTAGCAAACAAACTGGTAATTACGGGCTGTGTTTTTTCCCCCGATCTTCCGACCAGTACATTGCCTGCTGTATGTGGTTTGGAAATGTTCCCACTACCAGTTTTACTGTTCTTACCGCAGCCGCAACTTGAACAGGCTTCCTGGCTTCGAGGTCCACTTTTGGGTCGAGGACCCGCTGTCCCACAGGGGTATTTGCCGGGATTGTGGAGCGCGTCTTGCTGAGAACTGCTCTCGCCACCATCACTTTCACCTTCCGAGACGCTTCCTTGGAGCCAACGTCCTCGTTGCAAGGCAACTCCAATTACGACCCCGGCGGCGGCGAACATGATTCCCCCAGCCTGAAACCGCTGTCAGTAGAAGCCTGGCGAGTGCTTCCCAGTGTGAGCAGCAATGTCTGCCCGTCGTCCTCCCGTTTTCTTGCCTCGCATTCAGCACCCACACAGCTTCCTGCCAACGTGGCCAGGATTCAGGGCCGGGACGCATACTAAGCAGCGCCCAACATCGATGTTCGTCTACGGGGATGAAGCGATGTGGAGGTGAGCTTCTGAGACCTCTCACTCAGCTGCCATCTTGGCTCCCTCACTCAGCCGCCATCTTGGGGATTCAATTTCCTAACATACATGAAGGCGTTCTCGGCTCATTGACCGACTTAGCGAGTCTGTCTTTTATAACTACCATACCCAGGCGCATTCAAGCCTCGCGCCATTTTCACGTTAAAAGTACCGCGTCAGACACAGTGAGAGAGATTAGACAACAGACAAGAAGGAGGCAAGAAGGGCACGCACACAGAGACGCTCACAATTCAGTAAGTAGGAGTTGTTTCGGGAGAGGGTGCACTGGGGCTGCGGAACGGTTCTTTTTGTAACTGACTGGCTCTCGTTTTTTGTAATTTGGTTTGTGCATCAAGGATGGCATTCGACTGAGGCTGAAGTGATCATATGAGGTATTTTTGTTTCCTGAACACTAATACGGAGTTTAAAGATATTAGTGTGGGTAGTAAATGGATATTTCAACTCTTCTAGTTATAGAGTTGGTGGGACTGGCGCAGTGATTGAATCTGTGTTAGCAACCTAACGCATTGACTGACGTGAATACAACTAGGAAATTTGGCAATTACAGTCAATTCTTCATGTGAGTGACACTCTTTTAGTACTTAAGCAGCATTGGATTGTGATATATAACATATGGTATTAAGTCCAAGTCAGTGGCAGATTCTTACATGTCTTATTTTCATTTTGCAGCATTTTGCATATTTGATGTTTTTTCATACCCGGCTAGGTGAGGCTTTAGGTGACCGTTTGCACTTGTAGAAGATTTTGGGTTATAAGGTGCTGTTGTATTCTCACAATACACATGTCAACGTGGTATGGGTCTTAAGCACACTATGCATATTTATTTTAATCTACACTTTGCTTCCGGTCCTTTCATTGATTTTCTCATGTGATAAGCTTGAATAAATCCAACCCGATCTCTTCATAAAAAATGTACAGTTTGCCTGAGGGACACGGGACTATCTCTGACAAGTCTGCAGAGAGAAATAATGTGATACTATACATTTTGTCTCCTGATATAGAATTTCATTTTGTTACTTTCAGTGTTCCCCTGATGAAGGGTCCTCCCGAGATGCATTGGGATATGTAAACACTACCTGAAGTTTGAACTTGAAGAATTAATTGATATTTGGTTTTCTTGTTCAATAAATATGATGAGGAGCAAAATTGAGATTGACTCTTGAAGATTTGCACCCTGATGTGAATATTATATTATTTGGAAATTTCATGTGTTAATTTATCAAAACACTTTCTGTATTAATCATTGAAACTATATAGCACCAATTTTGGGCTGGTGAAAAGCGCCACTTGTATTCATGTGACAGTTTTCTGTTCTCATGTTATTTTGGACCTCTTGTAACACCACACTTGCACAACATGGGCAATACATTTTATGATCATTTATAGCAGCTTTATTTACCTTCTTTACAAAAAGGTTTACACCACATGATTAAAACCAGGGCCACATTTCCTGTAGCAATACTATACTACAGTCAGAAAGCCCCTTAAGCAGTATTAATCCTACTTGTATATTATTACATGAGAAATATGTGTGGCTACAATTCCCACATTCCAATGGGACCCTGTTACGAACGAAATGGTGCCTCATTGTGCGTTTGGTAATACATTTGTCTTTATCTGAACCAGAGCTTTCTATAAATGTACCCCCTTCTTGTTGACACATTGAGAACCGGTCACGAAAAAATCTACGCGTGGGGAAACACTTTGTGTGTCCCATCCAACGCTCGCATATAAAGATATTGTTGCAAATCATGACACTAGCCATGAGGGTTAGCGTTCTAGTCATTGCTCTAGCACTAGCCTAATGAATGACCAGACGCGTACGCGTGTATGCAATGAAGTCATTGCCTCACGACAGGAAGGAACTGCGGGATGATCCGGCACTCTCCGGTTGCTGTAGAGTCAGTACTTTAACTCACCCGCCCTGGGCGCCTCTATTTTCGGGGTCCTGGAACATGGGTATCACCAGGTGCCATACGGGCATCTGGCTTTGGGATAGTAAGTAAGAATCTCTGCAACGCCGAGGTAATTAAGCCTTTTTTTAGATGCTATGGTAATTACTGTGTCTTTTTCCTAGTGTGTGACTGCAAGCCACCACCCCCGCTAGGATCCATGATGTAAGATTCCTCTACACCTCATGTAAGCCTTAACATCCTCCCTCAACACCAGAGCCTTGCGTTTTTGCATTGCTCTTTTAATAGTCATGTTCACCTCTTTTTTAGTTCTTAAGGTATAATATTATTTATTCAGCATACCTGGCATGCACATATTAATGCATAATGGCACATTGACACGATACACTGTGATCAATCACAGGGGCAACCTGTAATACCATTGCATGATTAAATGCTAAAACACATGCACTTTACCACCATCACCATAGGTTTAAGAGCTAAACTTTTAGACACATCTTGATGAGCACGCATGGCAGCATGAGCGTGGACACCCACATCATATTATTGCGCATCTTAGCAAAACCTTCAATGTGGCATGTTTGTCTTTATTTGTGTTTCGTCTTACAGAATTGTCTGGCTTTTCAAAGTTTGCTGAAGGCCTACAGTCACCGTAAGTTTTGTGGTGTTTTAGTGTAACAGGTGAGGGTGCGCCTTAACGTGTGCATGCCCCCGTGACACTCTGGTCCTGAAGAAAGCCTCGCTACTCACAAACGGAGGCTGAAACATCTAGACTGGTAATTGCACTTTCACATTAGGATGTGACCTGCCATTTACAACAAGTTTTTACATCCACTTTCACTATTGTTTAACCATGCCTTACTTCTCCACCAATAAAATTTAGTTGGGATAAGTAAAGACAATTTTAACCTTCGAATTTCACTCATTGCACTTCACAAAAAAAATCTGCTCTTCTGTAATCAGGCGTTGTAGCACACCCGAGAGGCATTCGGCCCCTCGGGTGGGATCCCTATAATGAAGCATGTCACCAACTAGGTTGGTGAGTGAGGGATCTTCTTAAAAACAGGCGTGACTCCTCGTGCCAAAGCTCTTAGTTGGGCATCACTCTTCTGTTGATTGCTAATTTATGTGTTACTAGGGGACGAATAGTGGCTCCATAAGTATTCCCTTTCTCCCTTGTTGATTTGATTTATTTCACAACAAACAACATGGCTTGGGGAGAGCAGAGGCTTTAGGAAATGCCATAAATGCAAGGCGTGCAAGTACGGAGAGTACACTACTAAGATACCCTTGCCATTTTCTGGAAAATCATGAAGCCGGTAACGTGGAAAAGTCAGTTTGTGGTGTATATTTTAAAATGTAGTTGTTTTAAAATGTATATAGGTAGTACAATTTGACCAGCGCACCAACGGATCTTACAGGATATTCGAGCAATAAATAACAATGATCAGGCATACCTAATGTCTAGACCCTTCCACGAGTTCCAACCCTATTTAACTTTTGTACCTGGAATTTACAATAGATTTTTATTGACAAGATTTAGGTTGGATGTATTTTCCAGACTAGTCACCCTGCCTAGAATGAATGACTGGTCCTCAAACCTCCAACTATGCCCCTGTGACAATAGTTCTAACCAATCTACCATCCATGTCATACTGTTTTGTAAATTTTATACCTTTTTAAGGAGATTCTACCTGGTACCGGTTTTAAAAATGATTGGGCTTCGACAATGCAGACCCGCCCTATTTGTATTACAACAGCTTGAAGATGTACACAGCACATTTAAATTAGTGACTTACTTAAAGAAAGTCTTGAGACAGAGGAAGTCTATGATTATTTATGGCTTTATTCTGGATATAATATAGGTGAATTTAATAATGTTTTAACTCAATAATGTACTAGGCACTTTGTCTACATAAAATTATCAAGATGATATTTTTTATGTTCTTATACTATGTATAGATATTTTTATCATCATAGATTATTAATTGTTGTACTTTCTAACTTGATACGATAAGTACATTTCTCTTTTTAAAATGTAAATCATGTAATTATGTATTTTATTTTCTGTGTGCTTTTATGATTGTTTTATGAAGCAACTGAATAAAGCTTCCTTGACTTGACTTGACTTGACACCCGAGAGGCATTCGGCCCCTCGGGTGGAATCCCTATGATGAAGCATGTCACCAAATAGGTTGGTGAGTGAGGGATCTTCTTAAAAACAGGCGTGACTCCTCGTGCCAAAGCTCTTAGTTGGGCATCACTCTTCTGTTGATTGCTAATTTATGTGTTACTAGGGGACGAAGAGTGGCTCCATAAGTATTCCCTTTCTCTCCTTTGATTTATTTCTCAAAAAACAACATGGCTTGGGGAAATCATGAAGCCGGTAACGTGGAAAAGTCAGTTTGTGGTGTATATTTTAAAATGAAGTTGTTTTAAAATGTATATAGGTAGTACAATTTGACCAGTGCACCAACGGATCTTACAGCATATTCGAGCAATACATAACAATGATCAGGCATACCCAATGTCTAGACACTTCCACAAGTTTCGTGATAACAAGTTGGAAGGTCTAAAATACTTTGTGATTGATCAAGTTCAACAAGGAGTACGAGGAGGGGATAGAGAGAGATGCCTGAGACAGCTTGCATCGAGATATATTCTCAGATTCAATAGTAATATTCATTATGGAAAGAATACTGAATAAGATTTACATGTACACCTTTGAACAGGAATGGAAACAGAAATAGTGCCCTGATGATGAGATCATGAGTATAATAATTGTTTTTAGGTTTTCTTAACTCTGCAGCATTCTGAAGTTTTAACCATTTGAGATGTCATCAGTGATGTCATCAGTGATGTCACTGACCATGTCATGTGTGATGTAATATGTGACATCATCAGCAGTGCATTGCGGGCGCGCGAGTTATAGTTACCTGAACAATCTATAACAGGGGAATTTCACTGGTTTTGTATGAGTGAAATGTCCAGCTAACTATAACGCCTCTGAAACCTATGGTTTTTTCAGTGAATTTCAAAGGTTTTTTAAATGACAATTTCTAACTTTAGTGTGACTAAAACCTATGTTTTTTTTAATTGAATTTCAAAGGTTTTCTAAATGCTAGTTTCTAACTGTGCCTACAGAGGTAGGACATGAGAAGAAAAAAGAAAAAATGCACAGAAAGAAAAAAAATGCAGAAAGAAGCAACAGAAGTCCTCAAAGACAAAAAAACTGCAGGAAGAAGGAAAACATGCACCCTCAACTTTTTATGACGGGTACTGGTGGTAACTGAGTCTGACTAACCAGTCCTAGAGCCAGTACTATGTTAAAAGATACTTGGAATGCAGTGAAAACACCTACATACACTAGGGAACACTATGTGTTGGAGTCCCCCTGTGATTAGCATGACCTCCTCTGTAAGCCCCTAGTATAATAATAGGGCAAGGGGATAAAAACTACCTCTTAAAACACACCACGGGGTACGTTTGCACACTGGTGAAGGGAGGGGGGGCCTGAGTTGACATGTGTGCAAACACGACCTGTGGGCGTTTTAAGTTGGGGGCTAAAGTTCCCTTGAAACCTGAGGGTCCGTGGGGGCCAACTAACCCACCAGGTATGTCCAGTAAGTGCCACAGAGTTGCATAGCAGAGAGGTGTAAAATGGGGCATGGCCTCCGACCACCTCTCTGCAACGCATCTCTGTGGTGCTTACTGGAGGTACATGGTTGGACCCAGGGACTCTCAGGATTAAAGAGGACTTAATTCCCCAACGTAAAACACGCCACAGGGCGTGTTTACACACGTCACCTCAGGCCCTGTCCCCTCCCTTCACCACTGTGTAAACACGCCCTGTGGCCGTTTTAATTTGGGAGATTAGGTCCCCTTGAATCCTGAAGGTCCCTAGTGTCCCTCAAGCCCACTAGGTACCTCCAGTAAGCACCACAGAGCTGCGTTGCAGAGAGGTGTAAAAAGGGGCATGGCCTAGACCACCTCTCTGCAACATAGTGCAGTGTCACTTACTGGAAGCACCTGGTGGGCTAGTTGGCCCCCAGGGTCCCTCAGGATTGAAGGGGAATTATTTCCCCAACTTAAAATTCCCCACAGGGCGTGTTTGCACACGTCACCTTAAGCCCCATCCCCTCCCCTCACCACTGTGTAAACACGCCCTGTGGCCGTTTTAAGTTGGGAGATTAAGTCCCCTTGAATCCTGAGGGTCCCTAGGGTCCAACTAGCCCACTAGGTACCTCCAGTAAGCACCACAGATCTGCATTGAAGAGAGGTGTAAAAAGGGGCACGGCCTAGACCACTTCTCTGCAACACAGCACAGTGGCGTATACTGGAAGCACCTGGTGGGCTAGTTGTCCCCCAGGGGCCTTCAGGATTGAAGGGGAATTATTTCCCCAACTTAAAACGTGCCAGAGGTCATGTTTGCATACGTCGCCTCAGGCCCCGCCCCCTCCCTTTAATACTGTGCAAACACGCCCCTGGCGCGTTCTAAGTTGAGGGATTAACTCCCTAGAATCCTGAGGTTCTCTGCGGTGCAACTAGCCCACCAGGTACCTCCATTAAGTGCCACAAAGCTGCGTTGCAGAGAGGTGTAAAAAGGGGCGTGGCCTCAGAATACCTCTCTACAACGCAGCTCCCTGGTGCATACTAGAGGTTCCTGGTGGGATTGTTGGTCCCCAGGGACCCCAGTATACAAGGGGAATTAGTTACCCATCTGCAAATGCGCCAGGGGGTGTGTTTGCAGAGTGCTGCAGGGAGGGGGCGGGGCCTTCGGCGCAATGTCGATCTTATTATATTTATTTTTTAAGATGGGGGCCATCTGGCCCCCCTTCTTTTCCTATTTTTTTTGCCCTGGGGACCCACCCTCAGTGCCTGACCCCTTTTTATTTTTTTTTATCAAAATTTGGAAGGTGGCAGCGTGGCCCCCCTCCCGAGGCCTTATTTGGCCCCGGGACACCATCCCCCGGGCCTGGCCATTTTTTTTGTTTTGAATTAATTTTCAGAGGGGGCTGCATAACTGTTGTAGTTATCTTTACATATGGTACACTCCGTCCACCCCTTCCCTGCCTCCTATTTTGGTACACCCTACTGAAGCTGACCTTAGAATGTTGGGGGCGCTTGAGAGGCTGTTGAGCTGGAGAGTGGATGGTCGAATAAAATCTTCACTGGAGCATTCCTGTGTCTTTCATTCTTTCCAACACTGGCGACGACCACTGCGAAGGGGGCAGTCTTGACCATCTGCCTTCTGTGTACCCTTTCCATTCCGGTATCTCCGTTGTCCTGCGGAATCCCTCCATACTGCCAGCTGTGTATCCTGCTGGTACTTCAAGCCTCATCCGTGTCTTCTGACTGCCTGCATTACCATCTTGACCAGTACGTCCACAGTGTACCTCGTCCCTCCATAGTATTCCGAGAGGTACACGACTGCTGTTGTCTAAAGAGTGCCCCAGTTCAAGCAAACCAAATTGCTACCTTGCTATTGCCGCAACGCATCTGAAGCCTCCAGACTCGTTTTTGTACACCTCATTAGTGCTCCGCAAGCTGTGCCTTTCTGTCCATACTTGAAGAAGCTGCTCTTCAAGTTGCAACCAAGGTCAAGTGGTGTTTCCTGACTGTCTCCATGCCATCCACAGAGTCTAGCCTCCTGTATCCGTGTTTATCCCGCTTCAGACCTTTTCGGATCTGATGGCTCCACAGATCTGCCGGTGACAGCGCATTGTTGTGATCAGTTACCCGGGACTTTCTGGCGAGTGAGCAGTGATTCCCTCTGAGAGTGCCGATATACTAGCTGCTACAGAAATCGTCTCAGCGAGTTTCCTTTTCCTCAGCGAACTCGCTGCGCTCCCTGTGAACCTTGCCGGGTGACGGCTGTGTCCGCGACCGGTGAGCTGCGGAGGTTCTTTACTTTTCCTGGACGGACCGTATTCACGGCCTCATCTTGTTTTTGTGATCCCCGGTGCTCATCAGCCTCCACTGGTCCTGCTCACTGTCTGCGGTTTTCCTGCCGGCACACCAGTCTACTTCCTATATTGCACCTGCTGGTTTTTGGAAGAGCATTCGGTCAGCTCCCCTGAGAATTGGTTCCTGTCAGGGAAGACATTTTCGGCGCCCCAACCTCATACCAGGGATCGGGTTGCAAAGTTCCTGCCGGCGCACCAGCCTCCTTATGGCCGATCTTCAAGACGAGCATCGCGTCAGTTCCAGTGAACGCGCCAGTCCCATCATGGCCGGTTTTCAAGATGAACATTGCGTCAGTTCCAGTCAACGCGCCAGCCGCCTCACAGCCGGTTTTCAAGGTGACTCTTTCCCTCTGTGACTCCTTCCGTTTTGAGTGCCTCATAACTATTAGCTATTGGCCACAAACTTTTGACACGGACCTCTATCATTTTTTTTTTCTTTTTGCTTCTATTGTCATTGTGCTCCCCGCGTTTCGTGGGGGTTTATTTACAGATATCCAGCATTTAAGTTTCGTTCCTGGGGTGTTTGTAGCGGCAGATTGTTACCTACATCTGGGACTTATAGCAAGGTATTTTGGGGCACGTGTTCCATCCCCAAATTGCATTGTCATCCTTCCTTCCTAGGGGTTATATTTTAATTCTGCTTCATAGATAAGGGATAGGAGTTCCTGCCTCTTTTTCAGTGGGACCTATCTCATGTTCTATATTTCTTGCTGTGTTTACTTTCCGTGTACTATCCTCCAGTCCACCCCTTTCTCCCATCATTTTTTTTTGTTGCTCTGCATTTTTTTTTGTTGCTAGGCTGCTGCTCGCGTCACTTTAGGTTTCCTGCTCTACTTCCTCCTTCATTCGACTTCTCCCCTTGACCTATCTCTCTCCCTCCTGTCGGGGTTGGTTCTATTTTCTTCTACTTTCCTACCTTCCTCTTCCGGGGTATCCATGATGGCAGCGGCGAGCTTGAGCCAACCTCCCTCTTTCCTAAATGAGATAGGGGTACCTGAAATTTGTTGGAAGGAGAGGTTCAAAATGTTCGAGTCTTACATTATTGCCATTGGCGGTGAGAGATTTACTGCCCTGCGGAAGCAACATATCCTCCTTCACAATTTAGGAGTTCATGGGAGGAAGATATATGAGACTCTACCTGATCCTGCAGGAAGGGAAGAAGGGGGTGATATTGATTTGTTTACATGCACTGTTGAAAAGTTAGAAACACATTTTGATTATAAGATAAATGTTGTACTGGAACGCCATAAGTTTTTTAACAAGAGTCTGGCGAACACACTGCCAAGTGTATAAAAGAAATGAAGCCTAGTGGTGAGGTAGTAGCTATTGTTAACACCAAAGATGAAGAACTGGAAGTTTACAAGGGAGTAAATAAAGAAAATGCGGGTAAGAAGGTTAACAGCAAAGAAATGCAATTCAAATGTTATAGATGTGGCAGCAGTAATCATTTTGCAAATTTTCCCCAGTGCCCTGCTAGGAATGTAACTTGTAAAAAATGCAACAAGAGGGGGCATTTTGCCAGGGTGTGCAGAGAAGGAGAGCCCCACTCGAGAGATGGGGACAGAGAAGGAGTAAAGGTGTACAACAGAGAAGTTAAATGTGTAACAGATGGTGAAAAGAAATTTGCTTTGCAGTTGAAAAATTATGCTGGTTCTGTCAATGCCATCTATCCTAAATGTGAAGTTCTACTGAACAATAAAAGTGTGACCATGTATGCTGATTCATGCTACTCAACAAGGTAGATTTTGAGAATATGGGAGAACAAGGAGAGACTGTTTTACAAAAACCTGACATTTCCCCCACTGGTTATAGTAAGGAACCCATACCACTCATGGGGATGAAAGAAATGAAGATTCAATTCAAGGACAGAGAAACATATGGTAAGATATACATAGTTGAGTTGGGATCCAACTTGCTGGGGTGGCAGCAGCAGAAAGATTTAGGCATCATCCTAGACCCCAACAGCAAAGAGCAAGTTCTACTTACAGAAAAGGTCCATGGTGGAGAAGCCATCTGCTAAGAATTCCCGAATCTATTCCAAGAAAAACTGGGCTGCTTACATGACTTCCAGCATAAGATCACACTCAAATCTAATGCCAAGCCTGTAGTCCACAAGTTACGCCCTGTACCTCAACTCATGAGGGATCCTTTGGGGAAGGAGCTGAACAGATTGTGTGGATAGGTGTAATACAACCGGTGGATTGCTCAGAATGGTTGGCCCCAGTGGTGATCACGGCCAAGGCCAAGTTGATGGAATTCGATTATGTGTGGACCTTCGTAGTCTCAACGAGAACATCTGGATAGAGAGGCACCCTCTGCGAATATTAACTAAATGTTCAGTACGATGGGACAAGCAAAGTATTTCAGTGTGATTGACCTGTCGATGGCATATCATCAAGTGGATCTTCACCCTGATTCCAGGCCACTCACCGCTTTCATAACTCCCCAAGGGGCATTCATGTTCAAGAGGATGCCTTTTGGCCTGTCTTCGGCCGCAGTGGTTTTCCAGAAGATAATGCAGCAAATCCTGAGTGGAATAGACCGAGCAATGTGTTTTCAAGATGACATCCTTGTGTACGGTAGCAACGTAGAGGAACATGACAGTACCCTCAAAGTAGTGTTCCAGAGGCTTACCAATTCAGGACTGACAGTATAAAAGAACAAATGTAAAATAAGAGTCACATCGGTGGAATACTTGGGCCACTCTATCTCGTAAGAGGGGTTCAGACCTAAAGACAGTTTGTTAAAAGCAGTGAAGGATGCCCCTTACCCGAAGAACAAGGAGAAACTTAAGTCCTTCCTCGGGCTCATGGAGTATCTGGCCAAATACATCATGAACTTCGCTGCAAAATGTGATTCGATGCGCAGTCTCCTGAAAAAGGAGTCAGAGTTTCTTTGGAAAGAAGAGCATAACGCTGCCATGGATGAGCTGAAAGAAGAAGTCCTGAATTCCCAAGCGCTGGGGTATTTGATAACAAGAAGAAAACTATCCTCACCACAGACGCCTCGAATAAAGGGTTGGGTGCTACCCTCTTTCAAAAGGAAGGGAAGGAAGAGAAGATTATAGCGTTCGCTTCGAGATGCCTCACCAGTGCAGAGCAAAACTATTCTGTAATTGAGAAAGAAGCCCTGGCCTGTTTCTGGGCGGTGAGACATTTCAAGTTTTTCCTTTGGGGTCTGCCTTTCACCATCAGGTCAGACCACAAGCCATTAACCTCCATTTTTACAGTAAAGGGTATGGAAAACAGCACCCCACGTATGGGTAAGTGGATATTAGGGTTGGAGAACTTCAACTTTAAAGTAGAGTACGTACCTGGAGCTGAGAACATGATCGCAGACTACTTATCTATATCTCCTCTACAAAATGTGGTCCAAGAAGAATCCCTGGACATTTTTTTTTTTGTAGAGTTTTATATAGCGCGAACTAGACCCGAACCGAATCAGGTATCAGAGCGCTTTACATAGCACAAGTTACGTGTTTTTTTTTTTACATGACACACACTTTCATTTTTAGGCACGGGGAGATTAAGTGATTTGTCCAGAATCACAGGAGGTTTTGGCGTCGTTACCGAGACTCGAACCCAGATCCCCAGGTCCGAGGTCGAGCGCCTTAGCCATTAGGCCAACTCCTCTCCCCTTCCTATTATGGCAGTAGATAATCCAGGTATCACAGAAGAAGAATGGGACAAGTCCATGGAGGAAGACATGGTGTTATGCAAACTCAAGGAGACCATAATAAAAGGATGGCCCGACAAGAGGAGCGGACTGGAAGAGGAACTGAAGGAATACTGGGATGTTAGGAACGAGTTGAGTATCATTAAGGGAAAAATCTACCGCCAGTGTAGAGTGATAACACCAAAAGAACTCAGGAAAAGAATAGTTGATCTGGCTCACGAAGGACACCTGGGGCGCAGCATCATGAAACAGAGAGTCAGAGCGACGTATTGGTTCCCAATGATGGACGCAAGGACGGAAAAACTAGTCAAGGACTGTGTGAGCTGTGCTAGGAGCGACAAGTCGAAATCTGTTCACAGGGCACCCCTTTCCCCAGTTAAATTACACCCACCAAACCATGGACAAAGATAGCCATGAACATCATTGGGCCCATGGACAGTCTAGGCGTTCAGAGGCGGTTTATGCTCGTCTTGATTGACTACACTTCACATTGGATCTCCCAGAAGTTTGTGCATCGTGTTAACACCAATTCGGTGTTGGAATTCCTCAGAGAAGTATTTTCAAAAGAGGGCATACCCGTTACCCTCGTGACGGACAATGGGGTCCAATTCACGTCACAGGCCATGAAGGACTTCCTAACCAACATGGACATAAAGCATGAGCTAACGGCATTGTACTACCCAAAAGCCAATGGCCTAGTTGAGCGTGCCAACAGAATGATCAAAGAACACATTCAACTAGCTGTGGTCAATGGTCATAACATAGAGCACCATCTAAGGAACTGCCTATGGGCGTATCACACCTCCCCGAATCTGGTCACGGGCATTTCCCCTTTCATCTCGCTTCGCAGGAGAGAACACTGAGCTAAGTTTAACCCAAGCTGGTTAGGGGAAGGCAAAGAAGCGAACCCTGATGAAGAAGAAGGGGCAAGAAGGGTAGTCTCTCATCAGACCAATTACAAGAATCGATATGACCAGAAGCATGGTGTGAGACCACCTAGTTGGGAAATTGGGGATGTTGTGCAAGTTAGGAGAGACAAAAAAGACTGGCAAACCCAGAGTAAGTTCTACCCTCCGTGCAGCATTACCAAGGTCCTCAAAAATGTAGTCAAACTTGACAATGGTCAATGGTGGAGTTGTGATAAAATTATAACATCTGGAATGTGATTTTTAGGGGGTTTTGTTCCCTACCCACGTGACACCCTTGAAAAGTTATTCTGGTTATGTTATATTATTTATCTACTGTCATCTACAAGTTCCTGCTATGTACACCTCTGTTGAAATATGCCTCTCTTTATTGGGTTGTGTGGGAAAGGAGGTGTGTTGTAGTTATCTTTACATATGGTACATTCCGTCCACCCCTTCCCTGCCTCCTATTTTGGTACACCCGACCGAAGCTGACCTTAGAATGTTGGGGACGCTTGAGAGGCTGTTGAGCTGGAGAGTGGACGGTCGAAACAAGTCTTCACTGGAGCATTCCTGTGTCTTTCATACTTTCCAAAGAATGAAAGACCCCCTGCTTTTCCTAATTTTTTGGCCCTGGGGACCCACCCCCAGTGCCTGACCCCTTTTAAAAAAATGTTAACAAAATTTGGAAAGGGCAGCGTGGCCCCCCTCCTGAGGCCATATTTGGCCCTGGGACCCCATCCCCCGGGGCCTGGCCATTTTTTTTGTTTTAAATTAATTTTAGGAAGGGGCTGCATAGCCTCCTCCTTAAGCCATTTATGGCCCCGTGGATCCCATCGCCTGGGGCCGGCCTTTCTTCAAAAAAAAAATATGTTTTATTATATTTGGGGAAGGGGGCTGCGTGGCCCCCCTCCCGGGCTACTTTTGGCCCCGGGGATTCCTTCCCCCAGGGCTGTCCCTCTCTGTTGGGGACCGTGGGAGGTCCCCAATCCCCCACGGTACCGCCAGCTCTCCGCGTCCTGCGGGAGCCGGTATTGCTTTTCCACATGGGAAGTTGCTCCCTGTATGGAACAGCAATCTGCTTTGGTATTTGGAAGAGAGATCAGGCTTCCGCCCTGCCATAGCAAACTACAGTGTCCCTGGGGTGGGCACCCTAGGACACTGCAGGAGGTGGCCCTGGGGGGTGGGGGTCCCCAGGACCATTAAGGGCTCCAGGAGGAGGGCTGCGCGGCCCCCCTCCCAACATTTACAAAGCCCCTGGGGTGGTGGTCCCTGGGGCTTGGGGATCCTTAGCGGACCCCCAAATTTAAAGACTTGGTGCCCCGGGGGGCAGCGGTCCCCGGGGGCAGCGGGGAGCCGTGTGCCCCTGCTACACACAAAAGAATTAGGGTTGGTGGTCCCTGGGGCTTGGGGGGCTTGGATGCCCCCACATTTCATATTAAAGCCCCAGGGGGTGGCAGTCCTTGGGGCGGTGGGGGGCCATGAGCTCCCTGCAAATATTTTCTTAAAGCCCTGGGGGTGGCTTTCCCCAGGGCTTGGGGGGCCTTTGAGCCCCCACCCATGTATTTTTAAAGCCCCGGGGGTGGTGGTCCCTGGGGCTGTGGGGGCTGTGAGCCCCCCTGCACATCATTTTGAAAAGCCCCGGAGGTGGTTGTCCCCGGGGGCTGGGGGGCCCATTTGGACCCCCATCACAATTCAAAGATTGCCCCTGGGATTTGGCCCACCCGGGGGCTAATTATTAGCGAAGCGCGAGCTTTGTTTGTTTTTTTCGCGGCTGGATCCACGCACCCTGCACGGATTTTGCCCATTTAAAAAAAACCTATGTTTTTTGGGACCCCCTGCCCCCTTTTCATGTTTTGTGGATTTGTTTCACAGATTTCTTGTGCCTCAGTTCTATGGCGCACAAGATGGCTGCCAACACTTCCTGGTTTGGAGTGCTGACAGCCAATTACCATAAAGCTCGTGATCGGGAGGGTGCGTGGATCCTGCACGTCCATAGATATCGAAACATTTTTCAATTCTAATTTCTCAGAAACTTTCAAGATAGGAGCGGACCAGAGCGGGCCACGAGTTTAGGAAATTTCGCGAAGATTCGCCATCCGGCGCCAAAGTTATTGGGAATAGAATGTTGTGAATTTCCTATTACAAAATAGGTCCTGAATATAACTATCTACTGGCGACCGCCAGTAGATAGTATATATATATATATATATGTATATATATATATATATATATATATTTATATATATATATATATATATATATATATATATATATATATATATATATATATATATATATATATATATATATATATATATATATATCACCTACTGGCGGTCGCCAGTAGGTATATATAGTTAGGATTTTTTCCCTATGGGATTTTTGAAAATTCTATGTCTAATAACTTTGGCGTTTGTGGACGGAATTGGCTGAAATTTTCTGGAAAATGGAACATTTTGTTTCTGAGCAGCCCCTGGAAATTTGGGGGGGGGGTTCGTCCAGGGGGGGTCGAGAAAAAAGGGGGGTCCCAAAACGTGTTTTTAACATTGAGTTTTCCATAGGGCGGTTGGCCTCACTTTTAGCCCGAACGGCTGAATGGATTTGCATGAAACTTGGCAAAATTGTAGGGACTGGTAGCCCGATGTGCCTTTTGTAGGTCTCAATATATGTGCTCCAGTGGATTTTGAGAAATTAACGTTTAAAAAAAGATATATATCTGTAACAGCGGACCGGTCCGCGCCCCGGTTCGCGGACCGGGGCGCGTACCGGAACTTCGCGTAGCGAAGCTGATTGGCTCTCCGGTGTCTGTCAACATTCTAAACAGTCCGTAGCGGCCGCCATCTTGTCTCTCGGTAGGATTGAGAGACAAGAGGAGGCCAAAACAAAGGGGGAAATGACCATAAGGGGGCATAGTAGATCCTCCCTGACCCCCTAGGTTTAATGTGGAGGCTTTAAAAGGGCCCCGCGGGGCAAAAAAAAAAATATATTTTTTTGTTTTTTTTGCGTGGGTAGCGCCCGGTACGCGAACCGGGAAGCGTTCTGGGCAGCGTACTACAATGAAAAAAGAATGAGAGACTTTTCAAATGCAGTATGTTAATTGATTGTTGGTTTTGTTGATTATTTTTTATTTTCTTTATTTTTTAAGCATTTTTTTTTATTGTGATTGTGTTTCATAATTTATTAAACTTTCTAACATTTCATTGTCAGAAATTTCATAATTATCATGGAATATACATTGTAGTCTCTGAGGGTGTAAAATGTCCTCATTTGCAAGGAGGTTATCTACTGCTTGTACACATTGCAGTAGTTCATTGTCCCAAGTTTCATCGAAAAATTCAATGTCAATTTGATCAATTGTATCAATCAATTCTTGGCTGCTCTCTTGCAGGTCCATTTCAAAAGAAACTTGGTTTTCGCCTTCCATTTTGCCTGAAATTTGGATTAAAAAAATATATATTAGTAGAGATAGGGCAATGTTGGGAATAATTTTAGATAGGCATTTTTTATCAGTGAATTTATCTTTGGGCAGTGTATAGTATCAGAGTGGAAGTAGGAATTTAAAAAAGTGTATGTGATTTAACGTAAGTAAATTCATAATTATACAAGAGAAGCCTAACTCCATCCATAACTATAACAGAGAAGTCTCTCTAAATCTATAACTACTACAGAGGGATAGTATATATCTATCAGAAAAAGTTTACCATATTAACTTATAGTGCACAATATACTTCAGTTTTAAAAATAAAAACTTACCTTTAGAAAGAAGTTGAAGGAATTAGTGAAAATACTATTGAAATGTACAGCAAGAAGTAGTAGTCAAAATGGCTGTGTTTTCTTCTCTTCCTTTATATATATTCAGGTATATAACCAATGAAATGTCAGGTAAAAAAAGTAGAAAATGAAAGTAACATTTTCATTGGTTGTCAATTCCAACACTTCAGATGTGTTTTGTGAAGTAATTTACCTCAGGGTATTTAGAGAGGTCTACAGGCTAAATGACTAAATGGAATTCCAATCAAATTTGTGAAAATGGTAGGGATTGGTATGTAGTATGAGCTAATCTATATTTGGTGAAATTGTCTCCAGTGGCTTTTCTGTGAACTACTTTCCCACCTTTTTTGATGGTGCGCTTCCCAGGGAGCGACCCGGTACGCGAACCGGTGAGCGCCCCGGTACGCGAACCTTAAGCATAACGGGAGTCCACCATTTTGTGTTTCGGTCGAATTAAGATACAAGATGGAGGGCAAATAATGTTCAGAATAGGTAGAAGGGGGCACGGTAGACTTATCTTGACCCCCTAGGTTTTGTGAGGGTGGCTGAGGAGGCCCATATGTGCGAAAAAAAACCATTTTTTTAAAAAATTTCGCGAGGTTAGCTCCCGGTTCGCGTACCGGGTAGCGCCCCAGGGAGCGTACTTTGTTGAAAATTAGTGAAAAATGTTAGAGTAAAATAATAATTGTGAGTGATCAGATGTAGGGTAGCTCTGAGAAGAGCTTTTGGGTTTATGGTACATTTAGGTACTTATAAGTAGGTACCAATGCACATTCTTAAATTCAGAGTGAAAATTCTGTTGCCCTCATCTGAGAAGTGAACTCCATCTCCTCTGTAGATATCTTGCATGTAGTAACGCAAGTTATTGTTGTACAGGGAGCCCATTCCATGGTCTCTCATGTAAGCTGAAACAGATTTGTTTACATGCTTCCTCGACTTCTCAATTTGTGGACAAAATTGGTTCGACCACCTCCATTTCTGTCTTTGGCATATATTTGAATATACCAAGGCAGTCTGAGGAAAAAGTGCCATTAATTGCTCAAAGGTGTCCTTTAAAAGCATTTCCAGACCTACACCAGTCAAAGTGCCCAAGTCATTACCTCCACAGTGCACAATTAACAGGTCAGGTTTGGGCAAATGCATAAAGGTTTTCACCAATGGTATCAATTGGTGACATTTTAATCCTCTGTGGCCAAACCACTTAATTTCCACATCTTGTAAATTGAGGTTAGGTAATTTCCTGTTTTCAACGTACCTTTGAGCCCAGTGAATATAACTATGTCCAACAATCCAGACAGAAAACATGGTGAGAGAAGGTTCTCCTGCAGTCAGATGAAGTGTGGCAATGAAATGGCAGTTGAAAAAATGAGAGTTTAAAATGAAAAAAACTGTGGAGTTTCTGTGTTCATGAAGCAGTAACAGTGATTGGTGGATTTTGATTGCTGAAAACAGAAAGTTAGGGTGCACGGATGTGTTCTTTGAAAGATGTATTTTGAATGGTCAATAAAAAATCATTAAATGAAAGAATGCACTGGATATGCAGGTGCACTGAGAGTTCAGAGTTCAATTGCAACAAAGTTGTGTGAACTTGCAAACACCAGAAGTCTTCCAGGAGGTGGTTGCCATGCAGAAAAGGCATGAAATGGCAGAGGGGGGAAGGGTTTTCATTTGAAAAAAAGTGAGGGAAGAGTTTTGATTGGGTGACATGAGAGATATGTGTGAAGAATTACAGCATTTCTGTGCTTTTGATAGCTGCAGACTCTGGAGTGCACACCTTTTGCTCTGCTGAAGACAAATTGGTGTGTTTCTGAGACTGTTTTCAAACTCAAAGTATTTGCTAAGGTGAGAAAATATTTCTTTAATTTAGATAGAGAATAGTGTGCTTTAAGGAGAAAATTATGAATTATGTGGCGCAAATTGCTTGTAAATATGATCCCACATGTGCATGGAAAATTTAGATTTTGAATGTTTGTGTTACATAGCCATGTTAAAAGTGATACAAACATGCTGCAAAGGCAATCAAAAAACACTTTTATGTGTCTTAAGGACATTTTAAGTAATTTTCCCATGTGCAGTGTTTTGAAATTATGATTTGAAAATCGTTTTTGGGGAAAAGGAATTGTTTTTAAATTTATGACAAGGACATAATGGTGTATGCTTCTTTATACGGCAATTGACTGTCCCTGATGTTATTTTTCCCATTTTAATGTAAGACCTTTCTCTGTGGCGCAAGTTGCTTGTAAATATGCTCCGACCTGTGCATGGGAAATTTAGATTTTAAATGTTTGTGTTACATAGCCATGTTAAAAGTGACCCAACCATGCTGGAAAGGCAATAAAAAAACACTTTCATGTGTCTTAAGGACATTTTAAGTAATTTCCCTGTGGGCAGTGTTTTCAAATTATGAATTGAAAATCGTTTTTGAGGTAAAGGAATGTTGTTAAAATTTATGTGCGCCATATGCCCACAAATTTCGTTTTCAGGGGTGCAGCAGGGTGTTCTTGAGACACCCCTGCACCTTTGGAAAAATTCCTAATTTGCGATGAGCTAATTGCTAATCGCAAATTGCACCTTCATTCCTATGGGCCTCCTGCTCCATGGAAATGAATGGGTAATTTGCAATTAGCAATTTGCTCATCGCAAATTAGGAATGGTAAAGAATCGCTATTTATTCCTTAAAATTCGCTATTTTGGAAATGCAAAATAGTTATATGATACATATGGCGGTTGATGTCTAACAAGATAAGAAGCTTAGGGATACATTTATGATGACTGGCGCAATGAAGTGGACATCACTTACTTCATTGGTAGAGCTTTACATGTATTATGTCCTCTGTATTCTTCATCAAGCGTAACTTTAATCTGCAATCCTGAGTAGGCCTCACCTTAAACAAACCTCTGGATAGGCCACACCTTATCGTCATCCTGAATTAATCATTTAAAATGCTAGGGACAGATTTATGATAGGTGTATGCCTCTTTTGCGCCACTTACAAAACACTGTCCACGGGGAAATGACTTAAAATGTCCTTAAGACACATGAATGTGTTTTTTTTAAAGCGTTTGCAATTTTTTGGGGTGACTTTTAACATGGCTATGTGACTCAAACAGTCAAAATCTAAATTCACCATGCACAGGTGGGAGCATATTTACAAGGAATGTGCTCTATGGGGAAAGGTCTTATAATGTAATATGGGAAAAATGACATCAGAGACACTGAAATGCCTTATAGAGAAGCATACACCATTATGTCCTTGTCATAAATTTGCAAACCATTACTTTTCCCCAAAAACGATTTTCAAATCATAATTTGAAAACACTGCACATGTGGAAATTACTTAAAATGTCCTTAATTCTTAAATTTGCTATTCCTTATTTTGCGATTGCACTGAAGGATTTGCAAATTTTGCGATTCCTTAAATGCAATGTATCAAACAAAAAATATGTAAAAAATGATATTAAGGATTTGGAAACTACCACCAACTTCTAGTTTGTGGTAATTTGCGAATTCTTTTCAAAAAGCATTTTTTTTCCAAAAAACAAAAGGTGCCATATGACGCCTATACATGTCCTTAGGGCATGTATGTGTGCCATATGCCCCCAAATTTCTTTTTCAGGGGTGTAGCAGGGTGTTCTTGAGATACCCCTGCACGTTTGAAAAAATTCCTATTTTGTGATGAGCTAATTGCTAATCGCAAATTGCAACCTTCATTCCTATGAGCCTCGTAGCCCATGGAAGTGAATGGGTAACTTGCAATTAGCAATTTGCTCATTGCAAATTAGGAATGGTAAAGAATTGCTATTTATTCCTTAAAATTCGCTATTTAGGAAATGCAAAATAGTTTGATGGTACATATGGTGGTTCATCTGTAACAAGATAAGAAGCTTAGGGATACATTTATGATGACTGGCGCAATAAAGTGGACATTACTTACTTCATTGGTAGGCCTTTACATGTATTATCTCCTCTGTATTCTTCATCAAGCGTAACTTTAATCTGCAATCCTGAGTAGGCCTCACCTTAAACAAACCTTTGGATAGGCCACACCTTATTGTCATCCTGGATTAATCATTTAAAATGCTAGGGACAGATTTATGATAGGTGTATGCCTCTTTTGTGCCACTGTGCGTCACTTTTATGATGCAGCGGCGGTGCTAATTTGCAATTAGCAATTTGCTCATTGCAAATTAGAAATGGTAAAGAATTGCTATTTATTCCTTAAAATTTGCTATTTAGGAAATGCAAAATAGTTTGATGGTACATATGGTGGTTCATCTGTAACAAGATAAGAAGCTTAGGGATACATTTATGATGACTGGCGCAATAAAGTGGACATTACTTACTTCATTGGTAGGCCTTTACATGTATTATCTCCTCTGTATTCTTCATCAAGCGTAACTTTAATCTGCAATCCTGAGTAGGCCTCACCTTAAACAAACCTTTGGATAGGCCACACCTTATTGTCATCCTGGATTAATCATTTAAAATGCTAGGGACAGATTTATGATAGGTTTATGCCTCTTTTGTGCCACTGTGCGTCACTTTTATGATGCAGCGGCGGTGCTAATTTGCAATTAGCAATTTGCTCATTGCAAATTAGGAATGGTAAAGAATTGCTATTTATTCCTTAAAATTCGCTATTTAGGAAATGCAAAATAGTTTCATGCTACATATGGCGGTTCATCTGTAACAAGATAAGAAGCTTAGGGATAGATTTATGATGACTGGTGCATCACCAGGGATGTGTCAGTCATCCTGCGCCGCTGTTCCGCCACCCATGGTGTGCTGCATTTAGAATGCGGGGCATCATGGGGCAAAAATGGCACAGATGCGTGACGTATCTGTGCTGTAAAGGTAGTGATTGCTGGAGTTGTATCGCAAGTGCGATGCAGCTCAAGCAAGGCTCAGGGGTGCCCCATCTCCACAATGTTGCGTCAAGACCTATGCCTGCTTAAAGCAGGCGAAGGGTTTTGACGAAGCTTTCTCCTATCTGATTGTAAATACGGCACACCATGGGTGGCAGAGTAGTGGTGCACGTTAACTGGTGCATGCCTGGGGATGTGCCATTTAACATAAATCTGCCCCTTTACATTTAAGTATGTGCAGGACACACAGAGTCGGTGAGGCTTATCCAAGGTTAAGAAGAGATGAGTCCTGTTCACTGAAAATTTAGACATAGTCTTCACCTGCTCAGCATTGCTGGACATGGCTAAATAATAGCTGCAAAATATTACTCTTGTTAAACAATTTTACTATTATAATCTCTGAGATTTGTCTCTTACTCTGCAACATCTCATTGTTGTTATCTTTCTTTAAAGATAAAGACAACCTCAACATGAGCGACAATCTGCAATCAGTTGATTTTGACCTCATCATTGAACTTGTAATTGAAACATCAGTGGATGTTGATCCCTTGGATGATTTAAATCCTGAGGATGAAGAAGAGCGTGATGAGGATGCAGATTTGTCCGAATTATATGACATAGGATGGGAAGCTGACCTGCTTGAGCCTATGGAAATATAAACATTTATTTTTAAAATTTATAATTAATAAAAAGTAAAAAGGTAAACCGTTTAATTTAAAAATAAAGACACCTTCAAAAGCAGGTTATGTGTAGTGTCTTCAATAAAATATTAAAATATGCTCATAAAATTAGATCAGATTCACATATAAAATAGCACAGGTAACATAAATATAAATGTCATTTCTTTTCTGCTATTTCTGTATTGTAAATTTGCAAGGACTAAAAAATCTTCTATTTAAAATGTCAAGTAGTGTGTTAAGTTTTTGATCACTGTTATTGTTTTACTGTTTGGTAATAATGGTTAATAACATTTTTTATTATATTTTACCACAGATTCAACTGCAGATCATTTCAAGATTTCACCATGCCAACAATAGAAAGACAGAGAAAGGCTGCAAAATGTCAAAGACAGCAGGTGAAACAAAATAAGCAGCAGTCCTCTAACAAAAAGATTTGTCAAGTCACGAAGAATGCACCGGGTAAGAGCACAAAATATTTCATAAGAAATATGTGTAGTAAAAAAAATATTACTACAGAAAATGTTTCAGTCCATAAAACGAGAAGGAATTCAAATGGAAAGGAAAGGCCAATGAAAAATGTTACTGCTAGAGCAACAGATAACTCTGTGCATGATAGTAGAAGGAAACAACAGTTTAGGGAGATTCGTAAACGAATGTTCCGCAACAGGATAATTGGCAATTTGTTAAAAAATATTAAGAAAGGTCAACAGAAACTGGTTTTTTATAAGAGAAAAAAAAAAGTTGAGAAAGTTATTGATCAGGCATTTGAAATTAAACGTAAGTTATTTATTTTTATAATCAATAGAATTAGGAAGCTAAACAAGGCAATTTATGATTTCAAAAGAAATAGTAGATGGAAGAGAATAGTTAATCGTAGTAATTTTTGTGAAGTTTTTTCTGGAGAATGGATGCATAGTTCAAGCTGTGAGGCATTTTTTAATGAGGAGAGTTATTTCCAGGATAATGATTTGGTGCATGCAGTTGACACCAGTGGTCGTGCTTATGAAGTGAAAGATGGTTGTCCAGTTGAAAAAGAAAAACTTGTGACAACAGAGGCAGAAGAGGTGTTAGGTAATGAGGTTTTAGGAAGACGTGCTAAGGGTCCTGTGTACACCTGGAAGTGTAGTAGTATTTGCAGTGTGCGACAGGATTCCATCAATTTGCTTTGTGATTTTGTACGGTCATTTAATAAGAAAAGTTTGAAGCAGAAAATGATGTTGTTGCAAGAATTAGATCCTTGCAGAGTGAGAGAAGTGACAGGTTTGCATGGTCATTCACTGGCTTGTCTTTCCAGGAGAGTATGCCAGAGTGTTTTTCATCATTTCAGGATGCTAGCAGTGCATCATAATAAAGTGAGGAAATTAGTTAGAATGTTGTATTATGCTAAGAGTCCAGCAATTATGCTTAAACAATTATGCGCTGCTCTTTTGCATGGTTCTGAAATAGATGTGAAGAATATATGTGAAGAAATTGAGTTTTGTTACTTTGGAAGTAAAGAGGAGAATGTTGAAATTGACCAAGAAGAAGCGGGTAATGTGGAAGATAGTGTACAGGTTTCCAGTACAGATAATTTCCAGAGGGAAATTGCGACGTTTCAGGTCAAATCAAGTGAGAGGCCAAATTTCACTTGTGTGTGTTGTCGACGCACTTATTATAAGAATCAGACTAAGTTAGTGGATTTATATGCAAAAAGTGAAAGGGAAAATAATAGTGAATGGAAGGATTTCGCAACATACTTGATGGTAGAAAATTGTTTTGATTTGGGATTGGATCAACGTGTGTGTACTTATTGTTGTAACAAATTAAATCAAAACCAGATGCCTGCTAGAGCAGTTCATAATAATCTGGAATTGATTGAGATTCCTTCTGAATTGAAGGATTTAAATACTTATGAATCTATTTTGATTCAAAGTATCCATCCCTTTCAGGCTATTGTAAGAATGGAGCCAAAGACAGGGAAATTGCCTCCATCAGATTTACAGAGAGGATTAAAGGGAAGAGTTGTTTATTTGCCTCTAGATTTGAAGAAAAACATTAACACAATTGGAGTAGAAAAAGTGGAAGAGGAACCTCTGGTTATCTTAGTTAATGGGGTTCCGACAAAGAATAAGAAAATATGGCAAGATTTAGTAGATGTTAGGAAAGTTAAAAAGGCAACATTGTATTTGAAAAAAAATAATAAATACTATAAGAATGTATATGTTGCAGAAGAGGAAGTAAGTGAGGAAGAGGATAGCGATTTGTGTGCTGGTCAAATTGAGAAAGTAGAACCCTCTACTAGTGAAGAAATATATGAACATTATAGTGTTCATCCTTTGCATTCCAAGGAAGTCATGGGGAATGCTATTGAGTTGTTTCAAATGAAACAAGCCAAAGGGAGTCCCATTAGTGTTTGGGAGGAAAGTTTGGAAGCTCGGTGTTTCCCACAGCTTTTTCCAACAGGTTAGGGAGGAAGATATGATGAGCGACCTCATCAAATTCCTGCTTCTGAATACCGGACTTTGTTTTTGTATGCAGGAGATGCTAGGTTTCGACAATGCATTCCCTATTTGTCTCATCTCCTGTTTGAAAGCGATCTGTCTGGACTGTCATATGCAGTGAACCACATCTTGAAAAGTGGTATACACATGCAAAACATCTCGGCAAGTGACTTTATGGATAAAGTCAATGTCCAAGACAGTATTTTGGATTCTCACCTGATTAATCTCATGGCGTGTCAGCGTGGTACTAATGAGTACTGGTACCGTCGTCATGGTGATTTAAAATGTATGTTGAGGAACTTAGGTACTCCCACATGGTTCCTCACTCTGAGCTGTGCCGAGTATGGCTGGGAAGACTTACTTGAATTTCTACGAGAGGCAAATGCTAACGTAGATAACATCGAATTCAAGACACCCGGAGAACTGTGCTCTTTGGATCCAGTCAATGTATGTAGGTACTTCAATCATAGATTTGAAGCTATGATGTCTTTCATCATGAATAAGAAGAATCTACCTCTTGGAGAGGTGTTGGATTTCTTCTGGAGAAAGGAGTACCAAGCAAGAGGTGCTCCTCATATACATATGTTGCTGTGGATCAAGGATGCACCTAAATTTGGAACGGATCCAGAAGACTCAGTGATGAGTTTCATCCAACAGTATTCTACGTGTGCTGTTCCAAACGCAAAGGAGAAGAAAAGCCTAAGAGAAAAAGTTCTGCGTTTCCAAAGCCATCGATGTGGAAAGTACTGCCGTCGTAAATTCCGAAACAAGGACAAGTTCTACACTAAATGTCGTTTCGGCTTTCCACGACTGGTGATTTCTAAAGGAAGAGTAAACAGTTTGATGTCTTCGCTGCGACACAATGTCATGAAGAAATCACCTAAAAACACTTACAATTTGAAGAGGAACGAAGAGTCCAAGTACATCAACGACTACAACCCGGTGATTTTGTCCATGTGGAATGCTAACATGGATATACAGTTTGTGGCTGATAACTGTATGGCTGTGGCTCGGTATGTGACGTCTTACATCACCAAAAAAGAGAAGACAGAATTGAAGGATATGTGGGAGGACATTTCCCATGAAAAGAGCCTCAGCAAGAAGTTGTACAGTTTCAGTCTGAAGATGTTGTCGCATCGAGAAATCGGAGCGTACGAATGTTCTGACCGGTTGTCTTCAGCAAGTCTCTATGCCAAGTCCAGGAGTATCGTTTGGGCGAGTCTTGGTCTTGCAGCAACGCGTAATCGAGTTCTCAAACCTGTGCAGGAAATTGAGTATTTGGCGGAAAAGGAGCCAAACAGTACCGACATTTTGAAGACAAACATGTTGGATACATATTATCCAAATCGAAGCAGTCACCTCGAGAATGTTTGTCTGTATGAGGTTCTGCAAAATTACATATTCAAGAGGAACATCAAAGAAGATACTGAGAAAAGAGTGTATGCTGTAATAGGAAGTGAGGGATGTCTGGTCAAGCAAAGAAAATGCCACTTGGTAAACCATCGAAAATTGAGTGGCGAATCTCCTGAAAAAAAGGAGTTTTTCTATTTAGCACTTTTGCAACTTTTCAAGCCTTGGCGTGCAGAAGAGGAACTGCTTGGAGATTTCCTCTGTTACGAAGACTCTTTCAATGCCGCCAAGGAGACCATAGAATGTCCTGCTTTTCCAAATATGTAGAAATGTTGAATGCGGAAATTGAGCAGGAAGCAACGATTGCAGCCAAGATTGCCAGAGACAGTTCTCAGGACAGTCAGAGTTCTGCTTCATTGAGTCAGGATCCACTAGGAGGACCTGTTATTGAAAATGAAGCTGCCACTGCTATGAATGAAGTGGAAAGAGCCATGGCACATGCTCAAGAGGATGCGGTTAACTTAGAAGAGTTGGAAAGACAACTCAACGTTGAGCAGAGGAAAATATATGACGAAGTTACCATGCAAATTGATCATGGATTAAGTCATGATAAGAAAGAGTGCTCATGTACGTCGTTGAAGCCTGTCCGACTGTACGTGAGTGGAGAAGCGGGAACTGGAAAAAGTTTCCTCATTAAAGCAATTTCATGCTATTTGCAGGAAAGGACAGAGTCATCGCTGTCTTGTGTTGTCACTGCTCCAACTGGACTGGCAGCACATAATATTAAAGGGATTACTTTACATCGTTTACTGATGCTGCCAGTGGAGCATGACAACAAATTACAATATCACAAGCTATCTGGAGATGCTTGTTTTGAAGTTTCAAGAATCTTGAGGAAAATGAAACTTCTTATCATTGACGAAGTAAGCATGGTTTCCAATGTCATGCTTGCTTTTGTGCATTTGAGGATGCAAGAAGTTCTCAAAACAGAGTATGATGTGTTATTTGGTGGCAAACACATCATTGTTTTCGGAGATCTTCTGCAGCTGACACCAGTGAAAGGGCAACCTGTGTTCAAAATGCTCACGCATGAAGATACCAGGAAGTGCCTAGGCAGCATTGGCAACGTCAATATATGGTTAAACTTCAATTATGCTGAACTGCATGAAAATATGCGTCAGGCGAAGGATGAAGTTTACAAGACTATTCTACAAGATGTTAGAATTGGAAAAGTGACCGAGCATGGGAAAGAAGCTTTACATGCACGATTACTGTCAAATTTATATCCAGAACAAGATGTTGTGCCTGAGAATATTTTTCAGAAAATTACTGAGAAGAAATCTGGAATATGTTTGATGCCAACTCTTGCAGAATGTGCCAAATTTAACAACAAAATGTTGCATTTAGAAAAGCAAGAGATTGTGAAACTGGAAGCTATTGATAGAGTAGAGCATATGGGATCAACAATTATTTTGTCTGAGAATCTGAAAACAAAATTGGATTCATTAGAGAAGAGTATATCTAAAACTGCAGGTTTTGAAAAGACTCTGAATGTGTGCTTGAACTGCCGTATAATTTTAAGAAGGAATTTACATGTTGAAAGAGGTCTGGTAAATGGATCAATGGGTAATGTTGTTGATTTTGTGAAATACAGAAATAGAGATGGAATTGAATTTTTAAAAATTAAATTTGATGGCATTGAGGAAGTACAGCTAATTGCTCGTTGTTCTGCTAGATTTTTGCTTGTAAAAGACTTATATGTTCGCCGTAAGCAGTTTCCTGTTTGCTTGGCATATGCGGTGACAATTCATAAATCGCAAGGTTTAAGTGTAGACAGTGCATTGGTGAATATTGGCAGTTCTGTGTTCAAGGAGGGTATGGCATATGTGGCATTGTCACGAGTTAGAACTTTATCGGGATTGTACTTGATTGAGTGTGATGTCACAAACATTTGTGCGGATCTAGATTGTGTTAAGGAATACAATAGGTTAAGAAGAGAGTATGCGCCACATTTGCCTCAGTATCCTTTGTTTAAGAAACGTGTGGTAGGCCGGAAACGAAGAAATGTGACCAATACTGGGGAGGTTGTAGCAAAAAGACAAAAAGTCAATGAACCTAAAATTACAAGCAGAAACAAAAAGGATTCTGTTGAAGATGTTGTTGGTTTTCAGTTTGAAAACAGTTCTGGTGTCAACTGCTATGCTAATGTAGTGGTTAATGTTTTGTTTTCTCTAGAAAATGTAAAAGAAGAGATTGTGGTCAATTCTGATCAAAGATTTTGCAGTTTGTTAAATTCTGTGTTAGAGAAATGTAGCACTGATAGAAGAAACATAGAAAGTGTGTCTGAAATTCGAAATCTGTTAGACAGATGTTCAGGGCAAACACAATTCTCTCAAAATATTCAGCAAGATTGTCAGGAGTTTTTAATGTATATGCTTGATGTATTACATGCTGAAGGTGTAGATGTAGATCAGCTGTTTGGGCTTTCTTATCAATGGCAGCATGACTGCGAGAACTGTATGGTATCAAGTACTACTAGTGTAGACTCAGAAAGATTTATATATTTAACTTTGCCAGACAGTAAATCAGTTTCCTTTAATAAGCTAGTAAAAGCAGCTGATCACAACATGGAGTGTAGCCAATGTAAATCTGAAATGATGTCCACATTATTTATACGAACATATGGCCAGTATGTCATTTTAATGTTCCAACGATGTAGGCCTGATGGAACAAAATTGACAACTTTAATTAAAAATTTTGTAGCTTCGCAGTTGTCAATATCAGGAAGGACTTTTGTAACTGCAGCAATTATATATCATGATGGCCCTTCAATAACATCAGGACATTACACAGCTTATTTAAAGTCTAGAAATGGCTGGTCATTCTGCAATGATTCTGTTTTAATTTTCAAAAAAAAATTGCCGTATGACCTTAAAAACTCTTACCTGGTGTTTTTAAAACCAAAATTTTAGGGAAATAATCTCGGGATATGATCTGTGGAATTTCAAGAAGTTCTAATGGCTCCTACACAATTTGGCCTTGAGGATAAGTGTATTTCAGAGACATAACTTCTAACCATAGGACTGGACATCATGGAGAAATATGTGCACTTTGAATGAGTTCAGAAAAACTTTCTTTTTATAAGCTAATTGAAGCAGCCAATCAAAACATGGAGTAGAGGGAATGTAAGTCTGCAATGCTGTCTACTGTTTTACATTGCTTTGTGATTAAAAGTGATGTAGAGAATTAAATAATTGTAGTAGTCATAGAGGTAGTGTAAGTCTGCTTCATAGTAAGCAGTATCAGTGTCATAGGAAATGTAGGACATGACTGAGCAAGAAGGGGAAGATATTACTATTCCAGGATTGTGAAAATGATCTTCAACATTTTAATTCTGAAAGTTGCGGAAATGCCAAATGACGGGATTGGCTTACAAGAAATCCAAGAGTTATAAATGGCTCTGACCAGATTTGGCCTTGTGGAAACTTGTGGTAGAGAGCAAGAAGTCATTTATTGCATGTAACGTGTTTTTAAAAACGATGGAGATTTTCTTTCAGAAAGTGGCGGGCTGAAAGTAATAACAGCACAAAAGAGTGTAAGCTGTTCATAGGACATCCTTGGACGTCATGGAAAGTAAGTTAACTTTAAGGAGTTCTGAATTTTCATTTCTTATGTTGTATGGGTTTTTTAAACACAATCATTTTTTTTGTGTTTTTTTTTCCCCGCTGTTATATGATGAATACCTTCAAGTCACTGTTTTTAGTGAATTTTGATACATTCTGAGAACAGCAAAAATAAACCATTTAACATGTATAATTAATTCTGTACTGTTTGCATTTATGATGTATATGTAGAACTGTGTAGGAGGCATGGAGAAGCTGAGGCTTCTGTAAGTGTCAAAGTTGTTGCATGCAGTGCTGCACTTCTGCGTACTCTTTCATATGATAGACTACATCTGCACAATGAGATACCTAAGCAAAGGAAACACAAGTGATGTGATTGTGAAATGAGCAAAATAAATTGCACGTATTTCATTTACATCACCTGTGTTTCCTATCATTACGAATCACATTGTGCAGATCAAGTTTAGGTCTGTCCAGGGAAACATAGGAGGTTTGAACTTTGTTGAAGAGTGCAGTGGACATGACTCACTTCATTGGTAGACGTTCACATGTATTATCTCCTCTGTACTCTTCAACAAGTGTAAATCTCATCTGCAACCCTGAGTAGGCCTCACCTGAAACAAACCTCTGTATAGTAGACATCTTATTGGCATCCTGAAGCAATTATTTAAAATTTTAGTGTCTTGCGACACTTTTCTGAAACAACAGCAATGCAAAAGATGCACCATGTTTTATGATAGGCCTCACTTCATCTGCATCAAGATACTGTTAGTTTAAAATGTATATCTTGAGGACTGTGTAGGGGGCCTGGAGAAGCAGAAGCTTCTGTAAGTGTCAAAGTTGTTGAAAAACTGTTTGTCCTTCAATCTTTTCCCTTGTCTTTTCTAATTTTTAAATACATGTTTTAATATTTTTCAAATGTTTGTTCTCTCTTTCACAGATTGAAAGTATAAAAACAAAAAGTGAGTAAGTTAATGACAATTATAAGGTAAATGTTTTGTACTCTTTTCGTTACATTTCTATCACATTCACCTACTAGTAGTTTGACAGCTTCATTTCTTTAACCCTCAGTTTCCTGCCTTTGCTACTTCCCTCATTCCTTTCTCTATTACCTACTTACTCAACTCCTTCCACTCTTTTTCTCAGTCCCTCTCTTCTCATAGTTCCTCACTCTTGTTCACTCACTGCGTCTCTATTACTCTTAGTGTCTTTGACTGATCACTCTATCACTACTTGTTCATAATGCTTTCTCTGTGTAGTTGAAGCACACTAAGGGGAATATTATGAACACAGCCAATAAAATTATTGCTCTTTTTATTGGCAGAAAACTGGTGCAAAAGTGGTTTTAGTGGCAGTTTTCTGCCACAAAAGCAGCTTTAGCGACACATTTCTGCCAATAAAAGCTGCAAAACTTTTATTGCCTATGTTGATGATATGGCTCTATGTTACTTACATTTCTTTGCTGTTTCAATTAATCTTTTTCTGTTATTTTTTGTTTTCTGTTTTCTATTTTTTCTCTCTGTTATTCCTCATGTTTTAATCTTATTTTGAACATTCACTCACATTCTCCAAGAAACTCTTCTTTGTTAATGTTATACTCTCTTTTTTTTTCTTTCACTTCGTTATCTATTTTGTTTTTCACAATTATACCCTCTTCTGTCTTTTCTTCGGTAAATAGATCTATTAAACAGTATCTCTTCTTTACTCCCTATAGCTGTCTTTCTTTTAACATCACTCTCTGTTTCCTTTCCTTATACTTACACTTTTTTTTTTTTAAATTTTTTTGGTTAGCTCCCGGTCCGCGTACCGGGAAGCTAACCCGGAAGCGAACCAAAAGAAATAGAGCTTGCCAGAGTGCTAAACATTCTAGCAATTTTTTTGGAAAGGGAAGGTAGTTCTGAAAAGAACTTTTTTTTAAATATTTTTGTTGTTTTATATTTTTTTTTTATTTTTTATTTTTTTTGTATTTTTTGAACGATTTTATATTTTTTTTGGTTTTTTTTGGGGGGGGGAAACAACAAAAAACAGGCGTTGAAAAGGGCTCAACAGGAGCAAAAAAAAATTACTGGGGGCGGTTAGGGCAATCATGGTGTTCATACGCCAGGTTGAGTGCATTGATGCTCATGTTGCCACAAGCTAATAATGCACGACAGTGCATACATAAGTGAATCATGTGCCCAAAATTTTCTTGAATATTTGGCACAGTTTCCCGTGCCTCTTCTGGTGTTAAAGAAACCGGTATTGTTGGTCTGGCCACAGGAGTTGGTCTTGGATTGTCGTGCATATCCCTTAATTCCGCCCGGCTGTAATTTAGGGGATGTTTCCTCGTCATGTGCCTGTGCATTGTATGATTTCCAAAGCTATATTTTTTGTCCGTCCCTCTGGACAATTGTTCCTTGCATATCAGGCAGGTGACATACCTCGCGTTGACTTTTTTTTGGCCACGAGGTATTGAAAAAAACTGCCAGATGAAACTGGCTTTCTTTCTGGAAACCCGGGGCAACTCTTCTAAAAATTGTGGTTCTTCTCCCTCCTCATCCATTTCTTCCTCTTCCTCCTCAGTGTTGGTCAGGACCTGGGGAGGTGGTCCTCTCTTCCCATGAGGAGGTGGTGGTGGTGGTGGGGGTCCACCAGCTGAAGCTACCAATGAAGCCATTTTCCAACAAGCAAAATAGGTCTTCCTCTCACAATGATGAAAGTCAGAGTGAGGAAAGAAGGAGGGGTTTTCATCATTTGGGAAAAAACAATACTTCTCAACCAATGAAAAGTGTTATTTTTAAGTCACCTGACCTAGCCTTCCATCATTATGAAACCAAAAGTGAAATGAACCAATGAAAAGTTTTATTAACAAGTCACATGACCTCTCACGCTCATGTTACGCGCTGCGGAACGCTCCCCGGTTAGCTTCCGGGTCGCTAAGCTTCGCGCCCCGGTCCGCGCCCCGGGACACTTCCGGGTGCGCTAACGCGATACGTCACAAGACGCATTTCGCGGCAACGCAATACGTCGCGCTTTTGCGCCGCGGATCGCTTCCGGGGAGCTGCGTTTCGCGCCTCGGTCCGCGCCCCGGGGCACTTCCGGGTGCGCTAACGCAGTACGTCATAAGACGCATTACGCGGCAACGCGATACCGTCACTATGTTGATTTCTTACCGGTTCGCGGACCGGGTCGCAGAATTAAATTGAGCTAACGGGAAGCTTCCCGGTTCGCGGACCGGGAGCGAAACAAAAAAAATATTTAAAAAAAATTATTAATAAACATATAAAATATATTTTTGGATTTAAAGAAGAATACATTTTACAGCTATAGATATTAGCTTTTAAAAAACCAATGAAATTCACTGAAAAAACCATAGGTTATAGACCATATATAGTTAGGAATTAGCATTTACAAAACCTTGAAAATTCACTGAAAAAACCATAGGTTATAGACCATATATAGTTAGGAATTAGCATTTAAAAAACCTTATTTTACTCACACAAAACCATTGAAATTCCATATATAGTTAGTTGTACTAACTATATATCGCGCACCCGCAATCCACTGCTGATCATGTCACATATTACATCATTCATGACATGGTCAGTGACATCACTGATGACATCACTGATGACATCTCAAATGACATCACTGATGACATCACTGATGACATCTCAAATGACATCACTGATGACATCACTGATGACATCTCAAATGACATCACTGATGACATCACTGATGACATCTCAAATGACATCACTGATGACATCTCATTTGACATTACTGATCACATCACTGATGACATCATTCATGTGATAATACGATGAACCTCTTCAGACTCTAATATAACCTTAGATACAATCAGTGTAAACAGACACTCATAGACTGTCACTCATCCATGGAGTTACTCAGACACTTAGTCAGTCATACAAAGAATCAATCACACCTCCATTTCCTCAACTATACAGTTATACACACCTTACTTATTCAAACATATACTAAAACATATTTACTCACTTATACAATCCTGGATACAAGTTCACAATGATCCATACAGCCACTCACACATTCACTGGCTCTTATGCACAGTTATTTATATATGTCAACTCTCACATGTACTGTATTTTACATATGTACTTACTTTAACATGTAGCAGTGAGATATCCATTCACTCACCAATACACTCATGCACACAGTCAACTGCCCATACAGCTGTTTCCACATGCACTTTTGAACCCATACATCTAGTCAATCAACTGCTCACACATCTATGCAGAGAGTCATACACCTCCCAGCCACCCACACACACACTCAGTCTCCCATACAAATGCGTGGGCAACCAATCAATAACCCATATAGTTAATCATATAGCTACTGATCAACACATGCAGCAGTTTACAGAACAACAGACATAATGATGCACAAATTAAGACAGTTTAGTCACTAACCCATGCACTCAGTGAGACACATTTAATCAGTCACTCATACAGTCAGTCATGCCCCTACTAAATCCTTCATCCAGACACTTATACATCCACTCAAGACATATTTTAACTTTACAGAAAAATACAGTCACTGGATGTTGTCATCAGTGATGTCATCAGTGATGTCATTTGAGATGTCATCAGTGATGTCATCAGTGATGTCATTTGAGATGTCATCAGTGATGTCATCAGTGATGTCATTTGAGATGTCATCAGTGATGTCATCAGTGATGTCATTTGAGATGTCATCAGTGATGTCATCAGTGATGTCACTGACCATGTCATGAATGATGTAATATGTGACATGATCAGCAGTGGATTGCGGGTGCGCGATATATAGTTAGTACAACTAACTATATATGGAATTTCAATGGTTTTGTGTGAGTAAAATAAGGTTTTTTAAATGCTAATTCCTAACTATATATGGTCTATAACCTATGGTTTTTTCAGTGAATTTTCAAGGTTTTGTAAATGCTAATTCCTAACTATATATGGTCTATAACCTATGGTTTTTTCAGTGAATATATATATATATATATATATATTACCTTTAAGGAGTGGTGCGCAGAGCAACCTATCAGGCGGGGGCAGGTATTTTACCTAAGAAACACGACCCTCCCTGAACTATTCAGACCCCTGGCGCTGAAGAAGGCGGAAACCACGCCGAAATGCATTCGCCTACTGCGGGTTTGTGGGACTGTTACTCACCTGTGCAAGTGGAATAAAGCTGTCTTCCATAGTTCCCCTATTGTTGGTCTCTTCACTGGATCTTCGGAAATGGTGTGGAATGTGGATATTTCAGCGCGTTTTCCAGTAACGCGCCAAGGGACCCCCGCTTCATGAAGTTGGCTCTGGATACTGGAAAAAATGGAGTTTATCCGGGGTACCGGAATCACCAGAGTCCCCCTGTGTGTTCGGGACATTTTGGCGGTGTAGGGGCTTCAAATAGCCTCACGCAGGGTAAGGTGCTGATTTCAGCCTTGCTCCCGTCCACGGCATATCCCGGTGACATCAGGGTGAAGCGGTTGGGGACATATGGAGACGGCGAGTTCCACAGACATGGGGTAAGGAGGCTGCCCCACAGCTAATTGGTGCATCCGCTCCACGCAACAACCCCCCGGACACAAACATGAACAATGCATGCTGGGACTGGTAGGCGCATGATTTACTAAACGACCTACCCAGGCTGTATGCGGTGGTATATACCTTTAAGAGTGGTGCGCAGAGCAACCTATCAGGCGGGGGCAGGTATTTTACCTAAGAAACACGACCCTCCCTGAACTATTCAGACCCCTGGCGCTGAAGAAGGCGGAAACCACGCCGAAATGCATTCGCCTACTGCGGGTTTGTGGGACTGTTACTCACCTGTGCAAGTGGAATAAAGCTGTCTTCCATAGTTCCCCTATTGTTGGTCTCTTCACTGGATCTTCGGAAATGGTGTGGAATGTGGATATATATATATATATATATATATATATATTACCTACTGGCGGTCGCCAGTAGATATATATAGTTAGGATTTTTTCTCTATGGGATTTTTGAAAATTCTATGTCTAATAACTTTGGCGTTTGTGGACGGAATTGGCTGAAATTTTCAGGAAAATGGAACATTTTGTTTTTGAGCAGCTCCTGAAAATTTGGGGGGGTTTCGTCAAGGGGGGGGCCGATAAAAAAGGGGGGTCCCAAAACACGTTTTTCCCATGTTAATTTCCATAGGGCAGTTGGCCTCACTTTTAGCCCGAACGGCTGAATGGATTTGCACGAAACTTGGCAAAATTGTAGGGACTGTTAGCCCGATGTGCCTTTGCTAGGTCTCAATATATGTGCTCCAGTGGATTTTGATAAATTAATGTTTAAAAAAATATATATATCTGTAACAGCGCTCCGGTTAGCGCCCCGGTTCGCGTACCTGACGCGTAACGGAACTTCGCGAAGCGAAGCGGATTGGCTCTCCGGTGACTGTCAACATTCTAAACAGTCCGGAGCGGCCGCCATCTTGTCTCTCTGTAGGATCGAGAGACAAGAGGTGAAGAAAAACGAAAGGGGAAATTAATGAAAGGGGGCAAGGTAGACCCCTCCTGACCCCCTAGGATTGATGAGGGGGCAATAAAAGTTCCCACGGGGTAAAAAATTTAAAAAATAAAAATTTCCGTTTTTTCGCGGTAGAGGCCAGCCCCGGTACGCGGACCGGGAAGCTAACCGATAGCGTAACGGGAGTCTGCCATCTTGTGTTTCGGATGAATTTAGACACAAAATGGAGGATAAAGAATGTTGGGAAAGGGTATAAGGGGGCACAGGAGACGTACCCTGACCCCCTAGGTTTTCTAAGGGTGGCTGAGGAGGCTCATATATGTCGAAAAAGAAAAAGAAAATTGAATTTTTCGCGAGGTTAGCTGCCGGTACGCGAACCGGGTAGCGAACCGGGAAGCGAACAAAAGTGAAAATTAGTGAAAAAAGGTACATTTGAAATTTTAAAAGAGTAATCATAGTTAAGGTAGCTCTGAAAAGAGCTTTTGGGTCTGTGGTAGATTTAGGTACTTATAAGTAGGTACCAATACATAGTCTTAAATTCAGGATGAAAACTCTGTTCCCCTCATCTGAGAAGTGAACTCCATCTCCTCTGTAGATATCTTGCATGTAGTAACGCAAGTTATTGTTGTACATGGAGCCCATTCCATGATCTCTCATGTAAGCTGAAACAGACTTATTTACATGCTTCCTCGATTTCTCAATTTGTGGACAAAATTGGTTCGACCACCTCCATTTCTGTCTTTGGCATATATTTAAATATATACCAAGGCAGTTTGAGGAAAAAGTGCCATTAATTGGTCAAAGGTGTCCTTTAAAAGCATTTCCAGACCTACCCCAGTCAAAGTGCCCAAGTCATTTCCTCCACAGTGCACAATTAACAGGTCAGGTTTTGGCAAATGCAAAAAGGTTTTCACCAATGGTATCAATTGGTGACATCTTAATCCTCTGTGGCCAATCCACTTGATTTCCACATTTTGTAAATTGAGGTTGTGTAAATTTCTGTTATCAGCATACCTTTGAGCCCAGTGGATGTAACTATGTCCAATAATCCAGACAGAAAACATGGTGAGAGGAGGTTCTGCTGCAGTCAGATGAAGTGTGGGAATGAAATGACAGTTAAAACAGTAGGAGTTTGTAATGAAAAAAACTGTGGAGTTTGTGTGCTAATGATTCAGTAGCAGTGATTGGTGGATTTTGATTTCTGAAAACAGAAAGTTAGGGTGCATGGATGAGTTCTTTGAAAGATGTAATTTGAATGGTCAAGAAAAAATCATTTTATGAAAGATTGCACTGGATACGCAGGTGTACTGAGAGTTCAGAGTTCAATTGAAACATTGTTGTGTGAACTTGCAAACATCAGAGGTCTTTCAGGAGGTGGTTGCTATGGAAAAAAGGCAGAAAGGGCAGAGGGGGGAAGGGTGTTGATTTCAAAAAAGTGAGGGAAGAGTTTTGATTGGGTGACATGAGAGATATGTGTGATGAATTACAGCATTTCTGTGCCTTTGTTGGTTGCAGCCTCTGGAGTGCATACCCTTTGCTCTGCTAAAGCCAAATTGGTGTGTGTCTGACACTGTTTTAAAACTCAAAAAGTATTTGCTAAGGTGAGAAAAGATTCATTTAATTTAAATAGAGATTAGTATGCTTTAAGGAGAAAATTATGAAGAAAGTTGTGTATTTAAAATGTTGCTTTGTGTCAAGTGTTTTACAAATAGATTTGGTTTCTTTGAGTTACATAGCCATGTTAAAAGTCACTTCCCCATGAATGTAGGTATATAATTGCTTAACATGATGTGTTTAAAAACGTTTTTTGAAATCAATTAGGTTTCTTTATATGTACTGCTAGAGTTTCATAGGTTGCTTGGGGCATATTTACAAGGCCTTTGAGTTCCTTTGATGTTATTTTTCCCATTTTAATTTAAGACATTTCCCCGTGGTGCAAGGTCCTTGTAAATACGCCCCCCTGTGTGCTTGGCAAATTTATATTTTGATTCTTTGAGTTACATAGCCATGTTAAAAGTGACGCTAAAATGGTGCAAGGGCCTTAAAAAAACGCTTTCATGTGTCTTAGGGCATTTTAAGTCACTTCCCCATGAATGTAGGTATATAATTGCTTAACATGATGTGTTTAAAAACGTTTTTTGAAATCAATTAGGTTTCTTGATATGTACTGCTAGAGTTTCATAGGTTGCTTGGGGCATATTTACAAGGCCTTTGAGTCCCTTTGATGTTATTTTTCCCATTTTAATTTAAGACATTTCCCCGTGGTGCAAGGTCCTTGTAAATACGCCCCCATGTGTGCTTGGCAAATTTAGATTTTGATTCTTTGAGTTACATAGCCATGTTAAAAGTGACGCTAAAATGGTGCAAGGGCCTTAAAAAAACGCTTTCATGTGTCTTAGGGCATTTTAAGTCACTTCCCCATGAATGTAGGTATATAATTGCTTAACATGATGTGTTTAAAAACGTTTTTTTAAATCAATTAGGTTTCTTGATATGTACTGCTAGAGTTTCATAGGTTGCTTGGGGCATATTTACAAGCCCTTTGAGTCCCTTTGATGTTATTTTTCCCATTTTAATTTAAGACATTTCCCCGTGGTGCAAGGTCCTTGTAAATACGCCCCCATGTGTGCTTGGCTAATTTAAGTACTGATAGGGTGTGCTTCTACATAGGACCTGTGTTGTGTTTTCAAATTATGACCAGAAAATCGTTTTTTTTTTTTTAAAAAACACTTTTCACATTTATGAGAATGTCATATTGGTGACTGCTTCTTTAAATAAATATTGAACTGAGAAATATTAAACTGAGGCTTCTGTAAGTGTCAAGGGAGGTGAGTAATGTACATTGCTCTGTTGTATACAGTCCTCATCTTCTGTGTACTCTTGGATATGCTAGACTACATCTGCACAATGAGATAACTAAGCTGAGGAAACACAGGTGATGTGATTGTGAAATGAGCAAAAGAAATTCCACATTTTTCAATTACATCACCTGTGTTTCCTAACATTACGAATCACATTGTGCAGATGAGGTTTAGGCCTGTCCAGGGACACAGAAGAGGTCTGGCCTTTGTTCAAGAGTGCAGTGGACATGACTCACTTTATTGTTAGGCCTGCACATGTATTATCTTGTCTGTACTCTTTAATAAGCCTAAATTTCATCTGCAACCCTGAGTAGGCCTCACCTCAAATAAACCTCTGGATAGGCCACACCTTATCGTCATCTTGAATCAATCATTTAAAATGTTAGGGGCACATTTTTGATGGCCGTGCGCCTCTTTTGTGCCGCTGTTGCATCACTTTTGTGATGCAGCAGTGATGCAAAAGATGCACCATGTTGCAAGATAGGCCTCACTTCATCTGCAACAAGATATCGTCAGTTTAAACTGTAAACATTTAGGACTGTGTAGGGGGCATGGAGAAGCTGAATCTTCTGTAAATGTCAAAATTGTTCAATACAGTGCTCACCTTCTGCGTAGTCTTTGATATGCTAGACTCCATCTGCACAATGAGATATCTAAGCAAAGGAAACACAGGTGATGTGATTGTGAAATTAGCAAAAGAAATTCCACATTTTTCAATTACATCACCTGTGTTTCCTAACATTACGAATCACATTGTGCAGATGAGGCTTAGGCCTGTCCAGGGACACAGAAGAGGTCTGGCCTTTGTTCAAGAGTGCAGTGGACATGACTCACTTCATTGGTAGGCCTGCACATGTATTATCTCCTCTGTACTCTTCAACAAGCCTAAATTTCATCTGCAACCCTGAGTAGGCCTCACCTCAAACAAACCTCTGGATAGTCCACACCTTATCGTCATCTTGAATCAATCATTTAAAATGTTAGGGGCAGATTTATGATGGCTGTGCGCCTCTTTTGTGCTGCTGTTGCGTCACTTTTGTGATGCAGCAGTGATGCAAAAGATGCACCATGTTGCAAGATAGGCCTCACTTCATCTCCAACAAGATACCATCAGTTTAAACTGTAAACATTTAGGACTGTGTAGGGGGCATGGAGAAGCTGAATCTTCTGTAAATGTCAAAATTGTTGCATACAGTGCTCAACTTCTGCGTACTCTTTGATATGCTAGACTCCATCTGCACAATGAGATACCTAAGCAAAGGAAACACAGGTGATGTGATTGTGAAATGAGGAAAAGAAATTCCACATTTTTCAATTACATCACCTGTGTTTCCTAACATTATGAATCACATTGTGCAGATGAGGTTTAGGCCTGTCCAGGGACACAGAAGAGGTCTGGCCTTTGTTCAAGAGTGCAGTGGACATGACTCACTTCATTGGTAGGCCTGCACATCTATTATCTCCTCTGTACTCTTCAACAAGCCTAAATTTCATCTGCAACCCTGAGTAGGCCTCACCTCAAACAAACCTCTGGATAGTCCACACCTTATCGTCATCCTGAATCAATAATTTAAAATGTTAGGGACAGATTTATGATAGCCGTGTGTCTCTTTTGCGCCGCTGTGCGTCACTTTTGTGACGCAGCGGCGGTGCAAAAGATGTGCTATGTTGTGACATATTTACAACTTGATGCATCTAGGCAGATGTGTCATGCTGTAAAGTCCTGTGCCACATGAAACCTGCGTCAGGTTTCATGTGAGTGTTTTGTTGTAGGGTGGGCAGTCATTTGCATGAAAGCCCTGTAAAACTAACACAGTAAAATTAAGAAGATTTCACTGAGTCACCTTTATGGCATTGCTGAATCAAATCCTTACGCCTGTTTGAAACAGGCATAAGGAGTGATGCACCATGCAATGTGTGGCTTGCCCCTGTGCATTGCAGTAGATATGTCGCGCTTATGACGTGATTCCTGCAATGCGCCGTATTTGTGGAACAGATGCGTGACGCATCTGTGCTGTTTTTGCTCAATGGTGCTCTGCATTGTAAATGCGGCACATCATGGGTGGCAGAGCAGTGGCGCACGTTAACTGGTGCATCCCTGGGGATGCGCCAGTTAACATAAATCTGCTCCTTTAAATTTAAGTATTAGCAGGGGACACAGTGTTGGTGAGGCTTATCCAAGGTTAAGAAGAGATGAGTCCTGTTCACTGAAAACTTGGACATAGGCCTCACCTCCTCAGCATCGCTGGACATGGTTAAATAATATCTGCAAAATGTTACTCTTGTTAAACAATTTTACTATTATAGTCTCTGAGATGTGTCTCTTACTCTGCAACATCTCATTGTTGTTCTCTTTTTTTAAAGATCACGACAACATCAAGCATGAGTGATAATGAGCAATCTGTTGATCTCGATCTTATCATTGAACTTGTTATTGAAACGTCAGTGGAAGTAGATCCCTTGGATGATTTATATCCTGTGGATGAGGAAGAATATGATGAGGATGCTGATTTGTCAGAATTGTATGACATAGGGTGGGAAGCTGACCTGCTCGAGCCTATTAACCTATAAAGACTTTTAAAAATAAATTTAAGTTACTCGAAATGAAAAGTAACCATGTAAACCGTTTCATTTAAAATTAAATACAACTTCAAAAACAGATTGTGTGAAGTGTCTTTATTAAAATAGTGAAATATGCTAATAAAATTAGTTCAGATTCACATATAAAAGAGCACAGGTCAAATGTAGAAGCATTCCATTTCTTTGCTACTATTTGTGAGTTTTAAATTTGCTAATGCACTAAAAATTATTGTATGTAGAATTGACAACTAGTCTGTTAATTTTTTGACGACTGTAATTGATTTACTGTTTGGTAATAGTGGTTAATAACATTTTTATTATATTTTACCACAGATTCAACTGCAGATCATTTCAAAATTATACGATGCCTTCGAAGGACAGGAGGAAAAAGGCTACAAAACGTCAAACACAGCAGCTTACTAAATGCTTGCAGCAGTCCTCTACAATAAAAACTTGTCAAGTCACCAAGAAAGCTCCGGGTAAGACAACGAAATCTTTTTTAAGAAACATTTGCAGACGAAAAAGTATCAGTACAGAACATGTTTTAGTCCAGAAAAAGAGAGCCAATTTAAATGGGAAGGAAAGGCCACTCAAAAATGTTACTGCTAGAGCAGGAGATAACTCTGTGCATGGTAGTAGAAGGAAAAATGAGTTTTGGGACATTCGTAGATGAATGTTCCGCAATAGGATAATTGGCAATTTGTTAAAAAATATTAAGAAAAGTCAACAGAAAGTGGCTTTTTATAAGAGAAAGAAAGATGTAGAGAAAATTATTGATCAGGCTTTCGAAATTAAGTGAAAGTTATTTATTTTGATAATCAATAGAATTAGGAAACTAAACAAGGCAATTTATGATTTCAAATCAAATAGTAGATGGAAAAGAACAGTTAATCGTAGTAATTTTTGTGAAGTTTTTTCTGGAGAATGGATGCATAGTTCAAGTTGTGAGGCATTTTTTAATGAGGAGAGTTATTTCCAGGATAATGATTTGGTGCATGCAGTTGACACCAGTGGTCGAGCATATGAGGTGAAAGATGGTTGTCCAGTTGAAAAAGAAAAACTTGTGACAACAGAGGCAGAAGAGGTGTTAGGTAATGAGGTTTTAGGAAGACGTCCTAAGGGACCAGTGTATACCTGGAAGTGTAGTAGTATTTGCAGTGTGCGACAGGATTCCATCAATTTGCTTTGTGATTTTGTACGGACATTTAATAAGAAAAGTTTAAAACAGAAAATAAAGTTGTTGCAAGAATTAGATCCTTGCAGAGTGAGAGAAGTGACAGGTTTGCATGGTCATTCACTGGCTTGTCTTTCCAGGAGAGTATGCCAGAGTGTTTTTCATCATTTCAGGATGCTAGCAGTGCATCATAATAAAGTGAGGAAATTAGTTAGAATGTTGTATTATGCTAAGAGTCCAGCAATTATGCTTAAACAATTATGCACTGCTCTTTTGCATGGTTCAGAAGTAGATGTGAAGAATATTTGTGCAGAAATTGAGTTTTGTTACTTTGCAAGTAAAGAGGAGAATGTTGAAATTGACCTAGAAGAAGAAGGTAATATGGAAGATAGTGTACAGGTTTCCAGTACAGATAATTTTCAGAAGGAAATTGCCACGTTTCAGGTGAAATCAAGTGAGAGGCCTAATTTCACTTGTGTGTGTTGTCGACGCACTTATTATAAGAATCAGACTAAGTTAGTGGATTTATATGCGAAAAGTGAAAGGGAAAATAATAGTGAATGGAAGGATTTCGCAACATACTTGATGGTAGAAAATTGTTTTGATTTGGGATCGGATCAACGTGTGTGTACTTATTGTTGTAACAAAGTAAATCAAAACCGGATGCCTGCTAGAGCGGTTCATAATAATCTGGAATTGGTTGAGATTCCTTCTGAATTGAAGGATTTAAATACTTATGAATCTATTTTGATTCAAAGTGTCCATCCCTTTCAGGCTATTGTACGAATGGAGCCAAAGACAGGGAAATTGCCTCCATCAGATTTACAGAGAGGATTAAAGGGAAGAGTTGTTTATTTGCCTCTAGATTTGAAGAAAAACATTAATACAATTGGAGTAGAGAAAGTGGAAGAGGAACCTCTGGTTATCTTAGTTAATGGGGTTCCGACAAAGAGTAAGAAAATATGGCAAGATTTAGTGGATGTTAGGAAAGTCAAAAAGGCAACATTGTATTTGAAGAAAAAAAATAAGTACTATAAGAATGTATATGTTGCAGAAGAGGAAGTAAGTGAAGAAGAGGATAGCGATTTGTGTGCTGGTCAAATTGAGAAAGTAGAAGCCTCTAAAAATGAAGGAATATATGAACATTATAGTGTTCATCCTTTGCATTCCAAGGAAGTCATGGGGAATGCTATTGAGTTGTTTCAAATGAAACAAGCCAAAGGGAGTCCTATTAGTGTTTGGGAGGAAAGTTTGGAAGCTCGGTGTTTCCCACAGCTATTTCCAACAGGTGAAGGAGGAAGATATGATGAGCGACCTGATCAAATTCCTGCTTCTGAATACCGTACTTTACGATTGTATGCAGAAGATCCTAGGTTTCGTCAATGCATTCCCTATTTGTTTCATCTCCTGTTTGAAAGCGATCTGTCTGGACTGTCATATGCAGTGAACCACATCTTGAAAAGTGGTGTACAGATGCAAATTATCTCGGCAAGGGACTTTATGGATAAAGTCAATGTGCAAGACAGTATTTTGGATTCTCACCTGATTAATCTCATGGCGTGTCAGCGTGGTACTAATGAGTACTGGTACCGTCGTCACGGTGATTTAAAATGTATGTTGAGGAACTTAGGAACTCCCACATGGTTCCTCACTCTCAGCTGTGCCGAGTATGGCTGGGAAGACTTACTTGAATTTCTACGAGAGGCAAATGGAAACATTGAAAATATCGAATTCAAGACACCCGGAGAACTGTGCTCTTTGGATCCAGTGAATGTATGCAGGTACTTCAATCATAGGTTTGAAGCTATGATGGCTTTCATCATGAACAAGAAAAATCCACCTCTTGGAGAGGTGTTGGATTTCTTCTGGAGAAAGGAGTACCAAGCAAGAGGTGCTCCTCATATACATATGCTGCTATGGATCAAAGATGCACCCAAATTTGGAACAGATCCGGATGACTTAGTGATGAGTTTCATAGAACAGTATTCTACATGTGCTGTTCCAAAGACAAAGGAAGACAAAAGCATAAGAGAACAAGTTTTACGCTTCCAAAGCCATCGTTGCGGAAAGTACTGTCGTCGTAAATTCAGAAACAAGGACAAGTTCTACACAAAATGTCGTTTCGGCTTTCCACGACCGGTGATTTCTAAAGGAAGAGTGAACAGTATGATGTCTTCGCTGCGACATAATGTGACGAGGAAATCACACAAAAATACATACAATTTGAAAAGGAACGAAGAGTCCAAGTACATCAACGACTACAACCCAGTGATTTTGTCCATGTGGAATGCTAACATGGATATACAGTTTGTGGCTGATAACTGTATGGCTGTGGCTCGGTATGTGACATCTTACATCACCAAAAAAGAAAAGACAGAATTGAAGGATATGTGGGAGGACATTTCCCATGAAAAAATCCTCAGTAAGAAGTTGTACAGTTTCAGTCTGAAGATGTTGTCGCATCGAGAAATCGGAGCTTACGAATGTTCTTGTGATGTATTCCTATAGGTTCTGTATCGATCCCCCTATTCCTGACCCTATTCTGGTTAACAAGTTAACTAGCAGCCATCCCATGATGCAGAAAACCCCCATGATGCAGAAACCGTTATCTGATTAAGCCACACTACGGCACAGGAACGTGTTATCTGATTAGGTCATAACGCTTGCAATCTAATTAGACAAGCGATATTCCTCCAGCCCCTGATAAGGCATACGGAGTTCTCAAAACAAATCAAACCTATGACAACCTGGGAAAAACCCTGCGGCCATTGTTTTGATTTCACCGAGAACTTCAGCAAAAGAATGTGCTAACGACCAAGTCGTATGACATCCTTATTGACGTATCTATGTCCATCCTTACGTCAATCTCGGCACCTTAAAGGTATAAATATTACCGATATTGCCCTATGCAAACACACGCGGTGGTGACGAGATCGGAGCAGCCAGACTTGCCGAAGCCCAGAGCGGAGCAGACCCCGCTGGCGCAGCCCCGCCTTCCTGACGCGCTGAGAATGAGACGCTGCTTTCTCCTGCCGAGAAATCCAGCTCCGGCGCTTCCGGGTAGCCCTCGCAGGCAGCCTGGAATATCGAGACCAGAGACGAGAGATACCATCCCTCATTCATCCTAAATTCCAGGTACAGAACTGAATAACCCCTTGCAGAGAATTCTTGAGTCAGTCACTTGGCAAAACAAACTTAACTTAAGCTGCTACTTTCTATTCCCGCCCACGTATTAGGCTTAGGTCAGGTACACCGGGGTAGGCGTAGTTAGAAACACCAGTTGAGTACGATTAGTCAAATGTATATGTGTATGTATCTATTTTATCCATTTTAAACCGTCATATGGCTTAGAAACCATATCAATGTTTTTACAGTATTATTTTATACTTTTATTGTATGCACTTTACTTAACCATAAGTATTGCAATAATATCGATCCATTTCTCTTGTATGAGAAAAGAGAATGATCAATAAATAACATCTTTTATTGAACACGCCCATCTCTTCCTTTTCTCTACAATCTGGTGAGACTAAGAATGCACGTACTGACTGAGTAAAATAAGTCGTCTTTTGTTTTCACACGACTCTAGAGATACACTCTTGATTAGGGGAGAGCAAAGTTGTCATGTTCTATGGTTGTCAGAAACTAAATCCCTTCTTGTCTATCCAGGGAGGTGCAACTCCTCCTTGCCTATTCGAGAAAGTTTCTAGTGAACTCTGAGCTAGCTGGCAAACCCAAAACTTTAAGTCTAATATCGACAGTAGTAGACCTAGTTAACGTCTGGTCTAGGCCTATACTATTGAAGGTATTATTCCAATGCGCAGAGCCTATTGGGATAATAGGAACTACACTACATGGCGCCCAACGCGTTTGGATAGGCGATAAAACTAACGTAAGACATTTAGAGTAACTCAGTCGTGCTTTTTCACTCAGACCCCTTTTTTCCCATAATACTCCAAAGACGTCTGGAGTGGGTGAAAGGTAATATCCGCCAGACCTCGCAGGAGGAAACTCCTATGTATGGTTCTTGGTTTAGTCAACGTTGAAGGATACACTGTTCCAAAATATTGTGCATCTAATCTTTGTTTCCATAAGAAACCTGATGTGCAAACAAACAAAATAACCTTCTGGGCAGTATAATGTCAGACAGTGAAGGAGAAAGAGAGGCAGTTAGAATAGCAACTGAACTAGCAGCAGCTGATACTGCTATGCAAGAAGCAGACCCGGGTATAATAATCATCCCGGTCAACACAAGAAAATCTATAACTTTAAAACTTATAGAAAATGGACTGACACCTAGAGGTGGCACAGTCATATTCGTAATTGAGGCACATGAATATCGGCAGACAGAGGTATTCTACACATGGATAAACTTTCCAGCAGCTAATGCTGTAACAAAGGTCTTCCACTATTACAAAACAGAGGAACCTCCTAATGAGTACACTCCTTTGGAGGAGGTGGAAGTACCACTTAAATTTCAAGAGCACCTGCTCTTGTTTAATGGCGCCCTAAAACATAATAATCACATCACCAGGCTCGGTCCCTTAGGTAGACCAGGAGCAACGTGGCCGGTCCTAGCCGGATACACACCACATCTAGACATCGATGGGATGTCTGCAGCAGAGCTTTTAACACAGCTAAAACAATTAATAAAATTACATAGACAATTAGTCCAATATGTGATGCGGACTTCAACAATCCAACCAGCAATTAGAATTCCACAACTGACCCCTCATCAGGGGAACACAAATAAAATTACACCACAGAACATACAATCCTGCCTAGGTAAAGTACCAGCTAAACGGGAACAAATACCATTCTGGTTAGCACAAAAAATCACCCAAATAGAGGCGGTGTTTCCAGACACCACCCCGTTAGAAAAACACAGGATTCTGACTATCTGTCTTCCAATGGGAATCGCACCACACATGGAGGACTGTGACACTTGGGGTACAGTCTTTGCTTCCATCTACACAAAAACGCACGGTGTTCCATCCATTTCGGTAATACCAGATGTGCTAAAACAAATTCAAGACGAATACGGTCCAGAACCCGCTTTAACTCTTGGTATGAAATTACTAAAAGACTTCAAGCAGGTCTCGGCTATATTATTAGCCAACATAAAGGGAGAAGCAGCAAACGTGGCGATCCGCCAGAGGTTAAAAGAGACAGATATAGCAGACCAACCAGCTGAAATTGCCAGAATTATAGAAAAGTCCTATGAGGAACTAGGTAGAGATAGTTTAGGTGGAATACCAGTAAAACCACAACTGATTGAAAGTCCTGAAAAAATATTTTTTAATAATAATTCAACATCACAAAAAAAGAGCTGGGATGGAAACAAACAATCCAATCCTAAAGAAAAGAAATTCCAGTCCAGAGGAAGGTCTCCTCGGCGGAGAGAAAAATCTCCGAACCAAAGACACAGGTCACCCCAAAGTGATCCCTCTGGGAAAAGATATAACCTTAGAAATAGGGATAATATTAAGAAGCCTGATAGATATCAAGACATTGATACACGTCCCTCTCAATCTTTTCAGACTTCCTCGCAGAAATCGGAAAGAAGAGGACGATCAGAACAAAGAGAAGAGCACGCCAAGTCCAAAGACAAGGAACCTGCTCATTTAAAAAAGAAATTACAATTTCCAAAAAAGAAGGTAGCCAGTATTAAAGTAGTTAACAATGCCGAGAATACTGAGGACACAACTGAAAAACGGAGAATGGGCTCAGACAATGCTAGACAGCGCAGCAGAAGTGAGCATAGCTCGCAAAGTCCTTATGAATCATCTGGAGACAGTGGACACGAATGAATATCTTCAAGTGGAAACTGCAGACACCAGAATTAGCAAACCTCACAAAATATATGAAATAACTTTACGTATAGAAGGGGATAAGACTAGAAAAATAAGGGGACTATTTTGGGATAATCTCTCCAAGGGCTATGACATCCTTCTAGCTGAAAAAGACTGGCCACCAGAGTTTGTCAGGGACTGCCCTCATGGCGAAGAAATAATTATGCCTGCCTCCTCAAATCATATCCCAATTCATAAAAAATACACACTTGCCAGAAAGTGGGCAGTAGCTCAAGCTCCTGCTTTATATAAAAATCATGTGGGATGGGATGAGGACTCTCCTCCTCACAAAATCCAGTTAAAATCACAACCTACTGCACAAAGACAGTACCCAATTAAGCAAGAAGCTAAAAAACAGGTAAAAGAAATCCTAGATCAATTAGAATACCAGGGGGTGATTGAAACTTGCACCTCACAAATGAACAACCCTTTGTTTCCGGTCTCCAAACCAGACAATTCATATCGTCTAGTTTTGGATTACCGACACCTTAACTCATGTTGCAAAACCTTTGCAATGCAAAACTCGCATAGTGCTGCACTAATGAATAACATAGTGCGCAAAAAATACAAAACAACATTAGACATCTCTAATGGATTCTTTTGTCAAAACATAGCACCATAGAGCAGATATTTGTCTGCGTTCTCAATAAATGGCACTCAAAAACAATTCTGTCGGTTAGCCCAGGGGTACAAGAATAGCCCAGGGGTATTCTCAGCGAGAGTAACAGAATTACTACAAACATATGATGACGAAGCATTATCGTATGTCGACGACATATACCTAACAGATGATGACTTGGATACTCACTTGAAGAGAGTGAACACCATAATACTTGGGTTCGCAGCAGAGGGTTACAAATTCAACTTTAAAAAATCTAGAATTGCCCATCTAACAGTCCTGTTCTTAGGATATGAATTATCAAGTGAAGGCAAAAGCCTGGCTGACAATTTCCTGGAGAAATGTGCCGTACTCCAAGCACCTAGAACACTAAAAAACCTACAGTCAATTCTAGGCTTCCTAAATTTCGGAAGAACATACATTGCAAATTACGCAGAAAGGGTCAAACCCCTTTATGATCTAATAAAACCAGATTTTAAAAGAACCAATTGGACTCAAATACACACAGAAATTCTGAGATCCTTACAAACAGACATGTTAATTAAAACAAAATTAGAAACACGTGATAACTCACACAATCTTGTGATTCGAGTCATCCCAGGAAGATGCGGATTCACATACCTGACCTCTAATGAGGGAGAAAAGGTACCAATTGCATTCAAATCACACTTGTACACAGAAGCTGAAAAGAAGTTCAGCATTAAAGAAAACATTGTTCATGCAGTTCAAACCGCAATAGCTAGAGAAAAAGATAAAGCTGACGGTAGATGTATCACAGTCAGAACAGCAGAATCAGCCTTTGAGGCATTAACAACACCGTATAATTTACCAACAACAGCATTGTATCCGGAATGGATACAATGGGTGAATTCCATTACAATGGACAAAGTATACTACTACTTTGATCCAGAACTAAAGGAATTGAAAAATCTAGAATATGAAAGAACATTCCCTCTGCCAATCGACATTCTGCCCTTACGACAATACGCTTGTGTAATCTATACAGACGGACATGCTCAACCCTCCGTTTGGGGAGAACAAGCATACAACCCCACATGTGAGATTACAAAAGAAGTGTGGCGCGGAGGTAAACTAAGACCTCTATTAACAAAAACACACTCAGTAGAAACTAATTCAGAACAACAGACTGAAATAATAGCATTGAAAATGGCGCTAGATAATGCGGATCGCGAATTCCCGACACTTATAGTGTCGGATTCATATTACTGCGTCAAATCATATAACAACGATTTGCAGACATGGATTCAAAACGGTTACAAAGATGACACAGATGCAACAATAAAGCAGAAACTGCTTTGGGAACAAATAGCTCTTTTACAAAAAGAACTACCAAAGACTCACGTGACACACTCACTGAGTCATCAGCGTGATGGCGTTCACGTTGCAGGGAATTCATTGGCTGAAACAGCCACAGCGGTAGCAACTCAATCGGCTTCCGTAACTAGAAAAAAGCGTACAATAAAATACATTGACGGTGAAACAGGGCTGGCGGTGAGAACGTCATCAAAAGGCGACTGCTCAGCGCTACCGATCAACTATCCACTCAATTATACATACATAATCGATGCAAACTCCGTCCCTTTTGCTCGAATCCCTGGAGTGGGGGATAGAGTAATTCCAAACACGGACAGGAGAACTTTGTTAATTGCAGACGCTCATATGGGCGAGGGTCTCAGACACCTCAAACTAAAAGATTCTCTGGAAGAATTACAATCAAGGTACTGGTGGCCAGGCATGAGCCTGCATCATACCATTTTTGTAAAAAACTGCCCAAACTGTAACAGAAATCGCAGTGGTGAGAGAAACGGTATAATACCGTGGCGTTTCACTCCAGGAAAGAATCAACAGTAAAAAGCAAAGCGTCCGATTAACATATACAGGCTAGTTTACACTTATAATGTAGATCCCCAGCACTCGGCTGACGTCTGGACTGTTATACAGAGATTTGCGAGTCTAAATGGCATATACGCTAGGAGCATTGCTACGTTTGACCGATGTTTTCACTTTAGCTTTCAAGCCTGTGGGGAAACATGGCCAAATGAGCATAGCATAGCGGGATTCTTCTCACTTCCTTCCTGAGGGATACGGGATGGTGTAAAGAAAAAACCAAGGCATAAAGCTATCTAGAACGGAAAGGATATTAGGTTCGGGAGCTGGGAGGGTCAAACATCTAATAAGTGTCCAACGTAGTCCAAATAACCTGCCAAGAAATTCTCTGAAGGGATTCAGTCCGTACGAATTATTATTTGGAACTAGGATGTTAGTCTTAGACCTCGACAGTCAGACTTCAGTGGTGAAGGAAAAAAGCTTTGATATCAAAGATCGTTTGGCTATTTTGCAGGACTTAAACGAAACAAGAAAAGACCTGAGCAACATAAAGTTGAAACAGCAGCCAACAACCACTGAAGAACCACCACCTGTCCCAGCAAGACCTGTCTGGATTCCAAAAGTCGGGGATCTAGTCAGAGAAAAGATCGCGGTAAAGAAGGAATTTGGGCCTTCTTACAGAAAAGCAGTTCCTGTCTTGTCTGTCAACGGGACAAGATCAGTTGTACCTCCGCCGCTTGCTGGTAAAAAGGAGAACCGAGTTGTATCCATCGACCTGGTAAAACCACAATCATGTGGCCGATAACAAATAGTAGGCCAAGTGGAATCCCGATAAGTAGTAGAACACCAAGGTTTGCTACAAATACAGAGGTTCAATCTAAGAGGCTAATCACATTCGAAACGCCTACAGAAGAACAACAAGGACTATGCAACAATGCAATGGAACTTAGACCTCTGAAAACCCAAATAAAAACATTTAGTAGAGACACACCAACCTACAATGAAGTAACAAACGAATATGCAAGAAACAGTAATCCTGAAGCAATTGGAACAATTGACAGAACTGCATCCGGCTACTTCATAAACTTCGATGATTCCTCTGAAGGCTTCAGTGATTTAAAAACACAGCCATCAACAAAAACCTTTAAAGATAAAGTTAAAGAACTTTTGAAACAACTGAAAGAAACATATCTGATTTCTCCATGGATTGAATTTTGGGTGGGTTTTGGTGCATTTATCCTCATACTTTGGCTCATCATGGTACTAACTTTGGGACGCTTCATTGAGGGAAAATATGCTAAAATGGACACAGCAAGTCAGAAAATCAACTTGATCCTCAAACCACACACATCTTCACACGTCGAGAAAAGAGAACTTTCTTCAGTCAACTTCACAGCCAATCCTATACCGGGTGGGGTAGCATGGGACAACACTGACTACGAAATTTATGGTCCGGTTGAAATCCTGAAATATCCACACCAAATTAAGATCTCGTTGAGTGACTTTGTAAAACCAAGCTCATTTGCTGATGATTGGGACTTTGAAAGTATAAATAATATGATGTCTGACTTAGTGATGTCTGCTAAATTTACCAAACATGATTATTTGCAGGGTTCGACAAATTATGATAGTATGTACTGTTATAACCACTATGGTAACCATTTTCTACATAAATCTGCACAACCTAGAAATGTTTTAAATTATAATCAATGGGAACATTGTGCAACCCCTCCAAAAGGAAGCTCAAGAACCGTTTATGACAAATATTCATACTTTTCAGGTTTCAACTCAAGTAATGCTGAAACATTTTATTTCAAATTGTCAAATAAAACAGGGACAAAGACCATGATAACAAACACGAAATTGATATATTCAGACTCATTCTTTGAACAAATGAATACTTTTGGTTTTGATTATTGGGACAAAAATGTTGAAGTAAAAAGTGTTTGGGGTACAAAAGAATGGCAAGTACAAGGTATAGAATCTTTGTTTAGAGCCTGCATGATCCCAGAACAAATTATATTCTTAAATGACACTATTCAACAAACTACCTGTCTTGGCCTAGCCAAAATCAAAGATTTAAATAAACCGTCTATTCCAAAGCCAACAATGAACAGCAATAGCTCTACAGATGAAGAGATAGACGTAAATTATGTATTAAACCAAAACAGAACACATCCAGATTGGAAACAGTGGTTGATCTGGCCCACAGATACTAATAACTGTCAAGACAGATTCCTGAACAAAACACAGGGGTTCAAATTGACCAGGCCAGACCCTAGATATTCCCAAAGACAACACCCAGGGATAATAACCACCTACAGTGTGGGCAAATTATGCCTTCAATGGCTACAAACTTCCACACTGGCAGAAATTAAGCAACACCTAACTTTACTTACTGATGGTGCTGACTTGCTTGATTTCATTATGGGACCGCGCAAACAGCGTCAAAAACGTTTCATAGCAGCCTCTGTATATGCAGCATACAACGAGGCCTGGAAGGTAACTCAAATTGAGACAGCAGAAAGAATACGGGAAATTGACCGTATTAATTTGGAAAAATCACTTTCTGCAGTGGACAATGGGTTAATGACTCTGTCCTCCAGAATTTTTTCTTTGGACAGCATTGTGTCTTCAGCAATCGACATAATATCGCAAGACTTACTGTTGTTACAACACGGTCAGTCTCAATTGCGTTCTATTGTACAACTTGGCTGGACGTTACAAAATCTACGTTCAGGCTATGTGCCTTGGCGTTTAATCAACACAACGTCACTATTCAATATCTTTAACCTTACTGATAAACAAATCAGTATGGCACAAAAGGGTGCTGATTATACAATCCTGAGCATTGAGAAACTCGAGAGATTACCAGTGACAATGTCAGAACGACCTGTCAGTGAATGGATAATACATGGGATAATTAATATTCCAATATCAACCTTCAGGTTTCAATACTGCCAAAAATATATACAGGCTGGCATGTACGAAAAATTGGGAAAAGGGTACATTAAAACAACATGGAACTTGCCCTATTCACATGCATGTGTCAGTAATAAAGGACAGAAAGTGTTTCTTTGTGGCAATAATTGTGCAATGTCACTGAGCGGTACACTTCTGTGTAATGGAATTAGTTTGCATGGAGCCTGTGAAGGGAACTCAAATAACCTTTCGTGTCACCAGCTAGGCGCACCTGCAACAGAGATAGAACCATTCTTTCAAAGACTCTATAATGGGAGTTACGTTCTAATTGTGGACCGCAGATGTTGTAGTCTTATGCCCGGGACTCCTTATCTCGTAACTACGACTGCGAAGGTCAAGTGCTGTGGACGCTTATTGTTCCCCAGCTCCTTTCCAGACAGGGAGGCAAGGGCATGGCCCAACTTGAAAATTACTTCTATTCGAATAGATACTTTAAGCAGAATGAAAACAGTGCTTCTTCAGACGCCGACCAGGCTCACGTCATCAAAAGAAACGTATGATCTCCTAGTCGCAAGGACGACTGCAGAGATTCACTCATTGTTATCAACTAATTCCCCCATACATTTCGCAGAAATCCTGAATGAAATCTTAAATATTTCTGATACCAGTGGAGTCTCAAAAGTATTTAAGACAGTATTTTCGATGGCATTAACACCATTCAAAGCCATACTGGGTATTTTTCCAGATTTCGTCCATTCAATTTTTGGCGGATTTCCCCTCATTTTGGGACTAATTGCAGGAATCCTATTCTTAGTCCTTATATTTCGTTATGGCAAACCGTGTCACAGACAAAACACCTGCGACAAGGGAAGAAACAATCCGAGCCATTGGATACCGGGACCGGATATCAAAAATCCTGGGACTATCCCGGCTTAGAGACCTGAACATGACTTGGTTTCTTTCATTTCGACCAATGTGGCATCGATGTGTTTTACCTGTATTAAGGTGCTTGCTATGCGGAGAAGAATGCGTGTTAGACACCTGTCTGACGCTACAATCGGATGCGCCAATGGATGCAGAAACATTGTTGAGTCCAATAAAGGCTCATGCTTTGTGCTGCCCTCAACGGCTACCAATCCTGATGACGGCATTTGTGGAAGCTTCACCACTACGATTAAGGGGTAGTGAAGTTCAAGATGAAAGCAGCATTGATCAGGTACGACCTTCTGTTAGCAATACTAATCAAAACGTCAATGGAGACAATCATGCGCACGAATGCATGGTTACACCTTTTTCCGAGTTAGTGGAACTCTCCCAGGAAGCTGTTGACAGCTTTTTCGACAGTCTAAATGATATGATGTTCTCACCAGAGCAGAAATAGAGACTTTTGAGCAAGCTCGCACACGGCGTTCCCTGAATTTGGCCTTCAACTAGAATAATAGAATACCATGAACAATTTTCCCTCCGGTTCACGGACAGCAATTTTTTTCAGCAGCCCCAAAATATTTTTACGAATTTTTCGGGACACTTATCTTCTGCTTAAAGTAAGAACTATTCTTAGAGAACTAAAATTTCTATTTTTAGATACTTTATAGACATTAGCTGCCCGCTGGTATGTTCATAATTATTTTATTCTGTGATGGAATGGTCTCGAACCTTTTTTCTGTATTAAGAGCCATTTCATGTGTAAATTCTCATATACAAATTAGTGATAATGTATAGATATGCGTGATTACTTTAGCGTTATTCTACAGCTTGAGTGCATATAATACATGTGACTGTTTTTTCCGTATATTTGATAATTTCAAAATGCATTTTATGTATTTTGGGGTGGTAAGGTATACACAATACTCTACAGTATGTTTTACTATGCCTAGATTCGTAAATATGTCCATAGTTAGCGTAGAGTGGGTGTGATGTATTCCTATAGGTTCTGTATCGATCCCCCTATTCCTGACCCTATTCTGGGTAACAAGTTAACTAGCAGCCATCCCATGATGCAGAAAACCCCCATGATGCAGAAACCGTTATCTGATTAAGCCACACTACGGCACAGGAACGTGTTATCTGATTAGGTCATAACGCTTGCAATCTAATTAGACAAGCGATATTCCTCCAGCCCCTGATAAGGCATACGGAGTTCTCAAAACAAATCAAACCTATGACAACCTGGGAAAAACCCTGCGGCCATTGTTTTGATTTCACCGAGAACTTCAGCAAAAGAATGTGCTAACGACCAAGTCGTATGACATCCTTATTGACGTATCTATGTCCATCCTTACGTCAATCTCGGCACCTTAAAGGTATAAATATTACCGATATTGCCCTATGCAAACACACGCGGTGGTGACGAGATCGGAGCAGCCAGACTTGCCGAAGCCCAGAGCGGAGCAGACCCCGCTGGCGCAGCCCCGCCTTCCTGACGCGCTGAGAACGAGACGCTGCTTTCTCCTGCTGAGAAATCCAGCTCCGGCGCTTCCGGGTAGCCCTCGCAGGCAGCCTGGAATATCGAGACCAGAGACGAGAGATACCATCCCTCATTCATCCTAAATTCCAGGTACAGAACTGAATAACCCCTTGCAGAGAATTCTTGAGTCAGTCACTTGGCAAAACAAACTTAACTTAAACTGCTACTTTCTATTCCCGCCCACGTATTAGGCTTAGGTCAGGTACACCGGGGTAGGCGTAGTTAGAAACACCAGTTGAGTACGATTAGTCAAATGTATATGTGTATGTATCTATTTTATCCATTTTAAACCATCATATGGCTTAGAAACCATATCAATGTTTTTACAGTATTATTTTATACTTCTGCTTTTATTGTATGCACTTTACTTAACCATAAGTATTGCAATAATATCGATCCATTTCTCTTGTATGAGAAAAGAGACTGATCAATAAATAACATCTTTTATTGAACACGCCCGTCTCTTCCTTTTCTCTACAATCTGGTGAGACTAAGAATGCACGTACTGACTGAGTAAAATAAGTCGTCTTTTGTTTTCACACGACTCTAGAGATACACTCTTGATTAGGGGAGAGCAAAGTTGTCATGTTCTATGGTTGTCAGAAACTAAATCCCTTCTTGTCTATCCAGGGAGGTGCAACTCCTCCTTGCCTATTCGAGAAAGTTTCTAGTGAACTCTGAGCTAGCTGGCAAACCCAAAACTTTAAGTCTAATATCGACAGTAGTAGACCTAGTTAACGTCTGATCTAGGCCTATACTATTGAAGGTATTATTCCAATGCGCAGAGCCTATTGGGATAATAGGAACTACACTACATTCTGACCGGTTATCTTCAGCAAGTCTCTATGCCAAATCTAGGAGTATCATTTGGGCGAGTCATGGTCTTGCTGCAACGCGTAATCGAGTTCTGAAACCTGTGCGAGAAATTGAGTATTTGGCGGAAAAGGAGCCAAACAGTACCGATATTTTGAAGACCAACATGTTGGATACATATTATCCAAATAGAAGCAGTCACCTCGAGAATGTTTGTCTGTATGAGGTTCTACAAAATTACATATTCAAGAGGAACATCAAAGAAGATATTGATAAAGGAGTGTATGCTGTAATTGGAAGTGAGGGATGTCTGGTCAAGCAAAGAAAATGCCAATTGGTAAACCATCGAAAATTGAGTGGCGAATCTCCTGAAAGAAAAGAGTTTTTCTATTTAGCTCTTTTGCAACTTTTCAAGCCTTGGCGTGCAGAAGAGGAACTGCTTGGAGATTTCCTCTGTTACGAAGACTCTTTCAATGCCGCCAGGGAGACCATAGAATGTCCTGTTTTTCCCAAATATCTAGAAATGTTGAATGCGGAAATCGAGCAGGAAGCAATGATTGCAGCCGAGATTGCTAGAGACAGTTCTCAGGACAGTCAGAGCTCTGTTTCATTGAGTCCGGATCCACTAGGAGGACCAGTTATCGAAAATGAAGCTGCCACTGCCATGATTGAAGTGGAAAGAGCCATGGCACATGCTCAGGAGGATGCGGTTAACTTAGAAGACTTGGAAAGACAACTCAACGTTGAGCAGAGGAAAATATATGATGAAGTTACCAACCAAATTGATCATGGATTAAGTCATGAGAAGAAAGAGTGCTCATGTACGTCGTTGAAGCCTGTCCGACTGTACGTGAGTGGAGAAGCGGGAACTGGAAAAAGTTTCCTCATTAAAGCAATTTCATGTTATTTGCAGAAAAGGACTGAGTCATCGCTGTCTTGTGTTGTCACCGCTCCAACTGGACTGGCAGCACATAACATTAAAGGTATTACTTTGCATCGTCAACTGATGCTGCCAGTGGAGCATGATAACAAATTACAATACCACAAGTTATCTGGAGATGCTTGTTGTGAAGTTTCAAGAGTCTTGAGGAAAATGAAACTTCTTATCATTGACGAAGTAAGCATGGTTTCCAATGTCATGCTTGCCTTTGTGCATTTGAGAATGCAAGAAGTTCTCAAAACAGAGTATGATGTGTTATTTGGTGGCAAACACATCATTGTTTTCGGTGATCTTCTGCAGCTGACACCAGTGAAAGGACAACCTGTGTTCAAAATGCTCACGCATGAAGATACCAGGAAGTGCCTCGGGAGCATTGGCAACGTCAATATATGGTTAAACTTCAATTATGCTGAACTGCGTGAAAATATGCGTCAAGCGAAGGATGAAGATAATAAGAATATTCTACAAGATGTTAGAATCGGAAAAGTGACCGAGCATGGGAAAGAAGCTTTACATGCACGATTACTGTCAAATTTGTATCTAGAAGAAGACGTTGTGCCTGAGAATATTTTTCGGAAAATTACTGAGAAGAAATCTGGAATATGTTTGATGCCAACTCTTGCAGAATGTGCCATCTTCAACAACAAAATGTTGCATTTAGAAAACCAAGAGATTGTGAAACTGGAAGCTATTGACAGAGTAGAACATATGGGATCAACAATTATTTTGTCTGAGAATTTGAAATCAAAATTGGATTCATTAGAGAAGACTATATCTAAAACTGCAGGATTTGAAAAGACTCTGAATGTGTGCTTAAATTGCCGTACAATTTTAAGAAGGAATTTACATGTTGAAAGAGGTCTGGTAAATGGATCAATGGGTAATGTTGTTGATTTTGAGAAATACAGAAATAGAGATGGAATTGAATTTTTAAAAATTAAATTTGATGGCATTGAGGAAGTACAGCTAATTGGTCGTTGCTCTGCTAGGTTTTTGCTTGTAAAAGACTTATATGTTCGCCGTAAGCAGTTTCCTGTTTGCTTGGCATATGCGGTGACAATCCATAAATCGCAAGGTTTAAGTGTAGACAGTGCATTGGTGAATATTGGCAGTTCTGTGTTCAAGGAGGGTATGGCATATGTGGCATTGTCACGAGTCAGAAGTTTATCGGGATTGTACTTGATTGAGTGTGATGTCACAAACATTTGTGCGGATCTAGAATGTGTTAAGGAATACAATAGGTTAAGAAGAGAGTATGCGCCACATTTGCCTCAATATCCTTTGTTTGAGAAACGTGTGGTAGGCCGGAAACGAAGAAATGTGACCAATAGTGAGAGGTTGTAGCAAAAAGACGAAAAGTCGATGAACCTGAAATTAAAAGCAGAAAGAAAAAGGATTCTGTTGAAGATGTTGTTGGTTTTCAATTTGAAAATAGTTCTGGTGTCAACTGCTATGCTAATGTAGTGGTTAATGTTGTCTTTTCTCTAGAAACTTTAAAAGAACAGATTGTGATCAATTTGGATCAAAGTTTTTGCTGCTTGTTGAATTCTGTGTTAGAGAAATGTAGCACTGATAGAACAAAAATAGAAAGTGTGTCTGAAATTCGAAATCTGTTAGACAAATGTTCAGGTCAAACGCAATTCTCTCAAAATATTCAGCAAGATTGTCAGGAGTTTTTAATGTATATGCTTGATGTATTGCAAGATGAAGGTGTAGATGTAGATCATCTGTTTGGCCTTTCTTATCAATGGCAGCATGACTGTGAGAACTGTAGGGTATCAAGTACTACTAGTGTAGACTCAGAAAGATTTATATATTTAACTTTGCCAGACAGTAAATCAGTGTCCTTTAATAAGCTAGTAAAAGCAGCCGATCACAACATGGAGTGTAGCCAATGAAAGTCTGCAATGTTGTCCACATTATTTACACGAACATATGGCCAGTATGTCATTTTAATGTTCCAACGATGTAGGCCTGATGGAACAAAATTGACAACTTTAATTAAAAATGTTGTGGCTTTGCAGTTGTCAATATCAGGAAGGACTTTTGTAACTGCAGCAATTATATATCATGACGGTCCTTCAACAACATCAGGACATTACACAGCTTATTTGAAGTCTAGACACGGCTGGTCATTCTGCAATGATTCTGTTTTAACTTTTAAAAAAAAATTGCCTTTTGACCTTTAAAATTCTTACCTGGTGTTTTTACAACCAAAATTTTAGGGTAGGAATCTCGGGATTTGCTCTGAGGAATTTCAAGAGGTTCTAATGGCTCCTACTCTATTTGGCCTTGAGGATAAGTGTAGTACAGAGTGAAAAGTTAATGTGGAACATGAGTGAGCAAGAAGGGTGAGATATTACTAGTACAGGATTGTGAAAGTGATCTTGGACGTTTTCTTTCTGAAAGTTGCGGAAAAAGAAAATGACGGGATTTGCTTAGAAGAATTCCAAGAGTTAAAAATGGCTCTTACACGATTTGGCCTTGAGGAGAAGTGCGGTAGAGAGCGAGAAGTCATTTATTGTATGTAACATATTTGTCAATACGACATTTGTCAATACGATGGAGCTTTTCTTTCAGAAAGTGGCGGGCAGAAAATAATAACAGCACAACAGAGTATAAGCTGTTCATAGAACATCCTTCGACGTCATGGAAAGTAAGTTACTTTTCAGGAGTTCTGATTTCTGATTGGTTATGTTATATGGGTTTTTTAAACACAATCATTTTGATTGTGTTTTTTTTCCCCGCTGTTATATGATGAATACCTTCAACTCACTGTTTTTAGTGAAATTTGGTATATTCTGAGAACAGCAAAAATAAACCATTTAACATGTATAATTATTTCTGTACCTTTTTGTATTTATGATATACATTTAGAACTGTGTAGGAGGCATGGAGAAACTGAGGCTTCAGTAAGTGTCAAGGGAGGTGAGTAATGTACATTGCTCTGTTGCATACAGTCCTCACCTTATGCGTACTCTTGGATATGCTAGACTAAATCTGCACAATGAGATACCTAAGCTGAGGAAATACAGGTGATGTGAATGTGAAATGAGCAAAAATATTTGCACGTTTTTCAATTATATCACCTGTGTTTCCTAACATTACGAATCACATTGTGCAGATGAGGTTTAGGCCTGTCTTTGTTCAAGAGTGCAGTGGACATGACCCACTTCATTGGTAGACCTGCACATGTATTATTTTCTCTGTACTCTTCAATAAGCCTAAATTTCATCTGCAACCCTGAGTAGGCCTCACCTCAAACAAATCTCTGGATAGGCCACACCTTATCGGCATCCTGAAACAATCATTTAAAATGTTAGGGGCAGATTTATGATGGCCGTGTGCCTCTTTTGCGCCACCATTGCGTCACTTTTGTGACGCAGCAGCAGTGCAAAAGATGCACCATGTTGCAAGATTGGCCTCACTTCATCTGCAACAAGATACTGTCAGTTTAAAATGTATATATTTAGGACTGTGTAGGGGGCATGGAGAAACTGAGGCTTCTGTAAGTGTCAAAGTTGTTGCATACAGTGCTCATCTTCTGCGTACTCATTCATATGCTAGACTACTTCTGCATAATGAGATACCTAAGCAAAGGAAACACAAGTGATGTGATTGTGGATTGAGCAAAAAAAATTGCACGTTTTTCAAATACATTACCTGTGTTTCCTAACATTACGAATCACATTGTGTAGATGCTTCACTCAGTCTGTATCTGACACTCTTTCCTTCACTTCCTCTGTCTCCTCTCTCTCTCACTTTTTTTTCCTTATTCACCCTTTTCTTATATAGTTTACCTTACTCACTTTCTTTTAGTAGCTTACACAAATTCAATTTAGTTTACTCTTCTATCCTTCTTTTCTGTCACTGAAAGTATCTTCTTTTTTTCTCTCTAAGTAATTTACTCTATTTAAATTTCTTTTTGTCTCTGACTGTCTATCACCGTTTCTTTCTCTTTTTTTTCTGCATGTTTATCTCTAACTTTATTTCTTTGTAAAATTGGATGATTGTCAATCTTTTCCCTTGTCACTTCTAATTTTTAAATACATGTTTTAATATTTTTCAAATTTTTGTTGTTTCTTTCACAGATTGAAAGTATAAAAATAACAAGTGACTAAGTTAACGACAATTATAAGGTAAGTGTTTTGTACTCTTTTCGTTACATTTCTATCACATTTAACTTCTATTACTTCCACTGCTTCATTTCTTTAACCGTCAGTTTCCTGCCTTTGCTAATTCCCTCATTCCTTTTTAGGTTTTGCTGGCAATGCGTACGAAGTACGCATGCGCTAGCAAAATCCATATGTTTCTCTGTTGGGTCGGGTATCCGCCCCCTCCTCGCCCCCTCCTCCCATTGGCTAGCTCCATAAATGGAGGCTAGCCATTGGGAGCCGGATCTGTCCGTCAAAGGCCGGACCAGATTCGGGGGCGTTCCGGAGAATTTTTCCCTTTTGGCCACGTCATGCAGCGGTGGGCGGGGCTTTTTTTTTGGGCTCGTCGAGGTTTGTTTAGGCCATTTTGCGGCCGACCGCCGGCCGAGGAAGTCCAGGTGAGTCTTCCCTTTCCTGTCCCCCCTCCCGCTGTTGGTTCGTTTCCCGCCCCCCCCTGTCAGTGTGTGGCCGTTCCCGCCCCCCTCCCGCTCTCCCGCTCTCCATGCCTTTCCGCCCCCCCTCCGTTGCATTGTAAATGCTTATTATATTATTTTTTTTGCGAAGCGGCAACGAGAAAAAAGGAGGAGAAAAAAGGAGAAAACATTCGCGGACGCAATCAAAGTGTGGGCGTTCTTGCTTCTCTGAGACTGTTTTTAAAACTTTTTTTCTGTCTTGGGACCGAGAGAGGGTGAGAAAGATGTCCGATCCGGCCGTCAACGCGCACTTGGAGGGCATCATCTCCGACTTTGACGGTTTGTGAGCATTTCCATTTCCTTTATCGATCCGCGATCACCACTTTGGGAAGGGGGGGGGGTTGTGAGTGGGAGAGACTTGGGGCGGCTCTCCGCGCTGCTGCCCTGTGGAGGAGAGTTCAACATCTGGCGCTGCCATGTGCTTTATCCAGGAGACAGGGCAGGGCGACGAAGGGGCACACCAGGAGCGCTTACTGGAGAGACGGGCACGTGAGGGCGAGGTGTGGGGACAGGGGACGTGGTATGGGGCAGAGAGATGGGGGCAGTGCATTCGGGAGAGGACATTGGAAAGAAAATGGCAGAGTACAGGGAAAATGTGAGGGGGAACCGTAAAGAGATGCCAGGGATAATGTGGGATATTTGTGAAGGGGAGAAGGGGCAAGGAAGGCATGGGGGAGAACACGAAAGAGAAGGGGTGGCAGAAGCGCGAGACAGGAGAAGATGGGGTGTCGTGACGTAGTCTCACCGGTCGCCGGTCACAGGTCGCCTCTCCTGTAACGCTGTTAAAGTGCTGGGCAGGAGAGAGAGAGCAAGAGAGAGAGAGACCCCGAGAGGAGGGAGGCGAGAGAAAGAAAGCCAGCGTGCGGCACAGGCGTGGAGAGTGGCATAAAGGCCCCAGTCACGCCTGGTCTACCCCTCCTGGCTGCGGTAACTCCAGAGACCCTGCCTGGTCTCCAGCTCGTTGTTTTCTCTGACACAGATCTCACTTCGCCGTTTGAGCGTCACCCAAGACCTGCCCTGGAGAAGGGGCAAGGACGGAGCAGTATACACATAGCTGCAGGCTGTCTTAGAAACATGGTTTCATGTCTTCCTCTTCATTTAGGAGGGGGGGGGGGGAGTGCCTCTTCCCATTCGCCACCTTGTACCCGCTGGCCCAGCCAGTTCCTCTTTTGCCAGCCTCGTCTTTCTGCCCCTCGCCGTCCTGTAAGAAGTTGGTGTTAACTTTAGAAGTGAGAGAGCAGAGTGAAAGGCAACAGGGGCCAGGCGTGTGTGTTGTGCATGAGTTTCTGTGTAAGGCAGTGTCTCTGACCTTGCGTTTAAGGTTACCAGACCATGGCTATAAGCGGACTAGACCCGGTGCGTAGAGCTACCATGCCGGCATATATGCTATGGCGACCAGGCCCTTCTTATAATGAGACCAGGCCATGAAATGTAGAGAAACCATTTCTTTCACTTAGGAGGTCTGGCCTCTGAATGCGTAGCTCTCACATCCCCTGTCACGAGGGCGATTTTCAGAGAGCGCAGACGTTTTACTAACACCACTGAGCATGCTGGTACTTTAAATCTTACCATTGTAAGTATGAGCCTGCAAGCCCTGGCATGCTTAGTTTTGTTGTTTGGAATAGGACTTGCTCAGTGTCACTCACGACATAGGGTCAGTTGACAGCTGTGTGGATGGTGAGAAGTAAATAGTGTCCGACGGCGGGTGAGGCGCTGATGTTAAAAGGCAAGACACTGGACGTCTGGTATTATAAATTCAAGGCAGGGAGGTGCACATTCCTACGTGTGGGACACATGAGGTGCCCGATGTAGATGAGGGGGTGAGGTATCTGAACCGTTGCCCAAGATGACAGATTATGAGCATGTAATGGGGAAGCACTATTGTGTCTGACAGAACAGGGAGTCCCGCACTGCAGGGAAATTCCTGCCACCACAGAGAGACATATGGCACCTGTCCAGACAGGAAAGGGTTGTGGATGGTTGCAAACGGCGCGGTGGAGAAGGAAACATTTTCCTGGTGGAAATTGTACTGTAACGCAATTGGTCTACCACACGTTTCTAGCCACAGACTTCATGTGATTGGTGTAAGTAATTCAATTATTATTTGCTATGGGTGAAATAATCAAAGCCCTTGGCACAGTGAACCTGCAGATCAGAAAATGATCTGAGAATATTCTCCCCTCACACAGCACATGACTAAAAAAGAAATGATTATGCTTACTGTCAGAGCCATGGGGAGGGGTAGGGGGTAGGTGGAGAGGGTAAAGGAATAAGCCCTTTCAGTGCAATGCAGTTCTCTCCAGTCATCCATCATATCTACGCTATCCATCAAGTCAGCCAACTACATTTGAAAATATGTGCTCTGTCCCTGTTCATTGAGGATATCCATTTTACCCGTCATTACACAGTTACCATTGCTTGTCCGTTTCATAGGGCTCTTGCTTATGAAACATCTATCAGAAGTAATCTTCCTGGTCCATGTTTATCACTTCTAGAACAAATAGACAGCCACCCCTCTGTTGACGGTAGAAGACACAGAATAATATCACTGTCCACCCCATTTCTCTGCTAGCTTGGAATACTCCATGTGCATTTTAATGTGTTTCCTGCAGGAACTCGATTCCTACCCTGTTCTGTTTAAGGAAAGCAAAACAAGTGATGGGTCGACTTCATGAAATAATGTCAGCCACCAGTAATCGTGTGCCCCTGTTGCCTGCGTGTGCCTCCGTGTGCCCCTGTTGCCTGCGTGTACCTCCGTGTGCCCCTGTTGCCTGCTTGTGCCTCCGTGTGCCCCTGTTGCCTGCTTGTGCCTCTGTGTGCCCCTGTTGCCTGCTTGTGCCTCTGTGTGCCCCTGTTGCCTGCTTGTGCCTCCGTGTGCCCCTGTTGCCTGCTTGTGCCTCCGTTTTCGTGCCCCTGTTGCCTGCTTGTGCCTCCGTGTGCCCCTGTTGCCTGCTTGTGCCTCCGCGTGCCCCTGTTGCCTGCTTGTGCCTCCGTGTGCCCCCATTGCCTGCTTGTGCCTCCGTGTGCCCCTGTTGCCTGCTTGTGCCTCCGTGTGCCCCTGTTGCCTGCTTGTGCCTCTGTGTGCCCCTGTTGCCTGCTTGTGCCTCCGTGTGCCCCTGTTGCCTGCTTGTGCCTCCGTGTGCCACTGTTGCCTGCTTGTGCCTCCGTGTGCCCCTGTTGCCTGCTTGTGCTGTGTGGGTGTGTGTGGAGGGCTCTGTGTGGCTGTGTGTGTGGGAAGCTTTGTGTGGCTGTGTGTGTAGGAAGCTTTGTGTGGCTGTGTGTGTGGGGGGCTCTGTGTGGCTGTGTGTGTGGGGGGCTCTGTGTGGCTGTGTGTGTGGGGGGATCTGTGTGGGTGTGTGTGTGGGGGGGCTCTGTGTGTGTTTGTGTGTGTCATTTGCGAAAGATAAAGCTAGTGGCATTGTAAATGACAATGCCATTTATTTATGTTAAAAAAAACATAAATAAAAAAAATGTCAAGAGCAATGCCAATAGCTCTAACTTTAACAAAGGCAAAACCATTGCATTGTAAATGCTTGTTCTATTACTTACTTACTCTACTCCTTCCACTCCTTTTCTCAGTCCCTCTGTTCTCATAGTTCCTCACTCCTGTTCACTCACTCCGTCTCTATTACTCTCACTATCTCTGACTCATCACTCTTTCACTACTTGTTCATTATGCTTTCTCCCTGTAGTGCAAACACACTAAGGGGCATATTATCAACACAGGCGATAAAATTATTGCTGCTTTTATCGGCAGAAAACTGCTGCAAAAGCGGCTTTAGCGGTAGTTTTCTGCCGATAAAAGCAGCAATAATTTTATTGCCTGTGTTGATAATATGCCCCTATGTTATTTACATTTCTTTGCAGTTTCAATCATTCCTTTTCTGTCACTTCTTCTTTCCTGCTTTCTGTTTTTTCTCTCTGTTATTCCACATGTTTTAACCTTAGTCACTATCATACATCTTGTTTTATTCCTATTTACTTTTGCTCACTTTTTTCTTAACACTTTCCCTCAGGATTGTTCTTTTAGTCCGGTTCTATCCCTACCTCTCATTCCACATCCTTTACTGTTTTTCTTCTTAATTTGAACATTCACTCACATTCTCTAAGAAACTCTTGTTTATTATTCTTCTACTCTCCTTTTTTTCTTTCACTTCCTTATCTATTTTGTTTTTCACAATTATACCCACTTACATCTTTTCTTCGGTAAATAGATCTATTAAACAGTATCTCTGTGTTACTCACTCTAGCTGTCTTTCTTTTAACATTACTCTCTGTTTCCTTCTCTTATACTTTCTTTTCTTAAATTTTTTTTTCTGGTTCGCTTCCGGTTCGCGTACCGGCGCGCGAACCGGGAAGCGAACCAAAAGAAATAGAGGTTGCCAGAGTGCTAAACATTCTAGCAATTTTTTATAAAGGGGAGGTAGTTCTGAAAAGAACTTTTTTTTATTGTTTTTGTTGTTTTATATTTTTTTTATTATTTTTCTGAACACTTTTTTACTTTTTTTGTATTTTTTGAACGGTTTTATATTTTTTGGGGTTTTTTGGGGGGGGGGAAACAAAAATGATTCATTATGAAGGGCTCAACAGGAGCAAAAAAAAAAGATAATTTATTTTCTGGGGCGTTTTGGACAGTTGTGATTGTCAATTGCAGCATTTATTAAATTTACGCTACTCTCCCTGTAGCAAATCAATTTTTCGCAATGAATGCATACAAATTTCACTTCCCCAAACTTCAGCTGAATATTTGGGACCGTCTCCCTCGCCTCTGGTCCCGTCAGTGCCTCTTGATGTGATGTACTGGCCACAGGACGGGGGTTATCGTGCAGGTCACGTAGCTGCGCAGCACTATAGTTGATAGGGTGCCACCTGTCCATATGGAGATGCATGGTATAATTGCCATAACTATATTTTTTATCTGTCCCTCTGGACAGATCTTTTTTGCAAATAAGGCAAGTTACATACCGAGCATTCACTTTTTTTTGGCCCCGGGGATATTTGAAAAATTGCCAAATAAAATTCTCTTTGACACGGGACCTCCTAGGCTCTTCTCGCAAAAACTGCCTCTCTTGTTCCTCTTCCTCTTCTTCCTCTTCTTCCTCCTCTTGCTGAACCATAACCTGAGGAGGTGGTCCTCTCTTCCTAAAAGGTGGTGGTGGTGGTGGGGGTGCACCAGCTGAAGCTACAACACTTGCCATTGCTAAGTGATGAAAAAAGGTCTTCCTCTCACAAAGATGAAAGTCAGAGTGAGGAAACAAGGAGGGGTTTTCATCATTTGGGAAAAAAAATAGTTCTAAACCAATGAAAAGTGTTATTTTTAGGTCACATGACCTAGCCTTACATCATTAGGAAACCAAAAGTGAAATGAACCAATGAAAAGTGTTATTAACAAGTCACATGACCTGTTACGCTTACGTTACGCGCTCCGTGCCGCGCCCCGGATCGCTTCCGGGAAGCTGCGCTTCGCGCCTCGCTTCACGCACCGGAGCACTTCCGGGTGCGCTAACGTGGTGCGTCATAAGACGCATTACGCGACAACGCGATACGTCGCGGTTGCGCGACGCGTTACGATGTTGTTTTCTAACGCGGCAGTTGCGCAAACGGAACGTTTACCGGTTCGCGGACCGGGTCGCGGCAGCAAATTGAGCTAATGGGAAGCTACCCGGTTCGCGGACCGGAAGCGAAACAAAAACAATAATGAAAAAATATATATATAAAAAAATTGTATTAAAAACATATAAAATATATTTTTCGATTTAAAGAAGAATACATTTTAAAGCTTTTGATATTTGCTATTAAAAAACCATTGAAATTCACTGAAAAAACCATGGGTTATAGACCATATATAGTTAGGAATTAGCATTTACAAAACCTTGAAAATTCACTGAAAAAACCATAGGTTATAGACCATATATAGTTAGGAATTAGCATTTACAAAACTTTATTTTACTCACACAAAACCATTGAAATTCGATATATAGTTAGTTGCACTAACTATATATCGCGCACCCGCAATCCACTGCTGATGATGTCACATATTACATCATTTATGACATGGTCAGTGACATCACTGATGACATCACTGATGACATCTCAAATGACATCACTGATGACATCACTGAAAACAACATCCAGTAATTTTATGTTTCTGTAAAGTTTAAATATGTCTTACATATTGAAGAATGAGTGGATGTATAAGTGTCTGGATGAAGGATTTAGTAGGTGCATGACTGACTGTATGAGTGAGTGATTAAATATGTCTCACTGAGTGCATGGGTTAGTGACTAAACTGTCTTAATTTGTGCATCATTATGTCTGTTGTTCTGTAAACTGCTGCATGTGTTGATCAGTAGCTATATGAGTAACTATATGGGTTATTGATTGATTGCCCAAGTATTTGTATGGGAGACTGAGTGTGTGTGTGTCTGGCTGGGAGGTGTGTGACTCTGTGCAGATCAATGTGTACTTGTATCAATGATTGTATAAGAGAGTAAGTATGTGTTAGTATATGTTTGAAAATGTAAGGTGCTCTATGTTTAACTGTATAGATTAGAACATGGAAGTGTGATTGATTCTTTACAGGACTGACTAGGTGTGTGAGTAACTCCATGGATGAGTGGCAGAGTGTGAGTGTCTGTATAGGTGTATGAGTGCATATGATAGTGTTGTAAAGATGAGTGATTGTATGTATGAATGATTGTATGGGTGAATGAGTGAATGTGTGTGTAGACGTAGGAATCAGTGAGTGCGTATGTAGTAACTAGTATTGGTGTGTCAAAGGTTTCAAAAATTATACTCTGTATTTAACACTGGGTGTAACAGAGGTTATATTAATGTGTGAGGAGATGCATTGTATTGTCACATGAATGATATCATCAGTGATGTGATCATTGATGTCAAATGAGATGTCATCAGTGATGTCATCAGTGATGTCATTTGAGATGTCATCAGTGATGTCACTGACCATGTCATGAATGATGTAATATTTGACATCATCAGCAGTGGATTACGGGTGCGCGATATATAGTTAGTGCAACTAACTATATATGGAATTTCAATGGTTTTGTGTGAGTAAAATAAGGTTTTGTAAATGCTAATTCCTAACTATATATGGTCTATAACCTATGGTTTTTTCAGTGAATATATATATATATATATATATATATATATATATATATATATATATATATATATACATATATATACATATATATACATATATATATATATATATATATATATATATATATATATATTCCTTCAATTCCTTTCGCTTTCTTCTTCCCCAGCGGAAAAGTCACGGCACAGCAGCAGGCAAGTTGTATAAATTATTTATTTAAACACCATCTGCAAAATAATGTGCAAATACAGGACGGCATCAGCATACAGAATGCTGCAGCCAGAGCCTTGGTTGGCCTACCTAGGTTTTGTTCAGTGAAGGAAACCATATGGAAGCTCCACTGGCTCCCAATGGCCCAAAGGATACAGTTCAAGTCATTATGTCTATCCTTTAAAATCCTTAAACAGTCCACTCCCAAAATTCTGGAGAATCTACTGACCCCTTATGTCCATCTACGCTCCTTGAGGTCCAAAGGTCAAGGTTTGGTCACGGTCCCACGCTTTAAACGCTGCAGAGCCGGAGGGCGCTCCTTCCGTTACTTAGCAGCGAAGCTCCGGAACTCTTTACCAGTCCACATCCGGGCTATCGACGACCTTCTTTTGTTCAGAAGGGCGATTAAGACGCACCTTTTTCCACCTGGAATCTAATATCTGCCCTAATTTCTGCTCTGTATCTGCCACTGCTACCCTCCACTCCATCTGGTAGCTAGCTTTTTGGCTGTCTTAGCGCCGGGACGCCCCTTTGCTGGGGCAGCTGCGCGCAGTATAAATTATATTAACATAACATAACATAACATTATGTCACTGACCATGTCATGAATGATGTAATATGTGACATCATCAGCAGTGGATTTCAGGCGCGCGAGTTATAGTTAGTATAACTAACTATAACGGAGGAATTTCAATGGTTTTGTACGAGTGAAATGTCCAGCTAACTATAACACCCCTAAAACCTATGTTTTTTTTCAGTAAATTTCAAAGGTTTTTTCAATGATAATTTTTAAATGTATTAATTGGTATATTTATTTTTTTCATATTGTTTTACTACATTTTTATAATCTATTTATTTTTAGATATCTTATTTTTTTAAATTACATTACATATTTTTAATAAAATTATTTGCTTTATTGTCTTTTTTTTCAAATTTTTTTGGGGAGTCGCGAACCCAAAGAGTACCTTTCTCGATCACTGCGCGGAACCTAGCCGCCATGTTAGGATTGTTGTGTAGGATCCGCGTAGGGTGTGCGACGGGTATGCATTTTCCTGCATGATCGCTATGGGACCGGTACGCGACTCCTGGTGCATACGCGACATGTACGTTTTACGTTACGCGATGCTCGCGCAGTTACGCGTGAAGTTATATACGTGTTGGGCGCGTTGGGTGCATGACTCCCGCAAAATGTTTTAATGTCTAAAAACATATATATATTTACTTTAAATATTAGGGCAAGACATTATCTGATGTGATCATAAAAATGATATACTTTTACTTTGAGTAAACCTATGTTACGTTTAAATACAATTTCGCAAAGTCACGTTGGGTGCGTGCTGCGTGTGTGCACCCTACATTGATCCAATGTGACCAGAAAAAAAGAGATTTGATTGGTTCATAACACATCCTATTCTCACTATTGAAGTACCTAACCCATTTCAATCACTCTTCTTAGACCTTCCTTGCGAGAAGACCTGTGCTAAAGAACCACATTTTTTTGGGATCGCAGACCTGGTTTTGCTTTCACTTAAAAAAATGGCATGAATCTTCAGAATCTGAACAGTCCAACGAAGAAGGATTTGTACCAGGACCACCGTTTCCCCAAAAGTATGTCTCCATCGTTTGGAAATGTTTTACTTTTCCAGAGGGACTTAAAAAAGTCAACGCAACCAAAGTAACTTGCAAAATTAGCAAAGCAGTATTATCATGTGGAGACCCCAACAAAAAATATTTGTGTGGCACAGCAAGCATGCTGAAACACTTGCAATGGTTGCATCCAGTGAACCTAGCCAGAGAGGAGTGCAGAAGACTGCAAGAGAGTCTACCACCACCACCGCAAGTTCCGAGCACTTCTGGGGCATCCACTTCCAACTCAAATCTAGACATACGTCCCCAATTGGCTAATGCAAAAATACACTGTGTGAAATGCAATAGGTTGCTCTGCTACGGCGAGCAGTCTGTCGATTTGGTTTGCAGGGCACTTGATAACCATCGCTGTTGGAGTTTTGGTTTTTTTTGCCCTAAAATTCATTGTTTTGTTCGTACCGTTGACTTTTTTCCTTTTTAAAAAAAAACAAAAAAATCAAAATATCGTTCAAAAAATCAAAACAAATATATTAAACTACAAAAAAAGAAAAAAAAAGTTATTTTCAGAACTAAGTACTCTGGTCAAAAAAAGAGCTATATTTGTATGACGTTGTGTGAAAGTTTACATGAATATATGTGTAGTGCATAGTTGACTGAAAGAATGCATTTGTGGTGTATGGTGAATGTATAAGTGCAGAACGATAAGGAAGTACTGCAGCATGACACTGTAAGCTCTTTAGCTCTAGTATGCTGTGGTACTTCCGAAGCACAGGGATGCAACATATGTACATACATATGTTGCAAGTCTATGCTTCTTTCTACACTGCTGCTTAAAATGCAGCCATGTGGTGACACAGGCACCCTTACACCATGGGGCAAGGATATCTGTGTCATGTGGAGTTTGTTTTTGTGCAGGAAGACACAAAAACAATCAGTGAAGGCATTTTTGTCCTTCAATGTATGCTGTGCATTGTAGCATATATTGAAAGAGAAAAAATGAAAACAATTCTCTGTTGTGCCTTGCTACAACAATTGGAGGATGGTGCAGCATTCACACACATGTCCAGATTTATGATTTCTGATAAATCTGGAGATGCGTCTTGTTCTATAAGTGTTCTGTGCAAACACACACATCAACACCTATATAACGCCCTTTCAACGCAAAGTGGTGTGTATGATGAGGTCGTATTTACATGGAGAAGAATAGGTACACAGGGTACCTTTTCCTGTATTTGTAAATATGAAAGAGTGTCTTGCGACATCACTATGTTACAAAAAGTGACATTGTTAGCACAGGATGCTTCTACATTTGCCACATAAGTGCTTAGGTAAAGGCAGACTGTTACAATATCAACATATTGCTTGTTAATTATTTGAAAAATTGCATGAGAGTGATAGGAGGTAATCACAGAGTTGTGTCTCCAAAGATGCTCAAAGAAGAATGATTGAAATGATTGCAGTCTTTCAATAGGTACAATGGGAAATATTATGAACCAATCCAATTTTTTTCTTCAGGACACACAATATCCTATGACAGAGAGATTCCAAAACTACATAGGTATAAACTGGGTGTTTTCAAGACTGTATTAATACTTTGTAGCTTCTTGCATATCTGCTGGCATAGTAGATAAAGAAATTAACTTGTACTAGGGTTATGGCTAGGTCATCCTTAACTACATGAGTAATAAGTAGAGTAATTTCAGTACTGCAAAGAGAGAACAAGGTAAATGTATAAGTACTTAGGTTTCAGCAAAGTGATAGAACATGTTTATAGAATTCTGAAGGGAAGGGATGCAGTCTCATGTAACATGTGAAAACACACTCTGTGAGATGCTTTAACTTAAATAATTTAGTCTCTTTTAATCCTCAAACTCCTTGGACCATAGTAGCCCACTATGTCTCTCTATTGAACACCATGTAGCTGCGTTGCAGAGAGGTGCTCTGAAGCCATATCCCATTTTATACCTCTCTGCAATACAACTCTCTGGCACTTTCTGCACATATCTGGTGAGTTAGTTGGCCCCCAGTGACACTCAGTATTCATATTAACTTTATCCTGTAACTTAAAATGCCCACAGAGCATCTTTCCACACATAGCTACTCCGTCCACCTCCCCTTTCTTCACCTGTGAGCAAACACAGGCCATTGTGCATTTTAATACTTAGTTAAACTTACCTTCACAGTAATAGAAATAACAAATGCTGCGCACTGTTTTTCAGTTGTTTTTTATAATCTACATTTCTTAAAATGTGATATTTCAGAATTAGGATCTGTGAAAGAGAATAAAAAACACAGTTATAATATATAATATTATATTTTTTACAATACAGCATAATTTTAACATTTTACAAATTATTTTCTTTGCCTTTTTTGCTGTTCACAGAATATAATTGAATTTCACTAGAAACAGTGATTTCAATCGTACTCATCACATAACAGCGGGCAAAAAAAACAATCAATAAGATTGTTTAAAAAAAAAACAAGACTACATCCTCAATAACATACCATATAATGCAAATATAACATATATAAAATGCTTACTCCTTAGACATTTTTCTAACTTAAATTTATGTACACTGTAAATGTTGTTTAAAAATATACGCTGAGAGAATGTGCAAGAAAAAGTCTGTAATTCAAATATACACATTTCCTTCTGGCCAAATGGTATACTTGAAATCCTTTATATTGAAATTGTCCAATAGTAATCTTATTAATATGTATAATTACATTCCTCAGAGGCCGAATTATGTTCCTAAAACTTTGGCATTAAAAATATTAGGTAAGAATTTGGTAATTCGCTGGCATATGTTGTTTAAAAACCAACTGAGCATCTTTACAATATGTCCAGTCTTTATTACATTTTAGATAGGCAGTGTAATGTCCAGATGTTGTGGAAGGACCATCATGGAAAATTATTGCTACTGCTACAAAAGTCCTTCCTGATATTGATAGCTGACTTGCTACAAAATGTTTTATTAAAGTGTCTAATTTTCTTCCATCAGCTGTACATCGTTTCATCATTAAAATTATATATTGTCCATATCTTTGTATAAATAATGTTGATAACATTTCTGATTTGCATTGGCTACACTCCATGTTTTAATTTGCTGCTTTAACTAGTTTATTGAAAGATATTGATTTACAGTCTGGTAATGTAAAATATATACATCTTTCAGTGTCTATATTAGTGCTACATATATACATACAATTTTCACAATGATGTTCCCATTTATAACAAAGGCCAAAAAGATTTTTAATTTCTATTCCTTCTTTTTCCAATACGGTAAGCATATACATTAGAAATTCCTCAGCATCTTGTTGGATATTCTGCGTAAATTGTGTCGAACCAGAACATACATCCAAAAGAGTACGAATATCACAAACGCTTTGTATTTTACTTTTATCAGTTCTCAATTTTTCATAAATACCATGCAACAAAGAACAAAAACTTTTTTCCCGATTCTCCATAATTTGCTATTGCAAACTTTCAAGAAAAAAAACAACATTGACCACTACATTAGCATAGTAGTTGAAACCTGAACTATTTTCAAACTGATAACCAACAATCTCTTCAAGAGTATCCTTTTTCTTTTTGCTTATAATCACAACATTATCTTGTTTTTTCCCTTCACTATACCTTCATTACAGATATTCTCATACCTTCTTTTTCGACCTACCACATGCTTTTCAAATACAGGATATTGAACTAAATTGGGAGCATACGCTCTTCTTAACCTATTATACTCTTTTACAGAGTTTGCATCTGCAGTAACCTTTGTGTCATCAAAATCAATAAAAAACAAACCAGATAAAGTTCTGACTCAGGGCAAAGCAACATATGCTATACCCTCTTTAAACACAGTACTTCCATTGTTCACCAAAGCACTGTCTACACTTATACCTTGAGATTTATGAATAGTCACTGCATATGCCAGAGAAAGTGGAAACTGTTTTATACGGACATATAAATATTTATCAAGCACAAACGAACTGAACAACGACCAATTCGTTTTACTTCTTCAATCTGATCAAATGTAATTTTTAAAAATTAAATTCCATCTTTATTCTGATAATTAACAAAATCCACAACTTTGCCCATTACTCCATTAACTAAACCTTTTCCTCCATCCAAATTTTGCCTAAAAATTACCCGACAGTTTATACATACATATAGATTCTTTTCTAAACAAGCAGTTTTAGATATCGATTTTCTAAAGAATCCAATTTTGTTTTCAGTTTTCTGTCAAAATAACAGTGATTCCTTCATGCTGTATTTTATCAATGGCTTCCATTTTTATTATTTCTTCATTTTCCAGCTCCAAAAGTTGTTCATTGAATATAGAACACTCGCGCAGTGTTGGCATTAAACAGATTAGAGATTTGTTTTCTGGAATTTTCATATATATTTTTTCAGGAACTATATTTTCATTTGGAAAGAAATTGGAAAGTGATCGACTCTGCAAAGCTTGTTTGCCATGTTCTGTCAGTACTCCAATTCTTATATCTTGAAGAATAGTTCCATAATCAACATCATTTGCCTGTCGCATATTTGTAATGAGTTCCTTGTATTCAAAATATGACCAAATGTTAACGTTCCAACACTACCCAAAGACATTCTGATGTCTTCATGCGCAAGTGTTTTAATTACTGGTTTTCCTTCTACGGGAGAAAGTTGCAGTAGATCTCCAAAAACTATGACATGTTTTCCTCCAAATAACACATCGTACTCTGTTTTAAGAATTTGCTGCATTATTAAATGCACAAAAGCTAGCATTAAGTTTGAGACCATGCTTACCTCATCAATAATCAGAAGTTTCATTTTCTTTAGCACTCTTGAAACTTCACAACAAGCTTCTCCAGATAGCGTGTGATATTCCCATTTGTTTTCAAGCTCCACAGGTAGCATAAGTAAACAATGTAATGTAATTCCTTTAATGTTGTGTGCTGCCAACCCAGTCATGAAGAAATCCATGGTCAATCTGTTGTCTCACTTGCTGATATATTTCTTTCTGTTCAACATTTAGGGCCTGATTCTGATGCGGGTTGGAAAACTTTCCAACCTAGGGCCTGATTCTGATGCGGTTAGGAAGGCCTCCTAATGGCATTTGCTCCTTCCAAATCTGATTTGGAACAACCCAGGGCCCAATTATGATGTGGTTAGGAACATATGCTCCCATTGAAGTCAATGGGAGTTGAACCTAATCGTATCAGGAAGCATCCGGATGGATTGTACTCCGTCGGTCGGACTGTCCCGATTCGAGTGGGTTGGAAACCATTTCCAACCCGATTCAGTCAGGAAGCATTTCCAACCCGCATCAGAATCAGCCCCTTAGTTGTTTTTCCATGTTTGCTAAGTCCATTTTATCTTCTTGAGCTTGATGCATTGCTGTTTCCACCTCATTCATGGCGATTGCTGCTTCATTTTCAACAATTGGTTGTCCTAGTGGATCTTGACTCAGTGGAGCAGAACTTTGACTGTCTTGAGTACTGTCTCTAGCAATCTCAGCTGCAATAGTAGCTTCTTGATCAATTTCATCGTTCAACATTTTCACATAATTTGCAAAAACAGTGCATTCTATGGTATCTTTACAAGCATTGAATGAATCTTCATAGCTCTGAAAATCTCCTAGTAATTTCAATTCTGTACGCCACGGTTTGAACAGTTGCAAAAGGGCTAAATAGTAAAATTCCCTTTTATCAGCAGTGTCACAACTCAGTTTCCTGTGATTAATCAAATTTCCTTTCGTTTGTTTCACCAAACATCCTTCGGAACCAATCACTCCATATTTTCCATCATTGATGTTCTCTGTAGTAGTCCGTTTAAAAGTGTAGTTTTGCAGCACTTCATAGAGACACCTGTTCTCAAGATGATGACTTCTGTTTGGGTAATATATGCCCAACATATTCGTTTTTAAAATATCTCTACTTTCTGGATCTTTTTCTGCTAAATATTAAATTTTTTGTACAGATTTAAGTACTCTATTTCACATTGCAGCAAGACCTAGACACACCTAAGTGATTCTTCTAGATTTGGAGTATAGACTTGCAGATGATAACCGATCTGAGCATTCATATGCTCCAATTTCTCGATGGGATGACATCTTCAAACTGAAACTGTATAATTTCTTACTTAGATTCTTCTCATGAGAAATCTCTTCCCACATTTCTTTCAATTCCGTCTTTTCCGATTTTGTAATGTAGGATGTTACGTATCGAACAACAGCAATGGAATTGTCCGCAACGTACTGAATATCCATGATAGCATTCCACATGGACAGAATAACCGGATTGTAATCATTTATGTATTTTGATTCTTCGCTTCTTCTCAAATTGTAGGTATTTTTTGGAGACTTTCTTGTGATGGTATGTCGCATGGTTGACATAAAACGGTTCACTCTTCCTTTGGATATTACAGGACGTGGAAATGCAAAACGACATTTGGTATATAACTTATCCTTAGACTTGTACTTTCGTTAACAGTGTTTTCCACATCGATGGCTTTGGAATCGTAGGACTTGTTGTCTTAAATTGTTTTCTTCTGTGCTTTTGGGTATAGCACATGTACCATATTCTTCAATAAAAGACAAAACAGTATCATCCAAATCTGTTCCGAATTTGGGGGCATCCTTGATCCATAACAGCATATGTGTATGAGGAGCACCTCTTGCATGATACTCCTTTCTCCAAAAGTTATCCACAACTTCTCCAGGAGGAGGATTTTTTTTATTGCAGATAAAAGACATCATTGCTTCAAATCTATCAGTGAAATACCTGCATACATTAACAGGATCCAAAGAGCACAATTCTCCTGGTGTCTTGTATTCAATATTTTTTATATTGGAATTTGCCTCTCGAAGTAATTCAAGTAAATCATCCCAAGCGTACTCAGCACTGCTTAGGGCAAGGAACCATGTAGGAGTTCCTAAGTTACTTAGCATACATTTAAGTTCTCCATGACGACGGTACCAATATTCATTTGTCCCACGCTGACATGCCGTCAGATTAATCAGCTGAGATTCTAAATGATCATCTCTCAGGTGCACTTTATCCATAAAATACTTTGCAGAAACATTTTGCAGATGTACTCCTGTTTTCAATATGTGATTTACTGCATATGAAAGTCCAGACAAGTCACTTTCAAACAAAAGATGAAATATATATGGTATACATTGTCAAAATCTTGGATCTTCTGCATACAATCTTGTTGTCCGATATTCAGATGCAGGAATCTGCACAGGTCGTTCATCATATCGTCCTCCTTTTCCTGTTAGGAACAACTGTGTTCAAGTTCAAGTTCAAGAATTTGTATAGCGCACTACTCACCCAGAGGGTCTCAAGGTGCTTGAGGGATGGGGGGGTATTTTACTTATCGAATATCCAAGTTTTTAGTTTTTTCTGAAGGAGAGGTGGTTCTGTGTCAAGCGGAGGTGGGTGGGGAGAGAATTCAAAGTCTTGGCCGCTAAGAAGGAGAAGGATCTACCTCCCATGGTGGATCTATGGATGCGCGGAATTGCGGCGAGGGCTTGATTGGATGATCGCAGTTGGCGGGTGGGGGTATAAAAGGACAGGCGCGTGTTGAGGCATTCGGGTCCTAGGTCGTAGAGGGCTTTGTGTGCGTGGGTGAGGAGACGGAACGTTATTCTCTTGTTGACGGGGAGCCAGTGGAGGTCTTTTAGGTGATCGGAAATGTGATCTTGGCGGGGGATGTCTAGTATGAGTCTGGCTGAGGCGTTTTGGATGCGTTGGAGTTTTTTCTGTAGTTTAGCTGTGGTTCCGGCGTAAAGGGTGTTTCTGTAATCCAGCCGGCTAGTGACCAGTGCGGGGGTGACCGTTTTTCTTGTTTCGGTGGAGATCCAACGGAAGATTTTTTTGAGCATGCGTAGGATTTTGAAGCATGATGATGAGACGGCGTTGACTTGTCTGGTCATCGAGAGGGAGGAGTCCAGGATGAAGCCCAGGTTACGTGCATGGTCCGTTGGTAAGGGTGCGGTTCCCAGGGCCGGTGGCCACCATGAGTCGTCCCAAGCAGAGGGGGATGAGCCTAAGATGAGGACTTCCGTTTTGTCCGAGTTCAGTTTTAAACGGCTGTTCTTCATCCACTCGGCTACATCTTTCATTCCTTCGTGTAAGTTGGTTTTGGCGGTGTTTGGGTCTTTGGTGAGGGAGAGGATCAGCTGGGTGTCGTCAGCGTAGGAGATGATGTTGAGGTTGTGTTGGCGCGCGATGGATGCGAGGGGACTCATGTATACGTTGAAGAGGGTGGGACTGAGTGATGATCCTTGTGGTACGCCGCAGATGACTTCGGTGGCCTCTGATCTAAAAGGGGGGAGGCGGACTCTCTGGGTTCTTCCGGCGAGGAATGAGATGATCCAGTCCAATGCTTTTCCTTGTATTCCGACGTTGCTGAGACGTTGTATGAGGGTGCTGTGACAGACTGTGTCGAAGGCTGCGGAGAGGTCAAGTAGGATGAGGGCAACTGTTTCTCTGTTGTCCAGTAGTGTTCGAATGTCGTCTGTTGCTGCGATGAGGGCGGTTTCGGTGCTGTGTTTGGCTCGGAAGCCGGACTGTGAGGGGTCGAGGGATTTGTTGGATTCGAGTAAGGCGGCGATCTGACTGTTGACGGCTTTCTCAATGACTTTGGCAGGGAATGGGAGGAGCGAGATGGGGCGGTAGTTCTTAAGTTCAGTGGGGTGTGCTGTGGGTTTCTTCAGGAGGGCGCTGAGTTTGGCATGTTTCCAGCTTTCCGAGAAGGTGGCGGAGTTGAGGGAGCAGTTGATGACGTCTCGGAGATGGGGTGCGATGATGGAGTCTGCTTTGTTGAAGATGTGGTGGGGACATGGGTCGGTTGGCGATCCTGAGTGGATGGAGTTCATCAGGCGGATGGTGTCTTCAGTGGTGATTGGGTTCCAAGCGCAAAGGTTGTTAGAGGGGCGTTTTGGTTCGGAAGTGGGTGGAGCGGACTGGTCTCCGGGCTGGTTTTCAAAGCTGTTATGTATGTCGGCGATTTTGTTGTGGAAGAATGAGGCTAGGGAGTTGCAGAGGTCTTGGGAGGGAGTGATGTCATTGGTGCCGGCGGTGGGGTTGGTAAATTATTTGACGATGTTGAATAGTTCCTTGCTGTTGTGGGCGTTGTTGTCAAGTCGATCCTTGAATGCTGATTTCTTGGTGGATCGGATCAGTTGGTGGTATTTGCGGGTGGCGTTCTTGAAGGTGGTCAGGTTGTCAGTGGTTGGGTTTTTTCTCCAGGCTTTGTGGAAAACAATGAGCTTCTAAACTTTCTTCCCATACACTCATGGGACTTCCCTTCACTTTTTTCATTTGGAATAACTCAATAGTATTCCCCATCACTTCTTTTGAATGAAGTGGATGTACACTGTAATGTTCATAGATTTCTTCACTTCTGGACATGTCCACTGTTTCAATTTGTCCACTTGATGTTTCAGTATCTTCTGCTAAAAATATTTCTTCTTCTCCCATATACACATTTTTATAGTACTCATTGTTTTTTATCAAATACAAAGTCGCCTTTTGCACTTTCCTAACATCCACTAACTCCTGCCAGATTTGCTTACTCTTAGTAGGCACGCCATTAACTAGAATGACTAGTGGTTTATTTTCTACACACTCTACACCAATAGTTTCAACATTTTTCTTTAAATCTAGAGGTAAATATACAACTCTTCCTTTTAATCCTCTCAGTAAATCTGAAGTAGGTAATTTACCTGTTTTAGGCCCAATACGAACAATAGCCTGAAATGGGTGTACACATTGAATAAGAATATACTCATAGGTATTTAAATCTATCAATTCTGCAGGAATAGTTACCAACTCTATATTATTATGGACGGATGTAAGACGGTACAACATGTGGTATTACCACGCGTACCGTTACAAAGCGTTTTTTACAACGCAAGTCGTTACCACGACTTGCGCTGTAGGGGTGCTGGACTTAGAATAGTTTAATTTACTATTCCAACACCAGCCTATGTACAGTAGGGAAGGTGTTGGAATAGTAAATCTACTATTCCTTGTCCTTGAGCGCCCTCCAGCACAAGTCGTGGTTACGACTTGCATTGTAAAAGACGCGTCGTAACTGTAGTGCCCGGTAACATCCGCGTTGTAAAGGATGTTCCCCATTATGGACAGCTCTAGCAGGCATTTTATTCTCATCTAATTTATTGTAACAATATTTACAAATACGCTGATCAGAACACAAATCAAAACAATTCTCTACCAACAAATAAGTTGCAAATTCCTTCCACTTATCATTATTTTCTCTTACACTTTTTAAATACAGATCAACAGTCTTAGTCTGATTTTTATAGTGAGTTTGCCAGCAACAAATACAACAATAATTTGGCCTTTCACCTGAAATCACCTTAAACTTTGTAATTTGATCTTCAAAATTTTTTGTACTACTATGTTCAACATTCTATTCAACATTTTTTTCCATTAACGTATCAGTTTCTGCACTCTCTTGTTCAGGACCAAAGTAACGACACTATTTCATCACAAACCTTCTTCACATCTGATACTGATCCCTGCAAAAGACCACTGTTCAACTCATTTAACATTAGTGCTGGACTTTTTGCATAATACAATCTTCTGACTAATTTCTACATTTGAATATGATGTACTGCTAACATCCTGAAATGGTGAAAAACACTTAGACATACTTTCCTAGAAAGACAAGCCAGAGAATGACCTTGCAAACCAGTATTTTTTCTCACTCTGCAAGGGTCTAGTCCTTGCAATATCTTAATCTTTTGTTTAACAGATTTTTTACTATATACTCTAAGAAAACGTGTAAAATATCAATAGATTCTTATCGAACACTACAGATACTACTGCAATCCCAAGTGTACACTGGGGCTTTAGGACGTCTGCCTAGAATTTCATCAGCTATCACTTCTTTTGCATTTCTGGGAACCATTTTCTCTTTTTCAATTGGACAACCATTTCTAACCTCATAAGCTCGACTACTGGTATCAACAGCATGCAACAAATCATTGGTCCGAAAAATAACTCTCTTCATTAAAGAAAGGCTCAGTACTTGAACAATGTTTACATTCACCCAAAAAACATCATAAAAATGAGTTCTGTTAATTACTCTTTTACTCTTACTTTTGGGACAGACTAATTTGCATACAGCCAGGTTCTGAAACTGGGATGGTGCAATGAGCTAAAAAACGGTGTTGGATCTAGCCCTGATCTCTTGACTGGGTGAGAGTACTCTGCTTAATTCAGAGACTCTGTCCATCACCACCCCTTGTTGTAAATAATTTTGTCCACCCTAAGCGTGGAAGGGTATACTCAGATGTGAGTCCCTTGCTCATTGCACCATCAGGATTCAAGCAAGCCGGGCCGAAGACGCCTGAAATGGCAGAAACCGGTCCCCGGAAGCTTGTTTCCTTCCCAGTGTAAGAATGGGCTTTTGTAGTCTGGTCTGCCCTGTTCCCATGATGCACTGGGCCAGGGACAGACTAATTTGCATACAGCCAGGTTCTGAAACTGGGATGGTGCAATGAGCTAAAAAACGGTGTTGGATCTAGCCCTGATCTCTTGACTGGGTGAGAGTACTCTGCTTAATTCAGAGACTCTGTCCATCACCACCCCTTGTTGTAAATAATTACATTCACCCAAAAAACATCATAAAAATGAGTTCTGTTAATTACTCTTTTACTCTTACTTTTGGCCTTCATAAAATGGATCGGTTGATCTAGTGATTGAATTCTGTTTAAAACTAAAATAAATAGTTTCCTTTTTACTTCAAAAGCCTTTTCAACAATGGAGTCAATTTGCTTCTTCTTTTTATAAAATAGTGCTCTTTTTAAAAAAAAATTTTCATATCTTTCAGCAAATTAACCACTGTATTGTAAACATTTTTTTTACGTATTTCTTTGTATTGATTTTGCCTTTTTTACCATACTTCAAATCTTTTGCATATAAATTTTCTTTTTTTCCTTTCCTGTTATTGATTTTCTTTTGCCTAGTCGAATCATTGTCATTAGTTTCTACATTCCGCACACTGTTTGTAGGTTTTGACGTTTTATTTAATGAATTCCTTGGTTGTCTTATCAGAAGACTTCTTTTTTTTAGCCACATGATGTTGGTTTTCTGTCCTTTTCTCTTTCTTGATTTTTCAGACATGATGACTTTATTTTAATGATGATAAACAATATCTGTAAAAAATAAACATATATAAATGTATTTTAATAAACTTATAAATTAAATCTATTACTATACAAACACATTCTATAGAAAAAACATTTAACCAATTTAACCACTTTCTTTTGTAATCACTAATTAAAATTGTAATTCAAGGTGTAAAGATAACTGTATAGGTGATAACACGTCTGCATGTGTAATGGCCAAGGATTTGTACCAGTGTGAATGATTAGTACATAGTGCTGAAAGGGTCACTATGGGAATGTAAGAGTAGAGACAGGGTGTTTGTTGGAGTGAATGGATACTGACTGGGAAATTGTATGCCTAAAACACAAGCGTAAAGGTGGTTAGAGCACTACATGCTTAGTACATAGGACTTTAAAGCAGTCCATGTCCTAAGGCCTGGCTTCCTGCATGAGTACATGGATACTGACTGAATAATTAGAGTAGTACAAGGAGAGACACTGAGTGAATTTATAATTGGTTGAGTTTTACTTTAGTGAATTGATAAGTACATGGTGCAGAAAGGGTCACTAGACGAGTGCAAGGGCAGGAACAGGGTGTTTGAAGCAGTGTATGTAAACTGACTGGGAAACTGTAGGCCTGAAACACAAGTGTGTAGGTGGTTAGAGGAGTACATGCATTGTGCTTCGTAGTTTGTACCAGTCCAAGTGCTAAGGCCCTGCGTCACTGCATGAGTACTTATGTACTGATTCAAACATTACAGTACTACAAGGGGAGACACTGGGTGAATTTATATTTGGTTAACTTTTACTTTAGTGAATGGATTAGTACATGGTGCTAAAAGGGTCACTATGAGATTGCAAGAGCAGTGACCGGATGTTTGCTGGAGTATAGGGATACTGACTGGGGAATTGTAGGCCTGAAACACAAGTGAAATGGTGGTTATACCACTACATGCATAGTGTATAGAAGTTTAAAGCAATCCATGTCCTAAGGCCTGGTTCACTGCATGAGTACATTGATCATGACCGAATGATTAGAGTAGTACAAGGAGAGACACTGGGTACATTTATAATTGGTTGAGTTTTAATTTAGTGAATGGATTAGTACATGGTGCTAAAATGATCACTGTGGGATTGCAAGAGTACTGACAGAGTGTTTGCTGGAGTGTATGGATACTGACTGCGGAATTGTAGGTCTGAAACACAAGTGTGAAGGTGGTTAGAGTTAACTGGTTTGTAATTCTACCAAAACCTAAGAACAGGGTAGGTTTTTAAGCAGTTATGTGTGCAAACACATGAAATACCCAAATACTTCTCTCAGAATGGTTCCTAATTGCACACAGACTCACAGTGTGATTCTAGACAAGAAAGACTATCCCTTGCACTTTACCAAAACACATTTACTAGTTTGGAAGATGTAGGGTGACTGCACACAATCCACATATTTTAGTACAGCACTTTAGTGGGGAAGCCTGACTCATTTTGCAAATACATAAGCAATAACTGGTTTCTAATTCTACCAAAGCTTGATAACAGGTTTTAAAGCAGTTATGTGTCTGCAAACACATGAAGTACCCAAATTCTTCTGTCACAATGGTTCCCAAATGCACACAGACTCACAATGTGATTCTAGATAAGAAAAACTATTCCTTGTACTTTAGCAGGAGACCCACATTACTCTTATTAAAAATAAAAATGCACCACATACATCCCCTCACAAATTAATAACTCACCTTTCAAATTGTTTTGTAGATTAAGAAGTATGTCAGTCACACACCAGGTTTTCTTATAAGGAATCTCTGTATTGTACTGCTTTCAGGAAAACCAAAGAATGCTAAACTTTCCCTCTCATTCTGCACACATATACATGTAAATGTCAAATCACATTGCTTCCTACATTAATTCAAAAGCAAACACACATACATAAGTTTGAACCCTACCCCCAATCTGCCTTCTGCCTGTTACCATAGTAACAGTTCATGGAACACCCAAATGAGCACACAGGTCACTCACAAGTTCAGCACTCAATGTTGCTAATCAAAACAGCAAGTATGCTTCACTTTCAATATATCAGCTTATCCTATGTAATGTTCCTTTCAAACAGTTTTTGTTAACCAATAAGAAACATGCTTTTAAAAAACAGAAACATGCACCCTAGTTTTCAGTCTAGAATGTTCTCAAACAACCAATCATTTCTTTTCTTTTTTCAAAACTGCATCTTATCCACCATTTTAGAAAAATCTTACTTTTTAAATTGCCATTCCATTTACAGAGACCATCTGAGTGCATCCAGACCTCCTTTCAAGATGCTTAGAGTGTGGATTGTGGGACGCAACTATATTTTCTTGAGCCAAAGTTATGCAGAAAATAGAGGCATTGACAAAGACCTAGCTTTGTCTAATGTAGACAATAAATGGATTGGACAGAGAAGGTTAAAGTGGCACCAATTAATGTCATTGGTTAACTCCTTTTTACATCTCCAACACCCTGACCTCATAATTGTACCCTGTGGTGGCAATGACCTAGGCACTTTGACTCGGGTAGATCTGGAAATGCTTATGAAGGACACTTTTGGAGAATTTACGTCACTTTTCCCCTAAACTGCCTTTGTCTATTCTAACATATGCCAAAGGCAGAAATGGAACTGGTCCAATCAATTTTGTCCACAGATTGAGAAAGCTAGGAAACATGTCAATAAATCTGTTTATGCTTTTCTCTGAGAATATAGGATGGGGTCCATTTACCACAACAACCTGCGTTTCAATATGGATGGCATCTATACGAGAGATGGTGTACATTTTACAGATGAGGGTAACATAGTCTTCCTAATGAACTTTAGAGTCTCCATCGGTACTTACTTGTAGGTACCAAAATCTGTCAATAAATACAACAGCTCTTTTTAGAGCCACCCAAGATCTAAACACATAAGCTTGATGTATATCTAAAAAATATTTTTTTCTTTTTGCTTTGAGTCGCGCTCCCAACGTGACAGGAGTCGCGCACCCAACGCGAGAGAAATCATGCAGCCAACGCGCTGGAGTCGCGCACCCTACACGTTAGAAGTCGTGCACCCAACACGTGCACACCAGGGGCTTAGCGCCGCGCTGGATGCGCAACTCCTAATTTTACCGAAAAAAAAATAGCACCTATCACTCATTTCTATTCTCCCCGGGGACCCCATCCCCCGGGACTCATATAAAATGTTAGGGACCGTGGGGGGAGCCCCAATGCCCCCACGGTCCCAACCGGCTTCCCGCGTCCTTCGGGAGCCGGCATTGCTTTTCCACACGGGGAGCTGCTAACATACAGCTCCCCATGTGGAAAAGCAAAATGGTTTGCATTTTGAAAGAGAGAGCAGGCTTCCCTGCTCTCTCTTTCAAAATCTAAAACAAGTTTGCTATGACAGGGCGGGAGCCTCGTCTCTCGCCCTGCCATAGCAAACAGCAGTGTCCCGGGGGTGGGCACCCCGGGACACTGCAGGAGCCGGCCCTGGGGGGTGGCGGTCCCCAGGGCCCTCGAGGGCCCCAGGAGGGGGGCCACACAGCACCCCCTCCCACAACATAAAAAACCCTGGGGGGTGGCAGTCATCGGGCTGGGAGCCATTTTTGAGAAAGCCCCAGGGAGTAGCGGTCCCTGGGGCTGGGGCGGCCTTAAAGCCCCCCCACCCAACTATTTGGCTGGGGGGTGGCGGTTGAGCCCCCCCACCCATTTATGTTATAGCCCCGAGGGGTGGTGGTCCCCGGTGCTGGGGAACCCCTCTGGGCACCCCATAAAATGTAAAACGTTTGCCCCCTGGATTCGGCCCCCCCAGGGGCTTATTATTAAAGCCTGCGTTTCGTTTTTTTTTTTACGGCAGGATCTGCACACCCTGCGCGTATTTCGCCGTTTAAAAAAAAAAAAAACATTTATGACCTTGGGGGTCTAGAGGGTCAGCGTTATTTCCACCCTGCCCCCTTTATAAGTGTTATACACTAGTGTTGCAAGGATCCTTCTCATATACAGAACTGTGCACAGAGACCTAGGACATCAGTGAATTGTGGTGTACCAGAAACTCATCTCAGTACCTAGAAAAATCCCAACCAGCTAGCATCAGTGTCACATTAGCTCTTTGTCCTATAGCAAAGTAACCAATGATTAGACAACCTAGAACATGCGATTTAGGACCATCTCAGGAATGGTGGGAAGTGAGCACACTCTTTTGTTCTACTCTCATACCAGTCCACAACAGGAGTAAATAAGAGACACAGTAAGGTTTAAATATTTATTTTAACGACGTGATCTCATGTGCAGTATTTTAGCCAACATAAGCAGACATATGATTAAAAATTATGTGGTCAGCATGGTTACAATTCCATAAAATACAAAAGGAAAAATCATATTACAATGATGGTGAAAACAGGTACTATAGCGCCTAGTTTTAACACCCTCCCTATATAGGATTTATGTATTATGAACTAAAGAAAGATCTCTTAGGCTTGTGTGGGGGACCCCATTACCTTTCCGCACAGCAAGAGTAAATTACATCTGGAACAGCATAGGCTCTCTGCATCCCTGAAAACGGAAATCTTCCAAGTGTGTGAAATCATGGCAAGTGTGGAATAATAAAGGCGCCAGAATCTTACTTGGCTTACAGCTGCCAAAATGTTGTGTCTAGAAGGGTGTTACTTGAACATGTCGAAAAACAGCTAACATGTTTTGATAACCTTGACGGCTTCAGCACTCACTGTTCAGACTAGGGGCACAATGTAAGTCTAGAGATGTTGAAAACAAACCTTTTCTCATTCGTAGACCTTCGTGAAGGCTAACTTACAAAAACAGCTATGCAGTGTTGTGTGCAAAATCAGCAAAAGGTAAAATGGCGTTTAAACTTCTAATAAGCCATGCTAACATAACATGCGTGCAAAGCAGGCCTCAGGCCATACTACACCCTCCCTTGATCGTGGAATGCACAATAAAGGGGGCAAGATTCATAGAAAGCAGAGTTCAAGTTCGAATGAGACAGAACCAAGTTCAGGAATTTTGCCAAACTTGGGAATTGGGAGTAAAAATACGAATTAAAAAGTAACCAAGTCAGTGTAAACAATCACGGGTGGCCATGGTGTGAAAAAAGACCTAAATAATTAAGAAAATATTAAGGCATTAAAGTAATTTTTTTAAGGAGTTCAACACGTGTCTATTAAGCTGAAAAATTCACACTTCAATCCAACAGCGTATAGGCACCATACGTTGCAACTGCCTCCAATAGGAAGTTGTTGTCATCATCCATAAACATTTCAGCCATCCAATTAAGTAATGGAAATGAACATACATCTTCTTCAATAGCCGGAGCCTCTAGCACCATCAGAGGACAACTCGGACTTATTGCAAGATAACTGCGCGCCAGAAAGTCATTGGCCGCAGTCCATATGTTCCAATTGCCTAGAACCCCATGAGCCGCTGCGCAGGCCATAATCCCGAAACTAGAACAATCTATTTCATGAGCAACTAAGGGACTCATTAGTAGAATAAAATCCAGGTCAGGAGACACCCTGTTGCAGAGACATAAATCCAGTGCCCATTCAAATCCACAATCCAGGCAATGGAAAACAGGCTGCACGCAAGTGAAGTATGAGAACCGGAAAGATAAACCATGAGCCACACTCAGAGTCGCCAGAGGCAGCCATCCATAGTATTCTAGCATACGGTTACGAAGCTGGAGAAGTCGGAGCAGATCGTCGTGGGGCACAGACTGTGCATTCATTTTGGAGCAAACAAATGAACAGCAGTATGCCCGCTCCCAAAGCGAGAATTAACGGGAAACCGCCGAAGACGCTCTAAAAAATAGAATGAAAAAATGCAGGGATCACACCAAATATAGTGTGGAATGAGGTCACAAGGCCAGAACTTACTACTTTAAAAAAGGCCCGTGGTTGATGAGGCATTAAAGATTGTGTGAATCAAAGCACCGAAGTGCAGGGGCAGATCTGTATTTAATAAGGCATTCACCTAAGTACGAGTAATTGCAATGTGAAGGACGAATATCTCACTCGCAGATGTAAAGGGGACTTCCTTCTGGAACAAAAGAGCTCTTATTCGACTCATATTGTTGAACTCTGCTTTCAAGGTCGGGATAGAAGGCCAGATGGAAACACTGAGCCTCCCATCTGGAGGAGAAAACAAGACATTCTTAGAGCAAACTACACGCTGGGAAACTGTAACGATATAAGGAATACCGGCAAGCATACCAAGGCAATCTTCGTTATTTAATAACAAATAACTACTGTTTGCAAGCAACGTGAAAGTCGGTGTAATAGCCGGGGTGGGAGTGCCTTTCAAAACACAGGCACATTTTGGTGCAAGTACATTACAAGAACCGTGCAGTTGCAGATTTCTACAGACTAAAGAATTATCTGGTGTGGATGTGCAATCTTCACCTTTCAAATAAACTTCCTTTCCTTCCCTCAAGCCCCTATATGTGAATGGGAGATTCCAAACTTCACGAAGATAAGCACCAGTTAAAGGCTCAAATCTACCTATGGCATAGTTATTCATACATGACTCAAATTTAAACAGGGGGAAAGGTAGAGTTATTAACCCATGGATGAGCCAAATTGCTAAATTCGACTCAGCCACTGAAAATGGTAATGGTTCCAGTTTTTCAATATGCAACAGTGAAAACATGGCATCTTTCATTGACATAAATTATTGTTTAACAGTCAAGTTAAAAGGCAAAAATAACAAAGTCGTGTTCATGTAATGCCAAGGCACCGTCCCATTTTTCAACCTTTGAAGAGTCCAAGCAAACTGCATAACAGAATGCAATTGATTCTGCCCATGGTACAGTACTGCAACAGATGAAACAATATTATCTAATGTGTAAATACGGGAAGAAAGGGTGTTAATGCTATTATCTACAACAGCAAGCACTTTTTCTAAATTGGCCTGATCTATAGCCCTGAGCCTAGAAGACAGTTTCCAAACCTCATTGTAAGCAGCACATATCCATCTTTTCGATCTGCCTGCTGCAGGACCTTTTACAAAATCGTTTAAATCAACGGCGTCAGTGAGTTCGGATAAATGCAGCTTAACAGACGCCAAGGTTGAATGTCTGAGCCAACTCTGGCATAATTTGCCTACAGAATAGGTGGTGACTGAATGTTGAGTCTGAAAACGGGGATCTACTCTAACCTCCGTATAGCCAAGGGTCAGACCCAGAAAACAGTGCTGGCAGGAATCTGTACTTGTTTGCCATAGCAACCAGCCTTTGGGATTAATGCTGGAAACATTAAAAGAGGAATTTCTCAACAGGGCTTGTAAGTCACTTAGGGAAGTACTGGTGTAATTATTCCAATGGGGAAAATCACCCAAATCAGGAAATGAAGGAGCATTTACTTTTTTAGAAGTAGCAATCCAAAGCAGGTGGTTTGTAAAATAGTGGCATTCAGAAACAGCATATGGTTTGGGATGAGACATGCATTTTGCAAAGCCTCAGTGCCTTGCACTTGCCAACTTTTAGAACCCCAAACAGATTTAAGATCAATGGTATCTTTCCACAGTTCATAGCCCCCAACAGCCAACTGGTCAATAAAGGACTTCAAATACAGTAATTTTGTGTGGGTAAGTCTAACCTTGGAAGAGGACTTCTCAGTCATATTAAAATAAAATGCATTAGAGTTTGATTTAATAAAATCAGTAAAATAAAAAAACTTTTTCAAAAACGTTTTTGAGCTGCCTTCCACAGGTGTGGGACAGTGTTCCACTGTGCGTAGTTAACCACCTTTCTAAATGAATTAGTCTTATGCAGAAAGTGATTGCCAAAATGCTGGTAACAGTACAAATCACCATAGTTTGCAGAATCTAAATATAAATATTCAGCATCGAAAGCAGCATAATATTTCAAATCAGAAAATAAAGCCTCTACAGCCTGGACGTCCCAATCATCAGAGCGAATATTTTGTTTAACCACATCCCCCAAAGAAACACGGAGTACTTTGGGAACAGTAATAACCTCTGTGGGCCCATGAATCTGGAACTTTACAGCATCCCATACAAACCCATCTAAAACGAGCCAAGCAGTTATATTCACAAATGCCTGGTCCCTCTTCATGATGTGTGAAGAGGAGCAGGGAGCCAAAGTTCCATCAATCAGTCTAATTGAAGTTCTTTCTTGAACGTAATGTCCATTAATAAAATGAAAAAAATACACCACAAATCCGATGGACATGAATAAAAAAATTGAAAAAAGCACCAGCCAAATGTAAGTCCAAGGGGGAATCAAAAAAAGTTTTTTAAACCATGTAGCAAAAATTGAAACTTTTATAGGGGAGTTTGATGTGGTAGAGCCAGCGTCAAATGAAAACGTGATTGATTAGCCACATGGGTCTCCAAATAAGGCAGAGACAAGTCAGTGGGGTAAGTATATTCAGTATCTTGAAGAGGATCACCAGCAGGTGGATTCAATAAAGGATTCGTAAGTGGATTCGTTTCAATGACAACATCAGACCCGATGGCAGGATCCGGGATTAAAACAGAGTGTCGCATCATTGCTGGACACATAACCGCAGGCGTCATATTATGAAGAATCGGCCACCCTGTGTAGTTTGACATTGTCAATTTGAGATGTACCTGTTCCCCTTTCCCCCAGGAAGAGGAGGTAAAATAACTGTTCACGTACCCTGCACACCAAACACAGGAACTGGAGCTCGATAGGAGAGACCAAATTCCTTCTTGTTGACGATCTTCTCTCGGACAAGTGCTCCAACTTGGGGTTGCCAGCCGACTACCGGAATCTGCAATGCAGCATCAGATGTGGAGGGCAAATGTTCCTTTGCAAGACTGACTCTGGTCTTTTGTAGGTTCTGCAAAACATTAGAAAGTTCATCTACGTCAAAGAATGCGGCCGCCATCTCTAGACCATCAAGGTCCGGGACAAATGTTTTGATGCCAAAGAGCATTTCGTATGGGGTCCGCCCACCCAGAGACCTTCTAGGGAGATTATTTAGTGCACCTTGTATGCTATTGAGGTGGCTTAGCCAGTCTCTGCCAGCACCTAAAACCTTTGCTGTCAAGGAATGCTTTAAGTCACGGTTCATCCGCTCCACAACACTATTACCCTGAGGCCTGTGTGGAGCCGAAAATTTGACTTGGACCCCCAAAGAACTCATGGCATCCTTGTATGCCTTAGAGGCAAACGCTGGACCCTGGTCCGAATGGAAGGTGCCACACGCAAACATTCCCACAAAGACACGCAAATCCCTTACGACAGTTCTGGAATCAGCACTTCTTTGAGGCCACAACCACACAAAGCTCGTGCAAGAGTCAACTGCTACTAAGATGTACTTATACGCAGTGTCCGATGAGAAAGGACTGCAGTGATCTCAATAAACACACGCAGTGGTTTATTAGATATGTACAACTGAGTTTGGGGCTGGCGTGCAGCAGTAGAAGGTTTAATTTGCTGACAAATGTCACATTGAAGGACATAATCATGCGTTTGTTTGTACAAACCCCGTCGTCCAATACCGTTGCTGGAGAAGAGAAACAGTAGCTGACACGCCGGCATGCAATGAAGCCATCCCAGCGTAGGCTGCTGTAATCAAGGTCTGCCTGCGGTCCGTGTTGGGAATCAACCTGTCACCAACTCCGTTAATTCTCACATAAGGAACTTTATCAGGACTTACATGATAAGAGTATTTAGAAGGGAAACCTCTAGGGTAATTACCTCCCTTCTTTGTTGCGGCAATAGCTGCCAAGATGTCATCATCAATCTTACTTTTGGAACGTGTAACCGCTGATACTGCATATGTTGCAAATTCTGTCTTCGCGGCATCATCCGCGAGACAGTTGCCAACAGCGTGAACTCCAACACGCTGGTGACCCCGAGTATGAATTACAAACACGAGTGGCAGCCGTTCTTTAAGCTCAGCCACTCGAACCCAGATCATTTTATTTTTTATTGTGCAACCTTCGGTACACTGGCTTTCGTCACTGCCTCCAAGGCAGGATACGGAGTAACAACCAAAATGTGTTTTCCCTTCGACGGTGCACGTTCTTTAAGAATCGCCATTTGCACTGCTGTCAAAACTTTTTCCACAGTGGAAAACCGCAACTCAACTGAAGTGTACAGGTGTGACTTGTAAGCGATAGGGACTGTGTCACTCTCATTAAGTGAGGTACGTGAAACCCACCGCCTCTGGCACGATTCTTATCTTCAGATTGGTGTGGTTATCACAAGTCAACAAGAATTTTGATTCTATAAGAACAGCATGCAAAGAGTGCAAGATGGCTGAATGTTCAGACAGCCAGCCCGATTTGTAAAAAGAAGGTTGTATCAACGTGTAAAGTGGTTTGATATGCTGGGCATATTCAGGAATTTAGGTACGCCCGAAATTTAAAAAGCCCAGTAAGGATTGTAACTTTTTCAGTGTTGCGGGAGCCCGAAAATAACACTGTGTACTCTGCAATGTTTGATTTTGCAAAGTTAAATTTATAGCCTATATCCGCAAAACGGCAAATTATGCAGTCTACACGGCACAGATGCGGCCATCATTCGTCGTCCTTGAGATAGAAGTCATCCACATACAAACATGCATCTGCGTCGAGTCTCTCCAAGAGAGAGACTATGCGGGCAGCAAAGACGCCTGGACTATTCTTGTAGCCCATAGCCAAACGGAGAAATTGGCGATGTTTGCCACCCCTTGAAAAAGCTATCCATTGACTACTACGTCAAGTGTGGTTTTGAAACTTTTACGCACAAGACTATCCACAAGAGCAGAACTGTGAGTATGCTGCACTGCGCACGTACGACAATGTGAGTTTAAGTAGCGGTAATCTAACACCAAAACGGTCCGAACCATCCGGCTTGGTCACAGTAAAGAGAGGGTTATTCATTGGAGACACAGACGTTTCAATTACACCTTGATATTCCAATTGTTCAAGGATTTCCGCAAAGGAAGCTTTTGCTTCTCGCCGCATGGGGTATTGGGGTTGAGGCTGAGGCATCAACCACAAAGGAATCTCATGTCGGGGGGAAAGTTTGACCCATCCACAATGAGTACGATACAACGCAGGCGCAAGCGCCTTAGCCCAATCTTCTTGCAAACTGCAGGGCCTGCTCCTTCGGCACTGTGTGCCCGAAAGCAGGGAGGATCACTTCCTCCCCTTGCAGAGCAGCTAAGAAAAAGGGTGGGGGCCAATCGACCTACGCCAACAAAATATCATACGTAGTAGTCAGATTTTCCCAAAATACCCCTTTTATGGTATGTGCTATGTCACCTTCAATTATGAGGACCATTTCATAAAGTCTTTCAGGGGGAGCCACTCTAGTGTCAGCTGTCTCAACTACAACGAAGGTGTCAGTCACTGTCACCATTAGTAGTGGACGCAACGCCTCTCGAATGATGGTAATCTCCGCCGCGCTGTCCAGCAGCGTCAGCGCCCATGTCAGATTCCAAAGCTGCGTTCTCACTATCTGTGGCATATCTTGCTTTTACTGCAGCAACTTTCTTCATCTGAAACTGGGGGCTTTGACGCGGTGAATCATCCTGCTTGCCTTTTCTGTCAGCCTTGCGTGGCTGCTCACGGCACTGTGGGGCACCTTGTCCCCTGCCGCCGCCTCCTCCACTGGTGGATGTTACTGATGTTTCCTGCAAAGAGCGAGGAGAATGTTGTTCAGGGACCTGAAATCTATCAGGAGACGTAATCGTAGCGCGGTCGCACAACTCATATGTACGCTCAGTAGAGGCAGGTGTAGGTGAAGCAGGACGGAACCCTTGTTTCTGTTGCTGTTTCCCGTGTTTTTTGTTCTTACTCCAATTTTGTTTCAGAACTTTTGGGCGCTCATCTTTATCAGATGATGCCTGCTGTGTTTGCTGCTGTGTTTGTTTTTTAGTAAAAGGCATAATACCCAAACTATTACGGCCAACGGTCTTATAAGCCTCCTTAATAATTCTCGGTAACTGACGAAATCATTATACACCTGTAAACTTACAGCATCTCCCTTGACATTAGCAAGGACGAGATCGCGAACCATGTCAAACGATCCCACGAGTCGCATTCCCAACTCTACAGCCGCCTCCGGCTCGTGTTCATCCTGAACACGCTTAATGATGGAGGGGAGGACAGCCATTGTCTGGGTGCCAAAGAACCTAGTATAGACTGCCGCAAAAATCACAACCCAAGTGGTACAGCCATTTACGTCTGGCACTAAATCTTTCTGCAAACTAATATAAAGGATCCTGTGTTTCTCCACAGGAGAGGTATTCAGGAATACTGCCTCCAGTTGGTCAAATTTCTCGGCATGCCAAAAAGGCATCTCATCCTTATCCTGGGGACGCTTGCCCGTGATCGCATTAACCATAACGGGGCTAAGCTTCAGTCCGTTCAGTTCAACTGGATGTGCAGCACCAGCCGGGGCCCCACCCGGGAGGTTGTGGAGAGTGTAATGAACCAGAACCCTTATTATTGACACTGCAGAGGCATAAAGGGGTCTTAATTCAGGAGCTGTCAACCGCAGCACATTAGGATGCGGGGTATAAGCAGCTAAAACAGGCCAGGTAGCGCCTGGAATTGACAACGGTCCTTCTCTGACCACCGTTATAACGTGTGGGAGGGCGTCATTAAACCAAACGGCATGCTGCCAAGCAGAAATCGGAACTTCATGTGTCTGATATGGAGCATACACTGCAGGCATGTCAGTCGGAGTGTATGAGTGAAATATACCAGAAACAGCAACAGGAAACGTGACCCATGAGTAAAACAGCTCAAACGGGTATACTGCGACAGCCGATACAACAAAAACAACTGCCTGTCCTTCCAAAGAAACTAGGAAATCCTGCAAATTATTCCGCACAGCCAAGCGACTGTGAGCTGGGATATCAACCGCAGCCATATCGACACAGTGAAAGATAAGTACAATGCAATAGAAAAAACGAAACAACTGGGTAGTATTTCAATAGAAAAGCGTTTTATAATGGAAAAGACCTCTGTAACTATAGGTAGGTTTTATCCTTCACTACTGTCAACCAGAAATAATAGTGGACTGATATAAGCACTACTCAAGAGTCTCACAATAAGACCACTACGTTGGCGGCGCCATGTTGCAAGGATCCTGCTCATACACAGAACTGTGCACAGAGACCTAGGACAGCAGTGAATTGTGTTGTACCAGAAACTCACCTCAGTACCTAGAAAACCCCCAACCAGCTAGCATCAGTGTCACATTAGCTCTTCATCCTATAGCAAAGTAACCAATGATTAGACAACCTAGAACATGCGACTTAGGACCATCTCAGGAATGGTGGGAAGTGAGAACACTCTTTTGTTATACTCTCATACCTGTCCACAACAGGAGTAAATAAGAGACACGGTAAGGTTAAAATATTTATTTTAACGATGGGATCTCATGTGCAGTATTTTCGCCAAGATAAGCAGACATATGATTAAAAATAATATGGTTAGCATGGTTACAATTCCATAAAATACAAAAGGAGAAATCATATTACAATGATGGTGAAAACAGGACTTATAGCGCCTAGTTTTAACACCCTCCCTATATAGGAACTATGTATTATAAACTATAGAAGGTCTCTTAGGCTTGTGTGGGGGACCCTATTACCTTTCCGCTCAGAAAGAGTAAATTACATCTGGATCAGCATAGGCTCTCTGCATCCCTGGAAACGGAAATCTTGTGAAATCATGGCAAGTGTGGAATAATAAAGGCACCAGAATCTTACTTGGCTCACAGCTGCCAGAATGTTGTGTCTAGAAAGCGTTATTGATAAAAAGATCTAGAATGATACATTTGTATTCATAAAATGTTTTTTTAGTTAAAAGAGAGGAGGTTAGGTGGCATCCGGTCGACGCGTTTCGGCATACACTATGCCTTCATCGGGACTTTAACCATCCAATTTCGAAAGTTGTACCGTAGTACAAGGCCAGTGCTGTTCTCTAAAAATTTAGACTGCAGGACGGCTGTATTTTAAACTGTATCCACAAATGAGGGGCAGGAAGCTTCAGTTAAAGTATTCTTTTATTTATGATAGTTGTCATTCAAGATTTCCTTCGCCTAAGTTTCTTTTTGGGATGTAGGCCTATCACACTATCCCTTTGAGGATTAATTTGTATCCTTCTACTTAGGTCTTTTTAACTCCTTTTAAGTGAAATTGCAGGGCCTCCGGTACGTAGAAACAGGTCCAAAATATATTTAGGTAATGCTGAAACGTGGCGCAAATTCAATAGCGTGTGTCGGGTGCGCAGCTTGTTAAGGCACGAACATCCTGTGTTTTTGTGTGTTCTGTTTACAAGCGGTATAGGCTCCTAATTTAAAGAAAGCCGCTAGATGCCACGTCGTGCGTTGTGCGTTGTTCCCGATTTGATTCAAAGCCGAGACTATAGCCGAAGCATCATGATGTTCCGCTGCAACGGGTTTTAAAGTGCACGTGGCTCCTTAGGGATTGCACAGGACGCCAACAATTTTGGATACACCGTCAAAGCGTCTGGTTGTTCCTGTAGAAAGACCAGACGCTTTGACGGTGTATCCAAAATTGTTGGCGTCCTGTGCAATCCCTAAGGAGCCACGTGCACTTTAAAACCCGTTGCAGCGGAACATCATGATGCTTCGGCTATAGTCTCGGCTTTGAATCAAATCGGGAACAACGCACAACGCACGACGTGGCATCTAGCGGCTTTCTTTAAATTAGGAGCCTATACCGCTTGTAAACAGAACACACAAAAACACAGGATGTTCGTGCCTTAACAAGCTGCGCACCCGACACACGCTATTGAATTTGCGCCACGTTTCAGCATTACCTAAATATATTTTGGACCTGTTTCTACGTACCGGAGGCCCTGCAATTTCACTTAAAAGGAGTTAAAAAGACCTAAGTAGAAGGATACAAATTAATCCTCAAAGGGATAGTGTGATAGGCCTACATCCCAAAAAGAAACTTAGGCGAAGGAAATCTTGAATGACAACTATCATAAATAAAAGAATACTTTAACTGAAGCTTCCTGCCCCTCATTTGTGGATACAGTTTAAAATACAGCCGTCCTGCAGTCTAAATTTTTAGAGAACAGCACTGGCCTTGTACTACGGTACAACTTTCGAAATTGGATGGTTAAAGTCCCGATGAAGGCATAGTGTATGCCGAAACGCGTCGACCGGATGCCACCTAACCTCCTCTCTTTTAACTAAAAAAACATTTTATGAATACAAATGTATCATTCTAGATCTTTTTATCAATAATGATCAATGCACTGTTTTACATTTAATCCTTTTTTTATCAAATTAAAAATGTATATGTTTTGAAACTGCACTAGTTTGTTTGTTCTATCTATTGGTTGTTGCTTTATTATATGCCTGGGATTGTTATTTCATACATATTGCTTACCCTGTCCCAGGATAATTATCCGTATCAGGGGGTCCTTGTTTGTTTACATAGTGTCTAGAAAGCGTTACACAAATATGTAAAAAAACAGCTAACATGTTTTGATAACCTTGACGGCTTCAGACTCACTGTTCAGACTAGGGGCACAATGTAAGTCTAAAGATGTCGAAAACAAACCTTTTCTCATGTGTAGACCCTCTTGAAGGCTAACTTACAAAAACAGCTATGCAGTGTTGTGTCCAAAAGCAGCAAAAGGTAAAATGGCATTTAAACTTCTAATAAGCCATGTTAACATAACATGCGCGCAAAGCAGGCCTCAGGCCATACATACTACACTAGTTCCACTGATTTCTTCAGCCTTGCTTCTACCGAGGCACAAAATGGCTGCCGACACTTCCTGGTTTGGAGTATTGACAGATAGTTGACAGCTAATTAACATGCAGCTTGTGATCAGGAGGGTGCATTCAGGGTGCGTGGATCCAGCGCGGCCATAGATATTTATGTGATTTTGATTTTCTCAGGAACTACTGATTGGATTTACACCATTTAAGAAAAAGACACGGCTCTAAACCAATGTCTACCTTTCTGCCAAATTTGGTGTCATTCCGTTCAGCAGTTCGGGCTGTAGCTGCGACTAAAGGTCCCCATGGAAAATTGCATGGGGACAACACGTTTTTGGACCCCACCTTTTTTCTCGGCCCCGCTTCACAAATCACCCCGAGACTGTCAGAATAGGACAGGACTGGAGCGGGCCACGAGTTTTGAAAATGTTTCCACGATTCGTCAACCGACTCCAAAGTTAATCCAAATAGAATGTTGCTGATTACCTATGGATAATAGGTCCTAACTATAACTACCTACTGGCAACCGCCAGTAGGTAAAATATATATATACTTCCAAACCACAAAATCCGTGCGCTCTCAGGAAAAACAAACCTTCGCACAAATGGAATTCCGCCGGAGTGTTTATTACACAACGCGTTTCAACAGTATCCGAAGCCTTGATGATGTGTAACGTGCACATAAGTAAGGGTAACTAATAAAGCATGGTGGGTTGTTTAAACATCAACAAAGGACAATCCCAAAAGCATATCGAGAATGGTGGACATACTGTACATAGTAAACATTGCCATGCCTGTTCTATTGAAAGTACACATATGCATTAGCTGTTGCATTAATTCTGCCTAATACCGAAAGTAAAGTCTCCACTGTATCGATCAGTTAGGCGGCCAAAGTAAACATAGAGGTATAATGTCAAACATCCTAGCACCATCAGCTGACTGCCAGTCTTGAAAGTCAACAAAACTTTATCAATGACGCAGTAGAAGGACACAATAGCATACGAGAAAACATTGCATGCGCAATACTCACCGTGCTTTGTACAGCCCGCAAACAGAGGAAATTAAATCAAGACTATGGCAACTACGAAAGCGGCTGAATTTTAACTTTCAGTCGGAAGTATGATCATCTGCACAACCAACAAGCTGCACAAGAAATAGAAAGTGGTGTCAACAGAGAGACCTCAGTGTCGGAGATATCTACAGCCAGTGAGAGCGAATCTGATGTCTCAGTGGGAAATGCTTTTTGAGCATCGCAACCCTCGTCCAGTGACTTTTTTAGACAGATACCGGCACTTACAACGGGGTTGACAAACAACAAGGGACACTCCTGTACTAAAGACAAGGGGACAGAGAGGCAGAGAACAAGGAAACGCAGAAATAGACGGAAAAGAATCCAGCAACGATGGCAGAAAAGGCAGAGGTCGGGATGGCATGGGAAGCAACAAGACATGCTCCAGAAAGGCCTTTTAATGGATCTCACAATGGTTAATAAAACTGTTATCAATCTTTTAAAGAGGCCGATGAGTGATTTAGAAAAACAAACACTCTGCCTAGGACTTTCTTTTTGTCCTTCATATACTTTTAACTATACCAGTGCCAGGATAGATCTTTTCAAATATGTTAGAAAACTTAAATTGAAAAAGTGGCAAAAACTTAAAAGATTGGGAGGAAATAGAAAAACGAGTAATAACATCACTACCAGATATGACAATCTCAATACAGAAGATATAGATACTTTAATCACGTTCAGTGATGTCACTTGAGATGTCATAAGTGATGTCACTGACCATGTCATGAGTGATGTAATATGTGATGTCATCAGCAGTGCATTGCGGGGGTGCATGTTATACTTAGCTCCACTAACTATGATGGCTGAATTTCTCTGGTTTTGTATGACTGAAATGTCCAACTAACTATAATGTCCCTGAAACCTGTGTTTTTTTCAGTGAATTTCTATGTTTTTTTTAAATGCCAATTTCTAACTATAACGTCCCGGAAACCTATGTCTTTTTCAGTGAATTTCTAAGGATTTTTAAATGATACATTCTTAATATAAAGTCCCTGAAACCTATGGTTTTTTCAGTGAATTTCTAAGGTTTTTTTAAATGCTAATTTCTAGCTATACCATCCCTGAAACCTATGGTTTTTTTCAGTGAATTTCAAGGGTTTTTTAAATGCTAATTTCTAACTATAACGTCCCTGAAACCTACATTTTTTAATGTAAATTTCAATGGTTTTTTCAAATACTAATTTCTACCACGTCCCTGAAACCTATGTTTTTTTCTGTGACTTTCAAAGGTTTTTAAATGCTAATTTCTAACTTTCCCTACATAGGTGTGACATGTGCAGAAAGAGTAACAAAGGCGCAGAAAGAAGCAAGAGAAATGAAGAAAGAGGCAACAAAAGTCCAGAAGGACGAAGAAAAGAGCAGAAAGAAGCAAGATACATGCAGAAAGAACCAACAGAGGTGCAGATAGAAGCCTTATTGCAAAGTCATACTGTTCCCCCAAATTTTTGCTCACTGCAACTGGTGGTAACTGACTCTGACTAACCTGGCCCAGAGACAGTGCTATGCTGAAAGACACTTAGAATACAGTGAAAACATCTCCATACAATAGGGTATACTATGGGTTGGGGTACCCTGTGATTGGCATGATCTCCCCTGTAAGGCCCTAGCACATAATAGGGCAGGGGGATTAAACTACCTCTAACTCAGAAGTGCAGAAAGAAGCAATAAAAGTGCAGAAAGAAGCAACAGAGGTGCTGAAAGAGTCCAGAAAGGTGTAGAAAGAAGCAAGTGAAGCACAGAAAGAGGTAAGAGAGGTGCACAAGTAGGCAAGAGCAGTATAGAAAGAGGCAGATAGAGTACATAAAGAAGGAAGAGAAGTGCAGAAAAGGGCAAGAGAATTGCTGAAAGAAGCAACAGAGGTGCAGAAAGAAGCAAGAGAAGTACAGAAAGAGGGAAGTGAGGTGCAGAAAGAAGCAAGAGCAGTGCAGAATGAACCAGCAGATGTGCAAAATGAAGCAGGAGGGGTGCTGAAAAGGGTAGAAGAGGTTCACAAAAAGGCAAGATAGGTTCAGAAGAGGCAGGAGGGGTGCAGAAAAAAGGAAAAGAAGTTCAGAAAATAGCAACAGAGGTGCTGAAAGAGGTAAGTCTGCTACATAAAGAAGCAAGATAGGTACAGAAAGAGGCAATAGAAGTGCAGAAAGAAGCATCAGAGGTGTATAAAGAGTCAAGAGGGATGCAGAAAGAGGCAAGAGCAGTGCAGACAGAAAGAGGCAATAGAAGTGCAGAAAGAAGCATCAGAGGTGTTGAAAGAGGCACAAAGGGTGCAGGAAGAGGCAAGAGAATTGCAGAAAGAAGCAACATAGTTACAAAAAGAGGCAATAAAGGTGCAGAAAGAGGCAAGAGAGTGGCAGAAAAATAGAAGACGGGTGCAGAAAGAGGCAAGAGAGGTGCAGAAATAGGCAAGAGAATGCAGATAGAGGCAATAGAATTGCTGAAAGAAGCAACAGAGGTGTAGAAAGAAGCAGGAAAAGTACAGAAAGAGGCAAGTGAGATGCAGAAACAGGCAAGAAAGAGGGAAGACAAGTGCAGAAAGAGCCAACAGGGATGCAGAAAGAAGCAAGACAGATGCATAAAGAAGCAGGGAAAGTTCAGACAGAAGCAACAAGGTTGCAGAAAGAGGCAAGAAAACTGCAGAAAGAGGAAAGAGAGTTGCAGAAACAGGCAAAAGAGGTATATAAAGAGACAACAGGGGTGCAGAAAGAAGCAAGACAGGTACAGAAAGAAGCATAGAAAGTGCAGACTGAAGCAATAGGGGTGCAGAAAGAGGCAAGAGAAGTGCAGAAAGAAGCAAGTGAGGTGCAAAAAAAGGCAAGAGATGTACAGAAACAGGCAAGAGAAGTGCAGAAAGAGGCAAGGGAATTACTGAAAGAAGCAACAGAGGTGTAGAAAGAAGCAAGAAATGTGCAGAAAGAGGCAAGTGAAATGCAGAAACAGGCGAGAAAGGAACAGAAAGAGAGAAGACAAGTGCAGATAGAGACAACTTGGATACAGAAAGAAGCAAGACAGGTGCAGAAAGAAGCGTGGACAGTACAGAATGAAGCAACAAGGGTGCAGAAGGAAACAGGAGAACTACAGGAAGAGGCAAGAGAATTGCAGGAGCAGGCAAAAGAGGTACAGAAAGAGGGAACAGAGGTGCAGACAGAGGCAAGAAAGGTGCTAAACAGGTAAAAGGGGTACAGAAAGAAGCAAGAGGGGTGTAGAAATTTGCAAGAGAGGTACAGAAAGAAGCAAGAGCAGTGCAAAAACACCAACAAGGGTGCAAAAAGAGGCAAGTGGGATGTAGAAGGAGGCAAAAGAACTGCAGAAAGAGGCAAAAGAGTTGCAGAAACATTCAAAAGGGGTGCAGAAAGAGGGAACAGGTGGGCAGACCGAGGCACGAGAGGTGCAGAAAGAGGGAAGAGAGATGTAGAAAAAGGCAAGAGGGATGCAGACATTTAGAATAGAGGTGCAGGAAGAAGCCAGAGCAGTGCAGAAAGAACCAACAGAGGTGCAGAAAGAAGCAAGAGGGGTACAGAAAGAGGCAAGTGGCATGCAGAATGAAGAAAAAGAGGTACAAAAAGAACCAACAGAGGTGGGAAAAGAAGCAAGAGGGGTGCAGAAAGGGGTAGGATAGGTGCACAAAGAGGCAAGAGGGGTACAGAAAGAGGCAGGAGGGGTGTAGAAAGAGAACGAAAACTGAAGAAAGAAGGAACAGAGGTGCTGAAAGAGGCACAAAGGGTGCAGAAAGAGACACGACAGGTGAAGAAAGAAGGAATAGAGGCACAGAAAGAGGCAAGAGTGATGCAGAAAGAGGGAAGAGAGGTACAGAAAGAGGCAAGAGAGTTACAGAAAAAGCATGATAAGTGCAGAAAGAAGCAACAGAAGTGGAGAAAGAGGGAAGAGGGGTGGAGAGAGAGGCAAGAGGGTTGCAGAAAGAAGCAAGACAGGTGCAGAAAGAAACAAAAGAAGTGCAGAAAAAAGGAACAGAGGTGCAGAAAGAGGCAAAAGGGTGCAGAAAGACGTAAGAGGTGTACTGAAAAAGGCAAGAGAGGTGCAGAAAGAGGGAAGAAGGGTGCAGAAAGAGGTAAGAGGGGTACACAAAGAAGTAAATGAGGTATAGAAAGAGGCAACAAACATGCAGAAAGAGGCAAGAGAGGTGCAGGAAGTAGAAGAGATTTACAGAAAAAGGCAAGAGAAGTGCAGAAAAAGAAAGAAATGTGCAGAAAGAAGAAATAAAAATACAGAAAGAGGCAAGAGAGGCACAGAAGGAAGTGACTTGCACACCATTAGTACCAATTTAACACCCACATTTTGCAATAAGTAACAGGTGACCATTCTAGGTTTGCAAAGGGCCTTCCACCACGCTGTAACACTTGTCGCTGCATTTTTTGGTAACGTTTGAGCCCTTTGAGCTAGAAACAAGGCTTTTTTATGAAAATCTGCAGATTAGGGAGCAGATGATGAATTATGTTGCTAATGCGGAAAATGAATAAATCTGCAAAAGTCGGTGCAGCCAAACGTAGTTCCAGTGGCCCTGCTCATACCTCTGTCTAGGTCCATAAGTGCTCCTCAGTGATTTCTTCTTTTTTTGTCTCACTGAGTTCATAGTTGAGCTTCTATGGAAATGAGGAAGACTAAACCTGAAGTTACTACTCCACAACACAGACTACATACCACCAGTGCTTAATTTTGCCCGGTGCTTTCCGGTGCTTAGCACCAGCACTTATTTCCTAGGGCCGGGTCTTCAGACAATATCCACTCACTAAGCTTCCCTCTGTCTCCCCAATGAAGAGCCGATGTGGCGCGGTAAATAAAACCCATGCCTGGCACTTATTTCCTAGGGCAGGGTCTTCAGGCAATATCCATTCAGTAAGCTTCCCTCTGTCTCCACAATGAAGAGCTGATTTGGCGCGGTAAATAAAATCCATGCCTGCCTGGATTCATTGCCGGCTTGCTTTGTCTGTAAAATATTTAAATTTGGACGTCCCGGCCTCCTGACCTATCATGAGGCACAGGTACATACGTACATGCACAAAGAAGCCACTTTGACCCTGAAGCGGACGTGGCGCGCTCGGGTCGGGAGACGCTATTCATCATTCAGTGGTTCTCACTGCAAACACTGGCCTGTAGCCTTGATTTTCTCTTCACGAGCGCTCCAAGCACTCCGTACTATTCAGTGGAAGAATTGTCATTTTTCAGGTTGGTGAGCGTCAGAGTGTGAGCAGAATTAAAAGTGCACTGCATGCTGCATTTAAATATTCTAATAAGCCGTTGTATATGTCATTTTATGCTTACAATAGATCCGATTATTTGTAGCACTTTTGCTTCTTGTACAATAGTTATTTATAAAGCCTCTCATGCCAGTAGCTCATAACCTTTTTTGAAAACGAGTAGAAAGCTGTCAGGTCGCTTTTACTGAAAATGTTTCTAAACAATTCCTAGACATTTGTGCAGCCTGTGTATTTATACACTAATTTTGAGAGCACTGGAAAAGGATGACATGGGGTGCTAAGAGTTATTTATTTTGTTTTGGGAGTGAAGCAAAAGCAAAACGCATTGAACTCTCAAAAGTGCCATATGCACTTAACTAAAACAAAGTATTTCTTGTTGGCAGGAATCTCTGCTGACCAAAGGCGTGCTGTTTTTCTCTAGTCCGAAAACCAAACTTCACATTAACAATATTTTATAGCCACATAGTACAGAATTGTGACATAAAATTACAACAAACCAGTTAGTTTAATATTAAATATGTTCAAGGAGGCGTTTACTGACTACTACATTTTAACATTGATCTTCAAAAGATTCTTTTTCCAGCGCAGAAGAAGATTAAAAAGGTTTAATTTTCATATAATTGCGTGATCCGCCAGACAGATCAGGAAGATGTAATAAAACTTGTTTGCTTATGATCTAGCACCGTTGATTGATGTGGCATAACTCGGTGCTACTGGAATGATGGAACAATGTAGCCCCAAATTATGGGCAGAGCTAGCTAAATTATGCAGTAATAAAGAGCAAATAAGGCACATTCTGCAGTCCTATTACTTTGCTATTTTCACAGTTTCGCACATAAATATTATCTCAGAAAAGGATTCAGCTCTTTAGTACCAGTTTAATACCTGGATAACAGTTGGCAAATGTAAGGTTGATCAGTTCACATTTGTAAATGGTTTGAGGGTCTGCCACCATTTGGCTTCATGTTTGATTTTTTTTAAAGTAACACCTGAGTTGGTTTAGTTAGAAACACATTTTTGCTGATATGTATATGATGTAGTATATGGTGGACAGATGCATTAAAGCCATAATTATGTGGAAACCACTACAGCTGCAGAAACACAGAATTCTAGTGGCCCAACTTACAATGCACGCCACATACAATAAGGGTCACTGACCCATCTCAGTGTAACTTGTTTCAATGTGCTCTATCAGTCAGCGAGCAAAATGCAAATGCTCAGCAAACTCAATAGTTTCCTGTGAAATGGTAGCCAGGTTGAAATATGTAAGTCAGGGATGCCACCCAAAAACAAGTTTGCTGGATTTTTTTTTTTAACTTTAGCAATTCTATCTTCCCTGCTCTATGTACAAAACCTTGTGCCCCATTTAGATGTCTTTTTAACTAAATGCTTGCCTTCCCTCCTCTATTTAGAGCCTGATGGAGTAACATGTTTCTAACGGAAGAGCCTATGAGCTCTGACATCAGAACTCTTTTGATGGGTCGCTGATCTCCCATTAGTCCATCACTACATCTACGTCAAACTATCCATCCTATTTAGGAGAAAGGTCCTGCTGTAGATATTTCCTGTTCTAGACAACCAGGGCAAGCCTGTCCATTCCGAACCAAAAGCCAAAGAAATTACCCACTTGCACTGGTAGAAAACTCCCTGCATGCCAAGGCCATTTTTTCAGTAACTAACTTGAGCTTTTGCAGTATGTTTTTGAAAAACAAAACTTTGAGCTGGTGCATTCAGCATGGGGCCTGCTAAGTAAAGCACTAGTGCTTTCTGCACTGTCACCACAATGATAGCTTCACAGAGATCCCTTACTGCCTGTCAGATAAATCTATAAACAAGGTGGGTGGACATCCTCCAATTAACATAAAGGACCTGCCTCCGTAGACCAGGAGGCCATTCGACGAGCTCTAAACAAGCCCTTAGGCTTTAAATGAGTTGGTAAGAAGTTAATTGTCATTTCTCTAGAAATCAAATGATCTAAATGTAAGTGAGAATGCAAATTGCTGTAAACAGAGGGTAAATGGGTATGTAATAGACGTTTTAATACAATTTATGAATTGTGAAATATTATTGATGACAGGCCCTTGATGGCCTTTTATCATTTTAAAGAAATGTATTTTGAATACACCAGGGGCCTATTGGTTAAACCAATCAATTGCTTGCAACTGCCTCAACTAAGGTCACTGAGATGCATTCACCTGCTGCAACTGTGAGAGGTATAATATTCAAGCCAAGTTTTTAAACTTGTTAGTTTTTAGAGTAAAAACAAACTACACTAAATTAAATGGAAGTGAATGAGATCAGAGCTCCTATGTTTTGCTGTCTTCCATTGTGTAATTTAGCCAATCTGAACCAATTGCTCAAGTGTGCTATCTTATGGTTGAGAGGAAAGCAGCTAAGGTACCTATTCTAAAAGAAACCCAAATAGAAGAAAGAGTACAGTTTTCGTTATGGGTACAGAATTAAATGAACTGGAAGTCTTGTGACTTGACCCTGATTCTCTCACCCTCTCAATTTGCTTAATTGTTGATCAGAAACCATAGATGTGGTTCTTAACCTGTTGACGTCTGTAAACTCCCACTAAATCAGAGTTTGGGGACAGCCACTGAATCATGACTGGAATCAGGCACCCCGTCGTAAGCAATTTTGATGATGAACAGCAAAACAATACACAAAACAGACAAAAGCAATCATCAGACAAGAACACATGATAACATAATTTGTTTAATTCACAAACAAATGTATAAATACAATTTTAATGGGAATTTTGGAACTTTCTAAATTCAACTGAAGCCTCCCTTCATCCATATTATATACTTTTTGATGTACTTGTACAGACTGCTCCCATTAATGAATATGAGGATACCAATTTATATTTTACCCTCCAATTTCAAATTCCTTCACATTTACAGAACATTTTAAAAATGTCAATTTTACATCATTTTGCTTCTTTATTTATGTTCTCTTTACTGATCTGTAAATAATAATAATTTTTCTAAACAGTCGTGGACCCCCTAAAATTTGCTTTCTGGACCCTCAGTGGTCCCTGAATTACAGGTTAAGAACTACTGGATCAGAGGATCGCTTCATATTGTGTTACAATAAACTTGGTAGTAGATGGCTATGCTCCATGCCACTACTAACGAAATGTAGTTGAAGGATAATTATTGCTCTAATGCTTCACTAAGGGGCTCCATTGAGAGCAAGGATATCCGGTGAATGATGCACAAAACTACATACTTGCATATCTCAGTACTGTTACTTGTTGCACCCTATCCTGATCTTACCTTTCTGTCTTGCTTTGTTTCTTCACTTTGTCCCTGAGGTGCTTATGTGAAGAGCCAGGTCCACAGCTTCTTGTGGAACTCAAGAAGTGAGGTTTTGGCTCTGATGTGTTAGACTTGTGGATGTGAGTGAAGCCTATGAAGAAAGTGGGTGGAGCCAATAAAGGAAGTGGGTGGAGCCAGGGAAGTGAATGTGGCCTTCTAAAAAATATTTGAGCACCTGCACTTAATTTTTTACAAATTAAGCACTGCATACCACACAATTACTTGCCATAACACATAATCCCACTCTACATAATTCCTATACTCTAAATACCACATACTTTCTAATCACATAATTCCACTGTACACAACTTACATCCACTCCACTCAAAAAAACATTAGTAAAAACGTTTACATTTCCTACGCCAATAGCTCTAACTCTCGCAAATGCGAAACCTATTACATTGCAAACACTTCTTTAACTAGTAGTCGCGTTTGCAGAGTGGTGGAGAAAGGATGCTGGACCTCCGACCAGAGCTCAGAAATTCTGCTGCGTAGGACTTTCAGGAGGTACCAGGACACCCAAAGTCCCTCAGGAGTAAATTCGACTTCATCCCCATCCCGTATTATGCCAGGAGGTGCATTTGCAGAGTGGTGTAGAAAGGGGGGCATGGCCTCCAAAGAATGTCTTAGCAATCTCACTGTGTGAGAATTACTGGAGGTAACAAGAGGGGACGTTGGCCCCCAAGGACAACCTTGGGGTCCAATTACCCCTCCTATTCCCTCCAGATATTCCACACAGCAGGATTGTTAAGTTGTCATAGCAGGTCATGCCCCCTTTGCCCACCATTCAGCAAACGCGCTCCCTGGAGCGCTCTTGAATGGGGATTGAAGTCCCCTTCACTGATGGGGGTCCTTTAGGGGCCAACTAGCCTACCTCTTACCTCCAGCAAGCCCCACACAGTGGGATTGCTGAGAGGTGGACACAGACCACGGCCCCTTCCTCTGTCACTCTGCAAATGCGCCTCTTGGCACGCTCTTGGTTGGGGGATGAAGTCCCCTTTCCTACTGAGGGTCCCTGCGGGCCAACTAGCCCTCCTGTTACCTCCAGTAAGCCCCATACAGCAAGATTGCTGAGAGTGCTCAAAGGCCGTGCCCCCTTTTTACATGACTCATGGCGCACTGCTGCTTGGGGATGAAGTCCACAGGGCAAAAGAGGACCTCATCCCCCCACCAGGGACATGGCCTTGGACCACCTCTCTTCAATCCAGCTGTGTGGCACATACTGGAGGTACCTCGTGGGCTAGTTGGTCCCCAGGAAACCTCAGTATTCAATGGACTTAATTCCTCAACTTAGAACATGCCAGAGGTGCGTTTGCAGAGTGGTGCAGGGAGGGGGCGGGGGCTCCAGCGAGATGCCAACTTTTGTATATATATATTTTTAGAAGGGGGCTGTGTGGCCCCCTTCTCTTAGCATTTTTGGGGCCCTGGGGAACCCATCCCCCAGGGTCGAACCCTTAAAAAAAAAATTCAAAACAGGAAGGGGCCATGTGGCCACCCTCCCAAGGATGAATTCGGCCCGGGACCCCATTCCACAGGCCATGGCCTTTTATTAAAAATAATATTAATAGGGAAGGGGGGCTGCATGGCCCCCTTCCCTGGGCTGCTACCTGCCCGGGGACCCCATCTCCCGAGGCTTGGCCAATTTATATATAGATTTAGGGAGGGGGGCTGCCCAGACCTCCTACCCAGGCTGAATTTGGACCCAGGGACACCATCCCCCGGGGCCTGGCCATTTTTTATTTTTAAATAAAGGGATGGTGCTGCTTGGCTCCCTACAGGGCCACTTCTGGCCCCGAGGACCCCATCCCCAGGGCCAGCCCTCAGCATTGGGGACCGTGGGGGCAGCTCCCTGCCTCGTGTATTGCTTTTGAGCAAGGGGAGCTGCTAACATGCAGCTCCCCTTCCCCAAAAGCAATTCTGCTTTGCCATGCTCCTGCCCTGCCATAACAAATAGCAATGTCCTTGGGTGGGCACCCTGGGACATTGCAGTAGCCGGGACTGGGGGGTGGCAGTCCTCAGGGCAATCAAGGGCTCCAGGAGGGGGGCTGTGCGGCCCCCTCCCATCATTTCAGCAGCCCTGGGGAAGTGGTGGTCCCCGGGCTTGGGGGGCCCATGAGCCCCTCCTGCCAATAATTCACAAAAGCCCCGGGGTGGTGGTATCCCTGGGGTTTAAGTGGGTCCATGAGGCCCCCCACCCACAAAATAAAGCCCTGGGCAGGTGGCGGTCCCCGGGGCTGTGTGCCCCCGCCTAATTAAATAAAGCCCCAGGGAGGTTGCAGCCCCAAGGCTTTGGGGGGCTTGGAAGGCCCCCTACATCATACTAAACAAACCCCAGGGAGGTGGTGGTTCCCGGTGTTGTGGGGGGCAGTGTTCCCCTGCATATACTTAGCAGAGCACCAGGGAGGTGGCAGTCCCTGGGGCTGCGGCGGCCCCCACAGGAAGCCGCTATATAATTATGGCATTGCCCCTGGGACCAGGCCCACCCGATGGCTCATTAAAACGAAGCACGGGAGCCTGTGCTTTTTTTTTGTTTATTTTCTCAGCGGGATTTGAGCACCAAGCATGAATTCTGCAGATTTTTTTAATGCTTTTTTGGGGCCTGGGGGCCCCTGTGTGACCCCCTGAGCAGGCACCTTTTCTTGTTTTTCACATTTTTGTTACTGTTTTCTTGTGACTAGGTCAACGAGTCACAAAATGGCTGCCAACACATTCTGCTTTGGAGTGTTGGCAGCCAATCAGAATGAAGTTTGTGCTCGGGAGGGTTTGCAACACCTCCTCAGTGCTCAGATATATACATTTATTTACATTTCTCAGCAACTACTGAACGGATTTACACCATTTGAAAAAAGGTTGCTTTCTGGACCAAGAGCTACCTTTTTGCCAAATTTGGTGTAATTCCATTCAGCAGTTCGGGCTGTAGCCGTGTCTAAAGTTCCTATTGAAATTAACATGGGAAAACGTGTTTTGGGACCCACTTTTTTCTAGGGCCCCGCTTTACGTATCACCCCGAAACTTTCAAGAGGGGAGCTGACCTGACTGAACCATTAGTTTTGAAAATTTGTCAAATGGCACCAAAAATACTGGCAAAAGAAAAAATGCTTTTTGAGAAGAAACAAGGTCTATCTCTATATATTACCTACTGGCGGTCGCCAGTAGGTAGTTATAGTTAGGACCTAGTTACCATAGGAAAATGGCAACATTCTATTCCCAATAACTTTGGCGCCAATTGACGATTCTTCGTGAAATTTTCAAAAACGAATTCTTTGTTGATATCAGCTCCTATGTTGAAAGTTTGGGGGTGATTTGTCACGGGGGGTTGAGAAAAAACGGTGGTCCCAAAACGTGTTTTCTCCATGTTAATTTCTGTAGGAAATTGTAAAATCAAGGCTACAGGTGAAATGGGTGAATGGAATTACCCCAAATTTGGCAGGGAGAAGGGTCATGGTCTAGAAAGCACTCTTTTGTTTAGTTGGTGTAAATTTGTTCAGTAGTTTTGAAGAAATATCGAAACTTACCGATATCGATATTTGGGAATTCTGCCATCTGATTGGCTGAGGCGTTACGAGCACGAGCTTGCTGCTGATTGATTGCGAGCGGTGCGAGCAGTTGCAACTAGGAAGTGTTGGCTGCCATTTTGTGCTACCGTGGCAGCGGTTAAGGGGAAAAAAGGGCAAAAAAAGTGGGAAAGAGTAAGGTAGGAGCAGTGTAACCTCTGTGGGATGTTTAGGGTGTGCTATTGAGGGGGTGCAAAGTGAAGTATTCATCCTTACCGGTGTGAAAGTGGTGGGCTACGGAACTTAAGTGAGGTATTGCGTAGAGTCTGATGCGGCTAAGGTGAGCTGGTGTGGGACTCGGGATTAAAGCGTGAGCCCAAATTATGTGTCATATGCTGTGAAGTCATGTGCCATGGCCCCTGCACTACACTTTTGGAAGTAGTGTTAGCATGTTGTTTATAACTACTAGGACAAACTATTGACCCGTACTGGTCTGAAAGTCCTGGGGTATGGAAAATATGTGAGGTACTGTCTAGAGTCTCATGCTGCTTAGCTGAGCTGCTGCCGGACTCGGGATGAAAGCGTGAGTCCAAACTGTGTGTCATGTGCTGTGAAATCATGTGCTCTGGCCGCTGTGCCACATCTGTCCAAGTAGTGTCAGCCTGTAGTTATAGCCACTCGGAGGAACTTTTGTTTCGAACATTGTAACTTGTGTATGGTTCTTAAGGGGTGTTATACAGGGAGTGCGAAGGTACATTCGCATGTATCAAATTAATTCAGTATTTGTGAAGTACAAACTAATCACTCCTACGGGTGTGATGGAGCTGGGGGTGTAAGCTGAGCTGCTAAAGGAGTCGGGGTAAAGCCGCTGAACTACTGACCCCTACTGGTCTGAAAGTGCTGGTTATGGAAATTAAGTGAGGTATTGCCTAGAGTGTCATGCTGGTAAATTGAGCTGCTGCTAGACTCGGGGATGAAACCGTGAGCCCAAACTGTGTGTCCTATGCTGTGAAGTCATGTGCTCTGGGCGCTCTGCCACACCTGTCCAACTTGTATATGGTGCTTAGGTGGTGTTGTATAGGGAGTGCAAAGGTATTTTGTAAAGTGCAAACTACTGACCCCTATGGGTGAGTAGACCCGGTGATTAAAGCGAGAGCTCCGTGCTGCAAAGTGAGAAGGTATGGCTGCTGTGCCACAGCTGTGTGGAGTATACATTTTAGCGAGAGTCCGGGAGTTGCCGTTACCTGGCCCTAAAATAGCGGAGCTAAGTTGCAAATTATAGGGTGGCTCTAAAAAGAGCCCTTGTGTTCATTAGTTGGAGCTGCGGATGCACAGCTTCAAGTTATTCAGGAAATCTCGATTTCCTTGATCTGTGAAGTGTATCCATCACTTCTGTAGATATCAGCCATATCAAAATGTATGTTGTTGTAGTAGATGGACCCCATTTTGTGGTCTCTAAGGTATGCAGACACAGCTTCGTTGACTTTCTTCCTGGATTTTTCAATGTCAGGACAAAATTGTTTTGACCATTTCCACTTCTGTCTTTGGCATATATTGGAATATACAAAGACAGTTCGAGGCAAAAGTAACATCAATTGTCCAAAGGTGTCCTTCATAAGCATGCCAAACCTACCCCAGTCAATGTGCCTAGGTCATTTCTACCACAGTGCATAATCATGAGGTCAGAGTGTTGGAGATGCAAACAGGTTTTAACCGAAGGGAACAATTGATGCCACTTAAATTCTCTCTGTGGAAACCATTTAATGTCCACATTTTGTAAACCTTGGTCTAAGTCAATATGTCTCTGTTCTGCATACCTCTTGCACCAGAAAACATAGCTATGTCCAACGATCCACACTAGCATTTCGAAGGTATGTAAAGATGTCTGTAGCTCATGCAGCTCCTTTGTAGAATAAGAGATATGTTTAAAGATGGGGAACTAGTTTTTTTCACATTCAAAACGATACCTGATTGGGAGATGAAAAGCATTGTTTTTTAAAAGTAGGGTGCACATTCGTTTTGTGGAAAAGCATGTTTGTGATTGGTTAAGAAAAAGCAGTTTCAACGTGTGATTGGTTAAGAAAAAGCAGTTTCAACGTGAGTGAGAAAGGGAGCGAGAGATAGAAGGAAAGGAATGAAGAGAGTGAGAGAGAGAGAGAAGAGAGGGAATTGAGAGAGAGAGAGAGAGAGAGAGAGAGAGAGACTGTCGCCTCTGCGCATCCATGAGCAAATAATTACCTAGTGCCAGCAGACTGTGCAGCAGTGGGCCGAGTCCACGTGCCCGTCAAAACCCTGCCGATCTCAGAATGGCGGAGACCACATCAGATACTCCACTGATCTCAGATGTGTTGCTGAGTCTTGAGTCATGAAGGGCGGAGACCACATCAGATTCTGCGCGGATCTTACTGATGTCGCCGAGTCCTGAATGGCGGGGACCACATCAGCTTCTTCGTGGATCTCCCAGATGTCGCTGAGTCCTGAATGGTGGAGACCACTACAGCTTCTCTGTGGCCCGGCAGATCTCACACATGTGGCTGAGTCCTGAGTCGTCAATGGCGGAGACCATCTCAGGGTGTGGTACCGCTAAGCCTGTGGAACTCAAGTTCGTGCCACGTGGTCGTAGGCTCCTGATGGCCACATGAGTTTGGGGTAGCACCAACCCTAGGCATATGAAGTCCGCGCCAAGGGGATGGTAGGCCGCTGACGGCCATACAGCTGAGGGTGTGACTAACCTTCTGCGCAACGTTTCATGGACTCTTTATGGTTGAGACCCGTGGATCATTCGCCAGCTAGTCAGCACCGGCAATAAAGGATTTGACGTTGTCGATCTATTATATTTGCGTGGTCACATGGCCTGTGCTACATGTGCAGGATGGGTGTGGTGTGTGTGCAAACCTGCCCTCAGGGAGTGGCTGTGAGATGTTGAGAACTAGACCACTGACCTGCACACCAACAGCGAGTACGCCTGCGACAGGTAGCTATGTGGTGCCAACGTTGGAACGTATTCGGAGTGGTGTGGCGTGGCGTACGACGGAAAAGGGCAGGGATAGACACAATGACGCGGACGGCTCGTAGTACTGGGTCTGGGAGTCGAGCGGACGGGCCGCAGCTGTACTTTTGCAAGCCTGCTTCCAAACTGTTCATAACTCACACTATATAAGTACTGAAAAACCATTTTGTGATTCAGTCCGTCAGCTGGCATCTGTCCGAGGCATTTGTGAAAACATATCGGAGTTATTTCTGTGAGTGATACCCCTTTGACCCTTCCTCTACCCACATTAGCAGGTAACGTACCCTCTTCCCACATTACCAACATACCCCCAACAACCTTCTTGGGTCCCGAAATGTCCCTGTGCGGTTGGAGAAAGAAGAATCTTACTCATATATAGAATTACATATTAAAAAAAATATTTAAAGAAAAGAACAACAAATAAGACTGAAGGGAGTCTGGTGCTGTGGTCGCTGCCACGAAGTTGGGGTCACTGTCGTTCAGGACTCAGGACTCAGTTGCACATGTGGAATTGGTTTATGTTAAATAGGGTTAGTGTTACCAGAAGCATTGAGACTGTATGAGCCAGTGATGATGGTTGATCTGGACGGGTCGCACTGGGAACAATGTTTTTTGCCTACTGGACTGCGTCATGTGGAATCGGGACTGTATCTGAATTGTGAGGCCTGCTGACCGTAGTGTAGGCCAGAGGTAGCAATGAGGAAGGGCCCACAGGCATGTGCACACGTTGGTGGCCCAACCGGCCTGCGTAGTGCTGGTTCAGTGGCACCACTTGTCGGCAGACCTAAATCTGTAAATACTCCTCACTAATCGAAGGGAGTGAGGTGCTGTGGTCACTGACACAAAGTTGGGGTCGCTGTAATTCAGGACTCAGGACACACTTGTGTTAAAGAGGGTTAGTGGGACTTCATGTCACTGGTCTTGCAAATATAAATATACCTCACTGATTGAAGAGAATGTGGTGCTGTGGTCACTGCCACGGACTTTGTGTCAGTGAGATTCAGGACTCAGGACACAGTTGCACATGTGGGATCGGCTTGAGTTGAACAGAGTTAGTGGCACCACGTGTCGCCGGTCTTCCATAGTGTAGGTCAGAGGTAGGGATGAGCAAGGGCCCATAGCCATGTGCATACATTGGTGGCCCCACCGACCTGCGTAGTACAGGTTCAGTGGTACCACGTGTCGCTGGCCTTCCATATGCAAATATCCTTCACTGATTGAAGGGAGTCTGGAGTTGTGGGCGCTGCCACAAAGTTGGTGTCGCTGCCATTCAGAACTCAAGAACCAGTTACACATGTGGAATCGGTTTGCGTTGAACAGGGTTAGTTGGCACCACGTGTTGCCAGTCTTCCACAGTTTAGACCGGAGGCAGCGGTCAGCAAAGGCTCACAGGCAGGTGACGTTGGCTTTAACTGCACAGTTTGGGAGCATTTGGTCTTTTTAACCCATTATAGTCTCTTACACAATTAACTCCGCTACTAATCTTGAATTGTGAACCGTGTAACCCCAGTGTAGGGCATAGGCAGCGGTCAGGATGGGCGCACAGCCATGTGGCGTTGAGTTGAGCTGCACAGTTAGTGGCACCTGGAGCACGCAGCTTGTGCGTACCCTGCGATGACATGTGGTCCCGGCGGGTTGCCCTGGGTTCAATGTCTTGCCTTGATGAGGGCACGTGGAGATGGAATGCTTTTTGTCAATTCTTCTTGACAAAATCCGAGGACATAGAGTACAATTCTCTGTGCAATTAATAAATCAAGGCTGAATGCAAGTTGTGAACCCAGCTGTCCACAGTGTAAATCGAAGGCAGTAGTTAGCATAGACATCGAGGAATGCTTTTTGTCACTTCTTCTTGACAAAATCCGAGGACATAGAGTACAGTTCTCTGTGCAATTAAGAAATCAAGGCTGAATTCAAATTATGAACCCTGCTGTCCGCAGTGTAGAGCGAAGGCAGTAGTTAGCATAGACATCGAGGAATGCTTTTTGTCACTTCTTCTTGACAAAATCCGAGGACATAGAGTACAATTCTCTGTGCAATTAATAAATCAAGGCTGAATTCAAGTTGTGAACCCTGCTGTCCGCAGTGTAAATCGAAGGCAGTAGTTGGCATAGACATCAAGGAATGCTTTTTGTCACTGCTTCTTGACAAAATCCGAGGACATAGAGTACAGTTCTCTGTGCAATTAAGAAATCAAGGCTGAATTCAAATTATGAACCCTGCTGTTCGCAGTGTAGATCGAAGGCAGTAGTTAGAATAGACATAGAGGAATGCTTTTTGTCACTTCTTCTTGACAAAATCCGAGGACATAGAGTACAGTTCTCTGTTCAATTAATACATCAAGGCTGAATTCAAGCTGTGAACCCTGCTGTCTGCAGTGTAGATTGAGGGCAGTAGTTAGCATAGACATCAAGGAATGCTTTTTGTCACTTCTTGACAAAATCCGAGGACATAGAATACAATTCTCTGTGCAATTAAAAAATCAAGGCTGAATTTAAATTATGAACCCTGCTGTCCGCAGTGTAGATCAAAGGCAGTAGTTGGTACAGACATAAGTCTGCGGTGCTGTGCCTCTGGGTTCGCAGGGGGCTTGTGTGGAGGAGGCCCCCGGTCATGGTGGCAGCCCTGTGCCAGTGTGAGTGCCTCCGCTTCAGACTCGTTGGTCTTCCCAGAAGTGAACCACGCCCAGGGCCTGGCCTATTTATTCATACTCATATGCTGGAGTGGCGTACGTAGGACCAGCCCACTCCGCTTCCACTTCTAGGGGGGACAACACAGCTACATGACCGAGATCCTCCATACTGTTTGAGGTAACATGGTTGCATCTACTGTGCACTACAGTACAAGTATCAATAGTATATCTCCACATGGAGATGTTTGTGGTTTGCATAGTGAAGTCTGTGCAGCACATACGCGTTACACTTGACATTGTGTGCATTATTATTGATGGGTGATTTGCCTTCTTCATATATAGTTGGTTGCCACATCTCCCAACATTCAGCTATTGTGCGGCTGAGGGGCCATGGTATTTTGGGAAGGTCCGTTGTCCTGTTTTGCGCTGCCTCGGTGTAGTAGCAGGGGGAGGTCCGGGGGGAGGCTCTGGGTGTTGTGGTCTTGTTGAGTGTCGGAGCTGCGAGATCAGTTCGTTTGGAGCTCATAGAAGGTTGGAGGAGCTCATTCATCGCCTTTTAGTGCTATTTGGTTTCCTTCCAGCGTTCGGCTGCCGCGGAGAAGGTTTTGGACATTTCCGCGTTATCGGCTGAGACATTGCTATTGGATTCCCGGCAGCAAGCAGGAAACCGGTTAGCTGTTGTTTGCATTCCTTCCTTCCTGCGAGCGGCTGCAGCGGAAAAGGATTTCGTTGAGAAATCATGCAAGCATAAAAACTTGGGATAAAGCACCAAACTGGAAAGGCTTGTACGAGACTCATTTGTTTGAAGCTACTGGCTGGTAAGCCTCGGAAGAGGTTGGAACTATTACGGTCTTTACACATGTCCTATTATTTTTCTAGTGTTCCGTTTAGTTGGGCCCAGCTGGAATAACTAGTGGTTCGTTTTTTGTTCTTTCTTTGGATGGTCATTGCCGAGACAGTAACTTTCTCAGAAACTTTGTTTGCCAGTACAATGCCGAGGTCTTGATTCTTCAGTAGAATTCAGCCTCTGGGTTACTGGCGAAAGTTCTTTATTGTTTAAAGGGATAAGAACAAAGGGTATGTTTGTTTAGAGGTTCCTTGTTTGTTTATGGCTGAGTATTGGTGAATTGGAATTAATACTGGGTTTGTTTTTCAGGCAGTTATTACAAAGTAGAGAAGTATCTACCATTAGGGAGGAAAGACTCACCTCCTGATTTACGGGGTAGGTAGAGAATTCTAGCGAGAATTTATGAGAGTAGCTAGGATTGTATGCTATAACCTCTCTCTCTCTTTTTTGTCGTTTCAGCTATCCCTTCCGTTGCTGTCCCTTCCCTTACCTTTCCCTCGCTTGATTGCCTTTACGCTCTGTGTTAGTATAACAGTCAGAGAGTGGTGAAATCAGGAGGTGGACCCCTTTTCAGCATCACCCTGATCCTGAGCGGAAGACGATTGTGACAGAATCACATACCCAAGAAATTATATCCCTCCCGGTCAGGGGGTGCTGAATAATGACGACATTAGATGAGGTTCTGCAGGCGTTGTTGGTTGTCCAACAGCAGTTGGTAAACTCTTGTGCTGAGACAGCAGCCCTTAAAGACAGAATGGATAGACAAACCCGAAACCCTTTTGATGCTTCAGGGGGTTCTCCACAGATACAGGTTACAGTGCCTCCACCAATACCACTGGCCAGCCCTGAGCGTTATGCAGGGGATCCTCTCAGAATACAGGCTTTTTTAACTCAAATCACTCTACATTTTTCATGTAGGCCAGCTTCTTTTCCTAACAACCATTCTAGGGTGGCGTTTGCTATCTCCTACCTTACTGGGGATGCAGCTAATTGGGCGGTCCCCCTGGTTCGTAAAGATGATCCTCTGATGACTGACTGGGTAGCTTTTCGGAGGGAATTCGAGAGGGTTTTTGATAGAAGAGCTACCACCCTAAGCGCAGATCGAGAGTTATTGGGGTTGCGGCAAGGGAAGAAGGATCTTATAACATATATGACCACATTCAATCGTCTGGTTGTTGAAACAGCATGGCCAGAGGAGAAGAGGATGGCATTGTATTATCAGGGATTGAATGAGGAAGTAAAGGATGCATTGGCCCATATTGACCCACAGCCCACTAGATGTGTGGATCTCATAAATCTTACATTAAGGTTGGATCATCGTCTTTCTGAGAGGGGGGTGAGCGCCGGAGGAGCGATAGGACGGGAGGTGGTTTTGAGATTGTTGGTCCTCCTATTGCAAGAGAAGCAGGACCTGAGGCTATGGATGTTGGGGCTGTTCGTCCTCCCTTAACTAAAGCGGAGAGAGAAAGCAGGCGTGCTCAAGGCTTATGCATGTACTGTGGTAGGAAAGGCCACTATGTACGCGATTGTCCTATGAAACCAAAGAAAAAAGGTCCTTATTTTTCGACAAAGAAGGTAGCGGTCATGTCAGCCGATGATGTATCCGAAAGGCAGGAGGTGAATGGGAGAACAGAGAGAGTAGAGACTCAGGTTCAAGAGTGGAGAATACCCTCTTTAGAGGTGTCAGATATGACGGGTTCAGAATCTCATCTTGTTTTGTCCATGTGTCTAGGAACGGGGCAACAACAACATCCGGTACGCTCTATGGTTGATTCCGGGGCTACAGGGAATTTTATAGATTATGGCTTGGTAAAGCGTTTGGGGCTTGTAAAAGTGCCCACTCAGAGGCCTGAAACAGTTCTGGCAGTGGATGGCACTCGATTGAAATCTGGTCCAATAGTGGAGCATACAGAATTGTTGGAACTATCTCTCTGGGGAACATCGTGGGATCATGTGGAGAATATCGAGTTGAATATGATCGAGGCTCCACAATACGAAATCATATTAGGGATGCCATGGTTGTGGCAACACAATCCAACTATGGATTGGAAACAAAAAAACATTCAGTTCGAGTCAGAACATTGTGTTTCTCACTGTTTGCAAACACATCATGACTCACATACGATATCATTGGCTCAGGCTCTCCAGGTAGATACGGCGGCAGAGAAAGAAGTTGTTTTGCCCATAGAATATCATGGGTATAGGAGCGTGTTCAGTGAAGCAGAGGCAGAGAGGCTCCCGCCTCACCGCGACTATGATTGTCGTATAGATTTAGTTGAGGGGCTAGGTACCGTCATGCCGTGTTTATGCATTGTCAGAGTCGGAAACAAAACATCTGAAAGTATATCTGGAACATCTTTGGTTTATCCGCCCATCACGTTCTCCAGCGGCCTCGCCTCTTTTCTTTATATCGAAAGCAAATGGCGAGTTGCGGGCGTGCATCGATTTTCGACAGCTGAACAAAATTACTATCAAGAACCGCTATCCTCTTCCGCTCATCTCCGTTCTGTTAGCTCAAGTAAAGGTGGCCAACATCTACGCACGGTTGGATTTGCGAGGTGCGTATCATTTGGTGCGCATCCGGTCCGGGGATGAGTGGAAAACAGCATTCAAAACTCGTTTTGGGTTGTTTGAGTATCTTGTGATGCCGTTTGGGCTTTGTAATGCCCCAGCGGCATTCCAATATTTCCTCAATGATATAATGAAAGACTACCTTGACCATTTTGTAGTCATCTATATCGATGACATCCTGATCTACTCAGATACCTCTGCTCAACATGTCAGTCAGGTTCTTCTGATCCTGAAAAGATTGCAGGAACACAGTTTGTACTGTAAACTCAGTAAGTGTGAGTTTGGAGTTACTGAGGTGGTGTTTTTGGGTGTGATTCTGAGTCCCCAGGGTTTTAGGATGGCTGACAGAAAGGTGGAAGCTGTTCGGGAATGGCCTGTTCCTAGGAGTGTGAGAGATGTCCAATGTTTCCTAGGATTCTCCAATTATTATCGGAGGTTTATTTCACATTTCTCACAGTTAGCTTCTCCAGTAACCCAGTTGTTGAGAAAGGGAGTTTCTTTTTGTTGGACTGCTGAGGCTATGGCATCATTTAATCAGCTGAAAGAAGCTTTCTGTTCGGCTCCTATCTTGAGACATCCTCAGTCTGATGTCCCCTTTGTTGTGGAAGCAGACGCATCGGACGTTGCGATAGGGGCTGTTCTATCGCAAAGAGATAAGCAAGCAGGCCAACTGCACCCCATCGCATTTTTGTCCAAGAAATTGAACCCTGCTGAGGTAAACTATACCGTGGCAGAGAAGGAGTTGCTTGCTGTAAAGAGAGCATTTCAAGAATGAAGACATTATCTCTGGGGGGACAACACCCTGTCACGGTGTACACAGACCATCGAAACCTTCAGTAGATGAAGACGGCCAGACATCTCACGCAAAGGCAGATGCGCTGGATGTTTTTTTTCGCGGCATTCGATTTTACCATCACGTTTCGTCCTGGTACTGAAAACAGAAAGGCGGACTCACTATCTAGACAATCGAATTTTGAACCAGTTGTGAAAGGGGAACCATTATCGATACTGTCACCAGAAACAGTGCTGTGCTCCACGACAGTAGATCCATTTATTGACACGGTTCTTAATCATCGTTCGTTGGTACAATGGCAGAAGTGGGCCGCAAAGGAAAAACTGAGGTCTTTGAAACATGGGTTGCCAATGCGGGCTAACCAATTGTACCTTCCCACGCATGCTCTTCATTTGATGGCATTCAATTGGTGTCACAACGCTATGGTGGCTGGTCATCCAGGTCATCAAAAAACTATTCATGCATTACAGAGATGGTTCTGGTGGGAGGGCCTGACCAGAGACGTCAAGACTTGGATTGATCAGTGTGAAACTTGTGCTAGAGCAAAAAGCGAACAAGCTAAAAGCAAGGGACTTTTGATGCCACTTCCTACTCCCTCAAGGCCATGGTAGGTAATTAGTTGTTATTGTTATTGTTATTGTTACTTTAGATTGTATAGCGCCAACTCACCGACAGGTCTCAAGACGCTTTCAGACCAAGAAACCCAACAATTCCCAGCTAGAAAAGGAATAGAATACCCTATGATTAGCAGGGGCTAAGGGCTTCCCTGAATAAAGTTGTTTTCAGCTGCTTTCTAAACTTTAGAAGGTTGGCTTCTTTGCGAAGCATGTCCAGCAGCTTATTCCACAGCTGTGGAATTAGTGTGGAAAAGGATCTTCCACCCTTTGTTGCCAGTTTGAAGCGAGGGTAAACCAACAGCTGAGCATCCGAAGATCTAAGCGATCGTGTAGGATAATAAGGCATCAAACGATCCTTTATATAGACCGGTGCTTGTCCATATATTGCCTTATGTGCAACACACAAGCTCTTGAACTCCACCCTCTGCTTCACGGGGAGCCAGTGACGTTTAAGCAATAGGGGGGAGGCATGAGCTCTCCTGGGGAGTTTAAAGATTAAACGTGCCGCGTCATTCATGACAACCTGCAATCTCTTGATCAGGCTATTTGGCAGGCCTAAATACAGGACATTGCCATAGTCCAATCGTGATATAATTATGGTTGAAACTACCGTGCGAAGCATTGATTGAGAGACCAGAGGAACAAGCTTACGCAATTGCCTGATTAGACCAGTACATACGCCAACTACCATAGAAATCTGGGCAGACATTGACAGGTCGTGGTCAATTTTTATGCCAAGACTTTTTACATTTGCTGCTGGTGTTGGAGTAGGACCAAGTTCTTGCGGCCAATACAGATCACCCCAAGGTGATGTACCAATAGATACCACCAAGACTTCCATCTTTTCGGGGTTAATTTTCAGTAAGTTGACCGTCATCCAACTAACTGTGTACCTAAGAACTTCTAACACATGCGCCTGAGCCATAGTAGAGTTCTCAATGCTAAACAGCAACTGAGTGTCGTCGGCGTAATTGAACACTCGATAACCCATGTGCACTAAAGACTCAATCAGAGGTTGTAGGTACAGATTTAAAAGTAGTGGCGATTGTGCTGAGCCCTGCAGGACTCCACACTCCACCATACCTATGTCGGAGAGATCATCTCCCTGTTGAATCCTCTGTTGCCTCCCCCTTAGGAAGGATTCTAGCCACTTATAAGCTACGCCACTTCTTCCCGAGCTGGCCACTCTTTTGAGGAGCAGGTCATGGCTGACAGTATCAAACGCCGCTGACAGATCTAAAAGTATCAGGGCGCTTGGTTTCCTGCTGTCAGCCATGCCTCTAAGCTCGTCCAGCACAGAGAGCATCACTAACTCGGTGCTATGGTGTGCACGAAAGCCTGCCTGACGCCCATGAAGTAGGTTGTGAGACTCCAAAAAAACAGAAAGGTTTTGTAGCACATGTTGTTCTAAGATTTTTGATATAAATGGTAATTGGGAAATCGGTCGATAATTTTTCAGGTTAGCTGAGTCCGCTCCCGATTTTTTTTATCAAAGGTCTAACCCGAGCCTCCTTAAGACTAGGTGGTAGATATCCCTTCAACAATGACATATTGAGAAAGGAGACAATATGATTTTCCAAAATAGGACGCGCCGCCCGGAAGACTCTCGGGGGACATGGGTCAGCTGGCGAGCCTGATTTAATGCTATTCATCAATTGCTCAAGCTTTGTAGAGTTAATTTCAGGAAAGCTTGAAATGATACAATCTTGAGGAACTTTGATATTCTGCGATGGGATAGATCCACTTACTGTATTATTTTTAATCTCAGAGAGAATAGATTGCACTTTCTCTGAGAAATACTGTTGGAAGGTATTGCTGTCAATCTCTGAGTCAGCTTTGACCTGTATCTTTGTCAATTCTCTCAAGATGTTGAACGTTTCCTTCTGAACATTTTGCGCCTGCTTTATACGCGTGTCAAAGTGTTCTGCTTTAGCTGTCAGAATCAGTTTCTTATAGGCGTTTAATTTGACTTTATAGTGTTCACGGTCAGTTTCCTCCTTTGTCTTCCTCCAATTCCTTTCCACACGACGAAGCTCTTTCTTATGTTCTCTCAAAGGAGAGGTGTACCACGGCGCACCTTTCCCCAGCCCTTTAGCTTTTTGTAACCTCTCTGGGGCAATTTGATCGATCGCTTGAGTTAAATTTTGAGTTAAATTCATATAATCCTGATCTAGATTGCCGCTAAGGGGACTAATACAAGGTGGAAGAGTGCCTGTCAAGGTTTGCAAATCAACCTTCTTCCATTGGCGAACTTTCTTCATTTCTGGGGCTTTGGTTACGGAATTCCCATTAATGGGAATAGCATAGTTAATCAGGTAGTGGTCTGACCAAAGGCAGGGTAAGATGTCTTGGATCATCACTTCAGGGTCCGAAGTCCAGACAAGGTCAATCGTGTGTCCCCTGTTATGCGTGGGACCATCTACCAACTGCTTCAGGCCGATTGAGGACATAGAGAGCTCCAATTGTCGAGCTATCGAATCTTTAGGTGTTTTTTCCCAGTGTAGGTTAAAATCACCGGTTATCACTACCTTTTGGTATCTAGTGCAGATATCTGATAGAATAGGGGCAAAGAGATCATTAAATGTTAGAGTAGTGTTAGGGGGCCGATAGATTGTAAGAAGCGCAAGACATGAGTTATTAAAAATTACCTTTATTCCAAGTAGGTCTACCAGATCCACTGATTCCGCTATGAGGTTTTCCACTCTCAAATATTTTTTTAATAAATTTGCAACTCCTCCACCACGTGCGCTATTAGCACGATTATGCCAAACCGCATCATACTCTTCCGGAAGGACTGCTATGATGTCCGGTACTGAATTATCATCTAACCATGTTTCGGTTAGGGTTAGGATATCTATATTTCCCCTTTGCAGAAGGGTAAATATTTCCAGGTGGTGCTTATGGAGAGATCGTGTATTCAGACTCACAGCCTTCAATACAAGATGATCTAAATTGGAACTTCCTTTGAAGGGTTTAAAAATATGCATATCTTTTAGCATGCTAATAATATTTGGGCTCAGCCTCACCTTATTGGAGTGTAAACCATGTAGAGTTTCCGATGAATACGTGAGTCTACGACCAAGAGTCCTGGCCCCTGGGCCCGTTCGCGCACGGACGGGCACAGACGGGCTGGACTCTGGCGTGACTCCGGCGTGCTCCCGCTGCGCGCAAACGCTGCGCGCTGCCATGTCCGTTTTAAATACCTTGCAGTATTCACGCCGCCTAGCACGCTGCCCTAAGTGGCGCTGCTGTGAAGAGATTACTCCCAAGATGGCGCTGCCTAATCCAAAGCGAGGGAAGAAGGACCCGCGAAATGCGGTGGTTTACTAATTATTGTGCAAGTGAATGGAGCTAAAAACAGGGTCAAACTAACATAACACTAAATAAAATACAAAACGGGTTATTTTAAAATTATTCTGATTTCGAGGCTGGTGATTAGAAATGCGCTGCTGATCTAAGCGCTGCGCTAGATTTATGGGTCTTGCCAGGTCCAAGGTCCGGTTCCCAGTTCCAGCCCACCTTAAATACCTTGCAGTATTCACGCCGCCTAGCACGCTGCCCTAAGTGGCGCTGCAGTGAAGAGATTACTCCCAAGATGGCGCTGCCTAATCCAAAGCGAGGTAAGAAGGACCCGCGAAATGCGGTGGTTTACTAATTATTGTGCAAGTGAATGGAGCTAAAAACAGGGTCAAACTAACATAACACTAAATAAAATACAAAACGGGTTATTTTAAAATTATTCTGATTTCGAGGCTGGTGATTAGAAATGCGCTGCTGATCTAAGCGCTGCGCTAGAATTATGGGTCTTGCCTGGTCAAAGGTCCGGTTCCCAGTTCCAGCCCACCTTAAATACCTTGCAGTATTCACGCCGCCTAGCACGCTGCCCTAAGTGGCGCTGCTGTGAAGAGATTACTCCCAAGATGGCGCTGCCTAATCCAAAGCGAGGGAAGAAGGACCCGCGAAATGCGGTGGTTTACTAATTATTGTGCAAGTGAATGGAGCTAAAAACAGGGTCAAACTAACATAACACTAAATAAAATACAAAACGGGTTATTTTAAAATTATTCTGATTTCGAGGCTGGTGATTAGAAATGCGCTGCTGATCTAAGCGCTGCGCTAGAATTATGGGTCTTGCCTGGTCAAAGGTCCGGTTCCCAGTTCCAGCCCACCTTAAATACCTTGCAGTATTCACGCCGCGTAGCACGCTGCCCTAAGTGGCGGTGCTGTGAAGAGATTACTCCCAAGATGGCGCTGCCTAATCCAAAGTGAGGGAAGAAGGACCCGCGAAATGCGGTGGTTTACTAATTATTGTGCAAGTGCATGGAGCTTAAAACAGGGTCAAACTAACATAACATTAAATAAAATACAAAACGGGTTATTTTAAAATTATTCTGATTTCGAGGCTGGTGATTAGAAATGCGCTGCTGATCTAAGCGCTGCGCTAGAATTATGGGTCTTGTCTGGTCAAAGGTCCAGTTCCCAGTTCCAGCCCACCTTAAATACCTTGCAGTATTCACACCGCCTAGCACGCTGCCCTAAGTGGCGCTGCTGTGAAGAGATTACTCCCAAGATGGCGCTGCCTAATCCAAAGCGAGGGAAGAAGGACCCGCGAAATGCGGTGGTTTACTAATTATTGTGCAAGTGAATGGAGCTAAAAACAGGGTCAAACTAACATAACACTAAATAAAATACAAAACGGGTTATTTTAAAATTATTCTGATTTCGAGGCAGGTGATTAGAAATGCGCTGCTGATCTAAGCGCTGCGCTAGAATTATGGGTCTTGCCTGGTCAAAGGTGCGTATGGATTTTGTTCAAGGGTTGCCTTTGGACAAGGGATGTAATGCTATTCTAGTAGTGATGGATAGCATGACAAAGATGGGCCATTTCATCCCTTGCAGGAATCTTCCTACTGCCGCACAAACCGCTCAGTTGCTGCTAACACAAGTGGTTCGCCTGCATGGCATCCCTAAAATCATCATATCAGATCGTGATCCGCAGTTTGTTGCCCATTTCTGGCACATGTGGTGCAAGGCGTTACACGTGAAGGATGCTCTGTCGACCAGCTTCCATCCTCAGTCTGACGGTCAGACAGATAGACTGAATCAGACTCTTAAGAAATATTTGCGATGTTACGCCGTAGAGGCGGGTGATTCCTGGGTGTCCTTGTTGTGGCTAGCTGAACTATCATATAATAACGCGTGGCATTGTTCTACCGGAGAAACACCTTTTCGAGCTAACACCGGATACCACGCAGAAACACTGCCTATCAACGTCCCTAGTGATGTGCAGAATCATCCCACTGTTGCTGCCCAGATGAAAGCTCTGTTAAAAATCCATCGAAGTGTGCAGGAGCGCTTGGAACTAGCAAAAACGTCCTACAAGAGGTGGGAAGATCGGCATAGACAGAAGGGCCCGGTGTACCAAGTGGGGAATAGAGTATGGCTGTCAACCAAGAATATTCGGTTTTGTTTTCGAAGCATATTCCATCCACGTTTCATTGGGCCTTATGAAATTGTCCGTGTGATCAACCCAGTAGCATATAAATTGAAGCTGCCGGCCTCATTGAGAATCCATCCGGTCTTTCACTGTAGCCTGCTAAAACCTGCACGTATTGGTTGGCGGAAAGGGGTTCCTCCAGTGATGAGAGATGGCCAATTGGAGTACGAGGTGAGGCGGATTCTGGATTCACGCTAAAGGAAAGGGCAGTTATGGTTCTTGGTTTCTTGGAAGGGTTACACTTCAGAGGACGATTCGTGGGAGCCAAGTTCGGGTGTACACGCACCTCGTGTTGTGCAGATGTTCTATGCCCGTAACCCTGGGAAGCCTGGTGCTAGGAGGCGCTAGGAGGGAGGACATACTGTCATGATTTGTCGAATGGCGCCTACCTGACTACAACTCTCAGAATGCCAACACCGTGGGAGGAGTTTCTGGACATATACTCCAGCGCAACACTAGGTTGCGCTGTATGTGATTACTCTTCTGAACTAGTTTTGATAGTGTTCGTTCCTGATCGAGGAACGAGGGTTGGAACTTTAAAGTTTGGGAGAACGCTTGTTTCAGGCGTTCGGTATTGCTGAGGATTGCTTCTTGGAACCTGGGAGAAGCCGACCTTCATTTCCGTCCTTCCCGCGAGCGGCTGCAGCGGGGAAGGACTTCCTTGTTCTCGGCTGAGACGCGTTCGTTTGGAGCTCATAGAAGGTTGGAGGAGCTCATTCATCGCCTTTTCGTGCTATTTGGTTTCCTTCCCGCGTGCGGCTGCCGCAGAGAAGGTTTTGGACATTTCCGCGTTCTCGGCTGAGACGTTGCTATTGGATTCCTGGCAGCAAGCAGGAAACCGGTTAGCTGTTGTTTGCATTCCTTCCTTCCTGCGAGCGGCTGCAGCAGAGAAGGATTTCGTTGAGAAGTCATGCAAGCATAAAAACTTGGGATAAAGCATCAAACTGGAAAGGCTTGTACGAGACTCATTTGTTTGAAGCTACTGGCTGGTAAGCCTCGGAAGAGGTTGGAACTATTACGGTCTTTACACATGTCCTATTATTTTTCTAGTGTTCCGTTTAGTTGGGCCCAGCTGGAATAATTAGTGATTTGTTTTTTGTTCTTTCTTTGGATGGTCATTGCCGAGACCGTAACTTTCTCAGAAACTTTGTTTGCCAGTACAATGCCGAGTTCTTGATTCTTCAGTAGAATTCAGCATATGGGTTACTGGAGAAAGTTCTTTATTGTTTAAAGGGATAAGAAAAAAGGGTATGTTTGTTTAGAGGTTCCTTGTTTGTTTATGGCTGAGTATTGGTGAATTGGAATTAATACTGGGTTTGTTTTTCAGGCAGTTATTACAAAGTAGAGAAGTATCTACCATTAGGGAGGAAAGACTAACCTCCTGATTTACGGGGTAGGTAGAGAATTCTAGCGAGAATTTATGAGAGTAGCTAGTATTGTATGCTATAACCTCTCTCTCTCTTTTTTGTCGTTTCAGCTATCCCTTCCGTTGCTGTCCCTTCCCTTACCTTTCCCTCGCTTGATTGCCTTTAAGCTCTGTGTTAGTATAACAGTCAGAGAGTGGGGAAATCAGGAGGTAGACCCCTTTTCAGCATCACCCTGATTCTGAGCGGAAGACGAATGTGACAGAATGAGGTCCATCTACCACAACAATCTACGTTTCAATATCCATGACCTCTATAGGAGAGACGGTGTACATTTATCAGATGAGGGAAACAGAGTCTTCCTCTCGAACTTTAGACTCTGCATTGGCATTTACTATTAGGTACTAAAATCTACCAATAAACACAAGGGCTCTTTTCAGAGCCATCCAACATCTAAACACATACACCTCATAAATATCTTAAAAATATTCTTCGTTTTCTTCCTTCAGTACGCTTATGGGACGACTTCCAATCTTCGCACGCTACGTCGTCCATATGTGCTTGGTACGCGTACGATAAATCTAACATAAAAAAATAGCCTTTATCACATATTTTTCATAATCTCCGAAGAACCCCATCCCCCGGGGCTCAAATGTAATGTTGCGGACCTTGGGAAGAGCCCCAAGGCCTCCACGATCGCAGCCGGCTTCCCACTTCCTGCGGGAGCCGGCATTGCTTTTCGTCACAGACAGCAGCTTACATGCTTACATTCTACTTTCAAAGATGATTTCAACAGTTATCCATTTTATAAAATAATAGTACTGCACGCTAAAGGAGAAAAGTGAGCACAATTATAAAAGAATAGAAAATAGAAAAAAAAATACTTCTACACTCAACAAACTCGTAGCACACTTCGCAGTTTATTTTAAAAGCACCCTACCACAACTAGTTTTTGAAACGCATTATACAATAAAATGGGTCACAAAATAGGCTACATACATAGTGACTGTATCGTAAGGTCACATAGAAAAAAGAAAGCCACTCTTACGCTATCAGTAAAACTCAACAACAGTACAAGGCCCAAATTTCCATTGTAGTGATTTCTTAGTTGCAGGTCTAGTTGTCAGATCGACACACACACTTCCTCATGACTGGTATACACCCACACCACACCCATTCAGCGTATTCGTCACTAATTTCGTAGATGGAGACTTTGAAATCAACAATACAAAACGAGTTTCGTTTTGCACACGCAGGTCCCCATCAACGAAATCAGCCCCCAGCTCTGCAGAATATCAAAATGCCCGGTAGCCAGTCCGGCCCTGCGAACGTCTATAAAGGCGCGATATTATCTAACTCCAAATTAATATTGTAACAATTACCAATCATAACATCTTTCTTTTAATATCTTTTAGATGTCCAGTTTCACGATGGATTATGTAACACGGACAATGGCAATAGCACAAGGTGAGCAAAGAAATTTGTTTCTGAAACAACGACAACTTATCTATCAAAGGAGAGAATCTGTAGTACGCAGCAAGTAAAAAAAACATTGGGCTAACGGGGCTTCAGCTAGGATGACATGGCTTCCTGGGCCCACACACAGTTGTACCCGAGCACGTCACAGGTCTTTCAAACACATTTTGCTTGTTAATGAGGCTTTGATATTCCCCCCCGCTTACAGCCCCTGCAGCTCCACTCTTGCTTGAACTTAAACCCTCACCCCAAATTTTTTCTAGCCCCCCCACCCCCGATATTTTTGACTATGATTGCGCCTCTGGCTTCACGTACCCCTCCCCTGTCATGCGTGTCTCTCCCACGTTTTAATGTCCTTTTTTCCCTTTCACTTTCTTACTCTCTCACATCGTTTCTCTTTGTTTTTTTAAGTTTTGGACTTTGCTATCTCCACTCTGCTCTATACAACCTTATCTAAATTGAAATGAATAACTCTCTTGATTACAGTGAAGGCTTCTTCCACACGTAGACCACCTTATTTCAATCACTCTCTGTGACATCATTTCTCTTTCTCTTTTAAACGTATAGAAAATGCTGTCTGCTTTGACGTGCAGAAGAAAAGTTGACTTAAGTTGTGAATTCCACTCGCCGCAGTGTTTTCGGCCGCAGTGTTTATACAACGGTAAGCACAGAGGCCTAAATATACAATGCATTCATTACAATGCATTAGAAATAAGTCGGCCTATTTACAATCCCGTTCTGCCACTTTTGGGTCACTAACGCAATAGGCACTTCTATGTAGACACCACTTGAACGCGGCACTATAAAGGAACTGAAATGTACTAGGCACACTGCACAAGTAAAACTGTAGTATTACCTTCATTTGTGAAAGGAGACAGTCGGTAGTGTGCAGCAGCTTCACTGTGTAAAATGTATAATTACCTCCGAGCAGTGACAACAGATAGGTTACAACAGTCTGACAAACAGATCTACAAGCTTATTACGCCACTTTTCTATCACTTTTAACATGGGAAAAGTGACACAAGCAGCTTCTAAATGTACGTCTGACTTTTCAAGAAAAAATCTCAACTCCACACTCTGCGAGACAATTTTAATGTTGTTTTCTCTCTCTCACTCTCTGTGACATCAATTCCCTTTCTCTTTTAAACTTATGGACACTGCTGTCTATAAGTAGAACAACAGCTGAACTGAAGTTGTGAATTCTACTGGCCGCAGTGTTTGGCCACAGTCTTTATACAACGGTAAGCACAGAGGCCTAGATATACGATGCCTTCACTGCAATGCATTAGAAATAAGTCGGCATATTTACAATCCCTGCCACTTTTGTGTCACTAACGCAGTAGGCACTTCCATATAGACACCACTAGAACGCGGCACTATAACGCAACTGAAATGTACCAGGCACACTGCACACGTAAAATCGTAGTGTTACCTTGACTTGTAATGCTTCAGCTCATTTAGTCACATCTACATAATTCTAAACTCTAATTTTCTTTTTTGTTTTGCAGATTACCAATCGTATGTCTTTGGGAGTCAACTTCACAATTTGTTTATACTATTTTTTTTTAAAGTGATTTCTCTAGTTGTTTATTATACAGTTATCAGTAAGTTTTGTTTACAGTTATTCTTTTAATAAAACTTAATAAAAAAAACAACATACTACTTTTTCTTTGTGGGGGGATGAAGATCCACAATAAAAATAATATTTATAATGTTGAAGTACTATAGTAAAATGTTCAAGACTAGGATTGAAAAGTACTGAGTTATATTTTCTCTGGATACACTACAACATGGTAAAGAAATCAAACAAATACAAAACAATGTGTACCACATTTACAGACCTCTTGCGACCTTTCCCCATGCAATGCCTACCCGCCTACAAAATTAAGTGTGTGGGACTCAATGATGCCACTCAAACCACGGAAAAAATAACCCCACAAAGACTTCTATAATTTTTGAGAGGGGCTGCGTGGCCCTCCGCCTGGTGCCCTGGAGTCCACCATGCCCAGACCCGGTTTCTGCAGTGTCCTGGGGGGAAACAGCCATTGCAACGCCTGATCGTCACCACGAAGCCATTAGCACGCATATGGCATTACCACACATGCTTTTGCCACTAGTATGCATTTACCACGCATGATAAACGGATAATCTTAATAATGTCTTTGTGTTGACGAACACACGTTGTAATTGCTGTGGCTTACGTCCTTCAAATTAGTTTCTAGGTATACGTGTGACCAAGTCTAATAAGATCAGAGCCCAAGGACAAACACCGTGGTGTCTGTGGCAGGAAATCTCATCGATCACAGAGAAAATATGCGGAAGGTAAAATGAAAGTAACAGGTTAAATAAAAATAACGGAGGAAAACTACTAAAATGGCGGTGGACGGAGTATGTAATCAACGTTTGGCGCCTCAACACTACATTTCAAATAAATATAGATACAATATGTTTATTAATATATTTCAAAAGTATAGCAGCGGATGACACACACAACTTGGGAAAAGAAAGCAGCAAATGTAATACCTGTAATGAGGAGAGGTTTGCTTGGCGAACTTGAAGAAAAAGAAAAAAACCTGCGCTTGCAAACAAGGCTGCACATGCGTATAGAGTACAGCTGATGCAGAATAAAAAAACAGAAACTTTTACATACTATCATAGAAATATAACTCTAAAAATTGCCCCCGGAATTTGCCCCCCGAGACCTAATGAATAAAACGGACTTCTAGGTTTTTTTTTCCCTTTTCCACCGCGTACGAGTACCATATGCATACGCCACGATTTTTTATTTAAAAATAAAATAAAAATTGACACTAAAAATCCATGTACGACCCCCTGAGCAAGCCTAGAGGGTCAGGATGTTTCTACCCTGCCCCCACTCCTTATTTCTCAACTTAGTTTGACTGTTTTCTTGTGCCTCGGTTCTAACGACAAACAAGATGGCTGCCAACACTTCCTGGTTTGGAGTTTTGCCAGACAATTGACAACCAATCAGCATGCAGCTCGTGCTCGTAATTGTACGGATTTCCGTACACGTGCAGAACTCCATCTCTAGATATTGCTATGATTTTACTTGTAATTTTCTCAGAAACTACTGAACGGATTTACACCATTTAACAAAAAGCACAATCTGCGAACCGAACTCTACCTCTCTGCCAAATTTGGTGTAATTCCGTTCAGCCGTTTGGGCTGTAGCCCTGGCTAAATGTCCCTATGGAAAATTGAACGGGGAAAACATGTTTTGGACCCCCTTTTTTCATGGCCCCCACTTGAAGAATCACCCTCAAACTTTCAGGGAAGGAGCGGAACCGAGCAGGCCATTTTCCTGGAGAAATTCGCGAAGATTCATCCACCGGCGCCAAAGTTATTTCAAATAGAATGTTGTGGATTTCCTATGGAAACTAGGTCCTAACTATAACTACCTACTGGCGACCGCCAGTAGGTAATATATATATATATATATTCACTGAAAAAACCATAGGTTTTATACCAGTTATAGTTAGCTGGAAGTTTTACTTGCATAAAACCATTGAAATTCCCACGTTATAGTTAGTTGGACTCACTATAACTTGCGCGTGCAATGCATTGCTGATGACTTCACATATTACATCACTCATGACATGGTCAGTGACATCACTCATGACATCACTGATGACACCATCCAGTGAATGTGTGTCTTTCTGAAAATTAAATATGTTTTATATATGTATATGTAAAAGTTGATGGAAGAATAAATGTTTAAATAAGGGTTTAAATGGATGTTTAAAAAAAAAAAAATTGATTGGTTAACTGGCTTATTAAGTGTATCTTAGTAAATACATATATTAGTGAGTAATGTTTAAATATTTAAATATATGTATTAGTGTTTCACTTTGGGTATAAGTGGCTGCATGGGTTGGTGAGTAGCTACATGTGTATGTATATGGGTTATTAGATGTTTTTCTTAGTATCAGTATGAGTGTTTGTATGGTTTGGTGGGGGTATTACCTAGCACATAGATGCATGAATGACTGACTCTCTGTTTGTATGTGTTTTGAAGACAGCATATGTGCAGGACTGTATGGGTGGATGAGTGTGTATATGTGTGTGTTACTGAGTGAATGACTGTCTCACTAGCATCTTTATCAGTAACTACATATGTTTTAATCTAATATATGTGAATATTGATGAATATAACTGAGTATATGTGAGAGTGAGGGATTCTAAGAGTTCTTGTTTAAATTAGTATGCGTTTCTATAAGTGATTGTTTAAGAGAGTAAGTATGTGTAAGTTTCCTTAGAAGTAAAGTGGTAGTGTGTGTATAGCTGTATATGCAAATAAATGGCTGTTGAATAGTTAATTTGCATCTGTGAGTATGTGTGTGAGTAACTTTTGGATGACTGTCGGTGTGTAACAGGATGTATAGGTGTATCACTACATATGATGAGTCTGTATATGTATGAGTGATTATATTGAACTGTTGGTGAATGAGTGCATGTGTATATAGATGCTGGAATAATTGAATTGGTTGTTGTAAGTGGTATGGCTATCTCCATTTTTTTGTACATTTTAGTTTCTATTTTTGAATATTTGTTTCAAGGGTTACATTACAGTGAAAGGAGGTCTGTCACTCTGTCACAAGGATGGTGTCATCAGTGATGTCATGAGTGATGTCACTGACCATGTCATGAGTAATGTAATATGTGACGTCATCAGCAGTGCATTGCACGCGCAAGTTATAGTGAGTCCAACTAACTATAACGTGGGAATTTCAATGCGAGTAAAACTTCCAGCTAACTATAACTGGTGTAAAACCTATGGTTTTTTCAGTGAATTTAATAGGTTTTTTAAATGCTAAATCCTAACTATAACTGGTGTGAAACCTATGGTTTTTTCAGTGAATTTCATAGGTTTTTTAAATGCTAATTCCTAACTATAACTGGTGTGAAACCTATGGTTTTTTCAGTGAATTTCATAGGTTTTTTTAATGCCTATTCCTAACTATAACTGGTGTGAAACCTATGGTTTTTTCAGTGAATTTCATAGGTTTTTTAAATGCTAATTCCTAACTATAACTGGTGTGAAACCTATGGTTTTTTCAGTGAATTTCAATGTTTTTTTAATAGCAAATCTTTATAGTTATAAAAAATAATAAATTTTAAAGCGAATTTTATATTGTATAATTATGTCATTTATTTTTTTATTTTATTTTTATTTTTCACCCCGGGGCGCTCCCGGGGCGCGTACCGGTGAACGCACGGGTAAGCGCAATGTTACGGCGCGCCCCGGGGCGCGTACAGGTGAGCGTCCTGATAGCGCTATTGCCGCGAACGAAAACAACATCGTGACGTATCGCGTAGCCGCCACCCCTTGCGTCATAAGACACGTATCGCGTAGCCGCGAGATGCGTCTTATGACGCACCGCGTAAGCGCACCCGGAAGCGCATACGATCGCGCAACGTAAGCGCCCTGATGCACTTACGATACACGCCCCGGGACGCACCCCAGGGCGCGTAGCGTAAGCGCGTCAAGCCATGTGACTTTAAAATAACACTTTTCATTGGTTCAGAACTTTTTTTTTTCCAAATTGTGAGAAACCCACCCATTTCTCTCACTATTGCTTTGTACTTGGAGAGAGCAAGAGCTGTTCTGTGTACTGTCTTCATCTCCTACTTTCCTGATCTACAGCAATGGCTACAAGGGAGTCATCCAGCAGTGATTCCGACGAATTTTTGCATGAGGACCCTCCTCACCAGAAGAAAAAGAACCATTTCATCTGGAAATTCTATGACATCCCTGAAGGACAAAAAAAAGTCAATGCTGCAAAAGTAACCTGCAAAATATGTGGCAGTACTTTATTCAGAGGCAATCCTCTAAAAAAATATAGCTTCGGAAATGCCAATTTAATCAGGCATGTCAAAAGAAGACACCCAAACAACTTTGCCAGGGAGAGTGTCAGGGAGCTGGCACGGAATTTACCCACAGATGGCGGCAGCACCTCCACTGGTGGAGCAACACCTTCGGGACCACCCCGTGGAAGAATGGTCCCTAACATACAGCCGGTGTTTGCAGGCATCAAATTTCTGTGCACGCAGTGTGACGAACTGCTCTGCTATGGGGAGCAGAGTGTTGAACTCATTGCCATAAAGAAACAGGAACACCGCTACCCTGCCAGTCCCTAAATGTTCACATTTTTTTGCTCCTGTTGAGCAGTTTTGGAATCCCTGTTTTTGTTTTTCCCCTGAAAAAAATCCCAAAGAAATATACAATCGTTTTAAAAAGTCTAAAAAAATATAAAACAACAAAAACAAAAAAAAGTTATTTTCAGAACTACCTCCAATTTATAAAAAAATGCTATTTTTTTAAAAAAAAGTCTGTCATTTTTTATCTCCATGGTACGCTCCCCGGTGCGCGTACCGGGCGATCCCCCCCGCGAAAATCGTTTTTTTTTTTTTTTTAACCCGGGGGACCCTTTTATGGCCCCCACATCAAACCTAGGGGGTCAGGGGGGGTGTACCCTGCCCCCTTTGCTCATTTCCCCCTTTGATTTTTGCCACCTCTTGTGACTCAATCCTACCGAGACACAAGATGGCGGCCGCTGCGGACTGTTTCGAATGTTTACAGACATCCGAGAACCAATCAGCTTGCCGTGCGCAAGTCGCGTGGCGCGCCCGGAGCACTCCCCGGTACGCGTACCGGGGCGCGGCTCTAGATATATAACGTTTTTTTGAACCTAAATTACTCAAAATCCTATGGAGCACATATCTTGAGACATAGCAAAGGCACATTGGGCTACCAGTCCCTACAATTTTGCCAAGTTTGGTGAAAATCCATTCAGCCGTTTGAGCTAAAAGTGCGACAGACCGCCCTATGGAAATTAACACGGGGAAAACACGTTTTGGGACCCCCTTTTATCTCTGCTCCCACTTGACGAATGCCCCCCACACTTTCAGGAAAGGAGCGGAGCGCCGCGAGGCAAAGTTGCTGAAAAATTCAGGCTGATTCCTCAACCGGCGCCAAAGTTATTCCAAATAGAATGTTGCGATTTCCCTATGGAAATCGATCCTAACTATAACTACCTACTGGCGACCGCCAGTAGGTAATATATATATATATATATATATATATTACCTACTGGCGATAGCCAGTAGGTATATATAGTTAGGGACTGGTAGCCCGATGTGCCTTTGCTATATCTCAAGATATGTGCTCCAGTGGTTTTTACGAAAATTAACTTTGAAAAAATATATATTGGGCTACATTGGGCTATATATATGTTAGAGCCCAAATGTAGCCCAATGTAGCCCAATGTAGCCCAATGTAGCCCAAAGATGTCCACCAGAGACAAAAAAAAACAAATGTAGCCCAAATATCACCCAGATGTAGCCCAAGTATAGCCCAATGACAGAATGTCCCAGAGTGTTCTAAAGAACAACTAGAGCGCTAACAGTCTTACTTATGACAAAAGTATGGCACACCTGAAGTCATCTTGATTGGAATAAAGTGTTAACACTTAAAACATTTAATTTGCAAAGGAACAAAATGAGGGGGTTCATTTTGCCATAGAAATTATGATTAGTGCTGAAGAAAGAAAAATTAGGGCACATTTTGAGTGCCTTCTCAAATCCTCTTATATTTCATTAAAAAAATTCTGATATACAGTCTCCCAAGATGGCCACCAGAGACAAAAGAGCCCAAATGTAGCCCAAATATCAGCCAGATGTAGCCCAACTATAGCCCAGTGACAGAATGTCCCAGAGTGTTCTAAAGAACAACTAGAACGCTAACAGTCTTACTTATGACAAAAGTATGGCACACCTGAAGTCATCTTGATTGGAATAAAGTGGTAACACTTAATACATTTAATTTGAAAAGGAACAAAATGAGGGGTTTCATTTTGCCATAGAAATGTTATATATATATATATATTCACTGAAAAAAAACATAGGTTACACACCAGTTATAGTTAGGAATTAGCATTTAAAAAACCTTTGAAATTCACTGAAAAAACCATAGTTTCACACCAGTTATAGTTAGCTGGAAATGTTACTCGCATAAAACCATTGAAATTCCCACGTTATAGTTAGTTGGACTCACTATAACTTGCACGTCTGCAATGCACTGCTGATGACGTCACATATTACATCACTCATGCATATATTTAAATATTTAAACATTACTCGCTAATATATGTATTCACTAAGATACACTTAATAAGCCAGTTAACCAATCAATTTAAAAAAAAAAACACTGAAAAAACTATAGGTTTCAGGCCTTATATAGTTAGGAATTAGCATTTAAAAAACCTTTGAAATTCACTGAAAAAACCATAGGTTTCAGGCCTTATATAGTTAGGAATTAGCATTTAAAAAACCTTTGAAATTCACTGAAAAAACCATAGGTTTCAGGCCTTATATAGTTAGGAATCAGCATTTAAAAAACCTTTGAAATTCACTGAAAAAACCATAGGTTTCAGGCCTTATATAGTTAGGAATTAGCATTTAGAAAAACCTTTGAAATTCACTGAAAAAACCATAGGTTTCAGGAGTTATATAGTTAGGAATTAGTTTTTAAAAAACCTTTGAAATTCACTCAAAAAACTATAAGTTTTAGTGGTGTTATAGTTAGCTGGACATTTTACTCATACAAAACCAATGAAATTGCTCCTATATAGTTAGTTGTACTAACTATATTTCGCGCACCCACAATCCACTGCTGATGATGTCACATATTAGATCATTCATGACATGGTCAGTGACATCACTGATGATATCTCAAATGACATCTCAGATGACATCACTGATGACATCATCCACGTGACAATCACATACACCTTTTCATACACTATTACAATTTTTCATCACTGTTTGTAAAATACAGAGTATCATATTTAAATCCATTGTCACAGCAATACAAGTATCTAAAAATCCACTCAGTGATTCATAGATGTATACACACATCTAATCACTTACCTATGGATTCACTCATACATGCTGTCAATGAACAATAGAACACTATCAAAAATACTTATACATCTATATCGACATTAAACAACAGCACGCATCCTATTCACATATGAAGTCATCCTACTCACTTATGCAAACAATGGATCATACTTACATATTTACTTAGCAAAACACTTATACAAACACCACTTCTTCTATTCATTTAGATAGTAAGTCATACTTAGTGAAATATAAAATCATTATTACAAGTATACAGTTATCCATACAGTCACTCACACAATCATTGTGTCTTATGTATACTTATTTATATACAACAACTGACACATACACTGCCTTTTATTTTTCTAGTTTGTTGGACCTGTACCTTTGAGAAATATATTTGCTCATCACCACACCCATAAAGAGATTCCCTCACCCAAACTGTTAGAACATGTAGTTTTAACTTCATATATCTACTGGATCAACTATTCACACATCTTTGGACAGTCACACACCCCCCACCGAACCACACACACTTTCACACTCCCATACAAATACTCAGTTAACTAATCAATAACTAATATAGACTTTCACATAGCTAGTAACCAACTGTAGAATCAGTTTACACAACAACTGACAAAGTGATACAGATATTCACACAGTTTAGTCACTATCCACTATATTTAGTGAGACATTATAAATTGGTCAAGTAAACAGTCAATTACACTGCTACTAAATCCTCCATCCAAATATTTATTTATATATATCCACTCATTCTTCAATGTAAATTGCTATATATATAATGCATATTTAAATAACGAAGCAAACCACATTCACTGGATGATGTCATCAGTGATGTCATCAGTGATGTCATTTGAGATGTCATCAGTGATGTCACTGACCATGTCATGAATGATCTAATATGTGACATCATCAGCAGTGGATTGCGGGTGCGCGAAATATAGTTAGTACAACTAACTATATTGGAGCAATTTCATTGGTTTTGTATGAGTAAAATGTCCAGCTAACTATAACACCACTAAAACTTATAGTTTTTTGAGTGAATTTCAAAGGCTTTTTTAAAAACTAATTCCTAACTATATAACTCCTGCAACCTATGGTTTTTTCAGTGAATATATATATAAAACTCTTCCGCAAAGCCACCGCGGGAAACAGTATACTGCATGCCCTCAGCAGTCACCCAGACAATCTCAAATGGAGTATTCCGTTTGGCGAACTGCTGAGGGCAAAACGCAACTGCAACAATGAAAGTGACTACTTGGAAGAAAGTGACACTATTCTAAGTAGGTTTCAGAGTCGAGGTTATCCCAGTTGGGTGCTCAAAAAAGCTAAGGAAAGGGCCAATGCCATCGAGAGATCAGAGACCATTTGTGACAAACCTAGTAGAGGTGATGAGGAAGAGGATGTTACCAGACTTATCCTCACCTACAGTACGGACTCAAAAGTGATTGAAAAAATCATATCCAAAAACTGGGACGTACTAAAGACAGACAATGTCATTTGGGAGGGACCTACCAATGAGACCCAGTATTACATACCGACGAGGGAGGAGCATAAGGGACATGTTAGTCCATAGTGACATCACCACATATCCTCCTACAATGAAGGGACTAGAGGGTTTCTTTCCCTGTGGCCATTGTAAAGCCTGTTCCAACAGCAAGTCATGCAAAGAAATCACATACAATGGTGTCACGAAAAAGATCCTGTCGTTTCTCACTTGCAGTACTACTTTTGTTGTATATGCAATTTTCTGTACATGCAACAAATGTTATATTGGCAGCACTACCTGCATGGCTAAAAAGCGTATTTTGGAACATATGAGAGCCATCACTAATTTTGACCCCAAATACCCTGTTGCACGACATTTTAGAGAACAACATTTCTCGAATGTCAAGGATTTGAGTTTTATCATCCTAGAACAAATAACAAAAAACCCTAGGGGTGGAAACAGGGTTCTAAAATTACGCCAGAGGGAGTCTAGACTCATTATTGAATTCCAGAGCAAGGCCCCTGGAGGCCTTAATCAAGATGAGGAACTAGCCGTGCATCTAAAAATATAATGTATTGCACTACAGATTTTGTTTAACATGTACAGTTCTTATAGTGTTCTTCCATACCTTAGAGATGTGATGCTTTACAGCTTTTTTTAGCCTTATGGTTATGAGAATGTTTTTAATCTAATGATGTATCTGTTTGAATTTTTTTCAGGAGCAAGAGAGGGGGCCCACATAATCTACACTTCACTTCACGGGACTTCTCCCCTTCTCTGTCTCCTTCATCACCTGGGCACTGTATGCTGTAACTATGGTATTGTAACATAAGTTGACTCTGTTGATCTGCGGGCACTTGCCAGTACCTACATGCTAGAACTGTGTATCTGTATCTAAATATAGGACATCCGTAACTTTGGGGCACTGGCCAATACATGTTTTTTCAATCAAATATATGAAGTACATTGTTTTACACTGACAACGTTAAGGTGGGGAACCGTCCTTCCATCTCACACGCATTTAAGGTGAGAATGGGAGGAGTCACGTCATGGGCGACACACATGAAGCAATGTTGTTCTTGCCTCATGACTATTAAGTGTGACCCCGGAGCTTGTGTTTCTTATGTTTTTTACTTTATATTGGATACAATATATAGACATATTTTCGAGACACGTCTCAGGGCATAATACGAGGTGCGGTTATTAATTGCACAAATGTATACAAAGTTTGTAAATGCTGGGATGAATTTCTTCAATGCATATTCATGATTTAGATGTGCATGCTTAATCTCAATTAAGGTTTCCGTATGTCAAGAATACTTTATTGTTTACTTTCATGTTTTACAAAACGTCAGTCTTATTTTGATGTCTATGACTACACAGATTACTTATACCAATAATGTTACAGCATTCTTTCACGTGATCAAGCCGTCTTGTCGGCGAAACGCGTTGTGACTAAACAGCACTATGGAGATTGTGTGATACCTTGCTTTGTGTCCTGAGAGCGTGCTTTACGAACTTTGGTTAGAAAGCAGAAATTTGTCGGCTTTACTCCGCCGACGCGCACGCCACCTCTCACGGGTCGAAGGAGATCCAGAAGGAGTTGGTTGTTCTTGTGGAATATATATATATATATATATATATATATATATATATTCCATATATAGTTAGTTGTACTAACTATATATCGCGCACCCGCAATCCACTGCTGATCATGTCACATATTACATCATTCATGACATGGTCAGTGACATCACTGATGACATCACTGATGACATCTCAAATGACATCACTGATGACATCACTGATGACATCTCAAATGACATCACTGATGACATCACTGATGACAACATCCAGTGACTGTATGTTTCTGTAAAGTTAAAATATGTCTTACATATTGAAGAATGAGTGGATGTATAGGTGTCTGGATGAAGGATTTAGTAGGGGCATGACTGACTGTATGAGTGACTGATTAAATGTGTCTCACTGAGTGCATGGGTTAGTGACTAAACTGTCTTAATTTGTGCATCATTATGTCTGTTGTTCTGTAAACTGCTGCATGTGTTGATCAGTAGCTATATGATTAACTATATGGGTTATTGATTGGTTGCCCAAGCATTTGTATGGGAGACTGAGTGTGTGTGTGGGTGGCTGGGAGGTGTATGACTCTGTGCATAGATGTGTGAGCAGTTGATTCACTAGATGTATGGGTTCAAAAGTGCATGTGGAAACAGCTGTATGGGAGGTTGACTGTGTGCATGAGTGTATTGGTGAGTGAATGGATATCTCAGTGCTACATGTCAAAGTAAGTACATATGTAAAATACAGTACATGTGAGAGTTGACATATATAAATAACTGTGCATAAGAGCCAGTGCATGTGTGAGTGGCTGTATGGATCATTGTGAACTTGTATCCAGGATTGTATAAGTGAATAAATATGTTTTAGTATATGTTTGAATAAGTAAGGTGTGTATAACTGTATAGTTGAGGAAATGGAGGTGTGATTGATTCTTTGCATGACTGACTAGGTGTGTGAGTAACTCCATGGATGAGTGACAGTCTGTGAGTGTATGTTTATACTGAGTGTATCTAAGGTTATATAAGAGTCTGAAGAGGTTCATCATAATATCACATGAATGATGTCATCAGTGATGTGATCAGTAATGTCAAATGAGATGTCATCAGTGATGTCATTTGAGATGTCATTTGAGATGTCATCAGTGATGTCATCAGTGATGTCATTAGTGATGTCATTTGAGATGACATCAGTGATGTCATCAGTGATGTCATTTGAGATGTCATCAGTGATGTCATCAGTGATGTCATTTGAGATGTCATCAGTGATGTCATTTGAGATGTCATCAGTGATGTCATCAGTGATGTCACTGACCATGTCATGAATGATGTACTATGTGACATGATCAGCAGTGGATTGCGGGTGCGCGATATATAGTTAGTACAACTAACTATATATGGAATTTCAATGGTTTTGTGTGAGTAAAATAAGGTTTTTTAAATGCTAATTCCTAATTGTATATGGTCTATAACCTATGGTTTTTTCAGTGAATTTTCAAGGTTTTGTAAATGCTAATTCCTAACTATATATGGTCTATAACCTATGGTTTTTTCAGTGAATTTCATTGGTTTTTTAAAAGCTAATATCTGTAGCTGTAAAATGTATTCTTCTTAAAATCCAAAAATATATTTTATATGTTTATTAATAATTTTTTTTTAAATATTTTTTTTTCTTCGCTCCCGGTTCGCGAACCGGGAAGCTTCCCGTTAGCTCAATTTGATGCCGCGACCCGGTCCGCGAACCGGTAAACGTTCCGTTTGCGCAACTGCCGCGTTAGAAATCAACATCGTGACGCGTCGCGGAAGCGCGACGTATCACGTTGTCGCGTAATGCGTCTTATGACGCGCCGCGTTAGCGCACCCGGAAGTGCTCCGGTACGTGAACTGAGACGCGAAGCGCAGCTCCCCGGAAGCGATCCGGGGCGCGTCGCGAAAGCGCGACGTATCGCGTTGCCGCGTAATGCGTCCTATGACGCGCCGCGTTAGCGCACCCAGAAGTGCTCCGGAGCACGAACCGAGGCGCGAAGCGCAGCGACCCGGAAGCGATCCGGGGCGCGTTCCGCAGCACGTAACATAAGCGTAACAGGTCATGTGACTTGTTAATAAAACTTTTCATTGGTTCATTTCACTTTTGGTTTCATAATGATGTAAGGCTAGGTCAGGTGACCTAAAAATAACACTTTTCATTGGTTTAGAACTATTGTTTTTCCCAAATGATGAAAACCCCTCCTTCTTTCCTCACTCTGACTTTCATCTTTGTGAGAGGAAGACCTTTTTTGATATTTGAGCAATGGCTTCATTGGTAGCTTCAGCTGGTGGACCCCCACCACCACCACCACCTCCTCATGGGAAGAGAGGACCACCTCCCCAGTTCATCAGCAACACAGAGGAGGAAGAGGATGAACAAGAGGAAGAGAAGACAGAAGGACCACAGTTTTTACAAGAGCAGCCCCGGGTTTCTCATCGGAAAACCAGTTTTATTTGGCAGTTTTTTTCAATCCCTGAAGGGCAGAAGAAAGTTAATGCTAGATATGTCACCTGCCTCATATGTAAAGAGAAGTTATCTAGAGGCACCTTAAAAAAGTATAGCTTCGGTAACTACACCATGCATCGTCACATGAGCAGGTGGCATCCATTAAACTACAGCCGGGCAGAGATGCGTGACCTGCAGGACAACCCACCAACTCCTGTGGCCAGGTCATCATCACAGATATCTTTGACAGGAGCAGAGGCACGGGAAACCGTGCCAAACATTCAGGACAACTTTGTCCATATGAAGTTTACCTGTTTGTATTGCGGTGCATTACTGTCATGTGGCAATATGAGCATTACCTTAATCAACCTAGCTTATGAAAATCACAATTGCCCTAAACGCCCCAGACAGTAATTTTTTTTTTTGCTACTGTTGAGCCCTTTCCAATGCCTGTTTTTTGTTGTTTCCCCTCCATCAAAAACAAAAAAAAACATAAAACTGTTCAAAAAATACAAAAAAACAAAAAAATGTTCAGAAAAATAAAAAAAATATATAAAACAACAAAAACATTAAAAAAAAGTTCTTTTCAGAACTACCTCCCCTTTCAAAAAAAATTGCTAGAATGTTTAGCACTCTGGCAAGCTCTATTTCTTTTGGTTCACTTCCCCGTTCGCTTCCCGGTTCGCGAACCCGGAGCGAACCAAAAAAATTTAAAAAAAAAAAAAGAAGAGTAAGTATAAGGGAAGTAAACAGAGAGTAATGTTAAAAGAAAGACAGCTATAGGGAGTAAACCAGAGATACTGTTTAATAGATCTATTTACCGAAGAAAAGATGGAAGAGGGTATAATTGTGAAAAACAAAATAGATAAGGAAGTGAAAGAAAAAAAAGAGAGTAGAACAATAACAAAGAAGAGTTTCTTGGAGAATGTGAGTGAATGTTCAAAATAAGATTAAAACATGTGGAATAACAGAGAGAAAAAACAGAAAACAGAAAAGAAAAAATAACAGAAAAAGATTAATTGAAACAGCAAAGAAATGTAAATAACATAGAGCCATATCATCAACATAGCCAATAAAAGTTTAGCAGCTTTTATCGGCAGAAATGTGTCGCTAAAGCCGCTTTTGCAGCAGAAAACTGCCGCTAAAACCACTTTTGCAGCAGTTTTCTGCCAATAAAAACAGCAATAATTTTATTGGCTGTGTTCATAATATGCCCCTTAGTGTGCTTCAACTACACAGAGAAAGCATTATGAACAAGTAGTGAAAGAGTGATCAGTCAAAGACACCAAGAGTAATAGAGACGGAGTGAGTGAACAAGAGTGAGGAACTATGAGAAGAGAGGGACTGAGAAAAAGAGTGGAAGGAGTTGAGTAAGTAGGTAATAGAGAAAGGAATGAGGAAAGTAGCAAAGGCAGGAAACTGAGGGTTAAAGAAATGAAGCTGTGGAACTAATAGTAGGTGAATGTGATAGAAATGTAACGAAAAGAGTACAAAACATTTACCTTATAATTGTCGTTAACTTACTCACTTTTTATTTTTATACTTTCAATCTGTGAAAGGGAGAACAAACATTTGAAAAATATTAAAACATGTATTTAAAAATTAGAAAAGACAAGGGAAAAGATTGAAGGACAAACAGTTTTTCAACAACTTTGACACTTACAGAAGCTTCTGCTTCTCCAGGCCCCCTACACAGTCCTAAAGATATACATTTTAAACTAACAGTATCTTGATGCAGATGAAGTGAGGCCTATCTTAAAACATGGTGCATCTTTTGCACTGCTGTTGTCTCACAAAAGTGTCGCAAGACACTAACATTTTAAATGATTGTTTCAGGATGCCAATAAGATGTGTCCTATCCAGAGGTTTGTTTGAGGTGAGGCCTACTCAGGGTTCCAAATGAAATTTCGAGTTGTTGAAGAGAACAGAGGAGATAATACATGTGAAGGCCTACCAATGAAGTAAGTCATGTCCACTTCACTCTTGAACAAAGGCCAGACCTCTTCTGTGTCCGTGGACAGACCTAAACTTCATCTGCACAATGTCATTCATAAACTTAGGAAACACAGGTGATGTAATTGAAAAATGTGGAGTTTCTTTTCCTCATTTCACAATCACATCACCTGTGTTGCCTTTGGTTAGGTATCTCATAGTGCAGATGGAGTCTAGCATATCAAAGAGTACATAGAAGTTGAGCAGTATATACAACAATTTTGACATTTACAGAAGACTTAGCTTCTTATCTTGTTGGAGATGAAGTCAGGCCTGTCTTGCAACATGGTGCATCTTTTGCATCACTGCTGCATCGGTTTCATGTGGCACGGGTTTTTTACAGCATGACACATCTGCCTAGATGCATCAATTTGTAATTTTGTCGCCTCATAGCAAATCTTTTGCACCGCCGCTGCATCACAAAAGTGACGCACAGTGGCGCAAAAGAGGCATACACCTATCATAAATCTGTCCCTAACATTTGAAATGATTGATTCAGGATGACGATAAGGTGTGGCCTCTCCAGAGGTTTGTTTAAGGTGAGGCCTACTCAGGATTGCATATCAAATTTATGCTTGTTGAAGAATACAGAGGAGATAATACATGTGAAGGCCTACCAATGAAGTAAGTCATGTCCACTTCACTCTTGAACAAAGGCCAGACCTCTTCTATGTCCGTGGACAGACCTAAACTTCATCTGCACAATGTCATTCGTAAACTTAGGAAACACAGGTGATGTAATTGAAAAATGTGGAGTTTCTTTTCCTCATTTCACAATCACATCACCTGTGTTGCCTTTGCTTAGGTATCTCATAGTGCAGATGTAGTCCAGCATATGAAACAGTATCCAGAAGTGCAGCACTGCATGCAACAACTTTGACACTTACAAAAGCTTCAGCTTCTGCATGCCCCCTACACAGTGCTAATTATATACATTTTAATCTGATGGTATCTTGCTGGAGATGAACTGAAACCTATCTTGTAACATGGTGCATCTTTTACACAAAAGTGACCCACAGCGGAGCAAAAGAGGCGCACGGCCATCATAAATCTGACCCTAACATTTTAAATGATTGTTTCAAGATGCCGATAAGGTGTAACCTAGCCACAGATTTGTTTCAGGTAAGTCCTACTCAGAGTTGCAGATGAAATTTAGGTTTGTTGAAGAATACAGAGGAGATAATACATGTGCAGGCCTACCAACGAAGTGAGTCATGTCCACTGCACTCTTGAACAAATGTCAGACCTCCTCTGTCTCCAGGAACAGGCCTAAACTTCATTTACACAATGTGATGTGTAATGTTAGGAAACACAGGTAATATAATTGAAAAACGTGCAATTTTTTTTGCTCATTCCACAATCATATCACCTGTGTTTCCTTTGCTTAGGTATCTCATTGTGGAAATGTAGTCTATCATATGAAAGACTACGTAGAATATGAGCACTGTATGCAACAACTTTGACACTTACAGAAGCCTCACCTTCTCCATGCCTCCTACACAGTTCTACATGTACATCATAAATGCAAACAGTACAGAATTAATTATACATGTTAAATGGTTTATTTTTGCTGTTCTCAGAATGTATCAAATTTCACTAAAAACAGTGACTTGAAGGTATTCATCATATAACAGCGGGGAAAAAAAACACAATCAAAATGATTGTGTTTAAAAAACCCATACAACATAACAAATCAGAATTCAGAACTCCTTAAAGTTAACTTACTTTCCATGACGTCGAAGGATGTCCTATGAACAGCTTACACTCTGTTGTGCTGTTATTACTTTCAGCCCGCCACTTTCTGAAAGAAAACCTCCATCGTTTTGAAAAATATGTTACATACAATAAATGACTTCTCGCTCTCTACCACACGTTTCCACAAGGCCAAATCATGTCAGAGCCATTTATAACTCTTGGAATTCTTGTAAGCCAATCCCGTCATGTTGTATTTCCGCAACTTTCAGAATTAAAATGTTGAAGATCATTCTCACAATCCTGGACTACTAATATCTTACCCTTCTTGCTCACTCATGTTCTACATTTCCTCTGACACTGATGCTGCTTACTATGAAGCAGACTTACACTACCTCTATGACTACTACAATTATTTAATTCTCTACATCACTTTTAATCACAAAGCAATATAAAACAGTAGACAGCATTGCAGACTTACATTCCCTCTACTCCATGTTTTGATTGGCTGCTTGAATTAGCTTATAAAAAGAAATAGTTTTTCTGAACTCATTCAAAGTGCAGTTATTTTTCCATGACGTCCAGTGTTATGGTAAGAAGTTATGTCTCTGTACTACACTTATCCTCAAGGCCAAATCGTGTAGGAGCCATTAGAACTTCTTGAAATTCCTCAGAGCACATCCCGAGATTCTTTCCCTAAAATTTTGGTTTTAAAAACACCAGGTAAGAATTTTTAAGGTCATACGGCAATTTTTTTGTGAAAATTAAAACAGAATCGTTGCAGAATGACCAGCCATTTCTAGACTTTAAATAAGCTGTGTAATGTCCTGATGTTATTGAAGGACCGTCATGATATATAATTGCTACAGTTACAAAAGTCCTTCCTGATATTGACAACTGTGAAGCCACAAAATTTTTAATTAAAGTTGTCAATTTTGTTCCATCAGGCCTACATCGTTGGAACATTAAAATGACATACTGGCCATATGTTCGTATAAATAATGTTGACATCATTTCAGATTTACATTGGCTACATTCCATGTTGTGATCAGCTGCTTTTACTAGCTTATTAAAAGAGACTGATTTACTGTCTGGCAAAGTTAAATATACAAATCTTTCTGAGTCTACACTAGTAGTACTTGATACCCTACAGTTCTCGCAGTCATGCTGCCATTGATAAGAAAGCCCAAACAGGTGATCTACATCTACACCTTCAGCATGCAATACATCAAGCATATACATTAAAAACTCCTGACAATCTTGCTGAATATTTTGAGAGAATTGTGTTTGACCTGAACATCTGTCTAACAGATGTCGAATTTCAGACACACTTTCTATTTTTGTTCTATCAGTGCTACATTTCTCTAACACAGAATTTAACAAACTGCAAAATCTTTGATCAGAATTGACCACAATCTCTTCTTTTACATTTTCTAGAGAAAACAAAACATTAACCACTACATTAGCATAGCAGTTGACACCAGAACTGTTTTCAAATTGAAAACCAACAACATCTTCAACAGAATCCTTTTTGTTTCTGCCTATAATTTCAGGTTCATCGACTTTTCGTCTTTTTGCTACAACCTCCCTAGTATTGGTCACATTTGTTCGTTTCTGGCCTACCACACGTTTCTCAAACAAAGGATATTGAGGCAAATGTGGCGCATACTCTCTTCTTAACCTATTGTATTCCTTAACACAATCTAGATCCGCACAAATGTTTGTGACATCACACTCAATCAAGTACAATCCCGATAAAGTTCTAACTCGTGACAATGCCACATATGCCATACCCTCCTTGAACACAGAACTGCCAATATTCACCAATGCACTGTCTACACTTAAACCTTGCGATTTATGGATTGTCACCGCATATGCCAAGCAAACAGGAAACTGCTTACGGCGAACATATAAGTCTTTTACAAGCAAAAATCTAGCAGAACAACGACCAATTAGCTGTACTTCCTCAATGCCATCAAATTTAATTTTTAAAAATTCAATTCCATCTCTATTTCTGTATTTCACAAAATCAACAACATTACCCATTGATCCATTTACCAGACCTCTTTCAACATGTAAATTCCTTCTTAAAATTATACGGCAGTTCAAGCACACATTCAGAGTCTTTTCAAAACCTGCAGTTTTAGATATAGTCTTCTCTAATGAATCCAATTTTGTTTTCAAATTCTCAGACAAAATAATTGTTGATCCCATATGCTCTACTCTGTCAATAGCTTCCAGTTTCACAATCTCTTGCTTTTCTAAATGCAACATTTTGTTGTTGAAGATGGCACATTCTGCAAGAGTTGGCATCAAACATATTCCAGATTTCTTCTCAGTAATTTTCTGAAAAATATTCTCAGGCACAACATCTTGTTCTGGATATAAATTTGACAGTAATCGTGCATGTAAACCTTCTTTCCCATGCTCGGTCACTTTTCCAATTCTAACATCTTGTAGAATATTCTTGTAAACTTCATCCTTCGCCTGACGCATATTTTCATGCAGTTCAGCATAATTGAAGTTTAACCATATATTGACGTTGCCAATGCTCCCTAGGCACTTCCTGGTATCTTCATGCGTGAGCATTTTGAACACAGGTTGCCCTATCACTGGTGTCAGCTGCAGAAGATCTCCGAAAACAATGATGTGTTTGCCACCAAATAACACATCATACTCTGTTTTGAGAACTTCTTGCATTCTCAAATGCACAAAGGCAAGCATGACATTGGAAACCATGCTTACTTTGTCAATGATAAGAAGTTTCATTTTCCTCAAGATTCTTGAAACTTCACAACAAGCATCTCCAGATAGCTTGTGATATTGTAATTTGTTGTCATGCTCCACTGGCAGCATCAGTAAACGATGTAAAGTAATCCCTTTAATGTTATGTGCTGCCAGTCCAGTTGGAGCGGTGACAACACAAGACAGCGATGACTCAGTCCTTTTCTGCAAATAACATGAAATTGCTTTAATGAGGAAACTTTTTCCAGTTCCCGCTTCTCCACTCACGTACAGTCGGATAGGCTTCAACGACGTACATGAGCACTCTTTCTTCTCATGACTTAATCCATGATCAATTTGCTTGGTAACTTCGTCATATATTTTCCTCTGCTCAACGTTGAGTTGTCTTTCCAAGTCTTCTAAGTTAACCGCATCCTCCTGAGCATGTGCCATGGCTCTTTCCACTTCATTCATAGCAGTGGCAGCTTCATTTTCGATAACAGGTCCTCCTAGTGGATCCTGACTCAATGAAGCAGAACTCTGACTGTCCTGAGAACTGTCTCTGGCAATCTCGGCTGCAATCGTTGCTTCCTGCTCGATTTCCGCATTCAACATTTCTACATATTTGGGAAAAGCAGGACATTCTATGGTCTCCTTGGCGGCAGTGAAAGAGTCTTCGTAACAGAGGAAATCTCCAAGCAGTTCCTCTGCTGCACACCAAGGCTTGAAAAGTTGCAAAAGTGCTAAATAGAAAAACTCATTTTTTTCAGGAGATTCGCCACTCAATTTTCGATGGTTTACCAAGTGGCATTTTCTTTGCTTGACCAGACATCCCTCACTTCCAATTACAGCATACACTCCTTTCTCAGTATCTTCTTTGATGTTCCTCTTGAATATGTAATTTTGTAGAACCTCATACAGACAAACATTCTCGAGGTGACTGCTTCGATTTGGATAATATGTATCCATCATGTTGGTCTTCAAAATGTCGGTACTGTTTGGCTCCTTTTCCGCCAAATACTCAATTTCCCGCACAGGTTTCAGAACTCGATTACGTGTTGCAGCAAGACCAAGACTCGCCCAAACGATACTCCTAGATTTGGCATAGAGACTTGCTGAAGACAACCGGTCAGAACATTCGTAAGCTCCGATTTCTCGATGCGACAACATCTTTAGACTGAAACTGTACAACTTCTTACTGAGGCTCTTTTCATGGGAAATGTCCTCCCACATATCCTTCAATTCTGTCTTCTCTTTTTTGGTGATGTAAGATGTCACATACCGAGCCACAGCCATACAGTTATCAGCCACAAACTGTATATCCATGTTAGCATTCCACATGGACAAAATCACCGGGTTGTAGTCGTTGATGTACTTGGACTCTTCGTTCCTCTTCAAATTGTATGTGTTTTTAGGTGATTTCTTCATCACATTATGTCGCAGCGAAGACATCAAACTGTTTACTCTTCCTTTAGAAATCACCGGTCGTGGAAAGCCGAAACGACATTTGGTGTAGAACTTGTCCTTGTTTCGGAATTTACGACGACAGTACTTTCCACAACGATGACTTTGGAAACGTAGAACTTTTTCTCTTAGGCTTTTCTTCTCCTTTGCGTTTGGAACAGCACACGTAGAATACTGTTGTATGAAACTCATCACTGAGTCTTCTGGATCTGTTCCAAATTTAGGTGCATCCTTGATCCACAACAGCATATGTATGTGAGGAGCACCTCTTGCTTGGTACTCCTTTCTCCAGAAGAAATCCAACACCTCTCCAAGAGGTGGATTCTTCTTATTCATGATGAAAGACATCATAGCTTCAAATCTATGATTGAAGTACCAGCATACATTGACTGGATCCAAAGAGCACAGTTCTCCGGGTGTCTTGAATTCGATGTTTTCGATGTTTCCATTTGCCTCTCGTAGACATTCAAGTAAGTCTTCCCAGCCATACTCGGCACAGCTCAGAGTGAGGAACCATGTGGGAGTTCCTAAGTTCCTCAGCATACATTTTAAATCACCATGACGACGGTACCAGTACTCATTAGTACCACGCTGACACGCCATGAGATTAATCAGGTGAGAATCCAAAATACTGTCTTGGACATTGACTTTATCCATAAAGTCACTTGCCGAGATGTTTTGCATGTGTATACCACTTTTCAAGATGTGGTTCACTGCATATGACAGTCCAGACAGATCGCTTTCAAACAGGAGATGAAACAAATAGGGAATACATTGTCGAAACCTAGCATCTCCTGCATACAATCGCAAAGTCCGGTAATCAGAAGCAGGAATTTGATGAGGTCGCTCATCATATCTTCCTCCCTGACCTGTTGGAAAAAGCTGTGGGAAACACCGAGCTTCCAAACTTTCCTCCCAAACACTAATGGGACTCCCTTTGGCTTGTTTCATTTGAAACAACTCAATAGCATTCCCCATGACTTCCTTGGAATGCAAAGGATGAACACTATAATGTTCATATATTTCTTCACTAGTAGAGGGTTCTACTTTCTCAATTTGACCAGCACACAAATCGCTATCCTCTTCCTCACTTACTTCCTCTTCTGCAACATATATATTCTTATAGTACTTATTATTTTTTTTCAAGTACAATGTTGCCTTTTTGACTTTCCACTAAATCTTGCCATATTTTCTTATTCTTTGTCGGAACCCCATTAACTAAGATAACCAGAGGGTCCTCTTCCACTTTTTCTACTCCAATTGTGTTAATGTTTTTCTTCAAATCTAGAGGCAAATAAACAACTCTTCCCTTTAATCCTCTCTGTAAATCTGATGGAGGCAATTTCCCTGTCTTTGGCTCCATTCTTACAATAGCCTGAAAGGGATGGATACTTTGAATCAAAATAGATTCATAAGTATTTAAATCCTTCAATTCAGAAGGAATCTCAACCAATTCCAGATTATTATGAACTGCTCTAGCAGGCATCTGGTTTTGATTTAATTTGCTACAACAATAAGTACACACACGTTGATCCGATCCCAAATCAAAACAATTTTCTACCATCAAATATGTTGTGAAATCCTTCCATTCACTATTATTTTCCCTTTCACTTTTTGCATATAAATCCACTAACTTAGTCTGATTCTTATAATAAGTGCGTCGACAACACACACAAGTGAAATTAGGCCTCTCACTTGATTTCACCTGAAACGTCGCAATTTCCCTCTGAAAATTATCTGTACTGGAAACCTGTACACTATCTTCCACATTACCCTCTTCTTCTTGGTCAATTTCAACATTCTCCTCTTTACTTCCAAAGTAACAAAACTCAATTTCTTCACAAATATTCTTCACATCTATTTCAGAACCATGCAAAAGAGCAGCGCATAATTGTTTAAGCATAATTGCTGGACTCTTAGCATAATACAACATTCTAACTAATTTCCTCACTTTATTATGATGCACTGCTAGCATCCTGAAATGATGAAAAACACTCTGGCATACTCTCCTGGAAAGACAAGCCAGTGAATGACCATGCAAACCTGTCACTTTTCTCACTCTGCAAGGATCTAATTCTTGCAACAACTTCATTTTCTGCTTCAAACTTTTCTTATTAAATGTCCGTACAAAATCACAAAGCAAATTGATGGAATCCTGTCGCACACTGCAAATACTACTACACTTCCAAGTGTACACAGGACCCTTAGGACGTCTTCCTAAAACCTCATTACCTAACACCTCTTCTGTCTCTGTTGTCACAAGTTTTTCTTTTTCAACTTTACAACCATCTTTCACTTCATAAGCTCGACCACTGGTGTCAACTGCATGCACCAAATCATTATCCTGGAAATAACTCTCCTCATTAAAAAATGCCTCACAACTTGAACTATGCATCCATTCTCCGGAAAAAACTTCACAAAAATTACTACGATTAACTATTCTCTTCCATCTACTATTTCTTTTGAAATCATAAATTGCCTTGTTTAGCTTCCTAATTCTATTGATTATCAAAATAAATAACTTACGTTTAATTTCAAATGCCTGATCAATAACTTTCTCAACTTTTTTTTTCTCTTATAAAAAACCACTTTCTGTTGACCTTTCTTAATATTTTTTAACAAATTGCCAATTATCCTGTTGCGGAACATTCGTTTACGAATGTCCCTAAACTGTTGTTTCCTTCTACTATCATGCACAGAGTTATCTCTTGCTCTAGCAGTAACATTTTTGATTGGCCTTTCCTTTCCGTTTAAAATGCTTCTCTTTTTCTGGACTGAAACATTTTCTGTAGTAATATTTTTTTTACTACAAATATTTCTTATAAATGTTTTTGTGCTCTTACCCGGTGCTTTCTTGGTGACTTGACAAATTTTTTTGTTAGAGGACTGCTGCATTATTTCATGGACCTGCTGTCTTTGACGTTTTGCAGCCTTTCTAACTCTATCCTTGGTTGGCATGGTGAAATCTTGAAATGATATGCAGTTGAATCTGTGGTAAAATATAATAAAAAATGTTATTAACCACTATTACCAAACAGTAAATCAATAACAGTCATCAAAAACTTAACACACTACTTCACATTTTTACATAGAATATTTTTTAGTGCTTGGCAAATTTAGAATACAGAAATAGCAGAAAAGAAATGGAATTCATATTCATTTTACCTGTGCTATTTTATATGTGAATCTGATCTAATTTTATGAGCATATTTTAATATTTTATTGAAGACACTACACATAACCTGTTTTTGAAGGTGTCTTTATTTTTAAATGAAACGGTTTACATTTTTACTTTTCATTTATTATAAATTTTTATATGTTTATAGTTCCATAGGCTCAAGCACGTCAGCTTCCCAGCCTATATCATACAATTCTGACAAATCGGCATCCTCATCATTTTCTTCATCATCCTCAGAATTTAAATCATCCAAGGGATCTACTTCCACTGATGTTTCAATTACAAGTTCAATGATAATGTCATAATCAACTGATTGCTGATTGTCACTCATGGTTGATGTTGTCGTTATCTTTAAAGAAAGAGAACAACAATGAGATGTTGCAGAGTAAGAGACAAATCTCAGAGATTATAATAGTAAAATTGTTTAACAAGAGTAACATTTTGCAGCTATTATTTAGCCATGTCCAGCGATGCTGAGGAAGTGAAGCCTATGTCCAAGTTTTCAGTGAACATGACTCATCTCTTCTTAACCTTGGATAAGCCTCACCGACTCTGTGTCCCCTGCTCATACTTAAATGTACAGGGGCAGATTTATGCTAAATGGCGCATCCCCACGGATGCACCAGTTAATGTGCACCGCTGCTCTGCCAGCCATAGTGTGCCGAATTTACAATGTGGAGCACCATTGAGCAAAAACAGCACAGATGCGTCACACATCTGTGCCACAAAAGCAGCACATTGCAGGAATCACATCATAGGCGCGACATGTCTACTGCAATGCACAGGAGGAACCGTCACATTGCATGGTGCATCACTTCTTATGCCTGTTTCAAACAGGCATAAGGATTTCATTCAGCAATGCTATAAAGCTGACTCAGTGAAATCTTCTAAATTTCACTGTGTTAGTTTTACAGGGATTTCTTGCAAATTAATGCATACCTTGCAACAAAACACCTATATGAAAACTGACGCAGGTTTCATGTGGCACAGGACTTTACAGCATGACACATCTGCCTAGATGCATCAATTTTTAAATATGTCGCCACATAGCAAATCTTTTCACCACCGCTGCGTCACAAAAGTGACGCACAGCAGCTCAAAAGAGGCACACACCTATCATAAATCTGTCCCTAACATGTTAAATGATTGATTCAGGATGACGATAAGGTGTGGCCTATCCAGAGGTTTGTTTAAGGTGAGGTCTACTCAGGGTTGCAGATCAAATTTACGCTTGTTGAAGAATACAGAGGAGATAATACATGTGAAGGCCTACTAATGAAGTAAGTCATGTGCACTTCACTCTTGAACAAAGGCCAGACCTCTTTTGTGTCCGTGGACAGACCTTAACTTCATCTGCACAATGTCATTCGTAAACTTAAGAAACACAGGTGATGTAATTGAAAAATGTGGAGTTTCTTTTCCTCATTTTACAATTACATCACCTGTGTTTCCTTTGCTTAGCTACCTCATATTGCAGATGGAGTCTAGCATATCAAAGAGTACACGGAAGTTGAGCAGTGTATACAACAATTTTCTCATTTACAGAAGACTCAGCTTCTTATCTTGTTGGAGATGAAGTGAGGCCTGTCTTGCAACATGGTGCATCTTTTGCATCACTGCTGCATCGGTTTCATGTGGCACAGGTTTTTTACAGCATGACACATCTGCCTAGATGCATCAATTTGTAATTTTGTCGCCACATAGCAAATCTTTTGCACCGCCACTGCGTCACAAAAGTGACGCACAGTGGCGCAAAAGAGGCCTACACCTATCATAAATCTGTCCCTAGCATTTTAAATGATTAATTCAGGATGACGATAAGGTGTAGCCTATCCAGAGGTTTGTTTAAGGTGCATGAAGCTCTAGCAGTACATATCCAGAAATGTAATTGATTTCAAAAAACGTTTTTAAACACAACATATAAATCAATTGTATACCTACATTCATGGGGAAATGACTTAAAATGAAATTAAAATCGTTTGTGAGGAAAAGGAATGCTTTTAAAATTTATGACAAGGAAATAATGGTGTCTGCTTCTTCATTTCATTTCTCTTCAGCATTTTTGGGTCACTTTTAACATGGCTATGTAACTCAAAGACTCAAAATCTAAATTTGCCAAGCACAGGTGCGAGCATATTTACAAGGAATTTGCACCACGGGGAAAGGTCTTAAATTAAAATGGGAAAAATAACATCAGAGACACTCAAATGCCTTATAAAGAAGCAGACACCATTATTTTCTTGTCATAAATTTTAAAAGCATTCCTTTTCCTCAAAAACGATTTTCAAGTCATAATTTGAAAACACTGCACATGGGGAAATGACTGAAAATGTCCTTAAGACACATGAAAGCGTTTTTTGATTGCCTTTGCAGCATTTTTGGGTCACTTTTAACATGGCTATGTAACTCAAAGACTCAAAATCTAAATTTGCCAAGCACAGGTGCGAGCATATTTACAAGGAATTTGCACCACGGGGAAAGGTCTTACATTAAAATGAGAAAAATAACATCAGAGACACTCAAATGCCTTATAAAGAAGCATACACCATTATGTCCTTGTCATAAATTTAAAATGCATTCCTTTTCCTCAAAAACGATTTTCAAGTCATAATTTCAAAACACTGCACATGGGGAAATGACTTAAAATGTCCTTAAGACACACGGAAGCGTTTTTTGATTGCCTTTGCAGCATTTTTGGGTCACTTTTAACATGGCTATGTAACTCAAACAATCAAAATCTAAATTTGCCAAGCACAGGTGGGAGCATATTTACAAGGAATTTGCACCACGGGGAAAGGTCTTACATTAAAATGGGAAAAATAACATCAGAGACACTCAAATGTCTTATAAAGAAGCAGACACCATTATGTCCTTGTCATAAATTTTAAAAGCATTCCTTTTCCTCAAAAACGATTTTCAAGTCATAATTTGAAAACACTGCACAGCTCCTATGCACAAAAACACCCTGTCAGTACTAATACTTCACTTTTTATCCAATTACAATTTCTCAAAGAAACATAATCTATTTGTAAAACACTTGAGACAAAGCAACATTTTAAAAACACAACTTTCTTCATAATTTTCTCCTTAAAGCACACTATTCTCTATCTAAATTAAATAAATCTTTTCTCACCTTAGCAAATACTTTATGAGTTTCAAAACAGTCTCAGAAATACACCAATTTGTCTTCAGCAGAACAAAGGGTATGCACTCCCGAGGCTGCAGCTATAGAAAGCACAGAAATGCTGTGATTCTTCACACATATCTCTCATGTCACCCAATCAAAACTCTTCCCTCACTTTTTTCAAATCAAAACCCTTCCCCCCTCTGCCCTCTCTGCCTTTTTTGCATAGCAACCACCTCCTGGAAGACCTCTGGTGTTTGCAAGTTCACACAACAATGTTTCAATTGAACTCTGAACTCTCAGTGCACCTGCATATCCAGTGCAATCTTTCATTTAATGATTTTTTATTGACCATTCAAAATACATCTTTCAAAGAACTCATCCATGCACCCTAACTTTCTGTTTTCAGCAATCAAAATCCACCAATCACTGTTACTGCTTCATTAACACAGAAACTCCACAGTTTTTTTCATTTTAAACTCTTATTTTTTCAACTGCCATTTCATTGCCACACTTCATCTGACTGCAGCAGAACCTTCTCTCACCATGTTTTCTGTCTGGATTGTTGGACATAGTTACATCTATTGGGCTCAGAGGTATGCTGAGAACAGAAATTTACCTAACCTCAATTTACAAGATGTGGAAATTAAGTGGTTTGGCCACAGAGGATTAAAATGTCACCAATTGATACCATTGGTGAAAACCTTTATGCATTTGCCAAAACCTGACCTGTTAATTGTGCACTGTGGAGGTAATGATTTGGGCACTTTGACTGGGGTAGGTTTGGAAATGCTTTTAAAGGACACCTTTGAGCAATTAATGGCACTTTTTCCTCAAACTGCCTTGGTATATTCAAATATATGCCAAAGACAGAAATGGAGGTGGTCGAACCAATTTTGTCCACAAATTGAGAAATCGAGGAAGCATGTAAACAAATCTGTTTCAGCTTACATGAGAGACCATGGAATGGGCTCCGTGTACAACAATAACTTGCGTTACTACATGCAAGATATCTACAGAGGAGATGGAGTTCACTTCTCAGATGAGGGCAACAGAATTTTCATTCTGAATTTAAGACTGTGCATTGGTACCTACTTATAAGTACCTAAATGTACCATAAACCCAAAAGCTCTTCTCAGAGTTACCCTACATCTGATCACTCACAATTATTATTTTACTCTAACTTTTTTCACTAATTTTCAACAAAGTACGCTCCCCGGGGCGCTACCCGGTACGCGAACCGGAAGCTAACCTCGCACATATGGGCCTCCTCAGCCACCCTCAGAAAACCTAGGGGGTAAAGATAAGTCTACCGTGCCCCCTTCTACCCATTCTGAACATTATTTGCCCTCCATCTTGTATCTTAATTCGACCGAAACACAAAATGGTGGACTCCCGTAACGCTTCAGGTTCGCGTACCGGGGCGCTCGCCAGTTCGCGTACGGGGGCGCTCCCCGGGAAGCGCTCCATCAAAAAAGGTGGGAAAGTAATTTACAGAAAAACGACTGGAGACACTTTCACCAAATATAGATTAGCTCATACTACATACCAATCCCTACCATTTTCACAAATTTGATTGAAATTCCATTTAGCCATTTAGCCTGTAGACCTTTCTAAATACCGTGAGGTAAATTACTTCACAGAACACATCTGAAATGTTGGAATTGACAACCAATGAAAATGTTACTTTCATTTTCTACTTTTTTTACCTGACATTTGATTCGTTATATACCTGAATATATTTAAAGGAAGAGAAGGGAACACAGCCATTTTGACTACTACTTCCTGGTGTACATTTCAATTGGATTTTCACTAATCACTTCAACTTCTTTGTAAAGGTAAGTTGTTATTTTAAAAACTGAAGTATATTGTGCACTATCAGTTAATATGGTAAACTTTTTCTGATAGTTATATACTATCCCTCTGTAGTAGTTATAGATTTAGATAGACTTCTCTGTTATAGTTATGGATGGAGTTAGGTTTCTCTTGTATAATTATGAATTTACTTACGTTAAATCACATACACTTTTTTATATTCCTACTTCCACTCTGATACTATACACTGCCCAAAGATAAATTCACTGATAACAACTGCCTATCTAAAATTAATCCCAACAGTGCCCTATCTCTACTAATATATATTTTTTTTATCCAAATTTCAGGCAACATGGAAGGCGAACAGAAAGTTTCATTTCAAATTGTCCTGCAAGAGAGCAGCCAAGAATTAATTGATCCAAATTATATAGAATTTATGGATGAAACTTGGGACCAAGAACTACTGCAATGTGTGCAAGCAGTAGATGACCTCCTTCAAAATGAGGACATTTTACACACTCAGAGATTACAAGCTATGTTCAATGAAAATAACGACATTTCAGACAGTGAAATGTTAGAAATGTTATTAAATTTTGAAACACAATCACAATAATAAATAATTGCTTAAAAAATAAAGAAATTAAAAAATAATCAACAAAACCAACAATCAATTAACATACAGTATTTGAATATTTGAAAAGTCTATCATTCTTTTTTCCTTATAGTACGCTCCCCAGAACGCTTCCCGGTTCGCGGACCGGGCGCTCCCCACGCAGGGGCCCTTTTAAAGCCTCCACATCAAACCTAGGGGGTCAGGGAGGATCTACTATGCCCCCTTATGGTCATTTCCCCCTTTGTTTTGGCCTCCTCTTGTCTCTCGATCCTACCGAGAGACAAGATGGCGGCCGCTCCGGACTGTTTTGAATGTTGACAGACACCGGAGAGCCAATCAGCTTCACTACGCGAAGTTCCGTTACGCGTCAAGTACGCGAACCGGAGCGCTGCCTGGAGCGCGCTTACAGATATATATCTTTTTTTGAACGTTAATTTCTCAAAATCCACTGGAGCACATATATTGAGACCTAGCAAAGGCACATCGGGCTAACAGTCCCTACAATTTTGCCAAGTTTCGTGCAAATCCATTCAGCCGTTCGGCCTAAAGGTGAGGCCAACCGCCCTATGGAAATTAACATGGGGAAAACACGTTTTGGGACCCCCCTTTTTTCTCGGCCCCCCCTTGACGAACCCCCCCCAAATTTCCAGGGGCTGCTCAGAAACAAAATGTTCCATTTTCCTGAAAATGTCAGCCAATTCCGTCCACAAACGCCAAAGTTATTCGACATAGAATTTTCAAAAATCCCATAGGGAAAAGATCCTAACTATATATACCTACTGGCGACCGCCAGTAGGTAATATATATATATATATATATATATATATATATATATATATATATATATATATATATATATATATATACATATATATATTTATCAATCAGTAACTCTCCGAACCACCTCCAGCCTGGAAACGTCAGCGAAGAAGGAGAACAGACCTCTCGAATTCGGCAAGAATTTATTGCCAAGTCTTAACAGATGACGCGTTTCTGGCGTGAAAGCCCTTGATCACATAACGGCCACAGCAAACTTTTCTCTATTTAAAATTTTTGTTTGTGCACTCCCACCCGCACATGTGACTAGGTCATATGACCATAGACAGTGAGAAAATACTCTATAAACTCGCCATATACTGTCATTTATCAATATACAATTGCATGAATACATCAGTATGTGAATTAATATAGTAGCCACATTATAAATCATTATCATCACTATAAATACAGATATTTAGATAAATATAGCAGCACTATTAGCAATCTCTAAGCTTACTGTAAACATACAGGTAATAACTTTAGTCCTAACCACAGGGCATAGAACATGGCAAAATGTATAGATCAGACAAATACTGCCACTGATCTCACAAAAAAAAAAAATATATATATATGTAGATATACATATATGCCTGTTTAAATACAGACATCGATGTGCTGCCTATAACTGTATCAATACAGAAAATCTAATAACACACATTTGTTAATTGTTAATGATACTGAAAATATTCCGTATATGTATAGACCATGTGCAAAATATAGCAAAGATTAATAAGTTACTGTGTAAAAAACTGTGCAAAATATATGTGCAAATAGCTATTGTTAAGTGCAAACCTTATGATAAATAACATCTATCAATCAATATATTCAACAACAATGAACCCAAATATATTGGTTAAAATATGTTATGTTATGTTATACTAGATTTAGTTTTTAATTTCTTCTTGTTAAAATTATATAAATAGTGTTTTAAATCTTTATCATTCCGGTAAAATCAGTGCAAAAAGGAGGTAAGATATATATAAAAACACATCTAATTTGATTATTTACATATTCTATACTCTCAGAACTATATAGAAACCATTGCCAATGAAAACATTTTTTTCATATTAATCTCAATTATGTATTCTCCCTTTCCTTATTATTCTATGTCATGATATTAGGGAACCTATATATCATGCGGAGAAATACACCATATCCACTGTTGCCAGCAATTCATTAAACTACATTACTAATCCAGATATTAGAAATTAAAACCTCAATTGTTTGGTAGATGCCAGGGAACCTTATTATCTACAAGAAATTGTCATCTTAGTTTCTAGTAGACGCAACTGGCGCTCACGGTTACCTCCCCTGCGTGGTTTCGGGATAGCCCCTACCACAAAATACTGTAGGCAGACCACATTATTGTTGTGACATCTCTTGAAATGGCGTGGCACAGGGTAGGCTGGGTCAGTGTGTAGAATAGCACGAAGATGCTGCAAAATCCTGACGTGCACCTGCAGCTTGGTACTCCCAATGTAGTTCAATCCGCAGGTGCACGTCAGGACATACACAGCATTCTCCGTTCTGCAATCATAGCTCCCAGAAATTGCCACATCTTGAGTACTGAATAGAGTACGAAAATGACTAGTGTTGACCCCAAACTTGCACGCTCTACAACTAGTGCATTTGCAAAACCCATTTGCAGGTTTTAGCCACATACTGTTTGAGATTGTTTCAGGACTATTCTTGTCTCGACTGATCCCCATATTATTCACTCTTCTAAAAGTTACGGTAGGGCTACTAGACAGTCTAGAACCAAGCACATTATCAGTTAACAGAATCGGACAGTTTTTCTTAACAATGGCCCGAATCTTTTTCTCCTCATTACTGAAAGATGTTTTTAGTCTAGGACAATTCATTTTAACAATCTCTCTTCCTGTGGCATCCTCTGATTCAGAATATGCAACTATAGGGTCTCTATCATCAAAAAGGCTTTCTCTAGATCTTAATTCCACCTTTTTGATTGCTTTTTGTAATAGCACATCGGAATAACCCTGTGCTCTTAATCGATCAAGCATATTGCTGAGGCAACTTTCAAGATCCCTTTCAGTACTACATGTGCGTTTCAATCTCAAAATCTCTCCATGAGGGAATGCTGGCAATGAAATGTTTGGGGTGCAGACTCGTGGCGTGAAGAGTGACCTTACCAGCCGTGGATTTCCTATGTAAAGTAGTTTCTATTCTCTCATTTTCAAAATAGATTTTCAGATCTAAAAATTCCGCACTAGTCTTATCAATGTGGGAAGTGAATTTTAAATTGAGGGAATTTTGGTTAATTTCATCCACAAAGACACAGGCTTCTGATTCTTCTCCTTGCCATAAGATGAAAATATCATCAATATAACGGAGATAGCAAATCATTTTTTCCTGATACCATGTCTTATGCTGTTTTTTTAGGACCTGTTCCTCCCACCAGCCAACGTGTAAACACGCGTAGCTGGGGGAGAAACAGGAACCCATTACCACTCCTCTCAATTGTTTGTACAACTCCTTCCCAAACAGGAAGAAGTTGTTGTTTAGACACCACTCAATAAGTTTGATGAGAGCTTTGTTATGTTCATAAAGTTCACACGGTCTCTTAGACAAAAAGTATTCAACAGCTGACATTCCTTGTATATGATTAATACTGGCATACAACAACTCAACATCTAGCGTTATCAACAGCATGTCATCACTCCAACCAAGATCTTAAATTTTTGTTAGGAAATCACTCGTGTTTTTTTACATAACTTGGTAGTTCCTTAACTAGATCCTGAAGAAAAAAGTCAATATACCGACTCACTTGTTCCCCGGCACTCTTAATGGCAGATATAATTGGCCTACCGGGCACTGGTATTCTTTCCTTGTAAATTTTCGGTATTAGATATAGCACAGGGAGGACTGGAAATTCATTATTCATGAACTTGAACTCATCATTCGAAATCAACCCTTCCCTGCGCCATGATGACAGTTGTTTGAACAGAGCCTCCTTCGCTTTTGAATACTTTTTGTGAGTAGTTTTCTCATAACACTCTCTATCACATAGTTGTCTGTTGGCCTCTTTGATATAGTCCTTCTTTGGCCAAATAACCAAATGTCGTCCTTTATCAGAGTTTTTTATTACTATGTCATTGTTGTTGCTCAGTTTATATATATATATATGTATGCAGGTTGAGCTCCTTCCATCTTCTCTCGCCCTATGGAGTGATTACTCAGAGTTCTTGTAAATACCAGAAAGTTGGTTTATTCCAGGTAACGCATTTTGCTTGCACAGCAAGCTTGGTCACACATATGATTGTGGGTTGTGACTCGCACTACATACATACTGTAGAAACAAAGGTGGGGACAACCAAAAACGCTCACAAGTGGGTCTACTTGGCATCCATTTTGTAACGTGTATTAGTTAGTACACAAAAGTATTAAATATTCATACAGCAGTGCCCTGAGTGGTGTTCATATATCCACATGCACAGATTAAAAGCGTTTTATGGTCAGAAGCGAACATGTAGAAATATGGGACAGATTTGTATACACCTTAAGGTAGGGTAACACTGTTAGTGTTTCTAAATTGTCAATGTTTGCTGTGTATTCAGGGGTGCATACCTGTATTCATTTCATACAAAAGTACCCTCCTAGGGATTACTGCATCCTTGTAACTGTTCACTAAATACATACAACTTTACGTATTCCAAAACAGTACATTTTTGCCAAAGGGCATTGAACAGATGAATCTGTTAGTCTTGGTACATGGTAAGTTAAAACAAATATATTCCGAACAGTGCGTTAAGGAAAACAAAGTGTTTTAGCAAAGTGCCCTTCTGCCGCTTGTATAAAAGCAACCAGTACGTCCACAATTGTTGTGTGCCAAGGACTAGATGTTTATACTAAAATACAGTCAAACATATCCGTATGAGAATGCGTCCTGGCATGGGAGATATAATACCTCTTATTTTAGTTTATATAAATGCCTGCACATAAACGGTAATGTTTCTCAACTGCTTTCGGCTTAGTGCCCTAGCGGTCAGGCTGATGAAAATGGTGCTGGAATAGAAGCGGAGCAAAAATGTGCCTAGTATTTGATAAATATATTGGGGGGCCACGATCTCTATAGTCCTAACATCTGCTTCAACTGAAGTTTTGAGATAACTACACTCCAGCTGTTCTATCTCCTGAGTATTTACGTCACAACCTCTACCAACACCCGAAGAGTTACCTGTAGTGTCTCAGCCCAAGGACATCTGGGAACCGCGACGGCAATACCTCTCGCACCAATCTCAAATGGATATCATATCACCCTGATTTGTATTTGTAATGCAGTAGCAATATAATAATCTGAGTATGCGTATAATAGACTATGTAGAGACCTTTCCACTGATGTTTAATGTGCATTTCAATCACAAAAGATATGCAAAAGCCAGTTGCTTGTAGTTAGTTTGTTAGAATTGCCATGTGTGGCAACAATCTTTGTGTTCTCTTGCTATGAAAACCCAATAAAGAGAATTAAAAAAAAACTCTACCAACAACTATAGGTAATTTATATATTGAGTGAAAGTGATAAATAAAAAAGTAATCACATTTTTAAATTATACCCTGTATTCAAAGAGATAGTTAAGTTATGGCAACACATCTCCTATCTTTCTGGTCTGGCCCTCCACCATGATGTCTGAAGAAAAATGTAGGGGGTACGTTGAAGTTGATCCTCTAAGGCGGCCCGACCCTTTCTCCTGTGAAGAAAGAGAAAGAAATACATTCAGAAACCAATTATATACAAAAGTGGATAGCATACTGTCTGAAATTTAATATACACTTGAAACTAAATGACAACAGCGATTAAAACAGTCAACTTATTCATGAAGGTGGATGCTCATTTCTTCGTCCAGGTTAAGCCCATCCGCGCTTTTCATTTGTAAATCAATTTTATGCCAGGATTCTTTCTTGCGTAGCTGTAAAACTCTGTTCCCTCCCCTATGTGTTTGCTCAATCTGTTCTATTGCAAAGAAAGTTAGGAGGGAATTGTTGGAGAGATGCTACTCCGCAAAATGTCTGGCCACTGGGTAATGGGGGTCCTTATTGCTACTGGCCCTCACATGTTCTAGTACTCTTTTCTTGGTGGCTAATGTGGTGCTGCCTACATATCTTTTTTTGCAGGGACATTCTAAATTGTAGATGGTGAATATGGTACCATATGTCAGGAATGTCTTAATGCCCTTTTCACCTGTAGGTGTATCATACGATTTTCTCATCGTACTGTTCCTGCAGGCCTTGCAGTGACCGCAGGGAAAAAAACCCTTGCAGGTCAATCTTCATGTTCAAACGTGTGTTGGTAATTTCTACTTTCACCACAAAGTCCCTGAGATTTCTTCCCTTTCTATATGTTATACATCGTCTCTTTTGTATAGTTTGACCTATGATGGGGTCACTTTTAAGGATGTTTCATGTGTGATTGAGAATTTTAGATATAGGTGTGTACTCTATGTTGTACGTGAGAATTACTCTGGGTGTATTATTTATCTAATAGTGTTTCCTCTAGTTTGATTATGCTAACTTTTTCTTTCGCTTTGGTCAGCACCCAGTTTGGGTACCCTCTTTCTCTAAATCTCATCATCATGTTCTCTTGTTCCTCAAGAACGTTTTCCTGTGAACTACAATTTTTCCTTGCTCTCAGCAGCTCACCAAATGGAATGCTCCACTTGAGTGTTTCTGGGTGTCTGCTAAAAGCATGGAGAAGACTGTTTCCCACCATAGATTTACTGTGAAGTTTGGTGTTTAGTTGATTATTTTGTACCTCAACTACTATATCAAGAAATCCGATCTGTGTCCTGCTCATGTTGTATGTAAGATTGAGGTTGAAGGTGTTGGTATTGAGTTCAGTAATCATTTTCTTTGCGCTCTCTTCGCTACCTTTCCACACCACAAACATGTTGTAGGTATACCTGTACCATTTAATCACCTTGTCGTTGTCTGATTTAAGGATACATTTTTACAAAACCTCCCCTTCCCATACACCCAGGAACAGGTTGGCAAAGCTCGGGGCAAAAAAATTGCCCAAAGCAGTGCCAAGGACTTGTTTGTACATTGTGCCGTCAAAAATAAACATGTCATTGAGGACACAAAATGTCATACATTGTAACTGCATTTTAGTGTGTTCTAAGTAACATAGTCTATCAATCAATCAATCAATCATGAAATTTGTAGAACGCGCTACTCACCCGCTAGGGTCTCGAGGAGCTGGGGGGAGGGGGAGTCGCTACTGCTCGAACAGCCAGGTCTTGAGTTGTTTCCTGAAGGAGAGAGGATCCTGGGTCAGCCGTAGGTGGGTGGGGAGGGAGTTCCATGTCTTGGCCGCCAGGTAGGAGAAGGATCTTCCTCTGGCGGTGGATCTGCGAATACGTGGGACAGTGGCGAGGGCGAGGCTGGCGGATCGGAGCTTGCGAGTGGGTGTGTAGAATGTGAGGCGGCTGTTGGGGTACTTGGGGCCCATGTTGTGGAGAGCCTTGTGTGCATGGGTGAGGAGTCTGAACGTGATCCTCTTGTTGACAGGGAGCCAGTTCAGGTCTTTCAGATGGCCAGAGATATGGCTGTGATGGGGGATGTCCAGGATGAGTCGTGCAGAAGCGTTCTGTATGCGCTGGAGTCTTTTCTGGAGTTTGGCTGTGGTTCCGGCGTAGAGGGTGTTCCCGTAGTCCAGTTGGCTGGTGACAAGGGCCTGGGTGACTGTCTTCCTGGTTTTGGTGGGGAACCACCGGAAGATCTTTCGGAGCATGCGCAGGGTGTTAAAGCAGGACGACGAGACGGCGTTGACTTGCTTGGACATCGTGAGGAAGGAGTCCAGGATGAAGCCCAGGTTACGAGCATGGTCCGTTGGCTTGGGGGCGGTGCCCAGGGCAGGGGGCCACCAGGAGTCGTCCCAGGCAGAGGGAGAGGGTCCCAGGATGAGGATTTCTGTTTTGTCTGAGTGCAGTTTCAGACGGCTGAGCGTCATCCATTCCGCGACGTCTTTCATTCCTTCCTGGAGGCTGGCTCTGGCAGTGATGAGGTCGTTGGTGAGGGAGAGGATCAGCTGGGTATCGTCAGCGTAGGAGATGATGTTTAGGTTGTGTTGGCGTGCGATGGCTGCGAGGGGGTTCATGTAGACGTTGAAGAGGGTGGGGCTGAGTGAGGATCCTTGCGGAACGCCGCAGATGACTTCGGTGGCCGCGGAACGGAACGGTGGGAGGCGGACTCTCTGGGTTCTTCCGGTGAGGAACGAGATGATCCACTCCAAGGCCGTTCCTTGGATTCCAGTGTTGCTGAGGTGTTGTATCAGAGTGCGGTGACATACAGTGTCGAAGGCTGCTGAGAGGTCCAGGAGGATGAGTGCCGCTGTTTCCCCGTTGTCGAGCAGGGACCTGATGTTGTCCGTAGCTGCGATGAGGGCGGTCTCGGTGCTGTGGTTTGCTCGGAAACCGAACTGCGAGGGGTCGAGGGATTCGTTTGTCTCGAGGAAGGCGGAGAGTTGTTTGTTGACGGTCTTCTCGATGACTTTGGAAGGAAAAGGGAGGAGTGAGATGGGGCGGAAGTTCTTGAGGTCCGTGGGGTCCGAGGTGGGTTTCTTCAAGAGGGCACTGAGCTCGGCATGTTTCCAGCTCTCCGGGAAGGTGGCAGATGCGAAGGAGCTGTTAATGATGTCCCGGAGTTGGGGTGCGATGATGAAGTCGGCTTTGTTGAAGATTAAAAAAAAATGTTGGAATTTGTAAAGCGCACAGCTTCCTCCACCGGAGGTGTCCCGGCGCTGTCCGTATACTACTTAGGAACCCTTCCTGGCTTTCCTGGGAAATGTCCACTCCTGGGCACCCCCCAGGTGCAGCCAGGTATCCCAGCGCTTTTGGGGCCGTTGTGGAGACTAAGCAAGCTATTGCCCAGAGTTGCAGCGTGGGACCCATGATCAGAACAGGCACTGAGGCGAGAATATCCAGTCAGGGGAATTAATGAGCCGGAGACCCGCCGAGGCGGGAATCAAACCCTGGTCCCTGGCCAAAGCTCTGCATCAAGGTCTTCCTGCTCTAACCATTGAGCCTCAATTCTCCACCAAGATGTGGTGTGGACAGGGGCCGGTGGGGGAGCCGGAGTGGATGGTGTTCATCGTGCGGGTGGTGTCTTCGGTGCTGACCGGGGTCCAGTTGCATAGGGTGGTGGGGGGTGCTGGTTCGGTGGTTGGGAGCGTGGTCTGTGCGCCGAAGCTGTTGTGTATGTCGGCGATCTTGCGGTGAAAGAACGAGGCGAGTGAGTCTCAGAGGTCTTGCGAGGGTGTGATGCCGTTGTTGCAGGCGCTGGGGTTGGAGAGCTCTTTAACTATGCTGGAGAGTTCCTTGCTGTTGTGGGTGTTGTTGTCCAGTCGTTCTTTGAATGTTGTCCTTTTGGTGGTGCGGATCAGCTGGTGGTGTTTGCGGGTGGCGTTCTTGAGGGCTGTCATGTTCTCTGTTGTCTGGTCGTGGCGCCAGGCATTCTCGAGGGCGCGGCAGGTTTTCTTGGAGTTTTTGAGGTCGTTGGTGAACCATGAGGTTTTCTTGCTGCCGGGTCTGCTGGGGGGTTCTTCAGAGGCGCGAGGTCATCGGCGCAGTCGGTGAGCCACTGTGTGAGGTTGCGGGCTGCTGCGTTGGGGTCCCTCGTGTTGGTGGGAGGGTTCTGGCTGAGGGAGGTGGTGAGTTGGTCGGCAGAGATCTTGCTCCAGCTTCTGCGGGGAACCTGTTGCGGGTGGTGGTGGTGGGTCGTGGTTCTCCTGAAGTTAAAGTGGACGCAGCTGTGGTCTGTCCAGTGTAGTCCGGTTGAGTGGCTGAAGGAGATGTGCTTGCTGGAGGAGAAGATGGGGTCTAGTGTGTGACCGGCGTAGTGGGGGGGGGTGTTCACCAGTTGCTTGAGTCCGAGGTTGGCGAGGTTGTCCAGCAGGGCGGCGGTGTTGCAGTCCTTGTTGTCTCTAGGTGGAAGTTGAGGTCCCCTAGGAGGATGTAGTCTGTGGAGGTGAGGGCGTGCGGCCTGACGAAGTCTGCGATGGCTTCGCTGAATTGTGTGCGTGGTCCTGGGGGTCTGTAGATGAGAGTGCCTCTAAGGGTGGTCTTGGGGTCGGTGTGTATCTGAAAGTGGAGGTGCTCGGCAGCGGTGAGGGTGTCGTCAGAGTTGATCGTGATTCGGATGGTGTTTCTGTGGATGTTGGCGATGCCTCCTACGGTTTGGTTTCTGCGGTCCCTCCGGGTGATCTTGTAGCCATCCGGGATGGCTATTGCGATGTCGGGGGCTGAGGAGGCGTTCATCCAGGTTTCTATGAGGAAGGCGACGTCTGGTGATGTTGTGTCGAGGAGGTTCCAGAGTTCGACGGCATGTCTGTGGACGGAGCGGGTGTTGAGCAGGATGCACTTGAGGTGATTGTTGCTGGTGCCTGGCCTTGCGGGTGCTGAGCAGGTCCGGAGGCTGGTGAATTTTCAGGCTTGGCAGGTGAATGGTCCATGGGTGCGTTTCGGGTTGGCATGGTAGCAGGCGGGGTTCCGGCCGGTGTTGAGTGCGTTGAGGGTGGCGGCGTTGTAAGTTCGTCGCGTGGGCTGGCATCGTCGGGGGTCAGGGGTCCTGGCGCTGGGCGCGGTCCAGGCGCTGACGGTCGCAGACATGCTTGCCTTTGGTGCGCCTTCAGCGCGCCATCGGCGCGTCCGCTGCGCGTCCTGGCGGCGTGCTCCATAAGAGGTGAATAGGGAGGGTGGGGCAGCTGGGAGGCGGGCGCGGGGTGGCGAATGGGAAGGGATGCACAGGCAAGTGGGCGGGCCGCAGGGGGGCAGCGGCGGGAATCAGGGCAAATACAGACGGCGGTAGGGTGCTGGAGAACGAAGAAACCAGCAGGCAGAACCTACAAAAAAGAAACAAAACGGGGGGAAAGCAGAGAAAGGGCACAGAAAGTGGAGGAGAAGCAGACAGATCAAAAACAGCAGTCACTAGGAGCCGCGAACTCGCGGAGGCAGTGGCAGTTGGAGGCGGAGGTCACGATCCCTCAGGAGGAGCCTTGCGGCGTGGGGAGTGTCCGGACCAGGGTCAGGACACCCTGATTCTCAAGAAAGTATTGGCAGCATCCTATCCCAAGTGAGTGATTGATAATCAAGTAGAGGGAGTTCACATCCTTAGTAATCATAAGGTAGTCTTCTTCCGAGGAGGTGTTACTGATTTTGCCCAGGAAGTCTTTGTTGTCCCTCATGTATGAGTGGAGTTTTTCCACATACTCTCGCAGAAAATGATCAATATATTTTGAGACATGTTCACAGACATATCCTATTGAGAATACGATAGGTCTACCAGGTGGTATGTTGGGTTTCTTGTGGACCTTTGGTAGTAGATAAACAATAGGAGTTTTTGGATGGTCGCATTTCAAATAGCAATTTTCTTCCCATTGGAAGATACCCTTGTCTTTATACTCAGTGAGCATGTTCCAGATATTTACAATGCTTGCACTGTATTATTGTACATTGGTTTTCATGTAAAATCTGGTATCTTCCAATTGTCTTTTTGCTTCGGCAATGTATGCAGATCTATCCCATAGCACAATGTTCCCCCCCTTGTCGGCAGGGCTGATAATTATGTGTTCGTCTTCTGACAGAGATTTGATTATTTTCCACTGTTTGTTTGTGAAGTTCGAAGGTGTGTTTTTATTTACGAAATTGTATCAGTTCCTTGGTTACTGTGTCGTGGAATGTGTCGATATTGTTGGGCGGCATGGTTGGTAGGAAAATGTATTTCGGTTTGAAACTGGTGTTTGCAGGTTGGTCAGTTCTATAGTTGGTTTCTTCATCAGTAGGATCTAGGCCTGCTTCTTGATAAAGACCTTCCATCGCCTGTTACGCCTCCCTGTCTTTGATGCAAATAAAGTTATCCTGCTCATTCATGTTCATTTCATTGGGATGATGTTTTTCTCCGTCTTTCGAAATGTGCCATTTTTTTAATTTTACCTTTGTAACAAATCTCTGGATAATTAAAAGAGTTAGTAGAGCAAAAAGAAATGCCTAAACATAGGGTATGTTTCTACCTCATAGATAGTGGTCTGTATGATAAATTAATGATTATTTTATTTACCTTTTCGTCATCCATCATTTGTGTGTCCTCTGGCTCCTTTATCTGGTTCCTATAAGCCTATGTCCTCTTCCTCTGCCTCTCTTGCTTTCTCTGTCGCTGTCGCTTCCTTCTTCTCCAGTTTCTGACTGTTTTTGTTTCACGACCTCGACCCCGACCTCTCCCTCTTGTCGTTGTTGGGTGTGTTCTCATCGGTTTCTCCTTCAATCAATCAATCAATCAATCATCGGAATTTGTATAGCGCGCTACTCACCCGTAGGGTCTCAAGGCGCTGAGTGGGGGGGGTCGCGACTGATCGAACAGCCAGGTCTTGAGTTGTTTCCTGAAGGAGAGATGGTCCCGGGTCAGCCGTAGGTGAGTGGGGAGGGAGTTCCAGGTCTTGGCCCCCAGGTAGGAGAAGGATCTTCCTCTGACGGTGGATTTGCGGATTCGTGGGACGGAGACGAGGCTGGCGGATCGGAGCTGGCGGGTGGGTGTGTAGAATGTGAGGCGGCTGTTGAGGTACTTCTGTCCCGTGTCGTGGAGAGCCTTGTGTGCGTGGGTGAGGAGCACGAATGTGATCCTCTTGTTGACGGGGAGCCAGTGCAGGTCTTTCAGATGGGTAGAGATGTGGCTGTGGCGGGGGATGTCCATGATGAGTCGTGCAGAAGCGTTCTGTATGCGCTGGAGTCTTTTCTGGAGTTTGGCTGTGGTACCAGCATACAGGGTGTCCCCGTAGTCCAGTCGGCTGGTGACGAGGGCCTGGGTGACTGTCTTCCTGGTTTCGGCGGGGATCCATTGGAAGATCTTTCGGAGCATGCGCAGGGTGTTGAAGCAGGAAGACGAGACGGCATTGACTTGCTTGGTCATTGTGAGGGAGGAGTCCAGGATGAAGCCCAGGTTGCGTGCGTGGTCCGTTGGTTTGGGTGCGGTGCCCAGGGCAGGGGGCCACCAGGAGTCGTCCCAGGTGGAGGGAGATGGTCCGAGGATGAGGACTTCCGTCTTGTCTGAGTTCAGTTTCAGATGGCTGATCTTCATCCATTCGGCGACGTCTTTCATTCCTTCCTGGAGGTTGGCTTTGGCGGTGGCGAGGTTGTGGTGAGGGAGAGGATCAGCTGGGTGTCGTCGGCGTAGGAGATGATGTTGAGGTTGTGATGGCATGCGATGGCAGCGAGAGGGCTCATGTAGACGTTGAAGAGGGTGGGGCTGAGAGAGGATCCTTGTGGAACGCCGCAGATGACTTCGGTGGCCACGGAGCGGAACGGGGGGAGGCGGACTCTCTGGGTTCTTCCGGTGACGAACGAGATGATCCACTCCAGGGCCGCTCCTTGGATTCCGGTGTTGCTGAGGTGCTGTATCAGGGTGCGGTGGCATACGGTGTCGAATGCTGCTGAAAGGTTCAGGAGGATGAGGGCAGCAGTTTCCCCGTTGTCTAGAAGGGACCTGATTTCGTCGGTGGCTTCGATGAGGGCGGTCTCGGTGCTGTGGTTTGCTCAGAAACCGGACTGAGAGGGGTCGAGGAATCCGTTGGTCTCGAGGAAAGCGGAGAGTTGTTTGTTGACGGTCTTCTCGATGACTTTGGCTGGAAAGGGGAGGAGCGAGATGGGGTGGACGTTTTTCAGGTCCGTGGGGTCCGCGGTGGGTTTCTTAAGGAGGGCGCTCGGCATGTTTCCAGCTCTCCGGGAAGGTGGCGGATGCGAAGGAGCTGTTGATGATGTTCCGGAGTTGGGGTGCGATGATGGAGTCGGCTTTGTTGAAGATGTGGTGTGGGCAGGGGTCGGTAGGGGAGCCGGAGTGGATGGTGTTCATCAGGCAGGTGGTGTCTTCGGTGCTGACAGGGGTCCAGGTGCAGAGGGTGGTGGTGGGGGGGGCGTTGGTTCAGTGGTTGGGTGTGTGGTCTGTGCGCCAAAGCTGTTGTGTATGTCGGCGATCTTGCGGTGGAAGAACGAGGCGAGTGAGTCTCAGAGGTCTTGCGAGGGTGTGATGCCGTTGTTGCAGGCGCTGGGGTTGGAGAGCTCTTTAACTATGCTGAAGAGTTCCTTGCTGTTGTGGGTGTTGTTGTCCAGTCGTTCTTTGAATGTTGTCTTCTTGGTGGTGCGGATCAGCTGATGGTGTTTGCGGGTGGCGTTCTTGAGGGCGGTCATGTGTCCTGCTGTCTGGTCGTGGCGCCAGGCTTTCTCGAGGGTGCGGCAGGTTTTCTTGGAGTTTTTGAGGTCGTTGGTAAACCACGGGGTTTTCCTGCTGCCGGGTCTTCTGGGAGGATTCTTCAGAGTTGTTGAGCTGTTGAGTTGTTGAGGAATTTTGTTTTTATAATAATATATAATATAATAAAACTGTTGAGCAGGATGCACTTGAGGTGGTTGTTGCTGGAGCTCGGCTTGTCGGGTGTGGCGCAGTTGCGGCAGCAGGTGAATTTGCAGGCTTGGCAGGTGAAGTGTCCGTGGGTGCGTTTCAGGGTGGCTTGGTAGCAGGCGGGGTTCAGGCTGGCGTTGAGTGCGTGGAGGGTGGCGGCGTCGTAGGCTCGTCGGGTGCGTTGGTATCGTTGAGGGCCAGGGGTCCTGGCGCTGGGCGCGGTCCAGGCGCGGACAGGCACAGACGGGCTTGCCTTTGGCGCGCCTTCGGCGCACAATCGGCGCGCCCGCTGCGCGTGAACGCTGCACGTCCGCGCGGGCTCCATATGAGGCCAAGTGGGAGGGAGGAGAAGCTGGGAGGCGGGAGCGGGCGGCCAATGGGTACAGAGAGAAAAAGGGGGCGGGGCCGCGAGGGAACAGCGGCGGGAATCGGGGAGCGAGGGGGGGCACACCAGGGGTACAGTACTAACGAATATCACAATATCTACTAACAGGAAGGAAAGTACAAGTTACAAAGCAATATCTACTAAACAGGAAAAGAAAGTAAAGGTTATAAAGCAAACAGCATGGAGAATGAGGCCAACAGCAGTGAAGACGAACGATCAGCAGCGAGGGGGTGCCGAGGTCAGGGGCGAGCCTGGAGCCTCAGCTGGCGAGCCGTGCGGCGTGGGGGTGTCCTGGGGTCCTTATTCGAAGGAGACAATACTCATCGAAAAAAGTAGTAGGTTGATTTCTGTTCGCCGTTCAATCGTGTATTTGAGGTTGTTCTACTTCCTCATCGCTGCTGGTTACGGAATCAGTTCCATCAGCATTCTCAGTCTCACTCTAAAGAGGTTCTCCTTGGGACAGCTTCTCATACAGATGATCGTATTTGTGAAAATACGTTAGAATTCTGTGGCTCTCGTGATCTACTCAGTCGCGATATCATTTGCGCTGTTTTCTCGCTTTTATATCTTCTTCATAGGTTTTTAATCTTAGTCTCAGATCATCAGTACTTTTTTTATTATATCTTGTTCTATATGTCTTTTGAGTTCATCCTTCATTCGTAGGAGGGAGTGGTATAAATACGCAGCCCTCTGGGCACCATATCCTTATCGATGTAGTCTTGTAGTGAGATGGCTTCCCGCAACTTACAAAAGATAAAGAAATTGGAAACACTCCCTCCTACGAATCACCAAATCAGAGGACGCTGGAAGAATGGGCGGAGAATTCTGCCAAAAGTTCCAAACAGATGCTGACCATTCTCTTGAAAAACGCATGGGAAGATAGGGAGACATTTCTTCAAGAACTTAAATCATTCAAGTATGAACTCAAAATACATAAAGAACAAGATATAATAAAAAATTATATCCATTCTTACATTGTGGGGAAGTTTAAACAGGGCTTTCTGTAATTGTTTTTTGCTGATGCAATTATCACCCTCAGGGTCCCTAAAAACATGCTGGCAACTGATCCTTTGCAAGCATAATTCCACTCCAGCCAACCAGTGAATATTAGGACCCTTGTCACAACTGAGGCAGTCCATAATAATATCTCTGGTAAGACTCACCTCCTTGTTTTTCCACACTGCTAACCTTAATGAGGGTGGACGTATTCTGATTTAATTTTCTTTTTTAAAAATGTGTTTTCTTTTTTTATTTTATGAAAGTACAAAAGCAGATACAAAAGTAGAACAAAATATCAGACAACCAGCCCAGCCCTCTACCCTCCCCCCCACCCCATGTGCAAAAACAGCGAAATTGGATTGTGGTGAAAAGAACCTGTTACATACATTCTATTGATGTCCTTTCTTGAACCATAGAGTGTATAATTTAAAACATAATCACATTAGAACAGCTAACTTTTAGCAATAGTAATGAGCTATAAACAATACATAGAATAATCAGCATGAGCAGAGTGATATCCCTAACATAGATTTTATAGAAATCAGTTAGGGCAAAGCTTTCCTGTCATCAAACATCACATACATTCCAGATAAGTAAGATTTATAGGCCGTCATTGGCAAGCAAAGAAGAAGTAAAGAACAACATTTTGCTTTTCAGGGACCCCAAGATTATGTCTGACTGAGCCAAGCAATTAAAGGTTCCCAGATAACTAGAGCCTTCTTTTTTACCCGGTTACCGTTCTTAGCAAAGATAGCCTTCTAGATGTGACAAGCCGTAATTAGTCGATTCCGCCATTGGGAAAACAGTGGAGGGTTTGGATCTATCCAAGACAAAGCTATACAAATACGTAGTATGGTCATAGCTACAAAGGTAAGTGCTCCTCCACTCTTTCTATTGACCTTGTCTTGCATCCCTTAGCAGGATAAACATGGGAGTTATCTGGATATTTTGAGAGAGGACCTTCATTGAAAAATCTTGTATTTTTCCCACAATAGGTGCAAGTTTCGGGCAGATTGCAAACATGTGTATCGAATCTGCACTGAGCTCTGAGCATCTATGGCAAAGCGTCCCTTTTCCTGTTCCCCATTTAGCAACTCTGCTAGGTGTGATATACAAAAAAAAGAAGGTCTTATAAAATTGTGCCTGCAGTTTAGCTGACAGCAAATCACTCTAGGCTGATTGCACAGCCCGATTAAAGGTATTATAGGGAGTATTCAACTTCGACTGTCATTTATTTGCTATATTAAGCATATCTTTAGGCATTAGGCTATTTAATGTGGCATTAATATATCCAATACGAGGTAGAGCGGAGTTTTTTAGTTTATCGATAAGATCCACCTTTGAGAACCCATCAGGCCCCCCGGCCTTTTGAACCAAAAAAATCTCTTATGGTGGTGTACTTAAAGGCCTCTTGCTCCCTCAGATTATATTGAGTTTTAAGATCAGTAAATAATTTAATGCCTTCGGTAGTAATCAGGTCTCCCAATTTTAGGATTCCAGCTCGATACGATTCTTGGGGAAAGGATTTCCAAAAAATTGCTGGTAAGTTGATGTTATTATTAATGGGGGAATAGTAGTTCTGCCTATTTCATGGCAGATATTCATGATCTGTGTTTGCCTGTGACAACAAATATAAGCATTAGGGATCCAGACATCGGTACAGTTGGATACTCCTGGCAGGGGTGCACGTCCATTACCATGCAGAGAACTTTTGCGTCCAACATCAGTCAAGAGACATATTAGTCCCTTGGTAAACCTTGCTTCAGTAATGTATTTGATTAAAAGGCCTGTGCACCCCCTGCAGCACAAAGAGTGGTTGAGTGGCGTACGAGGGTCCCCCATTCAGCCCAAAACACATGAACTTTTTGTAAAATATGATCATCTCAATGGCCGCAGTTTGAATGAACTTGTACATATGTAATGCTGAGAAGGGCATTCTTAATTATTTCAGTCTCAGTCGCACAGTGCAATAAATGACGTCTACTATAGAAGGATAACGCGTTCTATAAGTGTATGATCTGAAAGCCCCAAATCACTTGCAAGTGCCACCCACAGCCTTTCCTGTGATTTGAGAAGAGCTTAGGTAAAATGCTATTGTCTGCTGAGCATGCAATTAACCTCCATAGCCTGCCCTTGGTCAACTCTCATGCCATGTGTTGGGCACTGGGCCATAGCCTGCACTCCGTGTGACACCTAATGGGTCTCATGAGTTCCAAACCTTCTGGTACATTGGTTATGGGTGGATGAGCGAGATAATTAATTTATTTATTTTGATTTATATAGCGCACTATAACCCAGAGGTCTCTAAGCGCTTTGACAGGGTCCGCTAGGCAATTCGAAAGGATACTGCTGGTTTACCAATTAAAGACCGCCCCACGCTTGCTGGAAGAGCACGGTTTTTAATTTCTTTCGAAAAGACATTAGCTTAGTGTCTTTTCGCAGTTCCAATGGCAGTTTATTCCACAGAGCTGGGAGAGTGTGTGAGAAGGCACGACCTCCCACAGTGGCCAGTCTGCACCGTGGCTGGACAAGGAGGAAAGCTTCTGCAGATCTGAGCAGCCTTCCCGGTCTGTAGGGAAGCAGACGTGCTTTCATGTAAGTAGGTGCCCTGCCATAAAGAGCTTTATGGACAATACATAGCCCCTTAAACATTAGCCTCTGCTTAACTGGCAACCAATGTAGGTCACGCAAAAGGGGGGATGCATGAGTGTTCCTCGGCTTTTTAAAAATGAGTCTCGCGGCATCGTTCATAACAATCTGCATTCTGTTTAGATGTCTTTGTGGTAGTCCTATGTACAACGAGTTGCCATAGTCCAGCCTGGCTAGAATCATAGCAGAGACCGCACTCCTCAGGGAAGAAAAGGACAGCAACGAGGAAACTTTCCTAAGTTGTCGGAGAAGGCCGACGCAAGTGCCCACCACAGCTGTGACTTGTTTTTTCATGGACAGTTTACCGTCCACATGGATGCCCAGGCTCTTAACCACTGCCGCCGGTTCCGGGGGCATGCCCTGCTCCCTGGGCCAGAATTGATCGCTCCATGGGCTGCCAGCGATGGTGATTGGCAACACCTCGGTTTTATCCGGATTGATCTTTAGGGAGTTCCCGGACATCCAGTTAGCTGTGCTTCTCAGAATATTTTGCAGTCTCGCAGAGGCATCCTGACTATCATCCAATTGGATGATAAGTTGGGTGTCATCCGCGTAGTTATACACCTGGCAATCCATTTGATTGAGCATTAGAATCAAGGGCTGTAGATATATATTGAATATAAGGGGTGACAGAGCAGACCCTTGCGGTACTCCGCAGGTGATCGATGTTGCGGTGGAAAGCAGGTCACCTAGTTGCACTCTCTTCATCCTCCCTTGAAGAAAGGATGTGAACCATGCATGTGCTGTGCCCTGAATGCCGAAATCCCTCATCCGCAACAATAGTTGTTCATGACACACGGTATCAAATGCCGCGGAGAGGTCCAGCAGCACCAGGGCACCCGGAGTTTTCTTGTCTGCTCTTTTCCTTAGCTCGTCTACAATCGACAACATAACAAGCTCCATGCTATGGTTCGCACGAAAACCTGCCTGATTCAGCTCTAACAACAAATTGGTCTCCAGGTGTTCTGACAGAATGGTGAGAACATGTTGCTCCAGTACTTTCGCCAAAAACGGCAGCTGGGAGATTGGTCTGAAGTTTTTCAGACATTTCACGTCTTCCCCCGTTTTTTTTAGCAGGGGGATCAGCCGCGCTTCCTTAAAGGAGGCAGGCACTTGTCCTACTTGTAGAGATAGATTTAGAAGGCTCAGCACATCATCCTCTATACCAGGGAGTGCTAATTTAAGCACTTCAGGTGGGCACGCATCCGACCTGGAGCCCGACTTAACCCGCCCCATGAGAATAGACAACCTCTCCTTTGTAATCAAGGGTAAGGAAGATAGTGGAATTCTCACTGACGTTCTAACTGGCATAACCTGCAGCGGGCAGTCTATCTTAGGGGTCGCCATGATTTCAGTGACGAGATCGGTAATTTTATTAGTGAAAAAGTCCTGAAATTTTTGGCAATCTTCCAGGGTGAAGTCCGGAGTCTGTTCCTTATTTTTTCTAAGCTCCGTGAGAACTCGAAAGACTTCTTTCTGGGGATTCATTGCCGTTGTAATCCTCTCCTCAAAAAACTCAGACTTCCTGGCTATAATCGCTTGCTTATAGCTAGTAAGTGCCTGTGTATATCTACATCGAGAATCAGGATTGTAGTCCTTACGCCAGGCTCTTTCCAATTTTCGTAGCCCACATTTCTTCTCTCTGAGTTGTTCATTATACCACAGGGCCCCTCGTCCTCTATCTACTAGGTTCATCCTGCGGATTGGTGCCACTCGGTCCACGACCCTCGAGAGTTTATCCATAAGCTCCCTACAAAGGAGCTCTGGATTATCTGTCCGGTTGTTAAGGGGGGGGGTTAGTTCGAAGTAGGTTTACCATTTTATCCCCATCAATGTTTTTCCACTTCCTAACTGCCTTCCACCCTCCTCTAGTCGTTGAAATTTGTTTGTCCACTAGTAGCTCACCTCTCACCAGATAGTGATCGGACCATAACACTTGTACTCCTTCAGTTCAGACTTATGCAGTGCCCCTCCTTGGTTGGCACTGAGAAAAACAAACAAGGGGTGGGTGAATTGGTAGAAATCGTACCATCTTCTGGATCCTCATTCTCCTCAGCCACACAACTCTCAGCTAATTCCTGGCTGTTACTGAGTTTTCATGACTGCTGCAACACATGAGCTGCAAGCAACCCTGTCTGCTCTGATATCTGCAGCAGCCCTATCCAGCTCTCCTGCTGCTGCAGGGCAAGTCTGTCAGTGGCTCATTCAAAGCAATCGCAAACTTTACCATAGCTTGGCTAACTGGCAGTGGTGTAGCCCTTTGTCCAAAGAGACCCCTAGGCCACAGATTCTTTCCATACCTGCAACTTTAAAACTCACCAGCGACCTCTTAGCAAGATCGACATTTTCCAGGCAGGCAGCACTGTACCTGAAACTTCCTGGAACCTGAACGTTCTTCTCAACTAGATACTTTTCCCAGTATTTTTAAAGGATTTAGGGGCACATGCGTCAAAAGTTAAAATAGCGATTCCTAAATAGCGAATTTTAAGGAATCGCTAATGTGCAATGCAAGACCGCGATTGCGTTTTTTTACAGATTTGCTAAAAATCGCAATCTCAAATAGCAATCATACAACTGTGATGCGCAAATACCGATTTAGCTATTTGCAAAATGCAGATAGCGCGTCACATCAGAAGTATGCTGATGACATCGACCAGGAAGTCAGCCAGCCCATGCTTCATTCAGTGCCCAGAAAAAATGAGAGGAGGAGGCTGAGTGCAGGAGCAGAGCAGAACAAGCAACTACCTGGCTAGCAGACCTGTCCAGTGCACAATAATGGATCCTTCAGCATCAGGGGAAAGTGCAGTGACCAGGAAACGCAAGTTCAAGTTCAGTAAGAGGGAACTTGAAAACCTCATAGAGGAGGTGGTCAAGAGCCATGGCACTGAAGGTGCTGGAGGCTGAGAAGAGGAAAGTATGGCTCAGGATCAAGAACAAAGTGAATGCAGTGGGGGTCACCCACCGCACAATAGACGACCTGAAAAAAAGGTGGTACAACCTTCGCAGCTGTGCCAAGGGGAGGATTGCAGACAGGCTGAAGGAGGCTAAGAGGACTGGAGGGGGACCATCAACACTGCCTGATAATACTCCCCTGGAGGAGCTGGTTGAGTCCACACTCCAGCTGTGGTGGCAGTGACCCAGCTGGACACATCCGGAGCGGCAAGTACTCCACAAGGAAAGATGCATGCAAGTGTCCATATCAAAAGACAAATCAAATGTGAACATCCCCTCAGTTCAACTCCATTGTACAGATACTAACTTCAGTCCACATTTTCCTTCAACACCATAATGCATTATGGGAGTTACAGGCAGGTCAGGCAGGTGGGTGGGCAAACACACCATTGGAAAGTTAAATAGGTAAACACTGTGTGACAGTAAGTGATTTAATGAGACACAAGTATGCTTAATGTGACACAACATTACCCTTACAACAAATTAACATTGCACTGTTTCACATCACAGAAGCAGCATAAGGAGATTCTGAGGACAGTGAATGTGGAGACATACAGGGGACTCCTGCTGATGCTGACATAGAAACACCTGTGGCCCCACATAGCATAGCTCCCGCTCCCACAAAACAGAGGGCCACTGTTTCACTACTGCAGCCCATGGAATCTGATCTGGAGCGTGAACCACCTCCAGAGGCAAGCCAGCCTTGAGGTACCCATACAACGACACCCCAGTCACAGGTCCAGCACAGCACAATCCAAAGATGGAGGCGCAGGTCAAGGGCCAGCATCACATCACAGAAGGACCAAACTCCAAATGTGTGGGGTGGCCTGGAAGCCCATATGCTGAGGGTGCAGCGCCTGCACGCGAAACATATGGGGCCAAAACAGGAACAACTATGCAGAATGGCAACCAACATCACAGTCATGAGTGATTGTGTGAGAGAACTCACAACAGCTGTGGTGGAAGGCAACAGGCAGGCAAATGCAACCATGCAGGAGCTGAGCAGGGTGATGCAGGAGGGCCAGGAGACACAGAGAAGGAGGCATCGCCAGTTGATGATGTGCTTAGCTTTCTATAACAAATCGAACAATAGCCTTTGCACCACCAGAGCAATGTCGGTCCGTGGCCATGCAGATTGACATGGGCCATTGGTGTGGGGATGTGGCCAGGGTACTGGCCCAGGTAACCACTGCCATGGAACAAATCCAGGCTGTTACTGCTAGGGTCAAAAATGTGATGGCGGTAGAAGGGAGTGAGGAGGCATCCAGCCTCAGTAGCCTGTCAGTGCCAGTCCCCAGTTGCAGAAGGCTCAGTACCCGGAGCACAACACCTTCCGGTGCCTCCATGAGGGATGCAGCAGATGCCGGCGAAAGGCGTTTGGGGGTGCATGGCAGGAAGAGATAGACTGACTTGCCCATTACGATTCGACAATGGTGAGGTAACCATGAACAATACCCTACTAGTGACTGAGATCTAAGTCCTGAAATTAGGTATTGTATTCATTTTGTGCATGGTTTCATGCAAGTAAATACTGTGTAGTTCAAACAAGTTGTGTTGTATCTCGTCATTACTAACCTCAGAAATAATGTTGTGGAATTTCTGCACGTCTCCATTGCCCTTCTGCTGAGCTAGCCCCATGCGCTGGTCGTAGTTGTGCTCGTTGCTGGTTGTCCCCCTCAGGCTCACTGTCAGACAGTTCAATCGGTATGCCTCTCCTGGTCGCAATATTGTGCAACATGGCACATGCAGCCACAATTCTGCAGCAGGTCTCGGACCGGTACTGCAACACTCCGCCAGTCTTGTAGAGGAAGTGAAAGTGACTTTTCATCAGCCCAAAGGTGCGTTTGATTACATTTTGTGTGGTGATGTGTGCTGCATTATACCTCTGCTCATGTGGGATGCCTGGGTTGAGGTATGGTGTCAATATGTAGTTCCGCAAGGCGTATGTGCTGTCACCTACAGTGTAGTAAGCAAAGGGTTAGTGACAGTTATGCATTGCTATTTGGCCATTGTGTGTGGGAAATCATTATATGTGTTTACCAATCAGATCTCCTTCGCCAAAATCACCCTTGAGCAGACGGGTGTGTACGCCACTGTCAAAATATATAGGAATCATTTTTATATATATATATATATTTATTAATTCCAAAGCAAACAAATTCAGACGTAATCAGGATACAAAGTCTCACAGGTGCTCATCAGACAGCAACATACTCTGGTCGCACCCAAGTACAAAAAATTACACATCTGTAGCCAACAGTTTTTGAAGACCGTTCCACAAGATAATAGCACCAAGTGGGACCCAGATTGCTAAGAAATAAACCTAATAAGAACGACCAGTTAGCAATGAGGGACATAGGAGCGATTCCTGAGCCGCACACTGTAAGAAAACAAAACAAACCTAACTCCACCACCCTCTTACCCACCCCCCTCCCCGGCATGTCACACAGAACGAAATTGATTCAGAACATCAGGGTATAGCTCAACAGTCCACAATACAGATATCATACAGTGTATACCAGGAAGTTTTGCAGCGACAAAGAGAATTGCAATCAGGGATACAATAGGTATAGCTAGCGAGGTATGGAACATACATTCATCAGAGCAAAACAGCCGGGTCTCCAGCCTTGGAGTCCTCATCTAGATCAGCACCCGGAGCTTTCAATAAAACTACTAATGCTTCCCACGCCCTCGCAGCCTCCAAGGCTTTTTTGCTTTTCGCACGGCTAGCAAGCTGTAACCTAATAATGCCCTCACATTCTGCCAGGAGGTCAGCGTTCCACCTCTGAACACTGGGACCCCGTTTGGATTTCAAAGCGCTCTAATGTCCCTTTAGGCCAAAAGGAGGCCCAAATCCTAAAATTTGCTAGTGATCTTGTTCTTGGAGGTGTGGGGGAACCAGTGCAGCAGGCAAGGGCCTATAGCGGGGTCTATATCTCTCTCTCTCTCTGTGATATCACACAATAGTGTAACCACCTCCTCCCAATACGTCCCAACCAAAATATATAGGAGTCATGTGTGCTTCCAGGGTATTGAGCCACAATGTCTGTTATGATATACTTTGCGATACAAAAGGGGATGATGGACGGAGCATTTGAGCTAATCAAACACTCACCCCCAGTCAACTGATCTGGGTTTAATCAATCACCATTCTTTAGCCCACTCAGCCACCCCATTTCAGACATGGCTATATGCAAATCAGTCTGACCCTGTGCCTCATGGGAACAGTACATCCCGAACTGCCAAGCCATGTCTTCCATGGACCGGAAACAAGCATCCTGGGACCGGTTTCGGATTCATAATCCTCATCAGCCAGGCTATCTTGAATCCAGTGGTCAAGTGAGCAAGGGACTCACGTCTGAGCATACCCTGCCACACTTAGGGCGAACAAAGCGATACAAAAGGGGATGATGGACGGAGCGTTTGAGCTAATCAAACACTCACCCCCAGTCAACTGATCTGGGTTTAATCCATCACCATTCTTTAGCCCACTCAGCCACCCCATTTCAGACATGGCTATATGCAAATCAGTCTGACCCTGTGCCTCATGGGAACAGTACAGCTCGAACTGCCAAGCCATGTCTTCCATGGACCGGAAACAAGCATCCTGGGACCGGTTTCGGATTCATAATCCTCATCAGCCAGGCTATCTTGAATCCAGTGGCCAAGTGAGCAAGGGACTCACGTCTGAGCATACCCTGCCACACCTAGGGCGAACAAAGCGATACAAAAGGGGATGATGGATGGAGCGTTTGAGCTAATCAAACACTCACCCCCAGTCAACTGATCTGGGTTTAATCCATCACCATTCTTTAGCCCACTAAGCCACCCCATTTCAGACATGGCTATATGCAAATCAGTCTGACCCTGTGCCTCATGGGAACAGTACAGCCCGAACTGCCAAGCCATGTCTTCCATGGACCGGAAACAAGCATCCTAGGACTGGTTTCGGATTCATAATCCTCATCAGCCAGGCTATCTTGAATCCAGTGGCCAAGTGAGCAAGGGACTCACGTCTGAGCATACCCTGCCACACTTAGGGCGAACAAAGCGATACAAAAGGGGATGATGGATGGAGCGTTTGAGCTAATCAAACACTCACCCCCAGTCAACTGATCTGGGTTTAATCCATCACCATTCTTTAGCCCACTCAGCCACCCCATTTCAGACATGGCTATATGCAAATCTCTCTGACCCTGTGCCTCATGGGAACAGTACAGCCCGAACTGCCAAGCCATGTCTTCCATGGACCGGAAACAAGCATCCTGGGACCGGTTTCGGATTCATAATCCTCATCAGCCAGGCTATCTTGAATCCAGTGGCCAAGTGAGCAAGGGACTCACGTCTGAGCATACCCTGCCACACTCAGGGCGAACAAAGCGATACAAAAGGGGAGGATGGACGGAGAGTTTGAGCTAATCAAACACTCACCCCCAGTCAACTGATCTGGGTTTAATCCATCACCATTCTTTAGCCCACTCAGCCACCCCATTTCAGACATGGCTATATGCAAATCAGTCTGACCCTGTGCCTCATGGGAACAGTACAGCCCGAACTGCAATTTTCACCCCGAGTGGGCTGGGTATGCTCAGACGTGAGTCCCAGGCTCTCCACACCACTGGAGTCAAGCTATCCAGGCTGATGAAGGTTGATAGCCAGAAACCGGTCCTTGGATGCTTGATTCCGGTCTGGGAAAAACATGGCTTGGTAGTTCGGACTGGACTGTTCCCATGAGGCACAGGGTCAGAGCTGATTTGCATATAGCCAGTGTCTAACCCAGGGTGGAGTGGAGTGCAAAAAAAAACGATGGATTTAGGCCCAGATCTCTGTACTGGGGTGAATGTATGACATTGTTCTACATTCTGTCCATCAACTGTGTTTTTTGCAATTTTCACCCCGGGTGGGCTGGGTATGCTCAGACGTGAGTCCCAGGCTCTCCACACCACTGGAGTCAAGCTATCCAGGCAGATGAAGGCTGATAGCCAGAGACCGGTCCTTGGATGCTTGATTCCGGTCTGGGAAAAACATGGCTTGGTAGTTCGGACTGGACTGTTCCCATGAGGCACAGGGTCAGATCTGATTTGCATATAGCCAGTGTCTAACCCAGGGTGGTGTGGAGTGCAAAAAAAACGATGGATTTAGGCCCAGATATCTGTACTGGGTGAATGTATGACATTGTTCTACATTCTGTCCATCAACTGTGTTTTTTGCAATTTTCACCCCGGGTGGGCTGGGTATGCTCAGACGTGAGTCCCAGGCTCTCCACACCACTGGAGTCAAGCTATCCAGGCTGATGAAGGCTGATAGCCAGAGACCGGTCCTTGGATGCTTGATTCCGGTCTGGGAAAGACATGGCTTGGTAGTTCGGACTGGAATGTTCCCATGAGGCACAGGGTCAGAGCTGATTTGCATATAGCCAGTGTCTAACCCAGGGTGGTGTGGAGTGCAAAAAAACCGATGGATTTAGGTCCAGATCTCTGTACTGAGGTGAATGTATGACATTGTTCTACATTCTGTCCATCAACTGTGTTTTTTGCAATGTTATGATATACTTAGCATTGCACACTACTTGTACATTGACGGAATGATAGGATTTACGGTTCCTGAAAATGAATTAAATGAATTGCTGCAGGTGAACAAATGGCAACATGCATACAATCTATGCAACCTATCACATGAGGGAACTGAGCTACCTGGTAGAAGTCCAGTTTGGTCTTATTCAATTACTGTGGGGTTATCGGGAAGGCGATGTGGGTGTGGATCCTTGTCATCATGGCGTTCAGGAAGGATTTGAAGAAACGTGAAAGGGAGCTTTGTGACACCCCTCCAACTACAGATTCTACCCCCTGGAAACTGCCTGATGCAAGTAGGTGCAGGCAACATAGGACCTGAACATGAGTGGGGATGGCATGGGTTCTACGGGTCTGGCGCTGTGTTAGGGGTGCCAATTCTGCAATTAGGTCAAGGATCATAGCACCATTCAGCCTGTCCTTGTCGTATATTTCATCTGCTGTTTGTCCCAACAATGTGATGCGCACTCTGAAAATCCCCTCCTGGATTCTTCTTCTTCACTGGGCTGACGCATGGATCCTCATCCTCCTCGCTATCACGTAGAGTGCTGCCATTGTGAAAGGTTTAGAGGCCTCCTGGGTCAGTTTAAATAGGTTTCTAAGGATTTGCAACTGTAGTGTTTTTTTACTTATGATTACCACCTGATTGTGTAAACTGCACTTGCAAATTAGCGATTTTCATGTGAATCGCTATTTGCGAATTTTCATGCATGTGTTTGCGACTCCTTAATTGAGATTCGCTATTTGGAATCGCGATTAAGGAACTCGCAAATTAGGATTTGCTAAATTGGGTTTTGCAAATTTAGAGATTCCTTATTTTAGCGAATTTCATGGATTTTCCCTGATTTGGGTTAATGCATTGGGAATTGCTAAATTGCGCTCGCAAACAGGCTTTTTTTGCGATTCGCAATTTTTGCGAGTGCAATTTAGCTTGATGCATGTGCCTGAAAGAGAATTTTGATTTGGTAGAATTCGTAATTAGCTTCCTTCTCAGTGTACTTCTTGACACCTCGCCATGCCTCCATCTTTTTAACAAAGGACTTTCTTGAATAGGGGTTTTATCTTGACAAAAACGTAATTGTACACATAAAACTATTTATTAGCAATAGATGTATACTGTTATTTTTAAATTTGTCCTGAAATTTGTTAGCAGCATTTTTGTCTAAGTGTAGAAACGATTAGATAACATGGATTAAAAGACAATTATTTGAGGAATTCCCCTATAAACTGGCAGCAAAAAAGGTGCAATACAACATTTTCTCACAGTTTATTTAGCATGGTGTAGATAAAAATTCCATATAAACATACTATATATTCACCCTATATTACGTCTTCTGGGCAATGTTATAGGAATCTTTATTATTGTATTTTTTGCGTGCGTACTTTTCGTTGATGTACGTTTTGGGGGAATGTGCTCTATTAAGTTTTTCTTCTCTTGTGTGTGTGTATGATGCTGTGTTTAATATCTCATGGACATGAGCCTCAAAAATTGAATTTTTTTGCACACAACGAATTAGTGCTTACGCCTTCCAGCAAGGACGGTTGTGCTATTCTGTTTGTTCCTCGTCTGTAAGGTTTTAACAAATTCTGCTATTGACAAAAAATAATAGAAGGAAAATGCAATCCTGTGGGGGCCGAACAGCAGTTAGATGTAAGAATTTTGAAGAGTGCTTTGCACGGGGCCAGCCTAAAGCAAAAAACATACGAGACACGGTTAGTTCTTCGGTTCGGTGCGTGGTTATGTTTTTTAAGTGCCCGGAAGTATGGGATACTTAGTTGTCTGCATGTCATAAATCTTGTTATAGTGTGGACTGTCTTGCAAGCTCAGGGCGCTATTCATTTCTCTTATTTCTTTAATTGTTCACTATTTCCTTTTTTTTCCTGTACTACGCCCCACATTAGCAGAAACCCCTCCTCTCAAGTCGGCATTACTTGCTCCAGTCGTGGCAATATTGTGTTAGCAGATGTGGTGTCATAGGCCCATCATTTCCTCAACTGGCTAGGGTTTAGGAAACTTCTCCGAGGGCAGCTGATTCATTCTGGTGTGACTAATGTTAGCTGCTCTGCTAATTGAGAGCATGGTCCTTTTTCTGCTGCTTCTGGAGATGGCCGTCTTTTCGTCCCTGTACGTTTGTGCTTTGTAACTTGAAGTAAACCGTGGCCGCATTTTAGTCATGCAGGACTGAAAATCAAAGGGTACTGACTGATGGTCTGCAGCAAGAGAAACAGATTGAATATATCAAGCCTAGGTGCTGCCAAATTTTTCTGTTAAACCTTGTATACATTTGTGAGTCAATGTAATTGTTACCTACTGTAGGAAAGTGGGATCTGCTTCTTATGGTTACCCCCACTTTTTGCTTTTTGCACCCACTGTTTTGACTAGTCTGGCTGGAATCATGCTATTCAGGACCCCAGCCCATCTGTTTACTCCTCAAATTGCTATGTATGTACTTTGGTACAACTCCAGATTGGATACTGGGGTACCCTTATCATTCCACAGTATATAGTACACATTTCCCTCCGGGCATAGGTACACCAGAGGCCTCCCATTGGCTGAAGCACATATTGTGCCACCCATGAGAGGCCATGCAAAATGGAAACTCAGGTCTGCTACTGCAGCCTGTGTAAGATGGTGCTTGCACCACTTACCTTAGATATAGGTTCACTATATCTATATGTCACTACACCTAAAATGTTATAAGTCACCCCTATAGCAGGCCTTAACAATCCTGAAGGCAGGGTGCTGGGTTTTACGTGAGGGGGTGCCCCTGCATGAGCAGGGCCCCTGTGCAGCCTTCTGAGACCATTCTCCCGGGTTGTTTGTGACAATATAGGCAGAGGTGCATTATAACCGCGTGGTAAATGCTATATCGAAAACAACTGCAACAAAGTATGTCGTGTTTGGTGTCAAACACCTTGGAATCATACCTCCACAGAAGTAACTGGTGTGGAAGGTATAATCCCTCCCCTCAGAACCGAGGTTCTGGGGGTACCTAAGTATACCGGTACCAACTTTCTCAAGCCTTACAGCACAAAATTGATGCTGCCAGCCACAGACACGAGTCTGCCCTCCTGCTGCTGAGCCAAAGTAGATGGGATTCCTTCGTGTGCCGTTGAGGTCACAACTGAAAGGAAATTAAGTGGGTGTTTCTGGGGTCTGTTCTTATAGCGCGTACTCGCGAGGTCAAGGCGTTCGAAGAGAGGGCCTCTCACCTAGGGCAGCAGATATTTGCTCTGATCCTTTCCAGTCCGTCAGCTCTGGGAACAAGCAGCCACCCGAAAGGCAGCAAGGACGTTTATAAACGTCTAGAAGACGTGACGGCACGCCGGGAACCGTGCGTGTCATCGCGCCGGTTCTAGCGCGTCTAAGGGCAAGGGAGGAAAGACTGCTCCGGTCTTCTGTAATAGTTACACATGGATTGCCCACAGTTGGAAATATACTATACGCGGCACTTGTGAACCCGTAATGCTAGGTATTCAAACAGAGTCTAATGAGAGTATACATTCAATTTGGTACCTAAATCGGGTGCAACATATTCACAATGTAGCACACAGCATAATTGCGGTCACGGTACTGTGGTAAATTTGTGAAAACTAGCGTAAACACTTGCATCCAATGGTTATTTCTTATTAGCTCAAGCAGGGGAAGGCAGCAAAATAGGCTTCCTGTCACAGGGAGGTGTACCCACCTCCCAGACAGGATTTAGTGTATTGGGGCTGGGTGGGTTCACTGTCACAGAGCCAGAAAGTCTGCACGAGGGACACACTTGGTTTCACTGTGCATAGTCCAGCTAAACCAGGTCTGGGAGCCGTTTGCTCCTGCTTTGGCATGAAACTGGACAAAGGACATGGGTGTCCTGCCCCTCCCCTAGGAGGGTCCCCTGAATCTATCCAACCCTCTACAGTGGGTATAAAATGGGTTACCTGGCTACAGGACATTAGATTTTACGTGCACAAGATTCTGCAAGTAGATACCACTACACTTCGATCGTCTAGACACGCTGGACTTTACTGGACCTCCCTGGACCTCCATTGGGCTTGAATTAGTCTCCCCTTGCCATCCAAAGCCTTGTCAAGTGTCCGTGATCCATATAGGCTCCGTGCAGGACCCAGTGGAACGCCAAGACATCAGAAGTATCTCCCTTGGAGTAATGGAGTCACTCCCCTGCATTCGCAGGCACCGTAGTGCATCCAACCGGTTGGCTGATTCTGAGCTCCTGTGGACTCCGAAGGCTCCAGCAACACAGGAGGTGGGTTTCTGAAAGTCTCCAAGGTTGAGCTGTCCTCTCACTGAGTTTGAGGTCAGAATCCCTCGTGCGGACCACATAACCCATAACCCTCTGCACTGCATTCACTTGCAGCTGCATATGTTTGTTGTCGTGCAACCATTCTGTGCATTGGGCCAATTGTAGCCCTGAGCCCAGCACGTCTTTTCTGCAAAGGATTCTGGCATCCTCACACTCTGTGCCCTGCTAGCTGGTATCCTGTGAAACCACCTGCGGACCCCTCGCGACTCCTGTGCCTCCAGCCTGTGGGTCAACTTGAGGGTCAACACTGCTTTTCTTGGGCTCCCCTGGTTGCTCCAGGCCTGCCCTGACTTCCCTTTCTGTGGTGAGTCTCCTGGCCCTTGCTGGGCCAAATCGACCCTGAACTTGACCATCTTCTTTGGTTGCCGCTGCCAAGACTTGTTGGTGCTTCCTCCAGACACTGACCCCTCAGCACTCACCATCTTTTGTGGGACAGCTCAAATATGGCTCCTGGTCATCCTAGATGTTTCCTGGTCCCTGCAGCTGAAGAGTTAAGATCCCCATCACCGCACCGGAAACACTCGACATCAGTGGGCATTCGTCTACTGAGCCCCTGGTCACACCAACGTGACCTGGACTTTGTCCCTTTGCTTTCAGGTTCTTTTCAACAAGAATCCATGTTTATATTCCACTGGACATTCTTCTTACTTCCAGCAGCAGCATTTCTTTTCAGACACCATAGAGAACGACAAGGGTTTCCGATGCCACTTCGTAACTATGCTCCCAGCTCCTTTGGGATATGTAACTCTGGTCCAGAGGTATCCACGGGTGGGGTGGCTCTCCAACCTCTTAAGCTCAAAGGGTTGTGTTCATAATCTGCTGGGAAGGGTCCTTATTCTCTAATTTTCCAACCGCGACTTCCCCATTGAATTGTACAGAGCACGCGGACATGTTCTCACTCTGCTCTTGTCCTCCGTGGGGTCCCTTCTTTCTCACCTTGGGTGATTCCTTTGGGTCCCAGCAATTCTACACCTTCTAGACTAGGTCTAGTCTCCATTCGTGGTTTTTATACCACTATTTTAGTTTATGGTTTGGTCTCCCCCGGGAGCCCTCTGTGTATTGTGCTACTTACAATTGATTCTTTGCAACTGTATTATTTGAATTGTGATCTATCCTCAGGTAGTTGATACTAGAGAGTGTTATATATAATAAATACATATTTTTATAATAACTGTGTGGTTTCTCTTTCCTTTAACCAATACTATAAGGTTGCATTCTGGTAAAACAAGTTGCTTAACATTCCTTCAAGACTTAGCCTGAAGGATGCTCTCCATAGCTAGCACGAGGACAGCTTTCTATAAAGGTTATCTTTAACCTAATCACCATAAGGGTTGTTTAGACTGGTGCTAGGTGCCCACTTTAATTAGTGGACAGCATATACCAGGCCAACTTCTCACACCTACCCCTAAGAAATACCTTTATTCACTGTTTATATTTATTTAGCATGTTTAGGTAGCAGGTGTAGTTGTCAGTGGTTTCAGATGAATCACATGCAGTTGACATTATAATACGGTAGAATTGTACATCGTGTACTATCACTGTTAAAATATGTTCGTAAACGAAGAGCATTTGGTGATATCTTAACAATTCCTACTTGCAGTGTTCTAAACAAAGTGCCATCAATTCAAAGTTACAAATATGAAAACTTTACAAATGTACATGGCAGGAGAAATGTTTGCCAAACTCTTTTTAGGCAGGAAAATCTATATTGATCAAGTTCAAAATCAGCTTTGGAGATACCGTCTGAGTTTTTTAATTATTGTTTTAATGTGTATAAAGTGTAGTTTGTACACATGAAATTAAAGTATTATTTACATAGGGCAACTGTTGTACGAGGGCGTCTAGGCACTGCTTGCTGTAGATGAAAAGCAAACAACCCAATAGCGCCAAGCAGAGGTCTAGTCGTTAAAGAGGTAATTGATTAAAAAGCCATGTTTTCTGGTCCTTTCTGAAAGCATAAAGGTTTCAACCTGCCTTAAGCAAATGCGGCGTATGGTTCCATCTTTGTGCCGTACAGTAGACAAAACATCTTCCACTCCAGTTAATTTTTCTGATTTTGGGAACAATGACATTACATGCTGATGAAGAGCGCAAGGTTCTGGATGGATGGTCCCTCGTAAATTTGTGTTTCAGGTATTCAGGACCAATACGGTTCAAAGCTTTCAAGGCAATACAAAGGGATTTGATAGTGATCCACTTGTGTAAGCTGGGCTAAGGCGATCAAGCAGGAATGGAATTTGGGAATTCTGAGCACCAAGCGAGCAGCCTGTTTAAAAATTTCTGCTGCAGGTTGATGTAAAGTGCATTGCAATAATCTTAATTTGAGAGCACAAGGGCGTTAACCACCAGTTTTTCTAAACCAAGAATAAAGGGATCTTCCTCAGCCCCTTTAAGAGGAAAAAGAAGAGGAGGCCAACGCATTAATGTTTTACTCAAAGGTCAGTTTATTATCAAAGATAACGCCAAGATTTTTGGCTTTGGACACTGGGGTAGGTAAGGCACCTAATTTTTGTGGCCACCAAGCGGGGGACCAGAAGGAAGTATTGTTGCCCAATAATAGCACTTCTGTTTTACCCGTATTGAGCTTTAGGCAATTAGTGGACAACTAATTGCTGATGACCCACATGCATCCAAAGAACCTGATGGCTGATTATCTGGATTACTGGACACTGAAACAATTATCTGGGTGTTGTCTGCATAGCTGATGACAGAGAAACCTAGCTGTTTATAGATTTAATCAGAGGTGTAAGATTAAGATTAAACAGCGTAGGGCTCAAAGAAGAGACCTGTGAGACTCCACATGGTAGTGCAAAGGAGTTTGAAGAAAAGTCATCCAGAGTCACAAATAGCGGTCTTCCTGATAGAAAGGATTTTAATAAGTGCTGAGGAGCATCCCTGATGCCCAAGGAGTGAAGTCAGTCTACCAGAATTGTATGGTCGACTGTATCAAATGCAGCCGAGATATCCAAAAGGATCAAAGCTGTATTTGATTCTGCATCAAGGATTGTTTTTAGTTCTTCTGAAGCCACTATTAGAGCTGACTCAGTGCTGTGTTCAGACCTGAAGCTGAACTAAGCAGGATTCCTGCCACAGCTCACCTCTCTTGACTATGATAATATACCGGCATGACTCATATCATTCCTCCCAACACTTATGAATGAACAAACGTCTTGTACCCTGACATTTGACCATATTGCATGCTATTGGTAATAGCTAACTGCAACTGGTGTTCGCCAGTTTGTTTGAAAAGGCTTAATGGCTTTTACAAATGTTTCACCATGCATATGCAAGGTCATCTTTCAGGCAACATGGAGACATCCAGAAAATCCACCAGAATAAGCATCAAGCAACCAGCATAAATGACCTCAACTTGAACCTTCTAGAAGACAGCCCTCATCAAATTAATTTCCTGCCCCTCTTCCTTGCTATAAGCAATTAGAATGCGACCTCTGTGAACATTCTAAAAAACCTTCTAGAAGACCGCCTCATAAAATTAAGCATCTGCACCTGTTCCTTGCTATAACTAATTATAACGCAGCTTTTGTGAACATTCTAAAGCACCTTCTAGAAGGCAGCCTCATCAAGTTAATTATCTGCATCGGTTCATGATCACACACAATTAGAATGTGACCTTTATGAACGATCTAAAGCAGTCTAATTTAAAGACGTCCACACTCCTCCCCTTTGCTTAGCGTCTTCGCCTGCCACTTACCTGTTTCCCAGCTTCCAGGACTCTTTCTTTCCAGCTCCCTTGATCCTCCCGCTTTGACCTCACTGCAAAGAACATCCTGCATTAGTCTCGCACCTGAATGGAAAAAAGAACAAGAAGGAAATGAGATATGCATTAACAGACTTGATATTACTGCGTGCTGAGCTCAGTTGCAACATCATGCTGCAAACAAAAGTAACCAGTGTCTTTGTTCAAATTGTAAATACTGTTTGCAGGGCTCTGCCAGAGAATATTTGGGTGAACCTAATCCCGTCCAAATTTGCTTGTGGGTCTGATGATGAAATCATACTCACTACAGTTTTGAACATTTTAATAAATGAGCCTCTACAGACCATCTAAATAAAAACAAAACAACAAAACTAAAGGTTGGTTGAAATGTGAAAAGCTTTTGTGAGGTGATACTTTAAGTGCTAGAGCTAATACTAGACTAAAGACGTATTATTTGTTTGTTTAAAGGTACTATATCTGCTGGTACCATTCATCAGACTGGTGTCAATGCCTGCTGCAGTGTTGCTGTTGAGTAGACGAGCCACAGCATTTTTGACTCTACATGCTCTCTCCATCCCAAACCCCTTCCCCTTGGCATTTGCCACCAAAGCAGTGTCTCGTCCAGTAAACCAAGGGAAGTCTCGGGAGGATTTGGGAACTAGTGTTGCTGCCCAATTGGAATCATCGGGGATCCAGGTAGGTGGGTTATGACAATGATCCAGTAGGCTGTTTGTCTTACGAACCTTGAATAATTCCCTTTTAAGACCCTCTTCAATGATCCAGCAGGAAAAGTAAAGCAAGAGATTGTCAGAAAGTTGCTAGGGTCCGAAGGGGACAGAGTTGGTTTCTTCAGTAAAGGAAGAATGGACGCAGGTTTTAGGGAAGTAGCCTTGGTGGATTTTTTCCATAAACATGATTGCCAGTTTGCTTGGCAAGTACCATAGGGGCCAAGTATGCAATCCTAGGGGGTAGGGGTTCAGTAGGGAACCTGATTAAAACGATAGTAAGAAGTCTTGGGCTTGCTCGGACGATAAGAATGAAAATGATGAAAAAAGGGTGGCAGCAAAGTCAGTCTCAATGTTCCTGCTGAGGGAGCCAGATGGGTTTTCTAAGTCGTCCTCCATTTTAGTGTGCTCAGGAATAGAGGAGGTTGAAGTACTTCTTACTGTGAGGCCATTATAGATGTCTTCGACCTTAGATAGAAAGAACAATGCAATGAATCGCACAATGCTTGGTTGCTCACAATTTTTGTCTCCTTCAAATTCGATAATTTACTCATAGTTCTAAAAAGCTCCTTTGGTGAGTTTTGTGACATTTTGATTTGATTTGTATAATAAGCAGATTATTCTACTATTATCAGGGTGCTCCAGTTCATGATTTTGCAGAGACAGGAGCAACAGCGCCGCCACAGCTGAAGCACATTTTGAAGCCGAACACAGGGAGGACAGGAAGTCGCCAGTCGGTCAGTCCCCTGCATTCAGCCCTTCCTTCAGTCTTCCTTCTGCCTCTGTACCCGTTAACGGCCACTTGTTGACGTGGTTGACGTGTATGAGGCAGGCGGGGGAAGCTGACTGCCGGCCCCTACCTCCGTCTCCCAGCTCCAGTGCCAGCTTCTTCGTCTCCTCCCCCTCCCACTGGCCCCCCGGCCGCAGTCCCACCACGACCACTCCAGCTTGACCCCCGCTTTCATTAGCGGATAGTGGGGGGGGTGTGGGTAACGATGGCGGCAGTGGGAGTGAGCGGTCTTGAGCTGTACTGAGCAACTAGCAACTGGGCAGAAGTGAGCACTGTTGAGCAGTGGGGGGAGAGGCAAGCATTACCGCTTGCTGGTCAACAGGCAGGAGGCAAGAGACAAGTGCAGGCAAGGGCAGGTGGAGAACAGACAGTGAAATACGGAGTTGAGCTTTTGATTTTCTGAGCTCTAGACCTGAGGATTTTCTGAGTGTCCCCAGGCAGCGGCACCAGCGAAGACTCACAGAGGAAGCGGATGTGTGCACAGAGGAGAGCAGAGGTGAGCGGTGAGAGCTCGGGGGAAATTGAGTTTGAGTTTGAACCTGAGCCCACCATTGGCTCTTCGCTCCTTTCTCTGAAATTAATAACAACATCACCGTACCTTTGTTAACCACCAAAGTCCACCCACCACCTAGCACTTTAGCGCATAGAACATAGCACATTACACCCAGCAACTGCAAAAGGTGCAGATCAGCACAGAAGTGCAGAGTGGAATCAATTGCTAGAAACAAATGCTGTAGTTTAGATTCAGTGGTACAAAAGGGGGTGGTGATTGACGGAGCATCTGAACCAATCAAAAACTCACACCCAGTCAAAAGATCTGGGTTTAATCCATCACCGTTCTTTAGCCCAATCTGCCATCCCAGTGCAGACATGGCCATATGCAAATCAGTCAGACCCTGTGCCTAATGGGAACAGTCCAGCCCGAACTGCCAAGCCATGCCTTCCCTGGACCGGAAACAAGCTTCCTAGGACCGGTTTCTGGCATTTCAGCCATCTTCAGCCAGGCTTGCTTGAATCCAGTGGCAAAGTGAGCAAGGGACTCACCTCTGAGCATACCCTGCCAACTTAGGGCGAGTAAAGCGGGACAAAAGGGGGTGGTGATGGACAGAGCATCCAAACCAATCAAACACTCACACCCAGTTAAAAGATCTGGGTTTAATCCATCACCGTTCTTTAGCCCACTCTGCCACCCCAGTTCAGATATGGCCATATACAAATCAGTCTGACCCTGTGCCTCATGGGAACAGTCCAGCCCGAACTGCCAAGCCATGCCTTCCCTGGACTGGAAACAAGCTTCCTAGGACCGGTTTCTGGCATTTCAGCTGTCTACAGCCAGGCTTGCTTGAATCCAGTGGCAAAGTGAGCAAGGGAATCACGTCTGAGCATACCCTGCCAACTTACGGCGAACAAAGCGGTACAAAAGGGGGTGGTGATCTGGGAAAGGAAGAGTGGGAAGATCTTATGGCCGCCTACACCCAAGATAAGTGCAGGAGTGGGCTTACGGCAAACACTTTGAATATGACAACTGTAGGTAACCAGGCGCAACATATGGGGGGAGGAATTAAAGAAGATCAAAATGCGACAACAAATCCAGCAAATAAGGAAGGATCACCAAAAAATTTAACTCATGGAAGTGCTTGGCCTAGCTTGTAAAAAACAATGCAACTCTTGGTAGAAGCCCTCCATTAACAATCCAATAAGATGGACACCCAACTGATGCTTTTAGATACCTTGGCTGTCTTTGTAGTTGCCATCGACGGGAAGCTGGGTACATTAAATACACTTATACAAAACAAGTATGACCAATTGCAAGGTGTGAATTCGAGTTGTGGAAGTGGTCCAATTATTGACAACTGGCCTCACTCCCATCAATGTTGAAAGACCTGTGCACACAAATTTAAAAGGCCCCGCAGGGCCCAGTCAAGAATTCTTTGAGGGCCTCATTGGAAATGAAACAGACAATCCGACAAATACAGTCAACTAAAGCTATCAAAAAGGTATGCCCCAGGACAAAGGAACCACAGACTCTTACAACCCAAGAACAAGAGGGCAGAGTAACCAAAACAGCAGACGACCAAACGCCTGTAGTCTCAGAGGAAGAAAAGGTAGACAAACAAATGAACGCAAAACAAAGGCGAGCAAAAAAAACCGAAAGGCAGAAATCAAAATACAAATTTAAACCACGAGGGATTCAAGCGTGTTTTTGGGACGTCATCGCCATCAGAACAAAGCAAACTTAAGTCTGAAAATGACATCACTAAGAATGAATAAGTAGAAGCTCCGCATCAGGAAGGTGTGAGAAGTTGGCCTGATATGTGATGTCCACTATTCTAGTGGGCACCCTGTATCAGTCCAAACAACCCTTATGGTGATGGTTGTAAAGTCAACCTTATAGACCAGCTATCCTAGTGGTAGCATGGACAAAGCAGTCTTAGGCTAAACTCAAGAGGGCATGTGAAGCCAGCTGTTTTAACATATGTAACCCCTTTAATACCAAGTGAAAGGACACCACACAGGTTATATATACAATATATATGTGTTTATTACTAACACAACCCCTCTGACCTCTTTATGAGGTCAGAGGCACAAGCACATAACAAGATACTTAATTATCATTCAATAAGTTGAACAAAATACAGTAGGGCCCTAGGGGCACGTAAAACCATATACTAAAATAGTGGTATAAGGACCAGGTCACGAACAAAGGATAGCCCTGGGGCCTAGAGAATCGCTGGGGCTACGCTGTACTACCAAAGGATAGGAAGCAGGCGGCCCACGGGAGGCGTGTGCAGAGTCTTAACACACACGCGAGTTACAATAGAGTTATAATGGGAACGAAAGAAATGGAAACTAGTTCTTTTAGTGCACTTCCGGATGGACTAGGAGAAAGCTACTGAAAACTAGGACACTAGGATAGTCAATACCCATAGGAGCACCGGAGTACTCACGTTACCTCACCCACAGGAAGCGGGTGCATAGGTGTCAAAGTGTGTTGGGTTTCTTCGCTGAATCCTATGGAGCCTTGAAGAAAGATGCTGCAGGCGACCAGGAGACAAGTGTCCGGGTGGATCCAAGGGCGGATCGAGGATGAAGAGTACCTAAAAGCACAGGGGACAGAGTCTGGGTCACTAGCCAGTGACCAGGAAGGAACCAGGAAAGAACCAGGCGATGTCGCGAAGCAATCAGGTGATATTGTGAAGCTTGACTCTGCAGCCACATGGACCAGGAGGCGTCGACGATAACCAGGAGCTGGATACGGACTGTCCCATAAAGGATCTCGTTGTTGGCGGTGTCAGCTTCCGGATTGGAGTCAACAGGCCTTGGTAAATACAACCCACGCAGGAATCAAATATTCGCTTCGGAATAGACCAGCAAGGTCTATGGGGCTTCTCCTTTGCAGGGAAGCAGGGGCCCATCTGGAGCAACCAGGCAGGCAGTGTAGATTCAAAGGTTCATCGTCACAGAGGCCACTAGCCAATGGGCAAATAACCGGACAGACGCGTCAAGCAGGAAAATGCAGAAGGGCCCCACGTAAAGCTCGTGGAGTGTGGAGGGCTGATCTTCCGTGCAGATGATGCTCGGCGCTGGGGCTTCTCAATCTCCAATGCACAACTTCGAGGGTGCCTCAGAAGCTGCACAAGTAGCAAGGAGCAGGCTTTTCAAAATGGCCAGTCCCACGTCTCTCGTCGCCTCCACGGGTCTCAGCTTATCAGGGACTGTGGATCAGGGTCAAAAAAGTCTGGAAGTCTGGCTCTTGTTGGACTCTGTGCTCGGGCTCCAGCGGGAGCGTTGACAAAGTAAACCACAGATTGCTGGATGGTGCCTGTAGGTACAGGGTGGTCACTCCTTGACCACAAGGGAGATTCTTCAGTCTTCTAGTTGCAGTAAAATGTCAATGGCCCAGTGTTTCATTACAAGTTTCAGTTCAGGATAAATCTAAAGTCTCCTACCTATATACTAATCTGAGTGGGTGGATTACCTGCTAGGTCCCTCCTATGGGTGGGACCAGGGAAGGGGGTGGTTACACCCCTTTCCCTTTGTCCAGTTTTGTACCAGAGCTGGGGCTGGAGTGCCTCAGTAACTGGTTTGAACCAGGCTATGCATGGGACACCTTGTGTGCCCCAGGCAGTGTCTCATTTCATTCAGCCCTCCCTGCCCCAATACACTATGGGCTGTCTGGGGTGGTGCTAGCATCTCCCAAGACAGGAAACCTATTGTCCAAGCCTCCCTAGCTGGAAGGACTCCCAGCAGCAGGAGGTCAGACTTGTGTCTGTGGCAGCAGCATCCATTTTGTGATGCTGAGGCTCTGGTTAACTTAAACCCGGATTAACAGGAACAACATGTCTTCTCCCTCTAGAAGGGTGGAATGCTACCCCCGTCGCCAGAACTGGCGAGGGGAGAGTATTCCAAAGTGTATAACACCTTACAAGACATGTTTTGATAAAGCCAAACCAGAGTTAGCATTTAACCGCGAGGATTATAATGTATTTAAGAGTATATGGTATGGCCATATCATAGAACAGCTATAAGGACATGGTTCCAAACGCTGCAGACAGGCTCAGCTCATGCTAGAGCACCATCTCACATAAAACCAAGCACTCTGCCTTCAGGATTGTTAAGGCCTGCCATAGGAGTGACTTATAGGTATATATGTGTATATATATAATGGTAGGTATAGGAATATTATACCTAAGCAAGGGGTGATTACACGACCTTGCCCCAAGTGAGTGATCAGCCAGTTGTGTCAGTTTGGATGGCCAGACAAGGGTGGCATAAGATATGCTGCAGCCCCTGGTAGGCCTTGGGTGCACCTATGCCCTGGGTACCTATGGTACACTGTACAGGGACTCACAAAAGTGACCAATTTCCCAATTGGTGATGTACCTAAAGTACATGGTATGAATTTAGAGAGAGAACAGCTGGGCTGTGGGTCTGATTAGCAGGCCCACAGCCACATTAAAGTCGAAAACTAGTGAAGCAAAAAGCAAAACGTGGGGTGACCATAGGAAAGCAGACCATACTCTCCTACATAACCCCCACCCCAACAGCAGGGACATTAGACTAACCTTGACCAGTTGTGTCTTCATGTTCTAAGTGGAAGTACCTGGACAGACCATCTGCATTGCCATGGTCAGTCCCTGGTCTGTGCTCCACTGTAAAGTCCATCCCCTGTAGGGAAATTGACCACCTGAGCAGTTTGGCATTTTCACCCTTCATCTGATTTAGCCACAAGGGGCTTATGGTCTGTCTGAATTTTGAAGTGAGTGCCAAACAAGTATGGCCTCAGCTCCTTCAGGGCCCAAACCACAGCAAAGGCCTCCCTCTCAATAGCTGACCAACGTTTCTCTCTAGGGGTCAGCCTTCTGCTAATAAAAGCAATGGGCTGGTCGTGACCATCTACATTCAGTTGTGAAAGTACAGCTCCCACCCCCAACTCAGAAGCATCTGTTTGGACAATGAACTCTTTGGAGTAATCAGGACTCTTCAGAGTAGGTGCAGAGCACATGGCCTTCACAGGTCATCAAATGCCTTTTGACAGCTTACTGTCCACTGAACTTTCTTTGGCATCTCCTTTGAAGACAAGTCAGTAAATGGTGTCACAATGGACCCATAATTCTTAACAAACTTTCTGTAATAACCAGACGGGCCCAAGAAAGCTCTGACCTGTGTCTGGGTGTTTGGAGGAGCCCAGTCCTTGATGGTCTGGATCTTCCTCTCCAGTGGTTGAACCTGACCCCCACCTACAAGGTGGCACAGGTACACAACCTTACTCTGCCCTATCTGGCACTTTGTGGCCTTGATAGTTAGGCCTGCTTTCTGCAGGGCCTCTAAAACCTTCTTCATGTGGATCAGGTGATCCTCCCAGGTGGAACTGAAGTCAGCAATATCATCTAGATAAGCTGCACAAAAGTCATCCAAACCAGTGAGGACTTTTTTCACCAACCTTTGGAAAGTGGCAGGTGCATTCTTCAAGCCAAAGGGCATCACCACAAATTGCTATTGACCTCCTGGGGTTGAGAAAGCAGTTTTGGCTTTGGCATCCTCAGCTAACCTGATTTGCCAGTAGCCTGCTGTCAGGTCAAATGTGCCCAAAAACTTGGCAGAAGCCAATCTGTCAATTAGCTCATCTGCTCTTGGAATTGGGTGTGAATCTGTCCTAGTGACAGCATTGAGACCTCTGTAGTCCACACAACACCTCATCTCTCTCTTACCATCTTGGGTGTGAGGTTTTGGCACAAGGACTACTAGGCTGGCCCAGGGGCTCTCTGAGGGCTCAATGACTCGCAGCTCCAACATCTTCTGTGCCTCAGTCTTTATACAGTCCCTGGCATGGCCAGGTTGCCTGTAGATCGTACTCTTCAGAGACAGACTGTCACCAGTGTCCACCTCATGGGTGCACCAGTTAGTCTGACTAGGTGTTAAGGAGAACATATGTCTGAAGGACTGTAGAACGTGTCTGCAACAGAAGAAAAGCAAGTCTATTTGATATCCTCATCTTGTGAGGATCTATACTAACATGACAAGGATCCAAAAGTGATCAGTCCAGGTGAATTGGATGGGACATATTGCCTGAATCCCACCCATGGGGCATGTAGCCAGTCCAAGAGGTGTCCCGCAAGATGGGTAGCCAGGATCACAATGACGCTCAGGCCAAAGAGGAAGTTATTTCACCAGGGAATGTGCATCAGGCAGAGTACATTCAAGCCAGATATTAAAAGTGCTTAACAAACATGAGTTACTGTATTTGCAAGTTTAATATGAGACTTATCCAATAGAAGGTTGCAGAAGTCAGCTGCTGGTCCTGGAACTCAGTAGATAAGAAGGCCAGTTTAAGACATAGCCACAGACAGCTGGAGTTGGCAGCCTGTTTAGCCAAAAGTCTGATTTTTTAAAATGGGAACAAAAATGACTGCCTTTTTACCACCTCATCTTCGCTCTCTGTCTTTTTTAACTAGCTGATAGCAGGGATGTAAAAGCATGGAAGACATCGTTATTGAGCCAAGACTTCATAATGAACAATATATTAAGTTTGAGTGAGTAAGATAATAGGAATATTTTTTCAGAGTGGCCAGGGAGTGAACACACATAAAGCAGCATACCATTTTGTTTGGAGTGACAGAATGCAATGCAGAAAAGGTGTCCTTAATGACTCAATTACATAGGGGCTTCTAAAAACTATCTGCAACAATTACACCCATCAATAAAGTAACACATAGGATTAAAGGGGTCGCTTTGTCACAGAGAATGAGCAGCGACTTCTTAGTGTCTTACTTGTACAGCACTCCTGGTGCCACCGGAGGGCAAACATGCACAGACAGGATTACCTTTGCACTGTTGTTGGAGTGGACGTGCAGCTTTATGGTAATGTAGGTTGCTGAGGACTGGCACATGGAATCACTAAATTGCTGACTACAGTAATCAAAAAAGGCAGCCGGAAGTGAATATTGACAGTGCAGAGTGGTCTAGGAGCAAAATAACCTCTTCTTACATCCAATATCAGTATTGAAAAGTAAAATACCCAAAGCCACCAGATTCAGTAGAATTCCCACCCACCATCTTCTAAAAACAAGAGAAACACCGTAGAGGTAGCACACAGTAAGAACAGAGCCATCTTTGTCATTGGCCTGTAATCTCGCCATGGAGAGATTCTTGAGATAGCTGAAAATGTCATTTCCAGTGGAGACAGATTCTGACAAGGGAGAACCAAATAAAATGTGGTAGCCTAGCCACGGACACTCCATTTGGTTACTTACAGTAGCAGAAAGTGGGGGGGAGTAGATGTGAGTGCACATAAGGCAGAGTGTCTCAACTATTGTCATTTGAAACAATTGTCATATTTCTATTGAAAGAGGGTGTGAGTCACATGAGGAACAACATTAACAGAATCAGTCTGGGTTGATTTGCCCTTCAAAATGTTCACAGAGTAGGGAAAATGTTTCTACCCACAATCTATTGTAGTGAGGTTCATTAGGGACCGTGTACAAAAGCTTCCATTTTAAAAGTTCAGGTTTGAACTTGACATCTTTTTTAGACGGTTACTTTTCACATGCTTGGCACGCACATTATAACTTACTCAAAAAGTATTTGGCCTGCAACGCACATTTCTTCGTAAGCATTTTATCATGACACCGTACATTCTGTTTGAAGTATAAAGTACACTGAGCAGGCTTTCCTTGCATTTTGTTGTCAGTTAGGAGGCAGCTTTAAATCGGAAAGACAAACAATCAGACTAACAATGGACCTCAGACACAGTGAGAATAGAACCAGTTATATTTTACAAACTGCTTGTGAGCTTTAGCTCATCAGAGGAGCACTTCCATGATTGTCCTGGACGTTCGCCTGTGACTAATTGAAAGCCCTGCTGACTTCCATCACTATCCTGAAAACTAGAGCGATCTGTTCTACACCAGACTGGCTTCCTGATACATCACACACAGGTAAATGTACAGTTAGGCTGCTCAAAGCGATCTAGTAGAATGCCTTCATACTATGCTCTTGACATCTTAGGTAGTACTGGTTAGGAGAAGGATTAAGAAATGTTTGGTATGTTCATATACTCACTGAAATAATTATAATGGTTGAATTATCAATCTTTTTCATCATTCTTATAATGCTGGTAACAATGCTTTGTTTCCTTCTATTACTAATTGTGGCTAATGTATTTTACACAAGAACCTAATTGCTTCCATAAATGTTTGATATGCCAGTTTGTGTATTTCTTGTGTCTCCCTTTGGGCATGCCTGAGTTAACAATGAAGGGGTAGATCTGTTTCAACAAGTGGCCATGTTCTGAGGTTGCAGACACCATCCAGTACCCTGTAAGCTTTAGGGTCCAGATGGTGCAGTGTGAGCTCGCCAGGAATTGGGCCAACATGTTTTGATTATATATGTAGACTCAGTCTGCATATATTGTCCAAGCACACAGACGTACTTAATTATTAGGAACCGTAAAACACTCTTATACTCAAGATTCAACATTTCTTCTAGGTAATTAAAAGATTTAAAATCCTTGATAAAATGTATTATTAAAAAAGATTAAAAACACCACATTAGGATCTACAGGCTCAGATCTCATGCTCAGTAGTATTTCAGAAGTATCCCTGTTATTCCACTAATGCTACTCTGGGAGGTTAGAATGGAGCTCATATGTAGAATTAAGTTATTTTAGTGAAGCTGAGGCCCAGAGTTGCTGTGAATATTTTCTCTTGTATGGGCTTGGTCAGTAGCAGCTTTGAGATTTAATCCCCTTGCTTTTCTGTCACTTAGCGGTTGCACGAGCAGCCTTTAACAGCTTCATACATCTAAATGTACTTTATAGGGAACACTACATTTAAATGGCCAACATCACCACTTGTTTATACCTACTTCCTCAAGTAATTCACCCATCATTCATTCATTCATGTACCTAATCAATCATCCATGCACACATGTATCCGTCCAGCCATCATTTATTACCCAGGTTAAGCTGACTATTCATGCAACTAACCCTCATTTATTTTTGCACTCACCCATCCATCCCCTCACATACCCATACATATATCCACCCATCTCCTAATTACCCATTGAAATCCTCCCTCCATTCACTAAGGGGCACATGCATCAAGCTATTTACTGGTCGCAAAGGGGCAGATTTCCAGAATCAGCCCATTTGCGACCGGTAAATAGAATTTTGGGCTGCATCAACCCTAAGGCCATTCGCAAAATTGTAATTTTTGTGATTACCAATTTTGCTAATGCAATTAGGGAATCACAATTAGCGATTCCCTTAATGCAGTGCAAGAAGCATTCCCAGCATGTGACTTTGCATTAAGAAATCGCAAATTACCATCAACCTCAAGTTGATGGTAATTTGCAATTCCTTAGAAAAATGCACAAAATAGCATGTTTCTAAGTGCCATGTGGCGCATACACATGCCCTTAGGGCATATGTGTGCGCCACATGTGCACAAATACCATTTTTGGGGGTGGCATCAGGGTGGCCTTTTGGCCCCGTTGCACACTTGAATTGCATTTGCTATTTGTGATTACCTATTTGGTAATCGCAAATTGCGAATGGGAATGAATGGGAAAGCATACCCTAATAGCGAATCGCAATTAGCAATTCGCTAATAGGGAATGCGTTAGAATCGCAATTTTTTCTGGAAAACCTATATTCATGAGGTATTGCGATTCCTTAATAGCAATTCCTTAATAATCGCTATTAAGGAATCACAATTCCTTTGCTTGATGCATGTGCCCCTAAAACTACCCTTTACTGACCCATGTATCACCCTACAAACCTACTCATTCTTTCACCAACTCACTCATCCACCTCCTCACCAATCCATCTGCTCACTTATTTACTTATTCACCGACCCATAACTCACCCACTCAACAACTAACTGACTCATCGTTATACAGCAATGGAGGTTCGGAAACGGAATACTTAAGATCCCCTGACTAAAAAATAGGTGGGTGGAACGTGGGTTTGGTGGACATGGTACTCTGATACGTTTATGATAGAGCACCCTGTCAGCCAAACACTAAATTGAGCTCAAAACTGAGAATGTATATGTATGCGAGAAGGGTCACAGGCATCTTCCAGTAGCAACTTCCTCATTTGGGTCTGTCAAACCCTGTAAGCACTGAGGGCAAGAACTGCTACAACTTACCCATTCCATCTAACACATTCTGACACTAAACTCTCTTCCTCTTCATTTGCTCTCTTCAAGACGAATACAAATTACTTTCCATCCACAGCAGTGGATTCAAAGACAAAGGCCAAATGACAGACTCTGACTCCTGACAAATTGTTCCCTCACATACCCATACATATATCCACCCATCTCCTAATTACCCATTGAAATCCTCCCTCCATTCACTAAGGGGCATATGCATCAAGCTGTTTACTGGTCGCAAAGGGGCAGATTTCCAGAATCAGCCCATTTGCGACCGGTAAATAGAATTTTGGGCTGCATCAACCCTAAAGCCATTCGCAAAATTGTAATTTTTGTGATTACCAATTTTGCTAATGCAATTAGGGAATCACAATTTGCGATTCCCTTAATGCAGTGCAAGAAGCATTCCCAGCATGTGACTTTGCATTAAGAAATCGCAAATTACCATCAACCTCAAGTTGATGGTAATTTGCAATTCCTTAGAAAAATGCACAAAATAGCATGTTTCTAAGTGCCATGTGGCGCATACACATGCCCTTAGGGCATATATGTGCGCCACATGTGCACAAATACCATTTTTTGGGGGGGCATCAGGGTGGCCTTTTGGCCCCGTTGCACCCTTGAATTGCATTTGCTATTTGTGATTACCTATTTGGTAATCGCAAATTGCGAATGGGAATGAATGGGAAAGCATACCCTAATAGCGAATCGCAATTAGCAATTCGCTAATAGGGAATGCGTTAGAATCACAATTTTTTCTGGAAAACCTATATTCATGCGGTATTGCGATTCCTTAATAGCAATTCCTTAATAATCGTTATTAAGGAATCACAATTCCTTTGCTTGATGCATGTGCCCCTAAAACTTCCCTTTACTGACCCATGTATCACCCTACAAACCTACTCATTCTTTCACCAACTCACTCATCCACCTCCTCACCAATCCATCTGCTCACTTATTTACTTATTCACCGACCCATAACTCACCCACTCAACAACTAACTGACTCATCGTTATACAGCAATGGAGGTTTGGAAACGGAATACTTAAGATCCCCTGACAAAAAAATAGGTGGGTGGAACGTGGGTTTGGTGGACATGGTACTCTGATATGTTTATGATAGAGCACCCTGTCAGCCAAACACTAAATTGAGCTCAAAACTGAGAATGTATATGTATGCGAGAAGGGTCACAGGCATCTTCCAGTAGCAACTTCCTCATTTGGGTCTGTCAAACCCTGTAAGCACTGAGGGCAAGAACTGCTACAACTTACCCATTCCATCTAACACATTCTGACACTAAACTCTCTTCCTCTTCATTTGCTCTCTTCAAGACGAATACAAATTACTTTCCATCCACAGCAGTGGATTCAAAGACAAAGGCCAAATGACAGACTGTGACTCCTGACAAATTGTTCCTTATTGTTTTAATATGGAGAGTGATGTTTACTTTTCTTTCTCTAGCTAAAAATTTAGAGGATTGTGTAAAGTAAACCATGTGAACAATCTGGCTAAGTTACAGGGAGTGCGAAAGGAAAGGCTGTACGATGTCAATTTTTTCTAACACAACAGAATTAACATACCTGTAAATGCACTGTACAATTATTTCAAAATATTTCAGTGGCTTGGAAAGTGCACATCAAGTACATTTGTTTGGACTTCTGGGGTGGGACAGAGACAAAGATTTTAGTAGAATCAAAACATTTCAAGACACTAACTTGGTGGTGTGGAAATGATAAATATTTACGGAAATGGTTTATGTGTGATATGGTGTTATCAGTAAAACTGCATGTTCATGCAAATTTAGTGGCCATTTAATGGAAAATGTGATGCCTGTAAATGACAGTGCGCTACCACCACATGTTTTCGAAATATATTTGCGATAGTGTGCTCCCAAATGCACCACTGGCTACATGCCACACCCTTACAGCTCTCCTGCTGAAGGGGCATTATTATTTTTCTACCTTTGTTCTGTATGTGAGGCTTGGACTTGTCACAATTCCTATTCCTTCAGTGATGTAGTAATGAGTTACTTTGGGAGATTTTCAAAGCTACACATTCCTCTGGGTAGCATCCCTCACTCCTGGGTGGGATCCAAAGATTGTCTTACTTTTGGTACATTTTACAAGCTATGCCTTCCTGTGATTTTCACTTCCTTCATTTCTGGCTGGATCCAATCAAATGACATGCCTTGTTGGTTTTAAACTCCATAGATGCACCGTGACTTTATGTAACCTCAATCATTATCTGAAGAGCTGCTGCATATCAACCGATGTCCAAGCTGTGTTTGTAAGAATCCAATTGTTGCCTCTTGCTGTGCTGTACCTGAGGGAAGCTTCCACTTTTGCTAGTACCAACTTGGTATCTGTTCTTTGTATTAGAGAAGCTTGTACTATTTTTGCTCGTATTGTGATTTTGTTATAAGTCAGTGTACCATTAAGTATAAAACAGCCAAAAGGTTTGATGTTACTAATTCTTCTTCTGTCTTGCTTCAGATAGATAAAGAAAAAGTGTGGCAAGAGGAAATATTCAGATCAGGTAGTCCGTCCTGCAGAAAAAAGGAACAGATGGCTTGGCAGTTCGGGCTGGACTGTTCCCATGAGGCACAGGGTCAGGGCTGATTTGCATATGGCCATGTCTGAACTGGGGTGGTGTGGAGTGCAAAAAAACGATGGATTTAGGCCCAGATCTCTGTACTGGGGTGAATGTATGACATTGTTCTGCATTCTGTCCATCAATTGTTGTTTTTGCATTTGTCACCCCGAGTGGGATGGGTATGCTCAGACGTGAGTCCCATGCTCTCCACACCACTGGAGTCAAGCTATCCTGGCTGAAGACGGCTGATAGCCAGAAACCGGTCCTAGGATGCTTGATTCCGATCCAGGAAAGACATGGCTTGGCAGTTCGGGCTGGACTGTTCCCATGAGGCACAGGGTCAGGGCTAATTTGCATATGGCCATGTTTGAACTGGGGTGGTGTGGAGTGCAAAAAAACGATGGATTTAGGCCCATATCTCTGTACTGGGGTGAATGTATGACATTGTTCTGCATTCTGTCCATCAATTGTTGTTTTTGAATTTTTTCTAACACAACAGAATTTACATACCTGTAAATGCACTGTACAATTATTTCAAAATATTTCAGTGGCTTGTGTGGCAAGAGGAAATATTCAAATCAGGTAGTCCGTCCTGCAGAAAAAAGGAACAGATGTTTTTGCTGTGTTTATTCTCCAATTTGAAGGACGCTTTTCTAGAAACTGGTTACTTCCCAGCCAACTCTGTGGAAAGTCTATTTTCCTGTTGGAATCTTTCCTGGCTTGGTGAACTTTAAGTATGCTTGCACTTATTCACAAACCCAAGGGGAGGGGTATGGGCAGCCATTGAGAGATTGGGAGACATGGAGGCTAGACCCCTGGGAGTTGAGAGACTGAAAAACAAGAAAACTCTTAAGCTCCGTTTACTGAGCACTACTTCAAAGAGAATGCTATTTCAGTTCCCTCTGCTGTTATGGGATGGGAGTCCTACAAATCAATAGTAAGGGGCGACCTAACTGCTCACATAACAGAGAAAAAGAGGGGAAAACAAAAAGAGATCAGCATGCTAGAAACAAAATAAACACAACATGAGTCTAATTGGTAGGGTCTCCTCACATCTGATCAGCTGCACCGACTAGCCCTGGTGAGGCAAATGTATTGTAGCTTGGTGGAGGAGTTAGTGAGGGCAGTCAATACTAAACCATCTGACACAGTACCAGAAAACTGTTGCAGCTGAAAGAAATAACTGAAACCCTTGCTTCATCTGTGATATTCTCAAATCACCAGGCACATTTTCCTTAATCATATCATTTCTCAGGCCGAGATCACTGAAAACCTCCAGGAGCTACTATCATTACCATTTCTAGGTCCTCCAATGGATCTTACATTGAGCTGTAAAGGGACTAGAATATTTGGGGAACGAACAATTATCCTACGACGACCTTAAATAGATAATAGTTAACACTACCTAATGATCAACATAGCTTATTACTTTTACAAGCCATGAATATAGATTCCTTAAGAAAAAGAAAATCACCAAAAGAATTAGACAGTCACAATAAAGATAATTTAGCTAAAACATTTATCTAATACCTTCAAGGATTACAGTAAGGTCAGAAAAACATTTAAAGATCAGATTTAATAACAGATTGTTAATGCACAGTAAACCAGAGTACATTACAGTCTTCCTCATCTGGGGGCGATAAAACCCACTTAGCGTGAAATTATCGGTTCAGTTGATGCTCATACAATTCAAATCAATGTTGTTTGTGCAGATCTCTGCCCTCAGGGAAATCAGATCATGTCTGTTTTTTAGCACCAATTTCCACAGCAGGATTCAGGTAACCTTTCAGGTGAAAGGTTGTTTCCCTGCCCACATTTGCGAGCTGGCAACAGCACAGAATAAGGTCACTGTTCGCTTAGGGTTCAGTTTAAAACCACCTAGAACGAGTGGAATAGGGGCAAGGAAGAGAAAACGAAAGCAAAGCAAAACATGTGTGGATAAAAGGATAAAGCAACAGCATGCTAGTCAGGAAATGCAGGAAAGCCATAATAGCCAGAACCACAACTCCTCCTTAATTTGGGCAAATATACTCAAGTCAAGTCAAGTCAAGTCATAAAATTTGTATAGCGCACTACATACCCAGAGGGTTTCAAGGCGCTTAGGAAGGGGAGGAGGATTATTTGTCAAATATCCACGTTTTAAGCTGCTTTCTGAACGCTAGGTGATTCTGGGTGAGGCGAAGGTAAGCGGGGAGTGAGTTCCATGTTTTGGCAGCCAGGTATGAAAAGGATCTGCCTCCCATGGTGGTTTTGTTGATGCGAGGTACAGTGGCGAAGGCTTGGCTGGAAGAGCGAAGTTGGCGGGAGGGGGTGTAGAAGGACAGTCGAGAGTTGAGGCAATCTGGTCCGATGTCATAGAGTGATTTGTGTGCGTGGGTAAGCAGTCGGAAAGTGATCCTCTTATTGACGGGTAGCCAGTGGAGGTCTTTAAGGTGACCAGAGATGTGTTCGTTGCGTGGGATGTCCAAAATGAGCCTGGCTGAGGCGTTTTGGATTCGTTGTAGTTTCTTCTGGAGTTTAGCGGTGGTACCTGCGTAGAGGGTGTTTCCGTAGTCCAGTCGGCTCGTGACTAGAGCGTGGGTGACTGTTTTCCTTGTTTCGGAGGGGATCCAGCGAAATGTTTTTCTGAGCATGCGAAGGATGTTAAAGCAGGAAGAGGATACGGAGTTGACTTGTCTGTTCATTGAGAGTGAGGAATCTAGGATGACGCCAAGGTTCCGTGCGTGGTCTGTCGGGATGGGTGCTTTTCCGAGGGCTTCCGACCACCAGGAGTCGTCCCATGCAGAGGGGGAAGTACCTAAGATGAGGACTTCTGTTTTGTCTGAGTTCAGTTTCAGACGGCTTTGTTTCATCCATTCGGCGACTTCTTTCATTCCTTCGTGTAGGTTAGTTTTGGAGGTGCTGGGGTCCTTGGTGAGAGAAAGGATCAGTTGAGTGTCATCCGCGTAAGAGATGATGTTGAGGTTGTGTTGGCGGGCGATGGCCGCGAGGGGGCTCATGTATACGTTGAAGAGGGTGGGACTGAGTGAGGATCCTTGAGGTACTCCGCAGATGATTTCAGAGGCCTCGGACTTGAATGGTGGGAGGCGGACTCTCTGGGTTCTTCCGGTGAGGAACGAGGTGATCCATTCCAGTGCTTTTCCTTGGATTCCGATGTTTCTGAGGCGTTGTAAAAGGGTGCTGTGGCAGACTGTGTCGAAGGCTGCAGAGAGGTCGAGGAGGATGAGGGCGACTGTGTCTCCATTGTCCAGTAGAGTTCGAATGTCGTCTGTTGCTGCGATGAGGGCGGTCTCAGTGCTGTGTTATGGCTCGGAATACTCCAAATGTTCCAACCCTTAACGTATCAATTCCATCAGTCCATGGGTTTTCATTGGTTGTTCACTATGGGCTGTTATGTGGTGATTGGTAAAATATACAAATTTGGAAAATTAAGTAATCCTTTTCTCACATTTTTCCTTAAGATCATTATATTTCATTTGGTTAGTGTCTTGTAACATCCTCTGAAGTAGGAGGTACGTTTACTCATCCGTTGTCAGTCCGTTCCCAGGTGCATTTCTCTGGGATGTAACAATATTTGTTGCAACTATCAAGCGTGCTACAAGTAAGAGGTGAGTTCATTGAAGACTAGAACACAAGTGGAAACTATACTGAAAGTTCTGATAGGGCTTGGGTGACAGTTTTCATATGATTTAACGTTGGCTAAGGAAGCTTTTGAAGCCAAAATGGAAAAAAGCTGAATCACGACAATATTAATATTATTTAATATCACACATTTATGAATGTTTCAGCTTTTCAAGTTAATTAAATTAATTGCTCATGTAATACAATTCAATAATAAGCACTATTATTTTTTTCCTTCTTTCAATTGGTATATTAGTAATATTTAACTCTACACTTCGTTAACGCCAATATGCATGTTCAATTTCAGTTAAATGAGATACATTCATTGTAATGCACGTTAAAATATTGTCATTATAAACTCTCTAGTTTACTGTTTGTTTTCCATCTTTTCTCGTAAACACTGAAATGCATTTGTATAAATTATTGTATCTTAACATAGCTTTTTATTGCCATATAATCATTATTCTAACTTTCTGCATGCTTTTACAATGCTGTATCTGAATCACGACTTTGCAGATGTAATTTCTCTTAGTAGGTAAACATATCATTGTTTTGTGTCATCCATTTAATAATGATCATAAATCTATTTCTTAGGTAGGAATTGGTTAAAATGGATGCCTGATAACCATCCTGGCCTTTGTTCGGGACCACTCCACTCTGGTGCTATTCTCTGCTGACTTGGAGGCCCTAGAGAGTGAAATCTAGACAGGAAATTGGCGAGGCCATATGGCAGCTCTGGGGGAAAAAGATCTCAGGACCCATTGGCTTCCACACAGAATTTTGCAGATGTGTGTTCCACCTAGTGACTGTTCTGCTGCAATGGATATTATATGCAGCTAGCAATGACGGCTCACTTCCCCAAGACTTGTGAACCACCACCATTGTCCTGATCCATAAGGGGGGTTAACCCCCTTGAGCACTACAACTCATACCGCCAATTACCCTGCTAAACACAGAGGTTAAGATTCTGGTGAAAGTACATGCAAACAGGTTGATGCAAGTGAACAACAAACTGATAGCCTAGATGTTCCACCTGACAGAATTTACACACCTCTTCGGCGATTTGGCACAGAGACATGGGGTGGCGGAGCCAGACGTGCTGTTCTCTCTGGATGCCAGAAGGGCATTCGACTCAGTCATATGGGATTTCCTTGGGGTGGTTCTGACTAAGATGGGATTTGTCATTGAATTCCGGACATGGATGAGACTTTTGTATAAACAACAAATGGCCAGGACGCAAGTGAATGGGACACTGTCCCAGAGGTTTACCATAGGCCACAGCTGGGATGTTCGCTGTCCCCTTCCTCTTCGTGCTTGTCGTGGGACCAATGGTTTGCTGGGTTAGGGCTTACGCCCAGCTCTGAGGATTGAGATGGACCGATGGTTGGCAAGACTATGTTGGAAATAGCCCTTTTTGCAGGTTTATTCCCAAACCTTTTGCTTCTTCCTCCTATTTTCCCTGACCTGTTGCTGTTGGTTTTAGGACTCTGGGCACTTTTCACTGCAATTCAGTGCTAAAGTGCAAATGCTCTCCGTATAAATTTTGTTATGGATTGGTGTTTCCATGATTGGCATATTTGATTTACTAGTCAGTCCCTAGTACTGTGCACTGTGTGTGCCCAGGGTCTGTAAATCAAATACTGCTAGTGGGCCTGCAGCACTGATTGCGCCACCACATAAGCAGCCTGTAAATGTTACTCAGATCTGCCACTGCAGTATCTGTGTGCAGTCTAGTACTGCCATTGCGACTTGGCAATTGCACCCACTTGCCAGGCCCTAACCTTCCCTTATCTTACATTTGAGTCAGCCCTAAAGTAGGCCCAATGTACCACTGTGGGCAGGGTGCAGTGTATGTTGAAGGTAGGACATGCCCTGATGTGTGTGGTATGTCCTGACAGTGAAATACTGCTAATTTCGCTTTTCACTATTTAAAGGCTATCTGGCCCATAGGAAAGCATGGGAGTTAATTTATAACATTTTATGAATATGACTTTCCATTGGGACCAGATGAGAGAATAAAGTTTAGTATGCCTGAACTCAGAATGTTAAAATGTATCTTTTGGTGAGGGTGATTTTTACATTCTGTTTTTGAAAATACCACTTTTAGAAAGTAGGTCTTTTCTTGCTTAGCCATCCAATATGCCTCTGCTTGGATGTGTATTGACTGCCTGGCTTTGGAGTGACAGGGACTGGGGATGTGCAGTGGCTCCAGAGAGTCTGGATCAGTCAGGGCTGGGCAGAATAGACCTGGGTTGCATTCAGAGTAGTGGTTGGAGTTTTCTCTAGCACCTGAATAGGCCCAGTCTGCATTTAGAGTGGTGGGAGGAGATTTCCCCCGCACCTGAACAGGCCCTGTCTGACTTGGACAATGCTGTCTACCCCTCCTGCTGGGAAGCTGGGCCAGAGAGGACCAAACTGGTTTGGACTAAGCACAGACACTCTCTGCCTGAGAGGGCAAAGGAATTTAGAGTATTAACATTGGGTCCCAGAACTTTAGAACTCTTTTGGATCAAGAAGACTGCCAAGAAGAAGAGCTTGAGAAGCTGTAAGGGCTTACTTCCACATTGCTAAGTGCTTTGCTGTGCTGCTCTGCAGTGGCTGCTTCTGTCTTGGGCAGTGAAAGGACTGGATTGATCTTTCAGCAACTTCTTTATTGAGTTTCTCCAAGTGCTTAAGGTAGGGCTTGCCCACTGTTCAGGGAGTCTCAGGAATAGCAAAGAATTCCTGTGGTTCGAGGGCACCGCTCATAAGTTACACAATGCACTGTCCTCCTCCCGCAATGCAGCCCTGGACCACCGACGCAGTGCCATCAACACCAGGTTATCAGCCGACAACAACGCTTCGGCAACGACGCCGCTGCTGATTGCACCATGACCTGCCAGCACCACAACGAGCACTACATCACTTCGCACCGCAGCCCTGGTCTCACTGACACCGCTGGACAACCGTCACTGAGCAGCTGCCTGCACTCTAATCTGAGGGCACTGCATGCCACACTGCTGCACTTCATACCACATCCCCGATGCCTGCTGACACCGTTGCTCCCAACTTCAACTGCAAGTAGTTCGATCTGCAACGTGTGTGACTTCAAGGGCCAGACGACTCCTGCACTGACTTCCAGAAATGACACCTTCGGGCTCATCGAGAGGTTGCCAACGCCCTACATTTCTGAAGGTACTGTATTGCAGGTCCTCCCGACTCTGAAGCTGCCTGTGATGCCGCAGTCAGCCAGAACTGTTTGGATTTGTTGTTCACGGCGCCATGATAGCCCAAGAATGAGCTTTCGACTTCAAGGAACTGTATTTCAAGTCTATTTTGATTATTGCAGATTTCTGAAAACGGTATGGTGCATATTTATCATTTTTGGTCTTGTTTTGGATATATAAAAATATTGGATATTTTTCTAAACTCTTGTGGTGTCCTTGTGTAGTGTCTCCACTGTATTACTGTTGTTTATGTGAAAATGCTTCAATCACTGCCTCTAAGATAAGCCTGACTGCTTATGCCAAGCTCCCAAGGGGGTGAGCAAGGGTTATTTTAGGAGTGTAACTCCCCTATCCTGACTAGAAGGAAGAGTCCCTACTTGGACAAAGAGGCAAACCCTTGCCAACTAGAGACTCCCAATTCTAACACATTATTTCTCTATATGCCTACTATATCTTTTTGTACTTAGCTGGCCCCCAATGGATAGTCCTCAGGGTTCTCAAAATGCTCAATATGTTTGACACACAGCCAGGAATATTTATAAACTAGCAGAAAACGGTCATGTTTCCACTGACACCTTGGTGTCTTCCAGAGAACTGGGCTCGCCCACTGCAGTGGGCCCCGGAGGGTTTTTGATATCTGGGTATCTGAATCACGTGTGATCCTTTGACCTTCCAGGACCATAACCTATGCCAGGTGCTGGAGTAGTTTGGAGAAGATGTAGGGCGCTGGGGGAATATCCCCTTGTCCCTCCTGCGTAGAGCTACCCTGTACAAGATGATCACACTTTCTAAATTCGTCTACCTGCTCTAAAACACATTGTATAAAATCCCAGAGGATTTCTTTAACTAAACAGATGAGATCACACGCACCCTGTTGTGGGATGGTGAGACCCCTCGCATTGTGCTGATGACCCTAACTAAAAGCCCAAATGACGAGGAGATTGGCCTACCAGATATTCAGTTTTATTTCTGGGCCACACAGTGTCCAATGACTGGGCATTTGCCCCGCAGAAAGAGCCCTCTTTAAACATGGACCGGGGGACATCTATGGCACCTGTATGACAAATGCAGACCCCTGGTATGCCCCCTGAAAGAACTAGTGATTACAATTTGGAAAACGGCGACAAGGAAATAGGGTTGTGTGGGAAACTCACATGGGAGACTTCCTTGTGGGACTCGGCCACTCTGGAGGTCCTGCAGGGACTGGATTGGGGACATCAGTGGCACTTGATTGCAATCTCTAAACTATGAGATATATAGGGCCTGGAGGGCCTGGAGGGCCTGCTCCCCTTCTCCGAGTTGCAAGTACAATACGAGCTGACCACATCTCAATGCTATCCTTACATACAGGTTAGACACACACTCAGGGACCTCCGAGGCAAACTACATGATGTCCCTGACGAGCCACCACAAAAATACCAACTTTTGCTATCCCCGCTCTGTAGCCATGCAATATCCCTAGTATATAGAATGTTGATAGCCAACTGCAAATTCTCTTGTGATGGACTGCAGAGACAATGGGAGGAAGACCTGGGTGTGCTGACAGATGAGGACTGGGGAAAGGCCTGCCAATATCCCCAGGGGGTGGCTATTAAAGCTGGGTATCAGTTGTCACAATTCAAAATCTTTCACCGCACATACATTACTAGTACCTGACTTCTCCGGATGGGCAGGGTAGACTCTGACGGATGCCTGCGGAGATGCGGCCAATGTGGACCCTGGCTCATAGACTGCAGGATTGGAACCGTTCTGCAAGTGGGTAGAGAACTGCCTCTCGGAGGTGGTGAAGAAACTAGTGGAGCTAACTAGATGCTTGGCTACCCTGGAGAGCTGGGGAGGCCAAACACTGGCAAGGTACATGGTACCCTTCTGTAATAGTGCACTGATCATAGAATGACAAGACATTGCTTGGGCTTGGGGCAGAGGAAACATACCTTTTATGTCTCAATGGGAGATAGGTTTGGACTGGGGCATGCAGGTGGAGCACATGGTCTATGAGGGAAGAGCATGCCCCAGGGAATTTGATAAACTATCGGGTACCTGCCAAGAATACAGGAGACTTGGTGGCTGACCCACGGCAAACGGAATTGCCAGATAGAGCTCACAGCCTAAACTATACTGAACTAGGGATGCTGTATGATGTCACTGTCAGATGTTTTTCGATATTGTTATGGGAAATTATAAAAAACGATTTGTAAAAAACTAGATGCTTGCATTTAAAATATATCTTATTAACGCTTTATTAGCCAGCATACGTTTTGTCAAACACTAAAAGCAGTTCAAATCTTTGAAGAGTTTGTGAAAATCTACAGACGTATGCAAGAAAATGGAAAGTTTGTGTTCAAAACCTGAGACATCTGTGGATTTAGATGAAACATATATCAATGTTTCTCATCTGAATTCCAAATACACTAGAACATATTAAATTAAGTGGTGCTAATGCAATGCATTTATTTGCAACATTCCTAGGTCTTATGAAACCAAATTATGTGAAATAGGCAATTCATTGTCGCCCTCTCACAAATCTCTTTTCAGCCCCCTGTGTGCCCTTCCTGCCAATCGCTAAGTTCCTCTCACAACAAACATTAAATAAACCAATACGTTTCGCCTCAAAATTTGGGGTAAACACCTGCTGGCATTGCCACATTGTTTCCCCCCTCAAATGTCCACCATGCATGGGTGCACAAACACAAGTTATCCATCTAGTTATGCATCTTCCAAAATTATATAACAAAATCCATTCCAGGATTAATGCTGTGCATTTGCATGCATGTATGGTGACCATTTATGAATGGTTTGGTTTTAACAATGCTCCAACCATCCAACTATTAATCTATCAATTCATCCATACTTCCAATCATCCATACTTTCCTCATTCCATCCATCCATTCACCTTACCATCCAAGCTTCCTTCTGTGTGTATACAGAGCTTTTCACTGATCTGCCCCTACCTCCTTTTACTCTGCCACCCATCCCTCATTTCCCCCATTCATCATTTCTCTCTTCTATTAGTCACATATTCATTAAACCATCCTTTCACCCTTTTCAGTCCATCCTTCCATCTGATCATCCATCCACCCACAGAGCATTTCACCTTCAGGTGTCCATCGATCCTTTCGCAAAATGCCCTCTCATAAACCCCATATGGAGTGGATGGGATCAGTCTTTTAAAGAAAGCACTTACCGATTGGATTCCTTAATTTTGGATGTGGCACACCATATGAGAAGGACTGTGATGAGGAATGATAATATCTAGGTAATTAAACATTCCAAGAACAACATAACATTTTCGAACTGCTAGGTTATTGTATTATATTGTAATTGCATTTATATGTGCTTACTACCCCTGACGAGGCGTCAAAGCACTTTTTCGACGAGTAGCACGCTCCTGAGCACCCATTAAAGGATTAGTGGTGAATTAGTATAGTGAAAATAACAAAGTAATTTGAGTGATTGGTATGTTAGTCAGTTATTTGGATTGAGAAGGATAGTGGAGGGATAGAACCGGGGAAAAAAAGGTTTGCATTTAGATAGCGCTTGCTACTCTTGATGGGGTGTTGAAGTGCTTTTTAGACACCCAAAAGTGCTACACTCAGACTAGGCAACTGCCTTGTAACAAAGAGGTTTCCATGGAATATGACCACAGCAAGACTGTTAAATGCATTAACTTTGTTTCTGAATAAAGTAGGAAACGGAAGCCTAAGAATCTAAGAGAAAAAGAGACGATGAGGGATGTTGCATTTGATGAGGAACAGGTTGGCACTCAGGTATACTAAACGGCAAGTTCTATTTTTGGCCATGAGATGTGAATGATACATAGATGTATTTTATTACTTTCCATACAGCACAAAAGCGCATGATATCCTAAATGCCTCATATTAGTAATTATGTATTTACTTGTTCTTTAATAATTCCAGTAATTTTGTTACTGAACACTTTGCATCCGTGAAGCTGCCAAAGTCTGGTGAGTAATATACCAATCACCAGATCCTGTTACACGTCTTTTAAAAAAAATATTTCTCCTTACAACATGTGTTTACAATTAGTGCTGCTAAGGGTTTACCAGTCCTCACGCTACCTCAACAAATTTCAAAAAGTCTGTGGTCATGTGCCAACAAAAAAGATATCTGCATTTCATTAGAAAACTAGAGCATTTGCAACATTAGTCCTAAAAAAACCTCCAGTCTAATGAGAACTCCGGTCTGCTACCCTCCCGCTTTAAGAATGGTTGGCTCATGTGTGTCTCCTTGCCTCTTTGCATGGTGAGATGTAGGCGGCCCAGCTACTTTCAAGGGAACAAGCACATTTAATTTGGAATTTATAGTGCAAATGCTGCAAACTGTAAACATTCAGGGATGACTTGTTCAGGCCATGCCAAATCTTTGTAAACACATTTAACAAAGTGTAGTATCCTGGGTTGTGATGATTTATGCTGTGCCAGTGGAACCCTGCCTGAGTGATGTAAGATGGAATGTTGGGAGTGGGAACTCACAGTTGGAGAAGGGCTGAGTGCCTAGCTAGGTGCTCCTGGTGGGGCTTATATCTACTGTACTACTAAACTATAACCAACTTGAATAAATCTACCTGAAATACCACTATCAGTCTGGACCAAGTTACTACACAAAGCAAAGGGCATTGTTTTACTAAACTCCAGAAGCTACAGCTGTGCAGTAAACCTATTTCATCAAGAGTTTAATGGGTCTTAGTAATATTAACTTTTCACTGCAGTAATTATGAAGCAGTGGCCGGCAGTAGCCATCCGAAAAATAAATTGCTTTTGAGTTTGCATAAGAGTCATTTGTCCAACATGTGGACCACTTAATCCTATAACACTGATATACACTGGCGTCAGTTGTCCTAAAAATTAAGTGCTAACTAATATGCATAATTTTCAGAACACTAGGGAGTCAGTTCTGAAGTAAGTTAAAAAGTCAACACCCTTCATTCAGAGTCACAACCTCAGATCAAGTAAAGCAAATCTAATTACTCAAACTATATTGAAGGCCAAAACAACAAAAATCCAATCAATAGAATTGGAGATATGCAATTTTAAAGATTTAGGTTAAAATAGAACCAAATAGCCTAAAGCGCTACTCGTGGCTTCTGGTCGTGTAAGACCAGGAGAAAAGTCACAATTTGAAGCCAGAAACAGGGACTTGGTTAGTCCTGCTGAAAAGTTACCTTCCTAGTCCAGCACTAAGAGTCTCTTTTTTAGGTCTCGCCTATGCAGCGCGCATGCGCTGGTTAGGAAAGAGACCTTTAGCCATTGATTCGCCTTTTGAGACAAAAACGTGCACGCGTTGCATTGCCTTCAATTACAGAGCTTGCATGTTTGGCGGTTCCCTTGCGGGAGCGAGCAGGAACTATCTGTTAATAATTACAAACAGATGTTTCCTGCTCGCTCCCGCAAGGGAAACCGGCGCCGGCCCCCTCCTCTCTCCCTGCTGCCGCGCGAGGTACGCGGGTTTGTGTTTTTTTTACAGTTACAAGCCGTCACGGCTCATTAAGTGCTTTCGCGCGCGCACACACAACTCCCTCCGCCTCTCCAGTGCTGCGTGTGACTTCTGCTGATGTGCGAATGGTATGTAAATAAATCTGTGATTGGGGCTCTTAGGGAAATCTCTGAAGGATACTTACAGAATCATATCGAGACCTTTTTAATATGAACATCAAGCACATTTTTAGCAACTCCTAAATCAGTTGCGCAATTTCCCCTGTAAATAATACATTTTATTAAACTTGCAGCCTGGAAGGTTCTCGCCCCTGTGTTGTGCACTTGGAGTTCCAGTGAGCCCTGCCTCGGAGCTGTCAGCCGCTCGCGTGCACTGGCCTGAGGTACCAGCACTTCCCCTGCACGTAACCCCGCCAGTTAGCACTTGACCCGTGTCAATATTTCCTCCAGTCGCCATCACAGCTACTTAGGAGTCCTTATGATATCCCAAATCGCTTCAATAACGTTTTTTAGGCAGCCAGAAGCTTTCGAAACTGGCAAAAGTACTGCATGGTATTGTAAAACCAACAGGGTGGAGTAGTAACACATTCAGAATTATTACACACTCAGTCACATATGCAGGCTCCCGAGGGTGTGGTAGCATAATCCAAGTGATCCTTGTCACCTGTTGCACCTTTAACCATTCCTTATATTATGATCAATAACACATTACATACTGAGACTGGGGTGGCAATAGGTCTTGTTTTTTCTTTGGGTTGTGCCTCTCAGTTTGCCCCAATTAGGCTGTGCTGTAACCCCAAGCCACAATCTATTCAGAGCTCTTACTTATATATGTGTCAACATTTTCTCAACTTCTACCATGTGCACAGCTCACAGGCAGCATCCACCCCCCTCGTCACTCGCTAGTCATTTATTTGTCTTTTGGCCAATATTTTTTTTTGTCTGGGCTGCTCCTGGACAAACTGTGTATTAATGTATTGCTCTACCAATCTATCTAGAATTATTTCATTAGCTCTGTTCAACGTCATTGATGTTTTTTTACTGTTAGTGAGTTGGGCTGGGTTTGGGTTTTGTGTTCGTCTGGGCTGTTCTGGTATCTGTTTCTTTATTCATTCTCCCCCTTCCCCCACCCTCCTCCTGTAGTCTTTCCTGGCATGAGTAACAGGCTACAGCACTGTTAATCCTTTGTCCTTGTGATTTCAAATGTGAGCGGTGGAAACCAGTTCCAGCCGGTTTCCTTTACGAGCGTAAAGTGCTGCTGCACTTGTGAAAGCAAGCTGGCAATTATGTTAATTAACACGGTTGTGGTTATGGGCGGTGCAAGCACTGACCTGTAGTGCAAGCACAAGTGACACTGCAAGATGCCAATGCTGCTGTTAAAAGGTGCTGTGGTTTGGAAACCTGAAACATTTATTCTTAACATACCAGCTGAGATTTGCTGAATCATCTGTTTTGCAGCTACAGCAGCGTTGTGAACTACACCCCAATAGTTGCTACGTTTTCGTATTGCTATGCATGACCTTTCTATTGTTTCAGTTTTCCTATGAGTGACATCTACTCTCAAATGTGTGACACTTCTAGTGACACTTTCTAACAAGTAAATTTAAGCAATAAACAGTATTAAGGTGCCTGAGTTTTCTGTAACTGCATTCAGAAATTCGACACGGTAAAGAGCATTCACCTGAAACAACCTAGACCTCAGGGTTTTGACAATGCTTGTTGGCAGTATCAGATCCACGGTATTGACATAGATTCCTTGTGATTCATTAGAATAAAAAAATGGGAATATTGAATAATACTGGGTCTGGTGAGGGGGTAGTGACCGTTGAAGAGTCTTAAACTCTCTTGTTCCCTTCCTCACATCCCTTTCATCTGCATTGTCTCCTTCTTTACCAAGCATTGGCATAGCCAATAGGTCTCGCCTCTCGCCTTTGGGACCTTATAAGTGTTTAGCCATGCAACAGTTGATGTTGTTGCACTAAGGATATTGTGCTGCATAACTAAATACACATAAGGTCCCAAAAGCGAGACCTATTGGCTATGCCAATGCTTGTTCTTGCAGTAATTGGAGTGGAAATATTCAATTTTACCCCTCCGCTATCAAACACTTTCCCAACTGTCGCACTCACTGGAGTGGGAATAGTGATTCTTACCCCTCTGCTATCCTACACTTTCCCTACTGTTGCATTCACTGGAGTGGGAATAGTAATTTAACCTCTCCCCATCTAACATTTTCCCTACTGTTGCACTCACTGGAGTGGGAATACTAATTTTACCCCTCCGCTACCCAAAACTTTCCCTATTATGTAAGCACAAGCGTAGAGTGATGTTTCTTATCCTTGCAATATGTTATACTTTTCTTGATAGTAACATAAAATGGTTAGCTTCTGCTAAAAAGAGGGTCTGTTAGAATAAAAATGTCTCAGTTGTGTTGTTTATATATTGTTCTGCCTAAAGTTAGCATTTGTTGCACCATTTTATGTTTGGCCTCCATTTGGAGCCATGATCGAAACTAGTCTCTCTCTGTCTCTGCGAGAAACAGCTTTGGTAATTCTCGCTTTATTCAAGGTTGGGCCTCGCTGTGCAAATGAATCTGACTTCTCCTTTGGTGCACCATTCCTCAGGCGAGGGCACAGATTGTACCTGGTAACAGGGGTTAACAAACAGCCGCTCCTTAATGGCTCAAATTTCAGGGGGACCACTGCCTTTAGTGCATCATCATTCTCTGCATCCGTTTGGGTCCACGTTAATTTTGCATCGCTGAAGGGGATGAACTGATACATTTTCTCAAACTCAGTATCCCCAACTCCATCAGCGACCCATTGGCCATAGGGCAAAGGTAGAGGCACTTGTTTACAATGAGTACCCTAGATCAAGTTCTTTCGGCCAACGACCTTGACTGCAGTTCTTGTGACTAGAAGGACCTGGTCCCTTCCACTGTGGCTCCAAACTCTTTTTCTCCTGAACACTTTGCACCAGAAACCAATCAAAGCTGAATGTTGTGTCCATGTCCCTCTGGTATATCGGGTGGAGCCTCCCAGACCTGTTGGTGAATAGAACGCAAATTTTCAGTTAACTGGCACAGGTAGTCTGTCAACAATGGATACTCAATATCGGAGAATCTGTGAGGGCATGGGACACCCCAAACATTTGCTGGGCATCCAAACCTGACCTCTTAGGGTGTGAATCCTGTTGTAGAATGTGCTGTGTTCTTGTCGACAAAAGAGCTAATGGTAAAGCATATGGCCACGGTAGCCCTGTTGTCTCCTGAATCTTTGCTAACTTTAGTTTGAGAGTACCATTGTACTTCTCAACCAAATCTGCTGACTGTGGGTGGTTTGCAGCATGAAACTTGTGTTTTATGTGCAAACCATCTCAAATTAACTGTATGACCTAGGCATTAAAGTGACTTCCATTATCACTCCAGATCAAATGGGGCAAGCCGAAACAAAGGAAGAACTCCTTCAGGTGTACCTTCGCAGTTGCAATGACTGTATTGTCTCTAGTGGGATAAGCCTGAACCCATTTACTGAATGCACAGACAACCAACCACCAACACGTACTTCAGGTTATTGACCCTGTCCAGTTCAATGTAATCTAATTGAAGGACCTCAAAAGGGAAAGTGGGTGGTGCAAAATTTCAGGTTGTGTTGGGGACCTTTTCCAGGATTGTGCATCATGCACACTTCACTTCTGCCATACAGTGTCTAACAACTTGCAAATACCCTTAGCACGGATATGGGCTGGACCATGGGCCACTGCGACTACAGGACGAACATATGCATCTGGCAACATCCATCTTTGCTTCCCTGACTTGTCAATCCAACATCCCTCATTGTTCAATTGCGCTGTACTTTCTTACCACAGTGCTAATTTCTCCACTGTGGCCTCACTCTGAAGTTCCTTCACATTCTCAAGTGTGTACTCAAACATGGTGACCTCGGGCATCCACCTAGCGGGACCTGCTACGAACATTTTTTTCATCCTAGTCTTGGCTGTTTCCCTGACTGTCTGGCCTGCAAAAGCATTCCCTTACCCACGTTGTCAGTAACTTTCCTATGGGCGCTGCACTTCACTATTGCCAATTTCTTATGGAGTGTCAAAGCGGACAAAAGCCTATATATAAGATGAATGTGCTGAATCTTTGTCCCATGGGAAGTAAGGAACCCTCTCTCTGCCCAGAGTCACCCACAATTATGGGCGACTCCAAAGGCGTACTGGCTGTCAGTATAAATATTAACAACCAGTCGCTCACTCAACTTGCAGGCTCGTATTAGGGCAATGAGCTCTGCAGCCTGTACCGACTGATAGGGAACTCGTTATGTCACAACTACTGTATGCAACATAGTAATAGCTTATGCAGCAGTTGTGGTGCCATCTAATAATTTAAAACAAGAGCCATCGACATAAAGTTCCCCTTGAGGGTCACATCAGGGAACATCAGTCAAGTCTACCCGTCCTTTAGTCTCTTTTTCTGTCCGGAAGATACAATCATGTATATCAATGTCCTTATTCTCAGAAGGGAGGGGTAGTAACGTGGCTGGATTCAGAGTGGCACATCGTTTGATCGTAATATGTTTGGGGAACAGGGTTAACTTGTAACCTGTCAGATGTGCACTACTGAGGTGATGAGTCTTTGTCTTATCACCTTCCATGCTCATGATGAGCTGAGCTCGTCATGAGGCACGGTGCTCCGGTGCTCATGACAAGCTCAGCTCGTCATGAGCCGTGGAACGCTCACACGCGGGAATAATTCCCCCGCTGTGCTGAGCGTTCCACGGGAACGGGTGCAGCTGTGACGAGCTCAGCTCGTCATGAGCACCGGAGCGCCGTGCCTCATGACAAGCTGAGCTCTTCATGAGCATGGGGGCTCTGTGCGCCCCCCCCCCCCCCGCCCCCCAGCACAGCTGGGGAATTACTCCCCGCAGTGAAGGGGTTATTCAGATGTGTATCCACAGCATGGGGTACCATGACTGTGAGGTCAGTATCAAGTATGAGTCCAGCTCATTGCCTTATCGAAACAGCAACAGCCGCGACCGCTCTTAGACAGCTTGAGAGGGCTTGTGCAACAGGGTCAAGCACAGCAGAGAAATAAGCACACTGCTGTTGCTTATTTTAAATTTTTTGTGTTAAAACAGAAAGCTTACAACCAGCCACCTCATAGACATATAATACCAATTGCTTGCTAAAGTGAAGCCTGCCAAGCACTTGAGCCGAACAATGCGCAGTTTTCTATTTCTCAAAAGACTGCTGACATTAAGGAGACCAAGGAAGGGGTTCATGCACAGCTTTAGTAGTCAAAGCAAGCAGAGGTTTGGTTAGTAGGGAATACTTTGGAATCCACTGGCGACAGTAGGAAGTAATGCCAATAAACGCGTGCACATCTTTCTGAGTTTGCAGGACAGGCATTTTAACAATGGTACTGATGCGTTCAGGGGTCAATCTCTTACTCCTTTGACAGTAGGTGACCTCCTGTCGACAATACTGAAATTTAGAAAGGGACACTTTATGGCCATGTTGAGCTAATTGTAACAACAATTTAACTGTACTGTCTCTGCAACCTTGTTTTGTATCCGAGGCGATGAGCAAGTCATTAACATACTTAAGCAATACATTACCTGTAAGGAGCGACAAGGAATCAAGCTGACCTTTCATTGCCTGGCTATAGATACTTGGATTCTCTGTATAACCTTGAGTGGAGCGACAGAATCTAAAGCTTCTACCAGCTAGGGTGAACCCAAACAGATACCTGCTGTCAAGATGAATGGGAATACTGATGAACACATTTCAAATCAATGACATAAAAAATTGTGAGCAGAAGAAGGAATCATTGTCAAAAGAGTGGTGATTTCAAGAACCACCGGAAACTGGAGAATCACTATTTTATTAACTTCCCGCAAGTCAATCACAAAGCGATAAACATCTGCATGATCATCAGAGGAACCCGAAGGTGTCCTATTGAGAATGGGAAGAATAGGGCTATAACAGACATTAGCAGTCATCTCCTCAACAACTCCTTTCTCATCCAAGTCCTGTACAATGTGCAATAAAACTTGCTCACCTACCTGTGGTATTTTATACTGAGGGATGCAAGGTAGAATGGCATTGTCTTTAACTCTGATTGAAACTGGTGGTATCTGTAACAGTCCCACATCTGTGTCACCTGTCACCCAAAGGGTGGGAGGTACAACTTTAAAACTTTAAACTACGCAGTAAGAGGCGCATCTTTAGACAGGCACTGTGTAGCGCGCATGACAACCAGACCTATTGTCATGTAAACATCCGCAGCGGAGCAGTAAATTGAGGCATGCAATTTCTTCAACAAGTCCAAACCCATCAAATTTCTCCACAATTAGTCATCAAAAAGAATGGCGAATCCACAGTGAAAGGACCAATAGTCAATGCAAAGGGTTTAAAATGGGGCTCACAACTGGTACACCACAAATACCTACATAAACATTATTATGGCCAGTCAGAGCCCCAGGGACAAATGAACGAGAAATAGAACTGTTCGCTGCATCTGTAACCACCAAAAACTCCTTAGCCAAACCATGCGTATCCGCACTAACATACGGACCGCGTTCATCTACAGGTATCAGAACTGGTCCCTCACTTTGTCATTGGCTGTCCTAGCTGTAAGACATTCCTGTCACCTCATCCGTGTCATAATCATCATGGTAATACTGTCCTCCCCAAGGGTCATCAAAGTCATTTTGATCAGAACCACCCTGTGAGGCCACAGCATTCTGAGTAGGCCTGGGCAGTAAATTCCGTTCCGTTCACGGAATTTGCAGAACTTGGGTAATTTTGCGTTCCGCGGAGAACGCGAAATTGCCCAAAATTCTACGTTCCGCAGCTTCGTGAAATTTTTTGCTTGTTCGCGTTCCCAAAATGCGTGTTTGTGAGATATATACCCCCGAGCACCCAAACAGCAATTGCGAACAGGAAAAAAGCATCACGAACAAGCAATTCCGCATGTTCGTGAACTTTCTGCATGTTCGCATGGATTTGTTACCGTTTTGCGGAGATTTGCGTAACGCGATTACGCAAATTCCACCCACCCCTAATTCTGAGCACAAGCTCCACAACCCCCCCCACGCGAACCTCGTGGTCTCAGGACCGCCACCTTCCGCAAAAGCATAGGACACTCGCTACGCCAGTGTCCCTCCTCTTTACAATACACACACTGATTCGGCCCTATGGATGTAGTATTCCTGCTAGAATGTGGAAGCTGTTGGGCCGAACCACCACCACGTCCTCTACCATTCCCCCCAGAAGCCTACTGCAACCATACCTTCATCTCTAAATCCTTGTGCTTCTTCTCCGTCCTCTCCAAATCCTCATTTTCCCTGTGTTCATAATATTGTGCCATATTCAAAATAGCAGAAGGGGAAGATGTGGACCAGGTGCCCTCGGAAGCCTGTAATCGGGTCACAATCTCAGGAAGCAAATTGGAAACAAATGTATTAACAAACATTGGAACACCACCCTCGATTGACAAATCCTGTCCACTATAGTCTAGAAACACACTTTTAAACCGAGAGAAAAAATCAGACACGCTCTCATCTTTCTTTTGACGGCAAGCTGATAACTTTTCTCAATCAACTCTTTTCTGAGGGATAAGAGAATGCATATACGTAATGCTTCGGCCGGGCAACACAAGTATTTCTTGTCTAGGCGTATCACCTGGCTTCCGTTCCTGGTCCCATACTTTCATTTGAACCCAGGTACCACCCAACTCTGCAGCATGATCCTGTGTGTGTGTAACTCCAAATATTAACTGGAACTAGTAAGCCACAGAACATTTCAATATCAGCAAGTGTCATCACTGTAGAAGAGGCGGCTTCAGTCAATTCTTTATAATAAGCCGTTGGATTCTTTCTAGGATCAGGTAACTGAGTCTTAAGAGATAAGACTTCACTCCTTTTCCATTGAGCATACACCCATTGTTCTTGGAAATGGGCCGCTGCCACTGGTCTAGTAACAACATTGTGCTGATCCTTTAGCTCTGGTATTTCAGGATGATAGATAAGATGAACCTCCAGCATTGGAAACTAAGATACCCGGGTGGGGCTCTTCTCGAGCAGTCTACCCTGATAAGCAACCAGCATGGTAACATTACCAAAAACTTGACCAGGCGCCATATCAGTAACATATACATGATCCTTAATCTCATATAGAATCTGCAGTGCTGTATCATTGAAACACTGCTCCCAAAGACTGATCAAAGTAGCAGACATATTCTTAAGGGCATACTGTTGTGCAAAAGGCTCATAATCTTTCATCACACTCCACACATCTTTGACACAATAAATGGGGTTTCAGGTCCACAGTGCAGTCTGATTAGCCACTATCTTTTTCTCTGCATCTCCCATCTCCATTCGCGCGTACGGACCCATTCGCTCCTTGAACTTTGTCCAGTCTCTATCCTTAAATCCAAGTCCTGGTGTCCCACTACTCTGTGATGTCGGGGAATGGAAGAACACAGTAGGAGTGATAATAGAGGTAGTAGGCACTAACGTCACTGCCAGCTGTGTCGCAGGTGTAAGAGCTGGTGAAAGAGACGCTGAAGCAACAGGAGTACTAACAGTCATAGTTGCCACTGACAGCAAGGACAAAGAAAGGACAGGACGTGCCGTTGCCAAGGCAGACCGATCAGCAGTAAATGAAGCAGAGACAGCAGAGACAGAAGAACCGGGTACCTGGGGCTGTGAGGGTAGAGCAGGATATTTCCTCTGTGGGGCATATGGGGCTGGGGGTCGAGTATCTAACAATTGTTCCACAACATATCATTTTCTTCTTAGGCCACATACGATTTATCAATATTCAATCGAAACCGCCTATCTTCACGTTCAATTACTATCTCTTGTTTCTCTCGATCATCTGCTACGGCTTTCTGAGTCAGTGTTGCCATTCTCCCCTTCAAGGCCTCTTTCTCTGCTTTCATTCTCCTCTGTTCAGCCTCATTTTACCACATTCGAAGAGAATCAAACATAGACTGTCTACTTCTTTTTGCAACCAACTTTTCCTGTACAAACCACATTGTTTTTCCATCAAAAGTGCCCGTCAACAGCCACTGCAACTCAGCATTGTCCCTTGTATATTTGTGCCATAGTGTATAAAACATAAGAGGGCCAAGGCCATGCTTCACATACATTTCAAAATTGGGAGTGCCTCCGGGAGGTGCTGGCTGACTTTGTTCCAATCGAGCATCTGCAGAGCAACAACGACAACAAGAAACTAATAACCGCCTAAACCTGGATATTTTCAACAGTGAGCCAAATTCGTTATGTTGCCCGGCAAAGTGTTCGGAAACATTTTGTATCTAAATCGGTCCTCAGATCGAGCCAATTACAAACCAAAATGGTACCATATGCACAAACAACCAAAACAAACTCACCTGGTGCACACAGATCAAACAAATGTATTCTCCACTACGACTCTTCACACCAAATGGTCAGATCCAAGGGTTTCGTCGTTCAGGACCCCATTCAGACTGGAAATTTCCAGATCGAGGCAGCTACACAAAGGAGGTACACAAAGATGAGTTTCGATCCTGAGACTGGGCACACACTATCTCTATGCCAAGGTTGTTCTGCCTGCGCCCATCGCTGGACTAGTGGGAGCAGGCCTCTATCTAGTGGGAAAGGTATGCACTAATAAGAGTCGGGTATTTAGTAGTACAGCGAGACCCAACATTGAATAAAACAAGAATTACTAAAGCTGCTTCTTGCAGAGACAGAGAGAGATTAGTTTTGATCATGACTCAAAATGGCGACCAAACATAAAATGGTGCCACAAATGCTAACTTTAGACAGAGCAATATATAAACAACACAGCAAAGACATTTTTATTCTAATACACCAATGTTATCCCATGGGAGGGGTCAGCCGTGCAGTAGTGAAAAACAAATTTAAGAGTTTTTGTCTCCCAGGACATGTAAAACTTAAAAGTATATGTCCCGTTCTTTAAAATAAACTGCACCCTACCTCTGGGCTGTCGAGGACCTACCCAATGGGTGACTTACATGTATTTTTTGTTTAACAAGAAAATGAAAAGCGGACGGAGAGCTATTACTTCAGTTATGTACCCTGCTGCCAATTAGTCATGCACTTTAAATGCTGAAACACTTTGGGGAACACATGAAAGACATCTTAAGAAAGTATTTCCAACTATATGCAACTGATTCTGTTTAGTGTACCCCCAAATCTCACTCCCGTAGATTACCTTAGAAATACATTTGGCATAATAAACCTGCAATAGTGCCTCAATGGGTGTTCTGCCCAACCTAGAAGCAAAATTAAAAAATGCTGCGCTGGCCCATAAAAGTTCAGATTTTTTCCATCCATCAAGGGCACCGGCTCTGGAGAGAGTCAAACAATATACCAAAGAATGAAAATACCCTATTCTTAGTTAATGAATGAGTTCCCAGAGTAAAAGCTTTTGTTTTACTTGAATGGAGGCCTATGACCATCACATAGGATTTACTAACGTTAACCAATAAATCTAGGTCTCCCATGAATGCAGCAAAAAAGTCTAGCAGTGCCTGCAGCTCCCATGCAGATTTGCCCATTAAAACTGCATCGTCAGCATAAAGCAATAAAGGAAGTGAGCGAGACCCAAATACAAATACCCAAGAAGGGTCCCTGAGTAACTAAATAAATTTGGAGATCGAGACCCCACCAGTGAACAATCTGCATGTGTGTCTACCAGGGCCTGCTCCAGCTTGCCTACTTATAAGGTAAACAAGAAGGAGGCCTAGATGCATCCCTGTCTCATCCCTTTTCCAATGTAAAACAATGGGAGCATTTCAGATCTTTAGAGTAAATCACTGACGCCACAGTATTAGCATGGAGGTCCCTTAAAAAACAAACAATGCCCTGTTCCACCCCTATCGATAATCTGCCTCAATTTGTCTCTGTTAACCCAATCAAAGGCCAAGTTAAGGTTCATAACGGCTAAATGGATTGAACCTAGGTGGGCAACAGACAGATATAGATTGAGACATTGGTCAACTGGCGACCTACCTGACTGAAAACCATACTGCATGTCTGATAGGATATAATGTTCCTCCACCACAACACTAGTCTGTCTAGAAAGGCCCCTTCCACCACCTTAATCACTGAATCCATCAGTGAGATAGGCCTATAGCATTTGGGGTTGTCCCTGGTACCCATTTTAAAGTCTGGGACAATGATAGAGGTAGCCCATGACTGTGGCCGGTCAACTGCCGCATTGAAAGTTTTGGTCAATACTGGTGTGAGAATAGAAATGTTCATGTTTGTGCATTGCCCTATGCAAGTTAGCTTTCACTGCACCATTTTCTTCATAGGAGCCATTTTAAGATGTTTGAAACTGATCTTGTTCAAATTCCGAGAAATGCTCCCCTTAGAGTTTTGTTTTCTTCATTTCTGTTCTGTTCCAGTAATGAATACATTGTTTCCATTACCACATACCTTTCTCCCTAGATAGAGGCCATCTCCCACTTGTCTAGTGGAGGGCCCGAATGGAATGACCTTGGGAATGAGATACTTTGTGAATGATAGAAACGCTGAAACATTTTTTGGGGATTTCACTGTTTAGCTGCACCTGCCTGGAAAATTCCACTGTGGATGAGTTTTAGCCTAGTTGATTGATCCATCCCATTTCCAAAGACAGTGGGGAGGCTGAGGACCTCCTTGTGTCAGACAGACTGCTCCCTGTACAAGGAGTTTTTTATGCTGGCAATTGCTCCTTATGTCCTGCAGGACAGTGCCTTGCCCAGTGGTCATCCCGTCTGGAGCCTTGAATGGCGAACCTCTTGGATCTGACTGTTTGGTCTGAAGAGTCGGCAGTGGAGAACCAGTTCATTTGTATTGCTGCTATCAGGTGAGTTTGTTTGGGTTCTTTGTGGATATGGTAGCATTGTGGTTTGAGTTTGGTACGGTCTGAGGACTGTTTTGAAACAAAGTACTTGCAACTTCTTTGCCAGGTAAAATAACAAACTTGTTTTCCTTTTAAAAATGCCTGCCCTCAGCGAAGTTTGGTGCAAAAAAAACAAATGATGGCCAGAATCCAGAATAATGTCATACATTCACCCCAGTACAGAGATCTGGGCCTAAATCCATCTTTTTTTGCTCACCATGCCATTGCAGTTTGGACTCAGCCATATGCAAATCAGTCTTGACCCTGCGCCCAATGGGAACAGTCCAGCCCGAACTGCAAGGCCAGATCCTCCCTGGGCGGAAACAAGCATTCTAGGACCGGTTTTGGGCTTTCAGCCAGTATAGCTTGACTCCAGTGGCACGGAGAGCACGGGACTCACGTCTGAGCATACCCGTCCCACTCGGGGTGACAAATGCAAACAGAACAAATGATGGACAGAATGCAGAACAATGTCATACATTCACCCCAACACAGAGATCTGGGACTAAATCCATAATTTTTTTGCTCACCATGCCATTCCAGACACCTTTAGGGCCAAATCAGTGTGCGTATTGTATGGAGGAAGGTCATTGGCGTAGCCAGTGCCCTGTGCTTTTACAGAAAGTTGCACCTCCTAGAGGGCAAAGTTCCAGTGGGAGAGGTCGTGGGACTGATAGAGCTCAGAATACAGCGGTTTCACAGGGTTGCTCTGAAAATAATGTCTTTGATGACCTTCGTGATGGACAGTATTATCATGATGATTGCAATAAGGATGAGGTGACAGGTATGTCTTATAGCTAGGATAGCAAGGGACAGGGTATGGGACCATTTCAGATACCTGTAGATCAGCATGGCCCTTATGTCACAGCGGATTTGCAAGGCTCGACTAAGGAATTTTTGGTGGATACAGATGTAACAAAGAGTTCTGTTTCTCGATATATGGCTCTGTCTGGCTACAATAATGTTTCGGTGGGTTTTTCAGGTGTACCGGTTGTAAGCCCAATTTTGCACCCCCTTGCCTTTACTGTTGGTCCTTTTACTGTGGAATCTCTGTTTTATTGCCATCCAATTATGGTGAAAATGTGATGGGTTTGGATTTGTTGAAGAAGTTGCATGCTACTATCTATTGTTCTCCTCCCGGGGTCTATATTACTATGGGTCTGGATGTGAGTATTAAACAGTGTTTGTCACAGGATGCACCCTTCCCACCTAAATTTGCTGCAGTACCACCCACTCTGTGGGCAACAGTTGACACAGATATAGGGCTGTTGCATATACCACATGTTTCTATACAAGTTAAGGATCATGCTATTTTGCTCTGCATTCCTCAGTATACAATACCTCAGGCCGGAGTACGGGCTCTTCTTCAGATAATTCAGGATGTGATACAAAAGGGAGTGGTTGAAGAAACATCTGCCAACATATGTAATAGTCCTATATTTTTGTCCTCAAAAGGACACCCTCAAGCTCCTCTGAAGACAATGATAATGTTTACTGTTTTTGATTGATCTGCGCAAGGTTAATAAAATAGTAGTTGCACAGTTCCCAGTGGTTCCTGATATTACTACATTTTTTACGATGATTCCCTCTAATGCCCAATTCTTTTCTGTTATTGATTTGAAAAATGCTTTCTTTAGTATTTCTATCCATCCAGACAGTAGATATTTGTTTGGGTTCACACTGGCTGGCAGACGTTTTAGATTCTGTTGCGCTCCTCAGAGCTAAACAAAAAATCCTAGTATTTCTAGTCAAGCTTTAAAAGGTCAGTTGGATTTCCTATTGCTCCCCTCAGGTAATGTATTGGTGCAGTATGTTGATGATCTACTCATAGCTTCTGATACAGAACAAGGTTGCAAAAATAGTACAGTGAAATTGTTGTTGCATTTGCCCCATCACATAAGGTTTCACTTTCCAAATGTCAGTATTGTCGACAGGAAGTTATCTATTTTGGTCACCTACTAAAGAAGGAGCGTAGGAGGTTGACTCCAGAGCGCATTAGTACCATTATTAAAATGCCCATTCCACAAACGCAAAAAGATGTGCGCGCTTCTATAGGTATCACTTCATACTGTCACCAGTGGGTACCTAATTACTCGCTATTTATTAAACCTTTGCTTGCAATAAAAAAGAAAGCAGTGCAATAGCCTTTGCCTTGGACGCCTGAATGTCAGCAGTCTTTTGAGCAATTGAAAACTGCTCTTTGTTCGGCTCTAGTGCTGAGCACACTTAACTATAGCAAATCCTTCATGCTCTACGTCCAGGAAATGGCTGGTTGTACGCTTTCTGTCCTAACACCAAAGTTTGGGGATAAGCAGAGGCCGGATGTATGACGTTACAATGCATACTTTTACAACGCCTACCTTTACATCGCAAGTTTTACAACGCATACCATTACAACGCATAATGCTTTTGGGCGCTGGATAGTGAATAGTTTAATTTACTATTCCAACTCCAGTCCCTGTGGATAGTAGGGAAGGTGTTGGATTGTACATTAAACCTATTCCCTATCCTAGAGCGCCCCCCAGCGCAATGCGTTGTAATGGTTTGCGTTGTAAAAGTTGCGTTGTAATGGTAGGTCATTGTAAAAGTTTTGTTGTAAAGGCTGTATACCGCAGAGGCCTTGTGCTTATTTTTCTGCTGTGCTTGATTCTGTTGCAAGCCCCCCCCCTGTTGTCTGAGAGCGGTTGCGGCTGTGACCACTTCCATCAGACAATCTGCTGCACTCGTACTTGTTACAGACCTCACAGTTATAGTACCCTATGCTGTGGATACTCATTTGAATAAGACGAAGACACAGCACCTTATCAGAACAAGTCTTACTGGCTATGAATTGACATTGTTTGCTAAACAAATTACAATTAAAAGATGTGCCACTCTGAACCCAGCCACACTACTGCCCCTCCCTTCTGAGAATGATGCAGTTGATAAACATGATTGTATCTTCCGGATGGAACAAGAGATGAAGGGACGGGTAGACTTGACTAATGTTCCCTTATCTGACCCTCAAGGAGAACTATAGGTCGATTGTTCTTGTTTTAAATTACCAGATGACAACACCACTGCAGCATATGCTATCACTACATTGGGCAGGTGGTAGAGACATCACTGGTCCCTTATCAGTCAGCTCAAGCTGCTGAGCTTACTGCCCGTATTCGCGCTTGAGAATTAAGTGAAGGGCTGGTTGTCAATATTTATACTGACAGCCAGTACGCATTTGGGATTGCCTATAATTTTGGCCTGCTTTGGGCAGAGAGGGTTCCTTACTTCTCATTGCACCAAGAGTCAGCATGGGCACATCATATTGAGGCTTTTGTCTGCTTTAACGCTCCCCAGGAAATTGGCCATAATTAAGGGTAGTGCCCACAGGAAGGTTACTGATGATGTGGGAAGAGGAAATGCTTTTGCAGATCAGAAAGCTAAGGAAACGGCCCGAACAAAGATGAAACACATTTTTGTAGCAGGTCCACCTAGGTGGGTTCCCAAGGTTGTCATGTTTGAGAATACCCTTGAGAATGTAAAGGAGATACAAAGTGATAGAAGAACTAGCGGAATGGCAGGAGAGTACAGCACAGTTGAATGAGGAAGGATGTTGGATTGATAAATCAGGGAAACAGAGATGGATGGTGCCCGATGCATGGGTTCTTCCAATGGTTAGTATGGCACATGGTCCAGCTCATATCAGTGCAAAAGGCATTTGTAAATTGTTATCCCCTTCATGGCAGAATGACAATATTTCCAGGACAGCGACACATTCAGTAAAGTAATGAATGGTTTGCATGATGCATAATCCAGGGAAGGGCACCCCGACACCACCTGGCACTTTTGCACCACTGACCTTTTCTTTTGAAGTCTTACAAATGGATTATATAGAGTTTGAGGGTTGCAATAATCTTAAGTATGTTTTGGTGGTTGTATGTGCATTCAGTAAATGGGTTGATGCTTATCCCACTAAAGATAACACAGCCATTATGTCTGTGAAGATACTCCTTAACGAGTTCTTTCTTCGCTTCAGCTTGCCCCGAATTATCTGGAGAGACAAACCGAAGTCATTTTAAACGGAAAGTGATTCAATTGATGTAAAACAGAAATGTCATGCTTCCAATCACCCACAGTCGGCAGGTTTGGTTGAGAAGTACAATGGTACTCTCAAACTGACACTGGCAAAAATTCAGGAGACAACAGGGTTAACGTGGCCATATGCTTTACCATTAGCTCTATTGTCAACAAGAACAACAGCTCATTCTAGGACAGGATTGTCTCCTTAGGAGGCTGTGTTGGGGCGCCCGGCAAATATCTGTGTTGCTTGATTACCCTGACCAGTTAACAGAAAGTTTACATTCTATTCACCAACAGGTGCGGGAATCTCTACCTTCCACACCAGAGGGACCCGGCCATGACATCCAGTCTGGTGATTATGTATTGCTTCCTAATATTCCGAGAAAGAAAGTTTGGAGCCACGCTGGAAAGGTCCTGAGCTGGTTTTGTTGGTGACACGGACACCTGTAAAGGTTGCTAGTTGAAAGAACTGGTTACATGCTACCCATTGTCGGAGGATTCCTTTGCTGTTACCATATGACCAGGCTGTTCCCCCAGAAATATGAGCTATCCAAGAGCCTTTGTTCACTGATCACACAGTGCCTGGGGCTACCAGGTACAATTTGCCCCCTCGGCTGAGGGATACTGAGTCTAAGGAGAAAAAAAGATTAGGGATGGACTGCATAAGGTAACTTGTACTGAGTTACAGTACCAACGGAATTAACAGAAACTATTGGAGAATTTTCTGTTTACTTTATCTTAGTTGTTCGAACATTAGTTAGGGAAGACTGAAGTATACCTCGAAGGTATACCATCTGGATCGATGTCGGATACATTAAAAGAGCTTAGGACAGAGCAAGCTGAACTGCCGGTGCTCAAGAGCGCCAACTTATTGATGGACAATAGCAGCCTGTACCAGTGAGGCTCTGACGGACACTGGGAACTTGTAGTTCTTTTTGTATTCTTGCCCCCTTTATTATAGGTTATGCATCCCTTTGGTAGAAAGGTTGCTGAGGAAGAGCAGCCAATGGTTCTTGTCACCCAGCATGATATGGAGTGGACACGAAAAAGAAAAATAACCTGTTGTTCTGTTGGTTTTGCTGATAATAATATTGTGTGGACTGTCATAGGTATTGGAAAATTTTCAAACTATGCCCCTGCGCCGTAAGGGTATGGTTATCTCCCTGAAAAGAAACTAAAGAACAGTCCAGAGTAATGTATTTCTAGACACACAGTAGAGATTCTTTGGATAAGGGACAGCTTGTTACCTCACTTAATCTGTCACTAGTTTATGGACTGCATATCCATTGTCACTTGTAAACTATACATATGCTCGCCCACCGCAATTTAAAGAAGTGAAGGGAGTTTTTGGTTTCGGCTATCCAGGACCTTTTCTATATTATAGACAACCACTGTGAATGGGTTATCCAGGTTGTGGTAACAATACATATTGCAACAATTTTTATATAGACAAACAGAACGTTACTTTGGTGAGCTGGCATTACAAGGAATTGATAGTTACTCATTAGGTTGGTTATTATCCTGCTTGCTGACCCATTGTGAATAGTATGGACACTTCTTTGTATATCAATTGTTTTGGAATACTTCTGTATAAAAATACAATCCCTTTGGTGAATGACAAAGATCCAAGTACTTTTGCAATGAACACTCGATATGCTGCAGTAGATTACAAAGGCCTGATTTATGCACACCCAGGATTTTACTTCTTATCTAATGGGACATACTCCAACATCGATAATGGTACAGATGATGTGGCTCTGGGGATGGTATTGCCCTTAGGTGTGCCCCGTCAATATGCTAAGCCTAATGTACGCTGGGTTAAAAGGACTCTCGCGAAATAATTCTGTGTGGGAGTGACTAATATAGAGGCCAATAATTATAGTAATGGGATCACTTTTGGCTATATCTTGCTTCTATGTTCACTTTGGGTGGTACCTCTATGGCTAGGGGTGAGAAAGCTAAAGAATACTTTGGCTGCAAGCTGCAAATTGTGTCCAACACCACAGTGGCAGCTTTACGCGACGTCACCACTCAGTTGGAGAGTTTGCAAATATATTCTGAACATATTAGATATACAGTAGATTTTATTCTGGCTAAGAGTGGTGGTGTATGCGTGGTAGTTGGCAATCTGTGTGTGGTCGGGATCAAGAGTATGGAAAAAAATACCACCCATTATATTTTGGATATTCTCGAAAATGTCAAAGGAATGGAAAGTGGAAATTGGAGCTGGTCTCTTTTTGGTAGCTGGGACTGGATCGTTGAAAAAGTGATTTCTTTGGTTGTGATATTGGTGATCTGCTGTGTTGTTATTCAGTGTCTTCCCCATTGCTGTTTCTATCATACTACTATCCTCACACCCAAAAAGAAAATATCAATTCATGATACTAATGCCACAATACTGATACAGAAGGACATTGAGGATCTCATGAATGTAGAGGAGGGCATTTTCGAGATTCTTCCCTCCTCACTGTTTCACTTCCTGATGTTGATAACATGGAATGCTCTTAATTGTTTATCAATGTGATTATTATTATTATTTAAAGTTTGCTTTTGCTTGTTGCTGTTCGAAAAAGTTTTAGCTCATGCTAAAAGGAGGGACTGTTAGAATAGAAATGTTCATGTTTGCACATTGCCCTATGTAAGTTGGCATTGCTTCACCATTATCTTCATTGGGGCCATTTTAAGCTGTTCGAAACTGATCTCGTTCAAATTCCAAAAAATGCTCCCCTTAGAGTTTTGTTTTCTTCATTTCTGTTCTGTTCCAGTAATGATTGCATTGTTCCTATTAGCACATACCTTTCTCGCTAGATAGAGGCCTTATCCCACTTGTCTAGTGACGGGCCCAACTGGAACAACCTAGGGATTGAGATACTTTGTAAACGATAGAAACGCTGAAAACATTTTTTGTATTTCACTGTTTAGCTGCACCTGCCTGGAAAATTCCATTGTGGGCTTGTTTTAGCCCAGTTATGAAATGTACTCAATGTAACTTTATGCTTGTCGATTTTATTCCTCTCTGCAGCACTCCTAGTTACTGGGCAGACTGGGCTCTGCTCTGAGTGTACAATAATAAACAGTTATTGGTTTGTATCCTCTACTCTCTGACCGACTCTTCATTTGGTATGGAAGGCTGAGAGGTGGTCATTGGTGATCCAGGTGACCCTAATCGGGCCACTGCCTTCACTGGGGCCCAAACCTCTATATCATTAATGTATAGTTCTGGTGGTATACCATCCGGTCCTGGGGCCTTGTTTTTGCATAAACCTTGTATACCCTTTTTGACTTTGTCTAAAGTAAATAGCATCTTGGAAAAACCCTCCTCCCAATTACCTTCAGTGCCATTATTAGTGCGAGAAGTACTACTGTAAGTTCCCTCAAAATCAAAAACCTAAATATCTTCACTGATATGTGATTCAAGAGTGCTATGTCACCTGATGCAAATAGGAGGTTATTGATAACACTCCAAAACTTAGAGCTTCTTCTCAGCGTGCTTGCTTCGAGCATGTTATCCACTGCTATAGCTCTTAAAGCTTTCTTGCATCTCCCAGTTCACGCCTTATATTTTGATGGAGCTGGGTTTTCGTTAAATAAATCCTGCTCCGATTGAACCCCTCAGTGTGTAAAATACTATACAAAAGATGTGTGAAACTAATAGAATAAGACAAATGGGGAAAGATGAAAACTGTGCAAGCGCATGCTGGGAGAGATAGAGTAGGCTGTGAATGCACATGACTAATGTGGAAAATAAGAAAAAAGTTGAGCGTTTAATTTTCACTAATAAATAGAGAATAAATGTGCAGTGCGTAAAGAAAAGGAAAGCAAATGAAAAGCATTTGAAGCGCGTTTGATAGTAAAATTATATTAAGTGATGATTAATTCGTGTACTTGTCTTTCCTAGAAGTATAGTCTGCTGCCCTGCAGAAAAAACTTGAGAGATGTTTAGAGTTAACTTGGGATATCAGAAATGTAGAAAGGGAGAAAACTGAATGCTGTGAATTGTTCTTCGCATGCCTCTGATACGTTTGCCTGGATGAGGAATATGAATGACTGGCGGAAAGTTGATATGGAAGTTCTACTACCGAAGGTTAAATGAAGTGTATAGTTCATAACAAAGAACTGTTGAAACTGAAGACATGTCAGGAGTGGTGTGATTTAGATACCCATTGTTTTACCAAATACAATGTTTTCTCTTGTGGGGTGGATGGAATATGGGTTGGACTTGTAGAGAATTTAGGGTATAATTAACTGTACTTAGGGGTGGGATTGGTGAGTGTGTTTCCTACTTTGCGAGAGGAGAGGGCTGTGATATTCTGAATTTGCATAACTTAATTGCAATGTCTTACTCTTTATTCTTTTGTCTCTATGCCTATCCACTCATTTATTTCGCAGACATTTGAGATGTGTAACTGCTATCATATTTGCTAATGATATTCTCTTGTGAGGTGATCTATGTTTCAAGCTGTATTGTACTTGATGAGCAATCATATTACTTGGATTAAGCTTTATAACTTGCAAATGAGTCGGTTTGATTTTAATAATCATTAATAGTTATATGAGATGATTATTCTATGGTGATATTTTGAGACTCCAATATTTTTTTGTCAAACGCTGATTAACTTATAAAGATTACATCACCAAAGATAGGATGAACAAAGGTAAACCAATTGGTAAGTTTGGTTTGAACTCACCCAGTGTTCAAGGGACTGTGAGGTTTTGAATTTGGGTCTAGATTATGAAATTTGTCAGTTCCTGAGCGCTGGACGAACTTCTTATGACAATTCTTAATGAGGTCAGAATCCCTAGTTTTGACGTTCAGGGCATGTTTTAAATGCTGTAATGCTTGGGAGCAGCTCCTATCAAAGCCTTTCGGTGTCATATTTTCCCTCAGGGGCACAGGAATACTTTCATGTATTAAAAAGAAAGGGTTGAACCAAGCAAAACACGTTTATTTTCCTACGTCAAAATGGCAGTTCAAAACTGAACACACAAGCTGCAATGGCAGGCCTGAGACATGTTTGAAAGGGCTAATTAAGTGGGTGGCAAAATAAGTGCAGCTGGCCCACTAGTAGCATTTTTATTTACAGGCCCTCAGTACAGGTATGAGGACTTTACTATCGACTAACAGGTAAATTAAGTATGCCAATTGGCTGTAAGACAATTACATTCTACCAATGCTTTAAGGAGAGAGCACAAGCACTTTAGCACTGGTAAGTAGTGGTAAAGGGTGCAGAGTCCTACAGCCAACCAAAACAAAGTCAACAAACAGAAGGTTTGAAGGCAAATATTAGGGGGAAAACCACACAAAGACTGCCAAGTCAGACACTGCAACTCTCCGCACCACACCCATGACACAGAAAATGCTCCACAACACAAGACAAATAGACCGCCACACCAGTCCCGATGGCCCTATGTAATTCTATCTCCCAAACTAATATATAACTACATTGTTAAATATTCACACACACCATTTCTTCAGATCCAAATGCATAGTAGATCACACACACTTGAACACAAAAGCGCACGCACATGCACACACACACACTCAATGTACTTAAACAAAACAAAATTTAAACTACAACAACTCACTTTCTTGCCTTGGACGTCTATGCTGCCATTACAGTTAACAACCCCACACTCACAAAAATGTCAATGTACCTTCATCAGCTCTCAAGCTTAGATTGTGCTGGGCAACTACCCTATGAAATGCTCTTCCAAGCTCCAGGCTTCTTTTAATGTTGAACTCCCAAGACAGAAAAATTACAAAACTTTGAAGTACAACAGACATTGCCAGTATAGTGGGTCATCCTCAGACCCAACGAGGGCACGGATACAAATGAAAGATCTGGGATAAGGAAACGCTTGATCTGGGGATGAGAGATAAGGCAACAGTATTTACTCAACAGCTGACTGCAGCATGAAGTTTGTCAGAACCAAATTTGCACAAAGTGAGCAACAGATGACATGTTAGGCAGGGAGACAAAATAACCAAACTCCCACTGCAAATCACTGCAGAGACAACCCACTGACAATTGAGAATGGAATGACTGCAAGATCCAGCTGTGGCTTATAGAACACCTCTGCAGGGACAGCCTGCTCGCTCCAAATTGCCAACCCACGGCAGATGTAATTTTGGTAGGAATATTGCAATGAAGAGAATTTTTCCTGGATGAATTCCAACCACAGATTGAAATCTATACAAATCGTCACGAGCCAAATAATTAACGAAAAGTGAACTATAGAAATGCCAAATATACTAACATTAAGCAAAGCCTTTTGCATTGGAAGTTACCAATTATGAAAGTAAGTTTTCTGCCATGTGTGTACTACTCACAGCTTTTAAGTGTCTGTCTTCAAAGACCTATTGTGAAAAATAAAATACTCACTGATGGCTTTGGGCCAGCCCACTGCTTATCGTTGTTTGGCTTTCTTGTCACTCTTTTTTGCTGGCTTCTTATTAATTGATTTCCTTATTCTTTTTGTGCTGTTACCTCCTTGAAGCATTGCTTCTTAACACTACTTTTGACTGAATGACTTGGGTCCATCCACTGTTTACGTTCTGGGAACCACTTTTTTATTGCAGCACTTCATTAGTATGCATATATTTATTTACCTGCTCTCTCCATCGTGTGCTGTTTTCCACTCAAATGCCCACAATCCCACTTTCCTTGTAGTTTTCCCCCGCTCCTCGGATCATCTGTTTTAAAGGGCGCGACCTAATGAATTGTTTGCATGTTTGCAGTTGTAAGTGATGCTTAGAAGAGGAATGCGATACCTCCCATCAAAAGTAGAAGGAGGAAAGGCTATGCAAACAAGATGAACAGCCACAGGGCCCTAACTTTCAGGGTATTCACACATATTTGCAATACCTTTCACACCCTTATCTGCAATTCTAAATACATATTTTTATTAGCATATTGAACAGTAATAGAAATATGCCCATCTGCAGTTCTAAACTTACAAGGTGGTGCAGCAATGATCGTAAACTGATCAAAATTCACATTTTCTTCAAAAATGCTTAAGAGATCTGAAATCTTCACCGTGAATAGAAATAAAAACAAAATACACTTGAAATGCAGGAATCTAGATTTTCTATATATGTGACTGGGAAGGTAAAAAAAATCACAAACTTCATATACGCATATTTGTCTCTATTGCGAATCAGGTAAAACAGAGAAATAACCACAAAGCCTTGACTACCCCACAGAATCTGTGCTATTTCCCTCCCCGGTTTACTTTTATTGCGGTGAAATTATGGCGAGTACATCTTTATGGGGAATAACATGTGGGAATCAGAGTTTATGCAGCATTTTTTTGTTTTCTGCCAGTCTTTCACATGGAGATTTTGGCTACTGATCTGTGTGAAAACAAATACAGTTTGCTTTATAACTCAGGTTAGCGGGTCCAGCGGAGGATACAGCCACTCGTAATGAGGGCCTTTGAATAAGCAGGTGGTAAACTAGAACTCATTTCTGTGGCTCAGGATACAATGAAATTGGTTGTGCCAGTTGCATCTTTAAATTAGCAATTGTCGTCACACAAAATCAATTGTTTTATCTACTTGACATAAAAGCAACAATATCCAGAAACTGATTTTACCTGATCCAGCAGAAATGTTTATAAAATAATTATTTGAATTTATATCGTGGACTGGAAGATGTGCATTGTAACTGAAAATATAAGAGTGACGAACAAAAACAGACAATTATGATCTCATAAATGCTGTGAGCCAAGTGTGTGTTCACGAAAAGGAGCAGGTTCGGCCTGAATGCTTCATACAGAATAAACTGCCGTGGAGGCAGAGAAAGACTGCAATCCATACCCCTGGCTGACTCCACTGCGTGCTGACAATACCAGTCACATTGCTCACTCTAGCCACACTGCCTCGTCATAGACTCTTCACCGCTTCTGACCCACAAGCATGTCAGGCTTTGGAAAAGGCGCAGGCTTTGCGACTTTCCCAAAGCCTGACCGTCTGTCCTGAGTGATCTGTCATGCTTGTCCTGCACTGCTGACAGCTGAGCCCTTCCGCGCTAGTGTGCAAGCATACGTTCCCCACAGTTCTAGGGAGAGAGGGCAATGTTGTGCAATGGTCTGCAGCCAGCCTTCCACCTGTCACTCCATGGCGGCACCATGGGATTTTAAAAGCATAATAAAGGGATATAAATAATGCGGCAATGCCCACACAGTCACTTAGACAGGCATCTACTTTAGCATTTAATACTCCCAGAGGCAGGTGTCTCTCTCCTGAAACGTCCTATTTTTATTCCTCTCCAAAGTCTTCACAAAAGGTTCCTGTTCGCCAAGTGCTTATTGCTGGTCACATCTCTAGAGGTTTTTTTTTACCAAATGTATCCTGCAATAGAGTCTGGGAGGGAAGGAAATCATACTTTCAAATGGTTAATACACAGGCCTGACAGAGTTCAAGGCAATCACCATCGCTGCCGCAATTCAAAGGAAGATCCTCAAGAACCGCAGATCCAGCCCCTGCCGCCCGGCGCCTTGAGACCCTCACAGGTGAGTAGTCACGCTCTATCAGTCCTTGATTGATTGATTGGGGAGAAGGTAGGTGCAAGCGTTATACGTGTTGAGACGCCCGTAGCCATTCCTCAAAATCCTTTAGAGTCTTTTAAAAATGCATTTTTTTACAAGTATCTAAATTTGAGAACCCACTTTGACCTTGAGGTCTGATAAAAAATGTCCTCCTCCAATCCCTCTCAGATTAGCCTTTAAAATGCAAAAATAAAAAATACAAATAGCTTTTAAATATCATTTACAGCTACAGACTTGCATTTTCAGGCACTGAAGAAAATGAGAGCTGTTGCTAATTTAAACTTCTGGGAAGTTTTAATACCCATTAAAGTGGAGTGACATGCAAACTGTTACGTGTTTGGTGTAGAGAGCAACCCAGGCAGTGCAGCCAGGGTGGTGGTGTGTGAACTCATGCACCTTTCGCCTAGGCGTGGCCTTGAGTATAAATGAAAGGGTATGAAGTCACACGGGCGTCTGCTAAAATGAGCACCCAATGTGTGTGGCCATATATGTGCTGAGCAGCTATCCATCTGAGATGGTGTGATAGCACTTTTGGGGAAGGCCGTCTAGGCTCCGGGTTTTGTTCCAAGGGAATTCACGTATTCCCTGCTTGACCTTTGCTGGCAAGATCCCCATCTCCAAGGAGAGCTTCGTGGACATCGAAATGCAATGGATAGTAATATGGCCCAGAAAGACATTTGTTCAGTTCGTTAGGGTGTTCTGGGGGGCTTTGTATGTGGCAGGGTAGTGCTTATAGAGGCCTGCAGAATGGTTGTTTGAGTGCGGACCATATCTCCTGTACAATCCACCACTTTGGTAAAGGGTAGCGTCCCAGACTCTTGTCGTATAAGCCATGTTAAGAGTCTGCCAGATCTGTAGCCCTCCTGATGGACCATAGCAGCGTAGGCTGTAAAGCTCTAATGTTGCAAGCTCTCAAGGAGAGCCACATACTTGGTCCAAGAATCTGCAAGATGTGGGATGAATGCACTGTCAGTGTCCGCTGTTTCACCAAGATTTGTTAGGGTGTGCTCGACCTCCTCTATGTCCCTCTCTAGTGCCGTGCAGACCCCGGCAATTTGTTGAATACAGGCTCCTCTGACGACCACATTAAAGGTGTCCCATTCTAATATGCTAATGGACATGATGTTATGGTTTTCTGTAAAATATCATCGGTTATAAGTTTCCTGCTCCTTCTGGAACAGCAGGTCTTCAAGGCAGTATCAAGGTAACTTCCAGGTGGGTGTGGGTGGTCAGAGGGGTGCCCATTTACGGTCAATGACATGAGATTTATGATCTGAAACATTCTGCCAAGGTAGTCTGTGTGCTGTATCATGGGTATTAGAGTAGAAGAAGAGGGAAAGCAGTCAAGCCGCATGTGTAGGTTATGTGGAATGGAGTGGAAGGAGAACAGTCAGGACGTGGTATGGCAGAGTCGCCATGCATCTGCAAGTGTTCACTTTTGCTCCCCCTAGGCTCAGAAGCATTGTGTCTGTGCGTGTAGAGGAAGCAAGGCAAAGGAGGGTGAGACTTGTCTGAGGTCAAGTCAAGTACACAATTATAGTCTCCAACTAGCACCCATGATGATGTTGTGCAGTAGGCTAGTGGAGTAGAGAAGGTATCCCAAAATTTCGCCTGATCAGTATTGGGTGCATAGATACTACCAAGGATGACAAGTCGACCGTCCAGGCGGCCCTCAAGGAAGGCATAGCAACCATCCTTGTCTATCATTCTTGAAGGGGGTCCCCCGGGCGGGCACACACCAAGGCACCCAGTGTGAATGCTGAGTGTGTCATGGTGCATAGGATGCCCCTTCAGTTCTTGCACAAATGTTCCAACTCCCCTGCGTCTCTTGCAATGCAACAACACAGGAGGGTCCCCTCTTGTACTGCAGCAGGAACTACACAGTCGGGGCACAGTGTCCAGCATTTGGAGATCTATGCATCAGTCTGCCGTGCCAAGCCACAGCTGAAACTGAACCTGGGGATGGATGATACCCAGAGTGGGACCGGGTTACCAGCAGTCTTCCACGTGTTTCAGTTCCAGCATTGGTGTATGATAATGGGACAGTTGAAGTGTGGGCAAGTTCTCCTGCTCACAGCGACGTAGCACAATGTCAGCATACCATAGGACAGTTAAAGCAGCATCCCCCGAAGACAGGCTGCCTCCAGAGCCCCCCCAGGTCACTCAGGAGATGGGGGCGTAGTCTGGAGATCCCTGCTCCCATACTAATGGAAGGTGCTATGCAAAGCATTGTGGTTCAGGGAGAGGGTACTTTTATGTCCATCAGGTCTCTGTTGCACACCCGGGGGTGTCGGTGTAGATGAAAGGTAGTGGTCCTGTTATATGGCCGTTAGGGTTATTGTCGACATTGCTAAGTTAGCATGAGCTTTGCTGCCATGATACTGCTTTTGCGCATGTTACTACATGACTTTATTTTGCAAGACTCTGTTAATACCTTTCACATGAGAACTGTCTGCTTTCCGCTTTCTCTGCTAAGTTTCTGGAGTTTAGTCTGAACATGGTGTGCAAGGTTAATAAACAATGCCTCTTCTTATTCTGTTCTTGTCAGTCCCTAGCACCCAGACAAAACATGCTAAACACAGCTGCACTGCTGGAGACTTGTGCTTTGATATTACAGGGATGCATGTTGATTTAACACATACTTGAAAAGAACCTTTTCCATGGAGAAGAGCTATGCAGTTCTTAGGATGTAAACCTTCCATCTAGGCTTTAAGGAATGGAGTCTGCTGACAAAGCCCAGAGATCTTCTTTTATATAATAAGACTTCTTCCAGTCAAGGGGAGGTTGGTTAGGCCTTATAGTCCTTTTTCCACTGTCTGTATATGATGAGATCCCCTTTCATATTCTATGGAATTGTAACAATGCTAATTGTTCTCTGTTTATGCATTTTGCTGGTGGTGGTGGCTTGTATACTACATTATAGAGCATAATAGTTAAAATAAACATTTTGAACTATTAACAGTGACTCTGCCAGTTCTTATTGTGGACAAGTATGAGTGAGCAAGCGAAAGGGTATGTCTTGCTACCGCAATTCCTGAAAGAGTCGGGAGTGTTGTGTTCTGGGTTGTCTGAGCATTTGCAGCATCGTGATTTTGGATGAGAACGAATGAGACACTATTGCTAGTCGGTTTTGGGATTTTGGGTACTAAGGTGGTAGGTTGGTACACCCCTATACACCAAGGTCCTGTTTTCCTGCTCATAGTTCTGTGTAGGTGCAGAATCCCCGCAACATGGCGCCGCCAACGTTTGGTCCGGTTCTTATCTATGAGACTCTTGAGTAGTGCTTGTGCTTGGCCACACAGCTGTTTCCTGGGACGGTTGTGACGGTATAACCTCCTGTATTGATGTTTTCTAGGTTCTTTCAAACTTTGATTTTGAAAGGTTCCTTCTCTTTCTTATTTGAATTTTTTTTTTAATTAGAGTTTTATATAGCGCGAACTTGACCAAAAACGGGTATCAGAGCGCTTTACTTGGCACCAGTTGCATTACATGCGGACACATTCATTTTTGTTAGGCACGGGGAGGTATACTGGCAAATGCATCAAAGTAAATACCGGGAGCAAATAGGCAGATTCTCAGAATCTGCACTTTTGCTCCCGGTATTTTTACATTTGGGATGCATCATCCCAAATGCAAAAATCGCAATTTAAGGAATCTCTAAATTGAGATTCCTTAAATTGCGATTGCATTTAAGGAATCCCAAATTGAGATTCCTTAAATGCAATGCATGAAAGTAAAAAAAATAGCGAATTCGCTAATAGGGGGAGCAAATTACCATGAAGTTGGACTTCATGGTAATTTGCTAAAACTTTGAAAAAAGCACTTTTTTGCATTTTTCAAAGCTTCATGTTGCGCACACACATGCCCTTAGGGCATGTGTGTGTGCAACATATGTGCATAGATCAATTTCAGGGGTGCAACAGGGTGTCATTTTGACACCCTTGCACCCTTGAAATTGCATGAGCAATTTGCGAGTACCTACTGGTACTCGCTAATTGCTCATGCAATCTCCAATACATTCCTATGGGCCTGTAGGCCCATAGGAATGAAAGGGACAGCATTCCTTAATTGCGACTAGCAATTTGCGAGTAGCAATTAAGGAATGTTAAGGAATCGCTATTTTAATAGCAATTCCTACATGCATAGGCTTTTGCTATTCCTAAATAGTGATTCCTTAAAAATCGCTATTTAGGAATAGCAAATGGCTACGTTGATGCATCTGCCAGTAAGTGATTTGCCCAGAATCACAGGATATCCAGCATCATTGCAGAGACTCAAACCCAGTTCCCCAGATTCAAGGTTGACCGCCCTAGCCGTTAGGCCAACTCCTCTCCCCAACCTGTGATTGCGCTGCAATGATTTAGGTTGTTATTCTTTGTTGTTCAATATGGCGGTTGCCATTACACCGGCTAATCGGACTGCAGTCACAGCTTATTGGACTCAAAATGGGGTCCCTAATGTTAGTATTGCGCTCATTTTTGTTGTAGAAGCGAATGCAGCTTACCGCTTCGAGATGTTTTATTCTTGGGTCACCTTTCCGGCGGCGGATGGAACCGATAATTTGTTTCACAAAGATGCTGCCACAGCCCTTCCTCAGATTTATCAGCCTTATAGGGCTCTCAAAAATCCGCTCATGGCTTGGCAACACTAAATATGGTTTGATGGCGACCATTCTCACCCAATAACGACGATCCGTTTAGGCCCTTTATTGATAGATGGGGCCACGTAGCCTCTTTTGGCTGGGTATACCCCACAGCCACGTGATCTACCAACTGCAATGATTGCAGAACTCCGCGTATTACATGCTTCTTTGATACATGTGAATAGGGCTGTTATACAGTTCATGTCGAGCAACTTTCAGATGGGACCACCTGGTGTTGCTGAGCAACAAGCTGGACCTGGTGGTGTAACCATCAGTCCTCTATGGTTAATTCAGTGACGGGCAAGCGTCCACTGAACAAGGATGAATTCCCTAATTGGCTTGCTGAAAAATTTGAACAAATCGAGGCTGTTTTTCCGAATACCACTCCTGTAGAGAAACACATGATCTTAACCATAAGTTTACCAAAAGACTTAGTTCCCCAATTAGCTGATTGTAACACTTGGGGTAAAGTGTTGGCAGCAGTATATTAGATGTGTTTTGGCACCCCCTCCATGACAATACTCCCTTCCGTGATAAAGCGTGTTTAGGATGAACACGGAGCCAAAGCGGCTCTTGAGTTGGGGATGAGACTGGTGGGGGTGTTCGACGTGGTTGCTGATATGATCCTTGCTAATGTTAAGGGTGATGCTGTAAACTTACAAATGGCTAACTACTTGGAGGCTGTGGCAGACACAGACAGGCAGCGCAAATTACTGAAGATTATTGCTATGGCTTATAAAACCTTAGGCTGCAATCAAACTCAACAAAAAGCCCAGACTGATGAAGACAGGTGCCCGTTCTTTCCTAAAAGAACTGGAAAAATAAAAAACAGAGGTAGCAGAAGCAAGGTTCACGTGCTGGTTCACCAACACCTGAGTCTCTGTTGCACACCCGGGGGTGTCGGTGTAGATGAAAGGTAGTGGTCCTGTTATATGGCCGTTAGGGTTATTGTCGACATTGCTAAGTTAGCATGAGCTTCGCTGCCATGATACTGCTTTTGCGCATGTTACTACATGACTTTATTTTGCAAGACTCTGTTAATACCTTTCACATGAGAACTGTCTGCTTTCCGCTTTCTCTGCTAAGTTTCTGGAGTTTAGTCTGAACATGGTGTGCAAGGTTGATAAACAAGGCCTCTTCTTATTCTGTTCTTGTCAGTCCCTAGCACCCAGACAAAACATGCTAAACACAGCTGCACTGCTGGAGACTTGTGCTTTGATATTACGGGGATGCATGTTGATTTAACACATACTTGGAAAGAACCTTTTCCATGGAGAAGAGCTATGCAGTTCCTAGGATGTAAACCTTCCATCTAGGCTTTAAGGAATGGGGTCTGCTGACAAAGCCCAGAGATCTTCTTTTATATAATAAGACTTCTTCCAGTCAAGGGGAGGTTGGTTAGGCCTTATAGTCCTTTTTCCACTGTCTGTATATGATGAGATCCCCTTTCATATTCTATGGAATTGTAACAATGCTAATTGTTCTCTGTTTATGCATTTTGCTGGTGGTGGTGGCTTGTATACTACATTATAGAGCATAATAGTTAAAATAAACATTTTGAATTATTAACAGTGACTCTGCCAGTTCTTATTGTGGACAAGTATGAGTGAGCAAGCGAAAGGGTATGTCTTGCTACTGCAATTCCTGAAAGAGTCGGGAGTGTTGTGTTCTGGGTTGTCTGAGCATTTGCAGCATCGTGATTTTGGATGAGAACGAATGAGACACTATTGCTAGTCGGTTTTGGGATTTTGGGTACCAAGGTTGACCGCCCTGCCTGTTAGGCCAACTCCTCTCCCCAACCTGTGATTGCGCTGCAATGATTTAGGTTGTTATTCTTTGTTGTTCAATATGGCGGTTGCCATTACACCGGCTAATCGGGCTGCAGTCACAGCTTATTGGACTCAAAATGGGGTCCCTAATGTTAGTATTGCGCTCATTTTTGTGTAGAAGCGAATGCAGCTTACCGCTTCGAGATGTTTTATTCTTGGGTCACCTTTCCGGCGGCGGATGGAACCGATAATTTGTTTCACAAAGATGCTGCCACAGCCCTTCCTCAGATTTATCAGCCTTATAGGCTCTCAAAAATCTGCTCATGGCTTGGCAACACTAAATATGGTTTGATGGCGACCATTCTCACCCAATAACGACGATCCGTTTAGGCCCTTTAATGATAGATGGGCCCACGTAGCCTCTTTTGGCTGGGTATACCCCACAGCCACGTGATCTACCAACTGCAATGATTGCAGAACTCCGCGTATTACATGCTTCTTTGATACATGTGAATAGGGCTGTTATACAGTTCATGTCGAGCAACTTTCAGATGGGACCACCTGGTGTTGCTGAGCAACAAGCTGGACCTGGTGGTGTAACCATCAGTCCTCTACGGTTAATTCAGTGACGGGCAAGCGTCCACTGAATAAGGATGAATTCCCTAATTGGCTTGCTGAAAAATTTGAACAAATCGAGGCTGTTTTTCTGAATACCACTCCTGTAGAGAAACACATGATCTTAACCATAAGTTTACCAAAAGACTTAGTTCCCGAATTAGCTGATTGTAACACTTGGGGTAAAGTGTTTGCAGCAGTATATTAGATGTGTTTTGGCACTCCCTCCATGACAATACTCCCTTCCGTGATAAAGCGTGTTTAGGATGAACACGGAGCCAAAGCGGCTCTTGAGTTGGGGATGAGACTGGTGGGGGTGTTCGACGTGGTTGCTGATATGATCCTTGCTAATGTTAAGGGTGATGCTGTAAACTTACAAATGGCTAACTACGCGGAGGCTGTGGCAGACACAGACAGGCAGCGCAAATTACTGAAGATTATTGCTATGGCTTATAAAACCTTTGGCTGCAATCAAACTCAACAAAAAGCCCAGACTGATAAAGACAGGTGCCCGTTCTTTCCTAAAAAGAACTGGAAAAATAAAAAACAGAGGCAGCAGAAGCAAGGTTCACGTGCTGGTTCACCAACACCTGAGTCTTCTGAGCATACTTATAAACTTGAGTGACCGCACAAAACTTAAGACTCCTGATAGATTTCAAGTCCCTGATCAGCGCTCTCCTCGTTCTTTACAGGCCACATCGGACTCTCAAGTCGGTAGAGGGGAGCGCCAGGAACATAGCAAAGGTCCAACTAAACAACAGGGACAAGATATACCTCAACAGTTTGATGTTAAAGCCAAATAGGAGGAACTGCCTCGTTTTTGACCCCGTATCAGAAGAAAAAAGTTGCCGCTTTAACAGTGAAGGATGCCTCAGATGGTGAGAACGTGACTCTTAGACTGGACATGGGCAGTGACTCTGCTCGACAGCTCAGCAGGGTTACCATAGTGCGGGAGGCGCTGCGTCCCTGTCTGGAGGCGACAGCAACTGATACATTCATTACAGTAGAAAGAGCAGATACCCGGGTTGCCCCACCGGATAGACTCTGAGATTGTCTTCCAAATTGAAGGTGATATACAGCATCCAATCAGAGGGGTTTTCCGGCAAAATCTCACCTCCTCATATGATATTTTGTTGGCGGAGGCAGATTGGCCTCCACCCTTTGTGCTAGCCGCTTCTAGAAGGGAGGACGTGATACTTCTGAGTTTTCCACAATACGTCCCTAAGGAACATGCAAAGGCTTACCCAGCTGAGTGGGCTTTGACCCTTGCCCCAGCGGTGTACCATAATCAGGTGGGCTGGAAAAATGATTCCCCGGCACATGAGATACCTTTACGGTCTATGCCTCAGCCACAACTACAATATCCAATCAGACGTGGAGCTAAGGCTCATGTTTGTGACATTCTAACACAGTTAGAGTATCAAGGAGTGATTGAATCCTGTATATCACCGATGAATAATCCTCTTTTTCGGGTATCAAAACCTGATGGTTCATAGCGCATTGTATTTTATTACCAAAAGTTGAATAGTCATTGTCGCACTTTTGCAGTACAAAACACACACAGCTCTGCGCTGGTGAACAATCTGGTTCATAAATAATACAAAAGTACGCTGGATATTTCCACTGGTTTCCACAGTCATAATCTGGCTCCTGAGAGCTGTGACTTGACAGCATTTACCGCCATTGGAAATCAGAAAAAATTTACGCATTTGCCAATAGGGTATAAAAACACCACCGGGCAGTTGCTGCATGTGTTGTGTCTTTGTTGCACGACATAGATCCAGATGCGTTTTCGTACGTTGCTGACATTTATCTGACGGATGACAAACTTATGCCGCATCTTGTCCGAGTCGACCGCATCATTTTATCATTTGCTGACTACGGATACAAGTTAAATTTTGCAAAATCACACATTGCTCATTTGTGGTGCTCTGCTTGGGCTATGAGCTCAATAATGAAGGTAGGGGGTTATCCCCCACTATCTGGAGAAATGTGCACAATTGCAACCTCCCTTTACGCTGAAGAAACTTCAGTCTTTGCTGGGATTTTTGAATTTCGAGAGGACATACATTCCCGATTATGTCCAGAGTATCAAAAAGCTTTATGCATTGATACAACCAACATATTCTTCTGCCAGCTGGCTTCAGGAACATACCACTATCCTACAACCTTTGCAATCTGATATGCTTGCAACTAACTACTTGTTGACACGTGATAACACCACAAACCTCGTGATACGTATAGCGCCCGGGAAGGTGGGTTTCACTTACTTGATGTTCAATGAGGGGGACACAGTACCTATTGCATACAAATTACACTTGTACACTGCAGCTGAAATGCGTTTTTCAAATGTTGAAAATGTTTTAACAGCGGTCCAAATGGTGATTCTAAAAGAACGCTCACTGGCGCAAGGTAAACACATTCTTATGGTCACGCCTTTCCCTGCTCTGGAGGCAGTGGCTAAGGCAAGTTTACCCACCTCTAAGGTACTATATCCCTATTGGATACAATGGGCTACTTCTATTGACATCATCTGATGTCTCGTTTATCTTTGACCCTGCACTTCAGACACATGAGTTTTTACAGTATGAACACATTGATTCTCCACCGATGTCCATGCTTCCTGTAGATGATTACAAATGTATCATTTATATTGATGGCTCGGCTGAACCAACTACCAGCTCTAAACATGCTTATTCAGCGGCTTGAGTTATTGTGGCTTTTTCGATTATCAATGGAGAATTTAAGTCTTCCTTAGTGCATACTCAGGCACTCGGGGACTGTATGGCACAATTGGCGGAGCTGCTTGCTTTTGTTCTAGCCCTTGAGTTTGCTGACCCTAATGTGAATACTCTCATTGTATAGGATTCCTATTACTGTGTTCAATCTTTTAATGACAACTTATTCTTTTGGTCTCAGAATGACTATTGAGACTCTCAAGGCACTGCAATTAAGCATAAAACGCTTTGGGTCCGAGTAGCAGACCTTAAACAACGTCTGCCCCTCACACAAGTTATACATACTCTTGGCCATCAGCGTGTGGGAGCACATGCTGTTGGTTATTCTTTGGCTGATGAAGCAGCCAAATCTGCAGTAGCCACGTGTTCCGTAGCAGCAGTTACAAGGTCCATGACTAAAATAGATATTCTGGCAGCAGTAGCTGCTACGAGGGAGGGAACTGCTAATCTTCAGGGTTTCCCTTAGAAATACTCTTATCATATATCTCCTGAACAGGTTCCTTATGTTAAGATTCCATCTGTTGGGGATCGGCTTACTCTCAACATGGAGCGCAGACTTGCTTTGATCAAAGCCGCACACGAGGGCATGGCTTTTGCACATGCCGAAGTGTCAGCAACTGTCTTGATTTTACAGCAACATTATTGGAGGCGTGGTTCATATAAACAAACCTCTAATTATGTACTTTCTTGTGACATTTGTCACAACTTAAGCCGTCTACGGTCCCACGCCCATCTCGAACACAGCTATGTATTTCTAATCAACCGTTTAGCTGTGTATATCTTGATCACTGTGTCTATTCTCTTCTGATACTGCGTATACATATATATTTGTTGCAGTTGATTGTGCACTAGATTCCTTTGGGTTTGGCCACAATGCAGTGCAGATGCTCGAAATGTCATCAGGGATTTGAATGTCTTTGTCGGGATGTTTGCCTGTGGCACCTTCCATTCAAGTCAACATCCAGTGTTCGCCTCTAAGGCGTACAAGAACGCGATGGTGTCAATGGGGGTGCTGGTGCACTTTTTTGTCTCCATACAGGCCTGAGGGCAATTCTATAGTAGAGCGAATGAACCGTGACTTAAAGCAATCTTTGACAACTAGGGTCTTAGGTACTGGCAGGAACTGGCGGGCCCAATTATATGGTGTTCAACGTGCACTCAATAATCTCCGTAGAAGATCTCTGGGTGGGGAGATCCCAAACAAAATGCTCTTTGGCATTAAAATGTTTGTGCCAGACCTTGATGGTCTAGACGTTGTGGCGGCGGCCACAACCTTTGACATAAAAAAATCATTCTACTGTGTTACGGGATCTACAAAAGATCCATGCCAACTATGCAACTGAACATTTACCCTCTTCTAACGATGCAGCACTGCTGATTCCGGTTGCCGGCTGGCTTCCCAAGATTGGAGACCTGGTATGAGAAAAGCTAGAGGACAAAAAAGGATTTGGTCCCTCTTATCGGGCCCCAGTTCCAGTACTTGGATTGAAGGGTACTTGTACAGTCATTTAACCACCTTTACCTCGTCACAAAGACAACAGATACATCTCAGTGGACAATGTTAAATTACACCGTCTGGCCGATTCTTAATAGTTTAACACCTGCAGTTTCGTGCAACGCTATCTCTTGGAATCCGGTAATCTCAACCTCTACGACTTATGCCTGTACCAGTGAGGGTGAGATGGAAACTACTATTGACCTTTCCCCTGTTCTGCCTTTATCCTCTTCCACCGCAGATATCGAGTTTACATACCTCACAGATGTGTCCCAGAGGGAAGTGACGAGCAGTCCTCGACAACATCACACTGATACATCCCACCCACCTCTAATACCGATGGGTCCAATTAGTTATTTTGGGGATCATGTAAGCTTCTCTTATTTAAAATAAATATATATTTTATTGGTTTGCATTACCAACACAACACCCACAATCCCAGCACATTACCAACAGGGTCACATCTTTTGGTGCAATTACATTGAATCATGTTTTCCTACTAGGCTTTCTTACACGTCAAAGTTACCTTGTTGTTATTCTTTAGTACTATTAGCTATTTGGTTACAGCCTTAATTTACATTTCTCCGTGTTATCATATATCTCTTTATCATCCAAGATCTGCGTTGCCTGGATTACTTGCTACCTCCCTCCCTATCCCCACCCAACCCTTCCACCATTGTGTTCTAGCGAACGTGATCAAAGAATGATCAAGTTTTATAACATTTCCTGGTCGTGGCTCTATCACTTGCACAATGTGTCTACCTGTTTTAGCTCTCTCAGCTTTCTGCTCCGTTGCTCCCTAGTATAGCAGCAACTTTCTATACTGCTGGTTCAGGGAGTACCCAGAGGCACATCCAGTGACTCACTTTGCGACTCTGGTTCCGGTAACGTCAATAACGCGACCAGTCCTTCCCATGCTTTTGCGGATTCCAGTACTTTCTCATTGTTAGCTCTCCTAGCTTGCTGAAACCAAACCACACTCTTGCTAGCTGCCCATGTGGTGAACTCCGCCCTCCAAAGCTCAATACTGGGTCTTCGCCTGGCTTTCCATTGCTGCGTTATTTCCCTCTTGGCTAGCAGTAATCCCAGGTCGAGGAACTTACTCGTGATTTTAGTCTGCGCTGTGGGAGGAAACCAGTGTAATAAACATGCTCCCATGTCAGGTTCTATTTGCCTGTCTGTCACTCCACACAGTACCTCAACCACCTCCTCCCAGTACTTTCCCAACTGTGGGCAACTCCACATCATATGGAGGAAGTCCGCCGCTTCCAATTGGCATCGGGGGCATCGAGCCGTATCCACATTGAAGTATTTATTTATCCGCACTGGGGTTAAGTACGCCATATGTAATACATAACTATGAATAAGCTGAAATCTAGCATTATGCGTGCTTTTCCACACCCTTTCCACTATTTTAGCCCATGCCGTTTCCGGAATGTCTTTGCCCAGATCCGTTTCCAACTTCCCCTTCAAGTTGCTCAACGGTTGCAGTCCCTCTTCCACCATTCGCCTATATAAGCACGTTATGGCTTTGACTGTTCCTGCCGTCATCACAACATATTAACACGTTAATGACGTCTGTGGCTCAAATAACCCTCCACTCCAATGCCGTTGAATTGCTGACACTAGGGCGGCATGCAGTAAGAAGTCACCCCTGGGTAGTTCATATCTTTCTTCGAATTCATGATACGATATAAGGACCCCCTCCTCATACAAGTCCCGAATCATTTCCAGCCCTCGCTCCTCCCACACAGTCAGTGCGGTCCAATCCCCCCGTGTGGTAGAGCCGTGCACACGCCCAATGGAATCTCCGGGGCATATGGACAAGTGGTGCCCCCCTGTGCCGGCTTCGGTTCTAGCATAATCGCAGTGCTCGCTCTTCATGGGTCAGCGTGCCAATTCACATCCTCTGGCAAAGGACAACAAAGGATAACACATGTCGTGGGAACCATCTGTCCATCAGGTCATCCCGGCCCCTGAACTCCCTAGCTACTTCCTGGGTGAGCCACTGTAATTGAGCAGCCAAGTAATACAATTCCAAGTCTGGGACCGCCCATCCTCCCTCAGCCCGGGGTTGCATCATCGTGGCCAGTGCTACTCACCTTCATCCGCTCCCCCATAAAAACTCCCCCATCACGGATCGAAGAGTCCTGAACACCGAGCCCGGAATCCAGATCGGGAGCGTCCTGAAATAATATAGCAGCCTGGGCAACGCCACCATCTTCAAAAGTGCCACTCGGCCTGCTACCGATCGCGGCAACGTCCCCCAGAATGCCATGCTCCCTTTGATCCCTTGCACCGCTCTGCCCACATTACCTTCCAAAAGGTCCTCCTGTCCATGATAGACATTGATCCCTAGATAAGGCCGACAGTGAGATTCCCACCGTATGACATCCAGATGACCAGGATCCTCCATCCCCCGCTAACCGGGAACAGGCAAGTATTCGCCCAGTTCACCCTTAGTGCTGAAACTTCACCAAACCTCCATAGGAGTAACATCGCTTCAGATAAAGTCTCCCCTGGGGCTGCCAGGAACATGAGCAGGTCATCAGCATAAAGCGAAATATACTGCTTTTCTCCATGTAACTCCAGACCCGTATAATTTTTCCGTGACCTAGCTCATGCGGCCAGTGGCTCGATCGCGAGTGCGAACAGCAGTGGAGATAGTGAGCAACCTTGTCGCGTCCGCGCTCCGCCAAACAGGGCAATGATACTATCGGCCCCGTCCACACTCGGGCTGTCGCTGATCTGTACAGTATCTGGTCCACCCCATGATTTCCTCTCCCAGGCCCATCTGTCACATGACTTGGAAAAGAAACGACCATTCCAGGCTATCAAATGCCTTCTCAATGTCGACCGATAGGACCATCGCGGTAAAGGGCAGTCCATGGTCCTCCCCAGAATACGAAGCAGCCGCCCTGCATTAATAGACGTGTTCTGTTTCAGTATAAACCCCGCCTAGTCCCGATGGACCAGCTGCGACATGTATGGGAGGAGCTGTGATGCAAGGATCCTACTCAAGATTTTGTAATCCGTCATCAGCATTGAAAGCGGACGATATGCCGTCATGTCAGATGGTTCCCTCCCCGGTTTCAGGAGGGAACGATAATAGCTTCTTGAGTGGTCACTGGTTACTGCCCCACCTTCCGTGCCTCCTGATACATTGCTTGTATGCGCGGCACTAAACCATCCACATACTTGGAGTAGAATTCTATTGGTAGCCCATCCACACCAGGCATTTTACTACATGCCATATGCTTGATTGCACTCCTGATTTCTCGTACCATGATCTCTCGGCCAAGCGAATCTTCCTGCTCTTTCTCCAAGTACCGCAGGGTCAAATCCATGAGGTACTCTCTTATGTCATCGGCACCCTGATTCAGTTTGCTGCGGTAGAGCTCGGTATAATACTCCAAAAATAAACTATTTATCCCTTGCTGTGTGTACACCATTGCTCCTGTCGGGGCACTCAGTCCCATTATTGGCGTTCCCCTGGGATTCTGATTAGCCAACCATGCCAATAAAGCACTCGATTTGTCCCCTTCAGCATGCATCCTCGCTCTGTAGGACTTGTAATCAAAGGAGCGCAGTCTCTCCACCTGTGCCGCCACTGCCTCTCTAGCTTCCAAGACCTCATTCTGCACTCCCGGATCCCCAGGGTGGGCTCTCTTGGCTCCTCGTAGCCTGCACTCTGCCGCTTCTAAATCAGTCAACAGTGTTTTCCGGAACCCGGACATTTTGCCAATACAGAAACCCCGAACCATCACCTTGAATGCATTCCACTCGACTGCCGCCTTTGAAACTTTCCCCCCGTTCTCGTCAAAATACTGGCTAACCCCCGCCCCTAGGTCGTCGCAGAAGATCGGGTCCTCCAGCGCCTCCGGTCGGAGACATCAGGTTGGGATCACGGCTCTCTGCCGGGCTCATCGCACCCTACCAATAGCGGATTATGATCTGAGATCGTCCTGGCCAAGTATTCACTATCTATCACCTTGGAGTGCACATGCAGGTCGTAGAGGCCAGAATAATAAGAGTAGTCCCTCTCCTCCACATGATATGCATGCCACGTATCAACCAGCCCCCAATTTTTCTGCCATGCGTTCCTTGCTTTAGAGAGTCTGTGTACTGGTGCGTTGGAAAGGGGAGGATGGGACCTATCTTTCTACATGTCTGCAATTGAGTTAAAGTCTCCTCCGATTATTATTAAACTAGTCAGGTATGGCACTAGGCTCCCTGATAGACGGTCAAAGAAAGAGATCTGATCCGCTTTAGGTGCATATATGCTACATAGCGTCACTTCCATTTCTTTGAGGCGTACCAATACCACTACAAACCGCCCCTCCGGGTCCACCAATTGTTGGGTCGGCTGGAAAGGGACCCCTGCTCTGACCCATATTAAGGCACCCCTAGCAAAAGCTGAATAGGTTGTGTGAAATAATTTCCGCCTCCATCTACGTTTCAGTGCTAACCCCACAGAACGGTTAATATGCGTTTCTTGAAGGAAGGCTATATGTGCCCCCCGCTGCACCAGGTGAGCATGCACCTTGTGACGCCTCTGCATTGAATGGAGCCCCGGTACATTCCAGGTAATACATTTCAAATCATTTAATGACCCCATTTGGCAGCCAAGTACCCCCGAACCCACATTCCTCACATTGAAACACACCAGTGGATCTAACTACCCCAACCAACTCCCAAATCCCGCCCCAATAACCCCCCCAGAACAGGCGCTACAACGCTAGTACTCATCTAAACTTGTATTCAAACTGCTCCCTCAAGAAAACTCCCCAAGGTGCTATACCCACACAAAAGTAGGGGGGTGCACCATAAGCCTCAGAGGGTCAACTTCCCAACTTGCCACCTTCCTGTACTCAACCCCCCTGATGGCTAATCAGCCCTCATCTAGGCCACTATACAATTGGACTGCTAGAGAATTACTCAACCACCCTTGCCTGCTCCTCCCACCTACGACAGCTGAGTCATCAATCAGCAATGTCTAGGAGAAACATATCCAGTTCAGTGCCACCCCACTGTCCTTTTCTCTGCACCAACTTGAGAAACCTCAGCATTACCCATCCACGATCTCGTCCGCAGTCCCAGCCATCACGTGGGGCAAGTGCCCACTTACTGCCTCCAATTGTTCGTCGTCTGTGCCCTGAGAACGCTTTTCCGATTCTGTCTCCTCCGGTGTTGCGGCCCCATCCTCTCGCAAAATAGCCATCACCGCTTGTAGGGCTGCTGTGCGTTCTCTCTCTGTCTGCATCACCATGGACTTCTGAGTTACGGGATGACTTCATTGATTGCGTTACGATCTGCGCTGCTTTGATTCCTCCTTGAAAGTGGTCGCGCCACGCCCTGCCCGACGGAACCTGCTTTATATATCTCCAGCCAGTCCCTAGCCTCCTCAGGGCTACTGTGGAAAAACTTTTTACCGTCCGCTGTTATCTTTAGGCGTGCCGGGAACATCAAGGAGTATTGTAGGCTCTCGTCCAATAGTGCTCTTTTGACTACCATAAATGATGCCCGGCTGCGCTGCCCCTCTAGCTTGTAATCCGGGAATAATGTCACCTTACTGTTGCCCACCGTATATGGACCCGCCGACCGGGCCCTGGACAGCAAGAGGTCCCTGTCCTTATAATGGAGCAATCTGGCCACCACCGGTCAGGCGGTCCTCCAGGGGCCGGTGGTCAAGCCGGCACTCTATGGGCTCTCTCAAAGGTGAAGATAGATGTCAGGCCCTCCAGTGCAATGGTCCCCCTCAGCCAGTCCTCCAAGTAGTCCGCCATATTGGACCCTTCCACTCCCTCAGGCAGTCCCACCACCAGGACGTTATTTCTTCGACTCCTCCCTTCGGCATCCTCCATTCTTTGCTCCAAGGTTTGCAATAGACTTTGGAAATCTGTCATTTGAGCTGCCATCGCCTTTTGGGCCGGTTCCAGAACTTTCAAGGCGGTCTCCGTCTGCTTCACCCTGTCGGTTAATTTGGCGTGGCAGGCTCTGAGCAGCCCTAGGCCCTGCATCACATGCGCAAAATCCAGGTGTAGTGTCTCTTTGCTGTCCATAATGGCTTTGAGGATTTGATCCACCTGCCTCTGAAGCATCCCCTCCGATCCTTATGTTGGTCCCTCCTGCACGTCCGGTGCACTAGCACCATCTTCCTGCTCGGGTGGCACCCCTGCTTACTTCCCTCTGGGCTTCCCCATATTTACTCAGCATAAGAGATCAGTCTGCCAGAAAGGTCTTCCTCCCGAGCCGAGCTCCGACAGCGTGCCCACACCTCAAACTGTTGTCACCTCAGTCCCTGCTTTCGTCCCTCTCCACGTGGCCGCTGTTACGTGTATGAAGTCCTTCAGGCGCACTTGCTATGCTCTGCGGCGCTGGCCCAGTTCTCCTGGTCTCCCCCACTAAGGCTGGCCATGCCTAAATCTGTGCCCCAGGGAAGAGCCGACTCAATCCGTACGTCAGGCCCACCTCCTATGGGGCCCCGGCTTTTCTCGGCCGAACTGCTTGCTCGCTCCACCACTCCAAAGGTCTCACCGCCCCGGTGACTTCGGTGCTGCTAGTCTCTTTATCACTGAACTGCCTCGTCCTTTCTCCTCTTCCGCTACAGCATTGCAGTGGGGTAGTCAGTGAGACCAGTTCACATACTTATTTACCAGTTCACATACTTATTTATTATGTTATCAACACTATGGGCATCATTTTGTGCATAAAACTAACAGGTTAAGACCTGTTTTTAATTACACTCTATTGGAACATTGTCCTGCTCCAATACAGGGAAGTTCTAAAACCCTTAAGGATAAATTCACCTATTTCACGGATTATGACACGTCTGATCCTGAATCCTATTTCTTTAATTTGCACTTATCATCTAATACCAAATTTATTTGGACCCACACTAAATTGATCTATTCTAATTCCTTTAGGACTAGATTGGTGACACAGGGTTATGATCACCGGAAAGATACCACTGATTTAAAATCAATTTGGGGTACTAAGCCGTGGCAGATACAGGGAAATGAAGCTCTGCATCATGCCTGCATAATCCCTACTCAAATTTTATTTTTAAATGACACAGTATACCAAACCACTTGCTTTGGCTTGGCAACTGTAAAAAATATGAATATACCATCCATTTCGTCGTTGGCGGAATATGACAATTGGCGTGCTCAAACGAATTATACTATCGATGCATTGCAAGGTTTGTTTCAAAATGACACTTTCAATGTCTCTGTAATTCATTCATCCGGGTTGTTGGTGTGGCAAACAAATTCAAATGCATGTTGATTGCATTTTTATAATGTGTCACCTGGTTTCACACAGACTAGATCAGATCATCGTTATCAACATTCACATTCAGTCACCACATGCTCCATGGGTAAATTATGCGAACAATGGTTGGAACATTCCACCTTATCATCAGTGAAACAACACCTATCGCTCTTGTCTAGTGACTTCATTTTGGATGATTTTTTCTTAGGACCTAGGATTTCTAGATCTAAGAGGTTTATCCATGCAGCTTACAATGAAGTTTGGAAACTTTCGCAGGTTGACTCAGCACTTCACCTGCGCCAAATTGATCAAGCAAATATGGAAAAAGTCCTTGCAGTGGTCGATAATAGCATCAATACACTTTCTTCACGAATTTATAACTTGGATAATATTGTTTCATCTGTTATTGATATTGTTCAAAGTGATGTATCAGTGTTATATCATGGTCAAAGTCAATTAAGATCAGTTATGCAGTTTGCATGGACGTTACAGACTCTCAAGATAGGAAAAGTCCCTTTGGATTATTTGAATGCTTCTGCTTTATTTTTACCTTTTAATCTGACTGATAAACAGAGAGTTATGTCCATGAGAGATGCTACATACACGCTGCTACACATTGACCAATTGGAACCCTTGCCATTCCTTGCAGCGGATACAGATTCAGCTGTTTGGTTAATTCATGGGTTTATTACTCTCCCGTTCTCACTATTCCAATTTAAATCATGAATGCAACATTTTCCAATTGGACGCTTTGAGCCCCTGGGTAGTGCATTTATCCATGAAATATGGTCCCTACCTTTTACTTACAGGTGTCACAGGGAGGATAAGGAAATTTTCCTAACAGGGGAGGACTGTGATTCCACTGTAGGACATTCACTAGTTTGTAAACACGTTAAATTGAACAGCACTTGTAATGTGTCCGCGCCTAATCTTGCTTGTTTTTTAAAAGGAACTCAGGTCCCAGCAATAATTACCGCTTTGACCTTGCTTTCTAACGGCAGTTATCTTATTTTGAACAACATCGACTGCTCTGGTTTACGGGAAGGAATCCGTTATTTAGTAACAGTTTTACAGCGCATTATTTGTTGTAGCAATGTGCTTTTTCAGCCCCCACATGGAAATATATATAGTTCCATTAGGCCTTTCATTCCGATTTTGTAAACAGATTTCAACAAATTAAGCAGGCTCAAAGTGCTATTGTTCCAACAAGATGTGACTCTCACTTCCGCTCGAGAGACCGTCAAGTTACAGGTGGCTAGAACATCTAGCAAGATTCAGTCACTTCTGAACACTAACCTCTCAATTCACTTTGGGGAGCTTATACATCAAATATTTAATGCGTCTGACAATAAAGGCCTTGCTCATTTTTGTAAACATGGGGGATTTGGCCTTGTGACTTCTTTTCAGATGATATTTGGAGTAATACCGGCTTTTACTCATTCTACTTTTTTCCAGCGTTTTCAGAGGATTCGCTTTATTACTAGCGTTAGCTGGTGGAATCCTGTTTTTTGTGTTCCTGCTGTGTAATGGCTGCTCAACTTGTGGTAAAGCACAGACCAGGCCAATTGCAACTGTACCATGATCGAATGCAACAGGTTTTTGGATGCTTGCAATTAGCAACGCTTGGCGTGAGTTATGGATTAACTTTTTGCTTTGCCTACTTTACTTGCGTGCAACCTGTGTTCTACTGTCGACGCTGCCCCTACTATTGGGCAATGGATTTATGCCTCTCCAATGCGTCATGTCCCGGATTTTAACCAGTGAATGGGTCCCTTAGAGGCCCTTGACCAGGCTTGTTCTGGGAATGGCCATATGGCGCGTGCAGCAGCACTTGGGGTCTTGGCTGAGTGGGATACCTGTGCGGCTGCGCAGAACTTCTTGCATCAAACTTTCATCGAATATCACACGAGTTGCCCGATTATGATTTTGAAAGCATCAGATTATGAGGACCACATTTGTTTCTTTGACCTTCTTGACTGGATGGCATCCCTTTTTTCTACTAGCAATAGGGATGATCTTTTGGAGGGAATTGCATTCTTAAGTTTGCGTACTTTGATCGACTTACCACCTCCTTCACAATAACAATTTCCTGGAGACGACACTCTTTTACTTGTCAAAAAGAAAAACTTTTTTTCCAATTTGGTTTTTCCAAACCCCTTTGAACTCTGCTTAGCTATTGAACTCTGTTTTGGTACTTTGTCTATACTGTACTTTACCAAGGAGAAGATGTAATATGGCCGTTAGGGTCATTGTCGACATTCCTAAGTTAGCATGAGTTTGCCGCCAGGATACTGCTTTTGCGCACATTACTACATGACTTTATTTTGCAAGACTCTGTTTATGCCTTTCACATGAGAACTGTCTGCTTTTCGCGTTTTCTGCTAAGTTCCTGGAGTTTAGTCTGAACACGTTGTGTAAAGTCAATAAACAATGCCCCTTGTTATTATGTTCTGGTCAGTCCCTAGCACCTAGACATAACATGCTAAACACAGCTGCACTGCTGGAGACTCGTGCCTTAATATTACAGGGATGCATGTTGTTTTAACACACAATTGGAGAGAGCCTTTTCCATGGAGAAGAGCTGTGCTGTTCCTATGATGTAAACCTTCCATCTAGGCTTTAAGGTATGGGGTCTGCTGACAAAGCCAAGAGATCTTCTTTTATATATAAGAAGACTTCTTCCAGTCAAGGGGAGGGTGTTTAGGCCTTAAAGTCCCCTTTCCATTGTCTGTATATGATGATACCCCCCTTCATATTCCATGAAATTGTAACAATGCTAATTGTTCTGAGATTATGGCTTTTGCTGCTGGTGGTGGCTCGTATACTGCATTGTAGAGCACAATAGTTAAAATAAACATTTTGAACTATTACAATGCCAATTCTTATTGTGGGCAAGTAGTAGTGTGCGACCAAAAGGGTATGTCTTGCAACCGCGATTCCTGAGAGAGTCTAGAGAGTAGTGTTTTGGGTTGTCTAAGCATGTGTAGCTTCGTGATTGTGGAGGAGAACGAATGACGCACTATAGCAAGTTTGTTTAGGGATTTCGGGTACTAAGGTGGTAGGTTGGTACACTCCTATACACAGTGGTCCTTTTTTCCTGCGCATTGTTCTGTGTAGGTGCAGAATCCCTGCAACAGTCTCTAGTTTTCGAGCTGTGCTACCCGCCTCCCCTTTCTCAGGCCAAGCACCATGCGCACACTTCGATCATGGCTCTGATGCGCCATTCATGGTGAGCTGGAATACTGAGCACTCGGTGGGTGGACCGTAGCACCGGTCAGAGCCTACGACCCACTCAGGGGACTGTCAGGTGTCATGAGATTCTCAGTTGTGCATGTGCCCCAAGGGGTGCTCAGTACGTAGTAGTAAGGGTCCCCTGCAGCATTTGCTACTTTCCTGCTCTCTGTGCCTCGTTTATGACACTGGTCTGGGGTCTTGGTGGGCAATCTGCGGATGCTGGCTCCCCGCCCATAGCCTCATACCAAGTGAGTTAATGCGGGACCCGACTGAGTCACAACATTGTTCTGGCGCAGGCCCAGGATGCAGTTTATAACAATCTCAGACAGCGCGGGCCCATATGTTTAAACATCAGCACTGACACGGGCATCGGCCTTCCCCTAGGAATACATGTGCAAGGGATCCCCCTCAGGTTTAAAGGTGCAGGCCCAGGATGTAGCCAATGGCTGTCTCAGGGAATGGAGGCCCGCATGCCTCAATATCGGCACCGATGCAGGTTGGGGCCCCTCCCCCGGGTTCACAATCACAAGAGTCCTCCCTGCAGGGGCCCGTGCTGGGGCTCCTCACGTCTCCGCTGGTCTCCAGTTGCCCAGCCCCCAGGGTAGCATAGTATTGGGTGAGCACCCACCAACAACTATCTGTCTCATCCACTATCGGTCGCTCTCACCTATCAGCCCGCAACCTGACCAAAGTGCAGAGTGGAGGGCCCCCTCCACCAGAGCACTCAAAACTGCTCTGGCTGCACCTGCCAATCAATAGATAAGCTGTCCAGTGCCAGTCTACCTCTTCTCGCTGTCACCACCATCCAGCTCCGGCATCGCTGGGCGTGCCATCACTTTAGGGCCTTGGTGCCCCGGGTCACTCTCCCAGGTTCCAGTCATGGGGGCCCTCGCTCACAGCCCCGGCACAGGGTCCCCAGGGTTTTTGGTCCCTCCCCCGAGTAATTGTTCGTCTACGGGCTGGGGTCAGTACGAATACCAGCTCCCTCCGGTTACCTGCTCTCCTTCCACCACCTGCTCTAGTTGTTGTTGAGCAACACCATGTTGACAGCCTCCATGTGGCCCACAAGGCCCACGTCTCTGAGAGCTGCCAGATTCGCTCTCAATATGCAGGAAGATAAAGACAGGAGTCAGTAAGCTGTTCATGTCGCTGGGCAGTTTCTTTGTTGTGCTACCGCGCCGGATGGGTTGTAATTGTTGGGCAGGTTATCAGAGCATTAGAGATGTCGTCCACCATGTTGGCTGGCTTAGCCATACCCTGCCTTCCTGCAGTCTACCATGTCATCCATTGTGGGGGGGGTCCTCCTGATGCTGAATATGGTGTTTGGTGAACGAAACAAGACTATGACTCTAGTTTAGTTGGTAAACATTGTACTTCTTAGTGAAGTGTTATATTTCTCAACAGAACCCGACTGTTAGACCTGGCACCATTGGCGTGGGTCTCCCTTCCATTTTTGCTGTTGCCTCATGTATTTTTGCTGGTGTTAGATGCTTTGGGCACTGTGCCACTGCTATCCAGTGACACAGTGCAAGTGCTCCCTATTGTAAATTGATATATTAATCAGTGGTTCCATGTTTGGCTATTTGGTTTACTTGCCAGACCCAAGTCTAGTGCACTGAGTGTGCCCAGGGCATGTAAATCCAAAATGCTGCTGCTGGGCCTGCAGCACTGGTTGTGCCACCCACAGAAGCAGCCTTGTAAAATGTGTCTAATGTCTGCCATTTCAGAGCCTGCGTGCAGTCTGGTACTGTCATGCTGACTGGGCAGGTGCACCCACTTTCCAGTCCCTAAACCTTCCCTTTTCTTCATATCAGTCACCCCTATAGTAGACCCAAAGGCATTGTAAGTATAAGGTAGGACAAGCCCTGGTGTGTGTGTGGTATGTCCTAATAGTGAATTACAGCCATTTTTGTTTTTCACTATTGCAAGGCTACCTGTTCTCCATAGGCCAGAATGGGCTGTTAGAGTATTACATGTTTATAATCCTAACTATCTCAGAGAACATTGTAGTAATTCGAGTTTAGTATGCCTGAACTCAGAATGATAAAATGCATTTTTTAGTGAAGTTAGTTTTAACATTCTGTTTGCAAATACCACTTTTAGAAAGTAAGTATTTGCTTGTCTAATCTTTCAAGCCTGCCTTTGCTAGGCTGTGTATTCCTTTGTCTGGTTTTGTGAGTGACAGGGCTGGGGTATTCCAAGAGACAGGATGAGTCAGCCCAGTGGTAAATAGAGAGACCTGCATCTAGATGGGAGGGAGGAGTTGCACCTGAACCTTGAATAGGGCTGTACCTGCCTTCCACAATACTGGCTCCACCTCCTGGGGAGTGGCTGATGTCTCTGCCCTGCACACTGAAAGAAGATAAGGAGTCCTGTAAACAAAGTGCTCCAGGACTGTACTTACCTTCAACAATGCTGGCTCCACCTCCTGTATGGTGTCTGATGTGCCTGCCCTGCACTTCGATTGGAAAGGAGAAGTCTGGAAAACAGAGTGCTTCAGAACTGGTTCGGACTTGGCAAAGGCCCCTCTCCCCTCAGAGAACAAAGGATTTCTGGGTATAAATATTGGGACCCTGATCCCTTGAAGTTAGATAACTTTGGACTACAAGAAGAAACCTTTACTGAGGAGAGGAACCTGAAGAAACCGAGGAGAGACTATTCCCAAGCTGAAGTGCTGCTTGGGAGATTGGCCTGCAGTGGTTGCCTTACTGCCATAGGAAGGAGAAAGGAACTTTGTGTACTCTTCTTTCAACTTGTGAAGGATTTCCAAGTGCTTGGAAAAGAGCTTGCCTCCTGCTGAAGTCTCAGGAATAACCGACTTCAACCCCCCCCCCCCGGCAGCTCTCCAGAGTTCTTGTGGAAGGGCCTGCTGCCGTTTTGGGCCTTCTGAGAAACTGCGTGTTGCAAGGAGCTTGAAGCGCGACTCAACGAGAACGAAACGTGGCGCCGTCGCTGCTGGAGATGTCAAGGGTGTCGCCGCTGGAGTTGTCGCACTGCACAGCATCGAGAGAAGCGTGCCGCAACGAAGAGGAAGCGTGTCACCATTGCTGCTGCCTGCCGTCGCACTTCTGAACAAGGGTATCACCGCTGGAGTTGTCGCACTGCACCGCATCGAGAGAAGGGTCTCGCAACGAGGTCGGAGCGTGTCGCCGTCGCTGTGCCTGCCGTCGCACTTCTGAACAAGGGTGTCGCCGCTGCAGTCCACGCATCGAACTGAGAACTTCTCGCATCCCTGGAGAAGCGGGCCGCATCTGGAAGATTTTCACATCTTTATTTCTTTGCACCTGAACTTTGCCGCCTTTGCCTCGCTGCGACATTGCTTGTCGTGGAAGCGCAACGCAACCTAAGGTACATTGACGCAAAGTGTTGCATCTTAAGAACTGAACTGAACTAAGCTAAATCTACCATCTTAAAGTAACAATATTGTGTATTTTTGTTGTTTATGGTCTTGTGGTAAATCTATATAAAGCATACTTATTTTTTATATAAAACCTTGTGTGGTGTCCATCTGTAGTTTTGTCACTGGGTTACTGTATGTGGTCACAAATGCTTTACACACTGCCTCTGAGATAAGCCTGTCGGCTCATGCCAAGCTACAAAGGGGGTGAGCAGGGGTTATTTTAGGAGTGTAATCCCCTTATCCTGACTAGAGGCAAAGGTCCCTATTTGTCACAAGTACCTACCTGTGCCAATTAGAGACCCCCAAATCTAACATTGGTGGTCAACGGTGAGGATTCTGGACTTGCATTTGTGACTCATGTACAGAGACTGGTGAAAAGTACTTAGTGAGTGCAGACCATAACACAACCACATACTTTTTGGTAGATTCCTTTTTTAATTTTCTATTTTTGAAAGATGCCTGATTCAGTTGTAATGGAGGATACAGAGTTCATAGCTTCTATTGATTGTGAATGGGAAGAAGAGGAGCTGGAATGCTACAAAGTATCACAGCTTAAGTACTTCTGCAAAAAGTTCAAAGTTTCCACCTCTGGGTTCAGAGTGAAGGAAGAATTCTACGAGGCGCTGAGGGCCTGGGTAGAAGCAAAGAAACCCCCTGAAATTGAGGAAGGGGGTGACAATACAGAGGTACAACAGGAAGAGCCATTGGGCTGAGGAGGAGGGAAAGTACCTTCCCCCGCATGTAGCAGTGCTTCTAACAAAAGTCTTTCTCCAGAGGAGTTGGAGGACAGAGAGAGATCTAGAAGGCATGAAATGCAGATGACCAAGTTCAAGGTGAATAGGCAACTGGAAATAGAACATAGGAGATTAGATATAGAGGAAAAGAAAATACAGTTTGAGCACAACAAAGTTTTGAGGGAGTTGGAGTTTAAAACCAAGAGTTTAGAGATTACTCCACTGGACCTGTGGATGCGTGGTATTGCGGCGAGGGCTTGATTGGATGATCGAAGTTTGCGGGTGGGGGTGTAAAACGAAAGACGCGTGTTGAGGCATTCGGGTCCTAGATTGTATAGGGCTTTGTGTGCGTGGGTGATGAGACGGAACGTTATTCTCTTGTTGACGGGAAGCCAGTGGAGGTCTTTCAGGTGATTAGAGATGTGAGCTCTGCGGGGGACATCTAGAATGAGTCTGACTGAGGCGTTTTGGATACGTTGGAGTTTTTTCTGTAGTTTGGCTGTGGTTCCGGCATACAGGGTGTTTCCGTAATCTAGTCGGCTTGTGACCAGTGCGTGGGTAACCGTCTTTCTAGTTTTGGTGGGGATCCAACGGAAGACTTTTTTGAGCATACGTAGGATGTTGAAGCATGAGGAAGAGACGGCGTTGACTTGTTTGGTCATTGATAGGGAGGAGTCTAGGATGAAGCCCAGATTACGTGCGTGGTCCGTAGGTGTGGGGGCGCTTCCTAGGGCCGGAGGCCACCATGATTTATCCCAGGCTGAGGGGGATGATCCTAATATGAGGACTTCTGATTTATCCGAGTTGAGTTTTAGGCGGCTGTTCCTCATCCATTCTGCCACTTCTTTCATCCCTTCGTGTAGATTGGTTTTGGCTGTGTTTGGGTCTTTGGTGAGGGAGAGGATCAGCTGGGTGTCGTCTGCGTAGGAGATGATGTTGAGGTTGTGTTGTCGAGCGATGGATGCGAGGGGACTCATGTAGACGTTGAAGAGTGTGGGACTAAGTGAAGAACCTTGTGGTACGCCGCAGATGACTTCGGTGGCCTCTGATCTGAAAGGGGGAGGCGGACTCTTTGCGTTCTTCCGGCGAGGAACGAGATGATCCAGTCCAGTGCTTTTCCTTGTATTCCAATGTTGCTGAGACGATGTATAAGGATGTTGTGACAGACTGTGTCGAAAGCCGCGGAGAGGTCAAGGAGGATGAGGGCAACTGTTTCTCCATTGTCCAGTAGTTTTCGGATGTCGTCTGTAGCTGCGATGAGGGCGGTCTCGGTGCTGTGTTTGGCTCGGAATCCGGATTGGGATGGGTCGAGTGATTTGTTGGATTCGAGGAAGGCGGCTAGTTGACTGTTGACAGCTTTCTCAATGACTTTGGCAGGGAAAGGGAGGAGGGAGATAGGGCGGTAGTTTTTAAGTTCGGTGAGGTCTGCTGTGGGTTTCTTCAAGAGGGCGCTGAGTTCGGCGTGTTTCCAGCTTTCTGGGAAGGTTGCGGAGTTGAAGGAGCAGTTGATGACGTCTCGAAGGTAGGGAGCGATGATGGAGTCTGCTTTGTTGAAAATGGGGTGGGGACAAGGGTCAGTTGGCGATCCTGATTGGATGGAGTTCATCAGGCGGGTGGTGTCCTCCAAGGTGACTGGGTTCCAGTTGCAGAGGATGTTAGGAGGGGTATTTAGTTCAGAGGTGAGTGGGGTGGGCTGGTCACCGGACTGGTTTACGAAGCTGTTGTGTATGTCGGCGATTTTGTTGTGGAAGAAAGAGGCAAGGGAGTCGCAGAGGTCTTGGGAAGGGGTGATATCGTTGGTGCCGGCTGAGGGGTTGGTGAATTCTTTAACGATGTTGAACAGTTCCTTGCTGCTGTGGGCGTTTTGTCGAGTCGGTCCTTGAATGCTGATTTTTTTGTGGAACGGATTAGTTGATGGTGTTTGCGGGTGGCGTTTTTGAACGTGGCTAGGTTTTCGGTTGTTGGGTTTCTTTTCCAGGTTTTCTCGAGGGATCGGCATGTCTTCTTGGATTTCTTAAGTTCATCATTGAACCAGGGGGCTTTTTTGTGATTTTGTTTGGTCAGGATGTTTTTCAGGGGTGCCAATTCATCAGCACTGTGGGTGATCCATTGTGTGAGATTGGTGGCTGCTTGGTTTGGGTCTGATGAATGGGCAGGGGGGTGTTGGTGGAGCGATGTGAAGAGTTGGTCGGTGGTGATTTTGTTCCAGTTTCTGCGGGGAATTGGTTGTGGGTGGTTGTGGTTCGTAGTCTTTTTGTAGTTGAAGTGAACGCAGTAGTGGTCCGTCCAATGGAGAGTATTGGTGTGATTGAAGGAGATGTATTTGCTGGATGTGAAGATTGGGTCGAGTGTGTGACCGGCCCAGTGTGTGGGGGTGTCCACAAGTTGTTTGAGTCCAAGATTGGCGAGGTTGTCCAGAAGGGTGGTAGTGTTGTTGTCACTGTTCTTTTCCAGGTGGAAGTTGAGGTCGCCTAGTAGAATGTAGTCCTCAGAGGGGAGGGCGTGTGGGCTGATGAAGTCAGTGATGTCTTCGCTAAATTGTGTGCGGGGTCCTGGTGGTCTGTAGATGAGGGTGCCTCTGAGTGTGGTCTTGGGGTGGATGTGAATCTGGAAGTGGAGGTGTTCGGCGGTTGCGAGGTTGTCGTCTGAGCTGGTAGTGATGCGGATGGTGTTTTTATGGACGATGGCGATGCCTCCTCCTATTTGGTTGGTGTGGTCCTTTCGGATAATCTTGTAGCCGTCAGGGATGGCTATGGCGATGTCAGGCGTGGATGAGGCGTTCCTCCATGTTTCAGTAAGAAAGGCGACGTCTGGTGATGTGGTGTCGAGTAGATTCCAAAGTTGAATGGCGTGACTGTGGACTGAGCGGGTATTCAGAAGGATGCATTTCAGGTGGTTGTTGTCGGGATTCTGTTTGGTGTTTGTGGGTTTGGTGAGGGTCCTGATGCAGTCAAACTTGCAGGAGTTACAGGTGAATGGTCCATGGGTGTGTCCTGGGGCAGCTTGGAAGCAGGTAAGGGGTCGTCCGGGGTTAAGTGCAGAGAGGGTAGCAGCGTCGTATGTAATGCGGGAGCGGTGTGTTTTGCGGGGGACAGGGGGTCTGGCGCTGGGCGCAGGCCAGGCGTGGACGGGCGTAGACGGGCTTACCTTTGGCGCACCTTCGGCGCGACCGCTGCGCGTAGGTCCATCTGTCTTAAATGTAGAGTGGAGGGGGCGGAGCGTGGGCGGGTCAGCTGGTAGGCGGGAGCGGGGAGGAGACAAGGGCCACGAGACAACAAACAACCAAATGGCAGGAAGCGAAACTGGGGCACAAAGACAAAAATGCTTTTCAAATCAATGAAATTACACAGCAGTGCAGCGCAATTAATTTAAATACTAATACAGGCAACTTGGCTAAAATGCGAAGTCAGATAACGATACCAGGCGCTATGTCCGCGTTGCAGCGCTCTGAGATTGCAGGCGATGTCGCCGAGGCAGGCAATCCAATTTAGCTGGAGGAGGGGTGCAGGCAGAGAAGGGGCTGAGGCAGGGAGCGTGTGGGAGCGACCGCAACGAAGCGAGTCCAGCAGGTCACAAATTGGTAGTAGGAGGAGAGAGCTTCCTCTACCAGTGGGTGGGCGGGTCAGCTGGGAGGCGGGAGCGGGGAGGAGACAAGGGCCACGAGACAACAAACAACCAAATGGCAGGAAGCGAAACTGGGGCACAAAGACAAAAATGCTTTTCAAATCGATGAAATTACACAGCAGTGCAGCGAAATTAATTTAAACACTAATACAGGCAACTTGGCTAAAATGCGAAGGCAGATAACGATACCAGGCACTATGTCCGCGTTGCAGCGCTCTGAGATTGCAGGCGATGTCGCCGAGGCAGGCAATCCAATTCAGCTGGAGGAGGGGTGCAGGCAGAGAAGGGGCTGAGGCAGGGAGCGTATGGGAGCGACCGCAACGGAGCGAGTCCAGCAGGTCACCGCCTATGAGGTAGCCATGTCTTCCCACCGGGTCCCTGAGAGAGATTGGGGAGCGGGGTTGTGGGGAAGGTTCCTTAGTGAGGGGTGTGACGACACACTGTTAGACTTGCCTTCTGAAGTCCACAATTCATACAGCCACATGAACGATGCATTAATGTCTAGATATGGTTTAACCCCTGAACTCTATAGGCAGAGGTTCAAGAAATGCAAGAAGTTAAAAGACAGTACCTGGGTTGAATATGTCACTTTCTTTTGCAGAGCATTGAATGGTTGGGTGAAGGGCATCAAGATTAATGATTTTCAAGGTCTCTTTGATTTGATCGCATGGGAGCACTTGTCTGATAATTGTTTTCCAGAGCTGTGCCAGCATCTGATAGATAGCAAGCTGACTAACCCCAGGAAGTTTGCCGAGGAGGCGGACCGCTGGGTGAGCACCCGGGTCCACAAGGGTCACGTGGGAGACTCAGCCAAAGGTGGGCAGAGTCCCCAGAAGAAGAGTAGGGGGGACAAGGGTAAACAGAAGGAGTTCCGCAAAGGGCCCCAAAGTAGTCCCCAAGGGAACCAAGGTAAAGGTTCCCAGCCTCCCCCTGAGAGAAAGCAAGGGGCCCAACTGGTAGTCCTGTTCCCCAGGGGCCCCTGAAATGTTACAAGTGTGGCGACCTGGGTCATAAGGCGAATGATACCAGATGCCGCCTGTTTGGTAAACCAGCACCCACTGGTGCTCCGTCCCAGCAGATGGCTAGTGTAGCCTTGGGGGAGGAGATTGATGTCCAAGGTTGGTGGGGTCCCGCACAGATGACCCTTGTCTCTTTAGGAGACTGTGAGATGGTCTCAGAAGCTCAGCTGCCCAGGAACACTAAGAAATATGGGCAGTGGGAGACCATCAATGGCCAAAAGGTGGAGGCTCTTAGAGGTACGGGAGCCAGTGTGACAGCTGTCAGGTGTCACCTGGTGTCTCAAGACAGGGACCAAATCCTGTTTGTTTTTTTGCCGCACCATTACCTGCAATAGACGCTGGGCCGTTCTTGGGGCCAAACCCTCTTCGGACACAGTTTCCTTGTTGCCTGCAAGGCCGCCAGCAATCCCGCTTGCCGTCTCCTCCCGCCGCCGCAGCTCCAACACCTGAGCGCGGCCGCAGTGGGGCAGGACTGCAAGATCCAGGGCCCTTAGAGACCGGAAGCCGCGATTACCGGCGCCAGGAGGCGCATAAATTACAGGGCAGCCCCGGCGGAGCGGGGGACCAAATCCTGTTTGTTTTTTCGCTGCACCATTACCTGCAATAGACGCTGGGCCATTCTTGGGGCCAAACCCTCTTCGGACACAGATTCCTTGTTGCCTGCAAGGCCGCCAGCAATCCCGCTTGCCGTTTCCTCCCGCTGCCGCAGCTCCAACACCTGAGCACAGCCGCAGTGGGGGGAGACCAGTGGGGCAGGACTGCAAGATCCAGGGCCCTTAGCGGCCAGAAGCCGCGATTACCGGCACCAGGAGGCGCATAAATTACAGGGCAGCCCGCGGGACGCGCGCGGGCGTTCGCCGGGCTAAGCCCGGGCGAAGGGTGGGCCGCCTGGGGCCATCCGGGGCTGTCTAAGGCTGGGCTGGGCCACCCCCCTTGGCTCTTTCCCTTGAAACACCACGCTAACCACTAACGAACTGGGACCCCATTGAGCTACTTTGTCCCTTCGCAAACCGCTTAGCGTACACCTCGTTACTGTCTAAACTGTGCCAGCGAGCAAATAGTAAAGAACTATACCAGTATCCAAATAGGAACCTAGAAATAAGAGGAGCTAGGGGAAAAAGGAAGCATGCTATCCCCAAACTGAATGGGGGAGGCAGGGTACACTCTGGGACACAACAAACACTGTTAAGTTACCTTACAGGGGCAATGGGGGCATTAGATACCGAAATTACTTCAGCTGAGGAACGCATTAAAGCAAATTCCCTAGAACTTAACATCCCAGCCCCCATAGGGACCCCCGATTCAGAAGCCTCTAGTGAGGCAATTAGGAAAGGCTGTGTTCAATACATTACGGAGAAAATTTCCCTCAACGACTCCGACGTATCTGACCAGCAACCTCCCCAGAAAAAGAAACTTTAAAAAACCCTCTGCCCGGGGTTAACAAACTGCCCTCCGACAAAATAATCCAGCCCATTATACATTCCCTCCCGGAGAACCAGAGAGACCCAATGGAGACACCAATCCTTCCCAAAAAAGATACCAAAAAGGGAAACAGAAAAGTGGGCCAAGGAACTCCTCGGCCCCAACAGAAAAAGCCAACTGATAGGGACAGGCGAGAGGGCAATAATGATGTCAAGTGCCTAATTAAAGTGGTTGAGAGACTCGACATGTATTTGAGGGTAAGGTTCGATCAACTACAAGCGAGATTAGAGTTAATAGAACAATCACTATTATCACAACCACTCCTCCCCAATAACACCACAAATATTAATCTCATTCCTAGTAAAAAATCACTCCTGGAAGATAAAACACCTAACATCAGGGAAGCACCTAAACATTTGAGAACTAATAACATCGCTAACACTCAGATACCTAATTTACTGCAAACCAACCCACACTCAAAAGGAAATAATTGTGTTAAGAGCACGAATAGTAGTTCACAAACAGGTAACCTTGCTTCCCTTCCTAGTATACACCCCTCAAATCTTGATAAGTCCGATATCCAGTGCAGAGAGAAAGGGGGAACGGACGACACCTTGAATCTCCCTCCCACAGCGACACCCTATGTAATTATCCTCGCAAACGTTCCGCGCAAACCACCGATGGAGCATTAGGGTTGGGAAACACTTAGAAATAAGGCACTACATTGGTTAGGCCTTAAAACAGGTCTTGACGATTGTCTATTCAGAGAGTTTAAAATGGCTAGAAGAGTGCAATGGGTAGATCTGGTACCAAAATCTTTACCAGGGGATTGTATTGTGCTCACCTTTAGGTCACCTTCGCTGGTAAATAAAATTCATCATGATCTGGGTAGGAACTACATAGTGAGAGGGGAGATAAATACTCTCCCACTGGGTTATTTCTACCCACCCCCAAATCATATAACATATAGCACAAGAAACTATTTCCAGACACAGGATTCCCATTACGTACTCCCAACAAGAAATAGATATAACATCCTCTGGGGACTAGAAGATCAAGACTGACTCGCCAGAAGGAACAATCAAGATAACCTTATAAAAAAATCAAATGAGGCCTTAGTAGATCCTAATACCTTCCAAGACTCCCTAGAACATCTTATAAATAAATCAAACGAGGCATTAGTAGATCTTAATACCTCCCAGGATTCCATAGAACACCCTAGTACTACTTTACAACGGGTGCATACATTTGAATACCCCGGCAACTCCGAATTAGGATTACTTTTTTGGAATGTTGCTGGCCTTAAATCTAAACTAAATAATGAGATATGGTCTAATTTTATTGCAAAATGTGACATATTATGCATTCAGGAGACCTGGGCAACAACACCAATCCACATAGAGGGCTTCAAAAGCTTTTATTCTGTAGCCCAGCCATCAATTTCTGGTAGGGCGAAGGGGGGTTTGGTTATTTTCATTGCCAACACCAATAAAGCACTACAAGTTAAACAAATTAAAATATCGCCAAACTATCAAATTATTACTTTGAAAACCCACAACACAAATACATTAGTTTTGGTCAACTTCTATAACAACCTTAATCATCATGGTATCATTAGTATTATACAGGAAATTTATAACATCCTCGCAGATCTAAAAGAAAAATTAACAAAACACGTAGAGATAGTATGGGGGGGATTTCAATCAATATCTCTGTGGCCATAGTGCAGGACCAACATGTGGACTTGAGGATGATAATCATTCTCCCATTACTCACTTCCATCATTCCCCGACAGGAAAATGTCTTAATGAAACAACTTTTGCTCATGAACTAGGATTCGCAAATGAGCTAGCCCATTTGCCTGTCCCTCTAACAAACACATATCATGGGAGAGGCTGTTCCACTATAATTAATTATATCTTAATTACTACAACTCTGGCACCCCGACTACGCAGGTTTGTAACATACGATATCGCTTTAAGCGATCATTACCCAAATGGGATTATATTAATGTTACCAGATAAAAAAGACAAAGATCCTCTTGATCTTTGGCACAAGCCACTCTGTCTCTTGAAAGATTAAATGGCTACGCCTTAAAATGGTCCAAAATAGACCCACAAAAAGTTACAACAGAGGTAGTTCATAATTCCCTTGAAGCAATCAACAAATGTCTTGACCCCTCTACTGAACATCAGGCAGTCCTCCAAAATTTTGAGATTATTACGCAGTCGGCAAAACAAGCCCTTACTGCGACCTTGAAAACAAAAAACTTAAAGGTTAAGGGATGGTTCGATAAAAAATGCACAAAGGCTTACTCTAAACTCAAAAAAGCCCTCAGTAACCATCCGAGAGATAGGATGGAAATTTCCCTCCTCAGGCGAGAATATAATAAGGCCATAAAACAGAGAAAAAAGGAAATAAAGGATGATTTATGGGCAGAATTACACAAAAGCACCTTAACAAAGGATAACACTGCTTTTTGGGCTGTAGTTAAGTCCCCTTTTCTCGCAGACAGTGCAAACAGCCCGAGGATAGACGTAGCGATCGATGAACAGTCATGGATCAACCACTTTGCGCCAATATTTGACCTCCCTCAAGATGAGGATTACACTTTGACAGGTTACAACGAGGGAAATTACTCTAACAAATTTTTCCCCTTTTCCAATCCCTTTGGATTTTACTTTGCCAGAAGTAGAATCAGCACTTCTTGCAAGTAAAAGCTCTAAAGCACCGGGCCCCGATGGGGTCCCGGTGGATCTTTACAAACACAAAATAGAACTATGGGCTCCAATATTAACCCGGGTATTGGAAGCATCTTGTAAGGTGGGACTGTTAAAAAACATGGTCAATAAGCACTTTAGTCCCAATCTTTTAAAAGGGGGATAGGATGGCCCCTGCCTGCTACCGTCCCATATCCCTTTTGGATTTGTTGGGTAAGACAGCAGGTCGAATCATCTTAGAGCGACTTCAAACTTGGGCAGTAGATAGCAATGTTCTCTCAGACCTCCAATTTGGTTTTCGGGGGGGACTGGGCACCACGGAACAGGTTTTAAACTTAATGCTCTTAGCAGGCAAATATGTATCTGCAAAGGGAGGGTCTTTATATCTGGCATATGTTGATCTATCTGCTGCATTCGATTGTGTCAGCCACACCAAATTATGGTACATCTTGCATAACATGGGGGTAGAACCATCGTTGGTGAATTTTATTCGTGAACTTTACTCAGGGGCTACCGCCCGAGTGAGGTTCGGGACTGCCGGGCAGTTGACAGCGCCGTTTGTGGTGCGGCGTGGAGTAAGGCAGGAATGTGTACTGGCACCCTTCCTCATTACGCTTTACACAAATGGCCTGGAGGCAGCTGTGGTGGAGGGGTGCCAGGACCTACCTTACATTAAAAAATGCCCGATACCCGCCTTGCTCTACACAGACAACGCTGTCATACTTGCCCGCACCCCCCAAGAACTGCAACGATCTCTAGCCAGATACCACACTTATATGTCTGACCTACAGTTAAAAATTAACATTAAGAAAATATATGTTATGTCTCTAGGTAGGACACGACATAGACCCAAGACAATATATGTAGATAATACCAAGCTGGAGAGCACCAATACCTATCCTTATCTGGGAATTGTCATTGATAATAGACAATCCTGGAAACATGCGATAGAAAATAGAAAATTGCTATTTATACGAACAACTATGGCACTAATCACTTTCTCACGTAGACTGGGACAGCGACCACCGACTGAATTGATACACATCTACAAAGCTAAGTGTATAGCAACAGCTATTTACGGGGCCGGTATATGGGAACATGGGAATGTTACCACCCTACAAGTAATAGAAAATCAATTCCTGAGATATCTCCTGGCTGTACCACAGGGTACCTCTAGCTACAATTTACATCTGGAGTTAGGACTACACCATCTGACAGACCTAATAAGAATCCAGCCCCTATTGTTGTGGCACCGAATCTGGACATCAACAAAAACAATCTTTTGTCAAACTCTCATTCTTGACTGTCTTGGACTGGATAAAGCCCTAAAAATAGGCTGGATTGCTTATATCAGGAATTTTTTGCATGATTTGGGATTGATACACTATTTTGAGTCACCCTCAGATATTGCGGAGGTTCCTAGAAAAACTTTTAAATCTATCTGCATAACACATCTCGAACAACTGAGACTAACTAATGAGGTTACAACAAAAGTGTACAACATTCTCTAATGACCCAAACCACACTCCAAATTGAACCCTACCTCGGCTATAGCATGTCGCCTTATGCCAGGTTACTTTTAGCTCGTTTCAGGATGAACACGTTCCATCACTCTGTCACCTTTCCGCGGATGAATGACTAGGCAAGAAATTTAACACCATGTCCCTGTGATGGCATATCTTTGCAAACAACTATCCACGTTGTTCTGTTTTGTAGGTATTATATAGAGCAAAGAAAACGTTGGCTACTACCAATTCTGAAAGCAATGAATTTACGTACCTGCCATCCAGCATTCTTTAGGCTTCAATTTTTATCCGACATTCATATAGCCAATCAAGTAGCAAGATTCCTGAAGTCTACGCTAAGATGTAGAAAAATTCTTGACCAAGTTTGAATTTCTAAAATTGATCCTGCCTTTTTAAAAAATGTTGTATTTAATTGGTTTTTATTAATTCATTGAGACTCAAATCAAGTATTTTTTAAATGTGTTCTTTTGCACACGATGGACAAAATGCTCTGGTATCATTTATAAAAAAAAACCAGTATTTTATTATTGGATGTATTCCTTTTTATGCACTTTTATGGTTGTTCAAGAAAATGAATACCGAATAAAGTATTATTTGATTTGATGATTTGATTTGGTGTCTCAAGAGTAGATTATCCTGCATGTATTTTGCCGAGTTGTTGCCGCCGACAACACAGTCATTGTCCAATGACTCAGGTTCCCTTTGAGTTGGGGGGTCTCTGGTACTGTTCAGGTAGCTGTGAGGCACGCCATGCCTGTTGACTGTTTGTTGGGGAATGATTTGGAGAGCTCCCCTTGGGAAAAGGTGGAGAAGACTAATCCCTTGAAGATGGTGGGACCGCCTGACTGGGCGTGCGTGACCATCCAGTCAATGTCAGCCAATAGGGGTTCTCAAGAGGATCTGGAGCCTGAATGGGAGGCCCAGGAACCTGCCTTAGAGAGAAGTGCCGGGGCGTGGGAAATCAGCCCCAAAAGTTCCCACGGCCCAGGAGGAGGTAGACCCTGAGGGGGATGTCCTGGAGCCTACCGGGAAGCAAGTAGCTGAACTGGGGGACCTGTCTGAGCTGACCCATTGGCAGCAAGAAAGAGCCCCCTCCAGGGAATAATCCTGCCAGGAGCAGAGAGAACGCCCTTCTCTTGAGGGCTTGCGGCAACAGGCTGCAAGCCAGGCAGCAACTGCTGATAGGTCAGGATCACATCTGATTTACTGGGAGAATGGTCTCCTGCATAGTGAGCCTAAGGTTGCTGAACCTGGGTCAGCCCGTGTGCTGGTGGTAACCCAGAAGTTCAGAGCCTTCCTACTGGGGCTGGCTCATGATGTGCCGTTAGCAGGACATTTGTGGCAGAAAAAGACCTTTGAGAGGCTTGTTACCCACTTCTATTGGCCCCAAATGCGCAAGAGTTCCGACACTCATTGCAGGACTTGTCAGACTTGCCAGGCAAGTGAAAAGAGTAGGAGGAAGCACAAGGCTTGTCTCCAGCCATTCCCTGTGATCAGTACCCCCTTTGAGCAGGTGGGGATGGACATTGTGGAGTCACTGGACCCCAAGACAGCCATGGGCAACAGGTTAATCCTGGTCTTGGTGGACCATGCCACCCGGTACCCGGAAGCCATACCTCTGAGGACAGTGACGGCCCCCGTGGTGGGACGAGCACTGATAGGAATATTCACATGAGTAGGATTCCCTCGTGAGGTAGTGTCTGACCTGGGAACCAACTTAATTTCCAAGTATATGAAGTCCCTGTGGCAGGAGTGCGTTGTAACTTACAAGTTCACCACTCCTTACCACCCCCAAGGAAACGGGTTGGTTGAAAGGTTCAACCGGACCCTGAAGGGCATGATAATGGGTCTTGTGGAACCCATGAGGCGTAAGTGGGACGTCCTCTGACCGTGCCTACTCTTTGCATACCGTGAGGTGCCACAGAAATCTCCAGGGTTCAGTCCCTTGGAACTTCTCTATGAACACCCAGTCAGAGGACCTCTGAGTCGGCTCAAAGAAGGCTGGGAGCAATCTCCCAGGAAACCTCCCCAGGATGTATATAGCTACATGCTGGCCTTCAGGAACCAGACTAGGCGTTTCAGGCAACTCGCTGAGGCGAATCTGGAAGCCATCCAGGAGGAGATGAAGCGATGGTATGGCCAGAATACCACTCTGCTGGAGCTTCAACCTGCCAGAAAGTGTGGGTCATGGCCCCAGTGGAGCCTTGCGCACTCCAGGATAAGTGGACCAGACCATTTGAGGTTGTGGAGCGCAAGAGTCCAGTTACCTACTTGATAGACTTGCAGTCTCCTAGGACACCCTTGAGGATCCTTCATGTCAACCGCCTTAAGCCCCACTTGGAGAGGTCTGCAGTGGGCATGCTCTTGGCAACAGATGCTGGGATGGAGGAGGATTCTGAGCCTCTTCCTGACCTCCTTTCAGCCTCAAAGCAAGATGGGTTAGTGGATGGTGTTAACTAAGTATGGGCCCAAAATCCGTTCCGCTCACGAAATATGTGGATTTTTGTCAATTTCGCGATCCACGAATCTCGCAAAATTGCCCAAAAATTAGCAAATTTGCTCGCGGGTGGATTTATTATTTTTTTGTGACCTGGAGGCTGCTTTCTTCTCATCTGCTGCCCTGCTCGCTCTCTGACCCTTACAAGAGGCATGTGAACACGCATAGAAGCCCCGGGTCACTCTCTGCAGCCATGAGTTTCTCGAGCGCAACCCCCGTGTAGTTCTGGTGACCAGGAGGTTGCTTTCTCCTCATCTGCTGCCCTGCACGCTCTCTGACCCTCACAAGGGGCATGTGAACACGCAAAGAAGCCCCGGGTCACTCTCTGCATCCATGAGTTTCTCGAGCGCAACCCCTGTGTAGTTCCGGTGACCAGGAGGCTGCTTTCTCCTCATCTTCTGCCCTGCTAGCTCTCTGACCCTTACAAGAGGCAAGTGAACACGCATAGAAGCCCCGGGTCACTTTCTGCAGCCATGAGTTTCTTGAGCGCAACCCCTGTGTAGTTCCGGTGACCAGGAGGCTGCTTTCTTCTCACCTGCTGCCCTGATCGCCCTCTGACCCCTACAAGAGGCATGTGAACAAGCATAGAAGCCCCGGGTCACTCTCTGCAGCCATGAGTTTCTTGAGCGCAACCCCCATGTAGTTCCTGTGACCAGGAGGCTGCTTTCTCCTCATCTGCTGCCCCACTCGCTCTTTGACCCTTACAAGAGGCATGTGAACACGCATAGATGCCCCGCACCACACACTAGCGGTATCAAACGTCTTCCCGCCCTTTCCCAACAATGATGGACAGCTCACTCAAGGGACCTTGGCGCCTTTTGGTGCGGTGGCAAAGTTACAGGCACACATGGTCAGTGGAGACAAATCTTCGGGCCCTTTACGCAGCTGCAGTGTAGGAAAAGCACTATACATTTACCCAACGAGGTAGCACTTACTGATTGGCCAGAAGAAAGTACTCCAGTTGAGTAGATGGAAATCGCAAAAAAATCCACGATTTCGTGAAAAAATCCACAAATTCGCTGACTTTTTTGCGATTTCGCGCAAATTCGCGGACCACAGATCCGCAAAATTTGCTCATACTTAGTGTTGACCTCTCTTCCACCCTGACCCATGAGCAACAGAATGACTACCACCAGTTGTTGGGACAGTTTTCTGTTCAACCTGGTTCCTGGTTTCACAGATTGGTGCGTCCATGATGTGAACACAGGAGACAGCTTACCTGTGAAGCATAAAACTTACATGGTAACTGACAGGGTGAGGGCTTGCATCAAAGAGGAGGTCACAAAGATGCTTGCACTAGGGGTGATTGAGTCCTCTAGCAGTCCTTGGGCCAGCCCAGTCGTCTTGGTCCCGAAGGCTGCAGCGCCGGGTGCCACACCCGAACTCCGGTTCTGTGTGGACTACAGAGGGCTCAATTCAGTCACGAAGACTGATGCGCACCCCATCCCCAGAGCTGATGAGCTCATTGATTGGCTAGGGGCTGCACGGTACCTCGGCACGTTTGGCTTAACGTCTGGGTACTGGCAGATCGCCTTGACTGATAGGGCAAAGGAGAGGTCAGCATTCTGCACACCAGATGGGCATTTCCAGTTCCGTGTTGTGCCCTTTGGGATGAAGAATGCCCCTGCCATCTTTCAGAGGTTGGTCAACCAGGTGTTGGTTTGACTGGATGAGTTCAGTGCCACCTACCTGGATGACATCGCAGTGTTCGGTGCCAGTTGGGAGGAGCATCTGCACCACCTCTGGGAAGTGTTGAGGGGGCTGCGGAAGGCAGGTGCCAGATCGGGGAGGGTTCTGTGGTGCACTTGGGACCCCAAGTTGGGAGCGGCCAGGTGGCGCCCCTCCAACCCAAGATTGAAGCCATCCTGGCTTGGGAGCCACCCAAAACCCAGACATAGGTGAGGGCCTTCTTAGGTCTCACAGGGTATTACAGGAGGTTTGTCAAGGGGTATGGCAGCATTGTTGCACCCTTGACAGAGCTGTCATCCAGGAAGCAGCCCAAGAAGGTGATCTGGACTGACACCTGTCAGAAAGCTTTTGAGGCCCTGAAAGCTGCCATGTTCACGGCGCCCGTGCTCCGGGCACCCAACTTTTCAAGTGAGTTTATCGTTCAGTCAGAAACCTCAGAGCATGGTGTGGGGGCTGTTCTGTCACAGAAGAATGAGGAGGGCCTAGATCAACTTGCAGCCTTCGTTAGTAGGAGGCTATTTTCACAGCAACAGAGGTAGAGTGCTATTGAGCATGATGCATTTGCTGTGGTCTGGGCACTGAAGAAGTTGAGACCATACCTGTTTGGGACTCACTTCCGGGTTCAGACAGACCACAGGCCCTCAGATGGTTGATGCAAATGAGGGGTGAGAAGCCAAAGCTGTTGAGGTGGTCTATTTCCCTACAGGGTATGGACTTTGCAGTGGAAAACCGCCCTGGTTCAGAACACACCAACGCTGATGGTCTGTCCTGATTTTTCTGCCTTAGTGATGAGAACTCCCAGGAGTTAGGGTAGTTTTCCCCACATTTCAGCTGGAGGGGACATGTGTTAGAACTGGCACCATTGGCGTGGGTCTCCCTTCCATTTTTGCTGTTGCCGCATGTATTTTTGCTGGTGTTAGATGCTTTGGGCACTGTGCCACTGCTATCCAGTGCCACAGTGCAAGTGCTCCCTATTGAAAATTGATATATTAATCAGTGGCTCCATGTTTGGCTATTTGGTTTACTTGTCAGACCCTAGTCTAGTGCACTGAGTGTGCCCAGGGCATGTAAATCCAAAAGGCTGCTGTTGGGCCAGCAGCACTGGTTGTGCCACCCACAGAAGCAGCCTAGTAAAATGTGTCTAAGGTCTGCCATTGCAGAGCCTGCGTGCAGTCTGGTACTGTCATGCTGACTGGGCAAGTGCACCCACTTGCCAGTCCCTAAACCTTCCCTCTTCTTCATAACAGTCACCCCTATGGTAGGACCAAGGGCAGGGTCTATTGTAAGTACAAGGTAGGACAAGCCCTGGTATGTGTGGTATGTCCTAATAGTGAATTAAAGCCATTTTAGTTTTTCACTATTGCAAGGCTACCTGTTCTCCATAGGCCACAATGGGCTGTTAGATTATTACATGTTTATAATCCTAACTGTCTCAGAGAACATGGTAGAAATTCGAGTTTATTATGCCTGAACTCAGAATGATAAAATGCATCTTTTAGTGAAGTTGGTTTTAACATTCTGTGTTTGCAAATCCCACTTTTAGAAAGTAGGCATTTGATTGTCCAACCTTTCAAGCCTGACTCTGCTAGGTTGTGTATTCCTTTGTCTGGTTTTGTGAGTGACAGGGCTGGGGATTCCAAGAGACAGGATGAGTCAGCCCAGTGGTGAATAGAGCGATCTGCATCTAGATGGGAGGGAGTTGCACCTGAACCTTGAATAGGGCTGTGCCTGCCTTCCACAATGCTGGCTCAGGGACAACAGACTTTAACCCCCAGCTCCCCAGAGTTCTTTTGGAAGTGCTTGCTGCTGTTTTGGGCCTTCTGAGGAACTGCGTGTCGCAAGGAGCTAGAAGCACGACTCAACGAGAACAAAGCATGTCCTCGTCGCTGCTGCTGCCGTCGCACTTCTGAACAAGGGTGTCGCCGCTGGAATTGTCACACTGCACCGAATCGAGAGAAGCACGCCGCAATGAAGAGGAAGCGTGTCGCTGTCGCTGATGCCTGCCGTCGCCCTTCTGAACAAGGGTGTCGCCGCTGGAGTTGTCGCACTGTACTGCATCGAGAGAAGAGTTTCGCAAGGAGGTCAGAGCATGTCGCGTCGCTATGCCTGCCGTCGCACTTCTGAACAAGGGTGTCGCCGCTGCAGTCCACGCATCGAACCGAGAACTTCTCAGAAGCGGGCCGTATCTGGAAGATTTTCACGTCTTTATTTCTTTGCACCTGAACTTTGCCGCATTTCCCTTTCTGCGACATTGCTTGTCGTGGAAGCGCACAGCAACCTAAGGTACATTGACGCAAAGTGTTGCATCTTAAGAACTGAACTGAACTAAGCTAAATCTACCATCTTAAAGTAACAGTATTGTGTATTTTTGTTGTTTATGGGCTTGTGGTAAATCTATGTAAAGCATACTTATTTTTTATATAAAACTTTGTCTGGTGTCCATCTGTAGTGTTGTCACTGGGTTACTGTATGTGGTCACAAATGCTTCACACACTGCCTCTGAAATAAGCCTGTCTGCTCGTGCCAAGCTACCAAGAGGGTGAGCAGGGGTTATTTTAGGAGTGTAAACCCCTTATCCTGACAAGAGGCAAGGGTCCCAATTTGTCACAAGTACCTACCTGTGCCAACTAGAGACCCCCAAATCTAACACCGAGTTTGCATGCACACACTTGTTAATAACACGTGATAAAGCACAACAACTCATACTCTCAGGTATATCTCAGTGCTCCGCTAGCACAAAACAAATAGCTAAAGACTAGCACAGTCATATTTTCAGCATTTTCCTGAATTTGGTGAAATCAGCACGATGAAGATGGAGAGGCAGTTGACTTCAGGCAGTAGGGGTCGTAAAGGCGAAGGCTCTACCACCGTATCTCACAGTGCGTACATGGGGGACAATCAGAAACCTGCTATTGCTAGATCATAGCGTGTAGGGAGGCAGAAAGTAAGGCAATTCATCCTTTAGGATGAGACTGAGGGGCATTGCCCATCAAGGACTTGTGGGTGAGACAAAAGATATTAAAGAGGATTCACTTTCGGATAGGGAACCAATGACGGTCACTCAGAATAGGAGCCAAGGGGGAAAGTGACTTGAGATTACAGACCAGGTGGGCAGCTGTATTTAGTACCACCTGGAGCTTAGACAGCAAGGTGTTATTAACTGCCATAAATAATCCAAGTGGCATATGATAAGGGTGTTTTCCTAACCACTGCAATGCAAGTGTTTCCTTTGACTCTGATGCCTTTCACTTTGAAGACCCCTATTGAATGAGGATAGTCGCAAGCAGAGGTAAACCACCATATGAGCATCAAACACTTTGCTAATGTAATGGTTTGCCATCAAAATAGGAAAGGAATTGTCTACGACCAAGACAGGAAGAAAAGGACCAATTTTCTTATTGAGTGGTGACAGGAGCCATGTTCTTTTATTATATATTAAAATAATTGTTTGAATATTCAAGTTAAACCTGTGTCTTGGCAGAGCTAACCATCTCACAGCTAATACTGTGATGAGAAAAACAGGTAGGTGGCAATGAAAAGATAGGCTGGGAGGGGTGTTATTGGTTACCTTTTTTAACAGTTGTTATTTATCCATCCACTAGCTACATTATTCATAATCTCTGCTATTTATCTAGCAGCTGACAAAATAGCAATTAATCTGTACTATTCAGCCAGTGGTTGGCTGGATATCTGAAACTTCACTGTTTATCCAGCAGCATACTAAATAGTAGAAATCACGTACTATTTGACCCACAGCTGGATAAATAGTGTGAAGGAGGTCCTTATTTTGTAAGGGACTTTAGGCAATGGTAGGGTGGTAGACATCTTGTAATAAGGATGCTGAATTTGTGAAGAATTATGCACCCAGTATATAGAGTAGATTTCAAGCATATATGTTTATTGGTCACATGTCATGAGTGGCTCTTCAGCCACATTGACATTTTAGTCAGGCACAGTCAGTCCCAAACTTTATTTGCATTAATTAAAACATATGAAAGTACAATAAATGCACATGACTATTTGACACTGAAGAGTATTTCTAAAAAAACAGGCATATTTGTACCATGTTCAATACTAAAATCCATCACATCAGATGATAATAATTTGAGAGTCCCAAACAACCTACATGTATTCACTCCTTCTGGTTCATTTAAATGTAATTAAAAATATGTGAGGAAAGACAAGACTAATGAGATAGTCTATGCCCCATATCTCCCCCTAGAGGAGAAAAGGCTACAGAGGGAGCATGAGGGCAGGAAACTCCAGTTAGAGCATGAACGGAGTTTGAGGGAGCTCGAGCTCAAGGCTAGAAATGAGGAAGCTGTGCCCCCGGGGAACCGAGGGGGCCCTCCCCCTGTAGAAGCCAAGGTACACATCCCCAAGGACGTAGTAAAGGAATACTATAGGAATGATGATATCCAGCAATGGTTTAAAGCCTATGAGGTGGCTATGACCTCCCACAGGGTCCCTGAGAAGGATTGGGGGGCCGGGTTGTGGGGGCGGTTCCTGAGTGAGGGGAGAGACACCTTGCTAGACCTACCATCCACTGTACTAAATTCCTACAGCCACATGAAGGAGGCCCTGTTATCTAGATATGGGCTCACCCCAGAGATGTACAGGCAGCGATTCAGGGATTGCAAGAAACTCCCTGGTACCACTTTGGTAGAGTATGTCAACTTTTACAGCAGAGCATTAGAAGGTTGGATCAAGGGCAGCAAGGTCATCACTTTTGAAGAATTATTTGACTTGATAGCCTGGGAGTACTGTCCTTAAATTGCTTTGGAAAACTGCGCCAGGACCTACTTGATAGCAAGCTTACTAACCCTAGGAGGCTTGCTGTGGAGGCAGACCGCTGGGTGAACACCCAGGTCCCCAGGGGCCCAGTAGGAGACTATGCCAGGAATGGGCAGGGTCCCCGACAGCGAGGGGGGGGAAGCCAAGGTAGACAGCGGGACTTCCAGACAGGGGCCCAATGTAGCCCCCAAGGGAACCAGCAGCAAGGTTCCCAGCCTCCCCCCGTAACAAGTCCCGGAGCCTCACCAGGCGGGCCTGGGCTCAGGGCCGCCATATCTTGTTATAAATGCCAGCAACCAGGCCACTTTGCCAGTGATACCCAGTGTCCCCTATACAAAAAGCCGGGCACCCGTGCCCCCACCCGCCAGGTAGCCAATGTCGCCCTAGGGGAGGAGATAGAGGGTCCCGAGGTGTGGGAGCCAGTAGCTATGTCCCTGGTCTCCCTAGGGGATGGAGAGATGGTCCCCCGGACCCAACTGCCGGCCAACACTAAGAAATACAGGCAGTGAGTGACCATCAATGGGAACTGGGTAGGGGCCCTCCACGGCACCGGTGCTAGCGTCACGGCTGTCCGATGTCACCTGGTCCCTGAGGGGCAAATTGTACCTCACACCTTCTGCCCAGTCATTGCGGCCGACAACTCTGAGAGTCTCTGCAAAATGGCCCAAATTTCTTTTGAGTGGGGGGAGTCTCAGGCACCTTGCAAGTAGCTGTCAGACCCACCATGCCTGTGGATTGTTTACTGGGCAACGATTTGGAGAGCTCACCATGGACGCAGGTGGAGCGGAAGGCTCACCTAGAAATGTTGGGACTGCCCGAGTGGGTGTGCATCACCACTCGGTCCAGGGCTGCCAAGGTGGGTGCTCAAGAGAACCTGGAGCCTGAGATGGTGGCCCAGATCTCTGCCTTAGAGGAGAGAGAGGGGGAGTACGGGCAGCCGGACCCCTCCAGTCCCCTGGGCCAGGGGGAGGCGAAGCCTGAGGGGGATGCCCTGGACCCTACCGAAGGGCATATCGCAGAACTTGGTGACCTACCTGGGTTGGCCCAGTGGCGACAGGAGGGTGGACCTTCCCGGGAAGAGTTCTGCCAGGAACAGAACACCTGCCCCTCCCTCATAGGCGAGCGACAGCAGGCCGACGCCCAGGCGGCCGGCGACCAGTCCGGGTCCCACTGGATCTAATGGGAGAATGGCCTCTTATATAGCAAGCCTAAGTCTGCTGAGCTAGGGTCAGCCTGTGTGCTGGTGGTACCCCTACACTTCAGAGACTTCCTACTGGGCCTGGCTCATGATGGACCTTTAGCGGGGCACCTGGGGCAAGATAAGATCTACCACCGGCTTGTCACCCATTTGTATTGGCCCCGGATGTGCCAAAATGTAGGAGCCCACTGCAAATACTGCCAGACTTGCCAGGCAAGTGGAAAGAGTGGGGGAAAGCGCAAGGCTCCCCTCCAGCACTTCCCGGTGGTCAGTACCCCCTTTGAGCGAGTGGGGATTGACATTGTGGTACCTCTGGATCCCCGGACAGCCATGGGCAACAGGTTCATCTTGGTCTTGGTGGACCATGCCACCAGGTACCCCGAAGCCATCCCCTTCCAAACAGTGACGGCCCCCATGGTGGGTGGGCCCTGATGGGGATATTCTCTCGGGTGGGATTTTCCAGTGAGGTAGTGAACGACAGGGGGACCAACTTCATTTCTAAATACATGAAGTCCCTGTGGCAGGAGTGCGGGGTTACTTACAAGTTCACCACCCCGGACCACCCCCAAGGCAATGGCATGGTTGAGAGGTTCAACCGGACCCTCACGGGCATGATCATGTGCCTCGAAGAGCCCCTGAGGCGTAAGTGGGAGGTACTCCTACCCTGCCTCCTGTTTGCCTACAGGGAGGTCCCCCAGAAGTCCTTAGGGTTCAGCCCTTTTGAGCTGCTCTATGGGCACCCCATCCGAGGACCGCTAAGTCTGGTCAAAGAGGGCTGGGAGACAGCCCCCTGGAACCCTCCCCAGGATGTGTTCCGATACATACTAGCCCTACGGAATCAGACTCGGCAATTCAGGCGAACCTAGAAGCTAGCCAGTAAGAAATGAAATGCTGGTACGACCAGAATGCCACTCTGGTAGAGTTTCAGCCTGGACAGCAAGTGTGGGTGATGGCCCCGGTGGAACCTTGCACTCTCCAGGACAAGTGGACCGGTCCCTTCAAAGTAGTTGAGCACAAGAGCCAGGGCACCTACCTAGTGGACGTGCAGTCCCCAAGGAACCCTTTAAGGGTCCTCCATGTAAACCGCCTCAAGCCCCACTTCGAGAGGTCGGAAGTGAGCATGCTCCTAGCCACCGATGATGGAGTAGAAGAGGATACTGAGCCTCTCCCCGATCTCCTATGTGCTAAGGAAAAGGCTGGCTCAGTGGAGGGGGTGATTCTCTCCCCCTCCCTGACCCCTGAACAACACTAAGACTGTCGCCAGATATTGAGACAGTTCTCCGATTTATTCTCCCTGGTCCCCAGTGTCACCGATTGGTGTGTCCAAGATGTAGACACAGGAGACAGCCCCCCTGTGGGACACAAAGCCTACCGAGTCCCAGACAGAGTCCGGACCTGCATTAAGGAGGAAGTCTCCAAAATGTTTACCCTAGGGGTAGTGGAGCCCTCTGACAGTCCTTGGGCCAGCCCTGTGGTTCTGGTCCCAAAGGCGACCGCACCTGGTACCACCCCCGAACTAAGGTTCTGCGTTAGTTACCGTGGGCTCAATGCCTTCACCCGGACGGACGCACACCCCCTCCCCCGTGCGGATGAACTCATTGACCACCTGGGATCTGCACACTACCTCAGCACCTTCGACCTGACCTCGGGGTACTGGCAAATCGCTCTCACAGAAGGGGCAAAGGAGAGATCCACCTTTTCCACCCCAGATGGTCACTACCAATTCTGGGTGATGCCCTTTGGGATGAAGAACGCCCCTGCCACCTTCCAGAGACTGGTCAACCGGGTACTGGCAGGGCTGGAGGAATTTAGCGCAGACTACCTGGATGACATTGCAGTGTTCAGCACCACCTGGGGAGAACACTTGCGACACCTCTGGGAGGTGTTGATGGCCCTGCGCCAGGCCGGCCTCACCATCAAGGCCAGTAAGTACCAGATTGGACAGGGGTCGGTGGTCTACCTAGGGCACCAGGTAGGGAGCGGCCAGGTGGCGCCCCTTCAATCCAAGGTCGACGCCATCCTGGCTTGGGAACCCCCCACGACCCAAACAGAGGTGAGGGCCTTCCTAGGCCTCACCGGCTATTACCGGAGATTCATCAAGGGGTATGGCAGCATGGTGGGACCTCTGACAGAATTGACTTCCAAGAAACAGCCTAAGAAAGTGCTTTGGACCCCCACCTGTCAGAAAGCTTTTGACACCTTAAAGACAGCCATGTGCACAGCCCCCTACTCCAGGTCCCTGACTACTCCCGGGAATTTGTTGTTCAGACAGACACCTCAGAGCATGGCATAGGGGCAGTTTTCTCACAGCTTAATGAGGAGGGCTAAGACCAGCCAGTAGCATTTATTAGCAGGAGGTTACTACCCCGGGAACAAAGGTGGAGTACCATCTAGCGGGAGGCCTTTGCGGTGGTCTGGGCCCTGAAAATGCTGAGGCCCTACCTGTTCGGGACTCACTTCCGGGTCCAAACCGACCATAGGCCCCTCAGATGGTTAATGCAGATGAGGGGGGAGAATTCAAAACTGTTGAGGTGGTCCATTTCCCTCCAGGGGATGGACTTCACAGTGGAACACCGCCCTGGTACCGACCACGCCAACGCTGATGGTCTGTCCAGATTTTTTCACCTTAGTGAAGAGAACCCCCAAGGGGATGGGTAGTTCTCCCTGCCTTTCAGCTGGGGGGGACGCGTGTTAGACCTAGCATCCTTGGCGCGGGTGTCCTTACATTCTCTCCCCTAGGCCTCCCACATGTATGATCCATTTTTCAGGCTGGGCGCCTTCATGCTCCCAACAGTAGCCCGTGCGAGACCACCCTAATGATAAACTAACCACTGATTTCGCAGATCCCCCAGACCCTGGGGAGATAATAGGAACCCAAGAAGAGCACCCCCAGTCCCCAAGATTCATGAAGCATGTTTGTAGAGAAGAAAAGTAGAAATTCCTAGTTTAGAAACCACCCTTTTCCTAAGACCCCTGTCTCCTTAGCCACAACACTGTACTTCGGGCCATGTGAAAAGTGGAGGCCGAACAAACCAGGCCAGGTTGGCTCCCCCGCCTGGGGGTAGCGGGCCTCTCCCAAGTGAGAGGGGTGGATAGTTTCGATCGCACATCCTGCCTCCAACGAGGATGGCCCCACTCCGCGCTGGTTGTCTGGAAACCCTGCGGCCAGCCTCCAAAGGAACAAGGTGCGATCTGGCAGGAAGCCCCCACCGTCAGGACCGGGGCACCAGAGAACCCCCTGCCAGATGACAGGACTTCAAAGCCATCCAGGACTATAACTAAAAGCCCCTTTCTACTAGGGGGTTGCTTTTTTGTGGAACCAGAGAGCCCAGCTGACTTTGTCGATGCTCGTCCAACCCGTACATGAAGTTCGTTTCATCCCTGGCAACCGGAGAGCCCTGCTGACGTTTTCGCGTCTCGACCTATCCTCAAGTACGCTTCACTTTCCCCGGATCGAGCCCAGCTGACTTTGTCGTGGCTCAACTTACACCCAAGGACGCTTCACTTGCCACCTCAAGCCCTTCTGACGTTGTCGCGGCTCGACCCATCCTCAAGTACGCTTCGCTTTCCCCGGATTGAGCCCAGCTGACTTTGTCGCGGCTCAACTTACACCCAAGGACGCTTCACTTGCCACCTCGAGCCCTGGTGACGATGTCGCGGCTCGACCCATCCTCAGGCACGCTTTGCTTTTACCGGATCGATCCCAGCTGACTTTTTTGGGGCTCGAGCCCGACGACTGGTACGTCTCCTACCCGCCGCAGCCTTTCAACGCGGTTTGAGGAGAACGAGCCGGACGCTGGTACGTCTCGTACCCGCAGCAGCCTGTCAACGAGGCTCGAGGAGAACGAGCCGGACGCTGGTATATCTCGTACCCACAGCAGCCTTTCAGCACGGCTCGAGGAGAACGAGCCGGATGCTGGTACGTCTCGTACCCACAGCAGCCTGTCAACAGGGCTCGAGGATAGCGAGCCGGATGCTGGTACGTCCCGTGCCCGCAGCAGCCTTTCAACGCGGCTCAAGGAGAACGAGCCGGACGCTGGTACGTCCCGTACCCGCATCGCAGCAGTTTTTCCACACGGCAAGGAGAGCAAGCCTGACGCAAGGTACGCCGCGTACCTTCGTCCGCAACCCCACAGCTACTCTTCATGGTTCCCCAGAACCGACCCGGACTGCTGTACGCCTCGTATCCGTGGACTCGAGCCCACCTTCCGTTTTAACTGTGAGTACCTGAACTGCCACTGTGATTCGAACCCTGATCAAACTGTCCCTCACGGCAATGCGCATGGGGTTTCCTCTGCCCCCGGCCTTATTGTAGTGTGTACCCCTTCCCCTTCCTGACTGGATGACAATTGTTATATAAAGAACCCCCTGTTTTTATAAATAACTGGTGTGGTGTCCCTTTTGTAGTGTGGTGAGACCTTACTGAGCATAAACATAAATGCGGAACCCTCTTATTTATTTATTTATTTATTTAAAACATTTATAGAGCGCGGCTGTCACCTGGCAGGTATCCTGGCGCTGAGAAGCTTACTCCTGAGTTAGAAGCGGAGGGAGTTGAAGTAGGGGGGTGATAGTGGAGGGGGAGAGCTAGGGGAAGAGCCAAGTTTTTATTTGTTTCTGGAAAGGCAGGAGCTGAGAGGTTTGACGAATGTCGGCAGGCAGACTGTTCCAGAGCTTTGCAGCCGCCACTCTGAACGATCTTCCCCCGATCCTGGCTTTCTTAAATCTGGGTACTGTTACAAGGCGGGCGGTCGCGGATCGCAATGTTCTGGTTGGTGTATACCACGTAAACATTAGTTGTAGGGGTCTAGGTCCTGATCCGTGTAATGCCTTGAAGACCAGGCAGAGGGACTTGAAGGCGATACGTTGCTTCAAGGGGAGCCAATGTAGCTCGGCTAAAGCAGCAGTGGCCGAGGATCTCCTGGTCCATCCAAGGGCCAGTTTGGCTGCTGCCGACTGGACTCGTTGGAGTCTGTCCAGCAGTACCGCGGGAGAGTCGAGCAGGAGGGCATTGCAGTAGTCAAGGCGACTCAAGATAGTACACCTGACTATCAGTGCTCGGGCAGAAGGTGGTAGTAGTGGCAGGATTTTACGCAATGAGCGCATAAGGGCCGAGCAGGTGGCGACTATTCTTGTTACCTGTGTTTCCATGCTCAGTTTGTTATTCAGCATGACGCCCAAGTTGCGAACACTAGTAACAGGTAGCGGATTATCTTGGTTTTCCGGGGGCCAGAACTCTGCAGGTAGAAGGCGAGGAAGTCGGCTCGCAGGATAGAACAGAACCTCGGTTTTAGAGGAATTGAATTGGAGAGAATTATGATGTAGCCAGCATGCAGTGTCTCTCAGGCAGTCGTGGAAGGCTTCTAAGGTAATAGAGTCTTCCCCCTCCCAAGAGAAGATGAGCTGGGTGTCGTCCGCATAGTTTACTGTAGTCATATTCTGGGATTTGATTAGAGTGACCAGTGGTTTTAAGTAAACATTAAAAAGGATCGGACTGATAGAAGAACCCTGGGGTACACCGTGGGGGACTGGGGAGAAGACAGATTGAAAAGGGGGGAGAGATACAGCCTGTTTCCTATCTCTAAGATAAGAGTGGAACCAGAGCAGGGCTGTGCCGTCAACCCCAGCCTCTCTCAACCTCTCAAGCAGGATCACGTGGTTGACAGTATCGAATGCGGCAGACAGGTCCAGAAGGATCAAGGCCACAGCTTGGCCCCTGTCTGCCCGCACTCGAAGTTCTTCCATGGCAGTAAGTACTGCTGTTTCGGTGCCATGGACTGGACGAAATCCGAATTGGAAGTCGTCCAGAGCGTGATTCTGCTCGAGGTGAGTTGACAGGCAAGTGCTGACCCATCGTTCCACCACTTTCGCCGGAAAGGGCAGAAGTGATATGGGGCGGAAGTTGGAAAGGCATTCTGGATTCAGAGATGGTTTTTTCAGTAGCGGGGTGATGAGAGCTTGCTTCCAGGGGTTGAGAACTAGTCCACTGCGGAGAGATTGATTACAAATCCTCCGAAGGGTGTGGAATAGCTCGTTCCCACATGCTTTCCAGATTTTCGGGGGCAATGGGTCAAGAGGCGACCCGGAGGTGATGCCCAGTGCCAGTCTCTCGAATTCTGCTTCGGGGATCTGGGAAAAAGCCAGGAGACTTTCCCTGGGAGGACATACTAAACTGGGATAAAGGTTGGTGGAACCAGCTGCTGGGGAGGTTAGAGTGTTTTGGGATGGTTGGGTTGCCATGTTATTAATGATGGTCTTGATTTTGTCCAGGAAGAACTGTGCGAGATTGTCACAGAGGGTCTGAGATGAGGGGATAGTTTTCTTGGCACAGTCAGGGTGTAAGAGATTCTCTAGGATCTGGAATATGCTTTTAGAGCTATTAGCTGCGTTGATTATGGTGGAGCAATAGTAGGCCGATTTGCTCTCAACAATCGCAGCTTTGTATTCATGGTCTGGTCCTCTCATCTGAGGACCAGACCAAAGCACTCGGCAACGTTCCTAGAGGAGGTGGGTCCCCGTTTGGCCAGAGGTATCTACTTCTGCCAACCAGAGACCTCCAAATCTAACAGTGTGGAAGGAAGTGCGATGAGCCCGGGACTTCACAGGAGCAAGAGCACGTCTCGCCCCTCCTCCTTAAGCGTCCCTTGCTAGAAATGTGGGGCAACGCTGACACGGCAGGAGTGAGGAAGGGCTGTGCTGAGGAGCAGGAGGCAGCAGCATGATTATTGCAGACGGCTTGATGAAAGACGGCCACCGCCCACAAAATAGATGGTGAGGCGCTCTGCTGTACCTTCATGGAAGAGGTGAGGCGCTTTGCTTTAGTTTGGCTTGTTAGGATTGATGCAAGAAAGTGGCAATATAACTTTTTCTATAAAGAGGGGCTAGGCTGGCCGGGTTATTCGGAGGCATTGGATTAGGACAGGCTGTGAACTAGGGAGGCTCAGAGGGACCTCTCAATACAGGCTCTACTTGCTTAGTATGCTCGGTCTCCAGGTTATGTTAATCATCATCCCCAGGACTTTGAGTAACTGGATTAGCCACCTGGGTTAATTGCACACAGGCTAGTCCGCATTCATTATACACTTTCAGGCTGTAACTCTACTGATTCAAGAAGTGCAGCCACCATTTTGGAGTTGCTTTGCTGCTTTGCTACTTTGCTTGTAATTAACTTTAGCGCTGTACAAAATGGAGTAGAAAGAAAATAGAGGTAGGACTTTTGTACCTAGAAATCATCAGAGGTCTTCAACAGTGTGTCTCATGAATAGAAGTTAACAGAGGACTACACCACGGAGAAGGTTGAATAGAAATAAAGAGAGGATTAAGGCGTTCAGGGAATCTAACAGAGACATAGGACGTCACTCCAGGCTGATACTGCCCGGTAGCCACCATGGTAGGGGCAGAACACTGCTAATAACTGAAACTTTGTCTTTTCACTTGTTAGTGAAGCTGAGAATATGGGCAAAATGTTGCTACTGTCCGCATCTGTTGTTTAGATGGTAAGCATTGGTGTGTTTAACTCCTGAGCCTACTAGCACGTGTCTTAAACTATATTACTGTCAGTCTCAGGCACGGACTTCTGCCAAAAAATCTAGGGAAAGTGTCACTACATACAGAAGCGTTTCAGTATATTTAGATCCGAATTATTTAATCTATAGCATGACAGGTCACCATCTAAAACCAGAAGGAACGAACTCATACTCTATAATTTACCCTCCCAGTATTACTAAAAATCCCTCCACAGCCTTTAAACATAACCTTCTCAGAACTAATCCGGAAACACGAATACTAGACCCATCCTTTAACTTAAAATAGGCACGATTATTAACAACTTTATTTTCTTTACTACTAAAATAGCCAAATGGAGAAACACAATAAATAACTTACTGAAAATACAGGAATTAAAAAATATTCCCTGTAGAACTAAGTTGCTCATTACACCATCTAGAAAACTTAGGGCAACATTAAATATAACGTGTTATAAAAATGGCACGTTTCTCATTCAAGCTGCCAATAAAGATCTGGAACGTTTTGACGAATTCTTTTCAATATTAAAAAATCACGTCCTCAGCAGATCCACCTCAAAAAGAAACTATCCAAACATAAATTCCCAAGCCATCACCGTCCCACATGGGAACCAACCAACTATGGTTGAAAGAGGCAGGGAGAGTGACTCTCAACAACCTAGACAAGTTATATCGATTGATTACAGCAACACCAATGAAGAACCTCAAACACTGGATCAGAAAACCAGTAATTCGCAGGCTAATGCAAAAGGTAGTGCTTGCGAGCTAGTTGACATAAACACCAATATTGAACCCCAATTGTCACGTCAGGATGCCAATTACTCGATTGATAATGAAACTGAATCCGTCAAGGCTATAGAATCACAGCAGTTGAATCTTGCTTTGGCATTTAAAGTCATTTCACCCAATGTTGAACATCATCTGTGTCATGAGCCCAACCAAGCAGAAGACAGAGGCAGCAACATACATCTAGCAATAGTTTCCTCACCTTCCGACTTGAGCTCCCATCTTACCCCTAACACTGATCTCGACCCGCTAATTGGAACAGTTAGCAGGTTGGAAATTAAACACGTATCAGGAGTGGCTCGCATGTGAACCTCAAAGGGAGTCGCCGATCTGTTTCTAAACACAAAATAACATGCTCAGATCCTGCTGAAATAAGCAAAGCAAACCTTCCAAGAGGGACTCCCACACAACAGCCCACTAGCATACTCCATAGATTAGACTCGGAAAGGAACAGAACCCCACAAACAAATAGGGATTTCATAAATCTCACCTAACAATCTAGCAAGACTTACAAAGCCATGCTCGCCCCTATTAGAGATATGAAAAACCTGCTGTGCATATCTGAAAAATGGCTTGCAAAAATGGAGGTTCTTCAGTCTTTCACCCTTGAAACTCAAGTTAAACACCGCTCCACCCCAATGGCGTCCTCTAACAAAATTTCCCACCCACGCACGCAACTCAACTATCTGACAGATAGTGAGATATTATCCATCCTGTCTACATATGAACCCACTCCTACCTCTCAAACCAAGCAAGGCGAAAACAATTTCCAAACTATCATAACGAATGCTGGTAGAACTTCTCAGTCTAACAACAGAAGGATCAATGCCAACAACCTTAAGAAAGTGTTATTAATGCCTGAAGAGTCTCTGCCTCCACTTATCAATGCGCAGAAACATATTCGCTGCATACTAATCAACGGTCATTCAGCAAATAAACACGCAGCTGACATAGCCGACCTCATACTTAACCATGAAATTGACATAGCCATTCTAACTGAAACATGGCTTTCTGACTCTTCTTCCCCATGCTTATACCCATTAGTCCCTCCGTACTACCCGATTTTGAGGGTGGATAGAAATAACAGAAAGGGTGGAGGCATCGCTTGTATACACAGTTCTGACATTTCCATCACAAAAATACAGGCTGATCCTTTAGAGTCTTGTGAATATCTAGGCATGTCCTTAAGATCAGCAGATAACCAGAACTGTAAACTCCATGCATTCTACCCCCCCCCCCCGGGTACAAAGACCAAGTTCATCGACCAGATGATAGAAATCATTACTACTAACTCTAATCTGCAGTCCAACGATATCTTCTTAGGAGACTTCAATATTAATTGAGAGGATCAGGATGACAAAACCTTCCTGGAAAAGCAGTCTTTAGTCCAAGGATGTCATCTTCCCACCCACTTCAAAGGCTCCACTTTAGATTGGATCATAGCTAAAGAGAAAAAAATCGAGAACATTGTAATCACACCCTGCGATTGGTCGGATCACCACATAATTACATTTGAAATTCCTCTCATAAAAACTAAATTGTCTTCACAAGCTACTACATCCAAAAAATGAACCAGTGACACTAGAGGGATTAATATGGAAAGCATAGCAGCGCGCTGCGAAATAGATTTGCAGCCACCCAAGAGCATGGTTAACGTCAATGACCTCATGTTGCATTAGAACAAATCAATGTCCAGCATTATTGAGGATATAGCCCCGCTAAAACTAAAAAGGGTCTCGGACAAAGACAAAAACCTGTGGTTCAATGGTGCCCTTAATGAAGGAAGAAGGTCACTGAGACTATCAGAACGTAAATGGCGACAACACCCTTCTTCGCCCCATCTAGTCCTACTGAGACAATCCAGGAAAGCGTATAATAAAAGCATTATTAAATCAAAAAAAGAATTCTTCAGGAAAGAATTGGATAACGCAGTAAATAGACCTAGGAAATTATTCAATCTACTTAAAGAACAGTTGAATAAATCGGCCAAAGTGGCACCAATCATCTCCAAAACAAGCTTAAATAGTGAAGATTTCTCGGTCTTCTTTACAGACAAAGCTCTAATTGGAGGGGAGCTCAAAGAAGCAGCTGAAGACATTGAAAACGAGAAGGGTACTTGAGATGAAGTTCTGGATGAACAAGAATTAGTCAAACCCAAAACCAATGCCCGATGGTCAGGATTTAATCCGGTCAGTGAATTAGACATTTCAAAGATCATGTTGACCACTAAACCTAACAATCACTATAACGATCCCTTACCAGCAAAGTGCTGGTCTTCCATTAACCACCTGCTAATCCCGTCTTGGATTAAGGTCATAAATGCCTCATTATCACAAGGCCAAATACTGGCCTGCTTAAAAACAGGGCAAGTCATTCCTCTCCTTAAAAAACCAACAGAGAACCCCTCAGATCCGAACAATTTCAGACCTGTAACTAATATTCCCATGTTAGCCAACATTTTGGGAAAATGTGTCCAACAACTGAGTCTGCACATCTCTGATTTCAAGCTGTTAAATGACTGCCAATCTGGTTTCCGTCCAAACCATACTACAGAAACTGCAATTCTCCACATAGTAGATGACGCATTACTTGCTCTCGACCAGAACGAAACATGCCTCTTAATCTTGTTGGACCTGTCGGCTGCGTTCAACACAGGGAACCATGCCAAGATACTTGTTCAGTTGAAAAATAGAATGGGAATTGAGGGTACAGTCCTAAATTGGGTTAGCTCCTTTCTTGAGAATAGATCGCAATAATTAATTGTCAATCAAACCCTCTAAAGCGCAACCGATAATACTATCGGAGTTCCGCAAGGGTCAACGCTATCTCCGGCACTTTTCAATCTATACGTAGAACCTCTCACGGAAATACTACAAAAAGCTAACATTGCTTTTCATATGAATGCTGCTGACACTCAGCTGTACATCAAGGTCGGTTCGACTGAAGAGATAAAGACAATGAACCAAGCGCTAACGAGAACCCTCCAATGGCTAACCAAGAACCACCTGAAGCTAAATCCTCAGGAAACTGAATCCCTACTGATTACGCCCAGAAAAGCAAAATAATGATAGCAGAATGGTCCAACCTTATCACTGCTCTACAGAGCACTCCGAAGATTGTTGACTCGCCTAATACACCGGGTATCACTCTGGACAAAAACCTGAACATGTCAGCACATATCAACACAATGGCAAAAAACGTCAGGTTCCACTTAAGCTACTTGTGAAAACTAAAACCATTTCTAAATAAAGCAGACCTCAAAACAGAAGTTCAGGCACTGGTCATATCAAGGATCGAATATGGTTGCACTACCTTGGCAGGGCTCCCCAAGATCTCAACAGCCCCATTGAAAGCATGTCTTAATGCAGCCACAAGACTTATAGCGGGATCCCAAAAATTCGACCATATCTCCCCTCACTTGAAAGCTCTCAACTGGCTGCCCTTGGAAGCATGAATTCATTTCATGCTGGCATGCATCACTCATAAGGCAATAAACAACAAAACACCAGTCTACCTTGCTCAGAAACTCACGCTTTCGGGTGGGAACCGGTCCTCCAGGAGCAAAGCGGAACTACTACTGAAACTGGCTCGTTTCTGTAAGAAAAGAACTTATGACCGAGCGTTCTCAGGGGCAGCACCGAGAATTTGGAATGCCCTCCCCCCCAACATTAGAAGAATTCCATCCATCACAGCATTCAAAAAGAAAGAAAAATCGTTTTATATGAGGAAATTTCTCCCCTAAATTCTTACAGCTGAATGTCTATCTATTAACCTGTCATGTTTGTTTCAAATTTCATGCAAGCCGATTATTATCCATTTATGGACTTGTATATACATTTTCTTTTGGTTTTATAGTTCAAGAGGCGTTAGGGTAATCTACCTTTTGACTATTATATATGTTTATATGCTTTCCTGAAGTGTAAATGTCGTAAACCAGTAATATCTTGTAATATATAAGTTTCAGATTGTTGAAATGCTCCTGTAAAGCGCGCTGACACCCGATGTAGGGTCACGTTCGTGCTATAGAAAACACTAAATAAATAAATAAAATAAATAAATATTCACAAAAGTATGAGCTATTGACATTGTAAATGACAATGCTTTTTATTTCTTTGTTTTGAAAACCTGCAAGTGGTACGTAAAACGCACTTTTTACTTATGTCATTGCGTACGAGAAGGAAGGCTGGCAGTAACTGCGCCTCTTTTACTGCCAGCCTTGCTTTTTTAAAGGAAGGACTGTAAGTACAAAGTGCGTGTTTATGCACCGCCCGCTTGCAGGCTTACAAAACACATAAATCAAAGGCCTTGTGATTTACAATGCCAATAGCTCAAACTCTCACAAATGCGAGACCATTTGCATTGCAAATGCTTGTTAGGTTTACAAATGGATAGAGACTGTTGTATGATATGAGAACCATGCGTGCCACTACCACTAAGCCGGAACAACGAATGCGTTGTAACCATGCATTAAATTACCATGCATTATTTTAGCACGCATGCCTTTACCACATAATTTCATGGTAAAGGCATGAATGGTAAAGGGGTATGCATGGCTAAGGTTTCCACTACTCCAACCCCCTCACCCTGCCCTAAGCCACAACTCCCCTACCTGCCCCCCGCCCTGAGGCCCAAAACCTTCCCATCCTGACCCTTCCCACCCCTCGCGCTGTCCCTAAAACTACCCCAACCCTTTCCACTGCCATTAGGCCTAAAACCCTATCCTCTAATTTAAAAAACTACCCTGACCCCTCCTGAGCCCTAAAAACAACACCGCCCTTTCCTAAGCTGTAAAAACTACCCCGACTACCCATTCCCCCTCCACCTGCCCTGAGGACTAAAACCCTGCCCCTTTACGTACACTACCCCAAACCCCTCCCACCACATGCTGTCCCTAAAACGACCCCAACCTCTTTAACTGCCCATAGTCCAGACACCCTAATTAAAAAAACTATCCAGACCCTCCCACCAGCTCTAAAACAAACCGACCCACCCACCAGCCCCGAAAACTACCCTGACAACCCACCAGCCCTGAAGAGTACCCTGGTCCTGCCAGTCCTGAAAACTACCCGACCCCCCCAAGCCCTGAGAACGACCCCGACCCCCCTCCCCCGAAAATTTCCCCAACGTCCCATACCTGGAAACTGAGGCCACGGTGTTCTGACTGTTTCCAGCTTGACACAGCCTCCTCTGAAAAATGTACCCAATGAACAGGCAATATAGGGGGTCCTTTTTTTTGGGAGGACACTCACTACCATTACTGCAAGAGGAGCTGTTGCAATGGGTCTGTGGGTGTGAATGGCTACTGGACCCAATTTATGGCTGTCTTACTATAAAAAGGAGAGTAGGGACCCATTTCCCTTGCTAGCATTAGGGTTTAGGTCACTTTGCTGTGCATAGAACAGGGCCCAAGCAACATGAGAGGGAGAAAGCCTACATTGGGCAGCAAATCTAGGGGAGAATGGGATTAAGCCCCATGGAGTGGGCAGAGTGAACAGCCACCTTAGCAGTGCTGTATGTATCATTAATAGTGCAGCTGCAGAATTATGACAATGTTACTATCCTTGCTTGCTTGCATTAGTGCCCAGTGCCTAATTGTTGTGCCAGTGTTGCTTTGGTCCTTTGATCAATGACACAAAGGGAGTGGAAAATTGAAGCAGAGGAGACACCTTGGAGTGGGCATCACAGAGATGGGAGAGAGAGGGATGATGTGAGATGGAAACCCATGCTCTTAGCAAAGGGCAGAGATGACAGCTTGCTTTGTAAGGTAGTAGCTATCAATAGGGTAGAAGGTGCAGTGACACTGAGGCCCAAGGGGTCTGAGTGGCCCAATGCATCACAATTATGAATGACTTGATTCAAAAAGTGGGCATGAGTGCTCATTTTCCTTGCTAGCATTATGGCAGAGGACACCCTTGTCGCACAAAGGGGCTACACACAGGTGCTATTCTTTTCAGGAAAGGTATAGAGAGCTTATTTGAAGATTGAAGTGGTGGTCAGGCAAGGTGGGGAAGGGGTGAAAGTGGAAGAGGAGTGGGCCTGCCTCGCAGGGCCACATCTATCTTTAGTGCAGCAGGTACAGTAGCATTGGGGCCCTGGATTGCATGGGACACACATCAACCCCTCGAGTAAGGGGAGAAAAGATTTTGGACATTTTGGTTTTGTCTGGCGCATTTGCTCTTTTCTAAGTCTCACAATTAGTGTGGATTATGTGCTCTAAAAAAATCTGCCCTAAAATGAACCTATAATCCCCACCCCCTGAGATCAGCCCTTGCCCTCCCACTCCTCAATTATTGACAGAACGTTTTGGAGGGCAGCCCACCTTCAAAACATTTTGCTTTAGGGAGTGCTGGGAGCAAAAACGTTTGAAAAACTCTACTGTGTGATAATAGTTTGTACATTCTAAAGGGAATTCACCTGGAAATGAAAAACAAGCAGGCGATTTAAAAATCCTCAAACGATTTCTGTAGGCTGTCATCGAAATGGCAGGAAGCGGAGTGGGCGTGTCCTGGGCCAGGCCGCTTTGGATAGCATCCAACTTTAAGCGGGCACTGATCTCAGAGAACAGAAATATTGATGTTAAGATGATAAACAAATGGAATGGATGGTGAAGACACCCCTTACCTGGGGGAACGTTGGGTTTACCATGGGCCTACCTGTGTGATATGCCTGGTAAGGCAGTGCAGTTGGTTAATGGAAACAGGAACTTACCGCTTTGAGCGCCCTTTAAGTCTTTTCATTATTTCACAATTAGAAATTCGGCAAGACGAGTACCATTCATTTGAGTAATAGTATCTCATATTATTTACAGTCTTCCTTACCGACAGTGACAGCAGGGTTAGATGCAAAACAGCAATTATTCATCCACAGCCACTGATGGACTCTGGCAGCCTGCAGGCTAAAGGAGAGGCTCTCTCCTCGCAGTTAAGTGCCTACGAGGGAACGTGGCATGCGACGGACAGGTGCTTCGCTCTTTTTTGAAGCTCTTTGGCCGAGAGAAGCTTATTCTTGGTAAAGCCGGGGGTCTCAGTTTCATAGGAGCCCAATAACTGGGGCCTACTAAAATACCCCTCCACGGGGTCGAAATAAGTGTAGCGCAACACGACTTAAAATAGAGAAACTGCTCGTTTAGAGAGTCAGCCTTGGCACTCCCACCGAGGGAAGCGAGAGAGAGATGCCTCTCTTCCACGGGTTCTGGGGGGGGGGGGGGGTTCTGGTGTTCATTTGTGGATTAACATTAGAGGAGGGCGAGTCCTAAATTTGGAATCCGCATAAACTTCCTGGTCAGAATATTCTAAAGGGAGTTCAGTTACCAGAATCTGTTTTGCTTCTCCGATGTCCTGAGCGGGATTCAGTGCAGATTTTGTGATGTAAGAGTGGTTCCGAAATAAGCACCCGGTCTGGTATAAATGGAATCGGATCTCGGCCGTCATTAAAGGCAAGCCAATAATGTGTCAATTGATTAGTTCCCGTTTTGATGTAGCTTAGACTGTGACGGTGACATCTCAAAGACTGGACGTTGAAGATAAGTTTAACATGACAGTGTAAAACACCATCTTATGTAAAGGTCTTGAATTAATATGATTTCAAAACTTGGAGATACAAATGATCATAGTGTTGTGTGAATCAAGGATGACAGACTTCTACAGTGTGAATATTTTAATTGTCTGTAAAAAAAATTGCAAAGTAACAATACACGGGTGTGCAACTACACAGTGAAAAGGTTTTATTTGAGTGCAGAGATCTTAAGGTACTCAAAGGTTTCGTTTCTCTGCTCCTCAGTTTATAGATCCTAGCCTTCCTCATTCAGGAGTGCAAAAAAACTTGGTTTGACACTTGAATAAACAGTATATTTCTAAGTCACCCCTGCTGAGATCTGTTTCTTTTGCCAGCATTTTGTGTTCTACAAAATGTATATTTGACTTGGATAAATGTTCTATCTTGTCGTTTTCTTTTTACCTTTGAGAGCAATGTTATTACAAACAATAGATGGCACACGAGGACCAGCTGTATTACAATTTAAAGAAGTAGTAAGGCAGTAGTATTTAGTTGACATTATTTCCCACTTCTAGTTGGTGCAACTTAAGCATCAAAGGCCAGGCTAAACTACAACATTGCTTTTGACATAGGTATCTGTGTGTCTCCCCTTTACTGCTTGTTGTACTTCGATATTCATCACCAGCATCATTTGTAACCTTTTAAAAACAGGGAAAGTATAACTCCTCTACCAGCTCAAGCCTATGTAGAAAGAGAAATGGTTTGCAATTGAAAACTGAAGGGGAACTGCACAGTGCAAGAATGGAAAGAGTGCAAGGTACGGAAAAATAAGGTGGAAGCATGCCCTGGGCAGGGACTCAAATACTTATGCCCTCTCTAAGCTCCAGGCCCAGTCTCCAAAATGTCTATATCCCTAGAGGCCAAAATTGTTTACCTCCTCACCATGATGAATGTGCACTCCTTGAGCATTCATCACTGCTTGGAGGGATTCTTACATACCAGCAAGCTGATGTAGCAGAGCTAGGTGGTATCACAGTTTGTGACCTTCCTGGGACATTCCATGCAAGATGATGGCTGGCGAAACACCAAGGCTCAAATACATATATTAATATCTATGGCCTCGAGCAGAAAGAAGGTGCAGCAGCTGATGATGGGAGGGTGGCCAGGGTCGGATTGGGATCATAATTTGGCCCGGGCACTGACGAAAAAAGTGGCCCACATTTGCGGGGCGTGGCCCACATTCTCAGGCGTGGCCTTTCATGAAACACACAAGGAATGTAAGTGGGAGGATATTGTTCTTGGAAAGGACACAGGGCCAAATTGACAATGTCCTACAAGCTGAGCACCTGAAATATAGCCAGGCCCATTTCTGTTTCCAAATAATTCCCACCCCTTCAGCACAGGAGCATCTGAAAACAGAAAGGCCCCTTTCTATTACAAAATTATTACTCAGCCCTCCAGCGCAGGAGCATCTGAAAAACAGCGAGACCCATTCCTCATAAAAAATGATTCCCCAGCCCTCCAGCGCAGGAGCACCTGAAAACAGCGAGGCCCCTTTCTCTTAAAAAAATATTCCCCAGCCCTCCAGCGCAGGAGCACCTGAAAACAGTGAGGCCCCAGCTATTTGTAAATTACTCAGCCCTCCCCAGCCCTTCACTGCCTCAGCCCCTATCCTGTAGAAAAACCTTTCTGTTGTTACTCTTAATTAAGCATACTAATGAAACCCTCATGAGGTTTATAGTTCACACGTTTGCATAGGATAGCTATGGTGCTAAAGCAAAAACACAGCTTCAGGGCCATCCATGGGGATCGGGGGGAGGCTGAGGTGAAGATGGTGCGAGTTCACCACATCAACTGGCCCCCATAGTGAGACCCATTCTTCCTCGCCCACTATGCCCTAAATTAGAAGGGCTGTGGGCGAGGACTAATGCAAGCACTGTTTCTGGGCTGCGTGGGCCCCGGGGGGGGCCAAGGTGAAAATGGCTCATAGGCCTGAGCAACACCTACCCCCTGGGAGGCCGATTCTGGCACACCATCAACCCTCCCCAGCCCACCCTCAGCTTGATTGCTTGGCAGGGCAAGGGTTCAAAGAGAGGCCACAGCTTATCATTGCTGAATGGCCACAGCGAAGCTGCTTTCCTCTCCCTGTCAGTGCTCTCTGTGGACTGGTAAATAGGGAAAAACCGGCCCACAGAGTGCACTGAGACACCGGCCCTTCGGCCCATGCCCGAGTGCCCGCAGTGCCAATACACCCCTGAGGGTGGCTCTCCCTCTTGTGATATGCTGCCTGCCCCATGCTTGCTGTGATTTGGTCTACATAATATGAAGGGGAATTGAGGATCCTGCCAGATAGAGTGCATCTCTTTGAACACATATCAAATGCACTAAACATCCCGTAACTGACAGACATTTTTGGAGATCTTCTGTTAAATACAGGGTATCTCTATAAGAATCCCTCTTTGGATATTTGTGCTGACAGTCACATGAGAGGATGTTGGCAATAAGAAGGTGAGGATCATATTGGATGTGGGGGGTTCCTAAAAACAGAATAGTTCTCCTTACTCTCTCCTCTCAGCAAGATCGCTCCCTGATTAAACTAAGTGATACAATGATCTCAACCTAGAAGAATACCACAATATGATAGTTTTCCTTGAATGTTAGCTACTACTCCTGCCTTCCTCCTCCCCAGCACTGGGATTCTATTAGCCAAGAACCATGGGTGCAACAGAAAGGGCCACAATGCTATCAATTAAAGATATACTTCTAGCATCAAAAGATGGAAAGTGATGTGAGCTAATCATTTCCGCTGCAGACTTAACTTTTGAATCATCAGCACCCATATACCTGCACGCATCTGCTATGAGTGAAGATATTCAGAGTCTCGTACTTGAATTTAGGATGGGTCTCACTTCTCTCCATAATGACTTCACAAAATCTTTAAGTGATTTAGATCATTCTCTCCAGATAGTAGAATCGAGGGTGGATCATCTAGAGCTAACTGCTGCAGAGCAATCAAATGAGCTAAACAAGTTGCATGTGAGTTTCTGAATTAAAAAATTAGCATCAATTACTCTTAGACAAAGTGGAAGACATTGAAAATAGATCCAGGTGCAATTACAGGATCATAGACATTTCCACTGCATTATGGTATGGCCACGTCTTGTGCAAGGGAACAGCCCAGACATTTCAAGCCAATCCTATCTGCTGGTTTGTACTGACAGAGATTAGGTTTCATACCAGATGAGAATTAACGTTTCCCCTGATATAATAACACAATTCCCTTTTTAAATGCCAATCAGAACAGTCTCACTGAAACCAGGAGAAAGATTCTGAAGTCCCCTAAGTTGGCCAAAATTGTTCTTGTATACTTAGCATTTGATGGCCAAGCTGCTGGAACCTTATGTGCCCACGTGATGGCTAGATTAGTTCCTTCTTATGCTTTATCCGGAAGAACATGTTTATAGTTAAGATCCGAGATAACTGCTCTGACTGATTGGCCAGCCTCATGATCCTCAGGAATTCATATTAACCCTAGGTTAGTACTCGCAATCTATGTTCTACACTACAGAGCTTCAGCTGCAGCTCCTGCAGCTCTGCTTGGATTCTAGTACTATCACCCTTCTGCACATTGCTTGAATCTTCTAGCAAATAAACCCTCTGCTCCACCTGAGTCATGCAAGAGAAAGTTGTATACTGGCATTGATCTGGCCCAACTGTTCATTAGTGGTTTGATTCGCATTTTCCTGAGACAATTTAATTTCTCATAATTTCCATAGGATCTGATTGAATGTTGTCTCGAACAAGGAGGTCTGTAATGGTGCTGGCGCTTCAGTTGAAGAGATCGTAGTTGAATTAAAATTTCCGGTTGTCGATGAAAAGATCAAACTTATTGTTGGTTGTTGCCTTTTTCCACAGCCTTTTCTTGCGCCTGATAATCCCCTTCTGGCTCCTTTTGGCTCCTTGGGGGCCTGCTATAGTAAATAGGGGGTGTGCCATTCTTTTTTCTTTTCTGATAGGAAGCATGTTCGCCATGAGACCTGGCTGGCTGACGCTTAGGATAGCTTCGAGTGAAGAGTTCATTGCTTGTTGATTCAAAATTATTGATGGATGCTGTACTACTGGTTGAAGGCTGAAATTATTGCCTGTGCCAGAACCAGGCAGTCCCCGGCCCTTGTTGGCTTTGGGATTCCTTAAGGCACACGTTTTCATTAATGTATTCATAGACAAGCATTCAATTGGTGCTTGCCATGAAATTTGCTAATCCGAATGTGGTAAAAAGGAGACACTGGAGATACACAAAAAAACTGCAAGCCGCATCTGTGCAGCACAGACCGCTTCTGCGATTTTCCTCAACTAATACTCACCCTGTGGCAGGACCTAGAGTTCCCCTACAAGGGGCTTGCAGGTGGCGCTTGTTGACTCAAAATTATTGATGGATGCTGTACTACTGGTTGAAGGCTGAAATTATTGCCTGTGCTAGAACCAGGCAGTCCCTGGCCCTTGTTGGCTTTGGGATTGCTTAAGGCACACGTTTTCATTGATATATTCATAGACAAGCATTCAATTGGTGCTTGCCATGAAATTTGCTAATCCGAATGTGGGAAAATAGGAGACACTGGAGATACACAAAAAAACTGCAAGCCGCATCTGTGCAGCACAGACCACTTCTGCTATTTTTCTCGACTAATACTCACCCTGTGGCAGGACCTGGAGTTCTCTCACAAGGTGCTTCAACTCCTCTTTACTTTAGTAGCTCCACGGTCGACTGCCAAACCCTCTCGCCTCTTTATCCAGGGACAGGACCACACTGCCCCAACTGCTAACTGCTCACGGGGTCCTAAGTGACAAAAGCCTGAAGCTTTACTTCTCCTTGTTTCACATGTTATCCATTTTCACTGCAATCCTCCTGCCCACTGGCGCTGCCTGCTCATAGCCCCAACTTCAAAGCTGCAAAGATTGGTTGGCGAGCTCCACCCCCACCATTACATCAGTATTTGACTGCTGCAGACAAACCTTGCATATAGCCTAAAGTGCGGGGGAGAGTGTCACTAACCTCTGATTTTTGAAGCTTGTAGAGGTTGCCTCTGCAGTTTTACGTGGAAAGGTTTCTTTAAAGCGGGGGTTACGACACCTCCTCTTCCTCCTGCTTTCCCTGGCTCCTTCCCCGTACGTGGCAAACTCCTGATGGAATCCTTACTTCTCAGTTCATAGCAGTATCTCCCTGTCCGGCAACAATCCAACTCACGTCTCTTGACCCCGGAAGTGAATTCTGTCGTATGAGAGAAGCTTCACGTGACACCCATCAGCTAACCATAGCCTCACGAGAAGCACAGCACAACTTGCCTTCCTGTAGCGTTCTAGTTTATGCACGTCACGCAGACGTGACGTGCGGCGGCCATGTTGGCGGCGGTGCGCGCGTATCGCATTGCGCGCCGAGCATTGTGAGGAGAGCAGCGCCGGCCGGCGCTCCTCGGAGAAGTAAATGCTTGTACCTTAAATAAACCAGTTGCAATATATCTACTGGTTGCCCTGTGGTTATTACATACATTACAGTGGCGACGAGGTCGGGAGGCACTCCAGACTACACAAAACGGAAAAAAACGGACCCTCCACGTGGGCAACATCTAAAAAAAAAAAAAAAAAAAAAATACAAACCTGGACACAGCCATCAGGCCCATCCAGAACTGGGCAAGGAGCCCTGCACAGCCCTGCTGTTGAGATCGATCACCAGACCACGGCAAGACACACATGAGGTACGGCGATTCCGAGGAGCGTGGCAGTGCCCCAGCTAACCATAGAGGCGGCGAATAGGCCAGAGCAGTGGCGCGAACACCCCACAGCTGCAAGAACACGCACGACACCCCTAAGTGACCACGCCAGGGAGGAACAGCGCTGGCTGCCAAAGGGGAGGAGGCGGGGACCAACACCAAGAGTCCCCAGAGAGAATCGAGCTCAGAGTTCAAGGACAGCACCCCAGGTAGCCCCCCCGGCAAAGACGTCAGCACAAAAGTCACCAGGGAGGTGAAAATGAGTGCACCGGCGGGGTATGCAATAGCTCCTGTGCAATTTCTACCGAAACCTGGCGAACCACTAATGAAGTGGGAGGATTGGAAAGAATACATTGATAATTTCATAGGGGTCCTGGAGGATGAAAATGAAGAAAAATTCACCCCCCAAAGAAAGAAACGTATCCTGTTACTGAACCTGGGACCGGAGGGTCTCAGGATTTACAAGAGTCTGGTGCCCAAAAAGAGAGAAGACACCGATAAAGACGTGTATGCCCATGCAGTGGAAGACCTTGATGAACGGTATCGCCCCACTATCTGTGTGTCAGTGGACAGGTTTAATTTCCAGCAAAGAAAACAACGGGCTGGAGAAACCATAGAAGAATACGTGGCGGCCTTGAGGAAGCTGGCGGCCCCGTGTAAATACGCACTGTGGGAAGACAAATTCATCAAGGATCAGATCGTGATGCACACTACGAGCTCAAATGTTCAAGACAAGTTATGGGCAAGCGGCGACACCACACTCAAAGACGTAATGGTCATCGTAAAGAGGGCGGAACTCGCACGGAGGTGCGCTGACGCAACCAAGAAAGACGTAACAACCCCAACCATGGTGAACAGGATACAAGAGGGAGACCACCGCAAAGACCAGAGAGGCAAGGACCCAGCGGCCAAGGGAACCAACAGATGGCAAGGGAAGCAAACAGGCAATGACGGCAAGAAATCGTGCTACAGATGCGGAAGTTGGTCCCACGACGCACGTGATAGGAGATGTCCAGCGTTCCGAGCCAAGTGCCTCCACTGTGGCATCTTAGGCCACTATGAGAAAGTGTGTAGGAAGAAACAATCCAAGGGCATGGTGAAATGTGTTGATCAAGACGAAGATGATCTGGAGGAGGTTGCAGAGGAAGAGGTGGTCACCGTCTTATGCATATATGACCAGGTATTGAGCGTAGAAGGGAAGAAGTCAACTAAACCCGTCCTGGACATGTCAATGGGCGGGATCACCATCACTGTGGTGGCAGACACCGGATCTCCATTCACCATTGTCCAACGGGCAGTGTGGGAAGAAGCGTTCAGACCCAAGTTGGGCCCAGAGCTGGAGAAACTAGACATTCGGCCGGTCACCTACAATGGCGACCGCATTCCAATGGTGGGGTTCCGATGCCTGTTATTTGAATTTAGGGGCCGATCAGCATGGTGCAAGCTGTACATTGCAGAGAGAGGACCCTCCGTCCTAGGATGGCTAGACCAGGGCGACCTAGGAATAAAGCTGGATCCAGGAGGAAAGGAGCAAATACTACTCACAGAGCAAGAGGAATGGCCGGACCTGAACAAATGGAAGGAGAACTACCCAAAAGTGTTTGGAGGCACGGTGGGAAGAATGGAAAAATTCCAACACAGGATCGTGCTCAAGGAAGGAGCCATCCCGGTAACTCACAAAGTGAGGAACGTACCAATTGCGGTAAGAGAAGCAGTCCAGATGGAACTCCAAGAATTGGAAAAGAAGGGAATAATAGAACCGATCACCTGCGCAGAATGGCTGGCGCCCTTAGTGGCCGTAATGAAGCCCAATGGGAAAGTCCGACTATGTGTGGACCTGAGAGAACTGAATAAAAACATTGTGGTGGAGAAGTTTCCCCTCCCCAGAATCGAGGAGATGTTGGCCAAGACCAGAGGAGTAAGGTGGTACTCCACTATCGACTTAACATCGGCCTATCACCAAATTGCACTTCATCCGGACAGCAAAAGCCTTACATCCTTCATCACTCCATTTGGGTGCTACCAGTTCTGTCGTATGCCGTTTGGGCTGGCCTCGGCGGCTGCAGTCTTCCAGAAAATGATGCACCAACTATTCAGAGACTGCAAGGGCGTCCAGTATTTCCAGGACGACATCCTGGTGATGGGGTGCGACAGGCTGGATCACGATCAGAAGCTGGGAAAAGTGTTACAAACGCTGGAGAACAAAGGCCTTACAGCGGAGTGGACTAAGTGCCGGTTGGGCCTGCAATCGGTAACATACCTAGGCCATGAGATCGGACAACAGGGCGTCACGCCCAAGGCGGAAAACGTAAAAGCCATCGCTGAAGCACCGCCCCCCAAGAACAAGGAAGAGGTCAGGTCGTTCTTGGGGATGGCGGAGTACTACAGCAAGTTCGTGGTACACCTTGCCTCCAAGACCCACAACATGAGGCTGCTAACTAGGGAAAGCACTGCGTTCCAGTGGACACCGGAAGCCCAAGCAGAGTTCGAAACCATCAAAAAGGATGTCACAGGAGCCGTACCTCTCAAGGGTTACGACCCACAAGGCACCACTGTACTCACGACTGACGCCAGCGACAAGGGCCTGGGCGCTGTACTCATGCAAGACCGAGGAAGAGGAGACATGGAGACAATCAGTTTTGCATCCAGAGCATTGACGGAGACAGAGAGCAAATACAGCGTGATTGAGAAGGAGATGCTGGCGGTGGTATGGGCCATGACGAGATTCCGGCAATTTCTGTGGGGAACCCGTTTTCTACTCAAAACAGATCACAAGCCGCTGGTAAAGGTACTAACATCGAGCGGACACGCCAGTGCCACACCCAGGATATCCAAAATGTCTCTAAAGTTACTTGAGTTCAGGTATGACGTGGAGTACATTCCTGGGAACCGGAACCGTGTAGCGGATTACCTGAGTAGAGCAGCCGCCATGGAGCCTGGAGAGGAAGACCCTGCAGGCAGTGGGGAGCTGGTAGCTCTCCTAGAAGACCAAGAGAAGTTAATCAGCCAACAAGAATGGGCAGAGGCATATGAGGAGGACACTGACATGAAGGAAGTAAAGGTGCACATCGTACAAGGATGGCCAGACAAAAGAAATGTGAGGGCGAGCCTCAGACCATACTATGAAGTGCGGGAAGAACTGTCGGTAGGAGACAAGGGGGTATTCATTTACAGAGGAGACAAGGTGATTCCCCCAAGGAACCTCACCACCAAACTTTTGGACCTGCTACACGAGGGCCACCTGGGCATAGGAAAACTCAAGGCAAGAGCTAAACAAAACTACTGGTGGCCAGGCATGGACATAAGGGCCGAAAGGCATGTCAGGGAATGTCCACAATGTCAAGGAGCAGACAAGACCCTAAAACCCTTGAGGCCAGCGCTAGGGAAGTTTGACCCCCCATTAAATCCGTGGGAAGAATTATCCGTAGACATTTTGGGACCCGTCCTAGATGACCAGGGCACACAGAAATACGTGTGTGTACTCATGGATCGATATTCCAAGTGGCCGGAGTTGAAGGTGGACGAGTCCATGGACACAGAGAACATCCTAAAGTTTCTGTCAGAGACCTTCACAAGGGAAGGAATTCCCAAATCCATCTTGAGTGACAATGGCCCCCAGTTCACGTCGGAAAGGTGGAGCAAGTTTATGCAAAGAAATGGCATCACTATCAAACGTACAGCAATCTACCATCCAGCTGGAAATGGCCTAGTGGAGAAGCGTGGCTCAGTGGTTAGAGGTGGCAGACCCGGAAGCTGAGATCGACCGTGGACCAGGGTTCGATTCCCCGCCTCGGCGGGTCTTGGGCTCAAAATTCCACAGACTCGACAATTCTCGCTCTGGTGCCTACTCAACTCACGGGGTCACACTCTGCGACTCTGGGCAATAGATTGCTTAATCTCCACTACGGCCCCTCGCGGCGGGATGCCTGGCTTTCACCTTGTGGACACCCTGCCGGGGTTTCTCACAGGGGAATACCAGGACGGGTTCCCTAAGCAAGCGCCGGGACGCTTACGGGCAGCTGTGCGCTTTACAAGTCCAACACATTTACATTTACATTTAATAGAGTAGTGATGGGAGCCATACAAGCCGCCATATCCAGCGAACAAAACTGGGAGAAAGCGCTAGAAAACATGGTGTGGGCCTATAGAATAACCCCCACTGGCACGGGGTACAGCCCATTTCAAATATTGAGGGGGCGAGAACCATTCACGCATGACAACAGGATCTGGAAGGAAAAGGTCGTCACCAGCGAATGGTCCCCTGCCGTGGTACGGGCAAATCTGGAAAGAGCACAGACAATCTACACCAACAACTACAACAAACGAAGGAATGTGAAAGGGACAGGCCTGGAAAAAGGAGTGTGGGTAAGAGTAAAGCTAGCCACTCTACAGAAGAAAGGAGACAGCAAGTATAGCAAGCCCATGCAAGTCAAGGAAGTGTATGATCGAGCGGCCCTGCTGAGCGACGGAAACGTGTGGTCCCAAGACCGCATGGCCCGGTGCAACAAGGTATTGAGATGGGAACAACCTGAAATGGAATGGGGAAATGTGGACGAATTGAATATGGAAAGAGGACAAGAAGGAAGTGAGCAATGCGACGGAGCAAGTACAGAGAAGGTGAGAGGAAGTGAAGAAATGAGCGAGAGTCAAGGAGACGAGATGGAACGGCCAGGGAGAAGTGTGAACGATGATGGAGTGGTGAGTGAAGAAATGGAAGGAACTGGTATGCAGCACCAAGGGACTCTGGGGAACCCCGTCAGGGTTACCAGGAGCGGAAGACAAGTGGTGAGGCCTTCCAGATATCGAGACTTTGAATTGGACAATGATTGTGAGTGACTGCTTAAAGTTCAGTAAAAGGGGGAGATATGTAGCGTTCTAGTTTATGCACGTCACGCAGACGTGACGTGCGGCGGCCATGTTGGTGGCGGTGCGCGCGCATCGCATTGCGCGCCGAGCATTGTGAGGAGGGCAGCGCCGGCCGGCGCTCCTCGGAGAAGTAAATGCTTGTACCTTAAATAAACCAGTTGCAATATATCTACTGGTTGCCCTGTGGTTATTACATACATTACACCTCCTCTCACAAAGAACATAGATGTTACAAAAAATGAGGTGAATTAGTAGATATTTTTATGAACTACGTAGCCCAATTAGGGCCAGATGTATGTGGCCCAATACCAGTCGGTAACGGCCGAAATTACCAAATTTCGGCCGTTACCGACCGGTATTGGGCATTTGGGATGTAGGTGTCCAAATTGAAAATTCGGTAATTTACCGATTCGGTATTTTAAGGAATCGGTAAATTACCGATTCCTTAAAATACCGAATCGGTAAATTACCGAATTTGCAATGTAGGGAGCACTCAAATGAGTGCTTTTCCCATTTTAGGATTCGTTATTTACCACCAACTATAAGTTGGTGGTAAATAAGGAATACCTTTGAAAATGCAAATCTGTGCATTTTCAACTGTGCCATGTGGCAGACATACATCCCTTTAGGGCATGTATGTGTGCCACATCTGCACACAAGCATGATTCAGGGGTGCAACAGGGTGTCAAAGTGACACCCTGGCACCCTTGAATGTGTCCCCCATTTTACCAAATCGGTATTTATCGATTCGGTAATTGCCATTCATTCTATGGGCCTCCAGGCCCATAGGAATGAATGGCAATTACCGAATCGGTAAATACCGATTCGGTAAATACCAAATCTTAACGATTTGGTAATTTTTACCGAATGTTTTGCTACATAGCATTTACCGATTATAAAATACCGAATTGGTAAAATTCGTTTTTTTAGAATCAGTAAATACTATTTACCTACATCTGTCCCAAAATGTTTTGTGTAAAATAACCATATGACGGGGCTGGGGAGTTGGAGGAAGAAGCTGAACGGTTGTTGTCCTACAAAAAATAATAGTTAATTGATAACACTGTCTGCCTTTGAAAAAATACTTTTGTTTTATGTGAGGCATTCTGTGATTTTTCACTAGTACAATTATTTTCAATCTAAGCTTTTTGATTCAGTCATTGGAGGTACATATTTATATTATGTTCTTCCCTGCCATTTAAACAGTCTTATTGACTTCCTTGTAAGAAGATTCTATCTCAGTAATGGAGATTTGTGCATCTATCTTTCTTCTGCCTAGCGATAAGCTCACAGGCCTTGATGGTTTCATGGACTCCTTCTACAAATCTTTTCAAAAGACATTTTAGTCCCCCAACAATAGTGTTTAATTTCATTAAAGCGTCCAGAACCATAACAGACATGAGAATGTAGTGTAAATTATCTCTATTACTAAAACCTGTGAGAGATCCATGTTGCTATGGTTCTACTGCCGAATTCGCTTTTGACTTGCCATGAGAAGGTTTATTCTGGTCATGGCATCTCATTTAAATGACATCTGATAATTCATAACTTGCCCTTACCAATCAGAATCTCCCCCTGTTAGGAAGTCTTAAAAAATACATATTTGGCTTTAGACTAAATTGCTCACACACAGAAATCAGGCACTGAGATGTTTTTGTATTGCTGTTGCCTAGAAGTCTTTTGAGTGTACATTTCTACAGTGATACTGACAATGAAGCATCTTGTACAGAAATTGAACTTTAATTGGACGTTACTTGGATATTCATCAGAGAAGGGCAATTTTAAACTGTCTTTCTTTGCCAATGTTGCGCCATGCTTTTTAATGAGCCAAGTATGCTCATTTCCAGTGCTGGTGGAAGAACTTTGACATTACAATGTAGTTTAGGGCTTTAAAGTTCATTATCAAAAGTCAATGTGCATTACAGTAGGTGACACATTTATCACTTGTGATATACTGTCTCACAAAATCTTTTCATGGACATCAACGTCCATGAAATATCTTGGGGGTGAGTGTTTGAAAAGTTTTAACACTCCATCCATCATCTCTTTTTGTTTGGTTTGTTTGCCCTAGGTTGGCAGGGTATGCCCAGACGTGGGTCCCTTGCTCACTTTGCCACTGGACTCAAGCTAGCCTGGCTGATGAGGGCTGTTAGCCCGAAACCGGTCCCAGGATGCTTGTTTCCGGTCCAGGGAAGACATAGCTTGGCAGTTCGGGCTGGACTGTTCCCATGAGGCACAGGGTCAAGACTGATTTGCATATAGCTATGTCTGAACTGGGTTGGCAAAGTGAGCTAAAGAATGATGATGGATTCAACCCAAATCTGTGACAGGGGGTGAGTGTTTGAAAAGTTTCAACACTCCGCCCATCATCTCTTTGTGTTTGCTTTGTTCGCCCTAAGTTGGCAGGTTATGCCAGACGTGGGTTCTTTGCTCACTTTGCCACTGGACTCAAGCGACCATGGCTGATGAGGGATGTTAGCCTGACACTCATCCCAGGATCCTTGTTTCCAGTCCAGGGAAGACATGGGATGACAGTTCGGGCTTGACTGTTCCCATGAGGCACAGGGTTAAGACTGATTTCCAAATAGTTATGTCTGAACTGGGATGGCAAAGTGAGCTAAAGAATGATGATGGATTCATCCCAGATCCTTGACTGTGGGTGAGTGTTTGAAAAGTTTCAACACTCCGTCCATCATCTCTTTGTGTTTGCTTTGTTCGCCCTAAGTTGGCAAGGTATACACAGACGTGGGTCCCTTGCTCACTCTGCCACTGGACTCAAACTAGCCTGGCTGATGAGGGCTGTTAGCCCGAAACCGATCCCAGGATGCTTGTCTCTGGTCCAGGGATGACATGGCTGTGCAGTTCGGGCTGGACTGTTCCCATGAGGCACAGGGTCAAAACTGATTTGCATATAGCTATGTCTAAACTGGGGCGGCAAAGTGAGCTAAAGAATGATGATGGATTCAACCCAGATCTGTGACTGGGGGTGAGTGTTTTGAAAAGTTTCAACACTCCGTCCATCATCTCTTTGTGTTTGCTTTGTTCGCCCTAAGTTGGCAGGGTAGGCCCAGACGTGGGTCCCTTGCTCACTTTGCCACTGGACTCAAGCTAGCCTAGCTGATGAGGGCTGTTAGCCCGAAACCGGTCCCAGGATGCTTGTTTCTGGTCCAGGGAAGTGGTGTGTGTCGATTTAGATTCCGTATATAGATTTCCTGATTTATGCCCTTATATGGGTACAATTCACATTACCCTTATTTAGGCATAAAACTCAAACCCTTATTTAAGCATTCCCCATGCTAACCAAATACAGGCATGGGCACCTACATCCGTTCATCTACGTCACAACGAGTTCTTGGAAAATCAGACTCTTAAGTCTTTAGGACTTCCCCTTGCTTGGATATTGATTTCTCCAAGAACTCATTTATTATGCATGAACATCTATTCCTTAGGGGTTCATTAATGACGTTCTTATGCCCGACTTTTACGTCAATACTGTCATTCCTAAACACCTTCAAGGTATAAATATACCTTCACTTGGCATGGTGAATCACGGTCCACGGTTCGGTTGCCTACTTGCACGACGCAGCTCGCCATGGCAAGTTCGGAAGGACGTCAAGTCCCCAACTGACAAACTGACCAGACGCTGCCATCCTCCTCGCAGAGAATGCAGCTCCAGTGTTTCTGACTTCCCTTGCGGGGTGTTAGAAATCGAGACCCGGAAAGAGAGTCCAACCTCACTCATTCTAAGGTATTGAGCGGACTAGAACCTAGAGGGACTTTTGGCAAATCTTGGCAACTATAGCTAAACTAGACTATAGCTAAACAGCACCTCCTTCTTCCCTCGTACTACACTTAGGTTAGGTACATTGGGGTAGGATTATTTTAGAAGCACCAGATGAGTATTTTAGCCTGTGTTACTTATGTATTTATTTTATGAATATATGTCATAGCTACAAGCCATGCTATTGCAGTATTATTTCATCTTACTGCTAACGCTGTACGTATTATACGTCGCATTCTGTCTTACGATTGTAGCAGTTCATATCTCTTGCATGAGAAATAAGACTGTTCAATAAACCCTTTTTATAGAAATGCCCGTCTATCTATTTCTGTGTAACTCTGTAGAAACGAAGCATGCACGATTGACTGAGTGAAACGGTTATCTATAGTTTCCATGATTCTGAGATTGTTCCAATTCTAAGGGAAACAAAGTTGTCATGTTCATGTGGTTGTCAGAAACGAATCCCTTCTTGTTCATTCAAGAAGTTTTTAGTGACCTCTGAGTTAGTTAGTGATATGAAACAGGAGTAGGACCCATAGACCAAACTGGCACTGGGTATGAAGTATATAGAGAACACAATGTCCCAACAGGTAACAAATTGAAAGGCAATTTAGTTGTGTATGCAAAAAGCATTACATTAGAAGGAAACAAGGAGGCTCAATCAGTTAAAGCATGGCTTGTAATTCACCAATTTTTGAGATATATACACATGGGAAAACAGTTGAAAGCAGCACTGTACAAGAAAAATTCATGTGACAACCCAAGGGCACTTGGTGACAAAGTGATATATACAAGTGAGAAGTGACGACGCAAGTGATGGGGTGAACAGCGTGAACGGCGCAAGGTGACAAAGTTATATACAGTAATGGCTAAATGATTGATACATTTTAGTCCTTTGTAGCACATTAGATCATAGTTATGAGTCAAACGCTATAGTGTGGCAAACAATTGCGCTGTAGTGTCGACGGCGTTTCGATCTACAATGGTTTGGGATCCTCTTCAGGACAGGGTTGGCGAGTTGGTATAGTGCTGCAGGGGGACAAAAGGTAAGTATAAGGAACGGAAGAAGGGGAGGGAAAGGGAAACCTACACGAAGAAGTGAGCCGTGTGGAAACTACTGAACACGCGGTTGGCGCCAGGATGGAAGGCTAAGGGAACCAGTATGATATGGAATGATGCCATAGGAGGGTAAGTCGAGTGGTTTGAGTGGTAGGGTCATGCATTGCACAGCGCGTGAATTTAAGGGGGGGCGAGGTGTGGATGGGGCGAGGGAGTGGGTAAAAGGACAGGGAAACAAGGGACTAAATGTACCTGGTATTCGGACGCTGGTTCAGTATTGTACCAAGACGTCAAGGTGTGATGGAATCCATGGAGAACTGGTGAGCAAGGAACAGAGCTAAATTAGGGGGGGCGTGGGTACGGAAGGAGGGGGGAAAAAAGCGAGCAATCATAATGCACGACTTACAACTGAATTGTATCTTCTGGTATACCCGCGTAGGATACAATTCAATTGTAAGTCGTAAGTCGTAAGTTCTTCGTGTAGGTTTCCCTTTCCCTCCCCTTCTTCTGTCCCTTATACTTACCTTTTGTCCCCCTGCAGCACTATACCAACTCGCCAACCCTGTCCTCACTTGTATATATCGCTTTGTCACCAAGTGCCCTTGGGTTGTCACATGAATGCTTCTTGTACAGTGCTGCTTTCAACTGTATTCCCATGTGTATATATCTCAAAAATTGGTGAATTACAAGCCATGCTTTAACTGATTGAGCCTCCTTGTTTCCTTCTAATGTAATGCTTTTTGCATACACAACTAAATTGCCTTTCAATTTGTTACCTGTTGGGACATTGTGTTCTCTATGTACTCTGAGTTAGTTGGCACACACAAGTAATTAAGTTTAATGTACTCGATAGAGACATACTGACCTAAGTCCTATGTCAAAACTATAGATTATATTATTCCAATGTGCAGAGGCTATCAGGGATGTAGGAACTACACTACATGGCGCCCAATGGTTTGGGAAGGCACTAATTTAATGCTAGATACTGAAGTAACTCAGTCATGCTTGTCTCAGAGACCCCTACTCATAATACTCCATAAGACGCCTGGAGTGGGTAGGGATAATATCCGCCATAGCTGAGTAGGACGGAAATCCTATGTTTTAGCTTTTTGTTTTGTTCAACGTTGAACGATACAGTGTTCTAAAATATTGTGCACCTTATCTTTGTTCCCTTGAAACTTGCTCTGCAACTTTCATTAAACAATGTCTAATAACGAGACTGTACCCGACAATGTCTCTGTACTTTTTGATAATGCAGGTTATAATGAAACCAATGAGAATGCTATAATAATTCCTCCAAATTTAAGGAGAGTTATCACTCTAAAACCTATAAAACATGGCCTAAGACGAAGAGGTGGTAGAGCAGTTTTTGTGATAGAGGCGGATGAATCTCACCAGACAGAGGTGTTCTACTCATGGATAGTATACCCTGAATCAAATCCAGTAACTAAAACGTTTCACTTCCACAAAGAAGATGATCCACCTGAGGAATATATTCCTTTGGAGGATATTGAAATTCCACTCACATACCAGGAGCATGCTCTCTGGTTTAAAGGCACCCTCAAACATTATGATCACATTACCAGGCTCGGTCCACTAGGTAGACCAGGAGCAACATGGCCGGTTTTAGCCGGCTACACACCTCATCCTGACATTGAAGAAATGACAGATGTAGAATTACTTGCTCAACTAAAAGAGTTAATCAAAATATATAGACAATTGGTTCAATATGTCATGCAGATGTTCACAGTCCAACCAACAATAGCTATTCCAAGACAAACCTCTCACCCGGGGAATGCGCTAAAAATCACTCCACAAACTTTACACGCAGTCATAGGTAAAATGCCCACAAAACGTGAACAAATTCCATTATGGATAGCTCAAGAAATTTCTCAAATCAAAGCAGTATTTCCTGGTACTATCCCTTCTGAGAAACACAGAATTTTAACAATCTGTTTGCCAATGGGGATAACACCACATCTGGAAGACTGCACCACTTGGGGCACAGTCTTTGCTGCTATCTACACTAAAACACATTGTGTTCTTTCTATGGTGGTAATACCTGACGTCCTGAAACAGATTTAAAATGAATAAGGGACAGAGCCTGCTCTGAATTTAGGTATGAAGTTACTGAAAAATTTCGACCAGGTCTCAACAATAATATTATCTAAAATTAAAGGAGAAGCAGCATCAGTGGCAATCCACCACAAATTAAGGTAATTTGATGTAACAGAACAACCACAAGAACTAGCCAGAATAATTGAAAAATCCTATGAAGAAATAGGCAGAGACAGTTTGGGTGGGAAACCAGTTAACCCACAACTGTCTGAAAGTCCTGAAAAGGCCTTTACAAAAAACTATCTTACCTCTTCTAAAAAGAAGTGGGAAAATAATAAACAACATTCAAAAGAGAAAGATTCTCAATCCCGAGGTAGGTCTCCTCAAAATGAGCCCTCTGAAAGGAGGTATAACCTCAGGAATAGGGATAATTTGAGAAAACCTGATGGGTATCAAGATACTGATCAATGTTCCTCTCGTACCTTTCAGATATCGTCACAGACATCCGAAAGAAGAGGACGGTCCTATCAAAAAGAAGAACCCGTGAAGTCCAAAGATGCTCAACAAGTTCAGAAAAACAAACCAAAACCTCAATTCTCCAAGAAGAAAGTAGCAGGTCTAAAGATCAGACATGCAGAGAATTCTGAGAACACAACTCAAGAACGGAGAATGGGCTCAGACAATGTTGGACAGTGCAGTAGAAGTAACAATAGCTCACCAGAACCTGAAGGGACTTCTGGAGACAGAGGACCTGAATGAAGACATTCAAGTTGAGACTGCAGACACCAGGGTTAGTTCTCCGAAAGGTTATATGAAATAATGCTCCGGATGGAGGGAGACAGACCAAGAAAACTGAAAGCACTCCTTTGGGAGTGACTTTCAAAGGGTTATGATATACTTCTAGCAGAACGGGACTGGCCACCAGAATTTGTCAGGGAGTGCCCACATGGTGAAGACATCATTATGCCAGCCTTCTCCAACCATGTTCCAGTACATTTTAAACATACTTATGCCAGGAAATGGGAAGTCGCCCAAGCCCCAGCAATGTACTAAAATCATGTAGGATGGGATGAGGACTCACCTCATCATAAGATCCAGTTAAAAAATCAATCAACTGCACAAAGGCAGTATCCCATTAAGCAAGAAGCTAAAAAACAGGTCAGGGAAATCTTAGATCAACTTGAATACCAAGAGGAAATTGAAACATGCACTTCATCAATGAACAATCCTATGTTTCCCGTTTCCAAACCAGACAATACATATTGTCTAGTTTTGGATTACAGAAACCTAAACTCTTGTTGTAAACCATTTGCAGTGCAAAAATCACACAATACAGCATTAATGAATAACATAATGTGTAAAAAATATAAAACCACATTAGATATTTCAAATGGTTTCTTTTGTCAAAACATTGCATCTGAAAGTAGGTATTTGATCGCTTTCTCAATAATGGGGACACAAGTCAATTCTGTCGTCTCCCTCAAGGATTCAAGAATAGTCCAGGGTTATTCTCAGCAAGGGTAACAGAGTAACTACAAACTTATGATGACAAGGCATTGTCATATGTTGATGATATCTATCTGACAGACGATGACCTGAACAGGCACTTGAACAGGGTGAACACCATTATACTGGGCTTCGTCTCTGAGGGTTATAAATTCAATTAAAAAAATTAAGAATTGCCCATCTCAAAGTCCTTTTTCTAGGATATGAACTATCAAGTGAAGGCAAAAGCCTGGCAGCCAACCTTTTAGATAAGTGTGCGCTGCTCCAACCGCCAAAAATGCTGAAAAACTTACTGTTGATTCTAGTTTTCCTAAATTTTGGAAGAACTTACATTCTAACCTACACAGAAAGGGTTAAACCTCTCTACAATTTAATGAAACCTGATTTTAAAATCACACATTGGACAAACAGACATGTTAGCAACAAAACATTTACAAACACGCGTAATTGTACTCAACTTAGTGATCCGAATCATTCCGGGTCAATGCGGATTCACCTACTTAACTTTTAACGAAGGTGAAAAAGTACCAATTGCATACAAATCACACTTGTACACGCAAGCAGAAATGAAATTTACATCGACAGAAAAAAGTCTGATAGCAGTGCAAACCTCTGTAGCAAAAGAAAGAGCCCTAGCACAGGGGAAACGCATTATGGTCGTACTCCTGTACCAGCCTTAGAGGCAGTCACAAAAGCGAGCATTCCGAATGCAAAAGCTTTTACATCCAAGATGGATGCAATGGGTTCATTCTCTTGCTGCAACTGATGTTGAATATGTTTTTGATCCTTATTTGAAAACACAAGCATTCCTACAATGTGAACACAAATGTCCTCTGCCTACTGAAATTCTACCTCTAGACCAGTATGAATGTATAATTTATACTGACGGATCTGCACAACCCGCTACGGGGGGTAAGCAAGCTTATAGTGCAGTATGCACGATCGTTAAAGGTTGTACGCTCGATGGCAAATTTAGACCTATGGTCACAAAAACGCAATCTCTAGGAGATTGTACAGCGAGCTGAACTACAAGCATTCATAATGGCACTTGAAAATACGGCTCACGAATTCCCCACACTCATACTGTGCGATTCTTTTTACTGTGTTCAATCATACAATGATTATTTACAGAATTGGCTTCAAAATGGTTTCAAAGTTGCAAAAGGTGGCACAATCAAGCACAAAACTCTATGGGAACAAGTAGTTCAGTTGCAAAACGGACTACAAAACACTTACGTGATACACACGCTGAGTCATCAACGTGATGGCATTCACGTTGAAGGAAATTCATTGACTGATGAATCCGCGAAAGGGGCTGTGCAAACTGCTTCCGTAGCTGCAATCACTTGTTCAAAAACAAAAATAGACAGTGAAATAATACTGGCTGTCCTTGCTTCAAGCAAAGGCAGCGGTGCAGCATTACTTAAAAGGTTTCAACTCAAATACTCATATATAATTGATGCAAAGAATACATGGAACATAGATTAGGACTAATCCTAGCAGCACATGAAGGGTTCGCCTCTGCTCATGCAGGTGTTTCCGCCACTATGTCGTTATTAAAGCACCGATAATGGTGGCCAGGCATTAGGAAACAGACCAGAAACTATGTTTTGGACTGTGAAATATGCCAAAAGATGAAAGTCTCTTCTGTGAAACGTCCTGCGCAGACTCCCCTGTTCATCTCAGATTAACCATTAGCGTGTGTTTACCTGGACCACGGCGGTCCCTTAGAAAGGGATGGTAACTATAAATATATCATGGTCGCAGTGGATTCATGTTCAAGGTTCCTTAGGATGTGGCCTCAGCGTTCGGCTGACGCTCGAACTGTTATAAAACATTTGCGAGTCTTTAACTGCACATACACAATTGGCACACTACACTCTGACCAGGGCCCTGCGTTTAGCTCTCAATCTTACAAAGACGCCATGGCCAGTCTGGGCATAGCATTGCGGTATTCTTCTCCATTCCATCCTGGGGCAAATTCTGTTGTGGAAAAAAAACGGGACATAAAGCAGTCTATAACAGCTGGGTATTAGGTTTGGGTAAACGGTGGGTCAAATATCTTTATTGGGTCCAACGTGCATTAAACAATTTGCCAAGAAGTTCTCAAGGGGGTGTCACTCCATATGAGGTCCTATTTGGGATGAGAATGTTGGATCCGGACCTTAATTGTCATGTTAACAGTGGTGGAAAATAAAAAATGTGATATTAAAGATCGTTTGGCTGTTTTACGGGACTTAAATGAACTAAGATCTAAACAAAGCAACGTGCTCCTGAAGCTTACCACCACTGGGGAAAAACCGGCCGTCCCAGCAAGGCCTGTCTGGATCCCAAAGCTTGGTGATCTAGTCAGAGAAAAGATCGCAGACAAGAAGGAATCTGGGCAATCATACAGACAACCAGTACCTGTCCTAGCAATCCACGGATCAAGAACAGTACTTCTGCTGCCCCTTGCTGGTAAAAAGGAGAAAAGATTTGTGTCCATTGTCCTGATCAAACCACACTATGTGGCCGATACTAAGCAGCAGGCCAAGTGGACTCCGACAATGTAGCAGACGCACTTCTCAAGCTACAATCCAAGAGGTTCAAACTGAGAGACTCATCACCTTTGAAGATTTTACAGTGAGAAAAGAAGGACTATGCAACAAAGCTATAGAACTCGTTCCTCTTGAAACCCAAATAACAGTTCCTCCTGATACACCTGTCTACAACGAAGTAACAAGTGATTAAGCGGTTCCAGCGATTTCAACGAATCCAGCTGCAATTCCAACCATTGACAGAACTGCCTCTGGCTATTTAATTAACTTTGATACGTTTTCTGAGGATCCCAGCGAACCTGAAACAACGCCAGCACAAAGAACTTTCAAAGAACAAGAAACAGACTTTTTTCATCTTGTGAAAAAGACTTATCTGGTCTCACCATGGATTGAACTATGGATTGTTTTGGGAATATTATTCTTTCTACTTTGGTTAGCTCTGGTAATAACTCTGGGTATGCTGATAATTGGAAGATATATTCAAATGGACACAGCAAGTAAAAAAGTGAACTTACTTCTCCAGCCACACAAATCATCCCATCGTGAACAAAGAGACTTGTCAGCAGTGAACATCACAGCTGTTCCTATACCAAATGGTATAGTTTGGGACAGAACTGATTATGACATTTTTGGCCCATCGAGCTTTTGAAGATTCCACACTTATTCAAGATTTCATTAAGTGACTTTATTACCTCTAGTACCTTTATTGATGACTGGGACTATGAGACTGTTAATAATATGATGCCTGATCTAGAAATGTCTGCAGTATTCACAAATCATGAATATTTAGAGGGGTCATCAGACTATGAGCAAATGTATTGTTATAACCATTATGGTCATCCTTTATTGCACAAATCTGCAATGCCTAGAAATATATATATATGTATAACCAATGGGAACATTGTCCTACACCTCCAAAGGGTACCTCAAAAACTTTTGCAATTAAATTTCCATATTTTTCAGGGTTCAATGTATCCAATGCTGAATCATTTTATTTAAAAAAATATGAACAAGTCAGGGACGAAAAATATGCTAACAAATACGAAACAGATTTATTCTGCAGCCTTTATTGCCCAACTGTCTAGACAAGGTTTCGACTTTTGTAAAGACAACATTAAGACAAAAACTGTCTGAGGTACAAAAGATTGGCAAGTGCAGGGGGTATAAGCTTTGTTTAGAGCCTGTATCATCCCTGAGCGAATAATGTTTTTGAATGACACTGTCCAACAAACGTCTTGCCTTGGGTTAGCCAGGATCAAAGACATGAACACACCGACCATACCTATACCTACAAGTAATAGCACTACACGGGGTGAGGTTGAAGTACATAAAATTTTGCATCACAACAGATCAGATCCATAATGGAAAAAATGGTTGCTCTGGCCTACAGACACAAACAACCATCAAAATCGATTCCTGAACAAAACACAGGGTTTCATAATTAATAGGTCAGACCCAAGATATGTTCAAAGACAGCATCCTGGGGTAGTAACAAATACAGTGTAGGGAAACTATGCCTTGATTGGCTACAGAAATCTACACTTGAGGATGTAAAACAACACTTATCTTTACTTAGAGATGGCGCAGACCTTAGGGAATTCTTGCTAGGACCAAGAAAACCGCATCAAAAACGTTTCATATATGCCGGTATCTATGCTGCTTATAATGAAATATGGAAGATTACCCAAACAGAGACTGCAGAACGAATACGAGAAATTGATCGCATCAATTTAGAGAAAACTCTCTCTGTAGTAGACAATGGGTCAATGACTTTGTTGTCCAGGATATATACATTGGACAGCATTGTGTCTTCTGCCATAGACATCATGGAACAAGACTTGGTAAAGTTGCAACATGGTCAATCTCAATTACGTTCTATCATGCTATTAGGCTGGACGCTACAAAACGTGCATGCAGGCTATGTGCCTTGGCGTTTAATCAACACTACATAAGTGTTTTCAGAATTCAATCTCACTGATAAACAGATCAAACTGGCACAAAGGGGAGCAGACTATATGGTGCTGAGCATTGACAAACTGGAAAAATTACCATTCAGAGTGGCAGAAAAAACAGCTACTGAGTGGATCATACATGGTAAAATTACTCTGCCTGTTACAAATTTCCATTTTCAGTATTGCCTAAAAAATATACCAGCAGGCAAATATGAAAGGTTGGGTAAAGAATACATCAAGACATCCTGGGATTTACCATACACAAACAGTTGTTGGAGTGGGGCGTGAAGTGTTTCTTAGCGATTCTAACTATGAAAACGCACTAAGCGGTTCTCTCCTTTGTCAGGGTATTAATTTACACGGGGCCTGCGATGGTTCCACTACAAAACATATCCTGTCACCTGCAAGGCTCACCAGCTGCAGTGATTAATCCAATTTTATGACTTCTTTCTAATGGAAGTTACCTCAGGTTGAATGATCACAGCTGCTGTGGCATGTTGCCAGGTATCCCATATCTAGTGACTGTTTCATCCAGGGTCACTTGCTGAATGCAAGTATTGTTTCCACAAACCAAGAAGCCAGGGAGTCACCTCTATGGCCTTCACTGAACATCTCTTCTATACAAATTGATACATTAAGCAGAATGAAAGCCATTTTTTTTACAACAAACTGTGCCACTGAACTCAGGCAAAGATACCTATAATTCTACAAGTCGCAAGAACTTCTGACGAGATACATGCCCTTTTGAATACAAACTGCCCGATACAGTTCTCAGAAATGTTGGAACGTATCTTAAACATGTCTGATACGAGCGGTATTTTACATGTATTTAAGACCGTGTGTTTGGGACTGTTAGCACCTTTTCAAGCAGTCCTCAAATATTTCCCAACTTCGTGCACTCTGTGTTTTGGTGGACTGCCACTACTTTTTGGACTCGTTGCAGGGATCCTATTTTTGCTCCTACTGCTACGGTATGGCAAGCCAAATCACCAACGTCATTCCAAGCACCAGAGAGCGAGCTCTATTGGAGATGAAGTGTCGTGAGCTCATCGTCCAAATTTTGGGTTTACCTCGTCTACGAGAATTAAATACCACATGGTTTCTGTCATTCAGATGTAAGGATAGGATGCACACCTTCATATATATTATTTTTCAACAACTCTTCCAAATATTATTCCAAGAGTGCGTGCAGATTGGAATGGTACCAAGCCCAAATGGCACGGAACTATGTGAACAACTTTTGAGAGTGGGGTGACATCTCACCCCTACCAATCGCACAGCTGAAATTATGCCACTATGGCAATCACGTATGCCATTTTTTATCATCACAGTACTCCTTTTAATCCATCATTTTCAACTTTTCTTCAACAGTGAAATAAATCCACACGCGAAATGTGAAGTGCCATTTTGCAAGTTTCTAATGTTCAAACTGTGTCCATCCGGACCTCTTGAAAGAACACGACTGATGCAGAGTTCATTTGAAGCAGCTTTTATTCAATAAAAACCCAATGCATTGCGGGCTGCAAGCGCCCTTTGTTGGGGTCACTGTAAATAAACGGTAAAACAATCACCAATTATTGTTTAGAACCATCGCTAATTAATATTCAGTTTACTCACAACCAACAATGCATGCAGCCCAAAACATTTATACAGAATTAGACACCTTATCTCAACATAGTGACTTGTCTCCCGCTTCCCACATAGAGCGCCAATGTCTTCTAGAAAAAATCATGCGGAAAACGTAATCCTTTGCTCACCCTAAGCTTCTCCAACAATCACCTGTCTCTACTCCCTGCCAGACTATGTAGCGAAGCATTTCTTTATTGCCTCCCCTCTTCTTTCATTTCCAACCCACTTTGTACGTAACGATCAGTGTGCAACATGTAACTTAATATACTGCAGCCATCCTTTGTTGGCCTCATCTAACTCCTCATTTATAATACATATGTATTAATGCGTTCGCTAACATTTAGTGCTGCTACTTCTATCATCACGGAATCATTAACTCGGCCTGTACCCCTTAGCTACCAGCTCACTTGTGCCGTTTAACATACCTGCCTTGAAGCGTTTAAAATCTCACGTCCTCATTTTTGTTCAAACAAGAAAGGTATGCACCCTCTCTTCCTCCTAATTGTAACCATTTTTTTTTAGTTTTATTTTTTAGTTCTCATTCTGCAATGGTATGTGTAAGGAGTTGTCGGGTACCCGTCTCTGTAACTTCTGATCCTTCACTGCCCCTTAATTGGTCCTGTGCAGGGAGTTTCCTTTGATGGTTGTTTCAGATGGAGTCCCCTTATTTCCATTACCATATTCAACAATTCTGTCTGTCCATGGGGGGAGCTAGCCATCCTCGCCACTCAACAGGCATTTACCCGTTTTATTATTGTCATCGCATATTCATTGGACTTTGTGTAATTTGAAGTTGATTATAACTAGGGAGTGATAATTAAAGATTTGTTCGGTGGTGGTCTTCCCATATTTTCCCAATTTTTTTTTTTGTGCTAGGCTTTCCTTTCCTGTCAAGTTTATTCGTTCTAAGAATCGAGTTTAGCCATTCCCCATGAGTAGGCGGTTTCGGGCCTACCCATTTTATACATATCTTCCTCCTTGTCAATAAAATTAGTACAAACAGCAAATTCTCCTGTTTTTGGTTAGTTTACCCATACCATTTGTACTGTCAACCCCAAAGATGACAAGATTTATACTTACATCCAGTTGCTTTCTCAATACCGTGCTTAAAGTCTTACCCACTTCCTGCCAGAAGATGTCGAGATGGGGGCACTGCCGGAACATATGTATATCATTTGCTTTCTCCATTCCACATTTAGGGCAGTTCTTTATTCTGGCCCCATTGATCTTGGATAACCTTTTTAGAGTCCAATAAGCTCTGTGGGTAGTAAATAGATGGTTTCTTTTTAAGGCAGCCGGTTTTACAATGGACCAGCATTTATCCATAGATGTTCGCCATGTGTTCTGAATATCCAGCGCCAGCAGGTCTTTCCCCCAGATCGTTTCTGGAATCAGGAAGTTCTCTTTCCCCGCTGTTATAAGGGCCCAGTACCATCGGGATATCTCTTCTTTTATGGGCGAGTCCTTTGTCATCTCTGTCTCTAGTTCCTCGTTTCCCTTTTTCTTTTCTGTAAGCGATTTTGTTGAGCTAGTAAGCTGGTAGTATTTGAATTTAGATAGTGAGGCATTTGTGATTGTGGTCAGTTGATCCCAGGTGCTTATGGTGATCTCCGTCATCAATTGGCCCCATTTTTTAATACCTGCTACTTTCAATGGGGTGGCCATGTGATCTGTGAGGCAATCTGGAGTGCCCGGGGATTCCCATATGGGGGCTAAATTACTGTAGTATGGTATGTTTAGTGTATTTCTTTTTTGATACCATAGTTTTGCTGCAGCGCTAAGAATCTTTAGCTTTACCTTTTTAAAATATTTCGGGTGGCCGAATTTATATAGGAAGTGATCTGCTCTTCCAATCATTGCTTGTAGATATTCAGGGTACTGTTCGAAGCTTTTCAATAGTGGTCTCATGTATTTGATTTGGAATGCTCTATAATATTAGAATAGGTCAGGGCTAGCTATCCGTCCTTGTTCTTTTTTCTCCTTAATTTACTCCACGCTATTCTCGTTCCTTTGGATGACCAGATGAAACTTGTTAGTTCCCCCTGGAATTTCTTTAAAGATTCTCTCTTGAATTCTAGCGGTATAGTGCTGAAAAGATAGGTGAATTTAGGCAGGATGGACATTTTTATTATGTTGGATCTCCCCTGGAAGCTTAGGGGCAGTCCTCCCCATACTTTGAGTAGTTTTCTGACTTCGCAGGTGATTCTATTAAGATTTATCTGAGTCACTTTATCTAAATCCTTAACCAGGTCGATTCCTAAGTATTTTATCTTGTCTTTGATATAGGGGTTGTTGAATTGCGTGTTCCAGCTTATAATCTCAGTTTTTGCATGGTTGGTCTGGTACCCTGATACCATCCCAAAGTTGATTAGGGTTTCTTCTATCGATCCAATAGAACCTAAAAAATCCTCTGTAAAGACCATCAAATCATCCACATACAATGCTACTTTTTTACTCCATCCAAGGTGCCTGAAGGGTGATATTGAGCATTGATTTCTGAGATTATTTGCCAGAGGTTCAATGTAAAGATTGAAAATTAATGTTGATAGAGGACACCCTTGTCTTGTTCCTCTTTTAATCGCTATGTTTTCGGTGAGGTTTCCATTGATTAAGATCTTAGCTCTCGGTTTTTTATACAGTTCCTCCACCATACGTAGAAAATTCTCCCCCAGATTATATTTGCTAATGACCCTGCTTAGGAATGCCCAGTTTACTCTATTGAATGCTTTGGCAACATCAAAGGTGATTATGGTTAATGGTGTTTTTTCACAGATGGCTATGTCTATTGCCCCAAAAAGTTAATGTGTTAATTCTCGTAGCTGTCTGCCTTTCACAAAGCCTTCCTGATCTGTGTTAATCAGATTTGCCATTACTCTCCCTAATCTTTTAGCCATTATTTGTGTAAATATTTTGTAATCACAATTGAGTAGGGAGATGGGCCGGTATGATTCACAGTTCACCGGGTTTTTCCCTGGCTTTAGTAAAATATTAATTATTGCATCATTCCAGGAATCTGGGAGTTTATCGTTTTCACTATAGATTGTATTTAATAATTCCGTTATTGGGGGTACCAAAGCATCCTTTAGATTGATGTAGAACTCATTTGGTAAGGCATCCGGGCCTGCTGCTTTCCCTCTTTTTAGACCTCTTATCACTTCTTCTACCTCTTTGTTCGTAATTTTTGTATTTGGGTCTTCTTTTTCTACTTCCGATAATGATGGGAGGGACTGGTCATCTAGGTATTCTTTCAGTTGTTCCTCGGTTAGGTTTGTGCCCTCAGTGTACAGACCTGAAAAGATGTTCGTTAATTCCTGCATTATTACAGTGTCTTCTGAGCTTGGTTCAGTGTGATTTTGTTGCTGTGTGCTGGATACTTTGTTTCTGGTTTGGTCAGATTTTGTTTTCCATGCCAGCATTTTACCACACCCTTCACCGTATTCATGGTGAGCTATTTTACTGGCTTCCCATTTCTCTCTCACTTTATTCTCCAAGATGTCTGTGAGTAGTTCTTTTAGTTTTCGCCTATCCGTCTCTAATTTCTCCTTATCGGCTATTGTGTGTTCTGCTGCTATTTGTATATCAAGTAGTTTTATAGTATTTTCTAAATCCCTTATCTCTTGCTTTGTTGTTTTTAATCTGTATGCTGCCATGCTTAGCAGTTTGCCCCTGATTACTGCCTTGTAAGCATCCCAGGTAATTTGTTTTGAGGTCCCACATTTATTATTCTCAAAAAAGTATCTGTTTCTATCCTAAGTTCTTCTATTATTTGTGGATCTAATAAAATAGAACGATCAACAGTCCATCTAGCTCGGGAGTTGTTTTTTGTCATTTGTATTGTGAGCTGGACTGCTGAGTGATCGGACAGGTGAGCTGGCAGGTGGTCTATTTTCATAACATTTTCTACTAGACTTCTATCTATTAAAAAATAATCGATTCTTGATTTGTGTCCTAATGTTTTGTTGTGGAATGTAAAGGCCTGTCTTTTATCGCCTTTCTCTTTCCATATATCCACCAGACCCAAATCTTTTGTGCAGTGTCCCAGCCACTTCCTCATTTTTGGTAGGTTTGCTTGCTTCCTCGGGGGAGTCTATCTACCTTAGGATCTATGATTAGCAAAAACAAAGAAAGGAAGGCCCCCAGGAAAATACTAATAAATTTCAAAACATACACCTTGAAAGAAAGAATCTTGAGCGAACTCTAAAGAAGGGCACCTTCACTAAGGGTGAATAGTCGTTTAGAATCCGCTCAGATATGTCTAAGGCAACTCAGGACAGACAGTGGGAGCTGGGACAGCATATGCAGGAACAAAGATCACTCGGAGCCACAGTGCAAATGAAGTTCCCTGCAGCCCTCGGGATCATGTGGAGAAACAAAATGCACAACATCAGGGACCTTAAGGAGGTCGAACACTTCCTGGAGCAAATGAAAGATCAAATGCGGGAACATCAATAGACAACATGAATAGTTGAAGCAGATGAAATAGGCGAAGTTTGGAGCTCAACGAGGGCGAGGAATACAGCCCAAAAAAGAAAGAAGGGAGGCTTCCTCAGGGAGGGTAATTGTAATATGCACAAAAAAACAAAAACAAAAAGAGAACACGGGTGGGGAGCAACTTAGGGAAAAAACAAAAAAACATGTCCTCACTGTTGAAAAAAAAAAAAAAAAAGAAGGAGTCTATGGGGCCGACAGATATGATTAGGAGATCCCCAAAGGAAAATAAGGAAGATGAAGGAAAACCTTAAAGTATTCAGTATACTCTCTTGGCACGTTAATGGTCTCAGGACAAAAAGCAGAAGGAGGAGGATTCTCGAATATCTGAAGACAATAGATAGCGAAGTTATTATACTACAGGAAACGCATCTCTTAAAAAAAGAATGGGACCAAATTATGAAAAGCCTGAGCTGGGTTGACGCTTATGTTTGCACCAACCAGGACTGTAACATCAAGGGTATTGCTATAACTTTTAAGAAATCCCTCAAGGTCAAGATATAATGCACAGAAGTAGACAATAAGGGTAGATGGGCAGTAACTAGGGTAAGAATACATAACAATATGAATACTATAGCAGGTTATTACGGTCCCAATACAGATGACCCAGCCCCCTTCATAAGCTTTATACGCGACTGCTATCAGCAACCTCCCCAGTAGTAATAGGGGGTGATTATAACATAATCATTGAACTTTTAACCAGTTTCACTTGCCTTGCTAGCTTCCAAATGGCTGGCTAGATGCTTTTCCCCATTATTAACAATGGGGTTTCCCTTCCCAGTGAAGCACAGAACCTGGGGATTAATACAGTAAGCGAACAATGGTTCTGCTACTTTCAATCATGCAAAGACAACATTTTACTTCCAAATCAAAGCCCTTATAGTGGCCAGTTCATTGAATGATGAATATTAATCAATCAAAAAAGAAATCAATCAATCTTTCTGACAGCATTGCTCGAGGATTCGATGCAAAACACAAGGGGCCCCTCTGATGGATCACTTTGGAGAAAAGAATCACCCATATGACAGTTTAAGATGGTGGGTTCCAGAGAAAATTATACCCAATGCCAGAGGTGGCTCGATAACTTCAGTATTGAGCCTCCGCGAATGTAAATGGATACATCTTCTTGATTCGGTATCTGTAGGACTGAATGAACAAGAGGAAATCTCCAGGCAGATAACACTGTTAAATACTGGTTGATGAATTGTTGCAATTGGGCCAATGAAATCTAAACAATGTTATTTGATAGCTATATGATCATGAAGCAGTGTGGGTCATTTGACCATCTTGTAATATATCAAGTTTATGCTTATAGGGAACATTCAGATCCTATTGAGAAGCATATAATGATAGGATATGACCTAGGATAATTATGACAGACATAGATTTTCGTAATTCACAAAAATGTCATGTTTATGTTAATATGAATTTAAATTTTAGAGAAATAACTTTATGAGAACTGCCTTTATGAGATACATTTCTGTAGGACGAATGTTTATGAAGTTGAAAGTTATTTAATATATGGATATAGATTGTGAACAAGTCTTGTAACGGAATAATCTATAACCACATCATGTACCCTGTTTAAAGTGATGATATGGTAAACATCATAATTGAATTGTCATTCTGATCAAGGAGCTATTTTGACTAAGTTATTGCACGGGGACAATGTAGAAGTCTCCCCAATGGACTGCTAGTGGAAGGTGTTTTGATAACGTTTTTTGTGACTCAGTGGACACGAAATGCAGAGTACAGAACCTTTTTGGTAACATAGCATTGAATATTAATTCTTACGTGAAATCCCCCACAGGTCTTTAGGATATAGATATGCATTACGCAATACTAACAGCGTTTGGGGTCAGATACATGAGTGTTTACTCGGATCTGGTATGATGACGATAACTTAAGGACTAAGGAGTCAATTATATCGTCCAATGATATGTGAAAGGCATCCTTTCTCTTTTGAAAATATTCCTTTGGGAAGTCCAATGAAATTCAATATGATATAAGCATTTGAAATTAGTTTCTCCACTCGAAGCATTACACTGTATGGAGTTTAAATAAAGAGAGTTTATTTCAACCGGGCACCATGACAACGACGCATCATTAAGAGGCATCTACATCATTACGCGTCTTCTGAAAGGAAGTAGGAAGTAGATTGAGACGCGCAACTGCATAGACGCTGGCGTGCGTAATGGCGGTGACTATCTGAAAGGTAATGAACTTCTGACTTTGTGGAGATTGAATTAGCAATAACTATATGTTCCAAATAGAGAATATGATGGTGAGCGGTTTGCTTATGTGTTTCCTTATATAACAGCTTGAGGCGGCATTGTTAGCGCACCCGACCGGCCTGACTAGAGCGCTGTGGGTTCGGTGGACGAATAATACGTCCGATTGAAATCGAGGTAGCAGCTTTTTGTGCCTCTGATTAACACCATGATTAAGGAGTAGAATATAACCACATTTTTATAGGTAAAATGATTTAAATATTTAAATAGTGTGTGTTTGTGTAAGAATCTGCAGAAACCAAGGTTAAAATATTAATTTCTTTACCTTGGCTTTCCTTATTGTAACCTAATTACTCCGACTAACCCAGCTGGATTGATTGTCTCGGATACACCCAAGAGGGGTATATAGAGAATATAGAACAGATAGAGATTGTGAAACTTTGACAAAATCAGAGGTATGTTTTGATGATTAGATATTTCTCGCTAGATAGTACAGAGTTGAGTAGATTTGATTGGAGCTAAAATAGAGGTTTGTTGGTTCCTTTATAGTGAGTGATTGATACACTACAATAAGGAGTCAAATGGCCTGAACTTGTCATTGATTGTTCAACTAATTGGATTGATGACATTAGTACATGTAAGGTGAGTTTTTGCATACTCCCCTTGTTTTGAAAAGAAGAAGATTTTAATACATGACATGTGTGTAGGTAGGCTATTATGTCTGTTTTTAATTTCTAATTTGTTTGCATAAGGTGAAGGGATTTGGATTTTCTTTATGGGAACCATCATTTGATTTATTGATTACTGAAGATGCCACATCGCATTTAATTGGTGAGCATTCGATTGGTATTGTAATTTAGAAGAGAGCTCTCCTGGGTTAATAAGAATCCCTCTTTTCTAACATAAGATATGCTTTGGTCTTCTTTTGGTATAGGTTGCACACATTTTTATGTAGTTCTGATGAAGACCCCAGTTTGACTTATCAAGCTTACGCAACACACAGAGAGTCGAAACGTCGACGTGTTCCAAAAACGTCCCAATCAATGTCCAAAGAGTGATTATATAATTCAATTTTGATGCTTTTACATATGAATTACATTTGTGAATAGGGCGTGTCTCTCGATAAATTATATGTTGTACAAGTATAATTTATATATGTATTTTTTTAAATATGTTGTGATGTGCATATTTATGTAATGTTCACATTTGCCTATGTTTGTTATGTAGTGTGATTTATCTATGTTTTCAAGTGTATGGTGTTTATACTACATGTGTGGATAAACTAATAGAAATAATAATAATTTTTCAAAAAGATTTGGGAGAACTCTCTTTTTTGATTGATTTCTTTTTTGATTGATAAATATTAATCATTCAATGAACTGGCCACTATAAGGGCTTTGATTTGGAAGTAAAACTTTGTCTTTGTATGATTGAAAGTAGCAGAACCATTGTTCGCTTACTGTAGATGATTTTCCCGCCATAGTGGTAACGCAAACCCTTTCACTAATTACTTCTATGTTAAGCGGACTCCATTTCCCATAATTCAACTTGCTTGTGGCAACTCCATTACAAAAATCAACTCAAAGAGCGCAATCACATAATCAGTTATCAATGATATTTCACTGTATGCAAACATGTAATGCGTGTTTCAAAGTTAATGTCCTTAAGATTAAACGTCAGTTTCTAAAACGAACCTCGATGTTTTACCATCCGTGGGGATTAGTCTATTGTCATTTGTTTCCCTTCCTTTCTACCTTTTTAACTCTACGGGTGCTATCCCAGTGCTGGGCCAAAGTATGAATATTCAATTCTAAGGATAGGATGCACACCTTTGTATATATTATTTTTCAACAACTCGTCCAAATATTATTCCAAGAGTGCGTGCAGATAGGAATGATACCAAGCCCAAATGGCACCGAACTATGTGCACAACTTTTGAGAGTGGGGCGACCTCTCACCCCTACCAATCGCACAGCTGAAATTAAGCCACCATGGCAATCACGTATGCCAACTTTTATCATCACAGTACTCCTTTTAAACCATCATTTTCAACTTTTTTTCAACTTTTCTTCAACAGTGATATAAATCCACACGCGGAATGTGAAGTGCCATTTTTCAAGTTTCTAATGTTCAAAATGTGTCCATCCGGACCTCTTGAAAGAACACGACTGATGCTTTGAGGTCAAGAATGCATGCTTGACATCTGTCTAACACTCCCATCAGTCATGCTCCAAGTTGACAGGGTATGCCCAGACGTGGGTCCCTTGCTCACTTTGTCACTGGACTCAAGCTAGCCTGGCTGATGAGGGCTGTTAGCCCAAAACCGGTCCCAGGATGCTTGTTTCTGGTCCAGGGAAGACATGGCTTGGCAGTTCGGGCTGGACTGTTCCCATGAGGCACAGGGTCAAGACTGATTTGCATATAGCTATGTCTAAACTGGGGTGGCAAAGTGAGCTAAAGAATGATGATGGATTCAACCCAGATCTTTGACTGGGGGTGAGTGTTTGAAAAGTTTCAACACTCGATCATCATCTCTTTGTGTTTGATCTGCCTAGGAGTCTCCCAGATTTACACACTGTCAGACTCCCAACCCTGTTTATTCCCTTTACAAAAAAATTCTCTAGATGGTGATATAATAAAGCTTCATGCCCTGGTTGCTTTATGTGGTCCATCTGCCACCTCTTCCGTTCCTCAGGAATATGCTGAGGATAATCCAGTGGAGAGTCTTGTGGGCATATTATGAAGGGAAGTTTTGCAGCTTTTCCGGCACATATGGCTGGGAAAGCAGCTATTTGTCTTACGCACTATCACCAAGGACTTGCTAACATGCGTTTGCGCTAGTATCCTTGCGATAGCTGCCGTTTATCCTGCCACTTTGCATGTCAGCGATATTTATTGCTAATGATATGCAAAGTAGGTGTTCCTCACTGAAATAACATGAAAACTGTCGCTAACACAACTTCCATCTATTATCAACCCCTCCCGGACCCGCATTGCTATAATAAAAGTAGCGCTAACCGCGATTATCGCTGGTATTTTAACACCTTATTGAAACCTGACTTAGCCATCTTGTCAATGGGAGGTGGATTGTCAGGATAAGTCCACATTGGCTTATTGTCAACGATTTCCCTATCGCTGCTTTTTTATCGATGGATTTCCAGCAATATTCAGGCATTTCACCGCTATCGAAAACTGATTTTCAAGGTACTGAAGGACCTAATGAAAAACAGATCCTCATCAGAGGCGATTTGCACAGACTCACACTGTGATAAATTGGCCTCTTTTTTTGTGGAGAAAGTGGAAAAAATATATCACGGGTTCGACACACTCCACCAGGAGCGTGAAGCCACTGTCTCTGATACATTGGATCATGAGCCTCTGGCTATCTTACCTGAACTGTCGGTTGAGGCCTTTGACAGACTCTGCCTCAAGGTCAAATCAGGCTCCCCGGCGGACCCGTTAAAGCCTGCCTTCATCAATACACTTTCCCCGCTGTGTCGTAACCCCATACTGGATCTCATTAATATGTCTCTGTCTTCTGGAACTGTACCTGCGGCCTGGAAGCAGGCAGTGGTTACCCCCATACTAAAAAAAGCTAATTCTGACCCCCGACTGCCAGAAAACTACCGACCTATCTCCCTGTTGCCATGGATCGCCAAGGTAACAGAAGCGCACGTCAACTCGGTTTTGTCTGAGCATCTGGCTTGCAACCAGATCTTAGACCCCAGCCAGAACGGATTCCGGTCAGGACACAGTACCGAGACGGCACTACTTTACATCTTGGAACATCTTCGCCAGGTACTTGACTTAGGTCATACTGCAGCGCTTATATTATTGGATCTAAGCGCTGCTTTCGATACTGTGTCCCACCAAATACTTATCCAGCGCTTACAGGAGGCGGGAGTGACGGATGTCGCTCTCCAATGGTTTCGGTCCTTTCTGGCTGATCGTACTTTTAAAGTGGCTATACCACCTGGCCAATCCACCACTTACCCCCTGAAGATGGGGGTTCCACAGGGATCTTCGTTGAGCCCTACCATATTTAACCTCTATGTGAAACCGTTGGCTGGTGTCGTCAAACAGTGGGGTCTTACGATGGCCTCATATGCGGACGACACACAGCTAGCGGTGACACTTAGCGGAGACCCCGAGGTAGCAGCTCCGAGATTCCGTGCGGGTCTCTTGGCAGTAGCCAGCTGGCTTCGCACCAACTGCCTCCAGTTGAATGCCACCAAAACGGAGGTACTGGTTCTAGGGAAGCACGCTGAGCTATGGGGTAACCAGTGGTGGCCATCAGAGCTTGGTGTCACGCCTATTCCAGTGGCTGGAGTGAGAAATCTAGGAGTTTGGGTGGACTCTGCGCTCACCTTCAGGGACCACACCAAGAAGGTGGCTGCCACGTGTTACGGAATACTGCGTGGTATTAGGCCAGTCTTGAAGTACTTTGATCCCCCTACCAGACAGCTTGTAGTTCAGGCCTCAATACTATCTAGGCTGGACTACGGCAGCTCACTGTTGTTAGGGGTGAATCAAGCGGAGGCCTCTAGGCTCCAAAGAGTACAAAACGCCGCGGCACGAGCCATTGTGGGCCTTCCCAGACACTGTTCAGTGTCTGGTACCATCACGGCCTTGCATTGGCTCCCGGTCAGACAGCGAATCATGTTCAAGGCGCTGTGTCTGGCCTTCAAAATTTTGAAAACTTCTTCGCCACCGGCACTTGTCACTCTACTTACGCCCTATGTGCCGTCGAGATCTTTAAGATCGGAGGGGCTTCATCTGGCTGTCTGTCCACGCTTCAGGTTGAGCAGGATGGGTGGCCGTTCTTTCAGGGTTCTAGCGGCTGGCCTATGGAACTCGCTACCAGTTCACATTCGAGCTCTTGAGGATATGTTCGCCTTCAGGCAGGCTATTAAAACTTTCCTCTTTCCAGTTCCTGGCTAATTTCTTTTGTGTGTTATGTTACAGCATCTGTCAAAGCGCCAGGACGCCCCTTTGCTGGGGCAGCTGTGCGCTCTAGAAATTTTAATAACATAACATAACATAACATCGCTGGATTTTTTATCACTTTGGAGTTAATTGTTGATGATAACGCGCTAACTCGGCGATGTAAGCCAGCGATAGCCGGCGATATTGAAAATTGCGCTAAGCACGTTTAGCAATAATTATCGCTGCCTGTTGATAATATGCCCCTTGATGTTTATGTGAGCTGGTAAATTTCCAAAGGTGACAGATGTGGTGTGATGCATAAGTCAATTTCCAAAAGGGACAGGTGGTGTTACATAAACCGTTCTATAAGGAGGTCTAGCTTTCTGCACACTGAAAAATATACTTTGAACAGTCAACTAAAGCTATCACTAGAATTGTTTTGTTTTGTAACACTTAAACTTCAATTGTGAGGTAAGGCAGGCGTATACCAGAGTCAACCTCATACGTTTGCTACGTGGGAGCACATAGACATAAATTGCAACCAACTGAGCATGGGAAGATAAGGAGTATTTGGAATGCACATACTAGGCGCAGTCTCCAGATTGTGCTGTACTGCTGAACAGTAATCTTGAACTGAAGATTACAGTCATGTACTTGAACGTTTCAATCACAGCGAAGCATATTTGCCCCACGGTAAAAAAATTCAGTAAAGTGAGTCAAGATTCCGTTACCATAAGGAAACTCCCAAATGCTAAGCTACGGTCGTGAGGCACATTGGAAAGTTTAAAAGTCGCAGGTGTCAGTAAATATAGCACTGAAAGTAGAATCAAATTAAGGAAAAGGAGAAATATACTAGTCCTAGAAAAAGAGTCTTTCAGCAGAAATATAGCATCAGGTTTCAGAGTGAGAAGAATGCCCGCCTGCAAAAGTGGTCAGGGGCAAGTCTTCTAACTAACTCATTAAACACAGTTAAAACATGAAGTTACGTCCAATAGATACATTCTTCAGGTTGCCACAGAGTACGAACCAATCAAAATCAGTGTTCTAGCTGTACCTCATGTTGTCTTCCTTCTCAAAGATAATACAATGCCATATTTTTCCACCATCTCACAAACCAGTATCGTATCCACCTCCTCTGCCTCCCATCCCATGCAGGTGCTACGAATCATCGTCCAACCAATCATTTAATCTATAAGCCTTCACATAGTAAGTTAATAAACATAATGAGTTTAACCATGACACTCTCTGGTGCCTCAAACAGAAAGAAAATTATGCACAACAAGTAAATATTCAACAAGAGTTGGGCATCTGGGCCCACTCATGACAATGCTAAGATGCATATATCCTAACTATAGATAATCAAATACATTTAAATCACTTGCTTTACTAAATCTAGAAGTAAAATAACATGAGCATACATCTAAGTAATTGTAAGCATGTTGTAAATTAACAAATTACTAAGCACAAGTAAATGATGATGATACCGCGTCATCACAACGTGCTGAATTCCAAATGGATGCCTTTACATCATTGAGTTAAAGAAATTACCTTTGGGATATTTGTATGGCTATAAAGTGTGTTTTAAAGTATTGCTAGTCATATGATGATCTTATTGCTAGTTTTAATCTGTCTAGGAATAATTGCATGGAGTTCCATAACTTCTCAATTGGTAATGACAGTCGGACATTGGGGCATGGGTTTGAAGGGGAAAAACAAAGGATAAACTATTGTTTTCAGTTGACTTTACAAGCAAGGCAAGTTCTAATATGCATAAAACTTTCAATAAAAATGCCACTTTACCCAAACATGCTTTCTATGGTAGCATGGGAATGTGAATTAAGAAATGACATGAATGAAGATTCTTGAACCAATATTTAGTCCAGAGCAGCATCACTTTCTGTATGCTCAGAATTCAAAGAAAACAATGATCACTTTATCCTAAAATGCTAGTTCTCTACTCAGCGACTGTAAATTAGATTTGGCAGATCAGATCGTTGTTGCAGGGGATGTGGATGTTTGTCCAGGCTTGATGATTCATGTGTGGTGGGAATTTGTGGAAGTAAATGCATTTTGGAAAGTAGCCTTACCATTGATTAAGATTATTATTGGTATTTCTTTTACACTAGATCCATTGCTAATATTCATAGGGTTGTAGACAGTCTGCATTCACCATCAACTATTACTAGTAATTAATCACACAATTCCTCCTTTCAATGGGGTGAAAAAGCTCATAAGTGGAAGGCTGTCAGGACAAATGGGCACATGTGAGTAGCATAACTGAACCTGGTACGCCAAACTGGCTTACAGGAGAATGACAATAGCAAGTGAGGAGTTGCCGGGCCAGAACAATCAAACCCAGGAAGTGGAGACTGCAAAATATCCACATAAGAAGTAGATGGTGATTCTAGAGTAGCAACATAAAGAAAGCTGAAGAACTGGTCAAGAAGGACCCATAGCAAAGAAGGGGAGGTACTGGAGGAGCAGTACTGGACTAAAGAAAGCAGAAGAAGAAACAGCTGGCAGTAATGGAGGCAAGGGGATTGAGCTAATGTCGGGCCACAGGAACTGAAACAAGAACCAATTTAAATGCAGGGGAAAGAAGTGGGCCTAACGGCTAGGGCGGTCGACCTTCGATCCGAGGAACTGGGTTTGAGTCTCGGCAATGACGCTCAACATCCTGTGAATCTGGGCAAATCACTTAATCTCCCCGTGCCTAATAAAAAATAACGTGTGTACTCAAGTAATGCAACTGGTGCTATGTAAAGCACTCTGATACCCGATAACGGGTCAAGTTCGCGCTACTTAAAACTCCGTAATAAAAAATGCTGAGTAAAGTTGTGAAATGCAAGGTGAGAGATTTTAACTCCCTTTTACAGCCAGGTAATCTGTTAATATTCCTAGTTCACCATTCTGGCAGCAGGTTCAATGCTGTTGAGCATGAGCGCAAATCAGAACACTCCTCTGCCATGCATGCATACCTTTGACAAGATCAGGAAGGAAAAGAAAGCACCTCACAAATCGGAGTTATTACAATGTTGGAAGGATGTAGACCAATCAACAGTGCAGCAAAGCAGAAACTTTAGGAGCTGTGCTGCAGCTCCCAAACTTCTCTATGACATTCCTGCTGAGGTTGCATGCAATTCTTCATGGTAAGTTTGTCTAATATCTATAGATTTTTGGGGGCAAAATGTGCAGCATATGTAGATATTAACTGGACATTAAGTGATAGGGAGGAAAAGTTTAACAAGAGGTTGGACAATTTCAAGACATAAAAATTGACCACAAACTGGGCTCTATGCTAATCTCTATGACCTGGGGGCAACATTTGGGGCATGTTCTCTTCCATTTCTAACCTATAACCCTTGTTTCACATTACCATGAAATCAAAATTTGTATTTTGTTGCTGCTACTTTGGTGGAATATCAAATCAATCAATCAATCAGTGACATTTATAGAGCGCGCTACATACCCGTAGGGTCTCAAGGCGCTGGGGGGGGGGGGGTGCCGCTACTGCTCGAACAGCCAGGTCTTCAGCTTCTTTCTGAAGGAGAGGTGGTCTTGGGTCAGGCGCAGGTCGGACGGGAGGGAGTTCCAGGTCTTGGCGGCCAGGTAGGAGAATGACCTTCCTCCTGTAGTCGCTCTTCGGATGCGGGGGACGGCGGCGAGGGCGTGGTTGGCTGATCGGAGGTGGCGTCTGGGAGCGTAGAAGTTGACTCGGCTGTTGAGGTAGCTCGGGAAAGACAAGGTGATAGATGAAATGCTTGAATTAATTTAAGTCAATGACTCAATCCATTGTTTTTTACCCACCATACCACCTCAGTTTGAACCCCCCATATGCAAATTATTCTAGACCTTGCTCCAATGGGAACAATCCAGCTCACACTGCCAGGTCAGGTACTCGCTAAACTGGAACACAAGCAACCTAGTTCTGATTTCACCTTTAGTAGGGCTCATCAGCCAGGTATAGCTTGATTCCAGTGAGCACTGGGCTCAGGTCTGGGCATACTGGACACAACTAGGTCCTCCTTGAATCGGAACACAAGCAACCCAGGAGTGTTATTGTTCATAATAGGGCTTATCAGCCAGGTCTAGCTTGGTTTCAGTGGCACAGTGGGCACGGAACCTACTTCTGGGCAGACCTGGTCACACTTAGTGCAACAAAAACAAGGAGATTGATGGAATCGTTTAATATATTTCAGCCACTGTCAATTGATCAGGCCGCATCCCAGTCCTTAGTAATACACTAGGTGGAATGAATAATGGAATTGTTGTTTGTAATGACATGTTTTAGTAACTATAAAAATGGAATTGTATTAATATTTGTGTGTATTTTGAATAATGAAATAATGATATGTTCACTCTCAGTAACTGAATACATTATGCTTTTTGACTTCTTCTTTCTTGCAATGTTTTTTCTGTCTACTTTAACATAAAAAGAATTTATGGAAAATCTTTTTGTTATCACAATTTATGGAACAGTCATTATGGGAGATGATGTGGCGTGATGGCAAGAACTGCTGACTTTGGAACTGGGGAATGAGAATCGTGTCTCTGTGTTGACTCAACATCCTGTAATTCTGGGCAACTCACTTAATCTCCCTGTTACTAACAAAAAAAAAATTAATGAGCCCTAATGCAATGTAACTGGTGCTCATGTAAAGCACTCCTATACACCTGGATCAAATTTGTTCTATTAAAAAGGTATTTTATGGACCACTATGTATTTGTAGTGATTTTTGCAGGCTGTGGAGTAGCTGCAATTGGACTAACAGCATATAAAACTGATAACGTTGTCACCTAAGCCACAACAAGTGTACAGTCTTGTACCTGAGAAATTATTTTGTTCCCTTTACTAATATACAGGATTCATCTAGGTGTCATTGGGAACATTTAAGTCAATCCCTCTTCATTTCCGAAAAGCTGTATTCAGCACAAAATTGCTCTTAGTCAATATATATATATATTACCTACTGGCAGTTGCCAGTATGTAGTTATAGTTAGGACCTAGTTACCATCGGAAAATTGCAACATTCTATTCCCAATAACTTTGGCGCCGATAGACGAATCTTCGCAACATTTTCAAAACTAATTCTTTGCTGGTGTCAGGTCCTATGTTGAAAGTTTGGGGGTGATTCGTCAAGGGGAGCTGAGAAAACAGGAGGTCCCAAAACGTGTTTTCTCCATGTTAATTTCCATAGGAAACTTTAGACAAGGCTACAGGTTGAACGGGTGAACGGAATTACCCCAAATTTGTCAGGGAAAGGGTCTTGGTCTAGAAAGCACACTTGGTATAAATCCGTTCAGTAGTTTTTGAGAAATATCCAAATTTACAGATATCAATATTTGGGAATTCTGCCATCTGATTGGTTGAGGCGTTAGGAGCACAAGCTTGCTGCTTATTGGCTGCGAGCGGTTGCAACTAGGAAGTGTTGGTCGCCATTTTGTGATGCCGTTGAAGCGAGTAAGGGGAAAAAATGGTGAACACGTGAGAAATAGGAGGGTAGGAGCACTGAAACCTCTGTGGGGTAATTACGGTGTGATATAGAGGGGGTGTGAAGCGAAGTATTCACCACTACCAGTGTGAAAGTGGTGGGTTACGGAAATTAAGTGAGGTATTGCCTAGAGTCTGTTGCTGCTAAGTTGAGCTGGCGCGGGACTCGGGGATTAAAGCGTGAGCTCAAATTGTGTCTTATGCTGTGAAGTCATGTGCCGTGGCCGCTGCACTACTCCTGTGAAAGTTTATTTATTTATTTATTTATTTATTTATTCATTTCACTTCTAAAGCGCACTGTCACCTAGCAGGCATCCTGGCATTGGCAAAGTAGTGTCAGCATTTGTTTATACCTACTAGGATGAACTACTGACCCGTTCTGGTCTGAAAGTACTGTGGTACGGAAAATTTGTGAGGTATTGTCTAGAGTCTCATGGTGCTAAGCTGAGCTGCTGCCGGACTCGGGGATGAAAGCGTGAGCCTAAACTGTGTGTGCTATCCTGTGAAGTCATGTGCTCTAGGCGCTGTGCCATACCTATCCAAATAGTGTGAGCATGTAGTTATAGCTACTTAAATCAACTTTTGTTTTGAACATTGTAGCTTGTTTATGGTGCTTAAGGGGTGTTATAGAGGGAGTGCAAAGGTAAATTTGCACGTATAAAATCAATTCGGTATTTGTGAAGTGCTAACTACTCACTCCTACTGGTCTGATACCGCTGGGGGCATAAGCTGAGCTGCTGACGGACTCGGGGTAAAGCCGTTAAACTACTGACCCCTACTGGTCTGAAAGTGCGGGGTCCGAATATTAAGTGAGTTATTGCGTAGAGTGTCATGCTGTTAAATTTAGCTGCTGCTGGACTCGGGGATGAAACAGTGAGCCTAAACTGTGTGTGCTATGCTGTGAAGTGATGTGCTCTGGGCGCTGTACCACACATGTTCAACTTGTATATGGTGCTTAGGTGGTGTTTTGTATAGGGAGTGCGAAGGTAAATCAATACGGTATTTGTAAAGTGAGTAGAGCCGGGGATCAAAGCGAGAGGTCTGTGCTGCAAAGTGAGATGGTCTGGCCGCTGCGCCACAGCTGTGTGGAGAATACATTTTGGCGAGGGTCCGGGAGTTGCCCGTTATCTGGCCCTTAAATAGCGGGTCTAAGTTGTAAGTCATAGGGTGGCTCTAAAAAGAGCCCTTGTGTTCATTAGTTGGGGCTACATATAAGTGCGGATGCACAGCTTCAAGCTATTCAGGAGAACTCGGTTTCCCTGATCTGTGAATTGTACTCCATCACTTCTGTACATATCCGCCATATCAAAACGTATGTTGTTGTTGTAGATGTAGCCCATTTTGTGGTCTCTGAGGTATGCAGAGACAGCTTAGTTGACTTTTTTCCAAGATTTTTCAATCTGCCGACAAAATTGTTTGGACCATTTACACTTCTGTCTTTGGTATATATTGGAATACACAAAGACAGTTTGAGGCAAAAGTAACATCAATTGTCCAAAGGTGTCCTTCATAAGCATTCGCAACCCTACCTCAGTCAATGTGCCTCGGTCGTTTCCACCACAATGCACAATCATGAGGTCAAGGTGTTAGAGATGCAAACAGGTTTTTACAAAAGGCAACAATTGGTGCCACTTCAATCCTCTCTGTCCAAACCATTTAATGTCCACATTTTGTAAACCTAGGTCTAAGTCAATACGTCTCTGTTGTGAATACCTCTTGCACCAGAAAACATAGCAATGTCCTACGATCCACACTAGCATTTTGAAGGTATGGCTGGAAGGTATGGAAAGATATTTGTAGGTCATGCAGTTCCTTCGTAGAATAAGAGATATGTTTAAAGATGGGGAACTAGTTTCTTTTCACATACAAAACGGTATCTGTTTGGGAGATGAAAAGCATTGTTTTTTAAAAGTAGGGTGCACATTTGTTTTGTGGAAAAGCATCTTTGTGATTGATTAAGAAAAAGCAATTTGAACATGGAGTACATATTATAGGATACAATTTATTCAACTCAACCACACCTGCTACTTGCATTTGGAATGCAGTGTTCGAACTTAAAACAATCGTGAAGTATTAACCTGCACATGCCATTAAATGTTTGAGAAAATGTTGCAAAAAAGTATCGTTAAGTTTAAAAAAATTGATGAACTTTTAACCTCCTCGTGTTGTAGAATGTTCTAGAAAGTGTGTTGACAGAATACATTGCATTTCTGACTTGTATGTGTACTTGAATAATATTAAAATTGTTTATATGGAAAATTAGAAAGACAGTAATAGAGAGAAGTTTTAAAAGCTAAAAGAATCAAGGAACATATTCTAATTTGTTCTTTATTACCTACTGGCGGTTGCCAGTAGGTGGTTATAGAGTTAAGACCGAGTTTCCATAGAAAAAGGATTTTTTGTTTTGCTTATAATTTTGGCGTCATTTGATGAATCTTCATGAAATTTTGAAAACTAATTCTTTCTCGATATCAGCTCCTATGTTAAAAGTTTGGGGGTGATTTGTCAAGGGGGGCCGAGATAAAAGGGGGGTCCAAAAACGTGTTTTCTCCATGTAAATTTCTATAGGAAAGTTTAGACAAGGCTACAGGTCAAACTGGTGAACGGAATTACCCCAAATTTGGGAGGGAGGAGGGTCTTGGTGTACAAAGCACGCTTTTGTTTATTTGGTGTGAATCCATTCAGTAGTTTTTGAGAAATATCGAAGTTTACAGATATCGATATTTGGGAATTCCACCATCTGATTGGCTGAGGCGTTACGAGCAGGAGCTTGCTGTTTATTGGCTGTGATGGTGCTGCAACTAGGAAGGGTTGGCCGCCATTTTGTGATTCCGTTGAAGCGAGTAAGGGGAAAAAAAGGTGAAAAAGTAGGAAAGGAGGGTAGGAGCAATGTAAGCTTTGTGTGGGAGTGCGAAGCGAAGTAGTCACTGTTACCTGTCTGAAAGTGCGGTGTTGCTCAGAGTGACATGGTGCTGATATGATATGGTGCTACACTCGGGTATGAAACCAAGAGCCTAAACCGTGAGGTCATTGCTGTACAGTGATGTGGTCTGGTGTTTTTTAGAATACGTGTGCAAGTAGTGTTAGTAGGTGTTTATACCATACAGGGAGTGGGAAGCGAACTACTGACAGCTACTGTGTGTTGATAGTATACCGGAAGCGAAGTAGTTACGCCTACTGGTGTGAAGGCTTGGGGATGAAACTAAGGTGATTGCTGTAAAAGGATGGGCTTTTGGCACTGTAGTATACATGTGCAAGTAGTGTTAGTAGGCGTTTATACCATACAGGGAGTGGGAAGCGAACTACTGACCGGTACCATGTGTTTATACTGTACCCGAAGAGGGAAGCGAAGTACTCACATTTACCGGTGTGAAGACTCGGGGATCAAACCAAGCTGATTGCTGTAAAGTGATGGGCTTTGCGCGCTGTAGGATACTAGCCACTGTAATATGTGTGTAAGCAGTGTTAGTATGCGTTTATAGTACATAGGGAGTGGGAAGCAAACTACTCACCCCTACTGGTGTGAAGACTATGGGATTAAACCGTGAGCCTAAATTGTGAGCTCATTGCTGGAAAGTGATGTGCTCTGGGTGCTGTAGCATTCCTGTGGAAGTAGTGATAGTTTGCGTTTATACAATATAGGGAGTGGGAAGCAAAATAATTACCCCTACCGGTCTCAAGACTCGTGGATGAAACCATGAGCTCATTGCTGTAAAGTCATGTGCTCTGTGTAGTATTCCAATGTAAGTCATAGTAGAATGTTAGTATGTAATTCTACTAGAATCTAAGTATGTAAAGTTAGAATGTAGGGCTGTCATGAGGGGAACCTTGTGGAGTTTGTACACGGTCCTGGAGAAGACGGTTGCCTTCCTGTCTGCTCCTGTTGGTGGCTGTTTCAGGTGTATTATTTTTCTGTAATAAATCTACTTATTGGATCCACTGCTGTCTGCCTCTTCATTACATAAATTTGGCGATGAGCGGGAGAAGGTAAAAAGAAAGCACCACTCACCAATATTTCAAAATTGCTTTAGTTGTGCTGAATCAGAAAAGGGGGTGCTGATGAACAGAGTGCCTGAATTAAGCAGACCACTCTTACCCAGTCCAAAGATCAGGGCTTGATCCATCACCGTTTTTTAGCTCACTGCACCATCCCAGCTCAGAACTTGGCTATATGCAAATTAGTCTGTTCCTGTCCCAGTGCATGATGGGAACAGGGCAAACCAAACTACCAAGCCAATTCTTGTACTGGGAAGGAAACAAGCTTCCGGGGACCGGTATTCTGCTTAATTCAGAGACTCTGTCCCTCACCACCCCTTGTTGTAAATAATTTTGTCCACCCTAAGCGTGGAAGGGTATACTCAGACATGAGTCCCTTGCTCATTGCACCATCAGGATTCAAGCAAGCCGGGCCGAAGACGGCTGTAATGCCAGAAACCGGTCCCCGGAAGCTTGTTTCCTTCCCAGTGTAAGAATTGGCTTTTGTAGTTTGGTTTGCCCTTTTCCCATCATGCACTGGGACAGGAACAGACTAATTTGCATACAGCCAGGTTCTGAAACTGGGATGGTGCAATGAGCTAAAAAACGGTGTTGGATCTAGCCCTGATCTCTTGACTGGGTGAGAGTATTCTGCTTAATTCAGAGACTCTGTCCCTCACCACCCCTTGTTGTAAATAATGAGTTGTGCTGAAGACCCGTTTTCTTCGTGTAGCTGTTTCTACTCATGCCATGGTTGTCGGCTAATTGAACTATGTCATCCAACTTCTGGTAGGATTTATATTTTTAGATTTTGCACTTCCTCTGCTTCTTCACTACATTCTGGTCGCTGTACTACACGTGTGTAAGTAGTGCTAGTATGCGTTTATACTAACAAATGCATCATGGTCCTAGGGAGGGCGACCTGTCAGGTGCAGCTCATACAATGTCCCTGGGTGTACATTTGCGGGACATTTGTGTTTGCTATTAGAGGGCTGGTGCCTGGCTTCCACCCTGTGATAGCAAATCCTTGTTTGACTACTTGAAGCGAGAGGAGGAAAACCTCGTATCGCTTTAATAGAGGGGATGCAGATGGTAAAAATGGAGAAAAAAAAGAAACAACAACAAAAAAAAGCAGGGTCTCACCCGTTCATTTAAATGAGGCCCCTGGTGAGTAATGTTCCGTGGCCAATCCAATTATTATATGGCGGAGTCTCTGTAGGACTGGGGATCTTAATGTCACATGTATATTAGGCGCGGAAGGGCACAGAGACGTTTTGCAGCCTAGGGGACCGCCACCTTCCTGGGTATTGTTTACTAATTGTTTGGGGGGTTCGAGGCTAACTGGAGTCCAGGGATCACCATACTCCGGGGCTTTATTTAAATATGCAGGGTGGGCCTCGGCCGTCCCTGAAGCCTTGATGGTCCTAGGCATTATCTTTTGTGTTCTGTAATCACACGGGCAGTACTTATGGTGTTATTTATTTATTTATTCATTTATTTATTTAGTGTTTTCTATAGCGCGAACAAGACCCAGCGTAGGGTGTCAGAGTGCTTTACAGTAGAGATTCATCAGTTTTTAATGTTTCATACTTCAGTTTAGCATATAGACATATATACATTCAATATACAGTTGTCAGGCACAGTTAAAATACATGATCATCTTTGTTCATGATCCAACGTGGAGTGACATAGCTCATAATAATATTGTTTTGTCCGTCAAAAAGATAAGCACTTCGGAAGAGTATATAGATACATATACATTCAGTAATAACTTTGGCTAGGATAGCAGGCCTCCCCTAAGCTCCTTATGGAAGAAATTTGCTCATATAGTACAATTTCGCTTCCTTTTTGAAGGCTGCAATGGATGTAATTCTTCTGATGTTTGGTGGGAGTGCATTCCAGATTCTTGGTGCTGCTCCTGAGAATGCTCGGTTATATGTCTTTTTCTTGTAGAAGCGAGCCGGTTTCAAAAGAAAGTCTGATTTGCTCCTGCAAGGTCTGTTACCTCCTGATGGCGTAAGTTTCTGGGCCAGGTAACCTGGAATTTTGTGGTGAATTGCATTGTGGGTTCATGCCAATTTGAATTGAATTCTTGCTTCTACTGGCAACCAGTTTAGCATTTTCAGGTGAGGTGAGATGTGGTCGAATTTTTTTGAACCTGCTATCAGTCTAGTGGCTGCATTAAGACAAGCTTTTAATGGAGCAGTTGCGATCTTAGGGAGACCAGCCAGGGTCGAGCACCCATATTCGATCCTTGAAATGACCAGTGCTTGTACTACTGTTTTAAGATCTGTTTTGCTCAGGAAGGGTTTAAGTTTTCGCAAGTAGCTCAGGTGGAACCTGGCGTTTTTTGCCATTGCATTAATATGTGCTAACATATTCAGGTTTTTATCTAGGGTAATTCCCAGTGACTTGGTGGAGTCTACAATCTTTGGGGTACAGTTAGGAGCAGTGATAGGTTTGGACCATTCTGTTATGTTCTGATTGCTTTTATGTGGTGTGATTAGTAAGAATTCGGTTTTCTGTGGGTTTAGTTTCAGATGATTCTTGGTTAGCCATTTGTGGGTTCTTGATAGTGCATGGTTCATGGTCTTAATTTCTTCTGTTGATGCCACCTTGATGTACAGCTGGGTGTCATCTGCATACATGTGGAAAGCTATGTTTGCTTTTTGTAGTATTTCTGTTAGTGGTTCCATGTAAAGATTAAATATCGCCAGTGAGAGCGTTGATCCCTGAGGAACTCCTATTGTATTATTTGTTGGGCCGGAGAGGGTTTGGTTGACCATGAATTTTTGTGATCTGTTCTTAAGAAAGGAGCTGCACCAGTTAAGGACTGTACCATCTAGGCCCATTCTGTTCTTCATCCGGTCTATAATTTTTTTCGGGATTTACCGTGGCGAACGCAGATGAAAGGTCCAGCAATATTAGAAGGCAGGTTTCATTATGGTCAAGAGCCAGTAGTGCGTCATCTACGATGTGTAAGATTGCAGTTTCTGTGCTGTGGTTTGGACGGAAACCCGATTGGCAAACATTTAGCAGGTTGAACTCAGACATGTGTCGACTCAATTGTTGTTGGACACATTTTTCCAGTACTTTGGCTAACATGGGGATGTTAGTTACAGGTCTGAAGTTGTTTGGCACCTTGGGGTTCTCTGTGGGTTTTTTCAGTAACGGGATGACTTGTCCTGTTTTAAGGCATGTTGGAATTAGACCTTGCGATAGTGAGGCATTTATGATCTTAGTCCACAATGGGATTAGAAGATGGTTTAAGGAGGACCAGCATTTTGCAGGTAATGGATCATTATAGTGGTTGTTAGGTTTAGTGGATGACATGATCTTTGATATGTCTAGTTCGTTGACTACTTTAAAATCTGACCATCTGGCATTGTTTTTCGGTTTCCTTATTTCTTGTTGAGTCAGTTCTTCGTCCTTCGAATCCGCCGTATTTTCTGTGTCTTCGGCTGCTTTTTTTAATTCCTTTTCCAACGAGTCAGCTTTTTCAGTAAAGAAGATCGAGAAATCCTCACTATTTAGGCTGTTAATGTTGATGGCTGGTGCTACTTTAGCAGATGTATTGGATTGTTCTTTAAGGAGATCAAACAGTTTCTTGGGTCTATTAACTACAAAGTCTTTTTTAGATTTAATGATGCTTTTATTGTAAGCCTTCCTCGATTGTCTTAGTATGGTTAAGTGGGGTGAGGAAGGATGTTGTCGCCATTTGCGTTCTTTTAGTCTCATTGATCTTCTTTCTTCATTAAGGGCATCGTTGAACCATGGGTTTTTGATTTTGTCTGTGAGCCTTTTCAGTTTTAGAGGTGCTATGTCCTCGATGATATTTGACATTGTCTTGTTATAGTGCAGGGTGAGGTCATTGACGTCGATCATGTTTTGGGGTATTTGTAAATCTAATGAACAGCGTGCGGCTATCATTTCCATATTTGATCCTCGTGTGTCCCTCATCCATTTTTTTGTTTTGGTAGCTTGCGAGGATGCTTTGGTTTTCTTGAAGGGAATTTCGAATGTGATTATATGGTGGTCAGACCAGTCGCATGGTGTGATTACAACGTTCTCTATCGCTTTCTCTCTAGCTAGAATCCAGTCTAAGGTAGATACTTTAGAGTGGGTAGGGAGATTACATTCTTGGACTAGTGATTGTTCTACCAAGAATGTTTTAAGGAAGTTAGTTTGACTATCTGCCTGATCTTTCCAATGGATATTAAAGTCTCCTAAGAAGATATCGTTCGATTGTAGGTTGGAGTTGGTGGTAATGATATCAATTAGTTCTTCTATGAATTTGGTCTTTGTACCTGGGGGGTGGTAAAGAGCGTGAAATTTATAATTTTGGTTGTCAACTGATCTGAGTGACATGCCCATGTATTCACAGGATTCTAACGGTTCAGCATGAATTTTTGTGATAGAGATGTTTGATCTGTGAATGCAGGCAATACCTCCACCCCTTCCTCCAATTCTCTCCTGTCTCATAATCTGATAGTTCGGTGGGACTAACAAATCTAGGCTCGGCGAGGATGAGTCCGATAGCCATGTTTCAGTTAATATGATAACGTCTGTTTCCTGGTTAAGGATGATGTCTGCTATGTCAGCTGCGTGTTTATTTGCTGAACGACAGTTGAGTAGTATACACCGTAGGTGTTCATGCTCCTTTATCCTAGCCGAGACTGCTTTTTCAGGCATTAATGTCACATTCTTAAGGTTATTGGTGTTGGGCCCTCTGTCTTTGGATTGGGAAGTTCGTTCTCCATTCGTTATGATTGTTTCTATTGTTTGGATGTTATTTTCTTCTGCCTTATTGATTGCCGTGGGAGTGAGTTCATATGACGCGAGAATGGATAATAGTTCATTGTTTGTCAGGTAATTGAGTTGAGAGCGAGTACGGAAAGTTTCGTTAGATGTCGCCATGGGGGTGGACCTATGCTTATCTAGTGTTTCCCTCGAGGTAGCCTGTAGGATTTCCATTTTAGCAAGCCATTTTTCTGATAGTCATAGCAGGTTTTTCATGTCCTTAATCGCGGACAGCATAGCTTTGTACGTTTTGCTAGTTAGCGAACTGAGGATTGTGGAGTCCTCATTATTGTGTCCTGGTCTAGATTTTTCCTCTTCTGAACGCGTGCAGGTGGGTTGATGTGTGGATGTTCCTGTGTGGTGGCCCGTTTTGACTATCTCTGTCGTTTCTGCGATTGTGTTAGCAAGCTTAGAGCCGGGTCTGCATCTCCCTATGGTGTGTCCCTGTGTGTCCCTTCTAAGGTTAGCAGTGGTGTTAGTGTTAGGAAGAGAGCAGTCCTCAGGAGGAAAGTCGGAGTGTGAGGTGACAGTTATTCATTTTTTGTTGGTGTTTCTATTTTTAGCCATGCAGGCTTCTTGATATACTTGTTTGGGCTCCTCGTTAGTTGACTGTTGCGGTTCAAGTGTCCTGGTTGTTTCCTTTTCCGTGTCACTTAATAAGTTGATTACTTGGGGTGATATTAGGAGTTCTCTACTGTCATTTGTGTTAGACCGATTATCTATTCTATCACTTATGCTAGGTTGCGCATTAGAGGCTTCTTGGACTAAAGGTGGTAGTTCATCAATGGTGTTAATATGGCCATCCGACCTGGCTTGTTTAGACTGTTGTAAAGCACTCTCTCTGACAGTTTCCCTTATATCCGGTAGGTTTTCCTGATTGACCGTGGCTTTAGTGGTCATTTGTGGATTGAGTTTTCCCGGGATGGAACTACTGTTAACCTGGTTTTTTAGTGTCGAGAAAAGTTCCTCGAAGCGTTCTAGGTCTCCGTAGGCAGCTTGGATGAGCATAGTGCCATTTTTATAACATGTAATGTTAAGTGTTGCTCGTAGATAACTGATCGAACTCTTGCAGTTGTAGAATTACCCAGGCTTTATTTGTCTAATAGTCAGTTATATTATGTTTGGTAGGTGCACTGTAATATTAGAAAGGTCGGCCCTTAAAATCTCCTATAAACAGATGATTTTCCAATAAATAATAGACAAGTGTTGTCAAAAAAAAAAGACCTATACACTCAGTTATTTATTTGAAAAAAAGTAACCTTTATTGAAACACAAATAAATAGAAACGTAAGTTTAATCGAACAAACAGTATAATATAAAACACGTGGGTTGGACTGATGTGGAAGCAGCGTAGTAAACCTGCAAGACAAAAATGAAACATAAGTATGTGTGCTATATGGAAGAGGTAAAGAAAGGTACTCCGAATGAAAGGACGATAGTAGAATGGGAGGGAGGGGGAGTGGGTGGAAGGGAGAAGGGGAGGGAGAGTCAAAAGAAGAGAGGAAGGAGGAGACAGAGCGTCGGCCTACTGCACCCAGCCCTTAGTGTTTACCCTCTCGACACCCGTTTGTCTAGGACGCTGGGGTCCACGAGAAAGAGTGTGGTTCAGCAAGTTCTTAAAATAAAACACATGAGGCCAGAGATTAGGTGCCATATTATCAAGGAACGGCGATAACATTATCGCCGCTTTAGCGGCAGGAAACTGTGACTAAAGCGGCGATAAGGGGTTGATAATATGCCCTTGTTAATGCCCATAGAAGCCCAAGTTCTGGTGCGAACCTGGGCTTCTATGGGAATTCACAAGGGCATATTATCAAGCCCATTATCGCCGCTTTAGCCAAAGTTTCCTGCCAATAAAGGCGCAATAATGGTATCACCGTTCTTTGATAATATGGTCCTACATTATTAGCTGCGGGAAATTCACTTGCATGCACCTGTGCACCCAGGGTGCTGCACCCCAGCCCCTTCCGCCGCACTGTACTCAATTGTAGGTCTTGCACACCGAGGCTTCACTGCTCACCTGACACCACCGGTGTGTCCCACGACGTGTTGGTGCAAGCTCCGAGTCCGGGATACGTTTGAACGGGAGGAGACCAGGTCTCCGGTCGGGGACGGTATCTGGATACCATGATGGAAGGTGTCTGTCAGAATGCCCATGGCATCATGTCGGGGTCAGCTCCCGCTCCGCCCTTCTTGAGCCACTCAATTGAATGTCTGAAAAGGGAGAAATAATTTAATGGTGGAAACGTCTGGAGGTAAATGAAGGTTTATTTCAAGCTTGATAGAAAACAGGAGTTGAGTGCATCTTTCATTTTTGAAGTACGATCTACCAACTGTTAGTGGTAATCGTGGTTCAAAGAGGAGTTGGAGTGCTCGAGAATTCACAAGGTTAAATAATAATACGTTATACGAAGGTTCATATAGAAAGGAACAGAGCGCATTCTAGAAGCATAATGTGCGCATGTATTGCAGTGTTGGAAGGCTGTGTGCATGTACACTTAGTAACGAGCTCACTACAGTGCCCTAAAAGCCAACGTTACGTGTCTGTAGGGCAGCACTGCCCGCTGGCTCAGGCCTACAGTATGGTACAGCAGGTCCTTAAAATGAGACAGATGTGACTGAATGAGGTGAGAGATCACATCATTAAGCATGGCAACATCGCTTCTTCGCACTTGCGTGCTCAGGGTGATGCACCCCACCCCTCCCGCAGCATCGCACTCAACAGGTGTCTGTAAGGCAGCGCTGCCCGCTGGCTCAGGCCTACAGTATGGTACAGCAGGTCCTTAAAATGAGACAGATGTGACTGAATGAGGTGAGAGATCACATCATTAAGCACGGCAACATTGCTTTTTCGCACATGCGTGCTCAGGGTGATGCACCCCACCCCTCCCGCAGCATCGCACTTAACAGGTGTCTGTAGGGCAGCGCTGCCCGCTGGCTAAGGCCTACAGTATGGTACAGCAGGTCCTTAAAATGAGACAGATGTGACTGAATGAGGTCAGAGATCACATCATTACACACGGCAACATCGTTTGTTCGCACCTGCCCAGCCAGAGTGATGCACCCCACCCATCCCGCCGCACCGCACTCAATTGGAGGCCCTTTGCACCCAGGCCGCTCTGCTTACCTGCTGTCATTGTTGTGTGAGAAAACACCACGGGCAGCAGTGCTCACAATTCAGCTGGAGTGATGATTGCAGGATGGTGTACACCTCATGGATGCCTTTCGTAGATGATGGGCACTAGGGCTCACAATTTAGAGCCCGTGTTGATTGCCAGGATGGTGTACACCTCATGGATCCCTTCTTTTTTTATTGCGCATTGTGATATGCGAGGCGGATGCGGCCATATCACCTGAGGCAGTGTAGGCTCAGGCCTACAGTATGGTACAGCAGGTCCTTAAAATGAGACAGATGTGACTGAATGAGGTGAGAGATCACATCATTAAGCACGACAACATCGCTTTTTCGCACATGCGTGCTCAGGGTGATGCACCCCACCCCTCCCGCAGCATCGCACTCAACAGGTGTCTGTAGGGCAGCGCTGCCCACTGGCTAAGGCCTACAGTATGGTACAGCAGGTCCTTAAAATGAGACAGATGTGACTGAATGAGGTCAGAGATCACATCATTACACACGGCAACATCGTTTGTTCGCACCTGCCCAGCCAGGGTGATGCACCCCACCCATCCCGCCGCACCGCACTCAATTGGAGGCCCTTTGCACCCAGGCCGCTCTGCTTACCTGCTGTCATTGTTGTGTGAGAAAACACCACGGGCAGCAGTGCTCACAATTCAGCTGGAGTGATGATTGCAGGATGGTGTACACCTCATGGATGCCTTTCGTAGATGACGGGCACTAGGGCTCACAATTTAGAGCCCGTGTTGATTGCCAGGATGGTGTACACCTCATGGATCCCTTCTTTTTTTATTGCGTATTGTGATATGCGAGGCGGATGCGGCCATATCACCTGAGACAGTGTGGAAGATTAGGGACATGCATCGTCGTGGTTATTTTATTTATATGTACGCAAAGTGGGCTGGGCTTGCGTACACCAGGCCAGCGTAGGGAAGTGAATAATTTTTCCGGGGACCTGGGCGTTGTTCAGTTCCTGTCTGGCCAGGAAGTGTACTTATGTGTGTTTCTTTTGTAGTTTTGACCTCGCAGAGTGTGCAATTTACATTAGTGTAGCAAGTATCGGGAGAGTGGCAACTATCGGTAATGAGATGATGTTTGAAAAGATTGAATGGTGAGCATTACATGTCGTTGTCAAGGTTGTGGATATGCGCAGACATGCATGTCAATGGTGTGTGGTATTATTGTCAACAGAGCGTACAGCAAAAGAAACTACACATTGCTGTTTACTGTTTGTCACATGTGATCTAGGATGTGCACTCAGCCCGTGGCTCCTGATACTTCTTATAGCCATGAATACCCAGGCCGAAAGGGAGCACAATAATGTGCACACACACACACACACACCAGGGGCATCGTGTAACACATATTTGTTTTTTGATGGAACATTTAAGATGCATGGCAATCACACGTGGAAGGCTAATGTACAGACCATGAATATTGATCAAGATGATAGTTGCATGTTGTGTGTAGTATAAGATATGTGTACGCAGCAAAAAAACTTTTTAAAAAAGCTCTCCAAGCAGAAGAGGTGTCTCTCATCAAACTCTGTAGAGAGAATTAGTAAAATGGAAGGGGTCGTCCAACTGTTACAATGGGAAATGTTTTGAAGCAATCAAATGCTTTTTTTTACGGTCACATGGCAATAGCGCACCGAGCGCGCAAGGAGGCCGCACCCGACGCAATTTTGACAAAATATATTTATCATAATATAAGTTTATAACAGTTAGAAATATATAAATGGTTGAAATATTTTAGATTATCGCTTGCTCTCATATACTGTTTAAAGTTATTTCGATATACTTTTGAGACAAAAAAAACAAGGGAATGGCGTACCTGGCGCAACACTATATGTCTGTGACGTAATACAGGGCCTGGCAGCGTGTAATTGACGCATACGCAACGCGCAGCCGGTGCGACCCCATACGTACATGACGTAACGCGCGGCTTGGTACTGTGTACCTGTCGGATACCAAAGTACAGCTGAGGTGACTTCATGCGGAAATGATGTTACGCGGGATCAGGTGCCACGAAATCAATGGATACGAAATGCGCATCATTAACAAGTTTAGCAGTATGGCAGATAGGATTCGCGTGGTGATGGAGCTTAGTACGTTACCGGTATAGGAGTGCAGTTTTCTCCGAAACAAAAAATATATAAATTTTTAGGGGGAAGATATAAAATATTATATAATTTTTAAAGTAAAACAAAGAAGTATAATAGAGTTGCAAAATATAAAAAAAAATATTAGAAAATATATAGGTTTTAGAAACCTTAAAATATGAAATTGACATTTAAAAAACCTTAGAAATTCACAAAAAAAAACATAGGTTTCAGGGACGTTATAGTTAGTTGAACATTTGACTCATATAAAACCAGAGAAATTTGCCTGTTATAGTTAGTTGAGCTAACTATAACTTGCGTGCCCGCAATGCACTGCTGAGGATCTCACATATTACATCACTCATGACATGGTCAGTGACATCACTGATGACATCACTGATAACATCTCAAACGACATCACTCATGACATCACTCATGACATCATGCATGTGACAATCTGATGCTCATACTGATGCTCTAATGTAAACTTTGATACACCCATGCTGACTACTATTTTTGAAACCATACACAGAAGAATGCCACATACTACCTAGCACTCACTATTTCCTAGGTCTACACACACATCCAGTCACTTATACTTGTAGTTGCTCATTAATACAGGACCATAATATGCACTCATACATCTATACATACAGTCACACTCCGCCACTCATCCATAGAGTTACTCACACACCTAGTCAGTCATGCAAAGAATCAATCACATACCCATTTAGTCATGTATACAGTTATACATACCAACTTTGTTATTTTTAGACATACCAAATCACTTATTTATACAGATACTAACACATATTTACTGTCTTATACAATCACTGATAGAAGCAGACACTTATTTATACACCCACTCTTAAAATAACATACTCTCATATATAGTAATTAATATACTCCAACACCCACACCTACTGCCTTAAAACGTATATAGTTACTCACAGATATGCCACTGAGACATTTATTCACTCACCAACACACCCATAGACACACTAACTCACCCATACATCCCTTTGCAGATGCACTTTTTAATCCATACAACCACTGAATCACTGAGACATCTATGCACAGACTCATACACCCCCCACACACCCACCCACAAAGACACTCAGGGACCCATAGAGATACTCAGACTACAAATCGATCACCTAGATAGACACTCATGTAGATATTTAGCAATCCATGCAGTTGCTTACACACCAACGGAGATACTAATACAGACTTTTACACAGTTTAGTCACTAACCCATGCATTCAGTAAGACACCTTCAATCACTCACTTAAACAGTTAGTCACGCACATACGAAATAATTCCTTTAGGCACTTGTAAATGCATTCATTCTTCAATACACCTTGGCATATATATATATATATATATATATATATATATATATATATATATATATATATATATATAAAACATATTTAACCTTTACAAAAACACACATTCACTGGATGATGTAATGAGTGATGTCATGAGTGATGTCATTTGAGATGTCATCAGTGATGTCACTGACTATGTCATGAGTGGTGTAATATGTGACATCATCAGCAATGCATTACGGGCGTGCAAGTTGTAGTTAGCTCAACTAACTATAACAGACGAATTTCTCTGGTTTTATATGAGTCAAATGTTCAACTAACTATAACGTCCCCGAAACCTATGTTTTTTTGGTGAATATATATATATATATATATTCCTCTGTTATAGTTAGTTCTGCTAAATATAACTCGCACCCGCAATGCACTGCTGATGTCACATATTCCATCATTCATGACATGGTCAGTGACATCACTGATGGCATCACTGATGACATCTCAAATGACATCACCCACACACACACCTCACAGACACACCCCACACATCCCCCACACACACCTCACCCCTTCCCACACACACACCTCTGACACACACCTCACACACACACACACACACACACACACCACACACACCTCACACACACACACACACCCACACACATACTCCTCTCACACACACACCCACACCCCCCCACACACACCCACACACACACACCCCCACACACACACCCACACATCCTACACACACACACCCCACACACATACCCCCCACACACACCCCACACACACCCCACACCCACCCCCCCACACACACAAACCACACACACACTCATTATTTCTTTTTTTTTGTTGAGGGGGTGCCACACACACATACCCCGACACACACACACCCCACACCCACCCCCCCACACACACACCCCACCATACCTCATACACCCACACCTCCACACACACCCAAACACCCCACACACCCACACCCACACACACACCATACACCCCCACACCCCCACCTACACCCACACACCCCACACACCCCACCCACACACACCTCACTCCCCCCCACACATACACACACCTCACAGACACACCCCACACATCCCCCACACACACCTCGACCCCCACACACACACACCTCTGACACCCCCCCCACACACACACACACATACACACCCCACACACACACCTCACACACACACACACCCACACCCACACACACATTCCTCACCCCCAAACACCCACACACACCCCCACACACACACACACCCACACACCCCACACACACACACACACACATCCTACACACACACACCCCACACACATACCCCCTCACACACACACCCCACACCCACCCCCCACACACACACACCACTCACACACACACTCATTATTATTATTTTTTTTTTTGAGGGGGTGCGCGCCCCGGTACACGTATCGGTACGTGTACCCTGGAGAAAAAAAGAAAGACAGAGTTTTTTAAAAATGTAGCATTTTTACATAAATTGGAGGTAGTTCTGAAAAGAACTGTTTTTTATTCTTATTGTTGTTTTATATGTTTTTTTAATATTTTTTTGTACCCCGCGACTTTAAAAAAAATATATATATTTTTTTTTTGCCTTGGGGGTCCTTGTGGGACCCCCTGAGCAGGCCTAGGGGGTCAGGGTGTTTCTACTCTGGCCCCTTTGCGAGTTTCACACCTTTGTTTCACTGCTTTCTTGTGCCTTGGTTCGAACAAGGCACAAGATGGCTGCCAGGGACACCCAGTATGCAAGGGGAATTAGTTCCCCCTCTTCAAACATGCACGGGGGCTGCGTTGCAGAGAGGTGTAAAAAAGGGCGTGGCCTCATTACACCTCTATGCAATGCAGCCATCTGGCGCACACTGGAGGCTCCTGGTGGGCTAGTTGGCTCCCAGGGGCCCCCAGTATGCAGGGGGAATGAGTTCCCCCTCTTCAAACATGCACGGGGGCTGCGTTGCAGAGAGGTGTAAAAAGGGCCGTGGCTTAATTACACCTCTCTGCAATGCAGTCCCCTGGTGCATACTGGAGATTCCTGGTGGGCTTTCAGGTCTTATATAGTTAGGAATTAGCATTAAAAAAAACTTTGAAATTCACTGAAAAAAACATAGGTTTCAGGCCTTATATAGTTAGGAATTAGCATTTAAAAAACCTTTGAAATTCACTGAAAAAACCATAGGTTTCAGGCCTTATATAGTTAGGAATTAGCATTTAAAAAACCTTTGAAATTTACTGAAAAAACCATAGGTTTCAGGCCTTATATAGTTAGGAATTAGCATTTAAAAAACCTTTGAAATTTACTGAAAAAACCATAGGTTTCAGGCCTTATATAGTTAGGAATTAGCATTTAAAAAAAACCTTGCAAATTCACTGAAAAAACCATAGGTTTCAGGCCTTATATAGTTAGGAATTAGCATTTAAAAAACCTTGCAAATTCAATGAAAAAACCATAGGTTTCAGGCCTTATATAGTTAGGAATTAGCATTTAAAAAACCTTGCAAATTCACTGAAAAAAACATAGGTTTCAGGCCTTATATAGTTAGGAATTAGGCACAAGAAAGCAGAAAAACAAACATGTAGAACACAAAAAGGGGGCAGGGTAGGAACACCCTGACCCCCTAGGGCTGCTCAGGTGGTCCCACTAGGATATTAATATATTTAAACGTTATCCGCTAATAGAATTAGCATTTAAAAAACCTTTGAAATTCACTGAAAAAACCATAGGTTTCAGGCCTTATATAGTTAGGAATTAGCATTTAAAAAACCTTTGAAATTCACTGAAAAAAACATAGGTTTCAGACCTTATATAGTTAGGAATTAGCATTTAAAAAAACCTTTGAAATTCACTGAAAAAAACGTAGGTTTCAGGCCTTATATAGTTAGGAATTAGCATTTAAAAAAAACTTTGAAATTCACTGAAAAAACCATAGGTTTCAGGAGTTATATAGTTAGGAATTAGCTTTTACAAAACCTTTGGAATTCACTCAAAAAACTATAAGTTTTAGTGGTGTTATAGTTAGCTGGACATTTTACTCATACAAAACCATTGAAATTGCTCCTATATAGTTAGTTGTACTAAGTATATATCGCGCACCCGCAAACCACTGCTGATGATGTCACATATTACATCATTCATGACATGGTCAGTGACATCACTGATGACATCTCAAATGACATCACTGATGACATCACTGATGACATCATCCCCGTGACAATCACATACACCTTTTCATACACTATTACAATTTTTCATCACTCTTTGTAAAATACAGAGTATCATATTTTAATCCATTGTCACAGCAATACAAGTATCTAAAAATCCACTCAGTGATTCATACATGTATACACACATCTAATCCCTTACCTATGGATTCACTCATACATGCTGTCAATGAACAATAGAACACTATCAAAAATACTTATACATCTATATCGACATTAAACAACAGCACGCATCCTATTCACATATGAAGTCATCCTACTCACTTATGCAAACAATGGATCATACTTACATATTTACTTAGCAAAACACTTATACAAACACCACTTCTTCTATTCGTTTAGATAGTAAGTCATACTTAGTGAATTATAAAATCATTATTACAAGTATACAGTTATCCATACAGTCACTCACACAATCATTGTGTCTTATGTATACTTATTTATATACAGCAACTGACACATACACTGCCTTTTATTTTTCTAGTTTGTTGGACCTGTACCTTTGAGAAATATATTTGCTCATCACCACACCCATAAAGAGATTCCCTCACCCAAACTGTTAGAACATGTAGTTTTAACTTCATATATCTACTGAATAAACTATTCACACATCTTTGGACAGTCACACACCCTCCACCGAACCACACACACTTTCACACTCCCATACAAATACTCAGTTAACTAATCAATAACTAATATAGACTTTCACATAGCTAGTAACCAACTGTAGAATCAGTTTACACAACAACTGACAAAGTGATACAGATATTCACACAGTTTAGTCACTATCCACTATATTTAGTGAGACATTATAAATTGGTCAAGTAAACAGTCAATTACACTGCTACTAAATCCTCCATCCAAATATTTATTTATATATCCACTCATTCTTCAATGCAAATTGCTATATATATAATGCATATTTAAATAACGAAGCAAACCACATTCACTGGATGATGTCATCAGTGATGTCATCAGTGATGTCATTTGAGATGTCATCAGTGATGTCACTGACCATGTCATGAATGATGTAATATGTGACATCATCAGCAGTGGATTGCGGGTGCGCGATATATACTTAGTACAACTAACTATATAGGAGCAATTTCAATGGTTTTGTATGAGTAAAATGTCCAGCTAACTATAACACCACTAAAACTTATAGTTTTTTGAGTGAATATATATATATATATATATATATATATATATATATATATATATATATATATATATATATATATATATGTATATATATATATATACATATACATATCTGCAATACCTCGCAGCGCTCCACCCCTTAGGTGAAATACGAGGCATGAAACAACTTTGTTGCAGCATACAGTTTATTTCCCAAGTAAACAGCTTGCCATGACCCGTTTCGACCGTCCCTGCAGCCTTGGTCACATTCATATATATATATGAAAGTTGCCTCCAAGTGATGAAGCCACAACACGGCAAGTTAAAACCTTTATTTTCAGGTATGCAGGACAACAGGTCAGCTGCTCCATTAGTATAGTCTTAAGCCAAACGTGTTTCGGGCGTTCCATCGCCCTTGTTCACTGGCGAAAAGGGAGAAGAGCAGCTAGTGCACCTCCTGCGCATATTAAAATATAATTATATAATTAAAATATACATATATATATATATAAATAAGAAAACAATTAAACAGCATGATAATTAAAAATATTAACAATTAAATATCAATAAAAAAAACTTATAATGTATTTATTACCTAATTAAATTATCACACAATACCAGTCCACACTTAAATTATAACTCAAAGAAATACTATTAATTACAGTAATTACTATACTACATTTAATTACTAATTAACTTCCTGCCCTATACCCCTACAATCCCAGCACCTCACACCTAATTTATTACTTAAAATATACAATTATTATACTAATTACATATTTATGAATCAATTACATAATTAATAATTCATGATTAACTAATCATTACTTTAAATCTTCCAACCCCATACCCCTACAAACCGAATACCCACCATCTAATTTATAACTTATAATTATTGCACAATTCACATATTTACTAATCAATTAAACAATTAATAATACATTATTATTAATTGTTAATTATTTATTACTTAAGTAAATTCCCTCCCTATGTCCATACAAACCCATAAGCCACACCTAATATATAACTGTAAAAAAGCAATCAGTACACAATGTACATAATTAATAATGAACACATTAATTAATAATACATTATTGGTTAATTGTTAAATAATTATTACTTAATTTACTTCCCAATATATACCTCTGCAAACCCAGCAGCCCGTATCTCATATATTACTTTAAAAAGTACAGTTATTGCACAATTTACATCATGTATATATAATTAATACATTAATTAATTAATTAGAATTGATTAACTTTCCATCCTTCAAACCTAGAAACTGACTACAATACAAATTACTATTAGTAATCAAATTAAAAGCTTATAAATCACTTACAATTTCAAACTATATATACAAATATTATTAACAAATATGCAAATAATGATATATGAACTAACGCACATAAAGATAATTAAAAAACATTTTTTACATCTATATTGGTGACAACGATATTAACAACAGTGATATTACTGTACACGATAATATTTACCTGAAAACTCAAGATTCTTGACAATAATATTTCTACATTATGATATTTTTGTTCATAATGTTTGCAACTCAATATTTCTAATCCGATATTTTGTCAAAACACTGAACAATCCATACTTTATAGGCTTATACTGGGAGTCTATGACTAGCAACCACGCATACTCTCTGTTCACTACTAGTACTGAAGAATATTTGATTTGAAAGTTCAAAGTCAACAGCTATAAGTGGTTGATATCTCATTTACCAGCTGTACCACAGCAAAATAGGATAGAGGAAAGTGACAGAAGGGACATAAATGTAGTAAATCACATAAACCAACCCCAGCTTGAATGGTTTAAGGGTAAGATAAAGGAGAGGTAAGGGTTAGAGACGGTGTCTTTGGGGAGGGAGGCATAAGGGTCTATGGACGGAGAGCTTGAAGAGGAGCATTGTATGAAAGGGAATGAAGTAAAGAAAGGGCAGGTAATAGGGGTGCTCACACAGTACGGGAGAGCCCCAGGGTAAACTAAATCTAAAGAACATTCATCAAAATGCCTATTGAAAGGGATTCCACGGGCTGCAAGAATGGGGAGCAGAGCATTTTGAACATTTGTAGGTTGCCCTGTAATTTGTAAAGAAATTGACAGTAATAGGACATTTTAATGAGCCAGTTCACTCACCTCTAAAGGGAGTGAGGTGAACCACAAATTAACCGATAGGGCTTTTTGTTTTTTAGTTCATGCCATGCCTCAATCAATACCTACGATAGTTCTTGCCCTTGTCAACAGATAGCTGTAACTAAGATGGTAGAGTACATCTTTAATGCAATCGCTGTTGCAATGGAGTATTTGTTGCACACATACTGTGCAGAGAACTGAGTATTTTTAGGAACAAAATACATCAAACCTTTGCTAATAAAGCTAGGCTTCCAATAACACAAAGCAATTGTATACCTAAGCTTGCTGATTGCCAAGTGAAAAGTCATGATATATTCCAATTTGTTTGCCCTTTGCAATAAAAAAGAGGAGCTAAGCTTAATCTGCGTGCAAACTGTTGCTTAATGTATACTTCACATTTTTCTAATAGTACAGATAATACCAATCCTACCCATACATATTTGATAGGCATTCAGGTAACATACTAATGAAAAGATAATTATGTTGCTAAAGAAAATTGTTTGCATTATGGCAAATTTTACTTTTGTTCTTTTCCTCAGCTATCCTTTAGATAAAATATCAATATATATAAGGTAAACCGAGAGATTCATCTTCACGGTACTCTGTACATAAATGTTTTCTGAGACAAACTTCAGTGAAAAATTGTTGCCGGGATTTTGTTTGGAAACAGAGCTGTGCCTTGTGAGAACTGAATGTCAGAATGTAGGGACTGAGTCTCTCTACCATATCAGTACCTGCAGGTCCAAATCTGACTAGCTCACATTGCCTCGCCTGCACTCCCCCATACCTAATATGTGTGGTTAGGTGGTCTGCATCATAGGTGGACACTCAATTTACACAAGGCTGCTGCCTCCATTCCCAGACTGGTCTCTCTTCTGGAATTCTCCCCTCTAGCCTTCAAGGGGTTGAGACACAATGTATATTATGAAAACTGTTGTGTTAAATATCTGCAGACGTGCTACAGTGTTCAGTCCAAAACATTAGGCAATGTTATTGACCGGGCACAGAAAAATAGTGGACCATGTTGTTTGACCATGTACAAAATTATCAGACTCAACTTCAAGAAGAGTCACTGAATAATACTATGGGCAGAGTATTTAAAAAAAATGTATTATGTGTGGCTGTGCGAAGCAAAGGCAGCCTAAAGCTGCTAATATGACTAATCAAGGGGAAACCAAAGTGAGCCCAGAGGGAAAATACTGCACCCTCTTCTTGGTCGGGAAAGTAACTTGGGGACTAACAAAAATAATAAAAACACAAACACATGCTAAGCAAATTCAAAATGAAACATTCTACAAAGAAAAATAGAATTGTAATCATAAGAAGAAATATAACATAACAATTTTGGAAAACTTCACCAAATTAATCCTCACAAGATCAATGTTTAGTGAATCTAGAACTGAATCCGTCTTCACAGATGATGACTCCTCAATTGCCCTGTTTAACAGCTCCAAAGAACCAACATTATCAGCTGATGGTGAGGAAGAATCTGGGCATCCCTATTATGAGAGCCAAAGGTCGGTATTCCGGGTGCCAAGGCACCCTTCTTCCCCAGAGAGGAGAAAAAGATGTTATTTTACTGCAGACAGCATGAAATGTTCCAACCCTTGTTGTCAACATTTCTCAACCAAATAGCTGGTGACAATACCTGAGTACTTGGAATGGGAATAACGGTGGTCGGGTCTGTCTGCCTTATACCCTGGGGTGCAATTCAAAAAGCAAGCATAGCAACCGTTTGTGCCCACCGGCCACAACATCCTACCAATGGGACCTGAAAGTGTGGAATTAAATGTTACATTCTGAAACATGCTATCAAGCTGGTCTTCAGTGTAATTTGTTAGTTGTTGCAAATGTCACATTGGGCAATGGGAGGGACATTTGGTGCATTCAGGTCTTTAATGTTTGCCAGTCCTAGATACATAGTCTTCTAGACTGTATCTGTAGAAAAATCATTTGTGTGGGGATTAAGCAGGCTGGAACAAGGAGTCTCTCCCCGAACTTGCCAACATTTGGTATCCCAGATTGACTTCATGTCAATGGCATTTTTCCAATAGTTGTAGCCTTTCACAGCAAATACTGTAACAAACAAGTTTGTATATATTAGCTTGGTTTGTGTGAGCATATATTTCTTTGGTGGGGTAGGGACAAGCTTAAAATAAAAATATTTTGGGTCTAATGCTCTGTATCCAGAAAATATGTGACTTTATCTCTACATGCTTTAGAGCTCCCTGGTGTGGGAGCTGTACAATTTTCCAATTGTGTATAATTAAAAAGTGTGCATTGAACACTGACTCGATGTGACAAATTATGCCCATAATGATTGAAACCAAACATTTCACCATAGTTAGCAGGATTTAAATACAGGTCCTCTGATTCAGTGCAGTGTTCCAGCTCAGAGAGCATGTAGTTTACACTCTTGACATCCGAATCATCAGAACGTAACCCTAATACAATAGCTTGACCTGCATATATCAGATGAGTTTGTTTTGGTTGTTTGTGGATATGGTACCATTTTGGTTTGCATTTGGTACGGTTTGAAAACCGTCTTTGGGATAAAAGCTTGTTCAATTGCTTTGCAAGGCATAAAATAGTGAACTTGTTTTCTTTTGAAAATGCCTGGAATTAGCAAACTCTTTTCTTTGTGCTGTTGTTGCTGTTCTGCAGATGCTCGATTGAAAGAAGCTCAGCCGGCGCCTCCAGAAGGCACTCTTAAGTTTGATATGTATGTGAAGCATGGTCTTGGCCCAATTATGCTTAGTAGCTTATGGCACAAATGTACGAGAGACAATGCAGAGTTGACAGGCACTTTCGATGAACAAAAGATTGGGTATTTACAGGAACAGTTATTTAAAAGGTGAAGCAGACAGTCTTTGTTTGATTCTCTTAGAACGCTGCAGAAAGCAACTAGGCAGTGATGATTGAAGACAGAGAAAAAGGCCCAGAAAGGGAAAATGCAGACATTGACTCAGAAAGCTGTAGCATATGACAGAAAAAAACAGGAAAAGGGAGTTGAATCCGAAGATAGGAGGTTTCGATTGCATAATGATAAATCGTATTTGGCTCAGGAACAGCCGCAGTCGGTAGGGGAGTACCTGCCGGGGCGGTGACGTGGGGAGGGGGAGGGGCAGGGTGGGGGTTAGTAATGTATGGATAATGGAGGTTTGCAGGTAAGTAAACATTTAAATAAATCAAACGAATTTCGTTGCTCCACTGCATCCCCAAATGCAATGCAGTGCGCGCAATGAAATTCGTTTGATTTATTTAAATGTTTACTTACCTGCAAACCTCCATTATCCATACATTACTAACCCCCACCCTGCCCCTCCCCTTCCCCACGTCACCGCCTCAGCAGGTACTCCCCTACCAACCGCGGCTGCTCAGGAGGAAACTGATGCTTTTGTGGAAGAATTATTCGATACCCGACCCCCGCCCTCATATGCTCAGCAAAGAATATATTATATTGTTCCTATGCCATCACAGGCCCCTGTTACAGCTGTTCTCACTGTCCCTGTTTCTACTGGTGTCATTTCAAAGGCTGTGGCTTTGGTTCCACCTCCTCCTCCTTCTTCTGTTTCTTTGCTGTCTGTGGCAACGGTGACTGTTAGTACTCCTGGCACACCTATTGTTTCAGCATCCCTGTCTCCAGCTGCTCTTTCTCCTGCAATGCAACTGCCAGCGATGATTGTGCCTGTCACTTCTGTTGCGTCTCCCTCTATGGCTCTTTATCCCCCGATATTTGTAAGCACTGAGACGCCAGTTCTTGGATTTGAGGATAGAGGTTTGATGACATTTAGGGAGCGTTTGGGCCCTCTTGGACAGTCTGCGTTGAGGGATGAGGAGAAGAAGGTAGTAGCTAATAAGGCTGCGTAGTGGGGTTGTAATCCAATTTACAGTGTGGAGGATGTTTGAGATGTGATGAAAGTTTATGAGCCTTAACAGTAGCATGCTCTTAAGCATATGTCCTTCACATAAATAGGTCTTTGGGAGCAACACTTTGGGAATGCTGCACCCCAAATTTAATTTGATATTAAAGATCGTGTTTATACTAATGGTATGGACCCAGGTCAAGTTTTTAGACACATTACTACCTTGGTTGCTAATAGGGGCAGGTTGCATGAAAAAAGTCCTACTACAGGTTCCCAGTTTCTGCTGCGAGAGATTCATACCATATATTACCCAGAGATACCGGTGTTCATAGACCAGCGTGGTAATGTTACTCAAGCGGCTGTAGTGGTCAGGTTTCAAGAACAAAGGGTTTAATCTCCATAGAAAAGAAGTGAGGTTTTGTCTCTTAAGACTCATTTGCCTGATCCTCGAAAAAATCCTAATGCTTATTATAAAGAATTTACTGAAGCTGCGTCCTCGACGGAAATGACTCTTGCTGATATTGAAATGTTTTTTGGTCTTCTTGTTCCAGTTGATATCTGTAGGCAGGTTCATACTCAATCTCATATTGCGGAGTTGGGTGGTACTTGGGATAAAATTAAAGCATGGGACCAGGAGAGAAAGCCAGGTGATAAGCCCCGAGCGGTAATTTTAGCACTGCCAGGTTGCAATATTACATTTATAAGTGAATTGGGATAAATTGTTGGGTTGTCGACAAAAGAAAGATGAGAGTGTGTCTGATTTTTTCATTCGTTTCAAGGATACATTTTTGGATTACAGTTCGCAGGATTTGTTTATTGAGGGAGGTGTTCAGTTGTTTGTCAACAGATTTCTCTTAGATTTACTTCCTGAAATTGCGACTCGATTGAAGGCTTCTGAAAGTATCTGGTCCACCTCTTCTTCTGTTATTTTGAATTTGGCTCAATATTATGAACATCTTTCACATATTAGTAAGCAGCCGAATACAACGTCTGTGGGGCCAAATCAGTGTGCATATTGTAAGGAGGAGGGTCACTGGAGTAGCAAGTGTCCCGTGCTTTTGAAGAAGGTGGCGGTCGCTAAAGGACGATGCTCTCGTGGATGGGGTCGTGGAACTGTTGGGGCTGATAGGGATCAGATTGCTGCAGCCTCACAGGGTTGTTCAGATGATAATTACTTTGATGAACCTCAGGAGGGACAGAACTATCATGAGGGTTATGATATTGTGGAAGTGACAGGAATGTCCTAAAGCTAGGACAGCCAGGGACAGAGTGGGGTCCAGTTCCGATACCTGTAGACAAAAGTGGTCCTTATGTAACAGCCGAACTACTTGGTTTGACTAAGAACTTTTTGGTAGAAACAGGTGTGACGAAAAGGTCTGTTTCTCGAATTATAGTCATTAGGGCGGTCCTGTCTGGCCATAGTAATGTTTTGGCAGGTTTTCTGTTGTACCGGTTGTAAGCCCCATTTCAAGACCCCTTGCATTGACTAGTGGTCCTTTCACTGTGGATTCGCCCTTTTTGTTGACATCTAATTATGGTGAGAATTTGATGGGTTTGGATTTGTTGAAGAAATTGCATGCTGCTATTTATTGCTCCCTGACAGGTGTCTATATGATAATGGGCCCAGATGTAGTAGGTGTTAAACAGTGTTTGTCCAAAGATGCACCCCTCCCTGCTGAATCTGCTGATGTGCCACCCACTTTGTGGGCGACAGGTGATACAGATGGAGGACTACTTCATATACCGCCGGTTGCGATAAAGGTCAAGGCCAATGCTATTCTGCCTCGTATTACTCAGTAACAAATACCACAGGCAGAAGAGCGAGCCTTATTGCAAATTATGCAGTACTTGATCAAGAAGGGACTGGTTGAGGAGATGTCAGCCAATATTTGTAATAGGCCCATTGTTCCCATTCTTAAACGCATACCCTCAGGTTCCCCTGATGATCATGAAGATGTTTATCGTTTTGTAATTGATCTGCGTGAAGTTAATAAAATAGTGGTTCCTCAGTTTCCAGTAGTCCCAGACATTACTACACTTTTGACGATGATTCCTTCCACTGCTAAATGCTTTTCTGTCATTGATTTGAAAAATGCATTTTTCAGTATTTCTATTCATCCAGATAGCAGGTATTTGTTTGGGTTTAAACTAGCTGGCAGAAGCTTTAGATTCTGTTGAGCTATTTGGGGCTATGATGAGAGTCCAAGTATTTATAGTCAGGCTTTAAAGAGTCAATTGGGTTCTTTTTGCTTTCTACAGGTAATATATAGGTGCAGTATGTTGATGATCTCCTTATTGCTTCTGACACCGAGCAGGGTTGTGAAGGTAGTACTGTTAAATTGTAACTGCATTTGACTCATCATGGACATAAGGATTTTCTTTCTAAATTTCAGTATTGTCGACAGGAGGTCACCTATTTAAGTCACAGGAGGGTGGGAGATTGACCACTGAGCGCATCAACACCATTGTTAAAATCCCTGTTCCACAAACTCAGAAAAATGTGTGCGCTTTTATAGGTGAGTGTCAGAAAATAGTGAGATACACTCCAACATACTCCCATTTCTGCTTTTTCCACTGTATATGCGTGCATACTTGATTAACGCTCCACCCAATTGCGCTGCAACAAACTGACCATAAAGGACCCACATTTAGTTGCCTATTCAAGTTGCACTGCCAAACCATTGAATGAATCCAATCAATCGGATTTTTCATTCCTTCATCTTTTACCTAATCAAATTTTACTCAGTTTCCTTTTCACCATTTTTTTCATTCTCTTTAATTCATTTTATCCATTCTAGTGCAATGCGATATTGTTCATATAAACACAGGAGAAGTACTAGTTTCCACCTGTCACATATTTATTAAAAATGCCCAATGCATTTCGGGATGTTTCCTTTATCAGGGACATCTAAAATACAGAAAAATACACAGAATTCATGCCCATGATCATTATCATGCTGATTACACATCAAATCGCACATCAAATGACATGACAAACAGATTTAATCTATTTTCCTCGAACTAATATCTAATATCTATTTAACATCCTAAATTTGTTCCCAACTACATTTCACATGCCATCAAAAATTAGTGCGATGTAAGCAACATTCCCCTTTACAAAAAGCACGCCTCGTTGTCAACTGCTTTAAACCAAAGCTTCCAATCTTTTAAATTGCATTTCTCCTGCATACATCAAACACACGCTTATTCAAACCATCAAACAACACAGCCTTCGGTCAACTAACCTTGACTCGTATTTCTTTACATCTGATATTACATTATCCAGGCACGTAAAAAAAAAAAACTGTTCTAAAGCAGGCATATGTGGCTCCTGTCATCACGTTAATATTTTCTCGAAGTGCCGCAGCACACATCTCTACCACGTTTGTGACTCACTCAGCTGCACTAAACTTACTTGGCATCTAAATGTGGTTCCTTTATGGTCAGTTTGCCCTTTTATAGGCATCACTTCCTACTGTCAGCAGTGGATACCTAATTATTCTCAACTAATCAAACCTTTGCTTGCACTAACAATGAAAGAAGTGCATGAGCCTGTGCCTTGGACTCCTGAATGTCAGCAGTATTTCGAGCAATTGAAAACGGCACTTTGTTCGGCTCCTGTACTTGACACCCCAGACTGTAACAAATTGTTTGTGTTGCTTGTCCACGAGATGGCTGGTTGTGTACTTTCTGTTCTAACAACAAAATTTGGAGATAAGCAACGGCCATGTACTTATTTCTCTGCTGTTCTTGATCCAGTCGCAAGAGCCCTTCTGAGTTGTCTAAGAGGGGTTGCAGCCATGGCCACTTCGATCAGACAATTGGCTGGACTTGTACTGGTTACAGATCTCCCAGTCATGGTACCCCATGCTGCGGGTATACTTCTGAATAAGACAAATACACAGCACCTCACCAGTGCACGTCTGACTGGCTATGAATTGACATTGTTTGCTAAACATATCATAATCAAAAATGTACCACTCTGAATCCGCCACGTTACTGCCCCTACCTCGAGTGAAGAAGTCGACAAATATGACTGTATGTTCCGGACAGAAGAAGAGACAAAAGGACGGGTAGACCTGACTGATGTTCCCTTATCTGACCCACAAGGGAAACTATATGTTGATGGCTCTTGTTTCAAATTACCAGATGGCACTACAACTGGTGCATCTGCTATTACCACACTGAGTACAGTAGTGGAGACATCACGAGTTCCTTATCAGTCGGTTCAAGCTGCTGAACTTGTTTCCCTTCTATGAGCTTCCGAATTGAGTGAGGGACTAGTTGCCAATATTTATACTGACAGCCAGTATACCTTAGGGGTAGTGCACATTTATGGGCGACTCTGGGCTGAGAGATGGTTTCTTACTTCGCATGGCACCAAAATCCAGCATGGGCACCTTATATTGAGGCTTTTGTCTGCTTTGTCACTCCTTAAGAAATTGGCCATAGTGAAATGTAGGCCCACCGAAACATCACTGACAATGTAGTTAGGGGAAATGCTGTTTTGGATCAGACAGCTAAGGAAACGGCTTGGACTAAAACGAAAAGTATATTATTGTGTATCCATTGTTAATTGACAATCTTACCAAGTTAACTGAACGTTTGTGTTCTATTCACTAACAGGTCCGGGAAGCCCTGCCAGCTGCACAACATGGGCCCTGAACTGACATCCAGCCTGGGGACTTTGTCTTGGTGAGGAACTTTCAGTGGAAGAAGAGTTTGGAGCAACATTAAAGGGGACCTGAGCAAGTCCTCCTAGCTACATGCACAGCAGTCAAGGTCACTGGCCATAAGAATTGGATTCATGCGACACATTGTCGCAGAATACCCCAACCTTTGCCCTATAACCAGTGGCTGAAGGATGGAATAGGGGACAGTGAGAAACAGTGCCTCGGTTTGTCCCCTTCAGCGACGCCAGGCTGACCTGGACTCGAACTGACAAGGAAAATGATGAAGTGCTGAATACAGCAGTTCTTCCAGAAATACGAGCTATCCATGAGCCTCTTTTTGTTGATCCTTCTATGCTTGCATTTACTAGGCACAATTTGGGCCCTCGGCTGGGAGACAGCGCACCAAAGGAGAAATAAGATTAGTTAGGGATGGACTGTGAAAGTTAGGGTGTACTTTGCTATAGTACCAACGGAGTTAGTTCAGTGTGATGAGAGATTTGTGCACTGTTTGAGCATTGGACAGGAAAGATCAAACATAATTCCCTTAGGGATATATTATCCTCGTTGACGTGGGAACACAAGCTTAAGGCCCTAAAAACCATCGGGCCCCGTACATCAGGAATAAAATTCAGCCACTACAAACCGTCCAGAACTCTGCAGACATCATCTCAACAACTGTCAATTGTTCCTAAGTTTTGCCGTTCCTGCAAATGAGGACGCTCCTTTCAGGTAGTCTCCCTTTTTCGCTTGGACAAGAACGTGATCTCCTCAGCTTTAGACGAAGCTTAAAAACCTGACTTTTTCAACAGTAGAGTAGACTAGTTGGCTACGGCTGGCTGTTCTGTCATTTGCTCTGTTCTGGAGTCAAGATAGCGCCGGGACACTCTTCTGAGGAGCTTAACAAATACCCTATAACATTAACATTAATAGAAACTATTTAGCTCATGCTAAAAGGAAGGTCTGTTAGAAGAGAAAATTCATGCTTACGCATTATTCTATGTATGTTAGCATTCATGGTGCCATTTTGTATTCCGGCGCCATTTTGGGTGATAATTGAAACTGATCCTTCATCATTTCTGAAAAGAGGCCTCAGTTAGGTTTCATTTTCCCGGAATCGGAATTCACCTCACTAATGAATACACTGTTCTTATTAGCGCATACCTTTCGCTCTAGATAGAGGCCTTCTCCCACTCGTCTAGTGGCGGGCACAGGCAGAACGACCTTGGATAGTAGATAGTGTGTGCCCGGCCTTAGAATCAAAACATAACTTTTTTGTATTTCATTATTTTGCTGCATCTGCTTTGAAAATTCCATTGTGGGCTTGTACTGATTGAGAGAAAACTGTATTGGCCATTGACTTCGTTGTGCATAACTGACTCCATTTTCTGAACTGAGGCCATTTTCTGTGCTCGCAGGTAGCTGCAAAGTGGGGAGGGTATGTATCTGCTCCTCACTTTTTTTTCGCTCTTCACTGACCAGAGTGAACTGGATATTATCTGTGGAATGTAGTACTCTGCCAAAATATGGGAGCTTGGCCAGCCTCCATCTTCGCCTTGACGCAGACTGGTTCAGCCAGCTCGGTTTCTTCTAATGAGAAGAGGCAAGGTTTTTTAGAAACTCTGTCTCACGTTTAGTAATTGTATTTAAGCTGGGAACCTTCGAGGGCCAGGCGGAAGCTCACCACAGAATAGGCGTATTGCTGTGGAGGTGACGGAATTTGAGTCCTAATCGAACTCCTTCCTGGGCTGGTGAAGGGCTCCCCCAGCTTCAGTTGGCAAGAATGTTGCTTAATCGATCAGTGAGGTGTTCTTAACGATTTTATATATATATTCTACTCTTTGCTCCTTGTATATACTGCATTTTATTCTAATTGTTCATTTTACGTGGGAATCTGCATTTATTGATATATAGCCCCTGCCGTTCTAAATTGTTGAATTAATAAACTTGTGTGTGTTATTTTAAATGCACCTGGATTTGTTTTCTTAACTTGCCTCAAGGTAGTGCTGCATATTTTCCTCGTCTTTAGGGAGTGCTGCTCAAAGTGTATTATTTAAAGGTGCAGTTGTGTATCTGCCTCCAAAGTGGGAGTGCAGGGTTTGGGAGTGGCTTATTGGTTAGAAGTCACATTCAGTACATCTTGGTGTCACTTGCAGGATTCGAACATTGAATTTTTAGAAGGGGAAAAACATGTATTCTAGAAAACTGAAAGCGGATTCCCAGATACCAATTGATATACCTGGCTGGGAGGTAATCCCATATGGTGCGCTAGCCCATGAGAGGGCTAATTGTGCCGGGTTGCAGAGTGGATTTGAAAAATTAGAAAAACAGTTTGTTGAAGCTAAAAATGCCTCTACGATGTTAACCTGTCGGAATAAGTTATTGCATGATAAGTTGGAAACCTACCAGACTGTGGCAGAAAAAGCTGCAGTTCGTAGCGCGCAATACAAGTATAGGAAAAGGATGGGAAGGGTTAACAAGAGAAAAGAATGTTTAGCTATTGTAGAGGTAGGAATAGACTGGGACCATGAGACGTGGGATGGAAATATTTGGGATTCTTCAGAGTTTTCAGACTCTGGAGGAGAAGGGGATCAAGCTGGCAGCCAGGGTGAGTCGGAGGAACGCAAAGTGGTGCAGGTGCAACCAATGTATCGTCGGAAGATGCAGGGTGGTCCAAATAATCCAAAGGGTTTGTGATGGACAGTATGGAGGATTTTACTCAGCAGGAGATTAATGACATTTCAGATAGATTTTGACAGAGACCTGGAGAAATCTCTGCTCACGTGGCTTGTGCAGTTGTTTGATCTGGGCACTACTGGAGTGATGTTAGACCTTGGAGATGCAGTGAAATTTTGCGCACTTAGTTCTGATTCTACAGTGCAGGAGCAGTTTAGGAATTACAGCGACAATAACCAAATCAGTTTGCTGCCGTTGGCAGTGACTGAATGTGGTCATAAATACCCAACAGAGTCAGACTGGCCAGTGAATGATAAACCTTGGTATGCATTGAGAGGGATGTATGACGTTACAACGCACACTTTTACAATGCATACCTTTACAACACATTTTTTACAATGCAACATCCTTTACAATGCATTCCATTACAACGCATGCTATTACAACAAATTTTCTAAAAACTACCTTTACAACGCATTCCATTACAACGCATACTACCTTTACAACGCATACCATTACAACGCATATAATTACATTGCATGTATGGTAAGTATTGGATAGTGTAGGGGTAAAAATTACTATTCTAACTCCAGGGGGTGCAACAGTAGGGTAAGTATTGGATAGTGTAGGGGTAAAAATTACTATTCTAACTCCAGGGGGGTGCAACAGTAGGGTAAGTGTTGGATAGTGTAGGGGTAAAAATTACTATTCTTACTCCAGGGGGGTGCCACAATAGGGTAAGTGTTGGATAGTGTAAGGGTACTATGCGTTGTAATGGTATGCGTTGTAATGGTATGCGTTGTAATGACTGCGTTGTAATGTCATGAGTTGTAATTGAATGCGTTGTAGTGTCATGCATGGTAATGGTTGTGTTGTAATGGCATGCATTGTAAGGGATGTTGCGTTGTAATGACTGCGTTGTAATGGTAGTGCGTTGTAAAAGTTACGTTGTAAAGGTTGTTTCCCCATTGAGAGATGCTATACAGAGGCTTAAGCAGGAGGTGATGAAAACTGCTATTTTTCTGGATAATGCTCATAGGGGGATGGATGGGCTGTTGAATGCGTCTGTGCGAAATAGAATAATTCGTACAGCTCCCCCACATACAAACAAGTGATGATGACTCTGCTAATCAATCAGACTGTTTTCAGTTTCAAAAAGCTTTATTCGAATTGTTTATACAAATTCATAAAAGCGTACAGGTTCCATCACATTTAAGAAACAACAGTTAAAATCAGTAAAAATTCAGATCATTTTACATACACATTTAAAAGAGGGTGAGATAAAACTGTTATAAAAATTCTTTAAAAGGAAAATTGGTACTATTAAAAAACATCTAGTGTTTGCATATAATTCATCAAGTTTCAATTTGGATTGATTTCCTGTACCTCACAATTGCTCTCAGGAAAGAAGATACAGTAAAAATGGTGCAATCATCATCTAACATTCTTAATTTGTCATATGCCCCTCTACATGACCTTAGACCCCAGCCAACAAGGAGAGGTTTTAGCAGTTTCCTCCTTGGATGGGTATAAAAAGAGCAAAAAAGAATGCAATGTATGTTTGATTGTATGGACACATTGCCACAGGGACAAGTTCTCTTTTCCCTTGACCAGTCATTGGACTGTGGTAAAGTTACAATTCTAAAAAACGTTTCCAGGCAAAAATAAGTCAAAAGCATTCGGTGATATAACGGCTGCTCAATCACAAGGTAGAACTGAATACCCATGTGAGCTGTTATTGAATCGTGATCCGCAACAGTTTTCTTGTGCCTTTCTTCCCGCCATCTTTTGTTTTCAAAATATTCTCGGAGGGACTTTTTTAGGGCAGACCTTGAGATGGTGTCCATGCTATCTGGCTTAGAGAAAAATTCTGGGTATCCAATTTCATGCAACAGGTTTTTAACATAAGAAAACCATTTAATATTGGGAGCTCCGTCACATGCCAAACAGTCTTCTATTATCTCTCTGTTGAGAGACGTGCAAGGGTTAGTCCAAACATTATGCCACAGTAGAACCGGGGCAGATTTAATAATGTCCGATACATACTGGAGGGCCACTTCCGAATGCATCACATATGTTGAAGTGGACTTTGGAACGGCCAATAAAAACTGTAAAAAACGATTCTCAGTTCGTTGTAGTGGTTCAACTGTTTCAATCCCCCAGATACCCGCACCATAGGTTCCGGTCGAGACACATTTGGCCTTAAAGATCTGCGTCAGCTCCCTTATTGGTCTACCCCCCAGTTTTTTGGCAAAATTTGTCAGGGCGCCTGTGGCTCTGGTAAATGCCAAAGACCTGGGGTTTACTGCTGGTTTCCATGAGCCCGTTCTCTAAAAATGAACCCCCAGATAGCAAAAGGTGTCTGCAAGCTCCAATCGCCTGTTATCCAGCATAATTAAACAGGGTGTTCTACGTTTCTTTGGGTCGCAGGACATAGTGAAAGTCTTTGAGACATTTACCTGAAGACCCCTTGCTTGCATGAAATCCAAAAATTGTTGAACCGCTTTTTGTAAGCCCACTTTTGTCTGTGAAGGAATTGCCGCATCGTCGGCATAAAGGAGTATGGGGATAGGGTTCCATTTTATTGTGGGGTAATCAAAATAATGTTCAGAGAGCGTGAGTCCAACCATGTTTATATATAGAGTAAAGAGCAGGGGTGCAAGTATGCACCCCTGCCTTACTCCTCTATGGATAGGGAACACTTCCGAGCATTCCCCCATCCTCCCGTATCTCACACGCGCACCCGCCCCATTGTACAATTCCTTGATAAAAACAAGGATCTGGTTGTCAAGGCCTATATCCTTTAGGGTTTGCCATAGTACATTATGGTCGACACAGTCGAATGCCGAACTGAGATCAATGAATGTTATATACAAATTTCTTTGTTTGGCATGTATGTACTTTGAAGTTATCAAGGCTAGGTTTAGGCCCTGCTCGTCTGTGCCTCTACTCGTCCTAAACCCATATTGGAGGTTGGAGAGTATCTCCTGTTCATCCAACCAGTCCTGCGTTCGGGCAAGAATGATCCTGCCTGCCATCTTCCTAAGGCCGTCAAGCAAAGAGATTGGCCGATAGCAGACAGGATCATTCCTGTCCCCTTTTTTATAGATCGGGACAACCACTGCCTATGACCAGGTGGCAATGAAGCCGATTTTATTTGAAGAATTCAAAACTTCAGTAAGTAGGGGTGCCCAGAGGTCAGGTAAGCTTTTAAGGATATCGATAGGGACACAGTCCGGCCTGGGGCTTTACCCGCAGGGCTTTCTGCTAGAGCCTTAACAACTTCTTCTAGTTTAAACTGGATGCCCAGTGGAAAAGAAATACATGATTCCTCTGTGGTCGTTATTTCATAACTAGTTAGGGATGTTCCTGAGGAAGCTATTTCTGTGTAGAGACCCTGAAAGTGGTTCACCCAGTCCTGTGCTGAGATTGCATTGTCTATCCGAGGGCCCTGGGTTGCTTGGAGAAATGGGGCATTGACGGCCTTCTCTTTAACTCGGAGGCTGCATGCAAAGCTGACCACACCTGTAGTTTTAGCTCTTTCTTCCTATTTGAGAGAGCTGTACGATATGTGCTCCTCGCTAGCTGAATATTAGATTTAGATTGGGGGAGGCATGCAAGGCTTTCTTAAGGACAGCAAGTGCCTTAGTGCAAGTGCCGTCGAACCATCCCTGAGACCCCTTGGAAGTATTACGGATAGTTCTAGTCAAAAGTTGTTTTATTGACGCACAGATTTTACTAAATGAGCCAAGAATAACATGGGGATCCTCATCAGGGGACAGACAGCTATTAATTTCAGTGAGTACATTGGTAACCAGTTTTTGTAGTAATTTTTCAGGCGTCACCTATTCCCATTTAATGCAAAAACCCTTATTTGCAGAAAGAATAGGATTTGGGTCATATTTGACTATATTTTTGCGGCATGTGTCACCATTTTTAAGGTTGAGTGTTACAGAGATAGGAAAGTGATCACTCAATCCAGTAACGATGGTTTCCCATTTTGTCACCATATTTGCATAACGTGTAGGGAATAGAATAAAATCAATGACTGTGTTTGCCCCCCTCCCATTATAAGTAGGACTAAATAGTTTGGGGGGGTTACACAGTTCATTTATAAAGGAAAAAGAAAACTCAGCAGATATATTGTTTAGCAAATCCCCTAATTTAGCGTGGGAGAAATGAGTCGTAGGCCCATGATTATGTTCCTCCATGCCACACACTCCCTGTGCACTCCGCAAGCAGAGAGAGCAATTGAAGTCCCCTACCCACATCAGGGCCATATCCTCTGGTAGGGTTTCTTCGATCTTAGACAAGGTTTTTAGGAGATTATTAATAACTTTCTCTCTTTGCAGCACGGGAATGTTGTTGTAAAAATTTAATAGGACAACGTTTTTTAAATGGCCCCACGATAAAATAAGAATTTGGTAGTAATTATTATCAATGAGGCCTTTGACGATGGAGAGATCAGTGGAAATTGACAGGTACGTGCAAAGGCCGCCCTTGGGTCTGCCTCTTATACCGGTAATGCCGGAGTGAAAAAAGTTTTGTAACCCAGGATGTCCAGTTCTTCAGTGGCCCATGTTTCCTGTAAATATATAATAGCATGGGTCTGAGTCAATGATAGCCAAAATGCATTATTCATTTTTGAAGAAAGACCCGCCACATTCCAGGTTATGACACTTCCGGGGATTACGGTTTGGAGCAAATTATTTGATTTGTTTGTTTCGATTGATACCAAGGAAAGTTCGACACATTCTGTTTGTAGAACAGGGGGGGTGGCCACCATAGAGTCGACTGCAGTTGGACAATTAAACTGCAATTTAGCAGGAGACCCATCCCTACGGTCTTGTAAAGGTAACTCCCGGGAAATGTCCTTGGGAAGTCAGTCCACTGAATCTAGATCTGCAAAGGCATGGAATCTGTTTACCAGCGGGATTTGGAAGTTAATGAGCTCTTGGGTTCTCTGAAAGGGATGATTCGCTACACGTTGAGGGAGTAGTAGGGACCTGGGGTAAAAATAGCTTAGGTTACGAATCTGTATCCCAAGAGTTCCGCTCTCCTGGTACCAATCATTTAAAAAGTTAGTGACTCTAGGATCTTTAAAGTTGATTATTACAGCATCACCTTTAGTATCCTTAGGCCTCTGACCCACCCATTTCACTCTTCTCATGAATAGTATATCTCCATTTATGTTTGGGGGGAGCGGTCTATTATTTATAAGCCAGTGAATTACCTTGTTTTTGAGTCCCCTATACCCTTTGAACTCACCTAATGTTAATTCAGGGACCCCAGTCAAGATGACAACGTAAGGGGCTGAATCTGGGGGGAGGTCAATTTGAATATTTGAGCGGGTGCTTTTATCATCGGCAGGGTGAGGTCTTTGTTTATTGTTATGTGTTGTGAGTATGCCATTTTTTGCTCCCGCTCCTCCCTCTGTACTTAGAAGGTTCGTTCTGTTAGTATCTAAGTTTGATACCACGGTCCTGGTTTCCTTTCTCTCAGGACCCTCTGTTCTTGTCGCTGTTGTGGTAGGGGTTAGAGGCTGAGTAATCTCCGCTACTGGTTGTATGTGGTCTGAATTGGTTTTTCCCTTAGTTATGCTCTTTATTATACTCCCTGGATCAGTGTTGCTAGATTTAGAGGCGGCATTTTTAGAGGCATCCCTTAATAGGCCTGAGTTTAGGTTAACGGCTGCCTCAATAGAGTCTAGTTTCGCAGCCAGCCTTCTCATTCTTTCAACAATTGGTAGAATTAAGGATTTTACCAGGGCTTCTATACTTCCCGTGATCTGTTGTAGTGAGGGAGGAGGTGTCAACGAGTGACTTGTGGTTAAGTCTGTTATTGAGTGCTCCGGTACAGAGGTGTGGTGTTTGGAGGAATATATGTATTTGTTTTAGCTGCTTTCGCCTGTCTACCCCCATGTCCTTTGGCACCCCTTTTTCTTTTTAATGTGTTACCTTTAGTTGGACTTTTGGGATGGTTTTTTTTGGTAACTATTGGACTTAAGGGTTCTTGGATGGGAGGTTCATCAGATAATGGTACTGGGGGATGCTCTATACTAGAATCTTTGCTACTATTTAGGTTGTATGAATCAGTTAGCTGCGTAAGATCTTTTAACTGTGGGGGAGTAGAAATATTACTGGGCAGAGAGCTCTTTGTGTCCGAGAGCCATATGGGAGAGGTGACTAGCTGTAGGGGGCCTAAACAAGAGCATTTGTTTTGCAACTCGGTGGAGATACGGCGCTCAGTAATAATGATCTCACGTTCGAGTCTGGCCTCCGCATTCTTGATAAAATGGTCGAGTGTACCCCTCCGGTGGCCCCCCACTAGTGGTTTATCTCCCCTTGTGGACATAGTCAGCTGTGTGATGGGATGATGCGCGTACTATTAATAGTTGGATAAGTAAAGGTACAAGCTAGCAGTACAGCAGTATTATGGTGCAAAGTAACATGTCCACGGTACCTATTTTCTTGGCAGTCAGGCTTGAGATGGAATAGGTGTCAGTGGTATGGCCCAGCCCAGCCTCCTTGTGCCTCTGGGCTTAGCCCATGCGGGTCCTGCAACACGGGTACTACCACTCTAATTTATGCACCTCCTGGCCCGCTTCTCTCGTGGGCGGCTCCCTGCCGCTAGGGCTACTGGGAAACGTAGTCCTCTCCATGATACACTCCCCCCCTCTCGGCGGCCGCTCTGGTGTAGCGAGAGTGCGGCGGCGGGGGGTGAGCGGGCACGGAGCCATGGAGCAACAGGGCTGGCTGATTCCAACAAATCCGCATAAAGGATGTCCCCAAAATGCAGGTGGGTCTCACGAGTTCAACAGGATACACTCCAGGTACTTTACAATGTCCCCGCTCCACCGATACTACCACTCTAATTTATACGTCTCCTGGCGCGCTTCTCTTGTGGGCGGCTCCCTGACGCTAGGGCTACTGGGAAACATAGTCCTCCCCGTGATACATTCTCCCCCTCTCGGCGGCCGCTCTGGTGTAGCGAGAGTGCGGCGGCGGGGGGTGAGCGGGCACGGAGCCACGGAGCAAACGGGCTGGCTGATTCCAACAAATCTGCATAAAGGATGTCCCCAAAATGCAGGTGGGTCTCACGAGTTCAACAGGATACACTCCAGGTACTTTACAATGTCCCCGCTCCACCGATACTACCACTCTAATTTATGCGCCTTCTGGCGCGCTTCTCTCGTGGGCGGCTCCCTGCCGCTAGGACTACTGGGAAACGTAGTCCTCCCCGTGATACACTCGCCCCCTCTCGGCGGCCGCTCTGGTGTAGCGAGAGTGGGGCGGCGGGGGTGAGCTGGCACGGAGCCACGGAGCAACAGGGCTGGCTGATTCCAACAAATCCGCATAAAGGATGTCCCCAAAACGCAGGTGGGTCTCACGAGTTCAACAGGATACACTCCAGGTACTTTACAATGTCCCCAATCAAGCAGACTGGCAATACTTTGGCGCAGGTGGTTGGGCAGTTTGTGAGTTAGGAGAACTGGGGGACTGGATAAATACTGAAAAAGCTTCCAAGTCTGAGACTCTTACAGACAACAACAGGCTGTCCAGAAGAGATATGTTCTTTGCTTTGTTGAATGATGGAGTGGAAAAGGAGAAAATAGATGGAATAGATAGTAAAAGTTTGTGTGAGATTAACCGGAAAAGAGGTTTGGATAAGACGAAAGGGAGCAGGGGAGTAAATAAACAAAATAAAACGCAGAGACAGTCAGATGAGGACGAGAAGCAGGAGAAGGAGAGGGAGAGACCTGCCCGCTTAAGCAGGCAGGAAGGGAGAGATCCAGAAAGTGAATGGCTCTTTGAGAACCCGAGGGAGGAGGATTTTCCCCCTCGGGGATATGAAAAATTGTACCTGGATTTGACTTGGTCAAAGATTCACAGATACAAAGTAGATTAGGAAATAGGTCAAGCTCCGGTACAGAGATGGACTCGCAAAGACAATAGACCTTATGTTGATATAGAAATTCATTGGAAGCATTGTAATGTTCAGAGGGCCCGAGCCCTAGTTGATACCGGAGCGGGGGCCACTTTGATATACGGTAATCCCAGAAAGTTTAAAGGACAGTATTTCACTATCACAGGTTTAGGTGGTAAAGAGGCACCAGCAGTGCAGACAAAGGTCCAAATGAAATAGGGAGAATACCAAAAAGAGAGTACACTGTATTGATTGTGCCCCTATCTGAATATATTATTGGAATCAATATCTTTAAGGGAATGACTTTGTATTTAGACGATGGGTACTACCAATTTGGGTCATAGAAGTACATTTCAGTTGGCGCTGTAAGGGTGGTTCACTTGAAAATTCCCCCGATGAAGGTGCCTCAGGCTACTAAGGTAATTCATTTGAAACAGTACAGAATTCCAGGAGGGCATGAGGAGATCAGTGCAACCATACAGGACTTGATAGAAGCAGGGGTGGTGACTCCGGTCACTACCGCTTGGAATAATCCTGTGTGGCCTGTGCACAAAAGTGACAATACTTGGCGCATGACAGTTATTTATCGTGAATTGAACTAGCATACACCACCTTTGACTGCTGCTGTCTCAGACACTGATACTTTAATTGAGAAAATACAGAAGCACCCTGGGACTTGGTATGCGACTGTTGATATTGCGAATGCTTTCTTTTCAATACTGAATGTCAAGAGCAATTCAGTTTCTCATGCGATGGTAGACAAATGAAATTTAAATATTTACCACAAGGGTACTTACATAGTCCCACGATCTGTCACCGTCTGGTGGCAGAGCATTTGGATGAGGTGTCAGTTATCAGTGGGGTACAGCTTTGCCATCACATTGATGACGTGATGAAACAGGGAGAGACACAAAAACAAGTGCAGACTCAGTTAGACAGGATTGTGGAGCATTTGCAGAGCAAGGGATGGGAGATAAATCTCAACAAATTACAAGGACCCTCTCAAACTGTGATGTTTTTGGGTATTCAGTGGCATCAGGGACACAGAGAGGTTGTGCCCCAAGTGAAACAAAAGATCAGAGAATTTGCTGTGTCCCGAAACAGAAAGGAAGCCCTGAGGTTCATTGGTTTGTTTGGTTTTTGGAGACAGCACATCCCTCACTTGAGTCAGATTTTGGCCCCTTTGCACAAAGTTAAACAAACGAAAAATGCATTTGAATGGAGAGAGCAGCAGGAAACTGCATTTGAATTAGCGAAAGAAGCCATACCGCACGCTTTTGGATTTGTGGCCAGTACGGGAGGGGGATGTTGAACTGGATGTGACAGTACAAGGACCGTACACTAATTGGAGTTTGTGGCAGAAGCAGGGAAGAACAAAAGTACCTTTGGGTTTTGGACAAAAAAAGTGCCAGATGCTGGAGAGCGGTACACCCCATTTGAAAAACAATTGTTTGCATGCTATTGGGATCTAGTGGATACTGAGCAATTGACCCTAGGGCACGATGTGACTTTGAGACCTGTAATGCAATGGGTGATGAGTTCCCCCAAGACTCACAGAATAGGACATGTGCAGGAGGTCAGCATAAATAAATGGAAGTGGAATATACAGGATAGGGCCCAAGTAGGTCCCAAAGGCACTGCAGCGTCGCATGAGCAGGTGGTGCAGGCCCCAAATGGGAGAGACAGACGTGTTGTATGATGTATCTGAAATACAGGAGTCTCCTGTAAAGTGGGGTAAGTCATTTGGTGAATTCTCCGTGGAGGACAAGAAGCATGTGTGTTTTATTGATGGTTCAGTCAGGTGTGTAGGGGCTAAGAGGCATTGGAAGGTGATGTCATACAATCCTTTGACCAAGAAATTGTTGACCACTACTGAAGAAGGAAAGAGTAGTCAGTTCGCAGAACTATACGCTGTGTATCAAACTTTGAAACAAGAATTGCCAGAAAAATGTCATATTTACACTGATTCGTGGTCCACTGCCAATGGGCTAGCACACAGCTTTCCAAACTTTTCATGTTGGTGACACACCTTTTATCCAATCTTCAGCTGGTGACACGGTAATGCGAGCGAGAGGATGGGAAGAACAATCAGAGTCCCAATCACGATGGTACCTAGACATCCCAGGCCAGGGGATGGGACTTCTCATGGGGGATCGTTGCACTGACACCCCAGATGTGGGATGCAGATGTCTCAGGGCAGTCTCGAGTCCTGCTTCACACTCGCTGCTAGTTTAGTGCAGACACCTCTACTCCTTGATAAGTTTGAGCTCACCAGTTCTGCTCGATGTTGGTGCCTGGTAGGTCTCACTGCACCTCCACTCCCCTCCTGGCTGATATCAGGGGCACTTGGCAGAAAACCTAAGGTTGTATGTAGGGGTTGTGGTACATACCCCGTTTCAATCTGCTATAGATCATCACTAATGCTGTGTCTGCTGAAGTCCCCACACTCACCTGGTAAAAGATCACAGCAGATCGTCCTCTCAGTCTGTCCCCCGCAGCAAACGTGTGTCACTAGTCTGGCTGCAGTAGTTTGAAGGGTTCAACAGACAGTGCTTGATACTTCAGGGATAGAAAGAGTGTGCAAGAGCTGACTGCACACCCACCACCAGGTATGTGCCCTTCAGGCCCGTCACCGCTCCACTGACCTCTGGTACTCACAGCCGCCTATGGATGGCATTTTGTACACGTTAGTGCGGCCATCTGCGCATTTAAGCTGTGGGCTTGTCAACAATGGGGTGCGACTCCAGCAGGCGAAATCGGGTCGCAATTGTCAACTCCGCAGGACAAGAGTTTCTCACCGGCTGGGGAGCACTCAGGCTGTTCACAGGCTGGTGTGGGTCAGTGGCAGCGCAGCTTCCCGGTCCATCCTGCGCCGCTCGCTGGTGTCAGAGTCTCTCCTGTACTTCAAGCCATTCACACCAGCTGGGCTGTTGTAATCGATGTTGCTGTAAACTATGGAGGAGACCTGCAACATGGCGGCTACCGGGGCCTCTGAGGTATCTACGGAGAGTAGGCCCTAAACAGTTTTATCATTTCAAAAATGTAGCTTACGTCACTGAATGCAAATGCCCAAGAGAGCATTCGCCCTAATATACCTGCAGATGCCATCATTTCATGACACACCTAAACCTGGGAGGCGACACACACTTTGGAAAGCTCTGGGCTAGCAACTTGGCTTCCCACGTGACATGCTCATAACTGGATGATAAATGCAAAGGAAGTATTGTGTAAGGAATTGTGAAAGAGATCTGGACCATGTTGACACAAAGTACAGTTACCGTGTGTTAGGCCTGGCACCATTGGCATGGGTCTCCCTTCCATATTTTGCTGTTATCTCCCCTGTTTTTGCTGGTATTAGATGCTCTGGGCGCTGTGCCACTGCCATTCAGTGCCACAGCGCAAATGCTCCCTGTGTAAATGTAACTGTGAATTAGTATATCCCTGATTGGCTTATTTGAGTTACCTGTTAGTCCCTAGTAGTGTGGACTGTGTGTGCCCAGGGCTGGTAACCCAAATGCTGCTGATGGGCCTGCAGTGCTGGTTTGCCCCACCCACAGAAGCAGCTTGTAAATGGTACCTCAGACCTGCCACTGCAGTGTCTGTGTGCAGTCCAGAACTGCCATCTTGGCTGAGAAGTGGCCACACTTCCCAGCCCCCGAACATTCCCTTAGCATCATGTCAGTCACCCCTATGGTAGGTGCATTGTGTGTGTAAGGCAGGACATGGCTTGATATGTGTAGCATGTCCTGGTAGTGAATTACCCTCCATTTTGTTGTTCACTGCTGCAAGACTACCTGTTCTCCATAGGTTAGAATGGGCAGTCTGGCTATTACATCTTATAATCCTAACAGTCCCAGGGATCATGGTAGAAATTCGAGTTTAGTATGCCTGAGCTCAGAATAATCAAATACATATTTTAGCAAAATTGGTTTTAATATTCTGTGTTTGAAAATAGCACTTTTGGAAAGTAGGTATTTTCTTGCCTAAGCCTTCCATTGTGCTCTACTGTTATGTGTATTGGCTGTCTGGGTTCAGAGAGGCAAGGCAGGCTGAGTCAGACCTGGGTTGAATAGAGAGATCTGCATTGAGTACTGGGGAGGGGTAGCTCCTTGACCTGAATAGGGCTGTGCCTGGCAAGGTGAATACTGGCTCCACCTCCTACTGTGTGTCTGATGGCAGACCCCCTCTTTCTGAAAGGAAGGATGCAGCCTGGTAAACAAAGTGCTCCAGGCCTGAGCAGAACTGGTTCTGGCTGGGTTCAGTGACTAGAGACATGTGAGAACAAAGACTTTTGGGGTATAAATATCTGTGCTCAAACACCTGATTTTTGTATTGCTCCTGAATGTCAAGAAGAACCTCTGTCCGTTTCACTGAAGGGCTCTGCAGGAGAAGACTGTTCTTGTGCTTGTGTGCTATTTCTTGGGTTGGCCTGCAGTAGTTTCCCCTGGATTTGGAAGAAGAGAGAAAAGGACTCTTGAGAGATCTTTTATTTTGCTACAGCAATCACCCAAGGGCTAGAAGAGAGATAGCCTCCTGCTGGAGTCACAGGCACATCTGACTCCCCCACCAGCCTCCTGATTCCTCCCTGCGAGGATTTCTATCTGAAGATGAGGCCCCAGTCAGTTCCAGGGCCTCTAGCTCTACTCCAGAGAAGTGAGTGCTGAAATCATTGCTAACACCTGCTTGTGAGCCGCCACAGCTGAACAGCGTAAGAAAAATCACTGCGCTGCTGCCGCTAAGTACTCGCAAACCAAAAGTCATCGCATCACACGCTTGCGGGCCCTAAAGTGCTCGCTGCTCCCAAAGATCTTTGTATCGCACGTTTGCAGGCCGCCGAGTGCTCGCTAACCCCGGATCATCGCATCCAGATCGTCGCATCGCAGTGTGGGCGCCGTGCGTCTGCCATTTTCCTCGCAACACGCCCGGTTCGTCGCTCCCTCGCGGAGCGCCATTTTCTTTCATTGCAGCAGTATCGCACACGCAACAGTCCCGGCGAATCATTCCCCCTTGCGGCAAGGATTCAACACATCGCTGGCCTAGCATGAAGAAGTGTTTTGCTTTGTCACGCACACGCATCCGCAGACCGGCGCATCATCCTCCCTTGCAGCAAGGATTCTACGCATCGCCGGCCTTGCGTGAGGAAAATCATCGCTGCAGCTCGTTTGCGACATTTTGTTGGTTTTGCTATGAAATCCAGGTACTTTGTAAGTAAAAGGGTCGCAGAGACCACTGCCTTGAACTGAACTCCTATTTGCACACTCTGAACTATTTTTACAGCATTTCAAGGATAAACCTACTATACAGTATTGTGGCTTTTTAACGTTATTGGTCTTGTGTTAAGGCTATATATAAAGATACTTTTTTTATATAACTACTTGTGTGGTGTCCCTTTGTAGTGTTCCTCACTGCGTTACTGTGTATGATCATAAATGCTTTACACACTGCCTCTGAGATAAGCCTAGCTGCTCGTGCTACGTTACCACAGGGTTGAGCAGGGGTTGTCAAAGGGTGTAGCCCCCTTACTCTGACTTAGGAAGAAGTGTCCCTACTTGGACAGTGGCCAGCAATTGCCAACTAGAGACCCCCATTTCTAACATTGGTGGTCAGCGGTGAGGATCTGTACTTGCATTTGTGATCGCATACAGTAATTATAGTGTACACTACTAGTGAGTGCAGACCATAACGCAACCACATACATTTTTGAGGGTTTTGATTCTATTTTTTTATTGATATCGCTAGTTATTCCTACAATGGACAAGCCCAGATCCAATGCCTCGAAGGAGCTCTCCTGGGAAGAAGAGAAATTAGATACCTACAATTGCAAGCAGCTCAAGTATTTTTGCAAAAGATTCACATTCCCTATTACAGGCCTCACCAAGAGGGAGGAGTTTTACAAAGAACTGAAGGCCTGGCTAGAAGCTAGGGATGCCCCTAAGAATGTGGGAGAGCCTGGGGAGGAGGGAGAGAATACAGGAGAGCTGCAGGTGGAAGTAGTAGCATAATATGGAAATGTCCAAACTCAAGATGGAGGGTCAGAGGGAGTTAGAGAACAAGAAGTTAGAGGTTGAGATAATGAAGATGAAATTTGAACATGAGAGAGTGTTGAGGGAGTTGGAGATTAAGGCAAAGAATGTAGAGATCTCCCCCTCTGGTGGCAGCATACCTGTAGTGCATACTGAGAATAGAGTATATATACCTAAAGAGGTTATTAAGGATTTCCACAAAAGTGAAGATATTGGGCAGTGGTTTGCAGCCTATGAATTAGCCATGGTGTCCCACCGGGTCCCTGAGAAGGTTTGGGGAGCTGGGTTGTGAGGGCGCTTTGTTAGTGAGGGGAGGGATTTGTTGGACCTGCCTCAGGAACGTAGAATGGTTTATGCTCACATGAAAGAAGTTTTGATGACCCGCTATGGTTTGACCTCTGAGATGTATAGGCACAGGTTTAGGACCTGCAAAAAGTTAGAGGGTACCACGTGGGTTGAATATGTGTCTTTTTTTGCAGCGCAATTGAGCACTGGGTAAATGGTAGCAAAGTAGAAACTTTTGAGCAACTGTATGATTTGATTGCCTGGGAGTATTTATCTAGTAACTGTTTTCCTGAGCTACGCCAGCTCCTGATTGATTGCAAGCTAACTAACCCTAGGAAGCTTGCTGAGGAGGCGGACCGCTGGGTGAGCACCAGGGTTCTCAAGGGTCCGTTGGGAGACTTCACCAAAGGTGAGCAGGGTCTCCAGCAGAGAAGTGGGGGGGAACAGGGGTAAACCAAGGGAGTTTCCAAGAGGACCCCAAAGTAATTCCCAAGGGAACCAAGCAGTGGTGTCCTAGCCTCCCCAAGAACAGAGGTCAGCGCCCCCGACAGGTAGGCCTGTTCAGAGGGGGCCCCTTACTTGTTTTAAGTGTGTCCAAGTGGGAATTGACCCTTGTTTCATAAGGAGACTTTGTGATGGTCCCTAAACCTGCTCTGCCTGAAAACACTAAGAAGTACAGGCAGTGGGTGACCATCATTTGCCATAGCGTGGAGGCTCTAAGAGACACAGGAGCCAGTGTAACTGCTGTCAGCTCCCGGTTGGTGTCTAAAGAGCAGGTTGTCCCTCATGCATTCTACCCTGTAGTGTCAGCAGACAAGTCAGAAAGCCAATGTGAGGTGGCTCAGGTTCCCTTTGAGTGGGGGGGTCTCAGGAACTCTTCAGGTGGCTGTGAGGCCTGCCATGCCTATAGACTGTCTGTTGGGCAATGATTTAGAGAACTCCCCATGGGCTACGATGGAGAGGAGAGCTCACTTGCAAATGTTGGATCTGCCTGAATGGGCAAGTGCTACCACTAGGTCCATGCCAGCCAAGGAGGGTGTTGAGAAGGATCTGGAGCCTGAGAGTATGTCCAGATCCCTTCCTTAGAGAGAAGGGGCAGGGGGCATGGGAAGCCGGCCCCCTTCGCTCCCACTGCCCAGGAGGGAGCAGCCCCCAAGGGGGATGCCCTGGAGCCTACCGGGGAGCAGAGTGCCAACCTGGGGACCTGCCTGAGCTGATCCATTGGCAGCAGAAAGGAGGGCCCAGCAGGGAGGAGTTTTCTGAGCAGCAAAGAATTTGCCCTTCTCTTGAGGGTATGCGGCAACAGGCTGCAGCCCAGACAGCAGGTGACCAGTCTGGTTCACATCTGATTAATTGGGAGAACGGACTCCTCTATAGCGAGCCTAAGGCTGCTGAGCTGGGGTCAGCCCGTGTGCTGGTGGTGCCCGCATGCTTCAGAGCCTTCCTACTGTGGCTGGCTCATGACATTCCATTGGCAGGACATCTGGGGCAGACCAAGACCATTGAGAGGCTGGTCACTCACTTTTACTGGCCCTGGATGTGCAAGCCCTCATCGCAGGACATGTGGGACTTGCCAGGCAAGTGGGAAGAGTGGGGGTAGATCAAGGCCCCACTCCAGCCCTTTTCAGTTGTTAGTACCCCATTCGAGCGAGTGGGCATTGACATTGTGGGGCCTCTGGATCCCAGGACAGCCATGGGTAACAGGTTCATCCTGGTGGACCATGCAACCCGGAACCCTGAAGCCATCCCGCTCAGGATTGTGACAGCCCCCGTGGTGGGCCGCACACTGATGGGTATCTTCTCCCGTATGGAGTCCTCCAGAGAGGTGGTGTCTGACAGGGGGACCAACTTCATCTCCCAGTTCATGAAGTCCCTGTGGAGGGAGTGTGGGGTAACTTATAAGTTCACCACTCCCTACCACTCCCAAGGAAATGGTCTGGTTGAAAGGTTCAACCGGACCTTGAAGGGCCTGATTATGGGCCTAGAGGAGCCCCTGTGGAGTAAGTGGGACGTCCTCTTGCCATGCTTGTTGTTTGCCTACTGTGAGGTGCCACAGAAGTCCTTAGGGTTTAGTCCCTTTGAACTGCTCTATGGCCATCCGGTAAGAGGACCTCTGAGTCTGGTCAAGGAAGGCTGGGAGCAATCACCCAGGAAACCTCCCCAAGATCTATTTAACTACATCTTGGCCTTCAGGAATCAGAATCTGCGTTTTCAGAAAAATTGGTGAGGCAAATCTGGAAGCCAGCCAGGAAGAAATGAAATGCTGGCACGACCAGAACACCACTCTGGTCGAGTTTCAACCTGGTCAGAAGGTTTGGGTACTGGCCCCAGTGGAGCCTGGTGTGCTCCAAGATAAGTGGACTGGTCCATTTGAGGTGGTGGAGCGCAAAAGTCCAGTTAACTACTTGATGGACTTTCAGTCTCCCAGGAACCCCTTGCAGGTCTTGCATGTGAATCGCCTGAAGCCCCACTTTGCGAGGTCTGAAGTGGGCATGCTTCTTGGCACAGATGCTGGAATGGAGGAGGAGAGTGAGCCTCTTCCTGACCTCCTGTGTGCAGGAGAGAAGGATGGGTCAGTGGAGGGTGTGGTCCTCTCCACCACACTGACTCCTGAGCAGCAGATAGATTGTCACCAGCTGTTGGGGCAATTTTCTGACTTGTTTTCACTGGTGGTCACTGAGTGGTGCATCAATGACGTGGACACCGGGGATAGTCCTCCTTTCAAGCACAAGGCTTACAGGGTAACTGATAGGGTCATGGCCTACATTCAGGAGGAGGTCTCCAAAATGTTTGCCCTAGGGGTGATTCATTCCTCTAGTAGCCCATGGTCCAGCCCCGAGGTCTTGGCACCAAAAGCTGCTGCACCTGGTGCCACCCCTGAGTTCAGATTCTGTGTGTACTACCGAGGTCTCAATTCGGTCACAAAGACCAACGCGCACCCCATCCCCAGAGCTGATGATCTCATCGATCGGTTGGGGGCTGCCCGGTACCTCAGCACGTTAGATCTAATGTCTGGATACTGGCAGATCGCCTTAACTGATGGGGCAAAGGAGAGGTTTGCATTCTCCACCCAGATGGGCACTACCAGTTCCGTGTGATGCCCTTTCAGATGAAGAATGCCCCTGCCACCTTTCAGAGGTTGGTTAACCAGGTGTTGGCCAGGAGGCTACCTGGATGACATTGCAGTGTTTAGTTCCTCCTGGGAGGACCACTTGCGCCACCTCTGGGAAGTGTTGATGGCCTTGTGCATGGGGAACACCGTGTATCATGTAGATGCTCAATGCTCCACCGACTCACTTGACCGCTGGTTTAATTCTCTCACAGATGAAAAAGCTAAGATTTCAGAGGCCAACGTGGCAACGCAGGATTCTGACCTGGTTGGGATTCCGAAGTGGGCACATCGGAAGTGCGGACACTTTGGAGCACATATTACTAGCAGGTGAGCAGAGAATAGAGGTATAAAAATCCCCCTAGATTTGATTAAAACTGTGATTTTGCAGGGTCCTGACTGTAAGCATGCCCGACATAGATCAGTCCCACAGATAGTGAGAGGACAGCTAGGTAGAGGAAAATTACCAGCACAGATTTGGCAGATTGATTACATCGGGCCTCTGCCAACTATTTGAGGATGTCAATATGTTTGCAGAGCTGTGAATACATACTCTTGATATTTGATCGCCTTTCCATGTAAACGTGCTACTCAGGTGACTACATTGAAAACATTAGACTTGCTGATTTTGTACTATGGAATTCCATTACAGATCCAAAGTGACAATAGGTCTCATTTTAAAGGTAGATTGGTGCAGGAATATTGTGTACAACACAACATTTAGCAGATTTTTCATATTCTATATTACCCACAGGCTGCGGGTTTGATTGAGCGCATGAATGGATTGTTGAAAGATCAATTGAGAATGTTGTCTGATGGCTCATGGAAAAACTGGAGAAATCACTTGAATGAAGCATTGCAGAAACTGAATAATAGACCTTTTGCAAATGCAGAAACCCCTTTGATGCGAATGTTAACTCCAGCTTTGCAGATTCAACCCCATGTGGCCACTAATACCTTTCTTTACTGAGAGACAACTCCTGTAGCTTTGGCTCTGTATCGAGCGACACCGTAGGCTGCAGATCTTGATCTGCATGCTTTAAAACTGTACAGACTGAAAGCAAGAGATATTACAATCACTGAGACAGGAGTGGCGATTCAGATTCCCCCAGAGCACTTTGGCTTAATTGCCCCTCGATCTGGATTCGCTTTAGAGGGCATCCAAGTGTTGGGAGGAATCATTGATGCAGACTATCAAGGTGGAATCAAAGTCATCTTGCTGAATAGTAGAGATGCAGATTTGGTGATACAATCTGGAGACAGAGTTGCTCAAATGGTGATCATGCCAGTGTACGGAGGAGTAGTTAAGAAGGGAACTTCCCCAGCCCTCCTCACCATGCGTGGGGAAGGAAGGTTTGGCTCTACTGATAAGAACCCAGGAGCCAAAGTGTGGGTAGAGTCTCCAAATAGTCCCCCGAACTGGCAGAATTCATTGCAACTGGAAGGGACAATATCCCATTGATCAAGAAGCCAGGGCAGGAAAAATGGGAACATGTGCCTGCTGATAAATGTTATTTGTGAAAATGAATAATACCTGTTTTGTTTCTGTTCTTCTAGACCATGGCATGGCGTGTCTGAGCTCTGCTTGGTCGTCTACGGGTGGGGGCGGGGAGCTTCTCAACACCGAAGTGGCCAGCCGACCTCGCAGATTAACAGAGCTGCTGACTTGACCTGACAATGTGTGATCCTACCTTGCACAGACAATCCTCAACAAGATCGTACTTCTGCATGACGAATATGAAAGTACTATGGATGTCGTTTCCACGTGCCTTGTAGCTATACCCACCCCTGTTGCAGTGCCCTTGCAGACATTCAATGTCACAAATGCAGACGGGGCAGTGGAGGAACACGATGTAAAGTCTCATTTATCACCTTGTGAGTTTTGCCGATTTTGTCTGGAAACTACTGAAAATGACTGGAAAATTATTACACAAGTATCACGTTTAAAGTCACAGAAGGTGAAATTTGCTATAACTTGACTTGCGGCCCTGTTATCATTGGTAAATGTGCTCAAATACGACTTGACAGTACTCAACCTACCATGACATGGCAAGAAGAAACTTTATGCAAAAATCGAAATGACAATGTTTGTGAGAATGTGCAAAACAACATGGTGTGCAAACACGTAGTATCTAATGCTAGTCATTTCAGGCATGTCAAACTGCCTGTAGGGTGGTTATTCTCATGTGGTAACGTTATTTATATGTATATTCCAGTGAATATCACAGGTGGACCGTGTGCTTTTACTAGATTAGGTCTGATGATGATTCTATTAGATCCAGCATCACATGCTTGAAATACGAGAGAAGCTGTTCAGCTTAGTGAACATTGTGACTCTGAAGTTCATTTATTATCCAAGTCTGAATATATTAGTTTAGGTTCTTCAATAGTAGGAATTCCAGGCCTAACGATTTATCATTCTAGAGCTGTTAGTGAATTAGCATGTTTGAAAAATATTAATCACACATTAGTTGCTTTAGCAGAATTATTATTAGACATGCGAGGGGCAAGAAAAGCTATATTACAGAACAGAGCTGCAATTGATTATTTACTCTTAAAACATGATCATGGATGTTCAGACTTTGAGGGAATGTGTTGCTTTAATCTTTCAGATCATTCTAAGTCAATTCATCCCACATTGACGTTTTGCATAGGATAGCTAAAGATGTCAAGCAGAATGTAGACAAAAGGTGGTGGGATTGGTTGTTTGGGTAGCTGCCAGATTTTGGTAAACTTCGCTCTGTTCTAGGTGGGATAGCATTAGCAATATGTATCCTGATAGAATTATGTTGTTGTATTCAGTGTGTTGATAATCTTTTATACATGATTGGACCCCAAGTGTTTGATTTTAGACCAGTATGTTATATGAGTCAATGGTCAAATGATGGAATGTAGTAATTGAGAGAAAGGTGTACTGACCATTGAATTTGTTGTGCATAACTGACTCCATTTTCTGAACTGATGCCATTTTCTGTGCTCGCACATAGCTGCAAAGTGGGGAGGGCATGTTTCTGCTCCTCACTTGTTTTTCACTCTTCACTGACCAGAGTGAATTGGATATTTTCTCTGGAATGTACAACTCTGCCTCGGAGTCAAAATACAGAAGCTTGGCCAGCCTTCATCTTCGCCTTGATGCAGACTGGTACAGCCAGCTCGGTGTCTCCCAATGAGAAGGGGCGAGGTTTTTAAGAAGCTTCGCCTCACGTTTAGTAATGGTATTTAAGCTGGGAACCTTCAAGGGCCAGGCGGAAGCTCACCACATAATAGAATTATTGCTGTAGAGGTGATGGAATTTGAGTCCTTATCGAAATCCTTCCTGGGCTGGTGAAGGTCTCCCCCAGCTTGAGTTGGCAAGAATGTTGCTTAATCGATCGGTGAGGTGTTCCTAAACATTTTATAGATATTTTTTACTCTTTGCTACTTGTATATACTGCATTTTATTCTAATTGTTCATTTTAGTTACTTGATGTGAGGGAATCTGCATTTATTGATATATTTGGCCTGCCGTTCTAAAATGTGGCATTAATAAACTTGTGTGTGTTATTTTAAAGGCACCTGGATTTGTTTTCTTGCGTCGCCTAAAGGAGTGCTGCGTCTTTTCCTCCTCTTTAGGAACTGCTGCTCAAAGTGTATTATTTAAAGGTGCAGTGGTATATTTGCCTCCAAAGTGGGAGTGCAGGGGTTGGGTGTGGCTTATTGGTGAGAAGTCACATTCAGTACAGGGCTTGCCTTCATTGATTCTGAAATGTACATAATGTATCGCTATGCTTGCTGATGTCAGTCCCTCTGCAGAACTTTCGCTATTATATTAAACTGACAACCAATCACATAGTTTCTAAATATTCATGCTCTTACAGTGTGCCACCATGTATCATACATCTTCTTTTTGTCACCGCTTAGAGTTTACCATACAGATGAATATGGCTCATCCACACAAAGAAATAACTCTCACCTGGCCTTTTCTTGCCAGTAACTATGCCCCTGTGACCCCTCACACACTCTCTTATCGCAACCGTTTCTAAAATGAGCCGCGTCTCATCCCTGCTGCAACCCACTCTGGCATCGAGCCATCTATTTACTCTTCGGCTTCAACGCGTTAGTTACATGGTGCACCACGTGGTCCACCAGTACTGTGCAGATCACGTGGTTCTTCCTCACAAACACAGCAGGCATTTTAAAATTCTGTGTAGGTTCAATCGTTTAAGGAGATATATACTGTTAATGCACTCATTGCGTTAACGCCCGTTAGTGTCCGGCATTGCATCTGTCCTTGAGCCGCTGTCACAATTTGCGGACTTCGTCTTAAGGGAGTCGGTCCTCAGGCAACCATCGTATATACAGGATACAACTGATATCTTAATTATTCTGAATGATTTGGAATTCAATCCTACACAATAATTTCTAGTCACAATTGACATAGAATCAGTGTATACCAGTATCCCCCAGGATACTACGCTGGTGGCAGCAGCTAGAGCCCTGGGGGAACAGGACTGGTTTTACGACAGTCCCCAATCGTTTGTGCTCAATAGTATTGAGCTCGCTTTGACACGTAATTACTTCTGCTTCAAAAATGACATGCACTTGCAAGTGTCCGGTACATCAATGGGCACAACTTTTGCGCCCAGTTTGGCCTGCATTTATGTGAGCCAGTTTGAGGTACACTTCCTGTACCACTTGTCAAACTCCTTCCAGAGACACATTGGTCTCTGGAAGAGGTATATTGACAACGTGTTGTGTATTGGGACTGGAGAGGAAAGTATCGTCCTTGAATTCTTGAACTGTTTGAACAACCTTGATCCCTGTTTAAGATTCACTTTGATAAGTAACAAACATGTGGTCTACTCAGATCTTGACATCATTGTGCAGGAGAACAAATTGAGTACCTTGGTCCATCAAAAAGCACAGCATGTTGAAGACTTAGCATACAAATTGACACAAAGAGCCTATCCGAAGAAGATACTCAATAAAGCACGCAAAAGAGCCCGTAATACACCTCAGAGGCGTTATTGGAAAGGAATACAAGAGAAGCGGATGACTGTTTACCTGTTGTCATGACATTTGACCCTTTAGCCTAAAAAATAAGACTAGTTATGAGGAAACATTGGTCGTTGCTGTCCACCGCAGACTTTAAAATGCCTCAACCCAGATTCCCATGTAGACGTGCGAATAATTTGGAAGACAAACTAGTACATACACGACCACCACAGAAACCAAAGTTAACAACGATGCCAGCGGGGCACTATCCTTGTGGCAGTTGTTCTGTGTGTGAATTGACCGAGAAAACCAACAGTCAGCGTCTAAAGAGAGGCAAAACATGATTTCTAAATAAATTCACTAATTGTAACACAGTGATGGTAATATACAGGCTCACATGTCAATGTGCGTTACAGTATATTGGTCTAACAACCAGGAAAGTGAAGGTACGGATCCAAGAGCACCTGAGTAACATCAAAACAGGCAAGCTCACTACATGCCTGGTGAAACATTTCTGTGAATCTAAACATGACCCTCGAGCTCTTAAATGGGTCGTGCTAGAGAGGGTAATAACCGGCAGTGACAGCTTAGAGAGAGTATTGGCAACGAAGGAAGCTCATTGGATTTTCTCAGAAAAGGTGGACCAAACAGGATTAAATGACCACATTGAGTGGAACAAAGTCAGTAGACAGTAGGGTTTTATGACTGACTTCTGTATATTATTGGAGTGCTAAACTATGGAAGCACTATTAAATGGAAGGGATAACCATATTACTAAATGTATGTTTGAAAGATCTCAATAATGAGTAGAACATATATTTGTGGGTGAAAAACTAGGATAATAAGTTTAAAGCAGTGTGCATAGGTGTGAGGAACGAGGACATAACATAGGACTTTTTGAAATACACATAGACCTCCCCCGCGAATCAGCAGCACCCTTGCGAAAAATGCCAAAATACTGAGTGAATGAGACTGTGAACAAATAATGAATGATAGGTTTATGAATTAGGACGCTAAACGTGATTTTTAAAATACACATAGATCAACCCTGTGACTATTAAAATACACATAGACCAAACTTGTCAAGTAGCAGCACCTTTAACATGTCACAATATTGAGTGGATAAGACTATTAACGAACTAAGGCGTAATAAGTTCAGTCTGGGTCCAACACTTCACGAACTAGACTTAGATGAGAGTGCATGCATGGGCAGTGGGCGATTAATAATATTCATACTACAGCAGGCATTATAAGGTATGTTTGCTGATAGGAAAAAATACAAGAGGAGTGGCCGAATGTGGGAGCCCAGTACGCTATGACTGCATTAACAGTACATATCTCGTTAAACTAATGAACCCACACGTGATCTGCACAGTACTGGCGGACTACGTGTTGCGCACTTAACTAAGGCGTTATAGCGCGTAGAGTAAATATACAGCCCGATGCCGGAGTGGGTTGCAGAAGGGATGAGACGGCGCTTATTTTAGAAACGGTTGCGGTAAGAGAGTGTGTGAGGGGCCACAGGGGCATAGTTACCGGCATGACAAGGCCAGTTGAGAGTTATTTCCTTGTGTGGAGTGACCATATTCATCCGTATGGTAAACCCTGAGTGGTGATGAAAAGAAGATGTATGATACATGGTGGCAAACTGTAAGAGGACGAATAGTTAGAAACTATGTGATTGGTTGGCAGTTTAATATAATAGCAAAATGCTGGTGACGATATAGACCTACCGACGTGTTTGCAGTGAACCAGAGACACACCGAGGGTCACTGGGTGAAACAGGGTGGCCAGGTGCGGATTAAGAACCAAATTGAGGGAGTGGATAACAGACAGACAATGCCTTTGAAATAAAGATATGACACTTCAAGTAAACGAATGGCACATATTTTATGAATGACCCTGATTTATTTCTGGAACGTTAATTCCACAGGTGGAATGATTAGGCAATGGAAGTGCTATTTTAATCAGGGGAAAGAGTGCTGAATACAACCCCTGTTGGTTTGGTGGTATGCGTGCCCTCAGCCTGTACCTGGTAAATATTCTCCTTATTTAGGAGTTATAGTTGTTTATTATGTGTTAATATTACTGTACCTAGTTGGCCAGTTTTTATTAAAACAGAACAGCTGTTTTGTTTTGTCTTATCAGCCGTTCCGCAACATAAAAGGTTTATTGTCCAGTGAGGCAAAAGATTGAACCCCACACCCTGACGAATTTGCCACAACATAAGTAAATGGCAATGAAACATGTTGGCCTTCCTCGAAAAGGTTAGCAACATACAGTGCTTTTAATTGGAGTAAGCTCACAACTGTGAACAAAGAGGGCAACCTAACAGTGAGTCTTAACTCAACTTTTTTAATTTGCATGGAACACACTGTCCTTTGCAAAAGACGGGGTTTTGTTTTTGTTTTGAGACAGTTAATTCTTTCTTTCTGCCCTTTGTTCTCTCTCCACTGGACCCACTATATATTCTTTTGTTTCTGTGAGTGGGTAACCGATGATGATATACGTGGGTATACTGGCGAGAACCTGCTGGTAGCCTCCCTGGTGTTGCATACGTGAGGTGCCCTCTCACTCTTTCACTTATTTTCTAAGTGCCTTTCACTCGCATGCTGTGGGGGAGGTTGTACTTAGATGCGGTCTGTCTGATAGCAGTTCTCCTTTTTTTAAACTTCTGATTTGAGAGCTCTGGGACTGCAGTAAACTGGTTAAAGTGCCAGATAACGGGTGGAGATAATTATCCCCACGTTAGAAGCAGGTCCTAAAAAAAATATTATTGGCTCTCTACTAGCCAGGCCTTTATTTGTTTTGATAATTTGTGAGAGGAGGGCGGCCTCGTATATTCCCTCTATAGCTCCGTATTGTGAAGAAACCATGGAAACAGACCATCACCTTTCATGCAAACTTGTGCATGTCCATAGTAAACAAAAGAAAGACACAACAGTAGTTTACAATGTATTTATTGAGACTAACATAGTCTATGTTGAAGCAGGATTGTATTGAGATATAACTAAGAAAATTAATGAACATTACTAATAGGCTATAAACATTACACAACCTGACAATAGTAACTAATATATCAATCTAAACCTGTCCTCATTATGTGAGCTCAGGGACACATCAGTGACTTCTGGGATTAGCGCTGAACCCCATCCTGAAATGTGTGGTTATGTAGTCTGCTTAATAGGCGTAAACGGCTGCTGGCTCCATTCCAAAACTGCTCTCAGCTGGAATTCTCCCCTCTAACTTTCAAGGGGTCGAGACTAGTTTTTTATCATAAGAACTGTTGTGTTAAATATCTGCAGCTGTTCTACTGTGTTGTGCCTAAATCGGTAGGCGGTGATGTTAACCGGGCACAGATAAACAGTATACCATATTATTTGACCTTGTACAAAACGTTCAGATTGAAACCCAAGAAGAGTCACTGAATAACAAATAATATACACTGCATATTCATAAAATAGTATGTATTATATGTGGCTGTGCGAAGCAAAGGCAGCCTAAAGCTGCGAATACGAGTAACGAAGGGATAACCAAAGTGAGCCCATAAGAAGAAAAATTGCAAAATAATCATAGACCTAGAACCATTGAATTTAATTTTCATATAATTTTTCAGAACCTCACAAAAAATCAGTAATTCACTCTTCTATGTTTCTTCATGTCTTTTGTCTCCAATCATAGTGACCACAATGACACTGCAAAGGGAAGTATGAATCATAGATATGGACATCTTCTACTCAGGGCTATGCATATTTAAGACATAGTGGGGCATCTCTAGAAAATGTTGAAAATGTCACTGGTATTCAGTGCAACGTGGCGCATAAAACAGTGATTTCTATATTGCAGCTGGCTAACAATGACTCATTTATTTCACCCATTTCTTAGACAACAGAATATATAACTGCTACTATCAGGAAAAGTGCAGGGCTTGCTATGTCTCCCATTTTGGATGGAAATTCAAACATTTTATGTCTTCACCTCCAGACCGTTGCCTCTCCAAGTTTACCTCACCTCAGCGCTTGTCAAGGGTAAACTCTATTACTAAATGTGGACCAACATTAAAATCCAAATGTTAGGGTAGCATTTTTACATCTGGTTGTAGAACAGAAGATCCATTATTTTCAGGCAATGGTACTTATTATCAGGTTGGGAGAGGGAAGATAAAAGAAAGTCTTTTTTCTTCACAGAAGCTTTTAGCATACGCGAATCATAGCGACACAATATTCATTTTTAGATTCGGTTCGCTCGCCAGTTCTCTAACAAATACATTGCTTATAATATTTATTGAATTAGTTTTAGGTCCTCCCCTTTAATCTTTGGCTTTTTAGACTAGCATCGTTTAGCCATTGGCTTTAAACTTGTCAATTACATCTTGGCCTAGCATAGAACATTTCTCTCTCACCTAATACTATTAGCTGTTTGAGTGTACCCTTTTGCCTCCTGTGGGCTTCTTCAATTGCAATCTATCTTGGTTGCCACCATTTCCTCTTTTGCTCGGTGTCCGCTCATCCTTGCTACCCCCACCACATACCCATTCCCTCTGCCTCCACTTTCTTTCCCCAAACTCTTCTGGCTGCCTTATACTCTTGCACTCCCTCCTCCTCGCTCTTCCCCCATTGTGTCCCACAGTTCGAATCTCTCCCTTTTTTATACCTTGTTTCCCATTGCCCCAGACATTCCCCATATCCAAGCTTTTCCTTCCTCCTGCCTGCACTCCCTCACATTGCCCACCTCCCATCCCTGCCTCTTTTACATAACATAACATAACATAACATGAGTATTTGTAAAGCGCACGTTCACCACTACGGGCATCTTGGCGCTGAAATAACAGATGTTTGTTGTTACCCAACTCAATGGTACTCATTTTATCGACCCCAATGGATGAAAGGCTGAGTGGACCCGCCGGGATTTGAACCTGTGACCATGAGGTCGAACACAGGCCCCTGCAGTAGACGCATTAGTCCACTGAGCCACCAGACCCGACTATGTCTCTTCTCTAATCCCTGTAGCTGGGACTGGTGGCTTAGTGGACTAATGTGTCCACTGGAGGGGCCTATATTTGACCTTATCCTCACAGGTTCAAATCCTGGTGGGTTCACTCAGCCTTTCACCTTTCTGAGGTTGTTAAAATGAGTACTATTGAGTTGGGTAACAATAAACACCTGTTATTCAGTGGCAGGATACCCTTCTGGGTGAATGTGTGCTTTACAAATACGCATGTTATGTTATGCCTGTTGGTCACACTCTTCCTCTGATGTTTACCACTGCTTACCCCCTCCATATTTCCTCCATTGCGTCTCAATTCTATAGCACCCATCCATTTTCTTTATTCTCTTCTGTACTCTTCCTACCCAACACCCTGTTCTCATTAACTCATAGAATCATTTGCAAAGCCCATGTGAGGCTAGCCCACACCTTGATGCCTCCATGCAGTTCACATTCACCCACACACACAGATGCTGCACGCAGAACCACACGCACACACAACCACTGCATGAAGAGCCGAACACACCCACTCCTGATTTGGTCGGGGATAGAAACACAGAAAAACACACACAACACACACACTACTGCTACATACACATCCTATATCATCATCTATGTAATGGAGTGAGGGCATCATTTCAAGTTTGGGAGGTTTTTAATGTACCTGATAAATAACGATACCATGGGAAACGTTATTTATCGGGTGTGATATTTAAAACCTATTATGAGTTTGTGGGGAATAACATTCATATTTTGGTGTTTAATGCACCAAAATCAGCATGGTACAGTAAATACTGTATGCTTTTCACTATGTAAAATGTAAGCAGGTTTGACCTGCTGAGATTTAATGAAGGTAGAATTATTTAACGTATCCATTAATTATCAGATGTGATAACTACTTCAAACACATAATTCCGAACCAATTGTCAACAAGGGTTATTGCATGGGGTGGAATGCACTGCCCACTTGTAATCAGGTCCTGTGTGTTTGTGTGTCTGTGTCCTGAAGCAAACAGATCTGGCTTTAATATGCAAAGGAAGGCAGACACAGGCAGGCACAAGAGCTGTTACCGCACATTACAATGCAGAGTTATGCTGCCTTTACCAAAAACACCCTGCAATTTTACTCAGGTAAATTTTAGTAGGTCAAACCTGCTAAAATATATCAGGGAAAATGCCTAATAAATACTAATATATGCAGAAATTGGTGTAGTAGACATCAACTTCCACGTGTTATGCCCAATTTCCCACGGCCAAACTAAAAATATTAGGTATTTACCAAACTCAGTAAATATGTCACCCAGTAGTATTTATAAAGTGCACTAACTGTATGCCACCATCCAGCACACTCGTTATCGGGACTTAAATATTCATTTTAATATACCTATATTCATGCATACATAGTATGTTCTTAAGTGCAACAGATTACATGATACCCTTTTACATTTTTTAACAAAGCTTCTCTTGGGTACTTGGACTTCTTTTCAGCTAGAAATGATCTCACATGGGCTGAAGTAGGAATACTGGGGCATATTACCGACATGTGCGTTGCAAAACGCACAACGCACATCTCCGTATCGCCGGCTATCGCCGGATTTCATCGCCTAATTAGCGCGCAATTATCAATGCGCATCAGGCAGGCGATCAGAAATCCGGCGATAGTCGGCGATATGGCACATTAGCGCATGAAAACAAACGTTGTTTTCATGCGCTAATGTGGGCCTTGATAATATGGGGGGGTGGATTCAGCTTTATGATCCACACCCCCATGTTAACAATGCCTAACGCCTGGTTGGAGCAGGCATTGGGAGACCTGCGATAAATGAGTTTATCGCAGGTATTTGTCTCCCAACGCCTGCATTGGTAAGAGGGTGTTCCCACCTCCAACCACATTTTACATGTGGTTGGACGTGGGAACGTCCACTTTGCATGTCATTAGCGATGTTTATCGCCGACATGCAAAGTGGGCTCGGGCCAGACTTTAAAGTGCCCATGGTAATAGAGCTCTAGCTGTATCGCCGCTTTCTCGGCACAATTCGCCGAGAAAGCGGCGATACAAGCCCTTGGTAATATGCCCCACTATTTGTTCCATTTTAAGGCACGGGAAAGAGATGGCACTAGCCTCATTCGACTCGCTACTTTACTACAGTCACTAACTCCACATAGCTAAGGCAAGTCACTATAGCTACGTCACTTGGAACACCACTTAATAGTCACGTGTATCACTCATCCACATCACACATCATTCACCCTCAGCCATTCATTGCTCACTTGTGTCATTAACCATTCATACAAGATAATTCATCAGACACTCACTTGTCACACTATCAATGTACCCATAGCTACTCTGAACAGCTCAGCCCTTCATTGCACTAACCTGCTTGCAACATCACTCAGCCACGTCGCTCTCTCTCATACCCTTTTCGGCACCCACCCATAACAAAATCAGTTTCTCAGTCCCTTCTCTCACCAAGTCTTTAATAACAGTCCCTCACTCACAACACCACTATGTTACCTCGCACTAAAACTCGCCATTCACAACGCCGCCACACATCCCCCCAATCAGCCATTTGCATCATTTTCTGTCCCCCAATATCCCAACTCATCCACCCACATGGTTACATCATGACCTACTCTAACTCAGGTCTCTGCGTCTCGTTCTGAAGGATAGTTGTGTCTGCTGAGTGGGAGCTAGAAGTATGAAGATTGTTTTTACTGTGCTGTGAAGTAGTTGACACCTGCAAGATCTGTATGATCTGAAGACTTACTATAAGCAACATAGATTAATTACTCAATGAAGGTACCATTTGCTGTCTAGAGTCAATATCTCTTTTCGTCTGTGCTTTTGAGATTCTGCAATCTATCGATATCAGACTGTCAAATCTGAGGTAACTCAATCATAGCGCTCATCTGTAGCTACATGCATGCCTCTTTTTATTTATTTCAGTTGATGTTTTCATATACAACAACTGCCCCTTGGGGCACCAGGGTGCCTTACAATCTTAAAAAACATAACGTAGAGCCGGCATGTTATGTTATCTGTGCATAAGTGATTCAGAATTTTTCTTTTTGCAGTTTCGTATAGTGCAAAGGCGACCCAAATGTATTGGAGCTGAGAAGATTAAGATGTACATAGGTGAGGGTTTGCGATGACAAAATAGTGAAATTCTGCTATTTACTATTTGATAATTGCAAACACCTATTTACGAAGGTGTACTTTACACTTTCTGTGATCCTCAGTGGGTCACAAATATACCTATCTTGTTAATATTCATGAGGTAGGTCTCGGTTTGCGACCCATTTGTAAAAGCAAAAATCACGGGGATAGTGGCCTACTGGGATCAGCAGACCACCATGTCTGTGATTGCTTTCCAATAAAGAAATGTTCTTTTGTAAATGCAGCTTATTTTTCTTAAAGGAAAATGGGATCTGTTTCAAAGAGAAAAATGAAAAGTTTTCTTTTCAGTTTTTAAGAGTAGGCAGTGGTCTGTGTGACCACTTCCTGCTCTTAAAAAAATGTTTTTATTAACATTCACAATGGGGATGGGGTCCCTTAGGGACCTCTTCTGTTTTGCGAATCTGGGTACCACCTACATTTTGGTCGCAAAACATTCACACATACTACTACAATTCGGTATTAGGAAGGATCACCCTAAATATGCCCCTTCCTAGTACGGAATCGCAAAAACAATGCGCGATTTGGAAATAGGTTACCGAATTTCAAATAGGGCTTTGCAAGTTCCAATATTTTTTGTAGTCGCAAACAGTCCGATTCTGTGAATTGGGTGATTTGCAACCTCAAAAAAGCTTTGCACATCTGTCCCTAAGAGATTTCCTCAGAAGTCAATCCGCCGCCTCCTTCTTTCCCCAAACGCTCCTGCAGAAACTCGAACCTGTTTCCCCAGTTACAAAGCTGGCAGCGCTGGCCGTTAGCCCCCCTTTTCTTCCTTATTTACTGTATTTACTGTATGTCTCTGGTTATTTGTATGTGTGTCTTTTGTGTACCCACATATCACACCATGTACAACTATTACAACAAGAACACTTTTTATTTAAAAGTCGAGCCTATTTGTTTTTCACTGCCTGTAAGTCACTCTCCAGAATAGGCTCAAAGCGATTTTTCCACCTTTGAGCTGCCATCAAAATCATGGTCTGCTGTTTCTGCTTGTTCGTGCAATTCAATTCCTGTGTCTTTCTTTTTTACTTTCTTTTACTCTTAATAACTCGATGTGCTTTTCGCCTTTTCTTTTTCGAGCGATTGCTGTATGTGTAGGCAGGTGGCAGCGTCTACAGATGTATTTATTTGAAAGCGTGTGTAATTCCAGAGCCGTGAGCAGAAGCCAACGGGAGCTGATGCCTTTTCCATACAACAACAAACTATCCTCCTGCTGTGCTGAGGTCTGACCTTTTAACTCTGCGACTTGCTTCTTAGGGCTTTTGGTGACAGCAGCTAATCTACCTGCCGGACAAACCAAAAGGCAGATGGCTTCAATGCTGACCCTGATCCCTCAGTCCTATCTGATGGTCTCCCACAATGAATAGGTGAAGAGGTCACCACAACTAAGGAGAGTCGGTGTAATTTAAATCACAGCAGGGCAGAGCTCTACCAAGGCCAACGAGGAGGCGATTGTGGCCACTCATCAACATCCACAGTTTACATATGAAGAAAATAAGCCCTCACACGCCCCTCTGCGACATTGTAAGCGCTTTTTGTCTTCTACCGAAACACGTTTCTGTCTCCGAGACCCATTGGGGACCTTTAACTATTCACGTTATCAGTTATGTTATGTTATGTTATGTTAACTATTTTTTATATAGCGCGCGGATGCCGCAGCCAAGTGGCGTCCCGGCGCTTGGAGATCTGAATAACACAACACGATTAAGAAAGCTGGACAAAAAACAGGCTAAACTGTGGAGAAAAGAAAAGTCTTCAAGGTCTTCCTAAAAGGAAGCAGATCTGAAATTGAGCGGAGTGGAGCTGGAAGAGAATTCCAAAGAGCAGCCGCCAGCACTGAAAACGAGCGACCACCCACTCTAGCCCTTTTAAAACGAGGCACTATGACAAGGTTAAGACTAGCAGAGCGAAGAGCTCTGGTAGGAACATAGTGCAGAATAGTCTGTGCAAGGATCGGGGGAGAGGCTAGGTTGAGGATTTTAAAAGTTAAGCAGAGGGCTTTAAACTTAACTCTTTGCTCAATCGGAAGCCAATGAAGATTGCGGATGGTTTGGCGAGCTGAGACAAATTTCGGGAGGCCGACAAGCATCCTAGCCGCCGCGTTCTGAACCCTCTGGAGACGGGACAGTTCGGCCTGGTTTAAGCCCAAAAACAGAGAGTTGGCATAGTCCAGTCTGGTAAGAACCAGAGCCTGGACCATGATCTGTCTTGTCTCAGCATCGAAAAATTTAAAAATGGGTCTCAGACCATGCAAAGTACCAAAACATACGCCAGCCACGCGTTTGGTATGGGAAATAAATGAAAGCTTGTCATCGAACCACACCCCAAGGTTTCTGACTTCACTCACAGGGGTAGGCACAGGGCCAAGATCAGTAGGCCACCATTGATCTCCCCATAGACCACTTTCCTTACCGAAGATAATGACCTCGGTCTTAGAGGCATTTAGTTGTAATCGGTTGTCCGTCATCCAGCCAGCAACAGCTTTTAACGCTGACTGGAAGGTGGGGGCGTCCATGCTGGAGTCTCCATTCAGTGCCACCGCCAGCTGCGTGTCATCGGCGTATGACACTAAGGAAAGACCAAAACTATGGGCAACCTCCGCCAAAGGCTGAACATACAAATTAAATAAAGTGGGACTAAGAGCCGAACCTTGGGGAACACCCTGAAGAATAGGACGTGACGCAGAAACAAAAGGGGGGGTGGACACTTTAAAACCTCGATCCTTAAGAAAAGAGCGAAACCACTCAAGTGCCGTCTCTCCGACTCCAGCCTCCATCAGACGATGTAATAAAATCTGATGGGACACCGTGTCGAAAGCGGCACTGAGATCCAAAAGGATCAGTGCCGCCGTCTGACCCTGATCCAACTTCTTCCTTATGTATTCCACCACAGCCAAGAGAGCTGTTTCGGTGCTATGACCTGCACGGAATCCATTCTGGGAAATATCCAGTAGATTCGTTTCTTGCAGGTGAGCAGATAAAATGCGGTTAGCATGAGCTTCCGCTAGCTTGGCTGGCCAAGGAAGAAGGGAAATGGGCCGGTAGTGTTCTGGTTTGGTCGGATCGAGGGTAGGTTTCTTAAGGATCGGAATGACCACAGCCTGTTTCCAGGCCTTGGGAACACTGCCGGAGCTGAAAGAAATGTTGATGAGATCATGAAGGGCAGGATAACAACATTCAGCAAGTTCCCGGAACTGAGCAGGTCGCAAAGGATCATCCGGAGAGCCGGATTTAACTTTTGTTGTCAGAGCTAAAAACTCATCCCTGGTCGGACTAGGGATGGTTAGCAATGATTTTGGGGCCATAGAAGTAGGCATTTCCTCCCTGATGGGAAGCTGAGAAAATGACCTGTAGATGGCCTCCACCTTTTCAACAAAAAACGAGGCTAGATCCTCGCAATGTGCCAAGGAGGGCTCAATAGTAACAGTGTCCGTCCTCTTGCTGGTAAGGTCCTTACAAACCCTGAAGATGACCTTGGAGGGGTTTGTACTATTTTTTATCTCCAGAGCGTAAAAAGCAGCCCTAGCAGTGCAAATGGCCCGATGATACACTCTAGTGCAAGCCCTATAGGCCGCCTTGAGGTCAGTATCATACGCTTTACGCCAAGCGCGTTCTGCTTTTTTGCAAGAGACTTTCAGAGCTTTCAAAGATTCATCGTACCAAGGGCTTGAAGGGCTCGATTTGGTCTTACACCACTTGGCCGGAATGAGTTTATCTAAAGATTGATTGAGCCATTCACAGAAAGTATCATAGCCCCGGGAGACTTCAGTAGGAGGTGAAGGATGGTATTTCATCAGTAGCTGATGGAAATGCTCCAGATTCAAATTTCTCCAGGGACGTCTGAAACTGGCTGGAATCTTCTTTTCCGGGAAAGAAGAAGTAGTGGCAATAAGGATCTCAATCAAATGGTGATCAGTCCATGCCATTGGTCTAGGAGGCTGGACTGAAATGTTGGTTACCAGGTTCGTTATAACGGGATCTAGTATGTGGCCACCCGTATGGGTCGGTAGTTGGACCAGTTGAATCATTTGGAGCGCTTCCAAATCCTCCAATAGGGTGTGTACCGAGTTGGAGAGTGGAACGTCCATATGAAGGTTAAGGTCACCTAGGATTGTAAAATTCGCCGATTTCAGAGCTAGGGAGGAGATCACCTCCGGGAGGCTTTGGCGAAAGGCACCATCGGGACCAGGGGGCCGATATATCAGAAGTCCCGTAAACGTAAAGTGGGGATTAACTGAGATGTTACAAAAGGCACTCTCACATCCTGGCAATGGGATGGGTTTCCAAATGCAGGGGTAGCATGACTTCACCGCAACTGCTATACCTCCACCTCTGGCGTTACGGGGAAGGGAGTGCATAGTATATCCCACAGGCAAGGCTAGGTTCATAACCGCCATAGACTGGTCAAGCAGCCAAGTTTCCGTAAAGAAAAAGATATCCGGAGCCTCGTCCGTTATCAAGGTAAAAACTTCAAGGGCGTGGCAAGATAATGATCTGACGTTTAGATGAAAGATTTTAAGAGATGATGGAGTAGACGAAACTGCAACAGTGTCCAATTTACAGACCGTAGCCGGCCTAGCTTGCAAACTCTTGATGGGCAACGGTAGAGGTAGTTTAAAAAGACAAAAGGGGCACTGATAAGGCCCACTAAGAGGATCCAGTGTACCATGTCGACAGGGAATTACCTGACTCCGCAGTAGGCGGATATTCTCAGCGGAAATCATCGTGAACAGGCCAGAGTCCCCTGCCCTAGCCCTGCCTTAGCGCTGACGGGCGCAGACGGGCAGGACTCTGGCGAGACTCAGGCGTAGCGAAGGCGTGACCGCTACGCTAGACCGCTACGCTACGGGCGAGCATTATGTAGGCGACTGGCGGTAACAAGCGCTAGCGCGCTAACCCCCGATGTGAAGGAACCAGCCTTCCCAAGATGGCGACGGCGTCACGTCAGAGACCACGTGATGCGGAACCCCAGGAGCCCGGACCCGCTAAGCAGCGGTGCTTGAATTTGTTATTATATGCGGTGAGGGGCCAGGGGGGGGTAGCGGCGATGGCAGTTAAAAGGCAAAATGCAATTGAGGAAAAATAAAAAGCAAACAGGTTTTAAAAAGAGCAGCGCGATTCACACCACAGCGCAAGTCTAAGTAACGCTCAGCGCTTCAATAACGCGGTGGTCACCTTCTCCAGGCAGACCCCGTGTCCAGACTCACCTTATGTAGGCGACTGGCGGTAACAAGCGCTAGCGCGCTAACCCCCGATGTGAAGGAACCAGCCTTCCCAAGATGGCGACGGCGTCACGTCAGAGACCACGTGATGCGGAACCCCAGGAGCCCGGACCCGCTAAGCAGCGGTGCTTGAATTTGTTATTATATGCGGTGAGGGGCCAGGGGGGGGTAGCGGCGATGGCAGTTAAAAGGCAAAATGCAATTGAGGAAAAATAAAAAGCAAACAGGTTTTAAAAAGAGCAGCGCGATTCACACCACAGCGCAAGTCTAAGTAACGCTCAGCGCTTCAATAACGCGGTGGTCACCTTCTCCAGGCAGACCCCGTGTCCAGACTCACCTTATGTAGGCGACTGGCGGTAACAAGCGCTAGCGCGCTAACCCCCGATGTGAAGGAACCAGCCTTCCCAAGATGGCGACGGCGTCACGTCAGAGACCACGTGATGCGGAACCCCAGGAGCCCGGACCCGCTAAGCAGCGGTGCTTGAATTTGTTATTATATGCGGTGAGGGGCCAGGGGGGGGTAGCGGCGATGGCAAGTTAAAAGGCAAAATGCAATTGAGGAAAAATAAAAAGCAAACAGGTTTTAAAAAGAGCAGCGCGATTCACACCACAGCGCAAGTCTAAGTAACGCTCAGCGCTTCAATAACGCGGTGGTCACCTTCTCCAGCCAGTGAGGCAGTGAGGAGGGGACTATTAATACCCCCTCCCAGTGCATAGGGCTGTACAAAATAAACATCGCAAGTGTTGATTCAGACATAACTCAAACCCCCACCTTCCTTGGCCTTTCCTTCAATGAGTTCCACCCCAGAAACAATCATTTCTGAACGAATTAACATTTCCCCCAATTAACGCTCACTTTTTAGTTCTAATGTGCATACGCAAAATCACAGATTATTTGTATACACAAATTGAGTACATCTCTCAAAGAAGTGCACCAAACAGAGACTGATCCTACCCTGTTGGCACTACTCTCTTTGAACAGCTTTCAGGCTCGTGATGGAAATTAATTTGGAGAGGTTAAAATGTCAAACACTCTCTAATATTGCATTTAAATTATATAAATAAATGATCCATGGTATCGTGCAGAAGGAAAGAAACATTTTTCTATAACATCTGTCCCAGTTTATTTCCCACAGCCTTTTATCATGTGATTACTTTCAAGAATAAAGGATCCAGCAGAAGCTGGAAATATTTATTGAAGAATATCAAAAACCTTTCATCTTCAATGATCCCTAACAGAAACTCAGAAAAATGCTAAAATGATAAGTTGTGACATTTTAAGTATGGCTTTATCAGTCAAATTCCAACACCCCTTAAGAATATTCTACAATAATACGCCCATGATGTCTAGCGCGATTGGGGCTATTCTCAAAGTGGAGTACTTGCCATACATTGAAGAAAATCAATTTCTAGGATGGCTAATTGGCTGAAATCAAGCAATCGCAATAAAATATTGCTTTAAAAATGAAAAATACAAAAAAAGATTCCTGCAATTTAACAAGACACACTCACTTTTAATATTTACCACATTGCCACCTTGTAAGAACTGAACTCGGGAATCAGTGGTGTAATGAAAGTTGAAGGGGCCCCCCTGCAAGGTACACAGAGGGGCCCCCCTCCGGATTTAAGCCGTAGCTCTCCAGTGTGAGTACAGTGCTGAGGGGCCTCCTGCAGCTCGTGCCCCCCTGCACTGCGGGGGATGCGGGGGCCTGTGTTACGCCCCTGTCGGGAATCAGGACTGGCTTATAGAGCAATCAGGACGTGCCCTATATTCTAGTTTCACAGGTCAGTGTGTGGGCTGTATTATTTGGGCTGTTTGTGGGCCTGTTGTATGGCTTGGTGGGCCGGTATTTAGGTCTTGCCTGCGACACTGCATGCACTGCTTGCGCATGTACTCTCGATTGCGAGACATATTGTATACAACCAGGGGCTTGCAGGCTGTACATTGCTTGCTGACATTAATTTCCTTCTTTGTCCCTCTTATTTGCTGCCTTTTAGTTAGACTGCGTGTGCTGGTGTCACCTCCTGTTCTTCAGCATGGACCAAGTACAGATTACTTTGAGCTTGATTGCTGTCCTTCGCTGATCAAGGTACTATTTTTATCTTTTTTAATATTTATTCTTGTATTGCTTCTTCATCCTCCCACCCTCATTGTTCCCTGTGTAGCTTATTCTCCCCCCTCCCACCAGCCATAAGAAAAAAATGTGATTTGACATGGTCAGCGCTGGCTGGTTCATAGTGCTTTTTTTAATGTCCTTTTGCCCACTCCCTTCCACCCTCCCTCCTGTAGTTAATGTGGTCCCTTACTTTCCACCCCCTCCCATTGCCTTTGTTGGCCACTAACACTCGCTATATGGAAATAAGCATTGGCATAGCCAATAGGTCTCAGCTTTGGACCTTATAAGTATTTAGTTATGCAGCACAATATCCTTGGTGCAACAACATCAACTGTTGCATGGCTAAACACTTATAGGACCTATTGGTTATGCCAATGCTTGTTCCTCTTCTGTCTCACCCACTATTTTTACTTTCCTTCAGCTCCATGCTGTTCTACACCCACATTTCAATGTATTTTTTATGAGAGCCTGACATCTGTGCAGGTCTGCTGGGCTGCTTGTTTTCCTTTTTGTGCTTCACATGCACTCTTCCACATATTTTAACATTTTAATTTACCATTTTAATGTGGGTGCCCGCTATGTTAACACAATAAATTTTAAAAAGCCCCCACGTCTCATAAACCCTGTGCGCATCATGATGCAGCTGTGAGTATATTCTGCAATCTTGGAACAGCTTCTCTTTAATAGATACCCCATTACAAAACTGCCAGCTATGCATGCATATGTATCTGGACCTGCGCCAATGGAAATAAACACTGGCAAACTCAATATCTTGGTGTCTTCCAACCAAGAACTATTGACTTTGACAATGCTTGCTGTTTTTTTAATATTTCACCTTAACTGCTACATCAGAATTTATTGATGCTTTTAGATATTTTTATTTCTATTTAGACAAGTGAAAGCCATATGGGTAAAGACATATATGGCTATAATTACTGTTTTTTTACTTTTACTTTTATTTTTCAATAAATTCTGGCAATTGGAGGTGTTTGTTCAAGTGTTTACACTTCATAGGCTAGTTGTCTTACTACTAACAGTTTCTAAGTGTTTCCAGTTAGTAAAAGAAGGGGGGTAATGTACATATGATGCTTTGTCCAGGATTACATAACTTGTTTGGAGACTGAGTGCCCATGATGAAGCAAGAATGAGAGTCTGCAAAGAAGAGAGACTGAGTGTCCATAAAAAAGAGAGAATGGGAGTCTAAGAGGGAGAGAGAATGAGAGCTTGTGAGGAAGAAAGGCAGTAGGCTGCGATAAATGAAAGGAAAGATGTGTTGATATTTCTGCTATCTTGTTGCCAAGTATTCAAAGAGGGCATTACAGGCTGGCTGTGCCAGGGGATGGGCATCCGGGCTGCACCAGTAGAGGGACATGCAGGAAACAGAGCGGGTAATGCGATGCTACCAGCGTAAAGCTTCCGATGCTGCCTCCAGCTTTTTCTTTGGAGCATTACTTCACTGTTATTGAAATATTTGGTTTCCTGTGCACACCCCACCAAAGTACAAGAACCTGAATAAACAGATGGCCCGGTCAGCTCTTTCCAAGCACTTGTGCTTGTGGCAGTATCCACCTTGCTAGAGCGAGCAGACGCTTTCGCAAGGTGGATGCCGCCAAAAGCACGAGTCCTTGAAAAGAGCTGACCAATTCCAAAAGGTCATCTCCTAGGGCAACGCATGCGCGCTGCAGAGGCGAGACCTAACAAGCACTATGACACGACCAGCAAAGGCCGCATCATAGCACTTTATTTAAATTTTTAAGCAAGCTGCACAACAGCCATGCTGCTGTACAACATGGCTAAAAGACATAGGTGAGAACTATTGACTTGTTACTGGTGCGTTACTTGATTTTAAAGCAAATATTACCTGCAGCAAACTCCAAGCCATGCAGTCTTCAATGCCCTGCAAAACATGTGTCTCTACAAGTACAAAACTGCCCCATTTTGTAAACATAGGCCCCTTGTTTAGCTGTCTAATTGAATAGTTGGGGCCACTTTTATTTTGGTACCAGGACTCATTTTCTTTTCCTGTCCGACCCTGCCAAGAATCAATAAATAGAAACAGTGCATCTTTACATTTTCGCTAACTTATTATTATCTGTAGCTACTCTGCCTCAGGTTAAAGTCTCATGAAGCAATGTAGAAGTTTAATCTAAAGAACTGCAATAGAAATAAACAATGCCACTTGGAGGCAAGGATGATTTCTCTCAAAGTTGTTTATTGATGATGCATTTAAGAAAATGTTGCTCTTTGAATTACGCAGTCAAGTCAAGTCAAAGTAAATTTATTCAGTATCCAATAGACCACCATAAAAGTGCACAGAATGAACAATTCAATTAATAATTATGATGACCTATTAACAAGACAATGTGAGAGGCCATTCAATTATTAAAAAAGAGATAAAGGTAGGATTAACAGGATACAATCCTTACAATTCAATCTTAAACTAATCACAACTTTTAGTTCATGGGACTCTTAAAATGTATGATGATGAGTCTAGCTAGTCCAGTTGAGCGACAACTGCTAATACCGTTTCCTAATAGAAATTGCAACTTTAATAAAGTTAGGGACCCCAGTTCACATATCAAGTGTAGCCAGAGAATGCAGGTAGTTATAATCATCAAGATAAAAACATGACCTGATTTCTTTTAATTTCAGGACTACACATTTTCTTCTAGGCTCTTTGTAAAGAGTGCAAAATAGCATAAAGTGCTCTGTGCTTTGAGCTGCCAAATTATCACAAGGGCAGGCCACGGAGTTGTCTGCCCACCCAGTTTGTAGTTTGTTTTGGAAAAGCCACTAGGAAATGCAGGGTAAGGAAACAGAATCTTGTTAAGTAAAAACATGTCTGGGTTTTTGTAGTGAATGTTGAATAAAATTGCTGCTGAGCTGGGAATAAACAAAGAGGGCCTCTTACCTCAGGTTGAGAGCGGCGAGTGTTTACCTCTGTGGAATGCACCTCTTTTATGATCTTTTTCGCATTCTCATGGATACTGGCTGGGCAATCAAAATAATGTCCCAGGCCTAACTTAGAAAAGCTATCCCTGACAAATCAGAGCCAGGGAAAGTAAGTGCACCGTCAAGGTTAAGACAATCTTTTATGATCTCTCTGGAGAACGCCAGCTTTTCCGATAACCACATTTTAGCCCATAGGAGTAAGGGGGCAATGTGTAAACAGTCTTTTACAAAGTCAAGCCCCACTCATAATGACAAAAGCTTGTGGGGGCACTATTTGGAATCATCAGTAGTCTTTTTATAAATGTATTTTCTATAATTTGCAACTGACGGTTTGCTATGATACCCCCATACGCCTGCTCCATATGTTACCCCAGGTACACATTTGGTTTTATAAAGTGTAACTAGCTCGGTCACCAGCTAATGTCCCAATTTGCAGGCAAAATGAAAAAGTCCTTCATTCACCCCACCTACATTGTGCAACCTTGTAGTAATTAGTGGATCACAATTGCTAAAAAGGTTCCCTAGATAATTAAAATTATTCATTTTATCAATCCTCTTCGCACCCTCAACATTATTTAAAATTTTAGTCTTTTTAGGCCCACAGATCATAACATAAGTTGTAGTAAAATTAACCTTTAGATCAAGTGACAGCATAAAATTAGAAAAAGCATTAAGATATTTTTGGAGGCCATTTGCTGTTAGGGCCATTAAAACATTATCATCCACGTAAGAATGAAGCGGAGCCCGAGTGCCCCCGATGTGTGGACAGGTAAGATCTTTATCTAACAAGAAAGCATCAAAGCCATTGGTGTATATTATAAAGAGAAATGGAGCTAAAAATGCATCCCTGCCGGACGCCCTCTGTCAATGCAATAGGCATAGTTTTTTTGCATTTAGCGCCATATCTGATACTTACGGATGTAGAGGCGTGGAGCCTGCGGAGGAGAGTAACTAAAGATTCCTCAACTCCCATTTTCCCCATCAGTGCCCACAGCTTGTCCCGATTTACAGTATCAAAAGCACTGGAAAAGTCTATGAAGGCCGCATTTTTAACTGAGAAAACATTTACCGTTGAAATATTCTTGTGAAATGGCCATTACATTTGCAGAAAATGCATGCAGCTTTGCTGTTAAACATATGTAGTGCAAAAGCAATAACCGGTGGACATTTGGTTTCTGTGCATAGTTATCAGATGAGTGAAGTGTCTTGGATTGTTTTGACCTTATTAAAATCTGTGGCTCTCCCACAATTCAAAATCAGAAAAAAACACTAATGGCCAGATGTTGGTATCCAAATACCGGTCGGTAACGGCCAAAAATACCGATTTTTGGCCGTTACCGACCGGTATTTGAATACTGAGATGTAGGGGATGGCAAAATACAGATTCGGTAATTTTACCGAATCGGTAAAATTACCGAATCTGTATTTTGACATGTAGGTAGCACTTTAAACAGTGCTACAGGGCTTTAAGGACTCGTTATTTACCACCAACTATTAGTTGGTGGTAAATAACGAATTTCTATGTAAATGTAAATATGTGCATTTACACCTGTGCCATGTGGCACACATACATGCCCTAAGGGCATGTATGTGTGCCACATGGCACACAATCACTAATCAGGGCTGCAATAGGGTGTCAAAATGACACCCTGCCGCCCTTGAATTTTTCAGTATTTACCGAATCGGTATTTACCGATTCGGTAATTGACATTCATTCACATGGGCCTCAAGGCCCATAGGAATGAATGGCAATTACCGAATCAGTAAATACTGATTCGGTAATTACCGAATCTTACCGATTCGGTAAAAAATACAGAACATTTACCTACATCAGATTTACCAATTCTAAAATACTGAATCTGTAAAATTCGGTATTTTAGAATCGGTAAAAATTATTTACGTACATCTAGCCCTATGTGCCTTATTTGCTCTTTACTTGCTGCTGATATTTAGAAATATCTGTAGAGTTAATTTAAAAGTATTACACTTTATCGTGTGTTAGAAAGCATCCTTCTTTCAGACTCTCTGTACCCCTGGAGGATTGTCACTTGTTTGCAAAATTAAATCACTTTGCGTTAAGAGAAGGGAATGGTAAACACTAGTCTCCTTGTTTAATAAAACGAATATTAAGCAATTTGCCAGCGATATTTGGCAAGTCTTTGAATGCAAAGCAAATGCTGCAAGGTAAAAACAAAATGGATAGGCCTCTTTATTGATCATTTTCCTTTTGAGCTCCTGGAAGATTATTCTGGGGTGCTGTAGCCCCCTCCTGCACACCTAGATCCAGAGCCTGGTGGGATGTTGTATGTATTCCATGTTTTAGCTAGAAATCTCACAATTAATCTCATATATTGTAAAGAAAGTGGTGGAAGATAGGAGAAAAGGTTGAAGGCCATATCATCTCTACAGAGCTACAGAGGACAATTCAATATTACAGGCTCCTATATTACTTATGCACGGGTACGAACATTTATAATATCATTTCTACAGCTCAAATGCAGTTTTGGGGTGATTATGAAAGTCTAGAATGTTGTTACTTTGTGGGATAGTACACTTAAACCTCAATTAAGGGAAGAAGTCTGGCGCAGCAGCCAGCGCGGCTGACTCCGGAATCCGGGAGTTCACGGTTCGATCGCCGACGGCTGATCGGCCCAGCACCATGTGACTCTGGGCAATAACTCACTTAATCTTCCCACCTGCCCCCAGTACCTTGACGCCCTCTGGTACTTGTTCACACTTTACAACTACTGGACATTTACATTTACTTGTGAGTGTAGCAAAACATTTGCTTTCCAAGACTTAAAATACAATTACATCAAACTTCAATAACCTGGTATTCCCTTTGCAACCTAATTAGGGAGAGAACTTTCTCTGAAGCAGATCAGAGGCACTTTTGGATTCTGGTTTTAGATCTGGCTTGACAGCACTGCTGTCAGAAGATATTAGGTGATCATGTCAGGGTGTCGGTTCTTAGGAGCAATCCCTCCCAAGTCCAGCATTCAGCAGCAGTAACTCTGAGTTGTAAGTCCCCAGAGGATCAGCTTGACTAAATGAGGGGAAGGGTTTCTTTTCTTCAAACAAAATAAGAAACAGGTTGTGAGTTATCTGTGTGCTAACTTGGACCTCTCTGTTTTTGTCTAAATGTGTCTTACCATGAAGAATCCAATCTTCTTGTGGTCGCAAAGGGAAGTCCTTACCATCCTTCCTCAAACACGGAGTCTCCAGACTGCCACACACCAAATGCTTCTCCCAGGTCCAAACTCTCAAACTTCTCCCTGCTGGATTCAGAATAGTCTGCACCGATGGCTAGGTCTGACTCCTTTAAATAGATACATGCTTCCAAAACAGCTGCCAAGACTTGGGTAATTTCGCAAGAGCTTATAAATATGTGCAAGATCTGAGATTCACTATTGCCTCCATATTTTCAACAACCTTGCAGGATAGTCCGTGGTTTAACCCATGGTCCCATTTGTAAGCAATCTTATGTGCACACTGAAAAAGCTTAGCTGTTTGCGAATCCCCTCGTAGGCTAGGTGCAAGTTCAACTATCTTGTCCTTAATGTTCTCCCGGAAGCAGTCCAAACCCAGTGAAGGGTGCAAGGATTCCCTATAGACCAGCCTTAGAAAGGGTTTCAAGAAGCACTACTATGAGAGGGGCTTTGGCTATGCCCACAAATTGATAGCCAGGAGTTCATGTTATGATTCAGAATACATTGTGTGCGCCCTCAAAAAAAGGGTTTTGCCTTGCACGCTGATGTGATCAATTTGTTTATCTAGCTAGCTGCCTCAGCTTAAACCTTTAGGGACAATTGGCACACACATGATATTGTATTGATATTAAAGTGTCTTAGATATCTAGATCATTCACAATGTTTGTTTTTATAGGGAAGAAGCACAGATGGGATAGGAGCAGCCATTAACTTTAGATTTCAGAGAGCAGTTTTGAGTTTGAGAGGCCAAGGATACACTAAATAAATGGAGTTTTAGGTCTGGTTTGACAGTGCAAATGATGCCTGACCTTAAGTGGTCAACACAAAGGACTTCCAGGGTCATACTGAGAGTTGAGCTTAGGCTCCACACAAACATTGGTTCCTCTCAGTAAAGGATGTGATTGGGACAAGTTTCTGAGCTTTCTCTAAAATACCTTGTATTGTGGAAAAGTGTATACTCAATACAGCAAGACTGAGTTGGTTATACTGCCAAGGCAATAATCATGGCTGTAGGCATGATCAGTATATTATGAAGTGTTATGTTAAAGGTACTAGGACTGTTATATTTCTTGTGAAAAATAGATGTTAAAGTGCATAGGCATTTAAATGTGTATTGTTACTACTTTATATTAAAGCCTATAGCTAGATATCTTATTACATGGAAGCTTAGAGATTACTGGAGTAGGCAGAGGTTGTGGTTTTGGCAATCCAGTGTAAGAAACAGTGGCTATAGAAAGTTTGCTCTTTAAGATTCCTTGTTTGCTCATCCTAGGAGAAATACTATTTTACTTCGCCTACTGATTATTTTTTTTTACCTTTCTAAATTTTTTTTCACTCTGTTTGATGATTGCCTTGTGGAAATGTTTACATTGAAAACTGTAGGAATGAGTTGATTCTGATGACAAGCTATATGCCTGTTTGGTGCACCGGAAAGTTTACGCCCGATAACATGGGCCTGGTCTGTATATTACATTATAACTGAGGCAGTTAGTCTGGCTTATTAATTAGGAAAAAAGCGCTAGTAAGTCTATAACAGTTGGTTGTCGTTATACTGTGTTACAGGCTATTGATAGGTATGTTTTTTGTTCCAAGTATCTAACAGAATACCATAGAAGGCAGGTATTTTGGCATTATCCACCCACTATGACAAACCCAGGGTTATTTCACTGTGATTATTCTTGTTAGGCCCTGTTGGGAAGGAGTTGTATATTTTTTTTGCAAGTTGTATTCTTCTACATATTTGTAATTTTATAACTGAATGCATGATGGTTGCCAATTTATGTACTCTTGAATAGGTTTTTGTTGGGTATAGTGCAAAGCCAATGTTAAAGGGTAAATGCTTAATAGGTTAAACTGGAAAAGCTGTACCAAATTTCATAGGTCTAAACTATTTATTATATAACATTATGATAAAGCCTGTAGGCCTGGTCTACTTCTTATGAAAAGAGTGCATTAAAGACAATAGGCTATTAATGATGGACTTGCTAAAGCCTGGAGACAGGTATTTTGTTACCTAGAATTTCACAGATTACAGTGTTAAGTGTTTTGGCATTGGTGATCTCCCTGAACAAACTGTTGGTATAGATGATATAGATTACAATGTTCCTTGGTAGACTTTCTTAGGATGGATATTATTTTGCTGCACCACCTGTCCTTTTGTATTAAATTGAACTCTTATGACTGCATGTTGGATGACTGCCTTGTGGAATGTTTATGCTCAGTACAATGGACTTGAGTTGATTAGAGTGTCAATCCAATTATAAAGGCTATATGCCTGATTATGATTATTTGATTATGAAAATAGACAATAGAGGAAGAAGGCTCACATACTGAATGTGTAAAGAATATGTAAAATGTAATATTCATTAAAGGTGTATTGTTATGCCTCTTAGTTAAAGCCTACAGGTTTTTTATATGAAATCCTAGAGATTACCTTAGTAGGCAAAGGTTTTGATGTTGATTATGCCCTCTGAAAAACCATGCGTTTGGAAGACTTGCACTGTGAGAATCCTTTAATGGCCTAATTTGCTTTGTCAACTGTCATTTTGTATACATTTGCAATGCTATGACTGTATGACTGATGGTTGCCTAGTGGGAAAGCTTACCCTCAGTCTAGTAGGCCTGAGTTTGTTAGGGTGCCAGGTCAATGAAAACAGCTATAGGCTTGATTCCGGTCATTGACCTGACTTATTTATTGTGAAAAGCATACAGTAAATTCAATAGGCGTCTAACAATGAATTGTTATATATAGATACATAAGTACATAAAGGGTATAAATGTATAACAAAGGTAATATAGCAACATTTAAGTTGTATTTAATAAACTCAAACTGTACTTCAAGCTAATTTCTTTTTGTATTTATTTTAATCAATTTTTGAATAGTGGAGGAACTATAGATAAAATAGTTATGATAATATTGGCATATTGTGATTGATATGATTCTCTTGCTTTGTGAATGATGGCATTCTCTGATCCCGTGTCCACATCCACCTGAAAATGAGTGACCTTCAGTGTCAGGCCAGTGTTTGCCAGTCCTTTCATTTTGAATTTTCTCCTTTTATAGATCTCCTTAAATTTATTTGCTACTCTTTCTTTAATTTTAATGTTTCTGAAGCGAATACTACAGCTCTCCATGCGGTGCTAACTGGTCACACATTTTATCTGCTGTGCTCCACATGGTGCATGGACACCTTCTCCAAACCAGTAGACCATTATAGATTGCTGCTGCCCATAGTGAATCATTGTTTACCATTTCAAAATGGCCAAAATGTTGGTTCTTAGCCATGCTTGAATTTTAAAATAATGGTGAACCATTTTCACAACTATTTCAAGAGTGGCTCCTGTTGTTGTGTTTATTTGTTTTTGCAAACATGCCTGCCTTGTTTAGACTGAAGCATGTTTTCTATTTTTTTTACTTGTATTCTTTTGATTTATCTCACAAAAGATGAGTTTTTGGATGTTTTATTGCTTTTGTATAAGAGGGTGACTGTAAGAAGGAATCAGCGGAATGATGAATGGATGCATGGGTGCTAACATGAGTAACAGAGTGCATGTATGATGACTTGTTGTCTCATTGAGTGCTGCCAAAACCCATCAATGTCACATAAGGTGATTTCAATGATAAGCCAGACCTATTGGCATTGCTAATGCTTGTTCTCAGCTTCCGATTAGGGTTCAGCATGCAAGAGCACTGGGGGGCTTATTTACAAGCCCCTTCAACTGCTGGTGCGTCATCAGCTGGGTAGTCAAGGAGATTAGGGATCCCTAGATAATTCAAAGTAGGAGAAATTGTTGGGTAAAATGGAACAAATGGCAGTGGGACATCAAAGAGCTTCTGGAGCACCGGACACAAGTGAGAACCATAAAATCCCCTGAAATTCAATGCAGAATCCATGCACCACCATATCACCGCACACTTTGTGTTTTGCTTGTCTAGTCCATACCAGTCTGAAGGGTATGGCCCCCTAATTTGCTTTTTATACCTTTCCATAAATGTAGTTTTCTATTCCTTGCTCTCTTTGTTCCTTTAAAGAATATTCTCCTTTAGAGACTTTCAATCCCTAAACATTTCCATACCTTTCATGCATCTTCTTTGTGCAGAGCTGCTCGAGTGCCCCTCATATATATTCTTCATGTTTTTATCTAAAGAATGCACTAACAATACTTCATCTTAGGCTGTGTCCAGGTCTTCCTGGAACTTGTGTATTTTCTCAGGCACTGGTCTGTTAACCTATGGCCTTTATTAGTTGGCACAACCCTTTGGATGCTCCAAAATAGCCCTATGAATTCTACTTACACTGTACGAATCACTCACACTATGGACATGTGACTCATGGAACAAAACAGAAAACACTTTCGACTACAAGGTGGGCATGTTCTGTCACTCAGTTCCCAGATCCTATCTTCTTTTCGCAGACCCCTTTCTCCACTCCAGCAAAACATCATTGTGCTTAAGTGATGTAAGTTTCACAAATTATCTTACTAGAGCAAAGTTGTTTCCTTTTTCATTTTTTCTACTTTAATATTCCAGGGGATTAATCTTTAGTAGAAAATACTCCATCCATCAGGGTGGCAGTGGTCATTACCATCACCATACTGTTGAACTACCATTCATCAAGTTCAGAAAAGACCACCGACCAAGCAGACATCTGGTCTAGCCAAACAGTCAACAGGCAGGTGCGCAGCATTCACCATCATGTGCTACAGGCTTCAGTCTGCAGAAAAAAACACTGTCAACTACAATGTCTGGCAGGAGATCAATAAACCTTGCTGAGATGCTGGAAAATATCTTAAACATTCTGAGGAAAATATCTTAAAGATTCAATTGATCTACTTAGACTAGCTCAACTATGGTCTGCAGTGGCTACTCCTGAGCAGTTTCGAAGGACAGCTAGGAAAATGTCAAAGGGAATTTCATCCATGGAGGACAAGACATCTTTAGAGAACCGTGCCCATGCAGGGATAGTATTAAATAGCTATACACACCTAAAACCACAGCTATACCTCGGCAAAGCTTTCAGCAGCAGTGTCAAAGAAACCTTTCGTTTAATCGCCTCAGAGTGCTACCCAGTAAAGCGCACGCAGCACCTTGGCTTAGGGCAGTAGGAGAAGCTCCCTGAAGGCTGTGGGGCCATTCAAAAGAAAACGCAATCCACAACTTCTGCCTTTGCAGGTTCACCTTAAATCAGCACTACCACTGGCTTAGGGCCTTTTGGAATCAGGTTGGGTGCACTCCGGCAGGCAAGCCATAATGACATGTTGAAACTCTGGGGACCTGCAAGCAATCTCCCCAACACAATAAAAATACCTGAAGGGAGTCGACCGGGCCTTAAAGAAGGTACACCATCATCCTGTACAGCTCACCCAGCTGTGACCTATGGTATCCCCTGGGGAAAAGGGCGAAGTAGCTCCTCTTTCAATCGCAGCACTGGGCCAGCATCCCTGGCTAACCCATTATGTTTTAGTTACCGTTTGCACAAAGTACTTTTCCACCCAGGACACATGAACCATCCTTGTCTCAGGCAGAATTAACCACCAAACCATCTACTCAGGTTAAGCTGCCACTTGCACAAAGAAGGACTTCAACGTTTAGCCATGACATTGAAATTTGTTTATTGAGATCCCTCATTCCCTTATTCGTCAATGACGTTTTATCATTTTAATGTATTTCATTCATTCGCTGCACGTAATTTATAATGTAATGATATTAATGAATCTGACAATAAACTTTACTTTGGGTTACTTTGACATCTCTGTATCTTAAAATGAACTGCAGTAAGAGTGGTTCCCTTCAATGTACAACACGTCTGGTGGTTGACCACCATTGGTTTTGACACAGCTCACCAGACTTCTAATCTTTTTAAATATTCATAAACAGGTTGTTGGAAGTAGATTTATGTCAAGGGATACAATGAGGGCTCCATTGATGGAATGTGTGCAGTCCCCCTGTTTCTAAATAAGGTGGGTGGACAAAGAGTTTGACAAGCAGAGTACTCAAGTCTACAAGCCACTGTGGATGTATCTATTTGGCACATACAAAGGAGTTGTTTGCAAGTAGTCACACAAACCCTGGCACATTAATAGTTCTTATGATGCATAATTATTTCTGTGAATCCTTGCAAATGACTGCAAAACCGAGATGAAGGTCTTCAAAGGTCAGCAACACCCCATCTGTACATCAGTTTCACCAAGTGCAAGAGTTGCAATCTTGTAACTTTGAATAACAATGGCCATCAATACCAAAAACGTTGTACATTGCAAAGGGGACAAATATGAATCAGGTAATAGTCCACCTCTATTACCTGCTTTCCACCATGCCTTGCAGGTGACACTTGTGGAACTGTCCCCAAGGTCAGTTGTTAGACTTTCAGTGCATTGTGGACACCAGATCGGAGGTAAACAATCTATACAATGTGTGCTTGCAGGTCCTAATAACATCTGTGTCTTACAAAGTATGTTGATATATATAGTACCTTTTTAGAGTCTGGCTCGACAGCACAGAAAATTATGTGAGCATCACTAGAGAAGGGCTTTGACTCAAGCTCATATGTTGAGGGACAGGTGTGCATGTTTTGATTGGGCAAAAGTTGTGTGAATCCACAAAAAAAGTGCTTACCCTTCATACATGTGTGATCCTTTTTTCCTGCTCCCTAAGCTTTAACTTTCAGGGCCACAGACGTGACACTGGAATGCTCTGAAAGTGTCTTAGGTAACTAGATCATTTACGTTGTTTTTCTCTGGCAGTGGAACAGATGGAAAAAGGGCAGTCACCCTACATGGATTTTTACATCCAGCTTGATAGTGCATGTGTCATCTGACCTTTTAATCTAGACCAATATTATTCTACAGTACTTTCGTTTCACACAAATACATATATTTTCCGTGCTATTAACATGTAATGCTTCACATTGCCATACAACACTCCTTTAAAGCCATACCTATTGGCATTGAAAATACTTGTTTATTTTCTTCCCTCGCATAACCTGTCACTTTGCGCAGTGGGAGGGTAAATCCATCCGTCCAAAGGGCCTCATTTATGAAAAGTGACGCATCGCTGCGTGAAAACAGAGATGCGTCACTTTTCACTGCGCACTCCTTGCGACACCAATGATGCGTCATATTTAATGTATGACGCATCATGTCGCAAGGAGTTACAGATACGTCAGTATTTCTGACGTATCTGTAAGCGCAAAAGTGACGCATTGCTGGAGTGTGTCACAAAAGTGACGCAACTCCAGCAATGCTCCCTTTCACATGGGGCAAGCCCCATGTGAAAGGGCATGCGTCAGTCTTACGCCTGCTGTGAGGCAGGCGCAAGATTTTGATGCAACGGCGTCCTAAAAGTGATGCAGTGAAATCTCATAGATTTCACTGCGTCACTTCTACGACCCTTCCTTGCGTCAATACGCCCCCCTTGCATACATTATACCTGGTGCAGGTATAATGTGGCGCAGGGGTTTACAAAGTGACGCATCTACCTAGATGCGTGACTTTGTAAATATGGTGCAACAAGGTATATTATTTACGCTGCTGGTGCGTCACAAAAAGTGACGCACCGGCGGCGTAAAAGTGACGCAGAGCCTCATAAATGAGGCCCAAAGTTTTTAGAAGTTGTCTCTATCTCATATTTTAAAAGTTGTCTGTAGCCTTTGCTACTTTTCATCGAATTCATGTTATGGTTGTAGTTCCATATATCGATGCATGCTGTTAATCAAGGAATAATCTGCAAACTTTTCCGCCCAAATATGCTTCACTTTTAAGACTTATCATGTGAGTTTCAGGACACAGAGGATCAAACTGCATCGATTCATAATCAGGGTAAAGCATGGACTTCAACAGCTCATGCTGTTTCAAGCCTTTGAGTTTGCAAAGAAGATGAGATCGAATGCTTTTAGAAGGTGAACCCACGGAAATTGAGGAAGTTTTTCAGGGCAGTTGATCCAGATCAGGCCGACATGAAGCAAATTATTTGAAGATTCGTCCAAGCAGGACGACACCATCCAAAAGGGGTTTAGGTAGAGGGTAAGACGTATGCTTGCACTTTCAATATTGTATTAGAACCAGGTTTATTCACCTTTTCAAAATGCTGTTATAAATATAGATTTAATTTTGAAATAAAATAAATTGAAAATGTTGAGATTACACTCAAAGATTATTCTGCTTTCTGACAACGAGGATGGCGACCTGCCTTGAATCTCCATGTTTATTTCGCTAGTATTTAGGACGTTTTCTCTCCCCCTCCCTCTTTTACGCTGAAAAAGTTATTGCTCGTCCAAAGTTGTCTATACTCCTCGTTATATTTTCTCCTGATATCCAAACTTTTTGGGGCAGATTTACAAGCCCCTTGCGTCACTTTTGCGTCACTTTTCCCATGTTAAAAATGACGCAAAAGTGGCGTAAGGGGCTTGTAAATCTGCCCCTTTGTTTTTTAGCATAGCTCCAATCACAGATCTAAGGCCCTGAGGGTGGTATGCGTGGGCGTCATTGATGGTACTTGGAAAGAGACTGTGGCTGCAGTGACGGCTTCAGGAATGTCAGGGTTCTGACAACACGCATGCCGCTGCCATTCCATTCGCTGATTTTTAAATAGACCCGACGCTCACGCCTCTTTCGTCGCGGAGCCGGTGCCAGCTGGAAGCTCATCTCTGCTTTAGGAGCAATCCTCTAACGTGGGCTCTCTAGTGAGAGAGCGAGAGAGAGAGAGAGAGAGAGAGAGAGAGAAAGAGAGAGAGAGAGAGAGAAAACGAGGGGGAGATAGGAAGAGATTACAATGTTCTCGTCGCATACGCCACCCTGCTATGTTGTGTCCTTTGCCCCACTAATTTTCCCAGGTCGAATATGTTTCACTCGCCAGTATTAGTATTATAGACCACATGAGGCGGTTCTACGTTGATAACAGGCATAATTTTGACTCTGCGAGCTTGGTTGGAACCCAAAGTGATCATACTTTCAATATTCTAATGAGCTACTCCCACAAACATAGGTGACTCCACAGTGGGCAGCAGTACTAATGTTTTCAAGTATGACAAAGGAAGAGCTCCGCCATCACCCCTTTGTTCAATTCAGTCTGGTTAGTGTAGTACTGAGTGCTTTTTCCTGCTCCATATGAACATGAGTAAGTAAACAAAAAAGCTCCACATGCAAGGGATCTCTGACTCAAGGGCATGCATAAAGACTGTGTTTTCACCGCTTCCTGGGGAGGGTTGTCCATCATCGTTGTGCTGTGAACTGGATACTATAACTCCACCACAGAAAGACCTCTTCATCCCCAAATGATCGGCACTTGTCCAATACATTCTGTTTTGTGCTTTAGGGTCTGAACACACACAAATTTCGAAGTCAACCAGCTCCAGCAGAGGCCAGCTCCTTGGTCCCAATTAATGAGGAAAAAGCCAAACAATTTGTCTTTGTGCCTGATTGACACTGGCCAAGAACATTAAAGGAAGCACCAACCCTGTTCTATAGTTCAAACATATACAAAAATATAGAACTCAGTACCTCAGTAAATCGATGACCTCAACTAAATCTCTCAGGGAACTTACAGCTAGATGCATAAAGAGAAATACCGTTCGCAAAGGGGCAGATTCTCAGAATCTGCCCCTCTGCAACCGGTATTTATGCATTTGGGATGCATCATCCCAAATGCATAAATCACAATTTGCGATTGCATTTAAGGAATCTCAAATTGAGATTCCTTAAATGCAATGCATGAATGAAAAATAGCTAGCGATTTCGTTGATAGGGTCGCTATTTACCGTGAAATCAAACTTCATGGTAAATAGCAAAAACTGTGAAAAATGCACTAAAGTGCATCTTTCAAAGTTGTATGTTACACACACACATGTCATTGGGACATGTGTGTGCGCAATACCAGTGTCCAGGTCAATTTAAGGGGTGCAACAGGGTGTCCTTTGGACACCCGTCACCCTTGAAATCGCATTCTCAAATTGCGATTAGCTAATTGCTAATCGCAAATTGAGAATTCCTCCCCATTCATTCCAATGGGCCTCTTGGCCCATAGGAATCAATGAGATGTCCTTCCTTGCGAATCACACTCTGCGAGTCGCAGATAAGGAATATTTAGGAATTGCTAATATTTTAGCAAATCCTACATGCATCTGATTTTGCGAGTCCCTGAATGCGAATCCTTAAACTTCGCAATTAAGGACTCGCAAAATCGAACGTTGAGGCATCTAGCAGATAATCTCTATAACACATACTCTTCGAGGCAACGACCTGGCTGCACGCCTGCTTGGGAAGCATGTAGTGTAGTTCCTATATTCCCAATAGGCGCATTGGAATAATATATCCTGCAGCTTAGACGTAGGACTGAAGTCGACTAGGTCTCTGACGAATAGATTAGACTTAATTGTGAGTGCCAGCTAGCTCAGAGGTCACTAGAAACTTTCTCGAATAAACAAGAAGGGATTCGTCTCTGACAACCATATAACATGACAACTTTGTTTCCCCAGAATGAAACGTATCTCTAGAGTCGCGGAAACAATAGATGGCTATTTCACTCAGTCAAATGTGCATGCTTCGTTTCACCAGAGTTGCTTAGAAATAGAGAGACAGGCGTTTTCAATAAAAGTATTTATTGAACAGTCTTATTTCTTAAGCATATGGAATGCACTGCTACAATTGAAATGCTAATTAAGAAGTACACTGCATATATTACGAATAGTATTATAAAATAGTACTGTAAAAGCATTATATGGTTTCTGAGCCATATATATAAAATAAATAGAATGCATCAAATACATACAATGATAAAATAGCGGCTAAAAGAACACAACTGGTGCTTCTAACATACGCCTACCCTGGTGTACCTCACCTAAGCCTAGTACAAGGGAGGAATAAGTGAGCAGTAGTTTAGATTTGAGTATTTCTCTGCCAAGAATCTGTTCAAGAATTCTCTAGGGATCTAATCAGCTCCGTACCTTGGTTTTTAGAATGATAGAGGTCTTGTATCTCTCTCTCGGGACTCGATCTCCCAGCAACCCGCAAGGGTAGCCTGGAAACACTGGAGCTGGATTTCTCTGCAGGAGAAAAGACAGCGTCTTTTCAGTGCGTCAGTTGGAGGGTCGGCTTCATTCAGCACTTGCAGCAGCAGGGCGCCGGGCAAGTAGTTAGTCGATCTGCTCCGGAACCACAGTGTGTTTGACTGGGCAAATGTAGGCATATTTATACCCCTGAAGGTGCCGAGTCTGACGTAAGATTGGACATAATATCGTCACTAGTGCCTTGGTTCCTTGAAAACTCCCAGATTTCTTGGATAAATTAGTATTCAAGCAGGGGGAGGTTCCTGACTGCTGAAGGCTGGTTTTACCACGAAATCAATGTAGATTCTCGGAGTTTAGTGGAAGTAGCCATGCCGTATTAGGGCTGCGCAGGCTATACCTAAATAAGGCAATGATTCTTTATGCCTATATCAGGACTGGATGGTTTACACCTATATATGGGCATGAATTGGGAAAAATTACACTAGGGTCCTAGATTCCCACATAACAAGCAGATAGAGAAGCAAAAAAGCTACTATTTCATGAAGAACACAGCCAAAAGTCCAAGATTTATTTTCTACCCCATCAACCATCGACGTTGCATGAGGAACAGGAAAAACGGTGATTGAGGAATAACTTAGGTTCAGCGAGAACTTTAACAAAGTGCATGCAAGTCAACAAGAGCAAAAATCCTGAATGCAGGGATTACTCATTCCCCATAGCGCCTCAAGAGAATGTGGCCTTCCCCCTTGCTGTTCCCCCTCACATTCCACAGCCCCTCACAGAGCTGCATTCTCTCCCACTAGATGGATGTTTAATGCGCAACCCTGGTAGGTGGGCTCTGACGGTGACTGGGGACACAAAGGACCTACCTGTTTTCACATTTTTTAGAATATTTGGAGCACGTTCGTTGGTCAAAGTCCTTTGTTGCAAGAGATGTGCTCACCATGTAAAAAAGAGCTTCTAGATAGTAGGGAACAAGAAGTAAAGACTTTTTTTCATCCTGGCATTTTCCTAGTAGACCTAACCATTGCAATGTGTCCCCTAGACACAATAAATCTTTTTGAAATATGAACTCAAGAATTGATTGCTCCGTGGGGCACTAAAAAATCCTAAAAATGGTGGGCCTATTTGAACACATTACTTTGTAAAAATTTCCCATAGCGCAGCACTATTCCCTAGCGCCAATAAAGGCTTTAGAGATTGAGAAATCTTTTGCAAGAATATCTTTCTTACCAATATTGCGAAAAACTCCGAGTCCAATGATTTCTAGTCACTTTCTCAGTTAATTGTTCTAAATGGACCTTTCCCACTGCTCAATGGCAGGATCTTAAGGCAGGCGATCTGCTATTACCCCAAAAAGCACCATACTGTTGTGGTAGACTTTACTAGAAGTGAGAAAGAGACAGACAGACACAAAAAGGAGATGTGACAAAAAGAGAGGGAGAAAGAGGAAAGGGATGATAGAGAGGAATGTGTGTGAGAGAGAAGAGACGAAAAGGGGAGAGTGGAGAAAGAGTCGAGAATATATGTGAGATGATTTCTTGACAAACTGATCTACTCAAGAGATGGTGACAGATGAATGGTACTTGTGATTCTGTGATAGCTAAAGCGCATAGCTCAAGTGCAGCCTCATGCATATCAAACTTTGTTTGAGTATAGGTTCTTCAGTTTTAATATCTCTGTGCATCTTGCAGGCCATGGATTCTATTCCCAATGGATTATTTTGGCCTTTCCACAGTCCAAACAGGAGTTTTGAAGACTTATTTTGGTAAGGGGAGGCGTGACTTTTGAGCAGCCAAGATGGTCGCAACCCTTTGAGCTCCGCCGCTTCACCGAGGAGGTCACACAGGTAGTTATGTGACGGAGATCCCCTTCGCCTGATTAAACACAGAAATCGGCAGCGGAATACCGCTGGAGTTAAAGTGGCGATTTCTGGCTGTCCTTGAGCGCTTCTGACGGCACAAACACCGCTTTTGCTGTCATCTCAGATGCAGCTCTCATAATGGCGGTGAAAGGTGTGCGAGTGGAAGTCTGGTGTCATTCGCCTGAATAAGGAGCTATTTTCAATTTTGGCCCTAAAGGCATTCACTTTAGTCAGCATTCGAGGTATGGCATTACTTTTCCTCAATATTCTAGAAGGCTTTCTGAGGAGATGCTGATTCCCCGTTTTTTGGGGTATAACAAGACTTGCTATGACTGAGTACCCCATTCACAGATACTTTCTGCTTCTGGAGTCAGTCTTATCAGGCACTTGTCCATTGTGAATTTTTAGTCATTGTGTGACTCCTGGCTGTTTATTTTTTTGCGCTGATAGCAGTGGGCTTATATAGGAGTCACTGAAATACATCATTTATTATCAATGGGGTCTGTCATGGAAGACCTGCTTTTTCCTGTTCATTCACCTTGTTAATCTGCTGTGGATGTCAGCCTCTCCCAAACATCACTATATTGCAGTTGGCACTTCTATCCTGGATTCTGGCTGCTTGTTCTTGTGGGCAGTCACGTTGTGCGTTGCATATGGCTTTGTTCTGATGCGTGTTTAAGGAGATATACGTTGCTGACCAACATCAGGGGTACTGCTTCTCTCTTAGGTGTAAGTTTTTGCTCTACTTGTGATATTGTCTAGGCTGGGGATACCCTGGTGGAGTGAAGTCATAAGTTGCTTACAATTCTATTCTATGGTCTGATTTGCTAGAATGGCAGAAAGTATGCGTATCTCCTCAAAGGACAATGACTCTAAAGGGAATTCAAAGAGGTCTAAGCAAGCCTCTCCCACTCTGGAATTAGTACCTAAGATTTCTGGCACTACTTTGGATACTATTCTCTCTTGGCTCAATTCTGTCCATGATATTGTGCAGTGCACTAAAACAAATACTGATTTACTCCAGGTTGAAGTAGCGGCAATCAGGAATGATATCAAGAACCTGTTGCTTCGTGTTTCTAATGCAGAGTCTTGTATAAGTTCAGTGGAGGATACCACACATAAGCAGTCTAAGCACATGCAGAACATGGAGAGTTCCCTGATTTCTTGCGGAGAGACCTCACGGAGCAGGAAGACAGTTATCGTAGAAGTAACCTCTGTATATTTGGTTTATCAGAGGATTCTGAGAAAGCTGCTCCATCAATTGTAGACTTTTTGCTCAATTAGATTCCTACTGTGCTGAATATCTCTTTCCAAAGGGAGTTTGAAATAGAGCGTGCCCATAGGGTTCCGACATTTAGACCAAAGTCTTTGTCATATCCCAGACCAGTGGTTTTTAAACCGTTGAGGCACCAAAATTCGGAACAAATTTTGGCTCAAATGAGGAAAATCAGGTCGATACAATGGGAGGGCCACAAAATTGCCATATCTCAAGACTTTGCCAGAGATACTGTCATCCGGCGTAAAGGTTTTCTAAACCTACAAAGACGACTCCTGGAGATGAACATTCTGTTCTCTTTTGCTGGCCCTTCACGCTTCAAAATAACTTTCAGAGGTTACACTCAGATATTCTACGAACTTTCTGATCGGTCCACCTTATGGATAACCAGTCTGAGTCGCGGCTAGACTCTGACTCTCCTCCGGGCACATCTAATTAATTTTCGCATTTGAGGTCTGGGTTAATGCTTTTATGTGCCTTTCCTGACATTTGTAATGTTATTATTCCTTTGACATTCTAGAGGTGGAGTTGATTATTTACTCTAAGCAATTTGGGTGTTGCTGTTCTCATATTTGTGAATTTATTAACTTTTTCCTTTCAGGTTTCATCGTTTATTTCCACGACAATGGTATTTCTGTGGTATCCCTTGTTATTTTTCACTTCATAAACTTCACCTTTTCTTTCTCTTGACAATTTTCTTTATTTGTTCTAATCCCTCCTACTCTTCCTTTTATATTTCTCTATAGGCATGCTTATAAATCTTTAGTGATGAATAACATGTCGTTTATATTTTTCTCTCGTCTCACATATTAATTTGTTATCTAGACAGTGGTTCCTGGGTACTTATCAGTTCGGTAATGGTTCTCTGTTAGTATGTTTTGTTTCTCTTTTTAGGTGGCTAGATCAATGCTTATAAATGCCTTTACAGCAAGTTTAATGTTTTCTTGAGATTCTGAGTGTAAGGATGATGTTTTTTTCAGGTTATTCGGGTGTGGCTGTTTTCTTCCTGTGCCTTTATTTCATCTGCCTTTACTAGCTTTTCCTTCACTGGCTTCATAGATTACCTCCAAAATAATAGTATCTTAGAGTTATTTGTTTGCATATAAATTGTTACTCTGTTACGTCGCTTCTTTCTCTTATAACTTCCTTTTTTCTGTATGGTCCTTTGCTCTGTTCTTTATTGACTTTTTTAATTTCTTATTTCGCTTTTCTCTTAGGTGTGTGTTTTACTTCATGAACTTCTTATTATGTAAAAAATATTTCCCAAGTTTGTCATTTATAGTTATGAATTATGAATTATTTGTTATATATGTTGAATATTCTGTAACTAGGTAATGCTTCTTTTAGTAGGCATATTATCTTTTGTATTTATTGTTATTTCTCACAGTTTACTGGTATCCCATACATTCTCTTTCCATGGTTTTTAGGTAAGGGATGCTACATATGAATTTCTCCCTCTTTTATGATTTGAGTACTTTTTCTCACTTTTCAACTGCTCATATTTATTCAGTATTTTAATTCATCAACTAGTTATTTATTACCCTATGTATATGCATTCCTTTTGCCTTATGCGACTCTGTATTTATTCACCACTGTTACTTATTACACTTTTTATTCTGCAGGTATTATACATTTTTGTGTTTTTGTTTCCTTAACAAAATGAATTGTACAGATTTGCCTCTTTAATATATAATATTTCGGTTTTTAGGTACCGTGATACCTTATCCTTTTTGGTCATTAAAGGAATTTAAAATATATGTATTTGTTAGTTTCCTATACTCCGTGGCTTAATACATTATCTTGCTTACTTTTTTGAGCAGGCTGAGTTATGTGTGCTTTCCTCTTAGGTTGCTCCTTCACGTTTTTCCCCTCCATGCACTGTGTCTATTATAGACTTCCCTTTGTGCTTTTTTTTCTCTTTTATGTGCAGTTTGTTTTCTCTTCTGTTTTTGCTCTTCATTATTCTCTTTTTTTCCAGTCTTAGCTTGTTCTTTCTTTATTCCTTTTCTCTTCGGGACTCCTGCTTCGGGCCATTCTGTATGTTTTTATTGTCTTCCCCTTATTACTACATTTCAGCTACAGCTATTATGTTTCCATTTTTCCATACACAAAGTGTGCCTATTTATTTTGACTCTTCTCTACTATGCCTGGTCTAAATGTGCTTTCACTTAATGTGAATGGTCTAAATCACCCTGTTAAGAAGGCCAGGATTTTGGATTATTGTAAATGCCTTTCTAGTGATATTGTTTTGCTACAGGAAACCAAGGTAGCTTATAAAGAAGCCTTACTGTTACGGAAGGAGTGGGTCCTTGATTTTTCTTGTTCTGAAGCCTCTGGTAAAAGGAATGGGGTTGTGACGGTAATTTCCAAAAATTCTGGCCTGTCTATTGTTACTGCAGAAAATGACTCGGACGGAAGATGGTTGCTTCATCGTTCATCCAATGGATTGTTGGACATTTACATCATGAATATTTATGCACCTAATGGAGATGATCCACCTTTTTGGTGTACTATAAATAAAAAGCTCTCTGATATTCCTCAAAATGATAAGATGATTGTTGGAGGTGATTTTAATCTCCCTATGGATCCTATTTTAGACATTCTGCGTTTATATTCCACCCCCTAGGGCACATAAAGAGTTGCTTTATATGTGCTCTTCTCATCGGATCAGTTATGTCTGGAGAATGTATAATCCCATCAGTAGTGATTTCACCTTTTTCTCTTCTCCACACTATAGTTTTTCTCGCATTGATTATCTTCTGGTTCAAGCAACACTAATAAAGCATACTACTAATGTTATGATTCATCCAATAATTATCTCTGATCACGCAGCGGTCTCGTTCACTCTCCTCAATCTTACAGATAATATTGGACCACGTACTTGGCCCTTGAATACGGAAATCTTAAATGATCATGATAGGTCGAACAACTTAACACGGATAATCACAATGGGGAAAAGAAATGCCGATATTAGAGATACTCAGGTAGATTCATCAAAGACCCGTTTTGCGAGTCTTTAATAGCGATTCATAAGGACTCGCTATTAAGGACTTGCAAAACGGGATTCATGTAGGAATCGCTAAATAAATTGCGATTCCTACACATTCCTTATTAGCGATTAGCAAATTGCTAATCGCAAATAAGGAATAACTTCCCATTCATTCCTATGGGCCTACAGGGTGCCAGGGGTGTCCAAAGGACACCCTGTAGCACCCCATAAATGCAAATTTACACAGGTGTTGCGCACACACATGTCCAAAGGACATGTGTGTGTGTAACATGCAACTGAAAAAAATGCACTAAAGTGCTTTTTTCTATTTTTTTCGCTATTTACCACGAAGTCTGACTTCGTGGTAAATAGCGACCAAATATTGCGAATTCGCAATTTAAATTTGGTTAATGAATTGCATTTAAGGAATCTCAAATAGAGATTCCTTAAATGTAATTCCTCGCAAATATGCGATTTCGCTATTACCGATTTTTGCATTTGGGATGATGAATCCCAAATGCAAAAATTGCGCTCGCAAAGGGCCAGATTCTGATAATCTGGCCCTTTGCGAGCGCAATTTCCTTTCATGAATCTGCCTGTATCTCTCTTCTTTGGCGGATAGTATTAAACGCAAAGAGTGTTTGTACAGAAGCTCCAAGGATAAGTCGTTGTTGCAAGATATCAAGAATTTAAAATACTCTCATAATTCCATAGTAACTAAAAGGGCTCATATTGGCGGCCTGGCATAAAGTCCAACAGTTGCTTGAGTTGAATCGAGCAGGTAAGTTGTTGGCGGCTACGTTAAAATATCATGATACGAATATCAGGACAGCTCAGATTTCCTGTATCAATGATAGTTCTGGATCTAGGAAGTTTCAGACCCAAGACATTCTTGAAGTTTTTTGCGATTTTTATAACAAACTATATACTCCCAAAGATCAATGTTCTCTTGCACAATGTCAACAATTTTTGGCCTCTATTCCTACACATACTATTTCCGACGCAGACATGTTAGCCTTGGGGAAACCGATTGATTCCGAAGAGATAATTCAAGCCATTAGGGCTACTCGGTCAGGGAAGGCTCCTGGACCTGAGGGGTTCCCCATTGTCTTTTATAAGACATTTCTATTGTCCATGCTAAATTATCTCAAAGATGTTTTTGAAAATGTTGTCACGTCAGGGAAGGTTTCTGGCTCAGCTGCTGAGGCTACTATTGTGGTAATCCCTAAGGAGGGTACGGATCATTCTGATCCTAAAAACTACTGCCCAACCTCCCTTTTAAATATGGAAGCAAAGATTTTAGCCAAGATTCTGGCTAAACGCTTGGAGAGCCATATTCCTACTCCTATTCATCCCTCTTAGACCAGTTTTGTTAAAGGACGGTTGGCTAGAGATAATATTCAGACTTTTTGTCATATTTTGGGGAAAGGGAAGCTCTCTAGTTTCCCTTCGGCAGCCATCGCTCTCGACGCCTAGAAGGCTTTTGATAAGGTCTCTTGGCCTTTCCTACAAGCAGTACTTCAATCTCATAATCTAGGAGATGTATTTATTAATATGGTAATGGCTTTATATGCACAACTTAAAGCTAATATTAGAATTAATGGGGCTACTTCTTTTTTTAATCTTGGTTATGGCACTCGACAAGGATGTCCGTTATCACCTCTTCTTTTTTTTGTTGTCAATTGACCCACTCCTTTGATTACTCAATCTCAATCGGGATATTAAAGGCTTTCACTTTGGTACGCAGAACATCAAAACGGCGGAGTATGCAGATGACGTGCTCATCTTCTCGGAAGATATAGAAAATGCAATTCCTGCTATCTCCAACAATATTAGAGAATTCTCTCTTGTTTTAGGGTACACTCTGAACAAAGACAAGACGGAAATGTTTCCTCTTAATGCATTATGTTTTTCTTCCCACATGGGTAATGTTGGCTTTAAATGTCAAACGAAGCGTATTATATATCTAGGGATTTGGTTCTGTAACAACTTGACAGACACTATCTCCTATAATAAATCTCATGTCATAGCTAAGGTTAAGCAGCTGTTGTCTGCGTGGTTGCCTAAATTTATCCCTGGTGGGTGCGAGTTCAACCATTGAAGATGATGATAACTCCCATTGTTAATTTTGTGTCTTCAATGCTCTCTATAAAGTTATCTTCATCTTCTTTCCATGAGATAGATGTTCTTACCTCAAAAGGTTTATGGAGTGATAAACGCACTAGAATAGCTTATAAACATCTAAGGAAACCTTATGTTATGGGTGGATGTAATTTCCCAGATTGGAACTTGTATCAAATTGCATTCTTAGCATCTCAGGGTGCTCTTTGGTTCTCTTCAGATACCCGATATACCCCACCATGGATCTCTATTGAACAAAAGTTATGTTCTCCTCTATCTACTTCTTCTCTTATGACCGCGTCTACATTGACCTTACCTTATTCAGGTCATATTATCTGGGATACCATTATTGCATTGAAATATACAGACAAAACGGTTTCTTGCCAATTCATAAATCCAGGTGGTCTTCTTTATGGCATAATCCTAAGATTTAGGCTGATATGGACTCGGTTACGATGTCATCCTGGGCTAGCAAATGTATTACGTTGGTCAAAGACCTTTATGATTCCAATAAGGACCCAATCCCTTTCTCTTCTTTAGCTAGGCAGTATAATCCCAATAATATGGATTTTTATTCATTTCTGAAATTAAAGGTTGCCTTGTCTAAAGCATCTTTTTACCCTGATTCACATACTGTTTCCCTCCTTTCTATGTGGTATAGATCAGGTCACGTTGCCTCTAGAATATATACATTTTTATCCACCACACCGCCTTTGCAGTCTAAGGTTACACAGCAGAAATGGTCACACCACTTAGAGCATGATATGTTTAAGCACATTACACCAGAAACCTGGCAACTCATTGGGAAGTTTTCCTTATGAAATAAGATTGCTCCTTCTCTTATTCAATGTAAAATGTTTACTCTCAATCTTCTACATTGGACCCCGGCTCGTTTGTATAAACTCAAACTTAAAGATAATGATCTTTGTTGGAGGTGTAATATAGCTGCTGGCACCTATGAGCATATGTTTTTTGAATGTTCGTTATTTCAACCTTTTTGGGAGCTGGTTCACAAACATTTATCATTCAGTTTTTATATCAAATTTTAGCTCAGTTTACCTCTAATTTTATTAGGTCCATGGGCTGCACCATTTGCATTATCTTTGGATGCTACAGATATGCAATTGCTAGATTTGCTGATATCAATTGCTATTAAGATCATATTAACAGAGTGGAAATCCTTTAAGTCAATATCATATCATATGTGGTGGGCATGGGTATCATTTCTCCAAGGGGCTCATACTTCTGTGGAGGAGAAACATTATGCTTTCAAAAACAAGCGAGGGTCCCTGAGTACAACAATACTAGGAGAAGGAGGCAGGGAGCAAAGTGAAACAAGAACAAAACCTCTCCTAGAAAACTCTGTTAATATATAGGTAATATATCCGTTAATTCATATACATCAACATTGTGCCACAAAAATATTTATTTGAAAAACATATTTCTTATTTATTTTTTAGACATAGAAGAATAATATTTCATAAATATATACAATTGAACTTAACAAATTAGAAATACACAACAGCCCCCAATCAACCTGAAGCAACCAAACATCCTCCCAGGCAACCAAACAACCATACGCAATTATACAACAATACAGAGACATATAATAATACAAAACAATACAAAAGAAGAAAAGAAGGAAAAATCACAACAATACAATATTGGTCAATAACAACAGAAGACAAACAGAAAGCGCCGACACGCCTTTCGTAAAGGACAACTATCCACAGTGCCTTCGTCAGGGCGCAAAGAAAATTTACAGTTTCTTCAGAAGCGATGCTTTCTTCAAATTTGGAATGGTAGACCAAAAATTCAGGAAATAACCAAACAAGGGAGTTCAATCTTGAGATTAATCAATACATATAGGTATATTATCTGTAGGGACAATGAGACAAAATATGAATACATATAAATAATTAAAATGATCAAATTGAGCTGCCGGAAGAACCTTCACCAAAGGATATAGACATAGAAAACTCCATGTTATATAAGAGTAAGACATGGTGCCAAAGGTAAAAGGAAAAAAAGGATATAAATATATCATATAAAGGACCAAAACAGATAGGGAAAAGGATAAGGTCAGTGAAGCTCAACCAGTGAAGAGAAGACACAAAATAAGTGATTGTCTTACATGCACCCAAGGAAGGTACCTAGGTGGAACCTACCCGAATATCCAGAACGTGTAGAAAGTCTGGGCAAAGCTCACAGAACGTAAGATGGTAGACCGCTGCACTTCCAGGGGCTAGGTGGCCTAATATGAAGAAAGGAGGCATTTAAATCCTAAGTAAAGTGTGGGGGTAAGGACAAAGCACATCTTGGCCCAGATTAATACAATTGCTACCGTCCTGAACCCAAGAGATAGCTGAGAACTCAAAGGTACACTGGGTACATAGTATAACAGAATATCCTAAATCCTACCTAAGAAGGAAACATTCCCACACTATATCCAGACCGGGCACTCCTAAATGCATCAATAATACTAAGGGAGATCAAAACATGCATACTAGCTCCACTGAAAAAGATCTTCCTGAACAGGGCGCCATACTTAAAAGGAGGTTTAGCAAACATACTGAATAAGTCCTCGAAGTAAGATGACACAGAGTATGACTTACCCTCGGAATAAAATGTCACAGAGGCAAAATTCTCACCCGGGCACTGACTACGAGGCGTGTTGACATAAACTCCCCTCAGTAGATATTCAAGGGTACTACACCAAAATAAAACAGAGAAAGATAACATAATCCCACTTACATATAAGGATCCAGATGGAATAAAAAAAGAGAAGGAAAATCACATACCTAGAGCTAAATATAACTGATAACATTAGAGCATGGTATCAAAGATGACTGCTTCGGGTAAAGCCACGATAAACCCACTCACTCGAATTTCAAAGGGACTGTATGGAAATAAGTAAAGAAAAAACGGAAGGATCGGTAAATGGGAAACATCTCTCTAAGCACCCCCCGTAGATGACCTCGACCCCGAACAGAAGAAGCAAATCAAGAAGGATACAAAACCTCCCACTCCCGTACCTGAAGCCAGCTAGGCAAGACCGCAAACGGCATGGCGTCTCCCAAGAACGCCGAACAAGTAAAGCCTCATTCGTTCTGCCTCCACATATACCCGTCGACAATTGAAACTGTGTTAACATGCGTAGCGCAAAAAGACCCTCGCATAGAAAGAGGACTGACGGAGGCCGGTCTGCACAACAGAGGCGCCATGATGAAACAGACGAAAAGAGAAATATGGACAAGGACCGGCACTCGAACACTGAATGAAATGAAATGAAAATTGCACTTATATAGCGCGTAAACTACCCAGAGGCCTCGCAGCGCTTTGACTGATTACTGTAGCAGGCAGTGAGGTGAATCGGAACGCTTTTGCAAATAGGTGGGTTTTCAGAGCTTTCCTGAATGCCATCCAGTTTTTATTCTCTCTAAGGACCAAGGGGAGAGAATTCCAAAGCCTCGCGGCAGTATGGGAGAAGGAGCGGCCGCCCCATCGGGCTTTGTTGACTTTGGTTGTGGTTGCGAGAAGCAGTGAACCAGAGCGAAGGGCTCTGGTCGGTGCGTAGGGCACAGCTAATGGGAACAAGATAGTAGGACCTGTTCGGTAAAAGGATTTGTGCATAATGCACATCGCCTTGAACTGTGCTCTGGCAGCCACTGGGAGCCAGTGGAGTTCTTTTAGGGCTTTCTTGGCTGACTGCCCGCGGGGAATATTGAACAATAATCGAGCGGCACAGTTCTGTGTGACTTGAAGCCTGTGGGTCACTGCTGCCGGAGCTCCTATATATAGCGCATTTCCATAATCCAGGCGGGAGAGTATCAGGGCCTGAACCAGGACTCTCCTCGCCTGGAATGGGAGTAGAGGAAGCACCTTACGAAGCATTTTCATAAACCCAACACATGTCGCGGCAGTTTTAGTGGCTTGGACCGAAAAGTCTAGTGCTTTGTCGAGCCAGATTCCAAGACCCTTTATCTGGGTCTTAGGGGGGGGAGGAAGACCGAGACATGCGGGCCAGATGGAATCCAGGGTGATCAATGGAGGGTTGCCCAGAAGCATAATCTCCGTCTTCTCCCCGTTGAGTTTCAGACAGGAGGATCGCATCCACTCAGCAACGGCCTCTAGACAGAGGCCTAGGGTGTTAGACGACCCCTCAATGTGGTCCAAAGAGACCACCAATTGGGTATCGTCGGCGTAGGTGACAATACGCACACCGAAGGGATGGACTATCTTTTCTAGAGGTTGCATATAGGTATTAAAAAGCGTGGGGCTTAAGGAAGAGCCCTGGGGGACCCTACAGCCAAGTGGATGCTTAGGGGAGGCTACCTCACCCTCAAACACCTGGAAGAATCGCTCATCCAGGAAGGAGGCCAGCCATTCCAGGGCCGCGCCCGACACGCCCAAGCCCTTCAAACGATGTAATAATATGGCATGGTTAACCGTGTCGAACGCGGCACTGAGATCGAGAAGTATAATGGCAGCTTTTCCTCCCTGGTCCGGCACAGCTCTAGCTTCTTCCGTCACTGCTAAAAGGGCCGTTTCAGTTCCGTGCTGAGGGCGGAACCCCGTCTGGGAGACACGTAGCAGATTATTAGATTCTAAATAGTCTACTAAGATGTTATTAACGTGCCTCTCCAGCAGTTTGCTCAGCCAGGGAAGCAAAGAGATTGGGCGAAAATTGGCCAAGTTATTCTGGTCCAGGGTAGGTTTCTTCAATAAGGCTCTGACCATCGCACACTTCCATGGGGCTGGGACGGAGCTAGAGGTGATGGAAGCATTGAGGACATCCAGGATGACCGAGCGAAAGGCATCAGTGACCTTAGTTAGCTTCTGCGGGGGTGCTGGATCAGTAGGAGATCCCGAGGTGACTTTAAGGATCATCCTGTCTAATGTGGTAGAATCAAGAAGTGGGATTTTGTCCAGCAAACAGGGGCCGAGAAGTTCAGGATCTATTGTGGAGGTCGATTCCAGATTCCCACTGCTGGTGGAAAATGAGGAATAGATGACCTGAATCTTCTGGGAAAAGAAGGTGGCTAAGTTATTGCAACGGGTTTGTGCGTCGTCCGATGGCAGACGCTCAGAGGGGGGGGAGATTAAGGATTTGGCGATTTTAAAAATTTCTTTAGGGGAGTTTTTGGCAGAGTTAATCTTGGATTCGTAAAACTGGGCTTGTGCAGATTTTATTCCCTTCTTATAGAGCTTTATTGCGGCTCTATATTCGGCCTTCTTTGGTTGGGAGTACTCCTGTCTCCAGGTTCTCTCAAGTTTACGGCAGGATTGTTTCATTATTCTGAGGGCGGGAGAATACCAGGGGGCGACTTTGGATCGTTTTATCAATTGTAGGGGAGCCTTCGGGAGGACTTGATCGAGGGTACTAGAGATCGAATTCTCAAAGTTGACAGAGGCTGTATTGGGATTAGTCACCTTCTGGGGAGGATGTGCGGTGAGAGCCGACTCCCATTCGGGGAGCGAGAGCGAGGTCCATTTCCTTCCCAAATGTTTGTTGTAATTTTGTGAAATGGAAGGGGTGCTTGTGGACCATATAAAGGGTATTAAAAAATGATCGGTCCAAGGCAAAGGTATGGGTACCTCAACAGTTAGGCTGTCTAGATTGCTATAGATGTGGTCTAAAAGGTGTCCCTTGATGTGGGTTGGGTGAAAACCTTTTTGGGACAGGCCAATGGCCTGGAGGTTCAATCGAAGGCTATTAGCTGCTGAATCCAGCGGCTCGTCAAGATGTAAATTCAAGTCACCCAGCAAGGTGAAATTTGCCGAGGAGAGAACTAGGTTAGCAACTATATCCGTCATATTGATGACGAAGTCGCTGGGGGTGCCAGGTGATCGATAGGCTAAAATACCAGAAAAGGTGGTAGTAGGAGAGAATTTGAGGGTGAAATGTAAACTCTCACAGACTGGTGTCGTAAAAGAGGTGATACGACATCTATAGTTATCTCTATAGATGATGGCCAGCCCGCCACCTTTGCCTGTCAGGTGATCCAGTCGTTTAAGAGTGTAGCCTTGGGGGGTGGCCCATGCTATAGCAGGATCAGTTTCTAACTGGAGCCATGTCTCTGTCAGAAAGAGGGCTTCAGGATTGAGCTCCTCTATCAGCATGGCCAGTTCAGTATGGTGCTTCGGTAAAGACCGGCAATTAAGGAGAAACATCTTCCACTTAAACAAGGAGAGATGCTTCTCTCTATCTGGGGGGGAAGCACCCCAAACACAGGTTTTGCAACGGACCTTAGTTTTAATAGGGAGGACCGAATGTATACATAAAGATTTAGCGATAGGTCGTAGTGCGTGCAAGAAGGGAGCGCTGTAAGAGAGGCGATTTCCTACCATGATACCGGCAGGAACCGGGAGCTGGAAGCGTCTGGACGCGGACTGGCGCAGATTGGCTTCTCTTAGGCGCCTCTTCGGCGCGTCTACGGCGCTCCGCTGCGCGTCACCGCTGCGGCAGAGGGCCGGTCGGAGCTGTAGATTGGGAAGGAGGTGAGCCTAGAACGTCACCCTGAGAAGATGGCCGCCCGCCGTGGAACAACTGGGGAGTGAACACTGAACCGGTCACCGGGAGGGGGTATATATAACCATGGCGAAGAGACCTAAAGCGTCACTTGGTAAAATGTGCCTAGAGTGAACAATAAAGGCCTAAGCAACACCAATTGCGTGTCCAGGCACACACTAGGTGAAAGGCAAACAAAAACAGGAAAATAAAAATAAAAATAAATATAAAGAGTGGACACTATTCCCCAAGTCCGTAAGGTGCTATTTGCGCAAGAAAAGACCCTCACAGAGTCCAGAGAGGGCTCACAATGGAACCAAATTAAAAGAAAAAGATATAAAAAGAAGAAAAGAATAATAATATGTATAATAAAGGATCCAGAATGCTAAAAATAGTCTGCTTCAGAATAAAGCAGGACTAGAACCCTAAATCTTAAGAGAGAACCTGCAGACATCGGGGATTCAGAAAATACAGCTAATGGCATGAGAAAAGAATCGCCAAGATCACAATAGCGCATTGTGCCACGGAATGGATTGATTTAAACCTGCGACCGCTGTCTGCAGAGTATAGATCCAGTAAACCTCTCTTTTTCCTCTCAAGCCATTGATGTTGTTGCCATGAGGTTTGTGTACCTTCTCAAGAATTCTCCATTTGATGTCAAACAATGAATGTTGTTTTTCATGCCAATGTGCCACTAGAGGAGCCCCTCTTTTGTTGTTCTTAATGGCAGACCTATGTTTGCTAAGTCTAGTTCTAAACTCCCGACTCGTCTCCCCCACATACCCCTTAGGGCATAGGCATAATATGAGCTAGACCACATTGGCAGATCTACAGTTGGTCATTTCCTTAAGGGGGAACTTTCTCTTACCCCATACCAATTCTGCGGAAACAATCGCTGAACTGCAGGCGTGGCAATTGCCACATCTGTGAGTACCATAGATGGGATACTCACCAGTGATGGATTTCTGGAGAGGCAAGACGGTGGTGTTAAATTTGAATGGACCAAATGATTCTGGAGATTCTTATTCTTGCGGAATGCAAAGACTGGTTTAGGCATGGCTACTCCTTGAGAACCTGAATTAAGAATGTGCCATTGAGCACAGACAATCTGACGTAGTTGGTTATTAATGTTGGAATGACGTTTAACACAGACAAGTCTGGAGTCACTGTCCTCCTTTTTACTTTCCAATAGGGCATCTCTATTATAGTATTTTGCCCTCTTATAGGATTCTTTGAGGAGTCTTGGGGGGTAGCCCCGTCTAAGTAATTTACTTCTCAGTTCTTCAGCATGAATCTCAAAATTTTTAATGTTGATACAATTACGTCTCAGCCTCAAAAATTGGCTAAATGGAATGCCATCTTTCTGGCTCCGTGGTTGGAAACTCTGATATTGGAGTAACGTATTACGCGCAGTTGGTGTAGAGTGATACTTCAATCGCCCCCTCCAGTGCTTGAATCCATACGTCAAGGAATTCAATCCGATTCCTGCTTGTGTTAGTACTAAATTTGAGATGGGGGTCACATAGATTAAGCCACAGAGTAAATTCTTGTAGCTGTTCTTCAGGTCCCCTCCAGATGAAAAAATATTGGCGATAAAATGATACCAATGACAAATATTTTCAAAAAAAGGGGCAATTTCATTAAAGATAAATCTATCCTCGAATTCTCCCATGTAGGTGTTAGCCACATTCGGGGCGCAAGCTGCGTCCATACTGACACCTTGCACTTGCTTAAAGATAGATTTATTAAATTCAAAATAATTCTCTTGAAGGACTGTACTCAGACATTCAAGGATAAACAAATTATCCACCGGACTGTTGCTCTTCTCTAATGCTTTTTTAACCGCTTCTTGCGCGCCCCGTTGGGGGATAGCAGTATAAAGTGCCTCTATGTCCATAGAGACTAAAATGTCAGAATGATGGTTAAATGTCAATCCCTCAATGAGGCTAATAAGGTATCTTGAATCTCTAATATAGGCTGGAAGCGCCTGTACCATGGGCCTTAAAAATGTGTCAACATATTTGGACAATGGTTCGGTAATCAAACCAATCGTCGAAACAATAGGCCTATACAGGGGTTTAGAGATACTTTTGTGCGTCTTAGGTAACCCATAGAACACTGGTAAACTAGTGTAGGGCTGATGGTCCCTCTACCTGGTGCTCCTTGAGTAAAGTGCATGATATAATTTTTAATTATTTTTTCTGGGTAAGAATTCACCCACTGATAATGTTCCGGGATGCTAAGCATGGCTTCAATTTGTATTTCATAGTCTGTACTGTCTCAGGCCACGATCTCTCCTCCTTTGTCACAAGGCTTACAAATATTCTCCTAATTCTTGGACACTGTCTTTAATGCCATATATTCCTCATAATTGAGGTTATATATGGGTTTAGGGATAAACTTAATTAAGTTCTGAATCTTCGAACATACAATCTTTTCAAAGATACCAACCTCCAGTCCAACTTCGTCCAAGGTTGGTGTAAAGACAGAGTTAGGGTGTATTCCTGATAGATTATTTATGGATGGTGGCTTATGGTTCTCAAAGAATTTCTTAAATCTAATCTTTCTAAACAAAGATTGTATGTCACTGTTTCATTCAAACTTATTCAGTCCAATACTCGGGACAAAGGATAAACCTCTGGACAGCAAACTTAAAGTGTGGGTATCAAATGGAACCTTCGATAAATTGAAAGTAGGAATGAGGTCTCGCTGACCAGGTGTATCCACTGTCTCTAATTCTAGTACTTCCTCGCTTATAGTATTCATTGTCTCCAATACTGGTTCCTTCTCCCTTGCGGATGTCGAGGGTAACTCTCTGGATAATATTGATCCTCAGACTGTTGATATTGACCCCTGCCCTGGGATCTGAACCTGGTTCTTGGAGTATACTGCCTGTTCCCTAAAAAACGACTGCCTCTAAAGTGTTGATCGAAGGCTGGTCTCCTATAGTTGTTTCCCCTAGAGTAGTTAGGTCCTACTTCACCTTCAGAATCAGAGGACTCGGAGAAGGTCAATATCTTTTTATTAGACCGATATGGATAGTCTCCTTGGTAGCCCTGATCCCTGGGGGTATTATAGTATTGGGCACCCAGATATGGATATACTCTCTCTTCAGAAAAATAACAAATATTATTTTTTTAATTTCTCAGTTTTATTTTTTACCAAATAGTCGCTAAAAGAGTCAAGTTCAAAATTGACCTCATCTAATTTCTTCTTGGCCTCTTCTACTGAGTTATTTCTATTCAAGGTTTCCTCAATTTCTGTTATTTCTTTCAGAAGTGAATCAACCACCTCACGTGCTGTTTCAATAATGAGAATCATTAAATCCCTTGAACATAGTTAGCAATGAGCGACCATCTTTCAAGGAATTTTCTAATTTCAATGAAGAGGCCAGGAATATTTCTTACGCGAAGTCCATTTGTGATAACCCCAGCCTTTAAATATGCTAACATAAACTCCGCATGGGACTCTGTTCTTCTGGCCTTCTTTTTAAGGTTCAAAAGTTTGAACCATTCATCATTGTTTGTTTTGTTTAGAGTAAATGGGCGCTCAGTAGAGGTACTCTGCCCAATGAGTTTAGAGAACTCTTCATCAGTGAACCCGAAGGTTTTGATCTTCTCCATAAATCAATCCTCCCCACAATAAAAGGGGAAGATAGTCAAATCAAATATCAACATCAGACCAATGGAACACTCACCTAACCAGTGAAAAAGATAAAAGAGAAACAGATTAACAGGAAAAATAAAAGAAAGAGAAAAGTCTCCAGCAGCAAGAGAACACAAGAGCAATCCTCACAGCAAAGTACTGGGGAAAATTAAAAAAACAAGCGAGGGTCCCTGAGTACAACAATAATACGAGAAGGAGGCAGGGAGCAAAGTGAAACAAGAACAAAACCTCTCCTATAAAACTCTGTTAATATATAGGTAATATATCCATTAATTCCTATACATCAACATTGTTCCACAAGAATATTTATTTGAAAAACATATTTCTTATTTATTTTTTAGACATAGAAGAATAATATTTCATAAATATATACAATACAATTTAACAAATTAGAAATACACAACAGCTCCCAATCAACCTGAAGCAACCAAACATCCTCCCAGGCAACCAAACAACCATGCGCAATTACACAACAATACAAAGATATATAATAATACAAAACAATACAAAAGAAGAAAAGAAGGAAAAATCACAACAATACAATAATGGTCAATAACAACAGAAGCCAAACCTAAAGCGCCAACGCGCGTTTCAGAAAGGACAACAAACCACAGTTCCTTCGTCAGGGCGCAAAGAAAATGTACAGTTTCTTCAGAAGAGATGCTTTCTTCAAATTTCGAATGGTAGACCAACAATTCAGGAAATAACCAAACAAGGGGGCTCAATATTGAGATTAATCAATACATATAGGTATATTCTCTGTAGGGACAATGAGACAAAATATGAATATATATAAATAATTAAAATGATCAAATTGAGCTGCTGGAAGAACCTACACCAAAGGATATAGACATAGAAAACTTCATGTTATATAAGAGTAAGAAATGGTGCCAAAGGTAAAAGGAAGAAAAGGATATAAAGATATCATATAAAGGACCAAAACAGATAAGGAAAAGGATAAGGTCAGTGAAGCCCAACAAGTGAAGAGAAGACACGAGAAACATTATACGCCTTCTATTTCTAGTGTTGTTTGGAGGTCTCTCGATAAATATATGAACTTGGCTTCTCAAGGTTTGGTGGCTCAATATCCTTTTGTGTCTTCCTCTTAATTTATCTCCCCCATTGATGTAGGTGTCCCGATCACTTGCTTATCTTTTCTTTCTTCTCTCTTTTTCTTTTCTTCCTCACTACTTTCTTCTCTCTTTTTCCTGTATTTTGTTAATTGATTTTTTCAAGCAATACAAATGATATCTTCGGATTAATTCTTTGCCTTTTAACATATTTTGATTGATACACAGATGTTATTTAAGGCATTGATTTTATTTATAATGTTGATTGCCTATTCATTTATTGTTCAAAATGTTAAGCTGTATTGCATAATATGGTATTTTAATCATTTGTACTCCTCTTCTTAAAATAATAAAGATATTAGAACAAAAAGAAAGACTTTGGTACTGGGTGGTGAATTTCTGCCTGCATATTATCGCAACCATAAAGGAAATTCCATCTGTGGATTGTCCATAACATTCAGGAGGATATGTACTAGCCCCTATCGCCACTACAACGTCACCTATAGTGACGTTGTGGTTTCGATAGAGTTTGCGCCTTATGTACACGGCAGTGTTAAACCACTTAACGTGGCTAAACGTTGCCTTTTACCTATGGCCCCTTTCATGCTATGGTTACTATGAAAGGGATGGGCAGTCGGTGTTGCAGTGGGCGTTCAACCACAACACCCATTCATTTTTTACGATGCCCCCTATGTACAAGGGTGGCGCACATAGGAGGCAGCGCCAAAATTAAGACCAGGTAAAAACTGGTCTTAAGATGGCAAAACGAGGAGAAATCCATTATTTCTCCTTGTTTTTGCCTTTTCCAGCACACATAGAAAAATAAAAATGTCATTGTTTGTTTATGTACAGGAAGGCGACCCGTCCTGTATGTAAATACAGTTTAAAAAAATTCAATTTTGTCACTTTCAGTAACACACCTGAAAAAGTGACAGAACACCCTTGCACCATGGTGCAAGGGTGTCTGTGTTGCGCTAAGTTGCTAAACATAGCGCCATCACAGGGGGGAAATGCAAGGCTGCATTCTTGTAAAAATGGTGAAGCCGTGTGTTTCAGAAGTGGTGGAGAGAGGCGTTAAGCCAGGAAGGCTATTGTCTCTCTCAGTAACTTCACTGTACATGTGGCCCTCAGTGTCTCCTTCAGAAACCTGAGATATTTTTATTACGCTTTAACTCTAAATCATTCACAAAATATCAGACTTTGTGAAGTGACTAGTCACTCCTGTAGGAGAATTTTGACAATCTAAGTGCAACCGTTTATAACATATTACATTATGATGGCTCGGTCCTATGAAATCACAGACACTGTGGGTTAGTCTAACTCATTTTAGTGCATGTTCCTCCATCACAACACTAAAGGTCTTTGTCATGCATATTTAGTTCTTCTGGCACTTTGCTCTCACTGTAGCATGTGTACAGTCACCCTAGTTTAATTGATCTGTATGTGCTTCAGGCAGTGTCTATGCAATTACAGAGAAGAGTTGTTATTGTCCTGGAAACCTCCTCAAGGACCAGGTTGCATTGTATTGCAAGATTTACATAGCGCTCACTACCAGTATGTGGCAGCATGAAGTGCTTACCTACATAGGTAAAATTCACACAGCAGAAGTATGGTTGGAAGGATGTTTGTTTTGACCCGATGTGGGAAGTGATTCCATGTCATTGGGGATGACCACCAAGGTGTGGTTAACGTGTTAAGGATGCAGCACATAGCAGTGTGGTGGATGATGAAGTGTGAGAGACAGACGTACAGTTTCATGGTTTTTAGTATGCTGGTAGTTTTGAACAGCTCTGCAGGTCCCTTTCTGGTATGTTGTATGATATAGTCTGCTTAGCTGGGTACTACATATTGTCAGTATGAAGGTTGTGGGTTATCCTAAGTATGTCCTTGGGATAATGGCCATAATAATTACTACATGGGGGTTGGTGGGCGCCAAATGACTGTAACATATGCCTTCCACTCTAGTGAAGTGTTGTGTGTTGAGGAAATGGGCATACACATTTCCTTACATGGGGATGATGGGGGTTAAATAGTTGGTACATACACCTGGTGCTGTTATTTAGTAAATGTTGAAGGTCATTGGGCATAGCTTCATTCTGCCTTGAGGATTATGGGTGTTACATGGCCAATGAATATATTGGGAAATGTATTAGGATTGTTCAAGGTAGGAAATAGGGACAGAGATTTCTACATCAGGGATGATGGGAGTTAGGTGGCTTTTACATATAACTGCCACTGATTTCCATGAATACCATAAGGAAATGGCAAGAGCTATTTTACTTACATGAGATTATGGGTTTTAAACTGCTGTTGAACATAGTTTCCCCTATATTATATTGGTCCTATTAGGAAAATTGAAAAAGATAATGTTTACGTGGTTAATTATGGGATGTAAAAGGACCCCGGTGATGAAGCATGTCACCCACTAGGTGGGTGAGTGAGGGGTTTCTTAAAGAAAGAACGCTTTCCTAACTGCTTCTATCTCCATTTGATTCTCTAGAATTTCACGTCCTTGAGATACTCCCTCATTGCTTTCTGTAGATCTGACCATAGGGGACTGGGAGTGTTTTTCCCCCCAAAAATCCCTTACTCTCTCGTTGTTTATATGAATGCAAGGCAGCGGACAGCTGTGAGAGCACTTCCCCCCGGGAAGTAATACGTACATTGGTGAAAACCAATGTTTAATGTTTACTAATGAAGAGGTAGAGGCAATTCTAGCTGAAACCTCCATTTTCGCAGACTCAAGTATAGCACAAAGAATTGCTCAAACCACTGACTGGGACAAACTATCAGAAATGAAAAATAACAGAATTAGAACATCTTACATGGCACAATACTGACTGAATATTTGAAAAACAACACCACACCTAAGGGGCTACTAGTCACAAATGCACCACCAATTTTTCTTGATGATCTCACATTTAGGAAGGACTGTGCCCAGATCACGTGGCATTGTACACGCGACTGGATTGTACTTATAATAAAAACGGCAGTTAGGCTATCAGAGGCCCTACTTGTGGAAATTCAATATACAGAGAGTCACATAAGAACTACAATCACTGGTTATAAGAAAAGACTAGATTAACTGAACAAAGAACTTAATGAATACAAAGAGAACTTGACTCAACAAAAAGTGCTAACATTTCAGAAAGACCTAAAACGCTTTTCATACGTTAAGTGGTGACTTATCTGTCAGTAGTGGCTCAAGCACAGGGAGTGGGAGAAGTAGACAGAGGGGAAGAGGCAGATCCCAATCCTCATGGCCACACTCCAATGCTCCTGTCATGGGTAACTTCCCGGGCCCTTTCCATCTGCACCAGCAATTCTCGGGGTTTGGATGGCAACCACCTATCCCACAACCAATGTTTCCTCAACATACATTTAGGCCTCCCTTTTTAGGGAGGGGCTGATGGGTAAGAGGAAGACAAAAGGGAACAAACCAGGTACACTGGGAGGATCAGGACAGGGTGGGCAACTACACAAGAATCAAAACTCAAAACCATATACCACAACCAGGGACGAGCAACAGCCAAACCTAGTTACAAATCTCTCCTCCAGGGAACTCACAACAACAGAGGTACGAACATTAAACAAGGGTTTGGGCTTCGTCCCAACAGCAAGAGTGGACACATTTGGTCTACATTGTGAATTGGCAAGCTTTTTTAGAAAACTAAAGGTAAAGGCATTTTTTGAGAAAGACAAAGAAAGCCAAATCTCAGCCATACGAAGGGACACAGGTCTACTTAACAAATCCACCTTTGTCCCTCCTCCACACACCATTCCTGTTGAAATCACAACCTTCGAACAGGCAGTATACAATGATATTGAGAGGATGGAAGAGAGGAAACCCTTTCCATAATATGACTTGAACAGAGACCCAGGCTCTTGAAGAATTGAAGAACAGCAAGGAGATCATAGTAAAACCTGCGGACAAAGGTGGGCCATAGTGGTGATGGATAGAACAGCTTACCAAACTGAATGCCTAAGCCAGCTCACTGACAGTAGCAATTACTGTCCACTGAGCATTGATCCCACTAAAGACCTGAAAGAAGAAATAAGATCACTTGTGGATACAGCGGAGTCAAGTGACTTCATCACTAAGCATGAAGCAGAGTTTCTCACAACCAGTGAAGAAAAAGTTCCATACTTTCATGTGCTACCAAAAATGCACAAAAATAAAATCCCCCCACCAGGCAGGCCCATTGTGTCTTGAATTTGTTCTCTCCTGGAACCATTTTCAAAGTATTGTGACTGTTTCTTCTAACCCATGGTGCAAAAAACTGACACTTATTTGTGTGACACTAAGAGTTTACTCACTCTCCTGAAAGATATTCAAGTGGATGAAACTACCATTCTAGTAAGCTTCGACATCGAAAGCCTCTACACTATCCTTCCACAAGATGAAACCTTAGAGGTACTAGGTAGAGACCTTGGAGATACAGAATGGACATACAATGCCCCTAAACACTTTGTTTTGGAATGTGCCACGCTAGCACTCAAACGGAATTATTTTGAGTTTGATGGTAAACTATAACTACAAACAGGGTGTACTTCCACTGGGAGCACCTTCGCCCCAAGCGTAGCGGGTTTGTATGTCTACGATTTCGAAAGGAAATTCATCCTGAACAATGGCAACCCCTTTGCACCATACATTGTATTTTGGAAAAGATACATTGATGACATTCTTGCCATTTGGCAAGGCTTGGAGGACACTCTAAGAGAGTTTATAGTGTGGCTGAATACCTGTGACAACAACTTGAGGTTCACACACTCCATTGATAAAAAGACCATGATTTTCTTGGACATAATCATCACCAAGGAACAGGACAGACTGGAAACAAAAAGATACCACAAACCCACTGCAAAGAACAATCTTTTAAGGTTTGAAAGCTTTCACCCTAGGACGCTCAAAGAGAATCTAACCTCATGGACAATACTTTCCATTAAGGAGAAATTGCAGTAAGCTACAAGACTTTCGACACCAGGCCGCCACCTCACCAAGAAACTCTCTGATCGGGGATATCCCGACCAGATTCTGAAAAAATGTCAGAAACGGGTTAGAAACCAGCCACGAGAGACACTCTTAGAGGACTATATGAAAATCAAACAGGAACTGTCGCTCACTTGTGTGACCACATACAATATACTGTCCAACCAAGTGACGAAATCCATCAACAGGAATTGGGGCATCCAAAAAACTGGACAACTGGATTGGGAAAAAACACTTTTCTCTTACAAAAGAGCTAGGAGTATTAGAGACACTCTAGTGAAAACCCGCCCACGACAGGAGGAACGTGAGCAGACCGCCACAGTACTCAGCTCATGGGGTCTCCCTAAAATAACCGGACACTATCCATGTGGCAATTGTAGTGTCTGCCATTTGACTTCTGCAACCAAAACTCTGAACCTAGAAGAAGACAAAGTATGGAAGCAAAGGCCCATACAAACTGCAACAGCAGCAGCGTAGTGTACCTAGTAACCTGTCCTTGCAACCTACGTTACGTGGGCATGACAAGCAGAAAGGTGAAACAAAGAATCTGCGAGCACCGCAGCACAATTCGGTGCAAAAAAAGCAACCACAAAACTGACTGAACACTTTCTCAATAACAACCACACTACAAATGATATGAGTTGGACAATAATAGAAGTGGTGAAACCAGGCCATAGAACTACACAACAGTTATTAGAGAAAGAAGAACACTGGGTGTATAGACTGGCCACTAACATCAATGGCCTCAACGATAATACGATGATATACCGTGGAACACTGTTAGACAAAGATGAACGATCAAACCTCTAATAGATAGTTCTCCATACATTATCTGTAAAAGAGTGGAATATTGATAATTACTGATATGCAAAGACCTTAACATCTATACACTGGTCAGAATCCTCTATGACATTTGGCTTTCCCTTCCCCCCTTTTTTCCTTGCTTTTTCCCTATGTGTGTTAATTCACGATGAGGCTTGGATTTAGAGTAAAGCCACACAAAACCCTGTTTAACGTTATGAATCCACACAGGGTAACCCAGTGATTGAACAGGGAAATGGGTCCCAATAACTAGACACCAATGAACTTTGAGGTCAACTACCTTTGAGCAATTGTAAGAACTTCATTGTAAATCAGTTTTTAAAAGAGTACTCAATAAAGTTGTGGGAACACCCTGGCACGATCAAGAATTGACTTTAGACATGATCCCTTGTGTGCGAAAGACAACATTAGCACTTGATCCCATAGGGATAGTATGGCCACGCCCCCTTCCTTCCGTCACACGCTCACGTATGCGGAACTAACGCATTGAAACCACGAGAACGCGGCGTTCCCTCATCAGTGGGATTCCGTGGAGCACCCCCTGTAGGTAATCCGGTGGGAACAAATGTTACCAGACATGTGTACGGCATATGCAGTGAACTGCTCGCAGCGAGATCGCACAATTTTGGATTGCAAGTAGTTAGATAGATCAATTCAAACAAGCGACTATCGATGCTTACTGAGGCTATTTTTCCTGACAGAATGCCTCGTTAACCGGTCCCCCTCCACTGTCTCCATGGAGCGGATCCGAAATTAGTATCCCGTAAGTGCCGTGAGTACACCTCGGTTCCCCCACCCACCCATATATGTCTTTTTTCTGTGTAAAATGCACTTTTTTCCTAGCAGCATGACATGACAAATGCACGAATTTGAGATTGTCAGTCACCACGCTAGAGTCCCGATAATTACAGGGTGCAATTTGGACACCCACTTAAAAGCACAATACGAGTGGGTATTTGCTATGTGCACAAATGGTCCAGTAGTTTGACAACATTGTAGTGATGCATGAATTTGGGATCATTCACTATGCTAAAAAGCCTCGCATTCACTGGGCACAAGTGACACCCACTTTACTACACTGATGCAAGTGGGTATGGACTGTATGATATAATTCCACTACGAATGAAAACACATCACTAGATGTGTGCACACTGAATTTTAACATGTTCAATAACTTGAATCACGGAGATTATACACAGAAGGAATGCAGCACTAGATGCACATATAACTGTATGTTAATGTACGCCATTTATCCTGCTTCATTTCTCTTTCAGATATCTTTTTTTTCTTACACAGAAGGCTGTAAGAGTGCCAAAACAATAAGTACACGGTCTGGCAAACTGGTGGATCTGGGAAGGGTACACCTTAGCGTGCGTAGACCTCCCAATCCACAAATTTGGTCCTGACGAATACCTTGCACTGGCATATGAAAGTTGAAACATGTTGACCATATTCTCACTGAAATATTGATACTTCTTGGTCAATCTAACCAACGCAAGTACCACACTTGTTTTTACCATATCTTGTGACTCCACATTAAAATTTTAGGAACATCACAAAGGTATTTTTAATTCACATACTTTTCACTTCTTCACAAAAAACAAGCTTCGCCTCAGTTGCAGGCGTCGAAGCACACCCGAGTGGCACTCGGCCACTTGTGTGGACCCCAATGATGAAGCATGTCACCCACTAGTTGGGTGAGTGAGGGGTTTCTTAAGGAAAGAACTCTTTCCTAACTGCTACTATCTCCATTTGATTCTCTAGAATTTCACGTCCTGGAGATCATCCCTCATTGTTTTCTGTAGATCTGACTGGGAGTGTTTTCCCAAACAATATATCCCTTACTCTCTCATTGCTTATGATATTTTAGGTGACCATGATGAGTTCTACATGAGGGTTGATGGGTATTAAATGACTTTAACATATGTAGGAATCTGGCTCTTTATATGGTATACCAAAAAGAGGTATGCAGTGCAAAGAGATCAGGTATTCCCTTGGCAGAGGACAGGGGCTTGCTGTAGCAATCCTAAGATGCTCTTCTAGGTGGTAGTGTGGTCGAGCAACCTTAAGCTTATCAGAAAGGATTGTAAGACATCTTCAAATACACACAATAGTCAATAAATGATGCGCAAAACTCAATAAGAGAATCCACACTGATTTATAAAAATAACACGCGTCTTTATCTATTTTTAGGCACCAAAATCGATACGATCAGGTAAGTACATTTTTAAAGAGGAGTACTTCTGCATTAAAAAGGCAACACTTAGTGCATTTTTCCGCTGCTGCAATGTTATCCAATGGGAGGAGAACTAGTACGGCATTCAGGTACAGTACAGAAACTTACAAGACCTATCTCCTAGACTTAAGGTGAGTAGGGTGCCAGGTCCAAAGCAGCACCCAAAGGTCACTCAGGTGACAACTGGGGCGACCGGATGCAGAGGTGCATTTCAGCTCTTTTGGTACCAAATGGTACCCTATGGTGAAGAAACATTTACAGCATTTGGGCACTTTGCAGCGGCTTAGTGGACTAATCTCCTTTAGGTGAGTATTGGGCAAGGTCCAAGGCAACACCAGCAGGTCACATGGGTGGCACTGGGGCGACTGGGTACAGAGGTGCTTTTCAGTGTAGGGTGCACAATGTTATCCTATGGGGATCAGTCTGGTCGAAAAGAGGTTGCAGGCTTGGACTGGGAAGTCAGTCAGACTGAATCACAAGGGAGGCTCAGGTCTCATGATGACTGGAGACGTGGGGACGCCTTTGGTCCTCTTCTCCATGGGCAACAGGTGCTGAGAAGACTTCAGGTGTTGGATTTTCATCACTAGGAACACTCGCCGTAGTGGGAGCCAGAAAACAGAGGCTGCAGGCAGCATCGGGAAGTCCACAGCGGGCAAGTCTAGTGTGGTCTTTGTCTCTGAAGGGCCAGGGGACCACGCTGGCACCGTTGGCCCACTTAAACTTGGTCTAGGTGGCACAGGTGAAGTGGTGCTTTCCAGTGTCATGTTTTGGCGGTCTGGAGTCTTTTCAGGTATCTTTGGGTGCCTGCAGAATGCAGGAAAGTAGTCCGCTGCTCCTCCGGAGTTCCTGAGTCATGCCAGAAGTGCAGGAAGTCTTCCCAGGCTTTTGGGGGTACAGCAGCTTAAAGGATGAGTCAACTTTGGCACATTCATTAGGAACAGCAGACAGGCCGGCAGAGCTGGTGCCAAGTCAGTTGCTTCTTCACACAGTTCTTGCTTTGACCGGCTCTTCGGTTCATCTTCTTCTTTTGGTCAGCAGGATCTGATTTCCTAGTGGTAGGCTTACACTAAATGCTGAATTTAGGGGTGTTAGGGGAGTGTAGGGTGGTAGCCAATGGGCTACCCACCCTAAAGTTACTACGCACCCTATATGACCACTTCCTGGAGGAGGTGGTCATAACCCTGTCCCAGAATTCCTTTTTTTGCCATCACCAATGTGGCTAACTTTGAAAAGTCACCTCCGCTTCAGGTAGCCCACCTTAGGGGTGGCACTAGACTGAGGGTGGACATGCCTACCTAACTAGGAAAACTCCCACCTGTCCAGGAGCGAAATGGCTCTGGACATTGGGGTTTGGCTTCTTCTCCTGTGAGAGAAACCAGATTCACATACCAAAGGCGGCAGGTGCTTTGCAGCTCCCCTGCCTTGGAATGTTAATCTGCAGGTCATCCTCTGGGAGGAGGTGAGAACACTCCCTGCCCAAGCAGGCCTGGTTTCTGGCCTCCAGAGAGCATAGGCCAATCAATAAATGAATCAATCAGGGATTTGTGGAGCACACTACTCACCCGTTAGAGTCTCAATGCCATGTGGGGAGGGGGTTTTGGGCAACTCCGGTCATCCAGAGAGCCAGGTCTTGAGGCTCTTCCTGAATGCTTGCAGTGTGGTGCTTCGTCAGATGTTGAGGGGGAGTTTGTTGCAGGTTTTTGCTGTGATGTAGGGGAAGGATCTGCCTCCTGTTCTGGCTCTGTGGGGGATTATGGCCAAGGCTTAGTCAGCGGAGCAGAGGTTTCTCTTGGGGGCATAGATGAAGGTTCTTGGTTGAGGTATAGGGGTGTGGTGTTGTAGAGACCTTTGTAGGTAATTTCGAGCTGTTTGAAGGTTACTCTTTTTTTCGACGGGGAGCCAGTGGAGGTCTCGTAGGTGCTGAGTGATTTGGTGCTGTCGTGGGATGCTGAGGACCAGTCTGGCTGCAGCCTTCCAGACAGTCTGGAGCATGTGAAGCAGGGATTTGTTGATTCCCGTAGTTCAGTCTGCTGGTGATGAGTGTGTGGGTGACTGTCCTCATGAATTCGGGGGGATCCATTTGAAGGTCTTATGCATTATGCAGAGGGTGTTGAAGCATGTGGAGGATACAGCATTGATCTGTCAGTTCATGGTGAGTGAAGTAGTAGAGTATGATGCCGAGGTTGTGGCCCTCACCCTTGGGGGGTCAGACACTTGTCTCTTAGTGGCAGGTTTATGAAGCCAGTCAGTCAGCACCATGGGCTGGTAGGGTTTCAAGGGGCACTTCTAAGGTGCCCTCTGGGTGCCTGTATTACTAAATCCGATACTGGTATTGGTGTGGGTTTTGTTAATATGAGATGTTTCATGTGAAACATCCCACTTTGAAGTGAATGCGTTATTTAGCTGGGGAACTCATTTTCACCAGTGCCCAGCACATGTTTTAAAATGGCTTTCCTGTTCCTTTGTACTGGCAGTAATGGAATTGACCTGCAGAGAGGCATATCTGCTCATACAAGTATTCCCTTGCATGTAATATAAGGCACCCTGCCTTAGGGCTGTAAGCCTGCTTTTGGGATGACTTAAAAATATGACATGCAGTGTTAGGGGACATGGCACACAAGGATGTGTGTCATGTTGTGTTTTCACTTTTTTCTGCACCAAGAAACGCAGCCTAAAGTGTCAATTGATGAGGTTGGTGAGGCGTCTTTTAGGGTGGCACAACTCATGCTACAGTCCTTGGGGACCTCTTTAGTGCCTCAGACCCTAGGTACCATTTACTAGGGACTTAAAGAGAGTACTACAGTGTTTTCCAATTGGGGGAAATAATTGCACAGTTTTAGGAAAGAGATATGGCACTTGGGACCTGGTTATCAGGAACCCATTCCACTTCCAGTCAAAATCACATCCAAAAACCAGGCACAAATTGGGAGGTGACCATGTCAAAAAAATTAAAAACCAAAGGAAATGATGGACGGAGCGTTGACAATGCAAGCACTCACCCCCAGTCAACCAATCTGGGTTTAATCCATCACCATTCTTTAGCCCACTCTGCCACCCCAGGTCAGACATGGCCATATGCAAATCAGTCTGACCCTGTGCCTCATGGGAACAGTCCAGCCCGAACTGCCAAGCCATGTGTTCCCTGGACCGGAAACTAGCTACCGAGGACCGGTTTCTGGCATTTCAGCCTTCTTCAGCCCGGCTTGCTTGAATCCAGTGGCAAAGTGAGCAAGGGACTCACGTCTGAGCATACCCTGCCAACTTATGGCGAACAAAGAAAAACCAAAGGAAATGATGGACGGAGCGTTGACAATGTAAGCACTCACCCCCAGTCAACCGATCTGGGTTTAATCCATCACCATTCTTTAGCCCACTCTGCCACCCCAGTTCAGACATGGCCATATGCAAATCAGTCTGACCATGTGCCTCATGGGAACAGTCCAGCCCGAACTGCCAAGCCGTGCCTTCCCTGGACCGGAAACAAGCTACAGAGGACCGGTTTCTGGCATTTCAGCCTTCTTCAGCCCGGCTTGCTTGAATGCAGTGGCAAAGTGAGCAAGGGACTCACGTCTGAGCATACCCTGCCAACTTATGGTGAACAAAGAAAAACCAAAGGAAATGGCAGTTTCCTATAGCATATACCTGCCACAGTAGAGTTGTGGCATATGTTGAAGAAATGGGTATACCTTTTTTCACATGGGATTATGGCCATTAAATGACCATTGAACAAATTGGGATTGTATTTTGCTTATTTCGGGTAGGAAATAGGGGCAGTGATTGTCTACATGGGGTATGATGAGTGTTAATTGACTGTTACATATCCCAGCAACTGTGTTTTTATGATTTCTGTAAGAAAATGTTAATCAATATTTGCTGCACAGAGATTATGGGCTTTAAAAGTCTGAAGAATGTATTCTAATGACTACTTCTAGGAAAATGGGAAAAACAAATTTTCACAAGGAGGATAGTGGCTAGCAAATGTCTTTGCATATCCTGGACACATTTTTTCACTTTTTCCTCTTGCGATAATTAGCATAGCCATTTTCTACATGGAGTATAATATGTGTTTAATGGGTGTTACATATAGCAAGGAACACTTGAATTATGGGGTAGGGGAAGTCCACAATATGCAACAAGTTTGACTAAATCATGAAGCAAGAAAAGTCTTAAAAGGGGACAGAATGAACCACATTTTGTGATATGATTACCTCATTATGTTGTTGTTTTTACATGTTATCACTATCTAGCAAAGGATTCACCTCATAATAGCTAGTAGGACACTGTACTACAGCAAAAAGCAAAAGAAAGTTGTCCAAATTTTGATAATTTTAAATATTCTACCATTTTGTTAAATACAGCAGATTATACAGCAGATGTTGGATTATGTGTCAAATGCAGCAAATCCTTATTTTTGCAGAAAAGGCAGTAACCGCAAAACCTCATAATTTCAGCGGCTCTTCATATACCTGCCCTGTATTTTATTGATTCATTTGAGAAAATGGGCATACCTATTTTTTTACATGGGGGATGATGGGGGTTTAATGACTTTTACAAATACCTGGTACTGTTACCTGGTAATTGCTGAAGGAAAAATGGACATGCTATGTTCTACAATGGGATTATGGGTGCTAAGTGTCCGCTAAAATACCAGGGACTGAAATAGGCTTGTTCTAGGTAGTTAATATTGATAGTGGTTTTCTACATTGGGGATGATGGGTTTTAAATAGCTGGTACATCCATATACCTGCCACTGTATTGTCTTGATTCATTTAAAGAAATAGCAATAGCTATTTTTGCTTCTGCTTGTCGGCATTACAGGACTGTTGAATGCAATGGCCACTGTATTCTAAAGGTTCCTGTTAGTAAAATAGAAATAGCTAATTTTTACATGAGGAATGATAATTGTAATTGTAGCATTTCTAAAGCGTATAAGAGCAGAAGACACCTAAGTCTAAGTGCTGAGCTGAATGAGACTGTCTGACTGGGACGACCCAGAGCAGAGAAAACTAAAATAATCCACTGACTCAGAGGGAAGCCTAGCTTGATAATAGCCAAGTTTTGACCAGCCTACGGAATAGCAGGTACATATTTAAACCCCTGATATATTCCATGAGAGAATTCAACAGCCTAGCAGCTGCCACTGTGGAATGCCAGTTCTCCCCACCTAGCTTTCCTGCACCTAGTTAGAACCACCTTCCATCAACCCACAGATCTCAGGGACTTCTTAGGGGCATACCAATTAAATGACGTCCTGAATTAGGATGGCCCCTGCAAGTGGAGAGCCCAATGTAATGGAAAAGCTGGCATGAGCTAAAGAATGAGGTGATGTACTGGCTAACTAAAAAGTCTTGGAGCACAAATTGCCTGGCTAAAGAAAGCATAATGCTAAGAAGAGTTGGATGGATAGGACCCTCAAGGAAAACTAGTAAAGACAATTGCATTTTTTTATTTTTTTTATTGAAGTTTTGTATAGCGCTGGCTGGACCCGAGGGTATCAGAGCGCTTCACAACAAATACACATATGCAACAGGGAAGGTGTGGACAGAAAGACAAGAACAGGGAACGCAGGCCGGAGTAATGTCTGCCCAACATCAACTTGCGTGTCCTGCGTGGCGGAGATCAGGAGCGATACATCCGGTTCTGGGTTCAGAGAGAACAGCAGTCTATCACAGTCAGATGTGGGGATCTCAATGCAAATTTTGTGGATTTGTGGATTTTACTTAGAGCCAAGGAAAAAATACCTGGTACCGGTTTTGAAGGAGGCTGGTTTCACTCAAGTAAGACCAGCCCTGCTCTATTTACAATTATTGTCTAACCCACGTAGTACTTTTTGTATGGCTAACTTCTTGGTGGCTGCAACTAGAATTAAAAAACATATTCATTAGTTTAATGACCCTTGTAAAAATGTATAAACTTAGATATGAGACCCTGGTGTTTTATCAAATGCATTACTTTTTATTAATCCCACGTATGCTCTGATTTCCACGTTGTAAATGATTTGTAAATAGTTGTACTGTATATATTTTAGAATGTATGAAATGTTTTTATTTCTTTGTATGATTTTTAACTAAATCGAATAAAGATATTTTGACTGACTGACTGACAATGCGAACCGGAGCGCTCAAGGAAGAGGGCTTTGAGTGGCCTCTTGAATTGTGGGAAGGAAGCAGTCATTCTGATATGGGGGGGATGGAGTTCCAGATCCTGGGAGCATTACCCCCAAAGGATTTATTTGAGGTTTTGTGCTTCTTTGATTTCAGAGGAATGAGTAGGAGCGTGTTGGAGCTTCTGAGGTTCTTGGACTGACCAGCTCATTTGAGTTTGGTGGCCAGATATTCTGGTTTGCCTGTATGCAGGGCTTTATGTGTGAGGCAAGCTGTATGGAAGCTGGCTCGTTGGTCAATCAGGAGCCACATTAGTTCCTTGAGAGCCGGAGAGATGTGTTCATATTTCTTAGTTCCTGTGATCATTCTTGCTGCTGCGTTGAGGGTGGCGATGAGAGGTCCCAGGTGAGATTTGGGTGTTCCAGACAGTACTGCAACGCCATAGTCAATTCTGGAGAGCACCAGTGCCTGAGTGGCCTGTTTCAGGTCTTTAGGGGGAGGAAGGGTTTAATTTTGTAGAGAAGTTTCAGGTTGAGGAATGCACCTTAGGCAGTCTATGAGATGTGTTTTTTCATGTCCAGTTTGGGGTCCAGAGTGATCCCTAGGGATTTTGCGGAGTCCGTTGGCGCTAGAGAAACATTGAGGGCGTTTAAGGCTTTGAGCCATTCCACTATTTGGGGGTTGTCATCCTTATTCAAAATGAGTAGTACTTCCGTTTTTTCCTCATTCAGTTTGAGGTGGTTGGCTGAGAGCCAGTGCTGGACCTCCATGAGTGTTCCGTTTAGTCTGTCGTTTCCAAATAGAGTTGAGTGTTGTCTACGTAGAGGTGGAAGGGGATTTTGGAGTTCCTTAGAAGAGAGGTGAGGGGTTCCACGTAGATATTGAAGAGTTGCGGGGAGAGTACTGACCCTTCAGGAACTCCTCTACTGATGGGGATGGGGTCCGATTCGAAGCTGTTCATCTTGATTCTTTGCGTGCGGTTGTTGAGGAAAGAGGAGAACCATTTTAAGACTGTCTTTTCAATACCCGCTCTCTTCTGGAGGACATTGAGTAGCAGGGAATGATCGACCGTGTCGAATGCAGCCGACAGGTCAAGGAGGATGAGAAGGCTGCATTGGTTGGAGTCGAGTGACATGTGCAAATCGTCTAGGACATTTAGGATTGCGTTTTCAGTGCTGTATCCCTTTCTGAACCCTGAATGGTGTCGGTCAAGTTGATTAGTGTTCTCTAGATGATGGGTTAACTGTGCGAGCACACATCTTTCAAGAATTTTGGATAGGGGCGGAAGGTTTGAGACCGGTCTGAAGTTGTTCATGTCCATGAGGTCAAGGCCCGTTTTTTTTTAGCAGTGGCGTGACTTGACCAGCTTTGAGGCAGTCAGGAATGGAACCCTCGCTCAGGGAGCTGTTGATGATCTTGCCCCAGATCGGAGCTAGCGTGAGCTTCAGCTCCTTGGTCAGTCTCGCGGGTAGTTGGTCGAGGGAGTGAGACGACGGTTTAGCGGAGGCGATGAGATTGCTTATCATTTCAACCTGGACAGGCTGAAAGGATGACCAGCGGATGGGTGAGGTCATTAGGGGGTTGTGGTTAGTTGTAGAAGTCCGGGTAACTGTGCGGGGGGTGGGTTTCTTTCAAGTTGAATGAGCGATCAATTTTGGCGATTTTTTCGTTGAAAAAGATGGCAAAGTTGTTGCACTGGGTTTTGGATGCCGCCAGGTTGGCTGTCACTGTAATGGAGGTTTGGTTCCTAATGATGTTGAAGAGTTCTTTTGGGCGGTTTTTGGCATCGTCTAGCGCCGCACAGAAGAAGGCTGACTTTTTGTTCTTGATATGATTATAGTAGTTTTTGCGTGCAGCCTTGAGTTGGTCCCGGTGGGGGGAGGTGGGGTTGTTCCTCCAGGTTCTTTCCAGGGATCTGAGGTGTCTTCTTTCCTCATTAATGTCAGTGGAGAACCAAGACCTAGATGGAATGCTTCTGTTTTTTGTTTTGTTTTAGAGGTGCCAGCTGATCGAGGGTGAACTTCAGGTTGTCGTGGTAGAGCGCGGTGAGTTCCGTGCTAGATAGGGACTCCGTTGTGTTCGGTAGGAGTAGGCTGAGTTTTTCTTCGAGCTTGTCTATGGGGACTCTGGCTGTGTTCCTGGTCTGATTAGGGGAGGTTTGAGTGGGTGGGAGCGCTAGGGCCGCGTGTTTGACATGGAAGAGAATGATGTGGTGGTCAGACCAGTCCAACGGGATTATGTGATCAATCGTGATTGCATTTTTGTCCTCAATGATTACATCCAGTATCGATCCTCTATGGTGCGTCTCCTCAGAACAGTGTTGGATCAAATCGTTGTCTTGCAGAAGGGTGTTGAGAGATTGAATGAGCGGGTTATTAGTTTTGTTCCATCTTAAGTTGAGGTCGCCCAGAATTAAACAGTGGTCGCTGTCGAGTGCGGATTGGGTAATCAGATCCGACAAATGAGCTCCAAATTCGAGTGAGTTGCCTGGAGAATGGTAAAGGAGGTGGCAAAGAAGAGAACTATGCGTGGGAGATTTGAAGTTGACTGACAGGCATTCAAAGGAATTGTACATGCAGGCGGGAGTTTCCGAGATGGAGAGGTCACTTTTGTGGATAATTGCTACGCCGCCGCCCTTGTGTAATGGCCTGTCTTTGCACATTATCGAGCAACAGGGCGGCACCAGCATGTCGAGAATGGGGGGGATAGGGTGTTTAGCCACGTTTCCGTGATGAAGGCTACATGCAGGTCATGAGAGAGGATGGATTCAGCAACTTCCGTTGCATGTTTAACTGCTGACCGGCTGTTGATCAGCATACAGTTAAAGGGGGGGTCTTCTTTAGATTTAAAATTGACAGGCATGTCTCTGGGAATGGCGAATAGATACGTTGGAGGTCTAGTGGCTCTGCGGGGGGAGGACTCCCGTGATGACTTGGATTGAGGAGATGGGAGTAGAGATCAGGAGTGGGGCCTGGGCTGATTGGTTCGAAGAAGGTTCGTAAGAAGTGAATAGTGCGCATCCTTCTTGGGGGGAAATGGAGGTTATAGGTCTTCTTGGGGAGTCTGCTCGCGACTCGAACTGGCCTCTAGTGAGTGGAGGCAGGGAACCAGGAGGGGGAGGTGACCGTCCAGGAGGCGGAGAGACGTTCCTATGGAGAAGCGGAGGGATGGGGGATGATGCGGGGGGAGGGGCGGGTAGCCCGAGGTTCCCTAGGGCAGATAAGGTTTCCTGCAGGCCAGGGATCAGGGTGGCGAGCTGCGCTTCTATAAGGTCGAGGCCTTGCGTCAGCTTGGGTGAGGGGGAGCTAAGGGTAGGGTTAGTGGTGTAGAGCCCTGGATGGGAGGGGCTTTGGGGAGAGCATCTATTGGGGGGGTTCAGAGGAGGGGGGAGCTGGATCAGGTTTGGAGTTCAGTCGTGGGAGGCTAGAGAGGGAGGGGGGTCACGGTCCCTATGGGGGTGAGAGTTTTCTTTATTGAGGGGGGCCAAGTGAGCTGGTGGAGAGGGGGTTAGCGGGTTGGGGGGCTGTGCCTCGGCGTTGTTAGGTCTATTGGTCGATTGAGGGAGAGCTGGAGGGAGAGGGGGGTTGTTGTCCATTTGGAGGAGTGAGATTCCTTCATTGGAGGGAATGGAGTGGTGTGAGTTAGCGCGAGGGTGACTGAGAGAAGGTGTTGTTAGGGGGACTGGGATCTGTGCGGGTAATGTGAGCTAGTGGGGTGGGCGATAACAAGAGGGGGGACTGTGAGGTGGAGTTGTTAAGGGGCCTGGGATCTGACCGGGTGGTAGGCTGCGAGCTAGTGGTGCTTCGGGGGCTAGGGCATGGGGGGATGGGAGTCCTTAGGGGAAGCAAGGGGGGCGGGACCTGGAAGTTAGGGAGTGAAGGGTGAAGGACCTGGGTAGGGAGATAGGGGGAGCTGGGGCTGTTGCTGACGTAAGGTTGGCGGAGTGATTGGGCACGGAAGGGTGGGGACGCTGAGGTGGATCTCTAAATGCAGGAGGCTGAGAGCTAGCGTTTCTTTGGGAGCTAGGGAGTGGGGGGTTAGGAGTTATTTGGGGATGCGGGGGTTGAGTACTGGGAGGTTGGGAGCGCTGGGTGGAGCACTGGGGAAGGGATATGTTGGGAGCTAGTGGCGAAGACCGGCTTCGCAGACTAGGAGTTCGTAAGGAGCCATTAGGTGGTGAGGGGGTCGGTTTGAGAGGGTAGTGAGCCATAGCCATCTTCAGTGATGGGAAGAGAGAGTTGAAGTACTCTAGATTCTTATCTTTCGCCTGAATTAGAATGGTACCATTCACGAAAATGGTGACAGAGATGTCTCCGGTCAGAGACTGATGGTTCAGGGGGGAGATAGTTAGTTTTTGGTTATGTTCAGTGAAGGTGGTTTTGGGGACTGGGAGGAGTGAGTTAAAGATGGTGGCCCACGGGTCGGGCCTGTTGGTGTAGAAAATGAAGTCCATTTTCCTCTGTCCTCTGGCTGAGCAGTGGTAGGTGTCAACAACCAGCGTTTCAGGGTGTTGCTTGAGTAGGTTCTGTTTGGAGCGTTTTTTAGCTTTGAACGAGAGGCTACGGGGGAATGTTATAGCAAAGGTATTCTGTCCTTGTGGAGACAGGTGGTTGGGTGAGGGGCAAATAAGCGTGTTCAATTGCGCGGCCGGGGGCATCTTAGATGGGCCAGGGGAGGCGTGAGACCTCAGGGGCAAGGGCGGGGGAGTACGATGGAAGGGGGCCGGGTTGAATTGGTGCAGGATTTAGGGGGTGACTAGCTGGAGGGGGGGTTAGGCTGAACGACGTGGTAGATACTGGGGTGTTACAACCGGGGATGCTCCGTGGGGGTGGACTGGGTGAGGGAGGCCGGATGTCTGGAAGGTGGGTGGTGTGGGGGCAAATAGGGGACCTCTCTGGGGGCGGGCCCTGGGAGCAATTGTAATTTAAAGTCAGTCAGAGCAGGTCTGATTTCCTTGCCCAAAAGTTGACCAGAGCAGTCTTGATTCAACAGTTGAGCAGTCTATAATCGGGCAGAGCAGAGGGTGGGAGGAGCGATTAGGGGACCTCTCTGGGGGCGGGCCCTGGGACCATTATGTAGTCTAAGGTCGGCCAGAGCAGGTCTGGTTTCCTGCCCATAGGCTGTCCAGAGTAAACTTGATTCGTCAGTGCTGCCATCTACAGTCGGGCAGAGCAGGTGATCTTAAGTCGGGTGGCAAGGTCAGATTCCCTGAGCATGTGACGACATGGGTCTTAGGTCGTGCAGAGCAAGTCCGCTATCTCTGATTGTAAGATGTCCCACGTGGCGGCCATCTAAAGGCCAGGCATCCCTGGACGAGAAAGAGTGGTGAAGCTTGCGTGGAGGGTGGGGTGAGGCGCCCCAGTGGATCAGCGTTAAGCTCCACTGGTTGGAGAGTCGGGCTAGGGGTGCGGGGGCCTTTTCCAGCAATAGGGCTTACTTGATGCTTTTACGGTCCTTGTGTTTTGTATGGTGGTCGGTCATCCTGTGGACAGGCAGCCCTGGCGGTGCGAGCGGGTCCCTCTGCTTCTCGCTGACGGTGTGGTCGACAGTGCTGATCTTCGGGACCAGGCGCTCCTCTGCTGCCGCTACCAGCAGGCTCATCCAGTCGTGGCTCTGCGTCGCACCCACTTTCTCCTGCGTGGCTCGGCACCGCTTCCGCTGTCGCCATCTCCTGTTATCCTGGTAAGTGGCGCTGGGCAACACACTGCCGGCGGGAAGCACCAACGGGTAGGGGGAGCGGGGCGCAGCTCCAGGGCAGTAGCCACGAGTGGTCGTGGTCCTTAGGGCGAGTGAGCCCAGTCCTCTGGTTCTCGGTGGCAGCCCGATTGGGGGGGTTCGCTTCGTGTCGAGTCTGAGGCAAGTGGGGGGGTTTCAAAGGGGTCGCTCCGGTCAGAATTTCTGATCCTGCAAACAAACCTGATGATAGCAATACTAGTTGGAATATTGTAGCCAAACCTCTGGAATATGTTTATAGTCCTGAAATGTGTATGGATAAAACCAACAATTCCACACAAATTGTGTCCAAAAGAGCATCCAGAAAACTATTTCAAGACTGACAAAATGATTGTCGATATGAGCCCATATTTACATACAAACCCCAGGCTGTAATCCCAACAGTGAACTGGTTCCTCTCCCTCTTGTACTATGATGACCATGATTGACAACGAGAGGGCTGGAGAAAAGGGCCACAATCATATTGATGTACACGCTGCAAACTCGGCAATAGTTATCCCAGATTTGGGCTCTCAACGAATAACCTCAGAGCCACACCAGCAAGAATATGCCGTAAGGAACTCTGAACTGCGTCTATCGCCCTGCCCAACGACCAAACCTCCAAACCTGCCTGTTGTTGTACAGGATAAAGTAAGAAACCTACAGAGTGAGGACCCGAGTTCTTCAAACTGTCAAGACACGAAAACCATTTAAACCATATTGAGTACCTGGAATGTTGCCAGAATAAGAAATAATTTATCGAATCCAGAGTGGCTAGAGATTATAGGGCTGAGCGGAATTTGCGTAGTCGCGTTACGCAAAATTCTGCGAAACTGAAAAAATCTCCGCGAGCACGCGGAAATTCAGCTAACATGCGGAACTACTTGTCCCGCCCAAATCAAATCAAATCAAAGATAGCTTTATTCGGTATTTTGACAAAAACCATAAAAGCACAGGAAATAAAAAAAAGCATAACATGGTTCACAAATATTAGCTTTAAGTTTAAAAAGCCCATTACGGATTGTGTATTAATAAAAACAGAGCATATAAAAAACGATTCTTAAAATACATATGGGTAAGGGAAGTTCATAAAATTCATGGACATAAGGCCCTTGGAAATAATAAGTACTATTTGATGTGATTATGCACAAAATAATACAGTTTTGCAATCATGCTCAGTGATCTTTATCATTAGGCCAATGTCCCTCTGCATTTCACGACAAATTTCAGAAATTTAATCGCTGCAGCGATGGTGGGTTCATCTTGGAGCATATACAGTCTGATCAGTGCAGGTTTACATTTTCTCAAACCCCAGGACTTTAAAATTGGTATCAAATATCTTTTTCTGCCCCACTGATAGTAATTACAAAAAAAGATACAATGTATATTTGACTGGGTAGACATATCATCACACGGACATTTTATCAATTTTACCGACCAATCATTTGGAACGGGGAATGATGTTAACCTATAAAAACAATCAGTCCTCATGCGTGTAAGAAGCATTCTATGATAGCAAGAGAAAGCTGGTGCCAGATAGGGATGAAGGCCCGGACCATGGAGGATACGACGGTGTGCTATGATTGTAGACTTATTCCCATCTAAGTACCACCGCCTCTCCTCTAGTAAGTCTAGGCATGCTACTTTTAAAGCTTTTTTAGTCATTCGTGTACATAAGGTGGGAGTTAAAAAAAGATCTGACTGACCAATGGAGTTCAGAAATTTTTTAACATAGGCTAACCATGCAAACTTGCTAGGGTCTGATTGGTTTAAGCAGTCTTGAATTACTTCCCTGCTAATATTATAGCCAAACCTCTGGAATATGTTTATAGTCCTGAAATGTGTATGGATAAAACCAACAATTCAACACAAATTGTGTCCAAAAAAGCATCCAGAAAACTATTTCAAGACTGACAAAATGATTGTCGATATGAGCCCATATTTACATACAAACCCCAGGCTGTAATCCCAACAGTGAACCGGTTCCTCTCCCTCTTGTACTATGATGACCATGATTGACAACGAGAGGGCTGGAGAAAAGGGCCACAATCATATTGATGTACACGCTGCAAACTCGGCAATAGTTATCCCAGATTTGGGCTCTCAACGAATAACCTCAGAGCCACACCAGCAAGAATATGCCGTAAGGAACTCTGAACTGCGTCTATCGCCCTGCCCAACGACCGAACCTCCAAACCTGCCTGTTGTTGTACAGGATAAAGTAAGAAACCTACAGAGTGAGGACCCGAGTTCTTCAAACTGTCAAGACACGAAAACCATTTAAACCATATTGAGTACCTGGAATGTTGCCGGAATAAGAAATAATTTATCGAATCCAGAGTGGCTAGAGATTATAGGGCTGAGCGGAATTTGCGTAGTCGCGTTACGCAAAATTCTGCGAAACTGTAAAAAATCTCCGCGAGCACGCGGAAATTCAGCTAACATGCGGAATTACTTGTCCCGCCCATTTGCGATGTGTTGTTGCATGCTTGCAAGGAAATATATCGCTAATTTGCCCATGCGGTCACTAATAGGCAAGGCCATCTTGTTTTTTACTAGTCCCACCCGCTGGTGATGCTTATTTCCTGTTCCGGGTCGCGTATTGCGTGCTCCCGCCCGTTGTTTGGGTCAGCGTATTACGTGTTTGTAACACTTTTTGCATGCTCAGGGGGGGGAATATCACGCAAACTTGCCCATGCGGTCACAATGGGCGCCGCCATCTTGATTTTCACTCTATGGCTATGGTTCTGGGACTGCTTTTCTATCCTCCCTCTATCTTTGCAATCCTTTGCTTCTGTACACTTTCTTATAATCCTTTTTATTTATGATCTATCTCTCTATTTTCCTGATTCTATATTTTTCTACTTTTTTTGACTTTTTCTAGTACTTTTTCACTCTTTTTCTATAACTTTCATTTGTTTCACTTACTTTTCTAATTCCTCCCTTTTCTTTTCCACCCCCCAACCCCTGGCGAGTCCCAGAACCATGGCCAAGGGCAGGGAAAGGGCAAGGTTGCTCGCAGACGCGACTGCCTTCCCTGTGGAAGGTGCGCTCACATGGGATGCAGCCACAGGCCTAATTTAGTGAGGCGGAGGTAGCCGCACTCGTATTTTTTGTCCAGCGCCACCTCCCCTTAACCCTGGCAGAAGGCAGCAGGCCTGGGTCCAGGTACGGGCTCCGGGAGCATCGGCAGCAGTGGGGAAAAGTGCGCCGGGCAGTGTTTCGCTGCTCTGGTGTCCGGTGCACCAATAACCAGCTGACGCACCGGTGGTCTGGTATCCTGGACCAGGAGCAGGACCAGCTGGACCTGCTAGAAGTGAAAGTCCCAGGGCTATGTGAGCAGCTATTTAATATTACTACTTTGTGTTCTTCTGCTCTGTGTTATATATTGCGAAGATATATTTTTTCCGAACAGCAAGAATGCTGCTGCTTACATTGCAGGTAAATTATGTTTAAAAATCTTCTGTGATTGTTATAACACAGGTGCTCGGCGCTACTAATCTTACTTGTTTGCAACTTTGCGCTTGTTTGGCCTGATTATGTAAGAGTTTTCTTTAGAGAACTTAAGTTAGGCAATGCTAGAGAGATTTTAGTTCTCTATCTCTTCTTAGCTGCCACTAAGAAGAGATAGTGGTGGATTGATAGGTTTAGTTACTTATTAGTATTAGTTGGTAATTTTTAAGTGGTCTGCATGACGTATCCTCTGTCACGTCACGTGCTGCAGAGTGCTGCTTACCTCAGTCCTTAGCAGAACCTTTTGTAGTTTGCTTAGTGAGTGTTAATAGGCTTATCACTAGCAGAACATCAACAGCAACCAACCAACAATCTGGTGTATGCAAAAATGTATGCATGTGTCCTCCATCTATGCATTTTTTAGGACTAAAATAAATGGAAATACAGACTTAGTGAACAATCGGCCCGTCTGGAACAGGTGGGCTAGGTCAGGTGGTACTTAGGCTTAGTTAGTATTCTGGAATCAGCATGGAACACTGGATTAGTGTTCATAAATAATAACTAGATGGTCTGTGAATCTTGCAATACTACTAATCGATCAGATTAGATAGGTCCATTTTATTGCAATCGTTCTCAAAAATGTTTTTGAGCATTTTTTTAAATATTTTTTTTGTTTCACACCAATAATTAATGTTTGTCTCTTTCTTTATTAAATCTTACATGATCAGCACCCAGGGGCAAGAAGACGGGGTCAGAGCCGGCGGGACAAGAACAAGATGCCTCCCAGGGCCAGGACCCCTCCTCTACCGAGGGCTCTGCTGCTGGCCCCAGTAAGTCCTCCAGTGGTTCATATTAATAATTATATTTCCCTAACTTTTACTGCACCTTATTTTTTCTGTACTATTATTTTGGTTTCCTAATTCCATTTTTTTACAAATCTTCCTCGATCTAGACTATCTGTTTCTAAATTCTTGTTATTCCTGCCTCTAACTGCCTCTGCTATGACTATCTGTACTACTACTATTAGTCAATAGTTAAGCTTGCCTATTTGGTCACTTTTCATTTAAAAGGTTTTAAATAAAACTCAGATTCACCAATAACTCTAGCCACTGAGTCCAGTCCTTTGGGTTGTCCTCTCCTAGTCCTCTTAATCTTGAGGGTTTTTGACAATTCCCACCAACAAAATGCCCAACAAGATTTTACTATTTTTGATAGGATAGGACATACTACTACTGTTGTAGGGATTCTGCACATTCAGAACGTTGCACAAGAAAATAGGACGTTGGTGATGGGAGGTTGGACCTTCCTCAGACCTCAGTCAGAACCCATCACAATCCACTGACCGACTAGCTATAGTGTCTCAATAGCTCCCCGAACTCCCCAAGATACCCAATGATTAGACAACCCAGAACATAACACTCCTGACCTCTCAGTCACAGAAGCAATGCACACCCTTCCCCTACATCACTCGTGTAATTCCACACCAAATACCACGTATGTAAGTTCAAAAGGTTTATTTTCAACTGACAAGCTCTGTATGTTGTTCTATAATGCAGTATACTAGCCAGCACCAACAGCAAAATGCATAAGATCAAAACAAGAAACCTTGTTACAACTACAAGTCCATAGAAGACAAAAGATAAAATGATGATAACTGAACAGTGGTGGAAGAACCACCCTCCCCTTGGTAGGAAGATAGTTTATATAAAATTATAATTGAAGATCTCTGAGCGAATTCTAGGGGACCCCTCATCTTAGAAGAACCTAGTTCTGGTTACATCATAAGCTCTGCAAAGCTCTGGTTCTGGTTATGGCTAAGCAATATGGACTAACACCAGAACTCCATAACAAAGTGGGTTATTTTTCGACCTTGTATGCAGCACTCAGACAGTAGCAGAATGAGCTCATGTGGGCTCAAAGGCATCTTACACAACAAGCTGCGAGGTAACGTGTGCAAAAATAAAAGACACAAAGCTAAAATGGTTGCATGGCTCAGGCTAACTTAGCAAATACTAGAATGACACTAGGGACCATATAACACTACTAGTGTCTACTCTACTACCTGATTTGTACTAGTGATGTATGTTGTATATGTATGTTTTAACACTTTTTTCAATCTTGCTACTGAAAAAGAATAATTAGGGGGAGGCGTATATGGCATCTAAAAAAATTGTAATATTTTTTCTAGGCATGCTACCGACCACGAGTACTGGGGCCAACGGTGATGGCAACGCGGCCGCTGAGGGAGCAGGAGGAAATGCAGCAGTTGCAGGAGGAGCTGCAGTGGGTGAGCCAGCAGCAGTGGCAGGCGGCGGTAAGTTATATTCCTTACTTATTGACATTACACTCGCTGCAAGGGTGCACACTGTACTGTTGAGACTTATTAAGTAAGAAGTTGTTGTGAACGTTTGAAGAAGACACCCTTTACTTAACATTAGCAATAGCATTAGTTGCGGGAGTGTTTAGTAACCAATGCCTCTTCTATCTGACTTCAACTCAGCTTTGAAATTTTTATGGAGAAGACTAAAAGTCAGATCAGATGACCTTGATGGATGGGTTGAACAAAAGGGAAAGAAGGGTGGAAGGATGAAGGACGGTGAGATGTAATATTTATGACTGGCAGAGAAGGATACGTGGGATGCATGCATAGGTGGTTGATAGAAATTAGATACATGGGTGGTTGAATGTCTGAAACTCCCACAAATGTTAGAGGCTGAGGAAGTGGGAGGATAGATACATACCACAAATGTTATGTACTGTGCTTGCTAGTGCTACTGTGCCATTATGTATAGAATTAATTTGTCTTACAGTTTTGCGAAGAGTATATTGTTACAATGTTCTTGTTTTTTCTTCTTGATATAGGTATTTCTTCCAAAGGGAAACCAGACAGGAAGGAGTTGGCAGCCATGGCCCGGCGCCAGAAGCTGGAGGCAATACAAACAGAATAGCAGCAGCTGGTGGTTCTGGCGGAGGAGGAGTAGGTGGCAGCAGCTGCAGCCTTCTCCAATGCCCCGGACCTCAGCCAGCACCCTCCAGCGTTACAGGCACCACCATCTGGAAGCCGTCCGCCGCCCCACTTTGTTATCCAGCGCTGCTGCCCCCCCTGTGGATGCAATTGTCGCGCATTGAAGCGCCGCATGGCCCGCCTAGAGGAACAAATTAATGTCCAGGAGAGGTGAGCCCGCCGATGAACTGAGACCCTGTTGGATTGCCCCTTTTTTATTGCTTCTTTTGGTGGGTGGGAATTGGCCATTCGGGTTTATTATGGACATGGACATTTGGTTGGACTTTTCCATTTCGCACATTGGTTGGGGTTAGGGAGAAGGGTGGGTCAGGTGTTGTGGGATTTTTTACATAGTTTATTTTTGTTAAGGGATTACATTATATAATTATACTTTGCATACAATGTTATTAATGTTTTGAGGGTGGGGTTACTGTTTTACCTCACACGGTTTCCTTGCTGCTGCAATCGGCTGACTTTGTAAGACACAAAAAGATAGATGCGGCACCCCTCACTGAGTGCCCTGTCCTACTCGTACTGTCAGCATCTGCTCCTAGTCTATGCATTCTGCAACTGGACTCAAGGGGTATGTGTATTAATGAAAACAATTTCATTATTAATTATACCTCCCCCATACTTCTTCTCCTACCTGTGCTTGATGTTTAACTTAGTCACAGCGATGGCTGCATGGTGATGATGGTTTGGTTTCCCAACATGCCATGGTTGTGGTGGTAGAAGTAATAGACACTGGCAGTAGCATTTGCAAAAAAAGAATATGAGACAGTCAGTCACTTGAGAGAGACTGTGGGAGGAGTAATAGAACGAAGTACAGTACAGAACTTACTGCCAAAAAATAATATGCCAAAATATAATAACATATAATGGTGGCGGGGATAGCCTAGTACAACAAGTTACAAACTGTAGTTGTGTTGAGTCACTTGACTAGGCCTAAACTTGATACAAGCATAACCGTTTGTGCTGTGTAGAAGGATGACAACAAATCCAATTGATGCAGGCAATTAATGATGATGGATTAGGTTCCTTTGGAAAAAAAATTACCTTGCAAATATACTGATCATGGGTGGGTAAGCAGAAAAAGATCCTCGCCCTGCCTTGAAATTGAATTAGTGTTGCTTTTGCCACATCCACCCCAGCAAGTGTGTGATCTAGTATTGTTGTACATTTAACTTAGTCACACCTCAATAAATCACACAGCCCGGGGGATGAGGGTTAGAGGTTGATGAATGGTTGGGAAGGGGAGTTTGCGAAAGGCTTGATAAAGAAAAACACTACGCATGGACAAACAACAAAATCTGTTAAGGGAGAAAAAGGAAATGCATGCATGATGATGATATTGATAACTTGATGGTTAATGATAAGTAGTACTTACTAACTACTTCTAGACAACTGCACAGTACAGGGCAGCAGTATATTATGCAATGTGACTTGCCTGTCTGCCCTCAGAGAGACCCAAATTACATACAGTTTCTGTTCTGTTGTACCAGGCTTACTTTTAAAGAAAGCAAAGAAAATAAAAAAAATTGCTGTAGGGATGAACTATAAGCAGAGAGCAAACATAATAACAACAACACAGTCGTAATAATTGAAGATAAAAAATGAATCAAATTATTTAAAAGATGATGAATGTTGAGACTGTTACTGCATGTTGTTATCCGGGTGAAATTGAGGAGTTGCATCTCTGCATTCCTCTTGGTCCTCCCTTCCATGGCCTCTCCGTCCATCAATCTTGGGTGATGCCACTGCCTGCCTGGCGGATGTGGATTGGTAAGGAAAGTGTGAGCTGTTTTCCCAGTATAGCACAGGGTAAGGTCTGGCCTGTAATTGTAGATGAAAAAACAAAAGGGATATTGAAAAATCAAGGAGAACAAAAATGCATAAATTACGGTAGAGTGCAACAAGATCGCCTTCAGTGGTGGCATGGATACATCATGTCTACTCTTTTTTCAGCATTAACCTACAACAACAACAACAGGACAGAGCAGGCCCCCGGCACCGGTGACCCATCCTCCATTTAGAGTACATTTTTTGACAGAGGCAAACAAAGCACATATACAGCAACATAGCATTTTACAAATTAAGGGGCTCATTAGGATGGCGGACGGAAGAGCCACCGCGGCCCTGGAGTAGGCGGAAAAACCCTTTTCCGAGTCCGCCTGCCGCGGATACTGCGTCCGCCATATCAGGATAGGAAAACGTGTCCAATTTCCGTCCGCGACGGAAAAGCACGCACCGCCGCCCAACTACACACGACCACGTGGCGGACGGAACACATCCGGAGGCCCCGCCGTACGTACTGACGTCTAAGACCGTCCCCCAAATCAAGATGGCGGAAAACACACATAAAACCGCAGCGGAAAAACAACCTGTCTGAACACGGCGGAATCCCCACAGTGAACATAGGTGACATAGCAGAGATACCCACCGCAAGCTGACCACCACCATGGACCCAGCGCTACACGCTTTCCCGATGCTCTTCGCGATCCACCACGTCCTAGTCATGGCCCACTATGGACGACGACGCAGGTAAGGCACAAACCATTGGCTGTCTGGAGAGGAATACCAGCAAGGGACGTGACGTAGGGAGGGGGAGTGTCATGTTACCTAAACCACTGATGAGAAGCATATACGAATACACATTTGTAGTACGCAAGCAGGAATGACAACGACAGACCACGAGACTTGATAGACTACCTTTATTGTACAAAATAGGGGCATAATCACAGTGTATGCGTGAGCATGGGCAAAGTGGGCACCAGAGCAGCCACATCATTGGCAGTGAACGAGAGGGCAGAATGCAGTATCAGAGCATCAACAGGGCATTGTGCAGTACAGAGCAGGTACATCATAGGCAGGTAACGAGAGGGCAGAATGCAGTATCAGAGCATCAACAGGGCATTGTGCAGTACAGAGCAGGTACATCATAGGCAGGTAACGAGAGGGCAGAATGCAGTATCAGAGCATCAACAGGGCATTGCGCAGTACAGAGCAGGTACATCATAGGCAGGTAACGAGAGGGCAGAATGCAGTATCAGAGCATCAACAGGGCATCGTGCAGTACAGAGCAGGTACATCATAGGCAGGTAACGAGAGGGCAGAATGCAGTATCAGAGCATCAACAGGGCATTGTGCAGTACAGAGCAGGTACATCATTGGCAGCACATTAGAGGGCAGAATGCAGTATCAGAACAGCAACAGGGCATTGTGCAGTACAGAGCAGGTACATCATAGGCAGGTAACGAGAGGGCAGAATGCAGTATCAGAGCATCAACAGGGCATTGTGCAGTACAGAGCAGGTACATCATAGGCAGCACATGAGAGGGCAGAATGCAGTATCAGAGCATCAACAGGGCATTGTAGAGTACAGAGCAGGTACATCATAGGCAGGTAACGAGAGGGCAGAATGCAGTATCAGAGCTTCAACAGGGCATTGTGCAGTACAGAACAGGTCCATCAGGGGCAGCACGTGAGAGGGGCTAAGTGCATCAACAGTCCATTGCACAGAACAGGTCCATCAGGGGCAGCACGTGAGAGGGGCTAAGTGCATCAACAGTCCATTGCACAGAACAGGTCCATCAGGGGCAGCACGTGAGAGGGGCTAAGTGCATCAACAGTCCATTGCACAGAACAGGTCCATCAGGGGCAGCACGTGAGAGGGGCTAAGTGCATCAACAGTCCATTGCACAGAACAGGTTGATCAGAGGCAGCACATGAGAGTGCAGAATGCAGTATCAGAGCTTCAACAGGGCATTGTGCAGTACAGAGCAGGTACATCATTGGCAGCACATGAGAGGGCAGAATGCAGTATCAGAGCATCAACAGGGCATTGTGCAGTACAGAGCAGGTACATCATTGGCAGCACATTAGAGGGCAGAATGCAGTATCAGAACAGCAACAGGGCATTGTAGAGTACAGAGCAGGTACATCATAGGCAGGTAACGAGAGGGCAGAATGCAGTATCAGAGCATCAACAGGGCATTGTGCAGTACAGAGCAGGTACATCATTGGCAGCACATTAGAGGGCAGAATGCAGTATCAGAACAGCAACAGGGCATTGTAGAGTACAGAGCAGGTACATCATAGGCAGGTAACGAGAGGGCAGAATGCAGTATCAGAGCATCAACAGGGCATTGTGCAGTACAGAGCAGGTACATCATAGGCAGGTAACGAGAGGGCAGAATGCAGTATCAGAGCATCAACAGGGCATTGTGCAGTACAGAGCAGGTACATCATAGGCAGGTAACGAGAGGGCAGAATGCAGTATCAGAGCATCAACAGGGCATTGTGCAGTACAGAGCAGGTACATCATTGGCAGCACATTAGAGGGCAGAATGCAGTATCAGAGCATCAACAGGGCATTGTGCAGTACAGAGCAGGTACATCATAGGCTGCACAAGTACGTGTCCCTACCAACCCGTCACAGGAACCACAAGAGTGCCACGCAGTTCTCAATGGACACACCATGTGAAATAACATTTGAGTTAAGTGTTCAGCCCCTCACATCACAGAATCAGGGGGACTGCGTGAACTACCTGCCTCGGACACACTGGCAGCACCAGCAACAGGAGTGTGAGACACAGCCACAGCCCGAGTGACACACACATGGGCCACGGACCCAGACACACTGGCAGCACCAGCAACAGGAGTGTGAGACACAGCCACAGCCCGAGTGACACACACATGGGCCACGGACCCAGACACACTGGCAGCACCAGCTACAGGAGTGTGAGACACAGCCACAGCCCGAGTGACACACACATGGGCCACGGACCCAGACACACTGGCAGCACCAGCTACAGGAGTGTGAGACACAGCCACAGATGTAGTCACTGACACGTGAGCCACTGACCCAGACAGACTGCCAGCACCAGAAACAGGAGTGTGCAACACAGCCACAGATCTTCTAACTGACACGTGAGCCATAGACCCAGATACACTGCCAGGACCTGCAACAGGAGAGGGCACAACTGACACTGTGCCACCATCTGATACATGAGAGTCAACTGCACCAGCGCCACTGGGACAACTAAAATGATGAGCCACAGGGCTGTATGGGCCAGGAGGCAGGGTGGGCCTGGGAGCTGGGGATAGCTGACCTTGAGCCAAATCGGGGTTGGCAGGTGTCAATGGTGTGTGTCTGCGTTTCTTAGGGATGTGTGAGTGCACCCTGGACAGGACAGGACTGCCAAGTGGTGTGGACTCCAAAGAATCACCACCCACCATAGGTGGAGCATCTGCTGCCGGGGATCTGGTTTCTGGGGACGTGCTGGAGCCTGCTTGTCGTTTGCTCTGTGCCTGCCGCCTGGACTCGGAATCATGTGTAATGGGGGATGCAACTACAGGGGACACCCTCCTCTGCTTCTGACTGGCCTGGATGGGAGTGGAGGTATGGGGGGACTCCGCCGCAGAGACATCAGTTTGGCGTTTAGTAGAAAACATCAGCCTCAGTGCAGCCAGGGGTGAAGTATGCCTGTCCTTGATTGCGCCATTGTCCATGCTAGATGCCTTGTCCGTAGGATGTGCCTTATCCTTAGGTGGAGTGTTGTCTCTGGATGTAGCCTGTGCCCTGGTCGCCGCCCTGTTCCTGCCAGCAGACTTGTCGTCTGTGGTGCACCTGTCTCCAGTAGACACCTGCTCTCTGTGTGTGTCCCTGCCCTTGGGAGATGGACCTTGCTCTGCTGTGGGCCTGCCCTTGGGAGTCTCCCAGCTCTTAGTAGGTGCCTTTGTCTTGTCCCTGCCCTTGGGAGTGTCCCCTTCCTCTGCTGTGGGCCTGCCCTTGGGAGTCTCCCTGCTCTTAGTAGGTGCCTTTGTCTTGTCCCTGCCCTTGGGAGTGTCCCTTTCCTCTGCTGTGGGCCTGCCCTTGGGAGTCTCCCTGCTCTTAGTAGGTGCCTTTGTCTTGTCCCTGTCCTTGGGAGTGTCCCCTTCCTCTGCTGTGGGCCTGCCCTTGGGAGTCTCCCTGCTCTTAGTAGGTGCCTTTGTCTTGTCCCTGTCCTTGGGAGTGTCCCCTTCCTCTGCTGTGGGCCTGCCCTTGGGAGTCTCCCTGCTCTTAGTAGGTGCCTTTGTCTTCTCACTGGCCTTGGGAGTGTCCCCTTCCTCTGCTGTGGGCCTGCCCTTGGGAGTCTCCCTGCTCTTAGTAGGTGCCTTTGTCTTCTCACTGGCCTTGTCCAAGGTACAGTCCATGGACATGTGAGTATCCCTTGCCTTGGGAGTACCTTTTGTGTTGAATGCCTGTGTAGCTCCTGAAGGCATGTCCCCCAACAACACTTGTGGATCCTGTGTGTGTACTCCAGTGTATCTGACGTCGTGTATGTGAACAGATTTAGCTGATCTAGGGGATGGGGTCTGTGCCCTGCGTGCCCTGACGTGCTGTCTGACGCTGCTTCTAGTGCAATAACCTGTATTTGAGTCCTGCGCAGAATAATCACTACCCCCTGAGACATCCAGTGGTGTAGATGGGGAAACAGAAGTAGCACCCTGTTCATGCGACTGTACTATTGCAGACGACACACTGCTTGCCAATGACTGCACTGTCCTGTGTAGACCTGCAAGATCGCCATGCATCCCTTCCATGAATGCCACCACCTGCCCCAACTTCCTATCATGGTCCTGGAAAGCATTTGTCATATTGGTCTGCCCCACACACAGCTGTCGCAGCAGATCAACGGCCTCAGCACACAGTGCATTTTGGCTCACCGTGGCAGGGGCAGCGGTGCCTGCACCGAACGCCACTCTGCTCCCCCTACTCCTCCGGCCACGAACAGTACATGGTGCAGTTGGCGGAAGTGTGGGCCCTGTGTGCTGTCTTCCGACAGAAGGTGATGAGTGCCCACTCCCAGTCTGTGACAACAGTGCAGGCTCACCAAGAGTGTCCGACGAGGAGGACGATGGTGTCTCCACATGCGAGTCCTCAGGGACGGTCCTGTCCCCCTCTCCGGCGCTGGCCTCCTCTGTGTCAGTCTGCGTGTGTGCGAAGTCTGAGCCGGACTCATTTCCTCGACTACTCTCCACCGTCTCTGGCTGAGTGTCCTCTGCCATAGCTGAAATGCACATAAAAGATGTGTGAGTCATGGGCACACTGACGTACAGAAGGACCAGGATTGCCAAATTACATAGCTGACAAAGATTTTGTAGCCCTCATCCTGCACATGGCCCACCTCTACCAGTCATCCTCACATTTCCTGCCATGGGGCCATGGACCACTAGGGGATGTGCTTCAACACTCAACTACTAAGCAAGTGGCGTGTCAACATGGCGGACCTGGATGTCAAATGAGAACCACCCAATGGGACCAAAATGGCATCACAGACATACATACGCAACACGGAACTCAATAGTGTGTCTGTGCACCAATACATGCATAGCACTCACAGGTTTCCTACACAGACAGTAAGCTCACCGCTAGTTTGCTGTTGATCGGCACTCAGACGTTCGGCCAGTTCAGGATGCGTCACTGCAATGATACGGTGCATGAGAGGGGTCATGGAGCGTCGGGCCAGACGGGGCGTCCTTGGAATCAGGCCCAGTGTTACTTCCGCTACATTCTTGCTCAGCCTGGAAATGTCGTCCCAGCGTTTGTGGCAGTGTGCATGTCGTCTGTTGCACACCCCCAATGCCCGTACTTCCCGTGCTATGCTCCTCCACAGGTCCTTGCGAAGGTGCAGCTTGACCTACCATGATGGGAGACAAAAGGGTTTAAGTCAGTGGACAGGTGGCCTGTCACACACATAGGGGCAAGACGTAACTGTCAGCAGCCATGCACAATCATGAACATATGTCTAGCCCACACTACACAGCTAAGATAGAAATAGGCGTGATTATTTGGCCCCCTCATGCACACCAACATGTCCCACACTGCACTTACCACCCGTCCTGGTGCGCCGTAGAGGCGTCCATAGTTGCGGAGTACACCGTCCACGAGGACATCAAGCTCCGCGGCGGTGAAGGGTCGAAACTGGATCTCTTTGCCTCTCGACATGGCAAGATCACGGAGTATGGCACTAGAGCAGCAGTCGGTGGTCAGCTCAGCAGTAGCAGCAGGTCGAGGTGATGGTCACAGGCAGGAGTCGGTGGTCAGCTCAGCAGCACCAGCAGGTCGAGGTGATGGTCACAGGCAGGAGTCGGTGGTCAGCTCCGCAGCACCAGCAGGTCGAGGTGATGGTCACAGGCAGCAGTCGGTGGTCAGCTCAGCAGCAGCAGCAAGTCGAGGTGAACAGGCAGCACTGGTCCCCAGGGTAGGAAGTGTTATTTTGGCCAACACACATATATAGGGCCCTCAGCACGTGTCAGTGGCATACGTCGCCACCAATTGGTCAGCCCTGGAAGCGTGATCGTGAAAAGGGCCAATGACTGGCCCTGTTGTTGCGGTGCACTGCTTCCGCTACTTGCGATTGGCCATATGCGGCCAGCGTCCCTCTTCCCATTGGCTGCATGTGCAGGGACCGTCACGGGCACACATCGGCTACCGCACGTGCAAGCCTCAGGCACGGATGCTTCAGTTGCAACAATGTTCTATCACTGGCGCCTCCATGGCGGTGCACGTACTCAGCGGGGGAGGTGCAGGCCTATACACCCTGTAGATGTACTCAATGGACATGCCAGTTCATGACCCCCCTTACAGTCACCTTGCATCATCCACAGTACACCGGACGGAGCGGCCGGGACTAGGACGGCCGTGCCCGGCCATGAACACAACCGCCGTGCCCGGCCATGAACACAACCGCCGTGCCCGGCCATGAACACAACCGCCGTGCCAGGCCATGTACACAACCGCCGTGCCAGGCCATGTACACAACCGCCGTGCCAGGCCATGTACACAACCGCCGTGCCCGGCCATGAACACAGCCGCCGTGCCCGGCCATGAACACAACCGCCATGCCAGGCCATGTACACAACCGCCGTGCCAGGCCATGTACACAACCGCCGTGCCCGGCCATGTACACAACCGCCGTGCCAGGCCATGAACACAGCCGCATGGCCGGGCACAGCGGTTGTGTTCATGGCCGGGCACGGCGGTTGTGTACATGGCCTGGCACGGCGGTTGTGTTCATGGCCGGGCACGGCGGTTGTGTTCATGGCCGGGCACGGCGGTTGTGTTCATGGCCGGGCACGGCTGTCCTTGTCCCGGCCGCTCCGGTCGGTGTACGGTGGATGATGCAAGGTGACTGTAAGGGGGGTCATGAACTGGCATGTCCATTGAGTACATCTACAGGGTGTATAGGCCTGCACCTCCCCCGCTGAGTACGTGCACCGCCATGGAGGCGCCAGTGATAGAACATTGTTGCAACTGAAGCATCCGTGCCTGAGGCTTGCACGTGCGGTTGCCGATTTGTGCCCGTGACGGTCCCTGCACATGCAGCCAATGGGAAGAGGGATGCTGGCCGCGTATGGCCCTTGGGAAGTAGCGGAAGTTGAGCACCGCCATGGCGGCGCCAATTATGTTATCTTGTCAGACGCTGCACCGTGATGTGTTGTGTGCAGTTGCGTCATGAGGGATGTGAGCGTGATGGGGAAAGGTCATATGTCATACAATATAGCATGTGTGTCCATACAATGCCCATCGGTCGGCACACAATGGGCAACAGATGTGCATTTGTACGTGTTGACGTCGGGTGTGACCCTACAGACGTTCTTACATCTTCACAACTACACAGTACATCACGGCTGTGTGGCCAAATTATGCATCTGTTGTCAGTGTCTTGTTCTGGCGAGGTGACTACAGTGGTGGTGGTACACATGCATTCTGTGTATGTGTTTTGTACGTTGTGTCACCATGCATGTAATTACCGTATGCACATCATTATTGGTGTTGGCATTTGTGCTTGATGACATGGCGTGTGTATAATTTACGTTTGTGTGCATGCAGTTGCATGTGTGTCTGTGATGTGGCTACTAAACATTAGGGTGAAGACTGAAGTTGTGTCAGTAAGGTTCACATGTGATGGAGTTGTACACGTATGCGTCGTTTGTAAGTTGACCTAAGTTACATCTCTCTCCCACACAGGAGGGCTCCAAATGTGCATCGGCCATACACTGTGCTGGAGGATATGGTTGACGAGGAGGTGATTCGGAAATTCCGGCTGGATCGACGTTGGTTGCTGGAGCTTGTGGCTCAATTGTCTCCTCATCTGCAGCCACGTAGGACGTATCCTGGGTCGATTACACCCACTGCAAAGGTCATGGCGGTACTACATTTCTTCGCTACTGGCACATTTCAGTACACAGTTGGACATGCCGGGGGGATGTCACAGGCCATGTTCAGCACGGTTCTTCGGGATGTCTTGACAGCTATGATGCTGTACAAGAATGACTACATACATTTCCCACGGCCGGAAGAGTTGGCAGCTGTCAAAGCTGATTTCTATGCACTGGGCCACATACCTCACGTTGTGGGCTCAATTGATGGCACACACATCGCTATCATTCCACCACGGGCACGGGAACAAGTGTTCAGGAATCGCAAACACTTCCATTCGCTGAACGTGCAGGTGGTGTGCCTGGCAAACAACATCATCTCCCATGTGTGTGCAAGATTTCCTGGATCCGCACATGACGCCCACATCATGCGGAGCAGCAATGTCCCACGACTCATGGCAAATCTGCGACCCGGTCAAGCGTGGCTTGTTGGTGAGTGTGCAGTGGGGACTCTTGTGATCTCTGTGTTGCATGGGGTACCCACCATATCTTGTTGTGATGTTTGTCTCTGTCATCCCCCTACATAGGCGACTCGGCTTACCCAAACCGGCCCTGGCTCCTCAGTCCCCTACGTAATCCGAGAACAGCGGGTGAAATGCGGTACAATGAAGCACATGGAAGGACACGGAGAGTCATCGAACGTACTTTTGGACTGCTAAAGTCTAGGTTTAGGTGCCTCGATAAGACCGGAGGGGCCCTGCCTTACTCACCAGGAAAAGTATGCAGGATCGTGATTGCCTGCTGCATGCTCCACAACCTGGCAGTACGCAATGACATTGAACTGCTGTTGGACCCTGAAGACGAAGGAGTTCCTCGGCCTCCCATCCCACCCATGTCGACTGATGAGGATAGTGGTGAGGAGGAAGGTGTGGACCAGAGGCGCCAGCTCATAGATCGCTACTTCCCTTGAATGTGAGTAACTACCTCTAGTGGCGGTTGACAATGCCTCATGTATGTTTGCTGGTGTTGTGTGGATGTGGGGTTAATCGTGATGGCAACGCGGCCGCTGAGGGAGCAGGAGGAAATGCAGCAGTTGCAGGAGGAGCTGCAGTGGGTGAGCCAGCAGCAGTGGCAGGCGGCGGTAAGTTATATTCCTTACTTATTGACATTACACTCGCTGCAAGGGTGCACACTGTACTGTTGAGACTTATTAAGTAAGAAGTTGTTGTGAACGTTTAAAGAAGACACCCTTTACTTAACATTAGCAATAGCATTAGTTGCGGGAGTGTTTAGTAACCAATGCCTCTTCTATCTGACTTCAACTCAGCTTTGAAATTTTTATGGAGAAGACTAAAAGTCAGATCAGATGACCTTGATGGATGGGTTGAACAAAAGGGAAAGAAGGGTGGAAGGATGAAGGACGGTGAGATGTAATATTTATGACTGGCAGAGAAGGATACGTGGGATGCATGCATAGGTGGTTGATAGAAATTAGATACATGGGTGGTTGAATGTCTGAAACTCCCACAAATGTTAGAGGCTGAGGAAGTGGGAGGATAGATACATACCACAAATGTTATGTACTGTGCTTGCTAGTGCTACTGTGCCATTATGTATAGAATTAATTTGTCTTACAGTTTTGCGAAGAGTATATTGTTACAATGTTCTTGTTTTTTCTTCTTGATATAGGTATTTCTTCCAAAGGGAAACCAGACAGGAAGGAGTTGGCAGCCATGGCCCGGCGCCAGAAGCTGGAGGCAATACAAACAGAATAGCAGCAGCTGGTGGTTCTGGCGGAGGAGGAGTAGGTGGCAGCAGCTGCAGCCTTCTCCAATGCCCCGGGCCTCAGCCACCACCCTCCAGCGTTACAGGCACCACCATCTGGAAGCCGTCCGCCGCCCCACTTTGTTATCCAGCGCTGCTGCCCCCCCTGTGGATGCAATTGTCGCGCATTGAAGCGCCGCATGGCCCGCCTAGAGGAACAAATTAATGTCCAGGAGAGGTGAGCCCGCCGATGAACTGAGACCCTGTTGGATTGCCCCTTTTTTATTGCTTCTTTTGGTGGGTGGGAATTGGCCATTCGGGTTTATTATGGACATGGACATTTGTTGGACTTTTCCATTTCGCACATTGGTTGGGGTTAGGGAGAAGGGTGGGTCAGGTGTTGTGGGATTTTTTACATAGTTTATTTTTGTTAGGGGATTACATTATATAATTATACTTTGCATACAATGTTATTAATGTTTTGTGGGTGGGGTTACTGTTTTACGTCACACGGTTTCCTTGCTGCTGCAATCGGCTGACTTTGTAAGACACAAAAAGATAGATGCGGCACCCCTCACTGAGTGCCCTGTCCTACTCGTACTGTCAGCATCTGCTCCTAGTCTATGCATTCTGCAACTGGACTCAAGGGGTATGTGTATTAATGAAAACAATTTCATTATTAATTATACCTCCCCCATACTTCTTCTCCTACCTGTGCTTGATGTTTAACTTAGTCACAGCGATGGCTGCATGGTGATGATGGTTTGGTTTCCCAACATGCCATGGTTGTGGTGGTAGAAGTAATAGACACTGGCAGTATCATTTGCAAAAAAAGAATATGAGACAGTCAGTCACTTGAGAGAGACTGTGGTAGGAGTAATAGAACGAAGTACAGTACAGAACTTACTGCCAAAAAATAATATGCCAAAATATAATAACATATAATGGTGGCGGGGATAGCCTAGTACAACAAGTTACAAACTGTAGTTGTGTTGAGTCACTTGACTAGGCCTAAACTTGATACAAGCATAACCGTTTGTGCTGTGTAGAAGGATGACAACAAATCCAATTGATGCAGGCAATTAATGATGATGGATTAGGTTCCTTTGGAAAAAAAATTACCTTGCAAATATACTGATCATGGGTGGGTAAGCAGAAAAAGATCCTCGCCCTGCCTTGAAATTGAATTAGTGTTGCTTTTGCCACATCCACCCCAGCAAGTGTGTGATCTAGTATTTTTGTACATTTAACTTAGTCACACCTCAATAAATCACACAGCCCGGGGGATGAGGGTTAGAGGTTGATGAATGGTTGGGAAGGGGAGTTTGCGAAAGGCTTGACAAAGAAAAACACTACGCATGGACAAACAACAAAATCTGTTAAGGGAGAAAAAGGAAATGCATGCATGATGATGATATTGATAACTTGATGGTTAATGATAAGTAGTACTTACTAACTACTTCTAGACAACTGCACAGTACAGGGCAGCAGTATATTATGCAATGTGACTTGCCTGTCTGCCCTCAGAGAGACCCAAATTACATACAGTTTCTGTTCTGTTGTACCAGGCTTACTTTTAAAGAAAGCAAAGAAAATAAAAAAAATTGCTGTAGGGATGAATTATAAGCAGAGAGCAAACATAATAACAACAACACAGTCGTAATAATTGAAGATAAAAAATGAATCAAATTATTTAAAAGATGATGAATGTTGAGACTGTTACTGCATGTTGTTATCCGGGTGAAATTGAGGAGTTGCATCTCTGCATTCCTCTTGGTCCTCCCTTCCATGGCCTCTCCGTCCATCAATCTTGGGTGATGCCACTGCTTGCCTGGGGGATGTGGATTGGTAAGGAAAGTGTGAGCTGTTTTTCCCAGTATAGCACAGGGTAAGGTCCGGCCTGTAATTGTAGATGAAAAAACAAAAGGGATATTGAAAAATCAAGGAGAACAAAAATGCATAAATTACGGTAGAGTGCAACAAGATCGCCTTCAGTGGTGGCATGGATACATCATGTCTACTCTTTTTTCAGCATTAACCTACAACAACAACAACAGGACAGAGCAGGCCCCCGGCACCGGTGACCCATCCTCCATTTAGAGTACATTTTTTGACAGAGGCAAACAAAGCACATATACAGCAACATAGCATTTTACAAATTAAGGGGCTCATTAGGATGGCGGACGGAAGAGCCACCGCGGCCCTGGAGTAGGCGGAAAAACCCTTTTCCGAGTCCGCCTGCCGCGGATACTGCGTCCGCCATATCAGGATAGGAAAACGTGTCCAATTTCCGTCCGCGACGGAAAAGCACGCACCGCCGCCCAACTACACACGACCACGTGGCGGACGGAACACATCCGGAGGCCCCGCCGTACGTACTGACGTCTAAGACCGTCCCCCAAATCAAGATGGCGGAAAACACACATAAAACCGCAGCGGAAAAACAACCTGTCTGAACACGGCGGAATCCCCACAGTGAACATAGGTGACATAGCAGAGATACCCACCGCAAGCTGACCACCACCATGGACCCAGCGCTACACGCTTTCCCGATGCTCTTCGCGATCCACCACGTCCTAGTCATGGCCCACTATGGACGAGGACGCAGGTAAGGCACAAACCATTGGCTGTCTGGAGAGGAATACCAGCAAGGGACGTGACGTAGGGAGGGGGAGTGTCATGTTACCTAAACCACTGATGAGAAGCATATACGAATAGACATTTGTAGTACGCAAGCAGGAATGACAACGACAGACCACGAGACTTGATAGACTACCTTTATTGTACAAAATAGGGGCATAATCACAGTGTATGCGTGAGCATGGGCAAAGTGGGCACCAGAGCAGCCACATCATTGGCAGTGAACGAGAGGGCAGAATGCAGTATCAGAGCATCAACAGGGCATTGTGCAGTACAGAGCAGGTACATCATAGGCAGGTAACGAGAGGGCAGAATGCAGTATCAGAGCATCAACAGGGCATTGTGCAGTACAGAGCAGGTACATCATAGGCAGGTAACGAGAGGGCAGAATGCAGTATCAGAGCATCAACAGGGCATTGCGCAGTACAGAGCAGGTACATCATAGGCAGGTAACGAGAGGGCAGAATGCAGTATCAGAGCATCAACAGGGCATTGTGCAGTACAGAGCAGGTACATCATAGGCAGGTAACGAGAGGGCAGAATGCAGTATCAGAGCATCAACAGGGCATTGTGCAGTACAGAGCAGGTACATCATTGGCAGCACATTAGAGGGCAGAATGCAGTATCAGAACAGCAACAGGGCATTGTGCAGTACAGAGCAGGTACATCATAGGCAGGTAACGAGAGGGCAGAATGCAGTATCAGAGCATCAACAGGGCATTGTGCAGTACAGAGCAGGTACATCATAGGCAGCACATGAGAGGGCAGAATGCAGTATCAGAGCATCAACAGGGCATTGTAGAGTACAGAGCAGGTACATCATAGGCAGGTAACGAGAGGGCAGAATGCAGTATCAGAGCTTCAACAGGGCATTGTGCAGTACAGAACAGGTCCATCAGGGGCAGCACGTGAGAGGGGCTAAGTGCATCAACAGTCCATTGCACAGAACAGGTCCATCAGGGGCAGCACGTGAGAGGGGCTAAGTGCATCAACAGTCCATTGCACAGAACAGGTCCATCAGGGGCAGCACATGAGAGGGGCTAAGTGCATCAACAGTCCATTGCACAGAACAGGTCCATCAGGGGCAGCACGTGAGAGGGGCTAAGTGCATCAACAGTCCATTGCACAGAACAGGTTGATCAGAGGCAGCACATGAGAGTGCAGAATGCAGTATCAGAGCTTCAACAGGGCATTGTGCAGTACAGAGCAGGTACATCATTGGCAGCACATGAGAGGGCAGAATGCAGTATCAGAGCATCAACAGGGCATTGTGCAGTACAGAGCAGGTACATCATTGGCAGCACATTAGAGGGCAGAATGCAGTATCAGAACAGCAACAGGGCATTGTAGAGTACAGAGCAGGTAAATCATAGGCAGGTAACGAGAGGGCAGAATGCAGTATCAGAGCATCAACAGGGCATTGTGCAGTACAGAGCAGGTACATCATTGGCAGCACATTAGAGGGCAGAATGCAGTATCAGAACAGCAACAGGGCATTGTAGAGTACAGAGCAGGTACATCATAGGCAGGTAACGAGAGGGCAGAATGCAGTATCAGAGCATCAACAGGGCATTGTGCAGTACAGAGCAGGTACATCATAGGCAGGTAATGAGAGGGCAGAATGCAGTATCAGAGCATCAACAGGGCATTGTGCAGTACAGAGCAGGTACATCATAGGCAGGTAACGAGAGGGCAGAATGCAGTATCAGAGCATCAACAGGGCATTGTGCAGTACAGAGCAGGTACATCATTGGCAGCACATTAGAGGGCAGAATGCAGTATCAGAGCATCAACAGGGCATTGTGCAGTACAGAGCAGGTACATCATAGGCTTTACAAGTACGTGTCCCTACCAACCCGTCACAGGAACCACAAGAGTGCCACGCAGTTCTCAATGGACACACCATGTGAAATAACATTTGAGTTAAGTGTTCAGCACCTCACATCACAGAATCAGGGGGAACTGCGTGAACTACCTGCCTCGGACACACTGGCAGCACCAGCAACAGGAGTGTGAGACACAGCCACAGCCCGAGTGACACACACATGGGCCACGGACCCAGACACACTGGCAGCACCAGCAACAGGAGTGTGAGACACAGCCACAGCCCGAGTGACACACACATGGGCCACGGACCCAGACACACTGGCAGCACCAGCTACAGGAGTGTGAGACACAGCCACAGCCCGAGTGACACACACATGGGCCACGGACCCAGACACACTGGCAGCACCAGCTACAGGAGTGTGAGACACAGCCACAGCCCGAGTGACACACACATGGGCCACGGACCCAGACACACTGGCAGCACCAGCAACAGGAGTGTGAGACACAGCCACAGATGTAGTCACTGACACGTGAGCCACTGACCCAGACAGACTGCCAGCACCAGAAACAGGAGTGTGCAACACAGCCACAGATCTTCTAACTGACACGTGAGCCATAGACCCAGATACACTGCCAGGACCTGCAACAGGAGAGGGCACAACTGACACTGTGCCACCATCTGATACATGAGAGTCAACTGCACCAGCGCCACTGGGACAACTGAAATGATGAGCCACAGGGCTGTATGGGCCAGGAGGCAGGGTGGGCCTGGGAGCTGGGGATAGCTGACCTTGAGCCAAATCGGGGTTGGCAGGTGTCAATGGTGTGTGTCTGCGTTTCTTAGGGATGTGTGAGTGCACCCTGGACAGGACAGGACTGCCAAGTGGTGTGGACTCCAAAGAATCACCACCCACCATAGGTGGAGCATCTGCTGCCGGGGATCTGGTTTCTGGGGACGTGCTGGAGCCTGCTTGTCGTTTGCTCTGTGCCTGCCGCCTGGACTCGGAATCATGTGTAATGGGGGATGCAACTACAGGGGACACCCTCCTCTGCTTCTGACTGGCCTGGATGGGAGTGGAGGTATGGGGGGACTCCGCCGCGGAGACATCAGTTTGGCGTTTAGTAGAAAACATCAGCCTCAGTGCAGCCAGGGGTGAAGTATGCCTGTCCTTGATTGCGCCATTGTCCATGCTAGATGCCTTGTCCGTAGGATGTGCCTTATCCTTAGGTGGAGTGTTGTCTCTGGATGTAGCCTGTGCCCTGGTCGCCGCCCTGTTCCTGCCAGCAGACTTGTCGTCTGTGGTGCACCTGTCTCCAGTAGACACCTGCTCTCTGTGTGTGTCCCTGCCCTTGGGAGATGGACCTTGCTCTGCTGTGGGCCTGCCCTTGGGAGTCTCCCAGCTCTTAGTAGGTGCCTTTGTCTTGTCCCTGCCCTTGGGAGTGTCCCCTTCCTCTGCTGTGGGCCTGCCCTTGGGAGTCTCCCTGCTCTTAGTAGGTACCTTTGTCTTGTCCCTGCCCTTGGGAGTGTCCCTTTCCTCTGCTGTGGGCCTGCCCTTGGGAGTCTCCCTGCTCTTAGTAGGTGCCTTTGTCTTGTCCCTGTCCTTGGGAGTGTCCCCTTCCTCTGCTGTGGGCCTGCCCTTGGGAGTCTCCCTGCTCTTAGTAGGTGCCTTTGTCTTGTCCCTGTCCTTGGGAGTGTCCCCTTCCTCTGCTGTGGGCCTGCCCTTGGGAGTCTCCCTGCTCTTAGTAGGTGCCTTTGTCTTCTCACTGGCCTTGGGAGTGTCCCCTTCCTCTGCTGTGGGCCTGCCCTTCGGAGTCTCCCTGCTCTTAGTAGGTGCCTTTGTCTTCTCACTGGCCTTGTCCAAGGTACAGTCCATGGACATGTGAGTATCCCTTGCCTTGGGAGTACCTTTTGTGTTGAATGCCTGTGTAGCTCCTGAAGGCATGTCCCCCAACAACACTTGTGGATCCTGTGTGTGTACTCCAGTGTATCTGACGTCGTGTACGTGAACAGATTTAGCTGATCTAGGGGATGGGGTCTGTGCCCTGCGTGCCCTGACGTGCTGTCTGACGCTGCTTCTAGTGCAATAACCTGTATTTGAGTCCTGCGCAGAATAATCACTACCCCCTGAGACATCCAGTGGTGTAGATGGGGAAGCAGAAGTAGCACCCTGTTCATGCGACTGTACTATTGCAGACGACACACTGCTTGCCAATGACTGCACTGTCCTGTGTAGACCTGCAAGATCGCCATGCATCCCTTCCATGAATGCCACCACCTGCCCCAACTTCCTATCATGGTCCTGGAAAGCATTTGTCATATTGGTCTGCCCCACACACAGCTGTCGCAGCAGATCAACGGCCTCAGCACACAGTGCATTTTGGCTCACCGTGGCAGGGGCAGCGGTGCCTGCACCGAACGCCACTCTGCTCCCCCTACTCCTCCGGCCACGAACAGTACATGGTGCAGTTGGCGGAAGTGTGGGCCCTGTGTGCTGTCTTCCGACAGAAGGTGATGAGTGCCCACTCCCAGTCTGTGACAACAGTGCAGGCTCACCAAGAGTGTCCGACGAGGAGGACGATGGTGTCTCCACATGCGAGTCCTCAGGGACGGTCCTGTCCCCCTCTCCGGCGCTGGCCTCCTCTGTGTCAGTCTGCGTGTGTGCGAAGTCTGAGCCGGACTCATTTCCTCGACTACTCTCCACCGTCTCTGGCTGAGTGTCCTCTGCCATAGCTGAAATGCACATAAAAGATGTGTGAGTCATGGGCACACTGACGTACAGAAGGACCAGGATTGCCAAATTACATAGCTGACAAAGATTTTGTAGCCCTCATCCTGCACATGGCCCACCTCTACCAGTCATCCTCACATTTCCTGCCATGGGGCCATGGACCACTAGGGGATGTGCTTCAACACTCAACTACTAAGCAAGTGGCGTGTCAACATGGCGGACCTGGATGTCAAATGAGAATCACCCAATGGGACCAAAATGGCATCACAGACATACATACGCAACACGGAACTCAATAGTGTGTCTGTGCACCAATACATGCATAGCACTCACAGGTTTCCTACACAGACAGTATGCTCACCGCTAGTTTGCTGTTGATCGGCACTCAGATGTTCGGCCAGTTCAGGATGCGTCACTGCAATGATACGGTGCATGAGAGGGGTCATGGAGCGTCGGGCCAGACGGGGCGTCCTTGGAATCAGGCCCAGTATTACTTCCGCTACATTCTTGCTCAGCCTGGAAATGTCGTCCCAGCGTTTGTGGCAGTGTGCATGTCGTCTGTTGCACACCCCCAATGCCCGTACTTCCCGTGCTATGCTCCTCCACAGGTCCTTGCGAAGGTGCAGCTTGACCTACCATGATGGGAGACAAAAGGGTTTAAGTCAGTGGACAGGTGGCCTGTCACACACATAGGGGCAAGACGTAACTGTCAGCAGCCATGCACAATCATGAACATATGTCTAGCCCACACTACACAGCTAAGATAGAAATAGGCGTGATTATTTGGCCCCCTCATGCACACCAACATGTCCCACACTGCACTTACCACCCGTCCTGGTGCGCCGTAGAGGCGTCCATAGTTGCGGAGTACACCGTCCACGAGGACATCAAGCTCCGCGGCGGTGAAGGGTCGAGACCGGATCTCTTTGCCTCTCGACATGGCAAGATCACGGAGTATGGCACTAGAGCAGCAGTCGGTGGTCAGCTCAGCAGTAGCAGCAGGTCGAGGTGATGGTCACAGGCAGGAGTCGGTGGTCAGCTCAGCAGCACCAGCAGGTCGAGGTGATGGTCACAGGCAGGAGTCGGTGGTCAGCACCGCAGCACCAGCAGGTCGAGGTGATGGTCACAGGCAGCAGTCGGTGGTCAGCTCAGCAGCAGCAGCAGGTCGAGGTGAACAGGCAGCACTGGTCCCCAGGGTAGGAAGTGTCATTTTGGCCAACACACATATATAGGGCCCTCAGCACGTGTCAGTGGCATACGTCGCCACCAATTGGTCAGCCCTGGAAGCGTGATCGTGAAAAGGGCCAATGACTGGCCCTGTTGTTGCGGTGCACTGCTTCCGCTACTTGCGATTGGCCATATGCGGCCAGCGTCCCTCTTCCCATTGGCTGCATGTGCAGGGACCGTCACGGGCACACATCAGCTACCGCACGTGCAAGCCTCAGGCACGGATGCTTCAGTTGCAACAATGTTCTATCACTGGCGCCTCCATGGCGGTGCACGTACTCAGCGGGGGAGGTGCAGGCCTATACACCCTGTAGATGTACTCAATGGACATGCCAGTTCATGACCCCCCTTACAGTCACCTTGCATCATCCACCGTACACCGGCCGGAGTGGCCGGGACTAGGACGGCCGTGCCCGGCCATGAACACAACCGCCGTGCCCGGCCATGAACACAACCGCCGTGCCCGGCCATGAACACAACCGCCGTGCCAGGCCATGTACACAACCGCCGTGCCAGGCCATGTACACAACCGCCGTGCCAGGCCATGTACACAACCGCCGTGCCCGGCCATGAACACAGCCGCCGTGCCCGGCCATGAACACAACCGCCGTGCCAGGCCATGTACACAACCGCCGTGCCAGGCCATGTACACAACCGCCGTGCCCGGCCATGTACACAACCGCCGTGCCAGGCCATGAACACAGCCGCATGGCCGGGCACGGCGGTTGTGTTCATGGCCGGGCACGTCGGTTGTGTACATGGCCTGGCACGGCGGTTGTGTTCATGGCCGGGCACGGCGGTTGTGTTCATGGCCGGGCACGGCGGTTGTGTTCATGGCCGGGCACGGCCGTCCTTGTCCCGGCTGCTCCGGTCGGTGTACGGTGGATGATGCAAGGTGACTGTAAGGGGGGTCATGAACTGGCATGTCCATTGAGTACATCTACAGGGTGTATAGGCCTGCACCTCCCCCGCTGAGTACGTGCACCGCCATGGAGGCGCCAGTGATAGAACATTGTTGCAACTGAAGCATCCGTGCCTGAGGCTTGCACGTGCGGTTGCCGATGTGTGCCCGTGACGGTCCCTGCACATGCAGCCAATGGGAAGAGGGACGCTGGCCGCGTATGGCCCTTGGGAAGTAGCGGAAGTTGAGCACCGCCATGGCGGCGCCAATTATGTTATCTTGTCAGACGCTGCACCGTGATGTGTTGTGTGCAGTTGCGTCATGAGGGATGTGAGCGTGATGAGGAAAGGTCATATGTCATACAATATAGCATGTGTGTCCATACAATGCCCATCGGTCGGCACACAATGGGCAACAGATGTGCATTTGTACGTGTTGACGTCGGGTGTGACCCTACAGACGTTCTTACATCTTCACAACTACACAGTACATCACGGCTGTGTGGCCAAATTATGCATCTGTTGTCAGTGTCTTGTTCTGGCGAGGTGACTACAGTGGTGGTGGTACACATGCATTCTGTGTATGTGTTTTGTACGTTGTGTCACCATGCATGTAATTACCGTATGCACATCATTATTGGTGTTGGCATTTGTGCTTGATGACATGGCGTGTGTATAATTTACGTTTGTGTGCATGCAGTTGCATGTGTGTCTGTGATGTGGCTACTAAACATTAGGGTGAAGACTGAAGTTGTGTCAGTAAGGTTCACATGTGATGGAGTTGTACACGTATGCGTCGTTTGTAAGTTGACCTAAGTTACATCTCTCTCCCACACAGGAGGGCTCCAAATGTGCATCGGCCATACACTGTGCTGGAGGATATGGTTGACGAGGAGGTGATTCGGAAATTCCGGCTGGATCGACGTCGGTTGCTGGAGCTTGTGGCTCAATTGTCTCCTCATCTGCAGCCACGTAGGACGTATCCTGGGTCGATTACACCCACTGCAAAGGTCATGGCGGTACTACATTTCTTCGCTACTGGCACATTTCAGTACACAGTTGGACATGCCGGGGGGATGTCACAGGCCATGTTCAGCACGGTTCTTCGGGATGTCTTGACAGCTATGATGCTGTACAAGAATGACTACATACATTTCCCACGGCCGGAAGAGTTGGCAGCTGTCAAAGCTGATTTCTATGCACTGGGCCACATACCTCACGTTGTGGGCTCAATTGATGGCACACACATCGCTATCATTCCACCACGGGAACAAGTGTTCAGGAATCGCAAACACTTCCATTCGCTGAACGTGCAGGTGGTGTGCCTGGCAAACAACATCATCTCCCATGTGTGTGCAAGATTTCCTGGATCCGCACATGACGCCCACATCATGCGGAGCAGCAATGTCCCACGACTCATGGCAAATCTGCGACCCGGTCAAGCGTTGCTTGTTGGTGAGTGTGCAGTGGGGACTCTTGTGATCTCTGTGTTGCATGGGGTACCCACCATATCTTGTTGTGATGTTTGTCTCTGTCATCCCCCTACATAGGCGACTCGGCTTACCCAAACCGGCCCTGGCTCCTCAGTCCCCTACGTAATCCGAGAACAGCGGGTGAAATGCGGTACAATGAAGCACATGGAAGGACACGGAGAGTCATCGAACGTACTTTTGGACTGCTAAAGTCTAGGTTTAGGTGCCTCGATAAGACCGGAGGGGCCCTGCCTTACTCACCAGGAAAAGTATGCAGGATCGTGATTGCCTGCTGCATGCTCCACAACCTGGCAGTACGCAATGACATTGAACTGCTGTTGGACCCTGAAGACGAAGGAGTTCCTCGGCCTCCCATCCCACCCATGTCGACTGATGAGGATAGTGGTGAGGAGGAAGGTGTGGACCAGAGGCGCCAGCTCATAGATCGCTACTTCCCTTGAATGTGAGTAACTACCTCTAGTGGCGGTTGACAATGCCTCATGTATGTTTGCTGGTGTTGTGTGGATGTGGGGTTAATCAGCTGTGTGTTGTTTGTGATGGTTGCATATGTGTGTCTTCATGTCTTTGGACATACAAGTCTCCATGATGTGTGTGCTCTCATCCCATGCTTTTGTGATGGTTGTCGTTTGTGTAATGTTGCTGTGCATTGTGTTGTGATGTGTGTGAATCTGTTTCCTGACGTGTGTTTGCTGTCTCTGATTTTCTCTAGGTCACTCCCGCAGCGCCATGATCATGTACGACTGTGATCCCTGAACCTGTTTACGTCTGTTCCTGAAGGCAATCATGTGAATAAACATGGAGGCAAAACATCATTGTGTGAGTAAGTGCTATTTATTTACAGGTTGTGCTTCTGTGCTGCTGAATATTTACAAGTAAGTGGGGTGGAGGGAGTTGGAGTTGAAGGTAATGGCAGATGAAATGTCCGTGCTGACACCACATTGGGGGGTGTCAGGGTAGTCCAGCAGACCAGTGGGAATGATTGTCTGTGGGACAGGATACTTAGCTGGGTGAATGTCTGGCACAGGCAGTGACATTGTCATGGTCGTCCCCTCTTGGAGCGTGTGGATGGCGCTCCAACACTGCTCTCAGCCACTTCCTGCCTCGGCCGGCCCCTCCGTCTCTGAGGTGGAACAGAGTCAGCTGGGAGGGCAGGTTGTTGATGGGCCACATCCGTCGCCAGGGGCACAGGTGGTGGTGGCGGCGGTGGAGGCGGAGGTGACGGTGGCGGGGGAGGAGGAGGTGGCGGTGGAGGCGACGGTGGCGGTGGCGCTACGACACTTGGTGGAGGGGGGGGGGTTGTTCCGGCCAACCCATTCCCTCCACATCGTTGCCTGCTGGCCCTTGATCTGCAACATCTGGCCAAGGATGCCACAGATTTCGCGCTGGACGTTGGTGTTGTCCACTGAGTCCTGGTGTGCACGATCTGCGTTTGCCTGGGACAGGTCGTATGACGCCTGGCACCTGGCAAGGGCTTGTAGGGACTGTGCCACTGGATGGGGTAGCTGTCCTTCCTCTGCACGGCGGTGTGTGGCTCGCCTGATTGGCTGATGTCCCGTTGCCTGTGTTTGTGGCCCACTCACCCTGCCTGTGTGTGAGGCCGATGGACCAGCGTCGTGCGCTGGGTTATGCTGGGTGGCACCGGCAGGAGTCGTGGTGCTGGTGGTAGTGGTGGTACTGGTGGTACTGGTGGTACTGTTGGTGGTGGGGACTGTGCAGATCACAGAGACAGGTGTCGCTGGAGTCACACATGCGACATTGGTCCGTTCCGGGAGTCCCTGTGAGCCAGATGGCCCTGGCTGCGTGCTTGGTCCCGCTCCATCCTCCGCACCGGAGCTGCCTGTGTCCTCGTCACCAGAGAGTCCTGTAGGTGTGGGAGGCGAGGCTGGCGGCCGGGTACTGGTTTCCCCAGTCAGTTGACGATCACCTGAGGGACAAGATGGAGCTGGTCAGTAATGTGGACATTACATGGTTATATAGATTTGTAGACATTTCTGTTTCCTGTCGCACACACCCCACCCTCCACCACCACCACCCTCCCCGTGAACATGGGGGCCTGTTGGGAGTTGTAGTTTGGGCATCTCACACGCCCCACACACCCTCCACCACCACCACCCTCCCCGTGAACATGGGGGCCTGTTGGGAGTTGTAGTTTGGGCCTCTCACACGGCCCACACACCCTCCACCACCACCACCACCACCCTCCCCGTGAACATGGGGGCCTGTTGGGAGTTGTAGTTTGGGCCTCTCACACGCCCCACACACCCTCCACCACCACCACCCTCCCCGTGAACATGGGGGCCTGTTGGGAGTTGTAGTTTGGGCCTCTCACACGCCCCACACACCCTCCACCACCACCACCACCACCACCCTCCCCGTGAACATGGGGGCCTGTTGGGAGTTGTAGTTTGGGCCTCTCACACGCCCCACACACCCTCCACCACCACCACCCTCCCCGTGAACATGGGGGCCTGTTGGGAGTTGTAGTTTGGGCCTCTCACACGCCCCACACACCCTCCACCACCACCACCACCATCCACCCTCCCCGTGAACATGGGGGCCTGTTGGGAGTTGTAGTTTGGGCCTCTCACACGCCCCACACACCCTCCACCACCACAACCCTCCCCGTGAACATGGGGGCCTGTTGGGAGTTGTAGTTTGGGCCTCTCACATGCCCCACACACCCTCCACCACCACCACCCTCCCCGTGAACATGGGGGCCTGTTGGGAGTTGTAGTTTGGGCCTCTCACACGCCCCACACACCCTCCACCACCACCACCACCACCCTCCCCGTGAACATGGGGGCCTGTTGGGAGTTGTAGTTTGGGCCTCTCACACGCCCCACACACCCTCCACCACCACCACCCTCCCCGTGAACATGGGGGCCTGTTGGGAGTTGTAGTTTGGGCCTCTCACATGCCCCACACACCCTCCACCACCACCACCACCACCACCACCCTCCCCGTGAACATGGGGGCCTGTTGGGAGTTGTAGTTTGGGCCTCTCACACGCCCCACACACCCTCCACCACCACCACCCTCCCCGTGAACATGGGGGCCTGTTGGGAGTTGTAGTTTGGGCCTCTCACACGCCCCACACACCCTCCACCACCACCCTCCCCGTGAACATGGGGGCCTGTTGGGAGTTGTAGTTTGGGCCTCTCACACGCCCCACACACCCTCCACCACCACCACCCTCCCCGTGAACATGGGGGCCTGTTGGGAGTTGTAGTTTGGGCCTCTCACACGCCCCACACACCCTCCACCACCACCACCACCACCCTCCACGTGAACATGGGGACCTGTTGGGAGTTGTAGTTTGGGCCTCTCACACGCCCCACACACCCTCCACCACCACCACCCTCCCCGTGAACATGGGGGCCTGTTGGGAGTTGTAGTTTGGGCCTCTCAGACGCCCCACACACCCTCCACCACCACCCTCCCCGTGAACATGGGGGCCTGTTGGGAGTTGTAGTTTGGGCCTCTCACACGCCCCACACACCCTCCACCACCACCACCCTCCCAGTGAACATGGGGGCCTGTTGGGAGTTGTAGTTTGGGCCTCTCACACGCCCCACACACCCTCCACCACCACCACCACCACCACCCTCCCCGTGAACATGGGGGCCTGTTGGGAGTTGTAGTTTGGGCCTCTCACACGCCCCACACACCCTCCACCACCACCACCCTCCCCGTGAACATGGGGGCCTGTTGGGAGTTGTAGTTTGGGCCTCTCACACGCCCCACACACCCTCCACCACCACCACCCTCCCCGTGAACATGGGGGCCTGTTGGGAGTTGTAGTTTGGGCCTCTCACACGCCCCACACACCCTCCACCACCACCACCACCACCACCCTCCCCGTGAACATGGGGGCCTGTTGGGAGTTGTAGTTTGGGCCTCTCACACGCCCCACACACCCTCCACCACCACCACCCTCCCCGTGAACATGGGGGCCTGTTGGGAGTTGTAGTTTGGGCCTCTCACACGCCCCACACACCCTCCACCACCACCACCACCACCACCCTCCCCGTGGACATGGGGGCCTGTTGGGAGTTGTAGTTTGGGCCTCTCACACGCCCCACACACCCTCCACCACCACCACCCTCCCCGTGAACATGGGGGCCTGTTGGGAGCCATGGACATGTTAGTGAGTTGGTGTCCAACGTGCATGGGTTGGGGCGTAGGAGATGTTTCTTCTCAGTTGTGTGAGCCTGACCATGTCGTGCTGATCGTGGTGCTTGGTTTGTACTCACCAGTCTCTTCTCCTTCATCAAGTCCGTCTAGGCTCTCTGGGTGTAGTATCACCAGCACCTTCTCCTCCCAATCTGTGTAGGGTATGGGCTCCGGGGGTGTGCCACCGCCAGTATGATTGGCTCTAGCAAAGCTTTTAGCTCGGATGCCCTTGACCCTGGTCTTCAGGTCATGCCACCGCCTCTGAATGTCATGCTTCGTCCTCGGCACAGTCCCCGACGCATTCACCCGAGTGACGATCCTGTCCCACATGTGGTTCTTTTGCGCCACGGACGTCTGCTGGACTTGGGCCCCGAAGATGTGGGGCTCAACACGGATTATTTCATCTACCATTACCCTCAACTCTGTCTTCGTGAATTTGGTTTTTTTTTTGGGTGCCATGGTGTGTGGTGCTCAGTGTGTGAGTTGAGTGAGTTGGGGGGTGCAGGTGTGTGGTGTGTGATGTGTAGGATTTGTGTGGTGGGTGTTTGTGTGGTGGGTGTGGTAGGGTGGTGGGTGGGTGTCTTCTATCTGAGTTTGCAGTATCTCGAATTGGGCCTCTTGCTGGCAGCAATGCTGTGATGCAAAGGATTGTGGTAGCGTGTGGGTGTCATTTTATAGTCGTGTCTCAATGGTTGTTGGCAGTCAGGTGGTAGGTGGGCGTGTTGACTAGTGTGCATTATTGGATAATTGGGACGTGTCATGGTGGCTTGTGCTTGGTGTTGGGGTGGGGGGGGGGCGTTGACAATGTTCGTATGTTTGCTTTTGACTTGCGGTACACTTTCTAACATTTGTTTGCCGCTAGGGATGTTGTGCGTGTTGGCCTTCCGCAGTGATGCTGTGGTTATCATTGCATTCTTTCCGCCGCGGACGTGGATGGCTGTGCGTTCCGTGGTACGGGCTGATTTATCCTAATTGCGGCCACGGAGTATTCACAGGTATGGCGTACATGTGTTATTTTCCGCTGTCATTTCCGTCCGCGGCAGTGGTTGTTCATTGGACTCCGTCCGCCGCGGACGGAGTTGGATGTGTTCCGTCCACCGCGGACGGTGTTGGTTATGATCCGTCCGCCGCGGTCGGAGTTTCGTGACATGATTACCCTAATCCCAACCGCGGAATCTCCGCGGCGCAGGCGGGAGTAAAATTTCCCCCACCATGGCGGACAGTACCCATTTCCGTCCGCCATCCTAATCGACCCCTAAGTGACTAAATCAATGCACCGCTGTCAGTCATACCACTACACTCGACTCGGCTCCACCACCACACAGACATGTAGGTCTGGATTGGTTGTTGTTGAATTGTTTACCTTTTATGCCACTCACGAAATGCCCTGACTTATTTTATCAATCATCTCCGATCATACTGAGTGACTGCGAAGATAAATTATGTCACTGTGGTCATTATCATGGTGTTGTCCAACTCAGTGTGCAGTGTACAGAGTGAGTCCACATTCCATATTCAAAATGCAATGGATCGGCCTGCAGTACAAGTACAATTTTGATATTAAAAAACAAGAAGGGAAACATGGATTTGAGTTACTTTTAGTGTGTAGATTAAATAATAGTACACAATGAATTCACTTCATGCACAACAAACAACAACAACTCAAATCACCCAGCCAGCGTCCAATGCCTGATATCATTCATTACCTGTTCCTTCTCATCTTAAGTTAAGGGGCAGTCTCTCTCGGCTCAGAAAGGAGGATAGCTATAGTAGTCATCATGTTCCAATTATTTTGGAGGGACTCAACGAGGCAACATTTTTGTTATTTCTTCTATTCTACATCCAATCATCATCTGGCTTGAGGGAAATGGATTTAGGGCGAGTCAGGAGGATGGAGGAGCAGGACTCGAAGGAGTGGACTTGCTGTCTTGCAGTGAAATGCAGACAGCTGCAACTGCAATATGGCAATAAAAAGACTAGAAGACGGTGGTGACTGATTTGTTGTGATTCGAAGTTTCGAACTAGAAAGACAGACACACACAAATAAAAGTAAATAAGGGAGAAAGAAAGTAAGAAGTTCAAGCCTAGTTGTCAGGGAAGTATAGCTTGTCCTGAAAACTCTGGGTGTTCAACCAGAAGTAGGTAATCATTATCTAACACACTACTTCCGTCACCAAAGTTGCTGTCCTCATCTTCCTGCGTTGATTCATGTATTGTGTAATTCAGTGATATAAAGTGCTGATTCATTTTGATCATGGTTAATCTCTCCACGTTTGTGGGCAAGAGACTTGTCATTTTCACTATTACAATGGCACCTACAGCACTGAAAACACGTTCAGAAGAGATACTTGCGACAGGGCAAGCCAGATAGTTTATCACCAGCCTGCTGAGTATAGGCCATTGGTTCCTTTTCCCATACCAACACCGCAATGGGTTTTGATCAATGTAGACCTCAGTTGGGTCACCCAGATAGGCCTGGACCATCCGCTCAATGTTTAGACGGTCTACACTTTATTTGGCCTCTTTTGTCTTTGCATCAGCACTGGACCTAGCAAGCCCTTGCTGTAAATACTAATCCTGTGCCGATTTTACTGGGGCTGATGATCCGGTTCTTGCTGTTGTTGTCTATAGTGTTGATGACCGCTTTGAGCCAAACGCACTGCCCTCAGGCTCTGAAGTGGAACTTGATGCCAGATGTCCTGCTGCAGTACTTGTTGTGGGTTTGAGTTGCGGTCCTTTAATTGCCAGCCATTCATTTTCAAAGTGAGTGGCTACCTCAGCTATCCAATGTTTGTACCTGGCAACGTCCACTTCTGAAAAAGGAATCAATGTCTTTATGTTCAGAGCTGATTTGTACCGTGGATCCAGAATTGTGCCAACAAATGTAATGTTTTTCTGACACCATCTTGGTTTGCACCCTTGTATTTCCAGCTAAGCAACAGGATAAGCTCTCCACCAACTCATATGCTTCATTTTGTTCCTCCACACCTTTGTACTCTCAGACTGTTGCTGCAGCATGTGCAACAATGGGATAGCTTTGCCCATAGTACAGTCCTCCTTGCTGACTTCAAGTGTGAAGACCTCGAAAAGAAGAAGCATCTCTGTCAGGCATTTAACTAGGCACCATTGGTCCATCTAAAGGGTCATGCCTTTCACAGTAGCATCTACTCTTTGCATGACATATTCATTGATTGGTCTGTACTGGTCAAATAGACAGTCAAGCATGTAATAAGTTGAGTTCCAATGTGTTGCCACCTCCTGGATGAGTGCTTTGACCTGCATTCTATATTCAAGGTGAATGTGCGCCAAAGACGGGACCCAGAAATAGGCCCTGTCCTCCATGGCCTTAAATACATTGCTGCCATTATCTGTGGCAACAAAACCAATGTTAATCCCTCTTGGGCATAGCCATTCAAAGACCGTGCTGTTAAACTCTTCCAAAATGTTTGCAGCAGTATGAAATTTCTCCATGGTGATCATGGCTACAGTTGCGTGTTTCTGAGTAGCATTAAAAATCTCAGCAGTAACAACAGCACCTGTTTCAGATATCTTCTCTCTAACCCACACATAATAGATCCAGTGTGCAGTGATGAACATGTAATCAGTGGCTTGGCAAATGGTCCACATGTCTGTTGTCAGGTGGATATTGTGAACAGCCCACTGCTGAAAAGCTTGTCCAAGCAATTCCAACACATCGTGATGTAGTACTGGAACTGAAACTCTGGTGAAATAGGACCGGCTGGGCACCTTCTATTTAGGGCAGATGGCTGACACAAATTCAAGTACACCCACCCCTTCTACAAAAGAAAAAAGGAGAAGGTCCACCACTAACATTTTAGGTGCTTCACATTGTACAAATGTGCCGTTGGGTGGTTGCGTTCGTATTGCCCCTCCGACCTAAGCATGCTGTCAGTGGTAGACTGGATTATTTTCTTTTGTGGTGCAACTGTCTTCTTGGACCCAGTTAGACTCAACAACGCACTTTTTTTCATTGCAGTACTCTGTTGCCTTGGTGTCTGAGTGTGATTCTGAGTGTGATTCCTCTTACTACGGACCCGGTGCCACTGAGATGTTGCTGAGGATGTGGGTGGTACCACTACACTGTTGGGGACAGGGCTAGAAATGTCTCCCTCATGTTCATCTTCCACCGCAATCATATCTTCTTCTACTTCCTCAACCCCACCAACAGCAATGGGTGCAGTTTGACTTTTTTGAAAGCAAAGTAGCTGAGCCTCCCACTGTATCATGTGGTGTTTTTTTAGACGACTTGTTTGGCCTCCGCTACCATAGTTTGTACCAAGCTTACCCCGCCTAACAGCATCTTGACAAATTGAGCATATAGCAATGTTCTCCTCCATAGTGCTAACTAAAAGGAAGTCCCAAACCGGGGAAGTGTACTTTCTGGTGCTGTTGGAGGTGCCACTTTCAATGCCAGATGAACTGGATGGTGGGTGTGGGATATGACTCCATGCACTTACAGTACCACTACCTACTGAGGTGGTGATTGAGCTTGATGTAGGTCCCTGCCGGGCCTTAGCAAATGCAAATATGGAAGCTGGAGGTGGTGTTACCTGTCTTGGTGGTATCCATGCTACATCCCTCACAGCGATTTTGGATAGGGTGATAATGTTGATCTTCATCTCCTCTGGGCCGGGAGTGATGTTCATGATGACTGGCTCGCATAATCATAATCCCCCTCTTCTACATCTACCTCAATAACTCTAAAACTTTCTGGAACCTTCCTTTTCACTAGCCTTGTCTTGTGGCGTGCATCACTCTCAGACTGAGCTGGTGGATTCCAAGTGGCATCTAGATTATCAGAAGCTGGGCTGATAGAAAAAGTAGATGGACTAACCCTCCTTTTCCTTGCTGGGGATATGGAAGACAATGGATCTTCTGAAAAAGTGGCTTGCTCCTCTTCGTCTGCAGTAAGCTTGATTTCCTGAACTGCCCCTACTTCAGGAGGAACAACTACTATTGTGGGCTGTTATTGCGGCTGTTGTTGCGGCTGTTGTTGCCGCTGTTATTGTGGCTGTTGTTGCGCCTGTTGTTGTGGCTGTTATTGCAGCTATTGTTGCCCACTTATCTGCTGAATTTCCACCTGCGAATGATTGGGTACTACTTCGCGATAATGACATTTCAACATCACTGCTCGTTAGTAGACTGGCTACCTCTGCGACACTCATGGGCTTGGGCCTAGGTTGGTGGGGTGGGCCTGTTGATGTGGAGGTGCTGCTCCCAGCCTGGTTCCCAGACACCGCTGCTGCAGGCGTAATTTTTTGTTTCCCAAAAAACATCGAAGGCGGCACAACAGTCTTGGCAAATGCCACTTCCTTCTTCTGTTCCTTTCTTCTCACTGGCAACTTTCTTGATACTGGAGGACCTGGTAACTTTCTTTGGGGCCATCTTCTTCAGATGTCAGCAGGACACTGTTTCACAAGTTGCAGAGATGTCTGTAGCCATACGTCACATGGTGTTGTGTGCAGCAGGACGTCTGTCTGACAGTACAACAGGTGATGATGACACCTCCTCCTCTGTCTTTTTGCGCACCTAAATGTAAAGAAGCCAGGAGAAGAACATCAGTGAAATGTTGCATTTGTTGTTGTGGTTCAATTACCACTAGTACAAAGAAACAAATATAATATATAACTTAGTGTATGGTGATCACACTTGTTAGTGTTATATTATTATTTTATTAAGTCAGTTTAAGTTTTTTTTAAAACATAACAGTGTAGCCATTTGTGAGACTTTGACAACAAGGGCTTTCGTGGAATACTGTGTACACTCAAGAAGACTAGGAAAGAAGAAGAACAAAAACAAAAATACAAATGTAATGGAAATGGAACCTGTTTGTTTAGCATTAAATTATTCACTCATCACATCTTTCAGGGAGTTGCAGCTGGCAAAGGAGACGGATGGAAGCAATAAGACAAGAGGAACATAGGAAAGACATGCAGGCCTCTGGCAAAAGGACATTGCCTGGCTTCAAAATGGCCACCAGCCACATGGCCAGGGCCACAACAACGATCCACCACCACCACCACCACCACCCTCCCCGTGGACATGGGGGCCTGTTGGGAGTTGTAGTTTGGCCTCTCACACGCCCCACACACCCTCCACCACCACCACCCTCCCCGTGAACATGGGGGCCTGTTGGGAGCCATGGACATGTTAGTGAGTTGGTGTCCAACGTGCATGGGTTGGGGCGTAGGAGATGTTTCTTCTCAGTTGTGTGAGCCTGACCATGTCATGCTGATCGTGGTGCTTGGTTTGTACTCACCAGTCTCTTCTCCTTCATCAAGTCCGTCTAGGCTCTCTGGGTGTAGTATCACCAGCACCTTCTCCTCCCAATCTGTGTAGGGTATGGGCTCCGGGGGTGTGCCACCGCCAGTATGATTGGCTCTAGCAAAGTTTTTAGCTCGGATGCCCTTGACCCTGGTCTTCAGGTCATGCCACCGCCTCTGAATGTCATGCTTCGTCCTCGGCACAGTCCCCGACGCATTCACCCGAGTGACGATCCTGTCCCACATGTGGTTCTTTTGCGCCACGGACGTCTGCTGGACTTGGGCCCCGAAGATGTGGGGCTCAACACGGATTATTTCATCTACCATTACCCTCAACTCTGTCTTCGTGAATTTGGTTTTTTTTTTGGGTGCCATGGTGTGTGGTGCTCAGTGTGTGAGTTGAGTGAGTTGGGGGGTGCAGGTGTGTGGTGTGTGATGTGTAGGATTTGTGTGGTGGGTGTTTGTGTGGTGGGTGTGGTAGGGTGGTGGGTGGGTGTCTTCTATCTGAGTTTGCAGTATCTCGAATTGGGCCTCTTGCTGGCAGCAATGCTGTGATGCAAAGGATTGTGGTAGCGTGTGGGTGTCATTTTATAGTCGTGTCTCAATGGTTGTTGGCAGTCAGGTGGTAGGTGGGCGTGTTGACTAGTGTGCATTATTGGATAATTGGGACGTGTCATGGTGGCTTGTGCTTGGTGTTGGGGTGGGGGGGGGGCGTTGACAATGTTCGTATGTTTGCTTTTGACTTGCGGTACACTTTCTAACATTTGTTTGCCGCTAGGGATGTTGTGCGTGTTGGCCTTCCGCAGTGATGCTGTGGTTATCATTGCATTCTTTCCGCCGCGGACGTGGATGGCTGTGCGTTCCGTGGTACGGGCTGATTTATCCTAATTGCGGCCACGGAGTATTCACAGGTATGGCGTACATGTGTTATTTTCCGCGGTCATTTCCGTCCGCGGCAGTGGTTGTTCATTGGACTCCGTCCGCCGCGGACGGAGTTGGATGTGTTCCGTCCACCGCGGACGGTGTTGGTTATGATCCGTCCGCCGCGGTCGGAGTTTCGTGACATGATTATCCTAATCCCAACCGCGGAATCTCCGCGGCGCAGGCGGGAGTAAAATTTCCCCCACCATGGCGGACAGTACCCATTTCCGTCCGCCATCCTAATCGACCCCTAAGTGACTAAATCAATGCACCGCTGTCAGTCATACCACTACACTCGACTCGGCTCCACCACCACACAGACATGTAGGTCTGGATTGGTTGTTGTTGACTTGTTTACCTTTTATGCCACTCACGAAATGCCCTGACTTATTTTATCAATCATCTCCGATCATACTGAGTGACTGCGAAGATAAATTATGTCACTGTGGTCATTATCATGGTGTTGTCCAACTCAGTGTGCAGTGTACAGAGTGAGTCCACATTCCATATTCAAAATGCAATGGATCGGCCTGCAGTACAAGTACAATTTTGATATTAAAAACAAGAAGGGAAACATGGATTTGAGTTATTTTTAGTGTGTAGATTAAATAATAGTACACAATGAATTCACTTCATGCACAACAAACAACAACAACTCAAATCACCCAGCCAGCGTCCAATGCCTGATATCATTCATTACCTGTTCCTTCTCATCTTAAGTTAAGGGGCAGTCTCTCTCGGCTCAGAAAGGAGGATAGCTATAGTAGTCATCATGTTCCAATTATTTTGGAGGGACTCAACGAGGCAACATTTTTGTTATTTCTTCTATTCTACATCCAATCATCATCTGGCTTGAGGGAAATGGATTTAGGGCGAGTCAGGAGGATGGAGGAGCAGGACTCGAAGGAGTGGACTTGCTGTCTTGCAGTGAAATGCAGACAGCTGCAACTGCAATATGGCAATAAAAAGACTAGAAGACGGTGGTGAACGATTTGTTGTGATTCGAAGTTTCGAACTAGAAAGACAGACACACACAAATAAAAGTAAATAAGGGAGAAAGAAAGTAAGAAGTTCAAGCCTAGTTGTCAGGGAAGTATAGCTTGTCCTGAAAACTCTGGGTGTTCAACCAGAAGTAGGTAATCATTATCTAACACACTACTTCCGTCACCAAAGTTGCTGTCCTCATCTTCCTGCGTTGATTCATGTATTGTATAATTCAGTGATATAAAGTGCTGATTCATTTTGATCATGGTTAATCTCTCCACGTTTGTGGGCAAGAGACTTGTCATTTTCACTATTACAATGGCACCTACAGCACTGAAAACACGTTCAGAAGAGATACTTGCGACAGGGCAAGCCAGATAGTTTATCACCAGCCTGCTGAGTATAGGCCATTGGTTCCTTTTCCCATACCAACACCGCAATGGGTTTTGATCAATGTAGACCTCAGTTGGGTCACCCAGATAGGCCTGGACCATCCGCTCAATGTTTAGACGGTCTACACTTTATTTGGCCTCTTTTGTCTTTGCATCAGCACTGGACCTAGCAAGCCCTTGCTGTAAATACTAATCCTGTGCCGATTTTACTGGGGCTGATGATCCGGTTCTTGCTGTTGTTGTCTATAGTGTTGATGACCGCTTTGAGCCAAACGCACTGCCCTCAGGCTCTGAAGTGGAACTTGATGCCAGATGTCCTGCTGCAGTACTTGTTGTGGGTTTGAGTTGCGGTCCTTTAATTGCCAGCCATTCATTTTCAAAGTGAGTGGCTACCTCAGCTATCCAATGTTTGTACCTGGCAACGTCCACTTCTGAAAAAGGAATCAATGTCTTTATGTTCAGAGCTGATTTGTACCGTGGATCCAGAATTGTGCCAACAAATGTAATGTTTTTCTGACACCATCTTGGTTTGCACCCTTGTATTTCCAGCTAAGCAACAGGATAAGCTCTCCACCAACTCATATGCTTCATTTTGTTCCTCCACACCTTTGTACTCTCAGACTGTTGCTGCAGCATGTGCAACAATGGGATAGCTTTGCCCATAGTACAGTCCTCCTTGCTGACTTCATGTGTGAAGACCTCGAAAAGAAGAAGCATCTCTGTCAGGCATTTAACTAGGCACCATTGGTCCATCTAAAGGGTCATGCCTTTCACAGTAGCATCTACTCTTTGCATGACATATTCATTGATTGGTCTGTACTGGTCAAATAGACAGTCAAGCATGTAATAAGTTGAGTTCCAATGTGTTGCCACCTCCTGGATGAGTGCTTTGACCTGCATTCTATATTCAAGGTGAATGTGCGCCAAAGACGGGACCCAGAAATAGGCCCTGTCCTCCATGGCCTTAAATACATTGCTGCCATTATCTGTGGCAACAAAACCAATGTTAATCCCTCTTGGGCATAGCCATTCAAAGACCGTGCTGTTAAACTCTTCCAAAATGTTTGCAGCAGTATGAAATTTCTCCATGGTGATCATGGCTACAGTTGCGTGTTTCTGATTAGCATTAAAAATCTCAGCAGTAACAACAGCACCTGTTTCAGATATCTTCTCTCTAACCCACACATAATAGATCCAGTGTGCAGTGATGAACATGTAATCAGTGGCTTGGCAAATGGTCCACATGTCTGTTGTCAGGTGGATATTGTGAACAGCCCACTGCTGAAAAGCTTGTCCAAGCAATTCCAACACATCGTGATGTAGTACTGGAACTGAAACTCTGGTGAAATAGGACCGGCTGGGCACCTTCTATTTAGGGCAGATGGCTGACACAAATTCAAGTACACCCACCCCTTCTACAAAAGAAAAAAGGAGAAGGTCCACCACTAACATTTTAGCTGCTTCACATTGTACAAATGTGCCGTTGGGTGGTTGCGTTCGTATTGCCCCTCCGACCTAAGCATGCTGTCAGTGGTAGACTGGATTATTTTCTTTTGTGGTGCAACTGTCTTCTTGGACCCAGTTAGACTCAACAACGCACTTTTTTTCATTGCAGTACTCTGTTGCCTTGGTGTCTGAGTGTGACTCTGAGTGTGATTCCTCTTACTACGGACCCGGTGCCACTGAGATGTTGCTGAGGATGTGGGTGGTACCACTACACTGTTGGGGACAGGGCTAGAAATGTCTCCCTCATGTTCATCTTCCACCGCAATCATATCTTCTTCTACTTCCTCAACCCCACCAACAGCAATGGGTGCAGTTTGACTTTTTTGAAAGCAAAGTAGCTGAGCCTCCCACTGTATCATGTGGTGTTTTTTTAGACGACTTGTTTGGCCTCCGCTACCATAGTTTGTACCAAGCTTACCCCGCCTAACAGCATCTTGACAAATTGAGCATATAGCAATGTTCTCCTCCATAGTGCTAACTAAAAGGAAGTCCCAAACCGGGGAAGTGTACTTTCTGGTGCTGTTGGAGGTGCCACTTTCAATGCCAGATGAACTGGATGGTGGGTGTGGGATATGACTCCATGCACTTACAGTACCACTACCTACTGAGGTGGTGATTGAGCTTGATGTAGGTCCCTGCCGGGCCTTAGCAAATGCAAATATGGAAGCTGGAGGTGGTGTTACCTGTCTTGGTGGTATCCATGCTACATCCCTCACAGCGATTTTGGATAGGGTGATAATGTTGATCTTCATCTCCTCTGGGCCGGGAGTGATGTTCATGATCACTGGCTCGCCTAATCATAATCCCCCTCTTCTACATCTACCTCAATAACTCTAAAACTTTCTGGAACCTTCCTTTTCACTAGCCTTGTCTTGTGGCGTGCATCACTCTCAGACTGAGCTGGTGGATTCCAAGTGGCATCTAGATTATCAGAAGCTGGGCTGATAGAAAAAGTAGATGGACTAACCCTCCTTTTCCTTGCTGGGGATATGGAAGACAATGGATCTTCTGAAAAAGTGTCTTGCTCCTCTTCGTCTGCAGTAAGCTTGATTTCCTGAACTGCCCCTACTTCAGGAGGAACAACTACTATTGTGGGCTGTTATTGCGGCTGTTGTTGCGGCTGTTGTTGCCGCTGTTATTGTGGCTGTTGTTGCGCCTGTTGTTGTGGCTGTTATTGCAGCTATTGTTGCCCACTTATCTGCTGAATTTCCACCTGCGAATGATTGGGTACTACTTCGCGATAATGACATTTCAACATCACTGCTCGTTAGTAGACTGGCTACCTCTGCGACACTCATGGGCTTGGGCCTAGGTTGGTGGGGTGGGCCTGTTGATGTGGAGGTGCTGCTCCCAGCCTGGTTCCAGACACCGCTGCTGCAGGCGTAATTTTTTGTTTCCCAAAAAACATCGAAGGCGGCACAACAGTCTTGGCAAATGCCACTTCCTTCTTCTGTTCCTTTCTTCTCACTGGCAACTTTCTTGATACTGGAGGACCTGGTAACTTTCTTTGGGGCCATCTTCTTCAGATGTCAGCAGGACACTGTTTCACAAGTTGCAGAGATGTCTGTAGCCATACGTCACATGGTGTTGTGTGCAGCAGGACGTCTGTCTGACAGTACAACAGGTGATGATGACACCTCCTCCTCTGTCTTTTTGCGCACCTAAATGTAAAGAAGCCAGGAGAAGAACATCAGTGAAATGTTGCATTTGTTGTTGTGGTTCAATTACCACTAGTACAAAGAAACAAATATAATATATAACTTAGTGTATGGTGATCACACTTGTTAGTGTTATATTATTATTTTATTAAGTCAGTTTAAGTTTTTTTTAAAACATAACAGTGTAGCCATTTGTGAGACTTTGACAACAAGGGCTTTCATGGAATACTGTGTACACTCAAGAAGACTAGGAAAGAAGAAGAACAAAAACAAAAATACAAATGTAATGGAAATGGAACATGTTTGTTTAGCATTAAATTATTCACTCATCACATCTTTCAGGGAGTTGCAGCTGGCAAAGGAGACGGATGGAAGCAATAAGACAAGAGGAACATAGGAAAGACATGCAGGCCTCTGGCAAAAGGACATTGCCTGGCTTCAAAATGGCCACCAGCCACATGGCCAGGGCCACAACAACGATGAGAAGGTGAAGACAGACAATGTAGGCCTATGGCAAAGGCACACTGCCTGGCTTCAAATTGGCCGACAGCCACATGGCCAGGCCCGCAACAACAAGAAGCCTAGGCCAAAAAGGAACAAATGAAACACATGCAGGCCTATATGGCAAAAGTAGCACACTTATAACTACCATCACAAAATGGCCACCAGCCACATGGACACTCACAGTCACAAGCAACAAGCAGGAGGCCTGGAAAATAATGAACTGAAACAGGCCTATAATAGCCAGGCAAAGGAGGCATGCTAAACAACACTGCTTTAATGCAATAAAAACTGCAAAAACAAAACTCCACAGGGCTAAACAAGGTGTGCAAGGTGCACAACAAACACACCACACACAACAAAGGCATGTATTTACCACACACCAAAAAATACAATTAAAAACACATTTTGCAATTCAATCCAATGCCAGCCATGCCCTAAATGATGTTTAAATCGAAAAGAACACAGAGAAACAGTTGTTTCATGCACCCATGACTACCTCTGGGCCTACTGGATAAAAGGCCTGTTGTCAGACTAGGCCACAAGCTTGCAGGCCTATGGCAAAAGCACACTACCGGTTTCAAAATGGCAACCAGCTACATTGCCAGGGCCACAACAACAATGAGAAAGCAAAGACAGACAATGCAGGCCTACAGCAAAAGCACATTTATATAACTACCACCACAAAATGGCCACCAGCCACATGGACACTTACAGTCACAAGCAACAAGAAGGAGGCCTGGAAAACAATGAACTGAAACAGCCCTATAATAGCCGGGCAAAGGAGGCATGCTAAACAACACAGCTTTAATGCAATAAAATGCAAAAATGAAAATCCACAGAGCTAAGCAAGGTGTGCAAGGAAGGCACACAACCCACCACACACACACACACAACAAAGGCATTTATTTAACACACACCCAAAAAACTGAAATAACCCAAAAACACATTTTGCAATTCATTCCAATGCCATCCATGCCCTAAATGATGTTTAAAATAAATTCAACATACACCAAAGGAACAGTTGTTTCATCATGCACACATGACTAGCTCTGGGCCTACTGGCTACCCACAATAAATTTTATTAAAAAATGATGAAAAGTACCAAAATTGTAGTTGCAGCAACTGCAATGCCCCAATCAAACAAACAACAACAACAACTTACTTGTAATATCTCAAATCCAAAAGTCCTCAAATCCAATGATATATGATGCAGCAGACACAAAGAGTGATCCTTCCAGCTCCAAATCCAAATGAAAAATGAGCAAGAGATGGACAAAGCACTGGGAGGAGCCTGCTGGACAAGAATAGGAAGTTGGAGAATCTGTGGCACTTCTTTCCTCTCCGAAAAAAAAGTTTTTAAAAAAAGGACTGCTTGCACAAAAAAGCACAGCCAAATGTCAGATTTTTTTTTTCATCCAAATCATCATTTTAGAGAAGGTTCTATGCTGCTCCAGATATTCTTCTTCTTCAGATTGTAAATTTTGCATGGTCGGCATCGTGAGCTTCACCAAACTTCTGCTGGATGTCCGATGGCGCATCCGAATGTCGTGTTCGCGATCGCACACTCTCGCGGTGTCTGCTGGCGCGGTGAATGATATGTTCGCGATTGCACACTCTCGCAGGATCGCGCAGCCGTCTACCAAAACCTTGTGGCGCCCGTGAACGGATAGAAAAACTCGTTGGCGAATGCAGGGATCCCAGTAAGTCGCTATTGCACGAGTGAAAACACATTTTTAAAGCACGAATAAGGAAATTATTCTGCTACACCGCGGATCGCGGAATTTCTGGTAATTCTGCGTTATGGGTGGAATGCGGAATTGCCGAAATTCAGCAAATTCCCCAAGGTTATTATCAACCAAGCTCATCTAGACATGGTCACTAGAGGAATTCTTCATTGAGGGCTTCATTTCATTGTTTACCCCAGCAACTTCTAAAAAGGGGGACGGGCTAAGGGAGGCCTGGCTGTTTTAATATCAATAACCTCCTCAAGGAAAGTTTTAAGGAGCTATTTGTCCTCCCCCTATTTCCAGTTTACCCATTTAATCACAGAAGAAAGAGTTAATTTGGTAATAATTAACTTATATAATAACTTTTTTTATAAAAACTAAAGTGACAGTTCTAATGGATTTATGCAAAGAAGTTGATTCATTTTTAGCCAAAATTAAGGATGACTATGTTCTATTATGGGTAGGAGATGTTAATATCAGTAAATGTTATAGACAAGGCCCTAAAAGATGTGGATACGTTAAAACTAATGGTGACGGTATGTCACAATTTCTTCATAACCACTATGGAGAGGTTTTAAATGAAATGATTTATAAGTATGGTTTGGTTCTAATGGGACAATGTATAGGTGAAGGTGAAATGGAAGTACCTACGTAATATGGGAATGGTAGAAGCTCTGTTTTTGACCATGTACTGGTGACAGAAAATTTTGAACACCTAATAGATTTGCTTATTGCTACCCCGAATGCCTCTAGCGACCATTCTGCCCTGACATTAGCTCTTAATATAAACATTATAAGGCCAAAGAATTAAAAATGCCTGAATCAAATTGGAATACTGGGTAAAAATGGCCTTACCCTAAGATGGGTAAATACAGATGGTATAACGAAAACCCAGGAAATGATGGCAGACTCTCCTTTTTTTTCTTTGTTTTTATTGATTTTTGCACCCTCTTAATTGAGGCATTATATACACAGTAACAAAAGCAAGGTTATAATACAATTAATAAACATTTATACATCTAGATTAACAGCAAGAAAAAGAAAAAAAAACATAGCCCATCAGGCCCGAAGTGGGCTGCGTTTCCCAGACTGGATAATAATAACATACAGACAATTAATTTCATTTTATCAGCATCTGCCCCTCCTATTACAAAAACAAAAAAAGAGAAAAAAAAATCCCCTTAAATATCTGTCCTAAATTCATTGGATCCAGTCCAATATTGGAGACCAAATTTTGCATCCCACAGCTCTTTTCCTTCTCCCTTTAGTCTTATAAATTGATAGCTCTAGATTATACGTAGCTAATAGTCTTGACTGCCAGTTGATAAAAGTGGGTGGATCAGAGCTAATCCACTCATTGGTGATACAGGCACATACCATCGCCATATCAATAAATACTAAAGCGGATGTGCATCTCGATCTCAAATTAGCCTCCCTATCAGACCCTACACCAGTAATAACTAATTCTCCGGTAATTCTAATCGGGGCTCCAAGTATTATGTTTAAAAACTTTTCTGTCTTTTGAAAAAACAGCCCCAATTTTAGGCAAGAAAAAAACTGTTGAATCGAATCTGCAGCCAATAATCCATACCTATTACACTTGTCCTCCATCGTAGCCCCCCATTTTGAGATTTTTCCAGGAGTATAATATAGATTCAAAAGGGCCATATAATGCTGGCTTCGTAGTCTTCCAGTATATAAAACCTGATTCACAACAGATTTTTCTATATTTATATCTTCCACTCCCAGTTTATTCTCCCATTTTGAGTTCCACAAACCCAAATCATCAGGGAATATTTCTAATAATTGTTGATATATCTTTCCTATTGGGGATTTTTCCTCATTTTTTCAGTTAAAGGAATTTTAACAAACTGTTGTCTTATTCCTGGCCCTATCTGAGTCAGAAAGCTACAAATTTGAAGATATTTAAAAAAATCTTGCCTGCCTAGACCAAATGTCTCCTGTAAATCTGAAAATGACAACAGTTGGCCTTTATCAAACAAATCCCCTAAGCACAATAGTTCTTTTAGACCCCATCTAAATGTGACTTGATACCGGAAGATTCCAGGGAGCAATCTAGAAGTAGAAAAGGGGGTATAGGCATTTATATTTAAAACATGAATCTTTTGTTTAATTTGTGTCCAAACTACATATGCAGCCTTACGTATCGTAAACTTTGTCTTTTTAAAATAGCTGAGTTCTATTACCCTAACTAGGCAACAATTGGTCTCATCTCCCAACCCAAATCATAGCCGCTCAATAATACATCATAAAATATGGGATACCCCAGCCCCCATGATGTCTGGGTAGAACCATCTTCTTATATGACCTTCTCGGTCTTCGGTACCCCCAAAAAACCTTGAAGAAATCCTCTCTAATTTATTAAAACAAGTAGAAGAAAATTATTGCGGAATTGTTCTAAACATTTAAAGAAATTTCGGAAGGAATAACATTTTTAACACTTTACATCTCCCATGAAGAGAAAGATGAAGATGATCTAATCTTTCCAATGTTGCGTTCACCTTCTCCATCACTGGGGTAATGTTCAGATCAAGAATCTTATCCACTTCTGGTGTAATTTTATTCCCAGATATGTTACTTCGGGGACAATAGGCAGGTTTAACGGGGGATCTGTACCTGAGTAAAGCATCTGGGTTTTGTCTACATTTAATTAGTAGCCGGAAAAGTTGCCAAACTGCACGCCCTGCGACTTAATTGTAGGAAGTGCCGTAGAAATATTACTGGTGAGTACGACAATATTGTCGGCATATGCCAGTGCTCTATACGCAATGTTGTTAAAGCTTACTGGTTTGATATCTGTATTCAGATTTAATTTATTCAAAAATAAATCAATATATAAGGCAAATAATAGAGGGGAGCACGGGCATCCTTGCCTTGTGCCCCTACTAATACAAAATGATCCTGACTCCTTTCCTGAGAAGGGTATAGTTGCTTCGGGCGCATATATAAGGTTTTAACTGCTTGAATGAACTGAAAACAGAACCCTTTCCATCGCAAGACATCCCACATATATTGCCAGGAGACTCCGTTGAACGCCTTCTCGGCGTCCAACAGGTCACCCCAATGAAGATTCCGTTGCCTGAGCCCAATCTTAAAGAGCTATTACTCGTCTCACATGGTCAGCGGTGTCCCTACCGGGGATAAACCCATGTTGAAATTTAGAAACTAAAGGGGTAATGACCATTCCTAGGCGATAAGCCATAATTTTAGAAAAAATCATACTGTCTGAATTAATCAATGAGATGGGCCTATATGAAGATGGATACAACTCAGGTTTATCCTTTTTTTAAAGACAGCAATGGTAGTTTTTAGCCAAGAATCTGACGCTGATCCGTGTTGTGCGGCCAGAAACAATGTCATAAGTTCCGGTCGGAGCACCTGCCGAAATGTCTTATAAAATTCAAGAGGGATACCGTCTGGGCCTACAGCTTTTCCTATTGCTCAGGACAATATTGGTCCCTCCACCTCCTCCCAGGTTATGCATGCAGCTAATTTTTTGTTTTGATCTTGTGTAACTTTATTTGTTTCGATTTCATAGCCAAATTCTTTAATCTTCTCATCTGCACTTATTGTTTCTTCCTCTGTATATAGGTTATGATAATATTTACAAAAAATATTCAAGACTGCACCTGGGGAATCCTGAATCCGATCAAGATGGTCCTCTAGCCTATAAATTCGATTGGTTATTTCCCTCTGCTCAAGTTTCTTCACTAAAATACTGCCAGAGTTTTCCCCAGCTTCATATATTTGGGTCCTGTACGAAGACTGTTTCGTGGCTACTTTCAAAGCAAAATGTTGATGGATTTTCGTTTTTAAGATTGCAATGGCTTTTAAGGTTACTTCAATATTTTGTTGCCTGATTATTTCCCCATAAGCCCTGTCTCTAATAGCTTTAGTTGATCAATTCAACCCTTAATTTCTACCAAACTTTTACGCTGTATGGCTATAGAATAGCTGAGTGTTTCTCCCCGAACCCCGGCCTTAAATGCGTCCCAAACAATAGGGTCTGAAGCTGTATCCCAGTTATTTTTGAAAAATTCCTTGATCCAATCCTCCATATACTCACAGTATTCGGGATCAAATAAAAGTTTACGTTCAAAAGTCCATGCTTTCAGCTGTGCCCTAGGACTAATATCTATTTCTTAAATAACCGGATTGTGATCTGAAATGATTCTGGGTGTGATCTCTATCTTTGCACCCGATACTCTTTTAACAGAAATAAAAAAATAATCCAGACTGACTTGTTTTCTATGTGGAGCTGAATAAAAAGTGGCTCCAGGATCATCACTCTTATGAGTGAACCATACATCAGCCAACCCAAGTTCTTTGACTAGGCCTTGAGTGGCTTTAAAAACTTTAATATTCTTATCCCTATATGGAAGATCACTTGTAATATCAAAGCTACTCTCCAAATGTAGGTTGAAATCCCTCCAGAGAATTAAAGGGGATGGCCATAGCGCTAATTCAAAACTCAAGTAATGCATCACTTCTGGGTCATCTACATTAGAACCGTAAATAGAACATATCTTCAAAAGAGAGCCATTAACAAGGACTTCGGTGGTGGCCCACTGCCCCAAGACATCCTCTTTAACCTGTTTACAGACACCCAGGCCATGTTTAATCAAAATTGCAACCCTTCTAGTAGTTGTGCTCTGTCTGGTACACGCAAGTATTTCCATACCCAAGTCACTTAGCCATTTTCAATTATTCCAAGAAATATGGGTCTATTGTATGCAGAGCACGTCAATACGCATAACCTGCAGAATTTAGGCCATTACCCCTCTTTTCTTTTTATCGTTTAAACCACATATGTTCCACGTACAAATGGATAGTCTACCGGTCATTGTTATAGCGAGAGAATTATCAGATCTTGACTGCCCAGCCCAAGCCCTCGGCTCAGTCTGATAAGTCTCATAAGAGCTAAAAAACATTGTATCTCAGATAGGAATATGTATCATAACCATTGTGCAATATAGGTATCAAAAACCAACCGTGCCTCCCCCCAACCCCCGCACTCTAACCACCCCTTGCCCACCCGGAGCTACCCCACCCTCCTCCCCTTCACCACTCCTAAATGAGGCATAATGACTTGGTCCTCTGTGATGGGAAGCGGATTGAGAACACTCCACCAGACCCCTTCCCCCACCCACAAAAGAGATAAACAACAAAGAAATAGAAGCATCAACCTAATTTGCTGACCTTTCGGAAGAGGTTGAAGACTGTTCTTTTCCAGAAGGCCTGGGGTGGGATATAAATTCTTTGCAGTGTTTTCTTTTGGTTTCCTGCGGTGTTTACTGGACAAGCGCTTAGAGACCCCGGGGTTATATAGCGCTATACAAATCGAAATAAATAAATAAATAAATAAATAAATAAGCATCAATCGTTCATGAGAAAGAGCACCCTCTTATTGGCTACATACATACTCGTCCTATTGTCTCTCAATCCACTTCAAATTGTATTCAGAAAATCCTTTTCTACAATTTCAGAAACAAAAAATTGTGGTTTTCCCTATTTATAATTTTTAATTTGGCTGGATAGAGCAAAAAGGCCTGTGCTTCTTTCGCCTGAAATAATGGAATCATTTGGCGAAGATGCCACCTCTTTTGGCCCGTGGCGTGACAGAAGTCAGGGCAAACAAAAAATTCACATCCTTTACCACCTCTCATCCTACCAGGCCATGCTAAGTCATACATTGCTTCCTGCAACACAAAATTACTAACACAGATCAATATAGCCCTTGGTTTTTCGTTTAACCCTCCACCTACTGTAGCTCACTGATTAAATGGGAACCTGTGAGCTCTCTGAAGCTCAACATCCCACTTCCATTGTTTCAGTCCTGGAAAGGCTTCTGAGAATAGTACGATGACAAACTGCCTAATGTCTTTGCCTTCCAGTCCTTCAGGTATTCCCAAAATGTGTAAATTGTTCCTTCTGGGGTGATTTTCCAGTTCAGTGAGCTTCCGGGTGGTGTCCTCTTTTAAAACCTGTAGAGATGCTATTGTAGCCTATTGCTGCATTATTTCATCTTCCATTGCTGTTATCCTGGCCTCAGCTGCCCAATCTCTTGTGGATATCGCTGTACACGTCTTTGCAACTCGGGGCACAGTGTTTTGCAATTTACGCACAGCACCCTGGATCCGAAGTCCCTCCGCTCTGGTCAATTACCGATGGGCCATTATACTTTGATAAACAGTGGACAGGGTGATTTCGCCTTCAGGTGCAGTGTCTACACTTGCAATTTCTCCAGGGTTATTGCCAGGGTTATCGCCTTCCCCTGCAGTTGAGGAGATAAAGCGAATAATCCCACACTAATGACCCAGCTGTGCCAAGTGTCTCTTTCATCAGAGGATTATACGTTTCTTTTAGTGTACGTACTGTCCCCTTATTTGTAGAGACCTCCAAACCCAGTTCCTTTTCATCCATCTGGTAGCTACTTGTATCACTCTTATAGTCTGTCCAGTCTCCCCCTAGACTCTCATTTTCAGAAGAGTTAGAGGGGTCCGACATAGAGTAGAACTTCCCCCCTGAATCCCCTGAGTCTACATCCTTATCAGCTTCTTCATCCAGCTGATCAGTGATCTGTGGAGCCTTAGTCTTAACTCCCTCCCCTGATGTCTGCCATCAGCATTCTGATTTCCTGCGTTTTGATTTCTATTCTCCAGGATCTGGTTGTCCCTCGGAGATTGAGCAGGAGACGTTGCTGTTAGTACAGGAGCAGGCTGAGGCATCTATGATTCTTTTACCGGCTCTTTTGTATTACTAAAGTTTGTGTTTCCAGCTGCTGGCGCCTCACTCTGTGAAAAGGCATCTATCCCCGCAGCCACAGTCTCGTCACTCCGCATATCTCCACTTACATCCTCCAAACTGCCCTGAACTGCCCCATCGCTATTCACAGGCGAAGTAATTGGTGTCTGAATCAATACATCTGTAGCCACAAATGTTACTTGGGATAGTCATTGTCTTCCTACCAGAATCCGTAGAAGGTGCAGTTGTTTCAGCCTCCACCTATACCCATTTATTTTCTAAATATCCCGGGTACAGTTTGGGGCTACCGAATAGTGCTGCTACCTTTCTGCGAAGGACCAGGAGAGGTACTGTTAGCTCCTTGGCGTGCTCCAACAGCTCTGCCTCGGCTGAGAGCAGGTTTGACCGGACTCTCGATGGGGGAGAGGGCTGATGACACTGAGGCTGTGGCTGCCACAGCCCCCCGGGCTTTAACACCCTTAGTTGCAGTCTTGGGAGCCATTGTAGCCGCTGGAAAACGCAATGGAAGTTCCAAATGCCACCAACACTGAAAACTCAGGCCGTGCTGACACAGCGAGCACGGCAAAGCGAGATGCCGTGGACCGTAATACCCCGTAAGTGCAGTATTCAGCGGACGTAAAAGGCTATATTGCCACAGCAATTGATATCATTATCTTGATCATAGTCCTGCTACCGTAACAAAACAAATAAGGCGGGGGGAAACTCCGGGAGAGCGTAAGTATCAAGCACACTCTGTCAACAACGCGACTGTCATCTTGCCTCCCCTCTTATCCCAGGCGATGGCAGACTCTCTTAATGATTTTAATACCAGCACAGATTGTATGCCTACCCCTATGCTCATTATGGAAGATTTCTGTAAAATTACGGTTGAATTGCAGAGAAACTTAAGTTCCAAGCCAGAGGGAAAAAAATTAGAAACAGGGGTTGGTGTGACACAGAATGCTCAGTAATAAACATAAAATTAAGGAAAGCCTTACGGGATTCGCTATGAGATGGAGAAAAAGTCAGCAGATTGAGAACTATGAACAAAGATGTCCTCGACAAAAGGAAAAGCGAGTTGAAATAAAAAATAAGGGAAGATCTGATCCAGGCGGCTGATTTAAATGATCACACAGTTTTTTGGAAAATTATAAATCAGCCATTCCTAAAAGAGAAAGAAGATCTGGATAGAACATTTTAACACAATTTTTAACCCAGAGAGTTGCATTTATAATTTGTCTTTTACACATTTTTATCAAATGACCCAGCGGACATTCCCGATATATCTTTAGAAGAGGTAATTAACGCTCTAAACAAAGCAGTTAGTGGAAAGACTTCTGGCCCCAACGGGGTCCCAGCAGATATTTTTAAAGCACATGTCACTTTATGGGCACCGATGCTGACCCTAAGTATGTAATTCTACAGTAAAAAGTTTCCTCCCAACCTCTTGGACAGAAAGCACAATAGTCCGTATTTTTAAAAAACTAAATCGAGGCGACTCGAAATTTTATCGCCAAATATCCCTCCTGGACTCCAGTGTCAAATTAATAGGTAGAATCCTTCTGGGCAGGTTAGAACAATGGGCAGAGGAAAAACAGATTCTTTCTGATACACAATATGGATTCAGACCCAATATTGGAACAATAGAACAATGTGTTAATTTTCACTTGTTCATTAATAATTATACGGTAGCCAGGACAAGACAAGTGCACCTATGTTTTGCCGATCTGAGCAGTGCGTTCGATTTAGTAAACCATAGCAAAGTATGGGAAACACTTGTGGACCTAGAAGCTCCACGGGGTATCATTAATTACCTATCCCAATGGTATTTCCACCTTACAGCACCGTCACGATACGGCCCAAACCAGGAGTGCACAGACACCTTTAAGGTCACCCGTGGTATTAGACAGGGTTGTGTCCTCACCCCTCTGCTCTTCTCACTTTATATAAACTCAGTAGATGCATGACTACAAGAAACTAAAGCTGATGTTTCTATGATTGGCACTCGCCTTGTCCCAATCTTACTATACGCAGATGATGCAGTCCTTCTTCCAAAAACAGCTAATGGGCTGCTGCTGCTGATAGATACATTTGTAAAATGTATGGACGATAACGTTTTGAAAGTTAATTTAAAGAAAACTATCACCGTGGTAGCTGGAAAAGGTAGAGCAAAAAGAGGATACATCACATCAAGAGGGAGAGGCTAGGGGAGAGACAAACCTTTACATACTTGGGTATTCAGTTCACTGCATCGGGCTCTTGGGAAAGTCAATTAGACATATCAAAAATGAAATTTTTAAGGGTGGTAGAATAATTTTTTAGGCTCTCATGTAAAATAGCCTAAAAACGATTAGAGAAATGTTGCTGATGTACAAAAGTAATTGTTTCCAAGTGCTGGTTATCGTGCTCCCTTATGGGGTTATACAAATTGTTCAAACCTGCAGACACTAGAAAATCTGTTCCTGGCACGCTTACTGGCAATACCAAAATCTAGCTCATCGTATATATCACATAAGGAACTGGCTGTCCCCTTTTTGGACGATGACCTACATATCAGGCCTACCATCCTGTGGCACAATATATAGAGTCAAACTGGGACACAGTTTATGAAGAAAATAATTCTAGACTGTCTCAAGCTGGATGCCTGGAAGAAAATTAAATGGCTATCCTATCTGGATGTTTGTCTAAGTAAATTGGATCCTGACATAAGCGTAATCGATACAGCCAAAATTCTCACCTACTCCAAAAAAGAAGTCAGGACTATACTTAAGGGACAAAGAGAAAAGGAAAGAGAATTACATAAGAGTAAAAAATCTACTGTAGCTAGTTACCTGCAACATTTTGTGCATGAGGGCCAGCAAAACAACCTGACAATCATTAAAAACAAATAGAACAGTGGAGAAATGCCAAATCGCAATGCAATCAAAGAAGGAAAGGGATAAACAGAAAGAATGACATTGCTGAATACTTTTGCACCAATACCACATCTCGAACCTCCCCAAAGGAACCACAGGAAGACAGCCCACATTCTATAGTGGAATCACAGGACACACCAGCAATATCCCTAACGGGCATTCTCACAGGGACAGTAGAGGAAGAGGATGGGCCTATTAGTGAGGACCCAAACAGTGCATCGGGTCTGCCCCCCGTCAGGAGAGCAGAACCTCAGAACTTGGACAATGGTCTTGCCAAGCTTCATCTCTGAGTGTGGACACTCAAGCAATCTCCGTGAGGGGAACAGAAGCCAATCAACTGGGTGATGCCAAACCATACACTAATCCAGCACTTTAAGGGCAATCGTGAGTGACTGAGCCAACAGTCACATCATCAGTTACTGCACTCTCACTTCTGCTTAACAATTCAATCAGGGAAGTAAATACTAGGGATGGTCTAACTCTGCAAGTTCAGCAACCCAGCAGTGTGCAAACCAGCTCCAAACCAGCCACCAATGATTAGCTGGACACGAACAACACAATCTTTCTTCCAGAACACAAATCTGAAAGGAGAAAAGCCATTCTAAACAGGAGGAACATTTTATACCAAATAGCAGCGATTGGTGGACTGGAGCACTTAAGATCATCTGACCTGGTCACAATTTAATTTATCCAAATTGGAAGCTCATCGAGAAATGAGGCAACTAAGGCCACATGGGCATCAACAGAGATAGCCAGGAAGGTTGTGAGTGAACAGGCTTTCTTCAGGCATTGGAGGATAAGACTGACACCTTGCCACATACCTGGTTACCCCCACCCGGTACACAAGGGGCACGGAACACCTCCCCTACAGGAAGAGCTAAGCAAAACTTTCAATACACTTTACACAGTATTCTGACAGAATATTGATTTGGAAATGTCGACTTACACAAATATCAAGTTGGAAATCAACTGGGTGATGCCAAACCATACACTAATCTAGCACTTAAAGTGCAATCGTGAGTGACTCAGCCAATAGTCACATCATCAGTCACTGTGCCTCACCCCTGCTTAACAATTCAAACAGGCAACTCAATACTAGGGATGGTCTAACTCTGCAAGTTCAGCAACCCAACAGTGTGCAAACCAGCTCCAAACCAGCCCCCAATCATTAGCCGGACACAAACAACACAATCTTCCTTCCAGAACACAAATCTCAAAAGAGACAAGACATACTAAACGAGGGGAACATTTTAGGCCTAATAGCAGCGATTAGTGGACTGGAGCACTTAAGATCATCTGACCTGGTCACCATCTAATTTATCCAAATTGGAAGCTCATCAAGAAATGAGGCAACTAAGGGCACATGGGCATCAGCAGAGATAGCCAGGAAGGTTGTGAGTGAAGAGGCTTTCTTGGGGGGGAAAACACCCAACACATCGGGGTCAAAACATCGCAGTGCTATCCAGTGGCGTCACTAGGGGGGTGCTGGGGGGTGCGGACCGCACCGGGTGCCACCCATCTGGGGTGACACCAATCTGGTTAGTTACGCTGGCTGGCTCGCTCTGCAGTGCAGCCTGAGCCTCGGCTGAGCCTCGCCCAGCCTCACCTCTGCTGCCAGTGCTGCTTTAGTGTCTGCAAGCCGCAAGCGCACGCCACCACAGTGCACCTGCTTACAAAAAATGTAAATAGGAGACGAGACCGACGGCAGCGCAGGGGAGTGCGTGCTACTAGAATAAAGAATTAATACCGACATCAAGATTCTCGGAAGGACATCTGACCAATGGTGTCGTGACCTCCACTGCCCCATGAAACGATGCTATATATACACCTTCGGACGCCCCTCCAGTGCTTTCTGAAAGCTTCCAACACCACACGAAGATGAAGGCCCTCCTGTTCGCTGTGTTCTGTGCAGCCCTGTGTGTGCACGTGGGTAAGTGAGGGGGGCTCCCAGGGGCCTGCAGCACGTGGGGCCTCTGTCACACCTGTTAAATGCAGGCTTTCCCCAGTTTCACAAAACGTGCTGCTGCTCAGCCGTCACATAGCTTGTTTTGGGAAATATTTGGTTCCCCCAGTCCACCAGGAAGAATGCAGTAGTGGACAAGGTGTGATGGGTCGGATGGAAAGCATCCATTGGTGTAATTTGCACCAACATTTCCAGATTACATGGATTGCACAGACCGGACTGGAGCGGTTCTGTACATACACACTTCCAGATTAAGTGGCCTCATGCAAATTTACACCTGCAGTTAAGCAGCGCCGGATTGGTACAATGGGCGGTGGGCCGGTATCCGAGTTGCAGCGGTGGGACTTTTTTTGGGCAGCAGAGGGGCCGATTCTGGCTTTGTGTGTGCTATTCAGATGCCACCAGCAGCCCAGTGGGGGCCTGAGCGGCCTCTGGGGGCAGTTGGATGGCAGTTACCACCCTTAGTTTTACCAACGGGTAGAGGTGTCCTACTCAGACTCTCTCTGGGCCGGTCCATTAATAGATGCAGAATCCGCAGAGGCAGGGGCCTGACCAGAAGTGGCAGCACATATATTCAGGCGTGGTTCACCATGGTGAACTAATCAGTGCACAGAGTCCTGGCAACATTTACATTGTTTTTTATCCCATTGAAGTTTAGAAAATATGCCTCTTTTATCGAAACCCCCCTCCTTTAAAAAAAAAAAAGAACATTTAAACACTGAAGCAGTGTTTGAGAAACGGCGCAATCCGAAATGTGGTGCGCTCGTATTGAGGGTGCCCCGGCATATTTTGGATTCCAATCCAACCTTGTGTTTATGAATCGCACTGTTGCACTGCCTGCACCTATATTTATGTTTTTTTTAGATGGCACAGATGCCCATGCAGTTGTATAGCTATATTTCTGTATCAGAATGCACTGGTGCAATTTTGGCACCTATTTATCTCGGTAAAAAAACTGCAGAGGCGACGGGGTCTTGACAGTGTTGTTTTTGCACTTTTTTAGTGCAAATGTCGTTTTTCAAATTGGCAGGCTCTGTTAAACTGCACCAGTGTAATTTATGTGTTATACATGTTTGTGCAAATGACATCATTGCCTCCCCCAGGTCCTCAACTCCCCAGAGACATACGTGAGCGACGCTCAGAGATGGAGCCCCCTAGTGGTAGAGGATACATGTTTGGCGAAGACAACTATCAGGTTACATATCAGGGACTCGTTGAAATGACCTGTTCTACTTGACAGTGACTATGTTTCATGTTTAACCTGTGGCATTTTACCCCAGGTATTTTTGTAAGACAACTACATACAATGACACAGTGCTGCACTAGAACCTGCAATACCCTAATATGTTTGTTTCTCCTCAAGAGACCAACATGTCTTTCTTAAGTGTGCAAAGTTTTTATCTCACTAGAAAAAGTCTCCCTTCCTGTAAATTTGAGTAGGTCATTACAGGCACTGTCCCCAGTCCTGAAACTTCCACCAATAAATCACTGATTTCAGGGTTGATAGTCTAATTAGCTAAATAGATGTAAAACTATCACACAAAAATCCAGAACTGGAAGCAATGTCTGTAATGATCTGGAAGGAGGTGTTGTTGTTTATCCACGCAAACAGGCAATATTAGAATTATCGAGTTCTAGTTTGTGCTGAAAATGGGTGTGCCTTTTTCTCACAATTTAACTAAGAATTTCTTTTCCTTACGACTTGACATTGTCTGGATGCTGGAGTTTATTCTCCAAACAACTTCAAAGGGGTACTAAAGTTTTAATTGTGATGTGACACACCATTCACCAAAGTGTCAGGGGCAGCTGAAGTGATATCAAACACCCTTGAAATTAATGACCTCACAGTAAGTGAAATATGTGATCTTTGTCCCTCAATATTCCCAGGAAGTGGTGTCACTTGATCTTATAAAAACACAACTTAGATAAATGTACATTGTATGGTCCCGTTATTAGCCATCTGTGTCCACTTGCGAACTCGGAACGCATGAGGTCCATGCGGTAAGTCGTGAGGGGGTGACACCATGAGTTACCCGCACCGGGTGACACCAACCCTAGTGACGCCACTGGTGCTATCGCACCCCGACTTTGACATCGCATGGTCATTCACATCGCATGCTATTACTACGCATGCTACGAACGCGCGAGGCCATTAACATCGCATGCAATTACAACGCATGCGATGTTAAGGTGGCTACAGAAACGGCTGCGGGCAAGGATTTATTTATTTATCTTTTAAACGGGCTTTTATTCATAAGCAGTGAAACAAATGCAAACGAGCAAACAGTTGGCTTTTAAACGGGCTAAAAAAATGCAGTCTTTTAAACATGCAAACAGTTGTCTTTTAAACGTAACGGGCTTTTATTCATAAACAGTGTACCCGCAAAATGAATGCAAACATGCAAACAGTTGGCTTTTAAATGGGCTAAAAACATGCAGTCTTTTAAAAATGCAAACATTTGTCTTTTAAACAGGCTAAAAAAATGCAGTCTTTTAAACATGCAAACAGTTGTCTTTTAAACCGGCTAAAAAAATGCAGAAACGTGCTTTTCCAACAGAAATTTATCGAATTAAATTAAAATGCTATGTTAAAATGGCAATATTAATGGTGGATGGATGGATGGATGGATGGATGGGTGTATTGGTGTATGGGTGTATGGGTGTATGGGTGGATGAATGCATGGGAGGGTGCTGGCGGATGGATGGATGGATGCATGGGTGGGTGCTGATGGATGAATGGGTGTATGGGTGGATGGATGCATGGATGGATGGATGCATGGGTGGGTGTTGGCGGATGGATGGATGGATGCATGGGTGGGTGCTGATGGATGGATGGGTGTATGGGTGTATGGGTGGATGGATGCATGGATGGATGGATGCATGGGTGGGTGCTGTCGGATGGATGTATGGATGGATGCATGGGTGGGTGCTGATGGATGAATGGGTGTATGGGTGGATGGATGCATGGATGGATGGATGCAGGGATGTATGGGTGGATGGATGCATGGATGGATGGATGCATGGGTGGGTGCTGGCGGATGGATGGATGGAAGCATGGGTGGGTGCTGATGGATGGATGGGTGTATGTGTGTATGACAGGGTAACATGTGGCAGATTTTGCAAACAGAGGGCAGAAGGGCACGAAATATGAGGGCAACAGAGGGCAGAAGGCCACGAAATACGAGGGCAACAGAGGGCACAAGAGCATGAAAAACGAGGGCAACAGAGGGCAGAAGGCCACGAAATACGAGGGCAACAGAGGGAACAAGAGCACGAAAAACGAGGGCAACAGAGGGCAGAAGGCCACAAAATACGAGGGCAACAGAGGGCACAAGAGCACGAAAAATGAGGGCAACAGAGGGCAGAAGGCCACAAAAAACGAGGGCAACAGAGGGCAGAAGGCCACAAAAAAACGAGGGCAACAGAGGGCAGAAGGCCACGAAATACGAGGGCAACAGAGGGCACAAGAGCACGAAAAACGAGGGCAACAGAGGGCAGAAGGCCACGAAATACAAGGGCAACAGAGGGCCCAAGAGCACGAAAAACGAGGGCAACAGAGGGCAGAAGGCCACGAAATACGAGGGCAACAGAGGGCACAAGAGCATGAAAAACGAGGGCAACAGAGGGCAGAAGGCCACAAAAAAACGAGGGAAACAGTGGACACTTACCGATTGCAAAGTCTGTCCACAGGGTCACGACACAGGCACAAATGGCAGCAGACACGGTGGGCAGTACGATATATACCCCCCACCCCCCACCAACCCATTGGCTAAAAAGATTTTTAAAGTGTTTTGCAGACGAGTGCACAGAGGCTGAAGGCCGCCACTGGCACATGAAGCATTTCTGTTGCTTCGAGTGTGAGACTGTCCTCGGATTTATTGCTCTAAAACATGTCGTTTAGGAGAAGACGTTCATGCCTCTGACTGTTCTGATTCCGCGTTCCAGTCGGCAGTGTGCGCATGGGGAAAATCAGCCGGTCTGCTGACCCATGAAGACAGTCCCTCTTGTTGTCACCTGCACTGAATTACAAGTTCCCAGGTCTTTCCATTTCTGACAATGCTGATGACACAATCTCCAGTACGCTTGATGACCTGAGCCTGGCAGCTATGACCAAGGACTATTCATGTCATTACAGAGGTCCACTTGAACCATGGTGTACATTTGACAGACTTATCTTGGCACACTGCCACATCAGTTACAGCACACACACATACAAGGGGCCTGATTTACAAAGGGTCTCTACCCTCATGATGGAGGCCACTCAGTTGTGGGGCAGTCCCCGCACTTGGGGTGGAATCTCGGCACTGGGAAATCTCTGGGCAGCAAATCGGCATTAAGTACAGACACTCTCCAACAACTGTGCCAGCTCAGCCCCAAGGGTAGAGGCCCTTTGTGAATCAGGACTCTATTGTCAAACTGTCCAGAGATGTCTCACAAATGCACTGACATTTGATCCCCTGAGGCAATGGAGTCCTTAAAGACGTTTTCCACAATAACCACTGACATGTGCACATCAGGTTTTACATGGCCTATCTTTGTCTCTTATCAATGGCTGTTGTTTACCGACACAATCTGTGGCTTACATAGAAGTCTGAGGGTGGAATTTATGAACAGAGTGTTAAATGTCTAACTATCATCATTGACAATAGACTCCAAACCACTTGACGTCTGTAACACAATAGGTTGCTCAGGAGAAAAAAGTGTCAACTTGCCCTCTGTTTTGTACAAGGGCACGGTTGCCCGGATTCAGACCTAGCTGAGGGTCAGGTATTTGTGTAAGCCATGATTTAATTCTATGTTGTGCAAGACACATCTCACACAATTAATTAAAGGACCTGGTCAAAGCAAGCAGGCCTGCCAGCAGACCTTCTAACCTGTGCCCACCGAAAACTTTCAAGACAATTCTTTCAACAACCTCTGCTGCCACTCCAGTAAGAACAATCATCAACGATTCCCTAACTACTGGAATATTTCATGAAGAACTAAAAAAGTCTTACATACGCCCTTTACTGAAGAAAACAAACTTGGACCCGCTGAACCCTGACAACTAAAGACCCATTACAAAAGAACTTTTTCTGGGCAAACTGATAGAAAGAGCAGCGTTCGGCCAGATGTCACAAATCATTGAAGATAATGCTATACTTTCAGACTTCCAAACAGGATTCTGTCTGGGAAGAGGCACAGAATCTGCCCTCCTTGCATTCTGGGATGACCTGAAGAACACAGTAGACCGCAACGGGGTTGCTGTGCTACTCCTCTTGGACCCCTCGGCTGCCTTTGACACGATTGGCAATGAGAATCTGAAACAAAGACTCTATGAAGCCGGCATAGAGGGAACTACTATAGTGTTGTGTAGTTCCTATAAAACCTATACAGGATCTGCGCGTTTAGACAACATACACTGCAGGCTTGGTGTCCAGACTGGTTCCAGACACCTCCATTGGGTATGTTCGCCTTTATACCAGCTAGCACACAGTGCCACTAAAAACTCCTCCTACCAAGGACAGAATGGCTCTTGGCAACTATCGAACATGACAACCCTGATCCCTCAGGACCGTGGAAACAGCATACTACTTTTTGCTCAGTCACTCGTGCTTACTTAATCTCAGAGAAGTACACAGAATAAACAGTAGGGACGTTTTCAGTAAGTATTTATTGAGTTGTCGTTATTCTGGTGTAGAATAGATGTGCTGTAACAATCATTAGACAATAGCAGATATGAATGACTAGAAGCACTAGGAAAGTAAAAGGGTGGTATATTTCTACAATCCTGATATAATCATGAATACAGGCAAGTATTTAAAATACATGACAATAACATAACAATAAAAAACGTGTACTCCTACGATGCTACCATAAATAGATGTACCTAAGTGTACATAGCATGTATGTAGGTGTTAAGCCCAGAATCCCTCTAGGATAAAGTCAACCCTTATCAGACCCTCCAGGATATCGCGATTTCGCGATTTGCAAAAAAATCGCGAAATCGGCCGAACGCCGCAAATCCCGCGATATTTGCTCACAAACGCCCGCGAAATCCGCCGTTTTGCCAGCCATTCCAGGATTTCACGGGAGGAGGGTTGGAGAGAGGGGGTTTGTGGCGCTACTTAGCCATATATGAAACTGTTTGTTTATATTGAACACACTACGTGTGAGGAGAAAACGGAAATAAGGTCAATAAATTAAGAAAGCATTGGCGATTAGATAATGCTCCATGCGGCCCCCCCCTTGCACAGTCGTACGTGAATGGACACGTACCGAGTGTCTCCACTTTGATTTACCACTTCTAGTAAGGGTCAGAGCTCCAACGGTGGCAGAGGAGGGTCATGCCGTGAATAGCCGGCTGGCACCTGTCCTTGCCTTTGTTGTGAGATGACTGCACGACACAGTGCACGGACGCACGCTGCATCCTGCGCACGTCTGCAGGCCCAAGGCATCAAAACTTTGCAGATGTGCTATTTGCAGCTGAATATGGGGAATCACATTCAGTCTGCACATGATGTTACCTAGTAGCATGTTTGTGGCAAGATTGTCCTAATAATTTTCAAAAGAGTTTTCTTTGGTGCTGCTTTTTTAATTGTACAAATATAATTGTAATTCAGTCTTTTTGATGTGCACGTCACGTGTTGCACATTAAAGTATTTAGTTTCTTTCCCCCTCCATGTAGGTTGTATCCTAACGAACGGTGAAGTCTGCTTTGCAGAAGTACATTATTATGGATCTTCAATCTCAGTTTGGCCAGCATCTATCTTCCATTGTGTCACGAGCAGAGCTCGTTTTTCTATTCTATAACTTATGCTGCACTACAATGACAACTGCAGCACTGCAATGCAACAATCAGGACAATGACAGTCTGTGGAAAATTCAGGCCATCATGGAATATTTCTTAGAATTTTTTCCTGGGATAAATAGTACAGGGTAGAATATAGCGGTGGATGAATGTTTTATCATGCACACAACAGTAGATGCTGCTAAAGCTTGCAAAAGAGTTTGCTACGGCATAACGACATACTGTGTGAGAATTCCAAAGGTTACACATACAGCCTTAGTTTGTGTAGTGGGATCATGAAAGTTATATCACCCTGCACTACACCAGGTGTCTTCTTTTCAGAAATGTCAGGCTGGTAGGTTCCCCTGGATGCTGTTCAATCCCGGGTTCAATATCACTGGTACCAACATCCACAAAATGATTACAATTGAAAAAACATCTTGATGTTTCCATGTAATTTTTTGGGGTCTTTCCAGTCGCATAAGATACGTTTACTCAGACAAGTAGGGTACCATTTTTATCTAGAGAAGTTTGAGACACTGAGTGGCAGGTATGTTGTTGATCCCTGCAGGGTCTAGAACTTCTCTTCACAGAAATGTGTGGAACAGCTATGATGTTAGGTAAAGTTTGACGTTTGCAGTGCATTTTTTATTAAAAAGTATTTAGAACGCCACAAGCCACACCGCCATGGACTTCCAATGTTGCATAGTTTTCCTTCATGCTCACATTTGACAGATTACATGTCACCTTATAGATTGATGCACAGTCAATACGCAATGAACATCATAATAAGCCACAGCTCGGTTGCTGTCTATGTGTAGCTCACGCTTTTTGGATATTCAACAATGTACACATCTACAACTGGAAGAGTCTGACATATAGAACAGTATTTTACTTTTGTACATCGCCTTCAATGAAAACCCGTACAGATGAAAACATTGTCACCCATTTATATATATATTTTTTAACTTACCTTCACTATGTTATGACTTCAGCAAGTAGATTATTTGGGAAGACCACATGTGAGCTGCCGAAATAACTCCTTCACAAATTCAGAATTTTGTCTACTTTTTAGAAAGATGTAGCATTAAGGGTTTACCCATGAATTTCACACTTCTCCCCACAATCTGCAAGTAGGTAGAAACCACAAAAACTCGCTGGTTCTAAGGAAGAATTTCCAAAGTTGTGGTCACACTGAAGTTTGAGGTCCAATCCATAAATCTCCAGGAAATCCCCTTTTTCCAACTACCAGATATAGTAACCATGTCTGCGGCATACTGGAGGCCATGAGCTGCAACGCCTTACATCTGAATGTCACACGAGGAGGTTTGCCATCAGGGGTTGTCAGCAGGACGGAACGATGCTAAATTTTCTGTGAGCGTTATTACCTGAAGTGAGAAACTGTGGTACCCCGTCCTGGTCTCTGGTTGGACACCCCGCAAGGAATGTCAGACCACTGCGAGCTGGAGAATCTGCATGCAGGGTGCTTCAGCGTCTCGCGTCAGTGTGTCGGCATGGAAGTCCTGATTTCCTCTGTTTGGTTCAGCAAGATGTGAGGTTTTTATACCCAAAGGTCGCCCCGGGGGTTTTACCTTGCTGTGTCTGTGTCGGACTTAGGATGACATCGGCAATGACCTTTATACATAGTTTTTATGCAGAAGATGAGCCCTGCTGAGTTTCTAAGAAACCTCATGCATAATGTATGATGCTGCTACTGGGGAAATCCTGCATTCTGTTTGCAGTGTCATATCCAGGTAAAAGGTCAGTCCCCAAGAACCGTTATGTGTGTAATATAGGGGAGAATATAGGTGATGTTACCTGAACCTGTATCAGGGTACTTATATGGAATATAACACTAGACTGGATCGCGTCCTACCTTCGAAACTGAACTAATGTCATCCATACCCCACCTTTCTTGTCCAAACCATGCTCCACAAAAGCAGGCGTCCCACAAGACTCTATCTTCTGGCCAATACTTTTAACATCTACATGAAATCATTATTGGTACTGATCAAGCAATTTCACCTCACATGCAAGAATAATGCAGATGACACACAAATACTCCTTAAATTGAAATGCCCCAAAGAGATTGGAAACTCTCCAATTTTCAGTTGTCTCAGAGCCGTGGATCAGTGGATGACTTGGAGCCATCTCAAATTGAAAGCTTCCAAAATGGAAATACTCATGTGTGGTGATTGGAAAAAGTATGACCTGCTTGCTGCCTGGCCTGATGAACTGGGATCACCGACTAAAGTATCGAAGGAAGTAAGAAACCTCGGAATGACCATGGACTCCAAGCTATCGATAAATGCACCAGTGGACAAACTAGCAAGATTAGGCTTTGTCACTATGAAAAAGATGCAACAAATTTTCCCCAATTTGGGATTTACACACAAGGTTCAAGCTACCATCTCCCTTCTTCTGTCTAAACTCGATTATGCCAATAGCCTCTACCATGGATCACATTTAATAACCATAAAAAGACTACAACGGATTCAGAACTCGGCTGCCAGACCACTCTTGCATATCAAACCACAGGACCACTTCTCACCTGCCTTGAAATCCCTGCATTGGTTACCGGTTGCCAGAAGATCCAGGTTCAAGCTGCTTTGTATCACCCACAAAGCAATACATAGAATGGGACTGCTCTTCATCAAGAATAAAATCACCAAACACCTTCAACAAAGGAACCTCTGCTTTAAAGTGGGACCTTGCCTCAAAATCCCAAGATACAATAAAAAACCATGGGTGGCATATCCTTCTCTGTTCAAGCACCCAAAGTATGGAACTCTTTACCCCCAACATATGATCCATGGACAACCAGCTTGTCTTCAGAAAACTACTCAAGAATTGTCTGTTCCCCTCATAAGCACCATAGGCAAACAGAAGTGTACAGCATATCTGTTGGACCCGGTCCTTTGGGCAGGTTTACCCCGTGACTTTTTGCTTTTTCCTAGCCTGTTTTTGGAACCTGGATGGGTGATTGTAGGCCTCTGCGCACTTTTTCACTGTGGTACAGTATAAAGTGCCTGTGCTTTCTGTGTATGGATGGTGAGTGACCTGCCCTCCCATAGGAATGACTGGGAAATATGTATGCCCATGGTAGATTCCTGATGCGTGGGGAGTGCAGGGGCGAGTTTGATATGTATGAACTCGTGAGAATGAATGCTGCAGAATGGTGAATGCGGCATGGCTGTGTGTAGTCTAGAAGCGCCACTTTTAGAAGTTGGCATAATTGTGTAGTGAGTCTGCTAGCACGTGATTGGCTGATGGGCCTGGCCCAGGCATGCCTGGGCCTGTTGGTAGATGGACTGTCTGGTTTGAGTAGAACAGGGTCTGCAGGGTCTGCAAGGCCCCGGAGGAGGGGGTAGATGAAAGGCCCCTCTGCTGTCAGGGATGGGAGGAAAGAGCGGCTGGTGGTGCCGGGCTGTGCCTGCCGCCCACCCTGCTGGCTCTCCATCCTGGCGGCCCACTGTCACCTCTGGCCCTGAAGCTGTCAGGGAGACGTAAACCAGAAACATTCCAGTACTCAGGGCCCCTTGCACGAAAGCTTCAAAGTACTTCAAAGGCATTTCTGTGTATAAGAAGGGACGGTGTCTCCTTCCAAAAGGTTCTTGTCTTGTTCTTACTTCGGACTGGAATCTACCAGGGGCGGGCGCTGCCCAGCCCCTGGATGCCTGGACCTCTGGGGGACCCCTCTGCCTGTCCTGGAAGGATGGGGGACTTTGCTTTACCCTGGAGGGACTTTGCTGCATCCCCCTGAAGGACTTGGCTGGACTTGTCCCGGTAGCGCTGAGGGAGCGCTTCATCTGCATCTAGCGCTGAGAGAGCGCTTTATTGCCTTCCAGCGCTGGGAGCGCTGGACTTGTCCTTCATAGCGCTGAGAGCGCTTTATTTCCTGCCCATGGCGCTTTGGTTGCACTTCTAGTGCTGGAGCGCTTTGTGTGCCTCTATAGCGCTTGGAAGCGCGTTGCTGCTGGAGGCCGGCGGCGGATCGGCGCGGGAGCCCACTCCGCTTATTTTTTCCGACTTGGATTTGCCCAGTTGTTTATGTGATTTACGAGTGCCCACCTCGCGATTGCTGCCCGCCTGCCTGCCTAGCGAGGGCCGCCGCGCTGCCCGCGGCGACCCGGAAGTACCAGGCCGGCCGGCCAATCCCTGCGCGGCCGGCCGGAAGTCCCGCCCCGCAGCCTGTGAGGCGGGAGGAAGAGGAGGAAGGCGCGAGGGAGATGGCGGCCGATGCCGAGAGGGGAGAGCCTGGGGGCCCGAGGCGCATTGTCGGCGCCTGCCCCAGGAAGACGGAGGAGCCGCCCCGTGAGCCCCGGTGAGTCTGGGCTGAGGGCGGGCCGAGTGGGGCTGTGCCTGGGAGGTCCCCCTTCGTCAGAGCGGCCCCGTATGGCAGCGGGCCGCTCCAACGGTGTGTAGAGCCTGGGAAGGCTCGAGGGGCCAGTCTTTGTGTTGAGCTCTGCAAGGCTCCAACGCGGGGGCAGAAGAGAGGAGGGGCGCCGGGACACGTTGTCGGTGTCCGCCCCCCCCCCCCGCAGTGGCGCGAGCTCGCGCCTAGTGCCAGTAGGAAGCCGTGAAGGCTTCCTGGGCGGCCCCGGTTGGCAGTGGGTCGCCCCAACGTGCACAGAGCCCGGAGGGGCTCTGGGGGCATTTTGAGAAGTTAGAGTTCCCCGTGGGGGACTCCACCGCGACGAGGGCTTCAAGGGCGGCCCCAGTTGACAGTGGGTCGCCCCAACGCTTGGAGAGTCCAGGGAGGCTCCAGGGGGCATGTTGCTTTAGAGCCAGTGTGGCTGTGGCTCCCACGTTCGACCAGTGTTGGCCAGGGCCTGTGTGGCCCCAACGTGCGCAGTGTTTGTCTTAGAGCCTGTGTGGCTCAGGTGGCGCAGATTTGTTCTAGGGGCTACTGATAGCCCTGCCACAGCTTCTGGTGCACAGTTGCCCAGCACTTCGTGGGCACCTGCCACGTTTAGGCTTTTCGTACTTTGAGACTGGCACCCTGACTTTGGACTCAGGGCGTCTGAGCCCCAACAAGGCCGTTGGCCTAGGGACTGCCACAGGTAGTGGCTCATGTGATAGTATTTGCCTAATGTGAGTTTTGCGCATTGTGATGTGGTGCTAGGAAATGTAATGCATTTAGTATGATTACGCACCTTGATCTTACACCTCTGACTGTTTTTAGACATCATGTGATTCTTGCGCTATCGCTTTACTCTTGACCCCTCTGAATGTGTAGGTTTATGCATCATGTGTCTTACTTTTCCTGCGCTGCACCTCTGAATGTTTAGTCATCATGTGTCTTCTTGCGCTGCACCTCTGAAGGTAATTTTACTGCATCATGTGCTTTATTCTTCACACCTCTGAATGCTTTAGGCCTCATGTGTTTCTCTTTATTACTCCTCTGAATGTGTTCATGCATCATGGGTAAGGTGTTCTGGTTTATACCCCTAAATGTGTTTATTCTTAGGCGGTTGTCTTTTCTACTCCTCTGAATGTAGGTTTATTGCATCATGAGTAATGTATTCTTTCTTAGACCCCTAAATGCTGTGTGATACTTAGGTGGTTCTTCTTTCTTAGTACAGGTGGTCCTAGTAAGGTCCTGGTCCCCTGCGTGACAGTCTCCCAAGGAGTTTAGGGTTGCGTAGGTGGTACTTACCTGTTCCCAGTAGTTACTGGATGTGATCTATAACTGTTACTTTGTGTTACAGTGAAGTTTATATACTTTTATTCTAATTTCTGACAAGTATTTCTATATCTGCAAAGTGTTGATTCAGACAGTGGCCCATGTGGCCCTGTCTTGTAAATAATCCCTTGTGAATATTGCCGTGCCCGTTGGCACAATGTACATGTGTAATTTCTATCTGATATGTTTTGACAATACAAAAGTTATTTTAATATAACCTTGTGTGGAGTCTCTTTTGTGGTGTACCTAGTATGTTGTTGCTGTTGTGCGCTGACGCAAATGCTTTACACATCGCCTCCGAGTTTAGCCTAGACTGCCCGCGCCATGCTACCTAGAGGGCGAGCAGGGGTTATCTTGGCGTGTGACTTCCTTGCCCTGACTGGAATGGTGGTTTCTGCCTGGCTTTGGCATCAGCCTTAGCCTACCAGAAATAGCCGGTTTCCAACATTGGTGGCAGCGGTGGGATTTGGACTTACGTTTGCCCAGTGCCATAGCGACAACTGGCTACATTACAAAAACTCTGCGTTTTTCAGATAGTCACATATTTGGGATTATTGTTTTTGATTTTGTTTTTCCTCAAAAGTGTCATTTTCAGATGGTGTTCCTGCGCTTTATGTTTAGTGGCAGATGAGAGAAAATGACAGGGCGGGACGCCAGTAGATAGGGGAGGTTCCCATAGGTTAGGAATCCCTTGCTGGGTCCAGTGTCCAATCCCTACTCCTGTCCCTGTGTGGGTGGATGGAAGAGAGGGAGGGTGGAGGAGAAATTGCTTGCTCAGGAGGGTGGTTATTCCCTGAGTGTAGTGTGTGTGTCTGGATTCCCCAGTATGGTAGGATCCAGTGGTGGCAGCTTAAATGTGTCCAGTGCATGAATTCCCATTCCCATTTCTCGGAGTATGGTGCCTGGTGCGCTCAGTAAGAGGGTGACAGGTTGAGAGTCAGAGGCAGTGAGGAACTGTCTCACCAGTCTGGAGGGGGAGTGTGTGGATGAGTGCTGTGTTGAACTGGAGGAGTTGGTGTGAGTTTTTTTTAAGGAGCTTGCACGTGAGGTGGATGTCTGGCGGTGTGCTGGATGTCGTGCAGAGACATTAGAAAGTGATTCTAAAAGTAGTGGCTTGTGTATCTGATGATCCTGTGTAGGTGAAGAGGTTCATGTGTAGCCCAGCTATGTCCCATTGGGATGATAGGGGTGTAGGGGCTCACGTCCTGTCTCAGTGGAGGTGGAGTGAGTGTGGGACGGTGTGTCCCACGTTGGCCCAAAACCCTATCTCAGGGCCTGGAGGGTTCCCTAAGGGAGCGCCAGGTCAGGGGCCTAGGCTGTACTTACAGGTCATTTGAAGAGGATCTTCCTGTGTCAAGAGGATGGGGAGTTTCTGTAACCAGAACTCCGGCGGTCCTAGTGTTGGGCAGTACCGCCCCTAAGTGGAGGGTGCAGAAGTCCTGGTTCGCTGAGCATTTGACCGTCTAGAGTGCTTGACCATTTTTTTTTTTTTTTTTGGGGCCTCTGGAGGTCGTTCCCCGAGGAGGGGGGAGGCCAGGTTCAGGTTCAGCCTGACCTGGAGGGAAGGGCATCGGTAATCAGTGTCCTGACCGGTTGTTGGCTTCCAGGGGTACCGCTCCCAGGTGGGAGGGTGCAGAACTCTGGAGGGGGGTGCAGAGGGACGGTGCCCTTACTTCTGACCCCGGTGGGAGGAGAGTGTGTCGCTGCTACGCCGCTGGCGTGTGCTCTGTCTAGCCTGAGACATACTGTGCCTGTGATAGTGGAACTGGAAGGGGGTGCAGAAGGACGGTGTACTTCTGACCCCGGTGCAACTTAAGGGTGTAAATCCTAGGTTGGGAGATTAGGAAACTTCTAGGTCAAGAGGAGTCTCTACTAAGGTGGATCAGCTGAAGAGACTGAGGAGGCGGCCCTTGCTGTGTGTTCTGGGGCCCACCTGCAGTTTGTTGTTTCCACTAAGGTAGAGGAAAGGGGGCTTTGCTGTGTGCTGTGTCCCCCCACCTGCTTGAAGAGGGACTGTGCTGTGTGCTTTGTACCTCAGAAGTGGAATCGTTTCCAGGTGATAGACCAGTGACGGAGTGAGGTCCTGATCTGGTAGGAGAGTTGTGTTCTGGTGAGTGCTTCGCTGTGAGGGTTATTCCTTCACCCTGACTGGAAGCAAGGGTCCCTACTTGGTCTAAGGTACTTACCTCTGCCAACTGGAGACCCCCAGTTCTAACATTGATGGAGTAGAGGTAGGGTGGGGCATGCTTGCCCGTGACCTCTAGTCAGCCTGGGGTGTGGTCCCTAGGTTGTAGGATCAGTGGTGGTGTAGCTACCCTGAGAGAGAGAGAGAGAGTGGAGATTGGCTATTGTGTGCCAGGGGCTTCTGCCCCCCACTCTGTGGATTGGTTAGGACCTGTGAACTTTGGATGGCCTAGGGCCTGGTCCTGGCTGTGGATGACTAGTGTGTACCAGTGGGGTATCCTAGTTGTGTCAGAGAGCTTTTGTTGAGGGAAATCCCTGTGGGTTCAGAGTGGCGAAAAACTGTAAGGTGGCCCTGCCCTGCAGGCCCGTCTCCGTGGTTTTGTCGCCCAAAGCATTGAAGACCATCAGTGTAGTGATTGGTCTACCCTGCGTTTTGGCTGGAAGGGGGATGTGTTGGACCCGGTCCTTTGGGCAGGTTTACCCCGTGACTTTTTGCTTTTTCCTAGCCTGTTTTTGGAACCTGGATTGGTGATTGTAGGCCTCTGCGCACTTTTTCACTGTGGTACAGTATAAAGTGCCTGTGCTTTCTGTGTATGGATGGTGAGTGACCTGCCCTCCCATAGGAATGACTGGGAAATATGTATGCCCATGGTAGATTCCTGATGCGTGGGGAGTGCAGGGGCGAGTTTGATATGTATGAACTCGTGAGAATGAATGCTGCAGAATGGTGAATGCGGCATGGCTGTGTGTAGTCTAGAAGCGCCACTTTTAGAAGTTGGCATAATTGTGTAGTGAGTCTGCTAGCACGTGATTGGCTGATGGGCCTGGCCCAGGCATGCCTGGGCCTGTTGGTAGATGGACTGTCTGGTTTGAGTAGAACAGGGTCTGCAGGGTCTGCAAGGCCCCGGAGGAGGGGGTAGATGAAAGGCCCCTCTGCTGTCAGGGATGGGAGGAAAGAGCGGCTGGTGGTGCCGGGCTGTGCCTGCCGCCCACCCTGCTGGCTCTCCATCCTGGCGGCCCACTGTCACCTCTGGCCCTGAAGCTGTCAGGGAGACGTAAACCAGAAACATTCCAGTACTCAGGGCCCCTTGCACGAAAGCTTCAAAGTACTTCAAAGGCATTTCTGTGTATAAGAAGGGACGGTGTCTCCTTCCAAAAGGTTCTTGTCTTGTTCTTACTTCGGACTGGAATCTACCAGGGGCGGGCGATGCCCAGCCCCTGGATGCCTGGACCTCTGGGGGACCCCTCTGCCTGTCCTGGAAGGATGGGGGACTTTGCTTTACCCTGGAGGGACTTTGCTGCATCCCCCTGAAGGACTTGGCTGGACTTGTCCCGGTAGCGCTGAGGGAGCGCTTCATCTGCATCTAGCGCTGAGAGAGCGCTTTATTGCCTTCCAGCGCTGGGAGCGCTGGACTTGTCCTTCATAGCGCTGAGAGCGCTTTATTTCCTGCCCATGGCGCTTTGGTTGCACTTCTAGTGCTGGAGCGCTTTGTGTGCCTCTATAGCGCTTGGAAGCGCGTTGCTGCTGGAGGCCGGCGGCGGATCGGCGCGGGAGCCCACTCCGCTTATTTTTTCCGACTTGGATTTGCCCAGTTGTTTATGTGATTTACGAGTGCCCACCTCGCGATTGCTGCCCGCCTGCCTGCCTAGCGAGGGCCGCCGCGCTGCCCGCGGCGACCCGGAAGTACCTGGCCGGCCGGCCAATCCCTGCGCGGCCGGCCGGAAGTCCCGCCCCGCAGCCTGTGAGGCGGGAGGAAGAGGAGGAAGGCGCGAGGGAGATGGCGGCCGATGCCGAGAGGGGAGAGCCTGGGGGCCCGAGGCGCATTGTCGGCGCCTGCCCCAGGAAGACGGAGGAGCCGCCCCGTGAGCCCCGGTGAGTCTGGGCTGAGGGCGGGCCGAGTGGGGCTGTGCCTGGGAGGTCCCCCTTCGTCAGAGCGGCCCCGTATGGCAGCGGGCCGCTCCAACGGTGTGTAGAGCCTGGGAAGGCTCGAGGGGCCAGTCTTTGTGTTGAGCTCTGCAAGGCTCCAACGCGGGGGCAGAAGAGAGGAGGGGCGCCGGGACACGTTGTCGGTGTCCGCCCCCCCCCCCGCAGTGGCGCGAGCTCGCGCCTAGTGCCAGTAGGAAGCCGTGAAGGCTTCCTGGGCGGCCCCGGTTGGCAGTGGGTCGCCCCAACGTGCACAGAGCCCGGAGGGGCTCTGGGGGCATTTTGAGAAGTTAGAGTTCCCTGTGGGGGACTCCACCGCGACGAGGGCTTCAAGGGCGGCCCCAGTTGACAGTGGGTCGCCCCAACGCTTGGAGAGTCCAGGGAGGCTCCAGGGGGCATGTTGCTTTAGAGCCAGTGTGGCTGTGGCTCCCACGTTCGACCAGTGTTGGCCAGGGCCTGTGTGGCCCCAACGTGCGCAGTGTTTGTCTTAGAGCCTGTGTGGCTCAGGTGGCGCAGATTTGTTCTAGGGGCTACTGATAGCCCTGCCACAGCTTCTGGTGCACAGTTGCCCAGCACTTCGTGGGCACCTGCCACGTTTAGGCTTTTCGTACTTTGAGACTGGCACCCTGACTTTGGACTCAGGGCGTCTGAGCCCCAACAAGGCCGTTGGCCTAGGGACTGCCACAGGTAGTGGCTCATGTGATAGTATTTGCCTAATGTGAGTTTTGCGCATTGTGATGTGGTGCTAGGAAATGTAATGCATTTAGTATGATTACGCACCTTGATCTTACACCTCTGACTGTTTTTAGACATCATGTGATTCTTGCGCTATCGCTTTACTCTTGACCCCTCTGAATGTGTAGGTTTATGCATCATGTGTCTTACTTTTCCTGCGCTGCACCTCTGAATGTTTAGTCATCATGTGTCTTCTTGCGCTGCACCTCTGAAGGTAATTTTACTGCATCATGTGCTTTATTCTTCACACCTCTGAATGCTTTAGGCCTCATGTGTTTCTCTTTATTACTCCTCTGAATGTGTTCATGCATCATGGGTAAGGTGTTCTGGTTTATACCCCTAAATGTGTTTATTCTTAGGCGGTTGTCTTTTCTACTCCTCTGAATGTAGGTTTATTGCATCATGAGTAATGTATTCTTTCTTAGACCCCTAAATGCTGTGTGATACTTAGGTGGTTCTTCTTTCTTAGTACAGGTGGTCCTAGTAAGGTCCTGGTCCCCTGCGTGACAGTCTCCCAAGGAGTTTAGGGTTGCGTAGGTGGTACTTACCTGTTCCCAGTAGTTACTGGATGTGATCTATAACTGTTACTTTGTGTTACAGTGAAGTTTATATACTTTTATTCTAATTTCTGACAAGTATTTCTATATCTGCAAAGTGTTGATTCAGACAGTGGCCCATGTGGCCCTGTCTTGTAAATAATCCCTTGTGAATATTGCCGTGCCCGTTGGCACAATGTACATGTGTAATTTCTATCTGATATGTTTTGACAATACAAAAGTTATTTTAATATAACCTTGTGTGGAGTCTCTTTTGTGGTGTACCTAGTATGTTGTTGCTGTTGTGCGCTGACGCAAATGCTTTACACATCGCCTCCGAGTTTAGCCTAGACTGCCCGCGCCATGCTACCTAGAGGGCGAGCAGGGGTTATCTTGGCGTGTGACTTCCTTGCCCTGACTGGAATGGTGGTTTCTGCCTGGCTTTGGCATCAGCCTTAGCCTACCAGAAATAGCCGGTTTCCAACGATATCCCTCTGTATATAAGCATTTATTTGTACTATAGATATGTACCTATTTTGTGTACTGCTTTGTATAAACATGTAGGATAATTATGTTATTAAAAAATAAATACAAATACATTTTAAAGTACAATAACACTTGAAAACCAGAGTTTATCTAATGCATCGTTTTACTTCCTTTATGCATTCATATACCGTCCATGTAATTGGATCTAAATATTTATTACTTTTCTCCTAAAAAAGCATATCCAATGCACTACTCTATTTCTCATCCTACACCTCTATCAATATATTTAATCTACATATACCTACCTCCTTTATGCATCTATATACTATCCATGTACTTATGCATCTATATATTCATTACTTTCTTCTTCCAATTCAGCATTTCCAATGCACTATCCTATTTCTAATCCTATACTTCTCTCAATATATCTTCTACCCCAGTTTAAAACTTTGTTCTACTACTCTTTCCAATGCACTACCCTATTTCTCACCCTATACCTCTATCAATATATTCTCTACACACACTCTCTCACGTATCTCAAAACCCATACCACTACTATGATCCCCACAATCACCCTTTCTGCACTCTCCCATACTCTACCCCTCCTTGCATCATCTGACACCTCTTTTACTATACTGACCCTCCAAAACAAGCCTATCTAAACTCTTCCCTCCTATTTGTCCGCTCAACATCCCTTTTTTACTCATCCTATGCCTCTTCCCACAGCTATGACCTAAAAAAAAGTCTAAATCCTTCACTCTTCTATCCCTCCACTATCCTTTTCAATCAAAATAACAGACTAACATGTTCACTTCTCAAATTTCATATTTCACTATACTTATTCGGCACTAAGCCTTTACAGGTTCCAGAGTAGCGTGCTACTCACAAAAAAAGCTTCAACACCTCATCAGAGGTAGCAAGCACTATATAAATGCAAACCTTTTTCCCTCTTCCATCCCTCCGCTACCGTTCTCTATCCAAATAACTGAAAAACATATCCACCACTCAAATTACTCTCATATTTCACTACACTCATTTTCAACACTAATCCTTTATGTGTTCCGGAGTAGCATGCTACTCTCCAATAAAAAAACGTCAACACGCTATCAGGGGTAACAAAAACTATATAAATGCAAACCTTTTCTCTTTTCTATCCCTCCCCAACCCTTCTAAATACAAATACCTAACATATCCACCACTCAAATAAGTACCTTCATATTTCACTTTACTAATTCAACACTAACCCTTATGGGTTCCAGAGTAGCGTGCTACTCGACAAAAAAGCACTTCAAAACCCCATCAGGGGTTGCAAGCGCTATACAAATGCAAACGTCTTTTCCCTCTTCTATCCTTCCGCTAACCTTTTGAATCCAAATAATTGACTATAGTAGTATTTGAGTCATACATACATTGAAGAGATGTAACCGAGGCAGATGAGGTAGAGTTGTAAAGTAGATTTATTCAGCCATAGATAGAGTTACAGGAAGTATTATGCTGGAACAAGCAGCCCCACCAGGAGCAGCCTCTTAGCTACTCAGCCCATACTCCAACTGTCAAACCTCATACCAGTCACCCAAGCATTCCATCCATGTCAATCACACTCACATTCTATCCTGGAACACTCACACTGGCTGAGTAGCTAGATGCAGAGAAGTGCAGTAATATAAACACTAAACTCAGAACACTACACATCCTCTCCCTCTCGAAATTGAAAACAAAAGAAAATCAGAGAGTGAAGAAGAAAACTACTCACAATCAAAGTATACAGTAGTAATATTTGAAAACTATCTACAATCAAAGTATATAGTAGTAATATTTATCTGTGAACCCAGGGATGAGAAGGACTTCACACCACGAGAGGGTAAACAGACAAAAACCAGGAAAGAAGGAAGAAGGAGACAGTAAATACTAACACTGACACCATCCTCCTCCTTCAATACTGAAGAAAAAGAAAATTGAAAATTGAAATATGAGAGACGAACTCACAAATAACAAGAGAGTAAGACCTAACATGAAGAAAACGTCTTCACGAAGGTAGACAGTGGCAAATAAAAGCCGCTCCTCAAGAGAGGAACTAAGAAAACATGGGATTAACCCATAAGCGAAGGTGTAACGAGGGACAAACCCAAGAAAACACACGCAGCACGGAAAGGTGCAGCACAATGTGGCAAAACAATTCCACTCCTCATGTGAGGAACATAGAAAATATGGGGCTACCCATGAATGAAGGTGTAACAGAGGAAATACCTCATAAAACACACACAGCACAAGATAGTGCAACACAATGTGGCAAACCAATTCCACACCTCATAAGAGGAACACTGAAAATATGGGGCTACCCATGAATGAAAATATTAAAAGGACAAACCCTAAAACACCCGCGGCACGAACAGGTGCAGCACAATGTGGCAAAATTTCCACTCCTCATGAGAGGAACTGAGAAAATATGGGGTTACCCATAACAAAAAAAAAGAAGGTGTAACAAGGGACAGGACCCAAGCACACACGCGGCACAAATAGGTGCAGCACAATGTGTCAAACCAACACATAGGTAAGAAGTGAAGCACAACCAACTTACACAAGACATAGATAAAAATGTGATGCACAGGGCGTCTTACACACTGGACACTAAAGAGAGATTTGCACAGTGCGACATGCACGCAATAACGTACAACAAGGTGTCCAACACAGGTAGAGAAGGTATAAAGTCCTAAACATAGACTTAAACCCTATAACCCAGACATAAGGGTTAACATATGGGAAAACCATGAGGGGAAATATGATTACAACCTAAACCCATCCCAAAACAGGGATCAATGATGCAAATGAGGGTGAGAGAACCCTTAACCAAAACTTTGCGCAGACATGAGTGGGAGAACTCACGTACGTAACTATTACGAAAAGGGTGAGAGAACCCACATGTGAAGAGTGACATAAGCATAAATGCAGTGTAGACCTAAGGGCGAGAGAACCCATCATAAGTTAAACGACACATTTCTTATGCATTTCAAAAATGAACATACTGAAAGTCAAAATCGTGCTTGTAGATTAACCATAGTCATGTTAAGCATTTCAAAATTGAACATACTGTAAGTTAAAAATATGCCATAGCTAAGTTAACTACAGTCATAGGTGTGCCTGTCACCGCGATAATAGACAGGCGTGGCTTGAAACATTTCTTGAGGAAGTGAAGGAAAGAAACTCATGTGAATTAAAGCCACAGAAGATAATAGATCACAAATTCAAAAAAATGAATTCCAACTTTGGACACTAGATGGCAACGTAACTTTGTGAAGAGCATTGAAATAATGTAATTTAGTTCATGTTAAAATGACATCGGCTCCAAAAAGCTTCGCACCTTCAAAAATGTGTATTGTCAATTTGTAAATCCCTTCCATATACTCTTTCATAATGTCTAAATGTACCTGTCATCATGGGAACGCCGCAGTTGAAAACGTGAGGAAAATACCTGACATGAGCTCCCTTTTACTTCCTTCAATACCGCTTCAGGAATAAGCGGAGAATCCAGAGCTGCTGAGTGAAAAGCTTGTCATCAAAATAAAAAACGATTTCCAGAGACACCACATGTTGTGAACCTGCTCGTGCAAGTTCGGTATGAAGAGCCTCTTCCAGACAGTGCCGAGAAAATGACGGCACGCTGATCACGTAGCTCCGGGTGGCTCACAGTGGAACACTGAGGAAACATGCTGCTGAGCTGATATGACGCATACTCTTCACTGAACCCTCTTGCAAGGTTTGATTGCGTCACCATTTAAAATCGGCAGAGGAGAGGAAAGGAGCTCCTGACTAACGGAAATTCTGGCTTCCAAGTAAAGAGTTAGCTTGCTGACTTAATCAGGTACAATTACATTACTCGACATTAAAAGTGTCTTTCTTGAAAATTCAGTACCCTTTTCCGACCTCTGGGTAACAGAAAGCACAGCCACTGAAGAAAGCAGTCAATTATTTCCACACACAAAAAAAAAACGTTTTTAACCTGAAACAGTGGATATGCTGTCACATGGTTCAAATCTTTGTCATAGTAAGTGCTAGAACAGATGATTACACGCACACGAAGATGTTTACACATTCAACTTCTTTTTAAAAAAAAAAAGTAATTTTCTTTTTTTTTTTATTTATTTTTTTTATTTTTATAACCAGGAAAACAAAAAGCAGGACCAATTTTACTGCAGAAAGAAGAAATGAAAAACAGACCATAACGAAGAGAAATAAAATGTTATCTATACAGCAGGTACTACACATTGGGCCGATACTCAAACAAAAAGGAAACAGTATGTTAAACAAAGTCAACAAAAGTACAGCAATAAATATTTCAGACAAGAATTATATAAACATTAATAAACATTAATTTTTGACTCAACCAATACCACTAGGTATAATGCCTGCCTTCCATCTAGTTATTGGGCGCCAAAGTGCCTCCCCACAAGCCCTTGTTTTGGCTCCTCTTGTTTCAAAAATAGCTGTTTCAAACCTATAAACTGCTAGGAAGCGTGCTAGCCACATCTGAAAGCTAGGAGGATCTCTTTCTTTCCAGCGGGTTGATAAGATAAGTCTTAGTACTGCCGTACCTATAAAAATTAATCTTTCTTCAGATTTATTTAAATTTAGAGAATAATCATGTCCTAGTAAAAATAGAGTTTCTGATTCTGGTATTTTGTGATTGAATACCTCTTCCCAAAAAGCTGCAATCATATTTTTGATTACCATCAAATCAGGACAGTTATAAAACATATGAGTTAGCAATGCAGGTCCTTGATTACATCTAGGACATAAATCATTCTCCCGCTTCCCCCATGAAAACAATTTGGCAGGGGTAAAATACAGGTCAAATACAGTTTTATAGAGTTGTGCTTTGAGGTTGCTGGCCATAAATAACTTCTGGCTCATCTCCAAGACTCTATCAATGTCGACATTAGGGTTGTTTAATTTTGTGTTCCATTTGTTTTCAATTTTGTCAAGATCATCCTGTTTTACAGTCAAAAGAATGTTGTATAGAGTTCCAATCCTAGTGTTTGTTCTGGGAATTACATCCAAAATTTCAACTTTAGAAAGGGAGATTAAGGACTCTTTGGCCTTTAATTTAGCGAATATCTGGGCGAAACTCAAAAAGTCTCCATTAGTTAACTTAAATTTAACTTTTAAATCAAAAAAGGTGGAGTCAAAATTATTTACTAAAAAGTCACCGATTGTTCTTATTCCAACCTTTTCCCATTTCTTTAGGACCACATTGAGTTCCTTACCTCCAATCGCATTTGAACGCCAAAGAGGCGTATATCGATTAATCCTGGCAATATGCAAATATTTAGTCACTTTCTTCCAAACCCTCCATGCGCTATTTATAACTTCACCCTTGAAGGCCTTATAATTTCTTGCCTCAGTTTTCCGTAGAAGTAAACCCTTAGCCTCCTGACCTATAAGCAGTTCATAAATTGAGGGGATATTTTCAACTCCTTCTGGATTATAGCCATTAATCATAGGTGTGAGTTGTTTTAAAAATGCTGCCAAATAATACAAAGGAATATCAGGAATTGCCAGGCCACCTCTATCCAAGGGCAGTGATAGTAGCGCCAAGGATCTCCGAATCTTACCATTCTGCCACATAAATTTAGAAATAAGTGAGTTAATCACCTCTAACGTTTCCTGATCGATAGCTAAAGGAATAGCCCGAAAGAGATACAAGCATCTAGGGAGTGTATTCATTTTAACATAGTTGGCTCTGCCTATGATTGACAGATGTAGACTATTGACTCTTTCAAAATCAATCTTAATCTTAGCCAGTAATGGATCAAAATTAGCTTTAGATAGTGATTTAGTATCTGCGCACATGACAACTCCCAAATACGTAGCCTTTCTGGCTCTACGTTGATCCGTGCAGATACTATTATCCATACACAAGATAATCGTTTTCCCTTTGTTAAGTGAATAGCCCGAACAGAGTCCAAATTCAGTAGTGAGCTTTTCTATTTCAAGTATAGCCTCAATCGGGTCTGATGTGATAACCGCGATGTCATCGGCATACGCCAATACTTTAGTTTCGAATTGACAGCTAATAACCGGTTTAATAATATTGTTTTCCAATAGATTCAAAATGAGAGGGTTAATATATAAAGCAAAAAGCAGGGGTGAACAAGGGCATCCCTGCCTAGTACCCCTTGTAATATTAATATTTTCAGAAAGTAGTCCTGCCGCTAGTATTTTTGCTTTGGGCTGAAGGTACATTGACTTAATAGATTTAATAAATTTGGGGCCGAAATTATTTCGTTTCAAAGTTTCCCAAAGGAAATTCCATGAGACGCGGTCAAATGCTTTCTCAGCGTCAAGTAGGATCATTGACATCTGTCCCCCCGTGGCAGCCATGGCGTCGAATAGGGCAATTGCTCGATGAGTGTGTTCTGTAGTTCCTTTACCCGGGATAAAGCCATGTTGCCACGGGGAGACAAGCCGTTCAATGACCCCACTGAGTCTGAGTGCTATAACTTTTGCATATAATTTGGAGTCCGAATTAATCAGGGATATGGGACGATATGAGGTTAATTGTTCGGGGGGCTTTCCCTTTTTCGGAAAAACGATTATTTTAGCTTCATCCCAAGATGTTGGTGGGGCACCATTATATTGAATACCAAGAAATAAATCATGTAAAATAGGGCACAGCTGTTGACTAAGCATCTTATATAAATCAATTGGAATATTATCAGGACCAGCTGCCTTGCCCGAAGATAATGAGGATAGTGCAACCTCCACCTCTGCCAATGAAATTTCTTTTTCAAGATCTTCCTTACTAGAATCATCTAACAACTTTGTTGCCTCCGTATTAATAAGAAGATTATCCACATAGTCTATTATATTCCTTTCAGTAGCCGGAGTATCTTCTGTATATAAATTCTGATAGTATCTTTGAAATTGATAGTTGATATCTGTCGCATGGGTAAAGGTCTGTCCATTTTCAACTATTGCGGGGATATTATTCCTTGTATTTCTCTGGCGTGTAGAAAGAGCCAAGTGTCTACCCACTTTTTCTCCACTTTCATAAATTAACTGTCTGTGGGTTTGATACGTTTGGGCCGCTTTCTGGCTGAGGCTGATGTTTAATTCTGATTTTAATATTGCTATCTGGGTCAACAGATTCCCTGCGTCTTGTTTTTGCAGTATTTTGACAGTGTGTTCTTCCTCGGCTTTAGCTAAGGCAGCAATTTTCAGTTCAAAATTCACTTTCAGGATTTTTCGAGCTTTATTTTGATAACTAATAGTCTCACCCCTTAATGCAGCTTTGTAGGAATCCCATACTATATTTCTTGGTGCACTATAACGATTCATATTAAAAAATTCCTTAGTCCAAGTTTTAATGTAATTAATATATTCATTATTAACTAGCAACTTCCTATCAAAAGTCCAAGAATGGGTTTGAGTGGGATTATTAACGTACATGGTTAGTAATACTAATGAATTATGATCCGAAATTATCTTAGGTGGTTTAGTTATGTTAGAGTGATTTGCTAATTCTCTGGAATTAGCAAATCACTCTAACATAACTAAACCACCTAAGATAATGCTGCTGAGCTGATATGACGCATACTCTTCACTGAACCCTCTTGCAAGGTTCGATTGCGTCACCATTTGAAATCGGCAGAGGAGAGGAAAGGAGCTCCTGACTAACGGAAATTCTGGCTTCCAAGTAAAGAGTTAGCTTGCTGACTTAATCAGGTACAATTACATTACTCGACATTAAAAGTGTCTTTCTTGAAAATTCAGTACCCTTTTCCGACCTCTGGGTAACAGAAAGCACGGCCACTGAAGAAAGCAGTCAATTATTTCCACACACAAAAAAAAAACATTTTTAACCTGAAACAGTGGATATGCTGTCACATGGTTCAAATCTTTGTCATAGTAAGTGCTAGAACAGATGATTACACGCACACGAAGATGTTTACACATTCAACTTCTTTAAAAAAAAAAAAAAAAGAGTCATTTTCCACGCACTAGTCCAGACAGACACCAATTACCTTGGCTCCAGATTAAGTTCAATTTTTGATACTGCTTGCTTAAGGTTGTTGTCTCCAAGGTACTATGTCAAACGTTGTTTCTTCTGCGTCACATAGGCAGTTTTGTCGTTGATTTTTTTTTTTTTACGCAGAGACCTCCTCGTTGCCAAGAATAATGTAGTATTTGAGTCATACATACATTGAAGAGATGTAACCGAGGCAGATGAGGTAGAGTTGTAAAGTAGATTTATTCAGCCATAGATAGAGTTACAGGAAGTATTATGCTGGAACAAGCAGCCCCACCAGGAGCAGCCTCTTAGCTACTCCACCCATACTCCAACTGTCAAACCTCATACCAGTCACCCAAGCATTCCATCCATGTCAATCACACTCATATTCTAACCTGGAACACTCACACTGGCTGAGTAGCTAGATGCAGAGAAGTGCAGTAATATAAACACTAAACTCAGAACACTACACTAACCTATCCACCACTTAGATCAGTTTCATATTTCACTATACAAATTCAACACTAATCCTTTATGGGTTCCGGAGTAGTGTGCTACTTGCTGAAAAAGCACTTCTACGCCTCGTCAGGGGTAGTACGCATTACCTAAATGTAATTACAATACAATACAATACAATGATATTGAACACTTCAGGGGAGTACAGCAGCACCCCCCGTATGGTCAAAAAATCTGAATCGTGAATTCAGGAGATCAAAAGTGCACATGATGATGGCTCATGTACATGTGGGTGCCCTATTGTAACTCTGCTGAGGTACAGTGGTTACATGTCTGTATGGTGTGCGGAGATGAGGGGAGAGTGCATATGTTGCATCACCTGAGGAGGGAATAATTTGTACATTTCACTCTTGCATCTTTACAGTACATGATATATGGAATGGTACATGCTGTGTCTGTTGGGGGCATGCATGTGGCATCAAGAATAGTGCTGTTTGATGGTTGTGTATATCACGAAACAAACATACACATCAGACATATGTCGTGTTTGGTATTTACCCAGTGGCCATATGTTGCCAAACTCTCTCACTGTCACCTGCCAGGCAAGAGGTGGCCTGCAGAATATGAAGCTGCCATGGAACCACTGCATGCACATCAGTAAAGCTACCACTGGTAACACAGGCTGCATGTTAATAGAGATCCAACGGTGTCTGTTGCATTAGATGTGTGCATTGTGGCGAGTTGGCTGAAGATCCACATGGGTGCTATCAATTGCATCTAGCACTCATGGGAAGCAGGAACATAGGTAGAATTCCTTAGCTACCCTTTGCCTCTTGTCCAATGTATGGGGCATTCTTGTGTGGTGATGGGCTCTCCTATTAATGCAGCTCAGTACCTGATGCAAGCATAGGGACTGGCTTGCCTGAGAGAGGACCACAAGGTTACAGGAGACCCTCTAGAGTAACCCTGTAGCAATAAAATAGAGAGTTGCTAGGGTCTTGATATAGACTGGGATAGCGTGGGAGTGGCAAGTCACACAGTCTAGGGTCTGCGCCCACTCGCAGACCATCTCCAAGATGACATCGAGAGAAAATGGTGTCTGGCCCTGACATCTTGAGTGTGCATCCCTTTGTCCAAAAAATCCTTTCTACTCTCCCCCTTCTTCTCCTCAAATCGTTCTCTTGCATGGCCAAGGGGCAAACCAACATGTTGAAAGGTCTGAAAAAGTTTGTTTGTCGCAGCTCTGCTTTTATGTCTGCAACAAGGCTGAGATTGGCTGTTGAGCTAATGAGTTTCACCTGAAACTATTTGGGGATAGTAGGCACTGACACAAATGTGTCAGGATAAAAAAAGAAATTCTCCAGCCAAAATGCAGAGATTCCACCCAGACTTGATAGATCCCGGCACAATGATCGTACCTCTGCGGCTAGTGGTGAGATTCCAGCCCAACTGCTGACCTAAAGATACCACTCATAAATGACTTTTGTGAATACCTAAAGTTCTTAACTTAGACTTTTTTGTCAAAGTTTACCTTTGTGAATAACGAAAGTTGTAAACTTAGACTTTTGGTCTAAGTTTACCTTTGTGAAAAGAGATTCATTTTCTTCACCTCTCAACTATACATGCTGGACATTCAAGCGAAGTCTTCTTAATGATCAAAATTATTCTGAATATATGACCAAAATCCTAGAGTACTGTTGAATTCCACAGATTAATAGGAGGCATCTTGGTAAAGTAAGTGTTTTATTGAACTCTAATGACAAGTGTGGTAGGGGAGAAAGATCTGGGGCCAAATGTCATTCTCTGGAATCTCGGTGTGGAGCTACAGGTTCAAACTTCCAGATAAAATATCACAAGTAGTCAGATAATAATGTTAGTGTATGTTATGTTATTCAGATTTGTAGGGCAAACTATTACCTGGGAGGGTATCCTGGTAATGGGCTGGTGTGAGTCGAGCAAAACATAGGACCTAGTGGCACTACTCGAAAAAACTGTTAATCAGCCTCTAGCAGAATGAAGACATGAGTAGGAGGGTCTTATGTGTAGTTGCAGGTCGTTCTACTGTCTAGTTGTGATATAGGCGAAGGTTCAACTGCTAGATCTAGTTTTGCGTATGTGTGGGATGTGTGCAATTAGGAGTCTGAATGAGCTAAGGATTCTGAAAGGTTTGTGAAAGCATATTTGATTATTGAAGCATGCTGGGCCAGAGACTGCAAACACATAAAGAAATCAGTCCCTATCAAATCTCCAGCTCTCAACATCAATGGGCAATGGCTTTCAATTAACAGGGTGTGTAAACCAGGGGCTGGGGGCTCCCTCTCGGTGTAATTGATGATATTCAATACCTCTCGGATACTGCCCATTGTGTAGTGTACATCATAGGGGTGGTCTAGTCACCTCTCTGCTCTCTCTCTGGGCAGCCCAGGAAGCCTAGTGTCTTGTTAGCATTTCCCAGATCGTCCCAAGGTCACTCTTTCTGCCTGGCCTCCAGGTCCAATTAGGTCACTCTCTGGCTTGTTGCCGCCCTCCACTGACTCCTCCCCCGGCCAATCTCTGGGTGCTCCCAAGTCACCAGCACTTCTGTCTATAGATCCGCAATCTGACGAGCCCATACCCATCTAGCCTCTTCTCCGACCAACCCCTCTCCTTAGCCCTTGTCCACTGAATGACATCCTCTCTACAGGTTTGGGCCCTAGGACATCTAGCCGATTTCAAGGTCACGGCTATTCGCCTTTGAGCCAGCACCAAAGCTAAGTCTATATATCTCGTGCCAACTTTTCACGCGTTCAGTCTCTGGAACAGTCCCAGCAGACATGCCTCTAGAGTGTAGGAAGGGGAACCATCCAAGTGTTGTCTCCAGGGCCATAAGTACTTCCTCCCAATAGAACCGCAATTTAGGGCAGTGTCATACCATGTGTGCATAATCGACACAGTTCTGAATTGTCTCCGAGTGAGTTTTCAGTTCATGCCGGTGGGTTGGAAGTTTTTCTTAATGCACAATTTTGAGTGAAAATTAACTTTGAATATTAATGATTTTTATGATGATTTTTAGACATATTTGATTGATGCATTATTAATGTTGCACTTTAAAAAAAGTATGAGTCAATTAGAAATAAGTTTAATAATGCGATTAAGTTGTGACACATTTTTACAAAGATGACATTTTTATTAATATGGATGCTGTTCCTATTTGTTGTTCATCTTGCTCCTTCTCATTTCCCCTTCCAATAAATGTCCCCCTGCATGTCTTCTCCACATATAGTCATAGCACAGCACAAAATGCTGTGACGTAACAAGTTACTTTCCTTAGAGTGTAGGTATTGTGAATGATACTTTCTTTGTGAATTAAATGTTTCCACCCCAAGGACCTTTCGAGAGCAGTTATGATGTGAGCTTGGTTGAATACACTAGTGCATGGTTTATTGTTTGAAAAATGTTGCATTGTGTGTTGTGCAGCCCCAGACAGCAACAACGCAGAAGGTGCTGGAGCCTTCCTTAAATGTTGGTTAGTGTATTGTGAGCTAAATATTATGATTAAAAACCCCATCAGCCTAGTACCAAGACCACATATTAAAATGCAGCCTCTACTGAACATAAGGAGATTATAGGTAGGGTTTATCGCCTTCTCAAAGGCAAACAAGCACACAATTCTAATGGCTGATCGGTGATTGCCAAGACTCGGTGAATCAGTGAAGAGAAAAGAAAAGACTATTGGTCAAATTCACAACCTTTCAAACATACTCTGACTTAAAATCACCATTACAAATGTATACAGGACAATTACATTACCCCGAAAACATTGTTCTCTTCGGTCTGCCACTGTAGGATTGAAGAGGCCAATGACTTTCATATTATCTATGAGTGAATAGTGGTATCAATTTTTGGAAGCATGGAATAATACAAAATAATAGAGATCAACAGCATTTGAATCTATCTGGGAACTCCTAACCTCCTTTATAAATACACTGTAATGACAAATTTCCTTACATCAAATGTATTGAAGACTAATTACATCATTATTGAATTTTAATGTAGTATATAATCATATTTAACCAATGATAATTGGTTATATATTGCTATATTTAAATGGCTTCAGTTCTTTCACATTTATGAAACAAAATAGATACAAATGAAGCATGAGTACAAAACAATTTTAAAAACCACTATATCTTTAAATACGTTTTTTTTAAACATATGCCATCTAGGGACCACCCAATAATGATGTATATATAAGAATTTCAGAGACGAAAATATTACTAAGTATTGGGAAACATTTTTGTGCAATGGCTTTTGTTGTAACCACTTTCAGACAAATCTCAAAAACACACACACACACCTCAAACATGTGTTTCTTCAACCACATTTAAACTAAACGAAAAGTTTAAAGACATAAATGCATTACAACATGTTTGGATTAGTCAATTAGCTTACCCTGCAATGTGGTGGTGTCTTCAAGGTCGGCAGTGTCGGCGCCATCAATTTTGAAAACCATCTTAGAGCCACTTACTGCTACCATCTTCTCCTTCATGGGTATCAACTTCTGCTGGATGTCTGGACTACTACCAATTGGTATTGTAGACCTAGGGTTTTGAACCCAATTCTCTAAGTCTTATGCTTGTAATCATGCCAACTTTTCTTACACACCTCCATGGTCCTGCTTGTTGGTGCTACTGCAATGACATTGTCAAGGCTTACACTCTACAAAGCAGCCTTCATGCCCAATGGAACTTTTAGGTGACAAGGAAATGTTTTACTTTTCTTGGCACCCCACTAGTCAAAATGTAAATCTCCTGAAGGGTAAAATGAATCTTACTCTTCTTAGTACTCTCCTGCGTACTCCCTCCTTTTTGCTGTGTGACCTTCTGACTTCACCCCTAGTTCTGACTTGCCATCTCATAACAATACAAACTTGTTACCTCTCTATTTGCCCACATAATAAAGCATAGTACAATGCATTGACACTTTGCTTCACTCCACCCTATGCTGCAATCATTACCCTTAAATAATTATACGTCATAAATATGGCAATAACCATTAGAAAATAAGTTTCACAATGCAGTGACATTAGATTTTAACACAATACAGCACAGCATCACAACAGAAAACAGGAGGTCAAGGCACTAAAGACCTGCACCAGTCAGTCTAGTATATGGTAGTTAGAATGGAAAAGTGGTGCTAAGAGCCGGGAAGGTGACCTTCCTACGTCCCCATTAATTGGGAAGCCAAAAACACAGAGAGCAAACTGGCTCAGCACACATCTATTTTCATGCACAATTTCTAAAATTTACAGTAGTACACAGAAATCAAATATTGAACATTAGCATGGAATCTTCCAAATGAATTAAGTAGACCATGTTCTTCCTTTATTCTTTTATTCTTTTGTTCATGATTCTTTTGTTAAAAACACAACACAGAATTCATAGCCGACGAGGTGTGTTTCGGGACTTCTTCAAGACTGTTGTATGTTTAAGTAGTCCACATGAACGTTATACAACACATTTGGTGGCAAAATAGGTGCTTTTTTCAAGAGAATCATTTTATTTGGGAAGAAAAGAAAACACACCACTAATATATGTCATGGGTACTGAAGTTCATAGGAATGTTAAGTAACCGAAAATGAATAAAATGTATCTCGGAAGCGCAAACTGAAGTCTCGAATCAAGAGATAAGTCAGCCATCACTTGATAAATTTATTTATTTATTTATTTATTTTTAATATTTATAGAGCGCTGCATTTACCCATGGGCGTCTTGGCGCTGATAAATCATTTGTTAAATACAAGCTGTGAAGTTAGGAACCGGTTAATTAAACAGAGATAGTTATTGAGTAAACAGCCAAGTTTTCAGGAGTTTACGGAATTGGAGGAGCGTGGCACTTTGTCTGATGTTAGGAGGCAGGGTGTTCCAGAGTCTGGGGGCCGCCACCAGAAAGCGTCGGTCACCCCAGGTGACTGTTTTGGTGCGGGGGACAATCAGTTGATTGAGAGTGGCTGATCGTAAGGCTCTGGTAGGTTTATAGCGTTGTAGTTGAGTTTTTAGGTAGTGGGGTCCTTGATTGTTCACTGCTTTGAACACAATGCAGAGTGATTTAAAGTGAATTCTTTTTTGTATCGTGAGCCAGTGAAAATCCTTTATATCTTTGGAGATAGATTCAAACTTTGTCTTGCCAGAGAGCAGACGAGCCGCCGCGTTTTGAGCCGATTGGAGTTTTGTGATGACTCTGGTTTGAGCATTTAGGAATAGCCCGTTACAATAGTCCAAAGATGAAAGGACAAGGGCAGTGACAAGAGTCTTAATGGCAGTGTCAGGGAGAAAAGGACGAATTTTCCTGATCATTTTTAGTTTCAGGTGTGCCATAGACACTGTTTTAATGGCGTGGTCCATAAAGATTAGACCATCGTCGAAGGTGACTCCGAGGTTCCTAACCTTCGTGGTGGGAGTGGGAGGGGTATTGAAGGTCTCTGGCCACCAACTAGTTGGCCAGGCTGGTTGGAGTGATCCAAATATGAGTACCTCGGTTTTTTCCGAATTTAACTTAAGGCAGTTGGTGGCCATCCATTCTCCTATAGCTAGGAGCCCTTTCTTAAATAAATGTAGCACTAAGCATGTTTACTCAAGCTATTATAGACAAAAGATCCAAAATGAGGCAAAATCTTGAGCTACAAGTATATGGAATGTGTCAGCAGATCTCCTTAGAGGCACAGACTGCAGAAAAAAAATCAAGCTCAACCCTCAATTAAAAGTGCTATGAGGAACCAAAATATATTTTCTTAATTATAAGAGGTGAAATTAAAAGGCATAGATAGCAACATATTGTACAGTAGATACTTTTGACAAATTGATAGTATTGCATTTCATCCTTTAGAAAGTCTATATAAATACCTGTCTATTTGTGGATGTACGCCCAAAAAGGCTGCAGATTACACCATATGTTATTATAATAGCAAAAAAAAACAAATGAATGGGCAGGAGTCATTCTTAAATTTCATTATGTGTTTATGAAAGTCTATGTCATCCAAAAGTTGAAACTTCCTAAAGAAAAAAACATAAACTCGCAATTTAAATGTCAATTTGTGAGCACAATATATATATTAAAGTTCACACATATGTTCTTGCCTAACAAAAGGATTACCTAAGAACTGATATGGCCTAGATGGACTGCTCCTCCATGCACTGACAAACCATGAAAAATACCTTCAAGCCATTGGCTGGAGGGGGCTGCCTAGACCCCTTCTGTGTCTCTCTGTTTGCTTTAGTATGTTTTGAAGCATATGTGCCTCTATGTTTACTTTAGTATTTTTTAGTACCTAAATCTGTCTGCCGCCAGAGCTAAAAGTGCATTTGGTGAAGTTGAATAGACTGGAAAAAACTATACAAACTAGGCAAGCAACAACAACCTGGAATGTCACAATTGCATGCATAATTAAAACTTCATACAGTACCTGTGACGGTGACCGTTAGGTGTGACCGTCAGGTTGCCTTGATTTAAATATCGAAACACTGGTAAATGAGAATCAGCAAAGCAAGTCATTCTGGTTTTGGCAATCTGATGCACTGTTTATTTATTTTGAAAACATTTGTTGAGTAAAAAATAAGATAAAAACTAAACGCTGCATCAATGCTTGAGATAATACTTGGAATAACATTTTTTTTTTAAATAACCATTGCCTGCAATTTCAATTAAACGCATACTGGCTTCCTGCTACACTGGTGAATTCAGAATCCTTTTTTAGTTTTTAATGCACATCACAGGAAATTATGATTCTTATAGGTGCAAAGAAAAGATACGGTTGGCTTTCAATTACTGTAATCTGAAGACAATGGGCACAATTCACAAGGGCCACTGAAGTTGTGGAGGAGGCCCCACAGTCTACGAACTTGAGGCAGAATCTGTGAAACGAGAATCTTAATTGTACAGATTCCACCCTGATTTGGGAGAGTCCCCCTGACTGAGGGGCCTCTACTATGAGTGGGGAGGCCCTTTGTTAATAAGGTCCAAATATCCTACACACAAAGTTTTCTCAGACTAAATAATATGCTGGCCATTCCACGGTTGGTGTATTTTAAAGCAAACAAAGACACTCCCCCCAGTCACAGATCTGGGTTGAATCCAGCATTGTTCTTTAGCTCACTTCACCACCCCAGTGCAGACCCAACTATATGCATATCAGTCTTGACCCTGGGCCTCATGGGAACAGTCCAGCCCGAACTGCCAAGCCTGTTTTTTCTTGGACCAGAAACAAACATCATGCGACCGGCTTCAGGGTAACAACCCTCATCAGCCAGGCTAGTTGAAATAACTTGAGTATATTTATCCCGGGACATCACCTCTTTTTGTGTCGGACTGTTCTCATAAGGCACAGGTTCAAGACTGATTTGCATATAGCTGGTTCTGAACTGGGGTGGCAAAGTGAGCTAAAGAACGATGATGGATTCAACCCAGACCTGTGACTGGGGTGAGTGTCTGAAAAGTTTCAGTGCTCTGTCCATCGTCTCCTTGTGTTCTCTTTTTTTTGCCCTAAGTTAGCAGGGTATGCCCAGACGTGGGTGCCTTGCTCACTGTGCCACTATATTCAAGCTGGCCAGGCTGATGAGGAGTGTTACTCCGGAATCAGTCCCAGGATGATTGTTTCTGGTCCAGGGAAGACCTGGCTTGGCAGTTCAGGATGGACTGTTAGTATGAGGCACGGGGTCAAGACTGATTTGCGTATAGCTGGGTCTGAGCTGGGTGGCAAAGTGAGCACAAGAACAATGATGGGTTCAACCCAGATCTGTGACTGGGGGTGAGTGTCTGAGTTTCAGCGCTCCATCCATCATCTCCTTGTGTTTGCTGGTGTATAATAAAAACATTGCCTATTCCCTGGGACATAATTCTTTTTTTGATTTCCCTGGTAGCATCACCTCAAAAGCGAAAGAAATAGTGAAACAAGCCTTCAAGTCACACAGAGAGGAATGCAGACTATAAATATCACTTGATATGAGCTGAGTTATCATGTATATGCATTTTTTTAGCGCCACAGGTTTGAATCTTATCTTTCTTGGATTACTAATCCAGAACATATATTTTATCTGATTAGGCTGAGCCTCAATATGAACAATTTTTTAGTGACTTTCCCATTTGCATTCACATGGTTTCTCTCCCATGCTTCCCATGTGAAGCTACCTCTGCCAAGTTCACGCCACATTTCATGTTATTTTGTACCTTGCACCATGCCGCTAGAAAGAGTTTTTTATGTCCAATACTCCTGTACAAGTACTTTATATCATACAAATAAGGTTTAATTTACTTACACAGCCTACCCACATTCTACATTTGCACTGCACGTCTTAATTTTATTATTGCTGCTTTCAGGCTAAGGAAAAATTATGCATTTTAATTTGGCCTAGGAAATGCTTCAATTGTCTTTTATGTATGTTTTATTGTTTCTTTTAAGATTGATGTATATTTAATTTTACAATCAGTCTCTGCTGAAACTTGAATTTCTGAATCCAGCTATTGTATTTTTGCTGCTATTGAACAGAGGGTTTACAGAGCTGTAGCATCACTGGGCCCATATACTATTTCTCGTTCTACCACTCTCTTGGTTCTCTAATGGACCTTGTATTGTGCTGAGAGGGGTTGGATATCTGGGTCCCAAGAGTCATCCAATGAGGACCATGATTGGATAACTGGTCTACAAACTGGAAATCAGATTAATGTAAATTACTCTCAGAACAATACTATAAAGATAAAGGATTACTACTGCAAGCCCAAAACTTCTAAAGAAACACAGGCTAGCCAGAATCATACACACCAAGTGCTCAGGCAAAGCTATTAAAAAAATAGCATTAATAGTTGATGCTCTGAGATCTCCCTAATATGATCTCTCCTGATCATTAATAAACCCAAATTAAGAATGCACATTCAATTTGGAAGAAATAAATCACGATATCTGAGTTAATATGTAAGTTTTAGTATTGTTTATCAAAGGTTAAAGGAAAACAAAGCATCAGTAAAATTTGCATCAGGTAATAGGATGAGTTGTAAGATGTACCAAAGCTCAAGCGTTCATGAAGGGGCATGAAATAAGCCAGTTCAAGCCGTCTCTGAGAAAGGAAGAGACCACTAGGCGCATATGGTATATGTGTCGTTCGGAAAGGTTAGTTTCAGGCAAGTCAAGATTGATAAGAGAGTTCCGCAAGTCTCTGCCAACTAAAGTATGGAAATAGCTAGCAACCCATCTAACACCATCCATGTGCGAGCCAGTCTCCCAGTCAGTCTCTTCCGCTCATGAACAACTCCATTATTCAATTGAGCAATATTATATTCTTAAAGTTCTATGGGTGTCACCTCCTGGAATCACCTCATTTGGTCAGATCACTCAGTTCATTGGTCACTTTCTATAGGGTGAGTTTCAGGCGACATGAAGAAGACACAAAATTTAAAGAAATAGGTGGGACAATTACGCAGTCCTTAAGAAATCCACAGTATGAAACATCTGAACAATGCTCTTTTAGCAGGAGAGTATGAGCAAGCTCAAGAGAACAGTTTCCCAGGCGGTGGGTCCTAACTGTAACTACAATGTAGCAAAATCTCTTGTAGAATACTTGAGAACTCAGGAAAGAAAACACTGTTTCACACTATTTGTAATATTGAGAAATTCTCTCATGAGCAGTAGATCCAGCAAGCCAAGAAAGTTCATGTACACTGTCAGACCTGCATTAGTTAAGCTAATATTATGTTAAACACATATAATTATTAAGCATACATTCATAAGAAATATAAAATTGCCACAATATGTTTTAAATCAAGGTTTAAAGATGTTGTTTCAGGTGTGTAACATTAGTATATTTGTTAAATACATTCTCTGAATGTTTCATGAATACATCATTAATTAAGTACATGTAACACCTACTATTCTTTATTGTTTCGGTGCACACTTTTACTCACACAAAAGAAAATCTTTTGGCAAAATTCACCATGAAAATCAGGTTAAATAAAAATATCTGATTACTTCACAGTAGTTATTTACACATCAGTGAAAATAAAGAATGATTTGAAGTAAATTCCATAACTTGCCACTTTTTCTAATACAAGTTAAAGAAACATAGTGGCCCATTACGATGGCGGGTGGGCAAGGTCCGCCAGCCACTGTAAACGTAAACGGGACTGACCCCCCAGAGGTGCGGCGGTCCAGCTGTGCTTATTAGGATTCGACTGCCACCCTGGCGGTCTCATCCCGCATATTTAACATTGTGGCGGGCGGTGCTGCAAGCAGCACCCGCCACAATGTTGAAAATGCATGTTGTGCATTGGCATGCACAACGTGACATGCACCACACGGTACCTGCCACCTTGTGCATGCCAATGAAGGGGGTACTATGGGTACCGCCCATGTGCACCCCCACCCCCCCAACACCCGAGGGTCCGCAACGGGCCCCCCAAGCCAAAAACTGCATGCCTTTCCATGGCGGAGACTTCGTCATGGAAAGTCATTCTACCACACCCGTCATAATATGGATGGTGGTGCCTGCAAGGCACCGCCACCATATTATGGGCCTTTTCTGCCCGGCAGGCAATCGTGATGATTGCCTGCGGGCAAAAAAGCGGAGGACGGTCTTTCCGTCCGCCGCAGTACACCCTGCCATGCTAACGTGGGGGAGTAAATGGCCGTCCGGCAGTGAGTTTTGGCTGGCGAATCGCGATCCACCCACCATGATAATAGGCCCCTAATTGTTTTATGAATTAATAAATCACAGTGTGTGTTATGTAAAAGAAAGATTGTACCTAGAGTACATATTTTTCTGAATGCAGATATGATGCAGTAACTAAAGCTTTCCAGCCTTGTCAAGTTTTCTTGAATGTGTAGTTGGTGCACATTTATTAATTTTCTCTCAGAAATGTCTTAATGTGGTTTCTCATGTAATTAAAAGGTTAAATGTGATTCCCTCTCCAACAACTGTTTCTTTCTTTATGACTTTTTTAATTGCTTCAAGGGTTAATTTAACTAGAATGCTAAATTATTTTTTATGACAATAGTGTGGGGTTTGTCTTCGTGGGACCAATTTCTCTAGACTAAATTAATGCACTGTTAGGAGCACATACCAGGTCCACAATAAGGTTTTTGTCCTCCTGTGCTTTGTTTTGTTTCTTCTTTTCTTCTTTGAGTGCCTTGCTTATATGCTTCTTTAGCTTTTGTTTTGTGTTTACAATTTCTATGTAAATTGCAACGTGTCAAATGAGTTTCTGGATGACGTACGTTTTGTTTTTACTTTTATGACTTCCAGATTGCTGCTACTTAATTTTAACATTTTGTATGCCTGATTTTGTGTTTTAAAATTGCCGTTTTGCACTAAACAGGGCGCGAACCCCGCGATCTCGCCTCACCGGCCCCGCCATCTTGAGTGAGGGAGACGAACTGGGCGAGCAGTCTAGTGCTCCGCCCCGCCCGCCCCTGCCTGCATAAAAACCTCGAGCACTCGCATCCCCCGCTGATTGCTAGCGTGGTATGACACTAGTCCTGAGGCGGAAGCCGGGACTTTTTTAGTTACTTTCCAGATTGCTGCTACTTAATTTTAACATTTTGTATGCCTGATTGTGTGTTTTAAAATTGCCGTTTTGCACTAAGCAGGGCGCGAACCCCGCGATCTCGCCTCACCGGCCCCGCCATCTTGAGTGAGGGAGACGAGCTGGGCGAGCAGTCTAGTGCTCCGCCCCGCCCGCCCCTGCCTGCATAAAAACCTCGAGCACTCGCATGCCCCGCTGATTGCTAGCGTGGTATGACACTAGTCCTGAGGCGGAAGCCGGGACTTTTTTTGTTACTTTCCAGATTGCTGCTACTTAATTTTAACATTTTGTATGCCTGATTGTGTGTTTTAAAATTGCCATTTTGCCCTAAGCAGGGCGCGAACCCCGCGATCTCGCCTCACCGGCCCCGCCATCTTGAGTGAGGGAGACGAGCTGGGCGAGCAGTCTAGTGCTCCGCCCTGCCCGCCCCTGCCTGCATAAAATGACACCCTGGCCTAGGAAGCGCAGCGGACGAGCACAGCGGGCGCGCCAAAGGCAAGCCCATCTGCGCCCGTCTGCGCCCGTCCCGCGCCCAGGGCCGGAACTCCTGGTCAGACTGATTCAAGATCTATTCCACGGCTGGCATACAACCGCAATACCCTATTGACGCTGGGCGGCTATACTGATACAACAGGCTGTGTCAACATGATAGTGGAGCAGGACTTACCGTCCCTCCCTCATTACTGTGTCAACTGTAAACAGACCCTTCCCACAGTATTATGGCTCCCCTCATTACCCCCCCGGCCCAGCTTTTTTCGAGAGAGGAAAAAAACCCAGTCATTATCAAATGTATGTTACTCAACGCAAGATCTCTTGTAAAACATAGCACTGAACTGGCGGAGCTCATTCAGGACTCCGAGGTTCAGATTGCTTTTATAACCGAGTCCTGGACAGATGCAGCATCAGGCCCAGACATCGTCACTGCCACACCCCCGGACTATCTCTGCCACACGTTGAACAGAGAAAGGAAGAAAGGCGGAGGGCTGGCCATTATACATCATAAATCACTAAGAGGGATAGTGAAGCCAGGGCTAACTAATTTAGATGAAGCGCTGGTTTTCAACTTCATCCTCTCCGACCATCAAACCCTTAGAGGCTGCCTACTCTATAGGCCGCCCGGGGCTAAAGCACCCTTCCTCTCAGCCCTAAGTAGTTTGCTGGAAGAAGCTATCTGTGCCAACTCCTTCACGCTACTGGGGGATTTTAATTTTCACTTAGAGAACGGCTCCGATCCAGACACGCAGGATCTCCTGGAACTGTTACATGGGGTGGAACTAAAACAATTGGTCAGCGGCCTAACTCATAAGGCAGGGCATACCCTGGACGGGATCTTTTCAAATCACCCTAGCCTTGGGGTTACAACCGTTCAGCCGGTCTCCTGGTCGGACCACGCGGCAGTCCATTTCAACATCACCATAGTCCCCCCTACAAGACCTAACAAGGCCAAAAAAAAAACTTAAGAGGATCAGGAAATGGAGAAACATAGATGGCAAGACACTGGAGGGTCTTCTGAAATCCTCTTTAATGCCTACCTCAGGCAATGTGGAGGAAGCAGCTACAGAGTATACGAACTGGCTAGATGCCGCGTGCGTGCAACTCGCACCCCCAACCATCTACCATTCCACTCGTACTAGCCCCTCTGCCCCATGGTTCTCAGAACAGATTAGGAACCACAAAATCCTCTGCAAAAAATTAGAAAGAGTATGGCGGAAAAATTATAGGGAAGAAGATAAAAAACTGCTCAATGCAGAGTTGAGAGCCTACAAGGAAATGATCTGCCAGGCTAAATGTGAGTTCTTCTCTAAACGTATCAAAGAAGCTAACAACTCGTCTAAGGAATTATTCAACTCAATTTCCTCCTTGGTTGCTCCTAAATCAGTTGACATCCCACCCAGTCGCCAACTTTGTGAAGACCTTGCCAACTTCTTTTTGAGCAAGGTAGAGAAGATCTTTTATCCCCTGGACAGCCAAATCATGATTAACGCCTCAGACTACACTACTGTTACTCCTTCAGAGACTAATATGAAACATAATACATTAGAAAATGTTGCCCCTATTAGTGAGGAGGAGGTATTAAGCCAGTTTATGAGGATAAAATCAGGCTCCCCTCATGACCCCTGCCCTGCTGCTATTGCCAAACTAGCCCCCGCCACCATTGCTTCGGGTCTCACCCCTCTGTTCAATGTCATGCTGGACAGAGGAGAATTTCCCCTGTGCTGGAAACAAGCCTCTATCTTGCCCCTTTTGAAAAAGCCCAACTTAGACATAGCCAACCTGACCAACTTCCGTCCGATCGCCAGACTACCCCTCCCAGCTAAAATCATGGAGGGCATTCTAAACAAACAGCTTAGCACCTTCCTGGGAGTAGGAGATAAGCTGGACCCCTCTCAACACGCATTCAGGGCGGGACATAGCACAGAATCAGCGTTGACTAAATCACCCGAAGACATTCGAAGGGTGCTGGATGCGGGGGGCAGAGCCGCCATGATCCTGCTGGATCTATCAGCGGCCTTCGATACGGTCCACCACACATTATTGGTGGACCGATTGAGGGCCAGCGGGATTCAGGGAAAGGCACTTGACATCTTGAAAGCCGAAAGCCTTCCTCTCCGGTAGGACTCAGTTGGTGGCCCTCGGGGACTTCGAGTCCGAGCCATTTAAACTCCCATGCGGAGTCCCACAGGGCTCATCCCTGAGTCTGACCCTTTTTAATGTCTATGTCTCCACCTTGGCGCCAGTGATCAGATCCTTCGGATTTGATCTTACATCCTACGCTGACGACACACAGATAGTGGTGTCGCTGCGTCCGGGAGAACTGGACAGCACTGCAGACCGGTTTAGATGCTGCATGCGGGAGGTGAGCAATTGGATGGCAGGGAACTGCCTCAAGCTCAACTCTACTAAAACAGAAGTGCTGCTGTTTGGAGCAAGAGACAAATGCTGGTCCCCGCGCTGGTGGCCGGAGGAAATGGGGCCTCCTCCCTCTCCGGTGGCAAAGGTAAAAAATCTGGGAGTTTTGATGGATGACTCCTTGTCATTTAGGCCACAAATCAATGCTCTGTCTTCATCCACACATTATGTTCTCAAAACTATCCGGAAAGTTCTGCTATTTTTGCCAGTAGAACACAAGAAGACAGTAGTGACCGGGCTTGTTTTGTCACGGTTAGATTACTGCAATGCTCTACTACTGAATGCCCAGCAGTGTCTTTTAGATAAACTTCAAATCCTGCAGAATGCAGCCGCACGCTTGATTACGGGCACCCCCAAGTTTGCCTCAGTTTCTCAGGACCTAGTAAAACTCCATTGGTTGCCAGTCCGTAAGAGAATCATGTTTAAATCACTCTGCATGATATTCAAGGCGTTGCACGGCATGGTCCCCAATGCACGTTCCCTCTTTTCCAGTGGTACAAGCCAGTACGTGCTCTAAGATCAGCCGAGCAGGGGCTAGCCATAGTCCCGAGAGTAAGGAAAGCCCGCTGGGGAGGTAGAAGTCTATCCCTGGGAGCCGCCAAGGCGTGGAACGCGTTTCCCCCAGCTTCAGACAGATTCCCGATCTCCTTAAATTTAGGAAAGCACTCAAAACCCTGCTCTTTACCCGCTAAACACCTCCATCCATACCCGCTAGTGATCATTCAGCGCCAGGACACCTCTGGGTAACAGCGCGCTATAAAAATGTCAAAAAATAAAAAATTTAAAAATAAATTGGCCGAATAAAGTTTATAAATTTGAAATTTGACTATACATTTAAAAAAAGAATTGAAAGAAAGAGGCATTGGCAAAGTGAAAGTATTAGCCCACCAGATCTAAGATTGAAGCACACTTCAGTGCCAGAACGTTAGTGCTGTCGTGCACACATGCTCGGTCAAAATGCAGCCACTTGCATCACAAGAGAGCTTGTGATTGAAGTCAGCGGTCTCATTGGCTCATGTTATATGCGATAGTGAGCTGATTTGTGAATGACAGTTAAACAAATCAATGGATGAAGCGATCTCACCTAACGCCCATCTAGGCTTGTATATATTTTTGCAGTCTTTTTATCAGTTGGAGGCTAGTGAACAACTTAAAGCTATCTGTGCGCCACAAATAAAAAAACTACTAACATCCTATCCAACATGTCCTTCCTAGAAGCAGCCCAAACAAGGGTATTTTACCCCTGCGAAATGTAGACCTATTTCACATCGCCTTGTTAATGAATAACTGATGTATAATTTTACTTTACGAGCTACCATACCTCTAATGCTTTATAAAAGACTTCTGCCTGGTGAGCTTGGTCTCCCATTCCTAGAACCCTTAATACACGCTCAGAGAGATGGTAACGCGAACAATTCCCCATCAGCCAGCCCACCATGAATCTATCAGGCAAACAAATGCAATACAGGGGGATAACATTACTCCAGATTAGTGTTCGCTGCATGAACGCCAGATGTTGAAGGGCTGTAGGCGAAGCCGCTTCGCACTGACTTCTACGGCTTCCGTACTCTTCTGGCAACTTCAAAACCCGAAGCTCTGGGGTTCATACACGTTTGCAACGCACGTTTAGGGTGTGCGGGTGCACTTGGCACCGGAGCTCACACGAACCCCTCTTAAAATTCAAGGAATTCCAAAACGTATCATACGCATCCAATGTTTGCACGAGGCAGGCAGTGTAAGATGATGCAACCTTAAAATGCGGTTCTGTTATACACGTCCACAAGTACTCTCCTGCAGCCCTCAGTGTCATTTGTAAAACTGCTTATCGTATCGTGGATGGGCCCGACAAAAAGTGCTAAAGGATTAGAAAATGATGTATGTTGTTTGTACTTTCAAAGTTTGCAGTGCTCTAAATGGATTTTCACGAGTGCGGTGGCATATGAGTGGGTGGGCAAAGGATTGAATATGCAGGATTTCAGTAGTGAAGCACTGTCGTATTACTTGACTGTTATTGCACATTCTCCTTGGGGCACCGTCATGAAACGGAATAGACTCGCATTATGTAAAATAATGTTAAATACTTTTATGAACCATTAATTAAAGATGTCGCTTTTCTAACCCCACGAGTAAACCCCGCCTGTGTGAGCAGCAAACTAGGAACAATTAACATGGGGATTTAACCAATTAAGTGTAACTTCAGGCACGAATGTCATTTAGCATCTCACACCGAAAAGAGGACTGGCATTCAGCATTTTTAAACACAAATCCTATGCATGCAAATCACAGACATCAGATTATGCCGAGAGGAAAAGTGTACTTTTGGAGATGTTTTAAAACTAGTGACGGATATTCATCAAGAAGAGGCAGGCATTTACATTCTGAACTTTCTTCCACATAGCTAATTCACAATATTCCAAAAGGTTTATAAGGCGAGCTCCTGATGCTTGAGTCCATGAAAATGTCTTCTTAATTTTCAGATTCTTGAAGAAACAATAAGTTGTTGTAGCAAAGGTTGTACAAAGTTCCCCTTTGTACAACCTTTGCTACATGTTCTTTGGACAGGTACACTGGACCCCTTTAAACATTGTCCCTTTTCGTCCCCCTCTTTGTTCATATGAAGAAACAATAAAACAGCATTTAGCTCTCACAAGACAGAGAGCTTCCTTAGGACTAGAGTGAGAAAAACTTTCATGTGTCCATAAAGTTTGTAATAACAGAAGCCTTGGCTCGCGGGTGGCAGAGTGGGTGCGGGGGTCGTGCTGGGGCTGGGGGTCGGGCGGGGGTCTCCCTGCAGGGGTCGCGCATGGTGCGAATATTGAAAAAAAACAAAAAATAAATAAACCTACCTTGCCCACGGGTCCCGCGTTTCTGCTCCTGCTTTCCTCATGGAACTCGAGGAATAGGAAGCAAGCCCCACTGACCAATCACAATGCTGCAATACTACAGCATTGTGATTGGTAAGCATCCAGGCTCCCTGACCAATCACAAAGCTGCACTGCAGCATTGTGATTGTTCTGGGTGTCCTGGTTGGACGCTCAGCCAGGGAATGGGAGCCTGGGCTTGTTCTCCACGCAGACTGTGCAGCCTGCATGGAGAATGGAGAAAAGTGTGTATGATTGGTTTGAGCGGCCCAAGAGGGCTGACCCAACAGTCACTGCTCACTCAGGAGTGGGCAAACCACTCCTCCCCTGCTCCGAGAGCAGATCAGCCACGCCCACCCACCTGCCCACAAAGGAAACATAAAATGACATTACACTGCACTCACACAGACATATACCTCACTTTGTTTTCATATTGGAACAACTTTCACGCTGCAGACCACTATTTTTTGTGCACTCACAAAAGACAATATTATTGTTTATTCCGCATTCATACAGGCACATCCTTCATATGCACTCACAAAACATGGTGGTTGCACCCTGCTCACACACTGGTACACACCACAGATGTTAGCATATGGGACACAGGCTGAATATCTGGTGCATCGTCTACCAGTGTAATTCACCACTCTTGAAGTAAGCTACACTGCAGCCTTAATGTCTGCTGAGGTTATCTAATCTCCCATAAGGCACACTTGGACCAGCACTGCAGACTATGAGAGTCTGATCTTTGGGGACTTTTGAAAGGACAAGTCTTGGCATCAAATACTCACACTTGAATTTCTAAAAACAAGATGGTGGTTTTCTTTGCAGTACAAGTGCTAGATATATCTGCCTCTGCAGGGTTTCCCCAAACCTTTTGCTTTCACCCTCCTGTGTTAGCTGTATTCATTTTTGCTGACTGTAGGACTCTGTGTACTTTACCACTGGTTACCACTGCTAAGCACTCCCTAAGGCCTAGTAAAATTGGCATACACCTAATTGGGATATTCAATTTACAGATAAGTACCTATTAAAGTGGTATACATTTTACCCAGGGCTTCTAAATTAAAAGCTGCTATTGGGCCAGCAGAACATATTGTGCCACCAATTTAAGTAGCCCCGTAAAACTTGCCTCAGGCCTGTCATTTCAACCAGAATGCAGTTTTAAACTACCAATCATACTTGCCAAAATACCCCTTTGCAATGCTGTAAACTGCCATTTTATGACATATGTCAATCACTAAGGGAGACCTTAGGAACCCCATATGAAAGGGTGCATTGCAATTAAGAGGTTGGGCATGTACTTTTAAGTTAAGTAGTGAAAAACTAACACATTTATTTTTCACTACTTTGAGGCCTACCTCTCCCATAGGATAACACTGGGTTGCCTTATTACATTTAGGAAGTGCTACATTTTGATTAGAAGCAGGGAGAAAATTCAAGTTTGGTGTTTAAGCAATTGTAATTTAAAACCCTCTTTAATGGTAAAGTCAGATTATAAGTTACAATTTTCAAAATGCCACTTGTAGAAAGCCGTCATTTTCCTGCCTTAGCTACTTTGTGGCTGCAGACCTGCAGACTGTTCCTGGGACACATGACAGGCAATTGGATTTTTTTTTAATCCCAGGGAGCCACACAATAGAGGAAATAGGTGTGCCTGGATGGGCTATCAATGACATGCTGGGGGGGGTAGGAGCTGCACTCAGCTCCTCTTGAAATAAGCTGTGCCCTGAATACACACATAGGACTTCACATCACTTCATTGTTCAGGCAGTCAAACTAAAGCCAGAGCAGGGGAGGCAGAAAGCTTCAAGCACTTCTAAGGAAATTCTTTAGAAACTTCTATGACTTCAAAGAAGGCACCAGGTACAAAAATAGGACCCTCAGATCCACTCTTCAGTTCAACCTCTGGACCTGCAAAAAAGGACTCACAGAGGACAGCTTGCTGGGTACTTCAGAAGACTGCTTTGATGTACGTAGTAGGACTGCTCTGCTGCCTGAAGCCTGCCTTGAACCCTCAGAGATCGTCCCTGCTGCTTGGAGCCCTGCTCCACTTCTTGAACACAGGACTACCAAAGTGACTCCAAGGGCTACTCGACTGGCTGCCTGATCAAAGCCTCAGGGACAGAAAATGCACTAACCAATTCGAGTCTGCAGCCTGAGTGAGTCATAACCCTCCAAGTGGTACCTGTTCAGTTCTGGACCCTTGGAAGTGGTACTAACGTTGCCCAGATAGCAAAAAGCAAAATCTTGGGACTTGGAAATATTTTGACTAAAAACTGCACTGAGTACAGAGAGGAGACCAGGGTCATCCTGCATGTCTATTCACACTAGGTACATCACTGGGTGGCCTGACTTTGCAGCAGTACATGCTACGTTATTCTCCACAGCAGCAAATACTATTCGGCTGTCTTTCGCAGAAGAGGTATCCGACCTCATGGAGCTCTATTCAGCTGCAGCTTCCAGGCTCATCCGTCTGGAGATTTTTGTCTTACAAAAAAGAGACTAAAGGCCTGATTTCGATATTGGTGGATGGTTAAACCATCACAAGGGTGACAGATATCCCATCTGCTGAAATAAAAATACTATAGTATATAATGGGATTTATATTTCGGCAGATGGGATATCCTTCACCGTTGCAATGGAGTAATCCCTCCGCCAAGATTTACATGAGGCCCTAACTCCAAACGTGGAATGTTTAACAGACAACAACTCCTCCTCAGATACCACCTGCAGCCTTGTCCCATAGAACTTCGACTTTCTCAGACAATTTTTGTTAAAAAAAAATCTAAGACTGAAGGTAAGCACCAATCAGGCCTGATTCACTTTTTTATCTGACTCAAGCACCATTGCAGTCAGCCATATTGTTTTACTTTGACCCAGTTTCACGTGACCAGCTGCCTGAGGTTAACACTTTGATCTTTTAGCCACTAGTTTTTACCTTAAACTTAAAAAATTCATAACTCTGGTTCTACTGTTTGGATTGTTGTTGTTTTGTTGTCAAATAATGTACACACATTTACTTCAGTTTTCTAATTTGGTTTGGGATTTTTCTTGTACTGTGTTTTCACTTTTTTACTGTTTGTGTTGTGCACACAGGTTCATTTAGTGACTTTTTTGTTTTATCCTGACAATGATTGTGGCTGTTGCTTGAGCAGGATTAACACCCCCCTCAATCAACAGCCTAATTTCCGAAAAACAAGAATATGCTAAAAGAAAGAAAGAAAAACAAAAGAAAAATATACCAATTAAAGGTGAAAGGCATGTACTTTAAAAAAAAAAAAAGGTGAAGCTTCACATTGGTCTGCCATCTGGGAACAGTAAAAAATGATAGAGTATGCAGAATGTGATTTGACGATGGTAGTATGGTTTTGAAGCTTGCATCACTGATGCTTGGTGTTCAGCATAAGAAAGTTGTGGCGAGCAGCAATGGCAGCAGAGCTACTGATAGAGTTAGTATTCAATTAGCACTTGTCTGTATTTGAATGTCAGATTCTGGGAGAGGAACTAAAGTATTTCAGAGAAAGGAAAAATACTGACACTCAGACTACCTGAGATCCTAAAGACCTGGGTATCTCTACCAGGGCGAACCAGATATTGGCAACACTCTTGTGGTACAAGTAGTATGAAAAAGCATATGGAGACCATCCACCCTGTACACCTTGCAAGAGAGGAAAGAAAGAGACTGTTGAATGCTGCTGCTGAAGAAGACCCCAGTACACCATCAACTTCTGCACAGATTCCATATGCACCAAGGCCTTACATCATGCCTGAATTTTTAAATGCAGCAGTTAGTGGCATTAAGTGCGCCACCGAGCTTTGTGTTGGCGAACAGTGCATTGATGTCATCTCTGCTGCTCTTAAAGCGCACAATTTTTTTTTTATAATTCGCTTTTGTTTTTGTTCAAGAGTTCATTTCCCGATTTTCATTTTTCTCTGTTGTTTTTAAAATAAAAAACATACAAAAAAGTAAAAAATGTTAAAAAAAACAATTAAAAAAAAATTTGAATGATAAAAAACGGTTCTTACGGGAACCGCATCTACTGGTTAAAAAAAGAAAAATTAACGGAGTGATTATATCAGAGTATGGACACTATGGGGGCGATTCCGATTTGGTAAACCAATCGTACGACCGAATCGAATCCGTAGCCCTTTCCATACGACTCGTACAATTCCGTTTGAATCACATAGTACGATTCGTTTGAAAAATATACGACAGAATCATTGCGAACCATACGAAAAGCAAGGGAAAATCCGTACGACACGGACCCTCACAGTGAACCGTACAAATTGTAAACATACTGTACGACTCGACAAGTACGATCCGGAGAATGAGAACGCAATTCGTACGGAAAACCTCGCATATGAGCGATTCATACGGAGAGCCACACAATCACATACGCACCGTACCCCTGCAATCATGGGGTGTATGCACCATACCCCTACGCACCGTACCCCTGCAATCATGGGATATACACACCGTACCCCTACGCACCGTACCCTTGTAATCATGGGGTGTACGCACCGTACCCCTGCAATCATGGGGTGCATGCACCGTACCCGGGGGGGGGGGTCTGTTTCGTACGCGGTTCGAGTCGAAATCTGCTTTTCCGGACGTTTTGAGCTCCCGTAGAAAAGGAGACGTACGGAGTGTTGACAAGACAAATCGTACTTGCTGGGTCAGAAAATGCTGCTTCAATCCGTACGGACGTCGCGTACTGCGTGTTCCAAATGCGATTCGTACGGATTTTGCAGTCGTATGTTCTTTCGTACGATTCGTACGGAAATCTGCTTTGGGTCTGAATCATACTTCATCGTACGTACGGGGACGTTTAAGGGTACGATTCATATGGGAAATATTCTCCGTACGGCTATTTGTAAGGGATTTTACCGAATCAGAATCGACCCCTAAGTGGGTGATTGGAGAAATGCAAGTATAGTGCATGGTTATTTTATAAATGTTTGAGAAGTGGCAACGTGATTGAATGAGTTCATGGATAATAGCAGGGTAATTGGAGCAGTGCATGAGCAATGTGTAAGTGATTAGATGAGTGCATGTGTAGTGCACAAGTGATTGTTGTAGTGGATGGTTACTGCCTGGGTTATTCAATGAGTACATGCCTACTGACTGGATGATTGAAGTACTGTAATGAGAGTGCATGTGAATTTATAAGTGCTTGGGCATTGGCGGAGTGATTGGATAAGTAGATGGTGCTGGATGGGTGATTGCAGGAGTGCATGGGAAGTGACAGTGGGATTGCTGGATTGCATAGGTACTAGCTGAGTAATATGAGGAGTGAATCAGTAGTGTGTAGGTGGTTAGAGGTCTGCAAGAGTAGTTTATGGAGGGCTGTAGCAGTGCATGAATTAGTGCCTGGGTCATTGTATGAGTACATTGGGTAGTGACTGGATGATTAAAGTACTGCAAAGAGAATGCATGGTGAATTCATAAGTGCTTGGGTATTGGCGGAGTGTTTGGATAAGTCTATGGTGCTGCATGGGTGATTGGAGGAGAGCATGAGTAGTGTGTAGGTGGTTGGGGGTCTCCATGGAAAGTGCATGGAGTTTTGTAGCAGTGATTTGATTTGATTTTATCTATCTATTTGTAGAGCGTGCGAATGCTCGAAGGCGTCTTGGCGATGATCCAGTGCATGAGTTACTGCCTGGATCATCGAATGAGAACATGGGTAGTGACTAGATGATGATGGTACTGCAAGGAGAGTGTATGGTGAATTTACAAGTGCTTGGGTATTGGCAGAGTTATTGGATTAGTATATGGTACTGCTGGGTGACTGGTGAAATGCATGGGGAGTGACAGTGTGATTGCTGGACTGCATGAGTACTACCTGGGAAAATAAAGGTGTGAATAACCAGTGTATACGTGGTTAGAGGGCTGCATGGATAGTGAATATGATATTGTAGCACCGCATATGTTAATGTATGGGTCATTGCATGGGTACATGGGTAGTAACTGGATAATTAGAGTACTGCAAGGAAAGTTTATGGTGAATATATAAGTGCTTGGGTATTAACAGAGTGATTGGATTAGTACATGGTACTAGCTGGGAGACTGGAGAAATGCATGGGGAGTGACAGTGTAATTGCTGGACTGCATGGAAACTACCTGGGAAAATGAAGGTGTGAATAAGGACTGTATAAGTGGTTAGAGGACTTCATGGATAGTGCAAATGTTATTGTAGCACTGCATGTGTTAGTGTCTGGGTCATTGCATGAGTACATGGGTAGTGACTGGATGATTAGAGTACTGCAAGGAGAGTGTATGGTGAATAGATTAGTGTTTGGGTATTGGCGGAGTGATTGGATTAGTATATTGTACTGGCTGGGTGACTCGAGGAGTGCACGGGGAGTGACAGTGTCATTGCTGGACTCTACAGGTACTACCTGGGAAAATAAAGGTGTGAATTAGCAGTGTATAAGTGGTTAGAGGTCTGCATGGATAGTGCACATGTCATTGTAGCACTGCATGTATTAGTGTCTGGGTCATTGCATGAGTACATGGGTACTGACTGAATGATTAGAAAACTGCAAGGAGAGTGTATGGTGAATTTATAATTGCTTGGGTATTAACAGAGTGATTGTATTAGTACATGGTACTAGCTAGGTGACTGGATAAATGCATTGGGAGTGACAGTGTGATTACTGGACTGCATGGGTACTACCTGAGAAAATAAAGGTTTGAATAAGCAGTGTATAAGTGGTTAGATGATTGCATCGATAGTGCACATGTTATTGTAGCACTGCATTTGTTAGTGACTGGGTCATTGCATGAGTACATGGGTAGTGACTGGATGATTAGAGTACAGCAAGGAGAGTGTATGGTGAATTTTTAAGTGATTGGGTACTAATGGAGTGATTGGATTAGTACATGGCACTAACTGGGTGACTAGAGGAGTGCATGGGGAGTGACAGTGTGATTGCTGGACTGCATAGGTACTACCTGGAATAATGAAGCTGTGAATAAGCAGTGTATAAGTGGTTAGGGGACTGCACGGATAGTCCACATGTTATTGTAGCACTGCATGTGTTTGTGTCTGGGTCATTGCATGAGTACATGGGTACTGACTGGATGATTAGAGTACTGCAAGGAGAGTGTATGGTGAATAGATTAGTGCTTGTGTATTGGCGGAGTGATTGGATTAGTATATTGTACTGGCTGGGTGACTCGAGGAGTGCACAGGAAGTGACAGGGTGATTGCTGGACTGTACGGGTACTACCTGGGAAAATAAAGGTGTGAATGAGCAGTGTATAAGTGGTTAGATGTCTGCATGGATAGTGCACATGTTATTGTAGCACTGCATGTATTAGTGTCTGGGTCATTGCATGAGTACATGGGTACTGACTGCATGATTAGAGAACTGCAAGGAGAGTGTATGGTGAATTTATAAGTGCTTGGGTATTAACAGAGTGATTGTATTAGTACATGGTACTAGCTGGGTGACTGGATAAATGCATGGGGAGTGACAGTGTGATTGCTGGATTACATGGGTACTACCTGGTAAAATGAAGGTTTGAATAAGCAGTGTATAAGTGGTTAGAGGATTGCATCAATAGTGCACATGTTATTGTAGCACTGCATTTGTTAGTGACTGGGTCATTGCATGAGTACATGGGTAGTGACTGGATGATTAGAGTACAGCAAGGAGAGTGTATGGTGAATTTATAAGTGATTGGGTACTAGTGGAGTGATTGGATTAGTACATGGCACTAGCTGGGTGACTAGAGGAGTGCATGAGGAGTGACAGTGTGATTGCTGGACTGCATGGGTACTACCTGGGATAATGAAGCTGTGAATAAGCAGTGTATAAGTGGTTAGAGGACTGCACGGATAGTGCACATGTTATTGTTGTACTGCATGTGTTAGTGTCTGGGTCATTGCATGATTACATAGGTGATAACTGGATGATTAGAGTACTGCAATGTGAGTGCATGGTAAATTTATAAGTGCTTCGGTATTGGTGCAGTGATTAGATAAGGACATGGTACTGGCTTGTTGATTGGAGGAGTGCACGGAAAGTGACAGTGTGATTGCTAGACTGCATGGGTACTACCTAGGTAATTGGAGGAGTGAATTAGTAGCATGGAGGTGGTTAGAGGACTGCATGGATAGAGCACATCTGATTGTAGCACTACTTGTGTTAGTGCCTGGGTCATTGCATGAGTACATGGATAGTGACTGGATACTTTGAATGTTGCAAAAAGAGTGCTTGGGTTTTGGCAGAGTGATTGGATAAGGACATGGGACTGGCTGAGTAACTGGAGGAGTGCATTGGTAGTAACAGGGAGATTAGTAAACTGTATAGATAACAGTCACAGGAATGTAGAAGTGCATGAATAAGTGCCTGTACTTTTTTATCATAGCCTCTGGACAGCACTCTCTCACAGATATTGCAAGTTAGTTTTCTTGCATCCGCCGTTTTTACTCCCTCTGGTACACAAAAAAAGGACCAAACAATGCTTTCCTTTCTTTTCTTCTTCTGCCGCACCATCTGCTCTTCCCCCTCTACTGCAAGTGGAACTACTTCAGCAAAACTAGTAGCCATAGTTGTATTAAAAATAAACAAACACACAAAAAAGGTATATCAATATAAAGAGAAGCAAGAAACAGGTCTTCTCTCTATCAAGGACAAAAAGTAAGGGAAATATCTGAAGGATGGATCCTCCCTATTTGACAATGAAATTGATTTCAACCAATCAGATTCCTTTTTTCTTTTGCTGACATGAAGTCGGGTAGGGTGCGCGCACTCGTCACGCACACTTCGCGCACCCGCGAAAATCATATATATCATTATACACTATAAACAAAAATTTCTATATACTTCTAATAAGTATATTAGCACAACTGTTCAGTCTAATATCATATTCAAACTTTCTATAGTCAATTTTTCAACTTTAAAACTATGTTGAAGTCGCAACTTCGGCACGATCTCAGCGCGATCACGGCACGACCCCGCAAATACGTGTGGGGAGATGACGTGCACATTAAGTGGCTACACCGCGCATTTCATAACTTTACTTTTGTCGAAATTATATTGGAAATAATACTTTAAAAATACATTTATTCATAAATTTAGACAAACACTTAAAGGAAAACTTTTATGTATAATTAATTTAAATATATTTCATACTTTACAAATTACGCCGAAGTCGCGACCCCACCGCGACTTTTCAAAATGGCTACCGGAATGTGTGCAGCCATCGTGTAGGGTGCGCGAAGGGTGCACGACTTCTGTATAATATATATATTTTTTAAATAGAATAAATATATTTTTCCTTACTAAATATTACTCACATTTTTTTAGAAATTTATATATGTATATATATATATATATATATATATGTATATACATATATTCACTGAAAAAACCATAGGTTAGAGACCATATATAGTTAGCTGGACATTTTATTGACATAAAACCAATGAAATTCCATATATAGTTAGTTGCACTAACTATATATCGCGCACCCGCAATCCACTGCTGATGATGTCACATATTACATCATTCATGACATGGTCAGTGACATCACTGATGACATCTCAAATTACATCACTGATGACATCACTGATGACATCATCTAGTGTCTGTGTGTTTTTGTAAAGTTTAAATATGTTTTACATATTGAAGAATGAGTGGATGTATGGAAGACTGAGTGTGTGTGTGGCTGGCTGGGAGGTGTGCATATCAATGTGTACTTGTATCAGTGATTGTATAAGAGAGTAAGTATGTGTTAGTATATGTGTGAAAAAGTATGGTGTTCTGTGTTTAACTGTATAGATGAGGAAATCGAAGTGTGATTGATTCTTTACAGGACTGACTAGGTGTGTGAGTAACTCCATGGATGAGTGGCAGTGTGTGAGTGTCTGCATAGGTGTATGAGTGCATATGATAGTGTTGTAATAATGAGTGACTGTATGTATGAGTGATTGTATGGGTGAATGAGTGAATGTGTGTGTAGACGTAGGAATCAGTGAGTGCGTATGTAGTAACTGGTATTGGTGTGTCATGATGTCATCAGTGATGTCATTTGAGATGTCATCAGTGATGTCATCAGTGATGTCATTTGAGATGTCATCAGTGATGTCATCAGTGATGTCACTGAAGTATGGTGTTCTGTGTTTAACTGTATAGATGAGGAAATCGAAGTGTGATTGATTCTTTACAGGACTGACTAGGGGGGTCATTAGGATGGCGGATTTCCCGCATACTCCGGGCCGGCGGAAGCCAACGCCGGCCCGGAGTATGCGGGAAATCCGCCGAGGAGACCTGAAAGACCCACCGCCAAATCAGGATGGCTGGTGGGTCTCCCAATCCGTCCGCCGCTTTTCCGCCGCGGTCGGAAGGCGACCACGGCGGAAAAGCAATAACATGGCTGGCGGTGTCTATCAGACACCGCCAGCCATATTAGGATGCAGGGTGAGTCATGCTTTTCCGCGGCGGCTTTTCCGCCGTGGAAAAGCATACGGACAGTCACTTTGGGGGCCCGTTGCGGGCCCCCTGGGTGAAGGTTGCGTGGGGGGTGCACATGGGGGGTACCTATGGTACCCCCCTGCCCTTGCGTGCACGAAGCAGCAGGCACCGCGCGGTGCCTGCCGCTTTGTGCACGCAAATGCACACCTTTCGTTTTTTGCATTGCGGCGGGTGCTGCTTCAAGCAGCATCCGCCGCAATGTAAAACATACAGGATGTGACCGCCAGGGTGGCGGTCACATCCTAATTGCTATGGAGGGACCGCCGCTGCCCATGCGGACGGTCCCTCCAACTCAGGGGTGGCGGACGGACGCAAGTCCGTCCGCCATCCTAATCGGCCCCTTGGTGTGTGAGCAACTCCATGGATGAGTGGCAGTGTGTGAGTGTCTGCATAGGTGTATGAGTGCATATGATAATGTTGTAATAATGAGTGACTGTATGTATGAGTGATTGTATGGGTGAATGAGTGAATGTGTGTGTAGACGTAGGAATCAGTGAGTGCGTATGTAGTAACTGGTATTGGTGTGTCATGATGTCATCAGTGATGTCATTTGAGATGTCATCAGTGATGTCATCAGTGATGTCATTTGAGATGTCATCAGTGATGTCATCAGTGATGTCACTGACCATGTCATGAATGATGTAATATGTGACATCATCAGCAGTGGATTGCGGATGCGCGATATATAGTTAGTGCAACTAACTATATATGGAATTTCATTGGTTTTATGTCAATAAAATGTCCAGCTAACTATATATGGTCTCTAACCTATGGTTTTTTCAGTGAATTTTCAAGGTTTTGTAAATGCAAATTCCTAACTATATATGGTCTATAACCTATGGTTTTTTCAGTGAATTTCATTGGTTTTTTAAAAGCTAATATCTATATCTGTAAAATATATTCTTTATTACGTGACATATCACGTAGCCACGTGAGACGCCTCATGACGCGTCGCATAACCGTGACGTATCAGCTCTGCAGTGCAAACAAAACCCGTAACGTAAGCGCGCCGGAGCACGCTTACAGATATATATATTTTTTTAACCTTAATTAGACAAAATCCACACGTGCACATATCTTGAGGCCTTGCAAAGGCACATCAAACAAACAGTCCCTACAATTTTTCAAAGTTTGCTGGAAATCTATTCCCTTAATTTTTTTTTACTGTTTCTCTTGGTTTTCTCCTTGTTACGCTTACCGGGACGCTACCCGGTACGCGAACCGGACGCTCCAAAAACACAAGATAGCGGACTCCCGTTACGCTGCCGGTTAGCTGCCCGGTTCGCATACCGGGAATAAGCATGGGCGGATTTTGCAGATCCACGATTCGCGGATTTGCGTATTTACGGATCGTGGATCCGCAAAATCCGCGGATTTTGCGAATTTGCGGATCGGCGGATTTGGGGCGGGGCTTCCATGCGAGTGCACATGCCTCTTGTGTGTATAAAAGGTCAGAGACCGTTCAGAGCAGCAGATGAAGATACAGAAGCTCTTGGCCACAGGAACAGCACGAGGATTGCGCTCGTGAAAGTCAAGGATGCAAAGGCCTCTGTCCAGCATCACAGCTGATTTTCGATGGTATATTTGGGAAGAAGGCACATCTGCCCAGCCTTGACAACGCTCACGATTGTTTTGGGGCTGATGAATGAGTCACTGAATTTAAGCTTCAACTAGGGCACATGCTTAATTGATATCTGTAAGTGCCTCCGGTTGAGGTTTAATTTTTGTGCCAGAACCATCGTGCCAGAATGAACCCTGCCCTTCATATTTATTCAAGAAGACGCCACCGTTTTGTGCCATACCTCTACTCAACTGGAGTACTTTCTACTGGATAATCAGTAAGTGCTACCTCGTTGGGTAGATGTATAGTGCTTTTACTACACTACAGCTGCCTAAAGTGCCAGAGAGTTGTCTACAGCGACCAGGTGTGTGTTACTATGCAATCGCGCCGAAGGGCGCAGGGGTCCCTTGAGTGAGCTGTCCATCATAGTGGGTAAATGGCGGGAAGACGGTGCACACCGCGAGTGTGTGGGTGGGGCCAAACGGACGGGGCTTCCATGCGAGTGCACATGCCTCTTGTGTGTATAAAAGGTCAGAGACCGATCAGAGCAGCAGATGAAGATACAGAAGCTCCTGGCCACAGGAACAGCACGAGGATTGCGCTCGTGAAAGTCAAGGATGCAAAGGCCTCTGTCCAGCATCACAGCTGATTTTCGATGGTATATTTGGAAGAAGGCACATCTGCCCAGACTTGACAACGCTCACGATTGTTTTTGGGCTGATGAATGAGTCACTGAATTTAAGCTTCAACTAGGGCACATGCTTAATTGATATCTGTAAGTGCCTCCGGTTGAGGTTTAATTTTTGTGCCAGGACCATCGTGCCAGAATGAACCCTGCCCTTCATATTTATTCAAGAAGACGCCACACCTTCCTGGCCTGTTGTAACTATTTTACGATGGCGCCGGCAAGCTGCCAGCGCCATCCTAAAATAGTTACTAAATTAGCTTCAACAGGAAGCTCTAATAGATAAAATAAAGCAGGTGCTCGAGCACCTGCTTTATTTTATCTATTAGAGCTTCCTGTTGAAGCTAACTTAGTAACTATTTTAGGATGGCGCTGGCAGCTTGCCGGCGCCATCGTAAAATAGTTACAACAGGCCAGCAAGGCTTGAACTTTTGCCCCCGGAATCCGCCGCTCGCGGATTTGCGAATTCGCGGTAAATTCGCGGGAGTTCGCAGATCGCGAATTTACCGAAAATTCGCAAAATCCGCGAGCGTAACGGATTTTCCGCCCATGCTTAACCGGGAAGCGCCTCTACCGCGAAAAATCGCAATTTTTATTTTTTTTTTGCCCCGCGGGGCACTTTAATATCCCCCTCATCAATCCTAGGGGGTCAGGAGGGGTCTACCTTGCCCCCTTTCCTTCATTTCCCCCTTAATTTTTCACCACATCTTGTCTCTCGATCCTACCGAGAGACAAGATGGCGGCCTCTCCGGACTGTTTAGAATGTTGACAGCCACCGGAGAGCCAATCAGCTTCGCTTCGCGAAGTTCTGTTACGCGTCAGGTACGCGAACCGGGGCGCTAACCGGAGCGCTGTTACAGATATATATATTTTTTTAAACGTTCATTTCTCAAAATCCACTGGAGCACATATATTGAGACATAGCAAAGGCACGTTGGGCAAACCATATCTACAATTTTGCCAAGTTCATGTAAATCCATTCAGCCGTTCGAGCTAAAAGTGAGTCCAACCGCCCTATGGAAAAATGAATGGGAAAAACGCGTTTTGGGACCCCCCTTTTTTCTCGGCCCACCCTTGACGAAACCCCCCCAAATTTTCAGGGGCTGCTCAGAAACAAAATGTGCCATTTTCCTGAAAATTTCAGCCAATTCCGTCCACAAACGCCAAAGTTATTAGACATAGAATTTTCAGCAATCCCATAGAGAAAAAATCCTAACTATATATACCTACTGGCTATCGCCAGTAGGTAATATATATATATATATATATATATATATATATAAAAAAATAGGATTGAGGTACATTAGGCTTACAAATTTTCATCACAAAATCATAGAAATTCCAGCTTTATAGGTATTTCAGCTAACTATAACTCGCACCCCCGCAATGCACTGCTCATGACATCACATATTACATCATTCATGACATGGTCAGTGACATCACTGATGACATCACTGATGATATCTCAAATGACATCACTGATGACATCATCTAGTGACTGTGTGTTTTTGTAAAGTTTAAATTTGTTTTATATATATGCCAAGCTGTATTGAAGAATGAGTGGGTTTATAAGTGTCTGTATGGAGGATTTAGTAGGTACGTGACTGACTGCATAAGTGAGTGATTTCTTACTGAATGCATGGGTTAGTGACTAAACTGTGTGAAAGTGTGTATCAGCCTGTCTGTTGTTGTGTAAGCTGCTGCATGGGTTGGTGAGTAGCTGCATGAGTATCTATATGGGTTATGTATTGCTTGCCTGAGTATTTGTATGGCTGCCTGCACGTGTGTGTGGGTGGGTGGGAGGTGTGTGACTCTGTGGAAGGGTAGTGAAATTGAAGCCCAACAGTTTATTGAAACAATTAACAATAATTTAATGAATCTAATCTTTACATCTCACATTGACAAAACCAAAATTGAATTTCTTGATGTCAGAGTTTACATTAGGGACGGCAATTTCGAAATACCTTTATTCAGAAAGCCGACATCTGGGAATGTAACGCTCCATGCCAGTAGCGCTCACCCTAAGCACCTCATAGCGGGCATACCCTATGGGGAAATCTTAAGGTTGAAACGCATCTGTAGTGTAGAATCTGATTTCACTGAGTGTCTACATGACATGATAAACAGATTAAAAGCGAGAGCGTACAGTGACAACATTTTGAAGGTGGCCATTAGTAAGGCTAGCTTCTGGCCAAGAAACAGTTTATTTAAGAGTTGCAGAAATGCTTCACATAATCTTGGCAATGTCTTGGTACCTTTATACAGCAAAAATGACACTCCTAGACTGATCACCACCTACAGCAATGCGTTTTTTGTTTTACCAATAACTTTGGCGCTGTTTGACGAATCTTCGCAAAATTCTACAAACTAGTGGCCTGCTCCGGTCAGCTCCTGTCTTAAAGGTTTGGGGTGATTCGTCAAACATGGGCCAAGAAAAAAGGGGGGTCCCAAAACACATTTTCCCCATGTAAATTTCCATAGGAAACTTTAGACAAAGCTACAGCCCGAACTGCTGAGCTGCTTACACCAAATTTGGCAGAAAGGTAGCTCTTGGTTCAGAAAGAGCCCTTCCTGTTAAATGGTGTAAATCCGTTCAATAGTTTTTTTAAATATCAAAGGAAAAAGAAATGTATATATCTGGGCGGAGCCTAACCACACATCTCATCGTGAGAACTGATTGGCTGTCAGCACTTCATCCAAGAAGTGTTGGCAGCCATCTTGGGACCAATATACATGATAGCACCCTATTAAAAAGCATTGCAGTGAATAGGTTTTGAGGGTCACCAAAAGGAAAACGTATTAAGGGTGATAAGACATTAGTTACATTATAAATCATTTGTTGATGGTACCATACTAATTTTAGGAATTGTAGTGTGTTCTAAGGTGATTTTAACCTGTGAAAAAGCCTTTTGCTGGGATATCATGAATCATGTTTGAGAGAAAACTATGTTCTCATACTTTTCCCACAGAGCGGAAGTTGATCTAGAAGCTAAAATGAGAGCATATTTTCTGTAAATTCACATTATCTTTCTTAGTCATGTGAGAATAAAGTCTGACATTCTCAGTAAAACATGTACATCCAACAAGGACAGAGACTGTCAGTTGTTTCCTTTGTGTTCTACTGCAGCTTCCCAGAGTGTTCTAAAGAACAACTAGAGTTCCAACAGTCCCACCTATGACAAACGTATGGCACACCTGAAGCCATCTTGATTTGAATAAAGTGGAAACTTTTAAAACCTTTAATTTAAAAAGGAGAAAAATGAGGGGGTTCACTTTGCCATAGAAATTATGATTAGTGCTGCAGAAAGAAAATTAGGGCACATTTTGAGTGACTCCTCAACTCCTCTTCCATTTCATAAAAAAAATTCTGACATGCAGACTGAAACTTGAACTTTCAATACCAGCATCAGATTTCCCTGGTGAGCGGTAGATTTACTACGGTGATCTAATGAGCAACTAGAGTGCTATCATTCTGAATTCATGGCAAATGTGTGACACATCAGAATGCCTTCTTGATGGAATCAAAGTAAAAAACGGAAAGTGTTTCCTACTGAGGAGACTGTAGTAAATGAGGAAATGAGGAAACTTCATAACAAATAATTCACCCAAGATGGCCACCAGAGACAAAAGGGCCCAAATGTAGCACAAATATCACCCAGATGTAGCCCACGTATAGCCCACTGACAGAATGTCCCAAAGTGTTCTAAAGAACAACTAGAGCACTAACAGACTTACTTATGACAAAAGTATGGCACACCTGAAGTCATCTTGATTGGAATAAAGTGATAAAACTTAAAACATTTAATTTGCAAAGGAACAACATGAGTGGGTTCATTTTGCCATAGAAAGTATGATTATTGCTGCGGAAAGAAAAATTGGGCACATTTTGACTTCTCGAATCCTCTTCTATTTCATTAAAAAATTCTGACATGCAGACTGAAACATGTACTTTGAATACCAGCAGCAAAGTTCCCTGGTGAGAGTTGCTTTACTACAGTGATCTAATAAGAAACTAAAGTGCCAACATTTTGAATGAATGGCAAATATGTGACACATCTGAATGCGTTCTTGATGGATTCAAAGTAAAAAACTCAAAGTATTTCCTGCTGAGGAGACAGCAGTAAATGAGAAAATTAGGAAACTTCAGAACAAATAAGTGTACCAAGATGGCCACCAGAGACAAAAGAGCCCAAATGTAGCACAAATATCACCCAGATTTAGCCCACGTATAGCCCAATGACAGAATGTCCCAGAGTGTTCTAAAGAACAACTAGACCGCTAACAGTCTTACTTATGACAAAAGTATGGCACACCTGAAGCCACCTTGATTGGAATAAACTGGTAACACTTAAAACATTTAATTTATAAAGGAACACAATGAAGGGATTAATTTTGCCATATAAATTAGGAATAGTGCTGAAGAAAGAAAAATTAGGGCACATTTTGAGTGACTTCTCAAATCCTATTCTATTTCCTAAAAAGAAATCTGACATGCATACTGAAACATGCACTTTCAATACCAGCAGCAGACTTCCCTGATGAGCAGTAGCTTTACTACAGTGATCTAATGAGCAACTAGAGTGCTAACTTTCCGAATTTATGGCAAATATGTGACACATCTGAATGCCTTCCTGATGGAATCAAAGTAAAAAACTGAAAGCATTTCCTACTGAGGAGTCTGCAGTAAATGAGGAAATTAGGACCCTTCCTAACAAATAAATCTCCCAAGATGGCCACCAGAGTCAAAAGTGCCAAAATGTAGCACAAATATCACCCAGATGTAGCCTATGTGCAGCCCGATGACAGAAGTGTGCAAAACACTTTTTCTTTTTTGTGTTTTTGCAGTTTTATATAGTGCAGACTAGTCAGATATTGGAGTGCTTTACATGAGCATTGGTTACATGCCACAAGGACAAATTCATTTTAGTTGTAGACATGGGGATATTAAGTGATTTCAACAGAATCACAGAATGTCAAGCTGAAGCAGAAAGTCCAACCTGGTTCCCCAGTTGCAAAGTCTGCAGCTCTGGAAGTAACACCACATCCTCTCCTCTAAGTGCAACATTTAATCAAGTGGTCAACTGGATAAAAAAAAATAAAGATAACAAATAATTTAAAAGTGCTTTGTCGCTATTTAAAAACTCAGAAAAGATGTCCTCATTTTAGTTTTTTAGAGCACTAGCCATAATTTCCATGCAATGAAGACCCTCTCATCTATGTAATTTCTAAAGAAAATGCTCTAGGTATTACAGTTTTGATTACATCAAGATGACATCAGGCGTGCCACACTTTTGTAATAAATATAGAATGTTCGCAATCTAGTTGTTCATTAGGATACTGTTGAGAGGCAGAGGTCAGGGGCACGGACTCAGAAAATTGAAGGCAGGTTGGAAGGTGCAGAGGCAATTTGACCACACTGGGCAGGCAGGAAGGGCAGTGGCAACACAACAGACCATGGAGGGCAGTGGAAAGGGGGGCAGGGGCAACCAGCCATGAATACAGGACAGGCAAGAGAGGCTGTGACAATATGATAGACCTTGTCTGCAGAAGGAAGAGGCAGTGATAGTACAACCATACAACAGACCCGATTCAGCCAGGAAAAGCCCAATATTTTTAATCCCAAATGGGCTTTATTTGATCTGTATCCTGTCTACAATTTCCTCTTTTTCAATGTAAGTCAATGGAGAAAATCAATACCCCAATTTGTTTTTGAAATCTCCCTCTTACCAAGTTCAAAATGTTAGCAAGTATGGTACATTGGATCATGGAACGCAGGAGGAATTGGGGTAAGGACATGGACTCGGATAACAGAGGACAGGAGGGAAATAGAAAGGTGCACCAAAGTGACCTTACAGGGCAGGCATCAGGGTTTGCAGCAGCACAACACACCACAAAGGGCATTCGGGACGGGTGTGCAGCACAACAATCCATAGAAAGCAATAGGTAGGGGACAGGACCATACACATGGACAACAGAGAACAGAGAGGAAAGAGTCAATGGCAGCTAGCTGACCATAATGGACAGACAGGAGAGAAAGCTGCAGCATAACGGACCATAAAGGGCAGGAGGGTGGGATCAGGGGCATTACAAAGAAACAGACAAGCCAGAAGGGAGGGAATAGGGGTCAGCACATGGAAAACAGAGGGCAGGGGGCAAGGGGACAGGGCAGGAGCAGCAAGCTGACATTGGAGGTCAGGCAGGATGGGCACTAGAAGCAAGACACACCATGGAGAGCAACAGTGAGACTATAATGGCATACACACAGACCATCGAGTGAAAGTGGGAGGGGGTCAGAGGCAGCTAGCTGACCACAAAGGGAAGGTGGGAGGGGCTGTGGTAGCACAGAAGACCATGCATGGCAAGCGGGAGGGTTAGTGGCAGCACAATGGCCTTGATGGGCAAGAAGGAAGGGGCAGGGGCATGCACATAGGACCATGGAGGATAGATCGAGGGGTAGGAGCTGGGCAGAGACAAGAGACATTAACAGACCATGCTGGGCAGGCAGGAGGAGCAGTTGCAGAACAACAGACCAGGGAGGGCAGAAGGGTGTGGCAGTAAAAATGGACCATGGAGGACAAGAGGAAGGGATAGGGGCATGGAACAAGGACAGGCAAGGTGGAGGTGGTAGGGACAGGTTACAGTCATCTGACAATGCTAGGCAGGTGGGAGGGGAGTGGCAGCTCAAACAAACACTCAGAGTAGATAGGAGGGGCAGGTCCATGGAACATGGTGGTTAAAAAGGATGTAGCAGGGGCATGCACACAGACGTCAGAGGACAGTGGGAAGGAGAGTAGGGGCAGCAGGCTAAGCACAGAGGCTAAGCAGGAGGTCAATGATGGGGCATAGAATTGGGCAATGGAGAGCAGGAGGAGTGGACTGGGACATCATGCTAAATGAGGGCAGTGGCAGCACATCAGACCATGCCTGGCAGGAGGGAGGAGGCTAGTGATTGGATTCAGACGACAAAGGATAGTAAGGAGGTGGATGGGGAAGCAAGCTAACTGTCCAGAGTAGGCAGGAAGGCCAGTGGCAGAACAAAGGCCACACAGGGTTGTAATAAGGAAGCAGGGATATGGACTTGGACAATGGATGGCTAGGAGGAGGGGAGGCAGGAGCAGCAAGCTTGGGTGGGGGCAGCACAATGCCAGGCCCTGCTTCCAACCCCCCACCATCCATTGTGATAGGCATCTTACTTAATGTTAAAAAACCTAGAAATTTGCTGAAAGAAACAAAGATTACAGGGATGTTATAGTTAGACTCAGATTTCACCCATACACAACCAGTGAAATTCAGCAGTTATAGTTACCTGAGCTAACTATAACTTACACCCCTGCAATGTACTGCTAATGACCACAGACATTACATCATTTATGACACGGTCAGTTGCATCACTCATGACATCACTCATGACATCTCAAAAGAGCTGTGAATGGAATATAACTATAATCACTAGAACTTTATTTAGGGATAATGTGTTTATATTAACACCCCTTTTTTTCTTTATTTTCGTGTAAGAACAATTATAATACGCAATGCGCCCAGATCAATATGGGCAATAGCCTTTCACTTTAAAGTAATGTGTAATCCATTGTTTATGTTGATGTTTGCAATCCTAGGTATGTTTATTATGAATAAGTCACATTGAGGAACATACAGGTATGGAGGTCATGGGGCAAGATATGCTGAAATGACATTATGTGTATATTAACACTTGTTTTCTTTTATTTATTGTATCTATTCCTGAATTTTCACATCGTGACCAGGCCAATATGGCTGCTAGCTTTTTGGATTAAAGTAATATGTAGTCCTTTGTTAATGTTGCCAACTGGAGGCATTTGTACATTTAAATAAGACAGCTACAATGACGTCTTGTATCATTATCAAGGTTCGGACGAGCCGAAACGCTTGGATCGCGTCCTTTGCAGATTAAATACTTTCAAACTACAACCTGAGTGCTGATTCCTGCCTTGTAAGAGTGAGAGGAGATGAAATACAAATATATAAAATTCACTGAAGAAAACACAAGCTTCAGGCACGTTATAGTTAGAAATTAGCATTTAAAAAACCTTAGATATTCACTGAAAAAACACTGGTTTCAGGAACGTTATAGTTAGTCTGACATTTCACTCATATAAAACCTGAGAAATTCAGCCGTCATAACTCACGCCCCTGCAATGCACTGCTGATGACGTCACAAATTACATCACTCATGACATGGTCAATGACATCACTGATTACATCGCTGATGACATCTCAAATGACATCACTGATTATATCACTGATGACATCATCCAGTGACTGTGAGTGTTTCTAACAATTTTAAGAATGTGATATATATATATATATATATATATGATGATTCAGCCAGTGTGTGACAGACTGTATAAATGAGTGATTATACGTGTCTGGGTGAATGTAGGGGTGTGTGACTAATCAGTGTGAATGTTCTTATCAGTCTGTAAATGGGTGTGTAAGTGGCTGCATGGGTTTGTGAATAGGTACATGCGTGTCTATATGGGTTATTGATTGATTGAGTACCTGTATGGGTGCCTGAGTGTATGTGTGTTGTGGGACTACCTGCATGGATGTGTGAGTGGGTGATTCACTGGCTGTATGGGTGCATGAGTGCATCTGCAATGGGCTGTATGGGTGAGTGGGTATGCATATGGCTGTGTTAGTGAGTGAATGGATGTCTCATTGTTATATGTGTGAGTAATTACATATGTGAATGGCAGTATATGTGAGTGTTGGAGTATATAGGTGACTGTGAAAGTGAGTGATTGTGAGAGTGGATGTATGGATGAGTGTGTGCTTGTGTCAGTGATTGTATAAGAAAGTAAGTATGTCTTAGTATCTGTGAATACGTGAGGTGGTGTGTGTATAACTATATAGTTGAGTAAATTGCATTGTGATTGACTCTTTGGGTCACTGACTAGGTGTGTGAGTAACTCTATGGGTTAGTGGCCATGTGTGAGTGTCTGTATGGGTATATGAGTGCATATAATAGTGGCTGCATTTATAAGTGACTGTATGTATGAGTGAGTGTATGGGTGAATGAGTGGATGGGTATGTAGACCTATGAATCCGTTAGTAGGTATGTACTAACTACTATTGGTGTGTATATGGTTTCGAGAATGGTAGTCTGTATTTTAGAGTGGGTGTATAAAAGGTTATATTAGGGTGTGAGTAGGTGCATTAGAGATTAAGTGGATGATGCCATCAGTGATGTCATCAGTGATGTTACCGACCATGTCATGAGTGATGTAATACGTGAATATGTGACATCATCAGCAGTGTATCGCGGGGGCGTGGCTTGGCAAGCCACGATGGCGGCTGTGTCCTGCTGAGGCTCCGCGATCGGGCTAGCATCCTGCCCAGTTCCTGAGATCGCCGGGAGCCTCAACCTACAGCGAGGGCACCTGTGATGCCCCCACTCACTGAGGCATCCTCCAGGTGAGCCGTGAGGGCTGCGGGCGAGCGACACACACCGAAACATCACTAGCCGGAGCCGTGTGTCAAGTCCCAAAATGGCGGGCGCGACTTCGCTCCACGGAAGCCTACACCGTCGAGAGCCCCATCCCTGAGCGGAGACCCTGGGAGACGCGACCAGCCAACGGCTACGGGGGTCCCGGGGAGCGGTGAGACCGACCCACGAGCGGGTGCTCCGGACCAAGCTTTCTCCCGCGACCGCACTCAGGCGCGCAAGATGGCGGCCGCCATCCCGGAGCTCCGCTACACCAACGCTCCCGGTCAGCCGGGAGCCTGACTTGACTACAGCACCGGCCCAGCCTGCCGCCGCGGATCGCGGAGCACTTGTGAACGTGCCACCTGCGCGGCGCTACGCCTCACGGATGTCTGCGGCCTCCACTTGGGGTGGTGAGTGCCTGCTTTCCCCCCCCTTCCAGAGATCCCAGCGCCCGCGCCCCAGCGACCTCCTACCTTCTCTGGGACCCATAAGTAGACTCAGGTTGCATTATCCTCTGGCCGGGAGGACCGTGACGCTCCTGCCTCCACGAGCGGCTCTGCAAGACCCGAGCGCCTGACTTCAACATGGCGCCCACGGAGACCTAGACGCCGTGACCAGCGCGAACCCCATCCTGGGAGCGGGGCGCTCCCCCGAGCCTGCGGTGGCCACACGCCGCATTGAGGACGACCTGCCGCTGCTCGGGACCCCCCAGGTCCCTACCACCTGACCTTCGGCCCCACCGACCAGCATAGAGACTGCGCCATACACCGAAAGGGGTGGGGACGAGAACCAACCGCACTCGGGGAACCCCTTCTCCTGGAGAACCTGGACAGCGGTGGAAGGGCCCCCTGATGGAACACGCCCGTGGGCATCTACGTGTCCTCCTGCTACGCCACTGACTTCACCGGCGGCTACGGGCCGCGGACGCAATCCAGACCTGAGGAGCCCCGAGCTGAGACCGTTCTTGCCTCAGTACCGACAGGTACTGGGTACCCAACCCCCACTGGGATACCGTCATCCCCGACGGCCCACTGCTTCCGGAATCTACAAGAGCGCGGTGCCCTCTTCCCCGGACCCATGGGGAAACCGAAAGGCCAACAGGCGACTGCTGTCCTTGAAACGGCCGTTGAGAAGATGCCACACACGAGGACCTGGGCGCAAGCCAACATGCCACCTACTGACCCCTCACTATCGGCGAAACTGGACCAGGTGCTGGCGGCGATTGAACTGTCCCGACTCTCAATGGAGGCACGACTGGGGGTCTTGACGATGGACATTACCCTGATCCGTGACGACCATCGTAAGTTGGCAGACAGAGTGAAAGATGGAGAACGGATCGTGGCCACGCTGCAACCCGCGGTGAAAACACAGGAAGCGGACATGAAAGAGGTCCTGCGCCGCGTAGCGGCCCTCGAGGAACGCACGGTCGATTTGGAGGGGCGCTCGAGACGGTGTAACATCCGCGTCCTGGGTCTGCTGGAGGGGATTGAAAACTCGGACCCTTTGACCTACATGGAATCCTGGACCAGATCGTTCACCCCCGAGTCAGTCTATTGAAAGAGCCCACAGGGTCCCCGCTCGGAAACCCAAGTCAGGCCTCCCTCCACGTCCCATGCTGGCTAAGTTCTTGCACTTCCGTGACCGTGATGCGGTGCTCCGAGCGGCCTGGACGGCGGGCCCCCTGCAAGTAGAGGACCAACAGGTCATGGTGTTCCCAGATTATGCCAGAGAAGTCCAGCAGCAACGATCTACCTTTCTGGAGGTTAAAAGACGCCTCCGTGCAAATGATCTCCAGTACTCCTTGTTGTTACCGGCCCGTCTCAAAGTGCTACACAAAGGGAAGGCCATATTCTTCACCACGGTGGAGGAAGCATGGGATTGGACTGAGTTTCATTGCCCGCTGATCCCTAAACCCGGACCTCAACGGATGCACAACAATGGCCCGCGACGATCCAGAAGACGAGGCACGACCCATACCCAGACAGGCCCCCCCAACAGTCAAGCGCCCCCCCCTCGGGCTCGCCCGACCTCACGCAAATCAAGCAGGAGAGGCGTGACGCCTTACGAGCGGTGACTGAACTGCACACTTCACCCCTTGCATCGGATCTGGAACGCCCACCGCACCTATTCACCCCTGAGAAAGACCGGGACAGTGATGGCACAATGTCGGGGTTTGACCCAATCTCTTCCCCCCTCATCGCAGCACACACATTGGTCGCTACCCTGGCTGGACAACCTGGCGCCTCTTCGTGATGGGCGGAAAGACAGCTGCTGTATCCTCTTTTTGTGTTTGACTGCCTAGTATATTAAGCGATGTTTGTGAGACAAGATTGCATGACCAGATAACTGTATGCGCTTGCGTGCGATAGACATCTCTCCTGCAAAAGCCCGATTCGCACACAAGCCTGGCAGTGACACACGCTGCCACCTCCGCAGAATTCTGTTGTATTTCTCCCCTAGTGGGACACTAGTTTGGATATGCCACCTCCGGTGATATGTCCTCAGTATTGGGACTGTTGCCCACCCATGGTTCAACCTGTTGTTATCCCCGTCAGTTCCTCCCCCACACTTAGGGGCGCAGGAGCGCAAACGAAACACAGGACCCTATTGCCCTCGGGATCTGCAAGGAGACCCCATCCACAAGCACGACACCTCAGTAATGGCGGTCCCACGGTCGGATGTTAACGTTCTCACATTGAATGTACGGGGCCTACACACACCCAGCAAACGCTACTCTGTTTACTCCTACATCAAGCGTATGTCAGCCAGTATTGCACTTCTGCAAGAGACACATATTAACACTACCGAACTAGGCCGGTGACAGGCCAAATGGCGGGGGACCTTTTGTGCCACGCAATACTCGGCATTTGCACGTGGCGCCTTAATTTGGGTTAGACCAGGTACCCCCTTCTGAGTGCTCAGGCGGGTGGTAGACGGGGAGGGCAGATATGCACTTCTAGAGGGAATTTTAGACGGACAAGGGATCCTCCTAGGCAGCATTTACGCCCCTAATACAGAGCAGGACAAATTTTGGGACCACCTCACAGGAGTCTTAGCCCAGTTCACTACAGTTCCCTGGGTGTTAGGGGGTGACTACAATTGCACACTAGATCCCGCTCTGGACCGATCACACCCCCCCACACACTCCCCAGTCCCTCGGCAAGCAGAACTCTTCAGAGCTTGGACCACACACTGGGCGCTCAATGACGCATGGCGGCACTTACATCCACTAGCTCGCATTTACTCGTTCCATTCGATACCTCACGGCCTCCGGGTCCGCCTGGACAGGTTCTTATGCTCTGCACCTATCCTCTCTAAGGTAACATCTTCAGACTACCTAGGTCGGATCCTCTCGGATCATGACGCCCACATCTTGCGATTGACCTGGCGTCCCCCACACCCACCAGTCCCCACTTGGCGTCTCCCTAGAGACTGCCTGTCGGACCCGGTGTTTAGGGACACATGCAAAACCAGCATACAAGATTACTTTGCACACAACACGAACACGGCATCGTCGGCACTAGTAATTGGGATGCATTTAAAGTGGTGGCACGGGGGGAATGCATCAAACAGATCGCGGGGGTTCGCCGCACATTGGAACAGACACTCCTAACCTCGGAACGGCGTTTAGCTGCACTCACTAAACATACCGATGACTCGGAGGAACACGCCGTGCGCACGGCCGAGGCGAAGGCAGTATATCAGACTGCCTGTGCTGACCTTCGAAAATACAATTTTAGGGCCTATGCCTCCAGAGTTCATAAGGACAGGGACAAAACGGGAGCTTTGCTCGCCTGGATGGCGAGGCAGGACACCGAAATCAAACCGATCACGGACATTATCAACCCTGAGGGCGTGCCTGTGCGATCCCAAGCCGAGATCCTCATGGCGTTCCAACGCTATTACGCACGGGTATATGGAGCCCCGACCCAGTACTGTCCATCATACGTGGACCGCTTCCTGGAACCACTGACGTTGCCCACGATATCAGACGCTGATAGGCGTGCACTGGACACTAAGATAACACCCTCAGATATCACCCAAGCGCTGCGCGCCCTGTCTCGGAATAAAGCACCGGGACTTGACGGATTCCCACTGGAATACTACTCGACGTTTTCTCCTCTGGTGGTCCCCCGGTTGGCTCGGATATTCGAGGCATCCCTTAGTCTGGGAAAACTACCCCAGTCACTGCGAGAATCCGTGATTGTTACCTTTCCCAAACCCCACAGGGACCCACTCCACATGGGATCGTACCGCCCTATCACGCTCCTGTCGGCGGACTGTAAGATTCTCGGGAAGATCCTAGCTGATAGATATGCCCAGGTCATACGCCCACTAGTCCACCCTGATCAATGCGGCTTTGTTCCGGGAAGGAACACCTCACAGAACCTTCGCCGAATCTTCCATGTCCAGGATCAGGTGCGAGACAGGTTCCCCCGCTCCGCCTGCCTCATTATGGATTTGGAGAAGGCATTCGACACCCTCACCTGGCCATTCCTCTTCTCGGTCCTACGTCGCCACAACGTTGGCTCGACGCTCTTGGCGTACACACGCCTTCTGTACACCGATCTGACAACGCGGGTACGGATCGGGAAATACATCTCATCAGCGTTTGAGGTTCAACGAGGCACGAGACAGGGGTGCCCCCTGTCGCCTCTTTTATTTGCCCTGGCCGTCGAACCGCTGGCGGTTAGACTACGCCAGGAAGGAATGCTCGTACCGCTCGCTTGCGGACGGTACACATTGCGTCTCTATGTACGCAGATGACCTCCTCATATACGACCGGGACATCGAGACTGACCTAACCTCCATAGGGGTAGCGCTTGCTGAATTCGCAGACGCCTCGGGGCTCCGGGTGAACTGGGACAAGTCCACGATCTATCCCCTTCACCCGAGCTTACCCCCCCGGGACGTTGGGCTAGGGACCCATAGACTCTCATGGTCCGCGGAAGCCCCCCGGTACCTCGGTGTCCACCTGTACCACTCTCCGGCAGACATCTTTGAGGGTAATCACCGTAAAACGCTCGCTGGCCTACGCCCGACCGTTGCCTTCTGGAATAAGCTCCCACTAGCCCCAATAGGGCGGATCGCCCTGGCTAAAATGGTGATGCTTCCCCGACTCCTCTACCACTTCTCTAATCTAACGGTGGTGCCGCCCAGGTCCTTCTTCCAGGACCTCAACTCTCTCCTGGGCACCCTTATATGGGGCGCAGGTCAACGCAGGGTGGCACTGAAAACCCTCCAACTCCCCACAACACACGGCGGGCTCGGATCTCCCTCCTTCGAATCCTACTTCCTGGCGGCGCAGCTCCAATGGCTGTCGTATTGGACGGCGGATCGATACACCCAGGAGACTTTTACCCCGACTGGCAGAGTCACGACCCCGGAACTCACCCGTCTTCTCCTCCCGGGCACTAAGCCCCGGCGAACATATCCCCTTCAAGTCGCGGTGGCGCGCCAATGCATGATGCGGATCCACCGGATGTCCCCCGGTAGACCCCCATACTCCCCGCTACTGCCGCTGATAGGCTGCCCCAGACGGGACTCTTATTTCACGGCCCTAATGCTAGCTGCATGGACACACTATGCCATCATGGATATGGAGTCGCTCTTTGAAGAAGGTCAGTTGAAACCAATCAACCGACTGGTCGCTGAGTTTGAACTCCCCCCAGGTCAATTCCTCAGACACCGACAGCTGCTCGAGGGATTCCGTCCCTACTATAATATCCAGGCCGGCGAACCTGACACGCATCCAGTGATACACAGTATCCTACATATGGGAGTGGGACGCCACTTGGTCACCTGGCTGTATAAATCGATCCGGGAACTCTCGTACACTCCCCTGACGGCCCTATGGACCACATGGGAGGAAGATATCAGTCGCGCACTACACGACTCGGAATGGACCAGAGCACTTGAGGCCCCGAAACACGTCTCTAGGAATGCCCGCTTCAAAAACATTCAATACTATATACTACACAGAGCATACCTCACTCCGGCGCGACTGCAAAAGTATTACCCGTCAACACAATTCCTATGCCCTAGATGCCGCTCCCCCGATGCAGACTTTCGCCATATGTGCTGGAGCTGTCCCGACCTCCACTCCCTACGGCACACGGTGTACGACACACTGACGGCTCTCACAGGCCTTACAACGCTAGCCTCCTGGGAATCCAGCGCGCTAGGCATTTTTCACGTCCCTAAACAAGTACCGGTACATAGACGCTTTGTGTCCCTAGCGCTGCTACTGGCGAAGAGATGCATAGCCATGCACTGGCGGTCCCCGGAGGGTCCCCCCTTAGCGGCTTGGACGGGAGCGGTCTGTAAGTGGGCGGCGGCGGAAGAGGATGCTCTTAGGGAGGAAGAGGCCAGGGGTGCGCGTAAAAATCCCATTTCTATGGAATGGGCCATGCTCCTTCATAACTTCCGGCAGTCCCTGCACACAGAAGACCCACCCACACCCCCCCCCTCCCCCGCCCGAGAGGGCCCATAGTCTTTGACTGTAGCCAGTCATCCCAGTGTCGAATCCCGGTGCCTCACACCTCCTCGTCTGCGCCCCGCTACCATGTCACACGTCCCCGCATTCCACATACGTGGGATGCCTCCGCCCCCCCGACCACCCTACCACACTGCGAGTACGTACTGGGGGAACCCCTTGCCTCCCGACACCCGACACCTGTCTTCTCTTACCTTGATCTTGCTAGCGCCTATATGCTTCCCCCCCACAGTTCTGTCCCCCCTGTTACTTGGTAACACCGCTATGCGGACTGTACAGACCCCGATCCTACACCCTCGAGATGGGAATTCTCATGCCCTATGTTATTCTCCGTCTCCCTTACGGAGCACTCTCATTGTATCACAACCTGATGACATATTTGATTGATCTGTACTGTTTAATGGAGGAAGAACCTACTTACACCTGTTAATATACAGAAATGTTGCGAGCATGGCTGACCGTGGCTGAATGTTGATGCCACGCCAGCAGTTGATCCACTCTGTACCCATGATCTATGATGCAACAATAAAAACAATTTACAAAAAAAAATCTGCAGTGTATCGCGGGCCAAAGGAAACGCCACTCCGCGATGATGGATAACAATCATTCATAGGGACAAGGGGAACACAGGCAAAGTCCCGGAAATCGTTTTAAAGACCTTTTTACCCAGATTTGAAGTCCAAATTAATTCCCTTCCAGTAGGGTCCGTTACCTTTGCCATACCGTTTTTATAAAACCCCATTGTTTTGTACTCTCTTGTTAGCCCTCCAGTGGGCTTCCGGGCTGTTCTCGTGATTTAAGTGTTGGCACTCCATCGCGCTGGCAGGCTGTAACCCTTCACAGCCTCGCAGACCTGGTTTTAACTTTCAAACGGTGCATTTCCCACGGCACGGAGCCTGCCACTTTAATCTATTCAAGAAGGTACTCCAGGGCAAAGGAAACACCACTATATATATACACTGAGGAAGCCTTTACGGCGAAACGCGTTTGTCTTTCTGGGGGCAGGGGGGTCTGCCAATAAATGGTGAAATATCCCAAGCTTGGAGTGCCGTCTACTTTCTTGAAACGAAGCAAGTGTTTGCCGATATATATATATATATATACATATATCCAAATAGTAATTTCCCCAACCCTCTCGCACGCTCCAGCCGGCGATGCTCTGAGAAACGGGAAACGGGAAACGGACACCAATTGTTGTGGTTTAAAGCAGGTCTTGATTTATTGAGCCAAAGGTCAGACGCGTTTTGAATACCTCAATATTCTTGTTCACTGGCGGAAAAGCGGTTGCCAGTAGGTAGTTACAGTAAGACCTAGTTACCATAGGAAAATCGCAACATTCTATTCCAAATAAATTTGGCGCCGATTGACGAATCTTCGTGAAATGTTCAAAACTTTTGGCCCACTCTGGTCCGCTTCTATCTTGAAAGTTTTGGGGTGATTTGGCAAGCAGGGGCAGAGAAAAAAGGGTGGTCCCAAAACATGTTTTCTCCATGCAATTTTCCAAAGGAGGCTATAGAAACGGCTACAGCCCGAACTGCTGAACGTAATTACACCAAATTTGGCAAAAAAGGTAGCCCATGGTTCAGAAAGAGCCCTTTTTGTTAAATGGTGTAAATCCGTTCAGTAGTTGCTGAGAAAATCAAAATTAAAAATATATTGATATCTAGAGGCGCACAGGATCCGCACACCCTCCCGATCACAAGCTTCATGCTAATTGGCTGTCAACACTCCAAACCAGGAAGTGTTGGCAGCCATCTTGTGCCTCGGTAAAACTGAGGCACAAGAAAAGAGAAAAACAAACTCACAAAACACGAAAAAGGGGGCAGGGTAGAAACACCCTGACCCCCTAAGCCTGCTCGGGGGTCCCACAAGGACCCCCAGGGCCATAAAAATCATTTTTTTTAAAACAAATCACGGGATGCGTGCTGGATTCGCGGATCCGCACGTGAAAAATAAAAAAAACGAAGCGCGCGCTCCCGCCCTTCATTTAAATAAAGCCCCCGGGTGGGCCAGGTCCCGAGGCAGAAAAAAAGTGTGGGGCACCTCTTTATGGGTAAAAATGCAAGCCTGGTGGGTCCCGCCCAGACTTCTGGATGCCATTATCAATCTGTACTCCCATACGTGGATCCAAATCAAGAAAGGAGACAGGTCCAGCGTAGCCTGTAAGATTCCAACTTTAAATGGCCTCAAACAAGGCTGCGTTTTAGCGCCTTGCCTGTTTAACATTTACACATCAGATCTCAACAAGTGCCTTCAGACAATCCCAGCTGACCCCCCCCAAAATTTGGCAAAATACCAACACAGGGCCTCCAATATGCAGATGATATTGTGCTGCTAGCACAAACACCAGTTGGCCTGCAGAAATTGATTACGGCATTAGGAACCCACATCACTTTAAACCAACTTACGATCGATCACCAAAAGACAAAAGTCATGCGTTTCGCCAAACACAATAAAACATTGAATACGCGCACCTTTTCCTGGAAATTGGGCAAACAACCACTGGCCCGCGTAGATTCCTATAAATATCTAGGCTTTCTGCTAGATTGCAAACTTAACTTTAAACTACACATGGAACAAGGACGCATAAAAGCAAAGCAACTGTTATTCGCCTTCAAAACTCTGAAGAAAAAGCTTATAGGCTGCTCTACCGGTCATTTGCTAAAAAGTGATTGCTGCAAAATTTCTACCCTCCAACTCGTATGGCTCTGAAATCCTGAATACCAAAGATGCCACAATACTAAATACTGCACAATCCATATTCTTCAAAAGACTGTTTTTAATACCATTACACAGCTCACAAGAACAAATCCGGTTAGAATTTGGACTAAAAAAACAGATTATGTCCAGACAAGGCGCCCTAGTAAAATTCTATTGGAGGATGAGGGAGGCAGAAGATGACACTTTAGCTCAGCACTGTTGGGTTGAGATTGAAAATCAAGGAAGACAAGCTAACTCGACCACGACAATCCTGAAGGAATCTTTGTCGGCATTACAGCTAGAGGTGGCCTGGTCTACACCAGTAACGTATTCTGGATTCAAAAGTGTGGTGAACGCCACAATCAAGCGGATCTCTTTGTTAACCGATAAAACAACCTAAGCAAAAAAACATCACGCCTGGGCTGTGATACAGGCCTACCAGAGGCTAAAACCACAACAGTATTTGACTGAACACTTTTTCTACCACAAAAAGCATTACCTAATGTTGCTACGAAAGGGATCATTCCCCTCAAAGGATTGGACCCCAAAATGGAAATTAATATGGCCTTCTAAGGAATGCCGCCTCTGTTGTCAAGGTGAGGAGTTACTACTACATTTACTATGTATATGCCCCTTTTTACTGAAAACCCGTAAATCCATTCTTCGGGAGATTTTAAGGAATGAACAGATAAGAACATGTAGAACTGCAGTCATCAGGTGTCTTGGAGGGCTATCTATTCCTCTCTCCTGTAATGCCATAAAATTCTGGAAAATAGCAGCAAAGGAATTGGAAAAAATTGATATAAGCTAAGCAGCCAATAAACAACCTGCTTGCTGACTTTTCTTAAAAATACTGTACTACTTGTTAGCCTTTTAACTGTGGTATTGACTCCAAGGTTTCTTCTCCTCTCTCATGTTTAAAAAAAAAATGCTCATTGAATTTTCTGTGTTTTATGATGGTTTGCCATCCTTTTACGATTGTTAAAGAATCAGTAAAAGCATTTTTGACTTGACTTGTGGGGGGGCCCCAATCCCCCCCATACTGCCCCGGGGACCGCCACACCCTGGGGCTTTGATTTTTAACGTGGGGGTATCTAAGCCCCGGGGAATGCCACCCCCGGGGCTTTCATTTATTAATTAGCTAGCGGGGCATACGGCCCTCCGTTGCCCAGGGAAACGCCACCACTGGGGCTTTTAAAAAAAATATTCCAGGGCTTGATTCCCCCGACAAGCCCTGGGGTCTGCCACCACCCCCGGGGCTTTGTCGCTGATGGGAGTGGGCCACATGGCCGCCCTCCTGGAGCCTGTGAGGGCCCTGGGGACCGCTCAGGGCTGGCTCCTAGCGGCTCCCACCCTGCCATAGCAAACTGCTTTGGTTTTGACACCTGCTCTCTCTTCCAAAAACCAAAGACGATTGCTTTTCCACGCGGGGAGCTGCATCTTAGCAGCTCCTCATGTGGAAAAGCATTGTCGGCTCCCGCAGGGTGCAGGGAGCCGGCTGGGAATCTCCACGGTCCCCAATGGAGAGGGCCAGCCCCGGGGGATGGGCTCCCGGGACTAGAAGTAGCCCGGGAGGGGGCCACTTGGCCCCTCTCCTAAAAATAAATAAATACATATAAAAAATAACAAACAAAGGCCAGCCCCGGGGATGGGGTCCCCGGTGCCGATTATGTCCTTGGGAGGGAGGCCACGTGGCCCCCTTCCAATTTAAAAAAAAAAAGAATAATAAAATAGGGGTCAGGCCCTGGGGGATGGGATCCCCAGGGCCAATTAGCGTGTCCCCTAGTTGGGTGACGTCCCCTAGTCACAGCATAATCCCTTAGTCGGGTTGTTAATTTTCAACAAACAATTTCCAAAGACAAAACGATATCTTTTCTGTACTCCAGATATCTTTAATTCTTCATTCCATTAGGTATAAACCTGTATTCATGGTTGATAATTCTTCAAAACAAAGTAATACATCCATTATTATCCCCAGAGCATTGCCCAATGCATTTCGGCTACCGAATAGCCTTAATCAGGGACTGGGTTCTGCAAATCAAACAGGTGTATCTTACATGAGGATACGTGCAAAATATTTCAGAATCAGCAATTAACATACTAACCAATTGGTGTCTGTCATTCTATCAATGTCCGTAATATCAGTGTATATAACATGCAGCCTCCCTAAAAGAGTGTAGCATGAGCTCCACTTGAAAAATGAACGAAAATAACTGGGGTGTGGTCCTATGGGATTGTGCATATCCTTGACATTAGTGTCTAACTCATGGTGAACTATATATAACAGTATCAAGGTATTATAATAGCTCTACGATCAGCTGAGTATCCGACTAGTAATGTGAAAACTGATCTTATTCTCTGTGAACTTAACTGTGACTCATAGTGACGTACTCATAATAACATATCGGGTGAAGCGAAAAAACGAATACACGCCGACAGGCTGTGCACGTTTAAAGAACAAAATCTGTGAAAGGCAGGCTATGCGCGTTTCCAAAACAATCAAGTGTGCTCCAAGCCTCCCAAATGTGACATGCCACTGAGCGTAAGCCAAACGCTTACATGATTAAAAAATTATCTTTACTTACATTAAGAAAGAAGTTTCAATGTGCCCGCATCGAATGTCAAACGGATTTCACCGCACTCTGCTCACCAAAGTGTGTAATCACGAAACGCCATAGCGTTGTGTTTATAGTTAACATAGAAATAGGACTAACCTACCTCCAGTATAATGGAGGCCATCTTAGAGTGTGTGTATGTGGTAGAAACCATAACGTTGAGGAAAATATGAAACTAAAAGGATGAAGTTGATTAAATGGCCAACTGTCCATGTGATCAGTTATAACAACAGTACAAACATTGATAATCATTAAAAAAGGACACCAAAAACAGAGTTAGCTAGCAAGTACGTATCCAAGGTGAGAACAATAAAAGTATGTGTCAGTAGAAAAAAGGTTGAAAAATTGAAAAATTGAAAAAATGTTAGAATAAAGCAAAGTCTTTATAGATAACAGCTGTATTCGACCCGGTCATTCATTCCAGTTGGTTTCAGAGTTACTAGTTTGAAAATCCAATAATTCTCGCGTTGTAGTAGACATTTACTATTGTTCAGGCCTTCTTTTTTTACCACAATTTCCATAATTGTGTATCTCAATTGGCTTATGTTATGTGAGGCTTCCCGAAAATGAGTGGCTACTGTGGATTTCAATGATTTAGTTCGAATACTTGATTTATGTTCATTGAGTCTCATCTTAATTTTCCTCTCAGTCTTCCCTACGTACCCTTGACCGCAGGGACATTTCAATAAATAAATGACATTTGACGTGTCACACGTGGCTGTTACACGTAATTTGATCTTGTGTCCCTTGCTGGGGTGTGTCACAAAATTCCCTCTAAGGACACTGTTGCAGTGACTGCAATTATAACAGGGTAATGTCCCCTGAAATGCTTCAACAGATTGTAGTTTCTTTGGTTTTAGTAGACTTCCCAGGTTCCTTGCCCTCTGATATACAAACAGAGGCATCTCGCGAAATATGGTATTAAATTCAGATTCTTGTGAAAGTATCACCCAATGTTTCCTAATGATGTTTTTAAACGCTTTGCTCTTGGTGGAATATTTAGACACAATCACTATCCTTGAAGTTTCTTTCTTGGTGGTCTTCTTTAAGAGTTCTTTCCTGTCCCTTTGTGAACATTGTGTCTTAGCTTCATCCAAGATTTGTTGTGGATAGCGCCTTTCTTTAAATCTGTTCTCCATTTCGTTGATTCTGATTTCAGCTTTGTCAGATACTGATACTATCCTCTTCACTCTTATCATTTGGGAATAGGGGAGATGCTTCTTCAAAGAGTCTTGCTGAAAGCTGTTATGGTGTAACAGGTTATTACGATCCGTTGGCTTACGGTAAATGTCAGTTTGAAAAGTGGACCGTGTTCTCTGAAATCTCCACATTCAAAAATGTGATTTTTCTGTCGTTTATTTCTGATGTGAACTGAATACTTTCATCCCTTGTATTCAATTCGGTGATGGCAGCCAATAGCATATCTTCTGAACCGGTCCATATGATGAACATGTCATCTATGTACCTCAATATGAGTTTTGTGTGTGACTTCCACGGTTCATGATTCAGAATATGTTCCTCTTCAAATCGTTCCATATAAATATTAGCATATACTGGCGCTGCCGAATTTCCCATTGCTGTGCCAGTTTGTTGTAGGTAATATTGATTTTTCCATCTGAAGTAGCTATGGTAGAGGGTAAAATACAGAAGCTCCATTAGAAAGACTTTGAAATATTCATCCAATTCTGTGTGGAGTAATGCCTGTTCAATAGCCTCTATACCATCCTGATGAGGAATGGACGTATACAAGGACTTATCATCCATGCTACATAATATTATTTGCCCTTCCGGTGTTATTTCAACCTTTTCCAATTCCTCCAAAAAGTGAGTCGTGTCCGTAACAAAAGTCTTCATTCTCATTACACAAGGTTGTAGATGCTTGTCTAATAGTTGCCCAATAGGTTGATGGATACTACCGACTGTCGAAACAATTGGACGAAAAGGTGGTTTTCTGAGGTCTTTATGTATCTTCGGCAACATATGGATTAACGGACTCCTTGGGTGACATGTAATCAAAAATTGTTATGTTCTTTCGTTAATGATTCCATTGAGGTCCCCAGGGCCAATAAAATAGGAAAAGAAGGGGGGCTACACAGCCCCCCTTTTTAAATTTTTTTTTAAAAAAGACCGGCATCGCACTGGTGGCTCCGCCCCCTCCCTACAGCACTCTGCAAACGTGCCCCCTGGCGCGTTTGCAGTTTGGGAACTAATTCCCCTTGAATACTGGGGGTCCCTGGGGGCCAACTAGCCCACCAGGAACCTCCAGTATGTGCCAGGGAGCTGCGTTGCAGAGAAATGTTCAGAGGCCACGCCCCTATTTACACCTCTCTGCAACGCAGGTCTGTGGCGCTTACTGGAGGTACCTAGTGGGGTAGTTGGACCCTAGGAACGCTCAGGATTCAAGGGGACTTAATCTCCCAACTTAAAACGGCCATAGGGCGTGTTTACACAGTGGTGAAGGGAGGGGACGGGGCCTGAGGTGACGTGTGCAAACACGCCCTGTGACGCATTTTAAGTTGGGGAAATAATTCCTCTTCAATCCTGAGGGCCCCTGGGGGCCAACTAGCCCACCAGGTGCTTCCAGTAAGCGCCACTGAGCTGCTTTGCAGAGAGGGGGTCCAGGTCTTGCCCCTTTTTACACCTCTCTGCAACGCCACTCTGTGGCGCTTACTGGAGATAACTAGTGGGCTAGTTTGACCCTAGGGACCCTCAGGATTCAAGGGGACTTAATCTTCCAACTGAAAATGGCCACAGGGTGTGTTACATAGTGGGGAAGGGAGGGGACGGGGCATGAGGTGACATGTGCGAACACCTCCTGTGGTGCATTTTAAGTTGGGAAAATATTTTCCCTTCAATCCTGAGGGCCCCTGAGGGCTAACTAGCCCACCAGGTGCTTCCCGTAAGCGCCACTGCACTGCGTTGCAGAGAGGTGGTCCAGGAAGTACCCCTTTTTACACCTCTCTTCAATGCAGCTCTGTGGCGCTTACTGGAGGTACCTAGTGGGCTAGTTAGACCCTAGGGACCCTCAGAATTAAAGGGGACTTAATCACCCAACTTAAAACGACCACAGGGAGCGTTTTCACAGTGGGGAAGGGAGGGGACGGGGCCTGAGGTGACGTGTGCAAACATGTCCTGTGGCGCGATTTAAGTTGGGGAAATAAATCCCCTGCAATCCTGAGGGCCTTTGGGGGCTAACTAGCCCAGCAGGTGCTTCCAGTAAGCACCACTGCGCTGCATTGCAGAGAGGTGGCTCAGGCCGTGCCCTTTTTACACCTCTCTGCAACACAGGTCTGTGGCGCTTACTGGAGATACGTGGTGGGCTAGTTGGGTGCAAGGGTCCCTCAGGATTCAAGGGGACTTTATCCCCCAAGTTAAAATGGCCACAGGGCGTGTTTGCACACATGTCACCTCAGGCACCCTCCTACCTTCACCAGTGTGCAAACGCGCCCTGTGGCACCTTTTAAGAGGTAGTTTTAATCCCCCTGCCCTATTATGTACTAGGGTCTTACAGAGGAGGTCATGGTAATCACAGGGGTACCCCAAAGCATAGTGTTCCCTAGTGTATATAGGTATTTTCACAGTATTCTAAGTATCTTTTAGCATAGCACTGGCTCCAGGCCTGGTTAGTCAGATTCAGTTACCATCAGTACCCGTCAGAAAAAGTTGTGGTTACAGGATAACTTTCTGCTCCTCTGTTGGTTCTTTCTGTACATCTCATCTTCTTCCTGCACTTTTCTTCGTCTTTGTGGACTGCTGTTGTTTTTTTCTGATTTTCTTTTTTTTTCTTTCTGTAAATTTTATCTTCTTTCTTCACATGTTGTACCTCTGTCGGCATAGTTAGAAACTAGCATTTAAAAAACCTTAAAAATTAACTGAAAAAAACATAGGTTTCAGGGGCGTTATAGTTAGCTGGACATTTCACTCATACAAAGCCATAGAAATTCCCCCCCTTATAGTTAGTTCAGCTAACTATAACTTGCGTGCTCACAATGCACTGCTGATGACATCACATATTACATCACTCATGACATGGTCAGTGACATCACTCATGACATCACTGATGACATCTCAAATTACATCACTGATGGCATCATCCTTGTGATAGAGTGGCAGACCTTCTCTTACTCTAATATAACCTTTGATACACACACTCAAAAATAGAAACTAACATTTTCAAAACAATGGACATACCAATACCACTTACAACACATTTTTTCAGTAATTCCAAGATCTACACACACATCCTCTCATTCACCAACAGTCCTATACAGTCACTTATACATGTACTCACTCATGATATGTACTCTTACACCTATACATCCTGTTACACACCGACGCTCATCTATATAGTTACTCACACATATAGTCACACATGCAAACAAAGTATCAAACATCAATTTACTTGCATATACAGTTATACACACACCACAACATTTACTGCTACAGAAACTTACACATACTTACTCTCTTAAACAATCACTTATAGAAACACATACTTATTTATACAGGAACTCTTCCAATCTCTCAGTCTCACATATAGCAGCACTCACATATATTACTTTAAAACATATGTAGTTACTCATAAAGACACTATTGAGACATTCACTCACTAACATACCCATACACACTCATCCACCCATACAGTCATGCACACATGCTGTCTTCAACACATACAAACAGTGAGTCACTCATTCATGCATCTATGCACTAAGTAATACCCCTCACCGAACCATCCAGACACTCATACTAATACTCAAAAAACCATTTAATAACCCATATAGACACTCATGTAGCTACTCACCAACCCATGCAGCCACTTATACACAAAGTGAGAGACTGATACAGATATTTACATATTTAAACATTACTCACTAACCCATGTATTCACTAAGATATACTTAATTAGTCAGTTATACCATCAATTAAAAAAATCATCCATTTAGAAACATATATACCCATTTATTCTTCCATCAACCTTGAGATATACATATATAAAACATATTTAATTTTCATAAAAACACACATTCACTGGATGATGTCATCAGTGATGTCATCAGTGATGTCATTTGAGATGTCATCAGAGATGTCATGAGTGATGTCACTGGACATGTCATGAGTTATGTAATATGTGACGTCATCAGCAGTGCATTGCGGGCGCGCACGTTACAGTTAGCTGAACCAACTATAACAGGGGAATTTCTATGGTTTTGTACGAGTGAAATGTCAAACTAACTCTGACGCCCCTGAAACCTATGGTTTTTTCAGTAAATATATATATCTAATTCACTGAAAAAACCATAGGTTTCAGGCCTGATATAGTTAGGAATTGCATTTAAAAAACCTTAGAAATTCACTGAAAAAACTGTAGGTTTTAGGGGTTTTATAGTTAGCTGGACATTTCACTCGTACAAAACCATTGAAATTCCTGTACTAACTATATCTTGCGCGCCCGCAATCCACTGCTGATGATGTCACATATTACATCATTCATGAAATGGTCAGTGACATCACTGATGACATCACAAATGACATCTCAAATGACATCACTGATGACATCATCCAGTGAATGTGGTTTGCTTCGTTATTTAAATATGCATTATATATATAGCAATTTGCATTGAAGAATGAGTGGATATATACATATAAATATCAAGATGGAGGATTTAGTAGCAGTGTGATTGATTTAAAGTGTCTCTCTAAATATATTGGATAGTGACTAAACTGTGTGAACATCTGTATCACTTTGTCAGTTGTTGTAAAAACTACTTCTCCAGTTGGTTACTAGCTATTTGAAAGTCTATTTTAGTTATTGATTAGTTAACTGAGTATTAGTATGGGAGAGTGAATGTGTATGTGGTTCGGTGGGAGGTGTGTGACCGCACAAAGATGTGTGAATAGTTGATTTAGTAGGTATATGACGTTAAGACTACATGTTATAACAGTTGTTTGGGTGAGTGAATATCTTTATGGGTGTGGTGATGAGCAAATATCGCTCTTAATGGTACATATCCAACAAAGTAGAAAAATAAAAGGCAATGTATGTGTCAGTTGTTGTTTATTAATAAGTATACATAAAACTCAGTGATTGTATGCGTGACTGTATGAATAACTGTATACTTGTAATAGTGATTTTATAACACACCAAGTATAATTTACTATCTATATGAATAGATAAAGTGGTGTTTGTATAAGTGTATAGCTAAGTAAATGTAAGTATGATCCATTGTTTGCATAAGTGAATAGGATAACTTTATAAGTGAATAGGATGTGTGCTGGTGTGTAATGTCGATATGGGTGTATAAGTATATTTGATAGTGTTCTATTGATCATTGACTGCATGTATGAGTGAATCTGTAGGTAAGTGATTAGATGTCTGTATAGATCTAGGAATCACTGAGTGGGTTTTTAGAAACTTGTATTGGTGTGTCAATGGATTCAAATATGGTACTCTGTATTTTACAGTGAGTGATGAAAGGTTATACTAGTGTATGATGAGGTGTATCGTCAAGTGGATGATGTCATCAGTGATGTCATCAGTGATGTCATTTGAGATGTCATCAGTGATGTCACTGACCATATCATGAATGAGGTAATATGTGACATCATCAGCAGTGGATTGCGGGCGTGCGAGATATAGTTAGTACAACTAACTATATCTGAGGAATTTCAATGGTTTTGTACGAGTGAAATGTCCAGCTAACTATAACACCCCTAAAACCTACAGTTTTTTCTATGAATTTCTAAGGTTTTTTAAAGGCTAATTCCTAACTATTTCAGGCCTGAAACCTATGTTTTTTTCAGTGAATTTCAAAGGTTTTTAAATGCTAATTTCTAACTATATCAGGCCTGAAACCTTTGGTTTTTTCAGTGAATTTCGAAGGTTTTGTAAATGACAATTTTTAAATGTATTAATTGTTATGTATTTTTTACTACATTCTTTAAACTATTTATTTTTAGATATTTTATTTTTTAAATTACATTATAATTACATTATACATTACATTATAAAATATATTTTCTCTGAATGAATTACTTTAGTTTAAATACTTTGCAAATAGGCAATAGACTTTAAAGCACAGTAGTTACAGTTGTTGCAATGGGCAACACAATTTCAAACACAATGCAACATTGACCTCAATGTGTTTTTCTAGTTAAATGCAATTAGTTACTTTATGGATTACTTTTCTAAAAACAGGACTGGATCTTAAATTCAGTTCTAGGACATCTCCTCTAAACGGTTGAGTAAAAGTGTTTTAGTTACAGTAGTGATTTTTAAGGAATATTATTGTATTTCAAAAGTTGACACTTAAAAATTTTTCACATAGAATCACTAATGTTATCCTATGGGAGGCCATTCACTTAGCAGGTAAGTAGTGTTATCATTACTTTTTCTTACTCAGTGGTAGTTCCTGGTTCCAGCACTGGTGCATCTCCTGTAAACAGTTGAAAGAATGTGTTTAAGTCATACAAGCGATTTTTTAGGAATATTTTTAGTTTGTGAAAATAGACACAGAAACTTTTCCGGTGAAAACCAGACAATGGAGTCCTATGGAAGGAAATTCAAGTTACTGTTAAGTATGGTTAGAATTTCTTTTCAGGATCAGTACTGGGCTCAAAGATGCAGCACTGAGGTCTCTCCTGATAACAGGTGAGTAAATCGGAATTCGTAGTTCGGCTGATTTTTGTGGAAATTTTTTAATTTCCAAAACATCACACAAAGAAAAATTTCCAAGTGAAACCAGTCAATGTTAGCCTATGGAAGGAAATTCAAGTTACTGTAACTACGATTAGAATTACTTTTCAGGATCAGTAGTGGGTTGAAAGATGCAGCACTGACGTCTCTCCTGATAACAGGTGAGTAAATCGGAATTCGTAGTTCGGCTGTTTTTGAGGAATTTTTTAAAGCTCCAAAACTGCATGCTTGGAAAAATTTTCGAGTGAAATCAGTCAATGTTAGCTTATGGAAGGAAATTCAAGTTACTGTAACTATGATTATAATTACTCTTTAGGATCAGTAGTGGGCTGAAAGATGCAGCACCGAGGTCTCTCCTGATAACAGATGAGTAAATCGGAATTCGTAGTTCGGCTGATTTTTGAGGAATTTTTTAAAGTTCCAAAACTCCACACTTAGAAGAATTTCCAAGTGAAACCAGCCAATGTTAACCTTTGGAAGCACTGGTGCATCTCCTGTAAACAGTTGAAAGAATGTGTTTAAGTCATGCAGGCGATTTTTTAGGAATATTTTTAGTTTGTGAAAATAGACACAGAATCTTTTCCGGTGAAAATCAGACAATGGAGTCCTATGGAAGGAAATTCAAGTTACTGTAAGTATGGTTAGAATTACTTTTCAGGATCAGTAGTGGGCGGAAAGATGCAGCACTGACGTTTCTCGTAATAACAGGTGAGTAAATCGGAATTCGTAGTTCCGCTGATTTTAGAGGAATATTGTGCTCAATAGTGAAGGAAGGGGGCAGGGCCTGAGGGGACATGTGTGCAACCACACCCTGTAGCGCGTTTTAGATTGGGGAAATAATTCCTCTTCAATCCTGAGGTCCCCTGTGAGCCAACTAGCCCACCAGGTACCTCCAGTATGCGACAGGGAGCTGTGTTGCAAAGAGGTGTTCAGAGGGCATGCCCCTTTTTTACAACACTCTGCAACGCAGCTCCGTGGCGCTTAATTGAGGTACCTGTTGGACTAGTTGGCCCCTAGGGGACTTCTGGATTGAAGAGGAATTAATTCCCCAACTTAAAACGCGCCGCATGGCATGTTTGCACACATATCACCTCAAGGTCTGCCCCCAACCTTCACCACTGTGCAAACGCGCCCCGCAGCGCGTTCTAAGTTGGGGGATTAAGTCCCCTTGCATACTGGGGGTCCCAGGGGGCCAACTAGCGCACCAGGAACCTGCAGTATGTGCCAGGGGGCTGCGTTGCAGAGAGGTGTAAAAAGGAGCGTGACCTCAGAACACCTCCCTGGTACCTCAATTAGGCGCCAAGGAGCTGTGTTGCAGAGTGTTGTAAAAAGGGGACGTGCCCTTTGAACGACTCTCTGCAACACAGCTGCCTGGCACATACTGGAGGTACCTGGTGGGCTAGTTGGCTCACAGGGGACCTCAGAATTGAAGAGGAATTAATTCCCCAATCTAGCTCACTACTATTCCTGAAAAGTAAATTTAACTGTACTTACCAGTAACTTGAATTTCCTTCCATAGGATATCATTGCCTGCTATATAAAATATATATAAATTAAAAAAATATTAAATTAAAAAAATTACAATTTCAATATTTTTAAAAACATTTTTTTCAATTTATATTAAAAATGTGTAATGTAATTTAAAAAATAAAATATCTAAAAATAAATAGTTTAAAATAATGTATTAAATCAGTATAAAAAAATAACAATTAACACATTAAAAAATTATCATTTACAAAACCTTTGAAATTCACTGAAAAAACCATAGGTTTCACACATGTTATAGTTAGCTGGACATTTCACTCATACAACACCATTGAAATTCCCCCGTTATAGTTAATTCAGCTAACTATAACTCTACATGGAAAAACACTATTTTGAAAAAAGAAATGCAGCAATGTGTTTTTGACTCTGCACAGCAGACTGTGCAGAATGTTTCAAATGTGGTCAATTCAGAAAAGAGACAGTGAATTTGATGTGCCAGTCCAAGAGCAGCGTGCTTTTTATAGTTATTGTGAAGAACAGGGAAATAAAAGTATGCTTTTAAAGTTGTGGATGGTAACCTTTTTTAATTCTAGACAAATACAGATGCTTTTGTGCTTTTGTACATTGAAAGATACTGGACAGAGGACAATTAGACAAAATGTGATTTGTTAATCGAATGAAGCAAATGTTAATAAATGGTGTATATAGACAGAAACTGCAGTTTTCTATAAACAGTTTGCACAGGTCTCAATAGAAAGTCCAGGGGTGGAGATTGAGACACAGGATTCCCCAGTGAAGTGGCAGATTGTACTGCAAAGCACAGCTACTGTGCATGACAGAACATTTAATTTCCTTACAGATGAAAACGCTAAAATCTTGGAGACAGAGGTGGTGACGCACGATTCTGATTGGGTGTACATGAATAAATTCGAGCACCTAGGAGATAAACACCATACAAACAGGTGGGCAGAAAATGAAGGGATCCATATCCCTCTAGATTTACTCACAACTATGATTTCAATGTGTCAGGATGCACAAGTGCAGACTCAGTTAGACAGGATTGTGGAGAATTTGCAGAGCAAGGGATGGGGGATAAATCCCACCAAATTACATGGACCCTCTCAAAGTGTGAAGTTTTTGGGTATTCAGGGGCATCAGGGACACAGAGAGGTGGTGCCCCAAGTGAAACAAAAGATCAGAGAATTTGCAGTGCCCCGAAACAGAAACGAAGCCCAGAGGTTCATTGGTTGGTTTGATTTTTGGAGGCAGCACATCCCTCACTTGAGTCACATTTTGGCCCCTTTGTACAAAGTTATGCGAAAGAAAAATGCATTGAATGGGGAGAGCAACAACAGATTGCATTTAAATTAGCAAAAGAGGCGAAACAGCAAGCTTTGGATTTGTGGCCAGTACGAAGGGTGATGTTGAGCTGAATGTGACAGTACAAGGACCATTTGCTAATTGGAGTTTGTGGCAGAAGCAGGTAAGAATGAAAGTACCTTTAGAGTTTTGGACAAAGAAATTGCAGATGCTGGAGATAGATACACCCCCTTTGAAAAACAGTTGCTTGCATGCTTTTGGGCTCTGGTGGATACTGAGCAATTGACCCTAGAGCACGATGCAATTTTGAGACCAGAAATTCCAATTATGCAGTGGGTGATGAGTTTCCCCAAGACTCACAGAATCGGACGTGCACAGGAAGCCAGCATAATCAAAAGGAAGTGGTATATACAGGATGGGGCCTGAGTAGGTCCCAAAGGCACTGCGGTGTTGCATGAGCAGGTGGCACAGGTGTCAATGGAAGAGACTGAGGTGTTGCATGATGTACCTGAAATACAGGAGTCTCCTGTAAGTTGGGTAAGCCATTTAGCAAGTTGTCCGTGGAGGACAAGAAGCATGTGTGGTTTACTTATGGTGCAGCCAAGTATGTAGGGGCTAAGAGGCACTGGAAGGTGGTATCATACAATCCTGTGACCCAGAAATTCTTGACCACTACTACAAAAGGAAGGAGTAGTCAATTTGCAGAACTATATGCTGTGTATCAAGCTTTGAAACAAGAATTGCCAGGAAAATGTCATATTTACACTGAGTCATGGCCCACTGCCAATGGGCTAGCAACTTGGCTTCCCACGTGGCATACTCATAATTGGATGATAAATGCAAAGGAAGTGTGGGGTAAGGAATTGTGGAAAGAGGTCTGGACCATGTTGACACAAAGTACTGTTACTGTGTATCATGTAGATGCTCATTGCTCCACTGACTCACTTGACCGCTGGTTTAATTCTCTCACAGATGAAAAAGCTAAGATTTTAGAGGCTGAAGTGGCAACACAGGATTCTGACCTGGTTGGGATTGCGAAATGGGTACATCAGAACTGCGGACACTTTGGAGAACAGATTACTAGCAGGAGGACAGAAAATGGAGGGATATACATTCCCCTAGATTTGATTAAAACTGTAATTTTGCAGTTTCCTGTTTGTCAGAATGCACAAGCCAGACCAGTGCCACAAAGGTGAGGGGTGAGTTGGAGAAAGGAAAATTACCAGAGCAGACAGAGCAGATGGAGTGCCTTGGGCTTCTGCCAATTGATAAAGGGAGCCCGTATCCAGCAGTGAGTGGAGAAATAGTCAGGAAGGAGACTGCCCCTGCTTTTCTTACTGTACAGGGAAAAAGATAGTTTCACTCGAATACCCAGAATTCAGAGGCTAAAGCGTGTGTAGAATTCTCAGACAATTCCCCAGAGCCAGCAGTGAGCTGTGCAGATAGGAATGATAATAAAACAGGGGCAGTAAAACAGTGTGCTTTTGAAAAATGTTTCTAGCAAGAAGAGTGATGCTTGTTTCTTTTCCAGGTCATCATAGTGCGGCGTGTTGGTGTGCTTGGTGCCCGAGTCCCCGTATGAGTGGGACCCTTCCCCAGGGGGCCAGGATATTTCCACCACCACCTGATTCATGCCAGTGTCCCACTGTCGCCCTCCTTACTGTACCGGGCAAACGGTGGCTTCTGTTTTGCGGGACCCCGCTGCACACCTCCTCATTTACGGCAAGACTGCTCAGGGCCCACCGCTCCGAGCCTCCGTCAATGACTTTTCTGCAGCAGGTAGGGATGCCTGACGCCACACCGAGGGTCTCGCCGTTCAGTGCTTCAACTTGGCTCGATTTGGTGCAATTTCAAGCCCCACTTCAGCACCATTTACGATGCCTGAAGCGGATCCGATTGGATTCACGTCCGAGCGGCCTTGATGGTTGGCCACGCCCCCCAAAATTGTATATTTATAATATACTTATTTATAGTGGCATCCTGTCAGCCCTCTTCATCCTGGCTGGGTTCAAACTGGGGTGGCGTGATGAGAAAAAAAAGCTGAATTTAACTCTGATATGTGACTGGGGTAAATGTTTGCATTGTTCAGGATTCCGTTCATCATTTGTTCTTTTTGCATTTGTCGCCCCAAGTAGGAGAGGTATGCCCAGACTTGGGTACCGCGCTAACTGTACCACTGGATTCAAGCTAGCCTGGCTTATGAGGGGTGATACCTAAAAACTGGTCCCAGGATGCTTGTGTCCCAAACTAGGGATGACCTGTCTGTTCAGGCTGGACTGTTCCCATGAGGAGCAGGGTTAGCACTTATTTGTGTATGACAGGATCCAAACTGGTGTGGCGGGTGAGCAGAAAAATAATGGCTTTAAGCCAAATCTTTGACTGGGGGTGAGTGTTTGACAATGTTTAGCTTTCCATTCATCTTCGTTTTGAGTTGCTATAGTTGCCCTAAGTGGAAAGGGTGTGCACAAACGTGGGCCCCATGCCTGCTATACCACTGGATTCAAGGTAGCCTGGCTGATGAGAGATGATACTCCGAAATAAGTCCCAGGATACTTGTCTCCGGTCCCGGGAAGACCTGGCTTGGCAGTTTGGGCTTCACTGCTCCCATGATCCACCGGGTCAAGACTGATTTGCATACAGCTGGTTCTGAACTGGTGTGGCGAAGTGCACGAAAGTATGATAATGGGTTCCACCCAGATCTGTGACTGGGGGTGAGTATCCTCTCCTTGTCTTGGCTTTCTTCACTCTAATTTGGCAGGGTATGCCCAGATGTGGGTCCCTTGCTCACTTTGCCACTGGATTTAAGCTAACCTGGCTGATGAGAGGTCTTACCCCACCACTGGTCCCATGATGCATGTTTCTGGTCTAGGAAAGACCAGGCGTGGCAGTTCGGGCTGGACTGTTCACATTGGGAGCAGGGTCAAGACTGATTTGTATAGGGCTGCGTCCAAACTGGGGTGGTGTGGTGAGTAAAAAGCAGATGGATTTAACACAGATTTGTGACTGGAGTGAATGCTTGATTTGTTCATCATTTGTGTGTGTTTTAGTTATGTCACACTAAGTGGAAAGGGTATGCCCAGACGTGGGTCCTGCGCTCACTATACCATTGGATTCAAGCTAGCCTGGCTGATGAGGATTGATACCCTAAAACCGGTCCCAGGATGCTAGTTTTCCGATCAAGGGAGGACCTGACCTGGCAGTTCAGGCTGGCCTGTTCCCTTTAGGAGCAGGGTCAAGACTAATTTGTTTATGGATGGGTCCAAACTGGGATGGCGAGCAAAAAAACATTGGAGTTTACCCAGTCCACATGGAAGGCAAGATGGCGGCCACACAGACGGCCGAGTGAGCTCCTCTTCCCGCTCTCCACCGCTGACCCAACCGATTGAACAATGAAGGAGGCTGCCGTGTGACCGGTTTGTCTGAGAGAAGTAAAACTGACATACTTACCCGGATGAGCTGGCTCATGTGGTTCTTGCTGTGGCGTGCTCCTCTCCCTTGTCATCTGGCATCCAGGTCCCGTTTGAATCCCGTAATCGCAACAGCATCGGCTCAGCCTGTGGGGTGTCGGTAGTCATGGGGAAGACCTCCGTTACTGCTGCTGGCTCTGACGATCGGGAAGCTGACATTCCACAGCCGGTGAGTGCAGTTTCGGCTGGCAAGTGCAGTACTGCTGTTCGTAATAAACAAACTGTACCTGCATTGTTTAAAGTGCAGTCCTCTAAAACTAAGACAACGCTTAGTGCTCCTGCTGCGACAAGGGGGACTGGCTCCGCGAAATCTTCACCTTCTACTATCGCACTGACAGTTTATAAGTACGGGGGGGTTCTCCTGCCCCCACCATTTCTGTGCCTCCAATAGTAGGTGTACAGAAAGAGGGATCTCAGAACAAAGGGAAGATACAGTAGAAATGACTTTAGGCAAAAAATGAACAGAAATCTTCAACTTTAGGAGTACATTGTTATTTAATCACAAGGTACTAAAACGCATATTTAAGTACACTGCATTAGTTTGTGAGTTCAAAAATAGTAGTGCCCAATGGAGAGAGAGGGGGGAGGTGTCAGTGGTAGGAGGTAGTGCAAAGTGAGGAACGTGAAATCAGTCAAGCGTACTTATTTTCAAACAATAAAACTCTTGAAAAATGGCTTCAAACGAGAGCCAGACATAGGTACATAAAATGATCATGTAGTTCCAAACAACCAGACTTCTAGAGGCAGCAGTACAATTCGTGCTAAGGATAGAAGTTTGGCAAGAAAGACAGTTGTCTACGTTTCGACCCGACAAGAGTCCTTGTACGATCTGGCGAGGCCTGATCGCAAAAGAACCGGGAAAGGCCACAGTTTTTTTGTGTGCCCTGACTTTTGCCACAAGACAGTCGAATTGTGGTGGCATCTTAGGCAACTGATCCCGGAATTTCAGGCAAAGGAGGCTGAGGTTTTTCTCCTGAACCCGGCCAAGCTAAAGTGATCTGCAAGGGGCAAACTCAATTCTTTCATACTGAGGTTCAGGCCAAGGAGTATCTACTTACTCTGAAGACAGGATAGAGTGCCACAGTTGGTACTGGCAGTTCTCCTTGCAGATGACTACTATATATAATTTGGGGGACTAGATTGATTCTGTCTTATGCCCTTGTAATTGATTTTCAATTCCTTGTCCCTCATATCCGGTCTGGGTCAGATTTTGGCTGCTTCTCCGGCTTGGCCGGTCTTATCCTATTTGCTTTTCTTTACACAGATAGGCTCTTCATGGTTTTTTGTAGACTGTTTTTTTTGAGTATATTTTGGGTCCAGGAGTGGTCTGTGCGGGGGGCGGTTGCGACTCCACATCACCAGGGACAGTAGGTCCCCATGCCTTTGACGGTGGGGGGAGGTAGGGTGGGGTCCAGGGTGGGAAAGGGTCAAGGGGGTGGGGGATAGGGGGGTCGTGGGGCTTGGGGTTGGGGGAGTGTGGTGGAGGGGGGTTCAACTTATTGTTATTCAACATCGTTATGGCATTTTGCATAAAGGATTTTTCAAGTATTCTTTTGCTAATCTTATTAAGGTGTTTTCTCAAGCAGTGGTATAGGATTACTGGGCCCGGGCAATGTCGGGGTGATCAGGATTGCTATTAGAGATGGCGGGTAGGCACAATTTCATTCGAATTTGCTCTCTAAACTGTCGTGGGTTGAACGATAGGAGAAAGAGGGGCGTGCTAGCTAAATTTGTCAAACATTGGGATAAAGGTGTATTGTGTTTGCAGGAGACACGCATCCCTTGGAATAACCGTGCTTGGCTGAGGGAAGTGGGTCTTGACTTGATTGCTTGCTCACGACAAACTACAACTACAAGGGGAGTAGCTATAATGGTCAGGCGAGGTGTCAGTGCTATTAAGCAAGTGAAGGCGGACAATTTTGGACGATGGGCTCTTGCTGATATAATGGTTAGGGGATCTCCATATACCGTCTGCTCATTGTATGGCTCTAATTTGGATGACCCCTCTGTCCTACATTTTTTGAGTATTGAATTTGCCCAATGGTCCTCCCCAAAAATGTTGTGTGGTGACTTTAATATTCATTTGAATTCAAACTTTGATTTATACAGTAACGACTTATATTCCGGGAGGAAAAGCAAGACATTTAAGACTGTTCAGGGATTTTGCTTGGAACATGCCCTAGTTGATGTCTGGCAGAAGTGGTAGTCGACCGACCCCGGTTACACTTTTTATTCAGCCCCCCACAGTAAATTTATTCGCTTAGATTATTTTTTGATGTCAGTTTCGATTCTCGAAGGAGGTACTTGTGAACTGCATCCTAGAGTAATCTCTGATCACAACCCATTGATCTTGCAACTTCGTTCTAGGGGGACAAAATCACCTCGGTCAGCTTGGACTTTTGAGCGGAAACTATTGCTTGACCAGGAGTATTGCAGTCATATGTCTGAATGGATAAAAGATTTTTTTCAGCTGAATAATGGTTCAGCCCCTGCAGTAACCATTTGGGATGCCTTTAAGGCAGCAGTGAGGGGGGTGTCTCTCAGCTTCTCATTACACCGCCAAAAGGCGATTAAAGAGAGGATTGAATGTTGGAATGTCCAGCTGGGAGAGGCTGAGGTAGCATTAATCAGAGTAATCACTGATCAGTCAAAGAATGAGGAATGTCTTAGGCAGATAGCTGTCTGCAGGAATAGAATTTACCAGCACTTTGGGGAAGAGCTTGCCGAAAATTTTATCCAGTATAATACAGATGTCTACGTGTTTGACGAGAATACTGGCAGACTGCTGGCTAAAAGACTACAGCATAAGGGGGTTATGAATCGGATATGTCGCATTCAAGACAGTACAGGTTAGATTCAAGACCAACCTGATAGAATCCTTGACGTATTTCAGGAATTCTATAAGGCTTTTTTTCCTCTGAAGAGGAGGACCTAGGTGATTCAGGGGAGGAGTATCTGGGTGATTATGTAACTGGGAAGGTGACACCGGAACAGTCGGATGTCCTTTCTGCTACGATTTCTAGGGAGGAGCTACAATCAGCTCTAGGGTCAGTGGCAGCGGGTAAGGCGGCTGTTCCCAACTCATTGCCTCTTGAGTTTTATCGCACATTTAGGAATATTTTACTCGGGGAGTTAGGATCGCTTGCTCAGAATGGTCAAACCCCTGAGTCTTGGCACAAGACCACTATTGTGGTCTTTAGAAAGAAGGACAAACTAGATCTCCTCCCTTTTTCCTTCCTCCCGGTTTCAGTGAACTGTGTGGACAGTAAAATTTATGCCAAGATTATTGCACTTAGGCTAGGTAAAGTGATTTCCACCTTGGTTTCCAATCATCAACATGGCCTTATACCTGTCCGGAACACCACAGATCACATCAGGCAGGCAATAGCCTTATTTGACTGGGCCCAGGTTTGCAAACAGCCTCTAGCAATAATCCTGTTGGACGCTGAAAAGGCGTTTGACAGGGTCTCATGGGGCTATTTATGGCAGCTTCTAAAAATGAAGGGATTTCCACAAGATTTCATCAAGTCCATACTGTTGGACCTGGCCCTTTTGGCAGGTTCACCCCAAAACTTGTTGCTTTTTCCTAACCTGTTTCTGGAACCTGGTGTTGGTGATTTTAGGCCTTTGCGCACTTTTTCACTGTGGTACAGTGTAAAGTGCGTGAGCTCTCTGTGTATGTGTGGCGAGTGATCTGCCCTCCCATAGGAATGCATGGGGAATATGTGTGACCATGGTAGTTCCTGATGTGTGGGGAGTGCTGGGTCGAGTTTGGTATGTGCGAATTCGTGAGATTGAATGCTGCATAATGATGTATGTGGCATGAATGTGTCTAGTGTGGAAGTGCCACTTCTAGACATGGCTGTGCGTGTGTAGTGTGTCTGCTGGCACGTGATTGGCTGGCGCCTGGCTCCAGGAGTGCCTGGGCCTGCTTGTGGATTGACTGTCTGGTTTGAGGGTGACAGGGGCTGGGGAGCCCCAGGAGATTGTCTGAGTCAGCCCTTGGTTGAATGACTGCATCTGCAACTAGAGTGGTGGGAGGAGATAGCACCTGGGAGTGAATAGGGCTGTGACTGCCTGCCACAATGCTGGCTCCACCTCCTGCTGGGTGGCTGTAGCCTCTGCCCCTCACACTGAAAGGAGTTCCCTATAACCAGTTGTAGCTGGTTCTCACACTGCCTGCACCCTTTAGACAAAGGTTTTTGCTGTATAAAAAGGGGCTGTGTCTCCTTACAAAATGTTTTGTTTTTGCTAACTGGAATCTGCCAGAGGCATGCTGCTGCTGGGGCCCGGGGGAAGGCTTGCCTCCCTGGGCCCTGCCCAGCCCCTGGATTGATGGAGGACTATGCCTTAGTCCTGGGACCCCTTTTGCCTTTCTTTGCAGCCCCCCAGGACCTGTTGTAGCTGGAAGCGCTTGATTTTACTTATAGCGCTGGGGAATGCTGATTTGGCCCCTAGTCGCTTGGTAGCGCTTCATTTCTCCCCTAAAGCGCCTAGGAGCGCTTTATCTGTCCTTCTAGCGCTTGGGAGCGCTGTTTTCCTATCCTAGCGCTGGGAGCGCTGTAATTACCTTTATAGCGCTTGGGAGTGCTTTGTGTGCTGGAGGCCGGTGCCCACCCGACATTTGCCCAGGATTGCGTGAGGAAACGCGAATGCCCACCTCGCTTCATTTTTTTAAAAATCTTTTTAATTTAAGAGGGAGCCTACCCCTCGGTCGAGTCATCCCCCGCCTGCCGTGCCCGAGACGCTGCCCGTGGCGTCCCGGAAGTGGTTGGCCGGCCGGCCAATCATAGCGTGGCCTGGCCGGAACGCCCGCCCGCCGCCGCCGAGAAGGCAAAGCTGCCCGAGAGAGAGGGGAAGCCGGTGGATCGGCGCGGGGCTCCTGTATGATGGAGTGAGTCCCACGCTGAATGAGGAGATGCCGCCTAAAGAGAGGAGCCGAGGTGTGGCGGGGCGCCCGTGTCCTGGAGGGAGTCCCGGCAGGAGAAGCCTGCTTGTGCAAGTGCGCCGGAGAGAAAGAAGTCCAGCCACGAGGGTGAGGGGAGCCGCCGCATAGATGAGCCCCGCCACAGCAGCCCGGTGAGTGTGGACGTCTGGGGGGCTCAGCAGTGGTTCAAGAGCAGCCCCGGATGGCAGAGGGCCGCTCCATCGTTAAGGGGCATTTCTGAGGAGTGGAGCCCCGAGGCTCAAGGGGGCATTTTGGTTGCTTTAGAGCCTGCAAGGCTCCACCATCGTTTGTGGCGTTATGGTTCCTTTTGAGGAGCCCACGAGAGGCTCAGGGCACATTTGTTTACATCGAGTCCCCCAGGGAGGGACTCCAACGACGCCGCATTTTTCTTCAGAGCCTGCGAGGCCAAAGGGGCATTTGTAGTTCGAGCCCTGAGCGGCTCCATGGCCCCACAGTTGTTTAGAGCCACAAGGGCTCATGGGGGCATATTTGTTGAGAGCCCATAGAGGCTCACAGCCCACATTGTTTACGAGTCTTGAGAGGCTTTGGGGGTCACAAGGGTTTTGGCCCCCCTTGTGTTCTTGAGCCCACGAGGCTCCAACGTTGGCATCATCAGTGTTTTTCAACTGCCCAGCACTTTGTGGGCAGTTGCCACATTTAGGCTTGTGTTCTTGACTGCCTGTGCAGCCTGCCTGACATTTGGACTACGGGCATTTGAGCCCTTGCAAGGCCAGTTGGCCTAGGGACTGCCACAGGTGGTGGCTTATGTAGTTTTGCACAATTGTGTGGTTTTTCCTGCATCTCTGAATGTTTTTAGGCATCATGTGTTTCTGCGCTATTGAGTTGTGTTTTCTTCCTTGTTCTTTCACCTCTGAATGTTTTTATGCATCATGTGTTTTCTTCCCTTACACCTCTGAATGTGTTTTTATGCATCATGTGTCTTCCTTCCCTACACCGCTGAATGTTGTGATGCATCATGTGTAATGTGTTCTTGCTTATACCCCTAAATGTATTTTATTCTTAGGTGGTTGTTCTTTCCTGTACAGGTGGTCCTAGTAAGGTCCTGGGTCCCTGCGTGACATTCTCCTAAGGTAGTTAGGGTTGCGTAGGTGGTACTTACCTGTTACCAGTAGTTACTGGTTGTGTGCTATACTTGCTAATTTGTGCTGCAGTGATTTTATAGCCTATATTCTAAGTTCTAGAAGTGCTATTTCTAAAAGTGTTGATTCTGACAGTGGCCCATGTGGCCCTGTCCTGTACATAATCCCTTTGAATATTGCCCGTGCCAGTTGGCACAATGTACATGTGTGACTTCTATCTGATGTGTTTTGACAATACAGAAGTTATTTTTATATAACCTTGTGTGGAGTTCCTTTTGTGGTGTGCCTAGGATGTTGTTGCTGTTGTGTGCGTGCGCAAATGCTTTACACATTGCCCCCGGGATAAGCCTGTCTGCTTGTGCCAAGCTACCAAGGGGGTGAGCAGGGGTTATCTTGGTGTGTGACTCCCTTGCCCTGACTAGAATGGTGGTTTCTGCCTGGCTTTGGCGTCAGCCTTAGCCTACCAGAAATAGCCAGTTCTAACACATACAAGCCCTATACATTTCCCCTGGAGCCTCAGTCCGAATTTCTGGTCAAGAATCACTTCCCCTTTTGATAAGCAGAGGTACCCGACAGGGGTTCCCCTGCTCTCCGCTTTTATTTTCAATGTATAAAGACCCCTTTCTGAATAAACTGGAGAATAGTCTAAGGATCAAGCCAGTCCTGGTTAACGGTGTAGCTCACAAAACACTAGCATATGCTGATGACGTGGCTATTTCTACGAAGGAGGTATGTTCTGCTCTTCCGTCAGTTTATGATCTAGCGAAACAATTTGGTGTAGTCTCTGGTTATCGACTCAATGTCAATAAAACACAGGTTATACATTCGGATTTTTTAAAACCTACAGGGATCCTAATAACCCCAGTTGCCACCTATCTGGGAGTGAAGATCACACCGTCAGTGGAGGATATACCAGAAATCAACATGTTACCATTTGTTAAAGAGGTCAATCAATCTTTGGAGAGATTGGATCATCTCCAGTTCTCACTTCTTGGTCGCTCCAACGTAATCAAAATGTTAATATTACCAAAATTCTTATATTTATTTTTTCCATCCCTACTGAATTTCCTTTTTTTTTATTTTTTTTTTTATTTATTTTTTCCCAAGAAATCCAGTAAATGTTTACAGCACATTTATATACATTCTACCATTTTCTAGCCATGCCACGGATATTTTACCAATTAAATTAAATTATTGCACAGAAAGCGGGAAAAAAGAAGGAGAAAAATACCAGAACAGAAGATAGAGAAAGAAAAAGGAAAAGAAAACGCCAAGAAAGATACATAATAAGCAAAATAAGGAAAGGGATTTTAAGTTTGCCATTACAATTTACAATTTACGAATTACAATTTAACAGGTATTGACTGTTTCGCCACTGGTCCCCTGCCTGTTAGTCATCCCATTTTTCCAATCATCTATAGGTTGCCATATCTTCCTGCCCAGAATTTTAGCTCTTCTTCCCTTTCTGTCATAAATTGCTTTTTCTAGATTATATGTAGACATTAGCCTTACAATCCAGGTTTGGACTGTTGGAGGTACCTTATCAAGCCATGTTGTGGCTATACATATACGCAGAACTGCGGTGACCAAAAATACAAACTCCTTGAGTATATTAGCCGACCCGCTTGATACCCCCAGCAGTATTAACTCATCTGAGAGCTTTATTTTTAAACCCAGTGATCCATCCATGAACTGCTCTATTTCCCTTTTTAGGGAGTAGAGTTGAGGGCACTGTGCAAACATATGTACGATATCTGCATCCGATGAGGCACAGCGCGGGCAAGTTATTCCCGTGTTACCTCCCCATTGTGCAATCCTAGCCGGAGTGTAATATAGTGAATACAAGGTCTTGTAGTGCTGCGACTGTAGGGTTGCTGAACATAATATTGTACAGCCCAAATCTAAAGACAGCTGAAATCCGTCTGGCTGTAGCCCCACTTTGTCGGCCCACTTCGAGGCGAACTTATCTCTATCATCATTTCTATAAGCATAAAATTCTGCGTACAGTTGCCGATTGTGCAATGTGTGCAGTATTCTACGTACTCCATTAGACGACATGTACCTAATCCCTGTGCTCCTCCCTGTTTCTTTAAAAGATAGCTTCTTATTTGAAGGTATTTAAAGAAGCTGTTTCTCGCTACCTTAAACTTTGCTTGAAGCTCCTGGAACTGCAGGATGCCTCCTTGCTGATTCATGAGATCCCCAATCTTCTTAATCAGCTTATTATGCCATTCCCTCATAACCATGTCGCCAAAAATATCCCTAGGTAGGGAATGATTCATGTACATCCGTGTATATCTGTTAACCCTACCTAGACCCATTTTGTTTGTAATCACCTTCCAGATTTTGTATGCAGCTTGTAGGGTCTTGAATTTTGTACGTTTAAAGTAACTATAATCAATTGTATTTAAAAACCCGTTTTTAGCCCCATCACCCATCAGTGCAGTATATACGTTTGTGTGTCCGTACGACCCGTTTCCTTGGTCTGTTCCCTCACTCCCAATTAAGCCCTGAAAATACTGTATAGCCACAGCCCAATAATAGAGCCTAAAATCACGTGCACCCCAGCCCCCTTCTTCCCTAGGAAGTGTGAGGTATCGATAGGCCCTCCTGGTCTTCCCCTGTGACCAAATGAGTTTATTTACTATTGATTCTATCTTATTAAACCATAGGTGATCAAAATATAGTGGGATTGCCCTAAATAAGTACAGAAATTTTGGAAATGTAATCATTTTTATCACATTTATACGTCCCATCAGAGTCAATTGCAAATTATGTATTCTCTCCGTATTTTCCTTAACTTTATTCAAAAGTGGTCTCATATTGACTTCTACTATTCTATCTAAATCTGCCGTAACTTTTATGCCCAGGTATGTTGCTTCCTCTACCACTCTAATATCTTGGTGTATCATGACCGAGTTCTGCACTATTTGAGTTTTTTCCTTATTAATCCGGTATCCTGAGATTGCTCCAAAGGATAATGCCTCCTTCTCTATCTCGTGAAGGGCCCTTTCTGGATTAATTGTGATCATGGCGACGTCATCCGCATATGCGAATACTTTGTAGCTTTTAGCGTGTAATATAACTGGGGAATCATATAGTTCATTTCAAATTTACGCAAAATAGGGTCAATGTATAGGGCGAACAGGAGCGGCGATGCTGGGCATCCCTGTCGCGTCCCGCGTTTAATCTGCACTGCCTCACTGTAGCCTTTATTAATTCTTATTCTGGCGGTGGGATGTAAGTATAGTGCCTGTATGGCCTTAATATATCCTTTACCAATACCAAACCACTCCATTACCCCCCAAAGATAGCCCCAGGAGACCCTGTCGAAGGCCTTCTCTGCGTCCAGAAATATAGCCGCAACAGGGTCCCCCGCAGCCCCCATAGCATCTAAGATAGTGATCATTTGTCTAGTATGCTGAGTGGTCCCCTTCCCCGGTATAAACCCGTGCTGTATTGGGCTGACTAGTTGCTCTATAACCTTACTTAGTCTTTGTGCAAGTGTCTTTGAATAAATTTTTGCGTCCGCATTCATCAATGTGATCGGTCGATAAGACCCTGGTTCTAGCGGTGGTTTGCTCTTCTTAAGTATCACAATGATATCTGCCCCTGCCCATGATTGTGGAACTGAATTCCCTATCTGTGCCTGAATGAGAGTTTCATACATATCTTTCCCCAGTAGATCCCAAAAAGTTTTGTAAAACTCTGCTGGGATTTGGTCTGGACCTGTGGCTTTCCCTGAGGGAAGGTTTTTCACTGCCTCCTGGACCTCCTGTAATGTGAATGTGAGATCTAACTTTTCCTTCTCCTCATCCTGAAGCGCTACATGTGGAATGTCTCTCAAATAGTCCATAATTTCCAATTCTGTCATGCAACTAGTTTGTTGATAGAGTGTAGCGTAAAAGTTCCTAAAAACCTCTTGCACCTCTTCTACCTTGTTAACTACTCCTCCCGTCCTATCATATACTTCCTTGATCTCCCCTGCCGCAATATTTTGTCTTGTCCGGATTGCTAGGAGATGACCTATCCTTTCGTTATACTCATAGTATTTCTCCCTTTTAGCTAGGTAATTGGCTGCCGATCTCCAAACTACCCACTTTATTCACCTCTAAATTTAGTAGTATATCTTCTATAGGATCTTGGTTGGAGATGGCTACAATTAGTCGATCTTCTAACTCTGCTAGAATACCTGTTCTTCTATCTAACTCAGTTTTTTCTTTCTTGTTCCTTTGTAGCGTATAGCTTAGGGTCTCCCCCTGATACCCGCCTTGAACGCATCCCAAACAACGCCAGCTGATGTTGACCCTCTATTGACCTCCCAGAATTGCTGTTTCCACATGCTCATTCTCTTTAGGTATTTTTCTTCCTTTAATAGCCCTCTTTCAAATGTCCAGATATAGGGCTTTCTACCGCCGCCCCTGTCTAATGGGAGAGTTAGGACTAGTGGGTTATGATCCGAGAGAAGCTTAGGGAGCCTCTCCAGCCGACTAGTTCCCACCAAAGTGCTAGATATAAAAAAATAGTCTAATCTGGCGACCATCCTGTGTGGGGCCGAATAATATGTGCTCCCTGTCCCAAGTGAATTTTTCTGGGCCCATACGTCGACTAGTGCATTATGGTGTGCCAAATTATAAATAGCTTTACAGGTTTTCTTCTTCCTCCCCCCATATATGCCCCCTCCCGTCATACCCAACCCATTCAGACCATCAATGTTAAAGTCTCCACAACAAATAATTGGTTCCGGCCATAGTGGTAGCTCCTGATCTAGAAATTCAAAAGTATCTGGATCATCGTCGGTGGAGCCGTACACCGAAGCAATCGTGCAAAATCCTGCTGCTGATTCCCCCTCAGCTATAACCCATCTTCCTCCTTGATCCTCTTTTTTTCCTTTAAGTTTGAAGGCCCCCTTCTTAGCTAAGATGGCAACCCCTTTTGTCTTAGATTCTTGTCTAGTATGTGCAAGTACCTCGAAGCCCAATTGGCCTAACATGTAGTTATTTTTACCCTCTATATGTGTCTCTTGTAGACATACTATATCTAGCTTCAAGATTCTTAGCATAGCTGCCACTTTCTGTCTCTTTCCCCCGTCATTTAACCCGCAAATGTTTATAGAGGCGATCCTCACTGCCATCTAAATATTTTATGTTTTCCCTTACTATTATACCAACTGCCATTTCCATCACCCTTTATGTGCAGAACCTTTAGCCCGCAAACCCTGTGTCTGTGTAACTCCTCGCAACGTGCTGTATTATCCAATTTCTTCCCCTGTCCCTGGTCCCTAACCCCCCCACCCTCTGCTGCCCCACCCCCCCCTGCTACAGGCAAATAGGTCCATCAGACCTATGTGTAACCTCTATGTTGCTGTAGTGTCACCTCTCCCTCCTGCCCCTACCTCCTCCACTTCCTCAATATTTTATGCTGGAAGTCTACATGTACCCTGTCATGTTTTAGCTGGACTTTAGCCTTGCTGGGTACAATAAATAAGCCTCGGCACCTTCTTTCTGAAAGGGAGTGATCAGCTGTCTTAGCTTCCATCTTCTTTCGACAGTTACATGACAAAAGTCTGGTCTTGAAAAGAATGTAACCCCATCATGAGTTTTCGTAGAATCAGGCCTAGCTCTCTCAATGATTTCCTGTCGAGCCAGGAAATTCCCTAAGAAGACCAGTATTGCCCTTGGTAGTGTATCTTGCTGGCCCCCTCGATGCTTCTTCATTGCTAAAGGGAATCTGTGGGCTCGCTGGACTTATGTCTCCCACTGCCACTGGGAGTCAGGGAAGGCTCCCTTCAGAAGCTTAATTACGTACTCTCTCGGATCTTGCCCTTCCAGTCCTTCTTTTATGCCGAGGAGTCTCACGTTATTTCGCCTCTGGCGATTCTCAAAGTCTTCGATCTTCCATTGTAGGTCTTCCACAATCTTCCCCTGCTCAGTTTTAAAGTCCTGCCAGTCCGTTGTATCATCCTCCAGTCTCCCAGTGCGCTCTTCCACTTGGGTGACCCTCTGCTCTACTTCTTCATACTTTTTGTTGAGCTTTCTAACCGCTGCTTGTATCTTTTTTGTATCTCTTCTTGCTCTCCTACTTTCCATCCTGGCCTCAGATTGTATCTGCTTGAGTGTACCAAAAATTAACTCCATTGTTACGTTCTGTGGGGGAGGTCTTCTACTTGCCCCTTCCTCATTCCCGTTTTCCTGATACACTCCTGAGGTGGCTGAATAGTCCCATGACAGTTTTTTTATCATGCTGCTCGGAGGCCCCCCTCCATTGCGTCTTGGCGTAAGCTTCTTCTTTCTTTGTGTGCTTTTATCCCTGGAGATTCTAGTTGTGTCTGAATCTGTATTGTCACTCAGGGATCTCTCCCCCTCAGAGTCGCTCATATTAGTCGAGTCTGTCCCTTCATTGACCGTGTAAAACTCGGAGGAGCCTCCTCTGGTTCCCTTACTCCCGGCATGTTCGTGCTCCTGCTGGGAATCCAGACTTGCTAGACTCCCCCATTTCAAATCCTGTACCGGGATGTTGCCAGAATTCATCCCTGCTTCAACTAACATCAAGGCATCTAACATTTGTATATTATTTTGCTTTTCTAGTGCCTCCAAAGCTTCCACACCTCCAACACCCTCTCCTGCCCCTCCCTGCTCCTCACCGCTCACCGCAGACACAGCCTTCTCCACCGCCTCCTCCTCGCTTGCAATGCCGGCGGTCTCCGCGAGATGCGTGGTGTTTTCTGCCATCTGATCGGGTTGCCGAGCAACTCTGACGCTTGCGTCCTCGAGGACGGCGATTTCCACTTGCTCGGCTTCCGCGTTTGTCTCGAGTGAGTTCGTTCCGCCAGTGGCCCCCTCCTCAGAGATCGAGGGGGGGGGGAGTGCTTTTACCGAAAATGATTCAGACAAGGTGGGTTGCCTCATGTTTGCTGCTTCTTTGTTGGGAGGGGGGGTTTGAACGTTGGGATCTGTGCGGCTCTTTCGCAGTCACAGCGTAGCCCTGCTGGGTCTCTTTTTGTGTTTTACCAGCTCCGGTCGTCGTCGATCTAAGCTCCAGTCTCTTCTCAGCTCTCTCAGCTGTCTTCTGCTGAGCCTTTGTTAACGTGCTGGGTGCCGGGATCTGTTTTTTGGACGCTCCCGAGGTCTTTGGAATTGCCCCCGGGACATGTCCCGGTGTCACGCTTTTAGTTGTCCCGGCTACTGACAGCAGTTTCTCTCTTTCCAGCTTAGTGCGGTGCGACATTGCACACAGTCTAGTAGATGCTCCAACTAGTTTCCTTAGGTAGTTCTTACAATCCTGAATTACTGCAAATATCACTCGCTTCACCCAGGGTTTTCTCGTATTCGTGCCGCACCAAGCTGAGGTATCGTAAATCAGCCCTCCAGACAGCGGCATACCCGTTACCAGCTACCAGCATACCATCATCTCAGCCCTGGGTAGGAGAGAGAGTACAGTGCGACTTCTCTCTACAGCGCGATAGCGGCCATCTTGCCCCCAGAGTGCAGCACACATAGAAAAAGCAAAAACAAGGAGAAATAAAAGTATTACTCATTGCGCCAATCTAATACCTGCTTTTGCATGGCATTAGTTTTTGGCACTGCCTCAGATTTACACAGCAACACCCATTACACAACCCTTTCATGCAGCAAACTGAGTGAAAGGGTATTTTCAAAGCAGCGTTAAGCCACAAAAAGTGGCTTAAAGCCACTTTGTAAATATGGTTCAGGGCATTGCGCCACCAGAATGTCAGAAAAAGTGATGTTCCGATATCAAAATCCCCTTGTAAATATGCTTCACTGTGTGGATTCTATTGAGTCAGTATCAAACAAAAATGGGGGAAGAGCGAGGAAAGCTAAAGGGACCACGGAAGACCGAATTAGGTTGTAGCGGGACATCCATCTTGACAAACGTGTGCCTACAGACGATTCCGCTTTTGGGCCCTGAAACGCTGCCAAACACTTTATTTCAGTGTTTGAACAAGTGAGGTCGTAAGTATTGACTCCTCATTTTTTTCAACACACCATAGCGCGTGTGTTGTTATTTTTAATACTCACGTGGCCATATTTTGCCACTCACTCACCTTTTTTCACATGGTCCTGACAAAAGCCCCCTCCATTTTCCTTCTGGGGCTGAAACATGTAGACCTACCACAGACAACTAAGAGTCACAACAACTCCACTAGTTGCGCTCTTGGATTTTAACATATCCTGGGTTGCCACAAATAAACACATTTGGCAAGGATTCCCAGAGATATTTTTAACCTGCACATCTCACATCACACCAACACACCACACCAGCTCCGCTGTAATCAGGAGTCGTAGCACAACTGGGCGGAATTTGGCCACTCGGTTGGGACCCCAATGATGAAGCATGACACCAACTAGGTTGGTGTGTGAGGGGTCTTTTAACAAAACCTAATGGTTCTGCCACACTGTTTACTACCACAGCACTTCCAGTGGGTATGTCCACTTTGTTTGTACATTGATTATATTGAGTCACCTTAAGATGGAGAGGTTTCTTGAGTGGATGGAGAGCTAAAGTGCAACATACATTTCCAAATCGTTAAAAGGTGATTTAATCTACTATTTTCCTTCTCATTTTCTTCTCATTCTTTCATCCCTTCCTTTGTCCTAAAAAAGATGGGGATTTGTGTGCTGGATCTGTGAAGGAGTCAGTAGGACACATCGGGCAGTTGACAGTGGACATTACTTTAGTCATTCTAGAAGGTAACAAAGAAAACTAGGAGGAGGAAACGGCACTTTAGCGCAGGTTATCATAGGTACAGTATGGTTGGACAAGCTTTCCCTGGGCATAAAAGATTCAGTAACAAAAATGTCAACTTAATGTAAAGTATAAAAACAGTGCTTCTGTATTTGAAGTGGTCAGTGAGAAGGTGGGACTCTGACTCACTGCTACAAGGCAAACCATCTTAGGGTGGTAGCAATTAAGAGCAATGACATTGAGAAATGGCAAACAATGTAAGCGTAGATGGGAGCGAAAGACAACAGAGGAGCATGGCTCCCAATATTTGTGGCCCTATTTCTGCATCATTGAAAGACCTTTACTGTAGGGTAGGGCATTTACTGAGTACAATATTACCGCTACATTCCAAGTTCTGCACCTACGAATATTGGCTAACATGTAAAAGTTTCAAGTTTTTCCGTGTTCTAAGGTATACAATACAATCCAGAATGTACAGCATTATCCCTAAATAAGTACACCAGGTTTTACACTGCAGTGGATAATGCTATTTACTGGATATGGGAAAAGGTGGGAGTACTCTGCTGCCCTTTTGCTTCGGGACTCGAAGTCCCACAATGTCAGCGTCTCAGCCCAGGAAAGGAGGGTCCAATATTGGTTTTCTGAGCCGTGTGCTTTGTAAAGCGCACTGCCACCTCCCGCGGTGCAGTCCATGCCCAGGCAAAGCCAATGCCAAGGGCAGGTCTGTTCTGTGCCCGTCAGCGCCAAAGAAGAGCCAGGGCAGGACCAACCCCTTGAGTTTGGAACCAGGTGCTGATTAGTTTCACATCAAGACCAACTTATTTTACTCAGGTACTGTAATTATATTTTCTTAAGATGATGCTCCAATGTTCTGTTGCAACATTGATTTCTTGCATTTTTGTACTTTAGCGACTCTAGGTTGTGCCCCCCCTCCCCACGTCAATGCTTTGTTTGCCTTTACATCAGCTAGGGGGGGACCTTGTTCACTACTGCCCATTGGCCTTGTCTTGTGCCTGCTTTGACTCTTTGCGTGTTTGCACATTTGCTGGGGTGGCACTGTTTCCCGGCCTTGACTTTTGGTGTGTTTTTATATTTGCTGGGGTGGGACCTCTTCCCTCGCCTTGACTTTCTGTGTGCGTGCACATTTGCTGGGACAGGACCTTGTTCCCTGGTGCCATTGGCCTTGTCTTCTTCCAGCTCTGACTCCTTGTCTGTTTGCACATCTGCTGGGGTGGGACTTCATCCCCCAGCCTTGACTTTTGGCATGTTTGCACATTTGCTGGCGCGGGATCTCATCCCCCAGCCTTGAATTTTTGTGTGCTTGCACTCCAGCTGGGGATCGGACTTTTGTCCTCCATTCTCAACCTCTTTTGTGGTTGCGTATTTCCATTTTGACCACCCATATGCAATGGGAGACCTTGCTGCCCTTGAGACTTGAAATGTTTAGTCCCATGATACTCTGTTTGTGCCTTTAAGTGTTTTACCTTCCTTTGCGGCACTCTGAGGAGATTAGGCTGGGCTATCTATGCCTTTTAACTTTTCTTTCCAAATAGTCTTTTCACCCTGTTATTGTGATTTTTTTTGTGCCTTTGGATTTAACATTCTTTTCGTATTGGTCTGCTTATCCAATTTGAATTTTTCTGTTGTCTGGTGTTGATTTTATATGTACACAGGATGGCCAAGCATATGTTAGGCCCAACACTGAGGGTGCAGCTACCAAGAAAGTAGCCACCCTTGATGGGTACATAGAAAAGGCAGTAGGCACCTTAGACAAGGAAATTCTTCTCACTGAAAAATGTCTAACATTTGCTGTCATACCAATTGATGGCGGATGTGAGAAGTTAGTCTGGCTTATGATGTCCACTAGTTCTAGTGGGCACCTTGCACCAGTCTAATCGACCCTTATTGATGGTGGTTGTAAAGTCAACCTTATAGAAAGCTATCCTAGTGGTAACATGAAACAGCAGTCTTCAGGCTAAGACTTCAGTAGGAGAGTTAAGCAAGTTGTTTTACCATATATAATCCCTTGAATACCAAATGAAAGGACACCACACAAGGTATATATCAAATATATATGTATTTAATCTAAACACAACCCCTCTGTACTCTTTATGAGGTCAGAGGTAAAAATACAATACAAGTCACACAGTTAATACACAATAAGTTGCACAGTATACGTTATGCCCTAGGGGCCTCACTAACCATATACAAAGAAAGTGGTATAACTACCACGTGAGAGTTAGAAAGTAGGCCTAGGGCCTGTAGATTCGCTGGGGCTACACTAAACGACCAAAGGTTAGGAAGTAGGAGACCCACAGGAGCCACGTGCAGTGTCTAAACACAGTCGCGGGTTCCAATTGACTTTCTATGGAGTTCGTAAAAGTTACAAAGTTACAAGTTAAGGACCCTTCCGGATGGACTAGGATGGAACCCTTTTAAACTAGGACACTTCGAGAGTCAAGACCCACGGGAGCACCAGAGTACTCGTGATACCTCACTCAGGGAAACCGGGTGCATAGGTGCCATTTCGTGTCGGGTTTCGTCGTCGTTTCCTAAGGAGAGCTGCAAAGAAGTGCTGCAGGCGGCCAGGGAAAAAGTATCTGGGTGGATCCAAGGGAGGATCGGTTATGTGAAGAACCTGAAAGCAGAGGGGACAGAGTATGGGTCACTAGCCAGTGACCAGGAAGGAACCAGGAAGGAACCAGGCGATGTTGCGTGCTTGAAGGTGAAGAAGGTGAGATTGTCTCTTCAGCCACGAGGTCCAGGAGGTATCGATGATGACCAGGAGCTGGATTAAAGCTGTCTCATAATGGATCTAGATGACTGCAGTGTGGTTTCCAGATTGAACCCAACAAGCAGTGGTAACCGCAACCCACGCAGGATGTAGAGATTGGCTCTGTTGCAGACCAGCAAGGTCTGTGGCACCTCTCCTTTGTAGGGAAGCTGGGGCAAGCCTGGCGCAACCAGGATAGCAAGATAAATTCAAGATGGTGACTTTGGGAGGCTCACTAGCCAACAGGCAAGGAGCCGAGAAGACGCATCAAGCACAAATGTAAAGGCAAGGCCCACGGGACATTTGCAGAGTGTGGGGGCCAGGGCTTCAGGTCAAATGATACTAGGGGTTGGGGATTCTTGTACCCCAATGCACAACTTACTGAGGCTTCAGGAAAGGAGTGCAGGTAGCAAAATGCCGGATGTCCAAGATGTCCGGTCCCATGTCTCTCGTGTCCGCCACGGGTCTCAGCTTTGCTGTGGATGTGGGTTGGAGTCAGAGAAGTCTGGAAGTCTAGTTCTTGAGTCACAGAGTCTTAGGGTTCTGGCAGGAGCCTTGACACTGCAGACCAGCAAAGTTGCTGTTTGTGCCTGTTTGAACAGGGTGGTCACTCCTTGACCACAAGGGAGATGTCTTCCGTCTTCTAGTCAGAATAGAATGTCGAAGGTCCAAGAGTTCTGTATCAAAGTTTAGTTCCAGGATAATCTAAAGTCCTGGGGACACAGCTCCTATACTTATACTAAGCTAAGGAGCTGGATTACCTGCCTAGGGCCCTCCCTTGGGTGGATCTGAGAAGGGGGTGCTTACACCCATTTCCCTTTGTCCAGTTTCACGCCAGAGCTGGGGCTGGACTGCCCCAGCAACTGGTTTGAACCGGGCTATGCATGGACCACCTTGTGTGCCCCAGGCAGTGTCTAGATGCATTCACTAAATGCAGCCCTCCCTGCCCCAATACACATAACCCCTGTCTGGGGAGGTGCTGGCACCTCTCTGGACAGGAAACCTATTGTCCAGGCTGCCTTTGCTGGATTTTTCCCCAGGACCAGATGGTCAGACTCGTGACAGCAGCATCCATTTTGTGATGCTGAGGCTCTGTTTAACGGGTAAAGCAGTAACATACATGTATTTTCCCTCTAGAAGGGTGGAATGCTACCCCCGCCACCAGAATTGGCAAGAGTAGTATTCCAAAGTGTTTGACACCTTACACGACATGTTTTGATAAAGCCAAACCAAAGTTAGCATTAACCGCGAGGATTATAATGCACTTAAGAGTATATGGTATGGCTATATCATAGAACAGCTATAAGGAGATGGTTCCAAAATCTGCAGAGGGGCTCAGCTCATGCTAGGACACCCTCTCACATAAACCCAAGCACTCTGCCTCCAGGATTGTTGAGGCCTACCATAGGAGTGGCTTATAGGTGTATATGTGTCTAAATGTAAAGGTAGGTATAGATATACTATATTTAAGTATGGGGTGATTACACCACCTCACCCAGGCTGTGTGAACCGACATGTGGTGTCAATTTGGAAGGCAAACCAGGGGTGGCACAATACATGCTGCAGCCCCTGGTAGGCCTAGGGTACACCTATGCCCTGGGTACTTATGGTACACTATACAGGGGCTCACAAGAGTGACCCAGTAACCAAGCTGATATGCACCTAAAGTGCATGGTATCAATTTAGAGAGAGAACAGCTGGGCTGTGGGTCTGATTTGCAGGCCCACAGCCACATTAAAGTCGAAAAACCAGAGACTCACAGCAAAAAGTGGGGGTGACCATAGGAAGCAGACCTTACTCTCCTACACAACCCCCCAATGCAGGGACATTAAACTAACCTTGACCAGTTGAGTCTTCATGTTCTAAGTGGAAATATTTGGAGAGTCCATCTGCATTGGCATGGTCAGTCCCAGGTCTATGTTCCACTGTAAAGTCCATCACCTGTAGGGAAATTGACCACCTAAGCAGTTTGGGATTTTCACCCTTCATCTGATTTAGCCACAAGAGGGGCTTATGGTCTGTCTGAATCCTGAAGTGACTACCAAACAAGTATGGCCTCAGCTTCTTCAGTGCCCAAACCACAGCAAAGGCCTCCCTCTCAATGGCTGCCCAACGTTTCTCTCTAGATGTCAGCCTTCTGCTAATAAAAGCTACTGGCTGGTCTTGACCATCTTTATTCAGTTGTGAAAGAACAGCACCTACCCCCAACTCAGAAGCATCTGTTTGAACAATGAATTATTTGTAGTAGTCTGGACTTTGCAGAATAGAAGCAGTGCACATGGTCTGCTTCACGTCATCAAATGCCTTTTGACAGCTTACTGCTTACTGTCCACTGAACTTTCTTTGGCATTTTCTTGGAAGTTAAGTCATTAAGGGGTGTCACTATGGAACCATACCCCTTGACAAATTTCCTGTAGTACCCAGTCAGGCCCAAGAAAGGTCTGACCTGTGTCTGGGTGGTGGGAGCCGTCCAGTCCTTTATGGTCTGGATCTTGCTCTCCAATGGTTGAACCTGACCTCCACCTACAAGGTAGCCTAGGTATACAACCTGACTCTGCCCTATCTGGCACTTGGTAGCCTTGATAGTTAGGCCTGCCTTCTGCAGGGCCTCCAAAACATTCTTCCGGTGGATGAGGTGATCTTCCCAAGTGGAGCTAAAGACAGCAATATCATCAAGATAAGCTGCACAGTAGTCATCCAAACCTGAGAGGACTTGGTTTGCCAACCTTTGGAATGTGGCAGGTGCATCCTTCAAGCCAAAGGGCATTACCACAATTTGATAGTATCCTCCTGGGGTTAAAAATGCTGTTTTGGCTTTTGCATCATCAGCTAGTCTGATCTGCCAGTAGCCAGCTGTCAAGTCAAATATACTCAAAAACTTGGCAGATGCCAATCAGTCAATAAGTCCATCTGCCCTTGGTATTGATGGGCATCTGTCCTAGTGACAGCATTGAGGCCTCTGTAATCCACGCAAAACCTCATCTCTCTCTTACCATCTTGGGTGTGAGGTATAGGCACCAGGACTACTGGACTGGCCCAAGAGCTCTCTGAGGGCTCAATGACTCCCAACTCCAACATCTTTTGGACCTCTTTCCTGATACAGTCCCTGACATGATCAGGTTGCCTGTAAATCTTACTATTAACAGGCAGACTGTCCCCAGTGTCCACTTCATGAGTGCACCAGATAGTCTGACTTGGAGTCAGAGAAAACATATGTCTGTAGGACTGTAGAACTTGTCTGCAATCCTGTTGCTGTTGGACAGTGAGGCTGCATGCCAAGGCTACACAGTCAACTGAACCATCATCAGGGTTCTGAGAAAGCAGGTCTGGGAGAGGGTCACTCTCCTCCTCCTGTCCCTCATCTGTAGCCATGAGCAAGCCCATATCTGCCCTGTCAACATATGGTTTCAATCTGTTGACATGAAGCACCCTGTGGGGGCCCCTGGGAGTTCCAAGGTCTACCAAATAGGTGACTTCTCCCTTCTGTTCAACAATAGTATGGGGTCCACTCCACTTGTCTTGGAGAGCTGCTGGAGCCACTGGCTCCAACACCCACACTTTCTGTCCTTGCTGGTAAACAGTCAGCGTAGCCTTTTAGTCATGCCAGGCCTTTTGCAATTCCTGACTAGGTTTTTGGATGCATTTTTCATGTACTCAGCCATCCTGGAGCAGAGACCAAGTACGTAGTCCACAATGTCTTGCTTGGGAGGTTTGAGAGGTAACTCCCATTCCTCCTTCACCAGACAAAGGGGTCCTCTTACAGGATGCCCAAACAAAAGTTCAAAAGGGCTGTAGCCAACCCCCTTCTGTGGGACCTCTCTGTAAGCAAACAAAAGTCAGGGTAGCAGGATGTCCCATCTTTGCCTAATCTTTTCAGGTAAACACTTGATCTTGCCCTTTAAGGTCTTGTTGAATCTCTCCACCAGATCATTGCATTGGACGATAGGGTGTGGTGAACTTGTAGTTCACTCCACACTCCTTCCACATAGCAGTCAAATATCCAGACATAAAGTTTTCACCTCTGTCTGAGACAACCTCCTTCGGAAAACCCACTCTTGAGAAAACTCCCAGGAGGGCTCTTGCCACAACAGGTGCTGTTGTGGTCCTTAGGGGGATAGCTTCTGGGTATCTGGTGACATGATCCACTACCACCAGAATAAACCTGTGCCCAGAGGTTGTTTGGGGATCCATTGGTCCAACAATGTCAATCCCTACATGTTCAAAGGGAACCCCCATCACAGGTAGTGGTATTAGGGGGGCCTTTGTGGTGCCACCTGATTTGCCACTGGCTTGGCAGGTGACACCAGAGCGACAAAACTCCTTGGTATCCTCTGACATATGAGGCCAGTTAAAGTGAGAGACAAGCCTGTCCCAAGTCTCGTTCTGGCCAAGATGTCCTGCAAGGGGAATATAATGGGCTAGTGTGAGAAGGAAGGCCCTGAATTCCAAAGGTTTGACCAACCTCCTGGAAGCACCAGGCTTGGGGTCTCTAGTCTCTGAATACAGGAGCCCATCATCCCAATAGACTTTGTGGGTCCCACTAGCATTCCCTGCAGCCTCAGAAGCAGCTTGTTGTCTGAGGGGTTCAAGAGAAGGGCAGTCTAACTGCGCCTGCCTCAGATCTGCCCTGGAGGGTCCCCCTGTCCCAAGAAACTCAACCTCATCAGGCTCAAGCTCTTCTAGGACAGTTTCCTCCTGGGTATCACAATCAGCTTCCTGTGAAGTCTGACTTTCTTCCTGAGGCAAGGGGAAGGCACTGCCTTAACCCTACTGCTTCTCCTCCTGGTAGGCAACTGGTCCATTGTTCCAGAATTCAGTGCCAGTTCAGTGTTGCCATTTCTGACCTGTGACCTAGTCACAGCAAGGACATGTGCTGATATTCCTAACATCTCTGCATGGGTTCTATACTCCACTTCAGCCCAAGCTGAAGTCTCCAGGTCATTGCCAAGCAAGCATTCCACAGGGAGGTCTGAGCTAACCACAACCTTTTTGAGGCCAGTTACCCCTCCCCAAGAGAAATTAACAATTACCATACTGTGAGTGGTAGTGACATTGCTAGCATTGGTCACTAGGTAATTTTCACCTAGTATGATTTGTCCAGGGTCCACAAAGCCAGGCGTCACCATTGTGACACTAGCACATGTGTCACTGTAAGCCTGAGCCATTTTGTCATTAATTAAAAGAGTCTGTCTGTACTTGCCCGAGTTACTGGGACTCACAGTAGAGGATATAGCCATGTCCAAATCACAGACAAGAACAGCTTGAGTTGGTATTCTGACTAGGCCAGAATCAATCTCAGTTCCCAGTGTTAACCTTACTACACCCATCTGTTGAGAACCACCACTATTAGCTGTACTAGGGGGAACAGTTGCCTTAGGGGCAATGGTGGCTGGAGCTGCCTCCTTCTTGGTGCAATCACTGGTCCAGTGAGTATTTACTTTACATACTTTGCACCATGGTTTCTTAGGACCTTCTTTCTTTTTTGATTGTTGGTGACCCCCACCATTAGAAGCATTTTGGGGACCTTGAGAAGACTTCTGGTCATTTGCTTTCTCCCCACCCTTTTGGTCTTGCTTCTTCTGATGACCAACGTGGTTCTGTACCTTCTGCTTCACTCTGGTTCTGACCCATTTGTCTGCCTTCTTCCCCAATTCTTGGGGAGAGGTCAGATCAGACTCAACCAGGTGCTGATGCAATAACTGGTTCTGACAGTTGTTAAGAATTTGTTCTCTCACGATCAAATTATACAATCCTGTATAGTCATTAACCTTACTGCCCAGTAACCAGCCTTCTAGAGCCTTAGTAGCACAATCTATAAAAGTCAGTCCAGTCCTGAGTCTGTGTCTTCTGGGTATCTCTGAACAGCAACCTGTACTGCTCAGTGGTTAAGCCAAACCCATCTATCAGTGCACTCTTCAGGACATTGAAGTTGTTAGCATCCTGTTCACTAACCGTCAGGAGCTTATATTTGCCTTTGTCTGCAAAGGAGAGCCACAAAATTGCTGCCCACTGACTCCAGGGTACCTGCTGTACTTTGCAGGCCCTCTCCAAAGCAGGTATCCACTTGTGGATGTCATCCCCACACTTGTAGGGAGAGACAGTTTTGCTCAGGTTTTTATGGTCATAAGACCTTTCCTTTTCTCTAGGTACTGTGCTGCCACCAGTAGGCTCTAGCCCTCACAACTTTTTCTCTCTTTCAAGAGCCAGAGTCTCTTTTGCAAGGGCAACTTCTTGCCTCTTGATCCTAAGCTTGACTCCCTTCATCCTAACTCTGTGCTCTCTCCTCTGAGGGGAAGTCATACTCCTCACAGCAGAGGCACTGGACCCTACTGAGGAATCAGAATGATCAGAACCACTGGAGTGTGATCTGTGCCTTCTGCTTCCTGGGTTAGGCCTACTGTGGTGAGTGAAGGGGGGCCTCCCTTGGCCCTCTCCACCTCCGGATAGTCCTAGGTTGCCATGGGGAGCTTCATCAGCTGCATCCTGGTCATCATCCTCATCAGAGACCAATGGATCATCTCCAGTGGTATTTTTCTCTGCTGAAAGATGGCCCCCTCTCTACTACATTGGTTACCTGGGTCTGATGCATTCTCTACATCATGAGCCACTAAGATATCTACCAGGTGGTTAAAGTTTGGACTCTGTCCTTGTCTCAACTTTCTGACTGCACACAGGCTTCTCAATTCATGAAAAGTGAATGAGTCATACTTAGAAGGCACTCTCTGGGTTTCTTCTTGAAGAGTTCCACCAGGACCTGCTTCTAATGACATTTTATAATGAGGTGTGGTATGTGCACCTACCTACACTAAATGGTTTCCTACTAGAACCTCTCTAGGAGTTGCAGTCAGGGTGTGCTAGGCCCTTACCACCTACAACTACTAAGTTCAGTAGAACTTATGTATATCTAAGACTTGATTTATATGTACCTACAGGTACCTTGATATGGTTTTTCAGATGATATTACAAGATTATTTGGTAAAACAAATTGCAAGTTCTTATCCCAACCGCTGCACACCAATGTGTGAAGTTAGCCTGGCATATGATGTCCACTAGTTCTAGTGGGCACCTTGCACCAGTCTAATCGACCCTTATTGACGGTGGTTGTAAAGTCAACCTTATAGAAAGCTATCCTAGTGGTAGCATGAACCAGCAGTCTTCAGGCTAAGACTTCAGTAGGCAAGTTAAGCAAGTTGTTTTACCATATATAATCCCTTGAATACCAAATGAAAGGACACCACACAAGGTATATATCAAATATATATGTATTTAATCTAAACACAACCCCTCTGCACTTTTTATGAGGTCAGAGGTAAAAATACAATACAAGTCACACAGTTAATACACAATAAGCTGCACAGTATACGTTATGCCCTAGGGGCCTCACTAACCATATACTAATAAAGTGGTATAAGTACCATGTGAGAGTTAGAAAGCAGGCCTAGGGCCTGTAGAATCGCTGGGGCTACACTAAACAACCAAAGGTTAGGAATAGGAGACCCACAGGAGGCGCATGCAGTATCTAAACACAGGCGCGGGTTCCCATTGACTTTCTTTGGAGTTCGTAAAAGTTACAAAGTAACAAGTTAAGGACCCTTCCGGATGGACTAGGATGGAACCCTTTTAAACTAGGACACTTAGAGAGTCCAGACCCACGGGAGCACCGGAGTACTAGTGATACCTCATCCAGGGAAGCCGGGTGCATAGGTGCCTTTTCGTGTCGGGTTTCGTCGTCGTTTCCTATGGAGAGCTGCAAAGAAGTGCTGCAGGCGGCCAGGGGAAACGTGTCTGGGTGGATCCAAGGGAGGATAGGTGATGTGAAGAACCTGAAAGCAGAGGGGACAGAGTGTGGGTCACTATCCAGTGACCAGGAAGGAACAAGGCGATGTTGCATGCTTGAAGGTGAAGAAGGTGAGTTTGTCTCTTCAGCACGAGGTCCAGGAGGCATCGACGATGACCAAGAGCTGGATTAAAACTGTCTCACAATGGATCTAGATGACTGCAGTGTCGGTTTCTGGATTGAACCCAACAAGCCTTGGCAACCGCAACCCACGCAGGATGTAGAGATTGGCTCTGTTGCAGACCAGCAAGGTCTGTGGCACTTCTCCTTTGTAGGGAAGCTGGGGCAAGCCTGGAGCAACCAGGAAAGTAAGACAAATTTAAGATGGTGACTTCGTGGGGCTCACTAGTCAACAGGCAAGGAGCTGAGAAGATGCATCAAGCACAAATTTAAAGGCAAGGCCCACGGGACACTTTCAGAGTGTGGGGGCCTGGGCTTCAGGTCAAATGATGCTCGGGAATGGGGCTTCTTGTACCCCAATGCACAACTTACTGAGGCTTCAGGAAAGGAGTGCAGGTAGCAAAAAGCAGGATGTCCAAGATGTCCAGTCCCACATCTCTCGTGTCTGCCACGGGTCTCAGCTTTGCTGTGGATGTGGGTCACAGTTAGAGAAGTCAGAAGTCTAGTTCTTGAGTTGCAGAGTCTTCGGGTTCCGGCAGGAGCTTTCAAACTGCAGACTGGCAAAGTTGCTGTTGGTGCCTGTTTGAACAGGGTGGTCACTCCTTGACCACAAGGGAGATGTCTTCTGTCTTCTAGTCAGAATAGAATGTCGAAGGTCCAAGAGTTCTGTATCAAAGTTTCGTTCCAGGATAATATAAAGTCCTGGGGACACAGCTCCTATACTTATACTAAGCTAAGGGGCTGGATTACCTGCCTAGGTCCCTCCCTTGGGTGGACCTGAGAAGGGGTGGTTACAGCCATTTCCCTTTGTCCAGTTTTGCGCCAGGCCGCCCTTGATGGAGTTTCCCCCAGCACCAGGTGGTCAGACTCGTGCCTGTGGCAGCAGCATCCATTTTGTGATCCTGAGGCTCTGTTTAACTTTAACCAGGTAAAGCAGTAACATACATGTCTTTTCCCTCTAGAAGGTTGACACCTTACACGACATGTTTTGATAAAGTCAAACCAAAGTAAGCAATAACCGCGAGGATTATAATGCAATTAAGCGTATATGGTATTGCAATATCATAGAACAGCTATAAGGAGATGGTTCTGAAAGCTGCAGAGGGGCTCAGCTCATGCTAGGGCAACTTCTCACATAAAACCAAGCACTCTGCCTCCAGGATTGTTGAGGCCTACCATAGGAGTGGCCAATAGGTGTATATGTGTCTATATGTAAAGGTAGGTATAGATATACTATATCTAAGTAAGGGGTGATTACACCACCTTACCCAGGCTGTGTGAACAGATCTGTGGTGTCAGTTTGGAAGGCAAACCAGGGGTGGAAAAATACATGCTGCAGTCCCTGGTAGGCCTAGGGTACACCTATGCCCTCGGTACCTATGGTACACTATACAGGGGTTCACAAGAGTGACCCAGTAACCAATCTGGTATGCACCCAAAGTGCATGGTATCAATTTAGAGAGAGAACAGCTGGGCTGTGGGTCTAATTAGCAGCCCCACAGCCACATTAAAGTCGAAAAACCAGAGAATCACAGCAAAAAGTGGGGGTGACCCTAGGAAGCAGACCCTACTCTCCTACAGCGGAGCCTCCACTAGCTTATTGGGTCTGGAAAATGCAGGGTGTGACACTCCAGAAAAGTGTGCCCCCTCACTTTACCTGCAGGATGCTATTCAAACACTTTCACTACCAGGCGCGGTGCGTCCATTGGGGCGTGGGGGAGTAGCCCCCCCATCCGCAGCCATCCGCAGCCTACTCGGCATCTTTGAACTTAAGTAAACTCTCAGTATATTGAAGTTCAAAGACGCCGAGGGAGAACTGACAATGCATGTCAGTCAGCATGACGTCGGACCGCCCTCCCCCTTCAGAGAGTGAAGGGGGTGGGCGGTCTGGCATCATGTTGACTGAGATGCATTGTCAGACATGGGTCAGCAGGCCGCAGCACAACACAAGTGCGCATGAGTGGGGACAGAGGGCGATTTTTTGCACCTTGCCCACTCATGCGCACTTGTGTTTCCCCTTGTTTGCGCATGCCCATTAGGAGCTCCTTGGCCTCCTAATGGGTGTGCTGCGGGCGAGGAGTAACCGTGCCACTCAGCGCCAGGATTGGCTTAGGGGTTGCCACTCCAATGCTGCTGTTCCTGTTCCTGTTTGAAGAGGCGCCAACGTGGACCAGGAGCAGAGGCGGTCAGGTAAGTTTTCAAAATTTTATTCTCCCTATAGTGCTGTATTCCTAGTGAGAGGTGCCGTTAGTAAGAGTCTGATATAAAGAGGAGCACGCCGTGAGACAATCTATTTAACGACCAGGGTGTCTCTGAGGAGAACACTTTTAGGTCACTGGCATGAAAAGCGAGCGCGTAACTCCCGGTGCCATTTTGCGGCTATGATAGCTAAGAACTGTGAGAAGTTGGCCTGATATGTGATGTCCACTATTCTAGTGGGCACCCTGTATCAATCCAAACAACCCTTATGGTGATGGTTGTAAAGTCAACCTTATAGACCAGCTATCCTAGTGGTAGCATGGACAAAGCAGTCTTAGGCTAAACTCAAGAGGGCATGTAAAGCCAGCTGTTTTACCATATGTAACCCCTTTAATACCAAATGAAAGAACACCGCACAGGTTATATATCAAAATATATATATATTTATTACAAACACAACCCTCTGAACTCTTTATGAGGTCAGAGGCATAAGCACATAATAAGAGACTCAATTATCATACAATAAGTTGCTCAAAATACAGTAGAGCCCTAGGGGCACGTAAAACCATATACTAAAATAGTGGTATAAGGACCACGTCATGAACAAAGGATAGGCCTAGGGCCTAGGGAATTGCTGAGGCTACGTTGTACTACCAAGAGTTAGGAAGCAGGAGACCCACGGGAGTCATGTGCAGTGTCTTAACACACACGCGAGTTACCATAGAGTTAGAATGGGAACGAAAGAACTAGAAACTATTTCTTTTAGGACACTTCCGGATGGACTGGGAGGAAGCTACTTGAAACCTAGACATTAGGATAGTCAATACCCACAGGAGTACCGAAATACTCGCGTTACCTCACCCACAGGAAGCGGGTGCATAGGTGTCAAAGTGTGTCGGGTTTCGTTGTTAAATCCTATGGAGCCGTGAAGAAAGATGTTGCAGGCGACCAGGAGGGAAGTGTCCGGCTGGATCCAAGGGCGGATCGAGGATGAAGAGTAACTGAAAGCAGAAAGGACAGAGTCTGGGTCACTAGCCAGTGACCAGGATGGAACCAGGAAGGATTAGGCGATGTCGCGAAGCAATCAGGTGATGTTGTGAAGCTTGTCTCTGCAGCCACGTGGACCAGGAGGTGTTGACGACAACCAGGAGCTGGATACAGACTGTCTCACAAAGGCTCTCGCTGTCGAAGGTATCGGCTTCCGGATTGGAGTCAATAAGCCTTGGCAAAGGCAACCCACGCAGGAGTCAAAGATGGCTTCTTGATCAGACCAGCAAGGTCTGATGGACTTCTCCTTTTCAGGGAAGCAAGGGCCAGCCTGGAGCAACCAGGCCAGCAGTGTAAATTTTAAGGTTCGTCGTCACAGAGGCCACTAGCCAACGGGCAAGCGACTGGACAGAGCGCGTCAAGCAGGAAAATGAAGAAGGGCCCCACGCAGAACTCGCGGAGTGTGGAGGGATGATCTTCAGTGCAGTTGATGTTCGGGGCTGGGGCTTTTCAATCCCCAATGTACAACTTCGAGGTTGCCTCTGAAGCTGCACAAGTAGCAAGGAGCAGGCTTTTCAAGATGGCTGGTCCCACGTCTCTCGTCGCCTCCACGGGTCTCAGCTTTGCACGGACTGTGGATCGGGGTCAGAAAAGTCTGGAAGTCTGGCTCTTGTTGGACTCTGTGCTCGGGCTCCGGTGGGAGCGTTGACAAAATAAACCGCAGATTGCTGGATGGTGCCTGTAGGTACAGGGTGGTCACTCCTTGACCACAAGGGAGATTCTTCAGTCGTCTTCTGTGAAGGAGATCGTCGAAGGTCCAGAGATTCATTTCAAGTTTCAGTTCAGGATAAATCTAAAGCCTCTTGACTCAGCTCCTACGTATATACTAATCTGGTGGGCTGGATTACCTGCTAGGTCCCTGCTATGGGTGGGACCAGGGAAGGGGGTGGTTACACCCCTTTCCCTTTGTCCAGTTTCGCACCAGAGCTGGGGCTGGAGTGCCGCAGCACCGGTTTGAATCGGACTATGCATGGGACACTTTGTGTGCCCCAGGCAGTGTCTCATTTCATTCAGCCCTCCCTGCCCCAATACACTATGGCCTGTCTGGGGTGGTGCTAGCACCTCACAAGACAGGAAACCTATTGTCCAAGCCTCCCTTGCTGGAAGGACTCCCAGCAGCAGGAGGTCAGACTTGTGTCTGTGGCAACAGCATCCATTTTCTGATGCTGAGGCTCTGGTTATCTTTAACTTGGATTAGTAGGAACAACTTGTCTTCTCCCTCTAGAAGGGTGGAATGCTACCCCCGTCGCCAGAACTGGGGGGGTAGTATTCCAAAGCGTATGACACCTTACACGACATGTTTTGATAAAGCCAAACCAAAGTTAGCATTCAACAGCAAGGATTATAATACATTTAAGAGTATATGGTATGGCTATATCATAGAACAGCTATAAGGACATGGTTCCGAAAGCTGAAGGCAGGCTCAGCTCATGCTAGAGCCTCATCTCACATAAAACCAAGCACTCTGCCTTCAGGATTGTTAAGGCCTGCCATAGGAGTGACTTATAGGTGCATATGTGTCTATATATAATGGTAGGTATAGGAATACTATACCTAAGCAAGGGGTGATTACCCGACCTTGCCCCAGCTGAGTGATCAGCCAGTTGTGTCAGTTTGGATAGCCAGCCAGGGGTGGCAAAAGATATTCTGCAGCCCCTGGTAGGCCTTGGGTGCAACTATGCCCTGGGTACCTACGGTACACTATACAGGGGCTCATAAGGTGACCCAATACCCACTTGGAGATGTACCTAAAGTACATGGAGTCCATTTTACAGTGAGAGCAGATAGCCTGGGGCCATGATTAGCAGGATCCCAGGTAAACTAAGTCGAAAGCCAGCTAAACACAAGGCAAAAAATCTGGGGTAACCATAGTCAGGTATCCACCTTCCTACAAGAACAGTGAGGGATGCAGGCAGCTTTCTGGGGAGTTCTCTAGATACACTCTGTGCAAACATTCTAAAAATCAAGATTAGTAGGGATAGTGCAGTCCGATAGGGTTGTGTGGTGGAGTCCATCTCTTGAGTGCTTGGCCTGTATATGGTATTTAGGCTAGTAGCAGAGCCATTGATTTTATTGTTTATTTATTGCATGAGAGATGGACGACTCTTTCCAATCATGCAGGGCCATCAAAGGCCACGCCTGGTTGGGAAATCGGCCGAATGTCACTCTAGGCCAGTAGAGACTATTAATGCATCAAATATGTCGACATTTGTATTTGTGAAGCACCCATTGAAAATCGCAACAGGTGGCAGGAGTGCTCCAATGGCAGAATGTTGTTTTACTAGGTGAATCGAAAATCCTCACTTTCTTCTTGGCTCGTGCTGTGCAATGCAGCTTGTTAGCCTTCCCAGACAGAACAAGCACTAGCAAAGCCAGGTCTGACTTTCCTTTGGTTTCTTGACTAAAACATTAAAGAAAAGCCTTCTGTAGTGAAAAATAGAAAAGACAATTGCTGTCTGCATAAAATGTATTCATGCGCTAAATTTCATGGTGGAAAACCCTCCGGTAACCCCTTTTAATTTTTCGGACTCGCTCGCCACAGTGCTCTCCCACAGAAAGTTTACGGCACACCACTTTCAAATGTCACCAGCCACCACTGATCATCACACCCTAAGCAGAAAAGAGAGCCTATTCATAAACTTGCAGCCAATTCAGCCAGTCCTACATCAAAGCCTCATGACTCTTCTGACTGTAAAGAGGTTCTCAGGGACAATTTGTGCAGATGAGCAAGGAGATTGCCAACCTTCTTGATTCTACTTTATCAGGGCTGTGCGAACGTTTGGGGCACATTGAGGCTAAATTGAGTGAATTGGATACTAGGCTGACACAAGCCACAACATGAAGGGGGATATCACTATTGGTCAGAGGCCTTCAAGCCCTAGCCAGGAGCTTTGGCTAATGATTAGGGGGACGGGAAATCCGTCTTTCTGTATGACTGGTGTAGCCCCCACCTCTGGATCAGATGTGTCTGTTCTCCCTTGTACAAGGGATTATGATTTACCTGCTATAAAAGGTGGGCATCACCACCAAGAGTGAAATTATTTTTTACCCTGTAAATACATGGGGCTGACCATAGGATTTGATACAAAGTGTGATCTTCCACCATATGCATGCCTATGTTATAGTATTGGCAAATGTTCCAAAGGCTGCTCCCAAAAGCTTCGAGAATCTACCATTTAGCTTATTAATAAAGCTATACACTGGATCAGTGGACACTCCAGGCCCAGGGTAGCTTATTCCCCAGGATTTTGATGGCAAGACATGTGGGGTGAATTGGGAGGATGCATAAAGAATTCCAGGGGGGTTATGTAATCATCACCTCTAGAAGTCCTAGGACTGCAGGTGGTGTAATTCTTGCTTCTCAGTAAGGCCAAATTAAAAATAGCAATGTTAGGATCTTGCCCCTTGGTTTCTTTTTACAGAGATTTGGTTAAACCCTCATGTCAGGGTGACCTCACCTTGCGTCTTGGCACCTCCACTACCTTGCTTTAATTCTCAACTTATAACTGTTTCTCCCCCCGGTCGACCTGACAGAAAATTATTGACTTAGTACTTGTAATTTGCAAAATCGATTCCTTTAGAAGGAGCTGGATGTTGTTTTGGACCCTGTTTTGCCCAAACTTGTATCCCCCATGGCATGTTAAACCATGTGAATCTGCCAGTTTCAGACCATAAAGAGTTTTCTTTGCAACCCAATGAGGTAAACCCAATTATCCCTGTTGACCCTGCCCATGAGGTTAACATTTTGTTTTGGAATATTGCCTGCCTTGCTGTGAGGAATGGGGCCAGGTCAGACACAAGTATGATATTGTTTTTTTTTTCAGGAGACATGGGCCAAGATGTTATTAGTAGGGATGGTTGCTATGCCCATATGGTTCCTGCTCTACCATCTTTGGCTGGCAGGGACCGGCCTGGTCTAATGACTTGGTTTGAAGTTACCTTGGAATGTATTATTACTCCAATCCCCTCCAATTGCAATCTGCTCCAAGCATTTTTATGTAAGTGCGCCTCTGATGTATTAGTTTAATTCATTTTCATAATGGGTATTTTGAATGTGACCATACTGTCAACCTTAATATGTTAGCTCATCATATCTAAGATCTTGAAGCCCATTTTGTTTCAGCACACAAGGGTATAAAATCACCCTAGGTGGAGATTTTAATGTTAAATTATGTCTGAATCAGTCAGAAAACAAATCCCACACATTTGATTGTCTTCGCATAGGAAGTGATAGGCAGACTAGGGAAAAGGGGGTTTATGTCCAATTTTCAAACTATAAAAATGTTGGATTTCTTTAATGTCAATGAATTTTATGACCCATTTTATTCAACAAAAGTTACCTTTAAAAGAGGGGAATGCTCCTCCATTATTGAATATATTTGTGTTACCTGTGACCTGTTATCCAGGGTCTCTAGTCCTGCTATTACTAAAAGTCCTCATAGTGACCACAATCCATTAAGCCTTGGTTTATCTATCCCTAAGAAGGGGGGAGTCACAAGTGGGTGACATGCCAGCCTTTAGTAACTAAGACCCAAGGCCTGAGTCTGGCCTGGCGACTTGGGTACCCTTTCAAAAAAACTATTTGACTCACCTCCCTTTGGTGCTTGAATGACTTTCCTTTACAGATGACCATTGGGCTGTGTCCGAACAGTTTGCCAAGCTGAATTCAATAGTTAGCAACTTTCCTTTGAAACCCACTAGATCAGAAGTACAGGAGGTCGAATGGTATGACCAAACTTGCAGAGGGGCCTCTGCATGCTTACAAGAGGCTCTGAAAGACAGACCCAGGGACACCAACACAATTCTAATGTGTAGAGCGGATTATAAGGCAGCCCAGAGATCCAGGCGCAAGGAGCTTCAGAATGAGTCCTTGTGTAAGTTGGTCATGGCCTGAAGGTTGAAGGACGCTAGGGCCTTTAGGGCAGTGGCAGCAAATATTAAAACTGCGGGCGGAAAATCGAATACTGTCATTACCTTTAGCTGAGAAGCCCGGGTTAATCATGTGAAAGTGGTCTATGGGTCTGAGACCTTAGACCAGTCTGCCAAGCATGAGGTAGCTCCACCCTTAGACCTAGAATTTACTTTAGTTGAGGTAAGGGAAGCGATCATCAAATGCCCCATAAACAAGGCCCCTCAGGTGAGTGGACCGATTGCTTTAGACTAGGGACAGAGGTAAACATGGGGCACATCTTAGCACCTTTGCTGTTTTTATTGTATATCAATGGTTTAGGCGCGTCCCTGTCCAACAAAGTTTCTGACGCTCCCTCTGTTGGTAGGAAAAAGGTTCCCATCCTGTTGTATGTGGACGATGCAGCCCTACTCTCGAGAACCCCCAATGGTTTTAACACCCTAATACAAGAATGTGTCCTCTTAATGGTGTCACTTGGAATAAAGTTGAAACCTTTATTATGGCCTGCAATCTTAGGCAAACCAAGATGCAGGGTATTTCATTACAAGGCCACTCCGTCGCCCTCACCCCTAACATTTCTTGCCTGTGTGTTGTCTTCAATGCAACGGGCAACTCCTGTGACGCCCCTGATCGAGGGAGAATCATAGAAGAAAGTGCCTACATATTCTGATGTATGGATCAGGCATATGGGGGTATATCAACACAAACCCTTTTCAGGGGGAACACAACAGGGTGCTTAGGACACATTTAAGTGTCCCACCTGCGTGCTCCACTTTTATTTTGCACCAGGAGATGGGGTAGATTTTATGGAAGATTCTATTAAACTGGCGTCTGTGGTGCTCGATTTGGAATAACCCACCTAGCTCCTTTAACAGGAAAATGATTAAGGACTGACTCTCATATGAGAAAGATTTGAATATTACCTGGCTCAAATGCATAAAGACGGAGCTGAGGAGCATGGGGAGGGCGCACCTCTTTTCCGAATCTGCTACAATGACCCGAACTGATATGACCTGGACGAAAACCACATTTAAACCAAAGAAGTTCTGCCTTATAGAGAGCTACACACGTATGGAACCCTTTGTAGGAGAGTATGCTGTGCTCTGTAGAGCCATTGCTTTGGAGCCGTATTTGGAATGGATTGATAACGCGTGGGACAGAATGTTATTTACCCGTTTCAAATTGGGCTTTGTGAGATGGCACCTGGGCTTTCCTCTTGGTAGGTTTGACTCATCTAAAATATTGTCGTGCCCCTTTGATGAATCTTCTCCACAGAGTTGTAGTATCCTAGTGAAGGCCTAGTAATTAGGTAGCTGGGGACACACGTGTATGGATAGTGGCTGGCCAATAACCTAACCACGCCCAGAGCCCTGGGCTTTTTATTAGCTGCATAACGTGCCCAACGTGTACGTGGGGCTGAACCAATGTACCCTCGCGCTAGAGGGGTAAACGGGGAGGAACAGTGGGAGGGGGCGTGTGCTGTAGTGGACTGCTCCGCAATCAGCAACACTACAAGAGTCTATGCATTTTACCTTTTTTGCCGACTTTAACTCGATTTTACTGAAAGGTTTTTAATTCCAATAATAAGGCCTGGTGGATTAGAAATTCGGGGCCATCATTTATTTGATGAGTGGGAATACGTATTGACTTATATTTCTTCGGACTTTTATGAGGCATTTTCCGGTTTTTAGGTTGTTTTCGGACCCATTTGTCTCACGGATTGTGCTTTAAGTGCTGGGCGGATCGTCCTGACTAATCCCGTTTTGCTCATCTGCTCTTCCTCGATCCAAGGCCCCGGCTAGGTCTCGGAAGGCACCGTTTCAAAGGGATCTGTGCACTTTCAACAGCTGACAATGTAGCTTTCTGTATCTATATAACATCTGGCCCCATGAGAGGGGAGGCTTCCATCCTACATGCTCTTGGGAGAGAACGCAAGAAAGGTTTCCCTTTTACCGCTCAGATACCGAGGGTAACCTGAAGGCTGAAGCCCTGTGAGAGATTTATGCATCCTCTCTATCCAAGGACTTCCCCAGATGGACCTTTGCCTCTTACCCTTGTCGTTACTGGCACAGAAAGGAAGGCGTTGCTAAGCGACGGCGGTGCTGTGCCTGTCACATTCAGAGGTTGATTGTTGCTGCACATGTCCTAGACTGACACGAGTCCACTGCTATTCAGTAGCAAAGGATCGCTCTTCCTAACACATGTTTCTTTATCCGTACTTATAAGACTGGTACATTTATTTACATTCCAGCTGTGTGAACTGAGCTTTGCTTCTTCAAAGATGTACCTATGGTAAAAGAATCAGAGAATACAATCTACACGCAATTTGCCGGAAGATAAAGTAAAAGCATTTTTTCAATGAACAAAAAAACGTTATGTACAAGCAGTGCTTTAAATGGAAAAAAGAAGTGCAGGGACTCACCAAATTGAGATGTGGACTAAGGGGCGGGTTCGCGGGCAGGGTTAGGGGGAGGAGCTATTTGCATTGCTAAGGGACCCAAGCCAGGGGCACACATTTAATGTGAATGAGATTGAATTGGTGTACAGATGTGTATTGAGTATTCCATTTCCCTTATAGGTACAAAAGGGTACATTGGATGTCAGTGAATGTAATGCCACGTGATGTAAGGTGTCCTATTATTATATTGTAGCGGAGTAGAAGTTAGAGCTGTGAGCAGCTCAGCCACCCCCCAAGCCTACCGGGAGCAGCGCGCTGCCACAGCAGCTTTCAGTTAGCTTTGTGCATTATAGCAGCGCTCCAGTTTAACAGCTGAGGAGGCGCTATAATTCGTGACTTTGCTTTTCAGTGCAGTGATGAGGATCACCTCACTGAAATGCAGTAGTCTAACTTGGCAGGACTGCATGTGCTTTAGAAACGCTTACATTCGCCTCTGCCCACTTTACTAAACCTTAATTCCCACTGGCTCTGCACAGCATCACTATCACTACCTTCCTCCTCAGTCTGGCTCCAAACAAGTGCTGCCCTACTCTGCTATACCAGCAGGAAACCTTCTCGGAATTCCTAGAGTCAGGAGATATGCCCGTTAGCATGCCCTGATCACACACCTAGAGTCAAGCAGTGACATTTTAAGGCATGGGCAAAGTGGGCTATGGTCCAGGGCCCCAATCTTTCAGGGGCCCCCCAGACAGAGCCAGCTCTGATCTGCAGAGAGTCTTGCCCTCATGACGTGTATTAATTCTTAAACAATTTATTTTAAATACAGAGGGGCAGATTTATGATAACTGGCGCATTCCCAGGGATGCGCCAGTTATTTTGCGCCGCTGCTCCGCCACCCATGGTGCGCCGCATTTACAATGCGGCGCACCATGGGGCAAAAACGGCACAGATGCGTGACGCATCTGTGCCGTAAAGGTGGCGCATTGCTGGAGTTGCGTCACAAGCGCGACGCAGCTCCAGCAAGGCTCGGGGGTGCCCTATCTGACCAATGCTGCGTCAAGACCTACGCCTGCTTCAAGCAGGCGCAGGGTTTTGACGCAGCATTGGCCTGAAAGTGACTGAGTGAAATCTTATAGATTTCACTCAGCCACTTTTGCGAGGCGCACCTGCCCCGGAACGCCCACCCTGCGCCGGAACGCCCACAAGTGGCGCAGGGCTTTACAACGTGACGCATCTGCCTAGATGCGTCACGTTGTAAATGGGTCGTAGGGATGCGCCACGTTTACGCCGCAGTTGCGTGACGCAAACGTGGCGCATTCCCATCATAAATCTGCCCCCATGTTTCCTTTAATTTATTTTTTATTATGGGCGATATGTGAGAGACTGTTTCAGATATTTTGCAGAGAAATGTAATGTTTGTTTCATGCAACATCCATACACAAACTTTCTTTTAGGTCAAAACAGGACCTCATATATAAGAAATGGGACGGTGTCACAGAGATTATTTGCAGCATAATTAGTGAGCTACTGCTGTGTTACAATGTTGAAAGTACACATAATTATCCCTGAATATGTGATGTAAAGACATTTAGAATTTGGACAAATGTGCCCGTTAGAGATCTGGCCAAAGACTGCATGAACGAGCTGAAATTGAATCAGGAATTCAATACTGTTCCCAACAGGAGCCCCAAAATACTTATGGCCCAGGGCCTCCAAAATCCTTAAGATGTCCCTGCTAGTGTGCAAGTGACTCCACCCACAGAACCTGAGTGAAGACTGTGTCCCGAACTTCCTGTCAGCTCTGAATGAATGCCTGTGGGCTGTCGCTCAATTAGCACACTGTGAAGGGTAGATTAGCACTTGATAAGAGTGCTTCAGGAAAACGGACCATCTCATTGTCAATTAATCAATCAATCCATTTATCTAGTGCACTATGCACCAGTGAGGGTCTCAAGGTGCGGGGGGGGGGTGCTGCTACTGCTTGAACAGCCAGGTCTTAAGAAGTCTCCTCTTGGTCAGTAGGTCCTGGGTCTGTCATAGGCGGAGGGGGAGGGTGTTCCAAGTCTTGGCGGCGAGGTGGGCGAAAGATCTGCTACCATCGGTCATTTGTCAGATGCGGAGGACGGTATCGAGGGGTGTAGAAGGTGAGTCATTGAGTCATTCGATGAGGTATGCTGGTTCGGTGTTGTGGAGTGCTTTGTGCAAGTGGGTGAGGGGCTTGAAGGTAATCCTCTTGTTGCTGGGGAGCCAGTGCAGGCCTTTCAGGTGGGCTGTGATGTGGCTGTGGCGGGGGATGTCGAGGATGAGGCATGCCGAGGCATCCTGTATGTGTTGTAGTCATTTCTGAAGTTTGGCTGAGGTTCCCACGTAGAGGGCGTTGCCGTAGTCCAGCCTGCTGCTGACGAGGGCCTGGGTGACCGTCCTTCTGTTTTCGGTGGGGATCCATCTGTAGATCTTGTGGAGCATGCGGAGGGTGTTGAAGCATGAGGAGGAGACAGCGTTGACTTCCTGGGTCATTGACAGCGATGAGTCTAGGATGACCCCCTAGGTTGTGTGCGTGGTCGGTTGGCGTCGGTGCTGCTCCCAGTGCGGCCGGCCACCATGAGGCGTCCCAGGCGGAGGGGGTGGATCCGATGATGAGTACCGCCATCTTGTCCGAGTTCAATTTCAGGCGGCTGTTCTTCATCCTTTCGGCAATGGCCTTCATCCCTTCGTGGAGGTTGGTTTTAGCGATGGTGGGGGCCTTGGTGAGGGAGAGGATGAGGTGGGTGTCGTCGACATATGAGATGATGTTCATTCCCAGGGACTGAACCTTACCATAATCATAAATACCATGATTGGTGTTTTTTGCAGGGCGTGGTCCCCTCGGGACTGTCTTCAGGCCCCATTGGTCCTGTGGGTACATGTTTGGTAATGTGCTCCAACACCATTTGCACTATTCCTCCCACATAATGGTGGTGCAACTCCAGTGCTGATGCTGATAACAACACAGGCTTCAACTTCAGCGCCACATCCGACACTGCCGCCTGCCCATTTCATAACAACACTCTCAGCACCAGGTGAGTCTTTGCAACCGATGCTGCCACCACCAGCACTGCAGCCAGCGACAGCTCTAGTGCACAAATCATCTTACTAGAACAAGTTTCTACCCCGGATCAATGACCTCTAATGAGAATACATCCTCTGTAACATGTAAAGGGGAAGCGCAACATCTCATAGAAGAGGGACACTATTCCTTTGAAGATTCTAAACCCTTGGAAGACCAAAGTCAGTACACATATCATGCCGGTGATGGACAATCCTGCTTCATGTCCCTCAGGGATGAAACCAGAGGTCTCATCCTACTCTGCAGTCATATGAAAGGCTGCCAAAGCTCCTGACCTTCAAATCCCTTCAGCAGAGACCAAAGCTAACCTTCTCAACAAAGTGCTACATCAGCCGCTCTGGCTGCCAAACCTCTGCTGTCTTTTAATGAAGCTGTCATGGAACCTATCCTTGCAGTCTGGTACAAGCCCGCTACTTCTTCTGTGGCCGGCTGAGTGCTGGCCAGGAGATATAAATCAGCTCCAGGCCGCTAGTGTATCTATTGAGAAACAGATTAGCTTAACAAACTATAACCAAACATCAATAGAACCATAGCTCTCCTTTGCCCTTCTCTTAGTCAGCCACACCTGGGGCCAGATGTAGGTAGCCAAATACCGGTCGGTAACGGCCAAAAATCGGTAATTCTGGCCGTTACCGACCGGAATCTGGACTTTGAGATGTAGGGCGCCCAGAATTTCCCGATTCGGTAAAAATTCTGATTCGGTAGATTTACCGTTTTGGAAAATTTTCCGAGTCGGTAAAAGTACTGAATCGGAAATTTTACAGATTCTGAAAATATACCGAGTCGGTAAATGTTCCGAATCGGTAAAATTACTGATTCGGAAAATATACCGAGTCGGTAAATGTACCGATTCAGTAAAAGTACCGAATCGGAAACTAAGAAATGGAAAAAATAACACCATTGAGATGTAGGTGACCCATAAATTACCGAATTTGTCCAAAAATCGGTATTTAAGAGTCGGTATTTAACATGGATTGAAAGCAGGTAGTAACCAGGTGCAGCCTATAAAATAGGGCCCCAAAATGCAACACTGTAACCAGAATGGCGGCATTCTACGTCATAGCAAGGCGGCTACGGCTACAGGCAGCAGGAGAGAGGGAATGGAGAAGGGAGGAGCAGGTCTAAAGGGAGAGGATTACACTCTTCCAATTGACTGAGCCAGAGATACTGCAAAGATAGAGACTGCACCCCCAAACCATCATGGACCTGATCAGGGACCTGCACCCACACCTGGAGCACCCAAAACCAAGGGCCCATACCATCCCACCCCATGTGCAGGTGCTCTGTAGCATACACCTGCTTGCATCTGGGAGTTACCAGAGTGTTGTTGCTGCGGTAGGTGGGGTGTCCCAGAGCTGCCTGTCCCGTTTTTTCAGAAAGTTCCTGGATGCCATGATGCAAAGAATGGAGCATTACATCCACTTCCCAGAGACTGATGCGGACTTGCTCAGGACCAAGACTGACTTTTACCTCATGGCAAATTTCCCACACGTGATTGGCTGCATTGATGGCACCCACATCCCAATATGCCCCCCAGCTGCCACTGATCACATATACAGGAACAGGAAGTTATCACACACAATTAATGTACAAGTAATCTGTGATGCCAAGTACATGATCACAGATATAGTGGGCAGGTACCCAGGAAGCACCCACGACTCCTACATCTTCCAAAACAGTGGGATCTACACCCGCCTGATAGCGGGTGAATTAGGGGAAGGATACCTGCTAGGTAAATTACTGTGTCACACTCCCTTGATAGATGATGCAGACGTATGTCAATGTGTGCCTGTGAGTAATGTTTTTCTCCTTTCACATTTGGGGATAGTGCATATGCACTTCGTTCCTTCATCCTGACACCCTACCTCAACCCCACAACCCCCAGCCAGAGACGATACAATGTGGCACATAAATCCACCCGGAACATCGTGGAGCGCACCTTTGGGCTCCTGAAGAGCCGGTTCCGCTGCCTCCACAAAAGTGGTGGGGCACGGCAGTACTCACCAGTAACATGCTGTAAGATCATTGCAACCTGTGCAATGTTGCACAACCTCGCAACTAAGAAAGGCACAGAGGTGGAATTGGAGGACTATGAAGACCATGACGATGAGCAGGCACTACCAGCAGCCAACACAGTAGGAGTACCAACACCCACAGACGGAAGACAGAGACGGGCAGAGATCACACACAACTACTTTTGAGTAAGTATAGGGACAAAGCACGTGTTGTACTGCAATGCACGTAGTTTATTTGGCACTACGTCAAATGTCTGAAGACACTATTGTAACATACCAGTGTGCCTAGCACTACTGGGTGGACGGGGGTTACCTCACCCTCACATGTCCAACTGAATTTGGCAGACTCACTGCTTGCGCCCATGAACAGCACTGCGTGATGCGTTAGGTTTGCTTAGTTCCAAGTCTGCCGTGCCAGCGCCGGTACTCTGGCGTCTGCTGCTCCTCCGTATTTCAGGGATAGGGGTGCTGCTCCTGCTACTGGTGTTGTCTGTGTCCCCTACGCCTTCAGCTCCTGTGGTGGCTGACTGGTTTGTCAGCAGCACTTCCATTGCTGTAGTGACTCTCCCCACCCCCCTCGTGAGATCAGTACAGCAGTGCACCAGCCCCTCCTGCATCGCAACTGAACGGCGACACAGCAGTGAAGTCGTAGTTGCAAGACGGTGCATGCCCCTTGTCTGCTGTTGCATGCAATGCCTCTCCCTGCGCCTTTGGGCACGGTCCTCATGTAGTTCTTCACAGAGTGACATCACACACTGTGACATGTCCCTGACTCCATCGGCCATGTCCCAATGCTGTCCGCCATTGATGTTATTCCCTTGTTCATGTCATCAAAGTTTTTGTTCATATGGCGCATTTGTCTGTGCACTGCACTAATAGCTTTTGCCTGCAGGCGCTGCACCTTGACCATTGTGGTCTCAAGGCCACGGAAGACACCGTCATCACGGCCACTCACGCTTGCCTCCTGGACCCTACGACGTCTTGTTCCTCCGGATAGAGTGACAGGAGTGGATGGAAGACCTGCTGCATTTCCTGCCATTGACTCCTCACCCTCCCTTTCCTCATCGGAGGATGTTTGTAGGATCCATAGCGGGGGAACGTCATGCCTCCTGGGCCTGCAGCTGTCTGGCACCTCTGTGTCTGCTGGTGTGTCAAGTCGTTGTGACTCATGTTGTGGTGAGTCAAGGAGCAGAGGAGATGCTTCAAGTTGCATGATGTCTGCCTCTGGCATGGCAGCTGCTTGTGTGCAGGGTGCTGTAGGTGTTGCAGTGATGGGCCCTGCATCCCTGCCTTCTTCCTCACTCCTCTCCCTTTGGGGATGTGTCTTCTCCCTCTCCTGCATTGACTTGCGCGAAGTCTCTCCTGTGGACAGATATGGACAGTGTCTTAGTGGTGCTTTCACTGTGTAATTCACTATTAAATCACATTATATTAGCACTATTTCCTGCTACTCCCCTGTCTCTAAATGTATTGTGTGGCATGCCTGACATTATTTCATGTTGACTGCTCTGATGTGTATTCTTATGACTACCATTCCCAAAATGCATTGCAGGTGAATACTCAAGTCTGTACTGGATGTCCTCAACACACAGCCACATTGGGGGAGGGATACAGGCAAGGGGGTGAGGAATGATGGACCTGTCCCTTACCTTTCTTTGATGCAGCTCGGGCTGAGCTGTCTGCATCACCAATCCCCACAACGCACTCTGGCTCCAGTGTGGACTCCACAAGCTCTTCCAGATCCATATGAGCAGGTGCCCTGTTCTTTCCTCCACCTGTAGCATTGGCCTCTTTACTTCTTGCTGCCAATTTCTTCTTGGTTATGATCCTTAGATCATACCATCTCTTCTTGAGATCGTCCACTTCCCTGGTTGTCACTCCTATTGCATTCACTTTGGTTTGGATCTCAAGCCAGTTGTTCCTCTTCACAGCCTCTGCTACCTGCAGAGACTGCTTTCCAAAGATTTTGGGGTAGTGCTTGAAAACCTCCTCCACCAGCACCTGAAGTTCACCTGTGCTGAACTTCATCTTCCTCTTCCTCTCTGCACCTTCCCTCTGGGAGTCTTGGGAATCCATTTGTTTCTCCTGCAATGCTCAGCTTCACAACAGCCTGTCACTGTGTAACTGCTCTCCTGTGTGATCTGCACCTGCATGGGTGTGGCCACTTCCTGGTTGTGGGGTGGGGTGGATGCACAGGATTGGTAGATTGCTCTGTTGGTTGGCTGAGGGGCGGGGTGGAGGCACGTGATTGGTTGATACATCAACTGCCTGATATTTTGTATCCCCGACTCGGTATTTACCGACTCGGTATTTACCGATTCTGTAAATACCGATTCGGTAAATACCGATTCGGGAAATTCAATTCATTCCTATGGGCATCCATCCATTCTGAATTTTACCGAATCAGTATTTTTTACCGATTTTTTACCTACATCTCATTTCCCTTTTCTAAAATACCAATTCGGTAAAATTCGGTATTTTAGAATCCGTAAAAATGAGTTACCTATATCTGGCCCTTAGTGGGTTAGACCATTTTAGACATGCTGCATCAAGGTGCAATGGCCATGTAGAGTCCTTAAGCAATACTCTCCGTAAACACGGCTAATGATTAGTCAACTCCTTCCTCCGCCTTGTCTGTTTGGGGCCTCTGGGGGTTCTGGGACTCGCTCAATTTGACTACCCTTTGAATTTGGGATGCAAGGTAGTAATTCTTGATATTAGGCACTGCATGCCCACCTTGATCTGTGGGTAGGTATAGTTTCGACAGCACCACCCAGCAGTGAGAGTTGTTCCATATGAATTTCCTCATTGCTTTCTCCAGGGTGCAAAAGAAGGGGGAAGGAATGTAGAGGGGTAGGTTGGCAAAGTAATAGAGAAGGCGGGGGAGGAGAACCATTTTGTGGAGTGCCAAGTGCTCTGCTACTAACAATGGCAGTGGCTGCCAGAAAGTCATCTATGCCTACAAGGAAACGGTGGCCCTAATAAGATTGCTGCCATATAAGTCCTCAGTTGTATGATACATCTTACACCCAAGTACCGAAACGTAGAGGGTTGCCAGGACACTTGGATCTGGTTGGGAATGAGATGGGGGCCTAGCAGCACTTGGACAAAGGGGAACAAGCAGGGCTTAGCCCAATTAACCCTTAGGCAAGAAAGATATGCAACACGTTTGAGTGTCAGGGCGATTGCATCAGGGATTGCGTGTAGACTCCTGAGATAGATTAGCAGATCATCTGCATAGAGGGAGAAGGAGTGTAGACCATCTCCCAGAGGTACAACTCAGTCACCACTACCTGCATGGAGGGCAAGTAAGAGTGGCTCTATGGGCAGTGAGAAAAGAAGGGGTGAGAGTGAACAGCCTTGGCGAGTGCCCATATGAATCATAAACTAGGAGGCCTGTCTTGATTCTGACCATTGGGTGAGTGTAAAGTAGCGCGATCAGCTACAGAAAGCGATCCCCGATGTCAAAAGATGATAAGGTGCCGAAAAGGATAGCCCATTCCAGAGAATCAAAGGCTTTTGCTAAGCACAGCACCAGACACCCTACCTGGAGCTACAAGCCCGAAGCGTACTTTAAGACATGGAAGAAGCACCCCAGGTTTAGGGATGTGCTACGGGCTAACACAAATCCGTTCTACTCCGAGTGGACCAGTGCAGGGACCAGAGGCACCAGCTGACTAGCCATACTTTTAGCCAGCACTTTGTAGTCTGTGTTGAGAAGCACTAGGGGCCTGTACCAGTCCAAGTTAGTGGGGTCTTTGTCTGGATTGGGAAGGGATATAAGTAGCGCTTCACAAAGGAAAGTGAGGAGACATTGTTAGGATAGAAATATTCGTGTTTGTGTATTGCCTATGTAAAGTTAGCATTAGCTGTGACATTTTCTGTTTTACCACGGTACGGGCAAGACGGGACCTCGCAGCTTCCTTAACCAAGATTGCATCATTAAAGTAGACCGGTGGTAAATCAGCAAATAAATTTGCAGAAATTCCCCAAGCATTTAAGAAGGGTCAATCACAGGCTGCCGACCTCTCAGCATTTACTTATGGGCCCCTGATCAACATACAGCTGTCCATCTTAGCCCTTAAGAACGAACACGAACACAGAATTATTAATATCCAAAACCATCAGATAGAGTTCAGTGTCACGGAAGCACACAGCACCACGCAGGACCGATCGTGACGTGAAATTGACCCTCACAATCTAAGTCTGACCATTAATGATAACAGATTTTAACCTGATACAGGACGATTTTACTTCCAATATTCACACACTGGATAAAAATACTACTAAGACAATTAAGTATTTAATCATGAAGTGAGAATACAGAACTCCTGACGAAGGCCACTCGCCGAAACGCGTTGGATTCGGTTTTGTATTTGGCGATGATAATCATTTGCTGATATATGTACTTGAATATGTATCATTGTAAATACGAAGCCATATAGATTGGTTGTATATATATGTCTTGAATTTTATGAATTATTGTTAAAAAAAGTATACAAACTGTAAAAAGAAAAAAACTATACTATATTTGTGAGAAAAAAGAATTAAAAAAAAGTTTTATAAACTTACATACTATGGTGTTAGTCAATCTATGAGGTAACAATGTGTGATGTTATTTAAGGAAATATACACATAACCCGGTGTACAGGCCAGCTTTCACAGAAATGTTCTGTTCAGGCGCCATTCCGAATCATGATCCAAATTAATCCCTTGCTATTTCTGAGAAAAGGCCTCTGTTATGTTTCGTTTCTGCAATGTTAGGTTTTGCTTCCCTAATGAATAGACTGTTCACATTAGCACATACCTTTCTCTCTAGATAGAGGCCTTCTCTCCCACTTGTCTGGTGACAGGCCCAATTGGAACAACCTTGGACTTTTTACCTTTGTGTAAGATAGGAATGCTGAGACTGGTTTTTTTTTTCTTGTCTTACATTGCTTAGCAGCACCTGCCTGGAAAAGTCCACTATGGGTGTGTTTTATCCCGGTTATGAGTACATAATGTATCTTCATGCTTGCCGATTTCCGTCCCTCTGCAGCACTCCTAGGGACTGGGCAGACTGGGCTCAGCTCTGAGTGTATATAATAAACAGTTATTGGTTTGTATTCTCTACTATCTGACCAACTCTTCATTTGCTATGGAAGGCTGAGAGGTGGTCATAAGTGAGCTGGTTGACCCTAATCGGGCCACTTCTTTCAGTTGGCGCCCAAACAGGGACTTCTTCGGGTGATTGATCTGTCCCCTTTCTGCAGGTGGAGAGCAGGCTGAGTACATCATCAGGTCGGACTGACGGCTCGGGGATCCCTGCATGAAGAGTATTATTTGCTTGCAACTGCCCCTTCTGTCCTGCCAGACGGTGCCTCACCCAGTGGTCCTACCGACTGGTGCCTGAACGGCGAAGCCTTGGATCTGATTGCTTGGTCTGAAGAGTCAGCAGTGGGGAATTGGTCCGTTTGTGCCACTCATATCAGGTGAGTTTGTTTTGGTTCTCTCTGGGTATGGTACCATTGTGGTTTCAGTTTGATACAGTCTGAGGATCGTTTTTGGTAAAAGTATTTGCAACTACTTTACTAGGTAAAAATACAAATTTGTTTTCCTTTTAAAATACCTAGTCTTAGTAAAATCTTGTATTTGTGTTGCCTTGTTGTTCTGCAGATGCTCGATGGGAAGAAGCTCAGCTGGCGCCTCCTGAGGGCAGCCCTAAATTTTATATATATGTGAAGCATAGTCTTGGGCCTATTACGTTTAGTACATTATGGCACAAATATACGAGGGACAATGCTGAGTTACAGTGGCCGCTGATAGGCAGTTTTGATTAACAAAAAATTGGGTTTTTACAGAAGCAATTATTTAAGAGACGAAATAGACAGTCTATGTTTGACTCCCTCAGAACCTGGCAGAAGGAGGCTAGGCAGAGAAAGTTAAAGATGGAGAGACATGCAGGGACAGGGAAAATGAAAACATTGACACAGAAAGCTGTGGCTTATGATAGAGAAAAACAAGAGTCTGGAATTGAATGTGGAGATAGGAGATTTCAGTTGCATATAGATACATCTTATTTGACCAAAGAAGAATACAATACTTTTGTAGAGGAATTGTTAGAAATTCGACCCGGCCCCCTTATGCCCCACAGAGGATATATCCCACCATTTCCTTACAGTCACAGCAGCCCGTTACATCTGTCTCAGCTGTTCCTGTATCAACCGCTGTAGTTTCATCGGCTGTGGCTACAGCACCTCCCGCTCCTTCTCTAACCTCGCCGTCTTCGGCAAATGTGACCCTCAGCACATCTACTGTTTCAACTCCTATATCCTCTGTTCTCTCCCCTCTGGTGCAACCTCCGGTGATGATTGTGTCTGTCACTTCTGTTGTCTCTCCTTCCGTGGTTTTTCATCCTCCGACACCTTTGAATATTGAGACGCCAGTACGCGGATTTGAGGATAGAGATTGGATGAAATTCAAGGCGCAAATAGGCCCGTTAGTGTGATCTGGGTTGGGTAATGAAGAGAAGCAAGTAATAGGCTGCGCGCTGGGCCCGTAATGGGATTTATAGTGTGGAGGACGTTTGGGAAGTGATGCGAGATTTTGAACCCTTTATACAGCAGCATGCCCTTAAGCATATGTTTGGTACACTGATTAATCTTTGGCAACAACATATTGGGACGAAGCACCTCAGATTTTATTTGATAGTAAAGATTCTGTGTATGCTGCAGATCTGGAACCAGGCCAAGTATTTAGGAATGTTACAACTTTAGTTGCTTATAGGGGTAGATTACATGAGAGGAGCCCTACTCAGGTATCCAAGTTTCCGATGCAGGAGGTCCATTCCATACATCACCCAGAAATACCTGAGTTGATGGACCAGCACGTTACCATTACTAGATGTGCTGTGCCTGCCCGTTTTCAGGAGCAATGGGTTTATACTCCATGGAAAAGAAGTGAGGTTTTGGCCCTTAAGGCTCATTTGCCTGATCCTAGGAAGAATCCTACAGCTTATTATAAAGAATTAACAGAGGCTGCCTCTTCTACTTTAATGACTCTTGCTGATATTGAAATGCTCTTTGGTCTTTTCGTTCTAGTTGATGTTTGGAGACAGAATCATACTCAAGATCATGTTGCAGAGTTGGGTGGTACATGGGATGTGATTAAGGGATGGGATCAGGAAAGCAAGCCAGGTGATAAACCCTGAGCCGAGGAGATATGATCTTTGCCAGGTCACATTATTCCACCTAAGAAGGTGAACTGGGATGAACTGATGGCTTGTCGACAGCAGAAGGATGTAAGTGTGTCTGATTTCTTTACCCAGTTCAAAGATACGTTTTTGAACTATAGTGGGCAGGATATGTCTGTTCAGGGAGGTGTTCGATTATTTGCTGATAGATTTGTTTCTAATCTTCTTTCTGAAATTGCGACTCATTTACAGGCGTCTGAAAGTACTTGGTCCACCTCTTCCCCCTCTGTTATTTTTTGTTATTTTTAATATGGCTCAGTATTATGAACATCGAGATCAGTAGGAAAAGAATAGGACTGATAAGAAACACAAGGATTTAAAGATGAAGTATTTGTTACAGCAAGCGTTTTGGGGAAATAATAGGGGACGGGGTGGTCCTTCTAGGCAGCTTCCACGTACTAGTAGACAACCTTCAACAACATGTTTAGGGCCAAATCAGTGTGCGTATTGTACGGAGGAGAGGCATTGGCGTAGCCAGTGCCCTGTGCTTTTACAGAAAGTTGCAGCACCTAGAAGGTGAGCTTCTGGAGGACGGGTTCGTGGGATAGAGAGAACTAAGAATGTTACTGCCTCACAGGGTCGTTCTGATACCAACTACTTTGATGATCCTCAAGATGGTCAGTATTATCATGATGATTATGATATGGATGAGGTGACTGGTATGTCCAATAGCTAGGACAGGAAGAGGGACCAGTTCCAATATCACTAGATCAGCATGTGCTTATGTCACAGCAGATTTGCAAGGCTCGACTAAGGAATTATTGGTGGACACAGGTGTGACGAAAAGTTCTATTTCTCGACATATGGTCCCTGGGGAAGCCCTGTCTGGCCATAATAATGTTTGCGTAGGTTTTTCAGGTGTATCGATTGTAAGCCCCATTTCCCTCCCCCTGCATTGACTGTTGGTCCTTTTACTGTGGAGACTCTGTTTTTGTTGATCTCTAATTGTGGTGAGAATTTGATGGGTTTGGATCTATTGAAGAAGTTGTATGCTACAGTTTATTGCTCTACTGTGGGTGTCTATATCACGATGGGTCCTGATGTGAGTACTAAACAATGTTTGTCTCTGGATGAACCCCTTCCAGCTGAATTTGCTGATATCCCGCCTACTCTATGGGCATCAGGTGACACTGATGTAGGACTGTTGCATATACCACCAATTCCTATACAAATCAGAGAAAATGCTGTTTTGTTTTGCCCCATATTCCTCAGAATAAGATACAACAGGCAGGAAAACCTTCAGATTATTCAGAATTTGATACAAAAGTGAGTAGTTGAGGAAAAGTCTGGCAATATTTGTAATAGTCCTATTCTTCTGATTCTTAAAAAGGCACCCTCAGGTTCCCCTGAGGACGCTGATGATGTTTATTGCTTTGTGATTGATCTGCGCAAAGTTAACAAAATAGTGGTTCCATATTTCCCTGTGGTTCCTGATATTACTGCGCTCTTGACAATGATTCCTTCGACTGCTACATTTTTCTCCGTTATTGACTTAAAAAAGGCTTTCTTTAGTATTCCTATCTATCCAGACAGTAGATATTTGTTTGGATTCACACTGGCTGGTAGGAGCTTTAGATTCTGTTGTGCTCCTCAGGGCTATACAGAGAGTCCTAGTAACTACAGTCAAGCATTAAAAGGTCAGTTGGATTCCTTGTTGCTTCCCTTAGGTAATGTATTGGTGCATTATGTTGATGATCTCCTTCTAATACGGAACAGGGTTGCAGAGATAGTACTGTTAACTTATTATTGCATTTGGCCCATCATGGACATGAGGTTTCCCTTTCTAAATTTCAGTATTGTCGACAGGAGGCCACCTACTTAGGTCACCTACTGTCGAAGGAGGGTTGGGGGTTAACCCCTAAGTGCATCAGAACCATTGTTCAAATATCCATTCCACAAATTCAAAAAGATGTGCGCGCTTTTATAGGTATCACTTCCTACTGTCACCAGTGAATTCCCAACTACAACGTTACTAATCAAACCTTTGCTTGCATTAAAAACAAAAGAAATGCATGAGCCTTTGCCTTGAAATTCCGAATGTTAGCAGTGTTTTGAACAATAGATAACTGAGCTTTGTTTGGCTCCAGTGCTTGGTACACCTAACTATGGCAAACCGTTTGTGCTTTATGTCCACGAGATGGGTGGTTGCGTGCTTTCTGTCCTAACATAAAAATTTGGGGGCAAGCATCAGCGTGTGCCGATTTCTCTGCTGTGTTTGATCCTGTTGCAAGAGCCCTCCCGAGTTGGCTAAGAGCGGTCGCGGCTGTGGCCACTTCAATCAGACAATCGGCTTAACTTGTGCCTGATACTGACCTCACAGTTATGGTCCCCCATGCTGTGGATACACTTTTGAATAAGACAAAAACACAGAACCTCACTAGTGCACGTCTCACTGGCGATGAATTGACATTGTTTGCTAAACACATTACAACTAAAAGATGTGCTACTCTGAATCCAGCCACGTTACTACCCCTCCCTTCTGAGAATGATGCAGTTGACACACATGATTATTTCTTCCGAACGGAAGAAGAGATGAAAGGATGGGTAGACTTAGACTTGACTGATGTTCCCTTATCTGACCCCCAAGGAGAACTATATCTTGATGGCTCTTGTTTTAAGTTACCAGATGGCACTACGATTGCAGCTTACGCTCTCACTATGTTGTACACTGTAGTAGAGACATCACCAGTCCCCTATCAGTCAGCTCAAGCTGCTGAGCTTGCTGTTCTTATTCGAGCATGTAAATTGAGCAAGGGACTGGTTGTCAATATCTATACTGATTTTGGAAAAGGGGGTGGTGATGGACAGAGTTTCTGAATGATGCAGAATACTCTTACCAAGTCAAGAGATCATCGTTTTAATCCATCACCGTTTTTTAGCTCACTGCACCATCCCAGCTCAGAATCTGGCTATATGCAAATTAGTCTGTTCCTGTCCCAGTGCATGATGGGAACAGGGCAAACCAAACTACCAAGCCAATTCTTATACTGGGAAGGAAACAAGCTTCCGGGGACCGGTTTCTGGCATCACAACCTTCTTCGGCCCGGCTTGCTTGAATCCTGATGGTGCAATGAGCAAGGGACTCACGTCTGAGTATACCCTCCCACACATAGTGTGGATAAAACCGATTTTGGAAAAGGGGGTGGTGATGGACAGAGTTTCTGAATGATGCAGAATACTCTTACCAAGTCAAGAGATCATGGTTTTAATCCATCACCGTTTTTTAGCTCACTGCACCATCCCAGCTCAGAATCTGGCTATATGCAAATTAGTCTGTTCCTGTCCCAGTGCATGATGGGAACAGGGCAAACCAAACTACCAAGCCAATTCTTATACTGGGAAGGAAACAAGCTTCCGGGGACCGCTTTCTGGCATCACAGCCTTCTTCGGCCCGGCTTGCTTGAATCCTGATGGTGCAATGAGCAAGGGACTCATGTCTGAGTATACCCTCCCACACATAGTGTGGATAAAACCGATTTTGGAAAAGGGGGTGGTGATGGACAGAGTTTCTGAATGATGCAGAATACTCTTACCAAGTCAAGAGATCATGGTTTTAATCCATCACTGTTTTTTAGCTCACTGCACCATCCCAGCTCAGAATCTGGCTATATGCAAATTAGTCTGTTCCTGTCCCAGTGCATGATGGGAACAGGGCAAACCAAACTACCAAGCCAATTCTTATACTGGGAAGGAAACAAGCTTCCGGGGACCGGTTTCTGGCATCACAGCCTTCTTCGGCCCGGCTTGCTTGAATCCTGATGGTGCAATGAGCAAGGGACTCACGTCTGAGTATACCCTCCCACACATAGTGTGGATAAAACCGATTTTGGAAAAGGGGGTGGTGATGGACAGAGTTTCTGAATGATGCAGAATACTCTTACCAAGTCAAGAGATCATGGTTTTAATCCATCACCGTTTTTTTAGCTCACTGCACCATCCCAGCTCAGAATCTGGCTATATGCAAATTAGTCTGTTCCTGTCCCAGTGCATGATGGGAACAGGGCAAACCAAACTACCAAGCCAATTATTATACTGGGAAGGAAACAAGCTTCCGGGGACCGGTTTCTGGCATCACAGCCTTCTTCGGCCCGGCTTGCTTGAATCCTGATAGTGCAATGAGCAAGGGACTCACGTCTGAGTATACTCTCCCACACATAGTGTGGATAAAACCGATTTTGGAAAAGGGGGTGGTGATGGACAGAGTTTCTGAATGATGCAGAATACTCTTACCAAGTCAAGAGATCATGGTTTTAATCCATCACCGTTTTTTAGCTCACTGCACCATCCCAGCTCAGAATCTGGCTATATGCAAATTAGTCTGTTCCTGTCCCAGTGCATGATGGGAACAGGGCAAACCAAACTACCAAGCCAATTCTTATACTGGGAAGGAAACAAGCTTCCGGGGACCGGTTTCTGGCATCACAGCCTTCTTCGGCCCGGCTTGCTTGAATCCTGATGGTGCAATGAGCAAGGGACTCACGTCTGAGTATACCCTCCCACACATAGTGTGGATAAAACCGATTTTGGAAAAGGGGGTGGTGATGGACAGAGTTTCTGAATGATGCAGAATACTCTTACCAAGTCAAGAGATCATGGTTTTAATCCATCACCGTTTTTTAGCTCACTGCACCATCCCAGCTCAGAATCTGGCTATATGCAAATTAGTCTGTTCCTGTCCCAGTGCATGATGGGAACAGGGCAAACCAAACTACCAAGCCAATTCTTATACTGGGAAGGAAACAAGCTTCCGGGGACCGGTTTCTGGCATCACAGTCTTCTTCGGCCCGGCTTGCTTGAATCCTGATGGTGCAATGAGCAAGGGACTCACGTCTGAGTATACCCTCCCACACATAGTGTGGATAAAACCGATTTTGGAAAAGGGGGTGGTGATGGACAGAGTTTCTGAATGATGCAGAATACTCTTACCAAGTCAAGAGATCATGGTTTTAATCCATCACCGTTTTTTAGCTCACTGCACCATCCCAGCTCAGAATCTGGCTATATGCAAATTAGTCTGTTCCTGTCCCAGTGCATGATGGGAACAGGGCAAACCAAACTACCAAGCCAATTATTATACTGGGAAGGAAACAAGCTTCCGGGGACCGGTTTCTGGCATCACAGCCTTCTTCGGCCCGGCTTGCTTGAATCCTGATGGTGCAATGAGCAAGGGACTCACATCTGAGTATACCCTCCCACACATAGTGTGGATAAAACCGATTTTGGAAAAGGGGGTGGTGATGGACAGAGTTTCTGAATGATGCAGAATACTCTTACCAAGTCAAGAGATCATGGTTTTAATCCATCACCGTTTTTTAGCTCACTGCACCATCCCAGCTCAGAATCTGGCTATATGCAAATTAGTCTGTTCCTGTCCCAGTGCATGATGGGAACAGGGTAAACCAAACTACCAAGCCAATTCTTATACTGGGAAGGAAACAAGCTTCCGGGGACCGGTTTCTGGCATCACAGCCTTCTTCGGCCCGGCTTGCTTGAATCCTGATGGTGCAATGAGCAAGGGACTCACGTCTGAGTATACCCTCCCACACATAGTGTGGATAAAACCGATTTTGGAAAAGGGGGTGGTGATGGACAGAGTTTCTGAATGATGCAGAATACTCTTACCAAGTCAAGAGATCATGGTTTTAATCCATCACCATTTTTTAGCTCACTGCACCATCCCAGCTCAGAATCTGGCTATATGCAAATTAGTCTGTTCCTGTCCCAGTGCATGATGGGAACAGGGCAAACCAAACTACCAAGCCAATTCTTATACTGGGAAGGAAACAAGCTTCCGGGGACCGGTTTCTGGCATCACAGCCTTCTTCGGCCCGGCTTGCTTGAATCCTGATGGTGCAATGAGCAAGGGACTCACGTCTGAGTATACCCTCCCACACATAGTGTGGATAAAACCGATTTTGGAAAAGGGGGTGGTGATGGACAGAGTTTCTGAATGATGCAGAATACTCTTACCAAGTCAAGAGATCATGGTTTTAATCCATCACCGTTTTTTAGCTCACTGCACCATCCCAGCTCAGAATCTGGCTATATGCAAATTAGTCTGTTCCTGTCCCAGTGCATGATGGGAACAGGGCAAACCAAACTTCCAAGCCAATTCTTATACTGGGAAGGAAACAAGCTTCCGGGGACCGGTTTTTGGCATGCATAACTTTGGGCAATCTGGGCAAAGAGAGGGTTCCTTACTATTCATGGCACCAAGATCCAGCATAGGCACCTCGTATTGATGCTTTTGTCTGCTTTAACACTCCCCAAGAAGTTGGCCATAATCAAGTGTAGTGCCCACAGGAAGTTTACTGAAAACGTGGTTAGAGGAAATGCGTTTGGAGATAAGACAGCTAAGGAAACAGCCCGAAAAAATGAAATGCATGTTTGTAGCAGGTCCAGAAAGCTGGGTCACTGAGGTTATCATGTTTGAAAATACCCTTGAGACTGTAAAAGAGATGCAAAGTGAAGCCTCAATGGAAGAATTAACAGAATGGCAGGAAAGTATAGCACAATTAAATGAGGAAGGATGTTGGATTGATAAATCAGGGAAACAGAAATGGATGTTACCAGATGCTTATGTTCTTCCTGTGGTTACTAAGGCCCATGGCCCAGCTCATATTCATGAAAATGGCATTTGCAAATTGTTAGACCCTGTATGGAAGAATGATAACATCTCTAAGACAGCTTAAAAATTGGGTGAAAAAATTGTATGGTCTGTATAAGGCATAATCGAGTGACGGCTACCCCCACATCATCTGGTAATTTTGCACCATCCACTTTTCCTTTTGAAGTCCTTCAAATGGACTACATTGAATTAGAGAGATGCAATAATCTTAAGTATATGTTGGTGGTTGTATGTGCATTCAGTAAATTGTTTGATGGTTATCCCACTAAAGATAATACAGCCATTACAACTGCAAAGGAACTTCAGAAGGAGTTCTTTGCTCATTTTGGCTTGCCCCGAGTTATCTGGAGTGACAATGGAAGTCATTTTAATACAAAGGTGATTCAATTGATTTGTGAGGGTCTTCATGTGAAGCAGAAATGCTATGCTGTTAATTATCCACAGTTAGCGGGTTTGGTTGAGAAGTACAATAGTACTCTCAAATTGAAACTGGCAGAAATACAAGAGACTACAGGGTTAAAGTGGCAAGATGCTTTACTGTTAGCTCTTTTGTCGACAAGAACAACAGCACCTTCTAGGACAGGATTGTTTCCTTATGAGGTCATGTTTGCATGCCCGGCAAATGTCTGGGGTGTCCCACGTCCTTGTAGATTTTACAACATTGAGTACCCTGTGTCGCTTGATTATCTTGGCCAATTAACTGAGAATTTATGTTCTATTCACCATCAGGTGCATGAGTCCCTACCGTTTACACCAGAGGGATCGGGCCACGATATCCAGCCCAGAGATTACGTCCTATTATGCAACTTTCAGAGGAAGAAAAGTTTGGAGCCATGTTGGAAGGGACCTGAACAGGTTCTATTGTTGACATGTATTGCTGTCGAGGTTGCTGGCCATAAGAACTGGGCTCATGCAACCCACTGTCAGAGGGTTCCTTTACCTCTACCTTATGATCAGTGGGTTAAGGACGGCATCAGGGACTCAGAGTGCAAGCAGGTACCTCCGTTTATTCCATTCAGTGATGCCCAGCTTGGACGCAGATAGATAAAGAAAATGCAGATGTGTTGAACGAGGCTGTTCCTCCAGAATACGAGCTATCCAAGAGCCTTTATTCACAGATCAAACTGTGCCTGGGGCTACCAGGTACAATTTGCGCCCTCAGCTGAGGGAAACTGCATCTAAGGAGAAAAGAGATTAGGGATGGACTGTGTAAGATAGGTTGTACCAAAGCGTAGTACCAACAGCATTAGTTGAGATTAGTGCTGGAGTTCTACGTGCTTCGTTTAGTTGTCTCAATATTAGATAGAGAATACCGAAGTATACCCTGAAGGCATACCATCTTGATGAAGATGGGATACGAGCTTAGGACAGAGCAAGCTCCACCAGTGCTCAAGAGAGCCAACGTATTGATGGACAATAGGAGCCTGTACCCAGTGAGGCTCTGATGGACACTGGGAACTTGTATTTTTCTTTTGCATTTTGCCCCCATTTCATTATTAGCTATGCATCTCTTTGGTAGAATGGTACAGAGGAAGAGCAGCCAGTGATTCTTTTTGCCCAACATAATATGATGAGGACCCACAAACAGAAAATAACATGTGTTGCTCTTGTGGTATTACTACTTTTAATATTGTGTGGGGTGTCATGGGTTTTGGAAAATGATCAGGATGTGCCCTTATGTACCAAGGTTAAATTTAATTTCCCACCAAGGAAGAAGAGGACAGCCCAGAGTAAAGTGTTTCTAGATACACACAAGGGATTCTTTGGAAAAGGGACCGCTTGTTACCCCACTGAGCCCATCACTAGTTTAGGGACAGCATACCCATTATCTCTTTCAGAACTATACTTATACTTGTCCACTGCAATTTACAGAAGTGAAGGGAGTGTTTGGTATCCAGGTCCCTCTTAATATTATAGAAAGCCACTGGGAATGGGTTATCCAGGGTGTGATGACAACACATATTGCAACAACTTCTACATGGTAGAACAGAATGTCACACTGGTGGGTTGACATTATAAGGAATTGATAGTTACCCGGGAGGCTGGTTATTAACCTGCTTGTTGTCCTATCATGAATAGTACAGACACTTCTTTGTATATCAATTGTTCTGGAATAGTGCTGTACAAAAATACAATACCCCTAGTGAATAGTAAAGACCTGAGTAGGTTTGGAATGAACACCCCACAGCAAGCAGTAGATCACGAAGGACCGATTCATGCACACTTGGGGTTTTACTTTTTGTCTAAAGGAACCTATTCCAACATTCATAACGGTACTAACGATTTTGCTCTTGGGATGGTGTTGCCCTTAGGTGGGCCCTGTAAATACGCTAAGCCTAATGTTCAATGGGTTAAGAGGACTCTGACTAAAGAATTCTGTGAGGGAGAGACCAATATAGAGGTCAATAACTATAGTAATGGGATCATCTTTGGATACATCCTCTCTTCTATTTTTACTTTGGGTGTTACCTCTATGTCCTGGGGCGAGAAATCCAGATAATATTTTGGGTGCAAGTTACAAATATCACCACTCAGTTGGAAAGTATGCAGATATATTCCGGACAGACTAGATACGCAGTTGATTTCATCTTAGCCAAGAGTGGTGGTGTATGTACGGTAGTGGCAGACTAGTGTGCCGTTGGAATAAAAAATATGGAAAAGAATATTACTAAGTACATTTTAGATAGCGTTGAGAACATAAGGGAATGGAAAGTGGGAATTGGAGTTGGTCTCTTTTTGGTGACTTGGACTGAATTCTTGAAAAAGTGATTTATCGGATTGCACTATTGGTGTTTTGATGTGTTCTTATTCAATGCCTTGCCTTCTGTTGCTCCGATTGAACCAGCATTCTCACCCCTAAAAGGGAAATATTGATTCATGATACCAACGCTGCAATTATGATACAGAAAGAGATAGATGACCACATGCAGTAGATGAGGGAATTTTTGAGAATTCTTCCCTCCTTACAGTCTCCTTTCCCGAAACTGAGAATATGGAATGCTCATAAGGAGTTTTATTCATAGTATCCCGTATTCCTGGTTTTATATTTTCCTTGGTGCTATTAGAAAATGTTTTAGCTCATTCTAAAAGGAGGGTCTGTTAGAATAGAAATATTTGTGTTTGTGCAATGCCTATGTAAAGTTAGCACTTGCAGCACCATTTTCTGTTCAGTGCCATTTTTAATCATGATCGAAACTAAAACTTTGCTATTTCTGAGAAAAGGCCTCTGTTATGTTTCATTTCTGCAATGTGAGGTTGTGCTTCACTAATAAATATACTGTTCATGGTAGCGCACACCTTTCTCTCTAGATAGGGCCCTCTCCCACTTGTCTGGTGATGGGCCTGACTGGAACATCCTTGGACTTTGTAACTTTGTGTAAGCTCCGAGTGCTGAGACTGATTTTTTTCCTTGTCTTCCATTGCTTAGGAGCACCTGACTGGAAAATTCCACTGTGGCCGTGTTTTATCCCAGTTACGAGACGTACATAGTATATCTGCATGCTTGTCGATTTCAGTCCCCCTGCAGCACGCCTGCCGAAAGGGCAGACTGGGCTCCGCTCTGAGTGTATCTAATAAACAGTTATTGGTTTGTATTCTCTACTGTTTGACTGACTCTTCAATTGGTATGGAAGGCTGAGAGGTGGCCAGTAGTGACCCAGGTGACCCTAATCGGGCCACTTCCTTCAACATGAAGCCGTTAACCCCTCTTCGTATAGAGTGAGCAGGTGGGGCGCAAGTAGTGTGGCATATGCCTTATAAATTAGAAAGGCAAACTATCTGGGCCAGGGGTCCTGCCTGTGGCCAGGGCTTTGATTGCTTCCTATATTATCAAAAAGCATAATACGGTCATCTAGTTCCACCCGATGGTCTGGTGTACGTCAGGGCAGGGGTTTCATGGAAAGAAAGGATTCAGTTTGTGTAGGGAGGTAGTTGACCTCATTGGTATAGTGAGGCGCAGTGGCTGGTTAGCTCATGATGTATGTCCCGCTGAGTATAGAGCAGATCACCTGTGGCAGATCTTAGCACTATGATAGGATGTCTGGGCTGCTCCGAACGTACAAGCCGTGCCAGCAACGTGCTAGATCTGGCTGATGTGGCATGTTTGTGCTGAATGGGCCGCATAGTTCAGACAACGCAGTTGTTCCAGCAAAGAGGAATGCTTATGCTACCCCGCCAACAGATGATGGGAATCCGCTGGATTCCATGCCAGAGAATAAAAGGAGGCTATTCTTAAGGTGGGGAGGATAAGCATTCGGACTACACATCAGAAATAACCATTGCCTCAGTTTGCTCACAGGATAGGGGAGACATTTCTGATGATGATCAAGGAGGGAAAGATCTGGAGATGTCAACTAATCCCCAACCATATGGTGAATTGATGGTGAAGGCTTTCTTTCTCAGTGAAAGAATGGGTCTATAACCAAAATAACTGAATGTCATTGGAATAGTAAGAAATATGGCCAGTAAATCAGAGAAAGACCTATAAACATAAAATACTCTGAACAAAAGAAACTTGAGAGTTTATTATTAATGGTTCACATAAAGCCGTAACAAACTAAAAACAATACAAAAAATTGAACAAGGAAATATAACTTTGAAAAACATGCAAATACATTCAGTAATAATGACCAAATAACAATAAAACATCCATGTTAAAAAAGCAATAAAACTTCACATTGAAATTATTCCAATACATATTTCATAATGCATAAAACATTTTATCAATCATCAGTCGATTGCACAGGTGTTACCAATATACGATACAAGAGATAAACGCAGACTTCTGTTATCTTCTCAGAATAAACCAAGAAGACTATATATAAGAGCCGACAGTACAGATTATATCAATATCATATGTCCTATTGCACAGTAATAAGGCATCATTATTGGATCTTATTCCTAAATTGCTGAACTGGGGCAAAGCCCATTCTGTTTTAGGCAAGATGCTTTTGTGCAAAAAAGCAAAAAGTGCGATATTGTGTCCTTGCCCCCTAATGTGCATGTGAACTCAGGAGACAAGTATGTGACCCATTTGGATCGATTGAATCTAATTAGAAACCCTAAACTTCAAATATAATGTGGGTTTTCATTTGTTGTTATAGAAAATCTAGATATGGGGATGGACTATGGATACATGCTCAAAATATTTGGCAGTTAAAATGCTCCTGTTGCTGCTTGCAACCATACATTTCAAACAACAGTAAGCCTCCTTAACAACTGCAGTGCTCTCAGAATTTATTTTGCTGGGATCATACCAAAGATAGTCCAGGTCTATATCATTAAGTACTTTGCTTACATGCTTCACCCATCTATATAGCCTTTTTGCGCAATCTGGAGCTAATACTTCCGTGGCTGTTTGTAAGTACACATCTGCTAGGTAGTTTCTGCTTATACAGACTGGACAGCAGCTATATCTGATGCAGGTTGCATAATCAGCTCCACATTCAGTGCGAGAGGAAACTGTTGTGTTTCGTCGGGTACTCCAATATAGGTTTGAGTATTCCCCTAAACCTTCACCTACATTTACCGTAGGCGGTTTTGGTATTGACCTTTTACCTAGTTAGGCGTTGCATAAATGTTGTATGGTTTTCCCCGAAAACTAGCCTCATTAATTATGCATAGGGATTCTCAGAATCACAGCAGGATTCCCATCTTCTGCATAATAACTATGTATAAGGGTAATCCCTTCCGTCATCCTCAGCCGGCATGACACTGCAAGGTAAAATCCCCTGATGGTACTTTTTGGGTATATATACACCATATCTTTGCTAAAGCAGGCAGAGGAGAAGAGGCTTCCATGCTAACATGCTGACAGGAGATGCTAAGGTTCCTGCATGCAGACACTCCAGCTTGCAGTGGTCTGACATCCCTCGCGGGGTGTCCATCTTGAGACCAAGACGGGGTCCCACAGTCTCTAACTTCAGGTAATGGGGTTGGCTTCATACTAGGGGGATTCTTGGCTCTACATCTACATATATGCTAGGTACACTTAGGTACATCTAGTTAGGGTTGCATCATAGAAGTATGCATTATTATTGTCATGTATTTATATGCTTGCATGTATTCAGTGTTTTAACACTATGGTAGAAATCTACTATCCATTTACTCTACTGGTGCTTGTAATCATGTATATCTCTTTCTGTCTTATGGTTGTTTCAGCACACCTATTTTACACTAGAATGATGCTGGTTGAATAAATGCATATGAAAAACGTCCCCGCCGTTTATTGTGTACTTCTCTGAGACAAAGTAAGCACAAGTGACTGAGTGAAAAGTACTTCACTGTTTCCACGATCCCTGATGTGACAGAGTTGTCATGTTCGATAGTGGCAAATAACTATTCTCTCCTTGGTAGGAGGAGTTTACAGTGGCACTGTGAGCTAGCTATGTATAGAGGCAAACATACCCGGTGGGGGAGTCTGGAATCAGTCTGGACACCAATCTCACAGTTTATGTTGTCTAAACATGCAGCTCCTATAGAGATTTATAAGAACAACAAAACAAAACTGTATTCAATTATTTGCAGGTTATTAACTTCATGATAGCGCCAGATCTCAGATCTTAGTTGGAAGCTGCTACAACTAATTTCTGCCTATAAACCTTCAAAACAGCAGTTAAGGACGAGCTGCCTATTTTCTTTTACCAAATCTACGTACAGCATTACAGCATGCTCTAAACTTGACTGCAGACTTCTTTAGGTAGAGCTGCCAACTAAGTGAACACTGTAAACACAAGCAAAAATAGTTAAACTGGTCAACCTTCTCTAACAATCCCCATCTGTCTTACAGTGTCTCTATATCTGCAAGCCTATTTCCATCACCATGAGCTTAGTTTTGTTCATGTTGATTGACAGGCATTTGAATTTACAGAACCCAAGAAATTTGTTTATCATAACGCATGGCATTTTCTTTCAAAGATAGCAACACTACGTCATCCGCATATAAAAATATAGGAACCTAAGAGCTAAGTAGCTTAGACGAATCTATACCCATCTCCTCCATGCATGTAGTGACATCATTTATAAATAGCTATATAAGAGAGGTCCTATTTACAGCCCTGCCATACCCCAGAGTGGATAGGGAATGGCAGGCTACATTCACTCTCTAGGCCAAATTGAACTCATGCTGCGTTACAAGAATGGGAACCTTTAATAGCTGTCAGCAAAGGTGGGTCATGCTAAACTAATGGCCATCCAAAATGTATCCCACTAGTTCCAGCACTCATACTTTCATCATACGTGGAGTCTTACCAATACGTACTTGCTACACATCCAGCACACATAAGCAAACTTGATACACACATGAAATATCAAAGTCAAGAGCTGAGAGTTACACAGACTACTCTACAGGTATTGACACACAGAGTCTCATTGCTGGCTTTCAAAACACTTCTACCACATACATACTGTCACTATCCTTCAATTTGCTCTCAGAGTTTTGCAGACAACTCATCTGGTGTGGAACAAAACACTGCTGGCCTTGGTTCTCAGTGCTACCAAGAATGGCCATCCATGCCTTTTGTTATTCAGAGTGCCTCTGTCAGTCATCTCAGCCCATCTACCTCACATGACTTTTGTTGGACTTGGCCCATTTTCTCAAAATGTTTCGCTTTTCACCCCCCCTGTTTTAGGATGTCTCCCCCATGGTTGAGAAATGTATAGGCCATGTGTGGTGTGAGATGTCATAGTAAATGTAATGCCCTGGTGTGCGCACTTGTTAACCCCCCTTTGTAAAAATGCACCCTGGTGAAATGTCGCTCTTAAAATGGATGCCATGGCTGTGTGTGATGTCACCTAACTGTGGAAGGTTAGCAGTCTAGATGTTTGGCTCCCAGCCATCCCAGCTTTTGGAGGGAAAGCCTGGCACCCAGGTTGCTCTACTCCTCCCCCTGAGCCAGTTAGAACCAGTTCCCCAGGGGCTTCTAGAAGCTTCTGGCACTGCCTGGTAGGTGGGGTGAGGGGCGCATAAATAGGGGGGCTGTGCCAACATGTGCTCAGTCAGAGTAGGGACAGGAATGCGAGGGGACCTGCTGCCAGGGGGTACCACCACTTGGGCCTTTGTGCTGGACCCTGCACCCAACTGAAGCCCCTCCACTGTCCACAGGGCTAGTGGAAGCCCCACTGCAGGAGTACAGGTTGCTGTACAGGAGGAGTGCCACGCTACAGTGGTGGATGGTTTGTAAAGCCTACCGCCCTGTCTTGATGAGTACCCACTGACTGCTGACCTTGCCCAGTAGTGCTTGCTGCTCTGCCACCTGGCCCCTGAGGTAGGAAGGAGCACCATCCTAGGTCCCTGAGGTTGGTGGGACCTTGCGCCACGTGAGGGCTACACCTAAGAGCGTCTGGAGAAGAAGAGCGCCTTACCTGATTGCCAGGGAGCACCTTTGCCTGTGCCCAGAAGGAGGTGAGGAGCGCTACCAGTCGCCCCCAAAGCCCTGGTGGGACTGAGCCCCTGACAAGCACTGTATTGGGGGAACTGGGCCACCCCTGCGCTGTGCTACGGAGGCACTGTGTAGCCTTTAGGTGCTGCCTGCCATGGACTGGGAAGAATTGCTGCCTGCCCTGGACTGGGAAGAGTTGCTGCCTGCCAAGCGCTCTGTTGCAGAGACTGGCCCCTGTGAAGCAGCACTGTGCTACCTGGAAAGTGCTGTGAACCCCATAGCTCTATAATCGCCTCTGAAAGCACTGCATGCCCCGGACTTATCTGTGTTGCTGTGGGGCCAGGAAGAACTGTTTGTACCTACACGCCCCACGGGAGCCGACCCCGTGTAATGGTGGCACTGTATTGACTACGGCGGGTGCCTACCCCGCATATCGCCGCACTTTGATCTGGCCGCAAATCACCGCCACAGCCCGGGGGAGGAAAAAGGAGTAGCGCCTGCGCGGGGAACTCACCACTGTGGCCCGGGGATCTGCATGCCAGCACTTTTCCCCAGAGAAGCGACGTGGTCCAAAATCACCGCTGCAGCCCGGGAGGGGTGTGGGAAGCTGCGCGGACTTCACCACGCTGAAGGAGGAAGAAGCGCCACCGAAGATCACCGCCGCGGCCCCCGAAGATTGGGGAGGACCGCCGTAGTAATAGGAAAGGCCACGCTGGGCCTGGGAGGCTAACGCAACCCCCATCACGTGACGGGGGCACCGACCACATCACCAACCGTGCCCCCTTGCCTCCGCGCAGCCATTGGTTGCGGCTGCCACGCCCCTGCAAGCCGCGCTGTGAATGGCGGTTGTGGGCGCATCCCTAGAGGACCATTCCAAGATTGGTCATGAGACCCGAAGCAAAACCGGAAGCCAGTAGTGACATTGTGGGGCTCCCGTAGTGACGAGGGAGCCCCGGGAGTGCTGAGAGACCGGAGCGAGAGCACACCCTGCCGGTCAGAGCCCCGCAGTGCCCGCAGCTACCGAGTGAGCGAGAGAGGGAGAGGAGGCCTGTCGAGGCATGGTGTCGGTGCCTGCCCCCTCCCCAGCACCGTGTGGAAGTCCTTGAGGACCCTCAGGTGAAAATAAGGAGAGACCCGGTGAGTGTGGGCACAGTCATTCTGCGGTAGAGGGGCGTGTCGGGGCACATTGCCGGTGCCCGACCCGAGTCAGGGATTACGCCGCTGCCCTACTGGAGTGAGGGGAGCTCCAAAGCTAGGGCGATGGTGTAATTAGGGAGCCCTGGAAGAGGGACTCCCACCAGCCACCAGCACAGGGCTGACTTTACCCCACTACCCCGCTGGACAGTGGGCCGTTGCCACGAGGGGGACCTTGTTAATCTGAAAGTGCCAGGAGAGGGGCGTAGGTCTAACCGGCAACCTGTGGGCCTTGTTAGTGCCCTGTGCCCTGTGGCCACGTGGAGTACATTTGTTTGCATAGCAGGGAGGGCACTACTAGGGGAGAGGTTTTTGAGGGCCCTTCTGATGATATCTTCATGCACCTAATCTCCTACCTAATGCTTTATGCCTCCTATTAAAGGGCCATGCCCAGCCTGCCAATGTGTTTATGCTAATGGTTTATGCCCCCATTTTCATTTTGGATGTACTCATGCTAAAGAAGGTTCCTAGGCCCTGTGTTATGCCATGCACCATGTGTCTGATGCCCCAGTGGTGCCTAAAATGATGTTGCCAATGTTAACCTGTTCAGGTCTCAGGTTTTCCTGCCTAAGCAGGTGCTCATATGTTTATGCCTACCCTGATGTTTCAGGTTGTACCTAACTACCCGCCTAGTGCGTTGCCCATGCTTTTGATGCTACTGGGGTTGTGGCCCCTACTCATAGTTTTGCACCTAATGTTATAGGCCTGATAGGTTCCCGCCTAATGTCTTATGCCAAATGTTAATGCTTACGTTTTAATTGCACTATTGACACTGATGGACTTACCTTCTTTTTTTTTCGTTCCCCTTGTATATATATTGCCCTGGTGCTAGTTGGCGCAGTCTAGAGACTACTGTGGTTACATACGTGGTTACTCTTGTATGTTTTATACAATACAAAAGTTATTCTTTCCATCTAATCTGGTGTGGTCTCCTTTTGTGGTGTGCCTTGGGTGTCGTCTGTGTGTACTGCGTGGATGCTTCACACATGTCCTCTGGAGTTTGGCCTGCCTGCTCTGCACCATGCTACCCCACTTCTAACAACTTTTCATCCATTTTGCAGAAAATACTTACTATCAGTTCTGTAAGTGGGCAGTTATAGGTGGGGTATGTGTGCAAGCTAATTGCAGAAGAAGCATAAATAAGAACTGCTTATAAAACAGCTAGACTAATACATTAGACCTAGAATCACATAGGGCATATTTTCAAGAACATCGATAAAATTATTGCCGCTTTAGCGGCAGGAAACTGCCGCTAAAGCGGCGATAATGGGCTTGATAATATGCTCTTGTGAATTCCCATAGCAGCCCAGGTTCTGGTGCTAACCTGGGCTGCTATGGGAATTCACAAGGGCATATTATCAAGCCCATTATCGCCGTTTTAGCTGCAGTTTCCTGCCGCTAAAGCAGCGATAATTTTATCGCCGTTCTTGATAATATGCACCATAGTTCTCCTCCCGCTCTTGTTCTTCTCCTTCTATAACTTTTGCTGTTGGTCCTACTCCTGTTCCAAGGCCTCCTCTTCTTGGCTGTTTTGGTTCTCCTGGTTCCCCTCCCGGCACTAATTTATTTGCCCTTGGTCACCCCGGTGTTAGTTTCTTGAATCTGGTGATGTTGTTTCTAGTCCTTTCTAACACTGGTGTGTTACACTCCTTCATGTCACTTCCTGGTTCTGGTCCTAGTACTTCCTTCCATTGACCCTTCCTGGACTTTCTGGTCCTTGTTCTTCTGATCCACCCTGTCCTAATACTGCTGGTCTGCTGGGTCCTTCTCCACCTGGTCCTCTTGCCTGGTGCCCCTGTATCTAGCACCTCTAGTCTTCCTTGTGTACACCATCCTTATCCTCCTGGCCCTACTCCCTGTCTATGTGGGTCACCTGGTACTGTGCCCACTGGTCCTCCATATTAGATCGACTCAGATTGGGCCCAGTTTTCTTGGTCCTGGTCAGGTCCCCTTGGTGCTCTTGACTGCAGAGGTCCTTGTCCTGTGATCCACATTTCATTACCATGGTCCTGCAACCTCAGGTCCTGGTCCTCCTGCTCCACGTAGGACCTAAGTACCTTCAGTTCCGGCTCCTCTAGTCTTCTTACACTGTTCCTGGTCCACCTTATTTCAATCTTTGTAGTCCACATAATCCTTCTCTCATCTTTTTCAGCTCGCCTCTCATCTGACACTTTCTCTTGGTTCTCCTTCTTCTGGTCATGATACTTCTAGCCCTGGCCCTTCAAGTTTTGCTGCTCCCTTTCATCCTCTTTGTGCACTAACTTGTTCTCTTAGTCCAGAACCTTCTTGTCATAGTCATCTTGTTCCTAGTTACCCAGCTTGGTCATCCTGGCTCCTGTCATCCTGGCCTCCCTTGTCCTGATCTTCTTTTTCCTCCTCACTCTGGTCCTTTTTGTCCTGATATGATAAATCCTGATTCCCCTGGGCCTTAATGCCTTGATCTTTCTGTTACTCTTGGTTGTGGTCCTACTGGTAGTCCTTGCCCATGTCCTTCGGGCTCTTGTCCTTTTGGCTCTGGTAGCCTGAGTACCTGTGCCGGACCCTTCAGATGATGTTTTCCTTGTCATCCTCACTATTAGAATTATCTGTTAAGCACTGGTCTTCATATTCCTGGTCCTCATAGTCCTTGTCTATGCCTCATTTTGTGCCCACTGAACTTGATTCACTTGCCCCTGGCCCTCCTTGTTCAGGTCTTTGTATTCCTATTCTGCTTGGTACTAGTTCTACCTACCCCACTGGTCCTTCCAGGTCTCCTTCTCCTAGGTCCTCCTTTTGCTTCATGGTCTGCTTGACCTTGACTTGGTCCTTCTGATCCTCATGACCCTGTTCATCTGATTTATGGTACAGCAGCTCCAGGTACTGCTGATACCCTTAGTCCAACTAACCTCTTGTGTTGTGGTCCTCTTTTGCTTATCCCTCTTAATACTTGTCCTTCTGGTGGGATAATTCTGATCCCGCTGGCCCTGTGCCTTGTACTTGTGGTACTGACACTATGACCACTAGTTTAGACCCTCTTGGTCCTGGTTCTCTTTGTGTGGGTCATACTGAGTGTCATTACTCCCTTATTCGCCCGCTCCCCCTCCCAGCTGCTCCTCCCTCCCACCTCTCCTTCTTATGGCGGCAGGCAAGCCCGTCTGTCCGTTATGATGCCAGCACCCTCCACGCACTCAACACCGGACGAATACACTCCTGCTTCTAGGCCGCCCTGAAGAGCACCCAAGGAACCTTCTCCTGCCGGAACTGCAGCTTCACCAGCAGCAGACCCGCCAATCCACCCACCAGGACAGCACGCAACCACCTCAGATGCATACTCCTGAGCACCCGCTCCGCATGCAGTCACGCCGTTGAACTCTGGGACCTGCTCGACACATCATTCCCCGACGTCGCATTCCTGACAGAGACCTGGATGAACGACTCCTCAGTACCTAACATCGCCATAGCCATCCCGGATGGCTACAAGAGCACCCATAGAGACCGCACCAGTGGAGCAGGAGGCAGAATCGCCATCATCCGCAAATCCACCCTCAAGGTCTCAACTAACTCCGACAGCATCCTCAACACCACTGAACACATGCACTTCCAGATCCACACTGATCCCAACACCACCCTCAGAGGAACTCTGATCTACAGAACCCTGGCCACAGTTCAGCGACTTCATCGCCAACTTTATCAGCACACACGCCCTTGCGTCCACGGACTACATCCTCCTCGGGGACCTGAAATTCCACCACGAGTAAAACAGTGACACAAACTCCACCACCTTGCCCGACAACCTCGACAACCTCGGACTAAAACAGCTAGTCACGACCCTCACCCACTCCGCCGGACACATGCTTGATCCCATCTTCTCCCCAAGCTCCCACGTCTCCTTCAGGCACACCACCGAACTCCACTGGACCGATCACTGATGGTCCACTTCACCTTCGAGAAGCCTACCACGCACCACCGCACCCAATAGATTCCCCGCCGATGCTGGAGCAAAGTCACTGAAGGCCAGCTTCACACCGCCCTCTCCCGAAGCCCACCCACAGACCCCACAGACTCTGCTATTGTTTCCCTCTGAGGCGGAAGCCGGAGGTCTGTTTGTGCTCCCTTGCACCTTTTACTACTATATCTCTGCCAAAACGATTGAGACACGAATTGTTTTAAAATTTGTATAATATTTTAATCGGTGCGCTTTTAATAGTACTGTCTTCCCCTAAGGCGAGACTACTTCGCCGAGGCTCGAACTTCCCCTGCAGCGCCGCTGCATTCAGGCGCAGGGAAGCTTTGGACTGTACGTGGCCGCCATCTTCCATTGGGAAGGCTGGCCGAGAGCTCTGCGCTCCTCCCACCCTCCTCACGCCCCGCCCAAAGTATGTATAAAAATAACAACATCGCCCGTCCGCGCAGCGGGCGGGCGCAGCGGGCGCGCCGGCGGCGCGCCGAAGGCGCGCCAAAGGCAAGCCCGTCTGCGCCCGTCCGCGCCTGGACCGGGCCCAGGGCCACAACCCCTGCCCCTCTTATCTCCTATACCCGCAATGTTCTTTTGGAGCTTTGCCCATCTCACGCCCCGCTGTGCTCCAAACTCGATCTATCCCGCATGCAGTTGGTGTCACATACACAATGTTTACATTGTAACATATCCCCTGTGTTTGATAATCCAACCATGGATGCTAAATCTTTAATTATTGAGGTTGATACCCATGTCTCCATGGCACTCATTAACGCGCGCTCCCTGAGCAAACATTGCCAGGAAATAGCTGACCTTGTCAGCGACTTTAACCTAGATGTGCTCTACATTACAGAGACATGGACTGATGAAGCATCTGCCCCTGACTATGTCACGGCAGTCCCCCCAGGCTACAGTGCCTATCGGCAGGACAGGCCCATAGGAAAAGGTGGTGGGATAGCCATCATAGCGAGAGACCAATTTGAAGTCCGTTGTTCGCCGATTCCTACTACCTCATGCGAAGCCATGCATTTCAACATAAAATTGTCCCCGACCTATAACTTCAAGGGAATATTGATTTATAGACCCCCGGGGACTAGAACTGCGTTCCTCGCAAATCTTAGCAATATGACTGAGTCCATAGCTACAGAAGACTCCACTACGATTATGGGAGATTTTAATTTCTATCTGGAGCTTTTTAGTGATAGGGACACCTCAGCCCTTCTGTCAGACTTAGACACAATGGGCCTCAGACAACTGGTCACGACTCCTACCCATCAGGCAGGCCATACACTGGATGGAATTTTCACAAATGTGGAAGGACTGAGTATTACCTCAGTTCTCCCTATGACCTGGACAGACCACTCAGTCATCCTCAGCAGACTCACCATCAAAGGTCCGCAGAGAAAAAAAGTGGCCCGTGCGGAAAAGGGTACGTTCAAAGCTTGGAAGGACATCAATTCCAATGACTTAACGTTGCTTCTTAATACCACAACCCCAGAATTATCCACCGATCCCAATATTGCTACCAATCAATTCCATAAGTGGTTGGGTGATGCCACGACTCAGCTGGCACCCATTAAATCACTTTCTAAGAATAGAAATGCGCCAAAAGCTCAGTGGTATACAACAGAACTAAAAACTCAAAAACAATTAACCAGGAACAGGGAAAGACACTGGCGAAGAACTTATGATAGTGAAAATAAGGAAAATTATAAAAAAAAGCCCTTGCTACTTACAAAGCTATGATAATAGCAGCAAAGAAAGATTTTTTCACACGGCAGATAGAAACTGCAAAAAATTCCAGTAAACAGTTATTTAAAATTGCCAAAACCCTCGCTGGAAACTCCCCGGATCTCAATCCTCCCCCTTCTCAAGCACTATGTGATGCCTTATCGGAGTTCTTTTTTGCAAAGGTTAATGATATTTATCAAGCCTTCAGCTCAGATCAGGCTAGCAGCAGAGCTATTACCCCCATGACTACTCCCAAAAGTTCCATGATCTGTTTTAGCCCCCTCACCACTGACCAAATCAAGAGCATAGTCAAATTGATTAAAGCTGGCTCAGCTCTGGACCCATGCCCGACCTCCGTGCTTGCCACTGTACCAGACACAGTTATCCCCATCATTACCGCTGTCTGTAATACTATATTGACAGCTGGAATTTACCCTGACTCATTAAAAAACACGTTAATCAAACCCCTGCTCAAAAAGCCGGGCTCAGATAAAGGCGAATTAAAAAACTACCGCCCTATAGCGAGCCTCCCCTTCCTAGCCAAGGTTCTAAAAAAGGCTATGAATCAGCAGTTATCAGCCTATATAGAAAACCATAATTTGCTGGATGATACACAGTTCGGTTTCCGCAAAAATCATGGCACAGAAACCGCTCTCATCAAAGCAGCTGACGACATAAGAATCATCCGCGATCAAGGAGGAACTGCTCTGTTAGTTCTTTTGGATCTCTCAGCAGCTTTCGACACGGTTGACCATAAGATCTTGGTCGACCGTGTCGAGAGGATGGGCATTCAGCTCACTGCTAGGGACTTACTTGCCTCCTTTCTGGCCAACAGAACCCAGGCGGTTACACTGGGCCCCTTCCAGTCGGCTGACCTGTCGTTACCGTGTGGGGTTCCCCAAGGCTCATCCCTAAGTCCGACACTATTTAATATATACGTGTCGGACCTTGCTAGTGTCATCAAAGCGCTTGGGATGAGCCTAACCTCATACGCTGACGACACTCAGCTGGTGCTGGCAATAAAGGGTGATGGACAGAGGGTGGCAGAGAGATTTCAAAATGGGATGATCACTATCGGTGAGTGGATGGCAAGGAATTGCCTGAAGCTCAACTCCGATAAAACGGAGGTGGTTATCTTTGGCAATCTCTCACCAGTTTGGTCTGCCGCTTGGTGGCCATCGGCCTTAGGTACACCTCCCTCCCCCACGGTCAAAGTTAGAAACCTAGGTGTTACTTTTGATGACCAGCTTAACTTTATGGCCCATGCAAACAAGGTGGCAGCCAACGCCCATTTCAAGCTTAGAACGGTAAGAAAAATTATACCGTATCTACCAGATTCAGCAGCCAAAACGTTAGTCACTACTCTAGTTTTGACATCACTAGATTACTGCAACGGTCTGCTGCTCAATGCTCAGAGCAGAGTCACCAAAAAATTACAGACCGTACAGAATGCTGCCGCTCGCGTACTGTCAAAAAAACCCAAATTTGCACCTATCTCAGACACCTTGAAAAACTACCACTGGTTGTCCATCCACAACAGGGTAAAATTCAAAGCTTTGTGTACAGTCTATAAGACACTACAGGATCAAGGACCTCGTTTCCTTAAAAATCAACTGATTCCCTACAACCCATCGAGAACCCTCCGATCCACCTCACTTAACCAACTAGTGGTTCAACGTAGTCGAACAGCTTCCTGGGGTGATCGCCGCTTCTCAATTGCAGCCCCTAGACTTTGGAACACCCTTCCAAATCACATAAAAACATGCCCTTCTCTTCTTCAGTTCAGAAAAAAACTGAAAACGTGGTTATTCAATCAGTAATCTACATCCCTGTACTTCCTGATCATGGTGAGACAACAATGCATTTTAGCGCCGAGACGCCCATGGGTAATTGTACGCGCTCTACAAATATCATTAAACATAAACATAAACAGACCCGACCGACCCCGCCGCCGCCGCCAGCAACCTCAGATGCTGGATCGAAGACTGCGCCAACACCCTCGCCCCGATCAAGAATCCCTCCAACAGTCATACCAACAAGACCTCCAGCTGGTTCACCGCAGAGCTCCAGACCTCCAAGCAAAACTGCCAAAAGCTAGAGAAGAAATGGCGCCACAAACAAACACCGGAGAACCAAGCACCCCACAAGAACGCCATGCGCCAACATCATCACCTCATCAGATTCACCAAAAAGACCTCCTTTAAGGACAACAACACACACAACAGCAAAGTGCTCTTCAACATTGTGAAGGAACTCTCCAACCCCAGCTCCAGCTCCAACGACATCCCACCTTCGCAAGACCTGTGCAACTCCCTGGCCTCCTTCTTCCACCGCAAGATCACAGACATCCACGACAGCTTCGACAGCTCCAACAACCAGGCCACCACTGCAGCCAACGACACCCCACGGCCACCACCCACGGCAACCCCCTCCTCTCCTGGACTAACATCAACAATGACAACACCATCAAAACCATGAGCACAATCCACTCCTGTGCCCCACAAGACCTGTGCCCTCACATCATCTTCAACAAAGCCATCACCACCATCGCACCACACCTCTGCAAAAAAATCAACATCTCCTTCGAGACCGCGACCTTCCCGGAGAGCTGGAAATACACCTAGATCAGCGCCCTGCTCAAGAAACCCAAAGCAGACCCCAAGGACCTCAAGAACTTCCAGCTCATCTCCCTGCTCCCGTTCCTGGTGAAGGTCATCGAGAAAACTGTCAACAAACAACTGACTCGCTACCACGAGGAGAACAACATACTGGACCCGTCCCAGTCCGGTTTCCGCAGCAACTACAGCACTGAAACAGCCCTCATCGCTGCCAGCGATGACATCAGAGCCTGCTGGACAACGGCGAGACCGCGACTCTCATCCTCCTGGCCCTGTCAGCCACCTTCAAGACTGTCTTCCACTGCACCCTATGCACTTACCTCTACGACGCAGGAATCCGAGGCAAAGCACTGGACTGGACCACCTCCTTCCTCACCGGCAGATCCCAGAGCGTCTGCCTCCCTCCCTTCTGATCTGAAGCCACCAAGATCACCTGCGGCATACCCCAAGGATCATCCCTCAGCCCGATGTTGTTTAACATCTACATGGCCTCACTCGCCCACATCGCCAGACTGCACAACCTCAACATCATCTCCTATGCCGACAACATGCTACTGATCCGCTCACTCACCAAGGACCCTCTCACCGCCAAAACCAACCTCCAGGAAGGAATGAAAGCCATCGCCGAATGGATGAGGAACAACCGCTTAAAGCTGAACTCAGACAATACGGAAGTCCTCATCCTCGGCCCCACCCCTTCTGTCTGGAACGACTCCTGGTGGCCGATTGCCCTGGGAGCAGCACCAACACCCACCAACCACGCACGCAACCTGGGATTCATCCTCGATTCAACACTCTCCATGACCAAGCAAGTCAACACCATCTCATCCTCCTCTTTCAACACCCTCCGCATGGTTCGAAAGATCTACAGGTGGATCCCCACCGACAATAGAAGAACGGTCACCCAGGCCCTCGTAGGCAGCAGACTGGACTACGAAAACGCCCTCTACGCAGAAACCCCAGCCAAACTGCTGAAACGACTGCAACACATACAGAACGCCCGATCCTCGACATCCCTCTCCACAGCCACATCACAACCCACCTGAGAGACCTGCACTGGCTTCCCTTCACAAAGCACTACACAACACTGGACCAGCGTACCACAACAAACTCCTCACCTTCTACACCCCGAACCGCCAGCTCCGCTCCGCCGACCTCGCCACCGCCCCCCGCATCAGGAGAGCGACCACCGCGGTAGATCATTCTCCTACCTTGCCGCCAAACCTTCAGGAGGCTGTTCAAGACCTAGCTGTTTGAGCAGTAGCAGCACCCCCCACCCCCCAGCGCCTTGAGACCCTCACGGGTGAGTAGCACGCTTTACAAATATCTTGATTGATTGATTGATTGATTATGGTTCTGGTCCCCCTGGCCATCCAGGCCCTCTCCCCTGGATGTTCTTGCTCTTGTTGTCCTCCTGATCTTCCTCACCCTCATCCTGCTACCCCTTGGTCCTGATCTTTCTGCTTCAGTTGGAATTCTGGGCCCCAGTCCCTAGGTCAAAGTCCCCCTGGCACTCATTTTAAAAATAAATATATCTTTTTTGATGTTTTCTGATTTTTACATGACTATCATCACGGTTTCGTACAAAAATATTTAGATGTTTATAGCAAAAATACAAAGCACATATAAAGAATAGCATTACCCATTGCACCAGCATATGATTAACACCGGCATGCTATTCTCCATTACAGATACTTGTATCTTATATTAGCATGTGTTCTAGGGTACCTGCATGCTATTTCCCACAGTTTTGCTACATCATGATTTATAAATTGGTATCATTACTATCCGCATCATACTCATAACACATCCTACCTGCACTGTTATGCATGGATCTCGTGTTTATATACCATATACATATGAATTTTGCCATTCGGGCCTGATCGTCAATTTACTACGTGATAGAAAAAAAGGAATTATCTGATGATAGAACACAAGTAATAGTCAGTGGTGAGAACCAATAAGACCCATTTTCCGAGATATATAAATCAAACTGAAAGTTATAACATAAGAAAAAATTCTGGCATCTATAAAATACAAACAACATTAATTTTGCATGACTGGGTACGAATGTGCAGTATCGGTACATTTCCACATAACCATATATCTAATCGAAAGTTGAAGCAGTGCACATAACGAAGCATAATAGCCTGCCAGCCAAGAGGACCTTTATGCCTGAGGACTGATGGGGTGTAAGTGACTATCCACAGCGGACCAGGGGGCTCGATAGTTTTCTGCTTTGTGTGTTTTGAAGCGTGTCTACTCCATTTGGCTGAGTAATGAGGGGCTAGTGTGTTTATCACAGATCAACAGTTAGGGCGTTATCTACTGCTATTGGGTTGCTGGTTTGTAAGGCAGTGAGCAAAGCGTCCCAGCTTTCCGCAATGGGATATTTGCGGAGCCCCGCTGTCTCCTCCCTATGTAGTGCCGTACTTTCCGCCTATGCCCATATTATGAGTGAACCCTTCCAGCTAAGTATCTCTGGAGGGTCTACATTTTCAATTTTTTTGTAATTAGACGTTTTGCAGTAATTAAATTTTTTTACTTTTTTGGGATCTGGTGTAGAGCCCTAGAAGGCAAACTTCCGATGACAACGACAGCGACGTGTCTGTGAATGAAGCTAGGAATGCTGAAGGGATGCACAAGCCCACAGCATATGAAGCAGGTCTGCATCAGGATACTGGCAGCGTGGACATGCAGATGTGGCGATGCGGAAATGCCTATTTATCATGTCTGGCGAAAGATATGCCCTCTCTATAATATATGTTTGGATAAGCTTGAACCTAGAGTTCCTTGGTATGTTTCTAGCGCCTGCTAATATAGCATCCCATTCCTTATCAGTCCAAGGCTGGCCTCTATCTGTCTCCCTTCTTAGTCTGAGCTGTTGCATCGGCATCAACGTGTGTGTGAGCAGCGCCTCTACCAGCCAATGCACCACATGCGACCCCGCTCCCATCACATGTAAATATTGTACAGATGTGTTGGTCGCTCAGTTGCCAGATCCTCCCAGGCGGCTGACAAAGCCTTCAGGAGGGAGGTGTGTAAACTAAATTGGCCTGCTGGCAACTCAGCTTCTTCGACCAGTGTCTCAAATGCTAATAATGTGCCGTCTCTAAATAAATCGCCCAAAGTGTCTAGCTCCGCCGCATGCCAGGTCGCCAGAGGTGCATACAAGGTATCCAGTCTACCCCTTGGTGTCCCCATCAGTGATAAAATCGGGGCGTATGGAAGTGTTGTGCGGGTAAGATATGAACTTTGTTTGTAACATTTATGAACTAATCCCAAGTGTAATTGTGGTGGTCGTGGAAGTTTGACGACGGGATGAAACAGGTGATACATTTGGGAGTGGGTCCAGGGTTGGTGCATGGTCACTGTGTCTTCCAGGCATCTGTCATCCAGCCATTTTATCGCCCATTGGAGCTGGGCAGCTAAATAATACAATTCCATGTTGGGGACAGACAGCCCACCCTGGCTAGTGGGAGCGTACATCTTCCACAAAGCGACATGCGGTCTTCCCTTATTCCATATTAGGTCCAGGAATAGTTGTTCCTGTTCTCGGAATGTCTTAGATAGGATAGAAAGTGGGAGGTTTGAGAAATAATATAGTAATTTGGTAAGTACGATCATTTTCAGCAAGGTGATACGTCTATTTACATTCAGCGGAAGCGTTTTCTAAAATTGCATTTGAGCTCGCATGGCCGAGATCACTCTCGTCAAATTACCCTTCAATAAGTCATCAGGCGATTGGTATATACAAATGTCAAGATATCTGTAGGTGGTGGGATACCATGTAAGGGGTGTGCCATTCAGGGACATATCTTCCTCTATTGTGTCAGTGATAAATGAATAGATCCCCAATTTGGCCCCATTAACCCGGAGCCCTGACTTCTCCTCAAAGATTTTAAGTATATCTGCAATGGACGTCGGGATTGCAGTGACATCTTGAAGATACAACAACAAATCGTCCCGTGTACAGGGAAACGGCGTGTAACCCATCTCCAAACTGTATCCCTCTCTCCTCGCCATCTCTCTGGAGCAACATTGCTAAAGGCTCCATAGCTAAGGAAAACAGTAACGGAAATAGTGGGCAGCCTTGACATGTCCCCCTTCTCACTCCTTTGTAATCTGAGATTAACCTACCGGTACGAACCCGGCCGGTGGGCCGTTGGTACAATAAACAAACCATATTTAAGTAGTATTCCCCTAGTTCCTATTTATCCAGCACAGATGCCAGATAAGGTCATTCCAATGAATCAAAGGCCTTCTCCAGGTCCAGTACCAGGTAGCCTGATCGGGACCAGCTATGTGTGGTGTACTGTTGCACTCTAAAAAAACGGTGTATATTGAGAGAAGGACACAGCGCAGGAACAAAACCATTTTGTTCGGGGTGTACCAACCTTTTCACTAGGGGTGAAAGACGCCTGGCTAGGAGTGATGCAAACATTTTATAATCTGCGTTAAGGAGCTCAAGCGGACGATAGGAGCCTAAGAGGTTGGGATTTTTATCATGTTAAAGGAGGGAGACCAACATAGTCTCATTCTGCATGGTGGTGAGGGTAGAGTCATCAAGAGCTGTTTCGTATACTTTTAGCAACTACAGCACTAAAATGTGTGTATATGCCTTATAAAATTCAGTCGATAGGCTGTCCAGCCCTGGCGACTTCCCATTGGACAGGGAAAAAATACTGTCTTGAATTTCCTCTGAGTGAAGAGGGGTGTTTAGCTCTTCGCTTTGCATGCACGTAGGCCGCGGCAGATCTAGGCCTTTGAGGTATATTTGTATCCCTAGGGGCGTAACTTGCACACGCGATTTATACAGATCCCGATAATGTGTTACAAATGCACCATGAATGTCTCGCTGCGTATATGCAATTTCGCTGTTCGCCTTTCTCACCGATGCTATTGGCGTCGACGACTCATTCTGATGGATGAACCATGTGAGCAGTTTGCCTGCTTTGTCGCCCATATGGTGAGTTCTTGCTGAATGAGCAGCATAATTGAGGCATTTCAGTCGCTCTAGTAATCGCGCATGCTCCTACTTGAGGTGGCCCAGACGCTCTGAGTGCCATCTATGTTCGCCTGCTCAGTAACGGCTAGTCTTTGCTCTAAAGTATAGTGAGTTCCTTTTCTAGTTGCACGTGCATGCCTGCCCGTGTCCCTAAACAGTGCCCCTAACAATCACCTTAAGGGCATCCCACTCCACCAATGGTGAGGTGGCCATACCCGCATTTTCTTCAAAATATTGTGCCACAGTGGTGTCCAGTAAGTCCCGAAAGGGCGCATCCAGGAGAACATCGGGCTGGAGGCGCCAAATTGGGATTGGTGGCAGCTCAACCTCCCACTGAAGCTCCAAGCAGGTTATGATCAGAGTGTGTACGTCCCACATAAGTGGAGTTAGGAATGCATGGTAGGAGGTCATTTGACACCATGAAGCGGTCCAGGAGTACATGGAGTCTGTGAGCTCCGGAGTAGTTGGAATACACCCTGTTTAGTGGGTTTCTGTGTCGCCATACATCAGAGAAGCGCCACTGCAGTGCCCAGTGCCCCAACGCTTTCGCGGCTGTGTGTGTGGAGGTGCTAGGCAAGGGAGGGAAGGATCGGTCCAAGTAGACATCCAGCACACAGTTGTAGTCGCCTCCTAAGATCATAGGGTGTTGTGCCATGTGGATAATTTTAGTGATAAATGATCTAAGAGGGCTGCCTGCTCAGTGTTGGGCACGTAAAGTGATGCCAATATCACCGGCTTACCATCAAGTACCCCTTTGACTATAACATATCGTCCGTCCCCATCCACCAATGTATCCACCACACTAAATGTGGAGTACCCGGTTTCACCCACACTAGAACCCCCTGCACGTATGCAGAGTAGCCCGTCGCATACAGTTGCCCCCTCCAACGTCTGTGAAGGCGTGCAACTTCTGCTTGAGCTAAATGTGTCTCCTGAGGGAGGGCTATTTGTATGTGGTGGCGTTCAGATAGGAGTATACAGTGTTCTGGGCTGTGGATGCCTGCACGTTCCATGTGCCTATCTTAATTGGCGCCATAACTGGTGAGTGTCAGGGATGTGGGCCCATCCAGCCAAATGATGGCAGAGGGTGGCAGTAGGTCATAGAGGTCATTCTAGTGTGTGCTTCTGTGTGCAGCCCGACTTTACAACAATCATACAATTGTCGAAGAATGATGGCATAAAAAACATAAAAATAACTCACAATCAAAAATATCATGAGAGCAATTTTGCAACAGCCAATTGCCCAAACTTGAAATGCAATAGCACACAGCTAACGTCTGGGAGAGGCTATTGTGTGCAGCAATCTAGGAGCTATTGAAAGTGAAGGAGGGGACTATCATGTGCGGCTAAGCCTGTCCCTGGTCAGACACTTGTGTGACAGGGCCGCTGCCTGGTCTCCCTGGCATCCATACGCCTATTTATTGTCCTCTTGGTCCTGATCCTTCGATTGCCACTTTGTTCTGGTCCTCATGGTATCCTTGATACTGACCACCTCACCTTTCATCCTTATTCTGGTCCCCTGGTCCTACTGACCATAGTTTCATGCTCTTTCTCATCATGGTACTAGGCCTTCTACTTCTTGTCATCACTGCTCTCAACTTGTCGTAGCCACTGATTATCCTAGCCTTTCCTATTTCTGATGGTTCAGTACCTACTTTTCATGATAGTCTTAGAACTTCCTGGTCCTATCATTCCAGGCCCTGATCTGCGTGGCTGTCATCCCCCTGTTCTTATGCTTCTAGTATTATGAATCCTGGTTCTTCTGTTTTACAGGCTACCATTCCTCACTCTTTTCATCCCCCTCACCCAAATTCTGGCCCCTCAGTCCTCCTGGTACTAATCCCCTGGTTTAGCTAGTCCCACTGGGTTACCTGTTCCTAATTTGTCTGTCTCTGGCACCCCGGTCAATGTAGTGTTGGTTCTCCTTTGTAATGTCCTCCTGGATCTGGTCTTCTGGTCAAGTTTCACTGGCCTTAGTTTAGCTAATCCTCGTAATCCCCTCATCTTCCTGCCCCTTCTTAGTCCTCCTTGTATCCAGGCTTACCTCATGACCTTTGTTGTGGTTCCTTTATGCCTGGAGGCCTTTGGTAGGGAGTTTATGGTCTTCCTAGGTCTGGTCTTTCTTGTCATTATCCATGCAGCCCTGATACTCCGAGTTCCTGTATTGGTCCATGTAGTCCTTGGCACTCTGATTTACAATCCTAGCCCTCTTGGACCTTCTGATCCTTGCACTTCTGGCTGGGACCCCCATGGTGCTTTATATTCCTCCCGAATACACTGATTTACCGCATCCTAGCCCTGGTAATTCCCTGTCATGGTCTTCCTGGTTCTTCTGTTTCTGGCCCATTGGTCCTGAATTATATGGACCTGCTCTTTGGCATCCTGTCTCCGGTCCTCCTTAGCACTTTCCTCCTTGTACTGGTCTTCTTGAGTCTATCCATTTGCTATGGGTCCCCTCTGGCCATCATCACCCTGTTTTTGTGGATTACGTCTCTTTGGTTCTGGTTCGTTTTTGTCCCGGCCCATATGTCTTTGGTTGTCCTACCCTTCCTGGTTGTCCACCTCGTGGTCCTTAACTGTTTCAATCTCCTCCTTCATTCTCCAGGTCTTCTCCACAATTATTTTACGTGGGTGCAGCCTCCATGCATGTCACTCAGATTTTGGGTGCTGAGGATGTGTCCAGCACATCCTCAGCATTCACCCACAGGGGAAGCTCTGGTGCTCCCCCATTGGCCCTGCACCATATGCCCCCATTAGGGATGGCAGCGGAAGCGCTTCCACTGCCACCCCTGACGACCCCTCCATCGTTGACGTCAACATCATCGAAAGAAGCTGAGGATGTGCTGGAAGCCATTTGCTTCCAGAGTGTCCAGGAAAGCAGGTACGTTTTTGATCCAGAGAGTGATTGGGAGGTCAGGGAGACACCTTGGGAAAGGAAAGAGATTTTCCTTTCCCCCAGTGCCTCTCTGCAGTGCATTCCTGCTATGAGATTGTGAGTGTGACTGTGAATGTGCAGCAGTGTTGCACCTACTTGATGTCAAGGATTTTATTTTGTTGCAGGAAGCGGACCCTTGGACAAGGGGATGCTCCCCATTATTGGAAATATTTGTGGAATGTTTGTGCCCCCCTGGGCGCAGATCGGCCATATTTTTAGGCTGTGTAAAGAGGATAGTGGTTCAGGGGTGGCCTAAAAGGTCCAGGTGAAAGTAAAGAATTATTTGGTTTTGAAACTAAGTCAAAAGGGAGCTGTAAAAGTAGGGCAGCATGTATAGTTTTAATTACACATAAATAAGGTCACAGTATTGAGATTATGTTCAGGTGCTCACAGAAGTGACAAGGTGGGTAAGGTGACTGAGTGGTAGTGAAAATATACAAAATATCACACAAACAACAATATGAAATCCACAGGGAAAATATACAATGAGCGGATTTTCATTGGGGGTCGACAACGTTTCGATCTTTACTTATTTAAGATCATCATCAGGACAAGGTGAGCAGTCTGAAACTAAAGTAAAAAGAAAGCTTACATTAGCACTGTTCCCTACATATTGTACATATCTTAAGTAGTGCTTCTGTGCTCCTAGTGACACAGGAATAACAATTGGCATGAATAGGATTTTTGAAAGAATTACTAATTGGTCCCATGTGGTTTAAGGGATGTGAGAGGCATTAGAGGCAAGCTTAAGTGTCAGTCTATTCAAGCTGCGCGCATTGTGCCTCTGCTCGACTTACTATTTGGTAAGGGTGATAGAACATTTGGGGTGAGTCCTTGGTTCTATCAGTCGGTTCCTTCAATCGTGATGGATCTGAGATATATAATAGACAAGGCGTTAACCTACTGGTTTATAGTTAGAGGGAAGGAATTGAAGGGATATATTCAGCCTCTTACATACATTTCTTGACAATGATGACCCATCAATCTCTGTTTCTAGTGTTCCAGGAGCTACGATGAGCTTATTGGGTTGTGAGTCAGGCGATGTGAGAATTTTTACGGGAAGTCAATTCCACGTGTAATTTCTGAAAGTGAGTAAGAAACTGTATATGTATATAAGGCCCCTATAACTGTAAGTCATCCTTTAAATTCGGGTTGTCATGACTGTAAAAGGGGGGATAAGGAGTATTAAACTTATTGGAACTTATCTCAATTGGGCCCGGCAGTCAGCGTGACTGTCTATATTCATTTGCGGGAGGATTAGTCAGTCATCATATATTTGTTATATCTTAAAGTGGTGTCTCCTCTATTATGGAAATCTAAAAAATGTTCTGCACTGTTGGAGAATCTCGGCATATGGGATGTGAAGCCATCGTGAATAAATTAATTAAATAAAATAAACAAACAAAATTTGCTTTTGACCCGTAAGATCGCGGCGGCATCTTTTGGGTATGTTCAATCTGTTACGGAGGCGGGAGACCATCAGCGATCTATTGCCACAGTACACAATTCACTATGGGCCAACTTACTTCAAGTGTTGAATTAGGCTGGAGGATTAATCAGTCATCATACATTTGTTATATCTGGAAACGGTGTCTCCTCTATAGTGGTGATCTAAAAAAAAATATGTATATATATATATATATTGTATATATATATATTCACTGAAAAAACCATAGGTTATAGACCATATATAGTTAGGAATTAGCATTTACAAAACCTTATTTTACTCACACAAAACCATTGAAATTCGCATATATAGTTAGTTGTACTAACTATATATCGTGCACCCGCAATCCACTGCTGATCATGTCACATATTACATCATTCATGACATGGTCAGTGACATCACTGATGACATCACTGATGACATCTCAAATGACATCACTGATGACATCACTGATGACAACATCCAGTGACTGTGTATTTCTGTAAAGTTAAAATATGTCTTACATTTTGAAGAATGAGTGGATGTATAAGTGTCTGGATGAAGGATTTAGTAGGTGCATGACTGACTGTATGAGTGAGTGATTAAATGTGTCTCACTGAGTGCATGGGGTAGTGACTAAAGTGTCTTAATTTGTGCATCATTATGTCTGTTGTTCTGTAAACTGTTGCATGTGTTGATCAGTAGCTATATGAGTAACTATATGGGTTATTGATTGGTTGCCCAAGTATTTGTATGAGAGACTGAGTGTGTGTGTGGGTGGCTGGGAGGTGTATGACTCTGTGCATAGATGTGTGAGCAGTTGATTCACTAGATGTATGGGTTCAAAAGTGCATGTGGAAACAGCTGTATGGGCGGTTGACTGTGTGCATGAGTGTATTGGTGAGTGAATGGATATCTCAGTGCTACATGTCAAAGTAAGTACATATGTAAAACACAGTACATGTGAGAGTTGACATATATAAATAACTGTGCATAAGAGCTAGTGAATGTGTGAGTGGCTGTATGGATCATTCTGAAATTGTATCAGGGATTGTATAAGAGAGTAAATATGTGTTAGTATATGTTTGAATAAGTAAGGTGTGTATAACTGTATAGTTGAGAAAATGGAGGTGTGATTGATTCTTTGCATGACTGACTAGGTGTGTGAGTAACTCCATGGATGAGTGACAGTCTGTGAGTGTCTGTTTACACTGAGTTTATCTAAGGTTATATTAGACTCTGAAGAGGTTCATCGTATTATCACATGAATAATGTCATCAGTGATGTGCTCAGTAATGTCATCAGTGATGTCATCAGTGATGTCATTTGAGATGTCATCAGTGATGTCATCAGTGATGTCATTTGAGATGTCATCAGTGATATCATCAGTGATGTCACTGACCATGTCATGAATGATGTAATATGTGACATGATCAGCAGTGGATTGCGGGTGCGCGATATATAGTTAGTACAACTAACTATATATGCGAATTTCAATGGTTTTGTGTGAGTAAAATAAGGTTTTGTAAATGCTAATTCCTAACTATATATGGTCTATAACCTATGGTTTTTTCAGTGAATTTTAAAGTTTTGTAAATGCTAATTCCTAACTATATATGGTCTATAACCTATGTTTTTTTCAGTGAATTTCAATGGTTTTTTAATAGCAAATATCAAAAGCTTTAAAATGTATTCTTCTTTAATTCGATAAATATATTTTATATGTTTTTAATACATATTTTTTATGTATTTTTTTTTATTATTTTTTTTTGTTTCGCTCCCGGTCCGCGAACCGGGTCGCTTCCCGTTAGCTCAAATTGGTGCCGCGACCCGGTCCGCGAACCGGTAAACGTTCCGTTTGCGCAACTGCCGCGTTAGAAAACAACATCGTGACGCGTTGCGTAATCGCGACGTATGGCGTTCTCGCGTAATGCGTCTTATGACGCGCCGCGTTAGCGCACCCGGAAGTGCTCCGGAGCGCGAACCGAGGCGCGAAGCGCAGCGCCCCGGAAGTGATCCGGGGTGTGGCGCGCAGCGCGTAACGTAAGCGTAACAGGTCATATAACTTGTTATCAAAAGTTTTCATTGGTTCATTTCACTTTTGGTTTCCTAATGATGTAAGGCTAGGTCATGTGACCTAAAAATAACACTTTTCATTGGTTTAGAATTATTTTTTTTCCCAAATGATGAAAACCCCTCCTTGTTTCCTCACTCTGACTTTCAACTTTGTGAGAGGAAGACCTTTTTTCATTACTTAGAAATGGCAAGTCTTGTAGCTGCAGCTGGTGCACCCCCACCACCACCACCACCTCCTAGGAAGAGAGGACCACCTCCTCAGATTATCATTCAACAAGAGGAGGAAGAAGAGGAAGAAGAGGAACAGACGCAAGGGGAGAGGCATTTTTTGCCTGAAGAACCAAGAATTTCTCATATAAAGGAAGATTTTATATGGCAATTTTATTCATTTCCCCAGGGCCAAAAGAAAGTGAATGCCCGCTATGTAACTTGCCTTATCTGCAAGAAAGATCTGTCCAGATCTTTTGCTCTGTACATAGTGACAATAGCTTGAGTTCAGCATTTCAATTACCTAACCACTTTGAAATGGTGTTAAGGCCAACTTGTAATCCTGTAGTGTTATTCTTACTTATTCATCAACCTTTCTGGTATTTCTTCCTATTTTCTATTACTAACAAATTCTTGACCTTTTGGTTGATTGTAAGGCTGGTAAAAAGTATGATGAAGGAATGAAAACTGTGTTCAGGAAAAGGTATTGTCCACAGGGCCTTTATGAAAACTAAGTCTAATGCAATACATAACAAGTTAAGACACGTTGAGGTCTTAAAAGATTTAACCCCGAACTCTGCCTTTTTCATTAAAACGGATAAAGAAAGCAGCTCAACAACAGTGGGCTCTTGTCATGTACAACACATTGGCAAACTTGATCCTGTGATCTTAGAAAAAAACATAATGCCGGGTGCCGTTCCCCTGGCAGAATGTTCATCGCCCAGGACCATTGCAACCCTGATTAAGGACACAACTCCACAGGCCAGCCAGGCGAACATCAATGGAGATACAAATAAGATTCTATAAAATCTTATACAAATAAGATTTTAGCAGTGAAATCCCAGTCTATTACTGAATATACTCTGCCCAATATAAACTGGGATTTCACGCAGATTGGGACAAGAAAATCCACAGGATTGCTGACTCCAGTGGTGCCCGAAGAAAAGAAAACAACTAAAATTAAGCAAAACTTGTTTAACAGCACCCCCTGCTCAAAAATGCTTTACATATTTGGCTGAACACCAGAGCCACATTAAATCAACATTCTTGTTATTTTCTGGGCTAGTATGTACAGATTTCAGAATCATTTTAGTTTCTGGCAAGGATTTTAAATTCAGTTCTAGCCTTATTAGAAAAATCAACTGAAAACTCAGACCATGTATTAGAGACCTTGTCTGCAATTCTCAAGTGCTTGTTACCTCTCAAAGAGGGATTAAGGAAGACAAACAAGATTGCAAACTATTACAGGATACAAAGTGGAGTAAGCAATGTCCAAAACACCTCGCTGGCAAATAGGGACAACAGCCCATTAAGAAACAGTAATGCTCTACTAGAGGAAAAAATTGAACCTGGTATAAGTGACACTGTTCTCATTCATACTGGAACGCAGGCTGGTCCCCCAAGGGTTTCCTCCCAGTATGATGCAAAGAGAAAGGTCAGAAAGAAAGATACTGCAATCTTCTCTTCAAATAACCTATTCAGAGAAAGGGACAAAGAAAGGAATTAAGTCAAGGTGTGCCTCTATGCCTTTATACCCTATATTTTGCCAGAAGAAGACAACAGATGGCCAAGACCCACCCGGAAGCATTATTATCAAACCATCGGAGTAGCTAAATACAAAATTGGGAACTAATAAGAAAAACACAAAAACTCTCAACAAAGGTCAAGAAAAATTTGGAATATAAGCAAAAGAAGACCTAGGAAAATTCACCTAATTAGAGAGTAAAACAAGGGTTCATTGAATTCCGATCAAGTCATTGCAAGGTCATCGACTCAAAAAAGGAAAGACTGGGTCCTCTACAACCCATTATTGGTTATACCATTGAAACTTCACACAGAACTTCCCCCACAGTCACTAAGCCAACAATTGTGGCGACCTTTGAGTATGATCAGTGCCATGACGCTCTCTCCTGGAAAATGGAGGAAATGCATATGAGAGTTTAAACCCATGGGCAAATCTATTCCATCCCCAGAATCCCCTAAACCAGTTGATGTTAAAAGCATACTGAAAAATGTTAATACCACTGACACAACGGGGAGGAACCTGATGAACATGTTCCCAGTGCTAGATGAATTATTTTATTAGCTGAGAATGCTAAAGCTTTAAACAGATCCTTCTTTTTGAGCTGTTTTTCTGAAGTAGAAAGATTGGCCCTTGTGAAAAGCTGCAATATTTCATCAGTATCAATCTTGTATTCGCACAGGTGCCCCACGCAAGGGTAATGTTCTATTCAGCGATCATCGCTAACTTAGGGGCTTATTAGGATGGCGGATTTTGGCACATCCGCGGTGCTGGCGGAAAATGTCCTTTTCCTCACTCCTGCGGCGGTCCTCACTTCCTCCATATTACAATGGGCAAAGATAGCCCATTTCCCATCCGCTGCAGAGTTTTTGGACCCGCCAGAATCTTCCTTCTGCAGCGGTGGCAGAGGGAGCCAATAGAGAAAGACCGGCATGCGGAATGACGTTACGAACGCCGGACAAATCACGATGCCTCAAACAACCCATCAGAACGCAGCAGAGATACCAGCCACTCGGAGATGGCGGAAGCACAACTGCGATATAGAAGCTCAAATCCTTGGCACCTCCACAAGTTCCTGACCGCTATGGATCCTGCTCTTCAAGTCCTTTCGCTGCTGTATTTGATCCACTACCAGTAGATAAGACCTTGCTGCGGTCAACACCGCAGGTAAGTAAATAACACATCTCCGCATACTACCACATCACACAACTGCTGAAATATGTTTCCTGTCTACATCAGACGGGTGGAGACGGGAACATATCCCCCAGTGTACTTACACATGTCCTGCTTGCTAGAAATTGACACCTCCTCATTTGGGTCACCCATCAACATAGAAATCACTGCAATGTCCCAGTCAAGTCACCACAGCGGTGAAAACATGGGAAAACCTGTGCGCAATGTAGTAGGCAGGGCCGGGACAAGGCATGGGCAGTGTGGGCAGCTACACAGGGCTCCACCTTCACCCTCCCCACATGGTGCCCCACATCAGTTGATCACAGCCCACAGCACGCTTCCCACATCCATTTCTCCTCTTGTGCCCCCATGCACTATTTACCAGTCAGGTGTGGCTCGACCTCGCACCTCACACTTCAAAGGGCAAGGTAGATTGACTGGGAAGGTGGGGATGAAGAATAACACCCTCCACAGAAGGTCAGGGGCGGTACAACCCTCCTTCTCACACCTGCCTTCTACTCATGTGAATCAAAGTGAGTAATTTAAGAAATGAAGTCACTCTGCATATTAACAACCATGAAACTGTTCACACTGCATGTCAAGTCCCTCAGACAGATCCCACACTGAAACATACATCAGCAACAATGCATGGCAATAAATAGACTAGCCCAAAGTGGAGTGCACAATGCAGGAAAACCATGGAGCAAGCCACATAGCTTTTGTACATGACATGTAAGAGGCAGAACATATCACACTACCCTTAGGCCATCAAAACCGACATGGGTGGCATAGTGATTGAAATTAAACTAAAGTAACATCTCTGCAATATGTCTGGGATACAGCAATGCAAGCTATGCATTGGCACAGGAATTATAGGAAGTGTCAGAAACTAAACAGTGACCTGCCTCACATCTGTGCCAACTACCTTGACATGTGAATGTCACCAGCACAACACGCATGGCTCATTGTCATACTCTCTGACTGTCAAACCCAAGTAGGACCTTCACCCTTCTACCCATCTCACCTGCGCTACTCACCACCTGTGAGAAACACACGTAAAGATGCAAATAAGGTCCTGTCAGTTTCATGACAACCAATGACACACCCTGGTGTGTATCTACAAAGGTCAGAATCCCACTCAGGGTAGTTGGAACCAATGCTGATAAAAAACCAATAGCCAAACACAAATCTCACAAACAACATCCAAAGAAGTCCAACAAGCTCAGTCATGTGCAGGCAAACAGTTGATGGGCAATGTGACCCTAGAGAGAACAGGAATACATAACATTTTCACTCTGGAGAAATGCACAGACACCACACTCCACCCCAATAAAAAATTGTGAGGCCGATTAACAGAACTAATCTGAGACAGAATCCAAAACTTACTACTTTTGGTATTCAAAGAAGGCACTTACTACTTTTGGTATTCACAGAATGCACTTACGACTACTAACTTTACATCCGCAATCAGGCTGGCATTTCCGCACTCGAGCCAGAATTTCCGCACCCGGAGCGGGAATTCCGCATTTGTGCCAGAGTTTCTGATTCCGGGACGGAATTTCCGATACAGGGAGGGAATTTCCAAATCCGGGCCGGAATACCCGCATTTGGGTCTAATGATCATTTCAAGTGCCTACCGTCCCCCACCATGCTCCACCTGAAGGCAATTAACACTAACTGGAGGACCAGCACCACAAACTATATAAAAGCAGAACACATTCAAGGAACAGGTTTGGCCACAGAGAGTTCCTGGTGTCATTCGCTGTTCCTCTCTAGAGGAAAATATACCAACCTAGGAGGAAGAAGAACTTTACTACTGAGGAGACCATCATGATTGTGGAGTTCATTGTGAGGCACCACAAAAGCCTATATGGTCTCCCACCTTACTGCACCAGTGGCACACAGAAGGCAGCCCTATGGCAGCAATTAGCCACTGCTGTCACAGCATTGGGGGAGGAGAGGCCCATAGTCCAGGACATCAAGAAGAAGTGGTAGGATGAAAAGAAGAGGGTGAAGGAGACGTACTCCAGGATCGAGTTGAACAGGATTCTACCTGCCTCACACTCTAGACCCCGCCTCCATCTTACCCCACTAGAGGAGGATATCCTCACTACAATCTACCCCCGCATGTTCCATGGGCTGCCTGTGAGTGATGTCCGCAATGTGATACTAGGTAAATGGGATAACAAGAATAAGTATATGAAAAGATTGTCTGTGTTGCGCTGCCATTGTGAGTAAGGAAGTTGTCCAATTTTTTTATAAAAATATAGTCAGTCAGAGGCTCATGTGTTTTCCTCTGTATGTTGCACCACAAGTCCCAGAATCCTTTGTATTAGAAATGGCAAATCTCTTTCCCACTGTTTAAAACATGGGCCCAGTACTCCTGCCGTATATACCTAACACTGTTAAGTAGCAATTGACAAAGTGCTCCTTCCTCTTATCCAGACGCAGATGGGTCAGACAAGAACATAATGGGGTGGGGGTTGCGGTGCACAGGAAAATCAACTGACAATGGAATAGGGAAAATAAATACAAATTAGCCAAAAAGTATCTCACCTTGTGCCTGCCAAAATCACAAAGCAGTAGGTGAGAGAATCCTTATTTTAAAACATTTCATTCTCATATTCCTTTGTCTATATCCCACCCTGCCAAGCCATTACATCCCCAGCATCCCACTGCTCCTACCTGCACTGGCTGTGGCAGAACTTCATAATACTGTTAGCATGCAGTAGATATGAGGAAATGTCGGACAAGTTCCACATGTACATTTTCAATTTGGTGACTTTTCTCTCTTCTCACCTATTGACACATTCAGCCAGAGTACAGACAGCCACAATAGCAGAGGTCCCTGCATCTTCTGGGATGAAACAACATCATCCAGTGCAAGGCATACCACCCTCACTAACTGGTAAGTCAAACTGGCCAGGAGATGGTGAAAATGCATACATTGTCAGCAGACAACAGAGGGACATATAGGGCCCGAATCTCGAAGGTAACCGGAGAGGAAAAACTAGCTTATCAAGTATTGGAATTCTGAAAGGACATTTACCTTTAGCAAATTACATTTGTGAATAGCGAAAGACCAAATATAATAAATCTAGGCTCATCATAACTTTGTGATTTGTGAACATTACATGTATTCCACCAACAGTTCCAAGAATTCCAATGTTAACAAATATGACAATGATGAACAAGAAGTGAGATACAATTGTCAGGAGTATTGAGAATGCATCCACTGTCCAACTTAGAATGTAATTTCTATACATGAAACAGTCCAGTCCACCCAGCTGGTTGTATATGTTATCATTGGATGCCATGTTTTTTGGCCATTAACAAAAACCAATAGTGGACCTTATTTCAGGATTTGCAGTGGTGTCAATTTGATAGACGTTGCTTCTAGGCAGTGGGGCCATTATAAGGTAAATGTGGGATCACTCATGATATTTAGTGCTACACACTTCTGCAACGGTAGTGCCCACAACTGCTTGTGCTTATCATGTGTGCCTGAAATTGAGTGCATCACGTGACAGCAGAAATATAAAGTTGCAAACACACTTATCATTGTAAGTCCAATGATATCCTACAAGATTCCAAAACCCACATTGACTTCTGCTACAAGGTTGGCTGTGACATCTGGTCAGGGACAACACACTGGACAGGTGTGGGGCCCTGGTAAGTAAACAGAAGAATAATGTATCTGAATGCTCATGAAATGTGCCTTTAATCTCCACTGTATGTTGTATGAGTTGTACAACACTGTTGTCCTGCATCATAATATGCTCACATATGGCATGTAACCACATACCAGATCAGACCAGGGTGGGTACTGAAAGGATGACACAAAATGTATGCCAAGTGAGTGCAGAATGGACGTAAAATGGTACATTGTGTCACATGAAGAGTCCAACACACTACTGGATTGCAATTCAATTATATGAAAACTCTCTTGCAAAATATCAATGGTAAAATCATATTGAAATTGGTGTGGATGAGGCTCGCACTGATGCAAGTTGCGTTCTTTTGAGATGGATGTATGGGCTGCTAAGGTGAATCTTCAGGAAGTGAAATTTTCAAATCATGTGGCTGAAAAGCACAACGCAATTCCAGTGCAGGCGGAAACCATCAAAGCTTCTCAACTTACCCACAATGTGAGCTCCTAGTCAAATGTTGCATTCTTCTTGCCTCCTCTTCTGCTGTATTCACATATATAAGTGAGTGCTTGACATATGAGGTTAGGATGTCTGCTGTAAAAGACACCATCCGTTGTCAGCTAAGTACTACCATGATGTTGGAAATGGAGTATGCAAACAGAGGACACTCAAAGGATGGACATAACGAATGTGAGATCTCTCATTCCAAAATGAGCTTTATGACTTCATGGGTAGGGAAGCACAAATGAGCCACATTCTGTACCTGACTATTGCACATCTCACACATGAACTCTGCAATGCAATGTTTGAACTGTTGTTCAAATGTGGTACTTGTCAGCCTCGGGATGTACAATCCTTTTGACTTGTCAACAGACATTATACTCATGAAACATGTTAGTCTTAATGGTGAAGGTGTAATCAATGTAATGCGGAGGAGTCCTGATCGTTTATACCCTTCCTTGAAATATCAGTAATCTTCTCATACAAGTTTGTCTGTTGATGTGTCATCTCATTATTGTCAGTGCTTTGTGGGGTCAACTGCTGGCAATTGCTGCATGTGAGCAGGGGCCCACATGTAAAGTCCATGAGGTAAACATGCTGCACATTGGGCATGAATATCCTGTCAATGGTAATTGAGAATGGCATGTACATGTTAGCTCATAACTTCCATCTGGTGTACTGAAATATGGACATGTATGTCTCATCACAGCTGCAGAGAGGATGACACTAGTGCAGCGTACAACACCATCCCGGGGAATGCATGACATCCTGGCTGCAGCAGTGAAATCCTCTCGCACCTGTCCATCAGGTAATTGTGGCATGAAGTGTTTCCCTATCATAGATTACTAAACCATGGCAAACATCAAAATCCCCTTCTGCATAGAATCTGCAGTCATTATTTACAAAGTTACATACATATTATAAGTGTCACATGTACCTGTTTGTAAATTAGTAATGCAGATCATTGAGAATAGTGTCACTTCGCTCTCCAGCTGCTGGATCGGGGACCGCTTCATCAACTACACCTAAGAGGAGCCAGGTTCAGCAGTTGACATCAGGGGGATCACAAAGGGACAACAAACTGTGGCTGGAACTGGTGAGTTTGCTTGTGCAATGTACATCTCCGTTTAACACCTCATTTGTAGGGGTACCCAAACCAGGTCACATGTACGTCATCTGTTAATGCAAAGTACAGTTAATCCAACCCTTGTGTTGCACCTCATCTAATGCTTGGTCAATTACTAATACGGTTGTAACCTCTGTGTTCCAGGGGATGATGTCGTTGAGGAGGACAGACCTTCCACCAGTTTTGGGCGACAGGCAATCAGAGGGGAAAATCCACTGCTCCTCCAGGCAGTTATGTCGGCTGCAAGTACTGCACAAGAGGAGGAGGAAGTACCTGAGGGTGAAGGATTGGAAGATGATGGTGACTATATACCCATCCTCTCCGGGGATGACAATTCTGATGCCATGGAAAGAAATCTTACCACATTGCCCAAATCTTGCAAGGCACCACACCCTCCGCCCAGCAAAGTGCCTCAGCCTCCTCCAAAATGTAAGATTGCCTGTCCCCAGCATAGAGCTAACTAAGGGTGGCGTAGTGTGCGTAGTGGGGCTATGCGAAGCTTCGTGAAGTGGGCAGGAAGCTACGCCCACCCACACACTTCGCGTAGCCCCACTACGCGCCACCCGCCTTCCTCCCGCCCCCCTCCCGCCCTCCTCCCGCCCTCTTCCCGCCCTCTTCCACATGCCTAATTTGATTTAAATAGTGTAAAAGTAAATTAAAAGCACTTACCTGATGATATGCTGCTTCCCGGGCCCCCTCTTCTGCTTTGCGCCGACTTCTTCCTGCCAAATGCGCATGCGCGGGCGCATTTCTTGCGAGAAATGCGCAAAAGAGGGAGCCCCGGAACGCAGCATATCAGGTAAGTGCTTTAATGTACTTTTACGCTATTTTAAATCAAATTAGGCATGTAGAAGAGGGCGGGAGGGAGGCGAGTGGCGGGCAACTTCGTTGTTGCCTACTACGCCTACTTTGCAAATCGCAAAGTTGGCAACACTACGTACACTTCGTGGACGGAGCGAAGCACTGCGCCCAGGGTTAGAGCTAACCAGTCACAGCACACATGTATCCCAACACAGACATCACTCCCTCACAGCCCTCACATCCAGGGTATACATGGTGGTTCCCCTATAAGCTCCTCCCTATACAGTGTATCCCAGGCATCCTCATCCTCTGGGGGAAGTACCAACCCTGTTGTGGTGCGAGTACACCCTGGGCACTATTTCCCTGCCCACAGGCTTCCACCTACCATTCCCCCTGCTGTTGGACCTGCTGGTCTCATCCATGGCCGGACCCTACAAAGAGGGCCTGTACCTGGCAATGATGGCCAATGGGAGCAGGACTTCTTCCAACAGCAGTCACATGTGAAACAGGACATTCGTGCCATAGGGGCTACCCTGTCAGACATACCTGAGTCCCTGCAGGACATGCCCCAATTCCCTCAGGTGGTGGACAGACTGACCCATGTTTTGGATAGGATGGAGAAAACTTGGCAAGGCAAGACATGTCCAAGAATATCAGAGACATGATATCTATCCAAAGGGAAGAGAGTGCAAGACACCATGCCTTGGCCATGAAGATGATGGAGGGCATGCTGAAAGGGATCCAAAGTCTCCCTTAACAGTCAACGCAGGGAGGGGAGCAATCACATCTGCCTGCAGCACAGCACACTTCCACACATGTACCACCAACTGCACAGGACCCCAGCAAGGGTACACAGCCATAACCGCGCCCTGAACAGGCACTCCCACAACGTGCACAACTACCACCACCCCTCTGAACTGGCACTCCCACCACGTGCACAACCACCACCACCCCTGAACAGGCACTCCTACAAAGTGCACAACCACCACCATCCCCTGAATAGGTACTCCCACAACCTACACAACCACCATCACCCCCTGAACAGGCACTCGCACAACCACCACCACCCCTGAACAGGCACTCCCACAACCATCCCTTGTCCACGCACAAACACCAACTGAACATATACATCTGCCCCTGCACATGAACTTCACCCTGTACAGGCACATGCACAACACCCACCTACACGCAGACGTCAAGCCAGACATGATCCCTCACAGCGATCATCACCTCTGAAATTGCGAAGTCACAAGCACGATCACCATTGACAACATCCCAAAAATGAATTGACCACTGTGAATATGTGTAAATAAAAAGTAAATATCTTGGCAAGTTAAGATTCTGTTGTTTATCATGTCCTGACAGGCAAATGTATACCAATTTTGGTGGCCTAGAGATGTGAGGATGTATCTGTGTGTGTGACACATTTACAAGTGTAACCCCATCATTGCAACTAGCCATAATGTGCAGAGCAGATGACTCACAAAATACTTGTCCATATTTTGTACAAGACATTCACAAATAAGTCAAACGAGTTGAAGAAAGTAGGATTCAAAAATAGATTTTAAGTAAATAGAAGTGTGTGTTTGAAAAACAACAACAGTCCGTTTGGAAGGGAGGAAAGAAAACAAATGATGATTTAATACAGAAAGAGAAGGGAACCTGGATTGGAGTGGGGCAACAAAAATATAACATGTCATGGAGAGTCAGGGAAACCATTCTATTTACAACGGGAAAAGTAAATAATTGTCCACAAAGAAAATTATGTCCGAGGTTAAGTGTCCTTCTGGTCATCCTCTAATACCACAATGTCCAGATCCTCCAAGTCTGATGCAGGCACATTGCTGGCCGGTGCAGGAACAGGCACCACATGGGGTCAGGATACACGAGGGGTATGGGGGGAGCAGTGTGGGACAACAGACAGGGGGAGACATTGACTGTGGTGTGGGAAGGAGGTTGGGAGACAAAAGACAACATGACTGCAGCTAGGGAATTGACACTGGCAGTGAGGGTAGTCAGAGCTCCGACACTTTCCTCTCAGATGATGCATATCTCTAGACACATATGAAGCATGATGCGAGAGGACATGTCTGGCTGACCCTCATATATCCACATCAGTTCCTCTGGGACAGCCACAGACGGAACAACACAGGAAGGGGTTGGGTGGAACATGAGGGGTGTGGTGCCTCATGTTCGGAGCCAATGTTGGGGTCGACCTGGCAGCTACTATGCGGGGGACAGGTTGCATGGGATGAAGTTGGAAGCCCCAATGGAATGGGGGCCTCTAGAGGTAGGGAGGGGTGATGGCAGGCCCAGTTTGGGTAGTGGCCTGCCCTGGGGACACCTCAACAGAACTTACAGGTAAATGGTCCGGGGGAGAGTAGCTCTCTTTCCCCCCCGGCCAGAGGTGTCCAGTTCTTCCCCCCACTTCAATGTCCACAGCCTCCACCTGGTCTGTAGCACCAGAATTGTCTTCAGGGTCAGTTTGGGTGGGTGCAATCCCAATGCCTCCTGATGTTGAGGGTCCCACCTCATCGTCCTCTTCCTCACTACTGAAAGAGGTCATACCTGCCATTTCACCGATGATCTCCTGCTCCGAACCTGGTCCTTCTGTTGTTCCATTTGGCCAGCTGTAACCACTGAAATGTAAGAAAAATCATGATGTAGTGTTTGTACACATCAGGACAAGTCACATACCTAGATGAGCCAAGGTCAGACTTTGTTTTCCTCTGATCACACTATTCAGTTGTCAGTGTTTATGAGCTTACATTACGTGTATGTTCACTGTCATCTTCTTATTGAGTCTGGCATGGACATCGCACGAGATTATTTGTGGCTTACACAACTGTATTGGCCAACCCTCAACTTTGGCATTCTTGTGACATGTGGGTTCTATCACTGATACATTGGCAGGTGCCAAACCCAGTCTACAAAAGGAGATCATAGAGAGTCCAGACGGTATTGAAAACGGCCTGTGATACGGAGTCTCAGCACTTTTATGTCTGGACAAATGTTGTATGCTGTATAGCATTGTATATGACAAGAAAAATGCAGATTGTGCGTCACACATTCACTTAGGGTCTGGTCTACTTGGTTTGCTACGTTGTGAGTCTAGCCTTTTGATATTCCCTCACAAAAGCTGACAATCCAGTGCTAAATATTGGCTTTGGTGACTGATATGGTAGTGATGTGCACCGGTGAACAGTAGTGGGTCGTTGTTACAGCTACCTGTACATGAAACATGGCATACAAGCCACTGAGGGTAAGATGTGTGCCATTGGACACACTTGGCAAAATTGGACACACTTAAGAGTGAGGCAAGGATCTCAAAGTCTGTCTTGACACCATGGCACATGATGATCTGTCTCAATCAGAACCCAAACTCAACAAATGCAATGCAAGTCACATCATCCAATACCCATTGGCCTCTCATACACACACTGGACAGTGTCTATAGCATTCCTCATCCAATGCACACATCAGTTATGATTACCTTGGTTCACTGTTAGTGGTGCTGGCAGTGCAAATTTCAGTACAAATGCACATGTGTGGCTCAATTCCCCAATTGACACGAAGAAACTACAACTCCCAGAATGCACTCACTCTTTACAGTCCATATGCCACAGTGCGCCTTTTGCTTCATGATGACTGCTGCATAGACACAGAATAGGTGAATGGAGGCAATGGACACACAATGGTACAGCTCTGTCTTCACTCACATCATAATTCCAGACACATATTGCATATAATGCACTTACCAGATATCTGCTGCTCTTGCTCCTCCAGCTGAGCATGGAGGGTTGGCAAAGCTGCTCGTAGGAACCTCCTGTACAGTGGGGAGAGGCGAGGGCGATGCACATGGTGCTGGGAAGAATGGCCCACAAGCTCCTCAGCCTTGTGCCAGGCCCAGCGTTTTAGGACCTCCCAGCGCTTGCGGCATGCCCTCGCATTCCTGGTCTGAACGGCCACTGCACTGGAGCGCCCACCAATGTCGGACCATAGTCGTCCCAGGCTGAATTGCTCAGCTGGTGCTCTGGCCCCCATATACCTGAGGAAATTTGGACAGCACCCCCTCAGCCAGGATGTCTAATTCCCTTTCAGTGAAGGGGGGTGCTTTCTCCTCATAACCCTCAACCATTTTGGGGGAAATAAGTTTGAAAAGAGCAGCAGGATTGCAGAGGTTCTGATCTGTGAGAGAGGATGACTCAGAATGAACACAAAATGGCTGTCAACAACTTCCTGTGAAGTATTTATGGTCTCCCACTTCCTGTATAACATTTCCTGTATAAAATAAATTGTTCCGGTTCATATTTGGAGATTATGGCCCAAAAACGTAATTTCCGGTTCCGGAGTGTCGGGTACGCATGCGCATTGCAGGCTCCAGAACCAGAAACTACGTCGTCAGGCTGTAACCTCCGAAATTGAACCGGAATGTATTATTTCATACAAGAAATGATATCCAGGAAGTGGGGGACAGGAAATACATCACAGGAAGTAGTTAGTAGTTGACAGCCATTTTGTATTCATTCTGATCCATCCACAATCACAAATTAAATCCACTGCTATACTGCTGTTCTGTAGTAGAAAAACCTGAAATGACAGTGCAAGAGAGAATCATAGACATGTAACAAAAGGAGGAACAGACCATTTAATGACATTTTGGTTCGGACAAGTGGTGGGCTGACACAACATCAAACCCAAGTTTAGTTTTCTCCTACTTTGCATTATAGGTCATGTAGTCCATATTTAGTGCTCAACACAAGAGTTGTGTGTCGTGTTACAGAAATTTGGGGGGAATCAGTGCTATGTATCACAGACACATTCAGCCAGATTCATCAACCAAAATTGCGATCGCAATAGCTGCGAATTAGCTACTGCGAACGCAATTCAATGAACCGCAATTCATGAAAAGAAAACTGACCATTTTGCGAATTCGCAAAATAGATTTAGCGAAATTGCAAATAAAATCGCAGAATCTAGGTGGAACCCCCTTAGCGAATCGGCATTAACGAGACTCCAATGATTCTGCGATTCCATTTTCCGAATTCGCTAAATATTCGCAAACCAAATTCATGAAAAATCGCAATTAGCGAAAAACCACAAAATCGCTATTTGCGAGGCGCAATTTAAGGAGAACCCAAACCAGGTGGTAACTACGAAGTTAAAAAAAAAGAAAAAAAAGTAAAAAAAAGCCCAAACTAGCCACAGGTGCGGGCCTGACCAAACACACTTAAGGAGACAGAGTAGGAGCATGAGGACATTCACAATGCCAGGACTCTACATGGTGGTCAGGCGGCGAAGGCTCCCGGCTGCAGCAAGGAACAGACGCAGGATCCAGGAGCGAAGTTTCCGCCAGCGGATCACACTTCTGGGCTAAACTGAGGAGGAAATCTACTCAAGTACCGGCTGAATGGGGCAATGATTACAAAGCTCATCCGGGACCTTGACCCCCTGATGCAGCACCCAACGAGGAGGACCAATGCCGTGCCCACCCATGTCCAGGTCTTGTGCAGCCTGCACCTCCTGGCCTCCGGAAGCTTCCAGGGGATAGCTGCCGTTGCAGGGGGGATCTCCCAGAGCACCATGTCCGGCTGCCTAAGGAGTTTCCTGGAGGCCATGCTGACCCGGCTACACCATTACATCACATTCCCAACCACCCAACAGGACTTGAATCAAACCAAGCTAGATATTTACAACATTGCGCAATTCCCCCATGTAATTGGATGCATTGACTCTACCCACATCCACATCTGCCCGCCTGCAGAAACAGAATACATGTACAGGAACCGCAAGTCCTACCACTCACTGAATATCCAGATGGTGTGCAACGCTAAGACAACCATCACGGACATAGTGGCAAAATACCCGGGGAGCACACATGACTCCTTCATATTCCGGCACAGCGCCATGCACACACGACTGGCCAGGGGAGACTTTGGCGAAGGACACCTTCTAGGTAAGTACACATGCCAACAAATAGTACATCGCGACCATGTAGCTGCGCATAACAGGCACTCACCCTCTGCTCCTTTCATTCAGGTGACATTGCCTACGGTCTCCGTGACTACCTCCTCACCTCATACCTCAACCCTGCCACACCACAGCAATGGCGTTACAATGCTGCACACATCCGCACAAGAAATTGCAATGAGCGGACATTTGGGCTTTTGAAGAGCCGATTCTGCATACTACACAAGACTGGTGGGGCCCTCAAATACCAGCCAGAGGTCTGCTGCCGCATCGTGGCCATGTGTGCAATACTCCACAACATTGCTACCAAGCGGAGGATACCTGTAGAGATCTCTGGCAGTGAGCCGGAAGGTGACAACCGCCCACCTGCACATGTGCCTCATGCACGCGGGGAGAATCCTGCTGAAGGACACAGGCACCGCAACCAAATCACAATGAACTGTTTCTAGTGCACCCACTCCCCTCACCCAACACTTCGCTCATGCATGAAATAATGACATGAGTCAGATTAACTTGTGACTATTAAATCGTATTGTTTTTTTCACAATAATGTAGAAATCTTTTTTTTATATTACATGAGAGCTGTATTCACTGATACATCCCCATGTTTGTGAAGAGGGCATGCTTGTATCATCAGCATGGCCCTGCTGGTACAGTACAATGAGTCAATGGCGCCTCCAGGTGGGCGCACCCAGTCGCTTTTCAACTTCCTCCACATCAGTATTAGTCCGTGAGGCTGCAGTGGACCTGGTGCTGCGGCGGGGTACCATCACCAGCGGCAAGGACAGGCTGCTGTGGCTGGAATTCCCCTCACTGGTATCATCCCCCCCACTTGCTTGACCATGGCCAGTTGCCTGCAGACTCTGCACTGCTGTGGTGACTTGCTCAAGTGCCCTAGCGATGTCCTGGCAGCATTGCACCATCTGGATCTTAATCGCAAGGGAGCGACTCGATAGTTGGGAGGTGGAATTTCCAATTATATGATTCGATCTTGTGTAAGCTGACAGGTGGGTCAGCAGCTGGCGGTGGCGGCAGCGGGTGACATCCTGCTGGGACAGCAGGACCTGGCTGTTTTCACGGACAGCTGCGGTCATGAGTTGCATGCTATCTGTGAGCTGGCCCACATTACGCGCAGTCTTGTGCAGCTGCAGGTGGATGGCTGCCAAGTGACGTGCCTGCTTCTGGTGGACTCTGAGCATCCGACGTTCGATGGACAGGCCAGAATTTGGGACATGTACCCCCCTGCCAGCGCGTGTTGTTACATCGCGCTGCTCCCTCACCAGTCCGCTGGACTGTGATCGTACAGTGGGTGCGCCTTGTCTGCTTCCTGGCTGCTGCTGTTGTGACCTGTGCCACTGCCATGGGTGTTACATTGGGTGGTTGTGCCGCACCTGCGGCTGCAGGGGTGGCCCTGCTGCTGCCTGTGATTGTCCGGGTTGAGGGGAAGGATGGCCCTCTCCCTCGGTGTCCTCGGGGTTCTCATCGATATGTAGGGCCTCACTGTCAGTGCTGGGTTGTTCAGTGCCACCTGTAATGTAAATGGGACCATGATTAATGACATGTTTCTTGCACATGGGAGGTTGCTACATGCATGCAGGCTTGCATTCCCTGACTGGCTTTAGGAATGACTCTCACTTGACAGGTCTGGCTGTGTGGGGCTATCTGGTAATTGTGGTCACACTACGAGTCCCACAATGCAATTGGGCATTTCTGGTGTGCATGCCCTGCATTACTGGGGTTGTCTAATGTGTAGCTCTGGAGTCATGGCCATTGTTAGGGGACAGGGTCGCAGTCGCATGGCACTTACCTTGGGATTGTTGGGTGGGTAGGGATGAGTCCAGCCGGGTAACCCCCCACGCATGCTTCTGGATTCAGGGTGTCCTCCACAAGGTCTTCCAGTGGGGTGTTGGGTGCAACAGTGGGCTCTTCTCCTCCGGTTGCAACTCGCTCCCCCAACCTCTCTGCGATGCGTTCTTTTGCACGCCCTCTGAGGTCATACCACCTCTTTTTAAGTTCGTCAATGGAGCGCTGGGTCACTCCCACTGCATTGACATTTGCGCGGATGCGCAGCCAAATGCGCCTCTTGTCCGCCTCAGGCACCCTCCGGAAATCCTTACCGAACAGGCGGTCATGGTCCTTTGTGACTCCCTCTATTAGGTACTCAAGTTCCTGCTCGGAAAAGTAAATTTTCTTTTTTCTGCCCGGGGCACTGCTCACTACTGATTCCTGGGACATTTTCTGAGGTTGTTTGTCTCCTGGTGTGCTGCTGCAGGTGGTCTGTAGTGGAGCTCTGGCCAGTGCTGCTTCCACTTTCAGGCTCAGTCATCAGAATGAGGGAGGGAACTGCCTACTTCCTGGTTATGATGTCATCATTGTGCTCGACATGCGACTTCCCGTTTTTGCGATCTCGCAATTAGCGATTTCGGTAATTGCGAGATCACAATTTCAACATGGGAAACGGCAGATTCTGCAAATTTTATGTGATTTTGGCAAAATCGCAATCGGCAATTGCGGCCGATTGCGATTCGCTTTTTTTGATCGCATTTCTTCATGAATCCCATTCTGCGAATTCTAAATTGCGATTCGGTAATTATCGCAATTTGGAATTCGCAGAATGTGGCCTTGATGAATCTGGGGGATAGTGCCAGATTGACCCATAAGATCGTCACTCACGTTGTGGGCCCATCATTTGCGGGGGAGTAAATTCTGTTGAGGGCAAAGGCTCTGAGAATGCAATAGTTCTGCCCTTTTGTGATTGAGGAACCCATCCCCATAAGGTCCAGGAGGTCTCTAAGATCATGTACAGTTTTTCCTCTGCATCAATAGATTCCTTAGGGACATCCACTACACCAGTGGTGGCTCGCATGCGGCGTGCTGCAGGGCGGTGGGGCAGGGCAGGGAAGGGGCAGTAAACTCAGACATACAAAGGAACAGAGGAACGTAATAATTACTTTCCTCCGTTCTGTCGTATGTCCAAGTTTACTACAACCCGCCCCGCCCCACCCCCCCGCAGCATGCCCTATGCGAGCCACCACTGCACTACACTCATTGCTGACATGGGCACATGATCTGAAGCATGATCAATCTTTTGACTTCTGTCTACAGGTTTGGTTTACATGCAGTTAGTGTGACTTGCAACGTAGTCTCAGATTGGAATATTTGGACAGAGTCGTAATTATCCAACTTTCATCATTGACAACAGACTGCAAACCACATTTTGTCCAAGACACAACAGGTTGCTCATGTGAAAAACGTGGCAACCAACTGATCACAGACTTGCATACCCTGACCTTGGCTATGTGCAATGTCCTGGTTTCCCAGCTTCAGAGCTAGCCGAGGTACAAGAGGTATGTGTAAGCCATGCGTTAAAGCTATGTTGTACAAAGCACAACAGGCTAATATGATCTCGCACACAACTTCAGGGGAGTTCAGCAGCACACCTTCTGTACGGTCAAAACTTCTGAATCGCGACTTCAACAGATCAAAAGTACGCTCTATGATGGCTCGTGTCCGTATGCGTGCCCTATTGTACCTACGCTGAGGTACATTGTTTGCACGTCTGTAAGGGGGGAGGAGTTAGGGGGAGAGTACATACTCAGCGTCGCGTGACAAGGGAAGAAAGGGAAATTGGTTACATTTCCCTCTTTGATTTACACAGAACATGATCTATACTTTGGTACATGCAGTGTCTGTTGAGACAGTGCATGTTGCTTCATGATTCTTATTGTACAATAGTTGTTATTGTAAGCTGGCATTCAGACATTTCAATTGCACCTATCCCTCATTTTTAGTGCTTGGTACTTATCCAGTAGCCACAGTTTGTCAAATTCTCTGGCAGCCATCCGCCGGGCAAGAGGTAACAAGCAGAATACGAAGCTGTCATGTGTACTGCCTCTGAACACTACATGCACATAAATGAATCTCCCACTGGCATCACAGACAGACACATTGATGGAATGCCATTGGTGTCTGTTGCAGAAGATGTGTGCAACAGGGCTGGGTGGCTGGAGGGCCACATGGGTACCACCAACTGCTGTCAGCACACATTTGAAGCAAGCAATGAGATAGTAATCTCTAGCTGCCCTTTGTCTCATGGCCAGTGTATGGGGCATTCGTATATGGTGGTGGGCTCTTGCAGTGATGCATGGCTTGACTGGAGACCCTTTGGAATGATCTTGTAGCATAGAAATTGAGAGCAGAAAGGATCTTGAGATAGGCTGGAATGGCATAGGAGCTGCAGGTCACAGAGTCAAGTTCCTGCTCCCACTCACATACCATCTCCAAGATGACTTCTGGAAGGGAACAGTATCTGGCCCTGACATCTTGGCTGGACATCCAAAATAGGTTGATCCTTAGTCTAAAGATCCTCTCTACTCTCTCCTCTCCTCCTCCTCCTCCTCAAGTCTTCTTGCTACATTGCAAGGAGCAGAGCAACACACACATTCAGTGACATGTTGAAAGGGTTTGTGTGTGTGCTCTGCATTCAAACATGCTGCAGGGCTGGGATTGGCTGCAGTGTGTCAGCTGAAGCATGGTGGGGGATGATAAGCACTTAGACCGGTGTTTACCCTTGAGGAAAACGATCAACACCCAGAGTGCGGGTATTCTGGACCGGAATCTGAAATCCCGGCACAAATGTTGAATTCTCGCTCCGGGTGTGGAAATTTCAGCCCGAGTGCAGAAATTCCAGCCCAATTGCGGACGTAAAGTTAGTAGTCGTAAGTGCATTCTATGAATACCAAAAGTAGTAAGTGCCTTCTGTGAATACCAAAAGTAGTAAGTTTAGGATTTTGTCTCAGATTAGTTCTGTGAATGGGCCCCTGCATTATCAAATGCCAATCATGAACATTAACTGTGATCAGTAGGACAAATCTGCAAACACAGACATATCACCACACCAGTTATCAAGTGAGCATGATGTCAATGTGTAGCACAAGCATGCACATGGACACTCCTGACAAGTGACAGGTGAAATATAGGAGGACAGAGCACAAATGTGCACTCAAAAGAAGCTCATGAAGAAGAATCCACATTGCTGAAGGGGACATTCACACAAGAAATGCACACTACAACGGAATCTATTACAATGCACAAACTACTCTCACTCAATGTCATGCAAATAGAACATCACACACATGCACCTGTCAGTAGAAAGAGCCAACACAGACCAAACACTGCATCCATCAACAACAAAAACACAACATATTCACATACCAATTCTTCACACAGCAATCTCAGCTGGACATCAGGGGGATGCGCACCAGACAAGTACAAGGGAACATAGACTGACAGCAGTGCATGCACAGTAAGCAGTCTGTGAACACCAACAAACCAGTATCACACATATCTGAATGCTCCACAATGAACTCCCACACCTCAAATCATCACAGCACACAGATCACATCACACTCAGGACGGGTAGCAGTACCTTAGCAAACAAGACATACACCTTAGCCATTCCCCACACCTACACAACTCAGGAAAACTCAGATGCATCCAACATGACTAGATGACTGTACTGGTCAAACAAATGCACTGCACATGAGCAATCATGACTGCAATCAAGTAGAAGAATATACCACATAACAAATTGTGAAAATGTCCTGAGTGGCACATTGGTCCTGTACACAGAGCATCCTCCCAGAGTATAGTGTCACACTATGAAGTAGTGGTGAGGGTCACACACTGGCAAGTCATGGGGTGGAAGACATGAGACTGAAGTGGTGTGTACATCAGTTTTGGACAGATGAGGAGTGTACAGTGCAAAAACACATAGAGGAGTAACTCGCAATGTGTAGGCATCAAAAGACCCTATAGGGGATGGTATGACTCTTCATACCACATACTACACGTGTCCCAAAAATGCGTCAAGTGACAACAATGTATGAGAAAAGTCGCATATAATGTCAGTGTGGCATAGCAGGTCAGCACAATGCGCACAAACTTAAACAATACCCCTGGCTGATCAACAAAGCACAACACAGACATTGCAGTGACACACTCTGCATACTCACAACTGACAGTACAAACAAATAGGTGTACCCCAGGATTGCAATGTAACACCGACACACTGCACAGTGCTCAACCTACAACTCCTACATGTGCCCACGATCTGAAGGACATGTCTTACAATGTAAGCAAACAGGCACTCATTACCTGAATCATACATGTGTGTAGGTGTCATGTGCAGGGGCACATGCAACTCAACCCTTCTGACAATGAGAGGCCAATCACAATGCATGACTACTCAAGTGCACACATTCAAATGTACACATGTGACTATAAAGACAGGCCTACACAAGATGCCTACACATCAACACTGCTGTTCACATATCAAGAAAGATCCCACAGATATGCTGGACGCTGGCCACCCTAAAAGTTATCTTTTGGATAGAATTCACCTCTGTTGTGGTACTGCATCCTAATTTGACATGTCTACAATCTGCAAACCTGACAATAGAATGATTAGGATAAGAGTAGATCATCACAAACAACCATCATTGCACCCTCAAGCCTCAGAGTCAAGAAGCACAAAAGTGCCTGTAACCTCTGGCAACCTCTGAAAAAGTAAGTCAAGTAATTGCCAATGTGAATGTGGCATACCGAGCATGTGTAACATGAACAAATACCCATACATTAAACTTTTTATTTTTCAAGGGCAGCGACAAAGCAGACAACATGAGTAACAGTCGATATTACATAATCTCCGGATAGGTATCAAAAGTGCAAAACATCAAGGCCATTGGCTAGTCCAAATTTCTAGTGCTCACATGTGTGCATGGGAACTTGCACAGGAAATGGGCATCAAAACGGCAAAACATCAAGGCCATTGGCCAGTCCAAATTTCTAGTCCGCACAGGTGTGCATGAGCACTTGCACAGGAAATGGGCATCAAAAGTGCAAAACATCAAGGCCATTGGCCGGTCCAAATTTCTAGTCTGCACATGGCTGCATGTGAACTTGCACAGGAAATGGGCATCAAAAGTACAAAACATCAAGGCCATTGCCATTCCAAATTTCTAGTACACACATTTGTGCATGAGAACTTGCACAGGAAATAGGCATCAAAAGTGCAAAACATCAAGGCCATTGGCCATGTCAAATTTCTAGTCTGCACATGTGTGCATGAGAACTTGCACATCAAATGGGTAACATGGTCCACTGCCATGGGATTCACCAAAGATCAGGGGATACATATGGGCTTTAAGTTGAACTGGGAGGGGGCGGATTCTCGGGCCAGTTGGAGGACTGGACCTTGGAGGGGGAGAACAGGCTGAGGTAGAGGCATCCGTGGCTGTGGGAGCCTGAGGGCTGCTTGGACCGGGTGGAGTGGTGGCATAGGGAGGTGGAGACATGCTGTGTGGAGGCACAGTGGTTGAGGGTGAATGTTGAGGGCTGGGTTTCAACAGTTGGGGATCCGATAGCCTCCAAGTGTTTTGGCCAGAGAGGGAAGTGAGGTGGGCACAACAGCCTCACTCTTCCCCAAAGCTGTAGCAGGTGCAGGTGCCCCCCCTGTGGGGATTTGCTGGACCTGTTAGTATGCTTGGGGTGAAACACACAAGATGATGGACGGATTGTTGCACAATGGCAAAATATTCCCCCGAGTCACAGATCTGGGTTTAATCCATCGTTATTTTGCTCACCAAGCCACCCCAGTTCAGAAATGGCCATATGCAAATCAGTCTTGACCCTGTGCCTCATGGGAACAGCCCAGCCCGAACTGCCGAGCCACGTCTTTCCTGGACCGGAATCAAGCACCCTAGGACCGGTTTGCTTGAGTCTCTTCCCCTGTATCCCCTGTTGTTGAGGTAAACCCCCCACTTTGCTCTCTTGCACCTGCTTCACAGGGGTGGGGGTGGGAGTTGAGGTTTTGGGTGAATCTGCCTTCGAAATGTGTTTGGGCTTAGTTGTGGCAGGCACCAGGTTCACAGCAGACAGGACAATTGTTTGTGAGTCTTTGGGAGCAGGTGTGGGGATGGGAGTGCCCTTGGATGGTGGTGATTTTGATGATTGTGATGTTGATGCCTGCTTTTTGGCATGATGCCCCTGTGTGTCACGTGATGGGCTTTTTGTTTTGCGCTCATGTGTTCCCGTTTTGTGTTGTGTTGTGGTGACGGTGTCTGTGGTCTGGTATGCTTAGAGTGCTGCTGTTGTGTGCTGCGTGTGCCAGACTGGGTGCCTTAGGGCTCTGGCGTGTGTGCATCTTCTTCGGGTGATGCCGCTGGTACGGTGGTTGCTGAAGGGACAGGAACTGGACTGGGAGCTTGTGACTGCTGAATGGTTGCCATCAATGTGAAGGACAAAGACTGGACAGTTTGGTGTAGGCCACCGACATCCGAATGAATGCCCTCCATGAAAGCAAATACCTGTGCCAACTTCTTGTCATGATCCTGGAAGGCATTCAGGAGAGCAGTCTGGCACACACACAGCTGGTGCAAAATGTCTACTATCTCCACACTGAGGGCAACAGGGGAGTCAGGGGCAGGGGCAGCGGTGCCTGGAGGGAAGGAGACTCTACCCTTCCTAGGCTGCGTGTGCGGACAGCACTTGTTGGGAGCATCCGGGAGGGTGGGCACTGGATGAGGTATGGCAGAAAAAGATGCAGACCTAGAACCTCCTGTGCCTGCCAACACCGATGAGCCACCACTGGAGTCTGAAGATGTGGAGGTTTGTGTTTCTGTGCGTGAATCATCCAAGGCACTCATGTCCCCCTCTGATGTGCTGGTCCCCTCAGTGTCAGTGAACTCCTGTGTAGCAGTCGTGCCAGTAGCTTCCCCACTGGTGTCGGTCCCCCATCCTTCCCTGCCCTCAGTAGATGCTGCAAGAGACAGAGACATAGGTTCAGTTACTGCCATGCTCACAAACATCATATGCAAGCAAAGCACAAAACTTTAAAATGATACTCCCATGTTGAACTCCTCCATGTACATTCAGCATATGCTACATTTATGCAATCATCAGATGATGCATGGATGCACAGTTGATAGTAATGTTCCATGTGGCGTTGACACAGCCAAATAGCTAGGCCAGTGCCTCCCTATAACTCCACATACCATTGTATGTAAGCATCCCCACCTGCCTGTACGTGAGATAGCTATACATCAAAACATGTTGCCTCTGTCATATATGGAGTCTCTTTAAGGGAACACCACCGATACAAACTCTAATATGTCCTTTTGCATGGGCTACAAGTTCCTGATATCCACCATGTTGGGCTTCAAAGCACAACTACAGTTGTCCATTGGTGCCAGCTGTGTAGATGCTACAATTTATCTTATGTGCACAGCACAAATCTATGAATGCACACTGACATGATCATCACTGCTGTTCACTGCCAGTTGATGTCTATGACACTCATACTGCAGCATATGTCACAAGTCCACATCTTATTTGTCAGTTATGTGCCAATGAGCATCATTGTACAATGAAGTCACAAACACAAAACACTTAAGCATGAAAATGTGAAGTTAATGCAAGGCCTTCATAGGTTGTGAGATGTCACATACCAACATATCCACAAGTCCCTGACAGTCCCTCATTGATCCAAGGCAGGATTGTGTCTGCTGTTCATGATGAAGTTGGTGGACTCCATAAGGACAGCTAATGTGTGACAATACCTAGGGTCTGGCATATGACATCCATATGTTGTGCTGGCTGATGACATTGAGGACACATCAACATGCCAATAAGTCACACATGATTAAAAGCCATAGCCACAACTATAATGCACTGATGCACAAGGACACCCCTCCACAATGCACACATACTAAGTACTGACACTCCATAGTGCCTAAACTAGTTCACAATAGCCTGGTTCAGCTACATTGCATTTGAAATACAGAGTCTAACCATCCCAGTCATGTTGCCATGTGCAAAAATGGCAAAGATCAATTAGCCAATGCATCACTGCAATCATCACCATCTACCCTTTCAGCACCTGTGTGCACTTGCCGTCACTATGGCTGGTAATACCATCCTGTAATGCCATGCAGCTTATATTGGAATAATATACTTTTAAATGGTGCTGTCCTCTCTATCATAGTGGCAAAAGGGACCTATGAGACAGATGTGACCTTTACCTACTCACTGCTCCCAGAATCCACATCTGTGCATGTCTGTAGCCACTAACACATCATCACATGAGCACACTATTGAGCTTCCCACACAGCGCACACAAGCACGACAATTGTCCTGGGATACCCACTTAACATAATAAATAATCCTGTGTAGGGGGGTCTCAGTGCAGACAACATTCATGCAATGTGACTTTTAAATATTTCAAGAGGATTAAATGTGACAAGTTGATGGGTTGGTGACACATGAAAAACACAATGTTGTACAAATGCAGAACAGCTGCACTCAACACGTAGAAGCCATTGCATCACACTAGAGACATCACAGAGCTCTGCACTGGCTCAGGGTTGGGATTCATGCAGTCACTCCCGCCCAAAGTCTCACTTTGCACAATACTCACCCCCAACTTGCTGCTGATGGGCCCTCAAGCATACATCCAGCTCTAGCTGTGTCACTGCCAAGATGTGGGCCATTAGTGGTGTCATGCTCCTGTGTGCCAACCTGCCACTCTGAGGGAGCACCCCCATCATCATCTCTGCCACGTTTTTGCTCAGCCGGCAGATGTCATCCCACCTCTTGTGAAAGTGTGTATGCCGTTGGTTGGAGACACTCAGAGCCCGCACCTTCGTGCAATGGCCCTCCATATGGCCTTTTGCTGATGGACCTTAAGCTGCAGGCATGGGAGACAAGAAGAGGAAGTTTCAGTGACACTGTGTTGTGTACCATTTTCTGTCAGTACAGGAGCATGAAAATACATATCACACTAATACATAAATGGAGTGCAGAGGTCATACATCATGACACATAGTACACTTGGATCAAATAATCTCCTAGAAATGTATACATGTATGATGACGGGCACACAACATGGCCATCTTATAAACATGCAGAGTGCCAGCACAGCAAACAATGAGATAATGGCCCTTATCTGTGATGCAATATGTGAGTGAGTATGACATACAATACAGTGGAAATTATGTCGTGGCAGACTCACTGTGTCCAACACTACACACCCCTTAATGTCCTTGACGAGTGCATGGCTACATGTGTCATAGTGGTCACATTTAGGGCCATGATCTTACATTCTCACACTCTTCTCACACGGTGTAGTCCTGTCTTGTGCAATCCTCAGGCCTAAGAGAGCTCATTGTGAAATAGGGTGGTGGACAACACATATGTTTCACTCAGTCCTTTTAGTGCTGGGTCCTTGTAACATTGGGCAGTTTCTGTTCAGGCCAGAGGGCCTCACACTCAGGTTAAACATGGGCCATCAGAGAAATCACACACATGTACAATATGAGAGGATAAACAGTGCCTACACATGCAAGGCTGAACTCATCATGAAATCAATAGTAGACTGACATCTCCAACTCACATGTATCTGATGTGTCATAGGTGAATTACCACCAAGAGTGTTACACTCAGGCATTATTTATTTATTTATTGAGTTTCATATAGTGCTGGCTAGACCCGGAGGTATCAGAGCGCTTAACATGAGGAAGAAACATTGTTTCAGATTGTGGTTACAAAGTTACATCAGTTAATGGAGCCTAGTTGCAGGAATTACATGAGTACAAAAGCGTAGCATAAACATGAGGAAAAAAAAGGCAAGGGGAGAGAAAAATACGAGAGCGGTGGAAGGAATAGGGGAGGTAGAGGAGAATAATAGGGGAAAGAGGAGGGGGAGGGTATAGGAGGCACAATGGGGTGACTAGGAAAAACAGTGTCCGACGTCCAGCTGGGTAGGTGACGGCCATGGGGTGAACCAGAGCCAAACTCCTCTATAGCTGCGTGGGACAGCTCCACTGGTCATCGGCCAAAGGTTGCTCAGGCACCGCAGTACATACAGAAGGGTTATAGCTTCCGCCTAGGGGGGCATAGTCCAAAATGTTTCATCGAGTGTGTCGGTCACAGTGTACGGTGCTATGCTCCCAGCGGTAATGGGGTTAGAACCCAGGTATCCGCTGTGTGAGACTCCCTTGTCGCTGTGGACTCCAGGGCATAAATGCTGGATCCCTCGCCAACAAGGGGAGAAGGAGTGCTTTGGAAAGGGTTCCACTAATGGTCGCCAGTATTAGAAAATTGGTTATGTCAGATGACCCCAGAGGCGGCCATATTGACCTTATTTTGCTTCAATAGACTGAACTAACTGGTCCGGCCAGGTTGAGTACTGCTGGGCTGAGTCCGTGGGCTTGTATACACAAGGTAGGCACAGGATTTCACAAGGTTCCTTGCTTAGAAGGTGCTAGCTCACAGTATGTGCCCCAGATGGCAAACATTACATCAGGACATCTGCCAGTCAGCTGCTCGACGAGGTGCAAGCCGCCACCTTGAGGTCAGGAAGAGTCAGGTGTGGAGTTAATGGTCATTGAACTCCCGCTCGAGAGTTCGCCGGGCAGAGTCCTCCGTGGTCCCGCTACACCACACTCCTTGCAGGCTGGCCCTTTGTTGCTCCTACCTTCCTTGCCGCATTGGAAGTCCTCACATGTGTGCCTCGCGGCATAGTTCGTGGCCCCTGCCGCATTCCTCCGAGGTCTTGCTCCACCCGGAGAGGCTCACCCCATCACAGACATTGGCTCCGAGGGTCGTATAGGGGAGCAGTTGTGTCAGTCGATCTTCCCGCGGTGGTGAGCCAGCATTCAGCAGTCATTTTGCGCTACAGTCCTGGTGGCTGCCATCTTGCGTAGCTTCATTACCAATGTGAATTATCATTCCAGTGCGAGGGAGGGGGGCAGCACTCACCAGACTCCGGTGAGAACCAAGAAGATGTTCGGGGGCTCGATCTCCCATCGGTGGTCGGCAGTCAGCTCACCGGTCCCAACACATTGTTAGGGGGACGTCCCGGGGTTCCATCTCACTCCAGGCATCGGCGGCCGGCAGCCAGCAGAGGAACAAGGAAGCTAGCCGGGCAGTGGTCACAGCCGTAACAGGCGGCCAGCCCGCTCTGGAGTCAGCATTCTGTTGTTATCTAGATAATTGACAAGTCTTTTTTTTATTGGTTTAAGAATGTAAATAAGAGGAATTAAAAAGGATGTTGTTCTTGGTTTAAAGGCCTACTCCTGCTTCTTCTTTACATGGATTCCAGGGAGAGATATTTTCTTACTCATTGAAGCAACTGTTTCCCCTTCTTTATTTTTGGGCATTGTACTCTTGTGCATAATGCACACATCTGCATAGGGTCAATTTGAAAACTGTACACACATCATTCAGTACCCTCTGGACAAAATACATTTGTAATTGCACAATTGAACATATGAAGACTTAATAGACTATGACATCACATAGCACAGGCAATGTTTGTTCAGACTTTGATTGTCTCAAACCAGCAGTGTAACTGTATGACTTCAAACCCACAGTATGTCACTCCAATTCTTCAATGCAGTCATGGATTTGTGGAAATAAGGCTACATACCCCATTGACATGAAGACAGCATGCTAGGCAGTGTATCACACATTTACATTACCCAGTCTAAGACCAACGTGTGTTTGTTTTAGCTTTAGAAGAGCTGTAAAAGTGTCCATGTTGCCATCCTCCCCACATACTGAAATGCAATTCTTAATAGGCCATGTATGGAGCATGCTATAGGCAAAATATGGATGCATGCACGTTGGCTTGCACTCACAGGCACATACTACTGCACAATAACATCATGTGAGCATTCTGAGCACTCTCAAACTTTTACCCAGTACATCTGGGGCATCAAATAGCCTCCCATACTGTGAAAGGACCTCGTCCACCAGGACCTCCATCTCCTCTGTGATGAAGGGACGGGCCCTGATGTTCTTAGTTCCCACCATCACTGGGTCCAGAATACAGGAACAGTAGCCGTTGGTGGTGTTGAATGGCAGGCAGCAGTGTCTAAATGCAAGTGAAATGTGTGTCTCTCTCACTGACATATATAGGCCCCTTGGATTGTTTCAATGGTACTCTGCTGCTGCAATTGGTCTGCCTAGTTAGCATTTTTCAACTGTATCCAATAACCGGGACCATGGTAGCGGAGTACGCCTACCCCGAGTTTCAAAATTGTACTGCACTACCGCAATCGCGGTTCCCATTGGCTGCAACGGCATTGGCATAGGCGGTGTCACACCGTGGGGGCCAGAAGGTCTCTACCGCAATCCTGCATCTTTCAATTGTATCCAATGACCGGGCCTGCAGTAGCGGTGCACGCCTACCGCTAGTTTCAAAACTGCATTGCACTACCGCGATCACAGTTCCCATTGGCTGCAATGGCATTGGCATATGCCACACTGCGTGGGCCAGGTGTTCCCTACCGCAATTTGGCATTTTTCAAATGTGGTAAATGACCGTGATCGTGGTGGTGGAGAACGCCTACCGCACCTATGGACACATTGTGCTATTGCATTGGCACTAGCCAATTTTCCTCATTGAACACTATACCTTTACAATGTATTCTGGCACCTGTTTTCAAAGTTAAATGCAAGTATGACATTTAACTCACGGATGCCCACACATTACATGTCAGTGCACATGATTGCATGCATTGTCATGTACTTCCCCAGATGCCACATATGATATTTGTGTGCATGTACAGAGATTTGGTGTGTAATGGAGTCTCATATTTGTGAACATGTCAATGTGTGAGATGGATAATCAACCCACAGTAATGTTGGACGGACCACATAATGTGCCTATTTCACTGTATACATTGCTGTTATCATTTTGATAGTTGATCAGCTTACCAACACTGTCCTCATTGTGTAGAAAATGTGTGCTCTGTGTGACTTAAGCAAGAAGGTGTGGCAGGTACAGCAGCTACGTAGAAGTAATCAGTGTTGTTGTTTGCCACATGTGCCATGTCACTTTCACCGAGGGCTGGTGACACAAGATGTAGGAGTGTACCATTTACTATTCACATAGTCAGATTCTGATTTGCAAGTAGTCAGTATGTACATACTGACCACATGTATGACTACATGAGATCAAGGTGTCTCTGCATATGACTTGTGCATTCAGCTGTTGTTACAGTACAGTCAATGTTGGAGCTGTGCCAATCAATATGTAAGATGTTTGACACATCTCATTGGGGAATTAAATGTACATGTGTCCTCTTTCATATTATTTAGGAGACAACCGAATGTGCTTCAAGACTTTTGTGGTCAGTTGTAGCCCCATCTGAGGCCTCACAGAACCTATCCAACTGCTTTGACGCCAACAGTTATGGTGATAGTGGCCCTGCATTTCTTTGCCACTAGTTCTTTTCAGTACACAATGGCCATCGCTGGTGAGATGTCTCAAGCTATGTTCAGCATGGCGTTACGTGATGTCCTGTCTGCGTTGTTGACCTTGGACACATACCAATTAAGGGTTGGAGCCATTGGCTGCACACATGTTGGCCTGGTTCCACCACAGGCACGTGAGCACATCTACCGTAACAGAAAAATTTATATTCAATCAATGTGCAAGTGGTATGCCAAAATATGATTATCTCCCATGTCTGTGCCAAATTTCCCAGATCAGTTCATGACTCCTACATACTGCATAACTGCATCATCCCACAATTGATGGCAAATCTGCATCCGGAGTGTGCGTGGCTTGTTGGTAAGTACACAGCTTCAAGTAGTGTGTGACAGCTACTGGTTATGTTACAAAATTGGTCTGTGTTTCTCATACCTAGGTGACTCTGCATATCCCAACCAGCCTTGGTTGCTGAGACCACTGAGGAATCCAAGGACCATGGGTGACGTCCGCTACAATGATGCATATGGGAGGTCATGTCTTGTAGTGGAGCGTGCTTTTGGGCTTCTAAAGTCTAGATTCCGATGCCTGGAAAAGAGCGGAGGTGCACTACTCTACTCTTCCCAAAAGGTGTGTCAGATCATAGTTGCATGCTGCATGCTCCACAACCTGGCCTTGCACAAAGAGACCCCTCTGCTCCCGGATGGTGATGAGCAGCAGATGCCCCCCACACAAATCCACACATGCCCAGTGACGATGATAGTGGAGAAGAGGAAGGTGTTGACCTGCGTCAACAGCCCATCGTCAACTAATTTCCTTGAGTGTTAGTGACATTGTACAACAGCGACATTGTCTGTTGGCTTTAATGGTAGTGGCAAGGCATAGATGATCTTTTTGACTGCTGGCTGTTGTTGGCTCTGTGCTAATGACTGATGTGTGTGGCACTGGGTATTGTTTTCCACCTAACTCATGACTATGTTGAGGTTGTTGCTCAGTTGATTCTTTGCCACGTGATCCTCCCATGGTGTTTCTCGGACGTCCCCTCCTGCATTTTGCAGGGGGCTTCTGCTGCAGGCTCAGCGGTGTCTGAGAAGTCATTTTATTCCAGCTCACCCCTTTCTGTGGCCGCTGTTGAGGTGGTGGGAGTGTCAGCATGCGGGCCACTGGAGGGGGGTTGAGCCGCCATTTGAGCCGCATGTCTATCCCTCTGAACACCCACAAGCTAGCCTATGAGGTCCACAAGTTGGCCCATACGTGTGTCCATGGACATCAGCAGCAGGCAGAGCTCATGCACTTCTTCCACAACCTGGCCCATCTGTCCTTGTTTCTGTTCATATGCCGCAAGGACTCTTGCAATGGTGGCCAGAGCTTCTGTCTCAGTGTCTTCTTGTGCTTGTCTACCAGGTGCCCTCCCACCTGCCCTTCTGACATGGACCTGTGGCTTTGGGACTCGACGCATCCGCACAATCTCCCTGGCGTCCTCGGATTGTGTGGTGGTGTTGGTAACCACTAAGGCAGGGAGAGTGTTGCAAGCAGCAGTGGTGATGGATGTAGGGGCTGCCACACAGGTCGTTGTAGCAGGGGTCAGTGCTGTTGTTGTTGCTGTGGTGGTGGTGAGGATAATGAGGTCTTGAGACGTAGTGTGCCCTGACTGTCCTGAGGGGCCAGGTTGTTGCTCCTCATCCAAGAAAGTAGGGAGTCTGCATCAGAGAGTTCACGTTCTGGGGGTGGAGACAGGCTCTGCAGGTTGGTGGTGTTTTCTGCTACAGCTGCTTGTGGATCTCTTGTTGAACAGAGGTTAAATGGTCATTTAAGTACACTCCACAAACTTGATGTTAGACTTTTGGATGTTACATTTGATGCAACAAACACTTTACATTGCAATCACTTGGTATGGAGGTAAAATAATGAGCGTCATGACATGATATTGAGGTACATACATTACTTGTCCATAGTGTGACATGTAAATTGAAACCATGTGCCACATACAGATTGTGTGATTACAAGGACATGTCATCATTTACCAGCTTGCAGCACATCAACTTTTGATAATGCGTCTTTTTTGTTTACTCTTCATAGATTCAATTCCAGCTAAGCAAGAACTAGCCATTGAATGTTATACATACCTTTTTTGTATCATGTACTTTACTTTGTTTGTCAGGTTGACAATGCATGTTTTGTGTTCATATGGGTCTTCATTCTCTGACACCATGGCACTTACCCATTGCATTCTGTGCTGTGCATCTTTGGGCCCTGAATTTCTTTCATGTGTGACTTGGTGAGTCAAAGTTTTATTTCTGTGACAGTTACATGTGCTTAGCTGTCTGCACACTGGATGTGGCTTTTGGATCTATGCCAAGTTGCCTGACATGTGAGGGCTGGTGTAGTCATATGGCTACCTGCATTTTGAGAAGGATGGCAGGATGCATTCACTGGCTATCTACCTGTTCGGTGACACAGTAGAGGGAAATGGCTGCCACATGGTTGTGGGTTGGAGGAGTGCTCCATCCTGCTCAGCTGTGTGACAGGGGTGCCTGGTGGGAGTTGGAGTGCTGGCTTCCTACCGACAAACCACCCTCACTGTTAAGATGGCTACCTACCTGTAATTTTAATGAGAACAATGAATTGGCTGACACCTGGTTCTGGGTGGGGGGAGTGCTCCATCCTGCTCAGCTTTGGGACAAGGGTGCCTGGTGGGAGTTGGAGTGCTGGCTCTCTACCCACAAAGTGCTGGCTCTCTACCCACAAACCCCCTCTCTGTTAAGATGGCTACCTACCTGTAAGTTTGATAAGTGCAAGAAATGGCTGCCACATGGTTCTGGGTGGGGGAGTGCTCATCCTGCTCAGCTGTGGGACAAGGGGGGCCTGGTGGGAGTTGCAGTGCTGGCTGTCTGTGCACATGCCCTCATGGGAATCTTGCTTGCTACCTTTGACGTGATTTAGAGGAAGGGAATGTTAGATCTGTGAGACATGTGTTGGGAAGTGTGTTGTACGTAAGTGCATTTAGGTCTAGGAAGTGTAGCTTTCTAGTTGTGGAAGGCAGTCCATAGCAGTGTAATGGGAGACATTTGTTGGTACTTACCAGCCTCCACTCCCCCAGGTATGAGACTTTCTGGATGCAGTATGGCAAGGACCTTCTCCTCCCATTCGGTCAATGTTAGTGGTGGAATGGGAAGCCACTGCCAGTCCACTGAGCCAGCTCATGGTTCTTGTTGGCATGCTCTTTCACCCTGATCTTGAGGTCATGCCACCTCTTCTTGATGTCATGCAGGGTGCGTGGAATGGTCCCTACTGCATTGACTTTGTTGACTATTCTCTCCCACATTTGATTTTCTTCTAGATGATGGTGTCTGTTGGACAATGCTTCCAAACACATGTGGGTCTACTCTGATTATCTCTTCTACCATGACTCACAACTTATTGTCATTGAATGTTGGCATTTCTTTCTGTTCCATGGTGTGTGATGTGCAACTGGGTAAAAAGTGCACGTGTGAAGGTGGTGGAGATGTGTGTGGTGTGTGGTGTATGGTGTGTGGGTGGTTGTGATTGTGTGATGTGTGCTGATTTGCCTCTCCTTTGTGATGTGGTGTTGGGCCCTTCAGTTCTGTAGTTGTGCAAAGGATTCTGTGCCGTAAAGGGGTTGTATTTTTACTCAGCTATGTGGGTGGGTCAAAATAGAGGAATCATGTCAGGTGTGTTAACTGGGTTGACCTGGGATGTCTCTTTGGGGTGTGTCAGATATTTTTGGAGTCTGTGCCAGGAAAACAGCCACACTTGGTAGCCTTGTTGTGTGGTTTCTTTCGACTGCCATTCCTCTTTCTGCACAACCACATTGGTCTGACTGCAATGGTACTTCCACCGGCTCTCCCATTCATCATTTTGCGGGATCGCGGCGGTCGGGAACAACTTATCGTTCCCCTGGCTCCGCTGTAGTGTAGTTTCTATTTCCCTTATAGGCTCTGCGCATTGGAATAATATACACTATAGTTTTTGCATAGGTCTGAGGTCAGTATGCCTCTATCAAGTATATTAAACTTAATTACTTTGTGTGCCAGCTAACACAGAGGTCACTAGAAACTTCTCTAATAAACAAGAAGGGAGTAGTTTCTGACAACTGCATAAACATGACAACTTTGTTTCCCTTAGATTCGGAACAGTTCTCAGAATCGTGGAAACAATAGATAACAGTTTCACTTAGTCAATCGTGCATGCTTGGTTTCTTCAGAGTTACACAGAAATAGCTAGAAGAGTGTTTCAATAAAAGATTTATTGAACAGTCTTATTTCTCATGCAAGACAGAATGCAAGATATAAAATGTACAGCGTGAGCAGTAAGAAGAAATAATAATGCAATAGCATGGTCTTTTAGCTATGACCTATATTCATATAAACATACATAAATAACACAGGCTAAAATGTGAATACTCGTCTGGTGCTTCTTAATAGTTCTACTCCAGTGTACCTAGCCTAAGTGTAGTACCAGGTAAAAAGTAGGTGCTGTTTTCTATATTATGTTATATACTAAGTTTGTATGCCAAGAGTCTCTCTAGGTTCAAGACTGCTCCATACCTTAGAATGAGAGAGGTGGGAATCGCTTTCCGGATCTCAATCCCTAACAACCCGCGAAGGGAGTCAGGCCATTGGAAGCTGGATTCTCTGCGAGCAGGATGACAGCGTCTGGTCAGTGCGTCAGGCAGGGACTCGAATTCCTTCCGAACTTGCCGTGGCGAGCCGTATTGAGCTGTGTAGCCGAGCCGTTGTTTGCCATGGTATGTGAAGGTATATTTATACCTGGAAGATGCCTAGGAATGCTAGCACTGACGTAAAGTCGGGCAGAGGAAGACGTCATGAATGAATCCCTAAGGAATAGTTGTTCATGAATAATAAATGAGTTCTTGGAAAAATCAATAATACAAGCAGGGAAAGTCCCAATGGCTTAAGAGTCTGGTTTCTAAGAACTCGTTTTATAGTGGGATGGACGGATGTAGGTGACCATGCCTGTATTTGGATAGCATGGCTGATGCCTAAATATGGACTGGGATACTATGCCTAAATAAGGACAATGTGAGTTGTGCCTATGTAAGGGCAGGATTCGGGAAACGTATGTACGGGTATCTAAATCAAAACACAACATCCACTCCAGTTTCAAATGTCCGACATTACTAAATGCTAAACATGCTAAACATACTAAAATAGAGAATCGCATGAATTGCTAAAAACATGCCTAAAACATATTTTGAAATGAATTAAGAACAGTTGCTATGCATTAAATGCAAAGGTTCTGTACATATTAAAGCAATGTTCCATTCTAAGCAAATGCGTACAGTGAATGCTAAATGAATGAACATAAATATATACACATGATGAAATGGTTCGTAATTACAGAAGAAAAAGTTCGAAACCATTTCATGTCAGGTTACATAAATGAAATTGTTTGACAAGATGACAAACTGTCTCTAGAAGTGTTCAAAGAATTCTGTAGCAATTAGCGTCTGTGAGATCTCAATGAATGCCGTCATCAGGATTGGTAGCCTCTGGGGACAACAAAGAGCATGGGCCGTTATCGGGTCCAGCAGAGTATCGATATCCGTTGGCATGACTGATGGGAGTGTTAGAAAGATGTCTAGCACGCATTCTTCATTGCAAAGCAAGCAGCGTAGAACAGGTAGGATGCAATCTTGCCAGATTGGTCTGAATAACAGAAACCATGTGGTATTTAATTCTCGTAGTCGAGGTAAGGTCAAAGGCTGTACTATGCGCTCACAACACTTCTTTTCCAGGAGAGCTTTGTCCACGGTGCTGGGAGTGACGCCAGTGGATTGGCTTGCCATAGTGCAGCAGTAGGAATAAAAACAGGATTCCTGCAATGAGTGCTAGTATTAGCGGCAGACCCCCAAACACCGAGTGCACAAAGTTTGGAATGATTCCGAGGACTGCTTGAAAAGGTGTTAACAGTCCTGAACATATGTTCTTAAATACATGCACAATACCGCTCGTATCAGACATGTTTAAGATACATCCCAACATTTCTGTGAAATGTGTAGGGCAGTTTGTACTTAACAGAGCCTATATCTCAGCCAAAGTCCTTGCAATTTGTAGATCATAGGTTCCTTTGGCCAAGGTCAAAGGCACGGTTTGCTGTAAAAGAATGGCTTTCATTCTGCTTAAAGTATCAATTCATATAGAAAAGATGTTCAGTAAAGGCCATAAAGGCGACTCCTGACTGTGTCTAATATGGGGAACAAGACTTGCATACAGCAAGTGACCCGGGAAGTAACTGTTACTAGATACGGGATGCCTGGCAACATGCCACAGCAGCTGTGATCATTTAACATAATGTAACTTCCATTTGAAAGTTGTCCAAAAACTGGATTAATCACTGCTGCTGGTGAACTTTGCAGGTGACAGGACAAATTTGCAGTGGAACGTTTACAAGCCCCGTGTAAATTAGTACCCTGCCATAGGAGAGAACCGCTTAGTACATTTTCACAGGGTGTACCCCTAAGAAACAGTTCACGCCCCCACTCCAACATCTGTGTGTGTAAGGTAAATCCCAGGATGTCTTTATGTATTCTTTACCCAACCTTTCATATTTGCCTGCTGGTATACTTTTCAGGCACTACTGGAAATGGAAAGGTGTAACAGGCAGAATTATTTCGCCATGAATGATCCACTCAGTAGCTGTTTTTTCTGCTACTGTAAATGGCAATTTTTCCAGTTTTTCAATGCTCAGCACTGTATACTTTGCTCCCCTTTGTGCCAGTTCGATCTGTTTATCAGTGAGATTGAATTCTGAAAACATAGACGTTGTGCTGCACATTATAACATCTCATGCTGTAAACCGGAAGAACCCATCGGAGGCAAGATGGCCGCCGTAGCTCTGTAGAGAGAAGTCGCTATTTTTCTCTCTCCTATCCTAGGATGTAAAAGGACTTGTGAACGTGGGGATGTGGGTCCTGGCCAACTTGATATCTCGTGGTACGGCAGGAGTACTCAACCCAGGCTGGCTGAGGAGATTTTCAACAAAGACGGGAAAAGTCTAGCTTAGCTGCTGGACAAGTCTACTGAGCGGCGCTAAAGTACCCTTTAAGATGTCCCAAAGAACTAAGCTGGACAGAGAGAAGGATAAAGATAGAGACAAAGAAAAAGATAAATCAGCGGCAGCAGGGTTGATTAAAGGCTCAGCAGCGGCAGTGAGAGAGGGTGCAGTTCCAAAAGTACTAACCACTGCTACAAAGAAGCAAACAGAGCTACCCAATCGATCTTCTAAAAACGCCCTGCCAAAGAAAACTGAAAGGCAGGAGAAAAGGACTGAAGTGAGACCGGAGACTCGCTCAGCAGTGATTAAGACTGCAAAGTCGGCATTGGACCTAGAAGGAAAGACCCCTCGTGCACACTCGGCGATTGCAAAGGAGCAGATGCGGCAGGCAACCTTACCGGAATCCTTCAGTCCTAAAGCGTCCCCGGTGGTGCCGCTGATACAGCTTCAGCTGATCGACCCTCATCAAGGTGATACGCTGAGTGGAAAAGCGGCGATGTCAAAGGCGGTATCGGGAGCTCAGCGGGACGCGAGCGGGCTGAACGCGGAAGCCAAGCCAGCAATAGCAGACCGCGAGGACGCAAGCGTCAAAGAACTGGTTGCTGGGCAACCTCTCAATACTGCGGGAGTCTGCTCGAATCAAGCAGTACAGAGCACAGGAGCAACGGAGGTGAGCGAAGGGGGAGTAAAGAACGCCGGCAATGTTACAGAACAGCTAGAAAGGCATAATAACTTGCAGATGCTAGACGCACTATTAAGTGTGGAGATAGGGCCGCAGAATAATAAATCTTTGCAGCGCTCTGACCCGAGCTGGGGAAGTACCCAGAACCTAGGAGATCAGCAAATGCTTCAGTATGACAGACACAATGGCATAAGTGGAAGAGAAGACAGAAGCACGAGGGGAGGTTCCCCAGAATTCTTTTCAGTCAATGAGGGTTCGGACTCTACAGATATCAGTGAACATGAAACCGAAGAAGAGGGGAGCTGCGCTGATCAGACTTCCGATTCTGATACAAGTAAGGGCTCCAGGGAACTAGAGACTAAAAAGAAAAAGAGAGTTGGTAGTAAAGGAGACGGAAGAGGGTCTAGGATTAGCATGAGCAAGAAACTATCATGGGACTACTCTGCTACATCAGAGACCTATCAGGAAAATGACCAGGAGGAGGGGGAAAAGGATGGGAGGCAAAAACCCCAAACTGTAACTCTTGAAATGCTGTTTGGAACTTTGAAACAGATGCAGTCTGAGGCAAGAGCGGAAAGCCGAAGAGCAAAAAGAGACACAAAAAAACTTCAAGCTTCGCTAAGAAGAGTAAATAGAAAACAGGAAGAGGTTGAGGGGAGAGTAACACAAGTTGAGGAAAGGACTAGCAGAGTGGAAGACGAGGTATCAGAATGGCAGACTTTTAAAGAGGACCAAGGAAAAGTGGTGGAAGACCTACAATGGAAGCTAGAAAGTTTTGAAAACCGCCAAAGGAGAAATAATGTGAGACTTCTGGGATTGGAGGAAGGACGGGAGGGGCAGGATCCCAGAGGATATGTGGTCAAGATATTAGAAGAAGCCTTTCCAGAGTCAAAATGGCACTGGGATATAGAAGTTCAAAGAGCCCATAGATATCCTCTGTTCGTTAAGAAAAACCGGGGGGAGCAAGAGAATCCGCGACCAAGAGCAATGCTGGTCTTCCTAGGTAATTTCTTAGCTAGACAGGAAATAATTGATAAGGCTAGACCTGATTCCAGAAAAACAGCTGACGGTAATACATTTTTCTCTAGGCCAGATTTTTGCCATGTTACCGTGGAAAGAAGGTGGAAATTAAGGCAGATGATAGGTCCCTTCCAAAAGCAAGGTGCAGAAGCTTATCTATTGTTTCCTTAAAGGCTGAAAATAATTAGGAAAGGGTATACTAGGATGTTCACGTCTGAGATAAAAGCAGCGGAGTATCTAGCAGAAATCACGGAATTAGACAAAGGAAAGGAGAGTAGAACTAGAACTCCACCAAGAACCCCTGTAACCAGCCCACCAAAGACCCCGTAGATGGTAACATCAAGCAAAAGCATATACAGATAGGTTCAACAGATGAGAAAACAGGATAGGAGAGAGTAGCGACTCTGCAGACTACAAGGGCTACACATAGGCCAGGATTGGCCTATTTGCCTGTAGCAAGGGGGGGGGCTCTTAAAGGGAGGGGGGCAGTGGGGGGGGGGAAATAAGCACGTAGGTGGTGGACACAAGCACAGTGTATGTAGGAGAGTAAAAAAAGATGTGTGGTGCAAGTTGTACAATAGAATAGCAATAAAAAATATGGGAAAGGAAACAAAGAACCCCGCTGAATGTTGCCGGTATAGGTATTTACAGGAAGTTGGAGAAACTATGAAATATAATGACCTGTAGAATAGTTTCAATTAATATTTGTGGACTTAATGAGCTAAATAAGAGGTTAAAAACTGCTTCTTTGTTAAAATCGCTAAAACCTGACCTAGTGTGCCTTCAGGAAACACACATTGAAGGAACCAAGGCTTATTTACTGGATCCGCTTGGCTTTAATGTCTTAACAAAAACTAATCAGAACACAAAGACGAGAGGGGTGGCGATTCTGGGTAAGAGACAGGATACATTGGTCAAGAGGAAGTTGGAGGATCAGTGGGGCAGATGGGTTATAGCAGAATTAATTTACAGGGGGGAAACTATCACGCTTGTTTCGGTTTATGGGTCTACAGGAGATGATCCGGATATCTTCCAATTTTTAGACGTAGAACTTGCGCAATGGCCGGAGCCCATTATTTTCTGCGGTGACCTGAATATTCATGACGCAGATAGTAGTTTTTTAGATCCTGGAAGGAAATATACGGGGAGGAAAAAGAGGACTTATAGAGCCTTAGCGGATATGGCAAGGAATAACTCGTTGGAAGACCCATGGTTAAATTGCCATCCAAATATAGATGGGAGTACTTTTTTCTCAGCCCCTCATGAGACATTGGTCAGGCTGGATTATTTTTTAATTACAAGAGGTCTGATAGATAGAGCAAGAATAGAAAAGGAACCAAGGATCATATCAGATCACAGCCCGTTAGTTTTAACCGTAATAGTTGGGCAAAGGAGAAATAAAGAACTGAGACAATGGACTTTTGACAGAACGTTGCTCCAGGATCAGTCCTATAGGGAGAGAATGAGTAAATGGATTAATGAATACTGGGAGTTTAATAAAGGTACATCATCACCAGGGATAGTGTGGGATGCTTTTAAAGCCGGAATAAGAGGAGAAACCCTGAGCTATGCTATTAGTGCTCAAAGAATGTTGAAGGAAAAAGAGGAGCAAGATAATAAACTAATTTCAGAGGCAGAGGAAGAACTTATGACAGCCATACATACACAATCTCCAATTGAGCAGATAGTATTGAAGATAGTAGCAGCAAATAAAGAAAAGGCATATGAGCTTAGCGAAAGAGTTGGTCACATTATGGCTGTACGAGCTAGGCAAAGGGATGGGATGTCTGATATTAAGGAGATCAAAAATTGTCAGGGAACTAAGGTCAAGGATGCAGAACAGATCAGAGAGGTTTTTAAACAATTTTACACGGAGCTTTATACATCAGATGGTCACGAAAGAGAGGAGGATATAAGGGCATATTTGAGCGAGATAGAGCCCTCTGGGTTAGCAGAGGCTGATAGAAAAGGGTTGGAAGAAGTATTCCAGGTGGATGAATTGATTGAGGCTTTGAGGGATCTACCGTCTGGGAAGGCTGCAGGTCCGGACCAGATTCCGATAGAATTCTACAAGGTCTTTCAATCCTCTCTCCTAAAAGAAATGTTTGAGGTGATGTTGCTAGCACAAATGGGTGAGTCTGCTCCAGAATCTTGGGGTGGCGCAGACATTATCGTTATACCAAAAAAGGGCAAACCCAGTGATGCCCCGGGCTCTTACCGTCCCATTACTTTAATGAACGCTGATGTCAAGGTGTTCTCCAAAATTCTGGCAAAAAGGTTATCCAGGGTAATTGAATCATTGGTTATTCCTTCTCAACATGGATTTATTCCAGGTAAGGGAACAACTCAGCATACCAGACAAGTGATTACGGCATTTGATGTAGCAAGCATCCTAGAAGTCCCAATGGCAGCGGTGTTTCTTGACGCCGAAAAAGCGTTTGATAGGGTCTCTTGGAGGTACCTATGGGATGTTTTGAGTTGGCATGGTATAGGACCAGGCTTTATAAAGGCCCTGCAGACTTTATATATAAACCTGATGGCCAAGATAAGAATCAATAGAGGCTATTCAACAGCAGTTAATATCCAGAGAGGCACAAGGCAAGGATGTCCTTCTTCTTCTTTGCTCTTCGCTTTATATCTTGATCCTTATATACGCAAGTTGGAAAGTAATGAGCAGATTCCACCGTTAGTTCTCAATGGTTATAGATTTAAGTCATTAGCTTACGCGGATGACGTCGCCATCGTGACCGCAGTACCTACGGTTGCCATTAGGGCAATTGAAGATGAAGCTGAGAGATTTGGTCAGTTTTCAGGATACAGTTTGAACATTACTAAAACGCAGATCGTCAAAAACCAGTGGGTAATATGTAATGATGACAGAGTGACGGGTATGGCAACTTACTTGGGGGTACAAATCACAGCAGAAATAGATAAGATTGTTAAAAAGAACTTGGATCCTTTGATAGCTCAAGTTAAAAGAGATCTGGAAAAAATGAACAATTTGCACTTGTCACTGGTAGGCTGTACAAATATTATTAAAATGATGATTTTACCTAAATTTTTGTACGTGTTTAGGGCTGTACCCTTGTTGATTGAAGCCAGCTGGTTTAATGGTATTGAGGCTATTTGTAATAGGTTTATCTGGGCACACGGTAAGACCCGGAGGGCCTATAGGTATATGACACTTCCTAGGGAAAAAGGGGGCTGGGGTGCACCAGATTTCCGTTTATATTATATGGCTACGGTTTTGCAATATATACAAGGACTTATTGGAGGCAATGTTGATGATGTAAGAATGCATAATATGTCTACGGAGGTCTATGCTGTTGCACTAGGGGTAAATGCTCATAATTGTTTTTTAAAATGTACAGATTATAGTTACTTTAAGAGAACCAGATTTAAAACTGTTAAGGCGGCAGTCACGGTATGGAATGCTTTCTTAAAGAAAGCCAAGATGGGGAGGTATAATAGGTATGTCTCTCTGATTAACAATAGCTCATTCCCAGAGGAAATATTTGCCGATTACACAATGGCAGAGTGGGCTTTAAGGGGGATTACGCAAATAGGCGATCTATTTTCTCAGGAGGGTTTTAAGCAATTTTCAGATTTAAGAGACACATATGGTATACACAACAGGGGTTTTTTCAAGTACTTACAGATCAGAAGTTTTTTTTAAAACAAAGTGGGAGGTCCAGCAGGCTTTAACAAAATAGAAATAATGGAGAAAATAAAGCTGATGGGGGATTGCACAATTAAGTCCTTTTACGCAACCCTGCTGAAAGAAAAGCAGGACGACTTAGGCAAATTCAGTAAGAAATGGGCAGACAAACTAGGAGTTGAAAGTAACTTGTTTTTCGATTCTTTGAACTTAGGATGTACAATATTATGTGCAGCCCCGTTACAGTCCCAACATTACAAAACATTATATTTTTTGTATTTCACGCCTGCAAGGATTGCAAAATGGGGGGGGGAATACAGGAATTAACTGCCCCCGATGTAATGCGCTGGAAGCAGATAGTATACACATCTTTGCAACATGTCCCCAAATACAAACATTGATTAATGAGATTGAGGGTTTTTTGGCAAGGTCTATGGGCATTGTGATTTCTCTTACACCAGCTTGGATTATGTTAGGTGTGTCTGATCGGGAGCAGGATCAGTATGCTGAATTTCTGTTTGTAATAATGGCTGTTTATAGACTGACAATAGCCAGGGCTTGGCTAGATAAAAATCCTCCGAAACTGCAAAGTTGGTTGGCAAATACTCTGTATGCATATAATATAGAGGAAAAAATGTATGCTCGAAAAGGGAGGAGAGGAAGACGTCTGGGGAGAAGAATTTGGGAGCCATTATGTAAATGGAAAGAGTTGCAAAGAAAGGACAATTAGGCGTGGGAGTGAGAGAAAAATGTTGTACTCATTGTTATTGTCTGCGCTAGATTCCTCTGTATGTTTAAAATAAGGTGTTAAATTAAAAAAAAAAAAAAAAAAAAATGAAAACATAGACGTTGTGTTGATAAAACGCCAATGCACATAGCCTGCACGCAAGTTATGTAGCGTCCAGCCTAATAGCAAAATAGAACGTAGTTGAGACTGGCCTTGCATGACCAAATCTTGTTCCATAATGTCTATGGCAGAGGATACAATGTTGCCCAATGAATATATCCTGGATGTCAGAGTCGTTAACCCATTGTCGACTACAGCGAGAGATTTCTCTAAATTAATACTATCAATTTCTCATATTCTTTCGGCAGCGTCTGCTTGGGTAACCTTCCATATTTCATTATAAGCAGCATAGATACCGGCATATATGAAACGTTTTTGACGCAGTTTTCTTGGACCTTGCAAGAAATCCTTAAGGTCTGCGCCTTCTTTAAGTAAAGATAAGTGTTGTTTCACATCCTCTAGTGTAGATTTCTGGAGCCAATCAAGGCCCAATTTTCCTACACTGTATGTTATTACTATCCCTGAAGCTGTCTCTGAACACAGCGTGGGTCTGGCCTATTGAAAGTAAAACCCTGTATTTTGTTCAGGAATCGTTCTTGACAGATGTTTGTGTCTGTGGGCCAGAGCAACCATTTTTCCCATTCAGGATCTGATGTTGTGATGTAAAATAGTATGTACGTCGACCTCCCCCTGTGTAGTGCTATTACTTGAAGGTGCAGGTATGGACGGAGTGTTTATGTCTTTGATCTTGGCTAACCCACGGTAAGACGTTTGTTGGACAGTATCATTCAAAAACATTATTTGCTGTGGGATGATATATGCTCTAAACAAAGCTTCTATCCCCTGCACTTGCCAATCTTTTGTAACCCAGACAATTTCTGTGTCAATTGTGTCTTTTCAAAAGTCGAAACCCTGTCTAGACAGTTGGGTAATAAAGGCTGAAACGTTTTCTGGATTGGATATGTTGAACCCTGAAAAATATGGAAACTTCATTGCAAACGTTTTTGAGCAACCCTTTGGTGGTGTAGGACAATGTTCTCATTGGCTATACATAAACACATCTCTAGGTGTTGCAGATTTATGCAAGAAATGATGACCATAGTGGTTGTAACAATAAAGCTGTTCATAGTCTGATAAACCCTCTAAATAATCATGATTAGAGAATGCAGCTGATTTTCCTACATCAGACATCATGTTATTAACAGTCTCGAAGTCCCAACCATCAGAAAAGGTATTAGAGGTAATAAAGTCACTTAATGAAATTTTAAATAAGTGTGGAATCTTCAAAAGTTCCGAATGGCCGAATATGTCATATTCAGTTTTGTCCCAAACTATACCGTCTTGTATAGGAACGGCTGTGATGTTCACTGATGACAAGTCTCTTGCTTCACGATGGAATGATTTGTGTGGTTTCAGAAGCAAGTTCACTTTTTTACTGGCTGTGTCCATTTGAATATATCTTCCATTTATCAGCATACTCATAGTCATTACTAAAGCTAGCCAAAGCAGAAAGAAAAATATTTCAGAAACTATCCATAGTTCAATCCATGGTGAAACCAGATAAGTCTTTTTCAGGAAATGAACAAAGTCTTCCGCTTGTTCTGTGAAAGTTCTTTGTGCTGGCGTTATTTCAGGTTCCCTGGGATCCCCAGAAAATGCATAAAAGTTAATGAAATAGCCAGAGGCAGTTCTGTCAATTGTTGGAATTGCATCAGGATTAGTTGAAATCGATGGAACCAGTTGATCACGTGTTACATTGGTGTAGACAGGTGTATCAGGATGAACTGTTAATTATGTTTCAAGAGGAATAAATTCCATAGCATTGTTGCTATGTCCTTCATTTCTCACTTCTGATTCTTCAAAGGTGATGAGTCTTTCAGTTGGAACCTGCTGGATAGTAGCTAGAGGCGTGCGTCTGCTATTTGGTCGGAGTCCACATGGCCTACTGCTTAGAATCGGCCACATAGTGTGGTTTGATGAGGTCGATGGATACAAATCTTTTCTCCTTTTTTCCAGCAAGGGGTGGCAGAAGTACTGTTCTTGAACCGTGGATGGGTAGGACAGGGGCTGGTTGTCTGTAAGAAGGCCCAAATTCCTTCTTATCTGTGATCTTCTCTCCGACTAGATCCCCAAGCCTTGTGATCCAGACAGGCCTTGCTGGGACGGCTGGATTTCCCCCACTGGTGGTTGGCTTCAGGAACACGTTGCTTTGTTTCGATCTTAGTTCATTTAAGTCCTGTAAAACAGCCAAACGATCATTGATGTCAAAAGGTTTATTTTCCACCACTGTGCCTTTGTAATCGAGATCTGGGAGCCACATTCTTGTCCCAAACAGGAACTCATATAGAGTGAGACCCCCTAGAGAACTTCTTGGCAAATTGTTTAATGAGCGTTGGACCCCATAAAGATGTTTGACCCACCCATCACCCGAACCTAATATCCTAGCTGTTATAGACTGCTTTATGTCCCGGTTTTTCCTTTCCACAACAGAATTTCCCTCAGGATGGAATGGAAAGGAGTGCCGCAATGCTACGCCCAAACTGGCCATGGCTTCTTTGTAAGCTCGAGAGCTAAACGAGGACCCTGGTCAGAATGTAGTGTGCCTATTGCGTATGTGGCGATAAAGACTCGCAAATCTTTTATAACAGTTCTTGCGTCCGCCGAGCCCTGAGGCCACATCCATAGGAGCCTTGACTTAGTGTTTAAGGGATCGTATTTGTCCAACAGAACACCTGCGCATAGATAGTCTAATGCTTTCTAACAATGGTGTCTATAATGGGCAAACTCCTTCGTACTCTGGTGTCTGATGGCGTTCTGCATTACGCTGTCTATTGCATTCGCTGCAGTTATCGATGAAGATGTGAATCAGTGTATTCATACCAGGCCACCAGTATATCTCTTTTAATGTTAATATGTTTTAGAGATCCCTGATGTGACAGTCCCTCCTCAAGATGTGCTTCATAACTCAAAGCTGCTCTACGTTCCATGTTTGAAATTACCCTATCCCCCACTCCAGGGATTCGAGCAAATGGAACGCTGTGTGCATCAATCATATACGAGTATTTGAGTGGAAACTTTTTAGGTAACGCTGCACCGTTGCCTTTGTTTGAAGCATTTACAGCCAATAATATCGCACTGTTTTTTCTCGTTTTTGAACGAGTGATCGCAGCTACGGAAGTCGTTTGCACCCTCTTCGCGGCTTCATCAGCCAATGAATTCCCTGCAACGTGAATACCATCACGTTGATGACTCAGCCTGTGTATCACTTGTGTGCTTTGTAGTCTGTTTCGCAACTGAACTACTTGTTCCCAAAGCGTTTTATGCTTGATTGTGCCACCTTTTACATCTTTGAAACCATTTTGAAGACAATTCTGTAAATATTCATTATATGATTGAACACAGTAAAAAGAATTGCTCACAATAAGTGTGGGGAATTCGCGATCTGTATTTTCAAGTGCCATTTCGAATGCTTGTATTTCAGCTTGCTGAGCTGTACAATCTCCTAGAGATTGTGTTTTTGTGACCATTGGTTGGAAGATACCATTGCGCATACGACCTTTAACGATCACGCATGCTGCACTGTAAGCTTGCTTACTTTCCATAGCGGGTTGTGCAGATCCATCAGTATAAATTATGAATTCGTACTGGTCAAGAGGCAGAATTTTGTGGGCACACGACATTCATGTTCATATTGCAGGAATGCTTGTGTTTTTAAATAAGGATCAAAACATATTCAACATCTGTTGCAGCAAGGGAATTAACCCATTATATCAAATCTTGGATGTAAAGCTTTTGCATTAGGAATGCTCGCTTTTGTAACTGCCTCTAAGGCTGGTACTGGAGTCACGACAATTATGTGTTTCCCCTGAGCTAGAGCTCCTTCTTTTACTACGGCGGTTTGAACTGCCATCAGATTTTTTTCTGTTGATAGAAAGTGCATTTCCGCTTGAGTATACAAATGAGATTTGTATGCAATTGGTACTTTTTCACCTTCATTAAAAGTTAAGTAGGTGGATCCACATTGACCCAGAATGCTTCGGATCAGTAAATTGTGTACGTTTACGTGTGTTTGTAAGTGATTTGTTGCTAACAAGTCAGCTTGAAGTGAATGCAGGATATCTGTGTGTTCCTGTGTCCAATCTTTGATTTTGAAATCGGGTTTGATTAATTCGTAGACAGGTTTAACCCTTTCTGCGTAATTTAGAATGTAAGTTCTTCCAAAATTTAAGAAACCTAGAATTGACTGTAAGTTTTTCAGAGTTTTTAGAGGTTGGAGCAGGGCACACTTTTCTAAAAAGTTAGCTGCCAGGGTTTTACCTTCACTTGAAAGCTCATATCCTAGGAAAAGGACATTGAGGTGGGCAATTCTAGATTTCTTGAAATTGAATTTGTAGCCCTCAGAGGCGAAGCCCAATATAATGATATTTATCCTGTTCGAGTGCCTAACCAGGTCATCGTCTGTCAGATAGATGTCATCGACATATGACAATGCCTCATCATCATAAACTTGTAGTAACTCTGTTACTCTTGCTGAGAATAACCCTGGGCTGTTCTTGCACTCTTGTGGGAGTACACAAAAGTGACGGTGGGTCCCCACTATTGAGAAAACTGTTAAGTACCTACTTTCAGGTGCTATGTTTTGACAATAGAAACCATTAGAAATGTCTAATATGGTTTTATATTTTTTACGCACAATGTTATTCATTAATGCTGTACTATGTGCATTTTGCACTGCAAATGTTTTGTAACAAGTGTTCACATGTCTGTAATCCAAAACCAGATGATATGTATTGTCTGGTTTGGATACAGGAAACAAAGGATTGTTCATTGAGGAGGTGCATGTTTCAATCATCCCTTGGTATTCAAGTTGATCTAAGATCTCCCTAGCCTGTTTTTTGGCTTCTTGCTTAATTGGATACTGCCTTTGTACAGTAGTGTGGTGGTGGGCCTCAGCAAGGCCTACCAGTGCTAGGGGTTCGCCCTTCTTGCACAGAGTCCTCAGACCATAGAATAGAAGTTGGTACAGAAACTGGAATAGAAAATACAAGATTTATTAAACCTCATGAGGTGGAACTACATTCACACAGCACCCTTCGGTCATATATGAAGTAGCACACTGAATGGAAGGAGCTTGGTCCTTTTATACCCACACAGGGGCTCAAATGAAGGCGGTACAGGTAAAAAATGCTGGTTTTAGGTACATATAAGGTCATACAGAAAATGCACAGTCAACAAGTGGGAGGAGCCTACAGTTGCTAATTCTGGTGAACACATCCTGACAGTTACAGACTAACTGCAGCTGCATGGACAGCTGCAAGCTCAACTGAGCATATGCGAAGGTGGAAGATGCTAAATATAGTTTGTATTCAGGCAGATTTCAAGAGCAGTTAACAGAAATGTAGGACAGAGCACATGGCGAGCACATGGTAGCACATGGCAAACAAAATGGCTGACAGAAATACAAAATGGATTCCACAAAACGGACAAGATAGTCTCTAAATGCAAGATGGCTTCTGCTAATGCTAACCTAATCACTGCCAAATTACAACAGATGACCCTTTTAGCATTAGCTGAAGACAGTCGTTCATCTGGGGTAATCAAGATATGCATCCTGTACATTGATGCTCATCATCTCAGTGATCTCTTTATTTAACATTTGTTGTACTTTTATTTCTGCAATATTTATTTTGGCAGGTGTACAAGCAGTGATGCATATGGAGCAAAGCATAGGACCACATTGTATACATACACAGCATGTATATAGTATCATCAATACTATATACATAGATAGTCAGTAGCTTCCAACCCCAAGTGATAAAGAGTGTCCATATCCAGTTCGAGAATGTCCATGTACCAGTCTCTGGGCAAATTTCTGCAGAAATCTTATGCAGTTTAGAGATTGAATCATATACTAAAGGCGAGTGATCCGGAATGAAGACACTACTGCTGTTGCCAATGATGCGGCATGCACCACCTCGATCAGCCAGAATCACATCTAATACCATGTGATTCTGGAGTGCTACAATCCTCGCAACTTGCAGCTCCTCTGTAATGTTCCCAAGTACCATAGCTGTTTGATTGGTGACAGATTCCACAACACAAGTCAATCGCCTTATCTTTCTGCTATTCAATGCAGCACCCACAAAGAAGAACAATCCTAAGTTAAATTCGACATATTGTTGTAGAGCAGTGTCAGTTTGATCCACTTCATCAGTACTTATTGTCCTCTTATTTCTGTTCCTGGAAATGTCATTGTACAATTTGAAGTCGAGGTGATATGACGCAGGTGCCAAAAACACAGGGGGCAATAGAAAGGACACATAGCAGATTCCTGACCACCCAACAGGTAGTTGATAGTATCCCTTATTTCCACACACAAAATAAGTATTATGTGAAGACGTAAAACTGCTGTTATTAGCACCTTCAATGGTCAGAACTATTGTACGCTCACTCCTTCCTACTGGAATTCTCCCAACACTACTAATACATAAATCTGCTTTAGCTCTAGTAACAGAAATCACAAAAAGTCCATTGTTTTTAATATTTCTCATGTTCGTAAAGACATATGGTGTCGAAATATTGTCAGGTTGATACTCTTCCCATTCCCATTTAGTCACTTAAGCTTGAGGATAACCATCTGCATCTGGATAGTATACTTTATTAAGATGGAAGTTAATCCCACCTACTGAAGACTTTCCGGAAGCAAACAAAAGTGCATACTAAGCTTGACATGAACCATTATGGGAAAACGGCAGAGGAATAAAAGGTGTTCCTCCTTTCTTTTGATGTGCAGGTATCATCACACACACCCAACAGTTGGTGGTATTCGTGGCATTATGTGTATGATGCAACCTTTGAATAAAAGTGTTGTTTAAGTAGGATTGTCGATGCTTCTGCTCATGGTACGGAAGCGTGAAGTAATGATGTTCCACTGGCGCTGTAGTAGTGGCATCAAAAAGCTGTAGAGCAGGAGCCACTTTCCCAACAAACCAGGTGATTATTGCCATAACCACCAGAGCAACAACAAACCATACAGCACAAATGATTCTTTTGTTATGCATTTTAGCAATAGTGATAATTGATCTTTCTACAAACTCGTTGAAACAATCGTTGGAGCTCTTATTCCTGGGCAGCCGTTGATTTCTTCACCACGGGCCAAGATGGGTGTCACTACACTACGCAGGACTGATCCCCACCCCCTTGCCACATCGGCGTTCCATTTCACTAACCCAGGGCGGTAGCTCAACCAGTCTTATTCAGCAAAGCAGATTCTTTCCTTGGTCTCAGCTGATATCGGGATTCTCCAGCGATCGTGTTGTCCGGGAGAACTTCCGCTGATTCGTCAGGTGAGATAGCTTGACCTTTCTCCATCTCCAGAATCTCTCGATGGTCGGTCAACGCAGCAGGTTCCAGCAAGGCAGGCGACACACGTTTGCAGTGTGTGCTATGGACCCAGTTCTTCTTGTTCGTCACTCGAACTGCTGTCCTTGTTGCTAGAAGCACCTGCACCGGTCCTCGCCACCTCGGTTCTAAACTGTTCGATCTGTCAAAGACCTTGACCATCACATGGTCGCCAGGGCGGAGTTCATGGGTCTCACCTGTAGATCTGTCAAGAAGAGCTTCTCGAACCTGTTGATGAATAGAGATCAAACTGTCAGTTAACAGTGCCAAATAATCATTCATCAGAACACATGGAACATCATGTATGGGGTGTGGCTTAGGAACTCCCCAAATTTTCATTTATTTATAAAGTTTTATATAGCGCGGACATGACCCACGGTGTATCATAGCATTTTACAGTACATAGTTATCACAAGTTATACATACAATCGGGAATCGCATATAATACAAATGAGGTAGACATTGCTGTTTGATTAAAAGCGGTGGCAAGTAGGATTCAAAGAGTTAAAGGTTTAAGATGATAATTTGTTCATGAGAAACATTTTCGCTTCCTTTTTGAAGGTGGTAAAAGAAGGGATTCTGCGTAAGTCTGGGGGAAGGTTGTTCCAAATCTTCGGTGCGATACCTGAGAAAGCTCTGCACCCAGTTCTCTTTTTGTGGAAGGATTGAGGTTTTAGTAGTAGTGAGCTTGCGCTTCGCGAATGTCTACCACCTCCCGACCGTTCTAGCTTTTGGGCCAAATAGCTGGGGGTGTTGCTATGTAAGGCTTGATGTGACATGCAGGAGATCTTTAGTTGTATTCTCGACTCTTATGGTAGCCAATTCAAAGCCTTCCGGGCCAGGGTGATGTGGTTATTTCTTTTTATTCCGGAGGCCAGCCTGGCCGCAGCGTTAAGCGATGCCCTTATCGGTGCTAGTTTGTATTTTGGAAGACCGCAAAGAGTGGTGCTTCCATAGTCCAGTCTTGGTAGTACTAGGGCTTGGACCGCCATTTTTAGATCAGTCTGTGGGAGGAAGGGTTTAAGTTTCCTTAAGATACTCAGCTGAAATTTGGCTCCTTTGGTAGTATTGTGGATTTGTTCCTACATATTTAAATGTTTATCAATGGTGACTCCCAGGGATTTTGCAGAGTCTATGATGTGAGGGGTGCAATCAAAGGAAGTAAGATGCTTCAGCCATAGGTCTATCTTGGGTGCATTATTGGGAGGGGAGATGAGGAGGAACTCAGTTTTTTTGGTGTTAAGCATGAGGTGGTTGCCATTGAGCCAACTTTGGGTATTATGAAGAATGGCGTTGAGGGCGATGAAGTCATCTGGCGAGGAGATTTTCAAATAAAGTTGAGTGTCGTCCGCATATAGATGATATAGAATGTTTGCCGAGCTAAGCGCATTAGATTAAAGAGAATAAGTGATAATGTTGATCCCTGTAGGACTCCTAGTGTGACCATGGAAGGTTGAGAGAATGATTTCTTCAACTTGATTCTTTGGGTTCTGTTGCTTAGGAAGGAGGTAAACCATTGTAACACTGGACCTGTTTGGCCCATCCTTCGTTCAAGTAGAGACAGTAGATTGTCGTGTTTAACCATGTCGAAGGCGAAAGATCGGTCAAGAAGTATCAATAGGCAGGATTCATTGTGATCCAGCATTTTTAAGATGTCATCCATTATGTGGGTGAGGCCTGATTCAGTACTGTGACCTTGACGGAAACCGGATTGGTGTTTATCTAGGAGGTTGAAGTTCTCGATGTGATTGCAAAGTTGAATTTGTGAACAATTTCCCATTAACTTTGCCAGCGTGGGGATGCTGGATATAGGTCGATAGTTGTTGAGGTCTGTGGAGAGGGAGTTGGCTTTCTTTAGTATAGGTGTGACCTGCCCTATTTTCAGACAGGCTGGTATGGAACCTTACCTAAGAGAGGCGTTGACAATTTTTGCCCATAGAGGTAGAATAGAGGACTTTATCATTTTTAATACAGATGGGGGTAGGGGATCGGAGAAATGATTGGCAGGGTTGATTGCTAGCAGGATGCTATAGATTTCTTGTTCAGCGATGGGCAAGAAGGAGTGCCAGTTGGCATTGTTCTTTGGAGCTCCGGTCGGCAGGCAAAAAAGGTCCTTGATCTGTGAGTAAAGAGTTTTTCTTGGTCATTGGTCTCCCAAAGACCACTTCATATGGGGTAAGGACAGATCGTGAATGTGGCACCGATCTTATGGACAACAATGCCAAGGGTAGTTCATCTGGCCACTTCAAAGACGTGGAAGCCAGTATTTTTGCCAACTTCAATTTCAAAGTAGCGTTGTACCTCCCCACTAATCCTGCTGATTGTGGGTGGAAGACTGCATGGAATTTCTGCTTGATCCCTAATCCTTTCAGGACATGCTCAACAACTTGCCCAATAAGATGAGGTCCGTTGTCACTCCACAAAAGTTTACAAACACCATATCTAGGGAAAAACTCCTTTAGAAGCACCTTCGCTGTGGTGAGAGCAATAATATACTTTGTAGGGTATGCCTATATCCATTTACTGAAGGCACATACCACCACTAGGACGTATTTCAGATTATTGCAGCGTTCAAGTTGGATGTAATCCATCTGCAAAACTTCAAAAGGTGCGGTTGGTGTAACAAACCCTCCTGTAGGAGTCCGTGTCCCTTTACCAGGATTATACTGCCAACAGATCAAACAGGACTGTACTACTCTTTTAGCTGTGCTGGCAATTTCAGGATGCTCCCAAACTTGCGTAAGCAATTTAGTTATTGCCAGAGCTCCAACATGTGCCAGCCCATGTGCCATTTGAACCATAGGTTGTAAATAGGCTGCAGGCAATTTCCATTTATCCATGTCTTTGTTGTGCCAACAACCCTTATCGTCCAATATTCCTTCTTTAGCCCATTGCTCAAGTTCTGCTACAGAAGCAGATCTCTGTACATCTAACACTTCCTGTCTAGCATCATGCCATCGCTCAGCTTGAGACTTCACTACATACATAGAAGTAGTGCTTTGTTGCATTGCAGTCTCACGAGCTACGCGATATGCAAAGGCATTACCTTGTCCTATCTTATCAGTCACTTTCTTGTGTGCACTACACTTCACAATCGCTATCTTCTTCGGATATGTAAGTGCCGTCAAAAGGTTATGTACTAATTCTCCATGCATTATCTGCATCTCGTGGGATGTAAGAAAGCCTCTTTCATTCCAAAGCAGGCCAAAATCATGGGCCACTCCAAAAGCAGAGCGGCTATCTATATAGATGTTCACACACAAGTCAGTGCTAAGCTCACACGCTCATGTCAAAGCTATTAGCTCAGCTGCTTCAGCCGACTTCTGAGGTATGCGAGCTGTTTCCACTACTGTCTGAAGTGTCGTAATTGCATATGCAGCTGAGGTCGTGCCATCTGGTAACTTCAAACAGGACCCATCAACCCACAGTTCCCCATCTACATCTGAAAGGGGCGTATCTTGCAAATCGACGCAACCCTTTGTCTGTTCCTCAGTAAGGAATATACAATCATGAGGCTCTTTTGATTGAGATTCAGTCACAGGATATGGCAACAAAGTAGCTGGATTGAGTGTGGCACACCTCTTCAAGGTAATATGAGGTGCTAACAGTGTCAATTCATATCCTGTCAGGCGAGCACTAGTTAAGTGTTGTGTCTTAGTCTGATTCAAAAGGGCATCTACTGCATCTACTGGGGTACTAGAACCAACAGTTTGTGTGACAAAACTATCCCTTCACTCTGATGTATGGACACAGCTGTCGCTTCAACTAATCGGAAGCACCCAGGCAATGCACAAGCAACAGGATCAAGAACTGCAGAAAAATATGCACAGGGGAGATGCTTATCACTGTGTGTCTGTACTAAAATTGACAATGCACACCCATCTTTCTCGTGGACATAGAGTGTAAAATCCTTCGTGTAATCTGGTGTGCCTAACACTGGTGCAGAGCAAAGAGCTTGTCTTAACTGACAAAAAGCATTTTGGCATTCATCTGTCCATGGAAGGGGGATCATAGTGTTTTTAGTTAAAAGTGCTAGCAGGGGTTTAACAATGTGTGAAAAACCCAATATCCATTGCCTACAAAACGTAGTCAAACCAATGAATGCATGCACATCTTTCTGTGAGGAAGGTACTGGTGTGTCTAAAATTGCTTTAATGCGATCTGGTGTCAGTGCACGGCCCTCCTTAGACAGAAGGTGACCTAAGTAGGTTACCTTCGTTCTACAATATTGCAATTTTTTCTGTGATACTTTATGGTTGTGTGTAGCAAGAAAAGAAAGTAAAGACAAAGTACATTCTTCACACTGCTCAGGCGTATCGGCTGCCAACAAGATATCGTCAACATATTGTATGAGAACCACCCCTTTAGGTAAGACAAAAGAATCAAGTTGTCTCTTCAGTGCTTGGCTATAGATACTAGGGCTCTCAGTGTACCCTTGAGGAACTCTACAAAATCTGTATGATCGATTATTCAAAGTGAAACCGAACAAATATCGGCTATCAGGATGAATAGGAATCGAGAAGAAAGCCTTCTTCAAATCAATTACAGAAAATGTAGTTGCTGTTGGAGGGACCATGGTAAACAATGTCGTTATGTCAGAAACCACAGGGTACTGCGGTACTACAATCTTGTTAACTTATCTCAAATCAATGATAAATCTGTAAATCGTAGTGTCAGTATCTTTTTTCAAAATGGGAAGAATGGGACTATTGCAAAGATTGTAAGGAACTACTTCCACAACCCCCACTTTAATCAAATCATGTACACTGCGTGTGAGTGCTTCTTCTCCTTCTCAAGAAATTTTATACTGAGGCAGTCTTGGCAATGAAGCACCCTCCTTGACACTAATATGCACTGGCGGAATAACCATTTGCCCTACATCGGTGTCTGAAGAAGCCCACAAAGTACTAGGGAGTGAAGCTAATGCAATGTCCTCTTTAACAATACAGGATCTCTCAATCACAGGGTAGTTGTCATTCAAAATAACCCGTACTCCTTCCGGAGAACATCGTATCGTAACCCTGAAATATTTGAGCATATCAAGACCTACAATAATATCTGGTGTGTTTAGAGAGAGCAAAAACGGACATGGAGCAGTAAACTTATCAACATCGAATGCAAGTGGTTGTGCCAGTGGGCTACGGGAAGGTGTTCCATCGAAACCCTACTGATGTAATAGTTAAGCCAGACAGGGGAGCCCTAGGAACCAAGTGTTTAGACAAGGCTCTACGAGTAGCTCCTGTATCAACCAGAAACTGATCAGTAGAACCCAAAACATGTGCTGTAACATAGGGACCCCTCTGATCTACTGGAACTTCAACTGATTCCTTACCCCATCCTAGGCAATCCTATGCATAAGAAGAATCTTGAAAATCAGACGGCACATAGTCGGACATTTGATATTGGTTCCATCTATCAAAAATGTTAAACCCATCCTGTCCACGTGTATTAGCATCAAATCTAGCACGATCATTCATGCTTCCTCCAGGCCCTGGATATCCTGAACAATTTCTCAGTTGTCCCCGACCACGTGGACTCTGCTGAGCACGCAATACTGGACAATCATAAATCCAATGTCCACATTTCTTGCAATGCACACTGGTCAACAGACAAATTCGAACGAGTATAGGAAGGAAAGGACGAACCATAAGATCCACGTCCACCTCTATCATTACCTCTAGAAGGCTGACCATAAGCCTGAGCCAACATGACCTTTGTTTAAAACTCTTTAGTCTTTTTATCCTCATTACCCTTCACTTCAAATTCCTGGCGTTCAGAATACTGAGCCATAGTCAAAAGAGAACCCGGAGAAGAGGTAGTCCATGAACTTTCACTGGTCTTTAGGCGACTAGCTATTCCTGGCAAAAAGTTTGCGGCATATTTATCGACGAACAGATGTCTACCCGTGTCATCTGAGCCATAGTCAAAAGAGAACCCGGAGAAGAGGTAGTCCATGAACTTTCACTGGTCTTTAGGCGACTAGCTATTCCTGAATTCAAGAATTACCGCCCCATCTCGCTTCTCCCGTTTCCAGCCAAAGTCATCGAGAAGACCGTCAAATGGCAGATGGCCGCCTTCCTCGAGACGAACGGATCCCTCGACCCCTCACAGTCCGGCTTCCGAGCCAAACACAGCACCGAGACAGCCCTCATCGCCGCCACCGATGACATCCGAGCCATGATGGACAATGGAGAAACAGCGGCCCTCATCCTCCTAGACCTCTCCGCGGCATTCGACACGGTCTGCCACCGCACCCTAGTACGGCGCCTCAGCAACATCGGAATCCAGGACAAGGCGCTGGAATGGATCATCTCCTTCCTCGACGGAAGAACACAGCGAGTCCGCTTACCACCGTACAAGTCAGAGGCCTCCGAAGTCATCTGCGGCGTCCCCCAAGGATCATCCCTGAGCCCCACCCTCTTCAACGTCTACATGAGCCCCCTCGCGGCCATCGTACGCAAACACCACCTCAACATAATCTCCTACGCCGACGACACCCAGCTGATCCTCTCCCTGACCAACGACCCCGCCGCCGCCAGAGCCAACCTGCACGAAGGGATGAAAGAGGTAGCCGAGTGGATGACGACCAGCCGCCTGAAACTGAACTCGGACAAGACGGAGGTCCCCATCCTGGGCTCCTCACCCTCCGCCTGGGACGACTCCTGGTGGCCTCCCGCCCTAGGCACCGCACCCAAACCGAAAGACCATGCACGAAACCTGGGCTTCATCCTGGACTCCTCCCTCTCCATGACCAGGCAAGTCAACAGCGTCTCCTCGGCGTGCTTCAACATCCTACGCATGCTACGGAAGATCTTCTGGTGGATCCCCTCAGAGACCAGGAAGACCGTCACCCAGGCCCTCGTCACCAGCCGACTGGATTACGGCAACGCCCTCTACGCCGGGACCACCGCCAAGCTCCAGAAGAGACTCCAGCGGATCCAAAACGCCTCAGCCAGACTCATCCTCGACATCCCACGATCCAGCCACATCTCCGGACATCTGAGAGACCTTCACTGGCTCCCCGTCAACAAGAGAATCACCTTCCGCCTCCTCACCCACGCACACAAAGCCCTACACGACCAAGGCCCGAGCTACCTCAACAGCCGAGTCAACTTCTACGCTCCCAAACGCCACCTCCGTTCAGCCAACCACGCCCTCGCCGCCGTCCCCCGCATCCGAAGAGCGACTACAGGAGGAAGGTCCTTCTCCTACCTGGCCGCCAAGACCTGGAACTCCCTCCCGTCCGACCTGCGCCTGACCCAAGACCACCTCTCCTTCAGGAAGAAGCTGAAGACCTGGCTGTTCGAGCAGTAGCGGCACCCCCCCCCCCCAGCGCCTTGAGACCCTACGGGTATGTAGCGCGCTTTATAAGTGTCACTGATTGATTGATTGATTGGCAAAAAGTTTGCGGCATATTTATCGACGAACAGATGTCTACCCGTGTCATCTGTTAATGACTGGCCACTAAAATCGTGGAATGCCTCTTCAAAGCGTGTGAAGAAGTCAGAAACTGATTCACCTGCTTTTTGCTTGCAAGACCCAATCTATCTTTTTAGGGGGCATAATCGGTTTTAACTTAACTAATATACCTGCCGGAAGATTTAAAATTAACTGACACAGTTTCTGTGCAGGTTCTCTGTCTTCATCTAATTGCTCTAAATCTTTCCATAATGCTCCAAATGTCGCACGATCATCAACTTTACGCACAGTTCTCCACATATCAGGCGGTAATATTTGTCCAAAAAACAGATCAATATCAGGCAAAGTCATTGTACAAGAGCTAATAGCACCCTCAACTTCCTCATAAAAGGCTGCTGGATTCTTTCGCGGATCAGGTAATGCAGTTTAAAGGGCCATGACGTCTACTCTATTCTAAGGAGTGTAAACCCAATTATAAATAAAATAACCCTTTGCATCTGTAGAAGTCTTATCATCTCTTGTACCCATTCCTTTAGGAGGAACATATAAAGGTGCGGCTTCCCGCATGGGTTTCACATTAATTACAACATTCTTATCTGTTTAAGGAGTGGAAGTTCATTCCATGCTGATCTGGGATGTTTGTGCAGCTGCGTCTGTTGCCTTTTTCTCCTCTCGCAAACGGGCTGCTTCAACATGCAGTTTAACCAAGTGTCTGATCGTGTCAGCCATCTGGGAGAAGACAAAAAGACCTTCACGTAGTTGTTTACAATCATTTGCTACATCATCGGGCTCCATTTCTACCGAATATTTCCTGAACCGTTCAATAACCTCTGCGGCAAATGTATCGGTAAAATATATTTGCTCCCTTTCCTGCTAATCTTTTATACTATCAAAAAGTTCAGAAGCAGTGGCAGTACTACGAACGGCTTTACGCGCAACCAATCTAATTTCAGACGCACGCCCAGCAGATAATATTGAGCAAATTTCTGGAGCTTTGTCCTGGTCTGTAGGAGAGTCCTCATCCAACTCATAAGGAGCAGAAGGAAGAGTATATGGAGGTGGACAACGATCTAATAAGAGAGAATCATCTTGGGTTTTATTAAGAATATGATAAAGAGGTCTGCGAGCAGCGTATTGGCAATTTACCTGTAAATAAAGCTCCCTATCTTCCCTCTCTTTAATTTCTTTAATTTCCTTATTTTTCATTTCCAATGCTTTCGCATGAATGCTCTTACGTTGTTCTTTTTCAATCAAGGCTTGCTCACGCTTCATTCGCTCACGCACTTCTTTCTCCCACATTCGCACACAGTCAAACATATCTTGCCTAGCCTTTCGCTTAAACATTCGTTGTTCTACATACTGAATCTTTCGTAAATCAAAGGACCCATGCATAGGCAAACGCAACTCAGGATACTTATGAGTGTATTTATTCCATCACGTGCTGTACATTATAGAAGAAATACCATACTTAATATACATGTCCCTATTAGGCGTCTCCTCCGGGGGTGGGGGGGGCGGTTGTGCTTCATCGAGTCTCAAACTGATACCTCTACAAAAGCAACACATCCTACGAAGTGTGCTAAAAACAGGCATGCCAAAAATAGTTCAAAATATGCAGTATTATAATCAAAGTAGCGCTTAAGGTACTCTTTGTATGTTGCGCCGTTCAAACAAATTTAAATAGAGAAAAATCTCCTCATTACCTGCCTATATAAATTGTAAATCATATATACCTTACAAACAAATACTAATATTGGCCAATCCTTCAAATCAAAAGCCACAGTAAGTGTTACTAAACTACCTTACCAATCCAAGGCATCAAAAACCAACAGCAAGTGCCGCAGAACGACTCTTACCAATCAATTGGTGTCCAGGTTCCAACTGCCAAATTCTCAAATGGACCAAATGGTCACTGCACGGTGAATCAACAGAAGAGATCTCAGTCGAGGACCGGTACCACCTGGATGGTCAGATCAGAAAGAAAGGAAAAACGCCGTGGTTGCCAAGACTCGGGTCTCCTCAGGCAGCGATCGCGTCCAAAGCGAGATTCCAATCCTTCGTCTCGATCACTCCCTCGGGCATCCGAGTCGCCGATGAGCCCCATGTTGGAAGCGCCAATTTGTGGTGGTGGGCCTCAGCAAGGCCTACCAGGGCTAGAGGTTCTCCCTTCTCTGCACAGAGTCCTCAGACCATAGAATAGAAGTTGGCACAGAAACTAAAATAGAAAATACAAGAATTATTAAACCTCATGAGGTAGAACTGCATTCACACAGCACCCTTCGGTAATGTATGAAGTAGCATACTGAATGGAAGTAGCTTGGTCTTTTTATACCCACACAGGGGCTAAAATGAACGCGGTACAAGTACAAAATGCTAGTTTTAGGTACATATAAGGTCATACAGAAAATGCACAGTCAACAAGTGGGAGGAGCCAACAGTTGCTAATTCTGGTGAACACATCCTGACAGTTACAGACTAACAGCAGCTGCATGGACAGCTGCAAGCTCAACTGAGCATGTGCGAAGGTGGAAGATGCTAAATATAGTTTGTCTCTAGGCAGATTTCAAGAGCAGTTAACAGAAAGGTAGGACAGAGCACATGGCAAGCACATGGTAGCACAGGGCAAACAAAATGGCTGACAGAAATACAAAATGGATTCCACAAAATGGACAAGATAGTCTCTGAATGCTGGATGGCTTCTGCTAATGCTACCTAATCGCTGCCAAATTACAACAGTAGGTTGATTTTTTAACTGGATCTTGTGGTCAAGTGATTCCTCACCCATCCTAAATTATTTTTATATAATTCTGGGGCTTGGGCAACTGCCTATTTCCTGGCATAAGTATATTTTAAATGTCCTGGAACATGGTTGGAGTAGGCTGGCATAATGATGTCTTCACCATGTGGGCACTCCCTGATAAATTGTGGTGGCCAGTCCTGTTCTGCTAGTAGTATATCATAACCCTTTGAAAGTCTCTCCCAAAAGAGTGGTTTCTCTTTTCTTGGTATGTCTCCCTCCATCCGGAGTATTATTTCATATAACTTTTGTGGAGAACTAACCCTGGTATCTACAGTCTCTACTTGCATGTACTCATTCAAGTCCACTGTCTTCAGAAGTTCCTTCAGGTTCTGGCGAGCTATTGTAACTTCTGCTGCACTGTCCAGTGTTGTCTGAGCCCATCCTCTGTTCTTGAGCTGGGTTCTCAGAATTCACGGCATGTCTGAACTTCAGACCTGCTACCTTATTCTTGGAGAATTGAGGTTTTGGTTTATTTTTTTGAACGCGTTGATCGTCTTTAGACTTCACGCGTTCTTCTCTTTGGTCTGACCGCCCTCTTCTTTCAGATGTCTGTGACGATATCTGAAAGGTACGAGAGGAACGTGTATCACTATATTGATTCCTGTCAGGTTTTTTCAAATTATCTTTATTTCTGTGGTTATACCTCCTTTCAGAGGGCTCTTTTTGAGAAGACCTACCTCAGGATTGAGAACGTTTCTCTTTTGAATTTTGTTTATTAGTTTCCCACTTCTTTTTAGAAGTTGTAGGATTTTGTTTAATAAAGTCCTTTTCAGGACCTCCAGACAGTTGTGTCTTAACTGTGCAATTTTATTAACTCATCTAGTTGAGTGAGTAATTCATCGTCTGACATCTCTTCAATGTCAGGATGTGTGTAGCCGGCTAAAATCGGCCATGTTGCTCCTGGTCTACCTAGTGGACCGAGCCTAGTAATGTTTTTGAGATGTTTTAAGGCGCCTTTAAACCAGAGATCATGCTCCTGGTATGTGAGTGGAATTTGAATATCTTCGAAGGGAATATATTCCTCAGGTGGATCATCTTCTTTGTAGAAGTGAAACACTTTTGTTACTGGATTTGATTCTGGGAATCATATCCATGAATAGAATACCTCTGTCTGAAAAGATTCATGTGCCTCTAACATGAAAACTGCTCTACCACCTCTTGGTGTTAGGCCATGTTTTATAACTTTTAGAGTGATGGCTCTCCTTATATGTGGATGGATAGGAATCGCATCCTCATCGGTTTCATTAAACCCGATAGTATCTACAGCGAGATGTAATGCGTCGTCCACTGGAGCAGCCTCAGCATTAACCCCGTTATTCGGACTTTGTTTTTGAAAAATGGAGAACCAATTTCAAGGGAACAAAGATAAGGTGGACAATATTTTGGACCACTGTATCCTTCAATGTTGAACAAACCAAACAGCTAATAAATAGGATTTTCGTCCTACTCAGCTATGGCGGATATTAACCCTACCCACTCCAGATGTCTTATGGAGTGTTATGAGTAGGGGTCTCTGATAAAAGCATGACTGAGTTACTTCAGTATCTAGCGTTAAATTAGTGCCTTACCAAACCGCTGGGTGCCATATAGTGTAGTTCCTATTTCCCTTATAGGCTCTGCACATTGGAATAATATACACTATAGTTATTGCATAGGACTGAGGTCAGTATGCCTCTTTCGAGTATATTAAACTTAAATACTTTGTGTGCCAGCTAACTCAGAGGTTACTAGAAACTTCTCGAATAAACAAGAAGGGAGTAGTTTCTGACAACCGTATAAACATGACAACTTTGTTTCCCTTAGAGTCGGAACAGTTCTCAGAATTGTGGAAACAATAGATAACCATTTCACTCAGTCAATCGTGCATGCTTAGTTTCTTCAGAGTTACACAGAAATAGATAGACAGGCATTTCAATAAAAGGATTTATTGAACAGCCTTATTTCTCGTGCAAGAGATATGAGCTGTTACAATCGTAAAACAGAATGCAAGATATAAAATGTACAGCGTGAGCAGTAAGAAGAAATAATACTTCAATTGCATGGTCTTTTAGCTATGACCTATATTCATATAAACATACATAAATAACACAGACAAAAATGTGAATACTCGTCTGGTGCTTCTAAATAGTTCTACCCCAGTGTACCTAACCTAAGTGAAGTACGAGATAAGAAGTAGGTGCTGTTTTCTATATTATGGTGTATACTAAGTTTGTATGCCAAGAGTTCCTCTAGGTTCTAGTCTGCTCCATCCCTTAGAATGAGAGAGGCAGAAATCTCTTTCCAGATCTCATTTCCTAACACCCCGCGAAGGGATTCAGGACACTGGAAGCTGGATTCTCTGTGAGCAGGATGACAGCGTCTGGTCAGTGCGTCAAGTGGGGACTCAAATTCCTTCCTAACTTGCCGCGGCGAGCCGTATCGAACTGTGTAGCCAAGCCGTTGGTTTGCCATGGTAAGTGAAGGTATATTTATACCTGGAAGGTGCCTAGGAATGCTAGCATTGAGGTAAAGTCGGGCAGAGGAAGACGTCATGAATGAACCCCTAAGGAATAGTTGTTCATGCATAATAAATGAGTTCTTGGAGAAATCAATAATCCAAGCAGGGAAAGTCCCAATGGCTTAAGGGTCTGGTTTCTAAGAACTCATTGTGATGTGGGATGGACAGCTGTAGGTGACCATGCCTGTATTTGGATAGCATGGCTGATGCCTAAATAAGGACTGGGATACTATGCCTAAATAAGGACAATGTGAGTTGTGCCTATATAAGGGCATAATTCGGGAAACCTATGTACAGGTATCTAAATCGAAACACAACACCGCCATCGTATCATAATTTTACTTGCGGCCATTCCGCTGGTCGATCTGCATTTTTGGGTCTTCCCGCAGTAATTCCGGATGCCGTGGATGGATTTTCAGCTTTTCCACACATTCCCGGCGGAGTTTTGTTGAATCTGTCCACGCTGTCTGATTTTTCTAGTGGTGCATCCTAAACTGACCGCCGGGTTTTCCGCAGTACATGGGGACGTTTTTTTTCCGCTGCCACGGCAGTCGGAGTGCTTTTCCATCCACCATCGTAATCAACCCCTTAGTCTTGGAAAATTACGATTATTTTCTCTGCAGATGTTATTTCCGCTCAAGGTTCACCCACAGCCCCAAGTATAGGAGACTTCATGCATTTGAATACGAACATGTAATCAAAGAGAGAGGGTTTAATACATAGAACACAGTACATGACACTTACTCTAAAAGCCTCAGGGAAGCTGGTAACAGTTCTATTGGTGGAAAACTTTCCCCAGATGCCTAGGTCGAAAAGGATACAAAGTGGAACTGGCTGGCAAAATCACTGAATTTTTGCAAGTTGCTATCCCAAATATTTGGTATCCCACACTAACGAAAGTCTAAATATTACCTCCTGGAATACTGTGCGGAATAAAATGCCAAACCTAATGGCGAATCTCATTGCCAGTTTGAGGGCTGATATTTTTAGCCTCCATTAGACAGGTCATAACTTAGCCATTCACCTAGATAATTATTTCCAATGAATTGACCAGCTACTCCTTCAAGCAGCAGCCATGTTAGGGGGGCATTATTATTAAGGATGGCACACTACTGGTCATATGCCTACATTTTGCATGCCTCTAACTTAGTTCTTGACATAAAATACATTGGGAATGATATTGTATTCAACAGTAGTTAAAAAACATGGCTGTGATTTCTATATATGTCCTGTTTCAAAGAACAGCAAGCTGGCCAAACAATTGTTTGTGATAGTGCCCACATAATTGATAAGGAGGAGGAGTCACGTTTCTTAAATGTGGGGTATAATGCCCCACATTTAAATACTTAAATGCCGAAGTATCTAACTCAGCAGTAGAAGAGTGTGAGATTCCAAGATATTGGAAACCATGACCTTTCGGGGTCCATCCTTTCCAGAAGCAAATAAGGTTGTCTCTCAGGGAAGAATACTATTAGAATTTTGGTGTAAAAATGAATGTATCATCACAAAATGTAGAATTCCCAATGATTTTTGTCCTAAGTACACTTATAATAGTTATTCATATAGGTCAATCCTTGATTAGGTAATTACATCCTATATCTCTTTTGGGTTATTGTCTAATCAAAGAGTCATTGACAACGTCATACGCAATCACAATATAATTTTGTTAAATATAGATATATTGCATGAAGAATCATCCATGTGAAATGGTATACAACCTTTACAACGAAACTTTTACAACGAACTACCATTACAATGCAACTTTTACAACGCAAACTATTACAACGCATTGCTCTGGGGGGCGCTCTAGGATAGGGAATAGGTTAATTTACTATCCAATAACCTTCCCTAGTGTCCACGGGGACTGGAGTTGGAATAGTAAATTAAACTATTCGCTATCCAACACCCAAAAGCGCTATGCGTTGTAATGGTATGCGATGTAAAAACCGCGTTGTAAAGGTATGCGTGGTAAAAATATGCGTTGTAACGTCATATATCCATGTGAAATAACAAGGGGACTCTCCTAGAGTTGGTTAATAAGAACGGGAGGTCATATTGGGATAGAAAAAGCCTGGTTGTCATAAAGACTCCTTAATAGGGCAATCAAGGAGGTAAGGTGTCTCCGTCAACCTACTAGATACATTTTTGCAGTGGACTGGAATATTTGCCAAGCAGAAAGAAAGTAGTTCCAAGTCTAATGCTTGCAAGTTCTGCACAAAGTATCACCCCTCCAGTAATTCATATTTTACCCTCAGAGGTACAACGAGGGTCTTAAATTAGATGACAAGATCCAAATATCTATTCTACTCATCTGCAAGGGAAAAATAATTAAGATACTAAAGGAAAAAGATGAAGACATAAATTTTTAATTAAACAAAATAAAGATGCAACTGTTTATCCTGCAAAGGGCTTATCTCACACCACAGGTGATACACCGTATATACCCCAATGCCACACCAGAATGTCCTCGATGTCATACGTCGGAGGCAGACCTTAATAACATGTTCTGAACGTGCCCCGCCCTTGTGGACTTCTGGGTGGAGGTTCTACAGGGCCTCCCACACCTTTCTGAGCGTTCCACCAGGCATACCCCTGAGGCATGCCTTCATGGGCTCCTTCCGCTTCCTAAGAAGGCAAAGGTGTTACGCTTTTTTATAAATCTCATTTTCATGCCTGCCAAGAGGCTTATCACACAACGATGAAAATCAGCCAAGGCCCCACGTAGAGGGAAATGGCGGGAAGAAGTTATAAAGTGGGCTCCTGCTGAGAGGGAGGTACTGCATCAGGAAGAATATAGGGGTTGCGGAGAAAGCCAATATCCTTGGATTGTGCTCAAATGTTAGAACTTTTTAAAACACACTACACGGATGGCTCGGATGATTGATATGCTTTTGTACATGGTTATTGCCCCTTCTCTCATTCCCCCCTCCCCCCTTCCCTCTCACTTCCTCCCCCCTTGACCCCTCCTTACTCGGAGGGCTCCATGACCTGCCCTGCTCCCCCCGAGGGAAATCAGAGTGGACACATAGTTCATAGTAGAATGTTTCTTTATTGTTATTTCTTTCATTAAATCACATATTTTAGACGTTATTATAAGATAATTGGTAAGGCGATTGGATTGTGAGCACAAACTTTTTTGTACAGATATGCAGCACACATATTATTGACTCTATCTAGTCTCGCTCATAATGTCTACTCCTACAAAATTGTATACATACATTTCTATTGTGTAATGATATTCTTTACAGATTTGCTTTTGGACACGTTAATAGACCGTTCAACATTGTATCAATTACTATATGTACGTACTATTTATGCGGTCTGTGATGCTGTACTTTAGACTGTATTAAAATATAAACTTAATAAAATTCTGTGTTAAAAAAAGAAATAAAGATGAACATAAATGGATCACTCTAAGGAAGTATCAAACAACAGCGAGAAGCTCTGGTTTCTAATTCCGGAAGCCTGCGAAGCAAGCACTGAAGCAAAGTCTAACACAATCAGTAACAATAAATACATCCAGGCCTTGTTTGCCCAAAACAGCAAATCAAAGGAAGCAAGCTATCATGGAGAGTAAAGCCTGATGTTTCCAACATAGTCTTTGGGCCACCCACTGCACGTATGATTAAATCATAAATCACCAACATGCATGGCTCTGCATGGCCTAGTAAATCCAGAGCAACACATGGTAGCACCCTCAACATGCACCTCTAATGACCCCACATATTACATCACTCGTCATGTTCTATGACATCATTTATAATGTTGCTGCAACATTTGCAATTCAATCATTTATGACAACACTGTGCATGGTGAGAGTCCGAGTTATAGTTACCTTAGGGCATGAGTTATAATTACTTGCAATAACTATAACTGGTGAAATTCAGTAGTTTTGTTTATTTAAAATGGTATGTGTTAACTGATATTTTCACCTAACTATAGCGTCCCTTCAGTGCACCACAATTTCAACTTAACTGGGGAAAAGGGGTGCGGCACTGCGGGACGTTGGGAGCGGTCCTGCAGCCCAAGCCTGGAGGTGGCCTCATGTGGCCTGTGACCTCCCCTTCCCCCATCTCTTCCTGAATATTGGTGACGGCCTTTCGGGCCATGGCAGTGATCTCTGGGGCATAAAGTAGGTGCGGGCCCTGTTGGTGAGTCCCGTGACGGGGTGAAGACAGACGAGTGGGCAGCGGACCTGGGCCAGCAGGGCTGCGGTCCCTACTACAGTATGTTGCTGGCAAATATGGCGGCCTGCTGTGAGACCCTAGGGGTGAGTGTGGGTGTTGTCCTCTGTTGGCACGCAGATTGGGCATACCAGAACGGAGAGGCCGGGAGGTGCAGAGGCAGCCCTGGTGCCTCAAAGTTGAGAGCAGCATTTTGGACTCCAAGTCTTCTCCCCTCCCTCCCCGTCAATCTGTCCATTGAGGGTGACACCAGAGCACTGGAGACCCAGGGGGCCACCCCTACAGTAAGGACCTACACCCTATAGCAGACCCAGAGAGCAGAATATATGGTGAACAGATCGCTTTGACTAGTGTAGGAGAGCAGAGGCCTGCACCTGCCCATCAAGACTGACCGGATAGAGGTGGAGAGGGTCCCTGAGGCACTACACCCGAGGACCTGGAAAAGTGCCGAAGGCAGTATTCACCACGAGGGGTCAGGGAAGACGGAGGTCCCTGAAATGACTAAGGGCCTCCCACAGAAGCCCACTCAACAAACCAATTTAGATAAATTTGCAGTGAAAATGTCGATGTCTGGGCTGAGGGCCTGGAAGACCAAGGCGTCTGCCTCACCAGGGGACCATCAGAAGGAAGGAGAACCTCCATACGAACAATAATGGTGGCCAGTCAAGAACTCAGGGGCTCAATAGCTCCCATAGAACCTAAGCTGGATACAGTGACGGCAGAGGTCAACCTGCTTCAAGCAGACTTCCCCAAGATATCCAAAAGGCTAACCATTACAGAACTGCAAATGGACGGGCTGCTTTCCACAACGAAGCGCCTGGAGGAACAGGTACAGAACCTAATGAAACAAAGTGGGATCTTTTCAGCCAGCCTGGAGAACCAGGGAGGGAGGTCGAGATGCAACAACATCAGATGTTGGGGGTCCCGGAGGGTTCAGAACGCCCCAGTGTGGACTTGTTTCTGGAGAACTTGATCCTAAACTAGCCTAAACTGAAACATTTGTCAAATGTTTTCCCTGTGGAGAGGGCCCATAGGGCACATGGTCCTCTGCCAAAATCAGGGGCCCCCCTTACATGATCATTGCCCGAATATTGAATTATAGTGACTGAGATGCAATCCTACAGGCTGCCAGGACACATGGAGACCTACGCATCGACAGCGCGGTGATCCGCTTCTTCCCAGACTTTACCCTGCAGTTTCAGCGCCAGCAAAGAAGCGTTGATGAGGTTAAGAAATCTCTACGTGCAAAGGGCCTGAAATACATGATGCTCTACCCTTCCAAGCTCCAAGTGATCATAGATGGGTAGACATTATATTTTGTCACTCCAGAAGAAGCATGGGGCTAGCTGGAAGGGTGGAGAGTGGTTGGCAAGGGGACTGCGGGCAACAGGTGGAGGGACAAGCTCAGGTGCCCAGGAAAGAAGAGGGCTGCTCCCCCCAAACTGCCTCAGAGATCTGCATCCCCTTGGGAGGAACACATGAGAATCTATAGTGAGAAATAAGTGGGGGAGAGATGGTTACTGGGTCCGGGGTGAGGGGGTGGGATATGCCAGGTGAAAAGATTCATTTCTTTTTTTAAACAAGTCTTTATTGAAACATTTTATGATTTTTCACCCTTAGTTTTACATAAAATCCAGAAAAAAACCAAAGCAGAGATGAACTCCGCCCCCCTCCCCCCAGGCATGAGTATATACAAAATAAAACACGGTAAATGATATATGACATTTTTGTGTCCATATTGTGACAATCATTATATTCTTTTCCTGTACACATTTAAAACATTTTTATTTTGACATAAGTAAGTTATATTATCACACCAGATTCTGTATCCAACGTCTCAGTGGGTCCCACATTTCCAGCCCCATTCTTTGTCTCCTTCTACCCTTCCTCCGATATATAGCTGTTTCTAAATTATATGTGGCCAAGAGTCTCGCCCGCCATTGTTGAATAGCAGGAGGATTGGGGTCTAACCAAGCTGTGGCCAGGCATATTCTAAATACTGCCATAGCAATAAACATGAGCCCTTGAATTTCTTTTGGACGTGTATCTCCATCTAGACCAAGTATTAATTCTGCTGTCGTGGTTTCGATTTTTGTATTAAGAATTTTGGACAGAAAGGTGGAAATTTCCCTGCGGACTGTGCCCAATGTAATACATGTAGCAAATATGTGTACGATGTCTGCCTCATACTGCATACAGCGTGGGCATTCCATGCCTCTACCCATCTCCCATTTAGCGATCTTCTTTGGGGTATAGTATAACTGGAAATACGTTTTTTAATATTGGGCTTGGAGATTAGCCGACATTAGCCATAGTTGGGATGCCTTAAGTGATTTCTCGCAAGTTTCTTCCGCCACATCCAATTTATCATGCCAATTTGCTATAGATTTTTTCAATGTCGTCTGATAGTGCGGATGTTAGAATATCGTATATTACACCAATCTTTACAGTGGTAATTAGATTTATTGTTTCAATTATATGTTGTTTTCTAAACTTGGATGAGCCTCCCCCTTTTTTCATTAAGAAGTCTCTAATTTGTAAAAATTTAAAGAAATCTCTTTGGTTTAGTCCAAATTCTAATTTTAGTTACTCGAATGACTTGAATCCTGTATTGGAGTAAAAATTGCCACACTGGGTAATCCCTGCCCTTTGCCACCTTATCATGCATGCGTCTCTAATTGTTTCTTGGAGATTGGTATTTCCCACTAAAGTTGTATAATAGGAGAATCTCCCAATGCCCAAGAGTTTTCGAACATTGTTCCATGCCGAATATACACCCCTAAGGGTTTTAAATAGTACTTTTTTAAAGTAGCAATTATAGGTTAGTCGCCAGAGATGTTCTTTAGCTTCATTGCCTAAAATTAATTCCTGTGGTGTTGGGATCGCTCCCTCGTGTTCTGTGGTCTTTTTTGGGGTGAGCAATATATTGCTATACTTTATTATCGTGGCCCACCAATACACTTTGAGATTGGGTAGTGCGAGGCCGCCTCTGTCTTTTGGGAGTGTAATGTATTTGAGTGCTCTACGCGTTTTTTTGTAATTCCATATAAACTGAGAGAATAGGTTATCTATGTCCTTATATATTTGTGGGATGAAATCTAAACATATGGTCCTAAAAAAGTATAAAACTTTAGGAACATATAACATTTTTATGGCATTGCACCGTCCCACTAGGGTCAGATGAAGATTGTCAATTCTACGGAGGTTTTTCCTGTTTGTTTTATAAGAGGTTCCAAGTTAAGTTTGACCAGATTATCTAGGTCTGATGTTATGTTCACTCCTAGGTACTTGGCGTTGGTAACTACCCGGTCTTCCTGATATGTGATCTTGCTATTAACAACTATCTGGGTTTTTCCCTGGTTAAGCTTGTACCCTGAAACCTCCCCAAATTGTCTGGCTTCTTCTTCCATCGCTTTCACTGCTTCGCTGGAATCTCCTGTGACTATTGCTATGTCGTCCGCATAGGCTAGGGTCTTAGTATTACCGTTGATGGTTTTGATTGGTGATATTGCCAGATTTCATTCTAGTCTAAGAATAAAAGGGTTAATAAAGATTGTGAATAATAGTGGAGAGCACGGACACCCCTGTCTCGTCCCTCTGGTTACTCTAATATTCCCAGACATCTCCCCGTTTTTCATGATCACCGCTTCTGGATTTGTATAAAACATACCGGTAGCTTTAATGAATTGGTCACCAATACCACTTTTTGACATTGCTGTCCAAAGATACTGCCAGGAGACCCTATCAAAGGCCTTCTCGGCCTCTAGAAGTATCAAGGCCATAGGGTCTCCTGCCACTTCTGATATATTGAAAAGTGTGAGGACCCTCTGGATATGGTCAGTGGTGGATCGACCCGGAATGAAACCATGTTGGCGTGGCGAAGTAATTTTATGTATATATTGCGCCAATCTGGTTGCCAGTAGTTTCGAATAGATTTTAGAATCGCAGTTAATTAGTGTGATAGGGCAATAAGATCCCAGTTGTGTAGGGTCTTTGTTTTTTTCGGGAATACTACAATTTTTGCCCTAGCCCATGAGCCTGGTGGCTTTCCCCCCAAGAAAATATGTGTCATTAATGTTGTTATAATCCCCTTCAACGGTTTATGAAATTTAGCATAAAATTCCACTGGGATCCCGTCCAGCCCGGCTGCTTTCCCGGGGGCTAGACTATTAATTGATAGCAAGATTTTGCCCCATTCTGGACTTATCGCCAAGCTTTCTTGGTCTTCCTCCGATAGTCGGGGTATAACAGACTGCTCTATATACTCCTCTATTTTTCTTTGATTTTTATCAGTTTCCTTGTATAGATCTTGATAGTAATCTTGAAACGCCCTTCTTCTCCCTATTGGGTTTTGTATAAGACCTTTTTTGGGGTCGTTAATTTCTTTCATTGTATTGGCCATATTTTCTTGTCTTGTTCGTACCGCCAAGTGATGCCCTACTTGTTCGCTAAGTTCATATATTCTTTCTTTGTTCACTATAGCTTTATCGACTGCCTTTTTAGTAAATATATCGGCCACATTGTTTCTTGCGATAGCCACAGTGCCCAGTGTTTCATCGATGTTGTGCCCCTCTTGTACTGCCCTCATAAGGTCTTCCTCGGCCATTACTAATCTCTTCTGTAACGTTTTAATTTCCTGTTTTGCCGCACGGTTAGGATTAAGGGAGAATCTTAAGGTCTCCCCCCTAATTCTTGCTTTGAAGGTATCCCAGACTATTTCGATTGGTGCACTCCCCATGTTATCCTCTAGGAACTCTGGGATCCATTTGTTTAAATATTGACAGTACTTTTCATTTAGAAGTAAGGCCCTCGCGAAAGTCCATAAATTCTGACTATGGTCTAGTCCTTCGATATCAATGCTGAGTATCAGTGGATTGTGGTCAGATAAGACTCGGGGAAGTTTCTCTATTATGCATTTTGATAAGATTGTATGGGAGATGAATATATAATGTAGCCTGGCCAGTTTAGTGTGTGGGTGGGACAAAAATGTAGAACCCGGATCGCTGGGGTGTTTTGCTTGCCAACAGTACCTAGGCCATGTGTGGTGCATAATTCTTGGAGTATGCTAAATGCTCTGGGTTTCCTTCCTTTATATGTGAAGTCTGGCCTTGATTGTCAGTCCGAGGGTAGATTCAGGGTACAATCGCCAAACATGATAAACGAGGGTGACTAGTGAGCTCATTCGTTTAAGACAAATATCAATAAGTCTGGGTCATCTGTTAGTGTCCCATATATGGAACATATTGTTGCTTTCTTTCCCTGGCCATATTGGCATTCTGTTATTGCCCAGCGCCCTAATTTATCGGCTGTAGACCCGATGAACTGAAGCCCCCCTCCGATTGCCAGGATGGCTACCCCCCTTGTCTTTGTCGCCTGTGTTGTTGATATGATCAGTCTGTATCCCATGTTTTTTAGCAGTTGTTGCTGCGACCCTTCCACATGTGTCTCCTGCATGCATATAATCTTAGGACCCATTTCCTTGAGGCCAATTGCCACCCTTTGTCTTTTTTTCACGTCATTAAGGCCACAGATATTGATCGTTAAAATCCTTAACTTAGCCATTTTTTGCATAATTCTGATTCATCCTTACACCAAATTTTGTCTTATGTTCTTCGTTTCTGTTTGTAAGATTATAGCATGATTGTGTCATTTTCTTTTTTAGTTTGAATCCTGATGCGACTATGATTACCCATGTTGTGTTTTGCTTGTGTTCTCTTCCCTCCCCTCCCACCCTTTCCCTCCCCCCCTTACCACCCCTTAAGGCATCCTGAATCCCGGGGAATCCAGGTGTGGGCGTCAGTCTAATCAGTGTGACCCAGCCCGCCCCGCCCCTCGCACCCCGTGTGCCAGACATATAATACGAATAGGAGTGTGATCTAAATACATCAGCAGTCTATAAATAGGAAAAGATTCAAATGACAGAGTGGTAGTAATACATCACTGGTGGATGTGGGGGGGACTGTGCTGGGGGGCCGGAGACGGTCGGGGCTAGCTCCTCAGTTTGAGGGGATTGTCTTTTAACTATAAAAAAAAGTTCTTATCCAACAGGTAGTAAACCGGGTGGCTTCATCACATCTCGCCATTGTATGCTGAGTTTTTGGTGACAGGCACTTTGCATGTTTGTGAAGTGGGAAGTTTGAATTCCACTGAGCAGGGTCGCGGGAGTTGATGAAACTACCATTTACACTAGTTAGAACTAAGGTTCACCACACTCTGCCTGTTGCAAGTGCACTGTAAGACATGGATAAGACTAGGTATAAAGGGTCTGTTGGGGTGGCGTGGGGGGGCTCAGAACTTCATCTAGAGGTACACCACTTAGACGGTACAGAAGATTGCCTCATATGAGACAACGCTGAGCTTGAAAATCTGGTCCTGGAATGTAAATGGCCTGGGGAGCAGTATTAAGCGTACACTGATCCTGCAACATTTAAAATGTCATGGCCCAGACATAATACTAATACAAGAAACACACTTGAGAGGCCATCACATTAAGGCATTAGAATGAATAGGCTATATTCTAAAGGGTCACCCAGGTTACACCTCAGACTAGTGGGGGTAGGAATCCTGATTAAAATATTGCTACCCTTTATCTCCCGAAAAGTGTGGAGCGATGACAATGGACATTATGTAGCTCTTAACGGGACCTGGAATGGAGTAGATCTTAACATTTGCTCCGTTTATGCCCTGCCTGAACTCCTGTCCCTGAACCTTCCAGATATGGGAGTTCTACCATTCAGACTACCCACAAGAATACTCCTGGTAGGGATCGACTTTAATGTGGTGCTTGATCCCCAAATGGACAGAACCAGTACAGGAGCAGGAGGATAGGGAGGGGTACAAGACTCTCACAGTTTACAGCAATGGGCATGTCAAACCTCTGGAGGGAGTTAAACCCACACACTCGGCAGTGCACATATTTCTCAACACCACACGGCAGTCTATCCAGAATTGAGTACTTGTTTACTCTTTGGGTACCAACTGCCATGATTCAGGGGAGCAGGACAGTTGGCTAGAGGAATATCGGACCATTCCCTGGTGAAGGGCCAACTACAAGGCCCAATGATAGATCAACAATGCCCACCCAGGTTGGATGCCTGGTACTTCAAAGCCAAATGCACAAGAGATAACATATGCAAGGCAGCAAACTTGTATTTTCAAGAAAACCAGGTGTCTGTGGACTTGGCACGGACTCTATGGGAGGCTTTCAAAAAAGTGCTGAGAGGGTGCACTCAAACGATAATAGGGGGGTCAGAAAAAAGACTCCTGACAGCAATGTGCCAAACTGGGAAAGGAGATCCTAGAAATAGAGGGTAAAGTGCAAGACACAAGTCAAGAAAGATACAGACACCAGTTGCAGCTCTACCAACAGGAGTTGAGAGCATTGATGGAGGGCCTAGTGCTTAAACACGCTTTGGCAAAGCAGCAGCATCTTTACATCATCAGAGGTAAGTCAGCCAAGCTCTTAGTGTGGCTGGAGTCACGCGACAGGGAGAGGTCCTGGGTACTTGAAGGGAAGGACGCAAATGGGACGGTTAATTCTACCAATGTGGGAATAGCTGAGGTCTTTGCTTCTTACTATGAGGCTTTGTATGCCTCCCAGACCTCAATAACCAATTTGGACTGTGTGGACTTCCTGAAGGACGTGGCACTCCGACCGCTAACTGAGGAGGAGGTGGCAGCCCTAGAAGTTGGCTTGTCCAAGGAAGACTTGCAAGTTGCATTGAGGGAGATGCAGTTGTCTAAGTCACAAGGACTTACTGGTTTGTCGATTGAGCAATATAAAGGCCTAGCAGGATTGGTGACCAAAGCAATGCTTGAGATGTACTAGGAAGCGCTCCTCAAGGGTTGCCTCCCAGTGGAACAGAGGATGGCAACGATAGTGATCATACTAAAAGATGGGAAGCCACCAACTGAATCCGATTCGTATATACCATTTCTCTGCTTATCGTGGAAATTAAGGTGTTGGCCAAAAGTTCGGCCACCAGACTGCGAATGACTCTCCCCGATAATACACCTCAACCAGTTGGGATTTGATCTCTGAATGAGCACATGGCTTAACTTAAGACGCCTCTATGTTAAACTACATCTAACTGGACCCTGCACAGATACACAAACGGTGGCGATGGTTTTAGACGTGAAAATGGCATTTGACTCAGTGGAATGGGATTACATGTTTGCAGTCTTGGAAAGATTTGGTTGGCCCCAAGTTCAGAGCCTGGGTCAGACTACTTTACACGGCCCCTAAGGCCAGAGTAAATGGAACAACTTCAGGCAGTTTCAAGCTTCATAGGGGCACCAGACAGGGCTGCCCAGTATCGCCAATGCTGTTCTCTGGCCTTCGAACCCCTAGTGGCAGGAATCTGCCGAAACCTAATAATCTGAGTCATACCTGCACCAGGAGAGTGGGAAGAAATAATCTCCCTGTATGCCAATGCTGTGCTACTGTACATGGCACGACCCAAGTACTCCATAAATAGAATAATCCAAAACGTCTGAATATTCAGGGAATACTCTGGCTACACAATCAACAGGGCTAGATCAGTGATTTACCCCTTATCGGGGGAGGCCCTTGCTTGCCACATGACTGCTTGGCCCCAGTGTGCTCAAACGGGTTAAAATACTTAGGAATATATCTAACGCGTGACCCACGCAAATTCCTTAGGCAGAAACTCAACCCACAACTCAAAAGACATAAAAACAGATGCAAAGCACTGGGAATCATTTCCATTCATGTTGATGGGCAGAGCCTCCAAATATAAGATGATGCCCCTCCCAAGGTTACTCTATGTAAGGCAGAATACCCCATACAAGATTCTACCAGCGTTTTTACAGGAATTCACCAGACAGTTTGTAAATATATGTGGAAAGGGGTAGCTCCATGAATTGTGCTGGCTAAACTACAGAAGGGGGTGTGTGATGGAGGAATAGCGCTTCCTGATGTCCAAAAATATTACTGGGCCTCACAATTTCTGATAATAACCACTGGGTATTCACAGACCACGAGGATCCTGCATATAGAGTAGACAGAGGGTGAATGGTCTGGGGGGATGGGAGAGACTACTGCATGGTAAGATGGGCTGGGACGACTGGCCACAACATACAGAGGTCGTAGTACATACATGGCACAAAGCTACCACATTTCTGGTCTGGAGAGGTAAACCAGACTCTGCTGTGGTACAGTGCACTCCTGCCTCAGGTAACAGGATTGGGTGGATTCCATAAATGGAGACTTATTGGCATAGAACACCTGGGTGATGTCTGGAGGAACCGTACATGCATACACTTTCATGATCTGCAAAAAGAATTTGTTTAGTTGATTCGGAATGATTCTGACACACTCAGCTGGGACACTCACTACACTGCCACTTGCCAATGGGGGAGCATCTGCCTGATGCCTTGCCACTAGAGGGCAGTTTCTTAACAGAGGCACTGTCACAGAAGGGAGAACCTCTAATCTGTATGAAATTAACCAACAATTCCCCCAAACTACTAGGCCCCCTCAGGCAGACATGGAAGGGCGATCTGGGGAAAACACTAGATGATGGGAGGCTGGATGGATGGAGGGAGACCCCCAGGCCGCTCGGGGAGATCTCCATCAGAGTGAGAGTCCGATTGGTCTAACTGAAGATCCTCCATAGATCTTATAATGCACAGGTCCTTCTCCACAAAAGGGGGAGAGCGTATTCCCCAATGTGTGGATGGTGTGGTGGGGGTGAGGGGTCCTTCTATCATACGTTATGGGACTGTAGAAAAATTCAATATTACTGGGCCCAAATCATGTCGATAATGGCGAGGGTAATGGGAGTGGAGATCCCGGTGGAGCCTGAATTTCTCCTGCAGGGAATAAAAGGGGACCATGACTGGCCTAATACATGAGAAATTTGGCTTAGATTAGCAGTGGGGTTGCAAAACGTAATATTGCAGGACATGGAGTGCGACAGTTACCGAATATGTCAGTGATTGGGAAGACAAATCTGGATTGGTTTCAGAGGGCTGAACAAGTGGTCTATTCAGCTAGAGGATGCCCCAAGAAGTGGGAGAAAGTGTTGGTGGATTTGAGTGCTTACAGGGGTTAGGGACAGGGGAATGGTACAGCCGTAAAAGCTCCTTGATAATCTGTATGGATCATGTACGATATGTGGAACTGTGATGCCAAGAGAATACACATGTGTAATACACATGTGTATTGACCTAATTATGCTACTCAGAACGATATGTGAAGCCTGCTGTTTGTTTATCAATAAAAATAATTTAAAATCAAAGAAATGAATAAAATACCAGGAATAAACAACAATGTTTATATTAAAAATCATTTCTACAGTTATTCTTTTATAGTCTAATTTTTACGCATGGACTGATTTTTCTCAAACTTATGAATCATGAAACGGGTCAGATGTGATGAAACCTTTGACGTGAAATAATAAATCAGCTATTGAAGTTTGGAAAAGGTGACAAAGTTTGCAAACTCATAACATTTGCTACCTTAGACAAACTCTCAATGCGACATTTCCATGTTATGTTGTTATGGTATGTTATGTTATGTTATGTTATGTTACGTATGGTATGCTATGTTGTTATGTTACGTGACGTTGCGTTATGTTATTTTATGTTAGTGGATTCGGAGAGAGCAGCTTATAACCTGTGAGGGTATCCAGGCGCTAGGAGGGTGTTATCTGAGTCTGGCTGAGGATGATGGAGGTACTAGTGTACCAGTTGCCAAACTAGTTCTTTGGCTTCTTTTGGAATTCCAATGTGGAGGTCCGAATCTGGAGGGGTAGGATGTTTCAGGAATTCGCAGTAAGGTGGGAGAAGGATCGTCCTCCAGCTCTGCTTCTACATACTTGGGGTGCGTGGGCAAGTGATCAAGAGGCCGAGCTAAGATGGCTGGAAGGTTGATGGAAATGGAGGTGGTGGTTGGGGTAGAAGGGCCCGGTGTTGTGCAGTGCCTTGAATTCATACATGACTGTTAGACCTGGCATCCATGGCTTGGTTTCCTCTGACCTTTTAATTCAGACCCCTGGTGTTTGCTGTCTTTAGGGCTCTGGTTACATTACAACTGCTAACCAGTGCTAAAAAGCATGTGCTCTTTGCTTTAAACATCGTAACATTGGCTTATCCACAGTTGGCATAAGTAATGTACTTATAAGTCCCTAGTAAAGTGCACTACATGTGCCCAGCGCCTGTAAATTAAATGCTAATAGTGGGCCTGTAATACTGATTGTGCCACCCACTTCAGTAGCCTTTTGGACATGTTTCAGGATTGCCATTGTAAAGCCATTGTGTGCAGTTGTAAACTGCCATGTTGACCTGGCAGTTAACCCTCTTGCCAGACCTTCATTTTTAAAACATTTAAGTCACCCCTAAGGTAGGCCCAGGGCAGCCCAAAGGCAGGGTGCAATATGTTTTAAAAGCAGGACATGTACTTCTAAATTTTACATGTCCTAATATTAAAAACGCTTACAAACATTTTCCACTACTGCAAGGCTGATCTCTCCTATAGGTTAACATTATTTTTACCTTATAACTTCTTATATGTGTAAATTCACATTGGGAAGAGATGGGACCTAAAAGGTTGATATCTCTTTTAGGAAGGTGGGAATCTGTTGCAGTACCCCCCCCCCCCCACTTTTTGCCGGGCTACTGATGCACTTTTTTTTGGTGTGCCCTGGGTCCCTGCCAATCAAGTTTGCAGGGCCTTTGTTCTTTCCCCAAAACGAATCCAATTGGTATCTCTGGCCACAGGTCAGCCCGGGTAGATGGTACCACAGGTACCAAGGGCACTGTGACCAGGGAAGACCTCTAAGGGCTGCAGCACTTATTGTGCCACCCTTAAAAGCCCAGTACCTTAACACACACGCACACTGCCTTTGCAGGCTGCATGTTGTGGTGCATGTGAGAAGTTAGCCTGGTATATGATGTCCACTATCCTAGTGGGCACCTTGCACCAGTACAAACGACCCTTATAGATGGTAGGTTGTAAAGTCAACCTTATAGAAAGCCATGCTAGTGGTAGCTGTGGAGAGCAGCCTTCAGGCTCAGACTTAGAGGCGAGTTAAGCAAGTTGTTTTACCAATTATTATCTCTTGAATGATCAAATGAAAGCAAACCACACGAGGTATATGTCAAATATATATGTATTTAACTAAACACAACCCCTCTGGTCTCTTTATGAGGTCAGAGGTAAAAGTACAATACAAGGGTTTTAATTAGCATACAGTAAGTTGCAGAATATACGTTTTGCCTAGGAGCCTCACAAACCATATACTAAAATAGTGGTATGAGAACCACGTGAGAGTTAGAAGGCAGGCCTAGGACCTGTAGAACCGCTGGATGCAGGAGGCCCACGGGGGACACTTGCAGTGTCTAAACACAGCAGCGGATCACCATTGACTTCCTAGGGAGAACAAACAAGTTACAATTTTAAAGATTAAGGGCACCTAGAGGTGAACCACGACAGAACCCTTTTAGACTTAGACACTTCAAGAGTCAATACCCACGGGAGCACTCGAGTTATCTCACCCACGGAAGCCAGGTGTATAGGTGTCTTTTGATGTCGGGTTTCGTCGTCGAGTCCAATGGAGAGCTGCGAAGAAATGCTGCAGGCGACCAGAGAAAAAGTGTCCGGGTGGATCCAAGGGTGGATCGGAGATGTGAAGAACCTGAAAGCAGAGGGGACAGAGACTGGGTCACTAGCCAGTGACCAGGATGGTGAGGAGAAGAGCCAGCCGATGTCGGGTGATTTCAGGTAAAAGAGGTGAAGCTTGACTCTTCAGCCACGAGGACCAGGAGGTGTCAACGATGACCAGGAGCTGAATTCGAGCTGTCCCACAAAGGATGTAGAGTGCTGCAGAGTCAGAATCTGGATTGGATCCAACAAGCCTTGGCAACAGCAACCCACGCAAGATGTTGAGATTGACTTCGGTTAAGACCAGTAAGATCTGAGGGACTCCTACTTTGGAGAGGAGTGAGAGCCCATCTGGAGCAACCAGAAAAACTCAAGAAATCAAAGATGACCCTTCGTGGGGGCTTGCTAGCCAACAAACTAGGAACCGCAAAGGGGCCTTAAGCGGAAATGCATAAAGCGGACCCACGGGACACTCAGGGAGTGTAGGACTCTGAGCTTCGGTGCAAAAGGTGCTCGGAGCAGGGTCTTCAAATACCCCAATGCAAAACTTTGGGACACTTTGGAAAGTAGGTGCAGTTGCAAAAATGCAGGATATCCAAGAGTTCTGGTCCCACGTCTCTCGTGTCCGCTACAGGTCTCAGCTTTGATGGAATCGCAGGTCAGCATCAGAGATGTCTGGAAGTCTGTGTCCTATGTCACAGATTCTTCAGGATGGAGCCTCAAAAATGCAGACTGGCAAAGATGCTTTTCTTGCCTGTTTGAACAGGGTGGTCACTCCTTGACCACAAGAGAGATTTCTTCCATCTTCCAGTCAATATGGAATGTCAAAGGTCCAAGATATATGTTGCAGAGTTTCATACAGGGTAATCTAAAGTCCTAGGGACTGGGCTCCTCTTCTTATAGTAAGTTTCGGGGTTGGACTAACTCTAGGGTCCCACCTATGGGAGGACCAGGGGAGAGGGTGGTTACACCCCTTCCCCTTTGTCCGGTTTCGCACCAGAGCTGGGGCAGAGTGCCCCAGCAACCGGTATGAACTGGGAAATGCATGGAGAACCTTGTATGCCCCAGGCAGTGTCTGAAAATCATTCACTGTAATGCAACCCACCCTGCCCCAATACACTAAAGCCTGTCTGGGGAGGTGCTAGCACCTCCCTGGACAGGAAACCTATTGTCCAGGCCTCCCCTGATGGAGTCTCGTCCAGCAGCAGGAGGGCAGACTCAAGTCTGTGGCAGCAGCATCCATTTTGTGATGCTGAGGCTCTTTTAAACTTTAACCGGGTTTACCAGTAACTACATGTCTTCTCCCTCTAGAAGGGTTGAATGCTATCCCCGCCGCCAGGTCTGGCGGGGGGTAGTATTTCAAAGTGTTTGACACCTTACACAACATGTTTTGATAAAGCCAAACCAAAGTTAGCATTAACCGCGAGGATTATAATTAGGCTGTGGGGTTTTAGGTTTAAACCTATAATAACGGATAAAACCCCACTGAAAGAAAAATAGCCCTCAGTGGTAAAAACATATAAACACTGAAAAAACACCTGGACAACCACAAACTAAATGCCATTCAAAGAAAGGAAAAAGAGAGTGGAAGTCACGCTTTTCTTCCTAAAGGGGTCAATACAATGTAACTTTGTTATACAAGTAGCAGTAAGAAAGACTGGCTAACATTATTCTGCTTGAGTTTTGTTCTTTAGGGATGCCACTAAAATATTGTTTCTTCTTCCTTTTACTTTTTCAGTTTTGTGGTCTTTGGTCCAAAGATGCAGGGTTTAGTTTCATGTTTTAGGTCTAGTTTAATTATTTTATAAACTATAGAGAATCAGGAAATATCAAACTCATATTTGATACTTTGGCTGCATTTGATTCTTTCACCGATAGGTAAAATGGCTGGTTTCATAAAAGTAAAAACCCTTGATACATCAGACCATAGTTTCTAGTGGGTCAGTATTGATAGTAGGTGAATTGCCAACACCTCAGGCTTTAAACATTCAATGCAAGGTATAGTGACAAGTATATATATCACCAAGCATCTGGGATAGTGGTGAAAATATGACACCAGACTTTTGGAAAACATGGAACACAGTGTCACTTGTAATGCTCTGCAAAAAAGGTTCTTTCCAAGTTCAACAAAGATTGGAGTGATATTGTTTGTATTTGCAGTGATTCAGCTACGTATATAAAAAAGTTGTGTGATGACCTGTCAAAATTGATACCCGAGCTGAAGTGATTCCCTGTAGTAGATCCTTGCCACTTGTTAGATGGTATGCTGAAAGCATCTTTGCAAACTTAAGAGTCAATGAGGGATGCTATTGACTTTTTAGTCCATTCTGGTGCACTGGTTTCTAATCCACAGGAACTAAAACCCATATATTTATCATTTCGTGCTTTATGTGGCATCAAAGAAAGAGTACCACCAGAAAAAAAGCTCAAAGAGCGATTTCTGTGGGATGATTCACTATCAAAGAGAAGAAAGTCCTTCTTTGCTTATTAATAACCCCTCACTCACCGACCTGGTCGGTGACATGCTTCATCATCGGGGCCACGTTGATGGCCGAGTGCCATCAAGGTGTGCTTCAACACCTGAACTACAGTGGAGCTGGTATGTGAGTGATGAATGTGAAAAAAGAAGTAAGTGAGTTAAAAATTGTCCTGGTATGACTTATATGAAAAAACTTTATTCTTAAGACTACTGGACAATTGTAAAATATAAGTGTCGATACAGTTAAAGGTATATTTATGACCAAATGTATCTGGAGAGTATGTGGCGGGTCTACATGTTTCAAACCGTAATAGGAATTACCGGTTTTTCTTCAGGACCAGATCAAGGAAATGGGTGGTCAGGGTACACTAACACCCTGCCGTGCCTGCATTTCCTTGTGCCTCGGCAACAAAATTCGTGATGCCAGGCGAAAAAACAAATAAAGGTATAACCCGGTGGTGGTTTACCTAAAAAGACCTGTGCAGAGAAAAATAATAATCACAAACAAACTCGTTACAAGCCTGCAACGTAGTGAAGTGACGGAGTCTCATGTCTTCGTGTCTCTTGAATCATCCCATACTTAGATTATATGGTTGTACTATAGTGCAGTATTTCAGGGGTGCACAGTGCAGCTCAGAGAGTATCGTAATTGATTCTTGGCGCAGAAGAACCCTCAATATCTACCTTGCACACCTATCAATTGTAGTGTGCTATTTGTGGTAGTGATACTACATTCTTTATTCATTCACACGCATCCCAATACTATCGGTGCATGGCTATACAGCACTCACGACATTTTAGGTGAGGGGCATAGCGATGTGATAACTGTTTCTTAATTTAACATATAACAATACCAGACAAACACAACATCGAACACAAAGTAAAAGATGCTTACTCCTAATGAAGGGTCATAGGGCAGCACGGGATGAGGGAGGGGAGGCCTGGGTTAGAAACATATTCTGTAAGGTAAGGCATACAGAGCGTTAGAGTTAATGCCGCTTGCCCGTTGAGGAGAATTAGGGGGACGCGAAAAAAGGGCCGAGTCACGAGGCATAAAGGTCCATGTAGCCCCGGGGTACGGCGAGTCTCTACTTACAGTTTCGCAGGTCTAAGGCAGCAGTGTACCTATGCGGCCCCTCCACGCGCCCGTGACCGGGGTGAAGACGGGCCCGGAGATAAGAGGGCCGCCATCGCGGATGTTGGGGGCGTGGCCAGCCTCGCGTGGTGACGTCACGCCGTTTACTACGGAGGCCTAACGGGGACATGAGTTTCCATAGTTACATCGCCCGCTTTCTGGTGTTTGCAAAACAATACTAGAGAGAGCGTCAAATCACCTGCAATCTGGTGTTTACAAAGATACGGGGAGAGCGTTAAAATTAATTGGTGCAAAGGGAGATGGTCAGAGGGTGGTAGACAATAAAATAGGTGGTTGTTATTCCAGAGATATGTCTACTATTTCAGCGATATGTCTACTATTTCAAAAGGAGCATAATCAATAACGACTTGTCCTGACTAAGGGTGATCAGGCAAGAATTGTTATACAAGGGAAAGGGCTGCTGAGTGGAAGGCTGGGAAAAGAACTAAAGGGAATAAGCAGCCTGGGGTGTCACAAAGGGCCTGGGGCACTGAAGGCATAAGTGAAGGCCTATCGATGATTACAGAACATTGGCCCATTGTATATTATCGTTAAGACCATTAATATGTGTGGACAGTCTGTACACCCATCTTTGTTCTTTTTCATAAAGACGCTTCTGCAGGTTTGGCCCAGTTGGCAGTTGTTCGATGACAGTCCAAACCATGTCGTTTGGCGTGTGATTCTTCTCCAGGAAATGGTCAGTTAATCTTGTTGCGCTTTTTCTGCAGCGGATGGTACTGTGATGTTCGCAGATCCGTTGCTTTATCTTCCTGGTGGTCATTCCAATATATTGTTTCTTGCAAGTACATTCAATCAAGTAGACAACATTGCAGCTATTGCAGTTTGTGTGTGCAATTTGTCTCCATTCTTTACCTTCTTCCAGGTTCAGTGTCTTTGTATTCCTCGTAAGGTGGCAAACACAGCACTTGCCGCAACGATAGTGACCATTCACATTGGGGAGACCCCAGATCTCAGTAATAGATTGGGTGATTGGGACTGTCTTTATTTTGGGTCTGGTTTTTACCAAAGTGTCCTTCAGACTCTGTGACTTTTTGAAGGAAAAAAGAGGTTTCTCCCAGTGTAGATTTCCAGAATTTAAGATCGCCCAGTGTTTATTTATACTCCTTGTCACCTGGTTGGATATTGCGCTATATGTGGTCACGCAAGTCAGAGGTATGGAGCTGTTAACTCTTGATCTTTCTTCCAGGAGTACCTCTCTTGGTTGATTCCTAGCCCTTTTCTGGCATTTCTTTATGATCTTGTTGGGATATCCACGATTCTGCAATTTCTCTGATAGATCAGTGGCTTGTTCCTTATATTCAGATAGTTTACTACAGTTCCTTCTCAATCTGAGGAACTGTCCGTATGGGAGATTTTCCCTGAGTGGACGCGGGTGAAAGCTCTCAAATCTTAAAAGGTTGTTTTTAGCAGTTGGTTTGTAATGAGTACGGGTCTCCAAACGGTTGTTCTCCTTGCTAATCACCACATCAAGGAACACAATTTTCTCCTTGTCATAGCAGTTGGTAAATCTCAAGTTGCCATCGCAGGTGTTAATCCAGGAGATGAACAGATCCAATTGCTCCGTGGGTCCCTGCCAAATTGCTAGGACGTCGTCGATATACCGCTTCCAAAATATCAGGTTTTTGCGAAAGGGGTTGGTGTCACTGAGGATAAATTTCTGTTCAAAGTCATGGACATAGAGTCCGGCCACGCTAGGGGCAAAAACACTTCCCATTGATGTACCCCCTGTCTGTAGATAGAGGGTGCCTTCAAATTCAAAGTAGTTACATTTCAGAGCCAGTTTTGCACATTCCAAGATGAAGGCTCTTGGTGTATTGTGTGGCCATTCAGTGTTTGTCAGGGTGTCCTCAAGGACTCGGATGGTGTCATCCTGAGGTATATTTGTATAAAGGCTTTCTATGTCGAAGCTCAGAAGTATTGACTGCTCGTCTACCCTTAGGTTTTGTAGTAGGTTTAGTAGGCTTTTGGTATCTTGTAAGTAAGTTACTGTATTTTGAACAATGGTTTTCAAGAAAAAGTCGCAAAATCTTGATAGAGGTTCCAGTAAAGATCCAATACCTGATACGATTGGGCGTCCAGGTGGTGGTAGTCTACCCTTATGCATTTTTGGAAGGATATAGAAATAGGGAATTTTCCCTTCAGTAGTGCATAGATAGTCCGCTTCCTGTTTTGATATCTTGCCAGTAGCTTCTGCAGATTCTACTAGTTGTACGATTTCTGATTTCAGATCACTAGTAGGATCCGATTCCAACCTCTGGTAATGTCTGTTGTTGCTCAAGAGTCTAAGGCATTCTTCACGATATGTTGTTACGTCCATAATCACCAGACCTCCGCCCTTGTCTGCAGGTTTTATTATTATAGTCTCACAGGTACGCAAGTCACTAAGAGCTCTGTTTTCAACATTGCTCATGTTTTGAAATTTTGTAGTGTTCTGCATCTTTTCGACATCGTTATAAACAGCCTGTTCAAAAGTGATTAGTTCAACAGGAGTGGTGTGTGTGGGTGGCGTGAAGGTAGATTTCACTCTCAGACCGGTTTCATTTTCAATCTCATTCTTTCTAGGAGGGCCCTGTTTTTCAAAAAAGGATTTCAGTCTTAACTTTCTGACACCTATATATATATATATATATATATATATATATATATATATATATATATATATATATATATATATATATATATATATATATATATATATATAATACAAAACTGCCCAAACAGTGAAGACGCCACACCACTGAGAGTTAAACGCCTGGAAGCAGGAAAAGTTTGGGAGCAGAGAGGCCACACAAACTGCAACTCCAACAACGTAGTTTATTTGATAGTCTGCCCATGTGGCCTCAAATACGTGGGCATGACATCGAGAAAGATCAAACTGCAGATAGGAGAGCACCGTAGCAATATCCGGTGCCGGAAGAATACTACTAAACTAACGAGACACTTCCTGGAAGCCAATCATACACCGAATGATGTCAGTTGGACAATTATTGAACAGTTGAAAAATGGTTCAGAAGCACAACTTTTTGAAAAAGAACAACGGTGGATATACCGTCTATCTACGCATAATGTGGGCGTAAATGATGCAATATCGTGGGGTTCTATCCTCAACAAAAGATGAAATAGTATTGATTATGGGTTGCCTAATTTGGGTTTGTGGCGGAAAACAGCATCTAGTGAGCTGTAGTCCCATATGACATGAGATTTCACTTGCACCACATTTGATACTAGGATGTAACACTACCTGAATGAGTTAAATTTAGAGATAATTGAACCCTTCCTCTCAAAAATATAAACGATTTTCGTTTATTCATCTTTTTGCTTTCCATAAAAATAATTTTTCTTTCACATTCGCTGACTAGATTTACAGAGTTCAACAAAACGGGATAAATTTAGCTCATAGAAATGCATTATACATCCACGATGATGTTCAATCATTGTGTGATTGTAGAGTGTGTTTTTAATAAAGCTATTTTGACCGCGGGAGGTCACATGGTGCCGACAGAGTGAGGTTCACTTTAAGATTTTAGATAGTTGCGATCCCGTGATCACGACGTCCTAACGTTACAAAACGTCTATTCCGTAAACAACTAGCCACCATTCGGGGCATGGATGTGCACTTCGTAGGTCTAAAGCGGGGAGACGTCCGTTTGACAGTGAGTACAACGTTAGAGTCAGAGAGTTGGACGGGGTACGAGCACTATATATATAACATTTTTTCCGAGCAAGTCAAGATTACCGGTTTCTTTGGGGTTAATTTATCGGACAATGCTCGCTTGTTCGGCTGTTTCCCCTACCCTTAATCTTTTAATTTTAATTTTAATTACGGGCACTGAAGATATAACATCCCTTTTTTTTTTTTTTCCAGTTTGTTCATTCTAAATTTCCAACCCTTTTTCTAGCTTGCAACGGCCATGAAGAATACCCCTGCCATGTACCCATGAGGTATTTACAACAAGCCTGATAAGTAAGTGGCATATTACTAAAGCACGATGTTTGTGTTCCGGGAGAATTTAGCTGATAATGAATGCAATTACGATACCCCATATAAAATGGCCTTTCCTCACTTCCTCGTAATGATGGCTTTTTAGACAGCTGGCACATTCGTAGGTCTGATTTTAACTGTTACACTAGCACGAAAGTTGCGTGCTTAGTGTAGTTTCTTTGACCATAAAGGTGGGAATGCACCCAGTATGTTCACAGATGGTGGACAGTCAAGACTTTTTCACATATAGATTAATGTGTGAATGTTATATTCCACAAAAAAATACAGGTCACGTTATGGCATTTAAACAGTGGTTCTATCAGTCCTATGACGCTGTTTGAATATGCAGTTTTTTAGAACATGGGAGAGTTCAGGTTTATGTGAAAGAATACTAGAAGCATGGCGAGTACGAAGTGATGATGTATGGGAGTCTAAAACCATGATGCAGTTTTTGTTATCATTGATATGAACTCTGTCCCATACAGCAGTTTTGTCACACTTCACTCTGGCCTTTCTGTTATTAGAAATGTGTTTCTCTTTACAGATACGGATGTATTAACAACAACCAAAGAAACTCATGGAGGAGTAACCGTGAGTGGGTGATCTAACCCCCCCCCCCCTTTTTCTAGATGATAGCGAGGATTGGATACACGTTAGAGTGTGTCCTTTTTCTCTGCTATTAAACAAAAGAATTTCCTCTTTTTTAAGAGTTTACTTTTTGGGTCCTGATGAATGCTTGAGTGACTGTGGCTCATTTGTAAGCAGAAACATGTTGACCATATTTTAATTTTTTTCATTGAAAGGACACTAGGTTTTCATTGTCATTTCCTTAATATGTCTGCTCTTTTCACATGCTTTTAATGGAAGCAGGCTATCCTTCTATTAAAATTGATATATGGAACTGCCGATCTTCCTTTTAACTTTGCACTTGCACTGTGGGCCCTAATGGGGGTCCCCCCTCTTTTTTCTGTTTTCATACTTGGAAAATCCAATGATGAAAATTAACACCTACTTGTTTGGTGTTTGAGGGTTTTCTTCTCACTATTGATCTCTCCTCCTTTAATTTTTACTTTCTCTCCCCTCATTTTTCCCTCTTGGTAAGATTCTTTCCTTTGGGGGTTCAGTTGGGGTAAGAGTGTGCTTTTATGGATATTGTTGGCGCTCTTTCATTGTTTTGATTAGAGGTAGATGACAGACAATCCATCAGGAGCAGCTGATATGCACTCAAAATAGTCCCGCTTCCGTGGGCGTATGCATGCAAAGCATGCTGGTACTTTGAGTTCCTGTATGTTATTACCACAGTGGGCGTCTTTTCATCACTCGCGTTAATCCCAAGTGTTATCCCAGTGGGTTGAGAGGGGGCTGAAAACGATCGTAGAGCCATATTCAAAGTCAATTCACACGGCACCCCCAGCTTCAACGAGTTCGCAAGTACGAACCGAAGATCTGCATGCCAACAGCGGGGCGTCCTCGCGACCAGGCCGGCTGCATAAATCCAATACAAAACTGCCCAAACAGTGAAGACGCCACACCACTGAGAGTTAAACGCCTTTAATGAATTGCTGTAGCTCGACGGGCTAACAAGCTCGCTCCCAGTGTTCATAAGCAGCCCAACGCGTTTCGAGCACTACGGTGCTCTTGTTCACGGGCAATGGCAGAGGTAGATGACAGACAATCCATCAGGAGCAGCTGATATGCACTCAGAATAGTCCCGCCTCCGTGGGCGTATGCATGCAAAGCATGCTGGTACTTTGAGTTCCTGTATGTTATTACCACAGTGGGCGTCTTTTCATCACTCACATTAATCTCAAGTGTTACCCCAGTGGGTTGAGAGGGGGCTGAAAACCATCGTAGAGCCATATTCAAAGTCAATTCACACGGCACTCCCAGCTTCAACGAGTTCGCAAGTACGAACCGAAGATCTGCATGCCAACAGCGGGGCGTCCTCGCGACAAGGCCGGCCGCATAAATCCAATACAAAACTGCCCAAACAGTGAAGACGCCACACCACTGAGAGTTGGCATGGATGTGCACTTCGTAGGTCTAAAGCGGGGAGACGTCCGTTTGACATTGAGTACAACGTTAGAGTCAGAGAGTTGGACGGGGTACGAGCACTATATATATATAACATTTTTTCCGAGCAAGTCAAGATTACCGGTTTCTTTGGGGTTAATTTATCGGACAATGCTTGCTTGTTCGGCTGTTTCCCCTACCCTTAATCTTTTAATTTTAATTTTAATTACGGGCACTGAAGATATAACATCCCTTTGGGGTTTTTTACCCAGTTTGTTCATTCTAAATTTCCAACCCTTTTTCTAGCTTGCAACGGCCATGAAGAATACCCCTGCCATGTACCCATGAGGTATTTACAACAAGCCTGATAAGTAAGTGGCATATTACTAAAGCACGATGTTTGTGTTCCGGGAGCATTTAGCTGATAATGAATGCAATTACGATACCCCATATAAAATGGCCTTTCCTCACTTCCTCGTAATGATGGCTTTTTAGACAGCTGACACATTCGTAGGTCTGATTTTACCTGTTACACTAGCACGAAAGTTGCGTGCTTAGTATAGTTACTTTGACAATAAAGGTGGGAATGCACCCAGTATGTTCACAGATGGTGGACAGAGTCAAGACTTTTTCACATATAGATTAATGTGTGAATGTTATATTCCACAAAAAAATACAGGTCACTTTATGGCATTTAAACAGTGGTTCCATCAGTCCTGTGACGCTGTTTGAATGTGCAGTTTTTTAGAACATGGGAGAGTTCAGGTTTATGTGAGAGAATACTAGAAGCATGGCGAGTACGAAGTGATGATGTATGGGAGTCTAAAACCATGATGCAGTTTTTGGTATCATTGATATGAACTCTGTCCCATACAGCAGTTTTGTCACACTTCACTCTGGCCTTTCTGTTATTAGAAATGTGTTTCTCTTTACAGATACGGATGTATTATCAACAACCAATGAAACTCATGGAGGAGTAACCGTGAGTGGGTGATCTAACCACACCCCCCTTTTTTCTAGATGATAGCGAGGATTGGATACACGTTAGAGTGTGTCCTTTTTCTCTGCTATTAAACAAAAGAATTTCCTCTTTTTTAAGAGTTTACTTTTTGGGTCCTGATGAATGCTTGAGTGACTGTGGCTCATTTGTAAGCAGAAACATGTTGACCATATTTTAATATTTTTTCATTGAAAGGACACTAGGTTTTCATTGTCATTTCCTTAATATGTCTGCTCTTTTCACATGCTTTTAATGGAAGCAGGCTATCCTTCTATTAAAATTGATATATGGAACTGCCGATCTTCCTTTTAACTTTGCACTTGCACTGTGGGCCCTAATGGGGGTCCCCCCTCTTTTTTCTGTTTTCATACTTGGAAAATCCAATGATGAAAATTAACACCTACTTGTTTGGTGTTTGAGGGTTTTCTTCTCACTATTCATCTCTCCTCCTTTAATTTTTACTTTCTCTCCCCTCATTTTTCCCTCTTGGTAAGATTCTTTCCTTTGGGGGTTCAGTTGGGGTAAGAGTGTGCTTTTATGGATATTGTTGGCGCTCTTTCATTGTTTTGATTAGAGGTAGATGACAGACAATCCATCAGGAGCAGCTGATATGCACTCAAAATAGTCCCGCCTCCGTGGGCGTATGCATGCAAAGCATGCTGGTACTTTGAGTTCCTGTATGGTATTACCACAGTGGGCGTCTTTTCATCACTCGCGTTAATCCCAAGTGTTATCCCAGTGGGTTGAGAGGGGGCTGAAAACGATTGTAGAGCCATATTCAAAGTCAATTCACAAGGCACCCCCAGCTTCAACGAGTTCGCAAGTACGAACCGAAGATCTGCATGCCAACAGCGGGGCGTCCTCGCGACCAGGCCGGCTGCATAAATCCAATACAAAACTGTCCAAACAGTGAAGACGCCACACCACTGAGAGTTAAACGCCTTTAATGAATTGCTGTAGCTCGACGGGGTAACAAGCTCGCTCCCAGTGTTCATAAGCAGCCCAACGCGTTTCGAGCACTACGGTGCTCTTGTTCACGGGCAATGGCAGAGGTAGATGACAGACAATCCATCAGGAGCAGCTGATATGCACTCAAAATAGTCCCGCCTCCGTGGGCGTATGCATGCAAAGCATGCTGGTACTTTGAGTTCCTGTATGTTATTACCACAGTGGGCGTCTTTTCATCACTCGCATTAATCTCAAGTGTTACCCCAGTGGGTTGAGAGGGGGCTGAAAACCATCGTAGAGCCATATTCAAAGTCAATTAACACGGCACTCCCAGCTTCAACGAGTTCGCAAGTACGAACCGAAGATCTGCATGCCAACAGCGGGGCGTCCTCGCGACAAGGCCGGCCGCATAAATCCAATACAAAACTGCCCAAACAGTGAAGACGCCACACCACTGAGAGTTGGCATGGATGTGCACTTCGTAGGTCTAAAGCGGGGAGACGTCCGTTTGACATTGAGCACAACGTTAGAGTCAGAGAGTTGGACGGGGTACGAGCACTATATATATATATATAAAAAAAATTCCGAGCAAGTCAAGATTACCGGTTTCTTTGGGGTTCATTTATCGGACAATGCTTGCTTGTTCGGCTGTTTCCCCTACCCTTAATCTTTTAATTTAAATTTTAATTACGGGCACTGAAGATATAACATCCCTTTGGGGTTTTTTACCCAGTTTGTTCATTCTAAATTTCCAACCCTTTTTCTAGCTTGCAACGGCCATGAAGAATACCCCTGCCATGTACCCATGAGGTATTTACAACAAGCCTGATAAGTAAGTGGCATATTACTAAAGCACGATGTTTGTGTTCCGGGAGCATTTAGCTGATAATGAATGCAATTACGATACCCCATATAAAATGGCCTTTCCTCACTTCCTCGTAATGATGGCTTTTTAGAAAGCTGACACATTCGTAGGTCTGATTTTACCTGTTACACTAGCACGAAAGTTGCGTGCTTAGTGTAGTTACTTTGACCATAAAGGTGGGAATGCACCCAGTATGTTCACAGATGGTGGACAGAGTCAAGACTTTTTCACATATAGATTAATGTGTGAATGTTATATTCCACAAAAAAATACAGGTCACTTTATGGCATTTAAACAGTGGTTCCATCAGTCCTGTGACGCTGTTTGAATGTGCAGTTTTTTAGAACATGGGAGAGTTCAGGTTTATGTGAGAGAATACTAGAAGCATGGCGAGTACGAAGTGATGATGTATGGGAGTCTAAAACCATGATGCAGTTTTTGGTATCATTGATATGAACTCTGTCCCATACAGCAGTTTTGTCACACTTCACTCTGGCCTTTCTGTTATTAGAAATGTGTTTCTCTTTACAGATACGGATGTATTATCAACAACCAAAGAAACTCATGGAGGAGTAACCGTGAGTGGGTGATCTAACCACACCCCCCTTTTTTCTAGATGATAGCGAGGATTGGATACACGTTAGAGTGTGTCCTTTTTCTCTGCTATTAAACAAAAGAATTTCCTCTTTTTTAAGAGTTTAGTTTTTGGGTCCTGATGAATGCTTGAGTGACTGTGGCTCATTTGTAAGCAGAAACATGTTGACCATATTTAAATTTTTTTCATTGAAAGGACACCAGGTTTTCATTGTCATTTCCTTGATATGTCCGCTCTTTTCACATGCTTCTAATGGAAGCAGGCTATCCTTCTATTAAAATTGATATATGGAACTGCCGATCTTCCTTTTAACTTTGCACTTGCACTGTGGGCCCTAATGGGGGTCCCCCCTCTTTTTTCTGTTTTCATACTTGGAAAACCCAATGATGAAAATTAACACCTATTTGTTTGGTGTTTGAGTGTTTTTCTTCTCACTATTGATCTCTCCTCCTTTAATTTTTACTTTCTCTCCCCTCATTTTTCCCTCTTGGTAAGATTCTTTCCTTTGGGGGTTCAGTTGGGGTAAGAGTGTGCTTTTATGGATATTGTTGGCGCTCTTTCATTGTTTGATTAGAGGTAGATGACAGACAATCCATCAGGAGCAGCTGATATGCACTCAAAATAGTCCCGCCTCCGTGGGCGTATGCATGCAAAGCTGCTGGTACTTTGAGTTCCTGTATGTTATTACCACAGTGGGCGTCTTTTCATCCCTCGCGTTAATCCCAAGTGTTACCCCTGTGGGTTGAGAGGGGGCTGAAAACCATCGTAGAGCCATATTCAAAGTCAATTCACACGGCACTCCCAGCTTCAACGAGTTCGCAAGTACGAACCGAAGAACTGCATGCCAACAGCGGGGCGTCCTCGTGACCAGGCCGGCTGCATAAATCCAATACAAAACTGCCCAAACAGTGAAGACGCCACACCACTGAGAGTTAAACCCCTTTAATGAATTGCTGTAGCTCCACGGGGTAACAAGCTCGCTCTTAGTGTTCATAAGCAACCCAACGCGTTTCGAGCACTACGGTGCTCTTGTTCACGGGCAATGGCAGAGGTAGATGACAGACAATCCATCAGGAGCAGCTGATATGCACTCAAAATAGTCCCGCCTCCGTGGGCGTATGTATGCAAAGCATGCTGGTACTTTGAGTTCCTGTATGTTATTACCACAGTGGGCGTCTTTTCATCACTCGCATTAATCTCAAGTGTTACCCCAGTGGGTTGAGAGGGGGCTGAAAACCATCGTAGAGCCATATTCAAAGTCAATTCACACGGCACTCCCAGCTTCAACGAGTTCGCAAGTACGAACCGAAGATCTGCATGCCAACAGCGGGGCGTCCTCGCGACCAGGCCAGCCGCATAAATCCAATACAAAACTGCCCAAACAGTGAAGATGCCACACCACTGAGAGTTAAACGCCTTTAATGAATTGCTGTAGCTTGACGGGGTAACAAGCTCGCTCCCAGTGTTCATAAGCAGCCCAACGCGTTTCGAGCACTACGGTGCTCTTGTTCACGGGCAATGGCAGAGGTAGATGACAGACAATCCATCAGGAGCAGCTGATATGCACTCAAAATAGTCCCGCCTCCGTGGGCGTATGCATGCAAAGCATGCTGGTACTTTGTGTTCCTGTATGTTATTACCACAGTGGGCGTCTTTTCATCACTCGCGTTAATCCCAAGTGTTACCCCAGTGGGTTGAGATGGGGCTGAAAACCATCGTAGAGCCATATTCAAAGTCAATTCACACGGCACTCCCAGCTTCAACGAGTTTGCAAGTACGAACCGAAGATCTGCATGCCAACAGCGGGGCGTCCTCGCGACCAGGCCGGCCGCATAAATCCAATGCAAAACTGCCCAAACAGTGAAGACGCCACACCACTGAGAGATAAACGCCTTTAATGAATTGATGTAGCTTGACGGGGTAACAAGCTCGCTCCCAGTGTTCATAAGCAGCCCAACGCGTTTCGAGCACTATGGTGCTCTTGTTCACAGGCAATGGCAGAGGTAGAAAAAATAATAATAATAAAAATAATAGTCCCGCCTCCGTGCTTGGAACGCGTTGGGCTGCTTATGAACACTGGGAGCGAGCTTGTTACTCCGTCGAAACCGCTTACCCTCGTGTGTGAAGGATTCGGGGGTCCAGATGAATAGGTAGAGTTAAGGCTCCCGAAATCAGGAGAACCTGTGGAAAAAGGGGGATATCAGCAGAGGTTCAGCAGAACTAGCCAAAAGGGCTCACCTAAGGTGCGGCAGAAGGAACTTGGAGAGCGCTTACCTGTGTGTTCGCCCATACCCATAACACGATCACTATTGTGCCCTTAGGTCTGGCACTTATCAGGTTCCTTTCCCTCCAGGTATTTCTCTTTCCCTCCATTCCGTCGAATCGACAGTAGCGGCGTTACCGGATGGGACGCACAGCTTGCCATATGAACTCTTATCATTGGATTCCTACGGCGCCACCAGACGGGACGTCCGACTTGCCTAACACCTTTAGGTAAGCACCCGATGCTTCTGCCGCCCGGTAAGCTTTCTGCGGCTACTTGACCTCCTCCATCACAATAGGTGACCGTTAACACAGGTCTTAAGCCATGGCTCGCCACCACCCAGTCAGGCCTCGTTATCTCACTGGCTCCTCTTGGTTCCCCGTTACAGCCATCCCGTGGACTCCTTCATGCCGATTTTAATTCCTCGCCGTCAGCACTTCACTTGCTTCACTCACTGCCTACCCTAGCGCACGTCCAACATAGTACTGCATACACCGGTGGATATCATAAGCACCTATTCTGAGAATGAAAGTCACCAGTTACGGCGCTCACCTGCACGTATGGCAGTCTCCCGCCTTATGACATGGCGTGTACATTCTTTATGCTATGCACTGTTAGGTGAATTGTGAATTTTAAACAAATGTCCTTTGTGTCTTTTTGTTTCCCCAATTATTCACAGGCTTGCATATCAGGCAATACATTGGTTGTCCTGATAATGATCCTTAATCTTAACAGGATCGAAACGCCGTCGACAGTATATGTAGTTTAAACACTAGTTCCCCACTGTGTGACAGAATTTTGTTTTTACTACACGAGTAAAAACAGTTTGATTCTTCACATTATGTACTAGCTTCTCACAAATTGTAAAATTGCCTGATAAACCTCCTACCGTGTAAATTGTTTGTCTAGCCTTGTTGTGTGTTTTGGATACAGGACTGTGTCCCACTATATACATGTCTTTGACATTTTTTTCTAATTGTGTCATTGATTAAATCCAGGGTCCGGCTGGACACCTTACCTATTATAGCGCAGATTGTGTCCTATAATCATTTAAATGTTTGTACATTCCCTTCTTGCCAAGAACCTGTGTTGACTGTTATGCCTTCACTTCCAAGACTGCTTCTCAAGTGAACACCGGAATTGTTCAAACTGCAGCTTCTGGCTCCGGCCAGATACAACAAATCCAGCCCACTCTGCACCCGTGGAACCTGGCCTGAGCTCGAGTGGAAAAATGCAACGAGGAGGTACCCCCGGCAATCTACACCCGAGATCCGGCAACCCCTGACCTGCCTAAAGCCTCCAGCCGAATCCTGCAGCCTAAATCCAGAAGGCCCCCCTGACTGCGACCTGGAGCTGGCAAGAAGATCCGACCTCAAAAGGCACCCCTGCACCCGACGCCCCACGGCCGTGTGTGCCCAAGCCAACAGTGCCTAACCAACCCTTAACTTCCCAACTTACCTCTCGAAGGTGTGGTCACACCCAGAAGTCCTTCGTCACCCTGCCTGAAGTACTTTTGCAAACTGGAGGTTCTCCATTGAAAACAACAGGGCACCCTACATTAACCACATCGATGCTATGCATTTTCCCCTCCTGTGCTGAGATGTACTTATTCCAATGTTTCATGACGAGCTGGGCTCGTCATGAGCGTGCGAGGAGGCTACCTCATGACGAGCCCAGCTCGTCATGAGCGTGGAAGGGGTTAAAAGAGTACCCTGCACCCAGCCGCCCTAGTGCCGCTGAGGGAGCACCTTTGGAGCTAATTTGGTTCCCTATTTGCCCTGACCTAAACCCTAGGAGCTTTGTTCCCTCAGCCGTGTGGCCTGCTTGCCAGCAGCCATCAACCAGAGGCCCCCTATCCTCCATAGGATACCATTGGGTCTAAACACTCTGCTCCCGGCCATCCTAGTGTCGCTGAGGGTGAAACAAAAGTGCATCACTGACCCTGGGGGACCCCTGAGTCAAACCCCAGAACCTTTACTCCCACAGACGATTACTTATCTGTGAACTGATAACCTCTTTTTCCTCCATATCATTGACAACTTTCTTCCAAAAAGTTTCTAAATGTGGAGTTTTAAAATCTAAAAATATTCTTTAAAAATTGCACAAATAACCAAAACTTAATTACTCACCTGTTTACAGGAAATGTCCCAGTGCTGAATCCAGGCATCCAGCGCTGAGTAAGAAAAGTAATGTACAAAGTAACTTACCTGCAATTTACTGAAAAAGCCTACTCATTTCAATGCACCGTTTTTCTTCGAAAAAAGTGTGGAGTTTTTAAATCTAAAGATATTCTTTAAAAATCCTGTGAATAACCAAAAGGTATTTACTTACCTGTGTGCAGGAAATGTCCCAGTGCTGAATCTAGGTATCCAGCACTGAGTAGCGAGAAATGTAACTTACCTTCAATTTACTGAAAAAGCCTATTCCTTCCAATGTACTGTGTTTGCTAAGTGTTGCAACCTACTGCATTCCCTGTAAATCAAACAAAGTACAATTTCCATTGCATTTTCAAACTGTTCTACAATCAGCAACGTATTCCTTTTAAGTATTTTATGCTTACCTGTGCCAGGCTTATTTGGTTCTAAAATAAAAACAACAGTATATTTTTTACACAAAAACAATTGGCCTAGAGTTCAGTTCTTGAGTGTGTGAATTCATTTCCTGACTGAGTGTGTAAATCAAATGCTTAACACTGTCCTCTGATACTGCCTTACTGCTTGACCACTCTACCACAAATATAGACTAAGGTTCTATCTAACTTTAATCTCTGCCTACCTCTGGGGTCACCTGGACTCTACACATACTATACCTCATTTTGGTGTAGTATATATAGAGCCAGTTTCCTACATCTATGGATTCACAATTTAAAATCCAAACTTATGGTGAAGTTAGATTTTAAAATGTAATTCTGAAAATACCACATTAAGAAAGTTGACATTTTCTTTCCTCAACCATTTGGTGCCTTTTGCTTGTCTCTGAATACACGTCTGGGGTGGGTGACAGCTAGGCTTTGTGAATTCCCATTAGTCAGCCACACACAAACTGAGTTTAGGTGTGACTGATGGGCCATCCACATCCTGATGGGTCATCCTACGCAGGATTGGAGGGAGGAGCTGACACATACACTTGAATAGGCTGAGTCCCGTCTCTACACAAAGGACTGCATAACCCCGTGTAGTGAATCGAGAGCCAGGGCGGGAAGGTCAGGGACTGTGTGCACTTCAAAGGCCTGCCTTTTAAATCTTTCCCACTTCAAGGGCCCAACTGGATATAGGTACTGGAGCTTTGAAACCACCAGTACACTTCTGGACCTGTGAATTCTCTGTCAGGAAGTAAAGACTGCTGTGCTGCAAGGGGAGAATGCAACTCTGCTAGACTGCCACTCTGCTGAACGCCTGCTCTGCTGTGCTGACCTACGCCCTCCTTGCCTGGGAGTGAGAGGAGCTAGATCTACATTTCTCCAACCCAGAAGTTGAGTGAATCCAACGGCTTTCTGGCTTGCCTCCTGATTGAAGTCACAGGGACATAAAAGATTTTCAACTCTTCTGCTATGGCACATGAACTCTGTCATGTGAGAGTCTTTCCCTGCCTAGTGGTGCCAATCCAGTCCTGGACCCTTGTAAGGGAGTATAAAGTGCTGATCCAATTAAAACCCATGCATCAATGTTGTTGTTTGGTTTGCACATCTTCTTCAACAGTGACACATCGGCGCTGCTGCGAGCTCTGCCAAAAACGCATCTCTACTGCTGCGAAGATCAAGTGCAGTACATCTCCGCTGACGCATCACAGCTGCTGCAAGGATCCTAGACACACGGCATTGCAATGGCGCGGGCATCACATCCGTTCCCAAATTATCTTCTACTTTGCACAGGTCAGAGCGGACTCATCCATGGATCGACGCTGATGCATCACCTTCTTTTCTCCTCGCTTCTTGTCCTCGGCATCGGCACAGCTGCGAACCAAGGCTCTGTTTCAGTGGGCCAAGGCTGGACCCTGCATCCAGCCCACACTCCATCATGGTTGGCCTGAACTTTTAGATTTGACCCAGTCTAGCACAACCAGATAGTTCCGGTTGGTGCTTTTTAGCACTACATTTCAGAATATTCTTTAAAATTCATAACTCCGGATATACTAATTGACTTTTTTTGTTTTGGTCCGGTTTTGTTCAATAAATTAAGCTCTGTTTTTCTAACCAGGTATGGTATCTTTTTGTCTTATGTTGTCATTGCTTTACTGTTTGAAGTGTTGCACAAATATTTTACACATTGCCTCCAAATTTAAGCCTGACTGCTCTGTGCCAAGCTACCAGGGGTGAGTGCAGGTTAATTTAGCGTGTGTATCTGACTTTCACTGACTAGTATTGTGGTTCCTGCTTGGGCAGGGTGCATACCTCTGCTAACCAGAAACCCAACAGTGACGAGCTTGCACTGGCATCAATTTGGGGCCAGGAGCCAGTGCAGCTGCCTGGGAGGGGGTGATGTGGCTGTGAGGATGGATGTCAAGAATCAGCATGAAGGATGTTCTGGCATCGGCGTTCTAGATCGTCTGGAGTCTTTGGAGGAGAAAATATTAAACATTATTAAAAATATTATTGTGGGAGAACTTTAAAAAAGAAATTACTGCGGGAGAGTTAATTTGCAAAAAGCAGATTTTGCGAGTTTGCCTCTACCAAATCTTCAGGAGTTTACCCTCACTTTTTAAAAAACATCTACAACTTCGTCCACCTCTTGACCCTTCTCAACATTGAAGAATCATTAATCACATTCAATTCTGAAATACTCCGTAGCCTCTAAATGGCGGCAACTTCTTCGGCTTTGGGCAATGTTATGTACACCAGGATAGCGCATAAAAAGTATATTTGTAGACACGTCTAAAACAATCTTCCTGTTTCGTTCAGTGTTACTTCTCAGTTTAGGTGTATTCTTAAAAGCATGATAAACATGTAAGTGAACTTAGTTATATTCAATAACTATAAGTTAAATGCTCTTTAATTATATACAACACGACTTAAAAAGAAGAACCAGGTCCCTCTTGGCACTAAAAAAGCATCAAAACATTAGAAAAAAGCAAGCCAATCCCCTATTAATAGGAGAGCAATTAATACTTTAAACCATTGCGCGATGAACATGTTTTTTTAAAGACCCGCTTAGACTTTATCTCGAAAGAAATATCTGAATGATTGATGCTCAACGGCTGCTTTCAAATATTAGTTTCCTCGTTTGATCTGTTTGAACTGTTGCTTCTTGTTCTGTGCTATTGTGTCACTTCAAAGGTTTTAACCCTTCTTGATTTCTTTTGGAGATTAAAAAAACTTCTCTGGGAAGCTTAAAGGGTAATTTAAAGAGCAGGTGCCATGCATTTTGATCCCTTTTTCTGCCGCATTAAGGTTTATTCCAGGATACTACACTTTACTGAAAATGTAACAAGCAAGACAGAAATATTAACAGATGGAGAAGTAGTATATCAAATTCCGGAACAGACACTATTGAATCCTGTATTGCTTAGACGGTTCTTCAAACTTTAATATTTAAATGTAACCTTTCTTTCAGATTAGGCAAGATTGCGCACTTAGAGTTAATGTCATACACAGGCACAACCATGATTACTCACACATTCTCTCACACACACACACAAGCGGAATTAGAGGGAGCAGCATACCCAGTTTAGAAATTGCCTACTACATTTCTCACCCTAGGATCATATCTCAGTACATCTCTGATATGACCTTCTTAGTTGTAACACTTTGCCCGGATTTACAACATTTTTGAGCAGGGGCTTATGGTACGCCATCATACTCTGAACTAAGAAGTGTTAAAAAGAGAGAAAAACAGTGCAGTAAGCCTAAAAAACATTCCATCACAATGCATTATCAGTCCATAAGCCAGCTACCTCTACTATCACTCAGAGGGCCTCATTTATGAGTTTTTGCCATACGGCAGCACCGCAGGCCTTCATGCTGCGCTGCCATATGGCAAAAAAAAGGGCAAGAATGTGCCGCATCTATCAGATACAGCGCTTTCTTGTCCTTTTCCCCTGGGCTGGTGCACTATGGGCTGCTGTGCGCCAATGCAGGCACCTTTGCACCACGGCGCAATGGGTGCCAACATTGCGGGGATGATTACTTTGTGCAGGAAAGGAAACCTCCCTGCACAAAAACAATCACAAGAGACTTTTTCCTCTTTCTATGTGTGCTGCAAAATGCAGCTCACCTAGAAAAAGGAAAAACAAGGAGAAATAAAGATATTATGGCCGGGATGCCCGCCACCCCCTCCCAACACATATCCCCAAGGATGGGAAGTCGGACAATAGTTGAACTTTTGGAAGACGGGAGGTAGTTACCCTCCCGGCCGTATTTATTAAAATATGAAACAAAATTTAAAACATTAAATAAAAGTTTCATCATTATTCATTATGTACAATTTGACCTTTATTACATTTCGATGCAGTCATGTACTTTTGGCTAACATCCTGAAAATGCATACACTCTAATTCAAATTGTACATCCTAGCATTAAGGGCCAACGGCAAGGTCTTAACCGGTGTCAGATCCCTACTACCAAACTCTCGCCCTCACCGTGTGAGCGGCGCATGCGCAGAGGGCTCTACCCTCATTGCCAACTGTAACTTCCCTTGTCCTGGTGGGGGCCCCCTTTCTACTCGACGCCATCTTAAGGGTCGTCCGAGTTCCCGTATGAGGTCTCTGTAGGAAGGACAGCGTGGACTCTCCCCCCCACCCCATACTCTCTATTCGCCGTCGCGGATATCCGGCCCCCGGGAAATTAGTCAGGAGGGGCATTTAACCGCCTCCCCCCCTGGGAGGGGCCCATGGCCATCTCCCCCTAGGCGCCCCATCCTTAGTGGGTGCCGCCTCCCCATGGAAGGGGCCAATGGCCGTCTTCCCCCGGGCGCTCCCATCCATTGTGGGTGGCGCCCCACTCTAGGGACCTTTAAATTACTGCTCACCGATCATGACCTTACCGCCCGACAAATAAATACGACAGTTGTTTACCTACTAAAAAGAAAATTTTCACATCATCTTACTGTTAACACTGATCTTTCCTGCAAGAAGAAATTTCTCCAATGCAAACCAAATCTTTATTCTCAAAGTTCCTTCATTCACTCTACCAAAGAAAAAAGGCCTATACTTTCACCACCCAGAAAACTTTATTTTCTCCCAAACTTTTGCTATCAGGGACTGGTGGGTGGGTCAAAATTGCTGCTTGTTCCGTCGAGGGCTCACGAGCAACGAGTGGGTGCAGCCTTCCGATCCGAGGAACAAGAGGACGATCTTCTGGATTCCCGCTCTTTTATCCTTCTGCGGGAGGGCGTGTACCCGTCCCCGATACGCCTACTGGGCGTGGTCTTCCTTCGAGGTGTCTAGGACAACCCCTCTCGGGCGGGGGAAGGCGCCCCTGGCTATGCCGCTTTGGGCATACCAGCCAGGCCACGCCCACCCCGCCCAAAATGGTTTCCCGGGAGGTTCGGGCCCCATCCATACGTTCGGGGGGACCGAGCGGTCGCCCCTTTCCATATGGCCGGGATGCCCGCCACCCCCTCCCAACACATATCCCCAAGGATGGGAAGTCGGACAATAGTTGAACTTTTGGAAGACGGGAGGGAGTTACCCTCCCGGCCGTATTTATTAAAATATGAAACAAAATTTAAAACATTAAATAAAAGTTTCATCATTATTCATTATGTACAATTTGACCTTTATTACATTTCGATGCAGTCATGTACTTTTGGCTAACATCCTGAAAATGCATACACTCTAATTCAAATTGTACATCCTAGCATTAAGGGCCAACGGCAAGGTCTTAACCGGTGTCAGATCCCTACTACCAAACTCTCGCCCTCACCGTGTGAGCGGCGCATGCGCAGAGGGCTCTACCCTCATTGCCAACTGTAACTTCCCTTGTCGTGGTGGGGGCCCCCTTTCTACTCAACGCCATCTTAAGGGTTGTCCGAGTTCCCGTATGAGGTCTCTGTAGGAAGGACAGCGTGGACTCTCCCCCCCACCCCATACTCTCTATCCGCCGTCGCGGATATCCGGCCCCCGGGAAATTAGTCAGGAGGGGCATTTAACCGCCTCCCCCCCTGGGAGGGGCCCATGGCCATCTCCCCCTAGGCGCCCCATCCTTAGTGGGTGCCGCCTCCCCATGGAAGGGGCCAATGGCCGTCTTCCCCCGGGCGCTCCCATCCATTGTGGGTGGCGCCCCACTCTAGGGACCTTTAAATTACTGCTCACCGATCATGACCTTACCTCCACAGACCGGATAGTTGACCGACTATCCGGTCCCCCCAACTCCTCCTATAGGTCATGCTTCCTCAAACCTCTCAGCCATGCTACAAAATCTCCTATTAGTAAATCATTCCCCTCCCCGGACAGGTGAACCCCATCGTTCAGATACATATGGTCACCCCGGATACACCCATGAGGAATGACATGCAACTGTGCAGAACGGAACAGTCTATCAATCTTATTATTGACCCGTTTAACTGAATGGTTCAGAGCTGATACCGAAAGACCCCCTGCCACCTCCATCTAGGAATCATGTGGGACCAGGCAATCGTGCACCCCGGGACTCTTTTAGCCAACCAGCTAACAGCCGACAAGATTCGTTCAAGTAACACTCGTCTGCCTAGTGTCACCAAATCGTTGCCACCCAGGTGTACTATGACTACAGATGGCGGTGACCTATGCCGCCCTAAAAGTCCCTCGAAAAATGACTCAAATTGGTCAAAAACGAGCCCACCTTTCCCATGGAAAGCCACTCTGAACCCGTATTCCCCAGGTGCGTGAATCGCGTCACCTTCCTTGAATACGTCACCGGCGCGCCTCACGTATGAGTGGCCCACGACCCATACCATCCTCTCCCCAGTCGGTGATCTCTGACCGCTGGTCTCTCGATGTAGGCTCGACCTCCAATTCCGCCCTGCCTGGCAGGCCCGCGAAACTGCAAAGTAAACAAAAGACAGAAAACGTGAGTGCATGTCAATTGATCACTTACAACATGTGCAATCGCACATACCTCTTGAAGCAATTCGAGGACCAACGGCCTAATTGTTTCACTTCCTCGGCACTCTGACCCCTGGCTGTAGCCTCAGTAGCAGCCCCTATCCTAAAGGAGTGGGTCCCAAAATCGCACGGGTCCATGCCCGCGTCAGCAATTGCCAGTGCCAGCACCCTCTGAAACTGAAATCTCGTCAGTGGGGTGCCATCCTTGTGTCGGAGCAAGCTCCCCCCCAGGCGGCCACTCTTAGCTCCAAATAGTCTTCCACACACTTCAACGGGCAGACGGGGGACCCACGCTTGCGCTGCCCGACCACACTATCTCCCATAGCCCCCTGGTCGGTCTTGGACCTGGCTATCATGATTACCATAGAATCACCCCTTATCTGGACGTGATCCCTGCATAAACCTCCCTCCATCTCTCTCTTGTTCCTTGCGACAAGCTCGCTCACCCTCATTGCCCCATGGAATGCCAATGTGAACGCTGCCCGGAACAGAACTGCTTCGTAATGGGAGGAACACGTCTCGTCCAGCTTTGCTAAAAGCAGAGACACTCTGTCTAAGCCAATCGGGTGCCTCGTATCTCTCTTGCAACCCTCAAGGCGCTGCCAGCCGCGAAGGGCTTTCCTCACCAAAAAAGAACCTGTAGGGTCTTTTATGCAGTGTACCTGGGCCATGAAAGAAATGGCCGCCCTATGCCTACCGGCCGTTGCCACTGATCGGCCCTCCCTGTGTAGTGCAACCAGGTACCCCAGGAAGGATTCCTCCTGACCCCAATGCAGACTCCCTACAGGACCCAAATACGTGCAATAGGAACGAAATGCTCCTTCGTATGCTTTCCTTGTCCTGGGGGCTAGACTCGCTGCCACGAGGTCTTGTAATCCGAAGCACCGATTAGCCACATTGCTTCTGGGAATGGTGCTGCCTCTAGGTCTGCTGTGGGCAGATAACCCCTGAATGCCTGCATATGTGAACGAGAGAGTGCATCAGCCGCATGATTCAGTACACCTGGCACATGTTTCGCCCTGAACAGTACATTCAATCTCATGCACAGCAGCACAATCTCTTACAACAATCTCAAAATCATTTTGCAGCGTGCTGCCTCTTGGTTAATGCAATCTACGACAGTCATATTGTCGGACCAAAACACCACTGAGCGGCCCCTGAAATCGTCAGCCCATGTCATCAGAGCAACCCAGATGGGAAATAACTCCAGGAACCCAATGTTACCTGTGAGGCCGTCGGAGTGCCACCATGTTGGCCATGTTTGTGCCGACCATCGATCACCTAAGATGGCGCCAAAACCCACGCTCCCTGCCGAGTCGGTCCATAGACCTAATTCCTCCGATGACTTTGGCGGGGAGCTCCAAACGACTCGACCGTTGAAGTCCGCCAGAAATGCCAACCAAATACGCATATCCTGGCGAACCTCTCCAGACAGTCTCGTACGGTGGTGAGCCTCTTTGAGACCACCCATAGCCTGCGCGATAGAGCGCGAAAACGGGCGGGCCATAGGAATCACCCTCAAGGCAAAATTAAGCTGACCCACTGTTCGTTGTAACTGGTGCAGGGTCACTTTCTCCCCACCCAGGCATTGCATCAAGGAAGCCCGGAACTTGGTCACTTTGTCTACTGGTAGTCGGAAACACCCCTCCACAGAATCGAGCTCAATACCCAGAAACTCCAGTGAAGTAGATGGTCCGACCGTCTTACCTGGTGCCAATGGGACACCGAATTCAGTCATGAGGATGCAGAAATCATACAGCGCCTGTGCGCAATTCATATCTCCGGCTGCCCCCAAAAACAGAAAATCATCCAGATAATGCATAACATGTCTATGCCCTGTGGCCTCTGTAAATGCCCATTCCAAAAAATAGCTAAACATCTCAAAATATGCACATGAAATGGAACAACCCATGGGCATGCATTTATCCATGTAATAATTTCCCTGAAATGCAAAACCTAGCAGGCGCTGATCCTGCGGGTGCACCGGAAGCAACCGGAATGCTGATTCGATATCACATTTCGCCATCAGCGCCCCAGGGCCTAGGTGGTTCAATATGGCCACGGCATCGTCGAAAGATGCGTATCGTACCGAACAAACTTCTGGGTCTATGGCATCATTCACCGAGGAACCCCTAGGAGCAGAAAGGTTATGTATGAGTCTAAACTCCCCCGGATCTTTCTTCGGGACAACCCCTAACGGGGAACATATGAAATCGGCAACCGGCGGGCAGGAAAAGGGGCCAGCCACTCGTCCTAAACTGACTTCCTTTGCTATTTTCTTTTCTGCCACGCTTGGGTTGTGCCGTACCGATAACTGGTTTCTACAAAAAGAATTCCCCCGAACTTCCCCCACCGGGATGTGGAAGCCATGTAGGAATCTCTTCCTCAACCTCCCAGCGGACACATGATCAGGATATTTGTTTAACCACGGAATCATAACCATGAGATCAACGGGTGTAGGCAATCGGTTACAAAGGTCCACCTCACTCCTGCTTAGGTCCTCCTTTTCCACCCGTCCCACCATTCTTTGATCTACATGCACTTTCCGGGTGTGAGGAATTCCCACAGCCGGCACACACATGCTTAAACTTGAATGTCCCCTGCGGTCTGTTACAATTGCCTCGATTGAAGCCCCAACAGACCCCCCCCCTTGTCCGCCCTTCCCGCCAAGTCTAGGCTGATAGCCCCCACCTGTGCCTGCTCGAAAGGGCACCCCGGGCTTTTGGCGGACAACTCCGGACCCGCTCCCCCCTGGCGAGGACGTACCTGTCGCCCCTGGCAGGAGTTGCTTGTGCCATGACACCGAGTCCAAACAATCCCAAGACAGAGAAGCATCATATTCCTTTGCTTTACGGAACTTCATGTCATAACCTTTCCATTCTTCCCCCTCATACATTGAATAAAAATCCATAATGCGATTCTGGTAGCAAACCAACTCAGTCATAACATCAGGTTTACGTTCCCCCATAACTGCGGTAAATATAGAGAAGGCCTTAACCCAGTTCGTCACTGTCGCTTCCACCCTGAACTTGGCCATCTTGGCGCGCCATACACTAGGGTGCCACAAATCTTTCTGCGTTTTAGCATACTCCATCTCACGATGGTCCGTTAACAATGAAAACATGTTAACATACTTGTCTCCCCATATTAACTCTTTCGTGGCCAAGGGAACGTGCTGTGCAACTTTTTCCCGCCTTGAGGGTATCGAGCCCTCCCCCACACCATTGGCAATGCGAGCTTACCCGGATCGGCTATTGTTGCCGCCGCCTTCTCTTGACCAGCTGCTGGTACTCCTGGCGCCACCTGTGGGGGAACAAGGGGAACACTCGCCGTCGCGACATCTCTCGATTGCCGCAACTGCTTCATTAACACTCTGGCCTCTTCGGCCGGATCTCCCGGGGTCGCCGTGCCCCCCACCTTTGTTTTAAGCCATGCCGTCAACTGTGCGGCCAATTCTGGGGGCATTTCATCATCCTCGGTCGAGGTGATCACCACTGGGATAGGCTGACCTAAAACAGGTTCCGGAACAGGTTACCAGCCGGTACTAGGGGGACGATGGGTGGCACCTCCGGTGCCGGGACCCCCCCCGAGACTGCCCTTTCTTTGACCCGCTTCCCTCTTAACCCGGGCCTATTACCTTTTTCGGCTGACCTGGGTCGTTCATTGCAGCCAATTGCTTCTTTACCTCCGCCAAACCTCTACAGAGCGATTGGACTTGACCGAGCTTTCGGTCCATACAAGCCATCCGGTTCGACAATAGGCGTAACATCTTCTCCGTCTCGGAACCCTTTCCTGTTTGCTTGTTAGGCATGGTTTCGAGTCCTCCGCCTTTGGTCGATCCACGAGGTCCTGAAATCCGTGTCGAAACTGAAAGAGAAAAAACAGGATTACCACGTTCAAAATTGCTGCTTGTTCCGTCGAGGGCTCACGAGCAACGAGTGGGTGCAGCCTTCCGATCCGAGGAACAAGAGGACAATCTTCTGGATTCCCGCTCTTTTATCCTTCTGCGGGAGGGCGTGTACCCGTCCCCGATACGCCTACTGGGCGTGGTCTTCCTTCGAGGTGTCTAGGACAACCCCTCTCAGGCGGGGGAAGGCGCCCCTGGCTACGCCGCTTTGGGCATACCAGCCAGGCCACGCCCACCCCGCCCAAAATGGTCTCCCGGGAGGTTCGGGCCCCCATCCATACGTTCGGGGGGACCGAGCTGTCGCCCCTTTCCATTCTCCATGTTGCTCCGAGGTGTAAGCTTTTGGCGCTGCCTTAGAGTTACGATTTCTCGTAAATTTGAGGCAGTGTCAAAAAGCCATGGATATTGCTGGGAACGCCCCCAGCAACACCCAGTGCACACCCCTTTAACGCAGGAAACAGGGTTAAAGGGAATAATATTTACAAGGCAGGATTCCGCCAAAAAAGTGCTTAATGCTGCCTGGTAAATATGGCGGAGGCTCTTGCCCCACCGAAGCATCACAAAAAGTGACCCAACGGCAGCACAAGGGGCTTATAAATAAGCCCCATTGACTTTATGATTGTCTCTGACTGTGTACAGCGCTTCGGTGCCTTATAGCTATATTCACACTTAAGAAATCACACATACGTACATATATACACAAGTCAGTGGAAAATGCAGTGCTGATCAACTTTCTCACACATAAGTATTTTACTTTAAAAGTTGAAGTAAGGGCAGTGCTAAATTGCCTTCAATTGCATGATCCAAACCCAAGACAGTTTCTGTAAAGGGGCATAATTGCAGGAACTGCACAAACCCTGAGGGCCTAATTTAGGAGGTTTTGCGTTAGGGCAGTGCCGTAGGCTTTCCTGCTTTGCTGCCCAACGGCAAAAGAAAAAGGCAGGAATGTGCCTTATCTATCAGATACTGCACATTCCTGCCCTTTTCCCCTGTGCCGGCACACCATGGGCTGCCGTGCGACAACGAAGGTACCTTTGCAAAATGGTGCATGGGTGCCTGCGTTGCGGGGATGATTATTTTTGTGCAGGAAGGGAAACCTTCCAGTGCAAAAACAATCACAAGAGGCTTTTTTCTACTGCACACATGGAAAAAGGAAAAATGAGGAGAAATAAAGATATTTCTCCTCGTTGTGCCTCCCTTACGCCTTTCCTGGAGAGGTGTACATTTTTGGTGCTGCCTCAGATTTATGATCTCTCGTAAAGTGGGGCAGTGTCAAAAAACAATGGATGTTGCTGGGAATAACCCAGCAACACAAATTGCACACTCCTTTAACGCAGAAAACCGTGTTAAAGGGAACAATATTTATGAGCTAGCATTAAGCCAAAAAAAGTGGCTTATTGCTGCCTAGTAAATATGGAGCAGGTTCCTGGCCACGGAACGTCACAAAGGTCACGTTTCGTGGATGCAAGGGACCTCACAAATGAGGCCCTTGGATTCTATGCAAAGTCGGATCACCTAAAGTCACACACAAAGCAGTATAACTAGGCTTTGCACAAAGCATGGAACATTAAACAATTGAAACCAGGCGCAAACAGAGCACTTAAAGAAAACTAGCGCTGGCCCAGAAGAATTGCCAGGTCTGGGTTGTGTTTCTAGTCTGGCCCTGGCTATGAGTACAAATCTAACGGAAGACACTGTTTTCTCACATTTGAAATGCATCATCATGCTATGCTTATTAAATTGGGCACTGCTTAATTTTTCCTCTAACACATTGCTGGTGTTGCTGGGCAGCATTGCGCACACCTTGGTAATTCTTTGTCCCTGTTAGCAGGCAGACAACAGACAGAAGACAGAAGAAAGACAAGAAAAAAAGCATCCTAAGTGGGTACCGCTGCATGGGTAGAAAGCAGCAGTTTATTAAGTTTTCATGCCTCAGTGTGAAGGAAGTCAATGGCTGCATATCAGTCAGATGAAAGTAGTCACAACGATAGAGAAAAGCCTTATTATGAAAGAAAATGAGAACACAAGACGAAATTAGGATGTGGGGCTTGAGGTGGCAGAAGAAGGAATAGGTCGATATTACCCTGAAAACATTGACTTTAACCCTTTGCGTGCTTGTGATGGAACCAGTCCGTCACAAGCCTCGGTGGGCTGTGCTGGTGACGGAACGGTTCCGTCACGGCCCGCTCGCCGCGCCTGCGCGGCGCGAATTCCGCGCCTGCGCTGAGGGTTCTATTGGATGGGCGAGGCCGTGACGGAACCGTTCCGTCACAAGCACAGCCCACCCGAGGCTCGTGACAGAGCAGTTCCGTCACGAGCACGAGAGCGCCGCGCGGCCCCTCTCCCCCTTAGCACTGCGGCGGAATAGCCGCCGCAGCTAAGGGGTTAATGCAGTTTCTGTCCCTTGCAAGTAGCAGTGAGAAGAAGTGTATGGACATGATATTAAAGCCACATTTAACTCACAATATTTAAACATTTCTGCTACATGAAGCCACCAGGTTGTCATGTTGTGTTATGTTATTTGAATTTGTAGAGCACGGCTAATCACTGTGAGGGTATCCAGGCACTGGGTTTACACATGGACTAGCACAACGGGTATGAGGACATACAGTGAACGGTCTATTCAACAGAGTCACAAGTTTAGACTTAGTGTGCCAATTATGGACAGCTGCTGATTGGAATGACACTCCTTGGCTACATGTACTACGTAAACCGCAGTAAATAGGTGATGCTGAATGTATTTCTACTTCCTGTTTGGAGACCAGGGTGTCAATCTCTTTAACTTTAACACTAGTATGCAGAGGAAAGAGATAGAGTAAGCAATGAATATACTATCCCTTAACACCAGAGAAGGATGAGGCAGAAGTCTGGCAACGACTGAGTTTAACAAGATAATTAGGGTACATTATAATCACAAATATTATTAGGTAGTGGAGAGCAACGAAGGAAGTGGAGTGCAGCAGGTGGGCCTAGTGTACATAGTCCGGCCAATGCCGTTATAATTCTCGGGCATCATTTGTTTTTGATCTATTCACCAATAACCCTTTCCCTTTCCTTGCCTCCGATTATACCCTGGGAAGCAAATGCGGATGTGAAGATTGATGGATGGCAAGCGGGAGGTAGCAGAAACAAAGTTAAGGCGTGCTTTGGGTGTTATGTTAGAGTTCATGCAGTGTGGAGAAGGGAAACAGTGTTTACAATGCTGCCATTACATCGTGGTGCTTTGACAATGTGATCGATACAACAACCACGTTGTTAGTACACAATACCTTTACATTGCAAGGCATTAGATTGGCTTGCTGTAGGGGGTGGCGCTCTAAACTAAGGAATAGTATAATTTACTATTCCACCACATTCCCTACTGTTGCACATGCTGAAGCTCGAATAGTAAATTATACTATTCCTAAATGCAGCACGCCCCCTACAGAAAGTCGATCTAATGACCTGAGATTTAAAGGTATCCACAACCACATTGTAATGGAGCGCGATGTAATAGCATGCGTAGTAACATGCTATATTCATGGAGAATAGTATGAGGGGCAAATATGAAACTAGGTAAAAGAGTGGGCGCTTCTACAACAGGGTGGGTAGGGAAGGAGAGAAATTGCAAGAGATAATAGGAGTAAATAAAGGATTGGTGAGGTGGCGAAAGGTAAATGCGAGTCAAGCAAAGAGATAAACTTGCAGAGTACATGGGTGTGAAGAAAAAAAAAAAAGGAGAGGTTCAATCTGGATTGTTAAGATCAAGGTCAACGAGTAAGGTTTTTAGAGGCACATGTATCAATCTTTTTGCGAGTGCAAACGGTGCGATTCACAAAAATCTTCCGTTTGCGCAAACAAAAAGGTCTTTTGCAATGCACGAAAGTGTAAGGAACTCACAATTTACGAAATGGCAATTTATTTAGATTTCTTAAATGCAATGCAATAACCACTTTTAAATAGTGATTTCGCTAATTGGTGCCACAAATTATTGAGCAATTGAACTGGTTAGTAATTTGCAAAAACTTTGAAAAATGCACTAAAGTGCATTTTTCTAAGTTTCATGTTGCACACACACATGCCCTTGGGGCATGTGTGTGCGCAACAAATGGGATGTGTGTGTGCAACATGGGTGTACATCACAATTCCAGGGGTGCAACAGGATGTCCTTTTGACACCATTGCACCCTTTAACCTTTTCCATGCTCATGACGAGCTGAGCTCGTCATGAGGCACGGTACTCCGGTGCTCATGACGAGCTCAGCTACATGCATAGTCTTTTGCGAGTCTTTAATTGCGATTCCTTAATAATCGCATTTAACCGCATCGCTGCTAAAGAGATTCCCCTGCTGTGCATGACAGCAATAAAAACGGGTGCGGTCATGACGAGCTCAGCTCGTCATGAGCACAGGAGCACTGTGCTGCATGACGAGCAGAGCTCGTCATGAGCATGGAAGGGGTTAATGACTCGCAAAATCATACCTTGATGCATGTGCCCCTTTATCTTTTCTTTAAAGTATTTAAGGAATCTCATTGTGTGATCCTGACTAGCAGCAAGTTCCAAATTGTTGTCACAGGAATAGAGAAGCCTAGTGAGGCCCACTTTTTAGTACTGAATTTCTTGTACTCAAGTGGGATTCTGTGGACTTCTCAGTTTCCAGTGCATTTAATGGCTGGGAGAAACTAATCAGGTTTGTTGAGAAATAGCATCTGGTCATTAATATAGAGTGATTAAAATGTAATTCAGACTTGAGATGAGAGCCAGTGGAAGTGTTTGAATATCGGGGTTATGTGGTTGATTTTTATTGGCTCAGAAACTCTGGCCACTGAGTGAATCAATGTTTTAATGAGTGCTGGATAACTTAAAAAAAACGCCGATTAGAGCAGGTCCCATGCTACGTTTTGGGGCGAACTAAGACAATAAGATAATGGTTCTCAAGTCATTGAGCTGAAGAGATGGTTTCAGCTTCTTGATTGCAAACAGGGTATTTCGGGCTTTATAGAGCATTCGCAGAGCATGGTAGGCCATGGATAGATTTGAATCAAGCCAGATTCCCCAAAAAAGTTTCCTAGGTGGCTGCTTTTGCCTTGTGGGATGAGTTTCTGTTTGCCGCTTGCTGCTACCTAAAGGAACCCTGATGGGGCATCACCAGCACAGTTTGCTTTCCTGTCTTGTGAGCACCCACACTAGCCTGGCCTGGGGAGAGCCGCTGTGGGCGGTACAGCGACAGCTGGGTAAACACTGTCTCATAATCCCCTCTGTGCTGAACAGTTGAGTAGAGTTGGTCAGACCGTTAGTATCAGAGCGGAGCAGCAGCCTGCGACGCCCTGGTGAGAGTATCTCTGCATCCATTTCTCCCATTTTCAGGAGAACGCTCAGGCCAATTCCGGGCTGGAACTACTTTGTATATCGTGCCCCACCCTTTCTGTTACCACATGGCGATTTCGAATCGGTTTAAGTTCTTTATTACTTTTATCTAGTCAGTAAGGCTGCATATATCCAACGCGGTCAACTTTCACACAGTCTCCAATCAATCTAGAGATACACTTGAAGCAACAGTACATCCTTACCTACATCCGGAATAGGCTACGTCGTGCAATAGACGGCTACCTGATGAAGGCGTGTATGCTGAAACGCGCGTTGTAGACATCTGCCGCACTGCCTGAATCAACGCCTCGTCTATCATTTGGATTTGTATATATTTATGCTGACTTATAAAATGTATCTCATGAAATGATCAATGCAAATTTTATATGTAACTTTATATCAATTATCGAAACATGAATCATAAACTTTATACCTGAAAATAAATCAATAAATACATCATTACATCTCTTTCTAGTGTGTATATTGTAGATACAGGGTGTCCAATTTAGAGATCTATATATTCTTCTAGCAAGAGAGGTATTTTTGTCTAAAAAGTGTGGTTGATATCCTTTTCTAGCTATAATTTCCTTACTTTAGTTTATTACCCTATGTTATAGCTAGCTGTAATTATAGGGGTCCCCTGTTTTTCTAAACAGTTGAGTAGCATCATCAGTGCTTTATAAGTTGCACTGCAGTCTTGGAGTGTGGGGGCTGCTTTTACCTTGTGGGACGATTTTCAGTTTTTCGCAAGCTGCTACGTTATGGAACCCTGCCTGGGACCAGTGGCATAATGAAACTTGAGGATGCCCCCTGCAAGGTACATGAAGCCCCCCACACACCCAATCAGGAGCTCTTGGGCCAGAGCCCTGTGCTGAGAGGGCCCCCTGGAGCTTGCCCCACCCCCCCACACTGCGGGGCTGCAGGGGCCTGTGTTACGCCACTGCCTTGGACATTACCAGCAGAGTTTGCGTTCCTGTCTTGTGTGCACCAACGTAAGCACCAACGTTAGCCCGGCCCGGGGAGAGCCACTGCCGGTGCTACCAGTACCACTGGGGACTCAGTGTCCCATAAGCCCCTCTGTGCTGCTCAGCTGAGTAGCATGACCAGCACTTCATAAAGGACGCACCCGGGCTGACAGCGGGCCTGTCCTGTGCTTCAGAAGGAAGAGGTGAGGTAAGCCACCCACTTGGTCCTGATACTTGGAGTTTTGAGTTTGCCGGGATGTGTTTGATCATCGGTTCATTGGGACCTTCGGATATGGGGGTCTCACAGACAGGGTCGTGCCTTGTTCAGGTCGCACTTAGCAGTGGGACAAGAGTAACTCACCTGAAAGCCAGCTGATGTTGCCCTTGGGTAGGCAGCCAGGGAGAAAGCATCTTATAAACCTGGTGGTGAGCGCTGGTAAATGTTGGGTGGGATTATCTATACAAACAATGGGACTGTGGGCCTGTGGAGGGAAGAATCCTTACTCTACTGTCATTTTGTTTTCATTGGTTGTTATCCTAGAGCGGACTCTTTCCTGGAGGAGCCCACCATGGGAAAAAAAAGTCACAGTTGTAAGATCCTCTACTCCCCAAAAGACCCCGCTAGGTACCACCATGGAAGGTGCTTGACTCTGGCTGTCTCAGTAGTGGCCAAATAAACTGATTCAGAGGAAAGAAGGATGTTGCTGTTGAGAATCAGCCCACAGACTTTCCTGCATGTCATCTGTTTGCTGGGGTGACTCTGTGTGAGATTGATATTCTGGCTGAGGGGGTCAGGCGGAGGGGGGAGGTGGACTCAATGATAGCTTTTAGCCTGTTAGTGGTTAAGGGAGTGGATCCTTCCTCTTCTGCCATAACCTAGCCGAGTTCTACCTGCCTCGACCTGAGGAAAGGGGAGGACATTCAGGAGCCTCACTATCTCCTTACAAGCTCCTACCTCGTTAAGGAATTGTTATGCTCCCTCTAGGATTTTCGTACAGACCTGAGAAGGTTGTTGCCCTTAGGGTCCTCCAGATTGGTAGGCACAGGCTCCTCAAGGGTGGGAATGCCTTAGGATAGGGCAGCCTAATTGGGTTAAAATGCGTAATGGTTGCACCTCTCAGGGTTCCCCGGAATGGCTGATATAGAATTCCCAGGGGTACGGCCAATGGAAGACAGGGCAGCCTAGCTGGGTTAACACAACAAATCGCTTTGCCCCATTTTAGAAGACTTCACATGTGTGATTGACTGGCTCCAATCCCTCTAACTCCTTCCTTGTCCAAGCCTAATAATAGACAATACGTTTTTATCTCCATGGTGGGTGCTCCCACGCCTGATATCCAGCTGGTGGTCTCCCCTGTGCGGAATATAAAGGACCTTAGAATTGTCTCATGGAACATTGCAAGGCTCTTGGACACATTTTCTGATGCTCTCTGGGTGGAGTTTATAACTTCTTTTCAAACCATTTGTCTACAGGAAACCTGGGAAGTTAATAAGAGGTTCTTCCCGGAAGGGTACTAGACATATTTCTTGCCCGCGACGCCTTCAGTTTCAGGAAAGGCCAGTGGGGGCTTGATCATATTTTTGGGAGTAGATCTCAGTGGGCAGGCTGTTACTCTGGACAAGAATTTGATGATAGCACAGTGGTTGAAGTAATTTCTCCCGGGTGGCCCTCTTTTCCTGTTAGTTTACTTCTCTAATGATATAGCTTATCGAGGTGAAGTCTTTAGCCTGCACATCCTAAAGGATACCCTGACTGCATCAGGGGAGCAAGGGATCTCGGTCAGAGGAGGACTGTGTTAGTGGGGGACTTTAATTGTCATCTTTGTCTTGCCCCATTGTTGACTGATGAACACTGACAGAGATGTCTGGTAACAGATGGACTCCGCTTTTTTCATTTCCCGGAAGGAAAGGATTTGAGTGCGACCCTAGCCACTCAGAACCTGGTGTTTAACCTGAAAGACTGATCACTGCACCCAATACCTGTGCTCCTTCAACGTGCAAGAAGCGGGTATGTTCTTATATTATAGATTTTATCATTATTTCGGCTTCTCTATTCTTGTATGTTGCCAATTTTAGTCTTATCCATAGTCCCTTTAGTGGCCATAACCGCCTTGTCTTGGACTAGAAGGTTAGTGGGCGGCCATGAGCTCTGGAGATGGGTGAGTAGTGGCCTTGTTTCTGTGGACCAAGACAGGAGCATACATTGGGACCAGGTTGAGTCAAACATTTTTAAAACAACCCTCTTCTTTCAAGAGCAGGGCTTGAGACAAACATTTGCTTAGAAGCCAGTGAATTTGAAAGGAAATCCTGCAAGCCTTTGGCGGTATTGCCGACACTAGGTAAAGAAATTATTGATTTTCCCATCTTTTCAGTTCAGTGCCCAAGAGCCAAAGTGGTTTGATATGGACTGCTCTAAATGTTTACAACTTTTGAAATCAGTTTTAAAACAGGTCCCGAGAGATAGAATCATGTGATTACCAGTAGTCAGGTCTACAAGCAGGCTGTTTGGAATCGCAAGGCTACTATTCCTTCTTTAGCCTGGGAGGAGATAACTTAGGCTAATAAATCCAGAGACCCCTCTCTGTTTTGGAAGGTCTTGAACAAACCCATTTTTAAGTGACTGGGCTGGTCCAGCAATTTTTACCCACATCTCGGAGCAACTGAGGGTAGACCATTTTACTGGGGTTTACAAATTTGGTGAGTCAGCTGAGGTGGCAGTTAAAGAGGTGGGCAGAGACCCCTTGGTCTACTTGATGAGGTCATTATAGGTATTAACAGCTTAACTAGAAATAAAGCCCCAGGCCCTGATGGAATATCTCCCGACCTTCTGTACCTGGACTGGAGTTACGGCACCCTTTCTTGACTCAGTGTTTAAAAAGAGGGACAAGAACAAGCCCCAAAGCTACATCCCATCTCCTTAAGATTCTGGGGAGGGTTGTACTGATGGAATGGTCTGACGCTAAGGGCATCCTGACAGACGTCCAGTACAGCTTTAGGCCTGGCTGATCTACGACAGACCAATGCTTAAATATGTACTTAATTATTAATAAGGACACTGCGACTCGGTCAGAGAGTTTACACCTGGCTTTTATGGACCTCACATTCGCGTTCAACAGGGTCTGTTGAGTTAAACTCTGGACCGTGTTGATTGAGTTAGGAGTTGAGTCTAGTATCGTGTTCCTCCTGGAAGATTTACACAGGAATACCTCAGCCTCATTTAGTTTCTTCCCTGATGCAGTACTTTCTGGATTCTTTCCCAGCAGTAGGGGTGTGCGACAGAGATTCATTCTTGCACCTTTCCTGTTCACTTTATATATCAACAGGCTTGAGGGGGCCAACCTTGCAACCCAGGTTGACTGACTTAAGGTGGGTCAAAGGGCACTCCTGGTGTTATTGTAGGCTGATGACATGGTTCTTATGGCTCGAACGGCCAGGGGGCTACAGATTCTCATTGAGAAATTTGATGCCTTTATGGATAGTCTTGGCCTGGCAGTCAATGTTTAAGTATCCTATTTTATGGTTGTAGGACCACGATCCACAAGGTCTATGCCCTTCAGGGTGGGCCAGCACATTACGGGTAAAGTCACTGCTGTTTCATACTTTGATGCTAAGAACAATTGGCACACCCTTTTGGAATAGAAAAGGGTAGAGATGATTAAGACCATCAGGCATTGAAATGCTTCACCAAAAGATTGGGCTCTTGATCCTCGCAGGTCCTGTTAAAAATGTATGAGGCAAAGTATGTTTCATGAGTCTGGCATGGGAGTGAGGTGTGGGGTTACGCGAAGTCTGACCGAATACAAACAGTAGAAAACAAATTCCTCGGATGCTTGTTACAGGTCCCACAGTGTACGACATATTGGTCTGTTCATGCTGAGCTTGGAGTAAGATTCATTGTAGATCTAGTCTCTCTCAGCCCTTTATTGTGTTGGGTGAAAGTCTGGACTAGACAGTATCGTCAGCCAAAAAGATTGAGTTTGTCTGGCCCTGGATGATGCTTTGAGAATCCCCTGGATTGCTTACATTAAGTCGACACTCACAGCCCTGGGGAGAGAAGAAGCGTATTTCACTCCTCACTCCCTGAGGTCTCTGGATATACCTGGTTTAAAGACACTTTTCCTAGAGTGGGCGTCGCTCATCAGAGAAGGTGCAGAAATGTCAAGTGCCCAAATGCTTCGGAAGTCTCTCAATGGCATAAAGCAGTATTTGGTGCAGATACCGAGTAGACATGTCAGATTTCTCTTGGTCCAGTTTTGTTTTAATCAAATCCATCACTTATTGGCCACCCCTGTGCACTACAAAGGAGCCACCTTGGATGCCATCATCGTTCAAAAAAACACAATCACTATCAATCACATACTCCCCATCGACTGGTCAGACCACCACATGATCTTGTTTCATATCAACCAACTTACTCTCTCTCAATCACCTCTGCAAGACCCCCCAAATGGTTGAGAAACTTCTCTCAGGTTCCCATGGGAGTCCTCGAAGAACAGATAAGCTCACTTCTCCCCGACACCAATGACCACCTCTCCACTAATGACCTCACCGATTGTTACAATACAAAGCTAGTGGCCATGCTTGACAAAATAGCTCCCCTAAAGCTCAAAAAGAGCAGAGCCATCCCATCCTGATCATCGTTCAACCCCGACCTCAACTCCGAAAGGAGAAAACTAAGAGCCAAATAAAGAAAGTGGAGAAATAACCCTACCTCCATCCTCTGCGATCAACTCAAATCAGCCCGTAGGAAGTACAATAATCAAAAACAAAAAAATCCAGCTTTTTCCTCTCAGCACTGGACAGTGCCAAAAACAGACCCAAGGAGCTCTATAGCATCATCAGACAACAAACCTCCAAGCCTGTATCCTCCTCTGTACAGGCATCCAAAGAACTATGCGACAACTTCGCCAATTTCTTCAATGATAAGATCACAAAAATCAAACTCTCACTGGACGTCAACAACACGCACCTCTCGAAGAGCATTGCGGCGGGGTCACTTGATCATTCTCCTGTGTTCCTCTCCCAATTACTGGCTTAGTTTCCGCCCCATTCAAGAAACTGAGATAATCACGTTGATCTCCACCTCCAAACCCTCAGCTCATGTCGTAGACCCCATTCCTCCCTACTTACCCAAAAAATGAAGCACGCCTTAGCTCTGCTTTGGAGCACGATCATAAATAGCTCCCTGAAAAACGGAGTGGTTCCAGACTGCCTTAAAATGGGTCAAGTCACCCCCTGTTGAAAAAACCTGGCCTAGATACGACAGATCTGAACAATTTTAGACCTGTGTCGAACCTCCCCCTTCTCTCAAAAACACTAGAAAGATGCGTACTACATCAACCAACCCAGCACCTGGATAACATCAACCTCCTGGACCCCCACCAATCTGGCTTCAGAAAAGGCTGTAGCACAGAGACTGCGATCCTCGACATCATTGACGATATACATGGATCACTAGACTGACCAATGCTGCCTCCTCATTCTCCTTGACCTCTCTGTAGCATTCAATACTGTTGATCACAAACGCCCCATAAGGGCTCTCAAAGAAAGAGCTGGTCTTGGCGAGGTAGTCCTCAAATGGTTCTCCTCCTTTCTTTACAATCGCACACAAAAAATAAAAATGAAAAACTTTACTTCCGACCCCCAGCAAGTCAACAAGGGCGTCCCTCAAGGCTCGGTGCTTTAACCGCAACTCTTTAACATCTACATGGTACCTCTATCTAAACTACTCAGAAAAGCCAACATCCACTTCCATCTCTACGCTGACGATACTCAGATCTATCTGGAAACTACATCTCTCAAAGACATACAAAGACTTAATGATGTCCTGAAAGATGTCCAACACTGGTTGACAAGCAACCACCTGAAACTAAATCCTGATAAGACTGAGACACTCCTCATCTCGCATAAGGAAGATAACCCCCAAATTGCCGAATGGTTAAAGGCCATTGAGGCGCTCAACGGGAATCTCACTCTAGCAGACTCTGTCAAATCTCTAGGCATCACTATAGACCCAAAACTGAACATGACGAGACACATTAAGATTTCGGCCAAAGTGCGTTCCTTAACCTCAGACTACTGAACAAAATAAAACCCTACATTCCGCCCAATAATTCTCAAACAGGCCACCTAATCTCTGGTACTATCAAGACTGGACTATGGGAACGCAGTCCTCTCAGGAATTCCAAAATCACATCTGGCTCCCATCAAAACAACGTTATATGCGGCCACCAGAGTGATCACTGGTATCAAGAAATTCGACCATATCTCCCCTGCACTCAAGGAACTTAAGTGGCTTCCGGTCGAAATGCAAATTAGCTTCAGAACAGCCTGCCTCACCCATAAACCCCTTCACACCGGCAAACCTGAGTACCTGGCGAAAAAACTCATAAAAGCCGGCCAGTCCAGGAACCTGAGAAGCTCAAACTCCCTCCTGCTCATCCACCTAAAACCAGAAGAAAAAAAACTGCGGATCGATCTTTCTACGGAAGCGCTCCCAAAATTTGGAACTCCATTCCCCCTCACATCAGAAATATTCCCTCCTTTGTAGAATTCAAAAGCCAACTCAAAACCATACTCCTCAACCGCTCCCTAGGAAGTGGATAGCGTGTGGCACATAGCAAACATCGAGCTCTGCTCCAGCTCTAAGACTCCGAAGAACCCTGAAGGCAAAAGTTTCCTGCACTACAATGTGTTGCTCTTTATTTTTGCGCTTCTCTGTTGATATGTCGCTCTTCTATTTTGTATATGATGATTATCTGTTATGTACCTACTGTAAAGCGCTCCGACACCCCTGGGTCTGGCCAGCGCTATAGAAAACTTCGTAAATAAACTTTGAAATGTTAGCCAATGACGGGCACTAATTCTGGTTTTTATTGTCATTTTAAGATGTTTTATCTTACTGAGAATTGTGCTGTATTCATATTTGTTTTTAATGTTTGTTGCACTTTTAAGGTCACATGAGTAACCAAATAAAGATTTGATAATGATGAGGTGGCCAGATACGAAGAAAAAACTTCTCAAGAGACACCATTGTATGTTTATTTTTTAATCTTTCTGACATTTGATCAGGAGGTACCCAGTTGGCTCAGGATTTAATTGAAGTAAATTAGTGGACATCTAGGGGAATATTTACAAGAAAATGGTGCAGCGCGATGCCACATCAAATTTGCTGCGCCAAGTTCCATCATTTTTTAAGTCCAGGAATGCGCCATATATACAACAACATGGTGCATTCTTATTTTACCCTTGTGCTAAAAAAACAGTCCAGCACGAGCGTAGGCACCAGTTCCCCACGAAGCAAGGCTGCCTCCATTGCAGGGATAATTGTTGTTATACAGGAAGGGACACCTTCCTGCACAAAAATAATCATCAATGGCATTTGCTCCTTCTTAGTGTGCTTCAGAATGCAGCCCACATAGAAAGAGCAAAAACGAGGAGAAAAAGTATTTCTCCTTCTTGCGCCTCTCCTACGCCTCCCCTGGGGAGACGTATGCTTATGCGCTGCCTCAGATTTACAGATAATTGTAAATCTGAAGCAGTGTCAAAAGCAATGGGTGTTGCATGGAATGCCTACAGCAACACCCTTTGCACACCCCTTTGTCACAGAAAACTGCATCATGGAGAACCATATTTGCATGGTGGCGTTAAAAAATTCAAAGTAGTTTATCACCTTGTAAGAAAGTGGCTCTGTATATACTGGACCAAAGTAAGGTACAGTGTGCACAGAGTCCACAGTCCCCAGAGGCTTGGCAGAGGCTAAAGTTAGATATAACCTTACTCTCTAAAGTGGTAGCTTGGTCGAGCAGTAAGGCAGTATCAGAGGACAGTGTAAAGCATTTGTTGTACACACTCAGTCAGCAAATGGTCTCACACACTCAAGAACTGAACTCTAGGCCAATTGTTTTGTATCAAAAGATAAAGTTGTTTTATTTTAGAACCAACAAGGTATCAAAATATACTCTCTCAGATAGAGTTACTGTAGTCAAATACTTTTCAAATAGGCAATAGACTTTTTGATTACAATAGTTACAGTTGTTGCAATAGGCAACGCAATTTCAAACACAATGCAACATTGAGCTCAATGGGAATTTCTAGTTAAATGCAATTAGTTACTTTGTAGATTACTTTTCTAACCACAGGACTGGATCCTAGATTCAGTCCTGAGACATTTCCTGTAAACAGTTAAGTAAAAGAGTTTTGGTTACAGTGGTGATTTTTAAGGAATATTATTGTATTTTAAAAGTTGACAGAAACTTTTTCGCATTGAATCACCAATGTTATCCTATGAGAGAAAATTCACTTAGTAGGTAAGTAGTGTTATGATTACCTTTTCTTACTCAGGGTTGGATCCTGGATCCAGCTCTGGTGCATCTCCTGTAAACAGTTGAAAGAATGGGTTTAAATCATACAGGCGATTTTTAAGGAATATCTGTAGTTTCTAAAAATTGACACAAACTTTTCTGATGAAAACCAGACAATGGATCCCTATGGAACGAAATTCAAGTTACTGGTAAGTACGACCGAAGTGGAGAAGGTTTCCATAAGAACAGCAGTTGAACATGGGTCAGTCGGTCCTAAGAAATTGGGGAGTCCCGCAGCTCAGCGCTGGGCTACAAGATGAGGCACTGGGTTCTCTCCTGATAACAGGTGAGTAAATCAGAATTCGTTGTTCAGCTGGTTTTAGATGAATCTTTTAAAGTTCCAGAACTCCATACTTTGAAAAATTTCTAAGTGAAACCAGTCAATGTTAGCCTATGGAAGAAAAATGAGTTATCAGCTTTTAGGTAAGTACTCGACTGGCAGAGTTAAGGTTCTGGGCATAGACTCAAGGGCCTCCCAGGGTCAGGTAGGTACAGTTGGTACGCCCTCAGCGGCACAGGGGCAGCCGGGTGCCGAGGTAGTTAGGCCCAATGTCATCCAATGTGAGGCAGGGGGGCATCGGTTGGTGGCTGCTGGCAAGCAGGCAACATGGCTGTGGGAGCTGGGCTCTTGGTCACGTGCTCAGGGCAAATGGGGAGGTAGGTTAGGACCAAGGTTGCACCGCCAGGGGCACTCGGGCTGCTGGGTGAAGGGTGCTGTTGAGCCATCGGGCGCTCAATGTTATTCAGTGGAGATCTTGAAAAGTGAACAAAGGCTGCAGGCTCGGGAACGGAGATTCTTCAGGAGCGACCCAAACTTCGAGAGGTAAGTTGGGTCTTGGAGGATAGGTAGGCACCCCCGAGTTGGGCACAGGGGGCCGGGGGGCGCCGGGTGCAGAGGTGTCTTTTGACGTCTGGAAATCTTACCCTCTGCTTGTTGCGGGTGGAGGGGTCCCTTGTTCTGAGGCTACAGGCATCGTCTGGGTCATCGAGGAGGGTCCTTGGGCACTGGATTCCAGGTCAGAATCCCCGGGGGGTCGTCCTCAGGGTCTTTGTCCACTCAGACACAGGCCGGGCTCGGCAGGTGCAGAGTGTGCTGGATTTGCGGTTCCTGGCTGGCACCAGGGGTATTGCTGTTTGAGCAGAACCACTGCTCATGGGAGTCCCAGTCCTTCAAGGATCAACAGGCTTGTAGGGCTGGGGCTAAGTCAGTTGGTGTCGTCCTCTTGTTAGCAGCTGCACGGCGGGTCTTCTTCTTCTTGATCTTCTTTTCTTGTTTTCAAATCGGCATATGAGGAAAGAAGGTTCAGGGTGCCCCTAAATTCTAAATTTAGGGGTGTTACAGGTAGGGCAAGGGCATGGACCAATAGGTCCCTGTCCTGGGGTGAGTACACCCCCTATCCTGCTCTCCTGTGGGAGGGGGCAGGAGCCTATCTCTGATTGGGCAGGGTTCCCCATCCTCAAGATGGCCAGAGCCCACAGTTGTGCTTCACCTCGTCTCTCCCACCTGAGGGGTGGAGTTGGCACAGGCTGGCACACCCCCTTTCCTCACTGAGGGTTTCCCGCCTGTCTTCCCCCCAGAGTGGGGGTCAGAACTGATGGGGGCCAGTTGCTGAGTACAGCAAGTGGCCTGGAGCAGCTCACAGACACCGTAAGGTATTTGTGCGCTCTAGAAATTTAAAAAATAAATAAATAAATAAACAAAGGCGGCATGCCTTTGAAGCTTCCTCAGCCCATCCTGGGGGAGGAGACCTAGCACCTCGCCCAGGACGTGCCTTGTTGCAGGCCCAGGAGAGCGGATGGCTCTCTACCCAGGGGACCAGCAACATGTCTGCTGTGTGGCAGCCTAGGCAGCCTCTCAGACAAGACGTGGATTGTAGGTTAGGTTTCAGGGGGCATCTCTAAGATGCCCTCTGTGGTGCATTTTACATTAAATCCCACACTGGCATCAGTGGGGGCTTAATGTGCTGAGAAGTTTGATATCAAACTTGTCAGTCTACAGAGTAGCCATTATGGTGCTGTGAAGTTCGTAATGACAACCTCCCAGCACCATATACTCTTAATGGCATCACTGCGCTTACAGTGCCCAGGAATGGCCATGGGTACTGTAGGGGCACAGGGCTCATGCACCTGTGCCCACACCACTGGCCTAGGGCACCCAGCTAGAGGGGTGACTGATGTATGCCAGGGCAGTGGGTTTGTGGGCATGGCACTCGGGATGTGTGCCATGTCCCCCGGGGCTCCCAAGAGTGAGGGAGAGCCCCGGAGCACAGCAGAGGAGCCGGGAGACAGAAGCGGAGTCCCCAGCGAGGCAGCCGGTGAGTGACAAAAAAGAAAAGGGGTGTCGGGGCACATTGCCGGTGCCCGCCCCTTCCCTCCAGTGCGAGTGCCGTCGGGCTGAGAGGCCCGTGGGGCCTCATCTGTTGCCGAGTCCCCCGAGAGGGACTCCCCCCACCGGCCATATTTGTTTACGAGTCCCGAGAGGCTCGAGGGGGCAGTTTCATTATTGAGAACCTGAGAGGCTCACGGGGCATAATTGCCTGAAGCCCCGAGGCCCCAGTGGGCCGCTTGTGACCCCGAGTCCCCAGAGGGGGGACTCCCACGTTCAGGGGCATTGTTGTATTAGAGCCCAGAGAGGCTCAGAGGCATTTATGAGATTTCGAGTCCACAGGAGGGGGACTCCAACGGTGGGGGCCATTTTGTGTGTAGAGCCCCCGAGGGCTCAGGGGGCGCATTTTTTAGAGCCCAGAAAGGCTCCCTGCCCACATTGTAGTTTTAGAGACCAGAGAGGCTTGGGGGGCAATCAGTTCGCCAGAGCCTGTCAGGCTCCAACGTTGGCCCCATCATCCTTGTCACAGCTGCCCAGCACTTCGTGGGCAGCTGCCACGTTTAGGCCCCCTGACACAGGGACACAGGGCGTCCTAGCCCCAACAAGGCCAGAGGGCCTAGGGACAGTCAAAGGTGGTGACTTATGTGAGTTTGGCGCAATTGTTCTTTTGATGCACCTCTGAACGTGTTATTAATGCGTCATGTGCTATGTTCTTACACCGCTGAATGTATGTTATGCATCATGTGTTTTCCTTCCCTACACCTCTGAATGTGTTGTGATGCATCATGTGTAATGTTCCTATGCTTATACCCCTACAGGTATTGTGATACTTAGGTGGTTGTTTTTCTCCTAGTACAGGTGGTGCTAGGGAGGTCCGGGTTCCCTGCGCATTATTTTCCTAAGGTGGTTAGGGTTCCGTAGGTGGTACTTAACATTTGCCAGTAGTTACTGGTTGTATGATACAGTGATTTACATTCTATGTTCTAGGTTCTAAGTGATATTCTAAGTGCTAGTTCTAAAAGTGCCTATTCCTGACAGTGGTCCAGGTGGCCCTGTCTTGTACATATCCCCTGTAAATTCTGCCCGTGCTTGTTGGCACATTGTAAAGTGTGTGTTTTTATCTAATGTGTTTTGGTGTAATACAAAGGCTATTTTTATACATAACCTTGTGTGGAGTTTCCTTTGTGGTGGGCCTTGGGTGTTGTTGCTGGGGGTGCGTGCGCAAACTCTTAACTCACATTGCCTCCAAGTTTAGCCTTACTGCTCGTGCTACGTTACCAAGGGGCTGAGCAGGGGGTATCTTGGCGTGTAACTCCCTTGCCCTGACGTGGAGGTGGTGGTCTCTGACTGACTTTGGTGCAAGCCCTGGCCAGCCAGGGATCCCATTTCTAACATTGGCGGCAGCGGAAAGGATAAGGATTTGTCTTTGCGTTGTACCACAGTGGCAACTGGCCTGTGGTACTGAAAATTCTGGACCCGAGTCATAAATATCGTCGTATCATGACGATTTTGGTATCAGCAGACCGAGAATGACTAGTATATCATACACAAGCATTTTCGTCATATTCGAGTGACGAAATCACCCTGAAATCAGATATTCCGTCCTGAACCCTCGGGTTCCATTTTGTGTACGGCAGCCATTTTGAGGGTTGCCCTCACATATGCCGATGACTAAGGCCAAAAACGAGTCTGAAGGACACGTACACCTTTGCTGACTTCTGTGTGACCTGGGCAAGCTGACTCCACTGCCTGAAGCCAAACCTGTTCGGTCAGTTCCTTTCCCAGTGGCCGATCAAGATTAGTATCAAGGCACAGCATACCATAAACCTTTCATCGCATACAAACCATGCCTAATCTTACACACACCTGTCCCTGTTTCTTTCTTTATGGCTTGCTTTACGAGGAGGAGGTGCCCGTTTTTATTGAGGCTCCGTCGATATCTGATGAAAATACTTGGCCTTGCCGGGTAATTGATTGTGGGCTGGACAAACTGAAATATGGGCTTGTCATCATGACTCTGCTTTTTCTTTGTCGTGAAAATATGTGAATGGTCAACTGTAAAGAAGGAATGTTTGCCTAAAGCATAATATTTTGTATAAAAAGGGTTGGCTGACTGTGTAACTTTAAGCAGTCTCCTGAGAATATACACCGTGTTGTACTTCTAGGATACCTGTTACTGGCTGCAGCCAATAAATTCGATCTTTGACTTCACCAAGAAGACTCTGTGTTTCTGTAGTCTGAAACAGGAAGGACTCGAAGTCTTAGGGTGTGTTCCCTGGCACCGCTGGGTTCCGAAAAACCCAGTACTTTAGTGGGCGCCCAACGTGGGACGATTTCAGCGGTACCGGTCCAAGCCAGGGGTTCGTGAGGAGCTTCGTGTGAAATTCTGGAGGAAGGCCAACCACTTCATTGACCCCTGTATGTCGTCGTGGTCCGAAAGTCTTTGCTGCGAGGTTCCCCGCTTCCCAACGGCTACGAAGGACTGCTGCCCTGACTATCGCCCTGTTTTGGACCCTTGATGATTGGTAGAGCGAAACGATAGACGAGTCTTCTGGTGACGTCATCGATACCTCAGTTAAGTATAAGTGGAGCGTCTCCCAGTCCTTAGTTTGGTTCTTAGTTTGGGTATCCCCTTGGGATCATTGATTTGGAACTTGCAAGTACCAAAGCCGAGGAACTCGTGTATTCACGAGACTACCGTATTCAATAATCCTTTGAAGTTTGAAGCTAGACTACTGAGCGAAGATGCCTGGTCATAGCAGACTTGGAAATTTGTTTTGTCTTGGTTGTAATAGGGATTCCCGATTGGAGGACTCGTGTCCGGTTCCTCCGATTGGAACTCCAACCTATGAACTGTATGTGAAACATGGCGTAGGCCCCATCACATATAATGAAGTATGGATCCGATACACCAGGAAAGATGGTGTCCTAAAATGGCCCCAATATGGTAGTTTTGACACGGAGATTTTAGATAATCTGGAGGTTAGACTTTTTAAAAAGAAAGCCCGGCCGGCGATGTTTGACTCTTTCCGCCTATGGCGAAAGAAAGCCAAACAGAAACAAATTAAATTAGCAAAGAGAAATAAGAGAGAAAGGGGTATCTCGATAATGCAAGCTGCTACGCAGTTTAAAGATAACGAAGAAGAACAGGCAAGTGAGCAGTTGCACAGGCAACGTAAAATGGCGATTGATAAATGTTATCCAGTTTTGCCGCCTCTTCAGCAAGATGCAGCAAAAGAACTTGAAAAAGATCCTTTAATGTCACACTTATTGAGTTCGCCACCCCCTTATGCGCAGAGTGCTACAGCACCTCCGCAACCTTTAGTTGTGCAACCTCCGGTTGTTGTGCCTCAGGTCCCACAGCCACCAGCTCCTCTTCAGTTGGCTCCTACTCCTATGGCGCAGCCTCCGCAAGGGCCGCCGACTTTGCTACCTGCTCCATCTGTACTTCCTACGACTTTGTCTACTGCATCGACTGCCTCTTCTGGTATTCCTCCTGATACTGCCTCTACATCTGCATCTGCATCTGTCTTGCCTCACTCTGTTTTTCCCCCTGTTCTTTCGTCAACTTCTCCTTCTGTTCGACAAAGAATGACTGACACTGTTGCTAGTCTTCTATATCCTCTCTTTGGGGCATCAAGTATGACCCCTTTTTCAATGCGCAAACAGTTGCGTGGTCAACTGCCTGACTCTAGAGAGCAGGAAACATTGGATTATTTGGCACATAAATGGGTCACTAATCCTACGAGATATGAGCTAGAGTCTGTTATGGATGTCTTCCATCAGTGGGAAGCATCGAAACAGAGATATGTTTTTGAGAAAAAGTGTGCTTTTCTTTGCGAGGATTTAGAGGAGAATGATTTGGAATCCAATCCGCCTGAGTTGTGCCGTGTACGGTTCGAGTTTGCAAAAGGCACAATTGTGGGTTCTGATGTTGGGAAAGCTGTTGCGACATTGTTGTCGTTTAGGAGTGAGGGTATTTCTCAGTCGTTGTTTGAGCCTGATTCCTCCGTTAAGAAGAAGGCGAGACAATATCCAATGAGAGAAGTGCCCCCAGTTTGGAGAGAAGGGGACCTAGCAGCTAATCCACCTGTTCCGGGACACTTTCAGCGTGTCTGGGTACATGTTCCTTGGAAAAGAACCGAAGTTTTGGCTCTTAAGCAGACTTTGCCTGACCCCCGAAAAAACCCTGCAGGGTGTTATAAGGAATTATCACAGACTCGTGTGTCATGAATCTAGCTGACATAGACATGTTGTTTGGAAATGTTGTTCCGCAGCCTTTATGGGGATTGATTCACCATACAGATCATGCGCAAGAGTTAGGTGACTCATGGGCTAATATTAGTGCTGCAGATGGTAGACAAGTTGGTGGTGCTAAACCCGAGCCTTTAGTAGCGGAACTCCCTGGTAGGATCGTTACTTACATGAAGACTTTAATGCCTGCGATGCGTGTGAATTGGGACAAATTGTCTGCATGTAAGCAGAAGAAAGATGAAACAGAGTCTGATTTCTTCACCAGGTTTGAAGAAACGGTTATCGACCACAGTGGTCAAGATATGAGTACAGAAGGTGGTCAACGGTTGTTCGTTGACAAATTTTTGCACAATTTGCTTCCCGAGTTGTGTAAGAAATTAAAAGATTTAGAAAGTTCTTGGCCCGTTTCCTCTTCAGCACAGATATTGGCTACTGCACAGTACTACGAAAATAGGGATAAAGATGAGAAGGATAGAGCAGACAAGAAAACTAAAGAGTTAAAGACGAAGGTTTTTTTACAGCAGGCGTATCCGCCACGTGGTGGTCAGAGTAACTATCAGCAACCTCAACAGTATCAGAGGAACTCGCAAAGGTTCGAGTATCCTCAACAACGTGTTCCTGTAGGTCCCAATCAGTGTTCATATTGTAAAGAAGAGGGTAATTTTAAGTATAGTTGTCCTGTTTTATTACATTGTATGAATGGTGCTTCTGGTGCAAGAGGTCGAGGTGTTCAACAACCTCCTAGAGGTAGAGGACGTGGAAACTTTCCCCAGAACGCGATTTCCTTTCCGCCTCAGAATTCGATGAATAGTTTTGATCAGCAGAATAACGCGTCTGGTAGGATGGCTCAGTACTATGCTGATGACTACTATGCAGAAGATGAGAATATGGAAGGTAATGATTGCTAGGACAGCCATAGACAAAGAGAGGGAGTTGTTTCGGTTCCAGTAGATCAGAGTGGACCTTATGTTGAGGTGATTACATCAGGTGTGTCAGAGCCTTTTCTGTTGGATACTGGTGCTACAAAGAGTTCTATTATGCACTCTAAACTCCCTGGCGCACCTTTGTCTGGCGAAATGAATGTTTCAGTTGGTTTTTCTGGCGCTCCGGTTAGGAACCCGATTTCTAGTCCTATGTCCCTTTCTGTTGGACCTTGTGAATTCGAAGCACCCCTTATTCTGACAGGTTGTGGTGAGAACTTGTTAGGATTGGATCTGTTGAAAAGATTGTATGCGACATTGTATTGTTCTCCTTCGGGAGTACAACTTACTCTGGGTAAGAAAGGGATCTCTCCAATGTATTTGTCGAAGGATAAACTTCCGACAGAATTGTCATTACTTCCTGATATTCTTTGGGCTACTGGTCCTAATGATGTGGGTCTTTTGGAAATACCGCCATATGTTGTGACATTGAAAGCCAATGTTAAAATGCCACGAACTCCTCAATACAAGATTTCTAGTGAAGGTGAAAAAGCATTGCTAGCGATCATTTACGATTTGATTGAAAAAGATGTAATCGAAGAGACAAGAGGCAACGTTTGCAATAGTCCTGTTCTGCCTGTTTTGAAGCGTACTGACCCTTCTCAGCCACCTGTTTACAGGTTTGTGATTGATCTTAGAGAGGTGAATAAAATAGTTGTGCCACAGTTTCCAGTTGTTCCTGATATCACTGCTCTATTGACTATGATTCCAGCTTCAGCCACTTGGTTCTCGGTGATTGACTTGAAGAATGCTTTCTTCAGCATCCCGATTGCCGAGGAGAGCAGGGATATTTTCGGCTTCAGTTTAGGAGGACGAAGCTTCCGCTTCAAACGCGCTCCTCAAGGCTACTGTGAAAGTCCATCGATATATAGTCAAGCTTTAAAAACACAGCTTGATACGATTGTTTTACCTGATGACGCTACCCTTATTCAGTACGTCGACGATTTGCTCGTCGCTGCAGATACTGAGGAGATTTGTAAAGAAGCCACGTTGTCATTGTTGCGTCATTTGTCTGATTTGCATCACAAAGTGTCCCTTTCGAAATTGCAATATTGTCGACAAGAAGTGACCTACTTAGGTCATCTCTTATCGAAGGAGGGAAGGAAACTGACCCCAGAAAGAATTCAGGCAATAGCGAAATTGAGTGTGCCAATGTCACAGCGAGAAGTGCGTGCTTTCTTGGGTATTACATCATATTGCAGACAATGGATACCGAATTTTTCTTTGTTGGCCAAACCTTTGGTGGCATTAACTTGTAAAGATACACCGAATCCCCTTCCGTGGTCTGAAGAGTGTCAGAAAAGTTTTTCCGAATTGCGTGATGCACTGTGCTCGGCTCCTGTGTTGGGTACTCCCGACTACAGTAAGCCCTTTACACTGTATGTCCATGAGAAAGAAGGTTGTGCATTGTCAGTGCTGACTCAGTCTTTTGGAGACAAGCAGCGTCCATGCACGTATTTTTCCTCGACTTTGGATCCGGTAGCTAAAGCGTTGCCAAGTTGTCTGAGAGCCACAGCGGCAGCAGCTGTTTCTATTCGGCAGTCTGCTGGTTTAGTGATGAATAATACGTTGATTGTGATGGTTCCACATGCAGTGGACACTTTGCTAAACAGGACCAAGACACAGCACTTAACTAGTGCTCGATTGGCAGGTTACGAGTTGACACTCCTAGCGAGTCATGTGCACATAAAAAGGTGCAATACGTTGAATTCAGCTACGTTGTTGCCGATTGTAGCAGAGACAGATGTTTCTGACCAGCATGATTGTTTTCTCAGGACAGAAGAAGAAACGAAAGGGAGAGTAGATCCTAAAGACACTCCTCTTGTGAAGTGTGATGGTACCTTATGGGTGGATGGTTCATGCTTCAAGCTTCCGAATGGTGATACGACTGCAGCATATGCTGTTACGACTTTGCATACAATTGTTGAAACTGCACGTATCCCACATAATTCAGCTCAAGCAGCGAAGTTGATTGCACTTACGAGAGCGTGTGTGTTATCAAAAGGAATGAAAGTGACCATATATACCGACAGCCAGTATGCGTTTGGTGTGGCTCATAGTTTTGGACGATTGTGGAAAGAACGTGGGTTTCTGACTTCGCATGGAGCTAAGATACAGCATGGTCAGTTGGTGAATGAGCTTCTTGAGTCACTGACATTGCCATTACAAGTTGCGATTGTGAAATGCACTGCACACAAGAAGGTTACTGATGATGTTGGTCGTGGCAATGCATTTGCTGACAAAGTCGCAAAAGAAACAGCAAGGGATGTGATGAGCCGAATGTATGTTGCAGGCCCTGCAAGATGGGTTGGTGACGTTGGAATGTGTGAAGATACGATAGAGAGTGTGAAGTCTATTCAAGCTGAAGCTACAGAGAAAGAGTTGAGTGTGTGGAGAAAGAGTACGGGTAAAATGGATGAAAATGGTTGTTGGGTTGAATTGTCAGAGCATCAAAGATGGTTGTTACCCGATGCGTATGTGCTTGCAGTGGTTACAATGGCCCATGGAATGGCTCATATCAGTGTGAAAGGGATCTGTAAGTTGTTGGCTCCAGTATGGCAAAATGCTGGAATTCCTAAGTGTGCAGAGAATGTGGTCAAGAATTGCATGGTGTGTCTGAAATACAATCCTGGTAGGGGAACCCCAACTCCAGCTGGTCATTTTGCGCCTCCTACGTATCCGTTCGAGGTTTTGCAGCTAGATTTCATCCACATGGAAAGGTGCAACAATTTGAAGTACATAATCGTTGTTGTTTGTGCCTTTTCAAGATGGGTAGAAGCATATCCCCTGAAAGATAACACTGCCTTATCCACAGCTAAAGGCCTTGTCAAAGAATTTTTCCCTAGGTTTGGAATGCCGAGAATGGTCTGAAATGATAATGGGAGTCAATTTGTGGGTCGAGTGATGAAGAAAGTATGTGAAGGGCTAGGTATCCAGCAAAAATTCCACGCTGCAAATCACCCCAATCAGCTGGACTAGTAGAATGCTACAATGGCACACTAAAACTGAAATTGGCCAAGATTCAAGCGAGCTCTGGTCTTAAATGGCCTGACGCTCTGCCTTTAGCACTCCTATCAACAAGAATGACTGTGCATTCGTGAGTGGGACTTAGTCCTTATGAAATTGTGTTTGGCCGTCCGGCCAACATATGGGGAGTGCCAAGGCCGACAAAATTCAGTGAGATTGAACACCCTGTATTACTTGATTATTTGTATGAATTGACGGCTAAATTGCGTGTTTTACACCAACAGGTTCACGATACTCTGCCTCAGGTCTCTGAAGCTCCAGGACATACTATCGATCCTGGATCGTGGGTGCTGGTCAAGAACTTCCAGCGGACAAAGAATGACCAGCCCCGTTGGACCGGCCCCCACCTAGTCCTTCTCTCAACGAGATCAGCCGTTCGAATGGAAGGAAAGAAGAACTGGATCCACGGCGTACAGTGCAAGAGGGTCCCTCTGCCTCTGCCGTACGACCGGTGGGTCCAGGAGGGTGTTGCTGACTCTGAGACTGAGACTGTGCCTCGTTTTCTGCCTTTCAGTGATGCACGTGTAAAAGGAACAATTTCTGAACGAGAAAGTGACAATCTTTTGCAAGAAGCTGTGCCGCCATCAATTCGATTGGACACTACTGAGCCTAAACTCTTGTTTCAAGACCAGACATTACCTGGAAAAAGACGTTATAATCTGAGGCCGAGAACTATGGACAAATAAAAAATTTCTTTTTCTTTACTATTTTTAAAAGTGCAGCTCTCTCATTTGAGAAACTTTTTTATTTTTGTTTTTCGAACCACCATCCGGGTTCAGCTGTAGGGTCGCGGTTGCCGAAGTCTTTGGAGTGCAGCCAAAGACGTTAGGTCGACGGTTCTGGTTGGTCTAAGGGAGTTGCCCTGGACTGACAGAAGCATTCCATAGCATAGAACACCCTACCATCATGAGCAGCAATTAGAGAGGATGGAGTTTTTCGAGATGGAGAGACCTGCCAAAGAGATGAACTTTAAAGCTAAAATTTGTAGAATGATGACAAAGAAACGCTTTTTGATATTATGCATTTTCATGTTGTTCAATGTAATGATGTTTTTAATAGGATATGTCTTATTCTCTTTTCGAGTGACATTTGCACCCACTACACAGCCCATACCTCCTTCTACTGTTTCCTCACATTCTTTTCACCCTTTTCCTGAACATGAGTCCGCTAGGAGATTAGAGTTTATCAATAACTCCTTCGTTCAGCTTTTGCACCAACACCAATTAGTAGTGAACACAACTAACTGTTGGGTGTGTGGTCTTATGCCTCATACTACTGATAAAGGTATCCCTTATCTGGTCCTGCCTTTCAGCCATATTGGTTCTTTTTTTTTTTTTTTTATATTTTTTTTATTGATGCACGAAAACAAATGACAATACACATTGCAGAATTGATATTAAACCAAGAAAAAAACCAAAAAGAAAAAGCTTTGCAAGAAAGTAACATTACACATCCCTATAAACATTCTAATGAAGGCGCTATGTAGCGGTTGGCAAAGTGAAGGTCAACTTCAACAGCAGTGACTAAAAAATACAAAGCAATCAATGCCCCTCTTTAGCCAGCCCAATCTACCACAGGGGCCCAAATCCTAGTTGCTAGTAGCCGGCTTCTTCTCCCTTTGCATGAAAATACAGAGAATTCTAACTTATGCAGGGCTAATAATCTTGCTCGCCATTGTGTAAACGTTGGAGCATCCGCAGACAACCACTGAGATGTAATACATAGACGTGCCTGGGACATAGCTATAAACAAAAAAGCAGATTCATTAAAAGAATGATGAATACCAGCTGAGCTATTGCCCATATCAACCCCGAATATTACTAATGCTGAAGTCAGTAAGCAGTTTATCTTAAGTTCTGAGTTGATAAAATGTTCGATATCATTAAAAAATCCTGCTAATACTGGACAAGCATAAAACATATGTACTATGTCCGCGGTCAATGAATTACACCGAGCGCAAATATTACCCTTTCTAGCTCCCCATTTTGCAATTTTCATTGGCGTATAGTAGAGATCTAACATAGCCATATAACTTTGCGTCTTCAATGAACCTGATATAATGACCTTACTCGCAAATTCAATTACTGGAGCTAAATTAATACCTGTCTGCCCTAGCTTAATTTCCCACTTAGCGTTTTGTGCTGCTACATCGTCGGGAAAAGTTGATACTATATATTGATACAGTACCCCTATTCTACTCCGTTTCTTAATTATATCAATAATTGGTAACTTATTAAGTATAGCTGGTAAGGTCTTCAATTGTTTATGGACAAAACTTTGTATTTGTAGGTATTTAAAAAAGTCGCGCTGGGGTATATTATATTTGTTCCTAATGTCGCTATATGTTAAGAGTTGCCCATCCTCGACTAGATCCCCTAGAGTACAGACATCCTTACTTTGCCACCTAAGCATTACATGATCTTGAAAGATGCTAGGAAACACTCTACTATTTTTAAAAGGGGTGTAGAGGTTCAGATTTGGAATATCTAAGTTTTTCCTAATTTTCCGCCAAATTAAGCATGCAGCAATCAAAACTTTGAACCGTGTCCTTTTATAATAGCTAGGCTCCAGAACTTCCAGCAAAATACCCTTGGCCGCTTCACCAAGCCCTAGCTCATATATAGTAGGTTGGATAGCCACTGGAACAATCGCCTTATCACCAGAAATCAGCACTCCCATAGTTTGCAACATTGCTGCCCAATAATATATAACAAGACTGGGGACCGCCCAACCCCCCCTATCCCTGGGAAGATACATCCACTTAGCGGCACGCCGCGATCGCCTATATCCCCACAAGAACCTGTTGCACACCCTCTCTGCCTTAATTAAACTATTTTGAGCAAATATTAACGGTACAGTTCTGAACAAATATACAAATTTCGGGAGGACTATCATTTTAAGAACACTACAGCGTCCATATAGGGATAGATGTAAATTATCTAGTCTCTCAAGTTTGGTGTTAACTGCTTCTATCATTGGGAGAATATTTAGGTCCGGGATTCTGTCAACTCTCGAGCTTATCCGAACCCCTAAGTACATAGCTTCAGATACAACTGGGGCATCAGATAAAGACATGTCGGAAGTCTGAATCACCTGCGTTTTTGAGACATTGAGCTTATAGCCCGAACTTTCTCCAAACTTATAAGATAATTCTTTCAAAGCCATAAATGCAGATGATACATCAGATGTTATCACAGCTATATCATCTGCATATGCTAACAGATTATAGCAGGTGCCGCCAGCCCTGATTGGAACTATAGCCTGATTGGCCATAATTTTGGAAAGAAACGGATCTATATATAGGGCAAACAGCAGAGGTGAGCAGGGACACCCCTGCCGTGTGCCCCTAGAAATAGGAAAAAAGCTAGTCTGCTGCCCTGAAATACGCAACTGGGCCCTTGGGGAATGATACATAGCAGAAACTGCCTGTATAAATCCATCTGGAAAGCCCTTCCATCTTAAAACTGCCCATAAGAACTCCCAGGAGACCCTGTCGAACGCCTTCTCGGCGTCCAACAGGATCAAACCAAGGGGAGACTTCGTGACATGTGCCCAGTCTAGCAGTGCGATGGAGCGTCTAACATGGTCCGCTGTGTCCCTACCTGGAATAAATCCGTGCTGATATATAGAGACCAGTGGGGTTATTACTTGCGCTAGTCGACGAGCCAAAATTTTGGAATACACTTTCGAATCTCCATTAATTAATGATATCGGCCTAAATGATGACGGCAGCAGCTCTGGTTTCCCTTTTTTCCTGAACAAAACTATAGTTGCATTTTGCCATGATTCTGGCACTATGCCCCTCTGTGCTGCCCTCAAAACCCCAAGAAAAAAAACCTTAATCTCGTCTAAAAAGAATTTATAAAATTCCAGGGGAACCACATCTGGACCACAAGCCTTGCCATTAGCTAAAGATTTAACGGCAATTTCCAATTCCTCCATTTGAATAGGAGAGCCCAAAAATGCAGCCTGTTCTAGAGAGATTTTAATTGTCTTCACATCCATTAGATACTCCTCCATGACCCTATCAATATCCGATCTAGGGATATCCTCCCTGCCTTCCGTATACAAAGAAGAGTAAAAATCCAAAAAAACTCTATTAATTGCCTCCTGAGTATCATGAATTATTCCATATTGATCTTGGATTTTCACTACCTGATTCTGTATACTACGCTGGCGAAGTCTCTTAGCTAAAACCCTGCCAGAGTTCTCCCCAAACTCAAACATCTCAGTGCGATATTGTAAGTACTTTGATGCAAGATCTTTTCCAAGTGGTTCCAATAGTTGGGCTTTCAAGATAGATACTTTTTGTTGACTCGGCTGAATTTCATAGCCATTCTTAATATTCAGAGTCAATTCGATTTCTGCCTCTCTTAGCTCCTCAACACGCCTGCGTAATTGTTCTTGCTCATACTTCCATCTGTACGAAGTGAAGCTCTTAGTTTCCCCCCGTATACCTGCTTTCAACGTATCCCATACCACTTGATCCGATGCTGATCCAGCATTTATTTTTAAAAACTGACCTATCCACTTTTTAATGTGGGTCCGATACTCATCTTCGTGGAGCAGCTTCCTTTCAAACGTCCACTCCCTAGGGGGTCCCCTAATTCGAGGCCAATCAAACTCTGCTATCAATGGGTTATGGTCTGAAATAAGCCGAGGAAAGCAAGAAATAGAAGAACCGATTGCCACCTGTACTGTAAGAAAAACATAGTCTAATCTGACGTTTTTATTATGGGGGATAGAATGGTAAGCCATATTGGTTCTGTGTGGGCATACAGAACAATGTTCATCTACGCACATGAAGTCAACCCCCTACGTTCTGTGAAAGATAATCCTAAGAATAGTGCTCTAGTTAAGGGTATAGTGGATATGATTAGGGAAGATATTTCCTATGAGACTATCCCGAGAGATGAGACACTAGCATATATTGGATGGAACGTGACCGGATATGGAGTTACTCTGAGTGAGAACCAGCGAGCAAAGAGATCCTCCCCGATTTGGATTGTACCCCATCAGGATCACCTATGTCTGCAAGGTAATGGCAAGAATCCCAGAGCTCAGTTAGGGAAGAGTACCTGCACTGAAACTTATGTTTTTGCGTCCCAGACTTCCCCTTCGCTCCTAGCAGCTAAGGGTACCTATTTCATCTGCCATGATAGAGCCTATACATGGTTGCCCCCTGACTTCTCGGACACATGTTTTGTTTCGTTCCTGTTGCCTCCCACCTACACAGCTGCGGCAGATTACCATAAGACAAGGATAGTTAGAGGTGTCTTCACTAAAGAAGACACTGCAGGACAAGAATTTGGAGACTTCGTGAAGGGTTTTCTGCCGTTTTGGGGACCCATGGTTAACAGCAGAAACATAAGGCAATTGACGAGGGTGGTTGAATCCACTGTAGTTGAAACTACCGGTGCCCTTAGTAACTTGACTGCTGAGCTCCAGTCGGATCGTCTTATGACTCTTCAGAACAGGGTCGCATTAGACGTCATACTTGCAGACCGAGGTGGGGTATGTAAAGTGATCCAATCGAGTTGCTGTGTTTTCATTCCAGATAATGCTCCGACAGTGTACCAGGCCATTTCCAAACTGCATAAGATCTCTGAATCTATTCATGTGGATAAAGGAGATTGGTCGTTGATGGGATGGTTCTGGGAACTGTTATCTGCCTGGGGTGGAAGATTCTGATGGTCATTGGGATGATTTTAGCCATTCTTTTCCTGTTCTGTCTTTGTGTACAGTGTGCTCCTGCTGTATGTGGCCTCTGCGCTACATCATGTGTAAAGAAACCTGTATCGAGGGACGAGCTAAGTAATAGGATGATGCTACAGCAACATCTCAATGACTTTATGAATATAGACCTGGACTCAGATTAGCGTGAGTATAGGTTATTGCCTATGTAAGGGCAAAAGGAGGGTCTGTGGTGCTGAAAATTCTAGACCCGTGTCATAATCATCGTCGTATCATGACGATTTTGATATCCGCAGACCGAGAATGACTAGTATATCATACACAAGCATTTTCGTCATATTCGAGTGAGGAAATCACCCTGAAATCAGATATTCCGCCCTGAACCCTCGGGTTCCATTTTGTGTACGGCAGCCATTTTGAGGGTTGCCCTCACATAGGCCGATGACTAAGGCCAAAAACGAGTCTGAAGGACACGTACACCTTTGCTGACTTCTGTGTGACCTGGGCAAGCTGACTCCACTGCCTGAAGCCAAACCTGTTCGGTCAGTTCCTTTCCCAGTGGCCGATCAAGATTAGTATCAAGGCACAGCATACCATAAACCTTTCATCGCATACAAACCATGCCTAATCTTACACACACCTGTCCCTGTTTCTTTCTTTATGGCTTGCTTTACGAGGAGGAGGTGCCCGTTTTTATTGGGGGTCCGTCGATATCTGATGAAAATACTGGGCCTTGCCGGGTAATTGATTGTGGGCTGGACAAACTGAAATATGGGCTTGTCATCATGACTCTGCTTTTTCTTTGTCGTGAAAATATGTGCATGGTCAACTGTAAAATAAGCAATGTTTGCCTAAAGCATAATATTTTGTATAAAAAGGGTTGGCTGACTTTGTAACTTTGAGCAGTCTCCTGAGAATATACACCGTGTTGTACTTCTAGGATACCTGTTACTGGCTGCAGCCAATAAATTCGATCTTTGACGTCACCAAGAAGACTCTGTGTTTCTGTAGTCTGAAACAGGAAGGACTCAAAGTCTTAGGGTGTGTTCCCTGGCACCGCTGGGTTCCGAAAAACCCAGTACTTCAGGCCGCACTACAAAACTCTGCATTTTAAATAAATTACATGTTGGGGATTATTGTTTTAAGTTTGCTAAATGTCATTTCTGTGGAAATGCATTTCTTGTGCACTGGGAGATAGGTGTCACTAGCTCAGGGTGGTTTTCTATCCCCTAAGTGCAGTTTGAATTTTCTGGATTCACCAGAGGGTAGGATCCAGTGGTAGCAGCGTAATAGTGTCCAGTACATTTGTTCCCCGCCCTGCGCCCAGTGTCTGGTACCTGTGTCACGTGTGGTCAGGTTGAGAAATCAGGGGTGGTAGAAACTGCCTTACTAGTCCGAGGGGGGGTTGTGTGTGGATGAATGGTGTGTGGCACTAGGCAAGTGAGTGTGAGTTCTCTGGGATAGAGAGCTCACTGAATTTTTTGTAAATTGTGTACTCTTACTTCAGCTCTGACAGTTAAGTCCCCTGTGTTGCACGTGTCTGTGAGCATCCTGCCAAGATGGAGTCTGCTTTTAACCTCTGTGGTCTGTTTAGGTACAGTATGCATGAGTTGGTACAGTTTTGTGAGGAGAGAGACATCACAGTGAATGAGTCAGACACCCAGTCCAAGCTTAGGGATAACCTGATCCTATGGCAGAAGGATGACTGGGAACGTGAGTGCAGTGAGAAAGAGAGGGCCCGGGCCTCACACCATGAGGGTGGTGGGTCGGTGGGGAGCCCTGAAGAGTCTGAAGAGGAGGATGAAGATGATAGTGAATGGGCACCAGCAGATAGTGAGGACCCCATAGATAGGGAGTCCCTTGCTGGGTCCAGTGTAGGAGGCAGCGCCTCATCCCATTCCTGGTCCCTATCCCCAGAGGAGTGGGTAGATAGGAAGGAAGAGAGGGAGCACCAGCTGGCTATGGAGAAGCTCAGGTTAGAGCATGCCAGAGAGATAGCGCAGCTGGGTGTGCAGGAGAGGATTGCAGAGGCTGAGAGGGCCTTGGCCAGGGAGAAGATAGCCCTAGAGGGTAGATTGTCCCCTGAGCGCAGTTTTAATTTTCTGGACTCCCCAGGGAGGGTTGAGTCCAGTGGTGGCAGCTATATAGATTTCAGTGTAGGAAATCCCAGTCCCACTCCCAGTTCCCCAAGTATGGTACCTGTTTCCCGAGAAGAGGAGTATCAGTTGAAGTTCAGGGGATCACTGACATAATATCGACGTCACAAATATCGAGATACACAAATATCGAGTGAAAAATATCGAGTGACAAAATATCGACTCCCTATCTACAAACAGGTAAGTACCAAAATATCGACTCCAAAATATCGACTTACAAAAATATAGACTGTCAAAATATCGATTTTTTTAAATGTCTTAAAATTAAGTTAAAACTAATATAGTAATAAATATATGTAATATAAACTTAGAAATAATTATTTTAAAATTTTAATTTTAATAAATAATTTCAATAATTAAAAAAATTATATCACCAAAAATAATACATATATATATATATATATATATATATATATTGATATATATATAAACATAATATTAAATAAACATATATAAAATTTTTAGCGTAGCATAGACAATGGTTAACATTTATTGTAACAACTATAGTGAGTTCAACATTAGCAAAACTGTTGGATAGCGTAGAGGTAAAATTTACTATTCCCACTCCAGTGGGTGCAACAGTAGGGAAAGCGCTGGATAGCGTAGGGGTTAAAATTACTATTCCCACTCCAGGGATGTATGACGTTACAACGCATACTTTTACAACACCTACCATTACATCAAAACTTTTACAACACAAAAACTTTTACAACTCATACATTTACAACGCAAGATTTTACAACGCATTTACCTTTACAACGCATACCATTACAACGTAAGTATTGGTAAGTATATAATATTTTTTTAATATAAATTAATTTAAAATATTATAATATAATTTAATTTTATTTAATTTTATTTAATTAATGTAATTTAAATGTAATTTTACTTTATTTTTACAAAGTACCCCTGTACCCCAAAAACCCTAAACTGACCCTGAACCCTAAAAATACCCCTTTACCCAAAAACTGAAAACTGACCCTGAACCCTAAAAATACCCCTTTACCCAAAAACTGAAAACTGACCCTGAACCCTAAAAATACCCCTTTACCCCAAAAACTGAAAACTGACCCTGAACCCTAAAAATACCCCTTTACCCAAAAACTGAAAACTGACCCTGAACCCTACAAATACCCCTTTATCCCAGAAACTGAAAACTGACCCTGAACCCTAAAAATACCCCTTTACCCCAGAAACTGAAAACTGACCCTGAACCCTAAAAATACCCCTTAACCCAAAAACTGAAAACTGACCCTGAACCCTAAAAATACCCCTTTACCCCAGAAACTGAAAACTGACCCTGAACCCTAAAAATACCCCTTAACCCAAAAACTGAAAACTGACCCTGAACCCAAAAAATACCCCTTTACCCAAAAACTGAAAACTGACCCTGAACCCTAAAAATACCCCTTTATCCCAGAAACTGAAAACTGACCCTGAACCCTAAAAATACCCCTTTACCCAAAAACTGAAAACTGACCATGAACTCTAAAAATACCCCTTTACCCAAAAACTGAAAACTGACCCTGAACCCTAAAAATACCCCTTTACCCAAAAACTGAAAACTGACCATGAACTCTAAAAATACCCCTTTACCCAAAAACTGAAATCTGACCCTGAACCCTAAAAATACCCCTTTACCCAAAAACTGAAAACTGACCATGAACTCTAAAAATACCCCTTTACCCAAAAACTGAAAACTGACCCTGAACCCTAAAAATACCCCTTTACCCAAAAACTGAAAACTGACCCTGAACCCTAAAAATACCCCTTTACCCAAAAACTGAAAACTGACCCTGAACCCTAAAAATACCCCTTTACCCAAAAACCCAAACATATAACATTTTAAAAATAATTATATACTTAGCAATACTTACGTTGTAATGGTATGCGTTGTAAAGGTATCTGCGTTGTAAAAACATGCTTTGTAAATGTATGCGTTGTAAAAGTTTTTGCGTTGTAAAAGTTTCGTTGTAATGGTAGTGCATAGTAAAAGTTGCGTTGTAAACGTTGCATACCCACTCCAGTGGGTGCAACAGTAGGGAAAGTGTTGTATAGCGTAGGGGTTAAAATTACTATTCCAACTTCAGAGAGTGCAATAATAGGGAAAGTAAATACTTCACAAATAGATATAAATAACATAAATAGTAAAACCAATTACAAATAAATAAAATATTTTACTTGTGTATAAAAAATATTACATATTTATTTATAAATACAAAATCAAATTATTTAATTATAAAAATTGCCTACTCATACTAATTATTTACCTATTAACAATAAATTAATTTACAATTTAAAAATTAATAAATTAATTTTAATTACCAATTATATTTTAATTATTTACCTAATAAAAATTAATTAACAATTAATTAAAAATACATACCAATAATTTAAATGACATATTTAATTAATGAGAATTAAATTATTTCCCACCCTATTCCCCTATAAACCCACAACCCGCTACAGAAAATAAATGAATGAAATTAACATATTTATCAATTAATCAATTATAATTAATTACCAATTATATTTTAATTAATTACCAATTAATAATTAATTAACAATTAATTCTAAATAAATATCAATAAATAAATTAACATATTTAATTAATTATAATTAAATTACTTCCCACCCTATTCCCCTATAAACCCACAACCCGCTACAGAAAATAAATTACTAAAATTAAAATATTTATCAATTAATCAATTATAATTAATTACCAATTATATTTTAATTAATTACCAATTAATAATTAATTAACAATTAATTCTAAATAAATATCAATAAATAAATTAACATATTTAATTAATTATAATTAAATTACTTCCCACCCTATTCCCCTATAAACCCACAACCCACTACAGAAAATAAATTACTAAAATTAAAATATTTATCAATTAATCAATTATAATTAATTACCAATTATATTTTAATTAATTACCAATTAATAATTAATTAACAATTAATTCTACATAAATATCAATAAATAAATTAACATATTTAATTAATTATAATTAAATTACTTCCCACCCTATTCCCCTATCAACCCACAACCCGCTACAGAAAATAAATTACTAAAATTAAAATATTTATCAATTAATCAATTATAATTAATTACCAATTATATTTTAATTAATTACCAATTAATAATTAATTAACAATTAATTCTAAATAAATATCAATAAATAAATTAACATATTTCATTAATTAGAATTAAATTACTTCCCACCTTATTCCCCTATAAACCCACAACCCGCTACAGACTTATATTACACAAAAAAATAAAAATTATTATTAATTTACCTTAAATTCGATATTTTTGTTGGCTATATTATGTCTAGTCGATATTATGTCCATTCTATATTTTTGATTCGATATTATGTCCATTCTATTCGATATTAATTTTCTCTAGTCGATATTTTTGTTGTCTATATTATGTCTAGTCGATATTATGTCCATTCTATATTTTTTACTCGATATTCGGTCCAATCGAAATAAATGACTCGATATTATGGGTGCATACCAAGTTCAGGAACCTTAGGAGACTGCCTCACCAGGATTGGGTGGGGTTTGTGGATGACTGTTCAGATGCATCGTGTGAGTGGCTGGCGACTAGGTCGGACCAGAAGAAGGGGGGAGTCCTGGATATGGTTCTCAGAGAGCAGTTCCTCAGTATTTGTTGTCCAGAATTGCGCCAGCACCTATTGAGGTGGGACTCCTTTTGTCTTTGGGACCTTGCAGAGGAAGCAGACCGCTGAAAAAGTGCTAGAAGTTCTCTAGAGTCATTGGTGAGTGACTTCAAAGTAGTGGTTCAGGTATCCTCCAGCCCAGCGTGGTGGAGGAGGCTCAGTGTAGCCCAGCTAGGTCCCAGGATAGTGAGGAGGGTGTAGGGGCTTACTGCCTGGCTCAGTGGAGCAGGAGTAAGAGGGTGACCGAGGGTCCCCAGACGCACGAAGCCCTGCCTCAGTACTTGGATGGTTTCTTGAGGGAACACCGGGTTGGGGACCTAGGCTGTCCTGTTAGTCCATTTGAGGAGGATCTCCTAGTGTGTAGGGAACCTGGAGCATCTGTAACTAGAGCTCCAGGGGTTCCAGTGTCCGGCAGTGCTACTCCAGGGGGGAGGGCACAGAAGTCCGAAGTGAGCGGTGATTGGGGGATGAGTTTCCCAGTGGATGCACCAGTGGACCAGGGATTAGCCAGTTGGGCTAGATCTTCTTGGGGGGACCCGGGTGGCACCACTTCTGTTCTAGGGGATATTCATGCACTGTCAGGTGGACAGGGGACGGGAGATCTGTGCCAGACAGACAGTCACACGACACATGGGTCATGTGTCAGCCTCAGGGGGATGGCGTGTGAATCCCCAGAAGTCCTGGAGTGCCAGGCAATTATTCCACCAAAGGTTTTAGACCAGAGGTTGGGAGGCCAGGTTCAGGATCAGCCTGACCTAAAGGGTAGGACGACTGTAACCAGTGTCCTGACCGGTTCTTCTTCCAGAGGAACCTCTCCAATTGGGAGAGTGCAGACCTCTGGAAGGGGTGCAGAGGGTGGGAGAGCCCACCTCTGACCCCGGTGCAACCTGAGGGGTTAAACCCTGGGTTGGAATGGCGTTCTAGGTGTACCCCTCGCCAAAGGAGGAGGAACCCTAGGAGAAGAGGTAGGGGTAGGAGAGCCTTCCCTGAGACTCCTGGTCCACCTAAGGGTGTAGACCCTAGGCTGGAGGATCAGTGGCAGTCTAGTCCTGTCTTGCAGACAGGAAGAGTGGAGAATGGCTACTATGTGCCAGGGGTTACTACCCCCCGTTCTGAGAATAGGCAAGGACCAGTGGCACCTGGGTGGCCCAGGGCCTGGTCCTGGCCGCGGACAGCTTGGGAGGACCAGTGGGGTAGCCCAGTTGTTCCAGATAGTGGGTTAGGAAGGAATACCATGGGTTCACCGTGGCGTAGAACCGGAGGGTGTCCCTGCAGTTGCGGGCCTGCGTCCGTGTTCTATCGCCCCAAGCAGGGAAGTCCATCAGGGTGGTGATTGGTCTCCCCTGCGTTTTGGCTGGAAGGGAGTTGTGTTGGACTTGGCCCTTTTGGCAGGTTCACCCCTAAACTTTTTGCTTTAAATGGTGAATTGGTGGTTGTGGTTTTTAGTTTCTGCGCACTTTCACTGTGTCCCAGTGGAAAGTGCGTGCGCACTCTGAGTGCATGTGGTGAGATAGGCCTGCCTCCCATAGGAATGCATGGGGAATGTATGTGCCCCTGGTAGTTTCTGATGCGTGGGGTGTACAGGCTCGAGTCAGATATGTGCGGACTCGTGTGATTGAATGCTGCGAGATGATGTATGCGGCGTGTATGTGTCTAGTGTGGAAGTGCCACTTCTAAACATGTCTGTGCGTGTGCTGTAAAGATGCTGGCGTGTGATTGGCTGGGGCTTGCTGGGATGCCAGGCTCCATGAGTCATGATGGGTCTGCCCGGTGGTGAGTGTGGAGATTAGCATGCTGATGGCTGGGGAGGAGTGCACCTGGGTCCTGACTAGGGTTGGGCTTTTCCCACACAATGCTGGCTCTGCCCCGTGTGGTGCATCTAACGACCCTAGCCCTGCCAGTGAATAGAGTGAGGGGCTGAGCACATCAAGAGTGCTCACCAACCAGCTGCGACTGGTTTTTCCCCTCACCCTGAAGCCAGATAAAGGCATTTACAGTATAAGAAGGGGCTGTGTCCCCTTACAATTTGTTCTCTTCCAGGATCCTATCTGAGGGGGCTGATGCTGTTGCTGGGGCCAGGAGGACCGCCACTTGGATTGTCTCCCTGCCTGGAGGCCCAGTGAGCTGGCTTTGGGCCCAGCCTTGCCCCCCTGCCTGCCTCCAGAACCTTGCTGGAGCTTTATCCTTGCCCCTGGCGCCTGGGAGCTCTTTGTTCTGCTTCTAGCACTTAAGAGCGCTTTATTTTTGCTTGTAGCGCTTGGGGAGCGCATTATTTGTAAAAGCTGGTGCCCACCCGGCATTGGACCCGTTTTGCCAATTTTAAAGTCCCTGGCAGGTGCCCACCCCGCCAGGGACCTTGCCGCTATTTTTGTGGCCCGATCGAGTGCCCACCTCGAGTTATTATTTCAAAGAAGCCGGTGCCCACCCGGCATTTGCCTCCAATTCACCGCCGCAGCCCAGGATTGCACAAAAAGCCCACCGGGCCTCGACACTGCCTGCGACGACCCGGAAGCGCCCCTCCAGAGACCCAAAAGTCCCACCCTTGGGACCGCGGCGCGAGGGGCAGAGCGGCTACAGGCGCAGGCGGGGCTCCAGTATCGTAGAGAGCCCCGGGCTGCCCAAAGGAGAGTCCCGCAGCCGGCGTCCCTCCCCCGGGGCTCCCAAGAGTGAGGGAGAGCCCCAGAGCACAGCAGAGGAGCCGGGAGACCGAAGCGGAGTCCCCAGCGAGACAGCCGGTGAGTAACAAAAAAGGAGAGGGGGCGTCGGGGCACATTGCCGGTGCCCGCCCCTCCCCTCCAGTGCGAGTGCCGTCGGGCTGGGAGGCCCGTGGGGCCTCATCTGTTGCCGAGTCTCCCGAGAGGGACTCCCCCCACCGGCCATATTTGTTTACGAGTCCCGAGAGGCTCGAGGGGGCAGTTTCGTTATTGAGAGCCTGAGAGGATCACGGGGCATAATTGCCTGAAGCCCCGAGGCCCCAGGGGGCCGGTTGCGACCCCGAGTCCCCAGAGGGGGGACTCCCACGTTCAGGGCATTGTTGTATTAGAGCCCCGAGAGGCTCAGAGGCATTTATGAGATTTCGAGTCCCAAGGAGGGGAACTCTAACGGTGGGGGACATTTTGTGTGTAGAGCCCCCGAGGGCTCAGGGGGCGCATTTGTTTTAGAGCCCAGAGAGGCTCCCTGCCCACAATGTTGTTTTAGAGCCCAGAGAGGCTCAGGGGGCAATCAGTTAGCCAGAGCCTGTGAGGCTCCAACGTTGGCCCCATCATCCTTGTCACAGCTGCCCAGCACTTCGTGGGCAGCTGCCACGTTTAGGCCCCCTGACACTGGGACACAGGGCGTCCTAGCCCCAACAAGGCCAGAGGGCCTAGGGACAGTCAAAGGTGGTGACTTATGTGAGTTTGGCGCAATTATTCTTTTGATGCACCTCTGAACGTGTTATTAATACGTGTTATTAATGCGTCATGTGCCATGTTCTTACACCGCTGAATGTATGTTATGCATCATGTGTTTTCCTTCCCTACACCTCTGAATGTGTTGTGATGCATCATGTGTAATGTTCCTATGCGTATACCCCTACAGGTATTGTGATACTAAGGTGGTTGTTTTTCTCCTAGTACAGGTGGTGCTAGGGAGGTCCGGGTTCCCTGCGCAATATTTTCCTATGGTGGTTAGGGTTGCGTAGGTGGTACTTAACATTTACCAGTAGTTACTGGTGGTATGCTACAGTGATTTACATTCTATGTTCTAGGTTCTAAGTGATATTCTAAGTGCTAGTTCTAAAAGTGCCTATTCCTGACAGTGGTCCAGGTGGCCCTGTCTTGTACATATCCCCTGTAAATTCTGCCCGTGCCTGTTGGCACATTGTAAAGTGTGTGTTTTTATCTAATGTGTTTTGGTGTAATACAAAGGCTATTTTTATACATAACCTTGTGTGGAGTTTCCTTTGTGGTGAGCCTTGGGTGTTGTTGCTGGGGGTGCGTGCGCAAACACTTAACTCACATTGCCTCCAAGTGTAGACTAACTGCTCGTGCTACGTTACCAAGGGGGTGAGCAGGGGTTATCTTGGCGTGTAACTTCCTTGCCCTGACGTGGAGGTGGTGGTCTCTGACTGACTTTGGCGCAAGCCCTGGCCAGCCAGGGATCCCATTTCTAGCAATGCCCATATGCAAATCAGTCTGACCTTGTGCCTCATGGGGACAGTCCAGCCCAAACTGCCAAGCCATGCCTTCCCTGGACAGGAATCAAGCTTCCTAGGACCAGTTTCTGGCATTTCAGCCGTCTTCAGCCAGGCTTGCTTGAATCCAGTGGCAAAGTGAGCAAGAGACTCAAAGTCTGAGCATACCCTGCCAACTTAGGGCGAACAAAGCGGTACAAAAGGGGGTGGTGATGGACGGAGCATCTGAACCAATCAAACACTCACACCCAGTCAACAGATCTGGGTTTAATCCATCACCGTTCTTTAGCCCACTCTGCCACCCTAGTTCAGACATGGCCATATGCAAATCAGTCTGACCCTGTGCCTCATGGGTGTGAGTGTTTGATTGGTTCAGATGCTCCGTCCATCACCACCCCGTTTTGTACCACTTTGTTCGCCATAAGTTGGCAGGGTATACTCAGACGTGAGTCCCTTGCTCACTTTGCCACTGGATTCAAGCAAGCCTGGCTGAAGACGGCTGGAATGCCAGAAACCGGTCCTAGGAAGCTTGTTTTCGGTCCAGGGAAGGCATGGCTTGGCAGTTCGGGCTGGACTATTCCCATGAGGCACAGGGTCAGACTGATTTGCATATGGCCATGTCTGAACTGGGATGGCAGAGTGGGCTAAAGAACAGTGATGGATTAAACCCAGATCTATTGACTGGGTGTGAGTGTTTGATTGGTTAGGATGCTCTGTCCATCACCATCCCCTTTTGTACCGCTTTGTAAGCCATAAGTTGGCAGGGTATGCTCAGACGTGAGTCCCTTGCTCACTTTGCCACTGGATTCAAGCAAGCCTGGCTGTAGACAGCTGGAATGCCAGAAACCGGTCCCAGGAAGCTTGTTTCCGGTCCGGGGAAGACATGGCTTGGCAGTTCGGGCTGGAATGTTCCCATGAGTCACAGGATCTGACTGATTTGCATATGGCCATGTCTGAACTGGGGTGGCAGAGTGGGCTAAAGAACGGTGATGGATTAAGCCCAGATCTCTTGAGTGGGTGTGAGTGTTTGATTGGTTCAGATGCTCCGTCCATCACCACCCCATTTTATACTGCTTTGTTCGCCATAAGTTGGCAGTGTATGCTCAGAAGTGAGTCCCTTGCTCACTTTGCCACTGGATTCAAGCAAGCCTGGCTGAAGACGGCTGGAATGCCAGAAACCGGTCCTAGGAAGCTTGTTTCTGGTCCAGGGAAGGCATGGCTTGGCAGTTTGGGCTGGACTGTTCCCATGAGTCCCAGGATCTGACTGATTTGCCTATGGCCATGTCTGAACTGGGGTGGCAGAGTGGGCTAAAGAACGGTGATGGATTAAGCCCAGATCTCTTGACTGGGTGTGAGTGTTTGATTGGTTCAGGTGCTCTGTCCATCACCACCCCCTTTTGTACCGCTTTGTTCACCATAAGGTGGCAGGGTATGCTCAGACGTGAGTCCCTTGCTCACTTTGCTACTTGATTCAAGCAAGCCTGGCTGAAGACGGCTGGAATGCCAGAAACCAGTGCTAGGAAGCTTGTTTCCGGTGCAGGACAGACATGGCTTGGCAGTTCGGGCTGGACTGTACCCATGAGGCACAGGGTCCGACTGATTTGCATATGGACATGTCTGAACTGGAGTGGTAGAGTGGGCTAAAGAACGGTGGTGGATTAAACCCAGATCTTTTGACTGGGTGTGAGTGTTTGCTTGGTTCAGGTGCTCTGTCCATCACCACCCCCTTTTGTGACGCTTTGTGCGCCATAAGGTGGCAGGGTATGCTCAGATGTGAATCCCTTGCTCACTTAGCCACTGGATTCAAGCAAGCCTGGCTGAAGACGGCTGGAATGCTAGAAACCGGTCCTAGGAAGCTTGTTTCCTGTCCAGTGAAGGCATGGCTTGGCGGTTCAGGCTGGACTGTACCCATGAGGCACAAGGTCAGACTGATTTGTATATTGGCCATGTCTGAACTGGGGTGGCAGAGTGGGCTAAAGAACGGTGATGGATTAAACCCAGATCTTTTGACTGGGTGTGAGTGTTTGATTGGTTCAGATGCTCTGTCCATCCCCACCCCCTTTTGTACCGCGTTGTTCGCCATAAGTTGGCAGGTTATGCTCAGACGTGAGTCCCTTTCTCACTTTGCCACTGGATTCAAGCAAGCCTGGCTGAAGACGGCTGAAATGCCAGAAACCGGTCCTAAGAAGCTTGTTTCTGGTCCAGGGAAGGCATGGCTTGGCAGTTCGGGCTGGACTGTACCCATGAGGCACAGGGTCCAACTGATTTGCATATGGACATGTCTGAACTGGGGTGGCAGAGTGGGCTAAAGAACGGTGATGGACTAAACCCAGATCTTTTGACTGGGTGTGAGTTTTTGATTGGTTCAGATGCTCCGTCCATTACCACCCACTTTTGTCCCGCTTTGTTCGCCATAAGTTGGCAGGGTATGCTCAGGCGTGAGTCCCCTGCTCACTTTGCCACTGGATTCAAGCAAGCCTGGCTGAAGACGGCTGGAATGCCAGAAACCGGTCCTAGGAAGCTTGTTTCCGGTCCAGGGAAGGCATGGCTTGGCAGTACAGACTGGACTGTACCCATGAGGCACAAGGTCAGACTGATTTTCATATGGCCATGTCTGAACTGGGGTGGCAGAGTTGGCTAAAGAACGGTGATGGATTAAACCCAGATCTTTTGACTGGGTGTGAGTGTTTGATTGGTTCAGATGCTCCGTCCATCACCACCCCCTTTTGTACTGCTTTGTTTGCCGTAAGTTTGCAGGTAATGCTCAGACGTGAGTCCCTTTCTCACTTTGCCACTGGATTCAAGCAAGCCTGGCTGAAGACGGCTGAAATGCCAGAAACCGGTCCTAGGAAGCTTGTTTTTGGTCCAGGAAAAGAATGGCTTGGCAGTTCGGGCTGGACTGTACCCATGAGGCACAGGGTCAGACTGACTTGCATATGGCCATGTCTGAACTGGGGTTGCAGAGTGGGCTAAAGAACGGTGATGGATTAAACCCAGATCTTTTGACTGGGTGTGAGTGTTTGATTGGTTCAGATGCTCCCTTCAACACCACCTCCTTTTGTACCAACATATATCACAGCACGCTATACCTCACATAATTCTGATTATCAAACACTCTAAACTATGTCATCATACACAAAGCATTTAATGTCAATACACTTAAAAAATGACAGTTTAAAAGTTAGCTTTCTTCCGAAAGAGAGCCGTTGCACATTCAATAGTCTCAGTTTAAATGGAGACCCATTCCACATTCATAGATTTAGCTCAAAGGAGAACTCATCCTGCAAAGTCAGCCAATGGGTCAACAATACTGAATGGATGCTTCTAAAAAGCCAAAACCCATTGTACATTGAAGTCCCACTGACCCAACTTTTAAATCTTCTGAGAAGTGAGGCCAGCTTTGAATCCTAAGGTTGCTGCCCCAATACCGAAGGATTATGTGGAGTAACCCTTATCTTTGTGGCAAGAGAGTCACAGGCACGACCCCATTGTCTACTTAAATTGGTGTCAGGTAAGTGATTTCCTGTCCACAAGGCACAAAATCTCATTTTTAGTGGCCTCAATTGTATATATGCCCTGAGCAAAGCCCACCGGGCAAGAAGAAGGGTCCCCCTAGTGCTCACAAAGCAATGATTCTACCCATTAATAACAAAAAAACATGTACTTGGATGCAGCCCCAAATGATAATCAATGGCTCAGATTAATTCAAGAATTCCATCCTTTAACTTGCTGTTCATTTCAGTTAACATGTCAAGTGCGACAAGTATGGCCAGACATGGGTTCTGTGCTCACTGCGCCACTGAAAACAAACTGCTCTTGACTGAAAAGGCCAAATAGGCAAAAACTGGTTTGAGGTGCTTGTGTGGTCATTCAGAGGGGACCTGGCTTGGCAATTCTGGCTGCACTGTTTCTATTGGAACAGGACCGAGAATGATCTGTTTATGAGTGGGTCTAATCTGAGGTGGCAAGTTGGACAAAAGATTATGGCCTGTGATGCAGTCCGAACGATTGCCAGTGGCTGAGATTATGTCATTGATTTGTTCCATCACCTTGTTGTTCATTGCTGTTTATCCCCCTAAGTAGGGCGGATATGCTCTGACCGGTATCATGTGCTCACTGTGCCACTGGAACAAATCTGCACTGACTAACGGAAGCCAATAGGGCAAAAACAGTATTGGGTTGCTTATGTTCGGTGTCAGAGAGGACCTGGTTAGGCAGTTTGGGCATGACTTCTTCCTAATAGAGTAGGACCAAGACTGTTTAGCATATGGCTGGGTCAAATCAGATTTGGCATAGTGGGTACAAAATCACGATGTACTGTGATGAGCCCCCAAGTGATGGCCAGTGTCTGAGGTTAATTCAGGCATTCTATCCCTCAGATTGTTCCTTGCAGCTTAAAAACAAGCCAGAAGCCCCAGACCTTCTATAAGAACGTTCTAAGAATGAAAGTTCTCCAGGGGATAACTTATACTCTGTGCAATGTTTTGGTAGCTCGGGTCAGCCTGTGACATTAACCTCATGTTGTCCTTTGGGGAACATGGAGGAGAAAAGAGAGCAAAGGCCAGTTGAGCACACCATCAACGAGAGGACCTACAGGTTGTTATCAGAAAGAGTGGGTAGTGTAACAGCAAATTCCAACCACCTAGGACATCAACCCATGGCACAAAGCCTGGAAGATAAAAGTGAGAAGGCATACATAGCTGGCTCATATCCACCAGTCCAGTGCCAAGTAACCCATCCCGCTAAAGACAATAAGAGGAGGAACGAGGGTCACAAATGGGCCAGCCTGTAGCTGCCAAGATTAATCAGTCAAACCAAATCTCTATCACACAATCACAAATATCTAGGTAGCGCATGGTGCCATCACCAAATACCGAAAGCAGGGATGCAGCTCTACTTGTTTGCAAATAACGTCCAACATATTTGTTACTGCAATTAACTTTATCGACCTGTCAATCAATGTCCAAGACAAAGATGACTAAAAGCTGTTTACTGATCTCAGCTCATACCATAAAACCTTCTAACTGAAGACACAGGCTTTGAGGTATAAACACTTCAACCTAGCCCCAGCTAACCATGGGTCCAGTTTGTGACCTAAATTATCCTGACAGCCATCTGATTTGAATGAAAGACATGTGACAGATTGTATGGCTGGGTCCTCAACCGCAAAAGAGGATGAGGCCAGGTTGTAGCCAGTATTTAAAACTTCCCACTTTCCCACTAAACTCTGGATGTGACATCACTAGCAGGCTCTGGTATACTACATTGGAACTACAGACTCTAGTGACAAAGTTTGTGTCTGAGCAGGGGAATGCAGTACCAAGTCACTATTTGGCAGTTGGAGACAAGGACAGCCACAGTCATAGGACACCACTGAGACAGCAATAAGCATGGCGACTTTGTAGTGTTGAAGCCCCATCAATGTCCCTTTTTCTTCTGTGGCATGTGCTTCACCAAACACATGAACACAGACTAATTTTAGGGAATCTCATTTTAGACAATAAGTATCTTATTGCCACAAAGCATTTCAACATTTCTTTGGAATACTGGAAGTATTGCTTTAATCTACTTTGAGCAGGGGTGGAGGGCTGAAATCTCCCAATCTCATTACTCAGGTTGGCAGTTATTTCTTGTTGTCGCAATTCCTTCTCTTCTCCTGATCCAGTAGCAGGGGTGTCTGTTTCCTCGGGGAGATAGGTCATATCATGAGTTTTCTAGAAAAGGGCTCCCTGCATCTGGCACCAGTTGTACAAAGCAGTATTTTGAATGAAAATGCTCCGATTCAGTGTTTGGAACCCAAAAACGTCTTTAAGCAAAATCCTAAGCACATTTTAGGCATCGGCAATTCACAAAATGGGTTAAGAAATGGATAAGGAATTGCTGTTTGGAAGGGGGATGTTGTAGGCATCCACTCCGAATAATGATTCCTATGCATATGTAGCAATGGTTCAGGACTGAAATAGTGGTCATAACCATTGAAAGGTTACCTAGCTCCAAGTTGAGGTGGCACCCAGCAGCAAAATAAAGGGGTCCAATGAGGAGCCCTTCCAATTTGTGCATGTTAAAAATGTTTGCTTGGGAGTAGATAGTGGTCCACTGTACCATTTCAAACTAATAAAACAGGCCACATTTTTAAAAAACGGTTTCCTTTATTGAAAGGCAATCACAGACATGGTGGTCTGGTGACCTCACTGGGTCACCATCCTTGTAATGGCCTCCAATTGTAGTGAGACACTATTTGTGACCTACCTCATTAATATCCATGAGGTAGGTTGGATCGCGACCCACGATGACATACCGGCACATACATCAACAATGCCTTTTGCGATACCTTATTAGCGAAAAATAAGGATTCGCTAATAAGGAATAGCAAAAGGCTATGCAGGTAGAAATTGCTTACAAAATAGCGATGTCTAAACATTCCTTAATTGCGACTCGCAAATTGCGAATCGCAATTAAGGAATACCTCCCCATTAATTCCTATGGGCCTAGAGGCCCATAGGAATGAATGGGAAGACATTCTCAATTTGCGATTCTCAAATAGAGAATCGCAAATTCAGAATGCAATTTCAAGGGTGCCAGGGTGTCAAAAGGACACCCTGTTGCACCCTTGAAATCTGCATATAAGTACATCTTTACCCATCCTGTCCCGTACCCGGAAAGGAACGAGTACACCGCGTTGCTTCCAGCCCCTGATGAAGGGTTAGTCCATTAACCCGAAATGCATTGGGCATGGGCATATTAGAAGCAATCTAATTCATGACTAGAATGAATTCACTGCAACATCTTGAACATGATGAGAAGAAATGAGCTAATAAAAGAATTTATGAAATCATTGAACTAAAGATTCATGAATTTATGGAATTGATGAAATACTGTAACCTTTTCATAATGAGCGAGTGAAGAAACTCCCCTGTTTCATGTGAAAGGAGAGCATCCTTTGTGGTTTGTTGATCACACATTGTATACAATTTATAAGAAGGCACTGATAGACACAGTGCGTCAAGGATTGCGCCAAAAAGAACTTACTTCTAAACCATTGTTGAAAAGTTAGGTGTGCACGGAGATAACATTGATCTTATAAGTACATCTTGCACACACACATGCCCCAAGGGCATGTGTGTGTGTAAAATGGAACTTTGAAAAATGCACTTTAGTGCATTTTTCATGGTTTTTGCAAATAACCATGAAGTTCAATTTCATGGTAATTTACTCCCCCTATTAGCGAAATCGCACATTTTTTACTTTAATGCACTGCATTTAAGGACTCTCAATTTGAGATTCCTTAAATGCAATCGCAATTTAAGTAATCACAATTTAGAGATTAATTAAATTGTGATTTTTGCATTTTGGATGATGCATCCCAAATGCAAAAATACCGATCGCAAAGGCTGCCCGTTTGCGACCGGTTTTTGCTTTGATGCATGTGGGCCATGGAATTTTAAGAACTGAACTAATAATACATAGATCTGATCTTAAAATTGTTTTGCGATCGAAAACATAATTGTCACCAATTAGAACTAGCATTTGAGGCCAGTGAATAATACATCTGGCCCATTATTCTTAGGTCCCTTCACAATTTCTTATCCAGCCTTCCACACAGAAAGGATATTTTCTTTATTTCAACAGGTTTGAACAATGCCCTACCCGACAAGGTTCAGCTGTCTCACAATTCATTCTCCACCCTTGGCAAAAGTGAAGGTGTGGAACCTGACTTGGCCCTTCATTTATCTAATTTTCACGCCATTTCAATTCTACACTTTCTACAAAAAATTCTTGAACATATTGATTTTTATTGACTAACCTCTTTTCTCCAATTCTGCTTTAAATCGTGTTTTTGTCCAGGATATTCTGCAGAAATTGCTCACTTACAGTGACAAGGGAAGACGTGAACTTGGAATAATGGAGATCGTGGTAAGTTATTGGGGTCATGCTTATAAAACCCGTGGGTATTCAATACAAACGCGCTGGGAGCACTGTCACTCGGAGCTACCAGAGGTACTTAACAGATTTCATCACTACATATGTGACCCGTCATTGGCACTATGTCTGATGACATTTCACCAGCAGTCCAAACCACTGTCCGATCTCGAAGCCAGGTCTAAGTCTGCAACACAAAATAAACAAATACCTACACATTAGCTTAATTATCAAGCAAGCAGTTCAAAAGTCACTAGCATATGGTTATCATAACATCAGTTCTGTGCTGTGCAGTGATGACATATTTTTTCTGCTGGTGCAATGCAACCTTCTTTGAAGTAGCCCTCGCAATATCCTCTTGCTGTAAACTGTTTACTTGCTTCTACTTCTGTGTACAATACCAGTGTGACTCATTCCTTTTTCATAGCTTTTACGCAAAACTTACCACATGGAGGACGTTGCCTGGAGTGGGAAACGTATCACAGGTCTGCTTGCCATGAGCCGAGCATAGATTTCTATGAGCGAGTCTTTTATTTGGAGACATTTGTGATTGAGTTTCAATCAGCTACAGATTATCTGTATGAAGTTTGCAGTTAAATCATCCAAGACTTGATCAGTTATATCGGAAAGAAAGCAGATCAAATACTATTTAACAAAGTATAACTTCATGGAGCAGTTTTTCGATAATCTTTGAATCCCCTACTCTTATCAAAGCAAGAACCATGAACCACACATTTCCCTGAATTGTCACCAGTATCCTGATTTGTTGCTATTTCTCTGACCCAGACTCTTCATTTATAATGTCAAAATACCTGCTACCTTAAAGTGCCACAAACAAATGAGTTAAACAAAGGTCAGGAATCAATATAGGGGTTTATTCACAAGAACGTGTAATAACTACCGCAAGATTAGCATAATGGAACTTTCAACATCGCAGCCCATCGTGGGAAAATAAGCCTGTGTCAACGCGGTATTCACAACACGGCGGTAGCATGCGATAGCCGAAACCGCGAACAATGTCCGTGATACAACCACCTCGATGGAGACAAAAACACAAACCACCACACCAAAAAACCTGCGATGGGCCAAGCGATGATGAACCCAGCGATAAGCAGCACTAGGCCTGCAACACACACCTGGCAGGTGGGAAAAATCAACATAAAAGTAGAAAAAAACAATCAAACACAAACTGATCAACACCCAAGCACCTTGGAGGCAGCCGGAGCAGGCGCAGAGGAGGAGCGCAACCCCACAATCACCCCGGATGACCAGCCCCGGATCTAGGGGACAGGGAAGGGCAAGGACAAGAAGACGAGGAAAACGAAGTTCAGTCCGCAAGCGAACAGGATCATAGTCACGGAGGTGATGGAACACCATCAACAACTGTTCGTCACCTCCAACATGTTATTGGGTACAAAAAACGGAATATGGAGGGACATCGTGAACAAGGTGAATGCCGTCGGGAAGCAAAAGAGGACAATGGACGAGGTCAAGAGGCGATGGAATGACATCAAGCGGCGGATCAAGGAGAAACTCTCCGCCAACCGGAAGGCAGCAATGCAGACTGGAGGTGGGGGCCCAGCGCTACAACTCGAGCTGGATGACATGGAGGAGCTGGTGTCGACAGTCATCAGTGTAGAGACTGTGGCCGGAGTCGGGGGATCGGACACTGCTCGACAGGACACAACACAACCGCAACAGGTTGAGTGACCACCAGGTGCTGAGCGGACGGGTGGAGATGGGCACGATGGCACACATGCACAATCAAGCAGAGCACAGTGCAGATCCACAATGGCTCTGGGTCCTCGCCCGGATCTGCAGACTGTCACAATGCACAATGCCATGCTGTCTGAATGTCAACATGTACCATGCGGCTACATACATGTGGATACATTGTAATACACCATCTCCCCAACACATTGCAGGGACACCGTCAACACCTCCTTCACTGATGATGAGGAGGACAACACCAGCATCGACACCCAAGCCATCCAAGACATCATGGACCTCATCTACAACTCATCTCCAGTATCAGGGCAGACCAGCTGCATCTCGGAGACCCCACCCACTACCCAAAGCACCCAGCAGGAGGTACCCACAGCCCCGGCATGCCCCCACGATCCCCAGGAACAGCACATGGCCTTCCAAATCTGTGTGCTGCAGTGAAAGAGGGAGACCGCAGAGCAGGTGTGGTTGGGCTTTTCAACCAAACTTGACACCATCCTTCGGTGTGTATCCCTGCTACGTGGTCTCCAACGAGCCCTGACTGACATCACTGGAGTCATGACACCGAGAGAAGAACACCTGTCTGCTCAGAGTGGCTCCAGCGATACCAGCCGTGAGCTGCCACAGATGCGGAGGCTCATGGAGAACCTGTGCGGATGGAGGTGGAAAGGATGGCAGCCGCCACTGAACATCAGCGGAATTTAGCTGGGATCTACCATGCTCTGCAGATCCTCATCATGGCATTCCTGCCACAAGGCATGGCAATATTGAATGCTGCTGCCCCCACACCATCCACATCTCTGCCCCCTGGTGTGGCCATGCCTCCCTGTGTGGCAGGCCTAACCACTCCAGCACCTGAGGTGTCAGTGCCACACAGGGAGGCAGACAGACCACCTCCGGCACCTGAGATGTCAGTGCCACACAGTGCGGCAGACAGACCACCTCCGGCACCTGAGGTGTCAGTGCCTCCCTTTGCTGCAGCCTGCACAGCAACACCCCCAGGTGGGGCAGGGCACATATCTGGGGACGAGGACGTGGATGGGCTTGTGATCAGAAGGGCCCAGTAGTATTCATTTCCACCACCTGGCCTGTTCCTGGTTGGTCCCACACGTGGCCTTAAGGCCTTCCACTGACCCCCGATTCACTCAGATGCACTCACCTTGAGCAGCGTCATGGACCGCCACCTCCCGTTTGATGACCAATGACATGGTGACCAGACTGCGGACTGCACCCCTCCTCTTCCACAGTACTTGTCTTCCATGGATGGACTCTGGCTGGCCCTCCATGGGCCCAGATAGTGTGGTGTATTCAGCAGTGCCCTGTACCGCTTCAGCTGCGGAATAGCACTGGATGGGCAATGAACATCCAGTGACGCACTGCTGTGTCATGTCTTTCCTCATTCATGTATGTATGTGTGGATGAATGTAGGGACAGTGATTTCCCTTGCGTCAATGATGCACATCCTGGGGGATGGCAGTCAGTGGGTGCAACATGGCAATTTGTGTCATGGGTCCCGTGGACACCACAACAGGGACACACACATCAGCCACTTTCTTGTCCAGACATGGACTGAACCACGCCCAGTGCCCATGAGTCATTTTTGCAAGCCCTGCCCTGTTTCAGCGTACGGCAGGCTAGACCACTCCGCTCACGCTCCCGGAGGGGGCCTCGTTGCTACCCGTTGCAAGCGTACTCGCTGGTGGTGTGCAGGTCACAGGTCTAATTGTCAGCATGTGACAGCCACTCCCTGAGGGCAGGTCTGCACACACCACACCCACCCAGCACAGACATCACAGGCCATGTGACCAGCAAATATAAGGGGTCGACAACGTCACATACCCCTCTCCCCGTGGTGACTGGATGTCGGGCCTGAGGCCTTGTGGCTGACACTGGCCTGCCACCATATGGCGCTGACTGGGTTTGCACAGGGTTTGTGGCAGTCGCTGCGTTGCGGCCTGCACAGGCACCCCGTCACGGGACGCTGACTGGGGTTGGACAGGGTTTGTGGCAGACGCTGCATTGCGGCTGGCACAGGCACCCCTCCACGGGACGGTGACTTAGGATCCACTGAGTCATTGGCACCTTGAGCTGCTGAGTGAGTGTGCAGCCTGCGATGATGGCCTATCCTGGCGGTCCGGACTGCCCAGGATTTGTATGCGTTGCTGGACCGCAGTGTAGGCCTACCCGGGCCTACCGCAACGTTGCCCCACTTTTGGGGTCACAGAGTTAGTGGCACCCATTGGGCTTAGCAGCTGTGCATGCTGCGACGTTGTCGGATGCCCTAGTTCATACCATGCCATGGTGTAATATAGTCCCAGCACCAGAAGTGTTACCTGGTGGCCAGCGCAGCGTGGATGCATGGTGCGGAGGGTGCCATTTCTGCGGGCCCCGGCCTTGTGGCTTGCACGTGGGGGGGGCCTGTAGTCTACACTCTGGTGAGCAGTGTGGCCCGGGTGTGCATGGGCAGGCATGCTCCGATGGGCAGCTGGAGGGGCTGGGATGCCTCTGCCTAGGTGTGCATAAGCGGGCATGCTCAGATGGTCGGCGGGAGGGGCTGGGATGCCTCTACCTAGGTGTGCATTCAATGTTATCTTGTGCAAGTGTGTGTACTGTGCCAGTCATGTCTCTGAACTCTGTTTCAGATGACGTCTCTGTCTCAGATGTAGGACCTGGTGTGCTGCTATACGTACCGGCAAGTGGTTGGAGACACACCAGTGGCAGCAGATGTGTCGAGGGGTGCCGCCATGTGTCTTAATTTGATTTCAGTGTTGTTTCAATAAAGTTTAATTGTTTGCTTAGTTAGTGAATGCGTGATGGTCATTTCTGTGCCGACACATGCATGTCACGAGTTGTGATTGTGCGACATCTGGGGAATTATTTGTTACATGTTTAGTTGTAGCTGATGTGGCATGTCTTTTCCTTCGGGGAGCCGGGGGGGTCCTGGGTGTGGTGACGGTGGGTGTTGTGGCCCTCTTGGGTGTCCGGTGGGCATAATCAGTTGCTCCTTGGCACCTGTTGCACTTCCAATGTCGCCCTGTGGTGGTATCCCTATTGTGGTGGAGGTTGTGGTCCGACTTTACACCAGGTCAGGGCAGGTGTAAATTTCCTGCTGCTAACGCGCCTTAGTTTGTGTTTTGTGTTCTTATCGCTGGTCTGGCTGGTCGTTGTGGATGTTGAGGTGTAGTGTTGTCGCGCGTTTTGTCAAGGGAACGCCTATTCTGCATCTCATTAGCGATAGTTGCGGGGGTCCTCTGTGGCGATGTTTTCTGTGGCTGCTTATCGTGGGAAAACTGGTTGTGGGGGATGTTAGCACCTGCTTGTGAATGGGGAGGTCATTTTATCACAACTTTGGCTGTGATAACGTGTTGTTAATTCAGCAATAGCTCCTTGTGAAGATGCCCAATAGTTTCTGTCAGAGACAAAACTATGTAAAAAAGTATTGTTTTCTTCAAGAACTAGCGAGTCACAATTTAATGGACTGAATCGTAGTTTAAAAGACTGTGCTATCATAGTCGCCTAAGCCAGCTTGGAAGGTAATATGATATTTCTCCACTAATACTATTTTTGTATGCCTTGTGCCATTTACCCACTCTTTGAAGAACTGAAATTCCAAAACACAATAAAAAATGGCCTTTCATAAATACAAGGGTTAAAAACTAGTGCCAGGGGGAGTCTTTATGCACCATTCTCTTCCACACATGCAATCAAGTTGCAATAGCTGAAAAGTTTCTAGTAGCTAATACAATTATGGATTGCATTCTTCCTGGAAGAACAAGAGTACATTTTAGGGATCACGCAAATGAGTTTGATTAGGAAGATATTCTGTAGAGGACTGTGGGTCTGTCGATGTTCAGTCGAGAGCTTGCCTGTACGGCCTCCCCTTTAGATTATTACCTTTGCATGGTTTCATAAGGACACGTTGATATGTGTTTATTAAGATTTTAATAAACCACAAATAAAGTTTTTAATAATAATATATATATTTTTTCAAATGTTTGCTGTTTTAGAAAATTAGTTTAAATTCTACTGGTACATAAAGTAGCGGCCCAAAAATTCCACCCATAGATGCAACATGGGCGTCTAGTAACGGCTCATACTTTTGCAGCATAGGTCTGCTGATGCAACAGAGACATCTAATACTAGCCTATAGGATTATATACTTGTGCTGCTGACTCAACAGCGGCATGTAGTACCAGTCTATGGCAGCGCTTTGCTTTTTGATTTCCATGGACTCTCATTAATCATTACTGGACACAGGGACCCCTACTGCATCATTATTGGAATCTAGGTACCCCGAATTGGTCATTACTGGGAGCTGGGGACCACGACCTAAACAATTTAAAATGCTTGGAACCACGAAATAATACACACAAATATGGAAACAGGCTTCCATCAAACAAGTATGCAAATAATTAAATATTTTATATAATTCATAAGTATAAACAATTCTAAATTGCAATTTATATGGTAATGTTGGAGTATTTTTAAATTCAACTGAGGCCACCCATCATTCGCACTTCGCCTTCTCCTACATATGAATCTGAGTATACCAACTTGGGACCAGATGTACAAACATCAGGAATACCAATTCAATCAGTATTCTTCATATATGATTTTATCTTTTTCTAAATAGCTAATCCTAGTAGGTTACAAATCGACCAAACTCATGAGGTCGGTCACAAATCGCAACCCATTAGGAATCGCTGCCATCACAGGGATGGTGGCCTGCTGGGTCCTGCAGATCACCATGTCTGTGATTGCTTTTTAATAAAGCATTTATTTTTAAATGCAGACCGTTTTCCTGAAAGGAAAATGGGATGCATTTAAAAAAAGAAAAGTACACGTACGTTTTTTTGTGTTTTTTTTAGAATTCATATTGCCTGCTCTTAAAAAATATGTTTTTAAACATCATTTGTGAATGGGTTACCACCACTTTAGAATTGGTGGTAAAGTATTATTGGTTTTACTGCCGGATTTCGGTTGCAAAACATTAATACATAGTACTGCAATTTGGTATTTTGAAGGGATGCCCTAAACACACCCCTTCCAAAAACTGAATCGCGAATGCAAACTTTGATTTGGTAACAAGTTACTGAATCACATTTTGCCTTTTGAACATCAAAAGAGCTTTTTTGCGGTCACAAACGGTCTGATTCTGGGAATTGGGACGTTTGCGACCTCTGCTGCAGGGTGACTTCAAACCGTCACAAAACGGTCTGATTCTGGGAATTGGGACGTTTGCGACCTCTGCTGCAGGGTGACTTCAAACCGTCACAATGAAAAAAAGACATGGGCTCCTCTTGTCAAAGCAAAGACACTTCTTTATTTAGTGTAGCGACAAGGAGATAGATCCTCCTTCCACTGACGCAGGCTGCTTGGCTCTCTCTCCAATTGCTGCTCACAGGCAGCTCATTTCATACACAATTTGCACAGTGGTTTACTACAAACAGCAAAAAATAATTGACTTGCAGGTTATAGATTGAAGACCAAGAAGACTGGGAGACCTGTGGCCCCATAACCCTAAACTCTAACCTAATCCTCCACATGCATTCTATATTGATCTTCCAACAATGCTTTACAAGCAAATCATTCTTCTGTTAGTGAATGCATGTGTATATGTGGTAAATTAAATTTAAACTGAGTGTGTGCTTTTATCATTGTGCACCAATGACCTATGTGTGTTTTAATCTAATTCATTTTTCCTGCACCCATTGTCTAATCAGGTTACAATCTGTTTGGAAGCACAGAGTGTGTGTCGGTAATTTAATTTGCTAAACCCATAAATATGTTCATGCTTGCCAAACACAGGTGGCCTTTAACTGAAACCCTTTCAAGTTCCTTATCCCAATGTTCCACCTTACTCGTGTCAGTGCAAGATTTGGGCCTAAACTGTTTTTCTAACCATGAGCAGCTGGGTGTTTTCTGCTCGTTTCTGTTATTGCTCTATATTCTCATGTTTTACGTTTCTTCAGTTTGTTCATATTTCACATTTCCTACAACACCTCAAAAAGTATTTGTACATCTGATCCTTGATTTTCAGCCTCCAATTTCAAATTTCTCCACGTTAATGTTTTAAATGTAAATGTTGCTCCTTTACATAAAATGTTTCAATTTGTTAGAAGTATTTAACTTTTGAAGCAGTCTCCAAACCCCCGAGTAGGCACTACGGACTACCAGCAGTCCCCTGACCTTGGGTTAAGAACCATTTGTCTATAGAATTGTGCCCATGCACTTGTGACTCAGCTGGGAAATCTATTAAGAACTTGTGCTACTGATGATCACATTAAAGCTAGACACCTTGGCTTGTTAGAAACGGTGCAGAGAATGAAATGTTTGTCATTAGGATATATACATTTTTCTCGTTGAACATTTGAAATTCTGCAGCAGAAAGACGCTGTGCACACAAGGTAAGTGTGTTCAGGCGTATGCTAGAAAAGTATTTCACTATCATACGCTTCTTTTCACTTCTATGCAGATATTGTGAACCTCGTCAATAACTCACGCAAAGGCCTGTGAGTCTGGTTAATGAGAGAAGTTGTTTGTAATCTCTACAATACTCTGGTATGCGCAGTACATTTGGAAATGTATAATTTTTTTGTGAATCAGTCCAACGTCCTCAATAGCTGCACATTAACCAGATCTGTGCTGAGGACAAAACGGTTCTGTCACCTATGACGGGCGTGTGCTCAGGACGGAACCATTCTGTCTTCGCACATACCCACGGGGGAAGAGTTGACGCACCCCATTGGGCAGTCCCTTTTCACCCCCCCACCAGAGATGGCAGTGGAAGTGCTTGCGCTGCCACCACCAAACCCCTGTTGGTGAGCTGATACTTTTGGCGCACTCCCAGCATGCCAACATCAACAGATGCTGTTGGAGATGTACTGGAAGTAAGGGTGGGTGCAAAATCCATTCCGCTCGCGGATTTTGCAGATTTTCGGCAATTTTGCGATCCGCGAATCTCGCGAAATTGCCGAAAAATCCCGAATCCGCTCGCACGTGGATTTTGGCCCAGTTGAGCACAAACCGGTGGCGTCTTCTTGGATAAATATGAAGGGCAGGGTTCATTCTGGCACGATGCTCCTGTCACAAACATTAAACCTCAACAGGAAGCACTTACAGATATAAATAAAGCAGGTGCCCGAGTTGAAGCTCAAATTCAGTAATGCATTCATCAGCCCCAAAACAATCGTGATATTTGTCGAGGCTGGGCAGGTGTGCTTTCTCCCCATATCTACCGTCAAAAATTTGCTGTGATGCTGGATAGAGGCCTTTGCAACCTTCACTTTCGCGAGTGCAATCCCCGTGCAGTTCCTGTGACCAGGAGCTCCTTTCTCATTGTCTGCTGCTCTAATCGGTCTCTGACCTTTTATACACACAAGAGGCATGTGAACTCGCATAGAACCCTGCCCATTTGGCCCCGCCCACACACTAGCTGTGTGCACCGTCTTCCCGCCATTTACCCACTATGATGGACAGCTCACTCCAGGGACCCCTGCGCCCTTCGGCGCGATGGCAGTAACACACACATGGTCACAGGCGACAACTCTTCTGGCACTTTACTCAGCTGTAGTGTAGGAAAAGCACTATACATTTACCCAACGAGGTAGCACTTACTGATTAGCCAGTAGAAGTACAGAAAGTACTTCTACTGGCTAATCAGTAAGTGCTATTTGTGCAAAACTGCAAATCCGCGAGTTTGCAATTTGTTTTGCGAACTCGCGGATTATTTTGCAATTTCGCTCGAATTTGATGACCACAAATCCACAAATTTCGTCCATACTTAACTGGAACCCATTTGATTCCAGCACATCCTGGGAGAGGACGCATCAGATGTATGTAATTCTCCGGAGGGGGGTCAGGCTTGCAGACACAGGGGGGAAAGGAAAGAGTTTTTCCTTTCCCCTTTGCCTGTTTGGGGTCACTATTTTGGCCCTTTTCTGCCCTTCTGAGGGCAGGTAGGCCATATCTATAGGCCCACAAGACACAAGGGAATGTTTCAGTATGTGTGTGAACTGGAGCTCATCTGACTTGTACTAGCATCTTGCTGGCTGTGTGTGAACTGGCGCTTGCTTTGTGGTGTGTGTAGACTGGTGCTTGTCTGGTGCTTGGGTAGCAGTGTGCATGGACTGGTGCTTGGCTCATCGTGTGTGTTGCTGGCAGTGTGTGGACTGGCACTTGGCTGGTGGTTGTGTGCACTAGCACTTAATAAAAATGACACCTCACTTATGTGTGTGCCCAAAACAGAGTCACCCTAAACATTTATAAAAACAAAACTGCCCTGTTGGGCCCGCTTTGGTTCCCCCTCAATTTCTACATGTTTTGGTCCTTCCCTGTCGCAGGCACTTGGCCCACTCACAAAAGTGAGGTATCACTTTTATCTGGCGGCCAAGGGGAATGCTGGGTGGGAAGAAATTTGTGTGACACGGAAATGTGTGGAAAATGTGATTTTGTTAGCTAAATAGGAGGGTTGCAGGGGATTCTGGGTAAGAAAACGTGGGGGGGGTTCATGCAAGCCACATCTCCCTGGACTCCACTGGGTGACTAATTTTCAGAAATGTCTGGCCTCGGTAGGTTTTCCCAGATGGCTTCTGAGCCCAGGACCGAAAATGCAGGTGCCCACCCTTGCAAAGCCAGGTTGTTTTGTAATAGATAATTTTGGTGTCTCCACAATATGTTTTAGAGTCAAATCTTTTTTTTTTATTGGCAATTAAATCAGAAGAACAGTTATACAGGATGCCGCCTACAGCCCAAATCGGGCAGTCCGCAAAGTATGTAGAGGTGTGTCATGTACAAGTAGTACTAGATCGATCTTTACATCTACCTTACTCCAGTAAATGTTGAGTGAGATGGTCTCATTAAGGAATAATCTACAATAATGAGGCAAGCATTGACAATGGCTACCTTTTGTCAACAAACTTTGGGATGGTGGTTATACAGCATGTCGCCTACAACCCACAATGAGCCCGACGCATCTCAAGGTGGGGTGCTTGGAACTGAGTAGATACATTGTACGTGCGTCTTAATGTCCGAAGCCAGGCTCCGACTCAGATTCTCTTCAGCGCAGTGCTACCATACACAAAAAACATGCAAATACAGCCAAATTAAAGTATTCAAACCAAAAGATTCAAGGGACATAACCAGAGATAAAATTTGGGAAAAACACAAAACCCAGCCCCCCTCCCCTTTCCCAGACCTCTCTGAAACAAGCCAATTGTTCAGAAATGTGTACTCTGGGGATATGGTATAGGTTTTGGGTCAAGCCAGTATCTGCCCAAGAGCCTTGTCCTCCTCAAGGGTGTTTGGAAGTAACCTTAAAATACGTAGATATTTAGGACACGTCACCTCCCCGAACTCTGAGGAAAAGATAGTGATAAAAGGGGCCCAAATTATAGTGTATGCTGAGTTATGTGCATAGGTCGCCATCAACAGTCGCCCCATACCCAGCCGTGACCAAAGCTGAAAAAGCCACTGCAGATGGTCTGGAATTTTATCTGTGCTCCAGCTGGTCTGCAATACTCTGTGTGCAGCGTTCAAAGCCAAGGCCATCTGCCTTCCTTTAATGGAGCGAAGTGGGAACGTAAGTGTATTGGGGAGCCCCTGTAGCGTGTTTGAAGGGAATCTGTGCATTGTGGCATTGAAAGCACAAGCAATGTCATCCAGGATCTGAACCCAGATTCTAGCCAGCTTCGGACAGTGCCATAGGAGATGAAGCAGATTCCCTGGAATACCACAGCTCCACCAGCATTGGCCATCACATTGGTCATTTCATTTTTGTATACGAGAGGGGGTGTAGTACCAGTAAGAAGTGATCTTGTAGGCCTTTCAGTGTGCCATGTAGTGTGTGCTGTATGGTGCATCCTACAGAAAATGTCTTCCCATTCTTTATCTGATAGTGATCCGCCTAGCTCTGCTTCCCAACGGTTCTGTCCTGGAGTTCTACATTTTTGTGCCCTCTTTCAGATTTCTAAGATAAGCTTCCTATTGTCTGCCTTGAGAAACAGCCACTTCTCAAATGCAGTCATCAGTCTACCTGCCTTAGGGCGTGTGTCCGAACTAAGCCAGTAGTGTGTCTATTGCGTGTGAGTGAATCGATCTGTCTCTGGCAAGGCATAGACTGTTTTGAGTTGATCTAATGGGATGAGGCCATTGTGGTCAAAGAGGCTTCCCATGAGCTTTCATCTACCTGCAATCTAGCATTGGGCGGCGCTCAGGATCATGCCTGGAGGGAAGTCCGCATATACAAACTGAGGTATCATAAGAAAAGGCAATGTGGTGAGTGCCGCCGCAGTCGCTACTTTGTCCCAGATTTGAAGTATCAGACGAGTTACAGAGTAGAAATAGAGCCCCAGGCTCTATGAGGCTGAATTTCAATACAGTAAAAAAATGCCTACAAGGGAATTTGTTCAAAATTAAATCACAGGCTATTGATCGCACAAACCTATGTATTTCTGATCAACTAAATTAAATTAATACCTGCTGGTATTATATTTTGTCTCATTAGTTTGGACACAGTAATCAAAATACTCAAGAAGAAGAAAAGCTACATGGATATTATGTTTGTTAAACAATATCTCTTTATATAAATTTGTATTAAAAGGGTACTGTTACAATAAGAAGATTCATCAAAAACAAATGGATTAGAAATAAATGAATTATTCATGAGATCCACTTGCGCTGTAGTCCACTCTTAATGAGTAAATAACAATGAATCTTGCACAACCTAAAAACAATGATTCAATTGTCTGAATTATTTCAATTTAAAAGATGTGGACAAAAAAAAGTCGACGTTTCGGCCTTGTAGTGGTTACATCCTTAAGGCCATCCTCAGGACAATTCAATCTTTAGAGAGTAGAGACCCCCTTTTCTAAATTAACATACGAGCAAGAAAAGATGATGGAATCAGCGTTTGCGATATCAAAGATTTTGCGATTTCCAAGAGTCCTTCTCTTGTTAAAATTTGGGCAAGAAAAGATGATGGGACGAGCCTTTTGAGTCAGCTTCTCCACAGCGCATTTGTTCCAAATTGTGATTTATCGAAACGGTCTCAATCGTGGCGTAGTCTCGCGAGAGAATAACTCAGTTATTCTCACGCGAGACTACGCCACGATTGAGACCGTTTCGATAAATCACAATTTTCTTGCCCAAATTTTAACAAGAGAAGGACTCTTGGAAATCGCAAAATCTTTGATATCGCAAACGCTGATTCCATCATCTTTTCTTGCTCGTATGTTAATTTAGAAAAGGGCTTCTCCACTCTCTAAAGATTGAATTGTCCTGAGGATGGCCTTAGGATGTAACAACTACAAGGCCGAAACGTCGACTTTTTTTTGTCCACATCTTTTAAATTGAAATAATTCAGACAATTGAATCATTGTTTTTAGGTTGTGCAAGATTCATTGTTATTTACTCATTAAGAGTGGACTACAGCGCAAGTGGATCTCACGAATAATTCATTTATTTCTAATCCATTTGTTTTTGATGAATCTTCTTATTGTAACAGTACCCTTTAATACAAATTTATATAAAGAGATATTGTTTAACAAACATAATATCCGTGTAGCTTTTCTTCTTCTTGAGTATTTTGATTACTGTGTCCAAACTAATGAGACAAAATATAATAACAGCAGGTATTAATTTAATTTAGTTGATCAGAAATACATAAGTTTGTGCGATCAATAGCCTGTGATTTAATTTTGAACAAATTCCCTTGTAGGCATTTTTTTACTGTATTGAAATATAGCCCAAGCTCGCAAGGGTATATTGGGTCACCCACCCCTTCTAAACTCTATGAGGCTGAGGCAGCCAGATCTCCCTCCATATGTGTGATTCTGCTACAGTTTGGTCCTTGAAGACCCAGTGCTTCTCTGTTAGTGGGCAATTCCATTCCACTAAATAGCGCAGCCAAAAACACTAGCAAACAGTTTTGCATCAATGTTTAGAAGCGGAATAAGATGATATGAGCTACACAGCTTCGGGTCTTTCCCGGGCTTAGGAATAACTGAAATCGAGGCTTGAAGCATCGACTCAGTAAGAGTGCCAGTTTCTGCAAAAGAATTAAAAAGGTGAGTGAGTATTAGGGCGAGATCCGAGCAAAAAGTCTTATAGAATGCCGCACTGAACCCGTCCGGGCCAGGCCACTTCAAAGGCTTTAGGTGAGCAATCGCTGAAATATACCTCTTCGATGCGGATGGACCTGGCTAGTCATTCAGATTCCCCTGGAGGAATGGGGGAAATCGTTGCAGTCTCTAAATATGTATGGGGTTCTGAAAGGCTGGCAGATTCGCAGGAATACAGCTCAGCGTAATAGGTCCGGAAAGCTTGCAAAATGTTATTCACCTCAGTCACTTCAGCCCCAGAGCCCATCTGAACAGATTTAACTGACTCCACAATATGTTTTGGGCCTTTCCCTGTCATGGGTACTTGGCCCACCCACACAAGTAAGTAACATTTTTATCAGGAGACCTAGGGGAATGCTGGGTGGTAGGAAATGTGTGCAGCCCCAGTGATTCCACAACTTTTCCACACAGAAATGTGAGGAAACTGTGATGTTTTTAGCTAAATGTGAGGTTTGCAGGGGATTCTAGGTGAGAAAACGTTGTGGCATCCACACAAGCTACACATCCCTGGGCTCCCCTGGGTGTCTAGTTTTCAGAAAGGATGTACGTCATGACAACGTGGGCTTTTACACCGCGCTGCCATTACGACGCATCCATTACAACGCAAGTCATTACAACGACTTGCACTGTAAGCGCTGGATTTTGGAATAGTATGATTTACTATTCCAACTCCAGCCTACGCAACAGTAGGGAAGGTGTTGGAATAGTAAATCTACTATTCCTTAGTATCTAGCGCCATCCAGCGCAAGTAGTTGTAACGACTTGCGTTGTGATGGCAGCGTCGTAATGGCAGCGCGGTGTAAAGCCCGCATTGTCATGGCTGTCTCCCTTCAGAAATGTCTCGGTTTGGTAGGTTTTGCTAGATGGATGCTGAGCCCGGTACCAAAAATGCAGTTGCACTCTTGCAAAACCAGATTGTTTTGTGATAGATCATTTTGATGCGTCCACAATACATTTTGGGCCCTTACCTATCGTAGGCACTTGGCCCACCCAGACAAGTGAGGTAGAAATGTTATCAGGAGACCTGGGTTAACAGTGGGTGGTAGAAAAGATGTGGCTGACTGCAGATTCCAGGACATTTCCTCACAGAAATGTGAGGAAAATGTGTTTTAGCAAAGTTTGAGATTTGCAGGGGATTCTGGGTAAAAAAAATGTGGTGAGAGCCATGCAAGTCACCCCACACTGGATTCCACCGGGTGTCTAATTTTAAAACATGTGCTGGTTTGGTAGGTTCCTTATTTGCCAGCTGAGCAGGGAAACCTAAATTTACAGCTACCCACATTGCAAAAACCACATTGTTTTACAATGGAATAATGTGATGCACCTACATTGCATTTGATGCCCTTTCGTGTCATGTGCAATTGGCCTACCCATACAAGTGAGGCACCATTTTTCTCTGGAGACCTGGGGAAATGCTGGGCAGTGGCCAATTTGTGGCCATTCCAGGTCTTTTCCTCACAGAACTACAAGGAAAATGTGTTTTTTGGGCAAAGTTAAAAACCCAGGGAGAGCCACGCGAGTCAGCCCACAATGGCTACCCATAGGTGTCTAGTTAAAAAAAATCTACAGGTTGGCTAGGTTTCAATATGGTCTAGCTGAGGTAAGGTCCAAAATCTAAAGCTACCCACATTGGAAAAAGAGGCTCAGTTCTGTGGGAAAATATGATGTATCAATGTTGTGTTTTGGGCCGTTTCCTGTTGCAGGCACTAGGCCTACCCACACAAGTGAGAAACCATTTTAATCTGGAGACTTAGGGCAATGGCAGGTAGATGGAAGTTTGTGGCTCCCCGCAGATTACAGAACTTTCCATCACTGAAATGTGAGGAAAATCTGGGTTTTTTTGTCAAAGTTTAAGGTTTGCAAGGGATTCTGGGTAGAACAACGTGGTAAGAGCCACTGAAGTTACACCACCATGGATACCCTTAGGTGTCTAAAAATTACAGTTTTGCTAGCTTTTCATAGGTTCTGGCTGAGCTAGGGTCCAAAATCTAAAGCTACCAAAAATGGATGAAAAAACTCAGTTTTTTTTTAATAATGAGATGCGTACACATTGCATTTTGGGCCTTTTCCTGTCACAGTAACTTTGCATTTTTGACAGAAGACTTGGAGAAATGCTGGATGGAAGACAGTTTGTGACTCCCCTCAGATTCCAGAACTTTCCTTCACAGAAACATGAGGAAAATGTGTTTTTTTAAGACAAAGTTTAAGGTTTGCCAGGAATTCTGTGTAACAAACGCTGGTGAGAGCCATACAAGTCACCTCATCTTGGATTTTCCTAGGTGTCTAGTTTTATTAAATGTACAGGTTTGCTAGGTTTCCTTAGGTGCCAGCTGAGCTAGGGCCAAACATACACAGCTAGGTACACTCCCTCAAAAAGGTGTCAGTTTTAGTGGAAAAATGTGATGCGTCCACATTGCATTTTGGGTCATTTCCTGTTAGACTCTAGTACTACCCACACAAGTGAGGTACCAATTTGATTGGGAGACTTAGGGGAATACATGATAGTAGAACAAGTGTTAGGATGTATGTCGTTAGCACGCATGCTTTTACAATGCATGCCTTTACCACGCAACTTTTACAACGCAAGTCGTTACAACGACTTGCGTTGGGGGCGCTGGATAGTGAATAGTTTAATTTACTATTCCAACTCCAGTCCCCGTGGATAGTAGGGAAGGTGTTGGATAGTAAATTAAACTATTTCCTATCCTAGAGCGCCCCCCAGCGCAAGTCGTTGTAACGACTTACGTTGTAAAAGTTGCGTGGTAAAGGTAGTTTGTTGTTAAATTTGCGTTGTAAACGCTGTTCACCAAATGTTATTACCAATTGTCTATCTCTGCATTTGCGCCTTCTAAATGTAAGACAGTGTGTAAGAAACAAGTCAATTTGAGAAATGCATGTAATTCACATGCTAGTATGGGTACCCATAGATGTGCATATAACTGCTGCTTCTAAACCCCATATCTTGTGTCCATTTCGGAAATGCACAGGGTTTCTTGATACCTATTTTTTACCCAGTGATTTGCTGTATACACAATGAAAAAACATTGCAAGGTGTTGTTCTGTTATTGGCTCTGGGTAACTCGGGTTCTTGATGAATGTACAAGCCCTATATATCCCTGGAACCAGAAGGGTCCAGCAGACAAACCGGTATATTGCTTTTGAAAATCTTTCATTGTAAGGAGAAATTACTGATGAAAACGTAGACACAAATGGCTGCTTTTTCAACTCAATTTTTAAAAAAGTGTATATCCACTGTTATTTTCTATAGGAAAACCTTGAAGGATTTACACAAAAGACCCCTTGCCCAATTCAAAATACTGTCTAATTTTCAGAAATGTATAGCTTTCCAGAATCGCCATTGATTTCATACTCACTTCTACTACTAACTGGTAAGAGATTAGAAGCACAAAAATAGGAAAAATGGGCTGTGTCCCAGTAAAGTGCCAAAACTGTTGAAAATGTGGTTTTCTGATTCAAGTATGCTTGCTCCTGAAAGCTGGCAAGATGGTAATTTCAGCCCCACAAACCCTTTGTTGATGCCATTTGCAGAGAAAAAAATAGATTTTTTCTTCTGTGGCACCCTTTTCCCATTTTCCCCTAAAAACCTAAAATGTAGCTGTTTCTCAGCTAATTTCTCAGTCCCCTCGAAGGGAGCCCACAAACCCTGGGTACCTTTGGAATTCCCAGGATGTTGGAAAAAAGGACGTAAATTTAGTGTGGATCCTCAGGTGAACAAAATGTTATGGGGACCTAAGCAAGTACTACCCCAAAATGCCAAAACACGACTTAGCATGGGGAGGAGGCCTAGCAGGGAAGGTGTTAAAGATAATATTTTCCTGTTTTCTTTACCTATAAGCAGTGATTAATTTGACTAGTAGTTGCTGGTGGAGACCACTGGCACTCTTTTGTGGGTAAAGGCACTTATTTTTCCTCATCAGAATTTTCCTGATAGCAAGAGAGGGAAAAACAAAGGAAAAGAAGGAGGAGAAAGACAGAAAACTGTCACAAAGGGAGAAGGCAGGATCCTGCAGGACTGAGAGGTAAAGGGGCAGAAGAAGGTCTCTGATAGTTGATTAAAGAGCCATGTGGTATGATCCAGAGTACGCAGCCTCGGAATGTGGTGCTCTGACACGGAATAGAGACAGCTGCTGGTTTCCAAGCAGTGCTTCGGGCATTGACACTCATTTGTTTAAGCACTTTCTATAAAATCAGCGAAGTTTGCATGGTGTTAGCCACCCCTTGATTAGCCACTTCAAGTACTTCACACTGAGAATCCTAAAACAAAATGAAATGCTTCTGTGTTGTTGAAAAACAGATTTTAGATGAGACTTCTCATAGATTGACACATTGTGATGTCGTTTGTACAATATTAGGAACTATTTGGGATTTCTTAATAACATCAGCTATCTCATTGCTTCCTCATACGCTTTGATCCAGGGGTAGTCTCTTGATAACATCACTAGTTAAGAATCTGTTAGAGGCCAGGAATATTTAATCATAAAATACTTGAGGTAGTTTGATGTTCGGGCAAGAATTCTGAAGTTCGGACTAGAGTGAAAAGAAAGTGTGAAATGGAAAAAAGCAACAAAACAAATTCGAAGTACAATATTTTATCAGAGTGCATATTTTGTTCTTCTCAGTTTCTTTCTAACCTTACTGCTGACAAGTCAAATATTTGTATACTATACAAATTCAAAAAGATAAGTTATATCTTTGCCCTGTCCTGGTCACAGTCCTCGTACGTAAATGTAGCAGAAGACATTTTGATATTTTTCTGTGCCCTGAGAAAATACACAGCTACTGTTCTGGATTTAGACAACTTACATTTTTTATCATTTATTTGTTCTACATTTTTGTATTGTTTGGGATGTGTTGCAAAAAGACCCTTTCTGTAGACCTTGTTTGTTCATATTCAGAAAATAAATTACAGCCATATGTGCAAAAAATAGGAATACCGATTTGCCAAGTGTGGCTATCTCTGAATCACAATTAGAAAAAAGGGATGAGTTAAAAATAACAAAATAAAAGGTTGTCCCATTGCACTCAGTTAGGTAAAAACATAATTATCCTTTCGATACAAATTGAAAACGTGGGGGCATATGTATCAACATCCGTGTTTGCGATTCTCAAGTAGCGATTTTTTGGGAATCGCTATTTGAAAATTGCAAAATGGGATGTATTAAAAAAATCGCAAATATTTACTGATTTCTTAGTATTCCTTAATTGCGATTAGCAAATTGTGAAATCGCAATTATGGAGTACCTTCCCATTCATTCCTATGGGCCAGGAGGCCCATAGGGATGAATGGGAAATAATTTTCAATTTGCGATTCGCAATTTGAGAATCACAAATTGAGAATAATTTCAAGGGTGCAAGGGTGTCATAACGACACCCTGATGCACCCCTGAAATGAGCATGTGTGCGCATATGGCTCACATACATGCCCTAAGGGCATTTATGTGCGCCACATGGCACTTTGAAACCGATATTCCCTAGTTGGCTTAGATAGGTACCTTAGGCCAAGTAGGGACCCTCACTTCTACGTTAGCGAAAGGAAGGACACTTTCTCACATAGCCCCTGCTCACCCCCTTGGTAGCTTGGCATGAGTAGCCAGGCTTCTCTTCAAAGCAAATGTATAAAGTATTTGCAACCATGCTCTCAGTGGCCCAATGATGACACCACAAAAGGACTCCACACTAGTTTCATAGAAAAACAAGTATAAGTTTATATAAAAAGTTATACCATGAGACGACACAATAAAAAAAACATATGCGTATTTGTAATATTCCTGCTGCCCGGTTATTAGGCCAGCCCTTGTAGGTTCCAGCGGTATTGATGAGCAATTCTAGATGATCCAATGCAGTCCTAATGCAATGCTATGCAGTTCGTAATACAAGAATCAGGCTCTTCGCCATGTAAAAATAATGCAGTTAATTATACAACAATCCAGCAGATCGTTATGCAGTAATAATGCAATGCTCAATGCAACAATCAGTTCGTTCTGCAAACTAATGCAATAAGTAATGCAACAATCAGGCAGTTCGTTATGCAGAAATAATACAATGCGTAATGCAAAAATCAGGTAGTTTATTATGCAAACTAATGCAATGCGGAATGCACCCATTAGGCAGTTCGTTATGCAGAAATAATGCAAGGCGTAATGCAACAATCAGGTAGTTCGTTATGCAACCTAATGCAATGCGTAGTGCAACAATCAGGTAGTTCGTAATGCAGAAATAATGCAATGCATTATACAACAATCAGGTAGTTCGTAATACAGAAATAATGCAATGCATAATACACTCCAGCACCGATTACAGTGCTTTAGATGGTCTCTCTGCCATTCGTACAGACTCGCAGTCAGTTTACCCCAACATATGCCCCCAACACAGGTATGGTGTACACCAAAGTGCAGCTCCGCACTCCAGCCCCAGTACGGCCACTCCTTGGCAAGTACTGGCCGCAATATGAGCTGAAGCAGAGGCTCGCACTGCAAGAATGGTTGAGGCCAAGAGCGTCTCTCTCCAAGCCCGCACCTCGCCCCAGGTGGCGACACGCGCTACCTGGGGGGTGCGACCTCACTCTCCTCTCCTGTTCTCGTGACTTGGGCTTCCGATGCGACTTTTGTGGATTCCGGGCAGTGGCCATAACGAAGATCTCAGGCTACCACAGAGCACACACACACAGCGTCGCTGAGACCCCTTCGAGCATCGGGTGTGCCCGGTCACAGGGCAATCCTCACAAAGGTCTCTGGCTGCAAGTAGCACACACACACAGTGTCGATGAGACTCACTTGAGTTCCGGGTGCACAGGATCACAGGGTAATTCTCACGAAGGTCTCAGGCTTAAAGAAGCACATGCACACAGCATCACTGAGATTCAATTGGACTCCGGGTGTACATGATAACAGGGCAATCCTCACGAAGGTCTCCGGCTGCATGAAGCACACGCACATAGCATCGCTGAGACTCACTTGGACCTCCAGTGCCCATGATCACAGGGCAATTCTTACTAGGGTCTGAGGCTGCAAAAAGCACACGCACACAGTGTCGCTGAGACTTGCTTACACTCCAGGTGTCCACGATCACAGGGCACTTCTTATGAAGGTCTCAGGCTGCACAAAGCACACACACACAGTGTCGCTGAGACACTTCAGTAAACTTTTGTGTTCTTGAGTTTCCACTACAGGGAACCAGCTCTCGTCGAGCCCCTGGGGTTAAGGTACTTCAGAACACAGCACAGCAAAGTCCTTTCAAGCAGGAGGACATAGCACACAGCAAAGTCCCCTTAGCCTCTTCTTGGTTAAAGCAGCAAACTGTAGGCCAGCCCCAGAACACACAGCAAGGTTCCTTTAGTCTATTCAGCTGGTTCTTCCTTGGCAGATGTTCCTCTTGATCACAAGGTAGTTTCAATCCTTTACAGTCTTGAACAGTTCCATTTAATCCCAAAATCCAGGGGTTTCTGCTCTCATAGTTATACCCATCAATGTATTTGAAGTCTTTGTGTTTAGGGGGGCACTGGCCCCTGTGTAAACAAGTTATGGGTGTCTCCCTGGCAGTGACACCATCTTCCTTTGATAGTGGGGGTCTGGATCCTCAATCACTCAGCAGGAGATGGAGGCATTGTTTTATTGAGGCAGCCCAGGCCTTTTCACCTTCAGGGGCTACTACTCCTCCCTACACTCCAGATGCTGGTCAACCTGTTTCTGTCTCACCTCCTTCCCTGGATCAAGACATTCCTCAGAGCCTATCACATTTAGATCCAGACAGTCAATCCACAACCAGGCAGAGACACACAGAAATGTTAGAGCACAAAAACCCTGCCACTTCTAATAGAGTGATTTCTAAACACGTAATTAAAAAACCACCTTCACATAAAGATGTCATATTAAATTGTGAGTTCAGGCACACTAAACTTCACCTCTCCATCTTAAGCATTTGGGAAGATAGGCTGGAAACATATTACACAGCCTTCAGCATTCTGTCCTATGGGCAAAATGGCCTTTCAACAGTGAAAAACTAATTGGAGAGTATTTCACTGTCAGAACATGTTACACACCTAAGTACATGTCCTACCTTTCACATAGACTGCACCCTACCCAGGGGGTACCTTGGACCTATCATAGGGGTGTCTGAAGTGCAGAGAAAGGGAAGGGTAAAGCCTGGCAAGTGGGTGCACTTGTCAGGACAACATGGCAGTTTAACAATATGCGCACAGGCACTGCAGTGGCAGGCCTGAGTTCTCTCTTTAAGGCTACTGGTGTGGGTGGCACTATTAGTGCTGCAGGCCAACTAGTAGCATTTGCATTACCAGCCCTGGCACACATAGTGCACTTTACTAGGGACTTTACTAGTAAGGCAAACATACCAATTATGGACAACCAATTACCATTACACTTTACACAGGGAGCACTTGCACTTTGACACTGATCAGCAGTGACAAAGTGCCCTAAGCATCTAAGTTGGCAACACCATGTCGGAAAAAAGGTTTGGGGGGAAAGCAAAAAGTTTAAGGAACTTTAGCCAAAAAGGGCCAAGTCCAACAGTCTGCTTGTCTGTTTATCAGGCAGGGAGATCTTCAGTGTAGCGAAGAGGGTACTCCATCGCTGGCAAGGTAGTCAATATTGTTGCAGACAAAATATATAAATCAAAGTCTGTCTCTAGAACACAGCAAACCGCCCAAAGGGTGGGTATCCATTAGTTGTGGCTCACTTCTCATCATGATAATACTGCCACTTACTGCCTACTCATGGCATTGTGGGTACTGGTACAAGAACTCCTCTCTGTCTTCTGAATGCTTTGCAAGGGCAGGATGATGGAAATGCAGAGTCTTGGAGAATATGTTCAATGGTATATCAGCCATACCTGGTGATTGACTATCAGCTCTTGGGTTGTATTTAATATTGGTCCTTGCTTTCACATGACTGCCTTGGGCTGATCGGTCCCATTTCAGAAGGGGTTGATCTAAGCTCCATGCCACCAAATCTTTCGCTTTATTCATCTGCACTTCATTTACACTTCATTTACATTCTGTTCAGATGGGACAATTATGTCTGTTCAACAATATAGCTTCCAAAGTGTTGGACACTTACTTTGAGTGGTAGCTCAGTAAGTGGTGAGGCAACAAATAGTCATGCTACCCCATGTGGATCATTCCAACATATCCCTCTAAAGTCCTTCCAGACATTGGGCTATGCCTTAAGTTCCTTTTTGAGAAATAGTGACATGAGGCTACAGCAGTGGCCTAATGTCTATTGGACGAACCTCCTTGTAAACATCTAAGAATCATTTCTCTGCTTAGAAACCTACCAATGAGGTTGGCAGCCCTTAGTTGTAACTTGTTGTGTGTCACCCACTTACAACCTACACAAGAAATCAAAAGTCAGATAACTCTTCTCTAACTTCTGACACCACAGGGTTGTGGAAAAGTAAATTTTGCCATGTTCTGTGTCCCTACGCCCCATCCATCATATGTTATGTATGCATGACCAATATGCGTATGTTATTCCCCATTTCTGATTGAAGACGCAATTACAGTTGTGTCCACCTCTAATATGTTAGTTTCCAGTTCTCGTGAATACTACGAATATCAGGCCTATGTAAAGTAATGTTGCCACGTTTCTCAGTGTGCACGTTATTCCATTATAAAATCCCCGTTTCTAGGCCTCAAAAGGGCCCGGACCCTGGATTCAGCTCCTGTCTCCTGAAAGCCTCGCTGAGGAGCGATACAGCCCCCACCTGTATCCTCGACCCTTCACTTACTTCCTGCCTTGCAGTGCCCGGTGCACCCCGGCTCTGCCTCTGAGTCTGCCAAAAGTATGTTATAGTTCCAGCTATCAGTTCAGTCCTCCTCCTCTGCATTCCTAAGCTACTGAACTTCATCAATAGTTTCCGTCATTGTCTAGCCTTCTCGTCTCCATGTTAGAGAAATACTGTATTTAATGGTCATTTAATATTCTTCACGCACTACATGTAGAATAATGCATGGTCCAGTCTTAGAATCAAGTTAGCTTTTCCCCTCATGACTTCTAGTTTATATCAACATGTTCCCTAAACATTAGATACCAGATAGGGTTTAGGTACATGTCGCTCCGACCCTCCAGACTCTAGTCTCTGCTCCTAGCACAGAGTTCGTAGCCCCCAGCTTCTCCTAGTAACACGTCATTGCCAGTTTTCGCGCACCATTAGGTTAGAGGTCCCGGCTCCTTAGGTAGCCCCCTCCTATGTGTCCGCCCATTCATGACATATTCTGTTACGTTTCGCATCACATGTCTATGTAAACTCCCAGTTACACCTCTTTTTACTGTTATCTCTCGCGACTGTTACACGTCACGCCTTCTGCTCCACCCACTGTTACGCCTACTGCAATGTAATGCTATGTGTTTGCGTTATGTATATAAATCAATGTTATGTTATTAAATGTTAGCGCGCTCATCCCAGACCAAGCCCCGGCAGCTGCTGGGCCCCGGTTGTCCTGCCGGGCCTTATTGTCCTATTCCTATGCAGGTTGTCCTGATCCTGTCCTTATGCTGTAATAAACCTGCAGAAACTCCTACTACCTCGAATCTTGACTCTTATTTATTGAGCTATCTGTTATGCTATAAGTCTAGTCAAAAATAGGGTATTATTTATTTATTTACCACATAATGGCGCCCGAATAGGGACTTGCCCTTTCCCCACGCGTCGGTGAAGCCACGCCGACCCCCTGACCCTCTGCAGTCGTGACGGAACCATACTGGCCAGTGCAGATATTTCTGCTTCAAGTATCCCTCAGGCCCACGGAGGAGACGGAGGAGGCGGTCCAGCATCCGAACGAGACGGTGGAGGAACGCGGCGAGTCCCGACCAGAGCCCAAGCCGAGAGTCCAAGGTCCGAGGTATCCGGAGGCCCACCCGTAACTGAAGTCCGAAGTCCAAAGTCCGTCGTAGTCCAGTCCCGTTCGAGGCCTTCCGTTCCGTGCTGCCCGGTGAGTACCATTGCTGGGGTAGTGTCTAGACAGGGTCAGTCTAAATTGACTCCTGGTCCGTGGGTTGGTGGTACCCAAGCCCACAAACGAAGTATTCACCTAGGTGGATACGGGTCTTGATGTGTTCCTTTATGGGACCGGTATGTTCCGTACTGTTATAGCAGTGCATCCAGTAATTCTAGTCTGTTCCGTTCTCGAGAATTCTGTTCTGTTTCTGTTTTCAGTATTTTCAGGTAGTATTCTGTTCGAACTGTTATTTATAATGTTGTTTAATGTATTTCCAATGTCGTGGTATGCCTGAATTGTTTTCCCAATTGTTATTGTTTTTCGTGTATTGTATTGTGTTCCGATTCAAGTTTAGAATGCCGCTCTTTTCCAAGTTACGTCAGTTAAAAACTAGAAAGGGTCTGCTGGAAGCAGCAGTTCCTGTTCCGCCTAGGGACAGTCCAGGTCACTTTATGTATCAGAAACATGGCATAAGCGCCATATTGTATCTAGATTTATGGGTAGAATATACCAAACAGTTAGAAGAAAAGTATAGATGGCCCGTATCGGGTACATGGGATGCCGAATGTATCATGCGAGTAGAAGAAGCATTATGGAAAAAGAAAGCCAGACAGTCACAGAAAGATGCCATCGAGTTATGGCGTAAGGAAGCTCATAAAAGAACGGAAAAGGAAGTCAGAAAGTCAGAGTTAAGTAGAGAATCCCAAGAACGAGCCCAAGAAAGAGAATTAATCGAGATAGGTGAACAAGTCAAAGCCGAACAGTCAGATAGACAGAGGCATGCCCTTATTAAGGGTATGTATCCTCTCCTTGCCGAAGGCTTGCTAAAAGCGACCCCAGAGGCACCCAGTAATTTCCCGCCACCATTGGTTCCGACCAAGCTACGTCACAAACCGACCGCAGCTGATATTTTTATTTCGTCCTATTTGGACGACACAGTTCCAGAATATGCAAATCCTGTTCGTGCTCCGCCCGTCCCTGTAAATCAGGCACTTCCCGTTCCTCCAGACACCGGAGTACCTGTTGCGGTACCCCCGGGTCAGCCTGCCATACAAGTTCAACCCACGTTACAATTACCGACCCTGCAAGCACGAAGAATGTCAGTCGACGATTCTAGTCTAGGGGCCGCAGGAGGAGGTCCTCCTCAAACCCCGCCGCCTCACAAGCGTTTATCAGCACTCGAATTACATGCTCAAGCATCACAGCGTACTCCTAAAAGTAATAAGTCTGTTACAGAAATCAGACAAGCCCTTGCCGAATGTGTCTATGACACAGTCCCAGGCGAGTATAATATGGTTTTATATTCCGTACGCGTAAGAAGGGTGACCGAGTATCTAGTCACCTTGCCGAATATGAAAGAAGATCTAGACAGAATATATCGTTTCATCCGTACAGGGGATGATCCAGAAAGTATTGGCGAGATTATGTCTCAAAGGAAAGCCGAGATTCAGCTCATGATATTAAAGTTCCTGATCAATTGTTTAATAAGAGAACAAGATTACCCGTCTAAAGATCCCGCCGAAATGAGAATCCTGACAAGGTGGAGTGATAATATAGCCGAGGGTAAGCACAAGACCATTAGTGCCATGGAAAGTATGTACAAGAAAATTCGTAAAGAAATAATAAGGTTACACGAACAGCGTAAAGCAGCACAAGTAAGCGAGAAAGAAAGTATCTCTGATCCTGAAGAGGAAGACGAGAATCCCGCCAGAATAGCGTATGTAGGAAAATCCAGATTTCCAGATCGCCATTTACGCCTAGAACCCAAGTCTGTTTTTCATCATCCAACACCAGAACAAGGTTCTCTAGAACAAGTATTTCAAGCTACCGATCACATTCTGAAATCACGAGTCGGTTATAGTGAGTTAAGTACCATGCATGAACAAGAACTAGCCCGATCAGCAGTCCGATGGATTACTGATTCTACCACTTTTCCAGACGAAATAGTGGCACAAATGTTTCTGAAACTGCCCCCAGCCGAGCAACGACTGGTGGGTATGTATATGATCCAGCACCTCATTACTCTGTATGAGGGTCAACACTCTGATCCAGGCCCGTTACACGATATCCTGAACGAGTTACTCCAGTACAGATGGAGAGGTCTAGGTACCGATTTAATTATTGTTATTCTAGAACAGCGCCACAAGTATAGAACGTTCCTGAACCCGCATTTTGTTCATGTCTCACCCCCAGAAAGTAAACCATTCTACATAGACAGACAGAATCCGTTACGAGAAGTCCACCCAGTCCAAGGGGCGGGTGGCGTAATGCAACGAGTGTTTGTATACACTCCAATCACAAAGATGGAACTCCTCGAAATGAAAAAATTAATTCCCTGTCATGACAAAGATCCAGCAGGGTTCCATAGAGAATTAAAAGACATGCTCCGTATGGGAGAATACACTTACCCAGATATCATTAAAATGTTAAAGGTCCTGCTACCCGCAGGGGTGTATGAAAAGTTAAAAGAAAAAGAATGGGAGGTGGGAGAGAAAAAGATCGATTGGGCAGCTCTAGAAGCTGAAGACAAGGCACGAGTACCAGGTACCGGTCTTGGAGATAAATGTAAAGAATTACCAGAATTATTGATTCAAGTTTTACCCAGATTATTGACAACTAGGAGAGAAGACTGGGATGCAATCTCAGCCTGTAAACAGAAACAAGAAGAGGATATTAGTGATTTTTATTCTAGATTTGAGAAATGTTTCAGTATTAACAGTGGTCTCAAGACAAGTAGTGAGTCATACCCTCATCTTTTCGTTACCAAATTAGTCGAGAATTCAAGTCCCCAAATTAAAAATCGAGTTTTGAAAGTCGAAAGCACCTGGCAAGCAAATACTCCGTCCCAGATGCTCCAGATGCTCCAGTATCACCAGAATAGAATCAGAGAAGAGCAAGAACACGAAAGAAGACGTATGAAAGACACGAAAATGAAAGTGCTAGTTGCGCAATCTATTCCTCAAGACAGTCAGAAGAGGAGTCCGATTCAAGCCAGTCATCCTGCAGCTCCCGTTAAAGGGAACTGCAACTATTGTAAACAGCCAGGTCATTTTATAAACGAGTGTGCAGTTCTGAAACACAACATAGCTACTGGTAAGACTAAAGAAAGACCACGTCCGCCGAGACAAGAACAAGTTTCACAGATTCCTCAGCCACAGAATGCACAACAGACAGTTACAGTACCGCAGCCTATTGCTGCAACACAGCACGTTACATCGCAGATGTACCAGTATGCACAGTCCGAGTATCCAGAGTACCAGTCATATTCATGAAACAGCCTAGAGAGGGAGGTAGGCTTGCCTCTCATCGAGATACCTGTAGACCAAGAAGGTCCCTATGTACACAGTCAAGTATTAGGGAAAGACAGAAAGTTTTTGATCGATACAGGGGCAAGTAGGACCACAATTAGTCACGCCGAAGTTCCAGGGGCTCCGCTCTCAGGCTCAAGAAATGTTTCCCTTGGATTTTCAGGAAAACCCATCGTTAATGAGATTTCAAAGCCAGTTACTCTAGAAGTAGGTCCATTGTCCCGTACTACTGATCTGTTACTTACTAAGTCATGTCCAGAAAATCTATTAGGTATTAAGACACTGAAAGAGTTAGGTGCAGTTATTTGCTGTTCCCCAGAAGGAATACGTCTGTTCCTACGTGACTTTAAGGGTCACTATGTATTACGAGATTTTGATTTAAGATTGTCTAATGTTCCGCAGCATTTATGGGCGCAAGGTCCAACTGATGTAGGTTACATGCAAATCACACCCTATCGTGTGACTCTCAAACCAGGTGTAGTGTTACCACGAATCAGGCAGTACAGATTGCCACCTGAGGCTGTAGCAGCCTTATCCAAAATTATTGACGAGCTCATGGCTCAAGGAGTAGTTGTAGAAACTGACTCCAATGTATGCAATTCTCCGATCATTCCAGTCATGAAGCGTACTGATCCAAATGCACCCCCAGTATATCGATTAGTGATTGATTTACGAGAGCTTAATAAATGTATTATTCCTCAGTACCCAGTTGTCCCAGACATCTCTTCCCTGTTAACAGCCATTGATTCCGAAGCCATGTTTTTCACTGTTATTGACCTCAAGAATGCATTTTTTAGTGTTCCAATTCATCCAGACAGCCAGTTTCTTTTCGGATTTTGTTTAAATGGAAGGAGCTATATGTTTACACGCGCTCCTCAAGGTTTCACAGAAAGCCCTAGTATTTACAGTCAAGCACTCAAGAGACAACTAGACAATATTCACATGCCAACTGACACTGCCCTGCTCCAGTATGTCGATGATCTACTGATCACAGCCCGTTCTGAACGTGCTTGCGAGCGAGCATCACTTACAGTTCTGTATTTTCTAGCCGAGATGGGGCACAAGGTGTCACCTTCAAAGCTTCAATTCTGTGTCCAGCAAGTGGTATACTTAGGACACTTGCTGTCCAAGAGGGGTAGGCAGTTGACACCCGACCGTATCCAGTTAATAGCGAGTCTTCCCCAGCCCAGAACCCAGAAGGAGATACGTGCCTTTATCGGCCTTACTTCTTATTGTAGACAATGGATTCCCCAGTATGCATTCCTAGCCAAGCCACTGATACAGTTAACGACACAGGAGGCAGCTGTATCGACTGTCCTCCCTTGGACATCTGACCATACACTTAGTTTCAACGAGTTAAAGAAAGCCCTATGCCAAGCTCCAGTTCTAGCTACACCGAACTACAGTAAGCCTTTTATACTTTTCGTTACAGAACGCGAAGGTACAGCATTATCTGTTCTCACACAAGATCAAGCAGGTCAATACAAGCCCTGTGCTTATTTTTCGAGCACATTAGATCCAGTCGCCCAGGCGTTGCCTACGTGCCTCAAGTCAGTTGCAGCCACAGCACTAGCTATCAGACAAAGTGATTCCATAGTTTTAGGTCATTCCCTGACAGTACAAGTTCCACATTCAGTAGAAGTTCTTTTAAACCGAACACAAACTCAACACTTGACCATTGCACGTTTAACAGGTTATGAACTGACACTGTTCCAGCCACACATAGAAATTAGACGCTGCAACGTCCTGAATCCTGCTACACTGTTACCATCAGTTAATTCAAATCCAGACCCACATGATTGTGTGGAAGTAGTTAACATTACGACAAAGCCAAGACAAGATCTGACAGACATTCCGTTACCAGATCCTGACCTGACACTTTATGTGGACGGTTCATGTATGAGAACTAGTACAGGAGAACTAGTCGCCGCGTATGCAGTGACTACTGACACTGAAGTTATTGAAACACACCGTATTGATACTCTGTCCGCTCAAGCAGCAGAGCTAGTTGCTCTGACACAAGCCTGTATACACGCCAAGAACCTGAAGGTTAATGTTTACACAGATTCACGTTACGCATTCGGAGTTGTACACGACTTCGGAGTGCTCTGGCAGGAGAGAGGTTTTATGACTTCTCATGGAACCAAGATTCAGCATGGTCCCCTTATTCAAGCTCTGTTAGATGCCATACATTTACCGACATCTATTGCTATCATGAAATGCAAAGCACATACGAAAGTCACTGACATTATTTCCCAAGGTAATGATCTAGCAGACCGCACAGCCAAGCTTACAGCACAGACTCCAGACATTCCAGTAAACATGACGCATATTCCAGATCTGACTACATGCATGACAGTTAAGGACCCTACACAAGATGTCATAGATATTCAGTCACATGCTACTCCCGATGAAATCAAGAAATGGTCTGTACAAGGAGGGGTCCAGACAGATCAAGGATGGTTAACGAAGGGTAGAGCCACATGGTTTCTCCCCGATTCTATGGTTCAAGTCATTATCAACACCGCACATAGCCCAGCACATTTAGGAGAAAAAGCTATGTTAGACAGTATCCAGAACATTTGGTTCAACAAGCATTTACGAGCTGCAGCCAAGCAGAAAGTCCGTACCTGTATGATATGTTGTCAGTTTAATCCAGGTAAAAGTGTCCCGGTGGAACAAGGTGGTTTCCAGCCCCCTGACCACCCTTTTGAGGTCCTCCAGATGGATTATATTCAAATGGAGCGATGTCGAGGTTTCAAGTATGTCCTTGTAGTTGTATGCGCTTTGTCCAGGTGGACAGAAGCATATCCAGTCCCAGATTACACAGCCGCGACCACTGCCAAGCAGTTGGTTCGTGAATTTTTCCCTAGATACGGACTCCCTAGAGTCGTATATTCTGATAACGGTCAGCCATTCTCATCCGAACTCATGAAACATGTTTCCCTTTTGTTAGGGTACCAGTGGAAGTTCCATTGTGTACGCCATCCAGAAGCAGCTGGACTAGTCGAAAGACATAATCAGACTCTGAAAATCCGTATAGCAAAAGTCTGTAAAGACAAGGGTGTGGACTGGTTAGTAGCTTTGCCAGTCGCTCTGTTTTACATGCGTATGGTCGCACATTCCAGATCAGGTCTGTCCCCGTATGAGGTCGTTTTCGGCCACCCCCCTAATATGTGGGGTACTCCTAGACCCCGAAGTATTACCGATGTTTCATGTAATATGCTGACAGATTACCTAGCTTCCTTGATGTCTGCCCTCAACTCATGTCGTTCACAGGTTGCTGCCGCATTTCCAGACAATACCGAGGTGGCACCGCACGAGATCGTTCCAGGTTCCTTGGTGATGATCAGAAATTTTGACAGATCAAGTCCGCTGGAACCACGTTGGAAGGAGCCACGTCAGGTCCTCTTGACCACCCGAACTGCCGTCAAGTTGGAAGGCAGGAAGGGGTGGGTCCACCTTTCTCATGTAAAACTTTTCAAAGGATCGAAACCAGACATTGCCAAGAACATTTCCCAGGATCTGAAGGATTGCCAGAACATTGTTTTAAAGGACTGTCCCGCACCAGACTTTATTACAACCCCTCCCTTGTTAGAGAAAACTCCGCAACAGGAGTATAAGTTAAAGCTCAGGTCTAATAAGTCAGCCAGTTTGATTGTATAAGTCCTCCCCTAGGTGAAACGGTTAGACTGTTTCTGACATGTATAAAATAGACCCCCATAGTGAGAGAGTCAGTCGAAGTTCACTTCAATGCATCGTTTTTCTAAGTTTCATATTATTTCTTAGCATAATGATTTCCTGCACCAGTTATGCTTTCTATCTGTGTTTTCCAGTTCCTCATGTAAATATGTCTGCTCATACTACAGTAGAGCACACGTTTAGTGATCTGCCTCCTCACGAATATTCATACCGCCTCGCCATGCGTAATAACACATTCATCCGTATGTTACATTATTCACACCAGACCAGCAATGCCACTAATTGTTGGGTGTGTGGTCGACTCCCCCCTTTCCAGACACCGAAGGGAGTTCTGCCACTCTTTCCTTATCCATTCTCACACAATGGTTCGTGTGGAGCATGGTCCACGTTAACGTCATCCTCAACAGATATGTCTTTTCTTAATAGTACATGTTTCCCAGACAAGCAAGGTTTCCCCCATAGAACAGGTTTAGATCTAGAAAATGAAGTATATAATTTAGGAAATTATTCGTCGAATTTCATGGTTCTGAATGTTCAGTCTGATACTACTCCAGATTCACCCGCTATTTCAGTACTACCAGTCAAAGGCGAATTATGTGTCCGTAGTTATGGTTCTGTACATATAGGTCATAGTGAATGTACTACTGTTATCCAGTATAGTGACAGTGGGAAATCTATTCTCAAAGCTTCACGTCATTCTTATTTTATTTGTGGTCAAACTGCATATGTCCGTCTGCCCCTCGATTGGGAGGGAACCTGTTACATTGCCTTCCTACTGCCACCTGTTTTTCTAGCCCCACCTGATTATCATAGGAATTCTTTCTTAGTACACACTAGACACAAGAGAAATCTCCCGATTGTCGATTATACTGAAACCGCCGCAGAGCAATTCATTGATATAGATAAAGGTGTTTTCCCTTACTTAGGTACAGTTGTAAATAGTAAGCTCATCCGTAGGTTAACAAGAACCCTTGAAGCAGTAGTAGATGAGACTGCCTCTGCTCTAGGTAACTTAACTGAAGAGCAATCCTTTATGAGAATTGTCGTTTTACAGAATCGTCTCGTCCTTGACGTCATACTGGCCGATAGGGGCGGGGCCTGTAGAATTCTCGGATCCAGTTGTTGCATTTTCATTCCAAATAACGCGCCGTCTGTTTATTCAGCTATAACCAGACTCCATAAAATTGCCCATCTGTTACATCAAGATCCAGGCACCTGGACATGGTCCGGTTGGTTCTGGAATGTAATTTCCACATGGGGTTGGAAAGTCCTGTCCTTTTTAGGTATTGCAGTAGCGATCATATTTAGCTGCTGCCTCTGTATACAATGTGGCCCTGCGATTTGCAGCATGTGTGCTACCTCTTGTATTCCTAGTCCCAAGCCCCGTTCTAAATCTCGTTCCAAGACAATTCGAGACGAGCAAATGGTACTGTATGAAATGATAGACGGTATCATGAATATTGATGTTTCCTGATGGAAACGTAGTGACAAGGAGGGAATGTGGAAAAGTAAATTTTGCCATGTTCTGTGTCCCTACGCCCCATCCATCATATGTTATGTATGCATGACCAATATGCGTATGTTATTCCCCATTTCTGATTGAAGACGCAATTACAGTTGTGTCCACCTCTAATATGTTAGTTTCCAGTTCTCGTGAATACTACGAATATCAGGCCTATGTAAAGTAATGTTGCCACGTTTCTCAGTGTGCACGTTATTCCATTATAAAATCCCCGTTTCTAGGCCTCAAAAGGGCCCGGACCCTGGATTCAGCTCCTGTCTCCTGAAAGCCTCGCTGAGGAGCGATACAGCCCCCACCTGTATCCTCGACCCTTCACTTACTTCCTGCCTTGCAGTGCCCGGTGCACCCCGGCTCTGCCTCTGAGTCTGCCAAAAGTATGTTATAGTTCCAGCTATCAGTTCAGTCCTCCTCCTCTGCATTCCTAAGCTACTGAACTTCATCAATAGTTTCCGTCATTGTCTAGCCTTCTCGTCTCCATGTTAGAGAAATACTGTATTTAATGGTCATTTAATATTCTTCACGCACTACATGTAGAATAATGCATGGTCCAGTCTTAGAATCAAGTTAGCTTTTCCCCTCATGACTTCTAGTTTATATCAACATGTTCCCTAAACATTAGATACCAGATAGGGTTTAGGTACATGTCGCTCCGACCCTCCAGACTCTAGTCTCTGCTCCTAGCACAGAGTTCGTAGCCCCCAGCTTCTCCTAGTAACACGTCATTGCCAGTTTTCGCGCACCATTAGGTTAGAGGTCCCGGCTCCTTAGGTAGCCCCCTCCTATGTGTCCGCCCATTCATGACATATTCTGTTACGTTTCGCATCACATGTCTATGTAAACTCCCAGTTACACCTCTTTTTACTGTTATCTCTCGCGACTGTTACACGTCACGCCTTCTGCTCCACCCACTGTTACGCCTACTGCAATGTAATGCTATGTGTTTGCGTTATGTATATAAATCAATGTTATGTTATTAAATGTTAGCGCGCTCATCCCAGACCAAGCCCCGGCAGCTGCTGGGCCCCGGTTGTCCTGCCGGGCCTTATTGTCCTATTCCTATGCAGGTTGTCCTGATCCTGTCCTTATGCTGTAATAAACCTGCAGAAACTCCTACTACCTCGAATCTTGACTCTTATTTATTGAGCTATCTGTTATGCTATAAGTCTAGTCAAAAATAGGGTATTATTTATTTATTTACCACAGGGTCCCTCCTTCCATGGATTATGTTAGCTCCCTCCCACCCAGTCGAGGACTGGCAAAGATGAAACAATCAGTGTTTCCTATGGGCAGCACAAACTCTGCTCCTCTCTTTTCTGAGACCAGTTCCTATCTCTATTATAGCTGGAAATACATCACACTCTTAAAAATGTAAGCACAAATGAAGAGACAATCATGTTCTCCTGCATCATTATTCTTGAAGCAAAAGATACATTGCCAGCTTCCCATACTTCCACTTCCACCAAACATGGATTGCAGTATGCTCAACTGTTGGAGCACTTGCGTAATAATGTATCTCTCTGAATGTACACTCACATTTACGAGCATATTCGCCAACTGTATTTTGTATTCCGGTGGTAGTACTTCAGTAGGATTACTCACGTACTACCAAATGATATTCATAAATCCCCATGCGGATCCCTCTGCCTCACCTGGTTTTCTATGCGGACATCTCAACCTTTATTGTGCAAAAGTCACCAAGCATGTAGCTGTAAGTTTTAGTAGTAAATGTGGGAGGGATCTGGAGACGTCACAGAAAATGGGGAATACTTTCTACTAGATAGGATGGCATTAAGGAAGAGTAGGGAGGGTTTTGGGGAAGGGTAAATAGGGTTTAGCGAGGTACATACAAATACTAACACCCACCCATGTCAATTGGTATTCAGACACTTTATTCCTAACGTTACTTGCCAAGTGAGGTAGGGCGTTTTTTGGTAGCTGGTTGCTGCTCTACTGCAGAATAATGTTGGGTCCTTACATAGGCCGTTCTTTCATATATATTATTAAATAAAGTGCTCTGCAATATTATATCCAATGATTTTTGACTAGTTGCATTTTACATTTCAAATTGTTTTGAGCAGGGTTTTCATGTACATTTGGGACAAATAGAGTTGTATGAGTGTCTTTGAAACTACTCTTCCCAATTCAGTTCAATAAAGTTTTATTTGATTTCTCAAAGAAGAGAATCATAAAAGCAGGTAAAAACATACAACATGATTATCGAACCCAAATATTTTCAATTAACAAAAATTAAAAAATTTCAGAAATCAGTTTTTTTTTCATAGTCTGTAGTCCATTCTCCTTATCATGCTCTTAGCGGACTCACATCAAAAAAGTTTTCCTACATTTAAAAAAATATATTTTTTTAAACATTTATAGAGGTAATAAAAATTAATTTTCTAAAAGTTTTTTTTTAATACATTTTTTTAATGTTGTAAGACCAATAGTGCAGGACGGCATTGTCTACGGCCGACTATTCTTAAAATCTGGAGGATCCACCTCCTTCTCTGCAAAGAATCAAAGTTACAGAAAAAAGTACATGCAATGTTGACTGTTGGGATAGGTCATCACATGGACATTTACACATCGGTCTTGACCAATCGTTCCAATCAGGAAAACGAATTGTTCTATGTATGATTCCTAATCTAAAACAAGTTAACAGGAATCTGTCATAGCCACCTTCGATGTTCCTTAAGTATGACTGGATACTGTGTGTAGTCAGCGTAAGTTGATGTGCTTGTACAGTTGATTTTGCCATTTCGCAACAGTTCTATTTGTTTCCAGTAAAGACAGGCTTCTACTTTTAAGCCTTTGCTGTCTATTGCACTCAAGGAGTTAGGATCAATGTAATATTCTGGGTGACCAAGATTAATTGTACTACAAGTTATGCAATTTAGCCACCTAATGTGCATGGCCCCTTGTAATTTGCGACTATCATTCAAGATTTGGTGATTAAATAGAGTTTTTTCTGTAGTCCAAATCCAATGCCACAGTAGGACTGGCTGAATTTTTATGATGTCCGCTATATATGAGATGCCAAGTTCTGCGTGGCAGATATGAGTAGAAATGCTATCTGGAATTCCCAGCAAAAATCTAAAAAAGATATTCTCTACAGTCTGTAGAGAGTTAATGTCAACATGAACCCAAATGCCAGCACCATAGATGGCGATTGACACACATTTTGCCTTATAAATTTGCAACATTTATACCGGTGGGCATCTGCCCAATTTTCTGCTACAATTGGATAAGGCTGCCGTTGCCTTCATAAACAGTAATCTCCTGGCTTTGACTGCTTTAGTCCAAGTCCCTAGTCGGTCAAACAGAATCCCCAAATAAGAGAAAGTTTTAGAGCATTCAATCCTTTTATCATCAATATAAATGTCACTGCTCTTATTGCTGCCTGCTCCAACTTTCATAATCAATGTTTTTGAGGAGTTAACAGTGAGACCCAGATTAGACCTGAACAAAGCCAAGCTTGACACTAGCCTTTGAAGACCCAGTGGAGTACGCGCCATAAAGACCGCGTCATCCAGTACAACAGGTATGGGGCATTTGTCTATTATGAGTAGGACCTGGCACTCCTTCCCCAATGCCCGTCCCAGATCCTTTGTGTAAAGGGCAAAGATGAAAGGTGCCAGAACACAGCCTTGTCTCACTCCTCTCATTATGCTAAATGGCGATGTGCATTCCTCTCCTACCCCATATCAAACTCTTGCCTTTGCCCCCAAATAGAGTTGCCTCATGAAGTGTATGAGTGACTTATCCACCCCCATTCCCTCTAAAATCTTCATAACTTGTTGTGGATAATGCTGTCGAGGGCTGCGGTTAGATCGATGAATGCCAAATATAACCTGCCCCTTTTTGCCTTAGTGTACTTGCCCAAGAGAATATTTAAGTTGAGACCCTGTTCCAGGGTGCCCAGACCCTTATGGAAGCCAAATTGAAAACGATTGAGTTCTCATCGGTCCAATACTGTAGTCTAGTTAAAATGTCTCGACCCATGACTTTGACCATCGAGTCTAACAGTGAAATAGGTCTATAACACGCAGGTTCTCCCTATCACCTCTTTTGAAAATGGGAACTAGTAACGATTACGACCAAGTCGGCAAGAAATAAATACAGCAACTAGCATTAATTACTTGTGTTAAAAGTGGTCCCCAGAGTAAGATATTAGATTTGAAAAGATCCACGGGAATGCTGTTGGGACTGGGCACTTTCCCTCCCAAACTTGTTATGATAGACTTGTCAACCTCAGCAAGTCCAAAATGTGTATCAATTTGATGGCTCCTGGGTGGTAAATCTAGCGTGTCGGGTGTGTCAGCTTCTCCCAGTGCATCACAAAGTGGTTTGTTATACAATTTGGAATAATAATCGAGCCATTCATCCTCACTGATTGCTATCTAAATTGTCGGTATATCACTGTTAACCAGAAAAGGGGCATTTACAGCCTTCCAAAAGGCAGAGTTATCCCTGGTTACTGAGACTAAATGTAGGGAGGACCAAGTTCTTCTTTTAACACATGTTTTCATTCTTTTAATGCACACCTATATTCCCTTCTGGCCTCTTTAATTTCTTGTCTAAATTTAACATTTTTATGTGGGACATTTTTCAATCAATCAATCAATCAATCAATCAGTGAACTTGTAAAGCGCACTACTTACCCGTGAGGGTCCCAAGGCGCTGGTGGGGGGTGTCACAACTGTTCGACGAGCCAGGTCTTGAGGAGCCTTCTGAAGGTGAGCAGTTCTTGGGTCTGCCGCAGATGGGTGGGGAGGGAGTTCCAGGTCTTGGCAGAGAGGAAGGAGAAGGATCTGCCGCCGGAGGATGTATGTTGTATGCGTGGGTTGGCGGCAAGGGTGAGGCTGGTGGAGCGGAGCTGGCGGGTGGGGGTGTAGAAGTTGAGTCTGTTGTTCCGGTAGGCTGGTCCGGTGTAGTGGAGTGCTTTGTGTGCGTGGGTGAGGAGCATGAAGGTGATGCTCTTGTTGACAGGAGCCAGTGCAGGTCTCTGAGGTGGGAGGGGATGTGGCTGCGGCGGGGGATGTTGAGGATCAGTCGGGCAGGGACATTTTGGATGCATTGTAGTCGTTGTAGGTGTTTGGCCGAGATTCTGGGGTAGAGTTCGTTGCCGAAGTCCTGCTGCTGATGAGGGCTTGGGTCACAGTTCTTCTGGTATCGATCGGGATCCACTTGTAGATCCTGCGAAGCATGCGGAGGGTGTTGTAGCAAGAGGAGGAGATGGTGTTGACCTGTTTTGACATGGAGAGTGAGGAGTCGAGGATGAATCCTAGATTGGGTGCGTGGTCCGCGGGTGTCGGTGCTGTTCCCAGTGGGTCGGCCACCAGGAGTAGTCCCACACAGAGGGGTTGGGGCCGAGGATGAGGACCTCCGTCTTGTCCGAGTTCAGCTTCAGGCGGCTGCTCCTCATCCAGTAGGTGACTGCCTTCATTCCCTCGTGGAGGTTGGTCTTGGAGGTGTATGGGTCCTTCGTGAGGGAGCGGATGAGCTGAGTGTGGTCGGCGTAAGAGATGATGTTCAGGTCGAGCTGAAGGGCCGCTTGTGCGAGGGGGGCCATGTAGATGTTGAACAGGGTCGGGCTGAGGGATGAGCTCTGGGGTGCGCCGCAGGTGTTGTCGGTGGCTTCGGATCGGAAGGGTGGGAGGCGGACTCGCTGGGTTCTCCTGGAGAGGAACGAAGTGTTCCAGTCCAGGACCTTCTTCTGGATTCCGGCTTCTTAGAGGCGTGTTCTTAGTGTGTGGTGGCAGACCGTGTCAAAGGCTGCCGACAGGTCCAGGAGGATGAGGGCTAAAGTTTCGCCACTGTCCAGTTGGCGCCTGATGTCATCTGTGGCGGCGAGGAGGGCTGTCTCGGTGCTGTGGTTCTGTCTGAATCCGGACTGGGATGTGTCTAGGATGTTGTTGTCCTCGAGGTGGCGGGTCAGCCTTTTGATTGGCAATTTTCTCGATGACCTTCGCTGGGAAGGGGAGAATAGAGATGGGCCGGAAGTTCTTGAGGTCTTTGGGGTCCGCCATGGGTTCTTGAGGAGGGCGTTGATTTCGCCGTGCTTCCAGATTTCCTTGAATGTTGCTGTGTCGAAGGAGATGTTGATGACCATCTGTAGTTGGGGTGCGATGGTTGCGTCTGCTTTGTTGAAAATGTGGTGTGGGAAGGGGTCAGATGGTGATCCTGACTGGATGGAGTTTATGACCTTGCGTGTCTCGTCGTCGTTGATGTTGGTCCAGTTTTCAGTTTAGAATAGGTTAGTTGTCAAGCTGTAGTCTTTTTAAAGTGCATTTAAAGTCAAACAACCCTTTTTCTTTAGTAATCGTTTTTTTATTCTTCACAAAAGGGCTTTTTTAATATGTCCCGATATAATGGAAAATGTTTCTATAATATCTTTATGAGGGGTTGTCTCATTGAGACTGGCAAGAAAGGCAGCTTGACAACTAACCAAAGCCTTTCTTAAAAACTCTTGAGGGTCCACGTTGGTCCAGGGAAGCGAATATCCATTTAGACTACTCAAGGATATATTATCGATAATGTGGGTTGAGCTATCCCTGATGTTTATCATTTTGCTCTGCACTGATAGAACTACACTTGATGAAAAGTGGTCGCTCAGGGGATTCGTGTGAGTACAAAAATCCTGAGCTCTAGAGGAATGTCTACTTGACATTAAAATAAAATCTATAGTTGAGGACATGCCACGTCCATTAAAAGTGGGGCTGAAAGAGATAGGTGGAGAACATAGATTATTTACAAATCCTAAATCAACATTAAAAATGATTTAATTTAAGAGATCCCCATAAATTGTATGCAGGAAGTGGGAAATGTGAAAAGCTGTTGGCTTCATCAGTCGAGATTCCACAGACATTCCCTTCAGCGTATTGACACAGTGCGGAATTAAAATCTCCTCCCCAAATGATAAGTACATCTTTTGTTTTAGTGACCTGTAAACTGTTTAGATGCTTATTTATTTTCCTAAATACCCCCTCAACCAGATCATGGAAAGACCCCCCCCCTTCCATCTCCTGTGGGTCAATGCAAATGCCGCCGAATAGGCTCCTCCACCCAATGTTCCTGCAGACTTTAAACTTCAGTATAACAGATTATCAACCTTCCCAACAAAGACCAACCATGACTGATTGTTTATCTTTGGTTTTAAGCCTGTGATTCCAAAACAATAAATGACAGTATTCTTTCCTATTTCGTCCTTTGAACTTCTCAGCCATGTCGTCAACAGAAGGTAAGCTGGAAGTGTCTAGAGTGACTGGTGGTAAAGGGTTATCTTTATTTACCGTGGTGCCATCAGGCAGTGATAGAATCTCAGGGACCCTACAGGTAGATGATAGAAAGTTGGGTAAGATAAGTAGTTGTTGAATAAAGTTCTGGATATTACTGACGTCTGGATACCTGGGTGTATCACTTGTGTGAAGATATGGGTTTTCTCCCTTTTCTCAACTGACCTAATACCTATTGGTGGTAGTCAATCAACCTCCTCTAAGGTTGGGAGAAAGTCAAAACAGTTATGAACTGGAACGTTATATAAGGGACAGGAGTTAGCTTTATAAGGCCCGCTAGCGGTTGTATAATGTTACAGCGCACACTTTTACAACACATGCCTTTACAACACATTTTTTACACCGCAACATCCTTTACATCGTATGACTTTACATCGCATGTCACTACAAAGCATTTTTAGAAACTACCTTTACAATGCATTCCATTACATCGCATTATACATTTACAATGCATACCATTACAACGCACACCGTTACATCACATTTAAGGTAAGTGTTGGATAGTATAGGGAAATATTTACTATTCTAACTCCAGTGAGTGCAACAGTAGGGTAAGTGTTGGATAGTGTAGGGGTAATAATTACTTTTCTAACTCCAGTGAGTGCAACAGTAGGGTAAGTGTTGGACAGTGTAGGGGTAAAAAATACTTTGCTAACTCCAGTGAGTGCAACAGTAGGGTAAGTGTTGGATAGTGTAAGGGTACTATGCGTTACAATAGTATACGTTGTAATGTCTTGCGATGTAATGCCTGCGTTGTAGTTACATGCGTTTTAATGGTATGTGTTGTAGTAACATGCAATGTAATGCCTGCGTTGTAATGGCATGCGCTGTAAAGGATGTTGCGATGTAATAACTGCGTTGTAATGGTAGTGCGATGTAAAAATTGCGTTGTAAAGGTTGTTTCCCCCCTCTAGCTGTCCTGATGTAATTATTGTTTATAGGCTGGTAATAATATCCCAAAGGGACTAAGTTAATACCCTGCCCTAAGATATACTAATGTCCTGCTCTACTTAGTATCGTTTGAGCTAGCTGTGGGGTTCTAAAAGTCAACACCATGCAATATCCGTGTAGGTGCTTGCGCCCTCTGCCAATCTAACTCACTCTTCTGGCCATTTTGAACTCGGCAAAAAGCATCCCTGTTCAACCCTTTTTTTATTCCAGCCAAAATAAAGACTTATTTCTTAAAGTGGCCCATGACTCCATCGCCCCAGCGGGTAGCCTATGTATATTGGCTAGCACTACCGTATATGGGGTAGCAGCTGGAGGTAGGCCCAAAGAAGTCCATTTGGGCACGTTTCTGTTCGGAAGCATGGGTGATTTTGCGCTCATGGTGCATAAATCGGCCGACGTATAAGCTCCCTGAATTTTACCCTCAGCGTATGGCACTGTGATGTTATCAGGTGGAGAGTAGGTGCTTAAAGGCCTACCGGGTGCTAAGGATAGTGAGGGATATGGAATAGAAGGTTTTTCAACTGACGCATGTTGATCCCTTTTATGGATGAACAGGGCCATCATTGTTTATTGTAGCCGGTTTATTGACAGTTAACTGGCAGTTGTCCATGCATCTAGTTAGGTTTCTTCCAAGACAAGGACTCTTCTAGTTAACTTGGTTAAGGTGTCTCTGAGATAATCGTCTAGTGCATCTACTTTAGCATTTAACATCAGAAAGATCGCTCTGCATAAAAGAATTCTTACTAGATATAGATTTTTCCTTATGACTATGCTTGTGTGGTGGTTGGGGTTTACCCTTTTTAAGTGGCTTTTTGCATGATTTAGGGGGTATCCCTTGGCTCTGGTGTTAGTTCCTCAATTGGATCCAGGAGGGTGTCTGGATTTCTTGGGAGGTTCATGGACGGTTGGGAATCGCTCTCCTGGTCGCTCACTGAGATGTGCTCTGATATATTCAGTATGCAACTGTTTGAGTTCAACTGTCTACTATGCACTTCTAGCGGGGGCACATGTACCCTGTACGACCTTCCCTGTGTTTAATCCTTGGGCGAGACCTGTTTTTTTCAGGTTCATGGCCTCTTCAACAGAATAAATCTGCTGTTTAATGGCCCCCATAGCCTCCGTTAAGTAATTCAAAAAAGTCAAGCGAGGACCCCTCCAGACTTAGGCTGTGTTTTAGCCTGAGGAATTGTCGCTTTCCTCTTACCCATTGTGCCGAACAGTTACTACATAAACAGAGCTGGTTTTACACTCTGAATTCTTTATCAGTCTCTATCAGTCTTAAACAATGAGTATGATATATTCCCAGGGTTTTGTAGCAACTGCTCATGCAATGACCTGCACAGCGCTAACAGTATGGATATATTTTGCTGGCCCACCACAAGATAATTGTTGTAACCTGAGCATGTTTATCAAACTTTATAAAGTGGTACGATCCATTCCCCCCTCCCTGCCCCAGCCACGTGGTGTCTTCCCCCCAGTCATCCTTGGAATGTGACTTATTCCTGTCAGTGTGGAGAGCAGGGTGACATCAATAAAGATGAGTTAACTTACCTTTGGTTCACGAGTCTTCATTACAACACTGGCGACGAGGCGAAGAACCTGGCGTAGGGGGCCCAGCTGTCACCTCCCCTTTCAGTACTCTCTCCAACCGGTGCTCAAGTAATGCTGTGAAGTTCGTGCTTGGAACAGATGAGGAGAAAAGTTCCATTGGTGATCTCTGTTTGACGGACTATTAGCCTAAGGATTCAGGAAGGTCTGTCATCTTGTGATTTCGGGAGATTTAATTGAAGCAGAAGCCGTGATTAAGGTCAGTCACGTCCATCTATAAGTGCCCTCAACAGACATTGCAGCTGTCGAGATGGCGGAATGACAGTCGGCACGGTGCTACACTGATTTATGAGGTACCAGCTAAGCCGAGAGACCTTAGAGATCTGTGCCGTGAGTAAATGAAGGCATAGGGAGTGCGTGACAAACTCCAGCCAGCGCAGTAAGATGGAGTGAATGCGACGTGATAAATTAGAAATATCAATTTAAACGGGTCAGCATAATAATATAAATGATATAATAAGAAAGAGACCCTTTGACTGACTGGAACGTGTATACTTGCTAACATCTTTAAATTGGGTGGCGTGATATCAGCGGGCTGTGAGGAGACGAAGTGCCGCTTTGAGAGACGCTTTTGGTGTTCCTGTGTGAGACTCAAGAGTAAACAGGCTTTAAGTAAAAAAAAATAAAAAAAAAAATATATATATATATATATATATATATTTAAATATATATATATCGTGTGCTTCAGTAAAGCATTTCTCGTGAGGAAGAGAGGAGCGCGCAGGCATTCACTGAAGTGATTAATTACCGGCGGCGGCACTGTCAGGTTCTCAGTGAGGCGTGAAACTCCTCTCAGCTGTTCCCGCCTCAAGCACGGGTGCGATGATGTGAGGAAACCACAGGAGGGCGCATGGCATAGTGACGGCGATGCAAGTGATTAATAGGAAATAAAGACTTTTATCTGGAACATAAGACATTTAGGCTTTGAGAGAGAGAAGCGCAATTGAAATTTGAAGCGGAGTGTAACGGTAAGAGAAATTTCGAGCCCATTAGCATCTTTCATTTCCTACGCTGATAGGCACAGCTGTTCGGAGTTGAAGAGAAGGTTGCGCATGTAAAAAAAACAAAAAAAACTAATATGTGAACTGTTCCTCGCGCTGACAGGCACAGCATTGTAAAATCTATAAACCTGTTAGTTGGGACAGCCTGCAGAACATTAATATGGATTGTGGTGTTATTAATATTCATACCATTTTTACAAGTTGCAGGCGGAAGGAAAGGAAGTAAAGCCATAATAATAATTGTGGGGAAGGAATTATCACTTAGAAATTCCACATCATTGAATGCATGGTAGAATATGTGCAGATTTCATACTGTTGAAATATCTTAAGTGAATCTATACCTGTGATCTAGTGCCCTCACGTGTCCTGAGGTGCTCAAGTTGTCGTGTATTCCTATAGGTTCTGAATCGATCCCCCTATTCCTGACCCTATTCTGGTTAAACTAACTATCAAGTTAACTAACAGTCAGCCCATGAGGCAAGACAAGCCCCCATGATGCAGATACCGTTATCTGACGCAGTCACACTACGGCACAGGAACGTGTTATCTGATTAGGTCATAACGCTTGAGATCTAATTAGACAAGCGACATTCCTCCAGCCCCTGATAAGGCATACGACGTTCTCATAACAAATCAAACCTATGACAACCTGGGAAAAACCCTGCGGCCATTGTTTTGATTTCACCGAGAACTTTAGTAAAGAATGTGCTAACGAGCAAGTCGTATGACATCTTTATTGACGTATCTATGTCCATCCTTACGTCAATCTCGGCACCTTTAAGGTATAAATATTACCGATCTTGCCCTATGCAAACACACGCGTGGTGACAAGACGGAGCAGCCATACTTGCCGAAGCCGAGAGCAGAAGCAGACCCCGCTGGCAGCAGCCCCGCCTTCCTGACGCGCTGAGAGACGCGCTGCTATCTCAAGCCGAGAGACCCAGCACCGGCGCTTCCGGGTAGCCCTCGCAGGCAGCCTGGAATATCGAGACCAGAGAACGAGATACCATTCCTCATTCATCCTAACTTCCAGGTACAGAACTGAATAACCCCTCACAGAGAATTCTTTAGTTATTCACTTGGCAAAAACAAACTTAACTTAAACTGTAACTTTCTATTCCCGCCCACGCATTAGACTTAGGTCAGGTACACGGGGTAGGCGTATTTAGAAACACCAGTTGAGTACGTTTAGTCAAATGTATATGTGTATGTAAATATATTCTAATCATCTTAAACATCATATGGCTCAGAAACCATATCAATGTTTTTACAGTATTATTTTATACTATTGCTTTTAATGTATGCACTTTACTTAACTATAAGTATTGCAATAATATCGATCCATTTCTCATGTATGAGAAAAGAGACTGATCAATAAATAACACCTTTTATTGAACACGCCCGTCTCTTCCTTTTCTCTACATTCTGATGAGACTAAGAATGCACGTACTGACTGAGTAAAATAATTGCCTTGTGCTCACACGACTCTCGAGATTGACTCTTGATTAGGGGAGAGCAAAGTTGTCATGTTCTATGGTTGTCAGAAACTAAATCCCTTCTTGTCTAATCAGGGAAGTTAATTCCTCCTTGAACATTCGAGAAAGTTTCTAGCGAACTCTGAGCTACGCTGGCAAACCCAAAAATTAAGTCTAGTATCGACAGTAGTAGACCTAGTTAACGTCTGGTCTAGGCCTTTACTGCTGTAGGTATTATTCCAATGCGCAGAGCCTATTGGGAAAATAGGAGCTACACTACATGGCGCCCAACGCGTTTGGAAAGGGCGATAAAACTAACGTAAGACATTTAGAGTAACTCAGTCGTGCTTTCTCACTCAGACCCCTTTTCCCATTATACTCCAAAGACGTCTGGAGTGGGTGAAAGGTTATATCCTCCAAAACCTCGCAGGAGGGAACTCCTATGTATGGTTCTTGGTATAGTCAACGTTGAAGGATACACTGTTCCAAAATATTGTGCATCTAATCTCTGTTTCCAAAAAGAAACCTGATCTGCAAACAGCTATAATACCATCCGGTCAGTAAAATGACTGAAAGTGATGATGAAAGAGAGGCAGTTAGATTAGCAACTGAACTCGCAGATGCTGATGCTACCATGCAAGCAGCAGACCCGAATATAACACTCATTCCGGTCATTAAAAGGAGATCTATAACCTTAAAACTTATAGAAAATGGACTGACACCTAGAGGTGGCACAGTCATATTCGTAATTGAGGCACACGAATATCGGCAGACAGAGGTATACTATACATGGATACATTTTCCAGCAGCAAATGCTGTAACAAAGTACTTCCACTATTACAAAATAGAGGTTCCACCCGACATTTACACTCCTTTCGAGGAGGTGGAAGTACCACTCAAATTCCAAGAGCATTTGCTCTTATTTGATGGCGCCCTAATACATAACAATCACATTACAAGGCTCGGTCCTTTAGGAAGACCAGGAGCAACGTGGCCGGTCTTAGCCGGATACACACCACATCCAGACATCGAAAGAATGCCTGCAGCAGAGCTGTTAATACAGCTAAAACAACTACTAAAAATTCATAGACAATTAGTTCAGTATGTAATGCGGACTTCAACAATTCAGCCAGCGATTAAACTTCCACAGCTGACCCCTCACCAGGGGAACACAAATAAAATTACACCACAGAACATCCAATCCTGCCTAGGTAAAGTTCCAGCTAAACGGGAACAAATACCATTCTGGTTGGCACAGAAAATTACCCAAATAGAGGCGGTGTTTCCTGACACCACCCCGCTAGAAAAACACAGGATTCTGACTATATGTCTCCCAATGGGAATCGCACCACACATTGAGGACTGTGACACTTGGGGTACAGTCTTTGCTTCCATCTACACAAAAACGCACGGTGTTCCATCCATTTCGGTAATACCAGATGTGCTAAAACAAATTCAAGATGAATACGGTCCAGAACCTGCTTTAACTCTTGGTATGAAATTACTGAAAGACTTCAAGCAGGTCTCGGCTATATTATTAGCCAACATAAAAGGTGAAGCAGCAAACGTGGCGATCCGCCAGAGGTTAAAAGAGACAGATATAGCAGACCAACCAGCTGAAATTGCCAGAATCATAGAAAAATCCTATGAAGAACTAGGCAGAGATAGTCTAGGTGGAATACCAGTAAAACCGCAACTGACTACAAGTCCAGAAAAAATATTTTTTAATAATAATTCACCAAAAAAGAACTGGGATGGAAACAAACAATCCAATCCTAAAGAAAAGAAATTCCAGTCCCGAGGAAGGTCTCCTAGGCGAAGAGAAAAATCTCCAAACCGAAGACAGAGGTCACCGCAGAGTGACCCCTCTGGGAATAGATATAACCTTAGAAATTGGGATAATATTAAAAAACCTGATAGATATCAAGACATTGATACACGTCCCTCTGAATCTTTTCAGACTTCCTCGCAGAAATCGGAAAGAAGAGGATGATCAGAAGAGCACGCCAAGTCCAAAGACAAGGAACCTGCTCAACTAAAAAAGAAATTACAATTTCCAAAAAAGAAGGTAGCCAGTTTCAAGGTAGTTAACAATGCCGAGAATACTGAGGACACAACTGAAAAACGGAGAGTGGGCTCAGACAATGCTAGACAGCGCAGCAGAGGTGAGCATAGCTCGCAAAGTCCTTATGAATCATCTGGAGACAGTGGACACGAATGAATATCTTCAAGTGGAAACTGCAGACACCAGAGTTAGCAAACCCCACAAGATATACGAGATAACATTACGTATAGAGGGAGATAAGACTAGGAAAATAAGGGGACTATTTTGGGATAACCTCTCCAAGGGTTATGACATCCTTCTAGCTGAAAAAGACTGGCCACCAGAGTTTGTCAGGGAGTGCCCTCATGGCGAAGAAGTAATTATGCCTGCCTTCTCGAATCAAATACCGATTCATAAAAAATATACACTTGCTAGAAAGTGGGCAGTGGCCTTAGCACCTGCTTTATATAAAAATCATGTAGGATGGGATGAGGATTCTCCTCCTCACAAAATCCAGTTAAAATCACAACCAACTGCACAAAGGCAGTACCCAATTAAGCAAGAAGCTAAAAAACAGGTAAATGAAATACTAGATCAGCTAGAATACCAGGGGGTGATTGAAACTTGCACCTCACAAATGAACAATCCTTTGTTTCCGGTCTCCAAACCAGACAATTCATATCGTCTAGTTTTGGATTACCGACACCTTAACACATGTTGCAAAACCTTTGCAGTGCAAAACTCACACAGTGCTGCACTAATGAATAACATAGTGCGCAAAAAATACAAAACAACCTTGGACATCTCCAATGGATTCTTTTGTCAAAACATAGCACCAGAGAGCAGATATTTAACTGCATTCTCAGTAAATGGCACTCAAAAACAATTCTGTCGGTTAGCCCAGGGGTACAAGAACAGCCCGGGGGTATTCTCAGCGAGAGTAACAGAATTACTACAACTATATGATGATGAAGCATTATCCTATGTCGATGACATTTACTTAACAGAAGATGACTTGGAGACTCACTTGAAAAGAGTGAACACCATAATACTTGGGTTCGCTGCAGAGGGTTACAAATTCAACTTCAAAAAATCCAGAATTGCCCATCTGACGGTCCTATTCTTAGGATATGAGTTATCAAGTGAAGGCAAAAGCCTGGCAGACAATTTCCTAGAGAAATGTGCCGTAATCCAAGCTCCTAAAACACTAAAAAACTTACAGTCAATTCTAGGCTTCCTAAATTTCGGAAGAACATACATTGCAAATTACGCAGAAAGGGTCAAACCCCTTTATGATCTAATTAAACCAGACTTTAAAAGATCCAATTGGACTCAAACACACACAGAAATTTTGAGATCCTTACAAACAGACATGCTAATTAAAACAAAATTAGAAACACGTGATAACACACGCAATCTTGTGATTCGAGTCATCCCAGGGAGATGCGGATTCACATACCTGACCTCTAATGAGGGAGAAAAGGTACCAATTGCATTCAAATCACACTTGTACACTAAGGCTGAAATGAAATTTAGCCCAACGGAAAAAATTCTTACAGCAACACAGACAGCTATAGCAAAAGAACGAGCCCTGGCACAAGGTAAACGAATAGTAATCGTGACACCAATACCAGCCTTAGAGGCGGTAACAAAGGGAAGCATTCCAAATGCTAAAGCACTCCATCCGAGATGGATACAATGGGCTAACTCTCTTGCTGCAACAGACGTGGTGTACGAATTTGATCCTTACTTAAAAACACAAGAATTTCTCCAATATGAATTTGAATGTCCTCCGCCAACCGAAATTCTGCCTCTAGATCACTACGGCTGTATAATATATACAGACGGATCAGCACAACCCGCAGTAGGGGGTAAACAAGCTTACAGTGCTGCGTGCGCGATTGTTAAAGGTCGTTGGCACGAAGGGAAATTTAAACCAACCCTCACTAAAACACAATCCCTAGGAGATTGTACAGCTCAGCGAGCTGAACTACTAGCATTCAAGATGGCGCTTGAAAATACCGATCGAGAATTCCCCACACTCATTGTGTGCGATTCGTATTATTGCGTTCAGTCTTATAATGAATACTTGCAGATCTGGCTTCAGAATGGTTTCAAGGATGCGAAAGGTGGCACAATCAAGCATAAAATGCTCTGGGAACAAGTAGTTCTTTTACAGAAAGAACTACCAAAGACTCACGTGATACACACGCTGAGTCATCAACGTGATGGCGTTCACGTTGCAGGGAATTCATTGGCTGATGAGGCCGCGAAGGCAGCTGTGCAAACGGCTTCCGTAGCTGCCGTCACCCGGTCAAAAACTAAAATAGACAGCGAAATATTACAAGCTGTCAGCGCTTCAGAAAAGGATTCGATAGAACCACTCCCTAAAGGCTTTCCAGTAAAATACTCATACATAACTGATGCAAACAATGTTCCCTTTGCTCGAATCCCTGGAGTGGGGGATAGGGCAATTCCAAACATGGAACATAGGTTAGGACTAATAATAGCGGCACACGAAGGGCTTGCTTCTATCCATGCTGGCGTCTCAGCCACAGTATCATTATTAAAACAGAGATACTGGTGGCCACAAATGAGAAGACAAACGAGGAACTATGTTCTAGAATGTGAAATATGTCAAAAAATTAAAGTATCAACGGTGAGACGTCCAGCGCAGACGCCCCTTCTAATCTCGGATAAACCATTAGCCTGTGTTTATCTAGACCACTGCGGTCCCTTACAAAGGGATGGTAACTATAAATATATCTTGGTCGCAGTGGATTCATGCACGAGATTCATATGGATGTGGCCCCAGCGAACGGCTGACGCCAGAACTGTTATAAAAGATTTGCGAGTCTTTATCGGCACATACGCAATTGGCATGCTGCATTCGGACAATGGTCCTGCTTTTAGCTCTCGGGCTTATAAGGAGGCCATGGTCAGCATGGGCGTGCAATTGCGGTACTCTTGTCCATTTCACCCTGAGGGGAACGGAATTGTTGAAAGAAAAAACCGTGACATAAAGCAATCTATAACGGCAAAGGTATTAGGTTCGGGAGCTAGGTGGGTCAAACATCTAATAAGTGTCCAACGTAGTCTAAATAACTTGCCAAGAAATTCTCTGAAGGGATTCAGTCCGTACGAATTATTATTTGGAACTAGGATGATGATCTCTGACCTTGATAGTCAGACTTCAGTGGTGAAAGAAAAAACCTTTGATGTCAAAGACCGTTTGGCTATTTTGCAGGACTTAAACAAAACAAGAAAAGACCTGAGCAACATACAGTTGAAACAACAGCCAACAACCACTGAAGAATCACCACCTGTCCCAGCAAGACCTGTCTGGATTCCAAAAGTCGGGGATCTAGTCAGGGAGAAGATCGCGGTAAAGAAGGAATTTGGACCTTCCTACAGAAAAGCAGTTCCTGTCTTGTCTGACAACTTGGAACCTGCCCTATTCACATGCATGTGTCAGTAATAAAGGACAGAAAGTGTTTCTTAGTGGCAACAATTGTGCTATGTCACTAAGCGGCAAAATATTTTCCCATATTTTTTCCGGGACACTGATCTTCTGCTTAAAGTAAGAAACTATTCCTAGAGAACTAAGATTTCTATTTTTAGATACTTTTTAGACTTTAGCTGCCCGCTGGTATGTTCACAAACATTTTATTATGTGATGAAATGGTCTCAAACTTTCTTTCTGTATAGCCATATTAAGAGCCATTTCATGTGTATTTCTCAAATACCAAATTAGCAATAATGCATACAAATGCGTGTTTACTTTTGCATTTAATTCATAGCTTAAGTGCATACAAAATATATGACTGCAATTTTTCAGTTTATTTGAAAATTTCAAAATGCATTTATGTATTTTGGGGTGGTAAGGTATACACTATTCTCTATAGTATGTTGTACTATGTTATACTATGCATAGATTAGTAAATATGACCATAGTTAGCGTGGAGTGGGTGTCGTGTATTCCTATAGGTTCTGAATCGATCCCCCTATTCCTGACCCTATTCTGGTTAAACTAACTATCAAGTTAACTAACAGTCAGCCCATGAGGCAAGACAAGCCCCCATGATGCAGATACCGTTATCTGACGCAGTCACACTACGGCACAGGAACGTGTTATCTGATTAGGTCATAACGCTTGAGATCTAATTAGACAAGCGACATTCCTCCAGCCCCTGATAAGGCATACGACGTTCTCATAACAAATCAAACCTATGACAACCTGGGAAAAACCCTGCGGCCATTGTTTTGATTTCACCGAGAACTTTAGTAAAGAATGTGCTAACGAGCAAGTCGTATGACATCTTTATTGACGTATCTATGTCCATCCTTACGTCAATCTCGGCACCTTTAAGGTATAAATATTACCGATCTTGCCCTATGCAAACACACGCGTGGTGACAAGACGGAGCAGCCATACTTGCCGAAGCCGAGAGCAGAAGCAGACCCCGCTGGCAGCAGCCCCGCCTTCCTGACGCGCTGAGAGACGCGCTGCTATCTCAAGCCGAGAGACCCAGCACCGGCGCTTCCGGGTAGCCCTCGCAGGCAGCCTGGAATATCGAGACCAGAGAACGAGATACCATTCCTCATTCATCCTAACTTCCAGGTACAGAACTGAATAACCCCTCACAGAGAATTCTTTAGTTATTCACTTGGCAAAAACAAACTTAACTTAAACTGTAACTTTCTATTCCCGCCCACGCATTAGACTTAGGTCAGGTACACGGGGTAGGCGTATTTAGAAACACCAGTTGAGAACGTTTTGTCAAATGTATATGTGTATGTAAATATATTTTAATCATTTTAAACATCATATGGCTCAGAAACCATATCAATGTTTTTACAGTATTATTTTATACTATTGCTTTTAATGTATGCACTTTACTTAACTATAAGTATTGCAATAATATCGATCCATTTCTCATGTATGAGAAAAGAGACTGATCAATAAATAACACCTTTTATTGAACACGCCCGTCTCTTCCTTTTCTCTACATTCTGATGAGACTAAGAATGCACGTACTGACTGAGTAAAATAATTGCCTTGTGCTCACACGACTCTCGAGATTGACTCTTGATTAGGGGAGAGCAAAGTTGTCATGTTCTATGGTTGTCAGAAACTAAATCCCTTCTTGTCTAATCAGGGAAGTTAATTCCTCCTTGAACATTCGAGAAAGTTTCTAGCGAACTCTGAGCTACGCTGGCAAACCCAAAAATTAAGTCTAGTATCGACAGTAGTAGACCTAGTTAACGTCTGGTCTAGGCCTTTACTGCTGTAGGTATTATTCCAATGCGCAGAGCCTATTGGGAAAATAGGAGCTACACTACATGGCGCCCAACGCGTTTGGAAAGGGCGATAAAACTAACGTAAGACATTTAGAGTAACTCAGTCGTGCTTTCTCACTCAGACCCCTTTTCCCATTATACTCCAAAGACGTCTGGAGTGGGTGAAAGGTTATATCCTCCAAAACCTCGCAGGAGGGAACTCCTATGTATGGTTCTTGGTATAGTCAACGTTGAAGGATACACTGTTCCAAAATATTGTGCATCTAATCTCTGTTTCCAAAAAGAAACCTGATCTGCAAACAGCTATAATACCATCCGGTCAGTAAAATGACTGAAAGTGATGATGAAAGAGAGGCAGTTAGATTAGCAACTGAACTCGCAGATGCTGATGCTACCATGCAAGCAGCAGACCCGAATATAACACTCATTCCGGTCATTAAAAGGAGATCTATAACCTTAAAACTTATAGAAAATGGACTGACACCTAGAGGTGGCACAGTCATATTCGTAATTGAGGCACACGAATATCGGCAGACAGAGGTATACTATACATGGATACATTTTCCAGCAGCAAATGCTGTAACAAAGTACTTCCACTATTACAAAATAGAGGTTCCACCCGACATTTACACTCCTTTCGAGGAGGTGGAAGTACCACTCAAATTCCAAGAGCATTTGCTCTTATTTGATGGCGCCCTAATACATAACAATCACATTACAAGGCTCGGTCCTTTAGGAAGACCAGGAGCAACGTGGCCGGTCTTAGCCGGATACACACCACATCCAGACATCGAAAGAATGCCTGCAGCAGAGCTGTTAATACAGCTAAAACAACTACTAAAAATTCATAGACAATTAGTTCAGTATGTAATGCGGACTTCAACAATTCAGCCAGCGATTAAACTTCCACAGCTGACCCCTCACCAGGGGAACACAAATAAAATTACACCACAGAACATCCAATCCTGCCTAGGTAAAGTTCCAGCTAAACGGGAACAAATACCATTCTGGTTGGCACAGAAAATTACCCAAATAGAGGCGGTGTTTCCTGACACCACCCCGCTAGAAAAACACAGGATTCTGACTATATGTCTCCCAATGGGAATCGCACCACACATTGAGGACTGTGACACTTGGGGTACAGTCTTTGCTTCCATCTACACAAAAACGCACGGTGTTCCATCCATTTCGGTAATACCAGATGTGCTAAAACAAATTCAAGATGAATACGGTCCAGAACCTGCTTTAACTCTTGGTATGAAATTACTGAAAGACTTCAAGCAGGTCTCGGCTATATTATTAGCCAACATAAAAGGTGAAGCAGCAAACGTGGCGATCCGCCAGAGGTTAAAAGAGACAGATATAGCAGACCAACCAGCTGAAATTGCCAGAATCATAGAAAAATCCTATGAAGAACTAGGCAGAGATAGTCTAGGTGGAATACCAGTAAAACCGCAACTGACTACAAGTCCAGAAAAAATATTTTTTAATAATAATTCACCAAAAAAGAACTGGGATGGAAACAAACAATCCAATCCTAAAGAAAAGAAATTCCAGTCCCGAGGAAGGTCTCCTAGGCGAAGAGAAAAATCTCCAAACCGAAGACAGAGGTCACCGCAGAGTGACCCCTCTGGGAATAGATATAACCTTAGAAATAGGGATAATATTAAAAAACCTGATAGATATCAAGACATTGATACACGTCCCTCTGAATCTTTTCAGACTTCCTCGCAGAAATCGGAAAGAAGAGGATGATCAGAAGAGCACGCCAAGTCCAAAGACAAGGAACCTGCTCAACTAAAAAAGAAATTACAATTTCCAAAAAAGAAGGTAGCCAGTTTCAAGGTAGTTAACAATGCCGAGAATACTGAGGACACAACTGAAAAACGGAGAGTGGGCTCAGACAATGCTAGACAGCGCAGCAGAGGTGAGCATAGCTCGCAAAGTCCTTATGAATCATCTGGAGACAGTGGACACGAATGAATATCTTCAAGTGGAAACTGCAGACACCAGAGTTAGCAAACCCCACAAGATATACGAGATAACATTACGTATAGAGGGAGATAAGACTAGGAAAATAAGGGGACTATTTTGGGATAACCTCTCCAAGGGTTATGACATCCTTCTAGCTGAAAAAGACTGGCCACCAGAGTTTGTCAGGGAGTGCCCTCATGGCGAAGAAGTAATTATGCCTGCCTTCTCGAATCAAATACCGATTCATAAAAAATATACACTTGCTAGAAAGTGGGCAGTGGCCTTAGCACCTGCTTTATATAAAAATCATGTAGGATGGGATGAGGATTCTCCTCCTCACAAAATCCAGTTAAAATCACAACCAACTGCACAAAGGCAGTACCCAATTAAGCAAGAAGCTAAAAAACAGGTAAATGAAATACTAGATCAGCTAGAATACCAGGGGGTGATTGAAACTTGCACCTCACAAATGAACAATCCTTTGTTTCCGGTCTCCAAACCAGACAATTCATATCGTCTAGTTTTGGATTACCGACACCTTAACACATGTTGCAAAACCTTTGCAGTGCAAAACTCACACAGTGCTGCACTAATGAATAACATAGTGCGCAAAAAATACAAAACAACCTTGGACATCTCCAATGGATTCTTTTGTCAAAACATAGCACCAGAGAGCAGATATTTAACTGCATTCTCAGTAAATGGCACTCAAAAACAATTCTGTCGGTTAGCCCAGGGGTACAAGAACAGCCCGGGGGTATTCTCAGCGAGAGTAACAGAATTACTACAACTATATGATGATGAAGCATTATCCTATGTCGATGACATTTACTTAACAGATGATGACTTGGAGACTCACTTGAAAAGAGTGAACACCATAATACTTGGGTTCGCTGCAGAGGGTTACAAATTCAACTTCAAAAAATCCAGAATTGCCCATCTGACGGTCCTATTCTTAGGATATGAGTTATCAAGTGAAGGCAAAAGCCTGGCAGACAATTTCCTAGAGAAATGTGCCGTAATCCAAGCTCCTAAAACACTAAAAAACTTACAGTCAATTCTAGGCTTCCTAAATTTCGGAAGAACATACATTGCAAATTACGCAGAAAGGGTCAAACCCCTTTATGATCTAATTAAACCAGACTTTAAAAGATCCAATTGGACTCAAACACACACAGAAATTTTGAGATCCTTACAAACAGACATGCTAATTAAAACAAAATTAGAAACACGTGATAACACACGCAATCTTGTGATTCGAGTCATCCCAGGGAGATGCGGATTCACATACCTGACCTCTAATGAGGGAGAAAAGGTACCAATTGCATTCAAATCACACTTGTACACTAAGGCTGAAATGAAATTTAGCCCAACGGAAAAAATTCTTACAGCAACACAGACAGCTATAGCAAAAGAACGAGCCCTGGCACAAGGTAAACGAATAGTAATCGTGACACCAATACCAGCCTTAGAGGCGGTAACAAAGGGAAGCATTCCAAATGCTAAAGCACTCCATCCGAGATGGATACAATGGGCTAACTCTCTTGCTGCAACAGACGTGGTGTACGAATTTGATCCTTACTTAAAAACACAAGAATTTCTCCAATATGAATTTGAATGTCCTCCGCCAACCGAAATTCTGCCTCTAGATCACTACGGCTGTATAATATATACAGACGGATCAGCACAACCCGCAGTAGGGGGTAAACAAGCTTACAGTGCTGCGTGCGCGATTGTTAAAGGTCGTTGGCACGAAGGGAAATTTAAACCAACCCTCACTAAAACACAATCCCTAGGAGATTGTACAGCTCAGCGAGCTGAACTACTAGCATTCAAGATGGCGCTTGAAAATACCGATCGAGAATTCCCCACACTCATTGTGTGCGATTCGTATTATTGCGTTCAGTCTTATAATGAATACTTGCAGATCTGGCTTCAGAATGGTTTCAAGGATGCGAAAGGTGGCACAATCAAGCATAAAATGCTCTGGGAACAAGTAGTTCTTTTACAGAAAGAACTACCAAAGACTCACGTGATACACACGCTGAGTCATCAACGTGATGGCGTTCACGTTGCAGGGAATTCATTGGCTGATGAGGCCGCGAAGGCAGCTGTGCAAACGGCTTCCGTAGCTGCCGTCACCCGGTCAAAAACTAAAATAGACAGCGAAATATTACAAGCTGTCAGCGCTTCAGAAAAGGATTCGATAGAACCACTCCCTAAAGGCTTTCCAGTAAAATACTCATACATAACTGATGCAAACAATGTTCCCTTTGCTCGAATCCCTGGAGTGGGGGATAGGGCAATTCCAAACATGGAACATAGGTTAGGACTAATAATAGCGGCACACGAAGGGCTTGCTTCTATCCATGCTGGCGTCTCAGCCACAGTATCATTATTAAAACAGAGATACTGGTGGCCACAAATGAGAAGACAAACGAGGAACTATGTTCTAGAATGTGAAATATGTCAAAAAATTAAAGTATCAACGGTGAGACGTCCAGCGCAGACGCCCCTTCTAATCTCGGATAAACCATTAGCCTGTGTTTATCTAGACCACTGCGGTCCCTTACAAAGGGATGGTAACTATAAATATATCTTGGTCGCAGTGGATTCATGCACGAGATTCATATGGATGTGGCCCCAGCGAACGGCTGACGCCAGAACTGTTATAAAAGATTTGCGAGTCTTTATCGGCACATACGCAATTGGCATGCTGCATTCGGACAATGGTCCTGCTTTTAGCTCTCGGGCTTATAAGGAGGCCATGGTCAGCATGGGCGTGCAATTGCGGTACTCTTGTCCATTTCACCCTGAGGGGAACGGAATTGTTGAAAGAAAAAACCGTGACATAAAGCAATCTATAACGGCAAAGGTATTAGGTTCGGGAGCTAGGTGGGTCAAACATCTAATAAGTGTCCAACGTAGTCTAAATAACTTGCCAAGAAATTCTCTGAAGGGATTCAGTCCGTACGAATTATTATTTGGAACTAGGATGATGATCTCTGACCTTGATAGTCAGACTTCAGTGGTGAAAGAAAAAACCTTTGATGTCAAAGACCGTTTGGCTATTTTGCAGGACTTAAACAAAACAAGAAAAGACCTGAGCAACATACAGTTGAAACAACAGCCAACAACCACTGAAGAATCACCACCTGTCCCAGCAAGACCTGTCTGGATTCCAAAAGTCGGGGATCTAGTCAGGGAGAAGATCGCGGTAAAGAAGGAATTTGGACCTTCCTACAGAAAAGCAGTTCCTGTCTTGTCTGACAACTTGGAACCTGCCCTATTCACATGCATGTGTCAGTAATAAAGGACAGAAAGTGTTTCTTAGTGGCAACAATTGTGCTATGTCACTAAGCGGCAAAATATTTTCCCATATTTTTTCCGGGACACTGATCTTCTGCTTAAAGTAAGAAACTATTCCTAGAGAACTAAGATTTCTATTTTTAGATACTTTTTAGACTTTAGCTGCCCGCTGGTATGTTCACAAACATTTTATTATGTGATGAAATGGTCTCAAACTTTCTTTCTGTATAGCCATATTAAGAGCCATTTCATGTGTATTTCTCAAATACCAAATTAGCAATAATGCATACAAATGCGTGTTTACTTTTGCATTTAATTCATAGCTTAAGTGCATACAAAATATATGACTGCAATTTTTCAGTTTATTTGAAAATTTCAAAATGCATTTATGTATTTTGGGGTGGTAAGGTATACACTATTCTCTATAGTATGTTGTACTATGTTATACTATGCATAGATTAGTAAATATGACCATAGTTAGCGTGGAGTGGGTGTCGTGTATTCCTATAGGTTCTGAATCGATCCCCCTATTCCTGACCCTATTCTGGTTAAACTAACTATCAAGTTAACTAACAGTCAGCCCATGAGGCAAGACAAGCCCCCATGATGCAGATACCGTTATCTGACGCAGTCACACTACGGCACAGGAACGTGTTATCTGATTAGGTCATAACGCTTGAGATCTAATTAGACAAGCGACATTCCTCCAGCCCCTGATAAGGCATACGACGTTCTCATAACAAATCAAACCTATGACAACCTGGGAAAAACCCTGCGGCCATTGTTTTGATTTCACCGAGAACTTTAGTAAAGAATGTGCTAACGAGCAAGTCGTATGACATCTTTATTGACGTATCTATGTCCATCCTTACGTCAATCTCGGCACCTTTAAGGTATAAATATTACCGATCTTGCCCTATGCAAACACACGCGTGGTGACAAGACGGAGCAGCCATACTTGCCGAAGCCGAGAGCAGAAGCAGACCCCGCTGGCAGCAGCCCCGCCTTCCTGACGCGCTGAGAGACGCGCTGCTATCTCAAGCCGAGAGACCCAGCACCGGCGCTTCCGGGTAGCCCTCGCAGGCAGCCTGGAATATCGAGACCAGAGAACGAGATACCATTCCTCATTCATCCTAACTTCCAGGTACAGAACTGAATAACCCCTCACAGAGAATTCTTTAGTTATTCACTTGGCAAAAACAAACTTAACTTAAACTGTAACTTTCTATTCCCGCCCACGCATTAGACTTAGGTCAGGTACACGGGGTAGGCGTATTTAGAAACACCAGTTGAGTACATTTAGTCAAATGTATATGTGTATGTAAATATATTTTAATCATTTTAAACATCATATGGCTCAGAAACCATATCAATGTTTTTACAGTATTATTTTATACTATTGCTTTTAATGTATGCACTTTACTTAACTATAAGTATTGCAATAATATCGATCCATTTCTCATGTATGAGAAAAGAGACTGATCAATAAATAACACCTTTTATTGAACACGCCCGTCTCTTCCTTTTCTCTACATTCTGATGAGACTAAGAATGCACGTACTGACTGAGTAAAATAATTGCCTTGTGCTCACACGACTCTCGAGATTGACTCTTGATTAGGGGAGAGCAAAGTTGTCATGTTCTATGGTTGTCAGAAACTAAATCCCTTCTTGTCTAATCAGGGAAGTTAATTCCTCCTTGAACATTCGAGAAAGTTTCTAGCGAACTCTGAGCTACGCTGGCAAACCCAAAAATTAAGTCTAGTATCGACAGTAGTAGACCTAGTTAACGTCTGGTCTAGGCCTTTACTGCTGTAGGTATTATTCCAATGCGCAGAGCCTATTGGGAAAATAGGAGCTACACTACAAAGTCAGGAGTTGACGTCGAGCATTTTACCAACTGCAGGTCATCGGCATCAAGTCAGGAACCTACTTAAATTGTTCTAGTTCATAGCTGTGGTATTTTGTTGGTTATTTCACAAGCAAAGTTTCTCGCATGCTTCACCATAATTAGAATTTCCTAAGTGAAAATACGTCCATGTTTATATCCAGGCTCTGAGATCATCTGTGCTTACTGTGTGCGGTTTTACAAGCATTAAGTAGCTCTAACCTACCATTTCCTGAAGTGCATTGCTACCCGTCCATGCAGCGTATTACTAAGGGGGAAAAGGGTACTACCGTAAATCCTATAGTGCACCGTGCAATGTTCTAACAGTGTATACATGGTACATGTGTGATAGATGTGAGATTGTCCATTTGCACAACAGTCAAATCAGAATTATAAGTGCAACCTCCTGACTGCAGAGGGGGAGTACTGAGGTAGTGGATATAATCAGTTCATGTAGGGGTTTTGGGAGGGGTGAACATTGTAATGGTGACAACTGTGCGTTAGTAATCCAATTTAATTAAATTGTACTTCTGTGACCTTCCACTAAGCAGCGAAGGCATAGGGGAACCCCTCCATCAGCTTCAGGGTACTGTGTAAGGACACCTGCAGTTTTCCTAGCTTCAGGTGTAAGTAGTATTTTTTGCTCAATGTCCTAGGTCATAAGCGGTTCTCCTCTACCATTAGTATTGTTGTTTCACCTTGTCACAGGAAGTTCATTTACCGTTCCTGGGTGACGGTCTTCCCCTCTACATAACTTAGTTCCCTGTCTTCTGTAAGTAAATATTTCTAATATCTGAGCATCTGTAAGGACCTTAAAGGTTCCTTTTCACTCCTTTCTAGTGCAGTGGTGCTTCCAGCTGCTAATCTTCCACATGGCGGCTTCATCTATGAACCCCCCCCCCTCCTTCCTAAATGACATCGGCGATCCAGATATACACTGGAAGTATTGGATCAACTTGTTTGACTCATATCTAATAGCCATAGGGGGGGGGGGGAATTCTCAGCGGTGGGGAAGCAACATGTTTTGCTTCATAATCTAGGAGTGCAAGGGAGGAAAATATATGACACTCTCCCAAACCCAGCATTGGAAGACGACGAGTTAGATTCAGATGTCTTCAAAATTACAATGATTAAACTAGAGACTCATTTTGGGGACAAGGTAAAACATTGTGCTTGAGCGTCACAAGTTCTTTTCACGGGTGCAGGCAAAGGGTGAATCCATAACTAATTACATTGCCGCCCTCCGAGGTCTCACACAGCTGTGTGAGTTTGGGGAGTTGAACGATTCCCTCATTAGGGACCAAATGGTGAGGTGCACCCACAACCCAAAGATAAAAGAAAAACTTCTGGCAAAGAATCCCTCGTTGAGGGAAGCGGTGGCCATCGCCCACTCCATTGAGCACACCGCAAAATGCATCCAGGAGATGGACCAACCTAAAGAATCCATGGGTTGTGTGAATAAAATCAAAGGGTTGGTGTTGGAAGATAAAAGAGAAGGAGAAGGTAACAAGATCAAATCTAAAGAGGTAAAAAGTGATAAGCCCTTTAATGTCACAGAAGGGTTGAAATGCTTCAGGTGCGGAAGCAATAATCATCTTGCTAATAGCATGCATTGTACGGCTCGAAATTCTATGTGTATGAAGTGTAACAGAAGGGGCCACTTCGCAAGGGTGTGTAAGGAAGGGGAGAGGAGTCAAGTAAGAATGGTACAAAGCGAAGAGGTACAGGATCCAAACTATGTGTTCTAATAACCTTTTTCTACCTGTTCTAGGGTGAGGTACCTTGCATACAGATTGTAAATGAGGGTGGGGAGGTCCTTGTTTTTTTTTTGACCAGGGTCATACCCTCCTTAGCCTCTCCAACCGCCCCTTGAGGTGTTGTGGTATTACGGTCCTCATCCCTGCGTGTTACTGTTATTTAGTGCCAGTTTCCCCCCCCCTTGTCTTCCTTTTCCCCTTCCTCTCTTTTCCATCCCTCTTTCTCTTCGGTTCAAGGGAGATGTGTTGTAATTTAAGCTGGTATGGTAAATGCTTTGTTGGTTCAAAGGGAGATGTGTTGTAACCTGAGCATGTTTATCAAACTTTATAAAGTGGTACGATCCATTCCCCCCTCCCTGCCCCAGCCACTTGGTATCTTCCCCCCAGTCATCCTTGGAATGTAACTTATTCCTGTCAGTGTGGAGAGCAGGGTGACATCAATAAAGATGAGTTAACTTACCTTTGGTTCACGAGTCTTCATTACAACAATAATCTAAGAAATTATCCAGTTAAGAGAAAGTCCCTGACTCAAAGCAGTCATATATGCACTTGAGCAAGGGTTCACTTGCAGGAAGGACTCAGCCCCACACAGATGGAACTATATGTTGTGAAATCACTGATCCTCCAAAAATAAAATCAAAGAGCGAGGGCCCAGCCTGGCCTCTTCCGGCCTATGGCAGGCTAAAACAAGCCAGTCTTCTCCCGGTATTTGCCCGGGCCGAGCACGGGAACATCCCGCGCACGTTCTGCGGGACCGAGTCCAAGGTTATATGGCGTCACTCCACCTCCAGGAGCCTAGAATAAAGTGTCCTGTGCGTGTAGGGCAAAGGAAAGGCAAAAAAGTGAACAGTGCCGGTGCAGGTTGGTCTCCCATTCTCATTCCACTGGTTGGCTACTCTTCTCATTGCCATAGGCTCTCATTTACTAAAGAGTCTGACTAAGGAGTCTGACTGTCCATCAGATGGGTGAGACACTCAGAACCTTTGTGATCCTGTGATGTTTGTCCACTTAAAGACTAGTGCACATGTGAAATTGCTGAAACAATCAGTTTAATTACTGGAAAATTGTGCAAGAGTATTTATACAAAGGGCCTGAGTATGATGTCAGGTTGACTGAAGTCTGCCCAACACCGTCTCGGTCCTGGGACCGGCCGACATCCCATCGGCGATCCCAACGGGCTCATTACAATGCCGCTAAACACTGTTCATTTGCATGTTCCCATTTTTCAAAGGGAGCTCCTGGTACAGCCGTAAACCGTACTCTGTGGCAGACACAAGGTGGTGCCTGTCATGGCTGGTTGGTTCACTTTCCGACTGCCTAGATCATAGTTCGGAAAGTAAACCGCGGGCCAACTACAATGCGGACCCGAAACTTGACTTGACAGAGAGGCTGCCCCTGTTCATCTGTCAAATGAGTTTTTGTGGCATATATGTTTTGTTGTTATTAGGTTTCACAATTCCTGTTACATTGATAGAGCGAGTTTCCTCATTTTGCAAACAAAACTCATTTAGCTGGAAAGTGCTAAATTCTATGCTAAATAACACACTTATATTAAATGGAATTTTATAGTAGGTTATCATATTTAGGCATTGCGAGCACACAAATGAAGTAACATAATGTACTGACTTAAGTAGCCGAACGACTGAAACCCTACTGATACTCTAAACCTGATTTTACACAATTAGCGTAAAATGGTCTGTTTTCGCATTAAACTGTTGTCTTGCGCAAGATGCTTTTCTCTTCTACTGCAGATGCTGTACCTTTCCAGAACTTATCTATTTGCTAGTGCATAGGCATTTATTATGTATTAGACAACTGATAGTGAGGTTCTCACTGCGAGAAGAGGAGGTGGAAGGAAACACAACTTGTGCAAAGAACTTTCTGAACCGCAAGATGTGAATGATGTTTTGTGTGAAGAACGTGATTCTCTAGTCTATTAAGAAGACATGAGAAACTAGGGAGTTTGCCTGCTCCCAGCGTTTGCTGAGAATCGATTGGACATTGGGTATGGTGAATGAATATATTGTTGCATTTATGTTTTAGAAGAGTTATATTAGTGTGTGTTCCTAGAGCAGGGTGGGGATTAGGGATTTCTTGCAGGAGAGACCCAATCTGAGCTTTGCCCATCCCTCACTTAGGGGATAGGTATGCCTGATCATTTATAGCTTAGAATACTTTTTGAGCTCTTGCTATAATCTGTTAATTGCTAAGGCTTCAGGTTTATGGGCCTAATCACAAGGTCGGCAGTCCATAAAAGTGCCAAACTCCCAGCAGAGGTGCGGAGGTGGTCAGGGACTGCAGCACCAGTGGTCTGACCATCATATTACAATTGCAGCAGTCAGACCACTGCCAGGGAAATGTGATCCCTGGTGCTGGCACAGCGGTCTGAGGCTGCAATCAACCCATCGAAATGTTTCAGAAACGGCATTACCCTTAACGATACTGCACTTGACACCGTGGAGTCTTTTTACTATCTGGGAATCCGGGTCTCTAAAGGCATGAAATGGAGTTGCCGTGTAGCCAAAATGCTCCTTAGCCACAAACGGGTGTCTGGAGCTATCATATGAGAGCAACATATTTCTGTAAGTCGGCCAGTCTCCCCGGCCCTTGTGGTCTATGATGGCAAAGCGCTACCCTCGGCCCTATACGGGGCAGAGTTATGGGGCTTTGAGAATACCACCAAACTTGCAAGATCCGAAAAAAAGTTCTTTAGAGATCTTGTCTCTCTTCCAACTTTCAGTCCGCTGAAGCCCCTATATCAGGATATGGGAAGACGTTCTATCAAGGACATTGCACGCCTGCGCCCCCTACTTTTTTGGGCACACATAAGAAGGACCCCTGAGTTGTCCAACTATGCTGTCGCCCATAGCGAATTAATAATACCTGACACAGGAAACAGGATCAAATGGATCAAACTCAGACAGCTTCTAATTGATATTGGGTTTTGGGGAGGCTTGGGCCAGCCTGATTCCGCCATCCAAGCAGGACCTAAAAAGTGCCTATTGGCAATGGGTACGGGCAGAAGAGATGCACAGTCCTAAAATGGGGAAACTCACTGAGATGTTCCTTGAGCACAAACCCATTCGTAAATTAGAATCTTTTCTTGATTTTATTCAAATACCTTGGGATAGGGCACTCTATCTGAAGATGATAATAGGGACCCTCCCGCTAAATGAGGTGACAGCAGCCTGGAATCAGCGTAATTCACCATCTGCACCTTGCCCAGACTGTGTAGCTTCTAATGAGTCTCTTGTCCATTTCTTCTTCGCGTGCCCAGCATACAGGATGGCTAGAGCCAAATGGTTAAAACCAGTCTGTAAAAAGCTTGGTTCCAAGAACTATCGGGTGGCACTACGCATCCTAAAAACTGACACCTCCTCCCTTACCTTGGTCTGTGGTGTGGCAAAATATCTGGGCTGCGCATGGCTAATAAGAACAAAGCTCTCAGCGAGAAACAGTAGTCCGGCAGCCCCCACACATGTCACCTGATGTATCATTGCTTTTTATGATTTTAATGGGATTTTTTAACTTATTTTTATTTGTAGATGTATGATGTATAGTTGGTCTTATTTATTACACTGTATTATATGTTGTTTAAAATATATGAATTCTGGATGTATATGCTTTCATCATCAATTCTATCAAATAAAACTCATACTACTACTAAAAAAAAAAACATGATTGGTGGTACCTCTGTGGCACTGCCAACCGTATTACGAGTAGGCTGTCAGCCACCCTTTTCAGGGTGGTGAGACTACCATGAAAAGGGTGGCAGAGAGTCAACAAAAGGGGCCCAACAGGGCCCCTGTTGCCTCAGGGCCTTTGGGATGTATGCAGGGGGGCTCATGGTATGCCCTTCCTGTATGCTTGTGCTGCCTGTTTCAGTACGGCATGGACTTTACAGTCCATGCTGTGCTGGGACATGCTGTGACTGACCCACGGCACTGCCTTTCTAAGGCTCTCCTATGAGCCTTTGGAAAGGCAGGGCAATGGGAAAACCGCCACAGGACCGCCTGCCTGAATTATAAATTGTAATCTGGAGGGCGGTCAACTTCGGCTGTTTAGAGCGGGACTGTGTCGTGCTGCCCTGCTCCTGCACCATCAAAGTCGTAATCAGGCCCTATGTATTTCTGTTTATCTCGTCAGAACTCTTCATTTGGGTTTCTGAAAGTGACATCTTACATTACTTACCTTGGTTACTGGAGAAACTGATTTTAAATGCTTGAATTCTCTATTCATTTACATTAGGGAATTTCTTTATGAAACACACCTGCATGTTCTCTATTATATTTGTAATCCTTACTGGAGTGGTATTTTAATCTTACTTTGAAATACCAGTTTATGGATTATCTGAATCTGTAATGATGATGATGACTAAATATTAATACTACTGAATAAATACATCAATATGAATTAATTTGTTAATAAAACCCTTTAACTCACCATCTATCTCTGGTAATTCTTGTGAGGCCCAAAATGGACTTAACTGTTAATGGCATTTGATGTAATGGATTGCTTCTTCTCAATTAAACTTTGTCCATTACCAATTGTGGGGTTATTTAATGATTACATTCAACGACTAAGAAGAATCTACACTCCAGCAGCATCATCAGCAGTGAGAATACACCATGATTTGGATGAGTGTGTCAATTACTTTCCCATTAACGTGTAAAACACTATTTTTACCCTGAGAAATGTGGGATGGGTTCTGATTTTCTAGTTTTTTCTCTCACACTTGTGAATTTTACAATTTCAAACTTTTGGCTTGTTGACTATAGATAGGCCTCCCCTCTGTAATTATCGCTGAATATGTTGCTTCCTTTCAACAGTTTTGCACTCAAATAGAGATATTTTAACCAGACTGGGTTTCTAGACAGGCACTAGACCATGGTCTTCTTGTGGAAGTATTCCTGGCACACCCCATGAAATAGGCCAATTTCCTCACCACATCATGTTAAATCCTTGAGCTATCAGGACTGTCAGGAGTAGTCTTCAAGAGCTCTTGTGAATCGATGGCAACAAATGTTTCGTCTGTCTCAAAATAAGATATTTTCTGACTTTATAGTAGTTAGTTAGTTATGTTGTTTATCTCAGTATTTGGTAATAGTGGAGTCTTCTCGGGTTGCCAGAGCAATATCTTTGTTTGACAGTTCCAGGAACCAGTAGTCACATGTCATATTAAAAGTACTAATTTCCAGGTTTTGAATAAAGCTGCCTGGGTTACAGTAAAAAAGGAAGCATACATTGCATCCTTGTATTGCACTTTATGGTTTAAATCTTTTATTGAATTTCAAAACAGGAAAAACATACATACCACATTTCCCCATCAGATGGAACAATGTCGAGCTCTTCCTGTGCGACCCAATCAAAGGTGTGCGGCAGAGAGAATAATGGCAACACCAGACATGTAGGGTCTCTGCAAAGGGGAAATATCGTCCGACCCCCCCGCCCCCTCCTTGTCCACAAAGCAAAAGAAAAAGGAATGGGAATCACCACGCCACTAAGGGAGGGCAGTAAGCCGAACATCAGCCCTGTGTCTTGCGCCTGCGCTTCGGGGCCTTCCGCTCCTCGATCGGAGTGTCTGCTAGGCGCAATAATCGCAAGTAGCGAGGGCAGCTCAATTCCCTAAACTCCATAGTGAGCAGAGTTAAGAATGGTCGCCAAAGTTCCGCAAACTCCTCTCCCCTTCCCGCCCTCGCCAAGGACAGCTTCTCCATCCCCAGAACCGTCCAAAGCCTATGTAGCCAACCAGTATGCGGGGGAGGTTGTGTGGTCCTCCAGTGTGCCAGGATGTTCTGCACAGATGCCCCTAGTGCGATCACTATAAGCCTCCCCCTCCTAGACTTTTGTATTGCACTTTAAAGAAAAAAGATGGATTTATTTAAAACCATGTTAGAAATCGGTTTGCTGGTTGTCTGGGGTGTGAGGCTGGAGCTGGGTGAGCGAAAGTTTCATGTTGGCTCTCCTCCATGGGCCGTTGCAGTATCTATGTGAAGAGATTGGTTGTGGTAGCTCTTGCTGACCTTAAATGTAAACAGCATGGTTCCAGTACAAACGGGCCAGTTCGCAGTCAGGAAAAGCCCAAAAATGTTAATTCAACATCTTGAGAGCCACACCAAGGGTCCAAGACCTGAGAGACCCCACTTGGGTGGTCAGCAACTCACTGGAGACGGGTCCATGAGCTGTTGGGAAGCCTTTTATGTCACTGAGGCTCAGATCAGGTGGCAGCAGACTAGCCCTTCTAGTCACTCTGGGGTCCTAGGCTCACGATGGAGTTGCAAGTCCAATTCTTTTTTCCCAGGCAAGAGGGCAGCAGGCATCATGTCAGCCCAACAGGGCTGCAACTCCTTGTGGAGCAGCAGTCCAGCAGAGTGACAGTCCTTGTAGCAGCACAGCGTTCCTTCTTGCTTGCAGAGTATCAACAGGTCCAGAAATGCACTGAGGAGGTGGTGTCTGAAGTCCTTCTTTTATACACAGCTGTGCCTTTGAAGTGGGGAGAAACGTCAAAAGGCATGCCTTTGAAGTGCCTTTGAAGTGCACAGATGCCCTACCTTCCTGGCCCAACCTGCCACACCTAAGTTCCCATTGGGTGTGGCTGTCTAGGAGGAGTCCGCAAAGCCCAATTACCAACTACACCCAGTCATCGACTAGAGACAGGCTGCAGGCATCAAATGACAAAGGGAAGAAAATGCCAACCTTCTAAAAGTGGCATTTTCTGAAATGTAATTTAAACTCTGACATCATCATAAATTAGGATTCCAGAAACATCAAACATGAACTAGTTATCTCTTCCCATTTGTAAATTACAGTCCTACATTTTAATAAGGTAACTCCAATATTATCCATGGCGAGAGATTGGCCTTGCAGTAGTGAAAAACAAATGTTTTTCACAACCAGGACATGTAGAACTTATAAGTGTATGGCATACTTTTTTAAATACATTGTAACCTGCCCTCTGGGATGTCCGAGGTCCACCCTAGGGGTGACTTAAATGTACTAATAAGGATGGTGGGGCCTGGCTAAAGGTCTATTTTGCCAGGTTGACATGGCAGTTAAACACTGCACCTACAGGCTCTTCAATGGCAGGCCTAAGACGGGTTAAAGGGCTACTTGAGTGGGTGGCACAATCAGTTCTGCAGGCCCACTAGTAGCATTTAATTTAAGGCTCTGGGCACATGTAGTGCCACTCCTAGGGACTTATAAGTAAATAAAATATGCCAATTGGGTTTTGTTTTAAGGGGAGAGCACAAACACTTTAGCCCTGGTTAGCAATGGTGTAGAATCCTAAGACCCACAAAAATGAATTCAGCAAAAAGTAGGAAGGAAAAAGGTTTGTGGATGACCTTGCAGAAAGGTTCAGGTCCAACAAAACCCTCTTCCTGCCTAAAGCAGGGTAGATTAATCAATACCTTGATGGACTTCCCTGCTTAAGGGACAGACCGTGGAAAATGGCCCTCTAACTGCAGGGGCAATTGTCAGATCTACGGCCTTTTGAGATTACTTTGTCCCCTCTTTCTATACTCTCCTGAGTCATTGAACTGACCAATGAGGAACAATTCTCCTCATCTGTGGATCCAATCTGTTCAGCACCTGACCTTAACTTGCTCAGAGATGCATCCCAGTAGGCGGACCGTACCACCATGGCCATCAAATTGATGTGGCACACTCTGTCAGGCGCTGACCTGGGACAATTAGTATACAGAGCGCCTACCTGAACACTAACTTATGCGCTATGGACTACATCTCCCAGAAAGCCTGAAGGGGAGGAGCGTCATCTATTTGACCCGGCAATGCGTGGGCTGAGGTGCGCGTAATCTGCCGTTTGTACCTGTTCTTCTGCATTCGAGCCTCACGCGAGTTGCGTGGAGGCTCTCTCTCTCGTCTTGTATTCAAGTTGTGCTGCGGTAGTTCGTCTGACCTTCTCGCACGCTTTGGAAGCGCTGGTTCTCCCTCGAGGATCTGGACCTTGAGGCGCTGCTGGGAGCACCGCGCAAACTCACACATTCCCTCGGGAAGGAAGGAGTCCTCGCTTTCCTTTTTCCCGCCGTGGATGTGAACAATCTTGTTGGGTGTTGAATTCTTTGCGCTGAGGTAAGCGCTCTTCAACACTCCGGAGTAGCCGTGCAACATCGGAATCGCTTAAGGAAGTGCTATTCTGTTTTCTGTTCATATTGACAATTATTGTTTCCATCACCTCGCGCTGATGTAGCGTTTCGTGTTCTGGAATTCTATTGTTTCTTCTAAAGACTTTTCATCTACCTTTTGGGAGAGACTGTTTTGGATAATTGCACTGAAGGAACGTTGGTTGCTTCTACGTCCCGCGCTAAAAGAAGCGCCAGACTGTTTTTGTTCCTCTTCTCATTCAAGGAAAAACACACTCTTTCAAAGGACCCTGAGTTTATTATTTTTGTTGCCTCTTTGCTAACTCGTACTCTGGAGCAGTAGAGTGCACATCCTTGGGCTCGTTTATATCTCGTTTATGGATGGGAAGGAAGCCCTGTTTTGGGAGCTGTTTTTTTCAGTTGAAATCTGGATGAGTGTTTGAGGGGTATGTATGATGTCCACCTCGTTGTTTTCCTTATTGGATAGGAGTATGCTAGTGGAGTGGACTATTTAACAGTGTGGTTTCTCGTTGTAGGAAGGCTCGAAGTCGGAAGCTGATGTCCCACATTCATAGATGTACCGTTACTGTTTTCAGCGGCCAGTGGAAAGGTATTAGTAAGTTCTAGTGAGATCATATGAGAGTAGTAAGCATTGACAGGATATGTATTAAAACTGTATTCTTTTGTTGCAGGTCTCCCACTTCCCACTGGTTCTTCACTCATCCCTTTTTTCCCTCGCCTGACTACCTCACTACTCTGAGTTGGTTATATCCAGAGTTGGGGAAGTTTGGAGGTGGACCCCTTTTGGCATCACACGAAAACAGAGGAGTGGCCTTGACGCTGACAGAATTACGCGCCCAAGAAATACTCGCTCCTCTGGTTTCTTGTGTTGCGCAAAGAATGGCGTCCTTAGACGACGTCCTGCAAGTGCTTGTACTAGTGCAACAGGAGTTGGCGGCCTCCAAGGCAGAAACCGCCGCTCTTAGAGAGAAAGTTGATAGACAGGCCAGAAACCCTTTTGATGCCACTCAGGGATCTTCTCAGATACAGGTTAACGTACCCCCTCCTATTCCGTTGGCCAGTCCAGAAAGGTTTACAGGAGACCCTACCAAGATACAGACGTTTCTTACGCAAATATTACTACACTTTTCCTGTAAGCCTGCTTCTTTTCCAAACAACCATTCCCGAGTTGCTTTTGCGATCTCATACATGACCGGGGATGCTGCCAATTGGGCTGTACCCTTGGTTAAGTATGACGATCCGCTCCTATCTGATTGGGACTCTTTTCGTAGAGAGCTGGAAAGGGTGTTCGACAGCCGTGCTACCACTATGTCTGCTGACAGGGAACTGCTGGAAAACAGCCCGCCATCTCACGTAACGTCAAATGCGATGGATGCTTTTCTTCGCGGAGTTTGACTTCGTAGTAACATACCGACCTGGGTCAGAAAACAGAAAAGCGGACGCTCTATCTAGACAGGAGGATGTTCAAGAAACATGAACCTCAGCTCCTGAAGCCATCATTTCACCTGCGAAGGTGATGTGTTCCCTCACCATGGAGAATTTTCTAGACGAAGTAAAAAATCAGAGAGACTCGGAAGGGTGGAAACGATGGGATAGTTCCCGTGCATCAAGGACTCTCAAACACGGACTGCCCTTCTGTGAAAACAAGTTATATCTACCCTCCTTAGAGATTAGATTGAAGGCGTTCAATTTGTGTCACGACTCAGTGTTGGCTGGACATTCTGGAGGTAAAAAGACACTTCAGCTAGCACAGAGACAGTTCTGGTGGGAACACATGAAGGATGATATAGGCTTGTGGATAAAACAGTGCGATGTGTGTGCTAGAGCCAAAGGAGAGAGCTGCAGAGCTAAGGGCAAATTGGTTCCCATGCCTACTCCTACGCATCCGTGGCACACGATAAGTCTGGACTTTGTGGTGGGCCTGCCAAAAGATCAAGGTTGTGAAGCCATCATGGTGGTAGTGGACAGTCTTACAAAGATGGGACCTTTCATCCCCTGCAAGAACCTGCCCACAGCTGGACAGACTGCTCAGCTGTTACTGATTCAGGTTGTGAAATTGCATGGGCTTCCCAGAATCATTGTTTCGGATCGTGGGCCACAGTTCATAGCCAGGTTCTAGAAAATGTGGTGCAAGGCTCTCAGGATCGAAGCGGCCACGTCAACGAGTTTCCATCCGCAGACCGACGGCCAGACTGAAAGGCTGAATCAGACTCTCAAGACCTATCTCAGATGCTATGCGAAAGAAGCTGGCGAATCATGGGTCGCTATGTTGTGGTTAGCGGAATTGTCCTACAACAATTCATGCACAGTTCTATCAAGGAATCCCCTTTCCGGGCCAATCATGGTTTCCATGCGAAAGTTCTTCCGCTGACAGTTCCCTGTGACATCGGGAATCAACCCACTGTGGCAGTTCTGATCGAGCGCTTGCAAACCTTGCATGTCAAGCTGCGCCGCAATTTTGACATTGCGAAGCGGATGTACAAGACGTGGGCGGATCGGAGGCGTCAGGATGGTCCTATCTACAAGGCTGAGGATCGGGTGTGGTTGTCCACCAGGAACATTCGCTTCCGATACCGTAGCATTTTCCATCCTCGTTTCATCGGTCCTTTTCCAGTGGTGCGCCCTGTGGGTTCTATGGCGTACAAATTGAAGCTACCTGCGTCTATGCGCATACACCCTGTCTTTCATTGCAGTTTGCTGAAACCTGCTTTGGGGGCAGCTCGGCGAGCTGTGCTGCCTGTGCTTCGGGATGGGCAATTGGAGTATGAAGTGCGGAAGGTGTTGGATTCCAAGTTCAGGAGAGGCCGGCTCTGGTATCTCATCTCTTTAAAGGGCTACGGCTCGGAGGACGATTCGTGGGAACCCTCGTCCGATGTCCATGCCCCTAGGGCGGTGAGGGCGTTCCATTCACGCTGTCCTGGGAAGCCTGGTTCTAGGAGGCGCTTGGGAGGAGGGAATACTGTCAGGTGCTGACCTGGGACAATTAGTATACAGAGCGCCTACCTGAACACTAACTTATGTGCTATGGACTACATCTCCCAGAAAGCCTGAAGGGGAGGAGCGTCATCTATTTGACCCGGCAATGCGTGGGCGGAGGTGCGCGTAATCTGCCGTTTGTACCTGTTCTTCTACATTCGAAGCTCACGCAAGTTGCGTGGAAGCTCTCTCTCTAGTCTTGTATTCAAGTTGTGCTGCGGTAGTTCGTCTGACCTTCTCGCACGCTTTGGAAGCGCTGGTTCTCCCTCGAGGATCTGGACCTTCGGGCGCTGCTGGGAGCACCGCGCAAACTCACACATTCCCTCAGGAAGGAAGGAGTCCTCGCTTTCCTTTTTCCCACCGTGGATGTGAACAATCTTGTTGGGTGTTGAATTATTCGCGCTGAGGTAAGCGCTCTTCAACACTCCGGAGTAGCTGTGCAACATCGGAATCGCTTAAGGAAGTGCTATTCTGTTTTCTGTTCATATTGACAATTATTGTTTCCATCACCTCGCGCTGATGTAGCATTTCGTGTTCTGGAATTCTATTGTTTCTTCAAAAGACTTTCCATCTACCTTTGGGGAGAGACTGTTTTGGATAATTGCACTGAAGGAACGTTGGTTGCTTCTACGTCGCGCGCTAAAAGAAGCGCCAGATTGTTTTTGTTCCTCTTCTCATTCAAGGAAAAACACACTCTTTCAAAGGACCCTGAGTTTATTATTTTTGTTGCCTCTTTGCTAACTCATACTCTGGAGCAGTAGAGTGCACATCCTTGGGCTTGTTTATATCTCATTTATGGATGGGAAGGAAGCCCTGTTTTGGCAGCTGGTTTTTTCAGTTGAAATCTGGATGAGTGTTTGAGGGGTATGTATAATGTCCACCTTGTTGTTTTCCTTATTGGATAGGAGTATGCTAGTGGAGTGGACTATTTAACAGTGTGGGTTTATCATTGTAGGAAGGCTCGAAGTCGGAAGCTGATGTCCCACATTCATAGATGTACCGTTACTGTATTCAGCGGCCAGTGGAAAGGTATTAGTAGGTTCTAGTGAGATCATATGAGAGTAGTAAGCATTGCCAGAATATGTATTAAACCTGTATTCTTTTGTTGCAGGTCTCCCACTTCCCACTGGTTCTTCACTCATCCCTTTTTCCCTCGCCTGACTACCTCACTACTCTGAGTTGGTTATATCCAGAGTTGGGGAAGTTTGAAGGTGGACCCCTTTTGGCATCACACGAAAACAGAGGAGTGGCCTTGACGCTGACACACTCAACCACTTATATGAGACTTCTGTAACCAACCCAAGGAAAACTCTGCCCATAAGGACAATAACCAACAGAGGCCACTGACAGCTGTAAGTGTCAAGATCCAGGCCCCAAGCCATCTAGGCTTCTCCCTACAGCTGAGGTTTTCCAGAATGGGGGCAGTAGCCCTGGGTATTTTGCACCCTTCTTACCTTCCACCTCCTATCAGTTCAGGGGTCGTGGCCTGAGACTAGCGACTCCTTCCAGGGTCTCAACATGTACCTGGCAAGCCAGGACTTCCACGGAGGAAACTATTGACATCCTCAATCAATCCGGGGCTTGTAAAGTGCGCCACTCACCTGGAGAGTCTCAAGGTGCTGCAGTGGGGGCGGTGGCTCCCAGCTCCTGAATGTTCATGGAGCTCCGGAGAAGAGCCAGGTCTTGAGGTCCTTCAAGGACTTGGGGAGTGATGGTGTCTGTTGGAGGTGGAGAGGGAGGGAGTTCCATGCCTTGGCAGCAAGAAAGGAGAAGGAACGTCCTCCTGATCTGGTCTTCTTGATGCGTTGTACAATCACAAGGGAAAGCTGGGCCAAGAGGAGGGATCTTTGGGGTGCATGGTATGCGAGGTGGTGGTTCATGTAGGCGGGTCCAGTGTTGTGAAGGGCCTTGTGGGCATGGGTGGGAAGCCTGAAGGTGCTTCTCTTCTCAGCATGGAGCCAGTGTAGTGTGTGTGGGTGTTGGCTGGTGTGGCACTGGCATGGTAGGTTGAGGACTAGTCTGGCAGCAGCGTTCTGGACGTTCTGGAGTTTCAGCCGAGGTTCTTGTTGATCCCAGCGCAGAGTGCCATAGTCCACTCTGCTCCTGATGAAGGAGTGGGTGAAGGTTTCCCTTTTTTGAGGTTAAGCAATTGAGGGTCTTTTGTAGCAGGCAGAGGGTGTGGTAGCATGATGTGGAGGTCCATTTTGAGTTCAGAGTCCGGGATGATTCTGAGGTTGCGTGCCTGGTCCATGGGGGAGGGAGGGTCCCCGAGGATGGGGTGCCACCATGTGTTGTTCCAGGTGTCGGTGTGTAGGTCCATGATGGGCACCTAGGTTTTGTCCGTGTTGAGTTGTAGGGGTGACACACTCTCTCTCTGTCAAACTTTTGCTTGGCGGAGGTCCCAGCCCTCTGTCCCAGTGACTGCCTATGGAGCCCCAGTGGTCAGACGTGGCCTCACCTGGGTCAGTATTGGAGTGCTCTGTTCTCAGAGCTGGCAACCCCTGAACCACTGGTCCTCCACTGTGAACTCCTTCCTCCTCCTGCCCCTTCAACTGGGCCTCTGTATCCCAGTTGAAGGCTTTTTTAGGCTTCCCCATCCAGCTCCCCTGACACTGTGTAGCTCCAACCAGTGGATAGTCTCTTGGCGCACACCAGGTCCCAAGCCAGTGCCCAAACCGAGGGCAACTCAGCCTCTGGGGCTGGAAATAGCGTACCCCCAGCCTCTGTCCATCCAAACCTCCCCTCTTATGCCTAGACATGGGAAACCTTTCCACCACACTATACTGGGACCTGTCTGGGTCACCGCATACCTCCCTCTCACTCTGGTGGGAGAAACCTGACCCACCCTTCTTTGGATCACTCTCCGCTGCAACTCTGGGATTCACCCACAGGTCTACCTACTTTGCAAGCTCTTTAAGACTCAGTTCATGAGCAACAAGATCGTTCTCTCTTTCATGGTTTCCCCAGCAACAGCCTTCCTTTTTTCTGTCTCCTCTGCAAGTTTTTCCTTGGCTAAGGCCATTGCAGCCTCAGCTTTTCTCTCCTCTGCAGCCAATTGGGCCAGCTGCAGCCTCAGTTCCCTCTCAGCCTGTCTATTCTTCAACTCCTCAGGAGACAGGGTATAGGAGGAGACACTACTTCCTGCCTTAGATCTAGCAGAGGTTTCCCATGCTTGGTATCAAAATGCTTTTTGTGCTCTCTTTGATACTTCACCACTCTATCCCTGTTGGGATACATAGTTACCCTCTCCCAAATCAACCTTTTAGGGTTGAGTTTAGTACCTGCCGTGTGGTCTTCAAACTATGAAAAGGGAAAATTCTTGTTAAAATGTTGGGAGTGGTGTGGTGTGCCCATAGTTTCTCTCTCAACAGTTTCCTGAGAGATACTCTGTTTGCCGAGGCAACCTAGGCACAATCTTTCACCAAGCCATTAATTGTTTCCACCAAACCATTGACCTGAGGAAAATGCAGTGCACTGCGTTGATGCTCAATTAGACAAATCTTGAAGAAAACCCTTTATTTGTGTCAACAGAAACTGGACCCCATTATCAATAACTATGATTTTTGGTATCCCTTTACAGGTAAACACATCCTTTAGAAATTCCATTACTCTTGTGATAGTGCTAGAGTTTGTACAACAAGCAGTTACCCACTTGGACATATAATCCACCAGCACCAAAACAAACCTTTCCCCAGGAGCCAGCAAATTGAAAGACCCAACAATGTCCAAACCCAATGTGTACCAAAGCTTATCTGGTACCTTTATGGGGGACAAAGGTGCAGTTCTCACCAGCTTGGATTTGTCACTTCCAGCACACAGCCAACAGTCTCTCACAAGGCTTTCCGTATGTCTGTAAAGGCCTGACCACAAATAACCTGCCCTTATTCTAGCCTTGGTGAGTTTGCGGCCCAGATGCCCCTCATGTGCTAGGCTCATGATTTTACTTCTCAAACTCTCAGGTGGAATCAGGCAGCCACCCCTGAACAGCTTACCATCCAGGATACTTGACTGCTCCTTCAGCCCCCAGAACTGTTTTACTTCTTCTGACAAAAACCTGCAATCAGGCCATTCTTCAACAATGTGATTTTTCACCACCGTTCAGGAAGTACCTTGTTCACACTCTTCACTCCATTCTATTTCACTTAAGGCTGACTCTATCGCCCACATCACTGGAATTTCAGTCTCTACAAATGCCTCATCCTCCAATAGTAGTCCGCAGAGACATTCCGCAGTGGCATTGCAAAGATCAGGTAACCACTCCACCTTGAAATTAAAATCAAGTACACCCACAACCCATCTCTTGATCCAGGGGGTTTCTCTTTCTGAACCTTTCCATGTAAAAACTAGAACTAATGGTTTGTATTCTGACCTCAAGGTGAAAGGCAGACCCTAGAGAGTTTTCTTTAATTGATTGATAGCCCAAAAACATGCAAGTGCCTCACGCTCAATGGCAGAATATCTCTCCTCAGCTCCCTTGAGAGAGCGTGAGGCAAATGCATAACCTTCTTTTCACCATCTACAATTTGGCCTAAGACCGCTCCTAGTCCTCTAAGGCTGACATCAGTTGTTAAAATGATTTTCTTGGTTACGTTAAAATGTCCTAGACTGGGCTTGTCCCCAATTATTTCTTTAACTTTTGTAAAAACATTTTCACACTCAGCCGACCATTCAAACTTGGTGCCTTTCTTCAGCATGGCTCTCAATAGCAACACAATTGCAACAAATTCCTGAATTTTTTTTGAGTAATATTCGTCCAGTCCCAGGAATAACCGAACAGCATCTTTATCTACAGGATCTAGTGAGGGACTCTGTCAAATTCACCTTGGGTCTGATGCCTTCCTTTGAGATGGAGTGCCCAAGTTAAGATTTAGTACTAACTCTAAATTTGCACTTCTCATGCTTTAATGTGAGTCCACTGTCCCTTAATTTCTCTAAAACTTGTTTCAAAGTAGCAACCTATACAAAGAGGAGCGCACAAATCATTAATTCTTCTTCACAAGCAAGGTGCTTTGTAATAGTCCATTTGACATTCCCATTCAAAGAAAGTCCATAGGGAGTCTTTATGTATATCCAATTCTTTGTTTATTTTAATAATCTAATTTTTTATTCAGAAAACATCAGAAAAAACAATCCAGCCAACGCGTTTCGTCCAATGTGGACATCATCAGGGCTGTAAATTAGAAAACAAGTGCATCAGTGATTATCTTTCCACAGCTCTTCATTTCAATACAGAAAAAACATAATTAAGTCCTTCCCATGGCAAATCTCAGAGAAATTGGTTTTTTTGCTAAACCTTTTATTTCATTGTGTGAAAATGGATGAGGAATAGATTGGATATAGTTAGGGAGTCAATTTGATTTGCCAAGGGAAGGACTTAATTATGTTTTTTCTGTATTGCTCTTTGAATACAAATGTCAAATGGACTACTACAAAGCACCACCTTGCTTGTGAAGAATCAATGATTCGTGTACTCCTTTTTGTATAGGTTGTAGCTTGATTGTAAGTGGCCCAGTGGTGGTGGGACCACATAAATTAGAGCGTGTTTGGAGCTCAGCGATAAATTACCTCTATTACACACCAGTGTGCACATTTTCTAGCCCTCACCACCAGTGAGTTGTTTCTTTATTTCAAATTAGCATCATGGCTTACTCTGTCCTTGCCATAGACCAGAATGTCATGATGGAAGAATAAAAGATTGCTGACTCCCTCTAGGACTCCCTTCATTAACCTCTGAAAGCATGCAGCCGCCAAAGCCACTCCAAAAGGCATTCTTTTAAACCTGAATGCTCCCACAGGTGTCAAGTAAGATGTGAAATGGCATTAGTATGCAACACCACCTGGAGTTATGCAGCAGAAAGATCCATCACTCTGAATCCGTGGGCTCTTTTTAACATAGACAACATTTCTGTGATATAGGAAGGGGCTGATGGTCCACCCAAATACACTGACTGAGGTCTCTGAGGTCAACACACATTCGCAATTTGGACCCATTGTCCTTAGGTGCGAGAACTACAAGGGCCAACCATTCAAAAGATTCAACCTGTTCTACAACATCCAGTTTTTTTTCAATCTGTCCAAGTGTTCTTTCAGAGGGCCCAACATAAGGTTAGGAACCTTCCAAAACGTATAAACCACAGGTTTAGCGCCAGTCTTGAGAATGATATTGTGTATAAATCCCCTCAGAGAACCTAAGCCTTGCCTCAAAACTTCAGGAAAGTCTTCAACCATATCTTCATCCTCACTGACATTGGCTATAAGCATGACTCGGTTTCCAGCATTAGGATTTAGCATGATCCCTAAATTCTTTTGGTGTCACCACCCTAAAATGTTGTCTCACGTTTGGTCACATACACTTTCCCTACAGTTTCAGGACCCTTGAGATTTATCTTCATTATGGTGTAACCAATGAGATCAATTTTCACACCACCACATCCACCTGGAGAGATGTCTGGAGCACACAATCATATATTCTCATCACCAAAAATGCACTTCCAGTTTTTGTCACCAATGCGAGTGAAACGGGAATCAAAGTCCACTAGCACAGTGTTCTCCTTGCCCTCAAAACGTATCTGACACTCTGGCATAGCAACACAGCCAATATTCATTCTTTCACTCATCTGATGTATACCACTAGTTTTATCCTGTGAAATACAAAGTATAGCCTGCTTATGTACCTGTGGCTGGTCATTTGGGCTGTTGAAAAAGTTATTGAGATTATCACACCTAAAACATTTCATTGTTTTCAACTCACTTGTTTTCACAACATCCTTTTTTTTTTGTCCTCATTAAAGAAAGAAAGTGAGTGGTTTTAAAGCAGTATTATAACGCTCCACTGGACCCGATGGAGGAGATATGCCGCCCTGTAGGTATCTTTCCACCAAAGAGGGGACCGGGGGACGCGGACCGCATGACACTTGGGAGTTAACCAGAATATTGTCTTGCCCATGGTTTCTACATAAACCATCTTTCCAGAAACTCAATTATTTCATAATCATTGGACTTTTGTGTATTCTAAAAATTCATCAAACCCAAATTACCAATTACAAACATTAATTACCAATTAAATAAATTAAATACAATCAAAATAATAATTGCCAATTAATAATTAATTAAAAATACATACATTATGAATACCAATCAATACAAATAATTCATTACTTAATTACAATTAAAATACTTCCCACCCAATTCCCCTATAAACCCACTACCCGCTACAGAACTTAAACGCAAAAATTAATTAAAATTATTTTATAATTCCTTAAAAATAATAATTAATTTAGTATAATTAAATTACTTCCCACCCTATTCCCCTATAAACCCACAACCCACTCCGTAACTAAAACATAAAATTGACTTAAAAATAACATTATAAATATATGAAAATAGTTCACATATAATTTAAAACAAGTAAAATACTTAACAAAAAACATATAACACATATTAAAATATATAACGATAGTACAAATATCGATATTAGTAACATCGAAATTAGTAACATCGATATATTTGATATCGATATTACTGACTTCGATATTACTTACATCGATATAAAAAAATTCGATATTACTTACCTTTGTGTCGATATTCTGTCCAAAGATATTCTTGACATCGATATTCTTTACCTTCGATATTTCTAACTCGATATTTCTGTAGGTCGATATTCACAATTCGATATTTTGACTGTTTACTGTTCAGTATATAGACGACCTATTGGTGGCATCTAAAACTCGAAATGACTGTGTTGTTGATACCATTGCTTTACTGAATCATTTAGGTGAAGGAGGACACAAAGTATCACCTGAGAAACTGCAATTTTGTACTACATCAGTGAAATATCTGGGGCACCAGATAGAGAGAGGTGTAAGAAGGGTTACTTCTGAAAGCATTAGAATAATTCAAAACATGGATCTACCTCAAACATAGAGAGAAATAAGAATGTTTCTTGGAGTTGTAGGTTACTGCAGGCAATGAATTGTGGGATTTGCAGTCCTAGCAAAACCATTGATCCAAATGACAAAGAAAAAAGCAAAAGGCCCAGTAGAATGGGATGAAGAAAGCATGACATCTTTCCTAAAATTACAAGATTGTCTATGTTCAGCTCCAGCACTAGGGATGCCTGACTACTCAAAGGATTTTGCATTGTTTTGTGACACACGAGACAATTGTGCACTTTCAGTTTTGACCCAGACCTATGGTCTGATGAGACGTCCTGTGGCATATTTTTATTCCACACTGGATCCTGTGGCATCTACATTGCCAGGATGTCTGAAAGCAGTAGCAGCAACTTGCAAGAGTCTTGAGCAAAGTGAGCCCATTATTATGGGACATCCAGTAACTGTGTATGTTCCAGATGCAGTTGTGATTTTGTTGACCAGAACTAAAACTCAGTACCTAACTCCTAGTCGGCTGACTAAGTATGAGCGAATTCTGAACCCAGCAACATTATTGCCTGATTCACATTTTGCAGAAGTCAAAAATGAAATTGAATATAGTTGTATTGACCGTACAGAATATTGTACTAAACCTCGCCCAGATATAAGAGAAGAGCCATTAATAACCTCAGAGCATGAGCTTTTTTTAGATGGTTCTTGTATGCGACATGAGGACGGAGGTTTGAGTGCTGCTTATGCCTTGTGTACTCTATGGGGTCCAGTTGAAGCATCCTATTTACCTGGTCAAGTCTGCACAAGTAGCTGAATTATTTGCATTGGCAAAGGCTTGCAAAATTGGAAAAAATGTAAAAGTGGCCATACCGAAATGTGGAATGAGCTCTCTGAGTAGTAGTTTTGCTACAGTAATGCTACCGTTTCTGCGAGTAGGGTAAGCTTCCACCCCTTTTGAAAACAGGCAGACAATGACAAGGACGTACTTCAGTCCTCTGCAAGGGGGTAGCTGAATAAAATCAATTTGAAGTCGGATAAAGGGTCCCCCTACCTTTCCATTCTTTCCTGGTAACACTACAGTTTTCTTCCCAGGATTCATTTGCTGACAAATTAAGCACCTATGGCAAAGACTCTCTGCTACGTTCCTGAACTTTGCATTGAACCAAGTTTGCCTGAACAATCTAATCATGGCATCCCGCCCTAGGTGAGAGTCACCATGATACATCCTAGCCATAGGAGCAAGCATACAGTCTGGTAACACAGGCCTTCCATCAAGGTAAGCAATGACCCCATCTTCAGACCTTCTCTGACAACCTATTTTTGCCGACTCTTCCTTTTCCTTTTGTTTTGCATCATTTTGCAAATCTCTCACTTCTTCCCATGTTTTCACTCTTCCAAGCAGCATAAGTTGGCAGCTGTTTCCATTTGTTTCAATTTTCTTGTTTATTGCCATTTTATTTTTGGCGCAATATTGGGCTACTTGGACAGCATATCGGTTACCTGCTGTCACTCTGTCATTGCCAGATTGGTGAGCAGCAAATAAATGGTGTAAAACATTGATGAAAGACTTGGCCAAAGCTAATGGCTCTCACATTGACGAGACCTATTGCCTTTGCAGTGCTTGTTTAGCCAAAGATACCCTGGACCAGCCAATAGGTGATATCTTTAATATGGTTTCACGTGTGAAGGTCTCTGATCTCAAATTATTTTAATTCTAAACGTCGGTATACTGTTGCTGACACCCTTATTTTAATCGCCAGGCCACAGTCACTCTTTTAGAACCTGATACAGTGTCACAGGTTGAGCTATCCTTTGTATTGGCCCACGTTTTAATGAAATTAAGAAAAGCAAACTAATTATTCCTTAAATGTATGGACGTATGATATTCAAATGCATAATCCTATAAATGAAAAAGAGAACCAAATGAACTGATAACTACGGAATCGAATAATAAAATGGGTAAATTGGGCAATGAATTTGACTTGCTATTTCCACCAAGAAATCTACTCCTAAAATGTAAGCACACTCGTACTTCATTCGTCATAATTAACCCGCATTTTTATTTTTAAAGGTAACCGAAGTCCACAGGACACTTCGCAGAGAACACATTAAACACAGAATGTGCGTGAAGCATTTCATAAAAGCAGTGTTGGCGCCTTCCCTGTCACAGGAAGGAGATGACAGGTGGGCCTTTTCCTCCGGGAAGTCCGACTCGCGTTGTCTCTTCTGGGCATTGTGCAGAGCAGCCAGTTTTGTTTTGAAGTCCGAGAACAGCAGTAACTCATTTGCAGCTGAGAGGGCAGCCAGTTCAAGGGCTGCCAGTTGATGGGTTCAACAGGTGCTAAGTAGGAACTCACTCAAAGAGCCACCCCACAGACTTCAGAAGAATAGTTGTGAATTGATGTGCACCTGCAGAGCGGCCTGCATACAATTTCCCGGGCTTCAGTGGGCATACGGACTGTCGAGCAGGAGTAGGAAATGCCACACATTTTACATCGGTTTCTACTCTGGCCAAGACTAAATGCCACCCCTAAAAATACAGCTTGGATCGTGGAAGTCGAGGCACGCTAAAACTTCTCCCCCCTTCCAGCCTAATGGAGGGTTATTTTCGATCGAGGGCACAGCCGTGAAGGTAACATGAACCTTGCCTGAAAGTCCCAAACATTTCTCTTATGCCCTCTTTCCCTCGGGTTGTCGCTCAGTGGCTGGATTATCAGGCTGATGGCGTGGAAGTGTCATCCTAGCAGGCTCACGACTTCAAAGGCATTGGTAATGTTCCTCTAAGGCAAGAGTAATTAGAAGGGTGTGAGCAGGGATACAAGGCGATACCAGAGATCTCGGAGTGACGTCTCTCCCACGAGATATAGGTATGCAAATCTGCGAGCGTGACTAAAAGAATCGTAGGCTTAATTAGTAGGGCACATGCATCTCCTAACAAAAAGGTGTTTTTGGCATAGCGTCAGCCAAGAACTTTTTTTTATATATATAATTCTTTTTATTAAACAACATGAATCGGCATGAGTTCCATGAATCAGGTAGATAGATCAGAAGCAGGAGGAAGTCATTAAACGACATTTTTGCAGGCACTGTGACTACAGGGATTGAGCAATGATATATCACGTGATACATCGCTTATGGTGAGGACAAATCGTCAGAGATGGGGCTGCGTGGGGGACTACAAATCTCCCCTCGCTATGTGTTCCATGCCCCCCAGATTTGGGACCACTTCCTAGGGTATCCCCTCGCTGTGTATACAGTTTTCTCCCAGAACATACACCAGTCCATATGTTTCTTCCATTCTGTTATGGTTGGTGGGGTTGTGACTCCCTAGAGCTGAGTTATATGTATTTTAGCTACCATGAGGCCCAGTGTTACCCAGGTCCTACCCATCCAGCTCAGGTCAGTGGATTCCCACACATTCAGTAAGCACCTTTTCGCTTCAAGGCGGCTGGCCAGACCCATCACTTCACCAAGAACTGCATGTATTTGCCACCAGTATCTCTGAATGTGATCACATTCCCATAGGGTATGCCCAAACGTTCCCTCGTGACCACATTGTCTCCAACATTCGCCCCCTTCTGCCCTTCCCAATCGAACCATGCAAGGTCCAGTAATATATACTCTGTGTAAGATTTTGAGTTGGACAAGCGTAATCTGGCCAGAATGGCCACTTCCCTCGGGGAGGGCAGTGCCTCCTGCCGTTCCTCGCCATCCATTTCAAGGCCATCCCCTTCCCACTTTACCCTAGTACCCTGGAGAGGGTCCGCCGTGTTGTTTATCAGTTTTTTGTATGTGAGGGAGATTGCTTTCTCTGGTAGATATCTGTCAAGCAGTCTGTCCTCGAGAGGCTTGGATTCTGGAGGGGAGGAGCCTTTAGTTAGTTGGGACTGCCGCGCATTAGGGACTTGAAGGTAACATAAGTATTCTGTTCTGGCGAGTTCACACTTCTGTTGCAGGAAAGCAAATGTCACTACGTCTCCCTTCATCTCAGTAAGGTCCCATTTATCAAACCCCTTCGACTGCGATAGGTCTCCTATTCTCTCTGAGTCCCAAAGTGGTGTTGCTAGCGTCAGTCGTCGTTCCCACCCCAGGCTTTTTGTTCCTGTGTGCCAGAACTTGACAGAGTGGTTGGTCGCTCCAGTGAGGGAGAATCGCTTTGGCTTAGAATACAGGGCTCTGTTATAATTTCCACCCAGAAGAAGCCATCGATCCATGGCGTAACCCGGGTCGTCTATCCGTCGATAAGTGCAGTGATTAACAGCTACGAGGTGTAATCTCTTGAAGTCTGGAATGCTGATCCCACCATCGTACCAGTTGAGGGTGAGCTTGTTGAGCTCTATTCGGGTTTCCCGCCCCACAGCAAGTCTCTCTGTAAGCCCTCAATGTCTATGAAGTAACAGACAGGCACTGGGTCGGGGTATTTTTGTAGCACATAGAGGTAGCAGAGCAGGGACATCATCTTGAATAGTGCTGCCCTGTCCAGCAGGGAGAGAGGAAGCGCCCTCCATGCGGTGATATCTTCCTTCAGTATTTGCAGTGGTGAAAGCAAGTTGGGGTCATAGTGGAGCTGGGGATGGGACGTAACATAGATCCCCAAGAATTTAAAGCCCGCCATGGTGATTTGAATAGGACAGGCTTTAGGTATGGTGGGCGGGTCCCCGTGGAGGACATAAATGAGTGATTTACCCCATCAATCAATCAATCAATCAATCAATCAATCAATCAATCAATCACAAAATTCACCCAAGTTGATGGAGCACCCAAAGAACCTACCAAAGTTTGCAAGGATGTCAAACACAGCTATCAGTGACGCTTTAGGAGAAGCTAAGAACAGCAGGATGTCATCTGCATATAGTGAGATACATTCTTCCCATGAGTCAGCCCATCTGAGTCCGCGTATGACTGGGTCACTACGGACCCATGCCGCCAGGGGTTCCAGGGCCAGGGCAAAGAGGAGAGGGGAAAGCGTACAGCCCTGGCAGGTTCCTCGACTCAGTGCAAATACTTCAGATTTGTGGTTGTTCACTACGACCTGGGCCAGGGGCTCCGTCTAGAGGAGTTTGATCCAGTGGAAAAACTCAGTCCCAAATCCCATCTTTGCTAGTACAGCAAAGAGGTAGGGCTACTCTATGGTATCGAACGCCATTGATGCGCCTAGCGAGACTATAATCACCAGTTCTTGTATCGTGCCCAGTTGACCTATGACTCTGTGTACTCTACGAAGGTTTAGTGCAGTGTTACGCTGTGGCATAAACCCCGACTTGTCTGGATGCACCAGGCCGCTGATTACTTTGACAAGGCAGTTAGCCAGGAGCTTAGCAAGGATTTTTGGTTTGGCGTTCAGAAGAGAAATTGGCCTATCTGAGGCACAGTCTGTCCTAGGTTTACCCTATTAATTGATGGTAACAAGCATGGCTACTCTCTGATCTCACTGGAGTGTCCCCTGCTTCTTGCTCACTGCGAACATAGATCGCAGGTGTGGGGCTTATTTGTCTGGTGCCATTTCATACAGTTCATTGGGGAGGCCGTTGGGGCCCAGTGCCTTGCCAGACTGGAGACTTCTGATCGCTTTCGCTATTTCGTCATTGGTGAGGTCGCTATCCAGGAGTTCCCGTCCTTCAGTTTGTAGGGTAGGAAGGAAAATGTTTCGAAGAAGGGACTGGAATCCTCCTCTGTGTAGGATGTGTGTGAGCGGATGATGTCACTATAGTGGCCAGCAAATATATTGGCAATGGGCTGAGGGTCAGTGATGGATTGGCCATCTTTGTTCATTAAGTCTGGAACCAGCCTGGAGGCGAGCTCCTTCCTGTCCAGCCATGCAATGAGTTTGTCCCCAAGGTCGTACACTCTGCCCACCGTCTCCCTCCCATGGATTTAGCCCTGTCCGTTGCTATCGCTTTGTACTCATCCCTTTTAAGTTTAAGGGTGTGAAGCCTCTCTTGTGTCACCTCCTCTTCCAGGTCCCTTTCGAGTTCGAGGACTGAGATCTCTACTCAGCCAAGAACTTTTGATATCACTGCCGGCATATAATATACTCGTAGGGTTAATAGCCCCCCCACATTCAAAAGACAGCATGGGTCAGTGAGTTAATCCACTTCATCCACTGGCTAACTTCACTGTGAGTCATTGAAATCTTCCCTTTCACAATGGGCGCACTCCCAAACACAGTGGTCCACTTAAGTATCAGGGACTACTATGGCAATGTGTGCTTTGTGAGGAAAAACATATTTAGCTTTTGGCTTTTTTTTATTGGGGAGGGCCGAGAAGCTCCTAAAAAATAAATCTGCTAAAAATCAATGCCAAAACAAACATTGACAAAGGAAAAAGGCTGCAAGCCAAATGACAGTCCCATTGGTTTTGTCAATGCTTGTTTGTTATTATGTGTGATTGCACATCCTATTGTCTCTATAATCGAGCATATTTATTTTGGTTACTGTCAAGCCTTCCCACAGATTTCAGAATCATATTTGTGACACATACCAGACATTTCAGCATTTTTTTTAACCCCTTTGCTGCTGGGCCTCCCCCCCCCCCTTGTGCTGAGCCTTTTTTGGGCTGTTTGGGGTAGTTTGCACTTAGGCCCCTGTAACTTTTTGACCACATAAGGTATCCACACCAAATGTGCATCCTTTTCTGCCAACATCATGGGGATTTTAAAGGTACCCAAGGTTTGTTGATTCCCCTGGAGGGGACCCAGAAATTAGCCAAAATACTTCTAAATGTTGTTTTTTGGGGGGAAATGGGAAAAAAGGGCTACAGATAAAAGTGTCTGTCTTTTTCCTGCTAATGGTATTAACAAAGGGGTTGGGGTGCTGAAATCACAATCTTCCTAGCTTTCAGGGACAAGCAGACTTTTGTCAGAAAAAGAAATAATTATTTACACAGTTTTGACATTTTTCTGGGACATAGCCTATTTTTGCTATTTTTTGTGCTTTCAACCTCCTTCCAGTTAATGCTAACAATGGGTATGAAAGCAATGATGGATCCTGGAAAGCTATACATTTCTACAAACTAGATAAAATTCTGAATTCCGCAAGGGGTCATTGGTGTTGATCCTTAAAGATCCTCCTTGGGTGAGCCCCAAGCAGGGATCCACCAGTGAGGGGTATTATTGGAAAGGGGAGTTTCTCCCCTTTCCAACGATACCTCTCCCATGTTGTTCAGTGCTCGGGCCAAGATGCCCCACAAGCACCAAAACTGTAAATCAGTTTTGTTTTCATTGTAATGACGACAGCGCGCCATGCACACGATTGTCGTTACAATGAAAACAGCCAGTATGCTCCAAAAGCAAAAAAAAATGGGGAAGCCCTCTGCTGTTTACAGCAGAAGGATTTTTTTAATGTGTTCTCAGGACAGAATGGTTCCATCATAAGCACACTGGCACTTATGCTCATGATGGAACCATTCCATCATGAGCACAGAAGGGTTTAAGTCACTATTCAAAAAACAACAAATAACTGTGGGTCTAATGGTGAGCTCAAAACATGCTATGTATGGCTGGCTATGTGTCTGCTACTCCTCTTGAGATAGAAGACAGACTGGACAGTTAACCACTGTGAAAAAATGTCCATCAGTTACGCGATTGTAGGCGCCCAGTACATCATCTGGTCTACTCCACAGTAGTATAACCACCACTCTATCACCATAGATCAATATTGGAGACAAAGAGTGATGGATGGATGTCTGGTAGATTAAGTTATCGTAACTGTGAGCAGTGCACAAAAATAAGAGTGTTGAAAATAATAAGTGTAAGATTGGATGGTGCATACGATTATTTTTTATTCTGGAGTCATGCACCTCCAAGGCTAAAAACAATAGTGCAAAAAAGTCAGGTGGTTCAAACAAATACCTTCTGACTGGGCTATCTGGTCGACATGTTTCTGCGGTTACTGGTCAAGTATTACCATCCGCTTCCTCAGGACCCATAAACTTAATTGCTACTGCTAAATCAGTGATAAGTGAAAAAACAGGACATTCTATGAACATAAAAAGTGTCACCTGTACACTTCCATTTTTCTCCTGTGAGTGTCCGTTTTTGACATAGCCAGCGAATCCACATGTAATGAAAAACAAACAATCATAGCACTCACATTAGTTAAGGCTATCCCAAACAAAATTGTTCCAATGATTATAATACTGCCTCTGGGTCAGAATGACACTAGAGTGTATCACATTGTCATAATAATCAATGTCTCACCTTAATTTTTAAGGGAAAAGGCCTCACCTCACCTGGCAAACAGCTCAGGAAAATGAAGCACCGCTCTGTAGTGCAGAAAAATATATACATAGATCAGTGTTAAAAGACAGTGTCAGGAAGTTACAGAAACACCACCTAGAGGGTGCCGGGTAGGCAACCCAAAGGGGGCAGTTGTCTTATCGTGGTGCCCATATAATGGCATAGTTCAATGCATTCAGCACACAACCCATAACGTATATAACGTGCTATCAAACAGCAAATTGCTCGCGTTTTTGTTGTCGTGGTAATATATTCAGGCAAATATTTACAGAGCTAAAGGCATGCCGATCACTATGGTTAATTTGTTCAAAGGATGAACAACACCAAGCGTCTTACTGTAATAATAGTATACAAAAATCAGTATTGCCAAAGGAATGACTAGTAGTTAGGCAGATGACTGCATGTCTAACTAGGACAGAAACGCGCTGGATTTTTCAAGCGCACCAAACCCAATAGTGCAAGCGGCATCTATAGCGCGCTGCTGATCAAGCAAGGAGTTAAACAAAGCCCCTCCTGCTGCCTCACCTCTCCGTCGGTACTTCAGACAGCCGGCCGGGCTGTTTGGGGAGGTGCCGCGGGGGGCCACGTGCACTTCCTTATTGACTCTGTGCCTGCGCGTTGGGTCATGCGCGCAGAACCCAGAACTACAAGTGCTCATGGGTAATGTAGTTCAGGTCGGTCCCGCCGAGCGCTTCAGTGCGCGAGTACGTTAGGGACTACAAAGTTTCAGGGAGTTGTAGTTTCAAGCGCGCCTATCGATCGCGCTTGGTTGACCATGCCAATGTGCAGAGAGATGTCTTTTCTAATGTGATGACCAGGTCAAGTTAATTATGACAACTATGATACGGAGGCTGAGAGCCCTAGTGCGCGAGTCCATTAAGGACTACACTCGCCTCTGAAAAACTGAGCGCCCCTCGATCGCGCTTAGTTTGTGCTGACACTGTGCAGTGAGATGTCATTTGTAGCGCGGTGACATAATAAAATCAATTCTGGCGCGGAGGCTCTTTGATTATTCCTCTCAGTGTATCAGGAGCCTTAAATAACCACCCACTAGCCATCGTACTCCTTCTCACAGGGACAAGGGATCAGTATGGAGCAAGGGATCGATATTATGTTCTCAGCATAATCATAAGACAACCATAGAACTAGCTGGATAACCTATATCTCTGTCTTAGAAATAATCACTACGGTCCATGTCTCAATCGACAGGACTACTCTCAGGATAGTAACAGGTGGCCAGTCAGGTAAATCTCTCAGATTACATGCAAACATTGGATAGTACTTCTACAGTGTCATCCACGGGATGTCTTCGTTGAGCCCGCTTTTATCGCAGTTGAGCTTATACACCCATTTTTGTTCGATTCTGAACAAGTACCTGGATATATCCGTGATGTGATTAGGGATATTGGGTTGTTCTAACACAGTCCACTCAAAATCCGTGGGTCTGTGCCCCACTTGAATGAAGTGATTGGTCAATCTTGTTGCCTGCTTCTTGCACCTTATTGTGCTCTTATGCTCCGAGATCCTTGTTCTGATCTTCCGGGTGGTCATTCCGACATATCTCAGTGCACAGGGGCAGGTGATAAGATAGATCAGATTACTGCTGTTGCAGTTGGTGAACCTCTTCTGCTCCCACGGCCGATTAGTTCCTATATCCACAGAGGTGGTTCTTCTGGTCTGTGGACAAGCCGCGCAATTGCCACAGGGGTGGTGTCCCGTTACTGGTGGCATGTTCCAAACTGTCCCCACTTGATGGATTGCCTTAGGAGGAGGTCTGGTGTGAACAAGCCTGTCTCTCAAACTAGTTGCTCTTTTGAAGGCAAATAGTGGTTGTGGAAGGGAATCTTCTCCGGTGTTCAAGATCCTCCAATGTTTTCGGACAATGCGCTGTATGGCGTTGGATCTTGTGCTGAAAGTGTTGACACAAGTGAGCCTATCGTTCTTGGTCTTTGGGACTGGTGGTTCCAATAAGGCTTCCCTATTGTTGTTAGCTGCTCTTTTCATTGAGCGCCGGATCAGTCTCTTGGGGTAGTTCCGTTCAGCAAGTTTAGATGCCAAGTCGTCAGAGTACTTTATCGAGTCCTCCTTGTTGGTGCAGTTCCGCTGCACTCGCAAAAACTGTCCATATGGGAGATTATCCCGTAGAGATTTAGGATGACAGCTGGTGTACTGCAGTAAGGAATTGCGAGCCATCGGCTTTCTATAGAGCTCAGACTTCAGACCCTGTGGTGTGATCGTAATCAACAGGTCCAAGAAAGCCAAAGATTGTTGGCTGCTCTCCAAAGTGAACCGTAGAAAAGGATTCTGCTCATTGAGCCAACTATGAAAATCGTGGAGAGATTGTTCATCGCCACGCCAAATCACCAGGATATCGTCGATATACCTCTTCCAAGTGCATATCGATCCCAAAAAGGGGTTTGTATCGATAAGAACAAAGTCTTGTTCAAACTTGTGCATATATAAATTCCCCAGCGACGGAGCAAAAACGCTGCCCATGCTCGTCCCAGACGTCTGCAAGTAGAACTGGCCTTCGAACTCAAAAAAATTCTCTTTCATAGCAATCGTTGCCAGATTCATCACTAGTGGAATAGGTGTTATTGACTCCCACGTTAAATCACCCAACAGAACCTCGATAGCCTCTAGTGTTTCGTTCTGGGGGATGGAGGTGTAAAGTGACTCTACGTCGAAGGATACCAGGTGATCAGTCATGACGTTAAAATCAAGCTCTGGTAGCAGTCTCAGTAGGTCTTTGGTGTCCTGCAAGTAGGTAGGCATCAGTTTGACCATAGGCCTCAGAAAGACATCTACGAACGAGGACAGGGGTTCAAGTATAGACCCAATGCCCGAAATGATGGGTCTGCCAGGTGGTGGTCTTCTGGCCTTATGAATCTTCGGCAGGACATAGAAGTAAGGAGTCACAGGGTTTTGGGTGGTTAGATAGGCTGCTTCTTTGGTCGTAATCCAGCCTTCTGCCAGTGCCTCTTCCACAAGATGCCCAATAGTCGTTTTCAATCGAGGCGTGGGGTCTGCCGTCAGAAGCTTATAGGAACGCGTGTCTCCCAGCTGTTGTAAACACTCCTCCCTGTAGGTAGACATATCTAGAAGGACTGTAGCCCCACCCTTATCAGCTGGTTTGATAATGATGGAACGATCATTGGTCAGATCTTTTAGGGCTTCCTGTTCAGGTTTGGAAATATTCACAAATGGATTGTGAGATTGTTTGAACAGTTCTTGTATGTCGTGCTGTACGGCTTCTTCAAAGGTGACTACCTTTGCGGGAACCATCGCTGTAAGGGGACTGAAAGTGGATGGTTTCTTGAGTCCTGTGTTCTCGAGGAGAGTGTCAGGTGGTTCTGCCTTCGAGAAAAAGAAGTGTAGTCTCACTTTCCGGAAGAATTTCGACATCTCAATCTGTGTCAGAAATGGGTCGCCTGTGTTTGTACTCACAAAACCCAGGCCTCGGTTCAGTACCTTTTCTTCCATTGGTGTTAGATTATGTGAACTGAGATTCACTACGAGGCTGGTCCCGTGCTCTGGCCCGCTTGATCCTGCGGGATCTGTTTGCCGCTCCGAAGTCCCATCGCCTGTGGGGGGACGTTCAGAGCTTGATTTTAACGTCATGACTGATCACCTGGTATCCTTCGACGTAGAGTCACTTTACACCTCCATCCCCCAGAACGAAACACTAGAGGCTATCGAGGTTCTGTTGGGTGATTTAACGTGGGAGTCAATAACACCTATTCCACTAGTGATGAATCTGGCAACGATTGCTATGAAAGAGAATTTTTTTGAGTTCGAAGGCCAGTTCTACTTGCAGACGTCTGGGACGAGCATGGGCAGCGTTTTTGCTCCGTCGCTGGGGAATTTATATATGCACAAGTTTGAACAAGACTTTGTTCTTATCGATACAAACCCCTTTTTGGGATCGATATGCACTTGGAAGAGGTATATCGACGATATCCTGGTGATTTGGCGTGGCGATGAACAATCTCTCCACGATTTTCATAGTTGGCTCAATGAGCAGAATCCTTTTCTACGGTTCACTTTGGAGAGCAGCCAACAATCTTTGGCTTTCTTGGACCTGTTGATTACGATCACACCACAGGGTCTGAAGTCTGAGCTCTATAGAAAGCCGATGGCTCGCAATTCCTTACTGCAGTACACCAGCTGTCATCCTAAATCTCTACGGGATAATCTCCCATATGGACAGTTTTTGCGAGTGCAGCGGAACTGCACCAACAAGGAGGACTCGATAAAGTACTCTGACGACTTGGCATCTAAACTTGCTGAACGGAACTACCCCAAGAGACTGATCCGGCGCTCAATGAAAAGAGCAGCTAACAACAATAGGGAAGCCTTATTGGAACCACCAGTCCCAAAGACCAAGAACGATAGGCTCACTTGTGTCAACACTTTCAGCACAAGATCCAACGCCATACAGCGCATTGTCCGAAAACATTGGAGGATCTTGAACACCGGAGAAGATTCCCTTCCACAACCACTATTTGCCTTCAAAAGAGCAACTAGTTTGAGAGACAGGCTTGTTCACACCAGACCTCCTCCTAAGGCAATCCATCAAGTGGGGACAGTTTGGAACATGCCACCAGTAACGGGACACCACCCCTGTGGCAATTGCGCGGCTTGTCCACAGACCAGAAGAACCACCTCTGTGGATATAGGAACTAATCGGCCGTGGGAGCAGAAGAGGTTCACCAACTGCAACAGCAGTAATCTGATCTATCTTATCACCTGCCCCTGTGCACTGAGATATGTCGGAATGACCACCCGGAAGATCAGAACAAGGATCTCGGAGCATAAGAGCACAATAAGGTGCAAGAAGCAGGCAACAAGATTGACCAATCACTTCATTCAAGTGGGGCACAGACCCACGGATTTTGAGTGGACTGTGTTAGAACAACCCAATATCCCTAATCACATCACGGATATATCCAGGTACTTGTTCAGAATCGAACAAAAATGGGTGTATAAGCTCAACTGCGATAAAAGCGGGCTCAACGAAGACATCCCGTGGATGACACTGTAGAAGTACTATCCAATGTTTGCATGTAATCTGAGAGATTTACCTGACTGGCCACCTGTTACTATCCTGAGAGTAGTCCTGTCGATTGAGACATGGACCGTAGTGATTATTTCTAACACAGAGATATAGGTTATCCAGCTAGTTCTATGGTTGTCTTATGATTATGCTGAGAACATAATATCGATCCCTTGCTCCATACTGATCCCTTGTCCCTGTGAGAAGGAGTACGATGGCTAGTGGGTGGTTATTTAAGGCTCCTGATACACTGAGAGGAATAATCAAAGAGCCTCCGCGCCAGAATTGATTTTATTATGTCACCGCGCTACAAATGACATCTCACTGCACAGTGTCAGCACAAACTAAGCGCGATCGAGGGGCGCTCAGTTTTTCAGAGGCGAGTGTAGTCCTTAATGGACTCGCGCACTAGGGCTCTCAGCCTCCGTATCATAGTTGTCATAATTAACTTGACCTGGTCATCACATTAGAAAAGACATCTCTCTGCACATTGGCATGGTCAACCAAGCGCGATCGATAGGCGCGCTTGAAACTACAACTCCCTGAAACTTTGTAGTCCCTAACGTACTCGCGCACTGAAGCGCTCGGCGGGACCGACCTGAACTACATTACCCATGAGCACTTGTAGTTCTGGGTTCTGCGCGCATGACCCAACGCGCAGGCACAGAGTCAATAAGGAAGTGCACGTTGCCCCCCGCGGCACCTCCCCAAACAGCCCGGCCGGCTGTCTGAAGTACCGACGGAGAGGTGAGGCAGCAGGAGGGGCTTTGTTTAACTCCTTGTTTGATCAGCAGCGCGCTATAGATGCCGCTTGCACTATTGGGTTTGGTGCGCTTGAAAAATCCAGCGCGTTTCTGTCCTAGTTAGACATGCAGTCATCTGCCTAACTACTAGTCATTTCTTTTGGCAATACTGATTTTTGTATACTATTATTACAGTAAGACGCTTGGTGTTGTTCATCCTTTGAACAAATTAACCATAGTGATCGGCATGCCTTTAGCTCTGTAAATATTTGCCTGAATATATTACCACGACAACAAAAACGCGAGCAATTTGCTGTTTGATAGCACGTTATATACCTTATGGGTTGTGTGCTGAATGCATTGAACTATGCCATTATATGGGCACCACGATAAGACAACTGCCCCCTTTGGGTTGCCTACCCGGCACCCTCTAGGTGGTGTTTCTGTAACTTCCTGACACTGTCTTTTAACACTGATCTATGTATATATTTTTCTGCACTACAGAGCGGTGCTTCATTTTCCTGAGCTGTTTGCCAGGTGAGGTGAGGCCTTTTCCCTTAAAAATTAAGGTGAGACATTGATTATTATGACAATGTGATACACTCTAGTGTCATTCTGACCCAGAGGCAGTATTATAATCATTGGAACAATTTTGTTTGGGATAGCCTTAACTAATGTGAGTGCTATGATTGTTTGTTTTTCATTACATGTGGATTCGCTGGCTATGTCAAAAACGGACACTCACAGGAGAAAAATGGAAGTGTACAGGTGACACTTTTTATGTTCATAGAATGTCCTGTTTTTTCACTTATCACTGATTTAGCAGTAGCAATTAAGTTTATGGGTCCTGAGGAAGCGGATGGTAATACTTGACCAGTAACCGCAGAAACATGTCGACCAGATAGCCCAGTCAGAAGGTATTTGTTTGAACCACCTGACTTTTTTGCACTATTGTTTTTAGCCTTGGAGGTGCATGACTCCAGAATAAAAAATAATCGTATGCACCATCCAATCTTACACTTATTATTTTCAACACTCTTATTTTTGTGCACTGCTCACAGTTACGATAACTTAATCTACCAGACATCCATCCATCACTCTTTGTCTCCAATATTGATCTATGGTGATAGAGTGGTGGTTATACTACTGTGGAGTAGACCAGATGATGTACTGGGCGCCTACAATCGCGTAACTGATGGACATTTTTTCACAGTGGTTAACTGTCCAGTCTGTCTTCTATCTCAAGAGGAGTAGCAGACACATAGCCAGCCATACATAGCATGTTTTGAGCTCACCATTAGACCCACAGTTATTTGTTGTTTTTTGAATGCTTGTGTGGGGGATATAACTGTGCCCAGGTCTTAAAACACACCCCTTGAACCCCAGAATAATTGTTAGTTGATTGTAGTTTAAGTCACTATGCCATTGTGTACAGCATTTTAAGTGGGGGCAAATCTATCCCTGTGGTTGAGCTCCCAGCAGCTCTTATTGAAAGGTAAGTGCACTGCAGTTTTCAAGATCAAATTCACAAATTGCATCATTTGAGTAAAACATTGTTTCTAATTTGTCTTGCCTCTTGTAGGCTTAATGAATAGGCTTATCAAGGTGTGCTACACAGCCATACTGACGAAATCTACAACATCTCAGAATTAAGCATGGGCGTAAAATCCGTTCCGCTCGCGGAATTTGCGGATTTTCGGCAAATTGGCAATCCGCGAACTCTCGCGAATTTGCCGAAAATCCGTAAATTCGCACGCTGCGGATTTTTTTTGCTTGGTGATACAATTTTGCGGCGAACGGCGTATATTCACCGTCATTCAGCGTTTGCAGAGTTGTTTTTCTCCATATTTTGCGTGTGCTGCGCCATTTTGGATCTTGCTGCGGGATCCCGCGGGAGTTTGGCGACCGCGAATACGTCATCGCGGCTTGCCACCTTGCACAGCACGCATCGCGAGAGTTCACAATTGCGAACACATAGATGCGGCGGGCAGCAACAATCTCGCACTCGTGAAATTGCAAATTTTGAAAATCTGCACAAGAAATCCACCAGCAAGCAGCATAAACCTTCTGGAAATGATGATTTTTATCAGAATAACTCCTCAGGTTGACATTTGCTTGCACTTTTTTTTGCAAGGAATCCATTTTGGGAGGGGGGAGGAAGGAAGTGCCCCACAGTTTCCAACTTCCTGTTCCTGTCCAGCAGGCTCCTCCCAGTGCGTTCTTCATGTGCTGGTCACTTTCATTTGGACCTTGACCTGGAAGGATTACTTTTTGTGGATGCTGCTGGATATTTGGATTTGAGGCCTTTTTGACTTTCTGTCGATCACTTTTGGATTAGAAATCCACTTTCACAAGTAAGTTTGTTTGGGGCTTTACAGTTGCTGCAACTACAATTTTGGAACTTTTTCAGAACATTAAATAAAATATATTGTGGGTAGCCACAGTATCCAGTAGGACCAGGGTTAGTTATGGGTGCATGATACAACTGTTTTGTTGGATTTAAACATCATTGAGGCCATGGATGGGCTGGGTATTGTGGTGAATTTTGTGGTTTTTGTCGTTTTTTTGGGGCTGCTGGTGGGGCCTTTTGCCCAGGGGTAGTGAGTGGTGCATGGACTGAGTCTGCCTGTGGGGTCTCACTCTCTTTAATGTAAACATCCTGGATGGCATTGGATTGTGGTGATTTTTGTGTGTTTTTCGTTTTTTGGGGGTGTACTGTTGATGTGGACTGGCCATGTGGGTGGTGGTGGCCATCTTGAGTGCTGGTACAGGCAACATGTGCTTGGGGTTCAAGGGGCCATTTTGAAGACAGGCAGTGTCTGAGGCCTGCACCCATTTTGCCTAGCTTTCATCCATTATGCCCAGGGGTAGTGAGTGGTGCATGGGCCTAGTCTTTCTGTGGGGTGTCTTCTTGAATTTAAACATCATTGAGGCCATGGATGGGCTGGGATTGTGGTGAATTTTGTGGTTTTTGTAGTTTTTTTTGTGGCTGCTGGTGGGGCCTTTTGCCCAGGGGTAGTGAGTGGTGCATGGACTGAGTCTGCCTGTGGGGTCTCACTCTCTTTAATGTAAACATCCTGGATGGCATTGGATTGTGGTGATTTTTGTTTGTTTTTCGTTTTTTTGGGGTGTACTGTTGATGTGGACTGGCCATGTGGGTGGTGGTGGCCATCTTGAGTGCTGGTACAGGCAACATGTGCTTGGGGTTCAAGTGGCCATTTTGAAGACAGGCAGTGTCTGAGGCCTGCACCCATTTTGCCTAGCTTTCATCCATTATGCCCAGGGGTAGTGAGTGGTGCATGGGCATAGTCTTTCTGTGGGGTGTCTTCTTGAATTTAAACATCATTGAGGCCATGGATGGGCTGGGATTGTGGTGAATTTTGTAATTTTTGGCGTTTTTTGGGGGGCTGCTGGTGGGGCCTTTTGCCCAGGGGTAGTGAGTGGTGCATGGACTGACTCTGCCTGTGGGGTCTCACTCTCTTTAATGTAAGCATCCTGGATGGCATTGGATTGTGGTGATTTTTGTGTGTTTTTCGTTTTTTTGGGGTGTACTGTTGATGTGGACTGGCCATGTGGGTGGTGGTGGCCATCTTGAGTGCTGGTACAGGCAACATGTGCTTGGGGTTCAAGGGGCCATTTTGAAGACAGGCAGTGTCTGAGGCCTGCACCCATTTTGCCTAGCTTTCATCCATTATGCCCAGGGGTAGTGAGTGGTGCATGGGCATAGTCTTTCTGTGGGGTGTCTTCTTGAATTTAAACATCATTGAGGCCATGGATGGGCTGGGATTGTGCTGAATTTTGTGGTTTTTGTCGTTTTTTGGGGGCTGCTGGCGGGGCCTTTTGCCCAGGGGTAGTGAGTGGTGCATGGACTGAGTCTGCCTGTGGGGTCTCACTCTCTTTAATGTAAACATCCTGGATGGCATTGGATTGTGGTGATTGTTGAGTGTTTTTCGTTTTTTTGGGGTGTACTGTTGATGTGGACTGGCCATGTGGGTGGTGGTGGCCATCTTGAGTGCTGGTACAGGCAACATGTGCTTAGGGTTCAAGGGGCCATTTTGAAGATAGGCAGTGTCTGAGGCCTGCACCCATTTTGCCTAGCTTTCATCCATTATGCCCAGGGGTAGTGAGTGGTGCATGGGCCTAGTCTTTCTGTGGGGTGTCTTCTTGAATTTAAACATCATTGAGGCCATGGATGGGCTGGGATTGTGGTGAATTTTGTGGTTTTTGCCGTTTTTTTTGGTGCTGCTGATGGGGCCTTTTGCCCAGGGGTAGTGAGTGGTGCATGGACTGAGTCTGCCTGTGGGGTCTCACTCTCTTTAATGTAAACATCCTGGATGGCATTGGATTGTGGTGATTTTTGTGTGTTTTTCGTTTTTTAGGGTGTACTGTTGATGTGGACAGGCCATGTGGGTGGTGGTGGCTATCTTGAGTGCTGGTACAGGCAACATGTGCTTGGGGTTCAAGGGGCCATTTTGAAGACAGGCAGTGTCTGAGGCCTGCATCCTTTTTGCCTAGCTTTCATCCATTATGCCCAGGGGTAGTGAGTGGTGCATGGGCCTAGTCTTTCTATGGGGTGTCTTCTTGAATTTAAACATCATTGAGGCCATGGATGGGCTGGGATTGTGGTGAATTTTGTGGTTTTTGACGTTTTTTTGGGGCTGCTGGTGGGGCCTTTTGCCCAGGGGTAGTGAGTGGTGCATGGACTGAGTCTGCCTGTGGGGTCTCACTCTCTTTAATGTAAACATCCTGGATGGCATTGGATTGTGGTGATTTTTGTGTGTTTTTCGTTTTTTAGGGTGTACTGTTGATGTGGACAGGCCATGTGGGTGGTGGTGGCTATCTTGAGTGCTGGTACAGGCAACATGTGCTTGGGGTTCAAGGGGCCATTTTGAAGACAGGCAGTGTCTGAGGCCTGCATCCTTTTTGCCTAGCTTTCATCCATTATGCCCAGGGGTAGTGAGTGGTGCATGGGCCTAGTCTTTCTATGGGGTGTCTTCTTGAATTTAAACATCATTGAGGCCATGGATGGGCTGGGATTGTGGTGAATTTTGTGGCTTTTGTCGTTTGTTTTGGGGCTGCTGGTGGGGCCTTTTGCCCAGGGGTAGTGAGTGGTGCATGGACTGAGTCTGCCTGTGGGGTCTCACTCTCTTTAATGTAAACATCCTGGATGGCATTGGATTGTGGTGATGTTTGTGTGTTTTTCGTTTCTTTGGGGTGTACTGTTGATGTGGACTGGCCATGTGGGTGGTGGTGGCCATCTTGAGTGCTGGTACAGGCAACATGTGCTTGGGGTTCAAGTGGCCATTTTGAAGACAGGCAGTGTCTGAGGCCTGCACCCATTTTGCCTAGCTTTCATCCATTATGCCCAGGGGTAGTGAGTGGTCCATGGGCCTAGTCTTTCTGTGGGGTGTCTTCTTGAATTTAAACATCATTGAGGGCATGGATGGCCTGGGATTGTGTTGATTTTTGTGGGTTTTTTCGACTTTTTTGGGTGCATAACTGATGTTCCTCTGTCTTCCATTGCTTTTAGGTGCACAAGAGAACCACCAGTGCCAGGAAGAAGTCCTGCTGTGGTGTGTGCAGCACAACGTCATGTGTGGCCACAGACAACTCTGCAACTTGTGCAACTGCGGCCTGCTGTTCAGAGTGACATCTGAAGAAGATGGCCCCCTAAAAAGTTCCCCGTTGCTCCTCTACCAAGAAAGATGCCAGAAAGGAGCAGAAGACGCAAGTTACCAAGCAGACTGGTGTGCCGCCCGCCACATTTTTTGGGAAAAAAAAGTACGCCTGCAGCAGCAGCGGATTCTGCTGGGGACCAAGCTGAGAGCAGCACCCCCGCTCCATTGGGCTCAGTGCCACCACCCCCACGCCAACTTAAGTCCAAGCCCTTGAGTGCTGCAGAGGCAGCCAGTCTAATTGTTCAATCACCATCGACCAGTGATGTTGGCTCATCGCAAGAAAGTAGCAGCAATGTCCCTCAATCAACACAGGTTGTTGTAACTCATCTGATGAGTGTTGAACAACCACAGCCGCAACAACAACCACATGTGCAAGTACAAGCCCAAGTACATGTGGAAGGAGAGGCGGGGCAAGGAGAGGAGCAAGCAGAGGTGCATGGAGGGGCACAACAAGTGCCCACAATAGTTGTTCCTCCAGAAGTAGGGGCACATCTGGAAATCGACAATCAAGCCGAGGTATCATTCGAGAAAGCCACTCCTCCTGATGATCATTCATTGTCTTCCACATCCCGAGCAAGGAAAAGATCAAGGGTGGTGGTGTCTACATCTTCTTCAAGCCCACCTCCTTCTTTTTTTTTTTTTTTTCTTTTTTTTTTGTCCTCATATATGCCACCAGTTAATGACTGCTCTATAGTAGGCGCTCTTCAAGCCACTGTCACAAACTGTCCTTTCCAGCCCTCGTGTTTGTGGATAGCTGTAGAAGATTGCCCAGAGGAATGGTCGTTACCCGTCCAACTTCCTTTCGGGTTGGTACTTGCTGCTAAGGAAGGACAGGACCACTTACCTCTGGCATAATCATTGGACTATTGTTACTTTTCGATCCAGGCATTCATTTCTGACCACAACCTGACAGCTTTATCACCCCCACATAAAATATCAAATTTACTCACCGCGACGATGTATTTAAGACACTCTGCAAATTTCGAGGGGGATACAGACTTCCATGCTTTGCAGATCTCTCTTCTGGCAATGGTCATTACATAGAAAATAAACTGTGACAAATTACTATTAAACACATAATCAGGTAATAGGCCGAAGAAAACCAATCTGGGTGTACATTGAATTGGGACCGACAGTACCTCTTCTAAGAATTTGCACAATTGTTCCCAAAAATTAGCTATGTTAGGACATTCAAGAAACATATGAATGTCATTTGCGCTCATTAGGTTACACCTAGGGCAAAAATATTGCGCCCCTGAGATCCTAGAGAGTTTCGCTGGGGTCCAATATACCCTGTGCAATGTGTATAAGTGATTTCTTCTTAGATTGGAAGGTTTAATTATCTTCTGGGATAATGAAAAAGAATCAATCCATAATTTCTCTACATCCTCGGCTATCTGAACTGTGGAGGGGTCCCATATTCTTTCAATCTCTATTTCCAAATTGTCTTTATTATTCAATAATATATTATACCATTGTGCCGTTTCCCTTTTCATTTCTCTAGGCTTACTAAATAGTTCTAGGAACGGTTCCTCATCATTTATATCCCAATTTTGACTACCCCACCAGGCCGATAGTTGATAAAACTTAAACCTTGTTAACGTCCCTCCAGTTAGGCCCTCTAGAAATTCCCACTTTGAAGCTTTCGATTCATCGCATAAGTCCCCCCATTTCAGAAGGCCTGCTCTTTTTAAGGGGAGAGCCAATTGGTCCATTAAACATTCCGGGGTGCCTGGTGAGTCCCAAATTGGGGAGTATTGATGGTAATATTGAATACTCAGCAACCTACACATCTGCGACCAATAGTATAAAGCAGCCTTTAGAACTTTCAGCCTGACTTTTTTGAAAAAATTTTTGTCACCAAATTTAAACAGAAAATAATCAGTACCAAACGGGAGATCCTGCAGCATTGCCTGGAATAGTAAACTATTTGAGGTAAAATCCAATTTATTAGCTAGTATCCTAAAGTTTTTAAGCTGGAAAGCATAACAGTAAAATAATAAATCAGGGAGAGCTAAACCACCTAATTTTAATCCTCTCCTTAGCTTCTTCCAGGCTATCCTTGGAGATTTTGTTGCCCAAATAAACGACCCTATTCTACCTTGCAAATTAAGAATATCTTTTCTGCTGAAAACTAAGGGGATAGAATTAAACAAAAACGTAACCTTGGGAAGAATGATCATTTTGACAAGATTCACTCTGCCATAGATGTTTAAAGGCAGAGTGTTCCACCTGGACAGAAGTTTTTTAATCTCCTTTATCACTGTTTCCCAGCTAACCTTCGGAGTGTCATCTTATTCTGGGTTAAATAAATACCTAAATATCTCATCTTACATTTGGCTTCGGGAATGGGGAGTAAGTTATTCCAACACATTACCTCGGTTTTCTCCTTGTTAATAGAATAACCTGAAATCGAGCCAAAACTCTCCGCAAGCTGAAATAGCCTGGGAATTGCTACAAGGGGGTTTGAGGTATACAACAGAAGATCGTCTGCATATAGTGCTGTCCTAATTAATAATTCCCCCATTTTAAATGAAGAAATATTAGAATCATGCCTTAAAGAACAGACAAAAGGTTCAATATAGATATCAAACAGCAGTGGAGACAAGGGGCATCCTTGCCATGTTCCTCTGCCAACACTGAACCATTCAGACAATCCTCCGTTGACCAGAATGTTGGCCCTGGGACCTCTATATAAAGACACCACACTTTTGATATAAATTTCAGGAAAGCCAAATTTCTTCATCGTTGACCATAAATATTTCCAGTTTACTTGGTCAAAGGCTTTCGCAGCATCTATTGCGACTATGGCCAATGGTTTTTTATTTTGAACTGCATAGTCGATAGCTCCAATTGCCTGAAATGTGAGTTCATTTAATTGTCTGCCCGGGATAAATCCGCGTTGGTCCGGATGTATAATGGATTTAATCACCTTAGCTAGCCTGTTTGCCAGGATACCTGAATAAACTTTTGAGTCTGAGTTCAGTAAGGATATGGGTCGGTATGATTCTATCCTTTGTGGGTCTTTGTTCGGCTTCGCAATTAATGAAATGGTTGCGTCCAGCCAAGAAGACAGGATTTGCTGACCTTGAATAAAGATTTCATTGAAAAGTTTACGCATTGGAGCAATAAGTTCATCCAAATTATCCTTATAGATTTCTGTTGGAAGCCCGTCCGGACCTGCAGCTTTCTTTCTTGCCATTTTCTCGACTTGAGATCTGATTTCCCCCTCAGTAATTTCTTTTCCTAAAAAAGATATTTCTTCATTACTCAAACAAGTTAAATTTCTCAGAATGTCTAGGTTTTCTATTTCCTCCGATGAAATATTCACTTTTTCACGATAAAGATCTTCATAGAAAGATCTGGCCTCCTCTTTAATATCTTCATCCTCAGATAGAACAGCGCCAGTTCCTCGTTGTATTAGAGTTTTAATGTTGTTTCTGGACCTGTCAGATCTGGCTTTCCAGGCAAATAATGATCCACATTTCTCCCCATATTCAAAATTACGCAACTTGCTTACCTCCCACTTATCTCTTAGTATTTTTTCAGAGTGTAATCTATGTTGAATTCGTAGGTCATCTAATTCTTTTTCCAACCTCAATATTTCAGTTCGATCATTAGAGATGGCATAGAGAAGTTGCTGCTCTTTTATTTTAATTAAGTTGAGGTTGTCTGCTTCTTTTCCTTTAATTAGCTTTCTATTCAAGGCCATTTGAGAACCGTATATACCTCTTAAAAAAGATTTAAGAGCGTCCCATATGATCCGGTTCGGAGCTGAATCATTATTAAATAGGAAGAACTCTCCTATACTTTTCTTAGTGCTAGTATTGAAATCTGTTTTTAGTAAAACAGTCCTGTCCAGAGTCCACCTGTATTCTGATGGGTTCCTTTTTTGCATGCTAATACACAACTTAACCACGGAGTGGTCTGATAATCCATTCGGAATATATGCAATAGAATCTATATCTGATAACATCGCTCTATCAAGCAAGAAATAATCTATCCTGGAGAATTGATGTTTTTTTTTGCTGTAGAACGAGTACTCTCTCTGGGAGCCATGTTTGATTCTCCAGACATCGCACAGCGCATACTCCTTAATAATATTATGTAGCATACAAATCGATTTTTTTGGGCTATTGTATCTAGCCTTTGAAGTGCGGTCTAGATCTGCATCCAATAACAAGTTAAAGTCTCCCCCTAGCACTATAGGGATAGAAAATTGTAATAAATAGCTTGCTAGTTTATGAAGGAAACATGGATTATCTTCATTTGGGCCGTAATAAACCCCACATAGAAGTTTAACAGTGCCCACTGATACCACTACCGCCAACCACCGCCCTGTCTGATCTGTAGCCCAATCATGGACAACTATTCCTTTATTGGCACGAATAATGATTGCCACCCCTCTCGTAGTACCCGATTGTTTTGAGCAAAAAATTTCCTGAACCCACTGGTTAGGAAAGAGGTGGAGGCGGGTTGGGGCGGGGGAACATGGCGGCGGCAGGCTAGCGGCTGCTGCGAGGCTCTGATCCTGAAGCCCTAGTTCGAGTTTTCTACAGGTCTCTTCTCCTCTACTTTAAGCGGATTTACAGCGGATTTACAGTGGATCATGCTGGTTGTATAGGTGAGTGAGAAGTCGTACTTTGTTTTCCTCCTCGGATGTACGGCAACTTAGTTTTCCCTCTTACCTTTTTCCCCGCGCCTAATGGACCGAGAGTGACTACGGAGAGGCAGAACGCTGAAATCACGAGCGTGGAGCAGTGAGCATTGAGACGGAAGAAGAGGGCTCTAGGACCGGCGCGGACCACTTGGCAGATGAGAGAACAGCAAGATTGGACTCACGAACGGCGGTACGCCAGGGAGCCGGTTACCGGTCAGCTGCATCGGGTCTCTTGTGAAGCGTTATTGCCGGCATCAGGAGCAGGACTTCAGCGCACCAAGAATGGATGCAGTGGTAGCATTACACGACCCCAGGCAGAGCTGACTGCAGTCTGTGTAAAACCCAGGGTAAGATCTAATAATATCGGGCTCCGCAAGAGAGCAGCCCTATGGTATCGGTTGACAGGGGTTGTAAGCAGAGAGTACTACTCATACTTCCCTGTGTCCGTATCTTGTTGGGAATCCACAGTTTGTATGGATGCAGATAGGGGTCCTCCTGTAACACCGCAATTTGCTTTGGGAAACGTGAGCCCCTCCAGGAAGAGGGATACAGCGAGGGATACAGCGAAAGGGCTCGTTTCAGTGAATTCACCTGTACAGCCTCCCAAGGTGGGAATAACTATCAGTGAACAAAAGAGTGCTACCAAAAATAGATACCAGCTTCGCTCTCGAAGGGAGCTTAAGATAAAGGGGGGTCCTAAACACTGCTGACTTGGTCGAGGCGAGTAGTAAGGGTCCAGAGCCAATTTCACCTGGCAAACAAAGCAGAAAAGGGGGAGCGAAGAAGGGCAAGACTAAAGACTTAAAACAATCCAAATTTAATTTGCCTAGGGGTACCCCGTCACTCAAGAGTTACTTTAAGATAATGGAGCATGCACTGTCTTCCAAGTCGGACAGCACCGGAATGGATGGAGGGGGCGAAAGGAGCAGAGTTTAAATAATCTGCCTCAGGTAGCAGTTTCCCCGCTTTTAGCTTCTTTCCCCTTGAGTAATAAATATGGGGGTTTGGGGTCAGCTGACACGTTAGAAGGAACAGTTGAAGCAGTCTCCACAACCAAGGTAATCGATGTAATTGATGCAACTGCACAACCCTCAGTTAGTTTTCCAAGGACCATTAATCAAGAACTAAGTCATGAAAGGGAGCAGCCGGAAAGTATCACGCAGGATGCTGAACCCCAACCTCTCCACATCGAGGAAGAAGGGGCTTGTGGAGGCAGCGAAAGCCTTGGATCTCTTCTGCAGTCTTTAAGAGGAGATTTACTAAGTAGATTTGAGACTTCCAAAAAAAATCAACAGCGTCTGCATGATAGATTTGATCTACTAGAGGCAAAAATTGATGGTATCAGTATTAGAACCAGTACGTTGGAAGGGAAGGTTTCAACACTCTCAGAGACCTCAAACATCAATTCGAAAGATATAACAGCCTTGAAGGCCCAGAATCGATCTCTGTCTATGGATCTAGAGAGATTGGAAACCCAATCTCGCCGGAACAATTTGAGGATTCTAAAAATTCCGGAAGGGGCCGAGGTGGAGGACATAAAAGGTTTTGTTTGCAGATTATTACGTGAAGATATTCTTAAGGACCGTCCGGATATCGACCTAGAAGCAGAAATTCAGAGGGTACATAGAGACCCATATAGGCTACACCCAGACAGGAAGGCTCCCAGGAAGATTTTGGTATACTTCCAAACATACAGTGTGAAGGAACTGATCCTGAATAGATGTTTATCACGCACTTCCCTACACTTTCAAGCTAACCCATATCACATTAGATCTGACATAGGCGGCAAAACTGCTCAAAGGCAGTGGGAGTTAGGGTCTAGAATGCCAGAATTACGTTCCATGGGGGCAAATGTACAGATGAAATTTCCATCACTTCTCAAAATTATGTGGAACAATAAAATGTACACGTGCCAATTTCCAGAGGAAGTAGATGCTGTTCTTGATAGAATGAAGGCTCAAGAGGAATAGTATAATTAGAGACAGTTTAGATGTTCTATTCCCCAAAAATCTACCATTTAGCGGAGGGTAGAGTATGTTTGCAATGGAGTGCAGGGAAAGAGAGGAAGAAAAGAGAAAAAACCAAAAAAAAAAAAAAAAAAAAATAATAATAAAAAACAAAAATATATATACAATGTTTCCACTACACATATTTAGTTAAGAGTTTTTTAAGAGTTTGCACGAAATAAACAGGTAAGATAGGGGAATGAGACCCGTACATATGTTTTTCTTTATTGTTAGGGTAGGGCAATCAGGGAATAGGGCCTCTTAGGGCGTATTTTCGTCAATTAGGAGGGAAGGGTTCCCCATAGGGAGGGTGGGTGGGTGTTCCAGGGGAAGGGGTAAAAAAAAACAAAAAATGTCCTCATGCACCATAAAAAAGCTTTTTACTTTTGTTAATAATTATTATTTTTATAAGGTACTACGTTTTGCTATTAGCCACATTCAAAATTTAAAATTAGAGTATGACTCAAGCTAGCCAAACTACAATCCTCTCCTGGAATGTGAATGGATTAGGGAGTTATAAGAAACAATTCAACGTTTCTCACTTCTTAGAAAATTCTGGAGCATCATTAATTTTTCTACAGGAGACTCACTTGGAAGCAAATAAATGTAGAGATATTTTTACAAAGCCCACCTCCTTCTGATGATATGGATCTTACTTGGTAACCAGCACCACTGCCGTCTGAGAGTGAGCCTGAGGCACACCATGATCTGACAAAGGTAGCTAAGCGTAAAAGGAAGGTCGTCGAAACTCTCATAGTTATAGAGTGGGATGACGCTCAACAAGAAGTGGCGTATACTCCTGCTGCTGAAGACTCTCACAACGACGACGCAGTCATCACTAGCGTCACTGAAGCCCCAGCGGGCATGCAGCAAACAGACATTTTGACCCTAGCCCGACAAGCTGCTGAGCGTGATGATGAAGTCGACAAGGAGGCAATGGGAACACCACAATCATTGAAGTTAACTAGTACACCACAACCTACCGCTTCCATATTTCTTACTCGCCAGAAGGGACCTCCATCCACCTCAACCTCAATTAGTGGTGGTGAAAGTGCACAACGTAGTAAAGTTCAGCAATACACATCCTCCACTTCATCTGGCATTAGCAGCATGACCACCACCAGTATCGCCTCCTCCGGCCCCCACAGACATTTCAAGTCCGCAGTTTGGGACTTCTTTAGTGTTTGCCCAAAAAAGGAAAACATAGCCATTTGTAGCATTTGTAAGCTTGCAGTTAGTCGTGGTAAGCTTGGTACCAACTATGGGACTGGAGGCCAGAGAGGTCATCTTGAGAGACAGCACACTGTCCAATAGTTTGCGCACCTAAAGGAGATCAAGGAAGCCCGAATTGCAAGTCGAGAAAACGTTGATGTTCCATCTGATGATGACGAGGAGGAAGAAGTGTCACACACTTCACTTACACCCAGTACCCCTGTCAGCACACCCCCTGTGAGCCACACTAAGAATGTGGGACAGAGTGAGACACCAATGAGAAAAAGTTAATCAGCGAGCGTAACTGGGTCGAAGAAGTCATCATCATCATCCCGTAAAATGGTCCAGGGCAACATTAAAACAATGTTGTTTTCAGACGCGCCATATGAACGCAACCACCCAACGGCGCGTCTGTATAACACTAAGCTGGCTAAAATGCTAGCACTGGATCTTCTCCCTTTTTCTTTTGTAGAAGGGGTTGGTTTTCTAGAATTAGTGGCAGCGCTCTGCCCTAAATGGAAGGTTCCTAGCCGGTTCTATTTTGCCCGAGTTGCGGTTCCAGCACTACATGAAGATGTGCTGGAGGTGATTGGGGCAGCTTTGCAGAAGAGTGCTGTTCCCACTATACATCTGACAACAGACATGTAGACCAGTGGCGCAGGCACTGATTACATGTGCATCACTGCACACTGGGTCTCTTTTTCAGGGGTTAAAGCAAAGCTAAACGCAGGTGTTGACCTGGACCAAGTTTTTAAAGCTGCTCGGAAACATGCAACACTAGCCATGTTTGGCTTGGAGCAACGTCATACAGCACAAAACATTTTGAATGAGTTTAACACAAAGGTCTTTCACTGGCTGTCCCCAAAAAAACGCGACATTGGTTATGTTTCCACGGATAATGGCGCCAATGTAGTTAAGGCCATGGATCTGGGTGACTATTTCAGAGTGCCGTGTTTGGCGCACTGTATAAACCTGGTTGTTAAAAAATTCTTGGATAAAGACAGCCCAGCATGCGAGTTAGTGGTCACCTGCCGAAAAATGGGCAACCATTTCAGCCATTCTTTTAAGGCCCGGATGCATCTGAGGCGCCTGCTACATGAACGTCGAATGCCAGTGAAAGCACTCATCCAGGAGGTGCCAACACGTTGGAACTCAACCTTCTACATGCTTGAGCGTCTGTATGAGCAGTTTACGGTACTCGATCAGTATTTCTTAACACTGGGTACAGCTGTGAAGGACCTGAGGTTACATGCGGCGGAATGGGAGCTAGTTAAAAGCCTGACAGACATGCTTCGTCCTTTTGAGGTCTTCACGCGTGCAGTCAGCAGGGAGGACTGTAATTTGGGAAAGGCTATCCCATTGTTGCGCATGCTGGAGCACAAACTGAAGGCGGTGTCTTCTAAGTTACAAAAAGATGAAGAAAAGCAAGAAGCTTTTGTTTTGGCGGAGAAATTATTAGAGCGCCTACTTGGCGATGAACGTCTTCAAAAGATCCACTCAGAACAGCATTACATTTGTGGTACTATTCTGCATCCACGCTACAAAAAGGCGCTGGCAGGCAGTGCATTATTTCCTTTTAGTGATGAAGATATTACAAAGTACAAACATTGGCTAGCCTTGTCAGCCATGAGGTTTGAAAGAGAACGGAAGCAAATTGAAGGAAAAGGCAGTACATCAGCATCAGCAGGCCATCCCCAGTCAAAAGACTCCACTTCTGCACCTGTGGCTGTGGCAGAAGTGACCTCTCAGCCATTAAAGACACCGGCAACCGCATCATCTGCACCAGACACAACAGAAATATCGGGTGATGATAGTGAAGAGGATTGGCTAGCTGAGCTTGGGTTTGGTTCTCAAAAGGTCCGAGCAAAAAGTAAGCAAAGTGGAGGAACCGTGGAGAACCTTGAGTCGATGGTGCAGGACTATCTGAATGACTCAACAGAGGTCTATATTAATGCTGACCCATTGGCGTATTGGCATGAGAAAAAAGAATTGTGGCCAGAGATCACCAACCTGGCTATACATTACTTGTCTTGCCCACTCGCAAGCGTGTCTTCTGAACGTGTTTTCAGTGCTGCTGGTGGAATTGTAACTTGCAAACGGACCCGCCTCTCGCCCAAAAATGTGGAGAGGTTAACAATGATCAAGATGAATGAGCACCTCATACCACCAGATTTCAAAGTACCAGACGGAAGAAGACGAGGAGGAAAGCAACTTAGATGAGGGAATTTCTTCTGTGTTAGGTGACACTGACCTACTCCTGCCTGAATTCGCAGAGTATGAGGACGAACTCTTCTTCCCTGACACCGAGCCCTGAAAATGAGCCAATGAATCAAAAATTTTCTTTTTCATACTTATTCACTTTTATTCCTGTGTTTCTGTCTTTCTTTGTTTTGCACAGTTAATATAATTACAACTTTAATCACCTGTACTTTTGCTTTTTGGCTGTTTGGGGTCTTCTACTTGTTTCCGCCTGGGTTGACGGCTCTGGGGCCATTGCTGGGAAGGTCTAATACCGGATAAAACTGGTTTGGACAACATCCATGAGGAAAAAGTTTTTGCATTTTCTGACTTTTCGCTCAATGTAGTTTTTTCGGGGGCCTGTTTGGGGGGCTTCCTGGTGTTTGTGGGTGGGTTTCGGGGTCTGTGAGCACTGCTTGGTATGAATAGTGTTGATAGCAAGAGGTTTGAAGGAAATCCATGGAGGCAGAGGAGAGTTAGGGCCTAGCTGCAGAGCACGCGCTGAGTGATTTTGGAACTTTTCAGAAAAGTGACTAAGTCCCAATTTTTGTACTTTTGCTTTTTGGCTGTTTGGGTGTCTTCTACTTGTTTTCGCCTGGGTTGACGGCTCTGGGGCCTTTACTGGGAAGGTCTAATACCGGATAAAACGGGTTTGGACAACATCCATGAGGAAAAAGTTTTTGCATTTTCTGACTTTTCGCTCAATGTAGCGTTTTCGGGGGCCTGTTTGGGGGGCTTCCTGGTGTTTGTGGGTGGGTTTTGTGGTCTGGGAGCACTGCTGGGTATAAATAGTGTTGATAGCAAGAGGTTTGAAGGAAATCCATGGAGGCAGAGGGGAGTTAGGGCCTAGCTGCAGAGCGCGCGCTGAGTGATTTTGGAAATTTTCAGAAAAGTGACTAAGTCCCAATTTTTGTACTTTTGCTTTTTGGCTGTTTGGGGGTCTTCTACTTGTTTTCGCCTGGGTTGACGGCTCTGGGGCCATTGCTGGGAAGGTCTAATACCGGATAAAACTGGTTTGGACAACATCCATGAGGAAAAAGTTTTCGCATTTTCTGACTTTTCGCTCAATGTAGCGTTTTTGGGGGCCTGTTTGGGGGGCTTCCTGGTGTTTGTGGGTGGGTTTCGGGCTCTGGGAGCACTGCTGGGTATGAATAGTGTTGATAGCAAGAGGTTTGAAGGAAATCCATGGAGGCAGAGGGGAGTTAGGGCCTAGCTACAGAGCGCGCGCTGAGTGAGTTTGGAAATTTTTAGAAAAGTGACTAAGTCCCAATTTTTGTACTTTTGCTTTTTGGCGGTTTGGGGGTCTTCTACTTGTTTTCGCCAGGGTTGACGGCTCTGGGGCCATTGCTGGGAAGGTCTAATACCGGATAAAACTGGTTTGGACAACATCCATGAGGAAAAACTTTTTGCATTTTCTGACTTTTCGCTCAATGTAGCGTTTTCGGGGGTCTGTTTGGGGGGCTTCCTGGTGTTTGTGGGTGGGTTTCGGGGTCTGGGAGCACTGCTGGGCATGAATAGTGTTAATAGCAAGAGGTTTGAAGGAAATCCATGGAGGCAGAGGGGAGTTAGGGCCTAGCTGCAGAGCGCGCGCTGATTGATTTTGGAAATTTTTTAGAAAAGTGACTAAGTCCCAATTTTTATACTTTTGCTTTTTGGCTGTTTGGGGTCTTCTACTTGTTTTCGCCTGGGTTGACGGCTCTGGGGCCATTGCTGGGAAGGTCTAATACCGGATAAAACTGGTTTGGACAACATCCACGAGGAAAAAGTTTTTGCATTTTCTGACTTTTTGCTCAATATAGCGTTTTCGGGGGCCTGTTTGGGGGGCTTCCTGGTGTTTGTGGGTGGGTTTCGGGGTCTGGGGGCACTGCTGGGTATGAATAGTGTTGATAGCAAGAGGTTTGAAGGAAATCCATGGAGGCAGAGGGGAGTTAGGGCCTAGCTGCAGAGCGCGCGCTGAGTGATTTTGGAAATTTTCAGAAAAGTGACTAAGTCCCAATTTTTGTACTTTTGCTTTTTGGCTGTTTGGGGGTCTTCTACTTGTTTTCGCCTGGGTTGACGGCTTTGGGGCCATTGCTGGGAAGGTCTAATACCGGATAAAACTGGTTTGGACACCATCCATGAGGAAACATTTTTTGCATTTTCTGACTTTTCGCTCAATGTAGCGTTTTTGGGGGCCTGTTTGGGGGGCTTCCTGGTGTTTGTGGGTGGGTTTCGGGGTCTGGGAGCACTGCTGGGTATGAATAGTGTTGATAGCAAGAGGTTTGAAGGAAATCCATGGAGGCAGAGGGGAGTTAGGGCCTAGCTGCAGAGCGCGCGCTGAGTGATTTTGGAAATTTTCAGAAAAGTGACTAAGTCCCAATTTTTGTACTTTTGCTTTTTGGCTGTTTGGGGGTCTTCTACTTGTTTTCGCCTGGGTTGACGGCTCTGGGGCCATTGCTGGGAAGGTCTAATACCGGATAAAACTGGTTTGGACAACATCCATGAGGAAAAAGTTTTCGCATTTTCTGACTTTTCGCTCAATGTAGCGTTTTCGGGGGCCTGTTTGGGGGGCTTCCTGGTGTTTGTGGGTGGGTTTCGGGGTCTGGGAGCACTGCTAGGTATGAATAGTGTTGATAGCAAGAGGTTTGAAGGAAATCCATGGAGGCAGAGGGGAGTTAGGGCCTAGCTGCAGAGCGCGCGCTGAGTGATTTTGGAAATTTTCAGAAAAGTGACTAAGTCCCAATTTTTTTACTTTTGCTTTTTGGCTGTTTGGGGGTCTTCTACTTGTTTTCGCCTGGGTTGACGGCTCTGGGGCCATTGCTGGGAAGGTCTAATACCGGATAAAACTGGTTTGGCCAACATCCATGCGGGAAAGCCTTTTGGCACTTTTTGTAACTTAGGGTTCGTTAGGGTTAGCCCTAGCAGCAGGATTACATGTGTTTCGGGGTGTTCTTGATTTTTGCAACTGAGTTCTGGGGTCTTAGAGCACTCGTGGGAATGTGTAATTCTGGTTGCAAGTGATTTGAAGAAAATCCATGGTGGGAAAGGGGGGATCACTTACTCTGTGAGATGCACTTAGTGTTGAAAACATTTAGCCATTGTTAGAACCGGGATCCCTGGCTGGCCAGGGCTTTCGCCAAAGTCAGTCAGAGACCCACACTCCCAAGGTCAGGGCAAGGGAGTCACACAACAAGCCAACCCCTGCTCACCCTCTAGGTAACGTGGCGCGAGCAGCAAGGCTAAACTTGGAGGCGATGTGAGCTAAGTGTTTGCGCGCGCACCCCCAGCAACAACTCCCAAGGCCCACCACAAAGTAAACTCCACACAAGGTTATGGAAAAATAGCCTTTGTATTATAATAAATATACATTAGATAAAACCACACACATTGTTACACTGTGCCAACAGGCACGGGCGGAATTCACAAGGGATTAGGACAGGGCCCCCTGGACCACTGTCAAGGGTATGCACTTTTAGAAAGAATACTTTTAGAAATAGCACTTGTAATGTAAATCACTGTAGCACACAATATAAAAATAGAGCACACAACCAGTAATCACTGGTAACAGGACCTCACTAGCACCACCTGTACTAGGGAGAAAACAACCACCTACATATCACAATACCTGTAGGGGTGTAAGAACAAAACACATGATGTAATGCATAACATTCATTCAGAGGTGTAGCAATAAAACACAGTTGCGCAAAACTCAGATAAGTCACCACCTGTGACAGTCCCTGTGTCCCAATGTCAGGGCCTAAACGTAGCAGTTGCCCACAAAGTGCTGGGCAACTGGTGCAGGGAAAGTTAGAGCAACGTTGGAGCCTCGTGGGCTCAAGAACCACCACTGTGGCACTGATGAGCCTCTCTGGGCTCTAGAACAATGAACTGGCCCTCCTGAGCCTCTCTCAGGCTCTCAGACAAGAATGGGCACTCGAGCCTCTCTGGGTTCGCAAAGCAAAAGGCGGGCTGGAGCCTCTCTGGGCTCAAGAACGAGGAAATGGCACCCTCAGAGCCTCTCTGGGCTCGAAGACAATGGACTCTGCCTCACTAGGCAGGGGGGGTCCCTCACGGGGGACCCAGGCACAACTGGAGAGCCTCTCGGGGCTCAAAGAACAATGAGGCCGGGTCGGAGCCTCTCCGGGCTCCAGAACAAAGGACTGGCCTCGAGCCTCTCTGGGCTCAAAGAACGAATGGCCCCCAGGAGCCTCGGGGCTCCTCCACACTGGTGGGGGCTTGGATGGAGTCCCTCACGGGGGACTCAGAGCAGGGGCAACAGCAGAATGCCCAGAAGAGCTTCACTCGGCTCGTTCACGAAGGAATGCGGTGCACGTTGGAGCGGCCCTCTAACAACGGGGCCGCTCGAAGAATCACAAAGAACCCGCCCCCGCACTCACCCGGACTTCATTGGTGCTGCGGGAGGCGGGAAACACGGCCGGCTTCTCTTCTCCTGGGCGGCGCGGGCTCCTCGGGCACAACGGAGCCCCGCCTGCACCTTCTGCCGCCGGGCTCCTCTCCACTCGGGGAGCCTCGCTTCCTGGTTCTCTCTCTCCTCCCCCGATGACGCGGCGGGAGACTCGGCCGGCTGGGCCAATCCCAGCGCGGCCTGGCAATGATGCGGGTGGCTCCTGCGTCTCGGCCCGGTGCTGCGGCGGTGATCTCTGGACTTTCACGAGGGGTGGGCTCCCTCCGTGATTAGAGCATGAAAAACGGGCAAAATAAAGCGGCAAATGAGCGGGGTGGCACCCGCGCCGCCAAATCACCACACGGGGCGATCAGATGCCGGGTGGGCACCGGCGAAGGGCACACCAAGCGCTAGCAGCGCTAACAGCAACGAAAGGCGCTCCCAAGCGCCACAGGACGGAATAAAGCGCTCACAGCGCTAGAAGCCAAATGAAGCGCTCTTAAGCGCTAGGCAGGAGATTTCAGCGCTCCCCAGCACTGAAGGGCAGAGAGCAGCGCTCTCAGGGCTGCAGGCAAGGAATCCTCAGTGCTCCCCAGCACTGGAGGACAGGACAAGGCTCCAGCAAGGGCTGGAGGCAGGCAGGGGGGCAAGGCTGGGCCCAGAGCCAGCACACTGGGTCTCCAGGCAGGGAGACAGTCCACGTGGCGGTCCTCCTGGCCCCAGCAGCAGCAACAGCCCCCTCTGGCAGGAACAGAAGCAGAACAGAGAACAACATTCATGGGGACACAGCCCCTTCTTATACTGTGAAACCATTTGTTCCAAGGTGCAGGGTGGGGGGAAAACCAGTTGCAGCTGGCTTGGGAGCACTCTTGATGGCCCAACCACCCCTTTCATTCACTGGGGAGGCTAGGGTCGTTAGACACACCACAGGGGGGCGGAGCCAGCATTGTGTGGGGAAAACCCAGCCCATCCAGGACCCAGGTGCACTCCTCCCACACATCACTCATGCTAATCTCACACTCACCACCGGGCAGACCCATCCAGACTTCCTGGAGCCTGGCATGCCAGCCAGCTCCAGCCAATCACGCTCCAGCACCCTCTCTGCACACACATATCAATGTCCAGAAGTAGCACTTCCCAACTAGACACATACAAGCCGCACATACCATTGCGCAGCATTCATCCTCACGAGTTCACACATACTAAACTCGAGCCTGCACTCCCCACACATCAGGAACTACCAGGGACACACACATTCCCCATGCATTCCTATGGGAGGGCAGGCCAGCCATACTCCACGCACTCAGAGTGCGCACGCACCTTCCACTGGGATACAGTGAAAGTGCACAGAAACCAAGACATCACTATTAATTATTTAATAAAACCAGGCAAAAAGTTCAGGGGCGAACCGGCCAGACGGGCCAAGTCCAACACAACCCCCTTCCAGCCAGAATGCAGGGTAGGGCAATCACCACCGTGATGGACTTTCCTGCTTTGGGCGATAGAACACGGACCCGGGCCCGTCACTGCTGGGACACCCTCCTGTTCTACGCCAGGGCGAACCCCTAGGGTTCTTTCTAAAGCTACTGTAAGGACTAACTGGGCTACCCCACCGGTAGTACTCAGCTGTCCACGGCCAGGACCAGGCCCAAGGCCACCCAGGTGCCACTGGTTCCTGCCTATTCACAGAGTGGGGGGTAGTAACCCCTGGCACATAGTAGCCACTCTCCACTCTTCCTGTCTGCAAGACAGGGCTAGACTGCCACTGGTTCTCCAGCCTAGGGTCTACAACCTCAGGTGGACCAGGAGTCTCAGGGAAGGCTCTCCTCCCCTTACCTCTTCTTTGAGGATTCCTCCTCCTCCTGCGAGGGGTACCCTCAGAACACCATTCATCCAACCTAGGGTTTAACCCCTCAGGTTGTACCGGGATCAGAGGCAGGCTCTCCCACCCTCTGCACCCCCTTCCAGAGTCCTGCTCCCTCCCAACCGGGGCGGAACCTCTGGAAGAAGAACTGGTCAGGACGCTACTTACAGACGTCCTTCCCTTCAGGTCAGACCGATCCTGAACCTGGCCTTCCAACCTCTGGTCTAAAACCTTCGGTGGAACAATTGCCTGGCACTCCAGGACTTCTGAGGACTCACATACTCTTCCCCAAGCACTCCGTGCGCTGGACTCCTGTACCCTCCCTACCGGAGCGGTACTGCAAGACTCTAGAACCATGGAAGCTCTGCTTACAGACGCCCCCGGTCCTCTACTCACTGGGAGATCTCCCTCAAGTGGACTCACAGGACAGCCTAGGTCCCCAACCTGGTGCTCCCTCAAGAAACCCCCCAAGTTCTGAGACAGGGTTTCGGGTATCTGGGGACTCTCAGCCACCCACTGACTCCTGCTCCACTGAGCCAGGTAGTAAACCTCTTCACCCTTCTCACTATACTGGGACCTAGCTGGGTCACTCTGACCATCCTCCACCACGCTGGGCTGGGGGACACCTGAACCACTACTTTTGGAATCACTCACCAATGATTCTGCAGAACCTCTGGCCCTCTTCCAGCGGTCTGCTTCAGCTGCCAGCTCATAAGGATCACAACATTCCAAACTCAACAGGTGCTGGCGCAACTCTAGACAACAAATACCCAGGAACTGCTCCCTGAGAACCATGCGCATGGCTCCCTCCCTCGGGGAATCCGGCCTAGACGCCAGCCAATCACACTGCGCATCTGCACAGTCATCCAGAAACTCCTCCCAATCCTGGTGAGGCAGTCTCCTAAGGTTCCTGAATTTTAACCGACACTTCTCTTCTTCAGAGACAGGTACCAGACTGTGAGAACTGTAGGGGGAACTCCCTACAATGAAATTAAAATAGCTGCCACCATTGGACTCAGCCCCTCCTGGGGAGTGCAGAAAATCATGACTGCGGTCAGGGGATAACCTACCCTCTAGGGCTATCTTCTCCCTGGCCAAGGCCCTCTCAGCCTCTGCAGTCCGCTCATGCATACCCAGCTGCGCCATCTCTCTGGCATACTCTAATCTGAGCTTTTCCATAGCCAGCTGGTGCTCCCTCTCTTCTCTCCTATCCAACCACTCCTCTGGGGACAGGGAAAGGGATGGGGTGCTGCATTGGACACTGGACCCAGCAAGGGACTCCCTATCTCGGGGGTACTCGCTCTCTGCTGGCGCCCAGTCACTGTCAAACTCACTCTCCACATCAGACTCTTCAGGGCTCCCCTCAGACCCACCACCCTCCTGGTGTGCGGCCCGGGCCCTCTCTCTCTCACTGTGCTCACGCTCCCAGTCATTCTTCTGCCACAGGATCATGTTATCCCTAAGCTTGGACTGGGTGTCTGACTCACTCACTGGGATGTCTCTCTCCTTACATAACCGTACCAACTCATGCACACTGTACTTAAACAGGCCACAAAGGTTAAAAGGAGATTCCATCTTGACAGGATGCTCACAGACACGTGCAACACAAGGGACCTTGCAATCTGAAGTAGGAGTACACAATTCCAAAACTTCAACACTCTCCTTAAAAAAGAACTCACTCATGCGTCCAGGGAAACACACCATTCATCCACACACACCCTCCCCTCGGATCGGTAAGGCAGTTTCTACCACCCCTGACTTCTCAACCTGACCATAAGCGACACAGGTACCAAACTCTGGAAGCAGGGCGGGGGACAAATGTACTGAACACAATAATTTAAATGACACTCTTCAAGAGAAGAAATATAGGACATTCACCAAAAACAATAATCCCAAAAATGTGGTTATCTAAAAATGTAGAGCTTTGAAGTGCGGCCAGCCGCTACTGTGGTACAACGCAAACACAAATCCTTATCCCACTCGCTGCCGCCAATGTTGGAAATGGGATCCCTAGCTGGCCAGGGCTTTCGCCAAAGTCAGTCAGAGACCCACACTCCCAAGGTCAGGGCAAGGGAGTCACACAACAAGCCAACCCCTGCTCACCCTCTAGGTAACGTGGCGCGAGCAGCAAGGCTAAACTTGGAGGCGATGTGAGCTAAGTGTTTGCGCGCGCACCCCCAGCAACAACTCCCAAGGCCCACCACAAAGTAAACTCCACACAAGGTTATGGAAAAATAGCCTTTGTATTATAATAAATATACATTAGATAAAACCACACACATTGTTACACTGTGTCAACAGGCACGGGCGGAATTCACAAGGGATTAGGACAGGGCCCCCTGGACCACTGTCAAGGGTATGCACTTTTAGAAAGAATACTTTTAGAAATAGCACTTGTAATGTAAATCACTGTAGAACACAATATAAAAATAGAGCACACAACCAGTAATCACTGGTAACAGGACCTCACTAGCACCACCTGTACTAGGGAGAAAACAACCACCTACATATCACAATACCTGTAGGGGTGTAAGAACAAAACACATGATGTAATGCATAACATTCATTCAGAGGTGTAGCAATAAAACACAGTTGCGCAAAACTCAGATAAGTCACCACCTGTGACAGTCCCTGTGTCCCAATGTCAGGGCCTAAACGTAGCAGTTGCCCACAAAGTGCTGGGCAACTGGTGCAGGGAAAGTTAGAGCAACGTTGGAGCCTCGTGGGCTCAAGAACCACCACTGTGGCACTGATGAGCCTCTCTGGATTCTAGAACAATGAACTGGCCCTCCTGAGCCTCTCTCAGGCTCTCAGACAAGAATGGGCACTCGAGCCTCTCTGGGCTCGCAAAGCAAAAGGCGGGCTGGAGCCTCTCTGGGCTCAAGAACGAGGAAATGGCACCCTCAGAGCCTCTCTGGGCTCGAAGACAACGGACTCTGCCTCACTAGGCAGGGGGGGTCCCTCACGGGGGACCCAGGCACAACTGGAGAGCCTCTCGGGGCTCAAAGAACAATGAGGCCGGGTCGGAGCCTCTCCGGGCTCCAGAACAAAGGACTGGCCTCGAGCCTCTCTGGGCTCAAAGAACGAATGGCCCCCAGGAGCCTTGGGGCTCCTCCACACTGGTGGGGGCTTGGATGGAGTCCCTCACGGGGGACTCAGAGCAGGGGCAACAGCAGAATGCTCAGAAGAGCCTCACTCGGCTCCTTCATGAAGGAATGCGGTGCACGATGGAGCGGCCCTCTCCCAACGGGGTCGCTCGAAGAATCACAAAGAACCCGCCCCCGCACTCACCCGGACTTCATTGGTGCTGAGGGAGGCGGGAAACACGGCCGGCTTCTCTTCTCCTGGGCGGCGCGGGCTCCTCGGGCACAACGGAGCCCCGCCTGCACCTTCCGCCGCCGGGCTCCTCTCCACTCGGGGAGCCTCGCTTCCTAGTTCTCTCTCTCCTCCCCCGATGACGCGGCGGGAGGCTCGGCCGGCTGGGCCAATCCCAGCGCGGCCTGGCAATGATGCGGGTGGCTCCTGCGTCTCGGCCCGGTGCTGCGGCGGTGATCTCTGGACTTTCACGAGGGGTGGGCTCCCTCCGTGATTAGAGCATGAAAAACGGGCAAAATAAAGCGGCAAATGAGCGGGGTGGCACCCGCGCCGCCAAATCACCACACGGGGCGATCAGATGCCGGGTGGGCACCGGCGAAGGGCACACCAAGCGCTAGCAGCGCTAACAGCAACGAAAGGCGCTCCCAAGCGCCACAGGACGGAATAAAGCGCTCACAGCGCTAGTAGCCAAATGAAGCGCTCTTAAGCGCTAGGCAGGAGATTTCAGCGCTCCCCAGCGCTGAAGGGCAGAGAGCAGCACTCTCAGGGCTGCAGGCAAGGAATCCTCAGTGCTCCCAGCACTGGAGGACAGGACAAGGCTCCAGCAAGGGCTGGAGGCAGGCAGGGGGGCAAGGCTGGGCCCAGAGCCAGCACACTGGGTCTCCAGGCAGGGAGACAGTCCAAGTGGCGGTCCTCCTGGCCCCAGCAGCAGCAACAGCCCCCTCTGGCAGGAACAGAAGCAGAACAGAGAACAACATTCATGGGGACACAGCCCCTTCTTATACTGTGAAACCCTTTGTTTCAAGGTGCAGGGTGGGGGGAAAACCAGTTGCAGCTGGCTTGGGAGCACTCTTGATGGCCCAACCACCCCTTTCATTCACTGGGGAGGCTAGGGTCGTTAGACACACCACAGGGGGGTGGAGCCAGCATTGTGTGGGGAAAACCCAGCCCATCCAGGACCCAGGTGCACTCCTCCCACACATCACTCATGCTAATCTCACACTCACCACCGGGCAGACCCATCCAGACTTCCTGGAGCCTGGCATGCCAGCCAGCTCCAGCCAATCACGCTCCAGCACCCTCTCTGCACACACATATCAATGTCCAGAAGTAGCACTTCCCAACTAGACACATACAAGCCGCACACACCATTGCGCAGCATTCATCCTCACGAGTTCACACATACTACACTCGAGCCTGCACTCCCCACACATCAGGAACTACCAGGGACACACACATTCCCCATGCATTCCTATGGGAGGGCAGGCCAGCCATACTCCACGCACTCAGAGTGCGCACGCACCTTCCACTGGGACACAGTGAAAGTGCGCAGAAACCAAGACATCACTATTAATTATTTAATAAAACCAAGCAAAAAGTTCAGGGGCGAACCGGCCAGACGGGCCAAGTCCAACAGCCATTTACACTTAAAGGAAGAAAATGACACAGACTTAAGTTTCAGGAAAACAAACTTACTGTTAAACCCCCACCCACCAGACTCAAAAGCAGTAAAAAACAGGTATGCTCAGATAAAGTTTCAAAAAGTATATTTGTATAGCCCTAACAAAATAATCTCCCACAAGACCCTCCCTAACCACAACGATTGTCCTTCAAAAGTCCCAAAAAGAACCCAACTCCCAAATCCCACCCCCCAAAAGTCTCTAAAAAAGGGGCAAGGGACACTACGGCAGGATGCTGTTCACTGTAGCGGCAAGGGCATCATACTCCTTGCGGAGGGTGGCATGGTCGGAGCGGAGGCCCTCCACCAAGTTCTTATAAGTTAAGACCTCCTGCTCCAGGTAGGACACTCTGAGGCATAAGCGGCGCTGGCGTACCCTTGCAACTCCTGTGGGGGGCAGCTGATGTCTTTGCTGCTCGGCGGTGGCGGTTGGCTTTGGTAGCCCGGCTCCGTACCGCTGGAGCACTGCGCTGGCTGGCAGCCCGTGTGGGCCCGGAGGAGGATGCAGCTGTCGCAGTAGATGTAGTAGTAGACTGCGTGTCCTCCTCCTCCAGGGCCAGCAGCCGCCGATATTCTGCGACAGTGGCATCCAGCCTCCGTTGCCGGGCCATTCAAGCCTGCTCCTTCCTTGATGGTTTTTTGGATTTGGAAGGAGCAACTATATAAAGAAAGAAAGACATAGTCTGTAACCAATGCTCTTAAGATTAACACAAAATGATTGAGCAGAAAGTTGTGTCACAGTACAACTTGCAACTTGAAAGCACAGTACATAACTATTGAGGCCAGTATCTATCTAACCTCCCACTTCTTCATCCTTGCTCTAACATTAGTGTGAGTTTAAGGAACAAATTCTACGAGCACTATGGACTTCCATTACAGTCGACTATGACAGTACACCAGTCTTATTCTTCTTCTTCTCTCTTGTTTAGGAAAATTGGTACGTTATCTTCTGCAAGCCGGCATAATGCCAGCGCAGTGAACTTGCACCCGAGAAAAACAGACGCACACCATGATGAGTGAGACAGACTTGCGTTACTGTACCGGTACAGTACATGCAGGTGGTGAAGCTCATATTTTTCCATTACAGGTGGCACTGAGAATACTCTGTTAAAAGGGCTACAGCTTAATTAATTTAACTTTCACCCTACAGTGCAAATGAGTACTACAGAAGGAAAAAGAAGAAACTAAATAATCTGATTATCTATCACTTCACATGGGATGTATTTGATTACATATGGGATGACTTTAGGTGCTTTGCTTTTTATTGAGTGAACAGTGATACACCCACACATGAATGACGTACTACTACTAAACTAAAATTATTAAGAGAGGTAGGGAGGGTCCACCGTAATAACCGGATATATGCTGTGCTTGCAGTTGCAATACAAACTACTGCTACTATTCATGGTAGTATTTGGAAAAAATTACAACTTCTTTTCGTTGCCTTTCCTACACTGGAACGGACGTGCGGGTGCGGTGTTACATGCTCTTCAAAGTAACTCTTAGTTCATCCAGTGACCGTCTACTCTCTCTAGATACACATATGCTATCTAAGAGTCAGATAGTACCATGATCCAGGCATCCATCCATTCAAAGTATATGCACACATACAGTTTCTGTTTCACCCACCGAGGCTGTTCTTCATCCACACATTCTTGCTTCATCATTCACCCAGCCATGCACCATACCATATTCTTTCCTTCTCAGCCACCTCGGGGACCAAGCAAACACATCATTCTTCTTTGCCAGTCATCATTAAATTTATCGTCCTTCCACACTTACTTACCCCCTTCTTTCGCTTTTCGTTCATCCCATCCATCAAGTTCATCTCAGATCTGATTGGCATTCTTCTCACCAAAAACTTCACAGCTAAGTCGAAGTACATTTAGAGGAGGCTACTACCTGGTTGATTTATAATACACCCGTGCAGAAAGCACACTCTGCAGTCTTCAATCTCAATAAGTAAGGAATATATAGCTTACCTCTGCCCGCCACTACCGTGTGAACCCTCACAGACACATTGGTGTCGTCCGGCACTTGCACCGCCTCCTCCCCAGAAGTGTTGTCCTCCTCATCATCCACCACCACCACCACCACCTCCGCGCTGGCCCCGCCACCAGATGTTCAACCTACAAAGTACATTTAAGATTGTTAGAATACACCACTCACTACTATATAATATTTGGTCTAGGAATAAAGAAATGTGAAAAAAAACAGAAAACAATGTAATAATTTGTGACTGTCTAATCTAAAGTAAAAATGTTCCTTTTTCCAGGGAAGGCTCAGTGCATACAGCTATTGCTGACTAGAATGGGAGTCCAATGGAATTGCCAAATGTGCAATCTTAGTTAGCTACATAGACAGACTAATAAGAATAATCTAGTAATACCACAGGGAGTCATAGTCGAGGCAGGATAAGAATTTAGATAGAGTCTACAAGAAGATCAAAGACGATTTAGAAAAAATCGAATGAGGAACGCTAGGAAAAAATAGGTACTCTATAATAAAATGAAAACTTACTGGGGCCAGCAAAGGAGCCCTCGCCTGGCCGATCCTGGCCTTCTACAGCAGCAGCAACCACCTCCTCCTCTGTCCTCTTGCGCCTGGGGGGAGCTGATGTACAACATGAAAGAAAGAAAGACCCGAAAACATGGATGATTGTTGTCAACCATATCAAACATTTCAAAAGAACAATAACAAAGTATTTTGGCGAAATAGCAAATAGACAACTATTCCACGGGATATATTGACCGATCTCATGTGGTCTACTGCGTTATTAGTATTGCTTGATTTGCGGACCGTCGACTTGGAAAGTTCTTATGTAACTCACTAAACAAACTACTAAAAAGGTTCGCCTAGGACTGGCAGGCAGCAGTCCGCAGCACGCGAAGTTACAGACAAAGTCCATCGTGATTGCAGATCAGTGAATACTCAAACTATTAATCCACCACCACTATTTCTTCTTATAGCCATGTGTACAAAGGAAGGACTGGACTTGAGTCTGTAGGGGCTGATTTAGAAGCCCCTTGCGGCTCTTTTGCTCCATTGTTGCGTGACTTTTGTGACGCAGCGGCAGAACAAAAGAGGCGCCATGGTGCGGCGTATATTAACAACGTGACGCATATGGGAGATGCATCACGTTGTAAAGCCCTGCACCATCAGGGGGCGTTCCGGCGCAAGGGAGGGCGTTCCTGCACAGGAACGCATCCTAAAAGTGGCTGAGGGACATCTACAAGACTTCAATCAGTCACTTTGAGGACAATGATGCGTGACTCAAACCCTGCGCCTGCTTGAAGCAGACGTACGGCTTGACGCAGCATTGGGGAGATAGGGCACCCCAGAGCATTGCTGGAGCTGCACCATCGTTGCGACGCAACTCCAGCAATGCGCCTCCTTTACGGCACAGAAGCGTAACGCTTCGGTGACGTTTCGGGCACATGGTGCGCCGCATTGTAAATACGGCGCACCATGGGTGGTGGTGGCGTGGCGCACAATTACTGGCGCATCCCTGCTACTTTGCAGGGATGCACCGGTAATTAAAAATCTGACCCTTAGTGTCTAGCATTGCGCGATTCTTTAAACTACACTCATGCATAATTTAACAGGCCAATGAAATGAACACAAAATCGAAAACAAATAAGCATAGTAGCAGCGCTACTGAGAAGGAGAGCAGTGCACCTGAAATGCACAGAAGATTTTGAAATATAATTTACCTACAATGTAATCAGCAGCATTATTGCTCTTGGTAAAAAACAAAAATTTGCAAGATAATAACACACAGAGCAGGAGAAAACAGAGTAGTAAAGAAATAGCTACTCCTCACCAAGCCCGGGGATCTCAAGGCCGAGCAGGTCCAGCAGATCGCGTTCCCGGTCCAGGATATCTGTCCAACGGTGGGTGACCTGGTTGTAGGTGCGCCGGACCCGAGAGTGTTGGTACATGGTCCGGCACACCTTCTCCCACCGCTTCCTGCGCTCCCGGATCCCGTACCCGCTAGCGATCCTGCCGCCTGCCATGATGGTCCTGGGGAGGCAGCGCTGAACATTAAAAACTAGTGCGCCCACCTCCTCCGCGCTGAAGATCTCCTGGGGTTGGACATTCTCCCCCCTCAAACGCCCGCATGGGAGCCGGGCACGGGGTGCATGACCCTTCCCCTTCTCAGGATGCTTCCCGGCTCCCTTTACCATGGTCTGGGCAGAAAGGAAGCTAAATAATAAAGAAGAAATAGAATGGGGAAGAAGAAAAGAAAAGAGTTTAAAAAAGTAGTTTAAAATTAACCAAAAGTAGCAGAAAACACAAAAATATAGAGCTAGAAAAATAGAGGGATAGATAATAAGTAAAATAGATTTAAAAAAACTTCAAACAAGCAAAGGATGGCAGAGATTCAGAGAGGATACAGAAAGCATGCCCAGAACCATAGCAATGAATGAGAAACAAGATGGCCGCGCCCGTTCACGAGGGTAAGTTTGCGCGAGATTTTCCTCGCGATCACACGCGAAATTGTACTAGCGAGCCGCACACTTTGCGAGATTACACATAGTGCCCGGAAACGGAATTACGTCACGCAAACAAGATGGCCGCGCCCATGTACGACCGCTAGGGTAACTTCGCAAACGTTGCGCTACAAGCAGCTTGCGAACACGAAAAAATCCCGCGAACAAACACGCCGCAAAAAAACCAGATCCTGTATTCGCATGAATTCGCGGCTTCCGAAATCGATCTCGCACGAATTCGCGCCCCGCGAATCGCGCGAAATTGCAGAAAAACGATTTTTGCAAAACTGAAAGCACTCAGCAGGTGCAAAAGTTCAATCTTAACATTTGTAACCATTCCCTCTAGTGCTTCCTGAGGGGCCCCTCCAGAGTTCAGTTGCCTATTTGCAACTATTCTATGACCCTGCTCTGACCCTCACAGCAGGCTCATAGAATAGCTACAAGTAGGCCACAAAGGTCCTGTGAAAAAAAATTGCACTGCAACAGAAAGCAAATTACAGATAAGGAAGCAGGTGCCAGACTGGCAGTTTAAATTCAGTGACACATTAATCAACCCCAAATTAATTCATGTCAGTTGAAGCAGGGCAGGTGTGCTTGCTTTTTTTTCACCCCCATAATCTACAGTGATAAGCAAACCAGAGGGTGGCAGTGATGTACCAGAGGGTGGCATGTGTGTACCAGAGGGTGGCAATGGTGAAACAGAGGGTGCTGTGAACCTATGATGATGAACCAGACGTAGAAACAACATAGTCGCGGCCGTTGCGAGCCGACAAGTAAGTTCGCAATTGCGAACTGGTACAAAATCCACGCGAACTAGCAGAAACCCTTGCGAACACACAAAAAAAAAATCCGCAAATTCGCGAGAGTTCGCGGATTTTGCGGATTGCAAATCAGTAAATACGCACATTCGCGAAAGCCAAATTCGCAAAATCCACCCCATTTCTAGCTAGCAGTGATGCAGGTGACCCAGAAGAAACTTTTCCACAATACTCCTATGCACAGTGGTGTAGCAGTGGTGCCATGGTTCCTAACGCAAACAAGGCCAATTAACTCTTGAGTGCACTGGGAACATTTAGACACTCCTAAGGAAATCTCATTTAGCCTGGCCAACTGACTACATAGCATCACCCTTATCCGTTGGTCAGTATTTAACCAGATGTCTGCAGGCAACAGTGTCCCACATTAAGTGAAAATACCCCCAAATCCATTTTAGACACATTGTAAGTCAACAGTAACGGTAAGTCATCCCCAATAGCCACACACAGTTCTTCCCACACAGAAGTGATTTGGAATTATATTAGATAGGCGAACAAGAAAGTGCATTGTTCATGGCTTTGGGAAGTGGGCTGCTCTCCGGACTACACATAGCTGCACTTTTGGACAGTGAATGAAAAGCACTCAATGAGCATTGGTGGCATGATATGCATATATTATGTTGAGAAATGAATGACTTATTTATCATTGGTCTCACTTTACCCTTTCTACACTGAGGATAAACCTAGGAACATGAACCATTGTGAAAAATATGTCACTTAAAAATTTACATTCCTCTTTACTATGGCTTTGCTCAACAAAAGCATAGTGCCATAATAAGATAACTGTGACTTCTCAAACCATACATACAGATAAAGTACATTAGAAAAGAAATGCTATTAACGATTAAACATAAGACGACCTGGTCCCTCGGGAGAATAGTTATAATCGAATGACTGTTGCCATTGAGGTGTAGCAAGCAAAAGGGCATGTATTAGGCACTCTATAGTGTTTTTTTAAGAGGCACACCAATTCGATGTTGAGACAGGTGTCATGGTTCTTGGTGTTTTGCTCTTTCCCAACAACAAGAAATTCCTGAAAAATCTACTTTAGACAGACACCTATTGCAAACTGTAGTCCTTAGCACAATTCAAGTAATTACAGTTCAACAACAGCCCCCTCCTTTTTTGCTACTTTTTCCAGAAACAAGTCTGGCAGGGACACCATTAGCATTCTCACAAAGCCCCTATGATGCAATACTGGTAAGGGTACTGAGCTCTGCCTCTCTCAGAAATACATTGTTGTATCATTTGTCACATTCATTAGCCATTGGTGAATTGCCCTTCGACAATTAGAGGGTCTGTCCCTGTCCCTTGACATGAGTGAGGTACTGAACCTATCCTGCCACCTCAAAGGGCTAACCAAGCATGCCCTTATTAAACTGACTGTGGACTACTGTCTCTGTCATGGGTTTAGCACATAGAGCATTGATAGTAGCATACTGTGTTTCGTGACTCCATATTAATGACCAGACCATTTTTTTAGTGATACTGGAGTGGATGCTACTGGCCCACTCATGTGAAATTCTGCTTCTATGCACTCACCCAAATCCCGATGCTAACATTCCAGTGTATGATTGTGTGCTCTGTGTGTGTGGCCAGTGTGGAATATTGTGGTAACGTGGTTCAAACAGTATTTCAAGAGTATTTATTGTACAAGTTACAAGTCCAGATGTTCCGTCCAGGACTGGCCCCACCAGGAGTAGCCAGCACACTGCTCAGCCCTTCTCCAACTGTAGTCTCAGACCCCAACATTACATATTACATCATTCTGGGAGGAACTCACTGGCAGAGCATGAACACATTGAAACTAAGATACAACAAATATGCATGGTGTATGCAAATGACACAGACTAATTGAGGCATGCCGTATCCATTTTAGACACCCCAAGCCTGCCACGCTGTACAAGATGGAGGTAAGAAGGTTTTCTCTGAAAGTGGAAGTGTATTGCTGATATTCCTAAAGTTAGAGGGAGGAAAGCTAGACTGTGAAGTGAGTGAAAAGGAAACAAGTCTCCTTAAGAAATTCCATTAGTCCTTTTGCTGAGCAAGATGCTTCCTTTAGCTTTTCTGAAGCACTGCTATTTGGTAGATGACAGGGTGAAGAATGGGACTGCAGACTCATTAGAGCAAAGTAAAGGGGGGCCTTTTGGTGAAGGCCAACATTTTGTCTTTCCCTGATCACATGCTTCCGTTTGACTAATGGCAGCCATGTCTAGCAACCTCACACTTCTTTGTTCCTTTGTTGTGAATGGTCCATGCAGGAGACAGCAGTGCTGTGCATAGCATAACTACTCAAAGGCTGGCCAGGATGTTTATTCAACTGGAATTTATTTTCCACATATGAAATTACATGTTATAATTGTATTATTAATAGGGGTGGGCGGAATTTGCTAAATCCACTTTCGCAAACTATCGTGAAAATGTTAAAAATCTCAGCGAACACGTGGAAATATCGTGAAGACGTGGATGTTTTTTCCCCGCCCTTTTACGTGTTCGCAACGCTTTTTGCGGGGAAAAATATCACACAAACTTGCACACGTGGTCACAATAGGCGCGCCCATCTTGTTTTTCACTCTATTGTAATGGTTCTGGGGCCTGATTTTCCATCCTCCCTCCCTCTATCTTTCCAATCCGTTGTTTCAAGACACTTTTTTTTAATCTTTTTTATTTATTATCTCTCTGACTATTTTCCTGCTACTATATTTTTGGTTTTTGTCTACTTTTTGTGTGTTTTTAGCTACTTTTTCACTCTTTTTCTATTGCCTGCTATTTTCATTTCTTTTACTTACTTTTTTAATTTGATTAACTTTTCTTTCCCGCCCCGTCTCACTCTCCCCAGAACCATGTCCAAGAGTAGGGCTTGCCATAGCCAGAGCAGCGACCGCATTCCGCAAGGGGTGCAGGCATGGGCCTTATTTAGGGAGGTGGAGTTGGCTGCACTAATTTTCTTTGTGTAGCGCCACCTCCCCTCAACCCTGTCAGCAGGTGGCAGACTTGGCTCCGGGTACGGGCTCCGGGAGTGTCAGCAGCGGTGGGGGAAGGTGCGCCTGGCAGTGTTTCGCTGCTCCGGGGTCCTGCGCACCCAGGCCCAGTTGACGCACCGGTGGGTCGACATCCTGGACCGTGAGCAGGAACTGCTGGACCTGATTGGAGTGGAGGTTCCTGGTCTTGGTGAGTAACTATTTAATTAATATTACTTTGTGTCTGTTCTTCTGCTCTGTGTTATATAATTATATTGCGAATATCTTCTTTTTTCCAACCAGCTATAATTCTTCTGCTTACATTACAGGTTAATTACGTTTAAAAGTCTTCTGTGATTGTTATGACACAGGTGCTCTTCTGCGCTCCTACTAATCTTACTTGTTTGCAACTTTGCATTTGCGCTCGCTTAGCGTGATTATGTAAGAGTTTATTTTAGAGAAATTAAGTTACGTAATGCTATAGTGACTCTAGTCCTTACTTTGTCCTGTCACTAAGAGATAGGGGCGGATTGATACTTAGGTTTAGTTACTTTGTATGAGTTTGTATTTTTTTAGTGGTATGCCTGATGCCCCCTCTGTTACGTCACATGCTGCTAGTACCCTAGTCTTTTATTAGAACCTTTTCAAGCTTGTTCAGTGAGTGGTAATAGGCTTAGCACTAGCAGAACATCAGCATCAATCAATCAACCAAAAATTTGGTGTATACAAAAATGTAGTCAAGTGTCCTCCATTTGACCATATGCATTGTTGAGGACTAAAAGAAGTGGAAATGCATACTGAATGTACAATTTGCACACCTGGAATAGGTGGGCTAGGTCAGGTGGTACGTCATACTTAGGCTTAGTTAGTATTCTGAAAACAGAATGGAAGACTGGATTAGTGTTGATAAATAGTAAGTAGTAGATCCGTGAATCCCCCAATACTACTTGTTGACCAGATGAGATCGGTCAATTTAGTTATTGCAATTGTTGTTTACATAAGTGTTTTTTGACCGTTCTTTAAAAATATTTTATTTGTTTGACACCATCCATCAATGTTTGTCTCTTTCTTATATCTTTCCTGTTCATCACCCAGGGGCAGGCAGACAGGGGCGCAGTCGGCGGGACAAGAACAGCAAGAGGAGGACAGCAACGCGGTCTCTTCTGCTGGCCCTAGTAAGTCTTCTTGTTTTTACCAATAATTCTTATTCCATAACTTTTACTGCACCATATTTTTCCCGAACTATTGTTTCTGTTTCCTAATGCTATTTTTTTCCAACAATTATCCTTCAATCTGTACTGTTTTGAAAATCTTGTTATCCCTGCCTCTACTTTGATGACTCTCTGTACTACTATTACTACTATTAGTCTGTCTGTACTGTAGTAGCTAAGCTTGCCCAGTTGGCCACTCTTTATTTAAAAGGTTTTAAATTAAACTCAGATTCACCAGTAGCTCTAGCCATTGAGTCCAGTCCTTTGGGTCATCCTCCTGTACTACTTCTAGTATTATTGATCTTGAGTCTTTGTTAATCTTGAGGCTTTGACAATTCACACCAACAAATGCCCAACCAGATTTATTACTATTTTAATATGATAGGGCATACTACTACTGTTGTAGGGATTTTGCACAAACAGAACTTTGCACAAGAAAATAGGATGTTGGTGATGGGAGGTTGGACCTTCCTCACACCTCAATCAGAAGTTCAGAACCCACCACAATCCCCTGCCCGACTAGTTATAGTAGTGTCTTGTCATAACTATTAGCTCTCCGAACCCTGACCCCAAGATACCCAACAAGTAGACAACCCAGAACATAACACACCTAACCTCTCAGTCGTGGAAGCAATGCACATGCACACCCTTCCTTTTGCTCCATCACTCGTGTAAGTCCACACCAAATACCACCATGTCTATGTAAGTTCAACATTTTTATTTTGAATTGACAAGCTCTGTACGTTGTTCTATAATGCAGCACCAAGTGGAAAATCAATAACATTAAAACAAAAAACATTGTTACGCTTACTTACAGTTGGAAAATACATCATGATAACTGAACAGTGGTGGAAGCACCACCATCCCCTAGGTAGGAATATACTTTATATACATTTATAAATGAAGATCTCCGAGTGAATTCTGGGGACCCCTCACCTTAGAAGAACCTAGTACTTGTAGTTGTTGCATTATAAGCTCTGCAAAGCTCTGGTTTGTAGAAGGGAAGCTTCTGTCTGGAATGCGAAAAATGAAATGGTGCGTGTTAGTATATTGCAAGCATTTCTCAGCCGTGCCAAACAGTGTAGCATTTATGGATAAGCAATATGGACTAATAGTACACCAGAACTTCATAAAAAAGTGGCTTGTTAATGTTTTGGTTGACCTTGTACGCAGCGCTTAGACAGTAGCAGTATGATGTCATGTGGGTTCAAAGGTGTCTTATACAACAAGCTGCATGGTAACGTCACATGTGCAAAAATAAAAGACACAAAGGTAAAATGGTTGCATGGCTCGGGGTAACTAAGCAAAGGCTAGAATGACCCTAGGGACCAAATATAACTACTAGTGTCTACTCTACTACTACCTGATTTGTACTAGTGATGTATGTTGTATACAATTAACTCATTTTTCAATCTTGCTACTGACCAATAGGGGGAGGTGTATATGACGCCTAAAAAATGTGTAATGTTTTCTAGGCGCACTACCGACCACCATTGCCGGGGCCAGTGGTGAAGGCGACGCGGAGGGAGAGGATGCAGCAGTTTCTGATGCCAATGGAGCGGTAGGGGGAGTGCCATCACCAGTGGCGGGCGGTGGTAAGTTAGATTCATAATCCTTAACTATTGACATTACACTAACTGCAAGGGTGTACTGTATGTATACTGTACTGTTGAGACTTAGGGCCCCATTAGGATGGCGGACAGGGGCAAACCTCCTGCCATCCCTGTAGAAAAGACCCCCTGCCATATTACAATGGCTGGGGGGTCCGCGGCGGATAGAAACTGTCCGCCGATTTGCCGCACAGTCGACATGTTGACCAGGCGGAAAGGGGTTCAACATGGTGGCGGTGTCTGAAACACACTGCCAGCCATATAATCTGCATTTTGGAATGCCTTTCCGTGGCAACATTGCCACCACGGAAAGGCATGCGGAGTATGCTTGGTGGGCCCGTTGTGGGCCCCCCTGGAGGGTACCTATGGTACCCCCTGCCTTTCAAAGCACAACGTGGCAGGCTCCGCGCAGGGCCTGTCACGTTGTGCTTGGAAAAGCACAACATGTATTTTTAGCATTGCTGCGGGCAGTGCTTTCAGCACCGCCTGCCACATTGTTAAAAATACAGAATGCGCTCGCCACTGTGGCGGGCACATCCTAATTGCCCCCACAGGACCCCCGCCCGTATGGCGGGTGGTCCCTTTTAGCTTGAAGATGGCGGGCAGACAAAGTCTCCCCGCCATCCTAATGATGCCCTAAGTAAGTAAGAGTTGTTGTGAACGTTTGAAGAGTGAAGACACCCTTAATTGGCATTAGTAAAGGCATTAGGGGCAGAAGTATTGAGTAAACAATGGCCTCATCTATCTGTGATTTCAACTCCGCTTTAAAAGTTTTATGGAGAAGACTAAAAGTCAGATCAGATCACCTGGTGTTGAACTAAAAAGGCAAAGACGGGTGGAAGGAAGAAGGACGGGTGAGATTTAATATTTATGACTGACAAAGAGAAGGATACGTGTGATGCAAGCATGCAAATTGTAATGGTGGCTTATAGTAAAGAATCTGATGCATGGTTGGTTGAATGCCTGAAATAAATCCCACAAATGTTAAAGCCCAAGCAAGTGGGAGGATAGATACAACATACCACAAATGTTATGTACTGTGCTTTATAGTGCTACCATGCCACTATGTGTATAATTAACTTTTCTTACTGTTTTTCTAAGAGTATATTTTACAATTGTCTTGTTTTTTTCTTTTTGATATAAAGCTACTCCTTCCAAAACTGATCGGAAGGAGTTGGCCGCCAAGGCACGGCGCTGCAAGCTGGAGGCAATCCAGCGAGAATATCGGCGGCTGGTGGTCTTGGAAGAGGAGGAGGAGGAGGTTGCTGCACTTGAAGCCTCCTCTACTGCCCCGAGCCCCAGCCACCACCCTTCAGCGGTACGGCGCCACCGCCTGGCGGCTGCCTGCCGCCGCATTGCCATCTCTGGTACCCCCCCACTGTGCCTACAACTGCCGTACTCTAAAGCGCTGCGTCACCCGACTAGAGGAGCAAGTGCTTGTCCTCCAATCCCGCCGCACATAGACTAGAGTCCCTGTCTATTGACCCTTTTTTAATTCTTGTTTTGGTGGGTGGGAATTGGGAGTTGGGGTTTTGGACATTTGGACTCTCATTACGGACATTGGTTGGGGTTAGGGAGGGGGTGGGCCAGCCTTTGTGTTTTTTTTTACATAGTTTATTTTTGTTAGGGTTATATTAAATCTATATTTCTACTTTACAAGCAATGTTGTTAATGTTTTGTAGGTGGGGTTACTGTTTTACATCACACTGTTTCTTGCTGGTGCAGGTCCGCCCATAGCCAGTGTTTGATTTAAATAATTGGCTGACTGTGTAAGACACAAACAGATAGATGCGACACCCCTAACTGATTGAGTTGTCCTACTAGTAATTTCAGTCTCTTTCTTCTAGTCTATGCATTCTTTATCTGAACTCAAAGGGGTGTGCGAATTCATTGAAAACATGTCCATTATTAATTATGCCTCCCCAAACTTCTCTTACCTTTGCTTGATGTTTAACCTAGGCACAGCGATGGCTGCATGGTGTCATGGTTTCCTTTTTCTAACATGCCATGATTGGGGTGGTGGTGGTAGTAGTAGTAGAAGTAGACACTGGCAGGGCAGCAGCATTTGCAAAAAAAGAAAATGAGACAGTCAGTTGCGTTTGAGAGACTGTTCGAGGAGAAGTAGAATGAAGTACAGTACAGAACTTACCGAGCAACAATAATATGCAAAAATATTTTAAAACAAAACATAATGGTGGTGGGGATAGCCTACTAGACAGAGTCACAAACGATAGTTGTGTCGACTCACTTGATTAGGCCAACAGCGTAACAGTTAGTACTGTGTATGAGGATGACAACAAATCCAATCAATACCGGCAATTAATGCGGAGGTATATTTTCCTTCGTTAAATAAAAATCACCTCTAAAATATATTGCTCATGGGTGGGCAAGCAGAAGAAGATCATCGCTCTGCCTTGAAATTGAAGTACTGTTGCTTTCACCACATCCGCCCCAGCAAGCGTGTGATTAATTATTGGTGTACATTTAATTTAGTCACACCTCAATAAGTCACAGCCCGGGGGAAGAGGGTTAGGGTTTGGTAAATGGATGGGAAGGGGGGCTTTGGGGAAAGGTTTGAAAGTGAAAAACAGACAGTACGCATGGACAAACACCAAACAACAAACTCTGTAGACTACCATATCTATATCAATATGTTAAGGGAAAAAAAGGAAATGCATGCATGATCATGATTGAGAAGGAGACCCGGATTACATACACTTCTTGTTCAGTTGTTCGGGCTTAATACTTTTACAGATAGCAAATAACATTTTTAAATATTGGTAGGGATAAATCATAAACAGAGAGCAAACCTAATGGTAATAACAACAAGAAGAACACACTGTTGTAAAGACTGTAGACAAAAAAATGAAGCAAATTATTTAAAAGATGAAGAAAGTTGATACTGTTACTGTATTATCCTGGTCAAAAATGTGGACTGGATTTGCATCTCGGCATTCCTCTTGGTCCTCCTCTCGTCCATCAATCTTGGGTGTCGCCAGTCGCCACTGCCCGCCTGGAAAATGTAGATTTATTGGTAAGGCAAATGTGCATTGTAATGTTTTCCCAAGTATACGGCAAGGCCCGGCCGGTAATTGTAGAAAAACAAAAGGGATATTGAGAAACAAAGTTGATAGAAATGCACAAGTTATGGTGTAGTACAACAAGAACACTTTCCGAGGTGGCATGTATGTATCATTTCTAGTCTTTTTCCAGCACTGACCTTCAACAACAACAGGACAGAGCAGGCCCACAGTGACGGCACGTCGCTTAGCATATCCTCCCGTTTAGAGTACTTTTTTTTAAAGAGTTGGACAAAGCACATATCCAAACATAGCATTTTACAATTTAAGTTAGTAAATCAATGCACCGCAGTCATCCCACCGCTACACTCAACTCCACTTCTACACAGACATTTGGGTCTGCTGTGGTTGTTGTTGATGTGTTTACCTTTTATGCCACTCATGAAACGTCCTCTTGACTGGTTCTTATTCCATGAATCATCTCCGATAATTGTACTGACTGACTGTGAAGATCGGCAAGCAGTTGAAGTAAAATTTTGTTACTACACAACAAGAGTAGAAAAATTATTGACTTGATTCACTCTTTAGTGTGTACAGTACGACTACTAGTACACTTTGACTTCACTTCATGCACAACAAACAAACAACAAAAATACAAACACCAATCGCTCAGAGTCAGGTGTCCATTGCATGACATTCATTTTCATTACCTGTTTCTTCTCATATTAAGTTAACAGGCCGTCTTTTTCGCCATCATCATCATGGACGGTGCTGTTGTCATACTCAGTGTGCAGATTGAGCCCCCTTCCTGTATTCAATCAAAAGCAATGTATCAAGCTTCAGTAGAAGTACACATTTCTTATTAAATATATTTGCAAGAAGGGGAAAATTGCCTTGAGTTACGTTTAGTGTGTACTGTAGAAAGATGATTAGTGCACAATGACATAACTTCATGCACAACAACAAAAACACAAACACCATTCGCTCAGAGTCAGGTGTCCAATGCATGACATTCATTTTCATCACCTGTTCCTTCTCGTCTTAAGTTAACAGGCCGTCTTTTTCGCCATCATCATCATGGACGGTGCTGTTGTCATACTCAGTGTGCAGATTGAGTCCCCTTCCTGTATTCAATCAAAAGGAATGTATCAAGCTTCAGTAGAAGTACAAATTTCTTATTAAAAATATTTGCAAGAAGGGGAAAATTGCCTAGAGTTACGTAGTGTGTACTGTTGAAAGATGATTAGTGCACAATGACATAACTTCATGCACAACAAACAACAAAATCACTCAGTCTGCCACTTTGCGTCCAATTTCAGTTATTGGGCAGTCTCTCTCGGCTCTGAAAGGAGGATAGTTATAGTAGTCAACATGTTCCACTTCTTTTTGGTAGGACTAGGAAAGTTTTTCTTTTTTCTTCTATTTTCCATAATCCAATCATCATGAGGGCAATGGATTTAGGGAGTTTCAGTATGATGGAGCAGAGGAGCTGCGTTCAGAGGACTGTACTGTGAAAAGCAGACACCTAAAACTTGTATATTGAAATAAGAAGAGTAGAAGACGGTGGCAATAGATTAGTTGTGATTCAAAGTTTGTAACCGGAACGACAGACACACAAATAAAGGAAAATAAGGGAGGAAGACAGTAAGTGCAAGCCTAATTGTCAGGGAAGTATAGCTCGTCCTCAAACTCTGGGAGTTTAGCCAGTAGTAGGTAATCATATGACATACTACTTCCGTCACCTGAGCCGTTGTCCTCATCTTCCTCCCTTGCTTCATGTATTGTGTAATTCGGTGGTATGAAGTGCTGATTCATTTTGATCATTGTTGACCTCTCCATGTTTTTGGGCGAGAGACAGGTCCTTCTCACTGTTATAATGGAACCAGCAGCACCGAAAACACGTTCGGAAGAGACACTTGCGACAGGGCAAGCCAGATAGCTTATCGCCAGGCTGCTGAGCAGTGGCCATTCAGCCCTTTTCCTATAGCAATACTGCAATGGGTTTTGATCAATGTACACCTCTGTTGGGTCATCCAGATAGGCCTGGACCATCCGCTCAATGTTCAGGGGTGCTGCTGCTAACCTTTTGGGCTCTTTTCTTTGTGCATCACCACTGTGCTTATTAATGCCTAACTGTAAATACCAATCGTGTAACGATTCTACTGGGCCTAATGATCCAGTTGTTGTTGCTGTTGTCGATAGTGATGGTGAGTGTTGTGAGCCAAAAGCACTGCCCTCAGCCTCCGAAGTTGTACTTGATGCTGCATGCCCTGCTGCAGTTCTTCTTGTAGGTTGATCTAGCGGGCTTTTAATTAGCAGCCGTTCATTTTCCAACTTACTCGCTGCCTCAGCTATCCAAGTTTTGTAGCGGGCAACATCCATCTCTGAAAAATGCATGAATGTCTTCAGTCCCAATTTTGCCCGTGGATCCAGAATTGTGTCAGAAATGTAATGTTGTTGTGATAAAATCTTATTGTGCACCCTTGTATTTTCAGCTAAGCGACAGGCTAAGCTCTCCACCAAGTCATAGGTTTCCTTTTTTTCCTCCACACTTTTGTATGATTCAGACATCTTCTTCAGCTGATGCTCTAGCATTTGCAATAATGGGATAGCTTGGCCCATTGCACAGTCCTCCTTGCTGACTTCACGTGTGAAGACCTCAAAAGGACGAAGCATCTCAGTCAGGCATTTAACTAGGCACCATTGGTCCATCTGAAGGGTCATGCCTTTCGCAGTAGCATCCGGTCTTCGCATGATATATTCATTGAGTGGCCTGTATTGCTCAAACAGACGATCAAGCATGTAATACGTTGAGTTCCAACGTGTTGCCACTTCCTGGATGAGTGCTTTGACTGGCATCTTATATTCTCATTGAATGATCCTCAGCTGCTTCCAAGCTTTAAAAGAATGGCTGAAATGAGTGCATATTCTTAGGCAGGTGGTCAGTAAGTTGCTGACTATGGGTTCTTTTTTCAGAAAGTCTTGAACTATAATGTTTATGCAGTGCGCCAAACACGGAACCCTGAAATAGGAACCAAGGTCCATGGCCTTAAGTACATTACTGCCATTATCTGTGGCAACAAAACCAATACTAAGCCTTCTTGGGCGCAGCCCTTCAAAAACCTTGCTGAAAAACTCTTCCAAAATGTTTACAGCAGTATGAGATTTCTCCATGGCGAACATGGCTACAGTTGCATGTTTCCGAGTAGCTTTAAAAATCTCAGCTGTGTCAACAATACCTCGTTCAGATGGCTTATCTCTAACCCCCACAAAAGAGACCCTGTGTGCACTGATGCATATGTAATCTGTGGCTTGGCAACTGATCCACATGTCTGTTGTCAGGTGGATATTGTGAAAAGCACTCTGCTGCAAAGCTTGTCTAGCCAATTCCAGCACATCATGGTGTAGTGCCGGAACAGCAATTCTTGCGAAATAGGACCGTCTGGGAAACTTCCATTTAGGGCAGATGGCTGACACAAATTCAAGGAAACCCACCCCTTTCACAAATGAAAAAGGGAGAAGGTCCAGTGCTAACATTTTAGCCAGCTTTGCATTGTACAACCGTGCCATTGGGTGGTGGCGTTGGAACTGCCCCTCCAACCTAAGCATGCTCTCAATGGTAGGCTAGACTACTTTCCATTGTTGTGCTGTTGATTTCATTAACCCACTTAGGCTCAATGACGCAGTTTGTCTCATTGCAGTACTCGGCTGCCTTGGTGTCTCAGTCTGAGTCTGAGTATGGCTCTTACTGCGGTGCCACTCCGATGTTAGTCTGGAGGATGTGGGCGGTACCACTGGGACAGGGCTAGAAATACCTCCCTCTTCTTCACCTTCCACCGCAATAATATCGTCCCCTGATTATTCATGCCCAACTTCAAAGGGTTGAGTTTTTTTTACTTTGTTTTAAGTGAAGTAGGTGATTCTCCCACACAATAGTGTGGTGTATTCTGAGATGACTTGCTTGGCCTCTGGTACCATAGTTTGAACCAAGCTTACCGCGCCGAACACCTGTGTGACAAATTAAGTATATAGCAACGTTCACCTCCTTGGCACTAACAGAAAAGAAGTCCCAAACTGAGCAGGAGAACTTTCTGGCACTGCTGGATGTGGCACTTTCAATACCAGATGAACTGAAGGGTGTGCTTGGAATGTGACTCTGTTCAGCTACACTGTGACTTTTACTACCACTACCTACTGAGATGGTTGAGCTGGATGTAGTAGGTCCCTGCCGGGCCTTTGAAAATATAGCAGCTGGAGGTCGTGGTGGTGTAACCTGTGTGTGTGGTATCCGTACTACATCTCGCTCAGTAGCAGCCTTTCTGGATAGGGTGAGAATGTTGGTCTCCATCTCCTTTGGGGCGGGAGTGATGTGCGTGATGACTGCCTCATCTTCATCCACATCATCCCCCTCTTCTACATCTACCCCCATAACTCTAAGTGTTTCTGGAACCTTCCTTTTCAGAAGCATTGTCCTGTGGTGTGCATTACTCTCAGACTGAGCTGGTGGCTGCCAAGTGGCATCACGATCATCAGAAGTGGGGTTTGAAGAAGAAGATGATGGACTAAGCCTCCTTTTTCTTGCTGGTGGTCTGGAAGACAGATCTTCCAAAACAGTGGTTTGCTCCACTTTGTCTGCAGGAAGCTCGATTTCATGAAATGCCCCTACTTCAGGAGCAACAACTACTATTTTGGGCTGTTCTTGCGGCTGCTGCTGTTCTTGAGGCTGCTGCTGTTGTTCTTGTGGCTGCTGCTGTTGTTCTTGCGGCTGCTGCTATTATTCTTGCGGCTGCTGCTGTTGTTCTTGCGGCTGCTGCTGTTGTTCTTGCGGCTGTTGCTGTTGTTGTTGCGGCTGCTGCTGTTGTTGTGGTGGCTGCACACTTATCTGCTGCGTTGCCTGCGTTGATTGTGTACTACTTTGCGATGATGACATTTCAACATCGCTGCTTGTTAGTAGACTGGTTACCTCTGCGACACTCAAGGGCTTGGGCCTAGGTTGGTGGGGTTGGACCGCTGGTGCGGAGGTGCTGCTCCCAGCTTGGTTCCCGGACAACGCTGCTGCAGGCGTAATTTTTTTGGTCCCAAAAAAAACATTGGCCAGCACACCAGTCGTGGTTAATGCCACTTCCTTTTTCTGTTCCTTCTTCTCACTGGCAACTTTCTTGGTATTGCACCTGGTACCTTTCTTTGGGGCCATCTTCTTCAGATGTCAGGCAGGACGTAGATGCACAACAAGTTGTGGTCACACGTGGACGTAATGCGCAGCAGGTTTTCTGTCTGTCTGGCAGAACAACGGGTGATGATGATGACACCTCATCCTCTGGCTTTTTATGCACCTTATAAGAAAAAAACCAGGAGAAGAAAATCAGTGAAATGTTGCATTTGTTGTTGTGGTTCAGTTACTACTGTACTAGTGCAAACCAAATATATAGTCTAGCCATTTCTGAGACTTTGTCAACAAGGGCTATGTTATACTACTGTGTACACACTCTACACTCTCAGGAAGGATAGGAAAGGAAATAAGAACCACCAAAATAAAAATGTAATGGAAGTGGGGGGGACCCTATTTGCCATTAAATTATTTGAGCATCACTTCATTCATGGAGCTGCTGCTGGCAAAGGGGGTGGATGGATGGATGGAAGCAGAGAGCCAATAGGAAAACCATGCAGGCCTATATGGCAAAAGCAGGACACAAGTAATAACTCCCACCAGCCACATGGCCAGGCCCAACAACAGAAAGCCCACCCCCAAATAAACACACTCCCCAACTCAATCTAATGCCATCCAAGCCCTAAATGATGTCTACATTCAACAGACCACACAGAAACACTTGATTAATAAAGCTGTGGCTACCTGCTCTGAGCCTACTGGATGAAAGCAGGCCTATTGGCAGACAAGGCCAGACAAGCTTGCAGGCCTAGGCTTCAAAATGGCCATAGGCCCAATAACAGAAAGCCCTCCGGCAAAAAACACATTTCCCAACTCAATCCAATGCCATACATGGCCTAAATGATGTCTAAATTCAACAGACCACACAGAAACACGTGAATAATAAAACTGTTGCTACCTGCTCTGAGCCTACTGGATGAAAGCAGGCCTGTTGGCAGACAAGCCCAGACAAGTTTGCAGGCCTAGGCTTCAAAATGGCCACAAGCCACATGGCCAGGCCCAACATCAGAAAGCCCACCCAAAAAAACACATTTCCCAACTCAATCCAATGCCATCCATGCCCTAAATGATCTCTAAATTCAACAGACCACACACAAACACTTGATTATTAAAGCTGTGGCTACCTGGTCTGAGCCTACTAGATGAAAGCAGGCCTGTTGGCAGACAAGGCCGGGCAAGCTTGCAGGCCTAGGCTTCAAAATGGCCACCAGCCACATGGCCAAGCCCAACAACAGAAAGCACCACCCCCAAAAAAACACATTTCCCAACTCAATCCAATGCCATCCATGCCCTAAATGATGTATAAATTCAACAGACCTTACAGAAACACTTGATTAATAAAGCTGTGGCTATCTGCTCTGAGCCTACTGGATGAAAGCCGGCATGTTGGCAGACAAGGCCAGACAAGCTTGCAGGCCTAGGCTTCTAAATGGCGACCAGCCACAAGGCGAGGCCCAACAACAGAAAGCCTACCCCAAAAAAGCACATTTCCCAACTCAATCCAATGCCATCCAGGCCCTAAATATTGCTTGAAAATGAAATACACTCAAAAAACACCTAAGGAACAGTTGCTTCATCATGCACACACCCATGAGGCAATGACTAGCTCGGGCCTACTACTGACTACTACTACCCACAAAATTTTTAAAGAAAGGAATGATAGTTACCAAAATTAAATTGTAGTTGCAACAACTGCAATGCCCACAATCAAACAGACACAACAACCACTTAATTGTAAAATATCCAATTCAAAAATCTTCAAATCCAAATGTAATAATGCAGCAGACAAAAAGAGTGAACTTTCCAGCTCAAAATCCAAAGGCAGAATGAGAAGGAGATGGACAAATCACTGGGAGGAGCCTGCTGGACAGGAACAGGAAGTTGGAAATTCTGTGGCACTTCCTCCCTCTCCCATTTTAAAAAAGGACTCCTTGCACAAAAAAGGACAGACAAATGTCAATCTGAGGAGTTTTTTTCATCCAAATCATCATTTGCAGAAGGTTTTATGCTGCTAGAGCTGATATTCTTTTCCAAATTGAAAATTGTACATGTTCGAGTTCTCAAGCTTCACATTACTTCCGCCGGAAGTCGATGGCGTGTCCAAAATGACTTGTTCGCATTCTCTCCCTCCCTGTCGCGTTGTATATGACGTGTTCGGGTTCTCTCGCTCCTTGTCACGTTTGGTTTGACGTGTTCGCGTCCTCACGCTCTCGCTCGTGGTGGAGAATGACGTGTTTGAGATCTCATACCCTCGCGGTGCACGATCGCTAGACGAATGACGTGATCGCGGGCGCGAACTCTTGCGAGATAGCGCAAAATGGCTACCAACAATCCAACATCTTGTGGAGCATGCAACCAGATCGGACAAACTTGTCGGCGAACGCGGGGATCCAGCTAAGGCGATCGCGCGCGTGAGAAGGTATTTTTACAGCGTGAGCATGAAAAACATTTCCGGTACGCTGCGGATCGCGGAAATTTTGACATTTTCGCGTTCTCCGCAGAACGCAAAACTGTGAAATTATCGCAATTTCTGCAAGCGGAACGGAATTTGATGCCCAGGCCTAATTATTAAAACAATAATAAGCATATTTTGTGTAACATAGCTGTTGTCACTGGAGGTGTGAAACAGTTTCCTTTACAAATGTTAAAAGGATGAAAATTTGCTGTTTTCATAGGTGTTTCTCAAGTTTGTTCACTGGTGGTGTTATGTACCACAATCTAGGATTACGTAGCTAGATGACCTTTAACCTACATTTGTCCTACCTTGCTATGCATAACGGTTCTAGCTCTGACCTTTTACCCAGTTATGTGCTGAATAAATGTTGATCAGTTTCCTTGAAACTAGCCTCATTTATTATGCTTGAGGATTCTTAGAAAAGTTCTCTGCACATGACGTACATAACAAGATCAACATACTCTGTATAAAAGTCAGTCTAGACCCCAGTCCCTTAGTTTATGTTGTCTAAACGTGCAGGTCCTATGTATTTTTAGGAACTACAGAACATAGCACTGCCAACGGTGGTTTGGTTCTTATTTAACGGTCAAATCTGAGTAGTTCAGTGGTGCTTTCTCAGAGACACCTACTCACATTTAACTAGAAATGTCTAGAGTATTGTCTGAAGGTTATACAAGCTTGAAGGATTATAGTCCCTCACATTATGCTAAACTTTATCTCTATTCCTTACAACTTCCTTCCACAATGTCTGTCTAAGACGGCATTGCGAATGCGGTGGAAGATGAGCTTGAATATGCTCTTAATATTATAGAAAATTGCAGATATGCAGTTACTTTGAAATTAGTGGGATTCGGCCTCCCAGCAACTGGTTTTAATTTAACCTTCGTGATTGAGGCACACAAGGCATTCAGAACGGAGGTATTCTATTCTTGGGTCAGATTCCTGCCTGCAGATCCACACCAACCGTTATTTCACACTTACATTGAAGATGAGATACCTGAAGAATGTTCACCATATGTGTACTTAGAAGTCCTGTTAACTTACTAAGAACATGTTACTTGGATTAAAGGCGTCCTCCCGACACCTCAGAAAATGTGAGACTTGGTCCGCGCAGCAGAGAAGAAGTGACCTGGCTGGTCCCAGACACTTACACACTGCATCACGAGATTGATACATTGCAAGCAGCAGATTTACGAACACTTTACAACGAGATAGTAAAACTGTACAGAAACCTTACACAGTTCATAATGCAAACACTTACAATTCAAAACTACAAGGTCACTCAAGCTGGTCAACCACAAGTGACTATGACAAAAATCATCCCACAAACACTGAATGCAATTATGGGAAGAATGCTCAGTAAACGTGAGCAAATGCCATTCTGGATAGCACAGAAAATAGCACAGTCTGAAGCAGTTTTTCCCCATACAGGTCCGCTGGAAAAACACAGAATATTAACAATTTGCTTTCCAAGAGGAATAGCCCCCACGATAGAGGATTGTACCACTTGAGGTACAGTTTTTGCTACTGTTTATTTTAAAACTCATGGTACCCCCTCAATAGCGGTCAGTATTGAAACAAATTCAGAATGAGTACGGGGCAAAACCTGCCCAGGACTTAGGGAAGAAACTGACATTTTGCCTGGGTAGCAACAAATATGTTAGGTAACATAAAAGGTGATTCAGCAGTGGTGACAATACACCAACACTTGAGGGAAGTAACTACTGCACAACAAGAGCGAGAACTACCTAATATTATTGATGAAATATATGCTTTGCTGGGTAGAGATAACTTGGAAGCTAGACCACAAATAATGAGCAATCCTGAAAAAGATAACTCAAAGCAAGCACCCCATTCTTCTAAAAAGAAATGGAATAGCAAAAAATGTAAAAATAATAAGCAGAATGCATAATGATCATGGGGTGGGTCTCCTCAACAGGAGCCCTCTGATAGAAAATACAATCTTAGGAACCGTGATATTGTTAAAAAGCCTGGCAGGTATCAGGATACAGATACACATTCCACTCGTTCCTTTCAGGGTACATCAAAAAACTCGAAGAGAGAAGGACAATCACAACACAGATCAGAAGAGCTGGCCAAGCCAAGAGACACATCGCACTTCAGACTACATTATCAAACAAGAAGCTAAACTAAAAAGTAAACCTCAATTTAAAAAGAAGAAGGTAGCTGACCTTAAAATAAGGAATGGCCAGCCTACTGAGGACTCTACTACTGAATTGGGAATGGGCCTAGATGATGCTAGAAAGCTCAGCAGAAGTAACAATAGCTCGTCAGAACCTGATGGAATTTCTGGTGTCAGCAGTATTGAATTAACATATCAAGGATGAGACACGGGATACAAGGGCAAGTGAGATCATTTAAATAAAATAACGCTCCAAATGGAGGGGGACATACCCAGGAAAGTAAAAGGTTTCTTTATGGAGAACCTGACAAATGGAAATGATATCCTTTTGGCTGAGAAAGATTGGCCGCCTGAGTTCGTTATGGAGTGCCCAAAGGGAGAAAATATAATTTTACCGGCTTTCTACGACCTCGTTCCAGAGTCACTAAAACATTCATACTCGCAGGAGTGGCCATTAGCGCTAGCTCCTGCACTTTACGGCATTCATGTAGGGAGGGATGCTGAGTCATTTCTCCATGTAATCCCATTAAATAAGACTCTGACTCCACAGAGGCAGTACCCTATAAAACATGACAAAAATAAACAAGTCAGGGGGATCTTTGATCAACTTGAATACCAAGGTGTGTTTGAAAATTGCACCTCCTCTATGAATAATCCTTTATTTCCCGTAATGAAACCAGACAACTCATGCTGTCTAGTTTTAGACTAAAGTCATTTGAACACATGCACATGAACATTTGCAGTACAAAATGCACACAGTGCTGCATTAATAAATAACATTGTGCGGAAGAAATACAAAACAACACTAGATATCACAAATGGATTCTTCTGCCAAACTATAGCACCTGAAAACAGATATTTGACAGCATTCTCGGCCATCAGCTCTCCACGCCAATTGTTTACCAGCTGCTTTGAAATATATGTGCCTTTATGTACACACCAAACAGGGACTTGTTTGACTCACCTGGCTTAATATTTGCACACTGCTGGACTTGTTTTTATCATACACTTTGAAAGTATTTTCACCTTGATGCAAGAAGAAAGTTGAATTGTTTTACAAAATAATGCTTGATTTTTGTATATTGCTGGACTGGTGATTGCTTTATTATGCACTTTGAAAATATTTGCACTTTTCTTTTGCTTTAACAACTACTGTTTGTATAGACTCTGTCATTAGGTACTTGCTAATATGGTTTGTTTTTATTCTACATGCGGTGTTATTTATGGTGTTGCTTGTACTTGTCTGTAATACGTGTGCCTTAAATCTTGTATTTAACATTGTTTACACTACAGAAATGATAAATTCAAACAGACAAACATCTGCATCAATGTTCTGAAGCATCCAAATAGTTTTCATCCTCAGCCTCATTTTCCTTCCTGTTTTGTAATGCTTACTAATAAAGACATGATGGTAGAAATTGAAATTGCTTTCTCAGTTCACGTTATTATCATGCACAAGCCTTGACAGTTGCAAGTGTGTGGCATGCATATCATTTACTAGTCTATTTCTCTTCAATTTCACAGGATACTGAGTTATATCTTGTGTACTTCTCAGGTATATTGTCAATCGAGTCAATGGAATTGCAGGTTTGGGTTTGTCTTTCGAAGTTTCAAGTTATTTTCCATTAATGTCAATTCTAATTCAGACCCTTCATAGTTGTTGTTTGTTCTTCAGCCATAGGCAGTTCCTGAGACAATAGGATTGCTCCTTGGCATTTTTTGGTAGCTGTCTCTGTTAAATATTCTGCTTTTTACAGTATTGTTACAAATGGTGTAGATTATATGTTAAGAGTTTTTCCCACTTTTTCATTAGAACTTTGAGCCAGACAATATAGAGGTATTTCATTAAATGTTGGAGGGTTCAAATCAAAATATACCAGATATTTGGGCAGTGGGGCAAAGTGATAGGCCAAGCTGCTGGGGGCCACCTTTGTGTGCTTTGCAGGGGGCCCTCAAATTTCAGTATGCCACTGCTGTGTGGGTGGGTGAGGGTGTAGGTGTATGTGACTGCATAGATGAGTGAGTGGGTGAGTCAGTGGCTCTATGGATTAATGAGTGCATATGTTAGTAGGTGTATGGGTGACTAAGTCTGTATAACTGAGTGAATAAATGTGTCAGCAGTACATGGGTAACTGCATATGTGAAAGGCAGTATAGGTGAGTGTTGGAGTATAAGAGTGACTGTATGTGTGAGTGAGTGATTGTCAGAGTGGCTGTCTGGGTGGCGTCATTCATATGTCACTAAAAGTATGGGTGAGTGAATATGTGTTAGTATTTGCATGAATAAGTGAGTCAGTATGTATATAACTGTATAGGTGTGGAAGTGGCTGTGTGATTTACTCTAAGGGTAAGTTAGTAGGTGTTTGATGAGCTCTATGGGTGACTGTCAGTGTGTGAGTGGCTGTATGAGATGGATGTACGAGTAGATATGTCAGTTGAAGTATTAGTGGGTGAGGTTGTGTATGAGTAGCGGTATTCATGTATGAGTGGATGTGTGTGTAGCCTATAAATCAATGAGTGGGTGTAGAAGTACTGGTATGGGGTATCAATGGTTTTAAGAATGGTAGTGTGGAAGTTGGACTGGTTGTATGAAGGGTTATATTGGGATGTGAGTGGGTGCATCAGGGATTCTGTGGATGATGTCATCAGTGACATCATTAGTGATGTCATCAGAGATGTCATCAGTGATGTCAGTGACCATGCCATGAGTGATGTAATATGTGAGGTCATTAGCAGTGCATTGCTGGCGCGTGTTACAGTTAGCTCTGCTAACTATAACTGATCTATTTCACTGGTTGTGTTGTAGTGTAGTTCCTATATTCCCAATAGCCTCTGCGCATTGGAATAATATAAACGGTAGTTTAGACGTAGGACTGAGGTCATCTAGGTCTCTACTGAATATATTTGACTTAATTAGGTATGCCAGCTAGCTCAGAGGTCACTAGAAACTTTCTCGAGTAAACAGGAAGGTGTTAACTTTCCTGAATAGACAAGAAGGGATTAGTTTCTGACAACCGCATAAACATGACAACTTTGCTCCCCCCAGAATAAGGAGTATATCTTCAGAGTCGCGGAAAACAATAGACAGCTATTTCACTCAGTCAATCGTGCATGCTTAGTTTCACCAGGAGTGCAGAGAAATAGAGAGACGGGTGTTTTCAATAAAAGTGGTTATTGATTGAGCAGTCTTCTTTCTCATGCAAGAGAAATGAATTGCCACAATTGCAATACTTATCATGAAGTAAAGTGCTTACAGTAAAAGGAGTATTATGAAATAATACTGTAAAAGCATTTATATGGCTTCTGAGCCATAAGATACTTAAAATGGATAAAATATATACATACATAAAATCATTGACTAAACGTACTCAACTGGTGCTTCTAAGATACGCCTACCCCGGTGTACCTAACCTAAGCCTAGTACGTGGGAAGGAGTAAGTGAGCTGCAGTTTAAGTTAAGTTATTTTTGCCAAGAATCTGAATCAAGAATTCTCTGAGGATCTAATCAGCTCCGTACCTTGGTTATAGAATGAAGGAGGTCTTGCATCTCTTTCTCAGGACTCGATCTCCCAGCAACCCGCAAGGGTGACTGGAAACACTGGAGCTGGATTTCTCGGCAGGAGAAAAGACAGCGGCTCTCTCAGTGCGTCAATGGGAGGGTCGCCTTCCTTCGGCTCCCGTTACAGCTGGGCTTCGGGTAAGTAGATAGCCGATCTACTCCAAACCACCGTGTGTTTGCTTAAGGCAGATGCTGGTATATTTATACCTGGAAGGCGCCGAATTTGACGTAAGGTTGGGCATAAGACGTCACTAAGAACTCGCAATTCTTTTAGGACTCCAGGAGTTCTTGGACAAATCAAAACAAAAGCAGGGGGAATTCCCGGGCTGCTGGAGGCTTGGTTTGTTTAAAGAATGCGTTGTACTTTCTAGGAGTCTATGGGAGTAGCCTTGCCGTATTTGGACTGCATTGGCTTTGACTAAATATGGATATGATTTTTATGCCTTTATAAGGATATGATTTGTTATAACCACATAAGGGCATGAATCGGGAATATTTAAATAGGGTCCTAGATACGTTCACAACACCCACTCCACGTATAATGTCCATCATTACTAAATACTAAACAATTCTAAACATATAACGATGCATGTGTTTTCCAACCCACCCCAAAATACATAAAATGCATTTGAAATGGTATGTACACGAAAAATGAATATCATACTGTACGTTTTCAAGCAGAGGTAACATTCAGATAATGCATATATGGTACGTTGACTGAATGTTTTGCAAAAAGTACATTTATGAAATGGCTCTTAATACAGAAAAGAAGGTCGAGACGATTTCATCACATATTTATACAAGACTGTACATGTGCTAGAGGCTAAGTTAAAATATTGTCTCTAGAGTCTCTAAAAATAGAAATTCTGTTCTCTAAGAATTGTTCTACTTTAAGCAGAGTATCATGTGCCAAAAAAAGTCAATATTTTGGGAAAGGGAAAAATAATTTCGCTTTCAGGGGAAGAGAGAAAAAATAGTTCCAATGTTTTCAGAAGTGTTGTTTATCAAAAACTGAAGGCCGAATTCAGAGTTCAGGGAACGCTGTGTGCTCATGCTTTGTTTCAAAAGTTATTCTCGTTGTTAGGGGAGAACATAAGTTCAGACAGGCTGGCAAAGAATTTGTCTACAACAGTAGGTGAAAGTTGGACCAAGTCCGAAAAAGTAGAAATTGTGCAGATGTGAGATTCATTGCCGTCATCTGTGTCTAGATTAGCAATGTTCACAGAAGGTTGTACCTGTGTGCCGCTTTCATCTCGTACCTCACCGCCACCTAATCGTAATGGTGAGGTCTCAATGAATGCCGTCATCAGAATAGGTAGCCGCTGGGGACAACACGTTGCATGAGCCGTTACCGAACCAAGCAAAGTATCGATATCCATGGGTACTGCTGATGGTAGTGTAAGACAGGGTCCAACACGTATTCTTCTCCGCATAGCAGACATCGTAGTACAGGTAAGATGCAATCTCGCCAGATTGGTCTGAATGAAAGAAACCAGGTAGTATTCAGATCTCTTAGCCGAGCCAAGCCGAGGACATTAGTAATCGGTGCTCGGTATCTCATTGCAAGGATTGTTTCTTCCATTGTTGCCTGAGTTTTGACTGTGACTTGACTTGCCATATCGGAGCAGAAGAAACAAAAATAAAATTCCTGCTACGAGTCCCAAGAGAAGAGGCAGGCCACCGAACACAGAGTGCACAAAATTCGGGAAGATGTTCAGGACTGCTTCAAAGGGTGCTAATAGTCCCGAAAAAATTGTCTTAAATACATGTGCGATGCCACTGGTATCAGACATGTTTAAGATTTGACCTAACATTTATACGAAATGCACGGGGCAATTTGTCGATAATAGTGTATGTATCTCTGCCGCTGTCCTTGCAACTTGCAGATCATACATCTCTTTGGATGGGGTTAAAGGCACAGTTGTCTGTAAAAGAATAGACTTCATTCTGCTTAAAGTATCAATTCGAATAGAAGAAATATTCAGAGAAGGCCATTTTGCAGCCTCCTTGTCTGGTTTGCTGTTTGGATAAAATACTTGCATACAGCAAATGACCCTGGAAGTAACGCTCACGAGATAGGCTTTTCCTGGCTCCATGCCACAACAGCTGTGGCCACTTATTATAGCGTAGCTGCCGTTGGAAAGCTGTCTGGAAAAAGGCTCTATCTCCATTGCAGGAGTGCCGTGCAGGTGACATGAAAGGTTATTTGATGAACCTTCGCAGGCTCCATGCAAGTTAATACCTTGACACAGAAGTGTACCTCTTAGTGATTTTTTACAGTTGTTACCACTAAGGAATACCTCTTTTTTTCCTTCACTATAAAATCTATGTGTATAAGGTAAATTCCAGGTTGACTTGATGTCCTCTACCCAACCTTTCATACAGGCCTGCTGGTATATACTTTTGGCAATATTTAAACTGAAAAGTCGTTATCGTAATTGTAATTGTACCATGTATTATCCATTCAATGACAGGTCGTTCTGACATTGTCAATGATAATTTTTCTAGTTTTTCAATGCTCAGTATCGTATAGTCTGCTCCTTTTTGTGCCAAAGAGATTTGTTTATCTGTAATGTTAAAGATAGAAAAAAATGATGTTGTGTTGATTAAACGCCATGGCATGTAGCCTGAACAGAGGTTTTGCAACGTCCATCCTAACTGTACAATAGAACGTAATTGGGACTGGCCATGTTGTAACATTAGCATATCCTGTTCTATTATATCAATAGCAGATGATACAATGCTGTCCAGTGAATAAATTCTGGAGGACAGAGTCGTTAACCCTTTGTCCACTACAGACAGTGATTTTTCCAAATTAATACGATCAATTTCTCGTATTTTTTCAGCAGTTTCAATTTGCATTACTTTCCAAGCTTCGTTGTAAGCAGCGTATATACTGGCGTATATGAAAAGATTTTTGACGCTGTTTGCGAGGTCCCAGTATGAAATCTCGCAAGTCAGCACCTTCTTTAAGTAAAGTCAAGTGTTGCTTAATTTCAAGCAGTGTGGATTTCTGTAGCTATTCGAGACATAGCTTTCCTACACTGTATGTTGTAACTATCCCTGGATGTTGTCTCTGGGAATATCTTGGGTCTGGCCTGGTCTGTTTGAACCCCTGTGTTTTGTTCAGGAATATATCTTGACAGTTATTTGTGTCTGTGGGCCAGATCAACCATTTTTTCCAATCAGGATTTGTTCTATTTTGGTGTAAAATATGGGATACGTCTATCTCCACATCTGTAGTGCTATTACTATCAGGTATGGGCTTTGGAATAGACAGTTTGTTTAAGTCTTTTATCTTGGCTAGGCCGAGACAGGTTGTTTGTTGAATGGTATCATTGAGGAATATTATCTGTTCTGGGATCATGCAGGCTCTGAATAATGATTCTAAACCTTGTACCTGCCAGTTTTTTGAACCCCAGATGGTTTTTGTCTCAATGTTGTTTTTCCAAAATTCAAAACCAAATGTAGACATTTTTTCATACAATTTTTCAGAATATATCAATTTAGTATTGGTCAACATGTTTTTCATTCCTGTCTTATTTAACATTTTGAAATAAAATGTTTCTGGATCAGTGTTGTTAAAGCCTGAGAAGTATGGGAATTTCTCATAAAATGTTTTCGAGCTGCCTTTTGGTGGTGTTGGACAATGTTCCCATTGATTATAAGTAAACACATTTCTAGGATTAGCAGATTTATGCAAATAGTGATGCCCATAATGATTAAAGCAATACATTTCTTCATAGTTCGACAAACCCTGCAAATAATTATGTTGTGTGAATTTTGCTGACATTTCTAAATCTGACATCATATTACTAATATTTTCAAAGTCCCAATCATCGGAGAAAGTACTTGGTGTTACAAAGTCACTTAATGAAACCTTGAACTGGTGTGGATATTTCAAGAGCTCAATCGGGCCATAGATTTCATAATCCGTTTTGTCCCATGCTACACCACCAGGTATTGGAATGGCTGTGATGTTCACTGAGGACAGTTCTCTTTTTTCGATGTGAGAAGATCTGTGTGGCTCTAGGACCAAGTTGATGTTCTGACTTGCTGTGTCCATTGTACTATATTTTCCATCAATAAATCTACCCAAACTTAAAACCAAGATGAGCCAAAATAGGAGGAAAAGTACACCTAACACAATCCATAATTCAATCCTTGGTGAAATCAGGTATGTTTCTTAGAGTTGATGAAAGAGTTCAGTCATTTTTTCTTTGAAAGTTTTTGTTGCTGGCATTTCTTCATGTTCACTTGGATCATCAAAAAAGTCATCGAAATTGATGAAGTAGCCAGATGCAGTTCTGTCAATTGTTGGAATTGCTTCCGGATTTCCTTTAGTATTTGGATCCACTTTTGTCACATTAGTATAGTCAGAGGCTACATCATTGTAGACAGGTGTTTCTTGACGAACTGTTGCAATTTGGGTTTCAAGAGGCACAAGTTCCATGGCTTTATTGCATAGTCCTTTTTTATTTACTGCAGGTTTATCAAAAGTGATTAGTCTTTCAGTTTGAACCTCTTGGATTGTAGCAAGGTTTGGTCTTCTGCTACTTCTTGGGAGTCCACTGGGCCTACTACTTATTATTTGTCACATGATTGTGGTTTTACCAGGTCGATTGATACAACTCTGTTCTCCTTTTTACCAGCAAGGGGAGGTAGTACTACTGATCTTGTTCCGCTGACAGCTAAGACAGGTACTGCTTTTCTGTAAGAAGGCCCAAATTCCTTCTTCACCGCGATCTTTTCTCTGACTAGATCCCCAATCTTTGGAATCCAGACAGGTGTTGCTGGGACAGGTGGTTTTTCTTCAGTTGGCGTTGGCATTTGCTTTATGTTACTTAAACGTTTTCTTGTTTCATTTAAGTCCTTTAAAACCGCCAAACGATCTTTGATAGCAAAGGTTTTTTTGTTTCACCACTAAAGTCTGACAATCTAGATCCTGGATGATCATTCTAGTACCAAACAAAAGTTCGTATGGAGTGATACCTCCTAGAGAATTTCTTGGCAGATTGTTAAGACTACGTTGGACACTTATTAGATGTTTGACCCACCCGTCACCCGAACCTAATACCCTCGCTGTTATAGATTGCTTTATGTCACAGTTTTTTCTCTCCACTACCGCATTTCCCTCGGGATGGAATGGACTAGAGTACCGCAATGCAATGCCCATGCTGGCCATGGCCTCCTTGTAAGCTCGAGAGCTAAACACAGGACCCTGGTCAGAATGTAGCATGCCAATTGCGTATGTGCCGATAAAGACTCGCAAATCTTTTATAACAGTTCTGGGGCCACATCCAAATGAATCTCCTCTTAATAATTATGGGATCGCATTTCTCCTTCTGGATTTCTGCGTATAGATAGCCTAATGCTGTCTAAAAGAGGTGTCTGGGCACGTGTCTGGTCCGGTTCACCACCGCGATCTCTGTTGCAGTTTTCACAATTCATTGCAAAGTTATAAATTTGCACGCTCATACCCGGCCACCAGTATTGTGATTGTAGTTCTATTAGACATTTCAAGATCTCTTGGTGCCTCAGACCCAGGTTCGTGTTTGTTACTCTATCCCCTACTCCAGGGATTTGAGCAAAAGGAACGGAGTTTGCATCAATTATGTATGTATTTCCAAGTGGATAATTTAGAGGTAACGCCGCATAGTTGCCTTTCATTGAGGCTTTTACTGCTAGTAGCGTTTCACTGTCTATTTGTTTTTTAGAACGCTTTTTTGTGGCTACGGAAGCCGATTGAACAGCCGCCGTCGTGGCGCTGTTAGCCAATGAATTCCCTGCAACGTGAACGCCATCACGTCGATGACTCAGTGTATGTATCACATGAGTCTTTCGTAGTTCTTTCTGTAAAAGAACTACTTGTTCCCAGAGCTTTTTATGCCTTATTGAGGCACCTGGCTCATCTTTGTAACCGTTTTTAATCCAGGTATGCATGAAATTATTGTACGACAGGACGCAGTAATGCGAATCACACACTATTAGTGTGGGGAAATCGCGATCGGCATTTTCAAGCGCCATCTTTAAAGATCTTATTTCAGCTCGCTGAGCTGTACAGTTTCTGAGTGATTCAGTTTTAGTGACCATCGGTCTGAATTTACCTAAGCGCCAGCGACCTTTGACAATCGCGCATGCTGCATTGTAAATTTGTTTTTCCACAACGTAGTGTTGTGCAAATCTGTCCGTGTATATTACACATGTGTACTGTTCGAGAGGCAGAATTTCGATTGACAGAGGGTATTCATGATCGTATTCTAGATCTTCTAGTTTTTTCATTTTTGGATCAAATGCGTGTTTCACATCCGTTGTAGCAAAAGAATTTTCCCATCGTATCCATTTTGGATCTAAAGCTTTAGCATTGGGAATGCTTGGTCTTGTTTCTGCCTCAAGGGCTGATACTGCTGTTAAAACAGATATGCTCTTTCCTTGGGCTAGGGCTCTTTCTTTTGCTACAGCAGTTTGAACCGCAGTCAGAATTTTTTCAGTTGAACTGAATTTCATTTCAGCTTGTGTGTACAAGTGTGATTTATAAGCTATCGGTACCGATTCTCCCTCATTAGTGGTCAGGTATGTGAATCCGCATCTTCCTGGGATGACTCGGATTACAAGGTTGCGTTCGTTTGCGCGTGTTTGCAGTTTTGTTTTAGTTAACATGTCTGTTTGTAATGAACGTAACATTTCTGTGTGTTTCTGAGTCCAATTAATTTGGTTGAAATCAGGTTTTATTAATTCGTAGAGGGGTTTAACCCTCTCTGCATAATTTAGAATGTAAGTTCTTCCGGAATTCAGGAAACCTAGAATTGATTGTAAGTTTTTCAGCTTTTTTGGCGCTTGGAGTACTGCACACTTCTCTAAGAAGTTGTCTGCTAGGCTTTTGCCGTCACTTGATAATTCATATCCTAAAAATAGGACAGTTAGGCGGGCAATTCGTGACTTTTTAAAGTTGAATTTATACCCTTCACATGCGAACCCAAGTATGATGGTGTTCACTCTTTTCAAGTGTGTCTCCAGGTCATCGTCTGTAAGATAGATGTCATCGACATAAGATAATGCTTCATCATCGTACATTTGTAGTAACTCTGTTACCCTGGCTGAGAATAATCCTGGGCTATTCTTGAATCCCTGTGGAAGACGACAAAATTGTTTTTGGGCCCCCATACTGGAGAAAGCGGTCAAATACCTGCTTTCTGGTGCAATGTTTTGACAGAAGAAACCATTTGAAATATCTAATGTTGTTTTATATGTTTTTGTGCACGATGTTATTCATTAGTGCTGCACTGTGTGAGTTTTGTATTGCAAATGTTTTGCAGCAGGAGTTTAGATATCTGTAGTCCAAAACTAGACGATATGAATCGTCTGGCTTGGAGACAGGAAACAAAGGATTGTTCATTTGTGAGGTGCATGTTTAAATCACCCCCTGATATTCAAGTTGATCTAAGATCTCCCTGACTTGTTTTTTAGCTTCTTGCTTAACAGGATACTGCCTCTGTGCAGTAGGTTGATTTTTTAACTGAATTTTATGGTGAGGAGAATCCTCATCCCATCCTACATGATTTTTATATAATACAGGGGCTTGGGCCACTGCCCATTTTCTAGCAAATGTGTATTTTTTTATGAATTGGAATGTGATTTGAGAAGGCAGGCATAATCATTTCTTCGCCATGTGGGCACTCCCTGACAAACTCTGGTGGCCAGTCTTTCTCAGCTAGCAGGGTATCATAGCCTTCAGATAAGTTATCCCAAAAGAGACCCCTTATTTTCCTAGTTTTGTCCCCCTCTATATGCAATGTTATTTCATATAGTTTATGGGGTATGCTAACTCTGGTGTCTGCAGTTTCCACTTGAATGTATTAATTCGTGTCTACTGTCTCCAGAAGATTCATCAGGATCTTGCGCGCTATGGTCACTTCTGCTGCGCTGTCTAGCATTGTCTGAGCCCACTCTCCGTTTTTCAGTTGTGTCCTCAAAATCCTTGGCATGTTTTATTTTAATACTAGCTACCTTCTTTTTTGGAAATAGTAATTTTTTACTTTGATGAGCAGGTTCCTTGTCTTTAGACTTGACATGCTCTTCTTTGTGTTCTGACCGTCCTCTTCTTTCCGATTTCTGTGAGGAAGTCTGAAAAGATCGAGAGGGACGTGTATCAATATTTTGATATCTGTCAGGTTTTCTCAAATTGTCCCTATTTCTAAGGTTATATCTTTTTTCAGAGGGCTCCCTTTGGGGAGACTTGCCTCCTCGTTCTGGAGATCTATCTCTCCGTTGAGGAGACCTTCCTCTGGACTGAAACTGTTTTTCTCTGGGAGTGGTTTGTTTATTACCATCCCACCTCTTTTTTGGAGTATTGAGATTATTCTTAATAAAGTTTTTTTCAGGGTTTTCAGTTAGTTGTGATTTTAGTGGTTTCCCACCCAAACTATCTTTACCTAGTTCTTCATAGGATTTTTCAATTATTCTGGCAAGTTCAAAAGGTTGTTCTGCTATATCTGTTTCTTTCAATTTCTGGCGGATCACCACCGATGCTGCTCCTAATTGAACTAATTGTCTATATGATTTTGTTATTGTTTTAGCTGAGCTAAAAGTTCCCTGTCTGACATTTTTTCAATGTTGGGATGTGGTGTATAGCTGGCTAGAACCGGCCATGTGGCTCCTGGTCTACCTAGTGGACCGAGCCTGGTGATGTGATTTTGATGTTTTAGGGCGCCATTAAACCAGAGCTGGTGCTCTTGGTATGTTAGTGGAATTTCAACGTCCTCGAAAGGGACGTATTCCTCTGGTGATTCCTCTATTTTGGAGTAGTGGAACTGGCGTGTTACAGCGTGTGCTGCTGGAAAATGTATCCAGGAATAGAATACCTCTGTCTGCCGATATTCATGGGCCTCTACCACAAATATGACTCTACCACCTCTTGATGATACTCCATTTTTTATGAGTTTCATAGTTATGGTTTTTCTTATATTGACCGGAATGATTATAGTATTCGGGCCATCTTGTTGGAGAGTTGTGTCATCTAACAACAGTTGAGCTGCTAAAGCATCTCTTTCTTCGTCACTTCCCGTCATTTTACTGACAGAAAGTTTGCGGAGTAAGTTTCAAGGAAACAAAGATTAGGTGCACAATATTTTGGAACACTGTATCCTTCAACGTTGACTAAACCAAAAACTAATACATAGGATGCTCATCCTACTAAGTTCTGGCGGATATTAACCTTTTACCCACTCCAGACGTCTATTGGAGTTTTAACGGGAAAAAGGGTCTGTGTGAAAAGCACGACTGAGTTACTCTAGTATCTAGCGTTAGATTATCGCCTTACCAAACGTTGGGCGCCATGTAGTGTAGTTCCTATATTCCCAATAGGCTCTGCGCATTGGAATAATATAATTGGTAGTTTAGACGTAGGACTGAGGTCATCTAGGTCTCTACTGAATATATTAGACTTAATTAGGTATGCCAGCTAGCTCAGAGGTCACTAGAAACTTTCTCGAGTAAACAGGAAGGTGTTAACTTTCCTCAATAGACAAGAAGGGATTAGTTTCTGACAACTGCATAAACATGACAACTTTGCTCCCTCCAGAATAAGGAGTATATCTCCAGAGTCATGTGAAAACAATAGACAGCTATTTCACTCAGTCAATCGTGCATGCTTAGTTTCACCAGAGTGCAGAGAAATAGGGAGACGGGCGTTTTCAATAAAAGGTGTTATTTATTGATCAGTCTTCTTTCTCATGCAAGAGAAGTGAATTGCCACAATTGCAATACTTGTTTTAAAGTAAAGTGCTTCCATGAAAGTAGTATTATACCCATCAAGCTTACTCCCTCCTGAGCCACTCGAGACATTTGAGACATTGTTCCAGAGCTCCCCGAACTCACCGCCTGAACTCCCGTTCCACTTCCGACATTGTTTTCATTATTTTCCTCCACTACATTCCCGACATGTATACTCCCATTAGCAGCCGGCTCCCTCCCTCACTGCATCAGTTCCACTACCGTGGGGCCCGTCGGCCTGTTCCTCGCGGCTCCTGCGCCCAGGGCTCCGCCCTTTCCTCTCGTTGGTGGGTCCGGTAGCCTTAGTCTTTACAGTCGTCCGGGGGAGCTTTCACCGGGAGCCGGGACGCTCTCACAAGGGACCGTATTTTCCGCAAATGCTGACATTGCCTCACTCCGAGCTTTACGGGTGGCTGCTGCCGTAGCTGCTTTGGAGGGAGCACCACTCATCGCGATCTTCGACGCTATAGCAGAATCCTCGCTTGAGAGCTGGAACACCAGCCGCCGCAGGTAATTCTCCACACACCGTCTCACGAGGGAGGAGACCCTTCCAAGGTGCTGAGGCCAGGGACACTTACGCCTAAGATTTTGCTCATTAGGCATTACTCCACAAGGCCGTGGAAAATGCACCATCATCAGCATTGGGGATTTTCAAACATGCTGAGCGAGGCCAGCGCTTCAAACTTTTCATAGCTGAAATTGGCACAGTGCTCCATATGCCTAATGAGCAAAATCTTTGGCTCAGCTACCTACTTAAGTAAATAACTGACATTTAATTGTAAACACATGCATGAACTTACTCAAAGAAAATAATTGCTTTCACTCACGGACTCTATGCCCCATAAATCACAGAGGACGAAGCACTCAGCTCCCGCCCCCTGGTGGGTCAATGAAATGAATAAAGTGCCGGAATGATTTGTGAAACCCTCAAGTGTGTTGTTTAATTGCCCAGGAAGAAGGGGCCGTCAGGCCTTGAAATGCGTTGGCAGAGAGGAATAAAAAGCGGAGCAAAGAGGAATGCTGCATGAATAAGCTGGAGGGCAGGGCACTGTTGAGTGCTTTTCAATGCTATAGGGCATTTGTGTTTTTATAAATATATATATATATATATATATATATATATATATATATATATATATATATATATATATATATATATATATATATATATATATATATATATATATATATATATATATATATATTACCTACTGGCGGTCGCCAGTAGGTATATATAGTTAGGATTTTTTCTCTATGGGATTTTTGAAAATTCTATGTCTAATAACTTTGGCGTTTGTGGATGGAATTGGCTGAAATTTTCAGGAAAATGGAACGTTTTGTTTCTGAGCAGCCCCTGAAAATTTGGGGGGGGTTCGTCAAGGGGGGGCCGAGAAAAAAGGGGGGTCCCAAAACGCGTTTTTCCCATGTTAATTTCCATAGGGCGGTTGGCCTCACTTTTAGCCCGAACGGCTGAATGGATTTGCATGAAACTTGGCAAAATTGTAGGGACTGTTAGCCCGATGTGCCTTTGCTAGGTCTCAATATATGTGCCCCAGTGGATTTTGATAAATTAACGTTCAAAAAAATATATATATCTGTAACAGCGCTCCGGGTAGCGCTCCGGTTCGCGTACTTGACGCGTAACGGAACTTCGCGAAGCGAAGCTGATTGGATCTCCGGTGTCTGTCAACATTCTAAACAGTCCGGAGCGGCCGCCATCTTGTCTCTCGGTAGGATCGAGAGACAAGAGGAGGCCAAAACAAAGGGGGAAATGACCATAAGGGGGTATAGTAGATCCTCCCTGACCCCCTAGGTTTGATGTGGAGGCTTTAAAAGGGCCCCGCGGGGCAACATTTTTTTTTTTTAAATCGTTTTTTTGGCGTGGGGAGTGCCCGGTACGCTTTTGTGCAATGGGCGGTGGTAATCTAAATGATGAGGGGGGGGGCAGCGTTCAAAGCACATCAGCGTGCATAAACACGAAAATGTTTTTATCTACCACGTACTTGACTTATCTCTCTGAGATGCATTCCCGAGACGCGTAGGAAAGGGTCAAAAGCCAGGGGTATAGGAGTATGTAACAAGCGAGCCATTTAATTGAAAAAACTAAACGTGACAAACAGTTGCAGGATCAGTGAAGGTTGATTTTATAATTGAAAGTATAACAGGATCAGTTACAATAAAATCGTCTATACGCCCACCATGGGCGAGTATCATGGGTAACATTACTTCGAAGCTTTATTAATACAATAATCAATAATGAAAAATCGACATCAATAGGGTTGTCCGTATGCCCAGTCAGTACCCTTCCCCGCCCGCCATGTGCACAAAGACCGCATACATCCCCCATAACGTCAAGGCTAAGTAACTAGAACGTCATAAGGAGTTGCAAGTCGCTCCCATACTGGCGCCATTTTGGTCGAGGCCAGGCAGGTCCAGAGTATAGTTCAATGTCTCCAATAAGTAGCGGCAGGACCAGAATCCCTTTCGGCAGTTCAAAAAGTTCGTTAACGCCAACAGAAAGAACAGGCAGCATGAACCATGACTCAAAGGCGAGGGAGGCAAAATCTTCCCTACCGGGTCACGCTGAGGTCCCACCGGAGCTGATCAAGTTGGCAGTCTACAGTGTCTCTTAGTAATTCGGGCAAAAACTGGCGTCAGCATGAGAGCACTACCATCCTGTGACAATGTTGTGGTCACTTCCGGAGAGCGGGACAGCAGGCGTATCCCTCCGCCGATGCACTGAATCAGCCTCCCTCATGGCACCAGATGTGGATAAGGCGGCGGACACCCGTGGCAGCGGTATATCCATGGGGGATACTCGAGCAACAGTGGCGGTTGCCCCCATCGGAAGCCCGCGGGAATCGAGGGCCAACGACTCTCATAGAACCTTTAAAACTGAGAGGACGTCTTCAAGAGTGGGGCTCATGCCCGAGCAGGCAAGCATTCGAGTTCCAGGGTAGTCCAGAGTCGTTCTAGTGGACCAGGCCCAAATCCGGGGAGTCGGCCGCCATTTTGAGCGTTCCGCAGCAACAGCCGCTCTTCACCCCGGCCACCGGAGCGGGTCCCCGGCCATCCAACCGAGTGGAACGCCAATGGCAGTCATGGTGCAGCTGACCGGGGAGTGAAACGCTAAGGGTCGCCCTGCTGCAGCTGACCGCGGGGACGGGCCTTGGCGCGTGGTGTCGCTCCCGGGCTATTTGCACAACGGTCCTCCACCCCTAGGCCGCCACCTATGCTACCTCGACAGGAACAGCGTCATGCATTTGGATCGATGTTGCAGCAGGCTGCCATGTAATTAGTTATTTAATAAAACATTTTACCCTGTTACTTTGCTGGTGTGTTGTATATATTTATAATATTTGCATAGGGTTTGTCGTTATTTTGAGCGGGGTGGGCGGCGGAGCCGAGCTAACTTCTCTTATTTAGTCAGCACATAAATTGACTTACTGGTGCGCATTATTTTGGGTGTACATTTGGAATATCGGTTTGGGTCGGGTTCGTCGTACTGAAATAACCCTTCAAGTTTTGGTGTAGGCTACTCTCCCATTCACTAGCTCCAGAGAGAGTCGTTCCTAAGTAAGGAAAGTGCTATATTCTTTTTCGTCCTTCACATGCGGATACCATGTTCGGGCTTATTTTTCTCATTCCATTAACCGTTCGATCAACGCCTCAGTCATACAAAAAGCATTCTTTTATTGACCCAGTCGTGCGCCACACATACGCATTCATACTGTACAAATCAGGGCCCATGCGCACATTCATACCATACAATCTTTCACGCTCCCAGAGATAGCTCGTACATATAATGTACCGTGTCACAGAGCTAGCCTAGTTTTCCTCGCGTGGAACACGGTGCGGTTTAGGTCTTCTCCATACTTTAGCTGAAATTCCAATGTAACCTGCAGAAAAAGAAAAGAGGGGGGGGCAGCGTTCAAAGCACATCAGCGTGCATAAACACGAAAATGTTTTTATCTACCACGTACTTGACTTATCTCTCTGAGATGCATTCCCTTGTGTCGCGGCAATGGTAGTCTGTTCATTACATAGATCGCCCGAGGGCGGTAGTACAGACAGCGCGTAGGAAAGGGTCAAAAGCCAGGGGTATAGGAGTATGTAACAAGTGAGCCATTTAATTGAAAAAAATAAACGTGACAAACGGTTGCAGGATCAGTGAAGGTTGAATTTTTATTCGAAAGTATAACAGGATCAGTTACAATAAAATCGTCCATACGCACACCAAGGGCGAGTATCATGGGTAACATTACTTCGAAGCTTTAATAATACAATAATCAATAATGAAAAACCGACATCAATAGGGTTGTCCGTATGCCCAGTCAGTACCCTTCCCCGCCCGCCATGTGCACAAAGACCGCATACATCCCCCATAACGTCAAGGCTAAGTAACTAGAACGTCATAAGGAGATGCAAGTCGCTCCCATACTGGCGCCATTTTGGTCGAGGCCAGGCAGGTCCTTTCAAGTGGTGTGGGACCTGCCTGGCTTGGGGAATGTTTCAAGTGATGTGACTGAGGAGCAAATTGTGGACCTCTTTAAAGACTTCAACCCACTACATGTCAAGAAGTGTCAAAGCGGAATGAAATGCTTTGCATTTGTAGACTTCAGTTCGGCGAAGACCCAGCAGAATGTTATAAGTAAATGTCATGGCACGAAGTTCAGTGGGCGGTCTGTCATTGTGAAAGCTTCAATTAAGTTGAATGGCTGCAAGAGCCCCGATTACACCAGCAGCCCTGTTAATATGCCGATCTTGGAAAAAGTTCCTCTGTTGGATTGCAATGGCTGCAGTGATGGTCTTGGGAAACTGCTTCCGAAAACTCTAAAGGCCACGAAAGCTTGCTATGCTGTTTCTTTGGAAATGCGGTGCTGGGTGATGGAAGTTATTGAAGAGTTGGCAGTGGTGTTTTTTGTAGATTTTGGACGCTCTGCCACAGTCCTGGCTTCGTCATTACGAGCACTTGAAAACAAGACATTCTGGGCAATACCACCCTTGACGCAGCCCTTTATGCTACAAGATGGTGTCTTGCATACAGAAAAAATTGTTGGCAGCATTTTGAAAGGAAAGATAAACGGCCGTTCTCCTAGTGAGTGTCACATTCTTACATTTATGAAGAATGTTGAAGAGTAGTATGTTGAAAATCTGAAGCCATCGTTCTACAAACTCTCAACCAGCCTTGGATGGAAAAATCCTGAAGAATGTACAAACTGAAAACCAGTTTTTGTCTGCATAGCATCAGCAGCAACACTTGAGTCAGCTTTGTATGAAGCCGCCATCTTGATCCAATCAATACCGTCCCCCCGCACACATTCAGGGACCAGGCCGCATTGCGAGGGCACTGCAGGACGTGTCCCCAGGTCAAACGGATTGTGGGACAGGGTCCAGAATGGAAGAGTCACCAAAAGGCTAAAAGTCCCGCCGGACCCCGGGAGCCGGCCGCCTATGTCGGGGGCGATCTCAGGCCACACCAGGGCAACAAGACTTGGGGAGGGGGCAGGAGCCAAGCACCCCCTCCGAGTCCGCGCCAGCACACCGCCCCTCGGGGGCCTCCGTCAAGCGGCTCAGGGGGGCACCGCAGGCAGCGGTTCTTCAGATCAGTGGCTCTCACCGGCAAGGCTCCCCTCCGTCAGCAGCGATCGTTGGCGCTGTGGTTGCGGCCGGAGGCCCCGCCTAGTCAACGCCCCAGCCTCTCCATCTCGTAGGCCGCAGAGTAGTCGGGGAGAAATCCCGGGAACGGCGGCATGCATTACACATCACTAAGATGGCCGGGCCTACGACCCTGGGTTTAAGAGTCTCATGCTCGATCGATTGAGCTGGCCGGATCAGGCAACAAGAAGGTGGGGGGGGGGGTGGCGGCATCAGCAAGGCATCCCCCCAACACAACTTGCTGGACATCATCTCTGGGTGTATTGGGGACGAGCCTTGGCGCGTGGTGTCGCCCCCGGGCTATTTGCACAACGGTCCTCCACCCCTAGGCCGCTACCTCGCCGGCTGATGGCCTTTGTAGACTTTCTAAAGCCCACATCCTACTAAAAAGTAGCCCAAAGTAGCCCAGCATTGCTACTTTAAGGAAGGAGGGACAGGAACAGCGTCATGCATTTGGATCGATGTTGCAGCAGGCTGCCATGTAAATAGTTATTTAATAAAACGTTTTACCCTGTTACTTTGCCATCACACTGGATACAGAGCTCAAAGCTGAAGCGGACAATCTACTCATCCAACCACACAGTCTGCACAATAATATTCAGACAAACGACCTTGAGGAAACTAAAAACAAAGCGCACTGGGATACCTTCAAAGCTTATGATCAGAATACCATCGCCAAAAGTCTAGCAGACATCAAACCAAATAACCACTTCAATGATCCACTCCCCACCAAATGTTTACAAAATATCAACCACGTCATCATCCCAATATGGACAAAAATAATAAATGCATCGCTATCGCAAGGGGTCCTTCCAGAATGCCTGAAAGCAGGCCAAGTTACACCGATCATCAAGAAACCAACAGCGGACCCAGCAGATCCGAATAACTTTCGCCCAGTCACCAATATTCCATTACTGGCCAAGCTAATCGAGAAATGTGTACAAAATCAACTAAGCCAACACATCACAAACTTCAGACTATTGGACAACTGCCAATCAGGATTCAGAGCAGGACATAGTACGGAAACAGCGATCCTACATATAGCGGATGATGCCTTACAGGCCTTAATAGAACATGCCTACTGGTCCTTCTAGACCTATCATCAGCGTTTGACACGGTAAATCATGATAAACTATTGGACAGACTACACAAGAGGATGGGAATGTCAGGTCTGGTGCTGAAATGGTTTGAATCCTTCCTTCAGAACAGATCGCAAAGATTCTTGGTCAACCAATCTTTATCCCCCTCTTGTCCAAACTCGATCGGGGTCCCTCAAGGATCTACCTTATCTCCTTCACTCTTTAACCTTTACGTTGAACCTCTGACAGAAATCCTCCAAGACGCAAACATATCCTATCACATGTACGCGGACGACACACAGATTTACATCAAAGTAGCATCTCTAGAGGACATCAAGTTAATCAATAAGGCTTTAAGAAAGACAATGTATTGGTTAACCAGTAATCACCTGAAGCTGAATGCTCAAAAAACTGAATTCCTATTAATTTCGCCACCAAAGATCAATTCAGGGACGATAGAGTGGACCAAAATGATCACAGCGCTAATCTGCACCCCTACGCTGGTGGCCAAATCGTTAGGAGTCACCTTGGATAAGAATCTAGACATGAAAGCACACATCAAAATAATGGCAAAAAGTGCGCGCTTTCACTTGAACTACTTAAGGAAAGTGAAACCGTTCATCTCATCGGCTGGCCTCAAACTAGCAATTCAGTCCTTAGTTATCTCAAGGATTGAATACGGATGTACAACTTTAGCAGGCCTACCAAAAATGTCCACGGCACCTCTAAAAGCATGCCTCAATGCAGCTGCAAGGCTCATCACCGGCTCGAGGAAGTTCGACCATATTTCACCTCACCTAAAACGGTAAACTGGCTTCCATATGAAGCCAGAATCAAATTTAAAATGGCATGTATCACCCACAAAGCACTCCACTACAAAACACCGAGTTACCTGGCCCAGAAGATTGAGATATCGGGAGGTTGCAGACCTGCCAGAAGTGCCAAGGAGCTGCTGTTGAGGCTACCCTTATTCAGGAAGAAGAAAACCTATGACAGAGCGTTCTCTGGGGCAGCCCCCAGAGTCTGGAACTCACTCTCTCCGAATATCAGGAAAATTACTAACACTATTACATTCAAAAAGGAAGCTAAGAGCTTCCTAATGAATAAGTTCCTTACATAGTCAAGTACAGACTTCAACGCCACTGCATCGGAAAGGGCCCACAAGGAGCATCGAATGGAAACGAGAAACAATGTCCAGAAAGCAGTAACGACCTAGAGGCTAGAGCACAGAGAGAACTAGAAGAAGTTCGCTTAATAAAAGCCAAGACAGTATGGTCTATACAGGAACTTAGCAGTCAATTTAACAGGATATTGGAGAAAAGTTATAACTTTTATGTCAACTTGGGGATAGACCGAGGTTGAAAATTTAGTATGATGTTATCCTGATGTTAGTACTAACCGAATCTACCTCATATCAGTATGATACGCCTATTTACTTAAAGTATAACTAACCTACCATAGTCCAGTAGGGCAATGCTATGTGAATTGTAGCAGTAGGTTACACCAAATGTATGAAACCATAACTACCTACCTCATTCCCTTTAGGGTAACGATATGTGAATGGTTTGTCTAATCTACCTCATGTATATGTATTCTGTATTTCTAATCTACCTCCTGTTTATATATGCTGTGAAGCGCTCTGATACCCAAGGGTCACGTTCGCGCTATATAAAACTTTCTAAATAAATAAATAAATAAATAAATATTTATAATATTTGCATAGGGTTTGTCGTTATTTTGGGCGGGGTGGGCGGCGGAGCCGAGCTGTCTTGCAGCCATCATGGCGTCGAGCTCGGTTCCTCTCACTAGTTTCATATTTCTCATGAGGGGTTGTTCCTAATGTTTCTATTTTAGCGAGGTCAAAAAGAGATCCCATCAGTGGCCTACTGATTTTGCTTGATTCCTTTTGTTTTTTCTAGCGATTTTTATGTTATAGTTTGCTTGCACGATACAGCGGCTAGTCCGCATTTTATATATATGTCCTTTTTATTAGGGGTGTCCTCCGGTGGAGTCGGATGATCTACCTCTAATAAACGGTCTGGGCTGAACCAACTACCAACAAACGGGGCAGAGATAGGCATGACGGATTACAAAGGGGACAAAAGTCTGCACTACCTATCCTTCACTATCCGCAAAGACTAAACAGAGTATTGCGACTCTGTGCTTATTTGTGAATAGAGAATCACCCAAAGAGAACCAATTCTGAACGATCAATGTTCGGCCCAACAATCAATCAAATGAGGGATAAAAATAGGCACAACGGATTACAACGGGGGCTAAAGACTGCGTTACCTATCCTTCACTATATGCAAAGACTAAACAGAGTATTGCGACTCTGTGCTTGTTTGTAAATAGAGAATGAACCAAAGAGAACCAATTCCAAAACAGTAAATGCTTGGATAACAATCAATCAAATGGAGAGGGAAGCAGGCACGACGGATTACAACGGGGGCAAAGGCCTGCGTTACCTACCCTTCACTATCTGCAAAGAGAGAATACTCCTAAAAGAAAAGAGGGGGGGGGCAGTGTTCAAAGCACATCAGCGTGCATAAACACGAAAATGTTTTTACCTACCACGTACTTGACATTTTAAAGCTTTTGATATTTGCTATTAAAAAAACATTGAAATTCACTGAAAAAACCATAGGTTATAGACCATATATAGTTAGGAATTAGCATTTACAAAACCTTGAAAATTCACTGAAAAAACCATAGGTTATAGACCATATATAGTTAGGAATTAGCATTTAAAAAACCTTATTTTACTCACACAAAACCATTGAAATTCCATATATAGTTAGTTGCACTAACTATATATCGCGCACCCGCAATCCACTGCTGATGATGTCACATATTACATCATTCATGACATGGTCAGTGACATCACTGATGACATCACTGATGACATCTCAAATGACATCACTGATGACATCACTGATGACATCTCATTTGACATCAATGACCACATCACTGATGATATCATTCATGTGACAATACAATGCATCTCCTCACATTTTAATATAACCTCTGTTACACCCAGTGTTAAATACAGAGTATAATTTTTGAAACCATTGACACACCAATACTAGTTACTACATACACACTCACTGATTCCTACGTCTACACACACATTCACTCATTTACCCATACAATCATTCATACATACAATCACTCATCTTTACAACACTATCATATGCACTCATACACCTATACAGACACTCACACTCTGCCACTCATCCATGGAGTTACTCACACACCTAGTCAGTCCTGTAAAGAATCAATCACACTTCCATTTTCTAATCTATACAGTTAAACATAGAGCACCTTACATTTTCAAACATATACTAACACATACTTACTCTCTTATACAATCATTGATACAAGTACACATTGATCTGCACAGAGTCACACACCTCCCAGCCAGCCACACACACACTCAGTCTCCCATACAAATACTTGGGCAATCAATCAATAACCCATATAGTTACTCATATAGCGACTGATCAACACATGCAGAACCACTGACGTATAGTTCCCGTAAAAAGGGCCAGATTGGGGGACATCAGTCGTCTTACCTGTCTTTTCTTTCTCAGACAATTAAGTTCCATTATTTTACAGAAAGGAGAGGTAGTAGTGTGGCAAAATACGGTCTTTTTGCTTCTGATAATTTGTTCGAACCCTGTCGAGTTTAAGCCAATTATACATATACCGAGGAGGTACAGTGTCGTTACTTATTTAAAAGAGGGTAAGGGGCCTTCAGCGAGGAAGAAAGAAAGAAAGAGAGAGAGAGAGAGAGAGAGAGAGAGAGAGAGAGAGAGAGAGAGAGAGAGAGAGAGAGAGAGATAGAGAGAGAGAGAGAGACGTGCGCATCAAGTAGGCTATTTGGTACACGTACGACATAAAACGAGGGAGAGAGAGAGACAAACGTGTACGATAATAGGCTACTTGGTGCACACACAACATAGAGCAACACGGGTCAGGTTTACGTACAAGAACACAAGCTGAGGGAAAACATAAATTCAACGTTCACGTACACACAAATACCGGATAGGGTGTGACAGTACATACATCAAACGCAGAAATCTAAGACGAAGACACAGAGCTATTTTGGGTAAGGGGACCTTTCTTTTCCTTTCCTTTTTCTATGCGTGCTGCGTATTTTCAGTATTGTCCGTAATTCTTTTGGGGGGGGTCGAACTTTTCACTCCCTCCCTTTCTGGGCAATTTTGTTGGAGGCCTCATTTCAAAAAAATACTTACTCCTCTTTTTCCGGTCGGACATTAGTCAGTTGTGCTTATACTCACGGTGGAGCCTTCCAACCTCTGGGCAGGCGGTGATCAAAAACCGGGACAGAGGAGGGGTATCGGTTGAGCATTCAGTGGTACACCTCTTATTTTTTTTATGTGGTGAATCTAAAACATGCCAATATCCCCAACTCCTGGACTGAGGGAGAGTTGTTTCTTCAGACGAGGAGTTACCATATTCGGGCTTATTTCCCCATCCCCTTGATAGGTAGACCAGCATTTCAGTCATACAAAAGACGTTCTCTCCAACGACACGGGCATATGGAATACATACACATTCATACCATACAATCAGGGCACGTACGCACAGTCACACCATACAATTTTTCACGTTCCCAGTGATGGTCTGCACTCCATGCAATATCTCACAGCGCTTGTCTATGTCTTTCCCTACATGGAGCACGGTGCGGTCCATGTCCACTCCATTCTTCAGTCGGAACTCTGATGTAACCTACAGAGGAGAAAAGAAAGGGGGGGGATACAGCATTCAGAGCATGTCAGCGCGCGCAAACATGAAAAAGCTTCTACTTACCATGTATCAGACTAGCTGCAGGAACGTGTGATACAACAGATCTTGGCTATCCCTTTCGCATTATTTTTCTGTGTAACATATCCTCCCCTTCTTATGATGGCAAAAAAAAATTCATTTTGTTTGTCTCTAAATTCGAGTTCCCTCCTCGTGTATTTGTTTCTCAATCAGTCGTATTTTATGGGACAAAATACCACACCTTACATTCGGCAGATACCTTAAGCTACGGTCGACCATTTTCTAACAATTCTGGAAAAAGGGCAGGTGTGACGGATACAAATTTCAATCAATCAAAAATTCAGGCAAAGGGTCTGCATTATCTGTCTTCTATTGTTTGGGAATAACAGCCATTATTCAAAAACCCTACCAAACTAGACGATTGTTATGACGCTGATTCCATACTTCCTTCGAAAACTCTTTATTGCAAAAATGTCAGTATACAAATACAGGCCTACAACCACGTGGGCCAGGCCACGGAGCAAACTGGAATCGTATATGATGAGGGGACATTTACACTGTAGAAAAACGTAACTGGCGGGCCATTAGGTTGCAGGAATTAAGGTGTCTAACAGTTGCGGAATCGGTGGACATTAATTTTATAATCAAAGTACGACAGGACCAGTTACAATGAAATTATCTAGATATACATTTGCGGGCAAGTACCATGAGTAACGTTAATTCGAACTTTCAATAGTACAGTAATCAATAATACATCAGAACTTAATATCAATAGGGATGTCCAAATGTTCAATCAGTACCCGTCCCCGCCCCCGCCCGCCATGTGCTCCAAAACTGCTTACATATCTCGTGATATCAAGCCTGAGCAACCAGTACACATCAAGGAGTTGCGAGTCTCATTTATACCGGCGCCATTTTGGGTGAGGCCGGGCAGGTCCAGAATATAGTCAAAATGTCTCCACCAACCAGCGGTCGGACCAGAACCCCTTTCAGCAGTCCAAAAAGGTCCGTTAAATGACAACAGAAGGGACAGGCAACAAGAACCATCAGTCAAAGAGGGGAGGGCAAGTTCTTCCCTACCGGGTCACGTTGGGGCTCCACTGGAACTGATCGAATTGGTAGTCTACAGTGTTTCTGGATGTTTCAGACTGAAGCTGGCGTCAGCATGAGAGCACCACCATCCCGTGGCTACGTCGTGGCCATTCCGCGAGCAATCATGGCAGTCGCTCCCAACCGGAAGCCTGCGGGAGTCGGGGGCCCAGGTGACTCTTGTAGAATCTTCAAGGCTAAGGGGACGCTTTCGGGAATGGGGCCCATGCCCTAGCAGTCAAGCGTCCGAGTTCCAGGGTTGCCCAGAGCCATCCTTGCAGGCCAGGCCCAAGTCTGTGGAGCCGACCGCCATTTCGTGAGCTCCGTGGCAGCCGCCTGTCGCTGAACCGCAAGAGTGGGTGCAATTCAGCCGGATGGTGGGTGAGACGCTGTAGCCGCAAGAGCAGGCGAAACTCAACCGGCCGAGTGAGGCACTGTGCCGCAAGAGCGGGTGAGACTCAGCTGGCCGAGCGAGGCACTGTGCCGCAAGAGCGGGCGCAACTCAGCTGGCCGAGCGAGGCACTGTGCCGCAAGAGCGGGCGCAACTCAGATGGCCGAGGGAAGCGCTGGGGTGCAGCTGAGGAACCTCCACCTGGGGAGGTGGGGGAGGCTCGTTCGCGCCGCCTCTCCCTCCCAGCGCACCCCACGCCGTCTCCTGGCGCAGGTATATGTGATGGTTGGACCAGGCAATAAGAGGGGGGGTCATCAGCAAGGCATTCACCCCACCCCCACCCGTGGCTCGCTGGATGCCACCTCAGGGTGGACGAATGGGAAGGCCAGTACAACAACATCGTGGCCGTGGTGCTTCCGGGCCATCCACCCAACGACCTCTTCGGCCGATGGCTGCCAGCAAGGCCCCGCCCTATACGTGCCGGGGGCCTCGTCTTCCTGATGGGCGTAGCCGCGGACCTGCTGCACAAGGAGGGACAGGAACAGCGTCATGCATTTGGATCGATGTTGCAGCAGCCTGCCATGTAAATAGTTATTTAATAAAACGTTTTACCCTGTTACTTTGCTGGTGTGTTGTATATATTTATAATATTTGCATAGGGTTTGTCGTTATTTTGGGCGGGGTGGGCGGCGGAGCCGAGCTGTCTTGCAGACATCATGGCGTCGAGCTCGGTTCCTCTCACTAGTTTCATATTTCTCATGAGGGATTGTTCCTAATGTTTCTATTTTAGCGAGGTCAAAAAGTGATCCCATCAGTGGCCTACTGATTTTGCTCGATTCCTTTTTTTTTGTCAAACGATTTTTATGTTATAATTTGCTAGCACGATACAGCGGCTAGTCCGCATTTTATATATATGTCCTTTTTATTAGGGGTGTCCTCCGGTGGAGTCGGATGATCTACCTCTAATAAACGGTCCGGGTTGAACCAACTACCAACAAACGGGGCAGAGATAGGCATGACGGGTTACAAAGGGGACAAAAGTCTGCACTACCTATCCTTCACTATCCGCAAAGACTAAACAGAGTATTGCGACTCTGTGCTTATTTGTGAATAGAGAATCACCCAAAGAGAACCAATTCCGAACGATCATAGGCTATTGGCAGTGGGCAGAGAGGCCATGACACACAAAATGGCTGTCACTTACGTGCATGATGGTGCCTAAAAGGGACTAGATGGCGTGGCCACTGTTTCGCGACTTTCACTTTACTTTCAACAGTGGCTGTGGTGAACATAAATGAACGCCGCTTATGTATACCTAATTTTAGTCATTTTCCACAAAAAAGATTTTGATATTTGCTATTAAAAAACCATTGAAATTCACTGAAAAAACCATAGGTTATAGACCATATAGAGTTAGGAATTAGCAGTTACAAAACCTTGAAAATTCACTGAAAAAACCATAGGTTATAGACCATATATAGTTAGGAATTAGCATTTAAAAAACCTTATTTTACTCACACAAAACCATTGAAATTCCATATATAGTTAGTTGCACTAACTATATATCGCGCACCCGCAATCCACTGCTGATGATGTCACATATTACATCATTCATGACATGGTCAGTGACATCACTGATGACATCACTGATGACATCTCAAATGACATCACTGATGACATCACTGATGACAACATCCAGTGACTGTATGTTTCTGTAAAGTTAAAATATGTCTTACATATTGAAGAATGAGTGGATGTATAAGTGTCTGGACGAAGGATTTAGTAGGTGCATGACTGAATGTATGAGTGAGTGATTAAATGTGTCTCACTGAGTGCATGGGTTAGTGACTAAACTGTCTTAATTTGTGCATCATTATGTCTGTTCTGTAAATTGCTGCATGTGTTGATCAGTAGCTATATGAGTACCTATATGGGTTATTGATTGATTGCCCAAGTATTTGTATGGGAGACTGAGTGTGTGTGTGGCTGGCTGGGAGGTGTGTGACTGTGCAGATCAATGTGTACTTGTATCAATGATTGTATAAGAGAGTAAGTATGTGTTAGTATATGTTTGAAAATGTAAGGTGCTCTATGTTTAACTGTATAGATTAGAAAATGGAAGTGTGATTGATTATTTACAGGATTGACTAGGTGTGTGAGTAACTCCATGGATGAGTGGCAGAGTGTGAGTGTCTGTATAGGTGTATGAGTGCATATGATAGTGTTGTAAAGATGAGTGATTGTATGTATGAATGATTGTATGGGTGAATGAGTGAATGTGTGTGTAGATGTAGGAATCAGTGAGTGCGTATGTAGTAACTAGTATTGGTGTGTCAATGGTTTCAAAAATTATACTCTGTATTTAACACTGGGTGTAACAGAGGTTATATTAAAATGTGAGGAGATGCATTGTATTGTCACATGAATGATATCATCAGTGATGTGGTCATTGATGTCAAATGAGATGTCATCAGTGATGTCATCAGTGATGTCACTGACCATGTCATGAATTATGTAATATGTGACATCATCAGCAGTGGATTGCGGGTGCGCGATATATAGTTAGTGCAACTAACTATATATGGAATTTCAATGGTTTTGTGTAAGTAAAATAAGGTTTTTTAAATGCTAATTCCTAACTATATATGGTCTATAACCTATGGTTTTTTCAGTGAATATATATATATATATATATATATATATATATATATATATATATATATATATGTATATTCATTGAATAGGTTTCAGGCCTGATATAGTTAGGAATTAGCATTTAAAACAACTGACAATGTGATACAGATGTTCACACAGTTTAGTCACTATCCAATATATTTAGAGAGACACTTTAAATTAGTCAAGTAAACAGTCAATCACACTGCTACTAAATCCTCCATCCAGATATTTATCTTTATATATCCACTCATTCTTCAATGTAAATTGCTATATATAGAATACATATTTAAATAACGAAGCAAACCACATTCATTGGATGATGTCATCAGTGACGTTATTTGAGATGTCATCAGTGATGTCACTGACCATGTCATGAATGATGTAATTTGTGACATCATCAGCAGTAGATTGCGGGCGCGCAAGATATAGTTAGTACAACTAACTATATCGGAGGAATTTCAATGGTTTTGTACAAGTGAAATGTCCAGCTAACTATAACACCCCTAAAACCTACAGTTTTTTCAGTGAATTTCTAAGGGTTTATAAATGTTAATTCCTAACTATATCAGGCCTGAAACCTATGGTTTTTTCAGTGAATTTCAAAGGTTTTTTAAATGCTAATTCCTAACTAAATCAGGCCTGAAACCTATGTTTTTTTCAGTGATTTTCAAACGTTTTTTAAATGCTAATTCCTAACTATATCAGGCCTGAAACCTTTGTTTTTTTCAGTGAATTTCGAAGGTTTTGTAAATGAACATTTTTAAATGCATTAATTGTTATATTTTTTTTACTGATTTACTATATTTTTAAACTATTTATTTTTAGATATTTTATTTTTTAAATTACATTGTAATTACATTATACATTACATTACAAAATATACTTTCTCAGAATGAATTACTTTAGTTTAAATACTTTGCAAATAGGCAATAGACTTTTAAGTACAGTAGTTACAGTTGTTGCAATGGGCAACACAATTTCAAACACAGAGCTACATTGGCCTCAATGTGTTTTTCTAGTTAAATGCAATTAGTTACTTTATGGATTACTTTTCTAACCACAGGACTGGATCGTAGATTCAGTCCTCGGACACCTCCTGTAAACGGTTGAGTAAAACTGTTTTAGTTACAGTAGTGATTTTAAAGGAATATTATTGTATTTTAAAAGTTGACAGAAATTTTTTCACATAGAATCACCAATGTTATCCTACGGGAGGAAATTCACTTAGCAGGTAAGTAGTGTTATCATTACTTTTTCTTACTCAGTCATGGATCCTGGTTCCAGCACTGGTGCATCTCATGTAAACAGTTGAAAGAATGTGTTTAAGTCATACAGGCGATTTTTTAGAAATATTTTAGTTTGTGAAAATAGACACAGAAACATTTCTGGTGAAAACCAGACAATGGATTCCTATGGTAGGAAATTCAGGTTACAGGTAAGTATGGTTAGAATTACTTTTCAGGATCAGTACTGGGCTCAAAGATGCAGCCCTGAGGTCTCTCCTGATAACAGGTGAGTAAATAGGAATTCGTAGTTCGGCTGATTTCAGAGGAATTTTTTATAGTTCCAAAACTCCACACTTAGAAAAACTTCCAAGTGAAACCAGTCAATGTTAGCCTATGGAAGGAAATTCAAGTTACTGTAACTATGATTAGAATTACTTTTCAGGATCAGTATTGGGCTGAACGATGCAGCACTGAGGTCTCTCCTGATAACAGGTGAGTAAATCGGAATTCAGAGTTCGGCTGATTTTACAGGAATATTTGTACGTTTCAAAAATAGACACAGAAACTTTTCTGGTGAAAACCACACAATAGATTCCTATGGAAGGAAATACACGTTACTGGTAAGTACGCTTAGATTTACTTTTCAGGGTTTGTACTGTGCTCAAAGATGCAGCACTTACGTCTCTCGTGATAACAGGTGAGTAAATCGGAATTCGTAGTTCTGCTGATTTTAGAGGAATATTTTGCTCAATAGTGAAGAAAGGGGGCGGGGCCTGAGGTGACATGTGCGCAAACACGCCCTGTGGCGCGTTTTAGGTTGGAGAATTAATTACTCTTCAATCCTGAGGTACCCTGTGAGCAAACTAGCCCACCAGGTACTTCCAGTATGTGCCAGGGAGCTGCGTTGCAGAGAGGTGTTCAGAGGGCAAGCCCCCTTTTTACAACATTCTGCAATGCAGCTCCGTGGCGCTTACTGGAGGTACCTGTTGGACTAGTTGGCCCCAAGGGGAACTATGGATTGAAGAGGAATTAATTCCCCAACTTAAAACGCGCCACAGGGCATGTTTGCACACATATCACCTCAAGCCCTGCCCCCTACCTTCACCACTGTGCAAACGCGCCCCGTAGCACGTTCTAAGTTGGGGGATTAAGTCCCCTTGCATACTGGGGGTCCCTGGGGGCCAACTAGCCCACCAGGAATCTCCAGTATGCGCCAGGGGGCTGCGTTGCAGAGCAGTTGAAAAAGGGGCATGGCCTCATTACACCTCTCTGCAACGCAGCCCCCTGGCGCGTTTGCAGAGGGGAAACTAATTCCCCTTGCATACTGGGGGTCCCTGGGGGCCAACTAGCCCACCAGGAACCTCCAGTATGTGCCAGGGGGCTGTGTTGCAGAGAGGTGTAATGAGGCCACGCCCCTTTTTACACCTCTCTGCAAAGCAGCCCCCTGGCGCGTTTGCAGAGGGGGAACTAATTCCCCTTGCATACTGGTGGTCCCTGGGGCGCAACTAGCCCACCAGGAACCTCCAGTATGCGCCAGGGGGCTGCGTTGCAGAGAGGTGTAATGAGGACACGCCCACTTTTTACACCTCTCTGCAAGGTAGCCCCCTGGTGCGTTTGCAGAGGGGGAACTAATTTCCCTTGCATATTGTGGGTCCCTGGGGGCCGACTAGCCCACCTGGAACCTCCAGTATGCGCCAGGGGGCAGAGAGGTGTAATGAGGCCACACCCCTTTTTACAACACTTTGCAACGCAGCTCTATGGCGCTCACTGGAGGTACCTGGTGGGCTAGTTGGCCCCCAGGGACCCCCAGTATTCAAGGGGAATTACTTCCCCCTCTGCAAATGCACCAGGGGGAGCGTTTCCAGAGTGGTGCAGGGAGGGGGTGGGGCTTGAGGTGACGGATTGCACCACTCTGCAAACGCGCCCCCTATGTCTAAAGACATGTCTAAAGTTTCCTGTGGAAATTAACATGGAGGAAAAGCATTTTGGGACCCTTTTCTCAGCGTCTGCTTGATGGATCACTACAAAACTTTCAATACAGCAACTGAAGTGGCTGGCATGTTTGTTTTGAGAATTTTGTGAGGATTCATCAAACTATGCCAAAGTTATTGTCAAATGAAAAAACACTCTTCTTATGGACACTATATATTCCAATTATAACTACCTACTAGGGACCACCAGTAGGTAATATATATATATATATATATATATGAATATATAGGGCGGGCACCACTCCAACAAATGGGGGCCACTTAGTCACTAATCAAGAGTGACTTTGTGTGTGGGGCACGGAAGATGGATTTAAGCAGACTCTCTTTCCGGGGCTCATGGCGAGCCTAAAAACATGCACTAATTTTTGAGAGCAACCATTCTGGAAATATTTCGGACTGCATCTCCCAACTACCAACGTGAGGTCTTATTTTGAGCCATCCAATCAGGATTAACGATGGGGGTGAAAGTGCGAGGTGCTTCCGCATTTGCTCTTAACGGACTGCAATTATCCCTTTGTGAAAGAGACATTCGAAACGCGTCAGGGCTGCAGTCCGTGCTTTTAACTGCTGGAGGAAGTGTTTGCTATACCAATAAAAGCGATGGGGTAAACTCTTCTGTGCCGAGTGCTGCCTGATTTTTTAAAAAAATACCAAGGAGCTGGATGTATATATATATATCTATATATATATGTATTACCTACTGGCGGTCGCCAGTAGGTATATATAGTTAGGATTTTTTCCCTATGGGATTTTTGAAAATTCTATGTCTAATAACTTTGGCGTTTGTGGACGGAATTGGCTGAAATTTTCAGGAAAATGGAACATTTTGTTTCTGAGCAGCCCCTGGAAATTTGGGGGGGGTTCGTCAAGGGGGGGCCGAGAAAAAAGGGGGGTCCCAAAACGTGTTTTTAACATTGAGTTTTCCATAGGGCGGTTGGCCTCACTTTTAGCCCGAACGGCTGAATGGATTTCCACGAAACTTGGCAAAATTGTAGGGACTGGTAGCCCGATGTGCCTTTGCTAGGTCTCAATATATGTGCTTCAGTGGATTTTGAGAAATTAACGTTCAAAAAAAGATATATATCTGTAAGTGCGCTCCAGGCAGCGCTCCGGTTCGCGGACTTGACGCGTAACGGAACTTCGCGTAGCGAAGCTGATTGGCTCTCCGGTGTCTGTCAACATTCTAAACAGTCCGGAGCGGCCGCCATCTTGTCTCTCGGTAGGATTGAGAGACAAGAGGAGGCCAAAACAAAGGGGGAAATGACCATAAGGGGGCATAGTAGATCCTCCCTGACCCCCTAGGTTTAATGTGGAGGCTTTAAAAGGGCCCCGCGGGGCAAAAAAAAAAAAAAAATGTTTTTGTTTTTTTGCGTGGGTAGCGCCCGGTTCGCGAACCGGGAAGCGTTCTGGGCAGCGTACTATAAGGAAAAAAGAATGATAGACTTTTCAAATACTGTATGTTAATTGATTGTTGGTTTTGTTGATTATTTTTTAATTTTTTTATTTTTTAAGCAATTATTTATTATTGTAATTGTGTTTCAAAATTTAATAACATTTCTAACATTTCACTAGTTTATGAATTACATATAAAAATGATTAAAGACTCAAATAATTTTTTAATATTACATATAATTTTATTTTTCGGATTGTTTTTCAAAATTTAATAGAATGTCTAACATTTGACTGTCAGATATGTCCTCTTGTTGAGTGAACATAACTTCCCACATTTGACCGTCATCATAATGAAGTAAATGATCCACAGATTCTACACATTGAACTAATTCATGGTCCCGTGATTCATCCATGAAATCTGAGTCATCATTGTCCTCAATATCTTTTTCTGTGTTGTTCTCCAGAACAATTTCGAAGGAAATATTCTGCTCTCCTTCCATTTTCTTGCTGTAATTTGCATAAAAAATAAATATATCAGTAGAGATAGGGCACTGTTGGGTTTAAGTTCAGACAGGTACTTGTGAGTTTATAACAGAGAAGTAATCTATGGGCACTGTATGGTTTCAGGCGTGAAGTAGTACTATTAAAAAGTGCCTGTGAAGAAGCCTAAGTAAATTCATAATTATACCACAGAAACCTAAATCAATCCATAATTATAATAAAGAAGCCTTTCTCAATGTCTAACTCTTACAGAGGGATAGTATATAACTATCTGAAAATGTTTTCAAATTTATAAAATAATATCTCACCTTCTAAAAACAAGTTTAAGTTGTGAGTGAAAATGATCTTGCAATGTAGTTCAGGAAGTAGTAGTCAAAATGGCTGTGTTTCTCTCTCTTCCTTTATATATATTCAGGTACATAACCAATCAAATGTCAGGTAAAAAAAGTAGAAAATGAAAGTAACATTTTAATTGGTTGTCAATTCCAACACTTCAGATGTGTTTTGTGAAGTAATTTACCTCAGGGTATTTAGAGAGGTCTACAGGCTAAATGGTTAAATGGAATTTCAATCAAATTTGTGAAAATGGTAGGGATTGGTATGTAGTATGAGCTAATCTATATTTGGTGAAATTGTCTCCAGTCGCTTTTCTGTAAACTACTTTCCCACCTTTTTTGATGGTGCGCTTCCCAGGGAGCGACCCGGTACGCGAACTGGCGAGCGCCCCGGTACGCGAACCTGAAGCGTTACGGGAGTCCACCATTTTGTGTTTCGGTCGAATTAAGATACAAGATGGAGGGCAAATAATGTTCAGAATGGGTAGAAGGGGGCACAGTAGACTTATCTTGACCCCCTAGGTTTTCTGAGGGTGGCTGAGGAGGCCCATATGTGCGAAAAAAAAACATTTTTTTAAAAATTTAGCGAGGTTAGCTCCCGGTTCGCGTACCGGGTAGCGCCCCAGGGAGCGCACTTTGTTGAAAATTAGTGAAAAAAGTTAGAGTAAAATAATAATTGTGAGTGATCAGATGTAGGGTAGCTCTGAGAAGAGCTTTTGGGTTTATGGTACATTTAGGTACTTATAAGTAGGTACCAATGCACAGTCTTAAATTCAGAATGAAAATTCTGTTGCCCTCATCTGAGAAGTGAACTCCATCTCCTCTGTAGATATTTTGCATGTAGTAACGCAAGTTATTGTTGTACACGGAGCCCATTCCATGGTCTCTCATGTAAGCTGAAACAGATTAGTTTACATGCTTCCTCGACTTCTCAATTTGTGGACAAAATTGGTTTGACCACCTCCAGTTCTGTCTTTGGCATATATTTGAATATACCAAGGCAGTCTGAGGAAAAAGTGCCATTAATTGCTCAAAGGTGTCCTTTAAAAGCATTTCCAGACCTACCCCAGTCAAAGTGCCCAAATCATTACTTCCACAGTGCACAATTAACAGGTCAGGTTTTGGCAAATGCATAAAGGTTTTCACCAATGGTATCAATTGGTGACATTTTAATCCTCTGTGGCCAAACCACTTAATTTCCACATCTTGTAAATTGAGGTTAGGTAAATTCCTGTTCTCAGCATACCTCTGAGCCCAATAGATGTAACTATGTCCAACAATCCAGACAGAAAACATGGTGAGAGAAGGTTCTCCTGCAGTCAGATGAAGTGTGGCAATGAAATGGCAGTTGAAAAAATAAGAGTTTAAAATGAAAAAAAGAGGTCTTCCAAGAGGTGGTTGCTATGCAAAAAAGGCAGAAAGGGCAGAGGGGGGAAGGGTTTTGATTTGAAAAAAAGTGAGGGAAGAGTTTTGATTGGGTGACATGAGAGATATGTGTGAAGAATTACAGCATTTCTGTGCTTTTGATAGCTGCAGACTCTGGAGTGCATACCTTTTGCTCTGCTGAAGACAAATTGGTGTGTTTCTGAGACTGTTTTGAAACTCAAAGTATTTGCTAAGGTGAGAAAAGATTTATTTAATTTAGATAGAGAATAGTGTGCTTTAAGGAGAAAATTATGAAGAAAGTTGTGTTTTTCAAATGTTGCTTTGTCTCAAGTGTTTTACAAATAGATTTTGTTTCTTTGAGAAATTGTAATTGGAGAAAATGTGAAGTATTAGTACTGACAGGGTTTTTTTGTGCATAGGAGCTGTGGAGTGTTTTCAAATTATGACTTGAAAATCGTTTTTGAGGAAAAGGAATGGTTATAATATTTATGACAAGGACATAATGGTGTATGCTTCTTTATAAGGCAATTGAGTGTCTCTGATGTTATTTTTCCCATTTTAATGTAAGACCTTTCCCTGTGGAGCAAATTGCTTGTAAATATGCTCCCACCTGTGCATGGCAAATTTAGATTTTGAATGTTTGCGTTACATAGCCATGTTAAAAGTGACACAAACATGCTGGAAAGGCAATCAAAAAACGCTTTCATGTGTCTTAAGGACATTTTAAGTCATTTCCCCATGTGCAGTGTTTTCAAATTATGATTTGAAAATCGTTTTTGGGGAAAAGGAATGGTTTTTAAATTTATGACAAGGACATAATGGTGTATGCTTCTTTATAAGGCATTTCAGTGTCTCTGATGTCATTTTTCCCATATTACATTAAAAGACCTTTCCCCGTGGAGCACATTCCTTGTAAATATAGTCCCACCTGTGCATGGTAAATTTAGATTTTGACTGTTTGAGTTACATAGCCATGTTAAAAGTGACCCAAAAAAGTTGCAAAGGCTTTAAAAAAACACTTTCATGTGTCTTAAGGACATTTTAAGTCATTTCCCCGTGGGCAGTGTTTTCAAATTATGAGTTGAAAATCGTTTTTGAGGTAAAGGAATGTTGTTAAAATTTATGTGCGCCATATGCCCCCAAATTTCTTTTTCAGGGGTGCAGCAGGGTGTTCTTGAGACACCCCTGCACCTTTGGAAAAATTCCTAATTTGCGATGAGCTAATTGCTAATCGCAAATTGCACCTTCATTCCTATGGGCATCCTGGCCCATGGAAATGAATGAGTAATTTGCAATTAGCAATTTGCTCATTGCAAATTAGGAATGGTAAAGAATCGCTATTTATTCCTTAAAATTCGCTATTTAGGAAATGCAAAATAGTTTGATGATACATATGGCAGTTCATCTCTAACAAGATAAGAAGCATAGGGATAGATTTATGATGACTGGCACAATGAAGTGGACATAACTTACTTCATTGGTAGGCCTTTACATGTATTATCTCCTCTGTATTCTTCATCAAGCGTAACTTTGATCTGCAATCCTGAGTAGGCCTCACCTTAAACAAACCTCTGGAAAGGCCACACCTTATCGTCATCCTGAATTAATCATTTAAAATGCTAGGGACAGATTTATGATAGGTGTATGCCTCTTTTGCGCCACTGTGCGTCACTTTTCTGATACAGCGGCGGTGCAAAAGATTTGCTATGAGGCGACAAAATTACAAATTGATGCATTTAGGCAGATGGGTCATGGTGTAAAAAAACCGTGCCACATGAAACCGATGCAGCAGTGATGCAAAAGATGCACCATGTTGCAAGACAGGCCTCACTTGGGGCCATATGTATCAAGCTAATTAGCATTCGCAAAGGCCAAAATTCTGCGAATTTTGGCCTTTGCGAATGCTAATTAGACAAATGGTATGTATCAAACAAGTTTGATGCAAAATAAGGAATAGCAAAATTTGCTATTCCTTATTTTGCGATTGCACTGAAGGATTTGCAAATTTTGCGATTCCTTAAATGCAATGTATCAAACAAAAAATATGCAAAAAATGCCATTAAGGATTTGCAAATTACCACCAACTTCTAGTTGGTGGTAATTTGCGAATTCTTTTCAAAAAGCTTTTTTTCCAAAAAACAAAAGGTGCCATATGACGCCCATACATGCCCTTAGGGCATGTATGTGCGCCATATGCCCCCAAATTTCTTTTTCAGGGGTGCAGCAGGGTGTTCTTGAGACACCCCTGCACCCTTGGAAAAATTTCTAATTTGCGATGAGCTAATTTCTAATCGCAAATTGCACCTTCATTCCTATGGGCCTCCTGGCCCATGGAAATGAATGGGTAATTTGCAATTAGCAATTTGCTCATCGCAAATTAGGAATGGTAAAGAATCGCTATTTATTCCTTAAAATTCGCTATTTAGGAAATGCAAAATAGTTTGATGATACATATGGCGGTTCATCTCTAACAAGATAAGAAGCTTAGGGATAGATTTATGATGACTGGCGCAATGAAGTGGACATTACTTACTTCATTGGTAGGCCTTTACATGTATTATCTCCTCTGTATTCTTCATCAAGCGTAACTTTAATCTGCAATCCTGAGTAGGTCTCACCTTAAACAAACCTCTGGATAGGCCACACCTTATCGTCATCCTGAATTAATCATTTAAAATGCTAGGGACAGATTTATGATAGGTGTATGCCTCTTTTGCGCCACTGTGCGTCACTTTTCTGATGCAGCGCCGGTGCAAAAGATTTGCTATCAGGCGACAAAATTACAAATTGATGCATTTAGGCAGATGTGTCATGGTGTAAAAAAAACGTGCCACATGAAACCGATGCAGCAGTGATGCAAAAGATGCACCATGTTGCAAGACAGGCCTCACTTGGGGCCATATGTATCAAGCTAATTAGCATTTGCAAAGGCCAAAATTCGGCGAATTTCGGCCTTTGCGAATGCTAATTAGACAAATGGTATGTATCAAACAAGTTTGATGCAAAATAAGGAATAGCAAAATTTGCTATTCCTTATTTTGCGATTGCACTGAAGGATTTGCAAATTTTGCGATTCCTTAAATGCAATGTATCAAACAAAAAATATGCAAAAAATGCCATTAAGGATTTGCAAATTACCACCAACTTCTAGTTGGTGGTAATTTGCGAATTCTTTTCAAAAAGCTTTTTTTCCAAAAACCAAAAGGTGCCATATGATGCCCATGTATGTGCGCCATATGCCCCCAAATTTCTTTTTCAGGGGTGCGGCAGGGTGTTCTTGAGACACCCCTGCACCTTTGGAAAAATTCCTAATTTGCGATGAGCTAATTGCTAATCGCAAATTGCACCTTCATTCCTATGGGCCTCCTGGCCCATGGAAATGAATGGGTAATTTACAATTAGCAATTTGCTCATCGCAAATTAGGAATGGTAAAGAATCGCTATTTATTCCTTAAAATTCGCTATTTAGGAAATGCAAAATATTTTGATGATACATATGGCAGTTTATCTCTAACAAGATAAGAAGCTTAGGGATAGATTTATGATGACTGGTGCATCACCAGGGATGTGCCAGTCATCCTGCGCCGCTGTTCCGCCACCCATGGTGTGCTGCATTTACAATGCGGCGCAGTGTGGTAAATAAATAAATAATACCCTATTTTTGACTAGACTTATAGCATAACAGATAGCTCAATAAATAAGAGTCAAGATTCGAGGTAGTAGGAGTTTCTGCAGGTTTATTACAGCATAAGGACAGGATCAGGACAACCTGCATAGGAACAGAATGACAGGGCCCAGCAGGACAACTGGGGCCCAACAGGGGAAAAGAGGCCCAGCAGCTGCTGGGGCTAGGTCTGAGATGAGCGCGCTAACATTCAATAACAAAACACAGGCATATATACATAGCGCGAACACATAGCATTACATTGCAGTAGGCGTAGCAGTGGGTGGAGCAGAAAGGCGTGACGCGTAGCAGTCGCGAGAGATAACAGTAAAAGTGGGTGTAACTGGGAGTATACTTAGACATGTGATGCAAACGTAACAGAATATGTCATGAATGGGGCGGAAACATAGGAGGGGGCTACCTAAGGAGCCGGGACCTCTGACCTAATGGTGCGCGAAAACTAGCAATGACGTGTTACTAGGAGAAGCTGGGGGCTACGAACTCTGTGCTAGGAGCAGAGACTAGAGTCTGGAGGGTCGGAGCGACATGTACCTAAACCCTATCTGGTATCTGATGTTTAGGGAACATGTTGATATAAACTAGAAGTCATGAGGGGAAAAGCTAACTTGATTCTAAGACTGGACCATGCATTATTCTACATGTAGTGCGTGATGAAGAATATTAAATGACCGGTAAATGCAGTATTTCTCTAACATGGAGACGAGAAGGCTAGACAATGACGGAAACTATTGATGCAGTTCAGTAGCTTAGGAATGCAGAGGAGGAGGACTGAACTGATAGCTGGAACTATAACATACTTTTGGCAGACTCAGAGGCAGAGCCAAGCTGCACCGGGCACTGCGAGGCAGGAAGTAAGTGAAGGGTCGAGGATACAGGTGGGGGCTGTATCGCTCCTCAGCGAGGCTTTCAGGAGACAGGAGCTGAATCTGTGGTCCGGGCCCTTCTGAGGCCTGGAAACGGGGACTTTATAATGGAATAACGTGCACACTGAGAAACGTGGCAACATTACTTTACATAGGCCTGATATTCGTAGTATTCACGAGGACTGGAAAATAGCATACTAGAGGTGGACACAACTGGAATTGCGTCATTAATCGGACATGGAGAATAACATATGCATATTGGTCATGCACACATAACATATGATGGATGAGGCGTAGGGACACAGAACATGGCAAAATTTACTTTTCCACATTCCCTCCTTGTCACTACGTTTCCATCAGGAAACATCAATTTTCATGATACCATCTATCATTTCATACAGTACCATTTGCTCGTCTCGAATTGTCTGGGAACGGGATTTAGAACGGGGCTTGGGACTAGGAATACAAGAGGTAGCACACATGCTGCAAATCGCAGGGCCACATTGTATACAAAGGCAGCAGCTAAATATGATCGCTACTGCAATACCTAGAAAGGACAGGACTTTCCATCCCCATGCGGAAATTATATTCCAGAACCAACCGGACCATGTCCAGGTGCCTGGATCTTGATGTAACAGATGGGCAATTTTATGGAGTCTGGTTATAGCTGAATAAACAGACGGCGCGTTATTTGGAATGAAAATGCAGCAACTAGATCCGATGACTCTACAGGCCCCGCCCCTATCGGCCAGTATGACGTCAAGGACGAGACGATTTTGCAAAACGACAAATCTCATAGCAGATTGTTCTTCGGTTAGGTTACCTAGAGCAGAGGCAGTCTCATTTACTACAGCTTCAAGGGTTCTTGTTAACCTACGGATCAGTTTACTATTCTGGACAGGTCCTACAAAGAAAAAGAAACCTTTATTGAAATCTGTATACTGTTCTAGAGTAGTTTCAGTATAATCGACAATTGGGGACTCCCTTCTATGTCTAATGTGTACTAGATGTGTGTTTCTGTGATAATCAGATGGGGCTAGAAAAACAGGTGGCAGTAGGAAAGCAATATAACAGGTTCCCTCCCAATCGAGGGGCAGACGGACATATGCAGTTTGACCACAAATAAAATAAGAATGACGTGAAGCTTTGAAAATAGATTTCCCACTGTCACTATACTGGATAACAGTAGTACATTCACTATGACCTATATGTACAGAACCATAACTACGGACACATAATTCGCCTTTGACAGGTAGTACTGAAATAGCAGGTAAGTCTGGAGTAGTATCAGACTGAACATTCAGGACCATGAAATTCGACGAATAATTACCTAAATTATATACTTCATTTTCTAGATCTAAACCTGTTCTGTGGGGGAAACCTTGCTTGTCTGGAAAACATGTACTGTTAAGAAAAGACATATCTGTTGAGGATGACGTTAACGTGGACCATGCTCCACACGAACCATTGTGTGAGAATGGATAAGGAAAGAGTGGCAGAACTCCCTTTGATGTCTGGAAAGGGGGGAGTCGACCACACACCCAACAATTAGTGGCATTGCTGGTCTGGTGTGAATAATGTAACATACGGATGAATGTGTTGTTGCGCATAGCGAGGCGGTAAGAATATTCGTGAGGAGGCAGATCACTAAACGTGTGTTCTACTGTAGCATTAGTAGACATATTTACATGAGGAACTGGAAAACACAGGAAAAGTGCGTAACTAGTGCAGGAAATCATTATGCTGAGAAATAATATGAAACTCAGAAAAACGATACATTGAAGTGAACTTCGACTGACTCTCTCACTATGGGGGTCTATTTTATACATGTCAGAAACAGTCTAACCGTTTCACCTAGGGGAGGACTTATACAATCAAACTGACTGACTTATTTTACTAGACCTTAATTTGAGCTTATACTCCTGCTGCGGAGTTTTCTCTAACAAGGGAGGGGTTGTAATAATGTCTTGTGCGGGACAGTCCTTTAAAACAATGTCTTGGCAATCTTTCGAATCCTGGAAATCCTTGGAAATGTTCTTGGAGACTGATTTCAATTCATTGAAAAGTTTTACATGAGAAAGGTGGACCCACCCCTTCCTGCCTTCCAACTTGACGGCAGTTCGGGTGGTCAAGAGGACCTGACGTGGCTCCTTCCAACGTGGTTCCAGCGGACTTGATCTGTCAAAATTTCGGACCATTACAAGGGAGCCTGGAACGATCTCGTGCGGTGCCACCTCGGTATTGTCTGGAAATGCGGCGGCAACCTGTGAACGACATGAGTTGAGGGCAGACATCAAGGAAGCTAGGTAATCTGTCAGCATATTACATGAAACATCGGTAATACTTCGGGGTCTAGGAGTACCCCACATGTTAGGGGGGCGGCCGAATACGACCTCATACGGGGACAGACCTGATCTGGAATGTGCGACCATGCGCATATAAAATAAAGCAACTGGCAGAGCTACTAGCCAGTCCACACCTTTTTCTTTACAGACTTTGGCAATACGGATTTTCAGGGTCTGATTATGTCTCTCTACGAGACCGGCTGCTTCAGGATGGCGTACACAATGGAACTTCCACTGGTACCCTAACAAAAGGGAAACGTGTTTCATGAGTTCGGATGAGAATGGCTGACCGTTATCAGAATATACGACTCTAGGGAGTCCGTATCTAGGGAAAAATTCACGAACCAACTGCTTGGCAGTGGTCGCGGCTGTGTAATCTGGGACTGGATATGCTTCTGTCCACCTGGACAAAGCGCATACAACTACAAGGACATACTTGAAACCTCGACATCGCTCCATCTGAATATAATCCATCTGGAGGACCTCAAAAGGGTGGTCAGGGGGCTGGAAACCACCTTGTTCCACCGGGACACTTTTACCTGGGTTAAACTGACAACATATCATACAGGTGCGGACTTTCTGCTTGGCTGCAGCTCGTAAATGCTTATTGAACCAAATGTTCTGGATACTGTCTAACATAGCTTTTTCTCCTAAATGTGCTGGACTATGTGCGGTATTGATAATGACTTGAACCATAGAATCGGGGAGAAACCATGTGGCTCTACCCTTCGTTAACCATCCTTGATCTGTCTGAACCCCTCCTTGTTCAGACCACTTCTTGATTTCATCGGGAGTAGCATGTAACTGGATATCTATGACATCTTGTGTAGGGTTTCTAACTGTCATACATGTAGTCGGATCTGGAGTATGTGTCTGATTAACTGGAATGTCTGGAGTCTGTGCTGTAAGCTTGGCTGTGCGGTCTGCTAAATCATTACCTTGGGAAATACTGTCAGTAACTTTCGTATGTGCTTTGCATTTCATGATAGCAATAGATGTCGGTAAATGTATGGCATCTAACAGGGCTTGAATAAGGAGACCATGCTGAATCTTGGTTCCATGAGAAGTCATGAAACCTCTCTCCTGCCAGAGTACTCCGAAGTCGTGTACAACCCCAAATGCGTAACGTGAATCTGTGTAAACATTAACCTTCAGGTTCTTGGCATGTATACAGGCTTGTGTCAGAGCGACTAGCTCTGCTGCTTGAGCAGACAGGGTGTCAATACGGTGTGTTTCAATAACTTCAGTGTCAGTAGTCACTGCATACGCGGTTACTAGTTCTCCTGTACTAGTTCTCATACATGAACCATCCACATACAGTGTCAGGTCGGGGTCTGATAACGGAATATCTGTCAGGTCTTGTCTTGGCTTAGTCGTAATGTTAACTACTTCCACACAATCATGTGGGTCAGAATTTGAATTAACTGATGGTAACAGTGTAGCAGGATTCAGAACGTTGCAGCGTCTAATGTCTATGTGTGGCTGGAACAGTGTTAATTCATAACCCGTTAAACGTGCAATTGTCAAGTGCTGAGTTTGTGTTCGGTTTAAAAGAACTTCTACTGAATGTGGGACTTGTACTGTCAGGGAATGTCCTAAAACTATAGAATCACTTTGTCTGATAGCTAGTGCTGTGGCTGCAACTGACTTGAGGCACGCAGGCAACGCCTGGGCGACTGGATCTAATGTGCTAGAAAAATAAGCACAGGGCTTGTATTGTCCTGCTTGATCTTGTGTAAGAACAGACAATGCTGTACCTTCCCGTTCAGTAACGAAAAGTGTAAAAGGCTTACTGTAGTTCGGTGTAGCTAGAACTGGAGCTTGACATAAGGCTTTCTTTAACTCGTTAAAACTAAGTGTATGGTCAGATGTCCAAGGGAGGACAGTCGATACGGCTGCCTCCTGTGTCGTTAACTGTATCAGTGGCTTGGCTAGAAATGCATACTGGGGAATCCATTGTCTACAATAAGAAGTAAGGCCGATGAAGGCACGTACCTCCTTCTGGGTTCTGGGCTGGGGAAGACTCGCTATTAGCTGGATACGATCGGGTGTCAACTGCCTACCCCTCTTGGACAGCAAGTGTCCTAAGTATACCACTTGCTGGACACAGAATTGAAGCTTCGAAGGTGACACCTTGTGCCCCATCTCGGCTAGAAAATACAGAACTGTAAGTGATGCTCGCTCGCAAGCACGTTCAGAACGGGCTGTGATCAGTAGATCATCGACATACTGGAGCAGGGCAGTGTCAGTTGGCATGTGAATGTTGTCTAGTTGTCTCTTGAGTGCTTGACTGTAAATACTAGGGCTTTCTGTGAAACCTTGAGGAGCGCGTGTAAACATATAGCTCCTTCCATTTAAACAGAATCCGAAAAGAAACTGACTGTCTGGATGAATTGGAACACTAAAAAATGCATTCTTAAGGTCTATGACAGTGAAAAACATGGCTTCGGAATCAATGGCTGTTAACAGGGAAGAAATATCTGGGACAACTGGGTACTGAGGAATAATACATTTATTAAGCTCTCGTAAATCAATCACTAATCGATATACTGGGGGTGCATTTGGATCAGTACGTTTCATGACTGGAATGATCGGAGAATTACATACATTGGAGTCAGTTTCTACAACTACTCCTTGAGCCATGAGCTCGTCAATAATTTTGGATAAGGCTGCTACAGCCTCAGGTGGCAATCTGTACTGCCTGATTCGTGGTAACACTACACCTGGCTTGAGAGTCACACGATGGGGTGTGATTTGCATGTAACCTACATCAGTTGGACCTTGCGCCCATAAATGCTGCGGAACATTAGACAATCTTGAATCAAAATCTCGTAATACATAGTGACCCTTAAAGTCACGTAGGAACAGACGTATTCCCTCTGGGGAACAACAAATAACTGCACCTAATTCTTTCAGTGTCTTGATGCCTAACAGATTTTCTGGACATGACTTAGTAAGTAACAGATCAGTAGTACGGGACAATGGACCTACTTCTAGAGTGACTGGCTTAGATATCTCATTAACTATTGGTTTTCCTGAAAATCCAAGGGAAACATTTCTTGAGCCTGAGAGCGGAGCCCCTGGAACTTCGGCATGACTAATTGTGGTCCTACTTGCCCCTGTATCGATCAAAAACTTTCTATCTTTCCCTAATACTTGACTGTGAACATAGGGACCTTCTTGATCTACAGGTATCTCGATGAGAGGCAAGCCTACCTCCCTCTCTAGGCTGTTTCATGAATATGACTGGTACTCTGGATACTCAGACTGTGCATACTGGTACATCTGTGATGTGACATGCTGTGTTGCAGCAATAGGCTGCGGTACTGTAACTGTCTGTTGTGCATTCTGTGGCTGAGGAGTCTGTGAAACTTGTTCTTGTCTCGGCGGACGTGGTCTTTCTTTAGTCTTACCAGTAGCTATGTTGTGTTTCAGAACTGCACACTCGTTTATAAAATGACCTGGCTGTTTACAATAATTGCAGTTCCCTCTAACGGGAGCTGCAGGATGACTGGCTTGATTCGGACCCTTCTTCTGACTGTCTTGAGGAACAGATTGTGCAACTAGCACTTTCATTTTCGTGTCTTTCATACGTTTTCTCTCGTGTTCTTGCTCTTCTCTGATTCTATTCTGGTGATACTGGAGCATCTGGAGCATCTGGGACGGAGTATTTGCTTGCCAGGTGCTTTCGACTTTCAAGACTCGATTTTTAATTTGTGGACTTGAATTCTCGACTAATTTGGTAACGAAAAGATGAGGGTATGACTCACTACTTGTCTTGAGACCACTATTAATACTGAAACATTTTTCAAATCTAGAATAAAAATCACTAATGTCTTCATCTTGTTTCTGTTTACAGGCTGAGATTGCATCCCAGTCTTCTTTCCTAGTTGTTAATAATCTGGGTAAAACTTGAATCAATAATTCTGGTAATTCTTTACATTTATCTCCAAGACCGGTACCTGGTACTCGTGCCTTGTCTTCAGCTTCTAGAGCTGCCCAATCGATCTTTTTCTCTCCCACCTCCCATTCTTTTTCCTTTAACTTTTCATACACCCCTGCGGGTAACAGGACCTTTAACATTTTAATAATATCTGGGTAAGTGTATTCTCCCATACGGAGCATGTCTTTTAATTCTCTATGGAACCCTGCTGGATCTTTGTCATGACAGGGAATTAGTTTTTTCATTTCAAGAAGTTCCATCTTTGATATTGGAGTGTATACAAACACTCGTTGCATTACGCCACCCGCCCCTTGGACTGGGTGGACTTCTCGTAACGGATTCTGTCTGTCTATGTAGAATGATTTACTTTCTGGGGGTGAGACATGAACAAAATGCGGGTTCAGAAACGTTCTATATTTGTGGCGCTGTTCTAGAATGACACTAATTAAATCGGTACCTAGACCTCTCCATCTATACTGGAGTAACTCGTTCAGGATATCATGTAACGGACCTGGATCAGAGTGTTGACCCTCATACAGAGTAATGAGGTACTGGATCATATACATACCCACCAGTCGTTGCTTGGCTGGGGGCAGTTTCAGAAACATTTGTGCCACTATTTCGTCTGGAAAAGTGGTAGAATCAGTAATCCATCGGACTGCTGATCGGGCTAGTTCTTGTTCATGCATGGTACTTAATTCACTGTAACCGACTCGTGATTTCAGAATGTGATCGGTAGCTTGAAATACTTGTTCTAGAGAACCTTGTTCTGGTGCTAGATGAAAAATAGACTTGGGTTCTAGACGTAAATGGCGATCTGGAAATCTGGATTTTCCTACATACGCTATTCTGGCGGGATTCTCGTTCTCTTCCTCTTCAGGATCAGAGATACTTTCTTTCTCGCTTACTTGTGCTGCTTTACGCTGGTCGTGTAACCTTATTATTTCTTTACGAATTTTCTTGTACATACTCTCCATGGCACTGACGGTCTTGTGCTTACCCTCGGCTATATTATCACTCCACCTTGTCAGGATTCTCATTTCGGCGGGATCTTTAGACGGGTAATCTTGTTCTCTTATTAGACAATTGATCAGGAACTTTAATATCATAAGCTGAATCTCGGCTTTCCTTTGAGACATAATCTCGCCAATACTTTCTGGATCATCCCCTGTACGGATGAAACGATATATTCTGTCCAGATCTTCTTTCATGTTCGGCAAGGTGACTAGATACTCGGTCACTCTCCTTACACGTAAGGAATATAAAACCATAGTATATTCGCCTGGAACTGGATCATAGACACATTCGTTAAGGGCTTGCCTGATTTCTGTAACAGACTTATTACTTTTAGGAGTACGCTGTGATGCTTGAGCATGTAATTCGAGTGCTGATAAACGTTTGTGTGGCGGCGGGGTTTGAGGAGTAGCTCCTCCTGCGGCCCCTAAACTGGAATCGTCGACTGACATTCTTCGTCCTGGCAGAGTCGGTAATTGTAACGTGGGCTGGACTTGTATGGCGGACTGGACCGGGGGTACCGTAACAGGTACTCCGGTGTCTGGAGGAGCGGGAAGTGCCTGATCTACAGGGACTAGCGGAGCGCGAACAGGATTTGCATATTCTGGGACTGTGTCGTCCAGATAGGACGAAATAAAAATATCAGCTGCGGTCGGTTTATGACGTAGCTTGGTCGGAACTAATGGTGGCGGGAAATTACTGGATGCCTCTGGGGTCGCTTTTGGCAAACCTTCGGCAAGAAGAGGATACATACCCTTAATGAGGGCATGCCTCTGTCTGTCTGACTGTTCGGCTTTGACTTGTTCACCTATCTCGATTAATTCTCTTTCTTGGGCTCGTTCTTGGGATTCTCTACTTAATTCTGACTTTCTGACTTCCTTTTCCGTTCTTCTATGAGCTTCCTTACGCCATAACTCGATGGCATCTTTCTGTGACTGTCTGGCTTTCTTCTTCCATAATGCTTCTTCTACTCGCATGATACATTCGGCATCCCATGTACCCGATACGGGCCATCTATACTTTTCTTCTAACTGTTTGGTATACCCTACCCATAAATCTAGATATAATATGGCGCTTATGCCATGTTTCTGATACATAAAGTGGCCTGGACTGTCCCTAGGCGGGACAGGAACTGCTTCCTCTAATAAACCTTTTCTAGTTTTTAACTGACGTAACTTGGAAAATATAGGCATGACTGAACTGTAATCTGGACAAAAATACAATACACAATAAAAACACGAAATCACATCGCACTCATACCACAACAGTAAATTACATGAAGAACATTATAAATAACAGTTCGAACAGAATATTACCTGGAATACTGAGAACAGAAATAGAACAGATTTTCTCGAGAACGGAACAGACTAGAGTCACTGGATGCACTGCTGTAACAGTACGGAACATACCGGTCCCATAAAGGGACACATCAAGACCCGTATCCACCTAGGTGAACACTTCGTTTGTGAGTCTGGGCACCACCAACCCACGGACCAGGAGTCAATTTAGATTGGTCCTGTCTAGATACTACCCCAGCAATGGTACTCACCGGGCAGCACGGAACGGAAGGCCTCGGACTGGACTGGACGACGGACGACGAACTTCGGACTTCGGACTTCAGTTACAGGTGGGCCTCCGGATACCTCGGACCTTGGACTCTCGGCTTGGGCTCTGGTCGGGACTCGCCGCGTTCCTCCACCGTCTCGTTCGGATGCTGGACCGCCTCCTCCGTCTCCTCCGTGGGCCTGAGGGATACTTGAGCAGAAATATCTGCCACTGCGCAGAAGAGTTCCGTCACGACTGCAGAGGGTCAGGGGGTCGGCGTGGCTTCACCGACGCGTGGGGAAAGGGCAAGTCCCTCTTCGGGCGCCATTATGTGGTAAATAAATAAATAATACCCTATTTTTGACTAGACTTATAGCATAACAGATAGCTCAATAAATAAGAGTCAAGATTCGAGGTAGTAGGAGTTTCTGCAGGTTTATTACAGCATAAGGACAGGATCAGGACAACCTGCATAGGAACAGAATGACAGGGCCCAGCAGGACAACTGGGGCCCAACAGGGGAAAAGAGGCCCAGCAGCTGCTGGGGCTAGGTCTGAGATGAGCGCGCTAACATTCAATAACAAAACACAGGCATATATACATAGCGCGAACACATAGCATTACATTGCAGTAGGCGTAGCAGTGGGTGGAGCAGAAAGGCGTGACGCGTAGCAGTCGCGAGAGATAACAGTAAAAGTGGGTGTAACTGGGAGTATACTTAGACATGTGATGCAAACGTAACAGAATATGTCATGAATGGGGCGGAAACATAGGAGGGGGCTACCTAAGGAGCCGGGACCTCTGACCTAATGGTGCGCGAAAACTAGCAATGACGTGTTACTAGGAGAAGCTGGGGGCTACGAACTCTGTGCTAGGAGCAGAGACTAGAGTCTGGAGGGTCGGAGCGACATGTACCTAAACCCTATCTGGTATCTGATGTTTAGGGAACATGTTGATATAAACTAGAAGTCATGAGGGGAAAAGCTAACTTGATTCTAAGACTGGACCATGCATTATTCTACATGTAGTGCGTGATGAAGAATATTAAATGACCGGTAAATGCAGTATTTCTCTAACATGGAGACGAGAAGGCTAGACAATGACGGAAACTATTGATGCAGTTCAGTAGCTTAGGAATGCAGAGGAGGAGGACTGAACTGATAGCTGGAACTATAACATACTTTTGGCAGACTCAGAGGCAGAGCCAAGCTGCACCGGGCACTGCGAGGCAGGAAGTAAGTGAAGGGTCGAGGATACAGGTGGGGGCTGTATCGCTCCTCAGCGAGGCTTTCAGGAGACAGGAGCTGAATCTGTGGTCCGGGCCCTTCTGAGGCCTGGAAACGGGGACTTTATAATGGAATAACGTGCACACTGAGAAACGTGGCAACATTACTTTACATAGGCCTGATATTCGTAGTATTCACGAGGACTGGAAAATAGCATACTAGAGGTGGACACAACTGGAATTGCGTCATTAATCGGACATGGAGAATAACATATGCATATTGGTCATGCACACATAACATATGATGGATGAGGCGTAGGGACACAGAACATGGCAAAATTTACTTTTCCACATTCCCTCCTTGTCACTACGTTTCCATCAGGAAACATCAATTTTCATGATACCATCTATCATTTCATACAGTACCATTTGCTCGTCTCGAATTGTCTGGGAACGGGATTTAGAACGGGGCTTGGGACTAGGAATACAAGAGGTAGCACGCATGCTGCAAATCGCAGGGCCACATTGTATACAAAGGCAGCAGCTAAATATGATCGCTACTGCAATACCTAGAAAGGACAGGACTTTCCATCCCCATGCGGAAATTATATTCCAGAACCAACCGGACCATGTCCAGGTGCCTGGATCTTGATGTAACAGATGGGCAATTTTATGGAGTCTGGTTATAGCTGAATAAACAGACGGCGCGTTATTTGGAATGAAAATGCAGCAACTAGATCCGATGACTCTACAGGCCCCGCCCCTATCGGCCAGTATGACGTCAAGGACGAGACGATTTTGCAAAACGACAAATCTCATAGCAGATTGTTCTTCGGTTAGGTTACCTAGAGCAGAGGCAGTCTCATTTACTACAGCTTCAAGGGTTCTTGTTAACCTACGGATCAGTTTACTATTCTGGACAGGTCCTACAAAGAAAAAGAAACCTTTATTGAAATCTGTATACTGTTCTAGAGTAGTTTCAGTATAATCGACAATTGGGGACTCCCTTCTATGTCTAATGTGTACTAGATGTGTGTTTCTGTGATAATCAGATGGGGCTAGAAAAACAGGTGGCAGTAGGAAAGCAATATAACAGGTTCCCTCCCAATCGAGGGGCAGACGGACATATGCAGTTTGACCACAAATAAAATAAGAATGACGTGAAGCTTTGAAAATAGATTTCCCACTGTCACTATACTGGATAACAGTAGTACATTCACTATGACCTATATGTACAGAACCATAACTACGGACACATAATTCGCCTTTGACAGGTAGTACTGAAATAGCAGGTAAGTCTGGAGTAGTATCAGACTGAACATTCAGGACCATGAAATTCGACGAATAATTACCTAAATTATATACTTCATTTTCTAGATCTAAACCTGTTCTGTGGGGGAAACCTTGCTTGTCTGGAAAACATGTACTGTTAAGAAAAGACATATCTGTTGAGGATGACGTTAACGTGGACCATGCTCCACACGAACCATTGTGTGAGAATGGATAAGGAAAGAGTGGCAGAACTCCCTTTGATGTCTGGAAAGGGGGGAGTCGACCACACACCCAACAATTAGTGGCATTGCTGGTCTGGTGTGAATAATGTAACATACGGATGAATGTGTTGTTGCGCATAGCGAGGCGGTAAGAATATTCGTGAGGAGGCAGATCACTAAACGTGTGTTCTACTGTAGCATTAGTAGACATATTTACATGAGGAACTGGAAAACACAGGAAAAGTGCGTAACTAGTGCAGGAAATCATTATGCTGAGAAATAATATGAAACTCAGAAAAACGATACATTGAAGTGAACTTCGACTGACTCTCTCACTATGGGGGTCTATTTTATACATGTCAGAAACAGTCTAACCGTTTCACCTAGGGGAGGACTTATACAATCAAACTGACTGACTTATTTTACTAGACCTTAATTTGAGCTTATACTCCTGCTGCGGAGTTTTCTCTAACAAGGGAGGGGTTGTAATAATGTCTTGTGCGGGACAGTCCTTTAAAACAATGTCTTGGCAATCTTTCGAATCCTGGAAATCCTTGGAAATGTTCTTGGAGACTGATTTCAATTCATTGAAAAGTTTTACATGAGAAAGGTGGACCCACCCCTTCCTGCCTTCCAACTTGACGGCAGTTCGGGTGGTCAAGAGGACCTGACGTGGCTCCTTCCAACGTGGTTCCAGCGGACTTGATCTGTCAAAATTTCGGACCATTACAAGGGAGCCTGGAACGATCTCGTGCGGTGCCACCTCGGTATTGTCTGGAAATGCGGCGGCAACCTGTGAACGACATGAGTTGAGGGCAGACATCAAGGAAGCTAGGTAATCTGTCAGCATATTACATGAAACATCGGTAATACTTCGGGGTCTAGGAGTACCCCACATGTTAGGGGGGCGGCCGAATACGACCTCATACGGGGACAGACCTGATCTGGAATGTGCGACCATGCGCATATAAAATAAAGCAACTGGCAGAGCTACTAGCCAGTCCACACCTTTTTCTTTACAGACTTTGGCAATACGGATTTTCAGGGTCTGATTATGTCTCTCTACGAGACCGGCTGCTTCAGGATGGCGTACACAATGGAACTTCCACTGGTACCCTAACAAAAGGGAAACGTGTTTCATGAGTTCGGATGAGAATGGCTGACCGTTATCAGAATATACGACTCTAGGGAGTCCGTATCTAGGGAAAAATTCACGAACCAACTGCTTGGCAGTGGTCGCGGCTGTGTAATCTGGGACTGGATATGCTTCTGTCCACCTGGACAAAGCGCATACAACTACAAGGACATACTTGAAACCTCGACATCGCTCCATCTGAATATAATCCATCTGGAGGACCTCAAAAGGGTGGTCAGGGGGCTGGAAACCACCTTGTTCCACCGGGACACTTTTACCTGGGTTAAACTGACAACATATCATACAGGTGCGGACTTTCTGCTTGGCTGCAGCTCGTAAATGCTTATTGAACCAAATGTTCTGGATACTGTCTAACATAGCTTTTTCTCCTAAATGTGCTGGACTATGTGCGGTATTGATAATGACTTGAACCATAGAATCGGGGAGAAACCATGTGGCTCTACCCTTCGTTAACCATCCTTGATCTGTCTGAACCCCTCCTTGTTCAGACCACTTCTTGATTTCATCGGGAGTAGCATGTAACTGGATATCTATGACATCTTGTGTAGGGTTTCTAACTGTCATACATGTAGTCGGATCTGGAGTATGTGTCTGATTAACTGGAATGTCTGGAGTCTGTGCTGTAAGCTTGGCTGTGCGGTCTGCTAAATCATTACCTTGGGAAATACTGTCAGTAACTTTCGTATGTGCTTTGCATTTCATGATAGCAATAGATGTCGGTAAATGTATGGCATCTAACAGGGCTTGAATAAGGAGACCATGCTGAATCTTGGTTCCATGAGAAGTCATGAAACCTCTCTCCTGCCAGAGTACTCCGAAGTCGTGTACAACCCCGAATGCGTAACGTGAATCTGTGTAAACATTAACCTTCAGGTTCTTGGCATGTATACAGGCTTGTGTCAGAGCGACTAGCTCTGCTGCTTGAGCAGACAGGGTGTCAATACGGTGTGTTTCAATAACTTCAGTGTCAGTAGTCACTGCATACGCGGTTACTAGTTCTCCTGTACTAGTTCTCATACATGAACCATCCACATACAGTGTCAGGTCGGGGTCTGATAACGGAATATCTGTCAGGTCTTGTCTTGGCTTAGTCGTAATGTTAACTACTTCCACACAATCATGTGGGTCAGAATTTGAATTAACTGATGGTAACAGTGTAGCAGGATTCAGAACGTTGCAGCGTCTAATGTCTATGTGTGGCTGGAACAGTGTTAATTCATAACCCGTTAAACGTGCAATTGTCAAGTGCTGAGTTTGTGTTCGGTTTAAAAGAACTTCTACTGAATGTGGGACTTGTACTGTCAGGGAATGTCCTAAAACTATAGAATCACTTTGTCTGATAGCTAGTGCTGTGGCTGCAACTGACTTGAGGCACGCAGGCAACGCCTGGGCGACTGGATCTAATGTGCTAGAAAAATAAGCACAGGGCTTGTATTGTCCTGCTTGATCTTGTGTAAGAACAGACAATGCTGTACCTTCCCGTTCAGTAACGAAAAGTGTAAAAGGCTTACTGTAGTTCGGTGTAGCTAGAACTGGAGCTTGACATAAGGCTTTCTTTAACTCGTTAAAACTAAGTGTATGGTCAGATGTCCAAGGGAGGACAGTCGATACGGCTGCCTCCTGTGTCGTTAACTGTATCAGTGGCTTGGCTAGAAATGCATACTGGGGAATCCATTGTCTACAATAAGAAGTAAGGCCGATGAAGGCACGTACCTCCTTCTGGGTTCTGGGCTGGGGAAGACTCGCTATTAGCTGGATACGATCGGGTGTCAACTGCCTACCCCTCTTGGACAGCAAGTGTCCTAAGTATACCACTTGCTGGACACAGAATTGAAGCTTCGAAGGTGACACCTTGTGCCCCATCTCGGCTAGAAAATACAGAACTGTAAGTGATGCTCGCTCGCAAGCACGTTCAGAACGGGCTGTGATCAGTAGATCATCGACATACTGGAGCAGGGCAGTGTCAGTTGGCATGTGAATGTTGTCTAGTTGTCTCTTGAGTGCTTGACTGTAAATACTAGGGCTTTCTGTGAAACCTTGAGGAGCGCGTGTAAACATATAGCTCCTTCCATTTAAACAGAATCCGAAAAGAAACTGACTGTCTGGATGAATTGGAACACTAAAAAATGCATTCTTAAGGTCTATGACAGTGAAAAACATGGCTTCGGAATCAATGGCTGTTAACAGGGAAGAAATATCTGGGACAACTGGGTACTGAGGAATAATACATTTATTAAGCTCTCGTAAATCAATCACTAATCGATATACTGGGGGTGCATTTGGATCAGTACGTTTCATGACTGGAATGATCGGAGAATTACATACATTGGAGTCAGTTTCTACAACTACTCCTTGAGCCATGAGCTCGTCAATAATTTTGGATAAGGCTGCTACAGCCTCAGGTGGCAATCTGTACTGCCTGATTCGTGGTAACACTACACCTGGCTTGAGAGTCACACGATGGGGTGTGATTTGCATGTAACCTACATCAGTTGGACCTTGCGCCCATAAATGCTGCGGAACATTAGACAATCTTGAATCAAAATCTCGTAATACATAGTGACCCTTAAAGTCACGTAGGAACAGACGTATTCCCTCTGGGGAACAACAAATAACTGCACCTAATTCTTTCAGTGTCTTGATGCCTAACAGATTTTCTGGACATGACTTAGTAAGTAACAGATCAGTAGTACGGGACAATGGACCTACTTCTAGAGTGACTGGCTTAGATATCTCATTAACTATTGGTTTTCCTGAAAATCCAAGGGAAACATTTCTTGAGCCTGAGAGCGGAGCCCCTGGAACTTCGGCATGACTAATTGTGGTCCTACTTGCCCCTGTATCGATCAAAAACTTTCTATCTTTCCCTAATACTTGACTGTGAACATAGGGACCTTCTTGATCTACAGGTATCTCGATGAGAGGCAAGCCTACCTCCCTCTCTAGGCTGTTTCATGAATATGACTGGTACTCTGGATACTCAGACTGTGCATACTGGTACATCTGTGATGTGACATGCTGTGTTGCAGCAATAGGCTGCGGTACTGTAACTGTCTGTTGTGCATTCTGTGGCTGAGGAGTCTGTGAAACTTGTTCTTGTCTCGGCGGACGTGGTCTTTCTTTAGTCTTACCAGTAGCTATGTTGTGTTTCAGAACTGCACACTCGTTTATAAAATGACCTGGCTGTTTACAATAATTGCAGTTCCCTCTAACGGGAGCTGCAGGATGACTGGCTTGATTCGGACCCTTCTTCTGACTGTCTTGAGGAACAGATTGTGCAACTAGCACTTTCATTTTCGTGTCTTTCATACGTTTTCTCTCGTGTTCTTGCTCTTCTCTGATTCTATTCTGGTGATACTGGAGCATCTGGAGCATCTGGGACGGAGTATTTGCTTGCCAGGTGCTTTCGACTTTCAAGACTCGATTTTTAATTTGTGGACTTGAATTCTCGACTAATTTGGTAACGAAAAGATGAGGGTATGACTCACTACTTGTCTTGAGACCACTATTAATACTGAAACATTTTTCAAATCTAGAATAAAAATCACTAATGTCTTCATCTTGTTTCTGTTTACAGGCTGAGATTGCATCCCAGTCTTCTTTCCTAGTTGTTAATAATCTGGGTAAAACTTGAATCAATAATTCTGGTAATTCTTTACATTTATCTCCAAGACCGGTACCTGGTACTCGTGCCTTGTCTTCAGCTTCTAGAGCTGCCCAATCGATCTTTTTCTCTCCCACCTCCCATTCTTTTTCCTTTAACTTTTCATACACCCCTGCGGGTAACAGGACCTTTAACATTTTAATAATATCTGGGTAAGTGTATTCTCCCATACGGAGCATGTCTTTTAATTCTCTATGGAACCCTGCTGGATCTTTGTCATGACAGGGAATTAGTTTTTTCATTTCAAGAAGTTCCATCTTTGATATTGGAGTGTATACAAACACTCGTTGCATTACGCCACCCGCCCCTTGGACTGGGTGGACTTCTCGTAACGGATTCTGTCTGTCTATGTAGAATGATTTACTTTCTGGGGGTGAGACATGAACAAAATGCGGGTTCAGAAACGTTCTATATTTGTGGCGCTGTTCTAGAATGACACTAATTAAATCGGTACCTAGACCTCTCCATCTATACTGGAGTAACTCGTTCAGGATATCATGTAACGGACCTGGATCAGAGTGTTGACCCTCATACAGAGTAATGAGGTACTGGATCATATACATACCCACCAGTCGTTGCTTGGCTGGGGGCAGTTTCAGAAACATTTGTGCCACTATTTCGTCTGGAAAAGTGGTAGAATCAGTAATCCATCGGACTGCTGATCGGGCTAGTTCTTGTTCATGCATGGTACTTAATTCACTGTAACCGACTCGTGATTTCAGAATGTGATCGGTAGCTTGAAATACTTGTTCTAGAGAACCTTGTTCTGGTGCTAGATGAAAAATAGACTTGGGTTCTAGACGTAAATGGCGATCTGGAAATCTGGATTTTCCTACATACGCTATTCTGGCGGGATTCTCGTTCTCTTCCTCTTCAGGATCAGAGATACTTTCTTTCTCGCTTACTTGTGCTGCTTTACGCTGGTCGTGTAACCTTATTATTTCTTTACGAATTTTCTTGTACATACTCTCCATGGCACTGACGGTCTTGTGCTTACCCTCGGCTATATTATCACTCCACCTTGTCAGGATTCTCATTTCGGCGGGATCTTTAGACGGGTAATCTTGTTCTCTTATTAGACAATTGATCAGGAACTTTAATATCATAAGCTGAATCTCGGCTTTCCTTTGAGACATAATCTCGCCAATACTTTCTGGATCATCCCCTGTACGGATGAAACGATATATTCTGTCCAGATCTTCTTTCATGTTCGGCAAGGTGACTAGATACTCGGTCACTCTCCTTACACGTAAGGAATATAAAACCATAGTATATTCGCCTGGAACTGGATCATAGACACATTCGTTAAGGGCTTGCCTGATTTCTGTAACAGACTTATTACTTTTAGGAGTACGCTGTGATGCTTGAGCATGTAATTCGAGTGCTGATAAACGTTTGTGTGGCGGCGGGGTTTGAGGAGTAGCTCCTCCTGCGGCCCCTAAACTGGAATCGTCGACTGACATTCTTCGTCCTGGCAGAGTCGGTAATTGTAACGTGGGCTGGACTTGTATGGCGGACTGGACCGGGGGTACCGTAACAGGTACTCCGGTGTCTGGAGGAGCGGGAAGTGCCTGATCTACAGGGACTAGCGGAGCGCGAACAGGATTTGCATATTCTGGGACTGTGTCGTCCAGATAGGACGAAATAAAAATATCAGCTGCGGTCGGTTTATGACGTAGCTTGGTCGGAACTAATGGTGGCGGGAAATTACTGGATGCCTCTGGGGTCGCTTTTGGCAAACCTTCGGCAAGAAGAGGATACATACCCTTAATGAGGGCATGCCTCTGTCTGTCTGACTGTTCGGCTTTGACTTGTTCACCTATCTCGATTAATTCTCTTTCTTGGGCTCGTTCTTGGGATTCTCTACTTAATTCTGACTTTCTGACTTCCTTTTCCGTTCTTCTATGAGCTTCCTTACGCCATAACTCGATGGCATCTTTCTGTGACTGTCTGGCTTTCTTCTTCCATAATGCTTCTTCTACTCGCATGATACATTCGGCATCCCATGTACCCGATACGGGCCATCTATACTTTTCTTCTAACTGTTTGGTATACCCTACCCATAAATCTAGATATAATATGGCGCTTATGCCATGTTTCTGATACATAAAGTGGCCTGGACTGTCCCTAGGCGGGACAGGAACTGCTTCCTCTAATAAACCTTTTCTAGTTTTTAACTGACGTAACTTGGAAAATATAGGCATGACTGAACTGTAATCTGGACAAAAATACAATACACAATAAAAACACGAAATCACATCGCACTCATACCACAACAGTAAATTACATGAAGAACATTATAAATAACAGTTCGAACAGAATATTACCTGGAATACTGAGAACAGAAATAGAACAGATTTTCTCGAGAACGGAACAGACTAGAGTCACTGGATGCACTGCTGTAACAGTACGGAACATACCGGTCCCATAAAGGGACACATCAAGACCCGTATCCACCTAGGTGAACACTTCGTTTGTGAGTCTGGGCACCACCAACCCACGGACCAGGAGTCAATTTAGATTGGTCCTGTCTAGATACTACCCCAGCAATGGTACTCACCGGGCAGCACGGAACGGAAGGCCTCGGACTGGACTGGACGACGGACGACGAACTTCGGACTTCGGACTTCAGTTACAGGTGGGCCTCCGGATACCTCGGACCTTGGACTCTCGGCTTGGGCTCTGGTCGGGACTCGCCGCGTTCCTCCACCGTCTCGTTCGGATGCTGGACCGCCTCCTCCGTCTCCTCCGTGGGCCTGAGGGATACTTGAGCAGAAATATCTGCCACTGCGCAGAAGAGTTCCGTCACGACTGCAGAGGGTCAGGGGGTCGGCGTGGCTTCACCGACGCGTGGGGAAAGGGCAAGTCCCTCTTCGGGCGCCATTATGTGGTAAATAAATAAATAATACCCTATTTTTGACTAGACTTATAGCATAACAGATAGCTCAATAAATAAGAGTCAAGATTCGAGGTAGTAGGAGTTTCTGCAGGTTTATTACAGCATAAGGACAGGATCAGGACAACCTGCATAGGAACAGAATGACAGGGCCCAGCAGGACAACTGGGGCCCAACAGGGGAAAAGAGGCCCAGCAGCTGCTGGGGCTAGGTCTGAGATGAGCGCGCTAACATTCAATAACAAAACACAGGCATATATACATAGCGCGAACACATAGCATTACATTGCAGTAGGCGTAGCAGTGGGTGGAGCAGAAAGGCGTGACGCGTAGCAGTCGCGAGAGATAACAGTAAAAGTGGGTGTAACTGGGAGTATACTTAGACATGTGATGCAAACGTAACAGAATATGTCATGAATGGGGCGGAAACATAGGAGGGGGCTACCTAAGGAGCCGGGACCTCTGACCTAATGGTGCGCGAAAACTAGCAATGACGTGTTACTAGGAGAAGCTGGGGGCTACGAACTCTGTGCTAGGAGCAGAGACTAGAGTCTGGAGGGTCGGAGCGACATGTACCTAAACCCTATCTGGTATCTGATGTTTAGGGAACATGTTGATATAAACTAGAAGTCATGAGGGGAAAAGCTAACTTGATTCTAAGACTGGACCATGCATTATTCTACATGTAGTGCGTGATGAAGAATATTAAATGACCGGTAAATGCAGTATTTCTCTAACATGGAGACGAGAAGGCTAGACAATGACGGAAACTATTGATGCAGTTCAGTAGCTTAGGAATGCAGAGGAGGAGGACTGAACTGATAGCTGGAACTATAACATACTTTTGGCAGACTCAGAGGCAGAGCCAAGCTGCACCGGGCACTGCGAGGCAGGAAGTAAGTGAAGGGTCGAGGATACAGGTGGGGGCTGTATCGCTCCTCAGCGAGGCTTTCAGGAGACAGGAGCTGAATCTGTGGTCCGGGCCCTTCTGAGGCCTGGAAACGGGGACTTTATAATGGAATAACGTGCACACTGAGAAACGTGGCAACATTACTTTACATAGGCCTGATATTCGTAGTATTCACGAGGACTGGAAAATAGCATACTAGAGGTGGACACAACTGGAATTGCGTCATTAATCGGACATGGAGAATAACATATGCATATTGGTCATGCACACATAACATATGATGGATGAGGCGTAGGGACACAGAACATGGCAAAATTTACTTTTCCACAGCAGCATGGGGCAAAAATGGCACATTGCTGGAGCTGTATCGCAAGTGCGATGCAGCTCCAGCAAGGCTCAGGGGTGCCCCATCTCCACAATGTTGCGTCAAGACCTATGCCTGCTTCAAGCAGGCGCAGGGTTTTGACGCAGCTTTCTCCTATCTGATTGTAAATGCGGCACACCATGGGTGGCAGAGCAGCGGTGCACGTTAACTGGTGCATGCCTGGGGATGTGCCAGTTAACATAAATCTGCCCCTTTACATTTAAGTATGTGCAGGGGACACAGAGTCGGTGAGGCTTATCCAAGGTTAAGAAGAGATGAGTCCTGTTCAGTGAAAAATTAGACATAGGCTTCACCTTCTCAGCATCGCTGGACATGGCTAAATAATAGCTGCAAAATGTTACTCTTGTTAAACAATTTTACTATTATAATCTCTGAGATTTGTCTCTTACTCTGCAACATCTCATTGTTGTTATCTTTCTTTAAAGATAAAGACAACATCAACATGAGCGACAATCAGCAATCAGTTGATTTCGACCTCATCATTGAACTCGTAATTGAAACATCAGTGGATGTTGATCCCTTGGATGATTTAAATCCTGAGGATGAAGAAGAACGTGATGAGGATGCAGATTTGTCAGAATTATATGACATAGGATGGGAAGCTGACGTGCTTGAGCCTATGGAACTATAAACATTTATTTTAAAAATGTATAATAAATAAAAAGTAAAAATGTAAACCGTTTAATTTAAAAATAAAGACACCTTCAAAAACAGGTTATGTGTAGTGTCTTCAATAAAATATGCTAATAAAATTAGATCAGATTCACATATAAAATAGCACAGGTAAAATGAATATAAATTCCATTTCTTTTCTGCTATTTCTGTATTCTAAATTTGCCAAGCACTAAAAAATCTTCTATGTAAAAATGTCAAGTAGTGTTTTAAGTTTTTGATTACTGTTATTGATTTACTGTTGGGTAATAGTGGTTAATAACATTTTTTAATATATTTTACCACAGATTCAACTGCAGATCATTTGAAGATTTCACCATGCCAACCAAAGAAAGACTGAGAAAGGCTGCAAAACGTCAAAGACAGCAGGTCAATGAAAAAAAGCAGCAGTCCTCTAACAAAAAGATTTGTCAAGTCACCAAGAAAGCACCGGGTAAGAGTACAAAAACATTCATAAGAAATATCTGTAGTAAAAAAAATATTACTACAGAAAATGTTTCAGTCCAGAAAAAGAGAAGCAATTCAAACGGAAAGGAAAGGCCAATGAAAAATTTTACTGCTAGAGCAAGAGATAACTCTGTGCATGATAGTAGAAGGAAACAACAGTTTAGGGACATTTGTAAACGAATGTTCCGCAACAGGATAATTGGCAATTTGTTAAAAAATATTAAGAAAGATCAACAGAAAGTGGTTTTTTATAAGAGAAAAAAAAAGTTGAGAAAGTTATTGATCAGGCATTTGAAATTAAACGTAAGTTATTTATTTTGATAATCAATAGAATTAGGAAGCTAAACAAGGCAATTTATGATTTCAAAAGAAATAGTAGATGGAAGAGAATAGTTAATCGTAGTAATTTTTGTGAAGTTTTTTCTGGAGAATGGATGCATAGTTGAAGCTGTGAGGCATTTTTTAATGAGGAGAGTTATTTCCAGGATAATGATTTGGTGCATGCAGTTGACACCAGTGGTCGAGCTTATGAAGTGAAAGATGGTTGTCCAGTTGAAAAAGAAAAACTTGTGACAACAGAGGCAGAAGAGGTGTTAGGTAATGAGGTTTTAGGAAGACATCCTAAGGGTCCTGTGTACACCTGGAAGTGTAGTAGTATTTGCAGTGTGCGACAGGATTCCATCAATTTGCTTTGTGATTTTGTACGGTCATTTAATAAGAAAAGTTTGAAGCAGAAAATGAAGTTGTTGCAAGAATTAGATCCTTGCAGAGTGAGAGAAGTGACAGGTTTGCATGGTCATTCACTGGCTTGTCTTTCCAGGAGAGTATGCCAGAGTGTTTTTCATCATTTCAGGATGCTAGCAGTGCATCATAATAAAGTGAGGAAATTAGTTAGAATGTTGTATTATGCTAAGAGTCCAGCAATTATGCTTAAACAATTATGCGCTGCTCTTTTGCATGGTTCTGAAATAGATGTGAAGAATATATGTGAAGAAATTGAGTTTTGTTACTTTGGAAGTAAAGAGGAGAATGTTGAAATTGACCAAGAAGAAGCGGGTAATGTGGAAGATAGTGTACAGGTTTCCAGAACAGATACTTTCCAGAGGGAATTTATATGCAAAAAGTGAAAGGGAAAATAATAGTGAATGGAAGGATTTCACAACATACTTGATGGTAGAAAATTGTTTTGATTTGGGATTGGATCAACGTGTGTGTACTTATTGTTGTAACAAATTAAATCAAAACCAGATGCCTGCTAGAGCAGTTCATAATAATCTGGAATTGGTTGAGATTCCTTCTGAATTGAAGGATTTAAATACTTATGAATCTATTTTGATTCAAAGTATCCATCCCTTTCAGGCTATTGTAAGAATGGAGCCAAAGACAGGGAAATTGCCTCCATCAGATTTACAGAGAGGATTAAAGGGAAGAGTTGTTTATTTGCCTCTAGATTTGAAGAAAAACATTAACACAATTGGAGTAGAAAAAGTGGAAGAGGAACCTCTGGTTATCTTAGTTAATGGGGTTCCGACAAAGAATAAGAAAATATGGCAAGATTTAGTGGATGTTAGGAAAGTTAAAAAGGCAACATTGTATTTGAAAAAAAATAATAAATACTATAAGAATGTATATGTTGCAGAAGAGGAAGTAAGTGAGGAAGAGGATAGCGATTTGTGTGCTGGTCAAATTGAGAAAGTAGAACCCTCTACTAGTGAAGAAATATATGAACATTATAGTGTTCATCCTTTGCATTCCAAGGAAGTCATGGGGAATGCTATTGAGTTGTTTCAAATGAAACAAGCCAAAGGGAGTCCCATTAGTATTTGGGAGGAAAGTTTGGAAGCTCGGTGTTTCCCACAGCTTTTTCCAACAGGTCAGGGAGGAAGATATGATGAGCGACCTCATCAAATTCCTGCTTCTGAATATCGGACTTTGCGATTGTATGCAGGAGATGCTAGGTTTCGACAATGCATTCCCTATTTGTTTCATCTCCTGTTTGAAAGCGATCTGTCTGGACTGTCATATGCAGTGAACCACATCTTGAAAAGTGGTATACACATGCAAAACATCTCGGCAAGTGACTTTATGGATAAAGTCAATGTCCAAGACAGTATTTTGGATTCTCACCTGATTAATCTCATGGCGTGTCAGCGTGGTACTAATGAGTACTGGTACCGTTGTCATGGTGATTTAAAATGTATGCTGAGGAACTTAGGAACTCCCACATGGTTCCTCACTCTGAGCTGTGCCGAGTATGGCTGGGAAGACTTACTTGAATTTCGACGAGAGGCAAATGCTAACATAGAAAACATCGAATTCAAGACACCCGGAGAACTGTGCTCCTTGGATCCAGTCAATGTATGTAGGTACTTCAATCATAGATTTGAAGCTATGATGTCTTTCATCATGAATGAATAAGAAGAATCCACCTCTTGGAGAGGTGTTGGATTTCTTCTGGAGAAAGGAGTACCAAGCAAGAGGTGCTCCTCATATACATATGTTGCTGTGGATCAAGGATGCACCTAAATTTGGAACGGATCCAGAAGACTCAGTGATGAGTTTCATACAACAGTATTCTACGTGTGCTGTTCCAAACGCAAAGGAGAAGAAAAGCCTAAGAGAAAAAGTTCTATGTTTCCAAAGCCATCGATGTGGAAAGTACTGTCGTCGTAAATTCCGAAACAAGGACAAGTTCTACATCAAATGTCGTTTCGGCTTTCCACGACCGGTGATTTCTAAAGGAAGAGTGAACAGTTTGATGTCTTCGCTGCGACATAATGTGATGAAGAAATCACCTAAAAACACATACAATTTGAAGAGGAACGAAGAGTCTAAGTACATCAACGACTACAACCCAGTGATTTTGTCCATGTGGAATGCTAACATGGAAATACAGTTTGTGGCTGATAACTGTATGGCTGTGGCTCGGTATGTGACATCTTACATCACCAAAAAAGAGAAGACAGAATTGAAGGATATGTGGGAAGACATTTCCCATGAAAAGAGCCTCAGCAAGAAGTTGTACAGTTTCAGTCTGAAGATGTTGTCGCATCGAGAAATCGGAGCTTACGAATGTTCTGACCGGTTGTCTTCAGCAAGTCTCTATGCCAAGTCCAGGAGTATCGTTTGGGCGAGTCTTGGTCTTGCTGCAACACGTAATCGAGTTCTCAAACCTGTGCGGGAAATTGAGTATTTGGCGGAAAAGGAGCCAAACAGTACCGACATTTTGAAGACAAACATGTTGGATACATATTATCCAAATCGAAGCAGTCACCTCGAGAATGTTTGTCTGTATGAGGTTCTTCAAAATTACATATTCAAGAGGAACATCAAAGAAGATACTGAGAAAGGAGTGTATGCTGTAATAGGAAGTGAGGGATGTCTGGTCAAGCAAAGAAAATGCCACTTGGTAAACCATCGAAAATTGAGTGGCGAATCTCCTGAAAAAAAGGAGTTTTTCTATTTAGCACTTTTGCAACTTTTCAAGCCTTGGCGTGCAGAAGAGGAACTGCTTGGAGATTTCCTCTGTTACGAAGACTCTTTCAATGCTGCCAAGGAGACCATAGAATGTCTTGGTTTTCCCAAATATGTAGAAATGTTGAATGCGGAAATTGAGCAGGAAGCAACGATTGCAGCCGAGATTGCCAGAGACAGTTCTCAGGACAGTCACAGTTCTGCTTCATTGAGTCAGGATCCACTAGGAGGACCTGTTATCGAAAAAATGAAGCTGCCACTGCTATGAATGAAGTGGAAAGAGCCATGGCACATGCTCAGGAGGATGCGGTTAACTTAGAAGAGTTGGAAAGACAACTCAACGTTGAGCAGAGGAAAATATATGACGAAGTTACCATGCAAATTGATCATGGATTAAGTCATGACAAGAAAGAGTGCTCATGTACGTCGTTGAAGCCTGTCCGACTGTACGTGAGTGGAGAAGCGGGAACTGGAAAAAGTTTCCTCATTAAAGCAATTTCATGTTATTTGCAGGAAAGGACAGAGTCATCGCTGTCTTGTGTTGTCACCGCTCCAACTGGACTGGCAGCACATAACATTAAAGGGATTACTTTACATCGTTTACTGATGCTGCCAGTGGAGCATGACAACAAATTACAATATCACAAGCTATCTGGAGATGCTTGTTGTGAAGTTTCAAGAATCTTGAGGAAAATGAAACTTCTTATCATTGACGAAGTAAGCATGGTTTCCAATGTCATGCTTGCCTTTGTGCATTTGAGAATGCAAGAAGTTCTCAAAACAGAGTATGATGTGGTATTTGGTGGCAAACACATCATTGTTTTCGGAGATCTTCTGCAGCTGACACCAGTGAAAGGGCAACCTGTGTTCAAAATGCTCACGCATGAAGATACCAGGAAGTGCCTAGGCAGCATTGGCAACGTCAATATATGGTTAAACTTCAATTATGCTGAACTGCATGAAAATATGCGTCAGGCGAAGGATGAAGTTTACAAGACTATTCTACAAGATGTTAGAATTGGAAAAGTGACCGAGCATGGGAAAGAAGCTTTACATGCACGATTACTGTCAAATTTATATCCAGAACAAGATGTTGTGCCTGAGAATATTTTTCAGAAAATTACTGAGAAGAAATCTGGAATATGTTTGATGCCAACTCTTGCAGAATGTGCCAAATTCAACAACAAAATGTTGCATTTAGAAAAGCAAGAGATTGTGAAACTGGAAGCTATTGACAGAGTAGAGCATATGGGATCAACAATTATTTTGTCTGAGAATCTGAAAACAAAATTGGATTCATTAGAGAAGAGTATATCTAAAACTGCAGGTTTTGAAAAGACTCTGAATGTGTGCTTGAACTGCCGTATAATTTTAAGAAGGAATTTACATGTTGAAAGAGGTCTGGTAAATGGATCAATGGGTAATGTTGTTGATTTTGTAAAATACAGAAATAGAGATGGAATTGAATTTTTAAAAATTAAATTTGATGGCATTGAGGAAGTACAGCTAATTGGTCGTTGTTCTGCTAGATTTTTGCTTGTAAAAGACTTATATGTTCGCCGTAAGCAGTTTCCTGTTTACTTGGCATATGCGGTGACAATCCATAAATCGCAAGGTTTAAGTGTAGACAGTGCATTGGTGAATATTGGCAGTTCTGTGTTCAAGGAGGGTATGGCATATGTGGCATTGTCACGAGTTAGAACTTTATCGGGATTGTACTTGATTGAGTGTGATGTCACAAACATTTGTGCGGATCTAGATTGTGTTAAGGAATACAATAGGTTAAGAAGAGAGTATGCGCCACATTTGCCTCAATATCCTTTGTTTGAGAAACGTGTGGTAGGCCGGAAACGAAGAAATGTGACCAATACTGGGGAGGTTGTAGCAAAAAGACGAAAAGTCGATGAACCTGAAATTATAAGCAGAAACAAAAAGGATTCTGTTGAAGATGTTGTTGGTTTTCAATTTGAAAACAGTTCTGGTGTCAACTGCTATGCTAATGTAGTCGTTAATGTTTTGTTTTCTCTAGAAAATGTAAAAGAAGAGATTGTGGTCAATTCTGATCAAAGATTTTGCAGTTTGTTAAATTCTGTCTTAGAAAAATGTAGCACTGATAGAACAAACATAGAAAGTGTGTCTGAAATTCGAAATCTGTTAGACAGATGTTCAGGCCAAACACAATTCTCTCAAAATATTCAGCAAGATTGTCAGGAGTTTTTAATGTATATGCTTGATGTATTGCATGCTGAAGGTGTAGATGTAGATCAGCTGTTTGGGCTTTCTTATCAATGGCAGCATGACTGCGAGAACTGTAGGGTATCAAGTACTACTAGTGTAGACTCAGAAAGATTTATATATTTAACTTTGCCAGACAGTAAATCAGTCTCCTTTAATAAGCTAGTAAAAGCAGCTGATCACAACAATGAGTGTAGCCAATGTAAATTTGAAATGATGTCCACATTATTTATACGAACATATGGCCAGTATGTCATTTTAATGTTCCAACGATGTAGGCCTGATGGAACAAAATTGACAACTTTAATTAAAAATGTTGTGGCCTCACAGTTGTCAATATCAGGAAGGACTTTTGTAACTGCAGCAATTATATATCATGACGGTCCTTCAATAACATCAGGATATTACACAGCTTATTTAAAGTCTAGAAATGGCTGGTCATTCTGCAATGATTCTGTTTTAATTTTCACAAAAAAATTGCCGTATGACCTTAAAAACTCTTACCTGGTGTTTTTAAAACCAAAATTTTAGGGAAAGAATCTCGGGATGTGCTCTGAGGAATTTCAAGAAGTTCTAATGGCTCTTACACGATTTGGCCTTGAGGATAAGTGTAGTTCAGAGACATAACTTCTAACCGTAAGACTGGACTTCATGGAGAAATAAGTGCACTTTGAATGAGTTCAGAAAAACTGTTTCTTTTTATAAGCTAATTGAAGCAGCCAATCAAAACATAGAGTAGAGGGAATGTAAGTCTGCAATGCTGTCTACTGTTTTACATTGCTTTGTGATTAAAAGTGATGTAGAGAATTAAATAATTGTAGTAGTCATAAAGGTAGTGTAAGTCTGCTTCATAGTAAGCAGTATCAGTGTCATAGGAAATGTAGAACATGACTGAGCAAGAAGGGGAAGATATTACTAGTCCAGGATTGTGAAAATGATCTTCAACATTTTAATTGTGAAAGTTGCGGAAATACAACATGACGGGATTGGCTTACAAGAATTCCAAGAGTTATAAATGGCTCTGACACGATTTGGCCTTGTGGAAACGTGTGGTAGAGAGCGAGAAGTCATTTATTGTATGTAACATGTTTTTCAAAACGATGGAGGTTTTCTTTCAGAAAGTGGCGGGCTGAAAGTAATAACAGCACAACAGAGTGTAAGCTGTTCATAGGACATCCTTCGACGTCAAGGAAAGTAAGTTAACTTTAAGGAGTTCTGAATTCTGATTTGTTATGTTGTATGGGTTTTTTAAACACAGTCATTTTGATTGTGTTTTTTTTTCCCCGCTGTTATATGATGAATACCTTCAAGTCACTGTTTTTAGTGAAATTTGATACATTCTGAGAACAGCAAAAATAAACCATTTAACATGTATAATTAATTCTGTACTGTTTGCATTTATGATGTACATGTAGAACTGTGTAGGAGGCATGGAGAAGGTGAGGCTTCTGTAAGTGTCAAAGTTGTTGCATACAGTGCTCATATTCTACGTAGTCTTTCATATGATAGACTACATTTCCACAATGAGACACCTAAGCAAAGGAAACACAGGTGATATGATTGTGGAATGAGCAAAATAAATTGCACGTTTTTCAATTATATTACCTGTGTTTCCTAACATTACACATCACATTGTGTAGGTGAGGTTTAGGCCTGTTCCTGGAGACAGAGGAGGTCTGACATTTGTTCAAGAGTGCAGTGGACATGACTCACTTCGTTGGTAGGCCTCCACATGTATTATCTCCTCTGTATTCTTCAACAAACCTAAATTCCATCTCCAACCCTGAGTAGGACTTACCTGAAACAAATCTGTGCATAGGTTACACCTTATTGGCATCTTGAAACAATCATTTAAAATGTTAGGGTCAGATTTATGGTGGCCGTGCGCCTCTTTTGCTGCATTGTGGGTCACTTTTGTGTAAAAGATGCACCATGTTGCAAGATAGGTTTCAGTTCATCTCCAGCAAGATACCATCAGTTTAAAATGTATATAATTAGCACTGTGTAGGGGGCATGCAGAAGCTGAAGCTTTTGTAAGTGTCAAAGTTGTTGCATGCAGTGGTGCACTTCTGGGTACTGTTTAATATGCTGCACTACATCTGCACTATGGGATACCTTAGCCTAGGCAACACAGGTGATGTGATTGTGAAATGAGGAAAAGAAACTCCACATTTTTCAATTACATCACCTGTGTTTCCTAAGTTTACGAATGACATTGTGCAGATGAAGTTTAGGTCTGTCCACGGACACAGAAGAGGTCTGGCCTTTGTTCAAGAGTGAAGTGGACATGACTTACTTCATTGGTAGGCCTTCACATGTATTATGTCCTCTGTTCTCTTCAACAACTCAAAATTTTATTTGGAACCCTGAGTAGGCCTCACCTCAAACAAACCTCTGGATAGGACACATCTTATTAGCATCCTGAAACAAACATTTAAAATGTTAGTGTCTTGCGACACTTTTGTGAAACAACAGCAGTGCAAAAGATGCACCATTTTTTAAGATAGGCCTCACTTCATCTGCATCAAGATACTGTTAGTTTAAAATGTATATCTTTAGGACTGTGTACGGGGCCTGGAGAAGCAGAAGCTTCTGTAAGTGTCAAAGTTGTTGAAAAACTGTTTGTCCTTCAATCTTTTCCCTTGTCTTTTCTAATTTTTAAATACATGTTTTAATATTTTTCAAATGTTTGTTCTCTCTTTCACAGATTGAAAGTATAAAAACAAAAAGTGAGTAAGTTAATGACAATTATAAGGTAAATGTTTTGTACTCTTTTCGTTACATTTCTATCACATTCACCTACTAGTAGTTTGACAGCTTCATTTCTTTAACCCTCAGTTTCCTGCCTTTGCTACTTCCCTCATTCCTTTCTCTATTACCTACTTACTCTACTCCTTCCACTCCTTTTCTCAGTCCCTCTCTTCTCATAGTTCCTCACTCTTGTTCACTCACTCCGTCTCTATTACTCTTAGTGTCTTTGACTGATCACTCTTTCACTACTTGTTCATTATGCTTCTTTTGTGTAGTTGAAGCACACTAAGGGGCATATTATCAACACAGCCAATACAATTATTGCTGTTTTTATTGGCAGAAAAGTGTTGCAAAAGTTGTTTTAGCGGCAGTTTTCCGCTGCAAAAGCGGCTTTAGCGACACATTTCTGCCGATAAAGCTGCAAAACTTTTATTGCCTATGTTGATGATATGGCTCTATGTTATTTACATTTCTTTGCTGTTTCAATTAATCTTTTTCTGTTATTTTTTCTTTTTTGTTTTCTGTTTTTTCTCTCTGTTATTCCACATGTTTTACTCTGATTTTGAACATTCACTCACATTGTCCAAGAAACTCTTCTTTGTTATTGTTCTACTCTATTTTTTTTCTTTCACTTCCTTATCTATTTTGTTTTTCACAATTATACCCTCTTAAATCTTTTCTTCGGTAAATAGATCTATTAAACAGTATCTCTGGTTTACTCCCTATAGCTGTCTTTCTTTTAACATTACTCTCTGTTTACTTCCCTATTACTAAATTTTTTGGTTCGCTCCCGGTTCGCGAACCGGGAAGCGAACTGGGAAGCGAACTAAAAGAAATAGAGCTTGCCAGAGTGCTAAACATTCTAGCAATTTTTTTTTGAAAGGGGAGGTAGTTCTGAAAATAACTTTTTTTTAATGTTTTTGTTGTTTTATATTTTTTTTTATTTTTTGAACATTTTTTGTTTTTTTTGTATTTTTTGAACAGTTTTATGTATTTTTTTTGTTTTTGATGGAGGGGAAACAACAAAAAACAGGCATTGAAAAGGGCTCAACAGGAGCAAAAAAAAAATTACTGTCTGGGGCGGTTAGGGCAATTGTGATTTACATAAGCTACGTTGATTAACGTAATGCTCATGTTACCACATGATAGCAATGCACCGCAGTACATACAAGTAAATTTCATATGTGCAAAATTCTCCTGGATGTTTGGCACGGTTTCCCGTGCCTCTGCTCCTGTCAACGATATTAGTGATGTTGACCTGGCCACAGGAGTTGTTGTTGGGTTATCTTCCATGTCACGTATCTCCGCCCGGCTGTAGTTCAATGGATGCCACCTGCTCATGTGACAATGCATTGTATAGTTTCCGTAGCTATATTTTTTATCAGTGCCTCTGGATAACCGGTCTTTACAAATCAGGCAGGTGACATACCTAGCATTTACTTTTTTTTGCCCTCGAGGGATTGAAAAAAACTGCCAAATAAATCTGGCTTTCCGATGGGAAACCCGGGGCACCTCCTGTAAGAACTGTGGTCCTTCGGTCTCCTCTTCCTCTAGTTCATCCTCTTCCTCCTCTGTCTGGCTGATAAACTGGGGAGGTGGTCCTCTCTTCCCATGAGGAGGTGGAGGTGGTGGTGGGGGTGCACCAGCTGAAGCAACTACTGAAGCCATTGCTCAACTATGAAAAAAGGTCTTCCTCTCACAAAGATGAAAGTCAGAGTGAGGAAAGAAGGAGGGGTTTTCATCATTTGGGAAAAACAATAGTTCTAAACCAATGAAAAGTGTTATTTTTAGGTCACCTGACCTAGCCTTACATCATTATGAAACCAAAAGTGAAATGAACCAATGAAAAGTTTTATTAACAAATCACATGACCTCTCACGCTTATGTTACGCGCTGCGGAACGCGCCCCGGATCGCTTCCGAGTCGCTGCGCTTCGCGCCTCGGTTCGCGCTCCAGAGCACTTCCGGGTGCGCTAACGCGGCGCGTCATAAGATGCATTACGCGGCAATGCGATAGGTCGCGCTTTCGCGAAGCGCCGCGGATCGCTTCCGGGGAGCTGCGCTTCGCGTCTCAGTTCGCGTACCGGAGCACTTCCGGGTGCGCTAACGCGGCGCGTCATAAGACGCATTACGCGACAACGCGATTCGTCGCGCTTCCGCGACGCGTCACGATGTTGATTTCTAACGCGGCAGTTGCGCAAATGGAACGTTTACCGGTTCGCGGACTGGGTCGCGGCATCAAGATGAGCTAACGGGAAGCTTCCCGGTTCGCGAACCGGGAGCGAAGAAAAAAAAATATTTAAAAAAAAAAAATTATTAATAAACATATAAAATATATTTTTGGATTTAAAGAAGAATACATTTTACAGCTACAGATATTAGCTTTTAAAAAACCAATGAAATTCACTGAAAAAACCATAGGTTATAGACCATATATAGTTAGGAATTAGCATTTACAAAACCTTGAAAATTCACTGAAAAAACCATAGGTTATAGACCATATATAGTTAGGAATTAGCATTTAAAAAACCTTATTTTACTCACACAAAACCATTGAAATTCCATATATAGTTAGTAGTACTAACTATATATCGCGCACCCGCAATCCACTGCTGATCATGTCACATATTACATCATTCATGACATGGTCAGTGACATCACTGATGACATCTCAAATGACATCACTGATGACATCACTGATGACATCTCAAATGACATCACTGATGACATCTCATTTGACATTACTGATCACATCACTGATGACATCATTCATGTGATAATACAATGAACCTCTTCAGACTCTAATATAACCTTAGATACACTCAGTGTAAACAGACACTCACAGACTGTCACTCATCCATGAAGTTACACACACACCTAGTCAGTCATGCAAAGAATCAATCACACCTCCATTTTCTCAACTATACAGTTATACACACCTTACTTATTCAAACATATACTAACACATATTTACTCTCTTATACAATCCTGGATACAAGTTCACAATGATCCATACAGCCACTCACACATTCACTGGCTCTTATGCACAGTTATTTATATATGTCAACTCTCACATGTACTGTGTTTTACATATGTACTTACTTTGACATGTAGCACTGAGATATCCATTCACTCACCAATACACTCATGCACACAGTCAACCGCCCATACAGCTGTTTCCACGTGCACTTTTGAACCCATACATCTAGTGAATCAACTGCTCACACATCTATGCACAGAGTCATACACCTCCCAGCCACCCACACACACACTCAGTCTCCCATACAAATACTTGAGCAACCAATCAATAACCCATATACTTACTCATATAGCTACTGATCAACACATGCAGCAGTTTACAGAACAACAAACATAATGATGCACAAATTAACACAGTTCAGTCACTAACCCATGCACTCAGTGAGACACATTTAACCACTCTTTCATACAGTCAGTCATGCACCTACTAAATGCTTCATCCAGACACTTCTACATCCACTCATTCTTCAATATGTAAGACATATTTTAACTTTACAGAAATACACAGTCACTGGATGTTGTCATCAGTGATGTCATCAGTGATGTCATTTGAGATGTCATCAGTGATGTCATCAGTGATGTCACTGACCATGTCATGAATGATGTAATATGTGACATGATCAGCAGTGGATTGCGGGTGCGCGATATATAGTTAGTACTACTAACTATATATGGAATTTCAATGGTTTTGTGTGAGTAAAATAAGGTTTTTTAAATGCTAATTCCTAACTATATATGGTCTATAACCTATGGTTTTTTCAGTGAATATATATATATATCTATATATATATATATATATATATATAGATATATATATATATATCCAACGAAAAGGTTGCCCTCAAAGAAAAGCCCGCTCAGGTAGGTAATGTCTTTTTATTTCATATGCAGGACTGCAGCTTAGACAGACAAAATGCACGCACACAGTTTCTTCAGCCGACCGGTTTCGGGCTCCTGCCCTTCGTCAGAGGCTCAATTCTCTCAAACCTGCAACGCCATTCGCGCACTCCTTTAAACCAAGTCTCCGCCCCAGTGGGCGTAGCCGCTCTCACAGCTTCTTGGGACTTGCAGTGCACGTAAGTGTTCCTTCAGTGAGGTGGCACGCTGTTTGTTATCAGAGTTCATATTCATTTCCACAATGGGTTTTCGTGACATATTTACCATGCCAATCTGCTACCTTGTAGTCCTCATATTGACACCTGTCCCTTCTCACGATAACCATCATGGCATCTCAGGGTCTGCTGTTTCGCAGCGGGGCTCCTCCACGGCTGAGCAAAAGCCGTACATATCCAACGAAAAGGTTGCCCTCAAAGAAAAGCCCGCTCAGGTAGGTAATGTCTTTTTATTTCATATGTAGGACTGCAGCTTGGACAGACAAAATGCACGCACACAGTTTCTTCAGCCGACCGGTTTCGGGCTCCTGCCCTTCGTCAAAGGCTCAATTCTCTCAAACCTGCAACGCCATTCGCGCACTCCTTTAAACCAAGTCTCCGCCCCAGTGGGCGTAGCCGCTCTCACAGCTTCTTGGGACTTGCAGTGCACGTAAGTGTTCCTTCAGTGAGGTGGCACGCTGTTTGTTATCAGAGTTCATATTCATTTCCAGAATGGGTTTTCGTGACATATTTACCATGCCAAGCTGCTACCTTGTAGTCCTCATATTGACACCTGTCCTTTCTCACGATAACCATCATGGCATCTCAGGGTCTGCTGTTTCGCAGCGGGCTCCTCCACGGCTGAGCAAAAGCCGTACATATCCAACGAAAAGGTTGCCCTCAAAGAAAAGCCCGCTCAGGTAGGTAATGTCTTTTTATTTCATATGCAGGACTGCAGCTTGGACAGACAAAATGCACGCACACAGTTTCTTCAGCCGACCGGTTTCGGGCTCCTGCCCTTTGTCAAAGGCTCAATTCTTTCAAACCTGCAACGCCATTCGCGCACTCCTTTAAACCAAGTCTCCGCCCCAGTGGGCGTAGCCGCTCTCACAGCTTCTTGGGACTTGCAGTGCACGTAAGTGTTCCTTCAGTGAGGTGGCACGCTGTTTGTTATCAGAGTTCATATTCATTTCCAGAATGGGTTTTCGTGACATATTTACCATGCCAAGCTGCTACCTTGTAGTCCTCATATTGACACCTGTCCCTTCTCATGATAACCATCATGGCATCTCAGGGTCTGCTGTTTCGCAGCGGGGCTCCTCCACGGCTGAGCAAAAGCCGTACATATCCAACGAAAAGGTTGCCCTCAAAGAAAAGCCCGCTCAGGTAGGTAATGTCTTTTTATTTCATATGTAGGACTGCAGCTTTGACAGACAAAATGCACGCACACAGTTTCTTCAGCCGACCGGTTTCGGGCTCCTGCCCTTCGTCAAAGGCTCAATTCTCTCAAACCTGCAACGTCATTCGCGCACTCCTTTAAACCAAGTCTCCGCCCCAGTGGGCGTAGCCGCTCTCACAGCTTCTTGGGACTTGCAGTGCACGTAAGTGTTCCTTCAGTGAGGTGGCACGCTGTTTGTTATCAGAGTTCATATTCATTTCCAGAATGGGTTTTCGTGACATATTTACCATGCCAAGCTGCTACCTTGTAGTCCTCATATTGACACCTGTCCCTTCTCACGATAACCATCATGGCATCTCAGGGTCTGCTGTTTCGCAGCGGGGCTCCTCCACGGCTGAGCAAAAGCCGTACATATCCAACGAAAAGGTTGCCCTCAAAGAAAAGCCCGCTCAGGTCGGTAATGTCTTTTTATTTCATATGCAGGACTGCAGCTTGGACAGACAAAATGCACGCACACAGTTTCTTCAGCCGACCGGTTTCGGGCTCCTGCCCTTCGTCAAAGGCTCAATTCTCTCAAACCTGCAACGCCATTCGCGCACTCCTTTAAACCAAGTCTCCGCCCCAGTGGGCGTAGCCGCTCTCACAGCTTCTTGGGACTTGCAGTGCACGTAAGTGTTCCTTCAGTGAGGTGGCACGCTGTTTGTTATCAGAGTTCATATTCATTTCCACAATGGGTTTTCGTGACATATTTACCATGCCAATCTGCTACCTTGTAGTCCTCATATTGACACCTGTCCCTTCTCACGATAACCATCATGGCATCTCAGGGTCTGCTGTTTCGCAGCGGGGCTCCTCCACGGCTGAGCAAAAGCCGTACATATCCAACGAAAAGGTTGCCCTCAAAGAAAAGCCCGCTCAGGTAGGTAATGTCTTTTTATTTCATATGTAGGACTGCAGCTTGGACAGACAAAATGCACGCACACAGTTTCTTCAGCCGACCGGTTTCGGGCTCCTGCCCTTCGTCAAAGGCTCAATTCTCTCAAACCTGCAACGCCATTCGCGCACTCCTTTAAACCAAGTCTCCGCCCCAGTGGGCGTAGCCGCTCTCACAGCTTCTTGGGACTTGCAGTGCACGTAAGTGTTCCTTCAGTGAGGTGGCACGCTGTTTGTTATCAGAGTTCATATTCATTTCCAGAATGGGTTTTCGTGACATATTTACCATGCCAAGCTGCTACCTTGTAGTCCTCATATTGACACCTGTCCTTTCTCACGATAACCATCATGGCATCTCAGGGTCTGCTGTTTCGCAGCGGGCTCCTCCACGGCTGAGCAAAAGCCGTACATATCCAACGAAAAGGTTGCCCTCAAAGAAAAGCCCGCTCAGGTAGGTAATGTCTTTTTATTTCATATGCAGGACTGCAGCTTGGACAGACAAAATGCACGCACACAGTTTCTTCAGCCGACCGGTTTCGGGCTCCTGCCCTTTGTCAAAGGCTCAATTCTTTCAAACCTGCAACGCCATTCGCGCACTCCTTTAAACCAAGTCTCCGCCCCAGTGGGCGTAGCCGCTCTCACAGCTTCTTGGGACTTGCAGTGCACGTAAGTGTTCCTTCAGTGAGGTGGCACGCTGTTTGTTATCAGAGTTCATATTCATTTCCAGAATGGGTTTTCGTGACATATTTACCATGCCAAGCTGCTACCTTGTAGTCCTCATATTGACACCTGTCCCTTCTCATGATAACCATCATGGCATCTCAGGGTCTGCTGTTTCGCAGCGGGGCTCCTCCACGGCTGAGCAAAAGCCGTACATATCCAACGAAAAGGTTGCCCTCAAAGAAAAGCCCGCTCAGGTAGGTAATGTCTTTTTATTTCATATGTAGGACTGCAGCTTTGACAGACAAAATGCACGCACACAGTTTCTTCAGCCGACCGGTTTCGGGCTCCTGCCCTTCGTCAAAGGCTCAATTCTCTCAAACCTGCAACGTCATTCGCGCACTCCTTTAAACCAAGTCTCCGCCCCAGTGGGCGTAGCCGCTCTCACAGCTTCTTGGGACTTGCAGTGCACGTAAGTGTTCCTTCAGTGAGGTGGCACGCTGTTTGTTATCAGAGTTCATATTCATTTCCAGAATGGGTTTTCGTGACATATTTACCATGCCAAGCTGCTACCTTGTAGTCCTCATATTGACACCTGTCCCTTCTCACGATAACCATCATGGCATCTCAGGGTCTGCTGTTTCGCAGCGGGGCTCCTCCACGGCTGAGCAAAAGCCGTACATATCCAACGAAAAGGTTGCCCTCAAAGAAAAGCCCGCTCAGGTCGGTAATGTCTTTTTATTTCATATGCAGGACTGCAGCTTGGACAGACAAAATGCACGCACACAGTTTCTTCAGCCGACCGGTTTCGGGCTCCTGCCCTTCGTCAAAGGCTCAATTCTCTCAAACCTGCAACGCCATTCGCGCACTCCTTTAAACCAAGTCTCCGCCCCAGTGGGCGTAGCCGCTCTCACAGCTTCTTGGGACTTGCAGTGCACGTAAGTGTTCCTTCAGTGAGGTGGCACGCTGTTTGTTATCAGAGTTCATATTCATTTCCACAATGGGTTTTCGTGACATATTTACCATGCCAAGCTGCTACCTTGTAGTCCTCATATTGACACCTGTCCCTTCTCACGATAACCATCATGGCATCTCAGGGTCTGCTGTTTCGCACCGGGGCTCCTCCACGGCTGAGCAAAAGCCGTACATATCCAACGAAAAGGTTGCCCTCAAAGAAAAGCCCGCTCAGGTAGGTAATGTCTTTTTATTTCATATGCAGGACTGCAGCTTGGACAGACAAAATGCACGCACACAGTTTCTTCAGCCGACCGGTTTCGGGCTCCTGCCCTTCGTCAAAGGCTCAATTCTCTCAAACCTGCAACGCCATTCGCGCACTCCTTTAAACCAAGTCTCCGCCCCAGTGGGCGTAGCCGCTCTCACAGCTTCTTGGGACTTGCAGTGCACGTAAGTGTTCCTTCAGTGAGGTGGCACGCTGTTTGTTATCAGAGTTCATATTCATTTCCACAATGGGTTTTCGTGACATATTTACCATGCCAAGCTGCTACCTTGTAGTCCTCATATTGACACCTGTCCCTTCTCACGATAACCATCATGGCATCTCAGGGTCTGCTGTTTCGCAGCGGGGCTCCTCCACGGCTGAGCAAAAGGCGTACATATCCAACGAAAAGGTTGCCCTCAAAGAAAAGCCCGCTCAGGTAGGTAATGTCTTTTTATTTCATATGCTGGACTGCAGCTTGGACAGACAAAATGCACGCACACAGTTTCTTCAGCCGACCGGTTTCGGGCTCCTGCCCTTCGTCAAAGGCTCAATTCTCTCAAACCTGCAACGCCATTCGCGCACTCCTTTAAACCAAGTCTCTGCACTACAGGGACGCATTGCTTGCTTCAACTAATGGACTGCAAGCCCCCCCACCTTACAGGGTATGATATTAAGAATGGAGGCAGCGGAGCCCACTGGGGGAGTGAACTGTGTCAGTCAATGGTGGCGTATTTTGAACTGTAATAACCAGAATGCCATTGTGCGCCCATTTAAGGCGGGACTGTTATTTTGAATAAATTAAGTTCTTCTAAATCCGCTTCCTTTCTTCTGCCAGCCAGTGATCAAGAGCGTGAAGCTCGAAACGCGTATGGCGCTTTGAGAGGGCAGCTACCGGCTGTGAGAGCAAGCTGCCTGCTGTGCTGTGAGCGCTGATCCTCCGTGTGTGGCGATCTCTTCAGGGGCGACTCTTTGGTGTTTTACATAATGTGGCTGGTCCGGCCGCGAGAAAGCCCCACCGCTTGCCAGAGCGGGTTCTGGTGTTCCGAATTTGAGCATCAGAGAACGGAGGTGCCTGCACTACAGGGACGCATTGCTTGCTTCAACTAATGGACTGCAAGCCCCCCCACCTTACAGGGTATGATATTAAGAATGGAGGCAGCGGAGCCCACTGGGGGAGTGAACTGTGTCAGTCAATGGTGGCGTATTTTGAACTGTAATAACCAGAATGCCATTGTGCGCCCATTTGAGGCGGGACTGTTATTTTGAATAAATTAGGTTCTTCTAAATCCGCTTCCTTTCTTCTGCCAGCCAGTGATCAAGAGCGTGAAGCTCGAAACGCGTATGGCGCTTTGAGAGGGCTGCTACCGGCTGTGAGAGCAAGCTGCCTGCTGTGCTGTGAGCGCTGATCCTCCGTGTGTGGCGATCTCTTCAGGGGCGACTCTTTGGTGTTTTATATATATATATATATATATATATATATATATATATATATATATATATTACCTACTGGCGGTCGCCAGTAGGTAGTTATAGTTAGGACCTAGTTTCCATAGGAAATCCGCAACATTCTATTGGGAATAACTTTGGCGCCGGTGGACGAAGTTTCGCAAATTTCTCAAAGAAGATGGCGCGCTCCGCTCTGCTCCTTCCCTGAAAGTTTGGGGGGGATTTGTCAAGCGAGGGCCGAGATAAAAGGGGGTCCCAAAACGTGTTTCTTCATGTTAATTTCCGTAGGGCGGTTGGACTTACTTTTAGCCCGAACGGCTGAATGGATTCCCACCAAACTTGGCAAAATTGTAGGGACTGGTAGCCCGATGTGCCTTTGCTATGTCTCAAGATATGTGCTCCAGAGGATTTTGAGTAATTTAGGTTCAAAAAAATATATATATCTATAAGCGCGCCCCGGTACGCGCACCGGGGAGCGCACCCGGCGCGCTACGCGAGTATGCGAGCGGAAAGCTGATTGGCTCTCGGGTGTCTGTCAACATTCCAAACAGTCCGGAGCGGCCGCCATCTTGTGTCTCGGTAGGATCGAGACACAAGAGGTGGCAAAAACAAAGGGGGAAATGACCAAAAGGGGGCAGGGTAGACCCCTCTGACCCCCTAGGTTTGATGTGGGGGCCATAAAAGGGCCCCGCGGGGCAAAAATTATTTTTTTTCTTTTTCGATTTACACGGGGGGAGCGCCCGGTACGCGCACTGGGGAGCGTACCATGGAGAAAAAAGAATGACAGAGTTTTTAAAAAATGTAGCATTTTTTTATAAATTGGAGGTAGTTCTAAAAAGAACTGTTTTTTATTCTTTTTGTTGTTTTATATTTTTTTATTGTTTTTTTGAACATTTTTTACTTTTCTTGGCTTTTATGAACAATTTTATATTTTTTTTGTAATTTTTATGGGGACAAACAAAAAACAGGGAATTGTAAACGGCTCAACTGGAGCAAATAAAAAAACAAGAAAAAATTAAGGTTTCTTTGGGCACTTGTGGGTATCACCAGCATGGTTGATGAGTGTAATACTTTGCTCACCATAGGTAATTGTTTTTCCACAAAATATACAAACGATTTTGTATCCAGCAAACTTGGTTTGGATGTTTGGGACCATCTCCCTTGTCTCTGGACCCGATGGAGTGGGTTGTTTACTTTGGGAGGTGCTGGGTGAAGATTGGGAAAGGTTTCTGGTCAGTTCTCTGACCTCTGCCGCAGAATAGTTGTTTGGATGCCGGCGTTGCATGTGGCGAATCATGGTGTTGTTGCCAAAAGAGTATTTTTTGGCAGGGTTCCCCCTGGACAGTACAGTACCACAGATCAGACAAGTAACTTTAACTTTCTTTTGGTCCTTTGGGATTTTGAAAAACTCCCAGACAATGTGCTCCTTTGGCTTATAGGGGGTAGTATGTTCAGGCAGGAACTGCTGCCTCTCCTCCTCTTCCTCTTCCTCCTCCTCTTCTTCATCTTCACCACTGTGGTGTTGTGGTGGTCCTTGTGGTGGTGGTGGTGGTGGTGCAGATGCTCCTGCTGCTGCTGCAGTCATTTTTCAGTACAAATAGGTACAAATAGATCTGTAAACAGGTCTTCCTCAATCAAAGTACAAAGTGAGAATGAGGAAAAAAGGTGGGGGCTTTCATCATTTGGAAAACAAAACTGTCCTGAACCAATGAAAAGTGTTATTTTCAGATCACATGACTCGGGCTTTCATCATTTTGAAACCAAAACTGTCCTGAACCAATGAAAAGTGTTATTTTCAGATCACATGACTCGGGCTTTCATCATTTTGAAACCAAAACTGTTCTGAACCAATGAAAAGTGTTATTTTCAGGTCACATGACCCGACGCGCTTACGCTACGCGCCCGGGGGCGTGCCCCGGGGCGCGTAGCATAGGCGCGTTGGGGCGCTTACGTTGCGCGATCGTATGCGCTCGGGCGCTTCCGGGTGCGCTTACGCCGTGCGTCATAAGACGCATCTCGCGGCTACGCGAAACGGCGTTGCGGCTACGCGATACGTTACAATGTTGTTTTCGTTCGCGGCAATAGCGCTAACGGGACGCTCACCGGTACGCGCACCGGGGCACGCCGCAAGACTGCGCTTACCGGTGAGCGCACCGGAAGCGCTCCAGGGCAAAAAAAAAAATATAGTATTACATAAATATACAATATAGGATTCATTATAAAATAGAAATTAGGTATTGAAAAACCTATGAAATTCACCGAAAAAACCATAGGTTTCACACCAGTTATAGTTAGGAATTAGCATTTAAAAAACCTATTAAATTCACTGAAAGAACCATAGGTTTGACACCAGTTATAGTTAGCTGGAAATTTTACTGACATAAAACCATTGAAATTTCCACGTTATAGTTAGTTGGACTCACTATAACTTGCGCGCCTGCAATGCACTGCTGATGACGTCACATATTACATCACTCATGACATGGTCAGTGACATCACTCATGACATCACTGATGACACCATCCTTGTGACAGAGTGACAGACCTCTTTTCAGTGTAATGTAACCCTTGAAACACATATTCAAAAATAGAAACTAACATTTTCAAAAAAATGGAGATACCCATACCAGTTACAAAAACCAATTCAGTAATTCCACCATCTATATAGACATCCACTCATTCACCAACAGTTCTATATTGTCACTCATACATATACTCACTCATCATATGTAGTGATACAACTATACATCCTGTTACATACCGATACTCATCCATACAGTTACTCACACACATTCTCACACATGCAAACAAACTATTGAACATCCATTTATTTGCATATACAGATATACACACACTACCACATTACTTCTAAGGAAACTTACACATACTTACTCTCTTAAACAATCACTTATAGAAACACATACTTATTAAAACAGGAACTCTTACAATCTCTCACTCTCATATATACTCACTTATATACATCAATACTCACATATACTAGATTAAAACTATGTAGTTACTGATAAAGACACTTGTGAGACAGTCATTCACTCTCTAATACACACATATACACACTCATCCACCCATACAGTCCTGCACATATGCTGTGTTCAAAACACATACAAACAGTGAGTCAGTCATTGATGCATCTATATGCTAAGAAATACCCCCACCAAACCATACAGACACTCATACTGATACTAAAAAAAATCTAATAACCCATATACACATACATGTACTTACTCACCAACCAATGCAGTCACTTATACACAAAGTGAAACACTGATACATATATTTAAATATTTAAACATTACTCGCTAAGATATGTATTCAGTAAGATACACTTAATAAGCCAGTTAACCAATCAATTTTTTTTTTTTAAAACATCCATTTAGACACTTATTTAAACATTTATTCTTCCATCAACCTTTACATATATAAAACATATTTATTTTTCAGAAAGACACACATTCACTGGATGGTGTCATCAGTGATGTCATGAGTGATGTCACTGATCATGTCATGAGTGATGTAATATGTGACGTCATCAGCAGTGCATTGCAGGCGCGCAAGGTTTAGTGAGTCCAACTAACTATAACGTGGGAATTTCAATGGTTTTATGTCAGTAAAATTTCCAGCTAACTATAACTGGTGTCAAACCTATGGTTTTTTCAGTGAATTTAATAGGTTTTTTAAATGCTAATTCCTAACTATAACTGGTGTGAAACCTATGGTTTTCTCAGTGAATCTATATATATATATATATATAAAAAACATAGGTTTCGGGTGTTATAGTTAGCTGGACATTTCACTCGTACAAAACCATAGAAATTCCTCCGTTATAATTAGTTCTGCTAACTATAATTTGCGCACCCGCAATTCACTGCTGATGATGTCACATATTACATCATTCATGACATGGTCAGTAACATCACTGATGACATCTCAAATGACATCGCTGATGACATCATCCTGTGAATGTGGTTTTGTTTAAAATTTAAATATGTATTATATATTACCTACTGGCGGTCGCCAGTAGGTATATATAGTTAGGATTTTTTCTCTATGGGTTTTTTGAAAATTCTATGTCTAATAACTTTGGCGTTTGTGGACGGAATTGGCTGAAATTTTCTGGAAAATGGAACATTTTGTTTCTGAGCAGCCACTGGAAATTTGGGGGGAGTTGGTCCAGGGGGGGCCGAGAAAAAAGGGGGGTCCCAAAACGTGTTTTTAACATTGAGTTTTCCATAGGGCGGTTAGCCTCACTTTTAGCCCGAACGGCTGAATGGATTTGCACGAAACTTGGCAAATTTGTAGGGACTGGTAGCCCGATGTGCCTTTTGTAGGTCTCAATATATGTGCTGCAGTGGATTTTGAGAAAATAACGTTCAAAAAAAGATATATATCTGTAAGCGCGGACCAGGCAGCGCCCCGGTACGCGTACTTGACGCGTAACGGAACTTCGCGTAGCGAAGTTGATTGGCTCTCCGGTGTCTGTCAACATTCTAAACAGTCCGGAGCGGCCGCCATCTTGTCTCTCGGTAGGATCGAGAGACAAGAGGAGGTCAAAAGCGAAGGGGCAAATGACCTTAAGGGGGCATAGTAGATACTCCCTGACCCCCTAGGTTTGATGTGGAGGCTTTAAAGGGGCCCCGCTAAGCAAAAAAAAAAAAAAAATTTTTTTGTTTTTTTTCGTGGTTAGCGCCCGGTACGCGAACCGGGAAGCGTACTGGGGAGCGTATCACAATAAAAAATGAATGATAGACTTTTCAAATGCTGTATGTTAATTGATTGTTGGTTTTGTTGATTATTTTTTTTTTTTTAAACTTTTTTTATTGTGTTTCATAATTTATTAAACTTTCTAACATTTCATTGTCAGAAATTTCATAATCATGGAATATAGATTGTAGTCTCTGAGGTTGTAAAATGTCCTCATTTGCAAGGAGGTTATCTACTGCTTGCACACATTGCAGTAGTTCTTGGTCCCATGTTTCATCCATAAATTCAATCTCATTTGGATCAATGATTTCTGTGTTGGACTCTGGAAGGACAATTTCAAATGAAATGTTTTGTTCACTTTCCATTTTTCCTGAAATTTGCATAAAAAAAATATATATTAGTAGAGGTAGGGCACTGTTGGGATTAATTTTAGATAGGCAGTTTTTATCAGAGAATTTATCTTTGGGCAGTGTATAGTATCAGAGTGGAAGTAGGAATATAAAAAAGTGTATCTAAATTTATAAGTACTACAGAGGGATAGTATATAACTAACAGAAAAAGTTTGCCATATTAACTTAAAGTGCACAATATACTTCAGTTTTAAAAATAACAACTTACCTTTAAAAAGAAGTTGAAGTTATTAATGAAAATCCAAATGAAATGTACACCAGGAAGTAGTAGTCAAAATGGCTGTGTTTCCTTCTCTTCCTTTATATATATTCGGGTACATAACCAATCAAATATCATGTAAAAAAAGTAGAAAATGAAAGTAACATTTTAATTGGTTGTCAATTCCAACACTTCAGATGTGTTTTGTGAAGTAATTTACCTCACGGTATTTAGAGAGGACTACAGGCTAAATGGCTAAATGGAATTCCAATCAAATTTGTGAAAATGGTAGGGATTGGTATGTAGTATGAGCTATTCTATATTTGGTGAAATTGTCTCCAGTGGCTTTTCTGTGAACTACTTTCCCACCTTTTTTGATGGTGCGCTTCCCAGGAAGCGACCCGGTACGCGAACCGGTGAGCGCCCTGGTACGCGAACCTTAAGCGTAACGGGAGTTCACCATTTTGTGTTTCGGTCGAATTATGATACAAGATGGAGGGCAAATAATGTTCAGAATGGGTAGAAGGGGGCACGGTAGACTTATCTTGACCCCCTAGGTTTTGTGAGGGTGGCTGAGGAGGCCCATATGTGCGGAAAAAAAAACATTTTTTTTAAAAATTTCGCGAGGTTAGCTCCCGGTACGCGTACCGGGTAGCGCACCAGGGAGCGTATTTTGTTGAAAATTAGTGAAAATAGTTAGAGTAAAAAAATAATTGTGAGTGATTAGATGTAGGGTAGCTCTGAGAAGAGCTTTTGGGTTTATGGTACATTTAGGTACTTATAAGTAGGTACCAATGCACATTTTTAAATTCAGAGTGAAAACTCTGTTGCCCTCATCTGAGAAGTGAACTCCATCTCCTCTGTAGATATCTTGCATGTAGTAACGCAAGTTATTGTTGTACAGGGAGCCCATTCCATGGTCTCTCATGTAAGCTGAAACAGATTTGTTTACATGCTTCCTCGACTTCTCAATTTGTGGACAAAATTGGTTTGACCACCTCCATTTCTGTCTTTGGCATATATTTGAATATACCAAGGCAGTCTGAGGAAAAAGTGCCATTAATTGCTCAAAGGTGTCCTTTAAAAGCATTTCCAGACCTACACCAGTCAAAGTGCCCAAGTCATTACCTCCACAGTGCACAATTAACAGGTCAGGTTTTGGCAAATGCATAAAGGTTTTCACCAATGGTATCAATTGGTGACATTTTAATCCTCTCTGGCCAAACCACTTAATTTCCACATCTTGTAAATTGAGGTTAGGTAAATTCCTGCTTTCAACGTACCTTTGAGCCCAGTGAATATAACTATGACCAACAATCCAGACAGAAAACATGGTGAGAGAAGGTTCTCCTGCAGTCAGATGAAGTGTGGCAATGAAATGGCAGTTGAAAAAATGTGAGTTTGAAATGAAAAAAACTGTGGAGTTTCTGTGTTCATGAAGTAGTAACAGTGATTGGTGGATTTTGATTGATGAAAACAGAAAGTTAGGGTGTAGAGATGTGTTCTTTGAAAGATGTATTTTGAGTGGTCAATAAAAAATCATTAAATGAAAGAAAGCACTGGATATGCAGGTGCACTGAGAGTTCAGAGTTCAATTGCAACATTGTTGTGTGAATTTGCAAACACCAGAGTTTCTCCAAGAGGTGGTTGCTATGGAAAATAGGCAGAAAGGGCAGAGGGGGAAGGGTTTTCATTTGAAAAAAAGTGAGGGAAGAGTTTTGATTGGGTGACATGAGAAATATGTGTGAAGAATTACACCATTTCTGTGCTTTTGATAGCTGCAGACTCTGGAGTGCATACCTTTTGCTCTGCTGAAGACAAATTGGTGTGTTTCTGAGACTGTTTTCAAACTCAAAGTATTTGCTAAGGTGAGAAAATATTTCTTTACTTTAGATAGAGAATAGTGTGCTTTAAGGAGAAAATTATGATTTATGTGGCGCAATTTGCTAGTAAATATGCTCTCACATGTGCATGGAAATTTTTGATTTTGAATGTTTCTGTTATATAGCCATGTTAAAAGTGACTCAACCATGCTGGAAAGTCAATCAAAAAATGATTTCATGTATTTTAATGACATTTTAAGTCATTTTCTGATGTGCAGTGTTTAGAAATTATGATTTGAAAATCGTTTTTGTGGAAAAGGAATTGTTTTTAAAATCATGACAAGGAAATAATGGTGTATGGTTATTTATAAGGCAATTGACTGTCCTTGATGTTATTTTTCTCATTTTATTGTAAGACCTTTCTCTGTGGCGCAAATTGCTTGTAAATATGCTCTTACATGTGCATGAAAATTTTAATTATCAATGTTTGTGTTACATAGCCATGATAAAAGTGAACCAACCATGCAGGAAAGCCAATAAAAAAACGCTTTCATGTGTTTCAATGACATTTTAAGTCATTTTCTCATGTGCAGTTTTTTGAAATTATGATCTGAAAATCGTTTTTGGGAAAAAGGAATTGTTTTTAAATTCAAGAGAAGGACATAATGGTGTATGGTTCTTTATAAGGCAATTGACTGTCCCTGATGTTATTTTTCCCATTTTAATGTCAGACCTTTCTTTGTGGCGCAAATTGCTTGTAAATATGCTCCCACCTGTACATTGAAAATTTTGATTTTGAATGTTTATGTTACATAGCCATGTTTAAAGTGACCCTACCATGCAGGAAAGCCAATCAAAATACGCTTTTATGTGTCTTAAGGACAATTTAAGTAATTTTCCCATGTGTAGTGTTTTGAAGTTATGATTTGAAAATCGTTTTTGAGGTAAAGGAATGTTGTTAAAATTTATGTTCGCCATATGCCCCCAAATTTCTTTCTCAGGGTTGCAGCAGGGTGCTCTTGAGACACCCCTGCACTTTTGGAATAAATTCCTAATTTGTGATGAGCAAATTGTTAATCGCAAATTGCACCTTCATTTATATGAGCCTCCTAGCCCATGGAAATGAATGGGTAATTTGCAATTAGCAATTTTCTCATCGCAAATTTGGAATGGTAAAGAATCGCTATTTATTCCTTAAAATTCGCTTTTTTGGAAATGCAAAATAGTTATATGATACATATGGCGGTTGATGTCTAACAAGATAAGAAGCTTATGGATACATTTATGATGACTGGTGCAATGAAGTAGAAATCACTTACTTCATTGGTAGGCCTTTACAATAAATTATCTCCTCTGTATTCTTCATCAAGCATAACTTTAATCTGCAATCCTGAGTAGGCCTCACCTTAAACAAACCTCTGGATAGGCCACATCTTATTGTCATCCTGATTTAATCATTTATAATTCTAGGGACAGATTTATGATAGGTGTATACCTCTTTTGTGCCACTTAGAAAACATTGTCCATGGGGAAATGAATTAAAATGTCATTAAGACACATGAATGTGTTTTTTTTAAACGTTTGCAATTTTTTTGGGTCACTTTCAACATGGCTATGTGTCTGAAACAGTCAAAATCTAAATTTGCAATGCACTGGTGGGAGCATATTTACAAGGAATGTGCTTCATGGGGAAAGGTCTTATAATGTAATATGGGAAAAATGACATTAGAGATACTGAAATGCCTTATAGAGAAGCATACACCATTATGTCCTTGTCATAAATTTGCAAACCATTACTTTTCCCCAAAAACGATTTTCAAATGATATTTAGAAAACAGTGCACATGTGGAAATTACTTAAAATGTCAATAATTCAAAAATTGTGATTCCTTAAATGCAATGTATAAAAAAAAAATATGTAAAAAATGATATTAAGGATTTGGAAACTACCACCAACTTGTAGTTTGTGGTAATTTGCGAATTCTTTTCAAAAAGAATTTTTTTTTTTTAAAAAAAAAGGTCCCATATGACGCCCATACATGCCATTAGGGCATGTAGGTGTGCCATGTGCTCCCAAATTTCTTTTTCAGGGGTGCAGCAGGTTGTTCTTGAGATACCCCTGCACGCTTGAAAAAAATCCTATTTTGTGATGAGCTAATTGCTAATCACAACTTGCAACATTAATTCCTATGAGCCTCCTAGCCTATGGAAATGAATGGGTAATTTGCAATTAGCAATTTGCTCATTGCAAATTAGGAATAGTAAAGAATCGCTATTTATTCCTTAAAATTTGCTATTTATAATATGTAAAATATTTTGATGATACATATGGCAGTTCATCTGTAACAAGATAAGAAGCTTAGGGATAGATTTATGATGAGTGGCGCATCCCCAGGGATGTGACAGTCATCCTGCGCCACTGTTCCGCCACCCATGGTGTGCTGCATTTACAATGCGGCGCAGCATGGGGCAAAAAAGGCACAGATGTGTGACGCATCTGTGCTGTAAAGGTGGCGCATTGCTGGAGTTGTATCGTAAGTGCGATGCAGCTCCAGCAAGGATCAGGGGTGCCCCATCTATACAATGCTGCGTCAAGACCTATGCCAGCTTCAAGCAGGTGCAGGGTTTTGAAGCAGCTTTCTCCTATCTGATTGTAAATGCGGCACACCATGGGTGGTAAAGCAGTGGTGCACATTAACTGGTGCATGCCTGGGGATGTGCCATTTAATATAAATCTGCACTTTAACATTTGAGTATGTGCAGGGGACACAGAGTCGTTGAGGCTTATCCAAGGTTAAGAACAGATGAGTCCTGTCCAGTGAAAAATTAGACATAGGCTTCACCTGCTCAGCATCGCTGGACATGGCTAAATAATAGCTGCAAAATGTTACTCTTGTTAAATAATTTTACTATTATAATCTGTGAGATTTGTCTCTTACTCTGCAACATCTCATTGTTGTTGTCTTTCTTTAAAGATAAAGACAACCTCAACATGAGCGACAATCTGCAATCAGTTGATTTTGACCTCATCATTGAACTTGTAATTGAAACATCAGTGGATGTTGATCCATTGGATGATTTAAATCCTGAGGATGAAGAAGAGCGTGATGAGGATGCAGATTTGTCCGAATTATATGATATAGGATGGGAAGATGACCTGCTTGAGCCTTTGGAATTATAAACATTTATTTTTAAAATTTATAATCAATAAAAAGTAAAAAGGTAAACCGTTTAATTTAAAAATAAAGACACCTTCAAAAACAGGTTATGTGTAGTGTCTTCAATAAAATATTAAAATATGCTCATAAAATTAGATCAGATTCACATATAAAATAGCATAGGTAACATAAATATAAATCTCATTTCTTTTCTGCTACTTCTGTATTGTAAATTTGCAAGGACTAAAAAATCTTCTATTTAAAATGTCAAGTAGTGTGTTATGTTTTTGATCACTATTACTGATTTACTGTTTGATAATATTTTTTTATTAACATTTTTATTATATTTTTCCTCAGATTCAACTATGCCTACAAAAATAAGAGAGATGAAGGCTGCAAAACGTCAAAGACAGCAGGAGAAAAAAAAAATGCAGCAGTCCTCTAACAAAAAGATTTCTCAAGCGATGAAGAAAGCACCGGGTAAGAGCTCTAAATATTTCATAAAAAATATTTCAAATAAAAAAAATATTAGTACAGAAAATGTTTCAATCCATAACAACACAAGTAAATCAAATGGAAAGAAAAGGACAAATGAAAATGTTACTGCTAGAGCAAGAGATAAATCTGTGCATGATAGTAGAAGGAAACAACAGTTTACGGAGATTCGTAAACGAATGTTCCGTAACAGGATAATTGGCAATTTGTTAAAAAATATTAAGAAAGGTCAACAGAAATTAGTTTTTTATAGGAGAAAAAAAAAAGTTGAGAAAGTTATTGATCAGGCTTTTGAAATTAAACGTAAGTTATTTATTTTGATAATCAATAGAATTAGGAAGCTAAACAAGGCAATTTTTGATTTCAAAAGAAATAGTAGATGGAAGAGAATAGTTAATCGTAGTAATTTTTGTGAAGTTTTTTCTGGAGAATGGATACATAGTTCAAGCTGTGAGGCATTTTTTAATGAAGAGAGTTATTTCCAGGATAATGATTTGGTGCATGCAGTTGACATCAGTGGTCGTGCTTATGAAGTGAAAGATGGTTGTCCAGTTGAAAAAGAAAAACTTGTGACAACAGAGGCAGAAGAGTTGTTAGGTAATGAGGTTTTAGGAAGACGTGCTAAGGGTCCTGTGTACACCTGGAAGTGTAGTAGTATTTGCAGTGTGCGACAGGATTCTATCAATTTGCTTTGTGATTTTGTACGGTCATTTAACAAGAAAAGTTTGAAGCAGAAAATGAGGTTGTTGCAAGAATTAGATCCTTGCAGAGTGAGAGAAGTGACAGGTTTGCATGGTCATTCACTGGCTTGTCTTTCCAGGAGAGTATGCCAGAGTGTTTTTCATCATTTCAGGATACTAGCAGTGCATCATAACAAAGTGAGGAAGTTAGTTAGACTGTTGTATTATGCTAAGAGTCCAGCAATTATGCTGAAACAATTATGTGCTGCTCTTCTGCATGGTTCTGAAATAGATGTGAGGAATATATGTGAAGAAATTGAGTTTTGTTACTTTGGAAGTAAAGAGGAGAATGTTGAAATTGAGCAAGAAATAGAGGGTCATTTGGAAGATACTGTACATGTTTCCAGTACAGATAATTTCCAGAGGGAAATTGCGACGTTTGACATGAAATCAAGTGAGAGGCCTAATTTCACTTGTGTGTGTTGTCGACGCACTTATTATAAGAATCAGACTAAGTTAGTGGATTTATATGCAAAAAGTGAAAGGGAAAATAATAGTGAATGGAAGGATTTTGCAACATACTTGATGGTAGAAAATTGTTTTGATTTGGGATTGGATCAACGTGTGTGTACTTATTGTTGTAACAAATTAAAACAAAACCAGATGCCTGCTAGAGCAGTTCATAATAATCTGGAATTGGTTGAGATTCCTTCTGAATTGAAGGATTTAAATACTTATGAATCTATTTTGATTCAAAGTATCCATCCCTTTCAGGCTATTGTAAGAATGGAGCCAAAGACAGGGAAATTGCCTCCATCAGATTTACAGAGAGGATTAAAGGGAAGAGTTGTTTATTTGCCTCTAGATTTGAAGAAAAACATTAACACAATTGGAGTAGAAAAAGTGGAAGAGGAACCTCTGGTTATCTTAGTTAATGGGGTTCCGACAAAGAATAAGAAAATATGGCAAGATTTAGTAGATGTTAGGAAAGTTAAAAAGGCAACATTGTATTTGAAAAAAAATAATAAATACTATAAGAATGTATATGTTGAAGAAGAGGAAGTAAGTGAGGAAGAGGATAGCGATTTGTGTGCTGGTCAAATTGAGAAAGTAGAACCCTCTACTAGTGAGGAAATATATGAACATTATAGTGTTCATCCTTTGCATTCAAAGGAAGTCATGGGGAATGCTATTGAGTTGTTTCAAATGAAACAAGCCAAAGGGAGTCCCATTAGTGTTTGGGAGCAAAGTTTGGAAGCTCGGTGTTTCCCACAGCTTTTTCCAACAGGTCAGGGAGGAAGATATGATGAGCGACCTCATCAAATTCCTGCTTCTGAATACCGGACTTTGCGATTGTATGCAGGAGATGCTAGGTTTCGACAATGCATTCCATATTTGTTTCATCTCCTGTTTGAAAGCGATCTGTCTGGACTGTCATATGCAGTGAACCACATCTTGAAAAGTGGTATACACATGCAAAACATCTCGGCAAGTGATTTTATGGATAAAGTGAATGTCCAAGATAGTATTTTGGATTCTCACCTGATTAATCTCATGGCGTGTCAGCGTGGTACTAATGAGTACTGGTACCGTCGTCATGGTGATTTAAAATGTATGCTGAGGAACTTAGGTACTCCCACATGGTTCCTCACTCTGAGCTGTGCCGAGTATGGCTGGGAAGACTTACTTGAATTTCTACGAGAGGCAAATGCTAACGTAGAAAACATCGAATTCAAGACACCCGGAGAACTGTGCTCTTTGGATCCAGTCAATGTATGTAGGTACTTCAATCATAGATTTGAAGCTATGATGTCTTTCATCATGAATAAGAAGAATCCACCTCTTGGAGAGGTGTTGGATTTCTTCTGGAGAAAGGAGTACCAAGCAAGAGGTGCTCCTCATATACATATGTTGCTGTGGATCAAGGATGCACCTAAATTTGGAACGGATCCAGATGACTCAGTGATGAGTTTCATCCAACAGTATTCTACGTGTGCTGTTCCAAACGCAAAGGAGAAGAAAAGCCTAAGAGAAAAAGTTCTGCGTTTCCAAAGCCATCGATGTGGAAAGTACTGCCGTCGTAAATTCCGAAACAAGGACAAGTTCTACACTAAATGTCGTTTCGGCTATCCACGACCGGTGATTTCTAAAGGAAGAGTAAACAGTTTGATGTCTTCGCTGCGACACAATGTCATGAAGAAATCACCTAAAAACACTTACAATTTGAAGAGGAACGAAGAGTCCAAGTACATCAACGACTACAACCCGGTGATTTTGTCCATGTGGAATGCTAACATGGATATACAGTTTGTGGCTGATAACTGTATGGCTGTGGCTCGGTATGTGACGTCTTACATCACCAAAAAAGAGAAGACAGAATTGAAGGATATGTGGGAGGACATTTCCCATGAAAAGAGCCTCAGCAAGAAGTTGTACAGTTTCAGTCTGAAGATGTTGTCGCATCGAGAAATCGGAGCGTACGAATGTTCTGACCGGTTGTCTTCAGCAAGTCTCTATGCCAAGTCCAGGAGTATCGTTTGGGCGAGTCTTGGTCTTGCTGCAACGCGTAATCGAGTTCTCAAACCTGTGCGGGAAATTGAGTATTTGGCGGAAAAGGAGCCAAACAGTACCGACATTTTGAAGACAAACATGTTGGATACATATTATCCAAATCGAAGCAGTCACCTAGAGAATGTTTGTCTGTATGAGGTTCTGCAAAATTACATGTTCAAGAGGAACATCAAAGAAGATACTGAGAAAGGAGTGTATGCTGTAATAGGAAGTGAGGGATGTCTGGTGAAGCAAAGAAAATGCCACTTGATAAACCATCGAAAATTGAGTGGCGAATCTCCTGAAAAAAAGGAGTTTTTCTATTTAGCACTTTTGCAACTTTTCAAGCCTTGGCGTGCAGAAGAGGAACTGCTTGGAGATTTCCTCTGTTATGAAGACTCTTTCAATGCCGCCAAGGAGACCATAGAATGTCCTGCTTTTCCCAAATATGTAGAAATGTTGAATGCGGAAATTGAGCAGGAAGCAACAATTGCAGCCGAGATTGCCAGAGACAGTTCTCAGGACAGTCAGAGTTCTGCTTCATTGAGTCAGGATCCACTAGGAGGACCTCTTATTGAAAATGAAGCTGCCACTGCTATGAATGAGGTGGAAAGAGCCATGGCACATGCTCAAGAGGATGTGGTTAACTTAGAAGAGTTGGAAAGGCAACTCAACGTTGAGCAGAGGAAAATATATGACGAAGTTACCATGCAAATTGATCATGGATTAAGTCATGATAAGAAAGAGTGCTCATGTACGTCGTTGAAGCCTGTCCGACTGTACGTGAGTGGAGAAGCGGGAACTGGAAAAAGTTTCCTCATTAAAGCAATTTCATGCTATTTGCAGGAAAGGACAGAGTCATCGCTGTCTTGTGTTGTCACTGCTCCAACTGGACTGGCAGCACATAATATTAAAGGGATTACTTTACATCGTTTACTGATGCTGCCAGTGGAGCATGACAACAAATTAGAATATCACAAGCTATCTGGAGATGCTTGTTTTGAAGTTTCAAGAATCTTGAGGAAAATGAAACTTCTTATCATTGACGAAGTAAGCATGGTTTCCAATGTCATGCTTGCCTTTGTGCATTTGAGGATGCAAGAAGTTCTCAAAACAGAGTATGATGTGTTATTTGGTGGCAAACACATCATTGTTTTCGGAGATCTTCTGCAGCTGACACCAGTGAAAGGGCAACCTGTGTTCAAAATGCTCACGCATGAAGATACCAGGAAGTGCCTAGGCAGCATTGGCAACGTCAATATATGGTTAAACTTCAATTATGCTGAACTGCATGAAAATATGCGTCAGGCAAAGGATGAAGTTTACAAGACTATTCTACAAGATGTTAGAATTGGAAAAGTGACCGAGCATGGAAAAGAAGCTTTACATGCACGATTACTGTCAAATTTATATCCAGAACAAGATGTTGTGCCTGAGAATATTTTTCAGAAAATTACTGATAAGAAATCTGGAATATGTTTGATGCCAACTCTTGCAGAATGTGCCAAATTTAACAACAAAATGTTGCATTTAGAAAAGCAAGAGATTGTGAAAGTGGAAGCTATTGATAGAGTAGAGCATATGGGATCAACAATTATTTTGTCTGAGAATCTGAAATCAAAATTGGATTCATTAGAGAAGACTATATCTAAAACTGCAGGTTTTGAAAAGACTCTGAATGTGTGCTTGAACTGCCGTATAATTTTAAGAAGGAATTTACATGTTGTAAGAGGTCTGGTAAATGGATCAATGGGTAATGTTGTTGATTTTGTGAAATACAGAAATAGAGATGGAATTGAATTTTTAAAAATTAAATTTGATGGCATTGAGGAAGTACAGCTAATTGCTCGTTGTTCTGCTAGATTTTTGCTTGTAAAAGACTTATATGTTCGCCGTAAGCAGTTCCCTGTTTGCTTGGCATATGCGGTGACAATTCATAAATCGCAAGGTTTAAGTGTAGACACTGCATTGGTGAATATTGGCAGTTCTGTGTTCAAGGAGGGTATGGCATATGTGGCATTGTCACGAGTTAGAACTTTATCGGGATTGTACTTGATTGAGTGTGATGTCAGAAACATTTGTGCAGATCTAGATTGTGTTAAGGAATACAATAGGTTAAGAAGAGAGTATGCGCCACATTTGCCTCAGTTTCCTTTGTTTGAGAAACGTCTGGTAGGCCGGAAACGAAGAAATGAGAACAATACTGGGGAGGTTGTAGCAAAAAGACAAAAAGTGAATGAACCTAAAATTACAAGCAGAAACAAAGAGGATTCTGTTGAAGATGTTGTTGGTTTTCAGTTTGAAAACAGTTCTGGTGTCAACTGCTATGCTAATGTAGTAATGAATGTTTTGTTTTCTCTAAAAAATGTAAAAGAAGAGATTGTGGTCAATTCTGATCAAAGATTTTGCAGTTTGTTGAATTCTGTGTTAGAGAAATGTAGCACAGATAGAACAAAAATAGAAAGTGTGTCTGAAATTCGAAACCTGTTAGACAGATGTTCAGGGCAAACACAATTCTCTCAAAATATTCAGCAAGATTGTCAGGAGTTTTTAATGTATATGCTTGATGTATTACATGCTGAAGGTGTAGATGTAGATCAGCTGTTTGGGCTTTCTTATCAATGGCAGCATGACTGCGAGAACTGTATGGTATCAAGTACTACTAGTGTAGACTCAGAAAGATTTATATATTTAACTTTGCCAGACAGTAAATCAGTCTCCTTTAATAAGCTAGTAAAAGCTGCTAATCACAGCATGGAGTGTAGCCAATGTAAATCTGAAATGATGTCCACATTATTTATACGAAAATATGGCCAGTACGTCATTTTAATGTTCCAACGATGTAGGCCTGATGGAACAAAATTGACAACTTTAATAAAAAATTTTGTAGCTTCGCAGTTGTCAATATCAGGAAGGACTTTTGTAACTACAGCAATTATATATCATGACGGCCCTTCAATATCATCAGGACATTACACAGCTTATTTAAAGTCTAGAAATGGCTGGTCATTCTGCAATGATTCTGTTTTAATTTTCAAAAAAAAATTGCCGTATGACCTTAAAAACTCTTACCTGGTGTTTTTAAAACCAAAATTTTAGGAAAATAATCTCGGGATATGATCTGTGGAATTTCAAGAAGTTCTAATGGCTCCTACACAATTTGGCCTTGAGGATAAGTGTAGTTCAGAGACATAACTTCTAATCAAAGGATTGGACATCATGGAGATGTATGTGCACTTTAAATGAGTTCAGAAAAATTGTTTCTTTTCATAAGCTAATTGAAGCAGCCAATCAAAACATGGAGTAGAGGGAATGTAAGTCTGCAATGCTGTCTACTGTTTTACATTGCTTTGTGATTAAAAGTGATGTAGAGAATTAAATAATTGTAGTACTCATAGAGGTAGTGTAAGTCTGCTTCATATTAAGCAGTATCAGTGTCATAGGAAATGTAGAACATGACTGACCAAGAAGGGGAAGATATTACTATTCCAGGATTGTGAAAATGATCTTCAACATTTTAATTCTGAAAGTTGCGGAAATGCCAAATGATGGGATTGGCTTACAAGAAATCCAAGAGTTATAAATATCTCTGACTAGATTTGGCCTTGTGGAAAATAGTGGTAGAGAGCAAGAAGTCATTTATTGCATGTAACGTGTTTTTAAAAACGATGGAGGTTTTCTTTCAGAAAGTGGCGGGCTGAAAGTAATAACAGCACAAAAGAGTGTAAGCTGTTCATAGGACATCCTTGGACGTCATGGAAAGTAAGTTAACTTTAAGGAGTTCTGAATTTTATTTTCTGATGTTGTATGGGTTTTTTAAACACAATCATTTTGATTGTGTTTTTTTTTCCCCGCTGTTACATGATGAATACCTTCAAGTCACTGTTTTTAGTGAATTTTGATACATTCTGAGAACAGCAAAAATAAACCATTTAACATGTATAATTAATTCTGTACTGTTTGCATTTATGATGTATATGTAGAACTGTGTAGGAGGCATGGAGAAGGTGAGTTTTCTGTAAGTGTTAAATTTATTGTATGCAGTGCTGCACTTCTACGTAATCTTTCATATGCTGGACTACATCTGCACAATGAGATACCTAAGCAAAGGAAACACAAGTGATGTGATTGTGAAATGAGCAAAATAAATTGCACATATTTCAATTACATCACTTGAGTTTCCTATCATTACGAATCACATTGTGCAGATCAAGTTTAGGTCTGTCCAGGGAAACATAGGAGGTTTCTACTTTGTTGAAGAGTGCAGTGGACATGACTCACTTCATTAGTAGACTTTCACAGATATTATCTCCTCTGTACACTTCAACAAGTGTAAATCTCATCTTGAACTCTGAGTAGGCCTCACCTCAAACAAATCTCTGGATAGGAGACATGTTATTGGCATACTGAAGCGACACTTTTCTGAAACAAGAGCAATGCAAAAGATGCACCATGTTTTAAGATAGTCCTCACTTCATCTGCATCAAGATACTGTTAGTTTAAAATGTATATCTTTAGCATTGTGTAGAGGACCTGGAGAAGCAGAAGCTTCTGTCAGTGTCAAAGTTGTTGAAAAACTATTTGTCCTTCAATATTTTCCCTTGTCTTTTGTAATTTTTAAATACATATTTTAATTTTTTTTTAAATGTTGGTTCTCTCTTTCACAGATTGAAAGTATAGAAATAAAATGTGATTAATTTAACAGCAATTACAAGGTAAATAGTTGTACTCTTTTCGTTACATTTCTATCACATTCACCTACTATTAGATCCACTGCTTCACTTCTTTAATCCTCAGTTTCCTGCCTTTGCTACTTTCCTCATTCCTTTCTCTATTACCTATTTACTCAACTCCTTCCACTCTTTTTCTCAGTCCCTCTGTTCTCATAGTTCCTCAGTCTTGTTCACTCACTCCATCTCTATTACTCTTAGTGTCTGTGAATTACTTTCCCAACTTTTTTTTTTTGGGGACCGCTTCCTGGGAAGTTGCCCGGTTCGCAAACCAGCAGCGTTATGGCAGTCCACCATTTTGTGTTTCGTTCGAATCAAGATACAAGATGGAGGGCAAATAATGTTCAGAATAGGTAGAAGGGGGCACGGTAGATGTATCTTGACCCCCTTGGTTTTCTGAGGGTGGCTCAGGAGGACCATAGTTCTTCACTCTTGTTCACTCTCTCTGTTTCTATTAATGTCACTGTTTATGACTGATCAAAAAAATGTTTTTTAAAAAAGAACAGTAACTATAAGGGAAGGAAATAGACAGTTATGTTAAAAGAAAGACAGCTAAAGGGAGTAAACTAACGATACTGTTACCTACAATCCACTGCTGTTGATGTTACTGACCATGTCATGAATGATGTAATATGTGAAATCATCAACAGTGGATTGTAGGTAACAGTATCCTTATTTTACTCCCTAGAGCTGTCTTTCTTTTAACATAACTGTGTATTTCCTTCCCTTATAGTTACTGTTCTTTTTTAAAAAATATTTTTTTGGTTAGCTTCCGGTACGCGTACCGGGTAGCGCTCCGGGAGCGAACTAAGAGAAATACAGGTTGGCAGAGTTCCAAATTTTCTACCAATTTTTTTATAATGGGGAGTTAGTTCTGAAAAGAACTTTTTTTTTTATGTTTTTGTTGTTTTATATTTTTTTTAGTATTTTTTGAACATTTTTTTACTTTTTTTGTATTTTCTGAACGTTTTTAAAAATTTTTTGGTTTTTTTGGGGGGGGGGGAAACAAAAACGATCCATTATAAAGGGCTCAACAGGAGCAAAAAAAAAAAATGAATTTATTTTTTGGTGCGTTTTGTGCAAACATTAATATGATTTTGAATTGCTCGCAAAATCAAAGTGATGCTACTTTCTCTGTAGCAGATGAAAGCGCCACATTCCACGCACACTTGTTTTACGTGACCAAACAACATTTGGATGTTTGCAATCACCTCCCTCGCCTCTGGTCCCGACACCTCTGGAACCACCGATCTTCTTGCCATTTGGAGGGGATGTTGTTGTTGGTCACGTAGCTGGGCAGCACTATAGTTATTTGGGTGCCACCTACTCATATGCCGATGCATAGTATGATTCCCATAACTATATTTTTTATCGGTGCCCCTTGACAATCTGTCACCGCATATGCGGCAAAACACGTAACGAGCATTCACTTTCTTTTGCCCCTCAGGAATTCTGTAGAATTGCCAGATATAATTCTCCTGTCGATTGTACCTCCTGGGCTCCTCTGGCAAAAACTCATGCTCTTCCTCCTCTTCCTCCTCTTCCTGTTCTTCCTCTTCTTGCAGAATTACTTCTGCAGGTGGTCCTCTCTTTCTTGGATTTGGTGGAGGTGGTGGGCTAGCACCAGCTGAAGCTACTAATGAAGCCATCACAAAGTCTCAATAAAGGGTCTTTCTCTCACCAAGATGAAAGTCAGAGTGATGAAAGAAGGAGGGGTTTTCATCATTTGGGAAAAACAAAAGTTCTAAACCAATGACAAGTGTCCATTTTAGATCACATGACCTTGTATTACATCATTAGGAAACCAAAAGTGAAATGAACCAATGAAAAGTGTTATTATCGAGTCACATGACCTGCTATGTTTACATTACGCGGTCGGCGCCGCGGATCGCTTCCGGTTCGCGTACCGGTGCGCTTCCGGGTACGCTAACGTAGCACGTAATATGACGTATTACGCGAGAACGCGAAACGTCATGCTGACGCGACGCGTCACGATGTTGTTTTGTAACGCGAGAGGTGCGCTAAAGGAACGTTTACCAGTTCGCGTACCGGGTCGCGCCTCCGGATTGAGCTAACGGGAAGCTAACCGGTACGCGTACTGGGAGCGAAACAAAAAAAAATAAAAAAAAAATTGTATAAAAAACATGTAAAAAATATTTTTCTTTTTAAAGAATAATACATTGTAAAGGTTTTGATATTAGCTATTAAAAAACCAATGAAATTCACTGAAAAAACCATAGGTTATAGACCATATATAGTTAGGAATTAGCATTTAAAAAACCTTATTTTACTCACACAAAACCATTGAAATTCCATATATAGTTAGTTGCACTAACTATATATTGCGCACCCGCAATCCACTGCTGATGATGTCACATATTACATCATTCATGACATGGTCAGTGACATCACTGATGACAACATCCAGTGACTATGTTTCTGTAAAGTTAAAATATGTCTTACATATTGAAGAATGAGTGGATGTATAAGTGTCTGGACGAAGGATTTAGTAGGTGCATGACTGAATGTATGAGTGAGTGATTAAATGTGTCTCACTGAGTGCATGGGTTAGTGACTAAACTGTCTTAATTTGTGCATCATTATGTCTGTTGTTCTGTAAACTGCTGCATGTGTTGATCAGTAGCTATATGAGTAACTATATGGGTTATTGATTGATTGCCCAAGTATTTGCATGGGAGACTGAGTGTGTGTGTGGCTGGATGGGAGGTGTGTGACTCTGTACAGATCAATGTGTACTTGTATCAATGATTGTATAAGAGAGTAAGTATGTGTTAGTATATGGTTGAAAACGTAAGGTGCTCTATGTTTAACTGTATAGAGTAGAAAATGGAAGTGTGATTGATTCTTTACAGGACTGACTAGGTGTGTGAGTAACTCCATGGATGAGTGGCAGAGTGTGAGTGTCTGTATAGGTGTATGAGTGCATATGATTGTGTTGTAAACATGAGTGATTGTATGTATGAATGATTGTATGGGTGAATGAGTGAATGTGTGTGTAGACGTAGGAATCAGTGAGTACGTATGTAGTAACTAGTATTGGTGTGTCAATGGTTTCAAAAATTATACTCTGTTTTTAACACTGGGTGAAACAGAGGTTATATTAAAATGTGAGGAGATGCATTGTATTGTCACATGAATGATATCATCAGTGATGTGGTCATTGATGTCAAATGAGATGTCATCAGTGATGTCATTTGAGATGTCATCAGTGATGTCATCAGTGATGTCACTGACCATGTCATGAATGATGTAATATGTGACATCATCAGCAGTGGATTGCGGGTGCGCAATATATAGTTAGTGCAACTAACTATATATGGAATTTCAATGGTTTTGTGTGAGTAAAATAAGGTTTTTTAAATGCTAATTCCTAACTATATATGGTCTATAACCTATGGTTTTTTCAGTGAATATATATATATATATATATATATATATATATATATATATATATATATATATATATATATATATATATATATATTCCTTCGCGCTTTATTGAAAAACTTGGGTTGGATATATATATATATATATATATATTACCTACTGGCGGTCGCCAGTAGGTATATATAGTTAGGATTTTTTCTCTATGGGATTTTTGAAAATTCTATGTCTAATAACTTTGGCGTTTGTGGACGGAATTGGCTGAAATCTTCAGGAAAATGGCACATTTTGTTTCTGAGCAGCCCTTGAAAATTTGGGGGGGGTTCGTCAAGGGGGGGCCGAGAAAAAAGGGGGGTCCCAAAACGTGTTTTTAACATTGAGTTTTCCATAGGGCGGTTGGCCTCACTTTTAGCCCGAACGGCTGAATGGATTTGCACGAAACTTGGCAAAATTGTAGGGACTGGTAGCCCGATGTGCCTTTTGTAGGTCTCAATATATGTGCTCCAGTGGATTTTGAGAAATTAACGTTTAAAAAAAGATATATATCTGTAACAGCGGACCGGGAAGCGTCCCAGGACGCGTACTTTTCGCGCAACGGAGCTTTGTGAAGCGAAGCTGATTGGTTCTCTGGCGTCTGTCAACATTCCAAAAAGTCCGTAGCGGCCGCCATCTTGTCTCTCGGTAGGATCGAGAGACAAGAGGAGGCCAAAACAAAGGGGGAAATAACCATAAGGGGGCATAGTAGATCCTCGCTGACCCCCTAGGTTTGATGTGGAGGTTTTAAAAGGGCCCCGCGGGGCAAAAAAAATAATAATAATAATAATCGAACGGCTGAATGGATTTGCACGAAACTTGGCAAAATATTAGGGACTGGTAGCCCGATGTGCCTTTGCTAGGTCTCAATATATGTGCTCCAGTGGATTTTGAGAAATTAACGTTCAAAAAAAGATATATATCTGTAACAGCGCTCCGCTTCGCGTAACGGAGGTTTGCGAAGCTGATTGGTCATTCTGTCACTGGGCTATAGTTGGGCTACATCTGGCTGATATTTGGGCTACATTTGTTTTTTTGTGTGTCTGGCGGCCATCTTTGGGCTACATTGGGCTACATTGGGCTTCATTGGGCTACATTGGGCTACATTTGGGCTCCAACATATATATAGGCCAATGTAGCCCAATATATATTTTTCAAAGTTAATTTTCGTAAAAACCACTGGAGCATATATCTTGAGACATAGCAAAGGCACATCGGGCTACCAGTCCCTACAATTTTGCCAAGTTTCGTGGAAATCCATTCAGCCGTTCGAGCTAAAAGTGAGTCCAACCGCCCTATGGAAATGAAGGAAATGAATGGGTAATTTGTAATTAGCAAATAGCTAATCGCAAACTAGGAATGGTAAAGAATCGCTATTTATTCCTTAAAGTTCGCTATTTAGGAAATGCAAAAAACTTTGATGATACATATGGCGGTTCATCTCTAACAAGATAAGAAGCATAGGGATACATTTATGATGACTGGCGCATCACCAGGGATGTGTTAGTCATTCTGTGCCGCTGTTCCGTCACCTATGGTGTGCTGCATTTACAATGCGGCGCATCATGGGGCAAAAACAGCACAGATGCGTGATGTATCTGTGCCGTAAAGGTGGCGCATTGCTGGAGTTGTATCGCAAGTGTGATGAAGCTCCAGCAAGGGTCGGGGGTGCCCCTGTCGCAGGGTTTCTGTTCTCACACAGAACTGTGGACAGAGGATTGGAACCTCGGCAAATTAGGGTGTCCCAAAACTCACGTTAGTAATCAAAAACTCCTTAGCAAGCTAGGTACAGTGTCACATTGGATATAACAAACTCTCAATGTTTAGACAATCCAGAATATGAACTTATAGTACCTCAGGATACGTGGAACTCATGAACAGTCGGTCGTTATATATTTCTTAGAAACCAGAACATGGAGTTAAGAAGAACACATGTGTATTTGAAATGTTTATTTACTAATGCCGTCTTCTCAGGCGTAGTATCTTAGATAATACAAGTACACATATTATCAGTAGCAAAATTACCAGCATAGTTACTAGTACATAAAAAGCGAATGGTGATAGTATGTTAACATGCTGTAAATGAATAAGAGTTAGCAACACTTATAAGCAGCCGCGGGCCGTGGAGGGAGTTACGGTGAGGCAGGGAGGCGGGGAGGGGGAGAAGCAGGGTGGAGAATACAAGTACACATATTATCAGTAGCAAAATTACCAGCATAGTTACTAGTACATAAAAAGCAAATGGTGACAGTATGTTAACATGCTGTAAATGAATAAGAGTTAGCAACACTTATAAGCAGCCGCGGGCCGTGGAGGGAGTTACGGTGGGGCAGGGAGGCGGGGAGGGGGAGGGGCAGGGTAGACAGGGCTCCACCCTGCTTCTCCCCCTCCCCGCCTCCCTGCCTCACCGTAACTCCCTCCACGGCCCGCGGCTGCTTATATCTCACCCTCCCTAATACACATATTATAATATTTGCTAAGAAGGTCTCTTTGTGTTGGTTTAGGGCGTGCCCATACTTTAGTGTCTTAGATTTGAAGGAATCACATCAGCATACACCAGCTCTCTCTTCATGTGAACCGCATCAACTGTTGTGTATGTGTGTTCGGCAAAGCAATATAAAACCCGCCTCATGCCCAGAATTGGCAGAAGTTGCACTTATGTTATGAGTATGAAGTCGTGGAGATCAGACCTCATAACAATTCTGTATCGTGTTGTTCTTGAAACTTTAGCACTCGCTGTACAGATATAGTTTAACAAGCAAAGCAGATAGTAGAGCAATAACATATTATTCTCATGTAAACCACGATGAACTACTAGGTGGAAAGCTAAAGCAACAACTAAGTGTCGTGTGCAGAAGTTGCAAAAAAGGAAAAATGGCGTTTAAACCGGTAATGAGCCCATGCTAACTTAACACGGTGTAAAGATATCCAGGACCTAGATGACACCTCCCCATGATCCGGAAACGAACTGAATAAGATAATAGAAGTGCCATCTCATGAGAGCAGATTGCAAGTTTATATGTGGACGGTCCGCAAGGTAAAGCATTAAAAACTAGGAAAATTTAATGCTAAAGAAAAATAAAACAGCCAAGTACTTTATCGAGTCTTAAGCCAATAGGCAAGGTAAATAATAAAAACTTGACAAATAAGTCATTGAATTGTCAATGAAATGCTAGTACTCAGCATATCAAACATGAAAAAGGTCTATGACATAACTGTGTATGCAAAATAAGCTGCAACAGCCTCCAATAGGAAGTCACCGTCTTCATCCGAAAACAGTTCAGCCATCCAATTTAAAAGCGGAAAAGAACATACGTGCTCTCCCAGCACCGGATCCTCTATCACCATCAGAGGACAGCTCGGTGGGTTTTCAAGAAAGCTCTGTTCCAAGAAAGACTGTGCTGCCGCCAATAAATTCCAGGGACCAATTAGTCCATGCATCAATGCCACAGCCATAATCCTTTCGCCAGGACAAACCAACTCGTGAGTAATGATAGGAGTCATCAGCTGATTAAAGTCGACGTCAGGAGAAACCGGTCCGCAGAGACACAAATCAATGGCCCAATCGAAATCACAGGTCAGGCAGTGAAATACAGGCTGGACACAGGTGAAGTAGGAGAATCGAAAAGATAATCCATATGCCGTGCTTAATATCGCCAACGGCATTGTGCCATAATATTCTAGCATGCGATTGCGGAACAGTGTCAGCAGCTGCAGGGTGGGAGGTTGCATAGGAGGGACATCCATATTTAAAAATGTAAAAAAGCACAAGAGCGTCCGCTGGTAATGCAAGTAAAAATGCCAATCCACGAAGCAGAGTGGAGAAAATAGAATGAAAGAAAGCAGGGATGACTCCAAAGATTTTCTCAAATGAAGTCACGAGACCACTGGTAACAACTTTAAAAAAGTGCGCCAGGGCCTTTGTGGAGGATGCGTTAAAGATAGTCCGAACCATCTTGCTGAAATTGAAAGGCAAATCTGAATTGAAAAGGGTCTGCACCTCTGTACGGGTGTTCGCTATGTGAAGCACAAAAGTTTCACGGGCCGAACTCAAGGCCACCTCTCTCTGAGACAAAAGAGCTCTTATTCTTGCCATGCCGTTGAAATCTCTCCCAAGGTTGGTATTTGTGGCCAGATTGAAAACTCCCTATGTTCATGTGTGGGAGAAAATAGAACATTTCTGCAGCAAATAACCCGTTCACTTACTGTTACGATAAAAGGAATACTTTTAATTAACTCAGAACAATCTTCATTATTGAGCATCAAATAACTACCATTTTCCAACAACTTGAACGTGGGGATGATAGCAGGAACTGGCGTGCCTTGCAACACGCAAGCCATATTTGGTCGGTGTTTGTTGCATGAACCGTGTAACTGTATGTGCCTACACATTAGTGAATGATCTGGCGTCTCAGTGCATTCCTCTCCATTCAGATAAACTTCTTGATCATCTTTGAAACATCTGTATGTGTATGGAAGCGACCAGACCTCATGAAGAAAAGCACTACCTAAAGGTTCATAACGACCTATTGGTATATATTTCATACAATTTGAAAACTTATATAAAGCAAAAGGCAGCGTTATTAAACCGTGGATAAGGCACGTTGCCAAAAAACCCGCAATCCTCTGCTGATGATGTCACTGAGCATGTCATGAATGATGTAATATGTGACATCATCAGCAGTGGATTACGGGTAATAGTATCTCTAGTTTACTCCCCTATAGCTGTCTTTCTTTTAACATAAGTGTCTGTTTCCTTCCCTTATACTTACTGTTTTTGGTTCGCTTCCGGTTCGCGTACCGGCGAGCGAACTGGGAAGCGAACTAAGAGAAATAGAGGTTGGCACAGTTCCAAATATTGTACCAATTTTTTAATAACGGGGAGGTAGTTCTGAAAAGAACTTTTTTTTAATTGTTTTTGTTGTTTTATATTTTTTTTATTATTTTTCAGAACATTTTTTTACTTTTTTTGAATTTTTCTGAACAGTTTTATATTTTTTGGGGTTTTTCTTGGAGGGGGCAATGAAAACGATTCATTGTAAAGGGCTCAACAGGAGCAACAAAACAAAAAAAAAGTATTTATTATTTTGGGCGTTTCGTACAAACTTGCATATGATAGTCAATAGCTCTGTTGATCAGAGTGATGCTTCTTTCTCCGTAGCAAATGAATCCATCGCAAAATACGCAGATGTGTTTTACTTCACCAAATCTCATTTGTATATTTGGCACCATCTCCCTGCCCTCTGGTCCCGTTACTTCCGGTACAACAGATCTTCTGGCCATAATAGGGAGATTATCTAGGTCGTTCCGAAACTGTGCAGCACTGTAGTTGTTAGGATGCCACCTAGTCATATGGCGATGCATTGTGTAGTTTCCGAAACTGTATTTTTTGTCGGTTCCTCTGGACAGTCTATCTTGACATATAAGGCAAGTTACGTATCTTGCATTTACTTTTTTCTGACCTTTGGGAATTTTAAAAAATTGCCAAATGAAGTTTTCTTTCCGGTGAGACGTCCTGGGTTCCTCAGGCAAAAACTGCCTCTCTTCCTGCTCTTCCTCGTCTTCCTCTTCTTCCTCTTCTTGCTGAATTATAACTTGAGCAGGTGGTCCACTCTTCCTTGGATGTGGTGGAGGTGGTGGGGAAGCACCAGCTGAAGCTACTAAAGAAGCCATTGCTCAGTGATCACAAAGGGTCTTTCTCTCACAATGATGAAAGTCAGAGTGAGGAAAGAAGGAGGGATTTTCATCATTTGGGAAAAACAAGAGTTCTCAACCAATCAAAAGTGTTCATTTTAGATTATATGACCTAGTCTTACATCATTAGGAAACCAAAAGTGAAATGAACCAATGAAAAGTGTTATTACCAAGTCACATGACTTGCTGTGTTTACGTTAAGCGCTTTGCAGGGCCTCCCGGTTTGCTTCCAGAAACCTGCGCTTTGCGACTCGCTTCGCGTACCAGTTCGCTAACGTAGCACGTCATATGACGTATCACGCGACAACGTGAAACGTCATGCGGAGGGGAGGCGTCACGATGTTGTTTTCTAACGCGGCACTTGCGGTAAAGAAACGTTTACCGGCTCGCGGTCTATTTCGCGGCATCAAGGTCAGCTAACGGGAAGCTTCCCGATTCGCGAAGCGGGAACGAAGAAAAAAAAATATTTTAAAAAAAAATTATTCATAAACATATAAAATATATTTTTGGATTTAAAGAAGAATACATTTTACAGCTACAGATATTAGCTGTTAAAAAACCAATGAAATTCACTGAAAAAACCATAGGTTATAGACCATATATAGTTAGGAATTAGCATTTACAAAACCTTGAAAATTCACTGAAAAAACCATAGGTTATAGACCATATATAGTTAGGAATTAGCATTTAGAAAACCTTATTTTACTCACACAAAACCATTGAAATTCCATATATAGTTAGTTGCACTAACTATATATCGCGCACCCGCAATCCACTGCTGATGATGTCACATATTACATCATTCATGACATGGTCAGTGACATCACTGATGACATCACTGATGACATCTCAAATGACATCACTGATGACATCACTGATGACATCTCAAATGACATCACTGATGACATCATGACACACCAATACCAGTTACTACATACGCACTCACTGATTCCTACGTCTACACACACATTCACTCATTCACCCATACAATAACTCATACATACAGTCACTTATTATTACAACACTATCATATGCACTCATACACCTATGCAGACAGTCACACACTGCCACTCATCCATGGAGTTACTCACACACCAAGTCAGTCCTGTAAAGAATCAATCACACTTCCATTTCTTCATCTATACAGTTAAACACAGAACACCATACTTCAGTGACATCACTGATGACATCACTAATGACATCTGAAATGACATCACTGATGACATCTCAAATGACATCACTGATGACATCATGACACACCAATACCAGTTACTACATACGCACTCACTGATTCGTACGTCTACACACACATTCACTCATTCACCCATACAATTACTCATACATACAGTCAGTTATTATTAGAACACTATCATATGCACTCATACACCTAGTCAGTCCTGTGAAGAATCAATCACACTTCGATTTCCTCATCTATAGTTAAACACAGAACACCATACTTTTCACACATATACTAACACATACTTACTCTCTTATACAATCACTGATACAAGTACACATTGATATGCACAGAGTCACACACCTCCCAGCCAGCCACACACACACTCAGTCTTCCATACATCCAGTCATTCTTCAATATGTAAAACGTATTTAAACTTTACAAAAACACACAGACACTAGATGATGTCATCAGTGATGTCATTTGAGATGTCATCAGTGATGTCATCAGTGATGTCACTGACCATGTCATGAATGATGTAATATGTGACATCATCAGCAGTGGATTGCGGGTGCGCGATATATAGTTAGTGCAACTAACTATATATGGAATTTCAATGGTTTTGTGTGAGTAAAATAAGGTTTTCTAAATGCTAATTCCTAACTATATATGGTCTATAACCTATGGTTTTTTCAGTGAATATATATATATATATATACCAATCTGTATTGAAGATTGAATGGATCTATAACTGTCTGGATGGAGGATTTAGTAGCTGTCTGACTGTCTGTTTGAGTTATTAAAAGTGTCTCACTAAATACATGAATTAGTAACTAAACTATGTGAATGTGTGCATCACTGTCTCTGTTGTTGTATAACCTGCTGCATCAGTTGATCAATAACTCATGAGTGTCTATATTAGTTATTGATTAGTTGGCTGAGTATTTGTATGGGAGACTGAGTGTGTGCGATTGGTAGGGGGTGTTTAACTCTATGCATAGATGTGTGAGTGGTTGATTGACTAGGTGTATGAGTTTAAGAGTGCATGTGGAAACAGTTCTTTGGGTGACTGAGTGTGTTTATGGGTGTGTTGTTCAGTGAATATATGTCTCAGTGGTACATCTCCAACACAGTACAAAAATAAAAGGCATTGAATGTAAGAGTTGGTGTATATAAATAAGTATAATTAAGAGTCAGTGATTGTCGGAGTGACTGCATGGATGAGTGTATAATTGTAATAGTGATTTTATAACATAGTAACTATGAGTTACTATGTGTATGAATAAATGAGGTGTTGTGTGTATAACTTTGTAGGGTAGTAAATGTAAATGTGATTGATTCTTTCATGAGTGAGTAGGATGACTGCATAACTGACTGGGATGACTGCTGATGTGTCAATCTCTATATAGATGTATGAGTACATTTTATAGTGTTCTATTGATAAGTGACTGCATGTATTATTGATTCTGTAGGTGAATGGGTAGTTTTGTATGTAGACTTAGGAATCAGTGAGTGGGTATGTAGTAACTGGTATTGGTGTATCAATGTTTTCAAATATGGTACTCTGTATTTTACAGTGAGTGATCAAAGGTTATACTAGTGTGTCATGAGGTGTATGACATTGTCATGTGGATGATGTCATCAGTGATGTCATTTGAGATGTCATCAGTGATGTCATCACTGATGTCACTGACCATGTCATGAATGATGTAATATGTGACATGATCAGCAGTGCATTGCGAGCACACAAGTTTTAGTTAGTAGAACTGACTATAACAGAGGAATTTCTACGGTTTTGTACGAGTGAAATGTCCAGCTAACTATAACACCCCTGACACCTATAGTTTTTTCAGTGAATTTCTAAGGTTTTTTAAATGCTAATTTCTAACTATAACGTCCCTTAAACCTATGGTTTTTTCAGTGAATTTCAAAGGTTTTTTAAATGCTAATTTTTAAGTATAATAGTAGTTATACCTACGTTTTTTTATTGAATTTCTTCAGTTTTTTAACTGTTTATTCGTAAATATATTATTTATTAAACAATATTATATATTTTTTTGAAAATGGAGAAAAAAATTAAAAGATTTAACACGGAAATATTGTTTACTTTTTTTGTTTTATTTTTTATTTTAATATATTTATATGTTTTCTTTAAAAAATTATTTTCCACTTTTTTTGCTGTTGCTCACCCAAAGCGTACCTACCATGGCAGTTGCGCGTATTCTAATCGCCATTTTAGAAAACACATAAAGGATCCGCATACGGTGTGCGACGGGTGCGTGTTTTTCAGTTACGTCATATATATTAGTATGTGGGGTGTGCGATTGGTATGCGACTTGTGCGTGATTCCTTCTCCCGCATATTCATGACACGATACGGTACGCAATGCTTGCACGGTGGCGGGCCCTGCGTGACGTTATATACGTGCTGGGATGCGCTGGGTGAGCGACTCCGGCAAAATATTTTATATTCTAAAATGATATGTTTGTGTCTTTACTGTACATATTAGGGCAGGAGATTATCTAATGTATTCATAAAAATCATATATTTCTACTTGAAATAAACTTATATCATTTTTAAATATATTTTCACGGAGTCGTATCGAGTGCCATCTTCGTGCGGGCTGGGTGCGCGAATCCCATGTGACCTTGAAAAAAAGGATTTGATTGGTTCATAACATCTCCCACTGTAACTATTGAAGGATCCCACCCCTTTTAATCATTCTTCTTGTAGCATCTTGAGAGAAACATCTTTTGTCCCAGAAGAATGTCTTTGACTTTTTTTGGGGTGGTTTTCAAAAATTGACAATCAAAAGGGCAGCAGCACAGCAGCAACATGAGGAAGAATCTTCGGATGAAAAACTGTTGGAGGAGGCACCATCTAAGCAGAGGCCAGATTCTGTTGTGTGGACATTTTTTACTTTTCCACCAGGAGAAAAAAAAGTAAATGCCAGGAAGGTGACCTGCAAGATTTGTGAGAGGGTCCTTTCAAGAGGAAGTGATAAAAAGTACTCTTGCGGCACTTCTTCCATGTATAACCATTTACGCACTCTACATCCTCGGAACCTTGCTCCGGAGGAGATGAGGAGAGCTGCTCTAAATCCACCAGCAGCTGGAGCAAGCAAATCAGGAGTGTCAACATCACAACCTCCTATAGATATAAGGGCTGAATTTGCCTTCTTGGAGCAGCACTGTATCAAGTGCTAGAAAATTGTTTGCTACGGAGAGCAGTCAGTGGATGCTATTTGTGCTGCTCAACAAAACCACCAATGTTAATTGTTTTTAACTGTTTTTTTTGTTTTTGGAATGATCTTTAATTCCAAAAGTTACCTGTTTACTTTTTTCCTTTTATTGATCAGTTTTTAGAAAAACACCCCAAGAAAATACAAAATTGTTAAAAAAATACAAAACAAAAAAAGAAGAAAAAAAAGTTTGTGTCAGAACTACCTTATCTGGTTTAAATAAAGAACTATAATTGCATTGTAATGTCCGAAAGTTTGGTTGAATATATGTGTAGAGCATGATTGACTGAAACAATGCATTAGTAGTGTATGGTGAATTTATAGGGGCATATCTATGAGGAAGTGCTGCAGCGTAGCACCGCAAGCCCTTTGGCTGCACCGTACTGTGGCACTTCTGAACCACAGGGATGCAACATATTTACATGAATATGTTGCATCGCTGTGCTTCTCTTTGCACTGGCCCACAACCTGCAGCCATGCGCTGTTGCAGGCACCCTTGCACCATGGTGCATGGAGGCCTGCATCATGTGGAATTGTTTTTGTGCAGAAAGGGACCCCTTCCTGCACAAAAAAAATCACTAAAGGTATTTTACTCCTTCAATGCATGGTGAGGAAAAAACGATAAGAAATAAAAATATTTCTCCTCATTGTGCTTCGCTATGCCACCTCCAGGGTGGCACAGCATTTACATGCATTTCTAGATTTACGATATTTTGTATGTATTGGTAGAGTGATTGGATAAGTAGATGGTGCTGGATGAGTGATTGGAGAAGTGCATGGGACAGACAGGAGGAATCCTAGACTGTATAGGTACTAACTGGGTATTTAAAAGACTGTATTAATAGTATGTAGCTGGTTAGAAGTCTACATGCATATTACACAGAATGTTGTAGCAATACTAGTGTTACTGTCTAGACTATTCAATAGGTACATGACTAGTAACTGGAATGATTACAGTGCTGCAAACAGAGTGCATGCTGAATTTATAAGTGCTTAGGTATTGGTGGAGTGATAGGATAAGTAGATAGTGCTGGATGGGTGATTGGAGAAGTGCATGGGACAGACAGGAGGATTCCTATGCTGCATAGGTAGATCTTTACTAAGTAGCTGGTTAGAGGTTTATATATATGTAGTGCACAGCTGAATTTAGTAGTGCATCGATAGTGTTTGGATTACTTAATCTTACCTTGACAGTAGTAGATATCAAAAAAATTCTAAACATTTTTTTCAGTTGTTTTTTATAATTTGAATTTTGAACTTTAGAATTAGGATCTCTGAAAGAGAAGACAAAAACAGTTATAATATATAATATTATCATTTTATAAACACAACAAAATGTAAGCATAGTATAAATTATTTAGTTAGCTTTTTTGCTGTTCTCAGAATATATTGAATTTCACTATAAATAGTGAGTTCAATGTTACTCATCACATAACAGCGGGCAAAAAAAAAACAATCAATAAGAGTGTTTAAAAAAAACAAATCTGTGTCAAAAATATTTTTAATATAGTCAACTATCTCTGTACATTGCATAAAAACAACATCCTCAATCACATACCATATAATGCAATTCACACATATATTAAATGCTTCTTTCTAAGAGAATTTTGTTACTACAATATGAAAGAACCAAAACAATAATTCAATCAACAATTCTTTATAATTTCCATATACTCTAAATGATGTTCCTTAAAATATATGCTGTCAGAATATCCCTGAAAACGTGCTTAATTGATATTAACATCTTTCCTCTAGGCCAAATGATATTCCTGAAATCCTTTATACTGAAATTATCCAAAAGTAATTATATTAATACTTTTTAACATATTCCCAATAGGCCTAATTATGTTCTTAGAACTTTGGCTTTAAAAATATTAGGTAGGAATTTGGTAATTCATTAGGCAAACAATGTCTAATAACCAAATGAGTATCATTACAGTATGTCCATCCTTTATTGCATTTTAAATAGACAGTGTAATGTCCAGATGTTGTAGAAGGACCATCGTGGAAAATTATTGCTAATGCTACAAAAGTTCTTCCTGATATTGATAGTTGACTTGCTACAACATTTTTAATTAAAGTTTTCAATGTTCTTCCATCAGCTCACCAAGGTTGTATCATTAAAATGATATACTGTCCACATCTTTCTATAAATAGTGTTGATAACATTTTTGATTTGCATCGGCTACACTCCATGTTTGGATTTGCTGCTTTAACTAATTTGTTGAAAGACACTGTTTTACAGTCTGGTATTGTCAAATATATGAGTCTTTCGGTGTCTATGTTAGTCGTAGAAGTAAATGTACAATTTTCACATTCATGTTTCCGTTTATAACGAAGTCCAAACAGATTTTCAATTTGTACTCCTTCATCTTCCAATACTGCCAGCATATACATTAGAAATTCCTGAGCATATTGTTGGACATTATGTGCAAATTGCTTGAAACCAGAACACATATCCACAAGATTTCGAATATCAGAAACACTTTATACTTTACTTTTATCAGTTCTCAATTTTTCATAAATAGAATGCAACAAGGAACAAAACCTTTGTTCTCGATTCTCCATAATTTGCTGTTGTAGACTTTCTAGAAAAATACAACATTTACCACTACATTACCATAGCAGTTGATACCTGTACTATTTTCTAACTGATATCCGACAATATCTTCAATAGTGTCCTTTTTCTTTTTGCTTGGAATCTCAACATTCTCATGATTTTTTTCTTCTCTTTAACTTCACTACTGATATTTTCATACCTTCTTTTATGACCTACTACATGCTTTTCATATACAGGATATTCACCTAAATTCGGATCATACAATCTTTTTAACCTATTATACACTCTTACACAATTTGCATTGGCACTAAACTTTCTTTAATCAAAATCAATCAAATGCAATCCGGATAAAGTTCTGACTCTGGACAAAGCAACATATGGCATACCCTCTTTAAATACTGTATTTCCAATGTTTACCAAAGCACTGTCTACACTTAAAGCTTGAGATTTATGAATAGTCACCGCATATGCCATAGAAAGAGGAAACTGTTTTCTACGAAAATACAAATCTTTAACAAGCAAAAAACGAACCAAACAACGACCAATTTGATTTTCATCCTCAAATTGACGAATTTGATTTTCAAAAATTCAATTCCATCTCTATTTTGATAATTAACAAAATCAACAACTTTACCCGTCGTTCCATTTACTAAACCTGTTTCCACATTCAAATTACACCGTAAAATTACCCAAGAGTTTACACATAGATATAAATTATTTTCTAAACCGGCAGTTTTAGATATAGATTTTTCTAAAGAATCCAATTTTGTTTTTAATTATTCTGTCAAAATAATAGTGATTCATTCATGCTTTATTTATCAATGGCTTCCATTTTTATTATTTGTTCATTTCCCAGCTTTAAAAGTTCTTCATTGAATGTAGAACACCCGCACAGTGTTGGCATTGAGCTGATTATAGATTTAATTTTTGAAATGTTTTTGCATATTTTTTCAGGAACTATATTTTCATTTGGAAACAAGTTTGTAAGTAGTCGACTTTGCAAAGCTTGTTTGCCATGTTCTGTCAATACTTCAATTCTTATATCTTGAAGAATAGTTCCTTAATCAACATCATTTGCCTGTCGCATATTTTTAATTTTTTCTTTGTATTCAAAATATGACCAAATGTTAATGTTTCCAACACTTACCAAAGACTTTCTGGTGTCTTCATGTATAAGTGTTTTAAATACTGGTTGTCCTTTTACGGGAGTGAGTTGCAGTAGATCTACAAAAACTATCACATGTTTCCTCCAAATAAGACATTGTATTCTGTTTTTAGAATTTGCTGCATTCTTAAATACACAAAGGCAAGCATTAAGTTTGAGACTATGCTCACCTCATCAATAATCAGAAGTTTCATTTTCTTTAGCACTCTTGAAACTTCATAACAAGCTTCTCCAGATAGCTTGTGATATTCCAATTGATTTTCATGCTCTACAGGTAGCATTAGTAAACGATGTAATGTAATTCCTTTAATGTTGTGTGCTGCCAATCTAGTTGGAGCAGTTACAACACAAGACAAATGTGAGTCAGTTGTTTTCTGTAGATAACTGGTCAAAATTTTAATTAAGAAACTTTTTCCTGTACCAGCTTGACCACTGACATACATTCAGAGAGGTTGAAATGATGTGCATGTGCATTGTTTCTTTTCATGAAGAAAACCATGGTCGATCTGTTGTCTTATTTGCCGATATATTTCTTTCTGTTCAACATTTAGTTGATCTTCCAAGTTTCCTAAGCCCATAATATGTTCTTGAGCTTGATGCATTGCTGTTTCCACTTCTCTCATGGCGATTGCTGCTTCATTTTCAAGAATTGGTTGTCCTAGTGGATCTTGACCACAGTGGAGCAGAACTTTGACTGTCTTGAGAACTGTCTCTAGCAATCTCAGCTGCAATAGTAGCTTCTTGATCAATTTCTTCATTCAACATTTTGGGATACTTTGCAAAAACTGCATTCATTGCTATCTTTATAAGCATTGAAAGAATCTTCATAGCACAGACAATCTCCAAGTAATTCCAATTCAGCACACCAAGGCTTAAAGAGTTACAAAAGTGCTAAATAGTAAAATTCTCTTCTATCAAGAGTGTCACAAATCAGTTTTCTGTGATTAATCAGATTTCCTTTGCTTTGTTTCACCAAACATCCTTCTGAACCAATCAATGCATATTTCCTTTATTTATGTTTTCTGTAGTATTTCTCTAAAAAATGTAATATTGCAGCACTTCATAGAGACTTACGTTTTCAAGATGACGACTTCTATTTGGAAGGTATGTATCCAACATGTTTGTTTTGACAATATCTGTGCTTTCCGGTTAATTTACTGCTAAATATTCAATTTCCTGTATAGATTTAAGTACTTGATTTCGCGTTGCAGCAAGACCTAGGCTCACCCAAATGATTCCTTTAGACTTTGAGTATAAACTTGAAGACGACAACCGATCGAGCATTCGTACGCTCCAATCTCTGGATGGGACAACATCTTCAAACTAAAACTGTACAATTTCTTACTAAGACTCTTCTCAAGGGAAATTTCTTCCACATTTATTTCAACTCCGTCTTTTCTGATTTTGTTATGTATGATGTCACAGACCGAGCAACAGCAATGGAATTATCCGCAATATACTGGATATCCATATTTGCATTCCACATTGAGAGAATAACTGGATTATAATCATTGATATACTTTGATTCTTCACTTCTTCTCAAATTGTACATATTTTTGGGAGATTTTCTAAGGATGGTATGTCTCACTGCTGACATGAAACTGTTTACTCTTCGTTTGGATATTACTGGATGTGGAAATCCAAAACGACATTTGGTATAAAACTTTTCCTTCAACTTTGTCTTCCGTCGATAGTATTTGCCACATCGATGACTTTGGAATCATAACCCTTGTTGCTTTAAGGTGTTTTCTTCTCTTCTTTTTGGTGTAGCACATGTAACATTATCTCCAATAAAAGATAAAACAGTGTCAACAGAATCAGTTCCAAATTTGGGTCCTTCCTTGATCTATTACAGAATATGTATATGAAAAGCACCTCTAGCTTGATACTCCTTTCTTCAAAAGAAATCAATACCTTCTCCAAGAGGAGGATTATTTTTATTGCAGATAAAAGACATCATAGCTTCAAAACTATGATTGAAATATCTGCATACATTTACAGGATCCAAAGAACACAATTCTCCAGGTGTCTTGTATCCAATATTTGTAATATTTGAATTTGCTTCTCGAAGTAATTCAAGTAAACTATCCCATGCATGTTCAGCACAGCTTAGGGTAACAAACCACATAGGAGTTCCTTAGTTCCTTAGCATGCATTTAAGTTCTCCATGACGTCAATACCAATACTCATTAGTACCACGCTGACATGCCATCAAATTAATCAGTTGAGATTCTAAATGATCATCTCTCTGATGTACTTTATCCATAAATTCCTACGTAGAAACATTTTGAAGATGTACTCCTGTTTTTAATATGTGATTGACTGCATATGAAAGTCCAGACAAGTTACTCTCAAACAAAAGATGAAATATATATGGGATACATTGTCGAAATCTTGGATCTTCTGCGTACAATCTTGTTGTTCGATGTTCTGATGCAGGAATCTGCACTGATCGTTCATCATATCGACCACCTTTTCCAGTTGGGAACAGCTGCGGTAAACAACAAGATTCCAAACTTTTTTCCCATACACTCATGGGAGTCCTCTTCGCTTTCTTCATTTGGAATAATTCAATAGTATTCCCCAGCACTTCTTTTGAATAAAGTGAATGTACACTATAATGTTCATATATTTCTTCACTTTTGGACATGTCCACTTTTTCAATTTGACCAGTTGACATTTCACTATCATCTCTTAAAAGTATCTCTTCTTCTTCCACATACACATTTTTGTAGTAATCATTGTTTTTTTATAAGATATAATGTTGCCTTTCGCACTTTCCTAACATCCACTAATTCCTGCCAGATTTTCTTATTCTTAGTAGGAACACCATTAACTAGAATAACTAGTGGTTCACATTCTGCATTCTCTACACCAATAGTTTCAATATTTTATTTTAAATCTAGACGTAAATATACAACTCTTCCTTTTAATCATCTCTGTAAATCTGTAGGAGGCAATTTACCTGTTTTAGGCTCCATACAAACAATAGCCTGAAATGGGTGCACACATTGAATCAGAATAGACTCATACATGTTTAAATCTATTAGTTCTGGAGGAATAGTTACCAACTCTAGATTATTATGGACAGCTCTAGCAGGCATTTTATTATTGTCTAATTTGTTATAACAATATTTACAAATACGCTGATCAGTACCCAAATCAAAGCAATCCTCTACCAACAAATAAGTTGCAAATTCCTTCCACTTATCATTATTTTCTCTTTCACTTTTTAAATATAGATCAACAGTCCTAGTCTGATTTCTATAGTGAGTTCGTCGGCAACAAATACAAGAATAATTTGGCCTTTCACATGAAATTACTTAAATTTTGTATTTGTTCTTCAAACTTCTCTGTACCACTATTTTCCACATTTTCTTCAACACCTACTTCTATCAATGTCTCACTTTCTCCACTCTCTTTTTCAAGACCAAAGTAAAGAAACTCTATTTCATAACAAACTTTTTTAACATCTGATACTGACCCACGCAAAAGAACAGTGTTTAACTCATTTAAAATTATTGCTGGACTTTTTGCATAATACAATCTTCTGACTAACTTCCACATTTGAGAATGATGTACTGCTGACATTCTAAAATGAAGAAAAACACTTTGACATACTTTTCTAGCAAGACAAGCCAGAGAATGACCTTGCAAACCAGTATTTTTTCTCACTCTCAAGGATCTAGTCCTTGTAACATCTTAATCTTTTGCTTAACAGTTCTTTTACTACAGACTCGTAAAAAAATTCTGTAAGTATCAAAAGATTCCTGTTGTATACTACAAATACTACTACAATACCAAGTATACACTGGGGCTTTGGGACGTCTCCCTAGAACTTCATCAGCTATCACTTCTTCTACATTTCTGGGAACCATCTTCTCTTTCTTAATTGGACAACTATTTCTAACCTCATAAGTTTGACCACTGGTATCACTTGCAATTAGAAAACATTCTCTTTCTAATTTCTTCATACTGACTCTTCCTTCTTTTACCTTATATTGTGTCTTTTGAATGTGATTTCTCATAATTTATGTTTCTTTTCTTCTTATTTTCTTTTTCTTGTTGAGGCATTCTTTGTACTTTCCACAATGTGCACACTGTTTCTAGGCTTTGAAAGTTTTTTAATAAATTCTTTTGTTCTCTTACCACAAGACTTTTTCTTTTTTCCCACATGTTGTAGTTCATCTAATGCTTGCTGTTGTGTTTTCTTCAAATAAAGCTCTTTACAAATATAAGACATTATTAAAATAAATTTGAAAAATATACTATTGTATTACTAAACAAACATGTATATAATAATCATGTACACACTTTCTTTTAAAATTACAATCCATTTACTGCAAGACAAAGATACTAACTGGATAATTTTAGAACTGAATAAGTAGTATTTATGTGTTTAGAGGAATGCATCAATAGTGGATAAATGATTGTAATACTGGATGTATTGCTATCTGGGTCATTACATGAGAACATGGATATTGACTGGGCCATTAGAGTACTGCAACAAAAGAAAATGGTTAACTTATAAATGCCTGCATTTTCGTGCAGTAATTAGATAAGGCCATTGTTCTGTCAGAATGATTGCAGGAGTGCACAGAAAGTGACAGTGTGATTGCTGATCTGTATGAGTAATACCTGGGTTTTTGCAGGATCAGTAGACTGCAGGGGATTAGGGGACTACATAGATTGTGCACATTTGGCTGTGCCACTGCTTGTCGTAATGCCTGAGTCATTGTAGAAGTGCATAAACAATGACTAGATAGTTAGAGTACTGGTAGATGACAGCAGTGTGAGTTTATAAGTGCTTACGTTTCAGCACAGGGATTGGATAAGGACATTGTTCTGTCAGGATGATTGCAAAAGTTGACAGAGAATGACAGAGTGATTACTGAACTGCAATGGTAATACCTAGATTTTTGCCAGAGTGAATCAGTACTCTGCAGGTAGTTAGGGGACTGCATAGATTGTTCACATGTGACTGTTGCACTGCATGTCTTAATGCCTGAGTCATTGTACAAGCACATGGACAGTGACTGGATAGTTAGAGTGCTGGTAGTTGATAGAAGAATGAGTTTATAAGTGCTTGTCTTTCAGGACAGAGATTAGATAAGTACGTGGTTTTATCAGGACAGGAGCAGGAGTGGACAGAGACTGACAGTGTGATTGCTGAACTGCATGGCTAGTACCTGGATTTTTGCAGAATTCAATCAATAGTCTGTAGCAGATTAGGGGACCACATGGATTATGTACATTTGACTGAACACTCTGTGTCTTAATGCCTGAGTCATTGTACAAGTGCAAGGACAGTGACTGGATAGGTAGAGTGCTGTTAGTTGACAGCAGAGTGAGTTTATACGTGCTTGTGTTTCAGCACAGAGATTAGATAAGGACATGCTTCTGTAAGGATGATTGCAGGAGTGGACCACTGACAGTGTGATTGCTGACTTGCATGGCTACTACCAGGATTTTTTCAGGACTGAATCAGTATTCTACAGGGGGTTAGGGGACCACATACATTGTGCACATTGGACTGTAGCACTGTTTGTCTAAATGCCTGTGACATTGTATAAGTGCATGGACAGTGACTGGATAGGTAGAATAATAGTAGTTCACAGCAGGGTGAGTTTATAAGTGCTTATGTTTCAGCACAGGGATTACATGAAGACATTGTTCTGTCAGGATGATTGCAGGAGTGGACAGTGTGATTGCTCACTTGCATGAACACTATCTGGATGTTTGCAGGACTGACTCGGTAGTCTGCAGGGGGTTAGGGGACTGCATACAGGGTGCACATTTGACTGTAGCACTGCTTATCTTAATGCCTGATTCATTGTACAGGTGCATGGACAGTGACTGGGTACCTAGAGTGCTGTTAGTTGATAGCAGGGTGAGTTTATAACTGCTTATGTTTCAGCAGAGTGATTAGACAAGGACGTGGTTCTATCAGGATGATAGCAGGAGTGGAGAGAAAGTGACAGAGTGATTGCTGAATTGCATGGCTAGTGCCTGGATTTTTACAAGAGTGAATCAGTAGCCAGCATCAGGTTAGGGGACCACATGGATTATGCACATTTGACTGTACACTGCATGTCTTAAAGCTTAAGTCATTGTACAAGTGCATGGGCAGTGACTGGATAGGTAGAGTGCTGATAGTTGACACCAGGGTGAGTTTATAAGTGTTTGTGCTTCAGCACAGAGATTAGATAAGGACATGCATCTGTCAGGTTGATTCCAGGAGTGGTCAGAGACTGACAGTGTGATTGCTCACTTGCATGGCTACTACCAGGATTTTTGCAGGACTGAACCAGTAGTCTGCAGGGGGTTAGGGGAATGCATACATTGTGCACATTTGACTGTAGCACTGTTTGCATTAATGCCTCAGTCATTGTATAAGTATATGGACAGTGACTGGATAGGTAGAATGCTAGTAGTTCACAGCAGGGTGAGTTTATAGGTGCTTATATTTCAGCACAGGGATCAAATAAGGACATTGTTCTGTCAAGATGATTGTAGGAGTGGACAGAGAGTGACAGTGTTATTGCTGACTTGCATGGCTACTATCTGCATTTTTGCATGACTGAATCACTAGTCTGCAGGGGGTTAGGGGACCACATACATTGTGCACATTTCACTGTTTCACTATGTGTCTTAATGCCTGAGGTATTGTACAAGTGCATGGACAGTAACTAGATAGGGTGAGTGCTGATAGTTGACAGCAGGGTGAGTTTATAAGGGCTTGTGCTTCAGCACAGAGGTTAGATAAGGACATACTTATGTCAGGATGATTGCAGGAGTAGACAGAGACTGACAATGTGATGACTAGCTTGCATGGCTGCTATCAGGATTTTTGCAGAACTGAATCAGTAGTCTGCATGGGGTTAGGGGACCACATACATTGTGAACATTTGACAGTAGCACTACTTGTCTTACTGCCTGAGTCATTGTACAAGAGCATGGACAGTGACTGGGTACCTAGAGTGCTGGTAATTGACAGCAGGGTCAGTTTATAAGTGCTTATGTTTCAGCAGAGTGATTAGATAAGGACATGGTTCTGTCAGGATGATAGCAGGAGTGGACCGAGAGTGACAGTGTGATTGCTGACCTGCATGGCTAGTACCTGGATTTTTGAAGGAGTGAGTCAGTAGTCTGCAGGGGGTTAGGGGACTACATATATTGTGCACATTTGGCTGTAGCTCTGCCTTTCTTAATGCCTGAGGCATTGTAGAAGTGCATGGACAGTGACTAGATAGTTAGAGTACTGGTAATTGACAGCAGGGTGAGTTTATAAGTGCTTGCGTTTCAGCAGAGTGATTAGATAAGGGCATGGTTCTGTCAGGATGATTGCAGGAGTGGACAGAGCGTGACAGTGTGATTGCTGAACTGCATGGGTAATACCTGGATATTTGCAGGAATTAATCACTACTCTGCAGGGGGTTACGGGACCGCCTAGATTCTGCACATGTCACTGCAGCACTTGTGTCTTAATACCTGAGTCATTGTAGAAGCGCATGGACAGTAACTGGATAGCTAGAGTGGTGATAGTTGCCAGCAGAGTGAGTTTATAACTGCTTGTGTTTCAGCATAGTGACTAGAAAATGTCATGGTTCTGTCAGGATGATTGCTTGAGTGGACAGAGTGACTGTGTGGTTGCTGACTTGCATAGCTGCTACTTGCTTTTTTGCAGGAGTGAGTCAGTAGTCTGCATTGGGTTAGGGGACAGCATAGGTTGTGCACATGTGACTGTAGCACTGTGTGTCTTAATGCATGAGCCATTGTAGATGTGCATGGACATTGACTAGAACGTTACAGTACTGGTAGTTGACAGCAGTGTGAGTTTATGAGTGTTTGTGTTTCAGCACAGGCATTACATAAGGACATGCTTCTGTGAGAAGGATTACAGGAGTGGACAGAGACTGACAGTGTGATTGCTGACTTGCATGGCTCTTATCTGCATTTTTGCATGACTGAATCACAAGTCTGCAGGGGGTTAGGGGACCACATACATTGTGCACATTTGACTGTAGCACTACGTGTCTTACTGCCTGAGTCATTGTACAAGTGCACGGACAGTGACTGGGTACCTAGAGTGCTGGTAATTGACAGCAGGGTCCGTTTATAAGTGCTTATGTTTCAGCAGATTGATTAGATTAGGACATGGTTCTGTCAGGATGATAGCAGGAGTGGACCGAGAGTGACAGTGCGATTGCTGAACTGCATGGGTAATACCTGGATTTTTGCAGCAGTGAATCAGTAGTCTGCAGGGGATTCGGGAACTGCATAGATTGTGTACATTTAGATGTAGCACTGCCTCTCTTGATGCCTGAGTCATTGTAGAAGTGCATGGACAGTGACTAGATAGTAGGTAGTTGACAGCAGGGTGAGTTTATAAGTGCTTGCGTTTCAGCAGATAAGGACATTGTTCTGTCAGGATGATTGGACAGAGAGTGACAGTGTGATTGCTGAACTGCATGGGTAATACCTGGATATTTGCAGGAATGAATCACTCCTCTGCAGGGAATTAGGGGACCGCATACATTGTGCACATTTGACTGTGGCTCTGCTGGTCTTAATGCCTGAGTCATTGTTCAAGTGCATAGACAGTGACTGAATACTAACTGGGTATTCACAAGAGTATATCAATAGTATGTAGCTGGTTACAGGTCTGCATGCATAGTGCACAGAATATCTCAGCTGTAGTAGTGTGACTGTCTACACCATTCCAGAAGTACATGACAAGTAACTAGAATAATTACAGCGCTGCAATCAGAGTGCATGGTGAATTTAAAAGTGCTTAGGTATTGGTGCACTGATAGGATAAGTAGATAGGACTAAATCGGTAATTGGAGAATTGCATGGGACAGACAGGAAGATTCTTAGTTTGCATGAGCACTAACTGGGTATGTATAAGACTGTATCAATCGTATGTGTCATTACCTACTGGCGGTCGCCAGTAGGTATATATAGTTAGGATTTTTTACCTATGGGATTTTTGAAAATTCTATGTCTAATAACTTTGGCGTTTGTGGACGGAATTGGCTGAAATTTTCAGGAAAATGGCACATTTTGTTTCTGAGCAGCCCTTGAAAATTTGGGGGGGTTCGTCAAGGGGGGGCCGAGAAAAAAGGGGGTCCCAAAACGTGTTTTTAACATTGAGTTTTCCATAGGGCGGTTGGCCTCACTCTTAGCCCGAACGGCTGAATGGATTTGCACGAAACTTGGCAAAATTGTAGGGACTGGTAGCCCGATGTGCCTTTTGTAGGTCTCAATATATGTGCTTCAGTGGATTTTGAGAAATTAACGTTCAAAAAAAGATATATATCTGTAACAGCGGACCGGGCAGCGCTCCGGTTCGCGGACTTTACGCGGTACGGAGCTTTGTGAAGCGAAGCTGATTGGTTCTCCGGCGTCTGTAAACATTCCAAACAGTCCGTAGCGGCCGCCATCTTGTCTCTCGGTAGGATCGAGAGACAAGAGGAGGCCAAAGCGAAGGGGCAAATGACCATAAGGGGGCATAGTAGATTCTCGCTCACCCCCTAGGTTTGATGTGGAGGTTTTAAAAGGGCCCCGCAGGGCAAAAAAAATAAAATAATAATAATCGAACGGCTGAATGGATTTCCACGAAACTTGGCAAAATTGTAGGGACTGGTAGCCCGATGTGCCTTTGCTAGGTCTCAATATATGTGCTCCAGTGGATTTTGAGAAATTAACGTTCAAAAAAAGATATATATCTGTAACAGCGCTCCGCTTCGCGTACTTTTCGCGTTACGGAGCTTTGCGAAGCTGATTGGTTCTTTGGCGTCTGTAAACATTCCAAACAGTCCGTAGCGGCCGCCATCTTGTCTCTCGGTAGGATCGAGAGACAAGAGGAGGCCAAAGCGAAGGGGCAAATGACCATAAGGGGGCATAGTAGATCCTCCCTGACCCCCTAGGTTTGATGTGGAGGCTTTAAAAGGGTCTCGCAGGGCAAAAAAAAAAAATATCGTTTTTTTAGTTTTTTTGCGTGGAGTGCGCCCGGTTCGCGAACCGGGAAGCGTTCTGGGGAGCGTACTTTCTTGAAAATTAGTGAAAAAAGTTAGACTAAAATAATAATTGTGAGTGATCAGATGTAGGGTAGCTCTGAGAAGAGCTTTTGGGTTTATGGTACATTTAGGTACTTATAAGTAGGTACCAATGCACAGTCTTAAATTCAGAGTGAAAATTCTGTTGCCCTCATCTGAGAAGTGAACTCCATCTCCTCTGTAGATATCTTGTATGTAGTAACGCAAGTTATTGTTGTACAGGGAGCCCATTCCATGGTCTCTCATGTAAGCTGAAACAGATTTGTTTACATGCTTCCTCGATTTCTCAATTTGTGGACAAAATTGGTTCGACCACCTCCATTTTTGTCTTTGGCATATATTTGAATATACCAAGGCAGTCTGAGGAAAAAGTGCCATCAATTGCTCAAAGGTGTCCTTTAAAAGCATTTCCAGACCTACCCCAGTCAAAGTGCCCAAATCATTACCTCCACAGTGCACAATTAACAGGTCAGGTTTTGGCAAATGCATAAAGGTTTTCACCAATGGTATCAATTGGTGACATTTTAATCCTCTGTGACCAAACCACTTAATTTCCACATCTTGTAAATTGAGGTTAGGTAAATTCCTGTTTTCAGCGTACCTCTGAGCCCAATAGATGTAACTATGTCCAACAATCCAGACAGAAAACATGGCGAGAGAAGGTTCTCCTGCAGTCAGATGAAGTGTGGCAATGAAATGGCAGTTGAAAAAATGAGAGTGTAAAATGAAAAAAACTGAGGAGTTTCTGTGTTAATGAAGCAGTAAGAGTGATTGGTGGATTTTGATTGCTGAAAACAGAAAGTTAGGGTGCATGGATGAGTTCGTTGAAAGATGTATTTTGAGTGGCGAAGAAAAAATCATTAAATGAAAGTAAGCACTGGATATGCAGGAGCACTGAGAGTTCAGAGTTCAATTGCAACATTGTTGTGTGAACTTGGAAACACCAGAGGTCTTGCAAGAGGTGGTTGCTATGTAGAAAAAGCAGAGAGGGGGCAGAGGGGGGAAGGGTTTTGATTTGAAAAAAAGTGAGGGAAGAGTTTTGATTGGGTGACATGAGAGATATGTGTGAAGAATTACAGAATTTCTGTGCTTTTGATAGCTGCAGACTCTGGAGTGCATACCTTTTGCTCTGCTGAAGACAAATTGGTGTGTTTCTGAGTCTGTTTTGAAACTCAAAGTATTTGCTAAGGTGAGAAAAGATTTCTTTAATTTAGATAGAAAATAGTGTGCTTTAAGGAGAAAATTATGAAGAAAGTTGTGTTTTTCAAATGTTGGTTTGTCTGAAGTGTTTTACAAATAGATTTTGTTTCTTTGAGAAATTGTAATTGGAGAAAATGTGAAGTATTAGTACTGACAGGGTTTTTATGTGCATAGGAGCTGTGGAGTGTTTTCAAATTATGACTTGTAAATCGTTTTTGATGAAAAGCAATGGTTTTAATATTTATGACAAGGACATAATGGTGTATGCTTCTTTATAAGGCAATTGAGAGTCTCTGATGTTATTTTTCCCATTTCAATGTAAGAAGTTTCTCTGTGGAGCAAATTGCTTGTAAATATGCTCCCATCTGTGCAAGGGAAATTTAGATTTTGAATGTTTGCGTTACATAGGCATGTTAAAGGTGACCTAAACATGCTGCAAAGGCAATCAAAAAACGAATTCATGTGTCTTAAGGACATTTTAAGTCATTTCCCCATGTGGAGTGTTTTTAAATTATGACTTGAAAATCGTTTTTGGGGAAAATGAAGGTTTTTAAAATTTATGACAAGGACATAATGGTGTATGCTTCTTTATAAGGCATTTCAGTGTCTCTGATGTTATTTTTCCAATATTAAATTAAAAGACCTTTCCCCGTGGAGCAAATTCCTTGTAAATATGCTCCCACCTGTGCATGGTAAATTTAGATTTTGACTGTTTGAGTTACATAGTCATGTTAAAAGTGACCCAAAAAAGTTGCAAAGGCTTTAAAAAAAGACTTTCATGTGTCTTGAGGACATTTTAAGTCATTTCCCCGTGGGCAGTGTTTTCAAATTATGAGTTGAAAATCGTTTTTGAGGTAAAGGAATGTTTTCAAAATTTATGTGCGCCATATGCCCCCAAATTTATTTTTCAGGGGTGCAGCAGGGTGTTCTTGAGACACCCCTGCACCCTCGGAAAAATTCGTAATTTGCAATGAGGTAATTGCTAATCGCAAATTGCACCTTCATTCGTATGGGCCTCCTGCTCCATGGAAATGAATGGGTAATTTGTAATTAGCAAATAGCTCATCGCAAACTAGGAATGGTAAAGAATCGCTATTTATTCCTTAAAGTTCGCTATTTAGGAAATGCAAAAAACTTTGATGATACATATGGCGGTTCATCTCTAACAAGATAAGAAGCATAGGGATAGATTTATGATGACTGGCGCATCACCAGGGATGTGTTAGTCATCCTGTGCCGCTGTTCCGCCACCTATGGTGTGCTGCATTTACAATGCGGCGCATCATGGGGCAAAAACAGCACAGATGCGTGACGTATCTGTGCCGTAAAGGTGGCGCATTGCTGGAGTTGTATCGCAAGTGTGATGAAGCTCCAGCAAGGCTCAGGGGTGCCCCTGTCGCAGGGTTTCTGTTCTCACAGAGAACTGTGCACAGAGGATTGGAACCTCGGCGAATTAGGGTGCCCCAAAACTCACCTTAGTAATCAAAAACCGCTTAGCAAGCTAGGTACAGTGTCACATTGGATATAACAAACTCTCAATGTTTAGACAATCCAGAATATGAACTTATAGTACCTCAGGATACGTGGAACTCATGAACACTCGGTCGTTATATAGTTCTTAGAAACCAGAACATGGAGTTAAGAAGAACACATGTGTATTTGAAATGTTTATTTACTAATGCCGTCTTCTCAGGCGTAGTATCTTAGATTATACAAGTACACATATTATCAGTAGCAAAATTACCAGCATAGTTAGTAGTACATAAAAAGCGAATGGTGACAGTATGTTAACATGCTGTAAATGAATAAGAGTTAGCAACACTTATAAGCAGCCGCGGGCCGTGGAGGGAGTTACGGTGGGGCAGGGAGGCGGGGAGGGGGAGGGGCAGGGTGGAGAGGGCTCCACCCTGCCCCTCCCCCTCCCCGCCTCCCTGCCCCACCGTAACTCCCTCCACGGCCTGCGGCTGCTTATATCTCACCCTCCGTAATACACATATTATATTATTTGCTAAGAAGGTCTCTTTGTGTTGGTTTAGGGCGTGCCCATACTTTAGTGTCTTAGATTTGAAGGAATCACATCAGCATACACCAGCTCTCTCTTCATGTGAACCGCATCAAGTGTTGTGTATGTGTGTTCGGCAAAGCAATATAAAACCCGCCTCATGTCGTGGAGATCAGACCTCATAACAATTCTGTATCGTGTTGTTCTTGAAACTTCAGCACTCGCTGTACAGATATAGTTTAACAAGCAAAGCAGATAGTAGAGCAATAACATATTATTCTCATGTAAACCACGATGAACTACTAGGTTGAAAGCTAAAGCAACAACTAAGTGTCGTGTGCAGAAGTTGCAAAAAAGGAAAAATGGCGTTTAAACCGGTAATGAGCCCATGCTAACTTAACACGGTGTAAAGATATCCAGGATCTAGATGACACCTCCCCATGATCCCGAAACGAACTGAATAAGATAATAGAAGTGCCATCTCATGAGAGCAGATTGCAACTTTATATGTGGACGGTCCGCAAGGTAAAACATTAAAAACTAGGAAAATTTAATGCTAAAGAAAAATAAAACAGCCAACTACTTTATCGAGGCTTAAGCCAATAGGCAAGCTAAATAATAAAAACTTGACAAATAAGTCAATGAATTGTCAATGAAATGTTAGTACTCAGCATATCAAACATGAAAAAGGTCTATGACATAACTGTGTATGCAAAATAAGCTGCAACAGCCTCCAATAGGAAGTCACCGTCTTCATCCGAAAAGAGTTCAGCCATCCAATTTAAAAGCGGAAAAGAACATACGTGCTCTCCCAGCACCGGATCCTCTATCACCATCAGAGGACAGCTCGGTGGGTTTTCAAGAAAGCTCTGTTCCAAGAAAGACTGTGTTGCCGCCAGTAAGTTCCAGGGACCAATTAGTCCATGCATCAATGCCACAGCCATAATCCTTTCGCCAGGACAAACCAACTCGTGAGTAATGATAGGAGTCATCAGCTGATTAAAGTCGACGTCAGGAGAAACCGGTCCGCAGAGACACAAATCAATGGCCCAATCGAAATCACAGGTCAGGCAGTGAAATACAGGCTGGACACAGGTGAAGTAGGAGAATCGAAAAGATAATCCATATGCCGTGCTTAATATCGCCAACGGCATTGTGCCATAATATTCAAGCATGCGATTGCGGAACAGCGTCAGCAGCTACAGGGCGGGAGCTTGCACAGGAGGGACATCCATATTTAAAAATGTAAAAAAGCACAAGAGCGTCCGCTGGTAATGCAAGTAAAAATGGGAATCCACCAAGCACAGTGGAAAAAATAGAATGAAAGAAAGCAGGGATGACTCCAAAGATTTTCTCAAATGAAGTCACAAGACCACTGGTAACAACTTTAAAAAAGTGCGCCAGGCCCTTTGTGGAGGACGCGTTAAAGATAGTCCGAACCATCTTGCTGAAATGGAAAGGCGAATCTGTATTTAAAAGGGTCTGCACCTCTGTACGGGTGTTCGCTATGTGAAGCACGAAAGTTTCACGGGCCGAACTCAAGGCCACCTCTCTCTGAGACAAAAGAGCTCTTATTCTTGCCATGCTGTTGAAATCTGCTCCCAAGGTTGGTATTTGTGGCCAGATTAAAAACTCCCTATGTTCATGTGTGGGAGGAAATAGAACATTTCTGCAGCAAATAACCTGTTCACTTACTGTTACGATAAAAGGAATACTTTTAATTAACCCAGAACAATCTTCATTATTGAGCATCAAATAACTACCATTTTCCAACAACTTGAACGTGGGGATGATAGCATGAACTGGCGTGCCTTGCAACACGCAAGCCATATTTGGTCGGTGTTTGTTGCATGAACCGTGTAACTGTATGTGCCTACACATTAGTGAATGATCTGGCGTCTCAGTGCATTCCTCTCCATTCAGATAAACTTCTTGATCATCTTTGAAACATCTGTATGTGTATGGAAGCGACCAGACCTCATGAAGAAAACCACTACCTAAAGGGTCATAACGACCTATTGGTATATATTTCATACAATTTGAAAACTTATATAAAGCAAAAGGCAGCGTTATTAAACCGTGGATAAGGCACGTTGCCAAAGCAGCCAACCTTTTGGATTTATACTGGAAATGTTAAAGGAAGAATTATGGAGTAGGGCCTGTAAATCTTTAATGGACAACCGAGTAAAATTACTCCAACCATCATATTCCTCTAACTCCGGGATAGTAGGGGTGTTTAATTTTTTAGAAGTAGCCAATCCAAAGCATTTGGTCTGGGAAATTGTTTCATTCACAAACAACATATGATTTGGGATGAGACATGCACGGTGCAAAGCCTCAGTGCCTTGTACCTGCCAGGTTCGTGAACCCCAAACTGATGTAGATCCTGGATATCTTTACACTGTGTTAAGTTAGCATGGGCTCATTACTGGTTTAAACGCCATTTTTCCTTTTTTGCAACTTCTGCACACGACACTTAGTTGTTGCTTTAGCTTTCAGCCTACCTGCGTCAAGATCTATGCCTGCTTCAAGCAGGCGCAGGGTTTTGATGCAGCTTTGTCCTATCTGATTGTAAATGCGGCACACCGTGGGTGGCAGAGCAGCGGTGCACGTTAACTGGTGCATCTCTGGGGATGTGCTAGTTAATATAAATCTGCCCCTTTACATTTAATTATGTGCAGGGGACACAGAGTCGGTGAGGTTTATCCAAGGTTAAGAAGAGATGAGTCCTGTTCAGTGAAAAATTGGAGATAGGCTTCACCTCCTCACAGCCGCGGGCCGTGGAGGGAGTTACGGTGGGGCAGGGAGGCGGGGAGGGGGAGGGGCAGGGTGGAGGGACCTAAAAACTGGCATATGGATAATTGCAGGTAAGTACACAATTTAATTATTTAAACGAAATTCGTAGCGCGCACAGCATCGCATTTTGCGATGCTGTGCGCGCTACGAAATTCGTTTGAATAATTAAATTGTGTACTTACCTGCAATTATTCATATGCCAGTTTTTAGGTCCCTCCACCCTGCCCCTCCCCCTACCCGCCTCCCTGCTCCACCGTAACTCCCTCCACGGCCCGCGGCTGCCTCCTCAGCATCGTTGGACATGGTTAAATAATAGCTGCAAAATGTTACTGTTGTTAAACAATTTTACTATTATAATCTCTGAGATTTGTCTCTTACTCTGCAACATTTCATTGTTGTTATCTTTCTTTAAAGATAAAGACAACATCAACATGAGCGACAATCAGCAATCAGTTGATTTCGACCTCATCATTGAAGTCGTAATTGAAACATTAGTGGATGTTGATCCCTTGGATGATTTCAATCCTGAGGATGAAGAAGAACGTGATGAGGATGCAGATTTGTCAGAATTGTATGACATAGGATGGGAAGCTGACGTGCTTGAGCCTATGGAACTATAAACATTTATTTTATAAATTTATAATAAATAAAAAGTAAATATGTAATCCGTTTAATTTAAAAATAAAGACACCTTCAAAAACAGGTTATGTGTAGTGTCTTCAATAAAATATTAAAATATGGTCATAAAATTAGATCAGATTCATATATAAAACAGCACAGGTAAAATGAATATAAATTCCATTTCTTTTCTGCTATTTCTGTATTCTAAATTTGCCATGTACAAAATATTCTTCTATGTAAAAATGTTAAGTAGTGTGTTAAGTTTTTGATGACTGTTATTAATTTACTGTTGGGTAATAGTGGTTAATAACATTTTTTATTATATTTTACCACAGATTCAACTGCAGATTATTTCAAGATTTCAGGATGCCAAGCAAAGAAAGAGTGAGAAAGGCTGCAAAACGTCAAAGACAGCAGGTGAATGAAAAAAAGCAGCAGTCCTCTAACAAAAAGATTTGTCAAGTCACCAAGAAAGCACCGGGTAAGAGTAGAAAAACATTCATAAGAAATATCTGTAGTAAAAAAAATATTACTACAGAAAATGTTTCAGTCCAGAAAAGGAGAAGCAATTCAAACGGGAAGGAAAGGCCAATGAGAAATGTTACTGCTAGAGTAAGAGATAACTCTATGCATGAAAGTAGAAGGAAACAACAGTTTAGGGACATTCGTAAACGAATGTTCCGCAACAGGATAATTGGCAATTTGTTAAAAAATATTAAGAAAGGTCAACAGAAAGTGTTTTTTTATAAGAGAAAAAAAATAGTTGAGAAAGTTATTGATCAGGCATTTGAAATTAAACGTAAGTTATTTATTTTGACAATCAATAGAATTAGGAAGCTAAACAAGGCAATTTATGATTTCAAAAGAAATAGTAGATGGAAGAGAATAGTTAATCGTAGTAATTTTTGTGAATTTTTTTCTGGAGAATGGATGCATAGTTCAAGCTCTGAGGCATTTTTTAATGAGGAGAGTTATTTCCAGGATAATGATTTGGTGCATGCAGTTGACACCAGTGGTCGAGCTTATGAAGTGAAAGATGGTTGTCCAGTTGAAAAAGAAAAACTTGTGACAACAGAGATAGAAGAGGTGTTAGGTAATGAGGTTTTAGGGAGACGTCCTAAGGGTCCTGTGTACACCTGGAAGTGTAGTAGTATTTGCAGTGTACGACAGGATTCCATCAATTTGCTTTGTGATTTTATACGGTCATTTAATAAGAAAAGTTTGAAGCAGAAAATGAAGTTGTTGCAAGAATTAGATCCTTGCAGAGTGAGAGAAGTGATAGGTTTGCATGGTCATTCACTGGCTTGTCTTTCCAGGAGAGTATGCCAGAGTGTTTTTCACCATTTCAGGATGCTAGCAGTGCATCATAATAAAGTGAGGAAATTAGTTAGAATGTTGTATTATGCTAAGAGTCCAGCAATTATGCTTAAACAATTATGCGCTGCTCTTTTGCATGGTTCTGAAATAGATGTGAAGAATATATGTGAAGAAATTGAGTTTTGTTACTTTGGAAGTAAAGAGGAGAATGTTGAAATTGACCAAGAAGAAGAGAGTAATGTGGAAGATAGTGTACAGGTTTCCAGTACAGATAATTTCCAGAGGGAAATTGCGACGTTTGAGGTGAAATCAAGTGAGAGGCCAAATTTCACTTGTGTGTGTTGTCGACGCACTTATTATAAGAATCAGACTAAGTTAGTGGATTTATATGGAAAAAGTGAAAGGGAAAATAATAGTGAATGGAAGGATTTTACAACATACTTGATGGTAGAAAATTGTTTTGATTTGGGATTGGATCAACGTGTGTGTACCTATTGTTGTAACAAATTAAATCAAAACCAGATGCCTGCTAGAGCAGTTCATAATAATCTGGAATTGGTTGAGATTCCTTCTGAATTGAAGGATTTAAATACTTATGAATCTATTTTGATTCAAAGTATCCATCCCTTTCAGGCTATTGTAAGAATGGAGCCAAAGACAGGGAAATTGCCTCCATCAGATTTACAGAGAGGATTAAAGGGAAGAGTTGTTTATTTGCCTCTAGATTTGAAGAAAAACAATAACACAATTGGAGTAGAAAAAGTGGAAGAGGAACCTCTTGTTATCTTAGTTAATGGGGTTCCGACAAAGAATAAGAAAATATGGCAAGATTTAGTAGATGTTAGGAAAGTCAAAAGGGCAACATTGTATTTGAAAAAATATAATAAATACTATAAAAATGTATATGTTGCAGAAGAGGAAGTAAGTGAGGAAGAGGATAGCGATTTGTGTGCTGGTCAAATTGAGAAAGTAGAACCCTGTACTAGTGAAGAAATATATGAACATTATAGTGTTCATCCTTTGCATTCCAAGGAAGTCATGGGGAATGCTATTGAGTTGTTTCAAATGAAACAAGCGAAAGGGAGTCCCATTAGTGTTTGGGAGGAAAGTTTGGAAGCTCGGTGTTTCCCACAGCTTTTTCCAACAGGTCAGGGAGGAAGATATGATGAGCGACCTCATCAAATTCCTGCTTCTGAATACCGGACTTTGCGATTGTATGCAGGAGATCCTCGGTTTCGACAATGCATTCCTTATTTGTTTCATCTCCTGTTTGAAAGCGATCTGTCTGGACTGTCATATGCAGTGAACCACATCTTGAAAAGTGGTATACACATGCAAAACATCTCGGCAAGTGACTTTATGGATAAAGTCAATGTCCAAGACAGTATTTTGGATTCTCACCTGATTAATCTCATGGCGTGTCAGCGTGGTACTAATGAGTACTGGTACCGTCGTCATGGTGATTTAAAATGTATGCTGAGGAACTTAGGAACTCCCACATGGTTCCTCACTTTGAGCTGTGCTGAGTATGGCTGGGAAGACTTACTTGAATTTCTACGAGAGGCAAATGCTAACGTAGAAAACATCGAATTCAAGACACCCGGAGAACTGTGCTCTTTGGATCCAGTCAATGTATGTAGGTACTTCAATCATAGATTTGAAGCTATGATGTCTTTCATCATGAATAAGAAGAATCCACCTCTTGGAGAGGTGTTGGATTTCTTCTGGAGGAAGGAGTACCAAGCAAGAGGTGCTCCTCATATACATATGTTGCTGTGGATCAAGGATGCACCTAAATTTGGAACGGATGCAGAAGACTCAGTGATGAGTTTCATAGAACAGTATTCTACGTGTGCTGTTCCAAACGCAAAGGAGAAAAAAAGCCTAAGAGAAAAAGTTCTACGTTTCCAAAGCCATCGATGTGGAAAGTACTGTCGTCGTAAATTCCGGAACAAAGACAAGTTCTACACCAAATGTCGTTTCGGCTTTCCACGACCGGTGATTTCTAAAGGAAGAGTGAACAGTTTGATGTCTTCGCTGCGACATAATGTGATGAAGAAATCACCTAAAAACACATACAATTTGAAGAGGAACGAAGAGTCTAAGTACATCAACGACTACAACCCGGTGATTTTGTCCATGTGGAATGCTAACATGGATATACAGTTTGTGGCTGATAACTGTATGGCTGTGGCTCGGTATGTGACATCTTACATCACCAAAAAAGAGAAGACAGAATTGAAGGATATGTGGGAGGACATTTCCCATGAAAAGAGCCTCAGCAAGAAGTTGTACAGTTTCAGTCTGAAGATGTTGTCGCATCGAGAAATCGGAGCTTACGAATGTTCTGACCGGTTGTCTTCAGCAAGTCTCTATGCCAAGTCCAGGAGTATCGTTTGGGCGAGTGTTGGTCTTGCTGCAACGCGTAATCGAGTTCTCAAACCTGTGCGGGAAATTGAGTATTTGGCGGAAAAGGAGCCAAACAGTACCGACATTTTGAAGACCAACATGTTGGATACATATTATCCAAATCGAAGCAGTCACCTCGAGAATGTTTGTCTGTATGAGGTTCTGCAAAATTACATATTCAAGAGGAACATCAAAGAAGATACTGAGAAAGGAGTGTATGCTGTAATAGGAAGTGAGGGATGTCTGGTCAAGCAAAGAAAATGCCACTTGATAAACCATCGAAAATTGAGTGGCGAATCTCCTGAAAAAAAGGAGTTTTTCTATTTAGCACTTTTGCAACTTTTTAAGCCTTGGCGTGCAGAAGAGGAACTGCTTGGAGATTTCCTTTGTTACGAAGACTCATTCAATGCTGCCAAGGAGACCATAGAATGTCCTGCTTTTCCCAAATATGTAGAAATGTTGAATGTGGAAATTGAGCAGGAAGCAACGATTGCAGCCGAGATTGCCAGAGACAGTTCTCAGGACAGTCAGAGTTCTTCTTCATTGAGTCAGGATCCACTAGGAGGACCTCTTATCGAAAATGAAGCTGCCACTGCTATGAATGAAGTGGAAAGAGCCATGGCACATGCTCAGGAGGATGCGGTTAACTTAGAAGAGTTGGAAAGACAACTCAACATTGAGCAGAGGAAAATATATGACGAACTTACCATGCAAATTGATCATGGATTAAGTCATGACAAGAAAGAGTGCTCATGTACGTCGTTGAAGCCTGTCCGACTGTACGTGAGTGGAGAAGCGGGAACTGGAAAAAGTTTCCTTATTAAAGCAATTTCATGTTATTTGCAGGAAAGGACAGAGTCATCGCTGTCTTGTGTTGTCACCGCTCCAACTGGACTGGCAGCACATAACATTAAAGGGATTACTTTACATCGTTTACTGATGCTGCCAGTGGAGCATGACAACAAATTAGAATATCACAAGCTATCTGGAGATGCTTGTTTTGAAGTTTCAAGAGTCTTGAGGAAAATGAAACTTCTTATCATTGACGAAGTAAGCATGGTTTCCAATGTCATGCAAGAAGTTCTCAAAACAGAGTATGATGTGTTATTTGGTGGCAAACACATCATTGTTTTCGGAGATCTTCTGCAGCTGACACCAGTGAAAGGGCAACCTGTGTTCAAAATGCTCACGCATGAAGATACCAGGAAGTGCTTAGGGAGCATTGGCAACGTCAATATATGGTTAAACTTCAATTATGCTGAACTGCATGAAAATATGCGTCAGGCAAAGGGTGAAGTTTACAAGACTATTCTACAAGATGTTAGAATTGGAAAAGTGACCGAGCATGGGAAAGAAGCTTTACATGCACGATTACTGACAAATTTATATCCAGACGAAGATGTTGTGCCTGAGAATATTTTTCAGAAAATTACTGAGAAAAAATCTGGAATATGTTTGATGCCAACTCTTGCAGAATGTGCCAAATTCAACAACAAAATGTTGCATTTAGAAAAGCAAGAGATTGTGAAACTGGAAGCTATTGACAGAGTAGAGCATATGGGATCAACAATTATTTTGTCTGAGAATCTGAAAACAAAATTGGATTCATTAGAGAAGAGTATATCTAAAACTGCGGGTTTTGAAAAGACTCTGAATGTGTGCTTGAACTGCCGTATAATTTTAAGAAGGAATAGACATGTTGAAAGAGGTCTGGTAAATGGATCAATGGGTAATGTTGTTGATTTTGTGAAATACAGAAATAGAGATGGAATTGAATTTTTAAAAATTAAATTTGATGGCATTGAGGAAGTACAGCTAATTGGTCGTTGTTCTGCTAGATTTTTGCTTGTAAAAGACTTATATGTTCGTCGTAAGCAGTTTCCTGTTTGCTTGGCATATGCGGTGACAATCCATAAATCGCAAGGTTTAAGTGTAGACTGTGCATTGGTGAATATTGGCAGTTCTGTGTTCAAGGAGGGTATGGCATATGTGGCATTGTCACGAGTTAGAACTTTATCGGGATTGTACTTGATTGAGTGTGATGTCACAAACATTTGTGCGGATCTAGATTGTGTTAAGGAATACAATAGGTTAAGAAGAGAGTATGCGCCACATTTGCCTCAGTATCCTTTGTTTGAGAAACGTGTGGTAGGCCGGAAACGAAGAAATGTGACCAATACTGGGGAGGTTGTAGCAAAAAGACGAAAAGTCGATGAACCTGAAATTATAAGCAGAAACAAAAAGGATTCTGTTGAAGATGTTGTTGGTTTTCAATTTGAAAACAGTTCTGGTGTCAACTGCTATGCTAATGTAGTGGTTAATGTTTTGTTTTCTCTAGAAAATGTAAAAGAAGAGATTGTGGTCAATTCTGATCAAAGATTTTGCAGTTTGTTAAATTCTGTGTTAGAGAAATGTAGCACTGATAGAACAAACATAGAAAGTGTGTCTGAAATTCGAAATCTGTTAGACAGATGTTCAGGCCAAACACAATTCTCTCAAAATAGTCAGCAAGATTGTCAGGAGTTTTTAATGTATATGCTTGATGTATTGCATGATGAAGGTGTAGATGTAGATCACCTGTTTGGGCTTTCTTATCAATGGCAGCATGACTGCGAGAACTGTAGGGTATCAAGTACTACTAGTGTAGACTCAGAAAGATTTATATATTTAACTTTGCCAGACAGTAAATCAGTCTCTTTTAATAAGCTAGTAAAAGCAGCTGATCACAACATGGAGTGTAGCCAATGTAAATCTGAAATGATGTCCACATTATTTATACGAACATATGGCCAGTATGTCATTTTAATGTTCCAACGATGTAGGCCTGATGGAACAAAATTGACAACTTTAATTAAAAATTTTGTGGCTTCACAGTTGTCAATATCAGGAAGGACTTTTGTAACTGTAGCAATTATATATCATGATGGTCCTTCAATAACATCAGGACATTATACAGCTTATTTAAAGTGTAGAAATGGCTGGTCATTCTGCAATGATTCTGTTTTAATTTTCACAAAAAAATTGCTGTATGACCTTAAAAACTCTTACCTGGTGTTTTTAAAACCAAAAGTTTAGGGAAAGAATCTCGGGATGTGCTCTGAGGAATTTCAAGAAGTTCTAATGGCTCCTACACGATTTAGCCTTGAGGATAAGTGTAGTACAGAGACATAACTTCTTACCATAACACTGGACGTCATGGAGAAATACGTGCACTTTGAATGAGTTCAGAAAAACTGTTTCTTTTTATAAGCTAATTGAAGCAGCCAATCAAAACATGGAGTAGAGGGAATGTAAGTCTGCAATGCTGTCTACTGTTTTACATTGCTTTGTGATTAAAAGTGATGTAGAGAATTAAATAATTGTACTAGTCATAAAGGTAGTGTAAGTCTGCTTCATAGTAAGCAGTATCAGTGTGATAGGAAATGTAGAACATGATTGAGCAAGAAGGGGAAGATATTACTAGTCCAGGATTGTGAAAATGATCTTCAACATTTTAATTGTGAAAGTTGCGGAAATACAACATGACGGGATTGGCTTAACAGAATTCTAAGAGTTATAAATGGCTCAGACACGATTTGGCCTTGTGGAAACGTGTGGTAGAGAGCGAGAAGTCATTTATTGTATGTAACATGTTTTTGAAAACGATGGAGGTTTTCTTTCAGAAAGTGGCGGGTTGAAAGTAATAACAGCACAACAGAGTGTAAGCTGTTCATAGGACATCCTTGGCCGTCATGGAAAGTAAGTTAACTTTAAGGAGTTCTGAATTCTGATTTGTTATGTTGTATGGGTTTTTTAAACACAATCATTTTGATTGTGTTTTTTTTCCCCGCTGTTATATGATGAATACCTTCAAGTCACTGTTTTAGTGAAATTTGATACATTCTGAGAACAGCAAAAATAAACCATTTAACATGTATAATTAATTCTGTTCTGTTTGCATTTATGATATACATGTAGAACTGTGTAGGAGGCATGGAGAAGGTGAGGCTTCTGTAAGTGTCAAAGTTGTTGCATACAGTGCTCATATTCTACGTAGTCTTTTATATTTCATTACTTTCACTGTTTCTGACTGATCTAAATTTTTTTTTTTAAAAGAACAGTAAGTATAAGGGAAGGAAACAAACAGTTATGTTAAAAGAAAGACAGCTATAGGGAATAAACTAGGGATACTGTTACCCGCAATCCTCTGCTGATGATGTCACTGAGCATGTCATGAATGATATAATATGTGACATCATCAGCAGTGTATTACGGGTAATAGTATCTCTAGTTTACTCCCCTATAGCTGTCTTTCTTTTAACATAACTGTCTGTTTCCTTCCCTTATACTTACTGTTCTTTTTTTTAAAAACAAATGTTTTGGTTCGCTTCCGGTTCGCGTACCGGCGAGCGAACTGGGAAGCGAACTAAGAGAAATAGAGGTTGGCACAGTTCCAAATATTGTACCAATTTTTTAATAACGGGGAGGTAGTTCTGAAAATAACTTTTTTTTATTGTTTTTGTTGTTTTATATTTTTTTATTATTTTTCTGAACATTTTTTTACTTTTTTTGAATTTTTCTGAACAGTTTTATATTTTTGGGGTTTTTTTTTCGGAGGGGGCAACGAAAACGATTCATTGTAAAGGGCTCAACAGGAGCAACAAAAAAAAAAAGAATTTATTATTTGGGGCGTTTCGTACAAACTTGCATATGATAGTCAATAGCTCTGTTGATCAGAGTGATGCTACTTTCTCCGTAGCAAATGAATCCACTGCAATGTACGCAGACTTGTTTTACTTCACGAAATCTCGTTTGTATATTTGGCACCATCTCCCTGCCCTCTGGTCCCGATACTTCCGGTACAACAGATCTTCTGGCCATAATAGGGAGATTATCTAGGTCGTTACGAAACTGTGCAGCACTGTAGTTGTTAGGATGCCACCTAGTCATATGGCGATGCATTGTGTAGTTCCCGAAACTGTATTTTTTGTCGGTCCCTCTGGACAGTCTATCTTGACATATAAGGCAAGTTACGTATCTTGCATTTACTTTTTTCTGACCTTTGGGAATTTTAAAAAATTGCCAAATGAAGTTTTCTTTCCGGTGAGACGTCCTGGGCTCCTCAGGCAAAAAGTGCCTCTCTTCGTGCTCTTCGCCCTGTTCCTCTTCTTCCTCTTCTTGCTGAATTATAACTTCAGCAGGTGGTCCACTCTTCCTTGGATGTGGTGGAGGTGGTGGGGAAGCACCAGCTGAAGCTACTAAAGAAGCCATTGCTCACTGGTAACAAAGGGTCTTTCTCTCACAATGATGAAAGTCAGAGTGAGGAAAGAAGGAGTGATTTTCATCATTTGGGAAAAACAATAGTTCTCAACCAATGAAAAGTGTTCATTTTAGATTATATGACCTAGTCTTACATCATTAGGAAACCAAAAGTGAAATGAACCAATGAAAAGTGTTATTACCAAGTCACATGACCTGCTGTGTTTACGTTACGCGCTTTGCAGGGCCTCCCGGTTTGCTTCCAGAAACCTGCGCTTTGCGCCTCGGTAAGCGTACCAGTTCGCTAACGTAGCACGTCATATGACGTATCACGCGACAACGCGAAACGTCATGCGGACGGGAGGCGTCACGATGTTGTTTTCTAACGCGGCAGTTGCGGTAAAGGAACGTTTACCGGCTCGCGGTCTATTTCGCGGCATCAAGGTCAGCTAACGGGAAGCTTCCCGATTCGCGAAGCGGGAACGAAGAAAAAAAAATATTTAAAAAAAAAATTATTAATAAACATATAAAATATATTTTTGGATTTAAAGAAGAATACATTTTACAGCTACAGATATTAGCTGTTAAAAAACCAATGAAATTCACTGAAAAAACCATAGGTTATAGACCATATATAGTTAGGAATTAGCATTTACAAAACCTTGAAAATTCACTGAAAAAACCATAGGTTATAGACCATATATAGTTAGGAATTAGCATTTAGAAAACCTTATTTTACTCACACAAAACCATTGAAATTCCATATATAGTTAGTTGCACTAACTATATATCGCGCACCCGCAATCCACTGCTGATGATGTCACATATTACATCATTCATGACATGGTCAGTGACATCACTGATGACATCACTGATGACATCTCAAATGACATCACTGATGACATCACTGATGACATCTCAAATGACATCACTGATGACATCATGACACACCAATACCAGTTACTACATACGCACTCACTGATTCCTACGTCTACACACACATTCACTCATTCACCCATACAATCACTCATACATACAGTCACTCATTATTACAACACTATCATATGCACTCATACACCTATGCAGACAGTCACACACTGCCACTCATCCATGGAGTTACTCACACACCAAGTCAGTCCTGTAAAGAATCAATCACACTTCCATTTCCTCATCTATACAGTTAAACACAGAACACCATACTTCAGTGACATCACTGATGACATCACTAATGACATCTGAAATGACATCACTGATGACATCTCAAATGACATCACTGATGACATCATGACACACCAATACCAGTTACTACATACGCACTCACTGATTCCTACGTCTACACACACATTCACTCATTCACCCATACAATCACTCATACATACAGTCACTCATTATTACAACACTATCATATGCAATCATACACCTAGTCAGTCCTGTGAAGAATCAATCACACTTCGATTTCCTCATCTATAGTTAAACACAGAACACCATACTTTTCACACATATACTAACACATACTTACTCTCTTATACAATCACTGATACAAGTACACATTGATATGCACAGAGTCACACACCTCCCAGCCAGCCACACACACACTCAGTCTTCCATACATCCAGTCATTCTTCAATATGTAAAACGTATTTAAACTTTACAAAAACACACAGACACTAGATGATGTCATCAGTGATGTCATTTGAGATGTCATCAGTGATGTCATCAGTGATGTCACTGACCATGTCATGAATGATGTAATATGTGACATCATCAGCAGTGGATTGCGGGTGCGCGATATATAGTTAGTGCAACAAACTATATATGGAATTTCAATGGTTTTGTGTGAGTAAAATAAGGTTTTCTAAATGCTAATTCCTAACTATATATGGTCTATAACCTATGGTTTTTTCAGTGAATATTAAATATCCTGGTTAGACATCTGCATGCCTTATGCACAGAACAACGTACCTGTAGTAGTGTTACTGGCTTGGGCATTCTATAAGTACACAACTAGTAACTGGAATAATTCCAGTGCAGCAAACATAGTGCATAGAGAATTTATAAGTACGTAGGTATTTGTACAATGAATGAATAACTGTACGGTGCTCGATGGGTGATTGGAGGAGTGTCTCAGTACTAACAGGGCAATACCTGCTCTGCAAGCAAACTCTTAATAGGATTAAAGTTCAGCATGAATCTCTACTGCTACATTACCTTTCTATAACTATTTTTAATATTACACCTAGACAAATACAAAGCAGAAACCATTCACATTTCTCCGCTGTTAGTCTCACCATATCACTGAAAAACATAAATAAGTGTCTCTCTACAACTAACCTATCTACACCACATAAATTCACAGAACAAACTTCAAAATGAAACCAAGCACCAAAAATGATGTCGCATATTTTAACTGTACCTCTTTAGAGACTTATCAAAACTAGTCTCATCACTAATACCTTAACTCAACATATGCCTTTCCAATTTGAAATCAACACATAAAATTATGCAGTATACTACTAATATACATTTCCACACACTGAAACAAACTGCCATAATCAGTAATCCTTATTCGAAAACACACATAATACTATACAAAGTGTATATTAAACAACATTTAAATACATTACAAAAAACTACAATAAATATTTCTTCATTACAAAATATATGACTAACTTTAAATGTTATGATTTATATTTTAAGTTTAAAAAGAAAGGCACCACATAGTACACCTCACAAATTGATGAGTCACTTTTCAAATTGATTTGTAGATTATGAAGTATCTGAATTACACACCAGATTTTCATATGCACACAATAAATATATTGCACAGCTCTTAGCAAAACCAAAAAATGGCAAAGTGTCCCTCTCATTCTCCACACATATACATGTACATATCAAATCACATTGCTTCCCAGGTTAATTCAAATTGTAAAACAAATTTCTATTGGTTACACATATCAACCCTTGCCAACTGACCTCTAACTGAACTAAAATTACTTCTTGAATTTTCTGGAGTCGTGCCTGGAATGTGCACCATAAGCAATGGAACCGCGGATCCATACGAGACTTTAAAAGTATATTACAAATCATTTTAGCATTTTATTTTAATATCACACCACTTCTAACCATACCAGGGACTTGGGAAATCTCACTGCAATAACATATTACTTTAAAATTTATAAGAAATAATGCACATTTTAATATCACACATAACTTCCAACCCTACCCCCATTCTGCTTAATGCCTGTTTCCATAGTAACAGTTCATGGAACACACAGGTCACAAGTTCAGCACACAATGTTGCAAATTCAAAAAGCAAGTGTGCTTGACTTTCCAAAATATCCGCTTATCCTATCGAATGTACCTTTCAAACATTGTTTAGTAACCAATATGAAACATGCTTTTTAAACACAGAAACATGCACCCTATTTTTTACTCTATAATGTTCTAAAACAGCCAATCATTTATAGTCTTTTTTTAAAACTGCATCTTATCCACCATTTTAGAGACCTCTTATTCTACCAACTGCCAACTTCACCTACAGACATCTTGTCAGTGCATCCAGACTTCCCCTCAAGATACTTAGAGTGTTGATTGTGGGACACAGCTATGTTTTCTGGTGCAACAGGTATGCTGAAAGCAGAGGTATTGACAAAGACCTAGCTTTGCAAAATGTATACATTAAATTGATTGTACAGAGAGGATTAAAGTGGCACCAATTGGTGCCATTGGTTGAATCCTTTTTGCATCTCCAACCCCCTGACCACATGATTGTGCACTGTGGTAGCAGTGACCTAGGCACATTGACTGGGGTAGGTCTGGAAATGTTAATGAAGAAAACCCTTGCAGAAGTCATGTTACTTTTCACCCAAACTACCTTTGTGTACTCTAACATATGCCAAAGACAGAAATGGAACTGGTCCAATCAATTTTGTCCATAGATTGAGAAAGCTAGGAAAAATGTCAATAAAGCTGTTTCTGCTTATCTCAGAGATCATAGTATGGGGTCCATATACAACAACAATCTGCGTTTTAATATGGATGGCATCTAGCGGAGAGATGGTGTACATTTCACAGATGAGGGAAACAGAGTCTTTCTCAACAACTTCAGACTCTGCATCGGCACTTACATGTAGCCATCAAATTCTACCTATAAACACATGGGCTCTTTTTAGAGCCACCCAATATCCAAACATACAACCTAGATTTATAATAAAAAAATCATTTCTTTAAATTTAGAGTCGCACACCCAGCGCGGCTAGGAGTCATGCACCCCTCGCGTTCACAACAGGGGGCCACGCTAGGAGTCGTGTACCCCTCGCGTTCACACCCGGGGGTCTGCGCTGGAAGTCGCACACCCCGCACCCCTTGCGTTCACACCAGGGGGTCATGATGGGAGTCACACACCCCTCCCGTTCACACCAGGGGGCCGCGCTGAGCGCCATGCTGGGGCAGCGACTCCAAATAATTTTTTGGGGGAAAAAAACGGCTCCTACCAGTAATTATTATTCGCCCCGGGGACCCCATCCCCTGGGGCTTATCAACTTTGTTGGAGACCGTGGGGGGAGTCCCAATGCCTCCATGGTCCCTCCAGCTCCCCATGTCCTGCGGGAGCCGGCATTGCTTTTCCACATGGGGAGCTGTAGATATGCTGCTTTCGATCACAACTTTTACAAAGCCCCAGGGAGGTTGTGGTCCCCGGGGCTCGGGGGTCCAAAAAGGACCCCCGCCTTTTAACAGTTAGTGCCCCGGGGATTTGGTGGTCCCCGGGGCATGTGGGGGTGCTCAAGCCCCCTCACACAGTTTTTTTTTATCGTAAAATAGAGCCCCGGTGAGGTGGTGGTCACCGGTGCTGCGGGGGCCCCTGTGGGTTTACATTCTCCAAATCTCCCCTGGGACCTGGTCCTCCTGGGGGGTTAAAAGTAATGAAGCGAGGAAGCCCTCGCTTCGTTTATTTTTTATTTTTCGTCCGGATCCGCGCACCCAGCGCACATTCTGCTGTTTCCACCCTGCCTCCTTTTCTTCTTTTTCACCTTTGTTTCCCTGTTTTCTTTTGACTCGGTTCTACCGAGTCAAAAGATGGCTGCAAACACTTCCTGTCTTGGAGTGTTGACAGCCAGTTAGAATAAAGCTTGTGGTCGGGAGGGTGCGTGGATCCGCCGCGTCTCTGTATATCGAAACATTTATATTTTGATTTTCTCAGCAAATACTGAACGGATTTACACCATTAGAAAAAACATCTCTTTCTGAACCAAGGGCTAACATTTTGCTACATTTGGTGTCATTCCGTTCAGCAATTCGGACTGTAGCCATGTCTAAAGTTTCCTATGGGAATTAACATGGAGAAAACATGTTTTGGGACCCCCTTTTTAGGTCTTGACTATTTCTATCCCGCAGGGATAGATAGGCGAGAGTATAGTAGGCAGTTCAAAAACTCTACCAACCTCAGCCTTACACCCCCTCACTCTCACACCCCCTCACACACCCTCACCCTCTCACACATCCACAACCTCACCACTCTACCACTCTACCACACTCACTCTACCGCCCTCACTCTACCGCCCTTCACTCTACCACTCTACTGCCCTCACTCTATCACTCTACCACTCTACCGCCCTCACACCCTCACTCTACCGCCATCACTCTACCACTCTCACTCTAGCACTCTACTGCCCTCACTCTACTGCCTGCACTCTACCGCCCTCACTGTACCACTCTACCGCCCTCACACCCTCACTCTACCGCCCTCACTCGACCACTCTACTGTCCTCACGCCCTCACTCTACCACCCTCACTCTACCACTCTACCGCCCTCTCTCTACCACTCTACTGCCCTCACTCTACCGCCCTCACTCTATTGCCCTAACACCCTCAACTCTACCGCCCTCACTCTACCGCCCTGACTCTACCGCGCTTGCTCTACCACCCTCACACTACCATTCTACCGCCCTCACACTTTCACTCTACCGCCCTCACTCTACCACTCTACCACTCTACCGCCCTCACACCCTCACTCTACCGCCCTCACTCTACCACTCTACCACTCTACCGCCCTCACTCTACCGCCCTCTCTACCACTATACTGCCCTCACTCTACCGCCCTCACTCTACCACTCTAACGCCCTCACTCTACCACCCTCACTCTACCACTCTACCACCCTCACTCTACATCCCTCACTCTACCACTCTACCCCCCTCACTCTACCGCCCTCACTCTACCACTCTACCGCCCTCACTCTACTGCCCTCACTCTACCACTCTACTGCCCTCACTCTACCACCCTCACTATACCACTCTATCGCCCTCACTCTACCACTCTACTGCCCTCACTCTACCACTCTACCGCCCTCACAATACCGCTCTCTCTACCACTCTACTGCCTTCACGCCCTCACTCTACCACTCTACCGCCCTTACTCTACCACCCTCACTCTACCACTCTACCCACCTCACTGTACCACTCTACAGCCCTCACTCTACCACTCTACTGCCCTCACTATACCGCCCTCACTCTACCACTATACCGCTCTCACTCCACAGCCCTCACTCTACCACTCTAACGCCCTCACTCTACTGTCCTCACTACCACTCTACCGGCCTCCCTCTACCACCCTCACTCTACCACTCAACCGCCCTCACTCTACCACTCTACTGACCTCACTCTACCGCCCTCACTCTACCACTCTACCATCTTCACTCTAGCAGTCTACCGCCCTCACTCTACCACCCTCACTCTACCACTCTACCGCCCTCACTCTACCACTCTACTGCCCTCAGTCTTCCGCCCTCACTCTACCACTCTACCGCCCTCGCTCTACCACTCTACCGCCCTCACTCTACCACCCTCACTCTACCACTCTACTGCCCTTACTCTACCGCCCTCACTCTACCACTCTACCGCCCTCACGCCCTCACTCTACCGCTCTACCGCCCTCATGCTCTCACTCTACCGCCCTCACTCTACCACTCTACCGCCCTCACGCCCTCACTCTACCACCCTCACTCTACCACTCTACCGCCCTCACCCTACCACTCTACCACCCTCACTATACCGCCTCACTCTACCACTCTACTGCCCTCACTCTACCGCCCTCACTCTACCACTCTACCGCCCTCACGCCCTCACTCTAAAACCCTAACACCCTCACTCTACTGCCCTCACTCTACCACTCTACCGCCCTCACTCTACCGCCATCACTCTACCACTCTACCGCCCTCACTCTACCAATCTACCGCCCTCACTCATTCTACTGCCCTCACTCACTCTATCGCCCTCCCTCACTCTATCTATCTATTGCCCTCCCTCACTCTATCTATCTATTTATCTCCCTCCCTCACTCTATCTATTTATCGCCCTCCCTCACTCTCTCTATCTATCGCCCTCCCTCTATCTATCTATCGCCCTCCCTCTATCTATCTTTCCCGCTTCCTCTATCTATCTAGCACCCTCCCTCTATCTATCTATTGCCCTCACTCTATCTATCGCCCTCACTCTATCGCCCTCCCTCCCTCTATCTATCGCCCTCTCTCTCTTCCACCCAACTCCTTCTCTAACTCCCTGTTCTCTTCTCTTCTCCTGTGCTGATCTGCTGCTCTCTTCCACCTTGCCTCCTTCTCTAACTCCCTATTCTCTTCTCTTCTCCTGTGCTGATCTGCTGCTATCTTCCAAACCCGCCTCCTTCTTTAACTCCATGTTCTCTTCCCTGTTTTCTTCTGCTGCGCTAATCTGCTGTTCTCTTCCACTCGCCTCTCTCTCTAACTCCCTGTTCTCTTCTCCTGTGCTGATCTGCTGCTCTCTTCCACCCGCCTCCTTCTTTAACTCCATGTTCTCTTCTGATTGTGCTGTTATGCTGCTCTCTTCCACCCACCTCCTTCTCTAACTCCCTGTTCACTTCTCTTCTCCAGAGCTGATTTGCTGCTCTCTTCAACCCGCTTCCTTCTCTACCTCCCTGTTCTCTTCTGCCGTGCTGTTCTACTGCTCTCTTTAACCCCTCCTCCTTCTATAACTCCCTGTTCTCTTCTCATGTGCTAATCTGCTGCTCTCTGCCACACACCTCCTTCTTTAATTCCATGTTCTATTCTGCTGTGCTGATCTGCGGCTCTTTTCCACCCACCTCCTTCTCTAACTCCCTGTTCTCTTCTTTTCTCCCTCTGCTGATCTGCTGCTCTCTTTTCCACCCACCTCCTTCTCTAACTCCCTCTTCTCTTCTCTTCTCCTGTGCTGATCTGCTGCTCTCTTCCACCTGCCTTCTTCTCTAGCTCCCTTTTCTCTTCTCCTCTCCTGTGCTGATCTGCTGCTCTCTTCAACCCGCCTCCTTCTTTAACTCCCTGTTCTCTTTTGCTGTGCTGATCTGCTGGTCTATTCCACGCCGCCCCTTCTTTAACTCCCTGTTCTCTTCTCCTGTGCTAATCTGCTGCTCTCTTCCACCCGCCTCCTTCTTTAACTCCCTGTTCACTTCTCTTCTCCTGTGATGATCTGCTGTTCTCTTTCACCCCGCCTCCTTCTCTAACTCCCTGTTCTCTTCTCCTGTGCTAATATGTTGTTCTCTTCCACCCGCTTCCTTCCTTAACTCCCTGTTCTCTTCTCATGTGCTGATCTGCTGCTCTCTTCCACCCCACCTCCTCCTTTAACTCCATGTTCTCTTTACCTGTGCTGATCTGCTGCTCTCCTCCACCGCCTCTTTCTCTCTAACTCCCTGTTCTCCTCTCACATGCTGATCTGCTGTTCTCTTCCTCCCGCTTCATTCTCTAACTCCCTGTTCTCTTCTCCGGTGATGATCTCTCTGCTATCTTCCATCCGCCTCCTTCTCTAACTCCCTGTTCTCTTCTCCTGTGCTGATCTGCTGTTCTCTTTTGCCCCGCCTCCTTCTCTAACTCCCTGTTCTCTTCTCCTGTGCTAATATGCTGTTCTCTTCCACCCGTCTCCTTCCTTAACTCCCTGTTCTCTATCTCCTGTGCTGATCTGCTGCTCTCTTCCACCCCACCTCCTTCTTTAACTCCCTGTTCTCTTCTCTTCTCCTGTGCTGATCTGCTGGTCTCTTCCACCCACCTCCTTCTTTAACTCCCTGTTTTCTTCTGTTGTGCTAATCTGCTGTTCTCTTCCACCATCTCTTTCTCTAACTCCCTGTTCTCTTCTCCTGTGCCGATCTGCTGTTCTCTTCCACCCCGCCTCCTTCTTTAACTCCATGTTCTCTTTTCCTGTGCTGATCTGCTGCTCTCTTCCACCCACCTCCTTCTTTAACTCCCTGTTCTCTTCTCTTGTGCTGATCTGCTGCTCTCTTCCACCGACCTCCTTCTTTAACTCCCTGTTCTCTTCTCCTGTGCTGATCTGCTGCTCTCTTCCACCCACCTCCTTCTTTAACTCCATGTTCTCTTCTGCTGTGCTGTAATGCTGCTGTCTTCCACCCACCTCCTTCTCTAAATCCTGTTCTCTTCTCTTCTCCCGAGCTGATCTGCTGCTCTCTTCCACCCGCCATCTTCTCTAGCTCCCTGTTCTCTTCTCTTATCCTGTTCTGATCTGCTGCTCTCTTCCACCCACCTCCTTCTTTAACTCCCTGTTCTCTTCTCTTGTACTGATCTGCTGCTCTCTTCCACCGACCTCCTTCTTTAACTCCCTGTTCTCTTCTCCTGTGCTGATCTGCCGCTCTCTTCCACCCACCTCCTTCTTTAACTCCATGTTCTCTTCTGCTGTGCTGTAATGCTGCTGTCTTCCACCCACCTCCTTCTCCAAATCCTGTTCTCTTCTCTTCTCCCGAGCTGATCTGCTGCTCTCTTCCACCCGCCATCTTCTCTAGCTCCCTGTTCTCTTCTCTTATCCTGTTCTGATCTGCTGCTCTCTTCCACCAATCACCTTCTTTAACTCCCTGTTCTCTTTTGCTGTGCTGATCTGCTCCTCTCTTCAACGCAGCCTCCCTCTTTAACTCCCTGTTCTCTTCTCCTGTGCTAATCTGCTGCTCTATTCCATGCAGACTCATTCTTTAACTCCCTGTTCTCTTCTCCTGTGCTAATCTGCTGCTCTCTTCCACCCGCCTCCTTCTTGAACTCCCTGGTCTCTTCTCTTCTCCTGTGCTGAACTGCTGTTCTCTGCCACCCGCCTCCTTCTTTAACTCCCTGTTATCTTCTCCTGTGCTGATCTGTTGCTCTCGTCCACCCCAACTCCTTCTTTAACCCCCTGTCGCTTCTCTTCTCCTGTGCTGATCTTCTGTTCTCTTTCACCCACCTCCTTCTCTAACTCTCTGTTCTCTTCTCCTGTGCTAACATGTTGTTCTCTTCTACCCGCTTCCTTCCTTAACTCCCTGTTCTCTTCTCCTGTGCTGAACTGCTGCTCTCTTCCATCCCACCTCCTTCTTTATATCCATGTTCGCTTCACCTGTGCTGATCTGCTGCTCTCTTCGACCCCGCCTCCTTCTTTAACTCTGTTTTTTTCTCCTGTGCTGATCTGCTGTTCCCTTCCACCACCTCCTTCTCTAACTCCCAGTTCTCTTCTCCTATGCTAACATGTTGTTCTCTTCCTCCCGCCTCATTCTCTAACTCCCTGTTCTCCTCTCCTGTGATGATCTTTCTGCTATCTTCCAGCCGCCTCCTTCTCTAACTCCTTGTTCTCTTCTCCTGTGCTCATCTGCTGTTCCATTCCACCACCTCCTGCTCTAACTCCCTGTTCTCTTCTCCCATGCTGATCTGCTGTTCGCTTCCTCCCGCCTCATTCTCTAACTCCCTGTTCTCCTCTCCTGTGATGATCTTTCTGCTATCTTCCATCCGCCTCCTTCTCTAACTCCCTGTTCTCTTCTCCTGTGCTGATCTGCTGTTCTCTTTTACCCCACCTCCTTCTCTAACTCCCTTTTCTCTTCTCCTGTGCTGATCTGCTATTCTCTTTCACCCCGCTGCCTTCTCTAACTCCCTGTTCTCTTCTCCTGTGCTAATATGCTGTTCTCTACCACCCGCTTCCTACCTTACCTCCCTGTTCTCTTTTCCTGTGCTGATCTGCTGCTCTCTTCAACCCGCCTACTTCTTTAACTCTGTTCTTTTCTCCTGTGCTGATCTGCTGTTCTCTTCCACCCACCTCATTCTTTAACTCCCTGTTCTCTTCTCTTCTCCTGTGCTGATCTGCTACTCTCTACCACCAGCCCCCTTCTTTAACTCCCTGTTCTCTTCTCTTCTCCCGAGCTGATCTGATGCTCTTTTCCACCCGCCTTCATCACTAGCACCCTGTTCTCTTCTCTTATCCTGTGCTGATCTGCTGCTCTCTTCCATCTGCCTCCTTCTCTAACTCCCTGTTCTCTTCTCCTGTGCTGATCTGCTGTTCTCTTTCGCCCCACCTCCTTCTCTAACTCCCTGTTTTCTTCTCCTGTGCTAATATGCTGTACTCTTCCACCTGCCTCCTTCTTTAACTCCCTGTTTTCTTCTGCTGTGCTAATCTGCTGTTCTCTTCCACCGCCTCTTTCTCTAACTCCCTGTTCTCTTCTCCTGTGCCGATCTGCTGTTCTCTTTCACCCCACCTCCTTTTTAACTCCCTGTTCTCTTCTCCTGTGCTGATCTGCTGCTCTCTTCCACCCCACCTCCTTCTTTAACTCCCTGTTCTCTTCTCCTGTGCTGATCTGCTGCTCTCTTCCACCCACCTCCTTCTTTAACTCCATGTTTTCGTCTGCTGTTCTGTTATGCTGCTGTCTTCCACCCACATCCTTCTCCATCTCCCTGTTCTCTTCTCTTCCCCCGAGCTGATCTGCTGCTCTCTTCCACCCGCCATCTTCTCTAGCTCCCTGTTCCCTTCTCTTATCCTGTTCTGATCTGCTGCTCTCTTCCACCCGCCACCTTCTTTAACTCCCTTTTCTCTTTTGCTGTGCTGATCTGCTGCTCTCTTCCACGCAGCCTCCCTCTTTAACTCCCTGTTCTCTTCTCCTGTGCTAATCTGCTGCTCTATTCCACCCGCCTCCTTCTTTAACTCCCTGGTCTCTTCTCTTCTCCTGTGCTGTACTGCTGTTTTCGGCCACCCACCTCCTTCTTTAACTCCCTGTTATCTTCTCCTGTGCTGATCTGCTGCTCTCGTCCACCCCAACTCCTTCTTTAACTCCCTGTGCTTCTCTTCTCCTGTGTTGATCTTCCGTTCTCTTTCACCCACCTCCTTCTCTAACTCTCTGTTCTCTTCTCCTGTGCTAACATGTTGTTCTCTTCCACCCTCTTCCTTCCTTAACTCCCTGTTCTCTTCTCCTGTGCTGAACTGCTGCTCTCTTCCACCCCACCTTCTTCTTTATATCCATGTTCTCTTCACCTGTGCTGATCTGCTGCTCTCTTCCACACCGCCTCCTTCTTTAACTCTGTTTTTGTCTCCTGTGCTGATCTTGCTGTTCCCTTCCACCACCTCCTTCTCTAACTCCCTGTTCTCTTCTCCCATGCTGATCTGCTGTTCTCTTCCTCCCGCCTCATTCTCTAACTCCCTGTTCTCCTCTCCTATGATGATCCTTCTGCTCTCTTCCAGCTGCCTCCTTCTCTAACTCCCTGTTCTCTTATCCTGTGCTGATCTGCTGTTCTCTTTCACCCTGCCTCCTTCTCGAACTCCCTTTTTCCTTCTCCTGTGCTGCTCTGCTGTTCTCTTTCACCCCACCGCATTCTCTAACTCCCTGTTCTCTTCTCCTGTGCTAATATGTTGTTCTCTTTCACCCTGCCTCTTTCTCTCTTACTCCCTGTTCTCCTCTCACATGCTGATCTGCTGTTCTCTTCCTCCCGCCTCATTCTCTAACTCCCTGTTCTCTTCTCCTGTGATGATCTATCTGCTATCTTCCATCCGCCTCCTTCTCTAACTCCCTGTTTCCTTCTAATGTGCTGATCTGCTGTTCTCTTTCGCCCCACCTCCTTCTCTATTTCCCTGTTCACTTCTCCTGTGCTAATATGCTGTTCTCTTCCACCCTCTTCCTTCCTTAACTCCCTGTTATCTATCTCCTGTGCTGATCTGCTGCTCTCTTCCACCTACCTCCTTCTTTAACTCCCTGTTCTTTTCTCTTCTCCTGTGCTGATCTGCTGCTCTCTTCCACTCTGCCTCCTTCTCTAACTCCCTATTCTCTTCTCCTGTGCTGATCTGCTGGTCTCTTCCACCCGCCTCCTTCTTTAACTCCCTGTTTTCTTCTGCTGTGCTAATCTGCTGTTCTCTTCCACCATCTCTTTCTCTAACTCCCTGTTCTCTTCTCCTGTGCTGTTCTGCTGTTCTCTTCCACCCCGCCTCCTTCTTTAACTCCATGTTCTCTTCTCCTGTGCTGATCTGCTGCTCTCATCCACCCCACCTCCTTCTTTAACTCCCTGTTCTCTTCTTCTGTGCTGATCTGCTGCTCTCTTCCACACACCTCCTTCTTTAACTTCATGTTCTCTTCTGCTGTGCTGTAATGCTGCTGTTTTCCACCCACCTCCTTCTCCAAATCCTGTTCTCTTTTCTTTTCCCGAGCTGATCTGCTGCTCTCATCCACCCGCCATCTTCTCTAACTCCCTGTTATCTTCTCTTATCCTGTTCTCGTCTGCTGCTTTCTTCCACCAATCTCCTTCTTTAACTCCCTTTTCTCTACTCCTGTGCTAATCTGCTGGTCTCTTCCACCCGCCTCCTTCTTGAACTCCCTGGTCTCTTCTCTTCTCCTGTGCTGAACTGCTGTTCTCTATCACCCCACCTCCTTCTCTAACTCCCTGTTCTCTTCTCCTGTGCTAATATGCTGTTCTCTTCCACCTGCCTCCTTCTTTAACTCCCTGTTTTCTTCTGCTGTGCTAATCTGCTGTTCTCTTCAACCGCCCCTTTCTCTTTTTTTTAAGTTTGAAAGCTTTATTAGAGTAAAATCAGATAATACAATAAGGTGACATCAGCAAAATATAAGAAAAAGGCTAAAGGGTGGGATAAATTAAACATAAGTAGCCAACATCACAATGAAAAGCAAAGCATTTTGAAGTATTTTACGGGGAGGAAGGGGGGGAGGGGAGGGAGGTAAATAAAAGCATGTTAATAGCATAGAGAATGAATAAAAATAGAAAATACAATGAATGTCAGTCAAAAAGTACAGTAACATTTACAATATTGAGCAACTACGTGAAATAAGAACTTTTAGCAAAAAGGAAACAAGTATAAAGCTAAAAAATCACAATAGTGAAATTGAAAAACATCATAAACTACAGGCAAGAGTACATGTGTTCAAGGGGGTTTGAAATTATCCGAGGAAAGTGGAGAGTATGCCTTTTTGGCAGATTGATCTAAATATAAAGTGAGAGGTAACCAGTAGAGTTCAACATTTCGGGAGGGCGTACAGGAGGAGGCAAAGGCAACATCAAGTCTATGTGATTGACATACTAGATTCCACCAACAAGTTAGAGACAAAGTGTTCAAGGACTTCCAGTTAGAAACAATGTGCTGCAGTGCAAGGGCTAACATAAGATCAAAAAGACCGTGAGAATGTGGAGGGAGTTCCAAATCGTCTGAAAGGCTACCTAGAAACACAAAAGAGGTGGAAAAATGAATAGAGATGTTGAAAATACGGGAGAGGCGAGAGCATATCTGAGTCCAAAAAATTTGAACTGAAGGACAGAGGAAGAAAAGGTGTAGAAGATCTGCATTGGGAGCAGTACAGGTCCAACAATTAGGTATATAATTGGATTGAAAGCGAGAAATAGAAAGAGGAGAAAGGTAGAGTCTGTGGTAGAAGAAAAATAGGGATTGAGTAAGAGAGGCAGTCCGGGAAATCTTCAAAGATCTGGCCCATATTTTGTCCCAAAGAGAAGTTGACCATGAAGAACCCAAATCCTTCTCCCAAGACAATTCCAATTTCGATTTGAGACGGTCCGGGTCGGGGGCTGAGAAATACCGATAAATAAGGGAAGCTTTAGGAGCAGTAGAGAGGACGGTAAGAAGAGAGGGAGACGAGGCTGGTAGGCTTTCAGAAGGAAGAGAATAATAACAATCTAGAATGGTTTCCATAAGGACGAGGAATCTCTTTGCAAAAGAAGGAGGGCAGTGGAATTGAGATTGGAATTTAGGAAACGAGCAGGGGGATGAGCCATCAAAGAGATGACGTACCCAGATGATACCTTTTGCTCTCCATGAGGGCCATGCAATAGGTCTGTTATGTATTAATATGAGTGAATTGTACCATATAGGTAATAGTAGGAAGGATTCCTGAGAGACCGAGGTAGAGAAGACTAAAGGCCGTAGAAGAGAAGAGGTATGTTTGAATAAAAGGGGGTTAAGACATGGGGCTTTAGAAGTGAAGCGGATTACCTCTTGTAAAGAGTAAGGAAGTAATAGCTCCTGTTCGACAGAAAGCCAGAGGAGAGAAAAAGGGGAGGTTTCCTGAGATAGCCAGCTGGAAGCTTGTCGAAGTGAGAAGGACTTGTGGTAAAGGCGAAAGTCTGGAAAGTTGGTTCCACCATTAAGTTTAGATTTACGAAGGTGTAAGAGAGATATACGAGCCTTTTTCTGTTTCCAGAGAAATTTGGACAAAACAGAGTCAATGCGGCGAAAGTATGAATTCGGGATACGAATTGGAAGCATGGATAATAAGTAGATCAAAATCGGGGCAATCATCATCCTGATGGAATCAAGACGACCCCACCAGGAAAGAAATAGAGGATTCCAAGAAGAGAGTAATGAGTCTATTCTAGAGATGACCGCGTTCATGTTAAGTTGAATAGAAGAGGAAATAGAGTTAGAGAAAAGAACACCAAGATATTTAATTTTCGTAGAGTTCCAAGCAAAGCCTGTGGATGTGAAGAAGTGGGGAAGGCAAAATTTGGTTAAAGGAAGAATTTCTGTTTTGTCAGAATTTATTTTATAACCTGAAACCAAAGAGAATTTTTCAAATTCACTTAATAAAGAGGGAACAGAAGTGACCGGGTCAGAAATAAATAAAAGGATATCGTCAGCATATGCAGATAATTTAAGATGATGATTACCATACGGGAATCCAGAAATGGAGGGATTGTTACGTATGGAAGTAAGGAAGGGTTCAAGCGCCAAAATAAATAAAAGAGGTGACAAAGGACAGCCCTGACGTACTCCACGTTGAAGCGGGAATGGGGAAGTGAGTTGACCATTGACGAGAACAGAGGCCTTGGGCATAGAATATAGCAAAGAGATATAAGATATAAATTTAGGGCTGAAGCCATGCCATTTTAAGGAAGCCATGAGAAAGGACCAGTCAACCCGATCAAAGGCTTTCTCAGCATCTACGGAAATGGCTGCAATGGGAATTGATAGTGAGGGGGCTTTACTTAAAACATTAAGGAAGAGTCTGGAGTTATCCGAAGTAGGGCGGCCCTTAACAAAACCACATTGCTCTTTTCCTATGAGATGTGGTAGGAGCGGGTCAAGGCGAAGAGCTAATAATTTTGCAAAAATCTTATAGTCCACATTAACTAAAGATATAGGTCGATAATTTTTACAAAACTTAGGGTCTCTACCGTCTTTAGGGATAAGGCATATGGTAGCGTCCTGAAATGAGCCTTGGGCCGAACCAGTAGAACAAAAAGACTGAAAAAGAAATAGAAGTTTAGGTAAGAGGAGATCTGAAAAATGTAGGTAAAATTCAACTGGAAAGCCGTCAGGTCCTGGAGTCTTGCCTTTAGTGAGGGAGGATAAAGCAGTGGACAACTCTGAAATAGTGAGATCAATATCAACGGCCGAAAAATTAAGGTGGGAGGTATCTGGCTGAGGCATGTTATCAAAATAAGATTGAATAAGCTCTGGGGTCGGGGGGTTCTCAGGAGTGTATAAAGATTCATAAAAAGAGTGAAATTGTTCCAAAATTTCTGCATCTGTATGAAGAAGAATATTAGAGGGGGAGTAGATAGAATCAATATTAGTTCGTTCTTTACGTGATTTTAGATAGTTAGCCAATAATTTACCTGATTTATTTCGACCTCCATAGTATCGTGCGCTGCTCCGGAGGAGAAAAGAGGAGGCTGAATCTGTAGTAAGCTTGTTAAAAGCGATCTTAGCCTTAAGAAGTTCAGGAGACATATGCTTAGTAGAGGAAGTATAGAATTGATGTTCCAGCGATTTAATGTGCGCCAGGGTAACTTTACGCTTTTGAAGGAATTTTTTCTTCTTTTTAGAGACAAAATCAATAATAAAACCTCGGGCTGTGGCCTTGAAGGAATCCCAAAGAATATGAGGAGGGGTATCAGGTGTAGAGTTAAGTTGAAAAAATTCAGAAGCGAAAGAACGAAAAGAGGAAGAAAAAAGAGGATCAGTAAGAAGAGAAGGGTTAAAACGCCAACGAGAAGATTTAGGAGTAGGAGGAAGAAGGTCAAAAACAGTAATAATAGGAGCATGGTCAGAGATAACAATAGGTTCAATAGAAGAGGTTATAAGGAGTTGAGAGAGAGATGAAGATAGAAAAATGTAGTCCAAACGAGAGAAAGAAGCATGAGGAGGAGAGAAAAAGGAAAAATCCATAACATCTGGGTGAGTGAGTCTCCATGAGTCCACAAGATGAATTTGAGTGATAGTGTCAAGGAATTGTTTATGTGGTTTGTGAGGGGAAAAACGAACAGAAGATTTACGGTCTAAAAAGGGGTCAATGATCTGGTTACAGTCTCCACCTAGTAGGAAAGAATCATCCTTATATTGAACACATTTTGCTGTAATGGAGGGCCAAAAAGAGGAGTCAAAACATGTAGGACCGTAAACATTGAACACAGTAATTGGGATAGCGTTAAGGAGTAGTTTAGCCAAAATCCAACGCCCCTCATCGTCTTTTTCTTCTAGTAATACTTTACACTGAAGGCGTTTATGAATCAAAATAGCCACCCCGTTCTTTTTTTGAGAAGCAGGAGAGAATAAAACAGTTCCAACCCACAATCGCTTTCGTTTTAAGGATTCAATGTCTGAGAGGTGGGTTTCTTAAATAAGAACAATATCTGGATTGTAAGAAGATAGGTGTGAGAGTACTCTTTGCCGTTTAATAGGATGATTAAATCCTTTCACATTCCATGAAACAACTTTGAAGGTGAAAGAGTAGTAAATTGATCAAAATTGAAAAATGCAAAAACATACTGTACATTTAGTAATTCAAACTGTAGAGAGATAATAACCATAAAGATCATCAAAAAGGTAGAAGGAAGGATAGGTAGAGAATGAAAAAGAAAAAGAAAAGGGGAAAGGGAGAGGGACAGGAAAAGGCAGAGAAGACCAGCAAAGGAAGGAGAAGGAAGAAAAGAGAGAAGGCATAGAAGACAGTACAAATCCAAAAGGATGACTGTATTGAACATACCTGGAGGGGGAAGTACACACAGGGGGAAGGTGGGAAGGTGGTGATGCGTTACAAGACGGACGAACCAGGATCAGGAGCAGAGCCACACCGAGACCGCACAAAAAGGAACACAGGATGGAACAAAATGGTGAAGGGAACGTCCGATATATATCCGTCTGGGGAAAAAGGAAAAATTGTGAACATACGGAACATGTGACATAAAATATAGATCCAGAAGTTAGAAAGAGACAATAGGTAGATATAAGAGACGCAAGAGAGAGACATTCAAAGAGAAGATAAGGAAAATGAGAAGGTTAAGATTGAGATAAAGAGTGTAGAGAGGTACATGAATTCAGAGAAAGATTACTAGAAAACAAGACATGAAGACAACAAAAGCCAAAGTTCAGCCACTGTTCGAAGCAGAGGAGGAGGCGTCCATTCTTTCTTCATTCTGTAAAAGGAGAAAATTCCGTAGTTCACCAGGTTCCTGAAATGACCAAGTCTTATTGCGATAGGTAACTCTGAGAGTACAAGGGTGAAACAGGCCATATCTTGCTCCCATAGAGCGTAGAGAAGGACGCATAGCCAGAAATTCTTTACGTCTGGAGGCAGTGACATTAGAGACATCTTGAGATAAGTACACTCGTTGACCTTGCCAAGTCACTTGTTTTTTGTTCCTTGCTGCTGAAAGAATCAAAAGGAGATCCGTGTACTTCAAAAAGAGGATGATGACTCCACGAGGTTTGGAAGAAGAATCTGTTCTTGCACCTAATCTATGGGTTCTCTGTATACTGATGGATGTAGAAGGGGGCAAGTCCAAAAGTGTCGGTAGGAAGGTGGTAAAGAAAGTCACCGGATCGTCACCCTCAAGATTTCCCGGCAGATTGTAAATACTAATGCCACAATACGTTGCGTGTTGGATTGAAGCTCAGGGATATGAAGCTCAACAGTAGAAATTCGGGCATCCATGGACTCCCACTTGTCCTTCAAAAGCTGCATATCCGTACTCGTCTTTTCAATAAAGGGACGCATTGCTCGCAGTTCCTCCAAAATCTGATCAATAGACGAGGCCGGAGGGTTATCCTCTGGTGTAGGAGAATTTTGTTTAAGGCGCTTGCCTGCTGTAGCCGGTGGAGAGGGCTTACCAGTAGATGAGTGAGCCAAAGATGATTTTTGAGACGACATTTTGGCAGAGCAATTCGACTTAGGTGTACCAGATGAAGAACCCACCAAAGTGTTCACAGAGGGGGTAAAGACAAATTGAGGTTTACGTATCCTCAGAATATAAATGTTTTTTTTGTTGTTTTTTTTGTTTTTGTGCCAGTAAGTAATCACAAGTCTCTGAGAGTTGAAGCGCCGTGGGATACAAGACGTTCCCAAAAAGACAGCAGATGCAGAGGAGAAAGTGAGTAGGCGCTTGTAGTAGTAGAAGAAAGCGTCAGAGAATTGGAGTGAAACTATGCTGGCAGCTGAAAGAGAGAGGGTGTTGCGTCATGAAGCAGCTGAGGCGGAAAGAAATGCGCAAAAAAGTCCCAAAAACAATTAGAAAAGCGCCATGAGGAGGAGCATGAGGAGTAGCGCTGAGAGTTGAAAAACGTTCCTAGAAGAAAAAGCGGGTCTTAGAAGTGAACCGCTACGTCAATGTGCGTCAGCAACTCTGCCTCAGTGAAGGGAGAAAAAGGAAAAATTACGTGGCAGAAAGTCACCACATGAGAACTTGCTCACCGCCAAAGTCGGCATATCCAGGGTCGTTGGTGTCCAGAGACACGTTGTGCTGTTGTGCTGTGGCGAAGTCTGAAGTTAGAGGTCCGGGGGATGAGGGGACCTCAAAATGGCGGCTCCGTGAGGAGCAGTCGAAACATCACGGAGACGGGCGAAAACGGCACCTCAAGAGCCGAAAAGCCGCTCCGCTTGTACCCCCGAGGTTCCGGTAATGAAATCTGGCAGCGGGGCTCGAGAACGTTCCCGTTCACATGGGAAAATCCTTGGCGGTGCTGAACGGTGTAGCGGAGCTCTACACCTAGCCGGCCATCTTGCGCGGCACCTAAGCCACGCCCCTACCGCCTCTTTCTCTAACTCCCTGTTCTCTTCTCCTGTGCCGATCTGCTGTTCTCTTTCACCTGCCTCCTTTTTAACTCCCTGTTCTCTTCTCCTGTGCTGATCTGCTGCTCTCTTCCATCCCACCTCCTTCTTTAACTCCCTGTTCTCTTCTCCTGTGCTGATCTGCTGCTCTCTTCCACCCCACCTCCTTCTTTAACTCCCTGTCCTCTTCTCCTGTGCTGATCTGCTGCTCTCTTCCACCCACCTCCTTCTTTAACTCCATGTTTTCGTCTGCTGTGCTGTTATGCTGCTGTCTTCCACCCACATCCTTCTCCATCTCTGTTCTCTTCTCTTCTCCCGAATTGATCTGCTGCTCTCTTCCACCCGCCATCTTCTCTAGCTCCCTGTTCTCTTCTCTTATCCTGTTCTGATCTGCTGCTCCCTTCCACCCGCCTCCTTCTTTAACTCCCTTTTCTCTTTTGCTGTGCTGATCTGCTGCTCTCTTCCACGCAGCCTCCCTCTTTAACTCCCTGTTCTCTTCTCCTTTGCTAATCTGCTGCTCTAATCCACACAGCCTCCTTCGTTAACTCCCTGTTCTCTTCTCCTGTGCTAATCTGCTGCTCTCGTCCACCCGCCTCCTTCTTTAACTCCCTGGTCTCTTCTCTTCTCCTGTCCTGTACTGCTGTTCTCTGCCACCCACCTCCTTCTTTAACTCCCTGTTATCTTATCCTGTGCTGATCTTCTGTTCTCTTTCTCCCGCCTCCTTCTCTAACTCTCTGTTCTCTTCTCCTGTGCTAACATGTTGTTCTCTTCCACCCTCTTCCTTCCTTAACTCCCTGTTCTCTTCTCCTGTGCTGAACTGCTGCTCTCTTCCACACCACCTCCTTCTTTAACTCAGTTTTTTTCTCCTGTGCTCATCTTGCTGTTCTCTTCCACCACCTCCTTCTTTAACTCCCTGTTCTCTTCTCCCATGCTGATCTGCTGTTCTCTTCCTCCCGCCTCATTCTCTAACTCCCTATTCTCGTCTCCTGTGATGATTCTTCTGCTCTCTTCCATCCGCCTCCTTCTCTAACTCCCTGTTCTCTTCTCCTGTTCTGATCTGCTGTTCTCTTTCACCCCGCCTACTTCTCTAACTCCCTTTTCTCTTCTCCTGTGCTGATCTGCTGTTCTCTTTCACCCAGCCGCCTTCTCTAATTCCCTGTTCTCTTCTCCTGTGCTAATATGTTGTTCTCTACCACCCGCTTCCTTCCTGAACTCCCTGTTTTCTTCTCCTGTGCTGATCTGCTGCTTTCTTCAACCCGCCTACTTCTTTAACTCTGTTCTTTTCTCCTGTGCTGACCTGCTGTTCTCTTCCACCCACCTCCTTCTTTAACTCCCAGTTCTCTTCTCTTCTCCTGTGCTGATCTGCTACTCTCTTCCACCAGCCTCCTTCTTTAACTCCCTGTTCTCTTCTCTTCTCCCGAGCTGATCTGCTGCTCTCTTCCACCCGCCTTCGTCTCTAGCACCCTGTTCTCTTCTCTTATCCTGTGCTGATCTGCTGCTCTCTTCCTGGTGCCTCTTTCTTTAACTCCCTGTTCTCTTTTGCTGTGCTGATCTACTGCTCTCTTCCACGCAGCCTCCTTCTTTAACTCCCTGTTCTCTTCTCTTCTCCCGAGCTGATCTGCTGCTCTCTTCCACCCGCCTTCGTCTCTAGCACCCTGTTCTCTTCTCTTATCCTGTGCTGATCTGCTGCTCTCTTCCTGGCGCCTCTTTCTTTAACTCCCTGTTCTCTTTTGCTGTGCTGATCTACTGCTCTCTTCCACGCAGCCTCCTTCTTTAACTCCCTGTTCTCTTCTCCTGTGCTAATCTGCTGCTCTCTTCCACCCGCCTCCTTCTTTAACTCTTTGGTCGATTCTCTTCTCCTGTGCTGAACTGCTGTTCTCTGCCACCCGCCTCCTTCTTTAACTCTGTTATCTTCTCCTGTGCTGCTCTGCTGCTCTCGACCACCCCAACTCCTTCTTTAACTCCCTGTCGCTTCTCTTCTCCTGTGCTGATCTTCTGTACTCTTTCACCCGCCTCCTTCTCTAACTCCCTGTTCTCTTCTCCTGTGCTAACATGTTGTTCTCTTCTACCCGCTTCCTTCCTTAACTCCCTGTTCTCTTCTCCTGTGCTGAACTGCTGCTCTCTTCCACCCAGCCTCCTTCTTTATATCCATGTTCTCTTCAACAGTGCTGATCTGCTGCTCTCTTCCACCCCGCCTCCTTCTTTAACTCAGTTTTTTTCCTCCTGTGCTGATCTGCTGTTCCCTTCCACCACCTCCTTCTCTAACTCCTGTTCTCCTCTCCTGTGATGATCTTTCTGTTATCTTTTATCCGCCTCTTTCTCTAACTCCTTGTTCTCTTCTATTGTGCTGATCTGCTGTTCTCTTTCACCCCACGGCCTTCTCTAACTCCCTGTTCTTTTCTCCTGTGCTAATATGCTGTTCTCTTCCACCCGCTTCCTTCCTTCACTCCCTGTTCTCTTCTCCTGTGCTGATCTGCTGCTCTCTTCAACCCGCCTCCTTTTTTAACTCTGTTCTTTTCTCCTGTGCTGATCAGCTGTTCTCTTCCACCAGCCTCCTTCTTTAACTCCCTGTTCTGTTCTCCCGTGCGGATCTGCTTCTCTCTTCCACCCGCCCCCTTCTTTAACCCCCTGTTCTCTTCTCCTGTGCTGATCTGCTCTTCTCTTCCACCCCGCCTCATTCTCTAACTCCTTGTTGCCTTCTCATGTGATGATCTTTTTGCTCTCTTCCATCCGCCTCCTTCTCTAACTCCCTTTTCTCTTCCCCGGTGCTGATCTGCTGTTCTCTTTCACCCGCCACCTTCTCTGACTCCCTGTTCTCTTCTCCTGTACTGATCTGCTGTTCAGTTCCACCCCCTCCTTCTGTAACTCCTGGTTCTGTTCTCCTGTGCCGATCTGCTGTTCTCTTCCACCCCGCCTCCTTCTCTAACTCTCTGTTCTCTTCTCCTGTGCTAACATGTTGTTCTCTTCCACCCTCTTCCTTCCTTAACTCCCTGTTCTCTTCTCCTGTGCTGAACTGCTGCTCTCTTCCACACCACCTCCTTCTTTAACTCAGTTTTTTTCTCCTGTGCTCATCTTGCTGTTCTCTTCCACCACCTCCTTCTTTAACTCCCTGTTCTCTTCTCCCATGCTGATCTGCTGTTCTCTTCCTCCCGCCTCATTCTCTAACTCCCTATTCTCGTCTCCTGTGATGATTCTTCTGCTCTCTTCCATCCGCCTCCTTCTCTAACTCCCTGTTCTCTTCTCCTGTTCTGATCTGCTGTTCTCTTTCACCCCGCCTACTTCTCTAACTCCCTTTTCTCTTCTTCTGTGCTGATCTGCTGTTCTCTTTCACCCAGCCGCCTTCTCTAACTCCCTGTTCTCTTCTCCTGTGCTAATATGTTGTTCTCTACCACCCGCTTCCTTCCTGAACTCCCTGTTTTCTTCTCCTGTGCTGATCTGCTGCTTTCTTCAACCCGCCTACTTCTTTAACTCTGTTCTTTTCTCCTGTGCTGACCTGCTGTTCTCTTCCACCCACCTCCTTCTTTAACTCCCAGTTCTCTTCTCTTCTCCTGTGCTGATCTGCTACTCTCTTCCACCAGCCTCCTTCTTTAACTCCCTGTTCTCTTCTCTTCTCCCGAGCTGATCTGCTGCTCTCTTCCACCCGCCTTCGTCTCTAGCACCCTGTTCTCTTCTCTTATCCTGTGCTGATCTGCTGCTCTCTTCCTGGTGCCTCTTTCTTTAACTCCCTGTTCTCTTTTGCTGTGCTGATCTACTGCTCTCTTCCACGCAGCCTCCTTCTTTAACTCCCTGTTCTCTTCTCTTCTCCCGAGCTGATCTGCTGCTCTCTTCCACCCGCCTTCGTCTCTAGCACCCTGTTCTCTTCTCTTATCCTGTGCTGATCTGCTGCTCTCTTCCTGGCGCCTCTTTCTTTAACTCCCTGTTCTCTTTTGCTGTGCTGATCTACTGCTCTCTTCCACGCAGCCTCCTTCTTTAACTCCCTGTTCTCTTCTCCTGTGCTAATCTGCTGCTCTCTTCCACCCGCCTCCTTCTTTAACTCTTTGGTCGATTCTCTTCTCCTGTGCTGAACTGCTGTTCTCTGCCACCCGCCTCCTTCTTTAACTCTGTTATCTTCTCCTGTGCTGCTCTGCTGCTCTCGACCACCCCAACTCCTTCTTTAACTCCCTGTCGCTTCTCTTCTCCTGTGCTGATCTTCTGTACTCTTTCACCCGCCTCCTTCTCTAACTCCCTGTTCTCTTCTCCTGTGCTAACATGTTGTTCTCTTCTACCCGCTTCCTTCCTTAACTCCCTGTTCTCTTCTCCTGTGCTGAACTGCTGCTCTCTTCCACCCAGCCTCCTTCTTTATATCCATGTTCTCTTCAACAGTGCTGATCTGCTGCTCTCTTCCACCCCGCCTCCTTCTTTAACTCAGTTTTTTTCCTCCTGTGCTGATCTGCTGTTCCCTTCCACCACCTCCTTCTCTAACTCCTGTTCTCCTCTCCTGTGATGATCTTTCTGTTATCTTTTATCCGCCTCTTTCTCTAACTCCTTGTTCTCTTCTATTGTGCTGATCTGCTGTTCTCTTTCACCCCACGGCCTTCTCTAACTCCCTGTTCTTTTCTCCTGTGCTAATATGCTGTTCTCTTCCACCCGCTTCCTTCCTTCACTCCCTGTTCTCTTCTCCTGTGCTGATCTGCTGCTCTCTTCAACCCGCCTCCTTTTTTAACTCTGTTCTTTTCTCCTGTGCTGATCAGCTGTTCTCTTCCACCAGCCTCCTTCTTTAACTCCCTGTTCTGTTCTCCCGTGCGGATCTGCTTCTCTCTTCCACCCGCCCCCTTCTTTAACCCCCTGTTCTCTTCTCCTGTGCTGATCTGCTCTTCTCTTCCACCCCGCCTCATTCTCTAACTCCTTGTTGCCTTCTCATGTGATGATCTTTTTGCTCTCTTCCATCCGCCTCCTTCTCTAACTCCCTTTTCTCTTCCCCGGTGCTGATCTGCTGTTCTCTTTCACCCGCCACCTTCTCTGACTCCCTGTTCTCTTCTCCTGTACTGATCTGCTGTTCAGTTCCACCCCCTCCTTCTGTAACTCCTGGTTCTGTTCTCCTGTGCCGATCTGCTGTTCTCTTCCACCCCGCCTCCTTCTTTAACTCCCTGTTCTCTTCTCCTATGCTGATCTGCTGCTCTTATCCACCCACCTCCTTCTTTAACTCCCTGTTCTCTTCTCTCGTGCTGATCTGCTGTTCTCTTCCACCCCACCTCCTTGTCTACCTCCCTGTTCTCTTCTCCTGTGCTGTTCTGCTGCTCTCTTCCACCCCACCTCCTTCTTTAACTCCCTGTTCTCTTCTGCTGTGCTAATCTGCTGCTCTCTTCCACCTCACCTCCTTCTCTAACTCCCTGTTCTCTACTCTTCTCCTGTGCTGATCTGTTGCTCTCTTCCACCCCGCCTCTTTCTTTAACTCCCTGTTAACTTCTGCTGATATTCTGCTCTCTTCCACCTGACCTCCTTCTCTAACTCCCTGTTCTATTCTCTTCTCCTGTGCTGATCTGCTGCTCTCTTCCACCCCGCCTCCTTCTTTAACTCCCTGTTCTCTTCTCCTGTGCTAATCTGCTGTTCTCTTCCACCGCCTCTTTCTCTAGCTCCCTGTTCTCTTCTATTCTCCTGTGCCGATCTTCTGTTCTCTACCACACGCCTCCTTCTTTAACTCCCTGTTCTTTTCTCCTGTGCTGATATGCTGCTCTCTTCCACCCCTCCTCCTTCTGTAACTCCCTGTTCTTTTCTCCCGTGCTGATCTGCTGCTCTCTTCCACCCCACTACCTTCTTTAACTCCCTGTTCTCTTCTCTCCTCCTGTGCTCATCTGCTGCTCTCTTCCACCCGCCTCCTTCTTTAGCTCTCTGTTCTGTTCTCCCATGCTGATCTGTTGCTCTCTTCCACCCCGCCCCCTTCTCCAACTCCCTGTTCTCTTCTCCCGTGCTGATCTGCTGTTCTCTTCCACCAGCCTCCTTCTCTAGCTCCCTGTACTCCTCTCCTGTGATGATCTTTATGCTATCTTTTATCCGCCTCTTTCTCTAACTCCTTGTTCTCTTCTATTGTGCTGATCTGCTGTTCTCTTTCACCCCACTGCCTTCTCTAACTCCCTGTTCTCTTCTCCTGTGCTAATATGTTGTTCTCTACCACCCGCTTCCTTCCTGAACTCCCTGTTTTCTTCTCCTGTGCTGATCTGCTGCTTTCTTCAACCCGCCTACTTCTTTCACTCTGTTCTTTTCTCCTGTGCTGACCTGCTGTTCTCTTCCACCCACCTCCTTCTTTAACTCCCTGTTATCTTCTCCTGTGCTGATCTGCTGCTCTCGTCCACCCCAACTCCTTCTTTAACTCCCTGTGCTTCTCTTCTCCTGTGTTGATCTTCTGTTCTCTTTCACCCGCCTCCTTCTCTAACTCTCTGTTCTCTTCTCCTGTGCTGACATGCTGTTCTCTTCCACCCTCTTCCTTCCTTAACTCCCTGTTCTCTTCTCCTGTGCTGAACTGCTGCTCTCTTCCACCCCACCTCCTTCTTTATATCCATATTCTCTGCACCTGTGCTGATCTGCTGCTCTCTTCCACACCGCCTCCTCCTTTAACTCTGTTTTTTTCTCCTGTGCTGATCTTGCTGTTCCCTTCCACCACCTCCTTCTCTAACTCCCTGTTCTCTTCTCCCATGCTGATCTGCTGTTCTCTTCCTCCCGCCTCATTCTCTAACTCCCTGTTCTCCTCTCCTATGATGATCCTTCTGCTCTCTTCCAGCTGCCTCCTTCTCTAACTCCCTGTTCTCTTATCCTGTGCTGATCTGCTGTTCTCTTTCACCCTGCCTCCTTCTCGAACTCCTTTTTTCCTTCTCCTGTGCTGTTCTGCTGTTCTCTTTCACCCCGCCGCCTTCTCTAACTCCCTGTTCTCTTCTCCTGTGCTAATATGTTGTTCTCTTTCACCCTGCCTCTTTCTCTCTTACTCCCTGTTCTCCTCTCACATGCTGATCTGCTGTTCTCTTCCTCCCGCCTCATTCTCTAACTCCCTGTTCTCTTCTCCTGTGATGATCTATCTGCTATCTTCCATCCGCCTCCTTCTCTAACTCCCTGTTCTCTTCTAATGTGCTGATCTGCTGTTCTCTTTCGCCCCACCTCCTTCTCTATTTCCCTGTTCTCTTCTCCTGTGCTAATATGCTGTTCTCTTCCACCCTCTTCCTTCCTTAACTCCCTGTTCTCTATCTCCTGTGCTGATCTGCTGCTCGCTTCCACCCACCTCCTTCTTTAACTCCCTGTTCTTTTCTCTTCTCCTGTGCTGATCTGCTGCTCTCTTCCACTCTGCCTCCTTCTCTAACTCCCTATTCTCTTCTCTTCTCCTGTGCTGATCTGCTGGTCCCTTCCACCCGCCTCCTTCTTTAACTCCCTGTTTTCTTCTGCTGTGCTAATCTGCTGTTCTCTTCCACCATCTCTTTCTCTAACTCCCTGTTCTCTTCTCCTGTGCCGATCTGCTGTTCTCTTCCACCCACCTCCTTCATTAACTCCATGTTCTCTCCCCCTGTGCTGATCTGCTGCTCTCATCCACCCCACCTCCTTCTTTAACTCCCTGTTCTCTTCTCCTGTGCTGATCTGCTGCTCTCTTCCACACACCTCCTTCTTTAACTTCATGTTCTCTTCTGCTGTGCTGTAATGCTGCTGTTTTCCACCCACCTCCTTCTCCAAATCCTGTTCTCTTTTCTTCTCCCGAGCTGATCTGCTGCTCTCTTCCACCCGCCATCTTCTCTAACTCCCTGTTATCTTCTCTTATCCTGTTCTCGTCTGCTGCTTTCTTCCACCAATCTCCTTCTTTAACTCCCTTTTCTCTTCTCCTGTGCTAATCTGCTCCTCTCTTCCACCCGCCTCCTTCTTGAACTCCCTGGTCTCTTCTCTTCTCCTGTGCTGAACTGCTGTTCTCTGCCACCTGCCTCCTTCTTTAACCCCCTGTTATCTTCTCCTGTGCTGATCTGCTGCTCTCGTCCACACCAACTCCTTCTTTATCTCCCTGTCGCTTCTCTTCTCCTGTGCTGATCTTCTGTTCTCTTTCACCCGCCTCCTTCTCTAACTCTCTGTTCTCTTCTCCTGTGCTAACATGTTGTTCTCTTCCACCTGCTTCCTTCCTTAACTCCCTGTTCTCTTCTCCTGTGCTGCACTGCTGCTCTCTTCCACCCTACTTCCTTCTTTATATCCATGTTCGCTTCCCCTGTGCTGATCTGCTGCTCTCTTCCACCCTACCTCCTTCTTTAACTCTTTTTTTTCTCCTGTGCTGATCTGCTGTTCCCTTCCACCACCGCCTTCTCCAACTCCCTGTTCTCTTCTCCCATGCTGATTTGCTGTTCTCTTCCTCCCGCCTCATTCTCTAACTCCCTGTTCTCCTCTCCTGTGATGATCTTTCTGCTATCTTCCATCCGCCTCCTTCTCTAACTCCTTGTTCTCTTCTCCTGTGCTGATCTGCTGTTCGATTCCACCACCTCCTGCTCTAACTCCCTGTTCTCTTCTCCCGAGCTGATCTGCTGCTCTCTTCCACCCGCCTTCATCCCTAGCACCCTGTTCTCTTCTCTTATCCTGTGCTGATCTGCTGCTCTCTTCCATCCACCTCCTTCTCTAACTCCCTGTTCTCTTCTCCTGTGCTGATCTGCTGTTCTCTATCACCCCACCTCCTTCTCTAACTCCCTGTTCTCTTCTCCTGTGCTAATATGCTGTTCTCTTCCACCTGCCTCCTTTTTTAACTCCCTGTTTTCTTCTGCTGTGCTAATCTGCTGTTCTCTTCCACCGCCTCTTTCTCTAACTCCCTGTTCTCTTCTCCTGTGCCGATCTGCTGTTCTCTTTCACCTGCCTCCTTTTTAACTCCCTGTTCTCTTCTCCTGTGCTGATCTGCTGCTCTCTTCCATCCCACCTCCTTCTTTAACTCCCTGTTCTCTTCTCCTGTGCTGATCTGCTGCTCTCTTCCACCCCACCTCCTTCTTTAACTCCCTGTCCTCTTCTCCTGTGCTGATCTGCTGCTCTCTTCCACCCACCTCCTTCTTTAACTCCATGTTTTCGTCTGCTGTGCTATTATGCTGCTGTCTTCCACCCACATCCTTCTCCATCTCCCTGTTCTCTTCTCTTCTCCCGAATTGATCTACTGCTCTCTTCCACCCACCATCTTCTCTAGCTCCCTGTTCTCTTCTCTTATCCTGTTCTGATCTGCTGCTCCCTTCCACCCGCCTCCTTCTTTAACTCCCATTTCTCTTTTGCTGTGCTGATCTGCTGCTCTCTTCCACGCAGCCTCCCTCTTTAACTCCCTGTTCTCTTCTCCTTTGCTAATCTGCTGCTCTAATCCACACAGCCTCCTTCGTTAACTCCCTGTTCTCTTCTCTTGTGCTAATCTGCTGCTCTCTTCCACCCGCCTCCTTCTTTAACTCCCTGGTCTCTTCTCTTCTCCTGTCCTGTACTGCTGTTCTCTGCCACCCACCTCCTTCTTTAACTCCCTGTTATCTTATCCTGTGCTGATCTTCTGTTCTCTTTCTCCCGCCTCCTTCTCTAACTCTCTGTTCTCTTCTCCTGTGCTAACATGTTGTTCTCTTCCACCCTCTTCCTTCCTTAACTCCCTGTTCTCTTCTCCTGTGCTGAACTGCTGCTCTCTTCCACACCACCTCCTTCTTTAACTCAGTTTTTTTCTCCTGTGCTCATCTTGCTGTTCTCTTCCACCACCTCCTTCTTTAACTCCCTGTTCTCTTTTCCCATGCTGATCTGCTGTTCTCTTCCTCCCGCCTCATTCTCTAACTCCCTATTCTCGTCTCCTGTGATGATCCTTCTGTTCTCTTCCATTCGCCTCCTTCTCTAACTCCCTGTTCTCTTCTCCTGTGCTGATCTGCTGTTCTCTTTCATCCCGCCTACTTCTCTAACTCCCTTTTCTCTTCTCCTGTGCTGATCTGCTGTTCTCTTTCACCCAGCCGCCTTCTATAACTCCCTGTTCTCTTCTCCTGTGCTAATATGTTGTTCTCTACCACCCGCTTCCTTCCTGAACTCCCTGTTTTCTTCTCCTGTGCTGATCTGCTGCTTTCTTCAACCCGCACACTTCTTTAACTCTGTTCTTTTCTCCTGTGCTGACCTGCTGTTCTCTTCCACCCACCTCCTTCTTTAACTCCCTGTTCTCTTCTCTTCTCCTGTGCTGATCTGCTACTCTCTTCCACCAGCCTCCTTCTTTAACTCCCTGTTCTCTTCTCTTCTCCCGAGCTGATCTGCTGCTCTCTTCCACCCGCCTTCGTCTCTAGCACCCTGTTCTCTTCTCTTATCCTGTGCTGATCTGCTGCTCTCTTCCTGGTGCCTCTTTCTTTAACTCCCTGTTCTCTTTTGCTGTGCTGATCTACTGCTCTCTTCCACGCAGCCTCCTTCTTTAACTCCCTGTTCTCTTCTCTTCTCCCGAGCTGATCTGCTGCTCTCTTCCACCCGCCTTCGTCTCTAGCACCCTGTTCTCTTCTCTTATCCTGTGCTGATCTGCTGCTCTCTTCCTGGCGCCTCTTTCTTTAACTCCCTGTTCTCTTTTGCTGTGCTGATCTACTGCTCTCTTCCACGCAGCCTCCTTCTTTAACTCCCTGTTCTCTTCTCCTGTGCTAATCTGCTGCTCTCTTCCACCCGCCTCCTTCTTTAACTCTTTGGTCGATTCTCTTCTCCTGTGCTGAACTGCTGTTCTCTGCCACCCGCCTCCTTCTTTAACTCTGTTATCTTCTCCTGTGCTGCTCTGCTGCTCTCGACCACCCCAACTCCTTCTTTAACTCCCTGTCGCTTCTCTTCTCCTGTGCTGATCTTCTGTACTCTTTCACCCGCCTCCTTCTCTAACTCCCTGTTCTCTTCTCCTGTGCTAACATGTTGTTCTCTTCTACCCGCTTCCTTCCTTAACTCCCTGTTCTCTTCTCCTGTGCTGAACTGCTGCTCTCTTCCACCCAGCCTCCTTCTTTATATCCATGTTCTCTTCAACAGTGCTGATCTGCTGCTCTCTTCCACCCCGCCTCCTTCTTTAACTCAGTTTTTTTCCTCCTGTGCTGATCTGCTGTTCCCTTCCACCACCTCCTTCTCTAACTCCTGTTCTCCTCTCCTGTGATGATCTTTCTGTTATCTTTTATCCGCCTCTTTCTCTAACTCCTTGTTCTCTTCTATTGTGCTGATCTGCTGTTCTCTTTCACCCCACGGCCTTCTCTAACTCCCTGTTCTTTTCTCCTGTGCTAATATGCTGTTCTCTTCCACCCGCTTCCTTCCTTCACTCCCTGTTCTCTTCTCCTGTGCTGATCTGCTGCTCTCTTCAACCCGCCTCCTTTTTTAACTCTGTTCTTTTCTCCTGTGCTGATCAGCTGTTCTCTTCCACCAGCCTCCTTCTTTAACTCCCTGTTCTGTTCTCCCGTGCGGATCTGCTTCTCTCTTCCACCCGCCCCCTTCTTTAACCCCCTGTTCTCTTCTCCTGTGCTGATCTGCTCTTCTCTTCCACCCCGCCTCATTCTCTAACTCCTTGTTGCCTTCTCATGTGATGATCTTTTTGCTCTCTTCCATCCGCCTCCTTCTCTAACTCCCTTTTCTCTTCCCCGGTGCTGATCTGCTGTTCTCTTTCACCCGCCACCTTCTCTGACTCCCTGTTCTCTTCTCCTGTACTGATCTGCTGTTCAGTTCCACCCCCTCCTTCTGTAACTCCTGGTTCTGTTCTCCTGTGCCGATCTGCTGTTCTCTTCCACCCCGCCTCCTTCTTTAACTCCCTGTTCTCTTCTCCTATGCTGATCTGCTGCTCTTATCCACCCACCTCCTTCTTTAACTCCCTGTTCTCTTCTCTCGTGCTGATCTGCTGTTCTCTTCCACCCCACCTCCTTGTCTACCTCCCTGTTCTCTTCTCCTGTGCTGTTCTGCTGCTCTCTTCCACCCCACCTCCTTCTTTAACTCCCTGTTCTCTTCTGCTGTGCTAATCTGCTGCTCTCTTCCACCTCACCTCCTTCTCTAACTCCCTGTTCTCTACTCTTCTCCTGTGCTGATCTGTTGCTCTCTTCCACCCCGCCTCTTTCTTTAACTCCCTGTTAACTTCTGCTGATATTCTGCTCTCTTCCACCTGACCTCCTTCTCTAACTCCCTGTTCTATTCTCTTCTCCTGTGCTGATCTGCTGCTCTCTTCCACCCCGCCTCCTTCTTTAACTCCCTGTTCTCTTCTCCTGTGCTAATCTGCTGTTCTCTTCCACCGCCTCTTTCTCTAGCTCCCTGTTCTCTTCTATTCTCCTGTGCCGATCTTCTGTTCTCTACCACACGCCTCCTTCTTTAACTCCCTGTTCTTTTCTCCTGTGCTGATATGCTGCTCTCTTCCACCCCTCCTCCTTCTGTAACTCCCTGTTCTTTTCTCCCGTGCTGATCTGCTGCTCTCTTCCACCCCACTACCTTCTTTAACTCCCTGTTCTCTTCTCTCCTCCTGTGCTCATCTGCTGCTCTCTTCCACCCGCCTCCTTCTTTAGCTCTCTGTTCTGTTCTCCCATGCTGATCTGTTGCTCTCTTCCACCCCGCCCCCTTCTCCAACTCCCTGTTCTCTTCTCCCGTGCTGATCTGCTGTTCTCTTCCACCAGCCTCCTTCTCTAGCTCCCTGTACTCCTCTCCTGTGATGATCTTTATGCTATCTTTTATCCGCCTCTTTCTCTAACTCCTTGTTCTCTTCTATTGTGCTGATCTGCTGTTCTCTTTCACCCCACTGCCTTCTCTAACTCCCTGTTCTCTTCTCCTGTGCTAATATGTTGTTCTCTACCACCCGCTTCCTTCCTGAACTCCCTGTTTTCTTCTCCTGTGCTGATCTGCTGCTTTCTTCAACCCGCCTACTTCTTTCACTCTGTTCTTTTCTCCTGTGCTGACCTGCTGTTCTCTTCCACCCACCTCCTTCTTTAACTCCCTGTTATCTTCTCCTGTGCTGATCTGCTGCTCTCGTCCACCCCAACTCCTTCTTTAACTCCCTGTGCTTCTCTTCTCCTGTGTTGATCTTCTGTTCTCTTTCACCCGCCTCCTTCTCTAACTCTCTGTTCTCTTCTCCTGTGCTGACATGCTGTTCTCTTCCACCCTCTTCCTTCCTTAACTCCCTGTTCTCTTCTCCTGTGCTGAACTGCTGCTCTCTTCCACCCCACCTCCTTCTTTATATCCATATTCTCTGCACCTGTGCTGATCTGCTGCTCTCTTCCACACCGCCTCCTCCTTTAACTCTGTTTTTTTCTCCTGTGCTGATCTTGCTGTTCCCTTCCACCACCTCCTTCTCTAACTCCCTGTTCTCTTCTCCCATGCTGATCTGCTGTTCTCTTCCTCCCGCCTCATTCTCTAACTCCCTGTTCTCCTCTCCTATGATGATCCTTCTGCTCTCTTCCAGCTGCCTCCTTCTCTAACTCCCTGTTCTCTTATCCTGTGCTGATCTGCTGTTCTCTTTCACCCTGCCTCCTTCTCGAACTCCTTTTTTCCTTCTCCTGTGCTGTTCTGCTGTTCTCTTTCACCCCGCCGCCTTCTCTAACTCCCTGTTCTCTTCTCCTGTGCTAATATGTTGTTCTCTTTCACCCTGCCTCTTTCTCTCTTACTCCCTGTTCTCCTCTCACATGCTGATCTGCTGTTCTCTTCCTCCCGCCTCATTCTCTAACTCCCTGTTCTCTTCTCCTGTGATGATCTATCTGCTATCTTCCATCCGCCTCCTTCTCTAACTCCCTGTTCTCTTCTAATGTGCTGATCTGCTGTTCTCTTTCGCCCCACCTCCTTCTCTATTTCCCTGTTCTCTTCTCCTGTGCTAATATGCTGTTCTCTTCCACCCTCTTCCTTCCTTAACTCCCTGTTCTCTATCTCCTGTGCTGATCTGCTGCTCGCTTCCACCCACCTCCTTCTTTAACTCCCTGTTCTTTTCTCTTCTCCTGTGCTGATCTGCTGCTCTCTTCCACTCTGCCTCCTTCTCTAACTCCCTATTCTCTTCTCTTCTCCTGTGCTGATCTGCTGGTCCCTTCCACCCGCCTCCTTCTTTAACTCCCTGTTTTCTTCTGCTGTGCTAATCTGCTGTTCTCTTCCACCATCTCTTTCTCTAACTCCCTGTTCTCTTCTCCTGTGCCGATCTGCTGTTCTCTTCCACCCACCTCCTTCATTAACTCCATGTTCTCTCCCCCTGTGCTGATCTGCTGCTCTCATCCACCCCACCTCCTTCTTTAACTCCCTGTTCTCTTCTCCTGTGCTGATCTGCTGCTCTCTTCCACACACCTCCTTCTTTAACTTCATGTTCTCTTCTGCTGTGCTGTAATGCTGCTGTTTTCCACCCACCTCCTTCTCCAAATCCTGTTCTCTTTTCTTCTCCCGAGCTGATCTGCTGCTCTCTTCCACCCGCCATCTTCTCTAACTCCCTGTTATCTTCTCTTATCCTGTTCTCGTCTGCTGCTTTCTTCCACCAATCTCCTTCTTTAACTCCCTTTTCTCTTCTCCTGTGCTAATCTGCTCCTCTCTTCCACCCGCCTCCTTCTTGAACTCCCTGGTCTCTTCTCTTCTCCTGTGCTGAACTGCTGTTCTCTGCCACCTGCCTCCTTCTTTAACCCCCTGTTATCTTCTCCTGTGCTGATCTGCTGCTCTCGTCCACACCAACTCCTTCTTTATCTCCCTGTCGCTTCTCTTCTCCTGTGCTGATCTTCTGTTCTCTTTCACCCGCCTCCTTCTCTAACTCTCTGTTCTCTTCTCCTGTGCTAACATGTTGTTCTCTTCCACCTGCTTCCTTCCTTAACTCCCTGTTCTCTTCTCCTGTGCTGCACTGCTGCTCTCTTCCACCCTACTTCCTTCTTTATATCCATGTTCGCTTCCCCTGTGCTGATCTGCTGCTCTCTTCCACCCTACCTCCTTCTTTAACTCTTTTTTTTCTCCTGTGCTGATCTGCTGTTCCCTTCCACCACCGCCTTCTCCAACTCCCTGTTCTCTTCTCCCATGCTGATTTGCTGTTCTCTTCCTCCCGCCTCATTCTCTAACTCCCTGTTCTCCTCTCCTGTGATGATCTTTCTGCTATCTTCCATCCGCCTCCTTCTCTAACTCCTTGTTCTCTTCTCCTGTGCTGATCTGCTGTTCGATTCCACCACCTCCTGCTCTAACTCCCTGTTCTCTTCTCCCGAGCTGATCTGCTGCTCTCTTCCACCCGCCTTCATCCCTAGCACCCTGTTCTCTTCTCTTATCCTGTGCTGATCTGCTGCTCTCTTCCATCCACCTCCTTCTCTAACTCCCTGTTCTCTTCTCCTGTGCTGATCTGCTGTTCTCTATCACCCCACCTCCTTCTCTAACTCCCTGTTCTCTTCTCCTGTGCTAATATGCTGTTCTCTTCCACCTGCCTCCTTTTTTAACTCCCTGTTTTCTTCTGCTGTGCTAATCTGCTGTTCTCTTCCACCGCCTCTTTCTCTAACTCCCTGTTCTCTTCTCCTGTGCCGATCTGCTGTTCTCTTTCACCTGCCTCCTTTTTAACTCCCTGTTCTCTTCTCCTGTGCTGATCTGCTGCTCTCTTCCATCCCACCTCCTTCTTTAACTCCCTGTTCTCTTCTCCTGTGCTGATCTGCTGCTCTCTTCCACCCCACCTCCTTCTTTAACTCCCTGTCCTCTTCTCCTGTGCTGATCTGCTGCTCTCTTCCACCCACCTCCTTCTTTAACTCCATGTTTTCGTCTGCTGTGCTATTATGCTGCTGTCTTCCACCCACATCCTTCTCCATCTCCCTGTTCTCTTCTCTTCTCCCGAATTGATCTACTGCTCTCTTCCACCCACCATCTTCTCTAGCTCCCTGTTCTCTTCTCTTATCCTGTTCTGATCTGCTGCTCCCTTCCACCCGCCTCCTTCTTTAACTCCCATTTCTCTTTTGCTGTGCTGATCTGCTGCTCTCTTCCACGCAGCCTCCCTCTTTAACTCCCTGTTCTCTTCTCCTTTGCTAATCTGCTGCTCTAATCCACACAGCCTCCTTCGTTAACTCCCTGTTCTCTTCTCTTGTGCTAATCTGCTGCTCTCTTCCACCCGCCTCCTTCTTTAACTCCCTGGTCTCTTCTCTTCTCCTGTCCTGTACTGCTGTTCTCTGCCACCCACCTCCTTCTTTAACTCCCTGTTATCTTATCCTGTGCTGATCTTCTGTTCTCTTTCTCCCGCCTCCTTCTCTAACTCTCTGTTCTCTTCTCCTGTGCTAACATGTTGTTCTCTTCCACCCTCTTCCTTCCTTAACTCCCTGTTCTCTTCTCCTGTGCTGAACTGCTGCTCTCTTCCACACCACCTCCTTCTTTAACTCAGTTTTTTTCTCCTGTGCTCATCTTGCTGTTCTCTTCCACCACCTCCTTCTTTAACTCCCTGTTCTCTTTTCCCATGCTGATCTGCTGTTCTCTTCCTCCCGCCTCATTCTCTAACTCCCTATTCTCGTCTCCTGTGATGATCCTTCTGTTCTCTTCCATTCGCCTCCTTCTCTAACTCCCTGTTCTCTTCTCCTGTGCTGATCTGCTGTTCTCTTTCATCCCGCCTACTTCTCTAACTCCCTTTTCTCTTCTCCTGTGCTGATCTGCTGTTCTCTTTCACCCAGCCGCCTTCTATAACTCCCTGTTCTCTTCTCCTGTGCTAATATGTTGTTCTCTACCACCCGCTTCCTTCCTGAACTCCCTGTTTTCTTCTCCTGTGCTGATCTGCTGCTTTCTTCAACCCGCACACTTCTTTAACTCTGTTCTTTTCTCCTGTGCTGACCTGCTGTTCTCTTCCACCCACCTCCTTCTTTAACTCCCTGTTCTCTTCTCTTCTCCTGTGCTGATCTGCTACTCTCTTCCACCAGCCTCCTTCTTTAACTCCCTGTTCTCTTCTCTTCTCCCGAGCTGATCTGCTGCTCTCTTCCACCCGCCTTCGTCTCTAGCACCCTGTTCTCTTCTCTTATCCTGTGCTGATCTGCTGCTCTCTTCCTGGCGCCTCTTTCTTTAACTCCCTGTTCTCTTTTGCTGTGCTGATCTACTGCTCTCTTCCACGCAGCCTCCTTCTTTAACTCCCTGTTCTCTTCTCCTGTGCTAATCTGCTGCTCTCTTCCACCCGCCTCCTTCTTTAACTCTCTGGTCGATTCTCTTCTCCTGTGCTGAACTGCTCTTCTCTGCCACCCGCCTCCTTCTTTAACTCTGTTATCTTCTCCTGTGCTGCTCTGCTGCTCTCGTCCACCCCAACTCCTTCTTTAACTCCCTGTCGCTTCTCTTCTCCTGTGCTGATCTTCTGTACTCTTTCACCCGCCTCCTTCTCTAACTCCCTGTTCTCTTCTCCTGTGCTAACATGTTGTTCTCTTCTACCCGCTTCCTTCCTTAACTCCCTGTTCTCTTCTCCTGTGCTGAACTGCTGCTCTCTTCCACCCAGCCTCCTTCTTTATATCCATGTTCTCTTCAACAGTGCTGATCTGCTGCTCTCTTCCACCTCGCCTCCTTCTTTAACTCAGTTTTTTTCCTCCTGTGCTGATTTGCTGTTCCCTTCCACCACCTCCTTCTCTAACTCCTGTTCTCCTCTCCTGTGATGATCTTTCTGCTATCTTTTATCCGCCTCTTTCTCTAACTCCTTGTTCTCTTCTATTGTGCTGATCTGCTGTTCTCTTTCACCCCACAGCCTTCTCTAACTCCCTGTTCTTTTCTCCTGTGCTAATATGCTGTTCTCTTCCACCCGCTTCCTTCCTTAACTCCCTGTTCTCTTCTCCTGTGCTGATCTGCTGCTCTCTTCAACCCGCCTCCTTTTTTAACTCTGTTCTTTTCTCCTGTGCTGATCAGCTGTTCTCTTCCACCAGCCTCCTTCTTTAACTCCCTGTTCTGTTCTCCCGTGCTGATCTGCTTCTCTCTTCCACCCGCCCCCTTCTTTAACTCCCTGTTCTCTTCTCCTGTGCTGATCTGCTCTTCTCTTCCACCCCGCCTCATTCTCTAACTCCTTGTTGCCTTCTCATGTGATGATAACTCCCTTTTCTCTTCCCCGGTGCTGATCTGATGTTCTCTTTCACCCGCCACCTTCTCTGACTCCCTGTTCTCTTCTCCTGTACTGATCTGCTGTTCAGTTCCACCCCCTCCTTCTGTAACTCCTGGTTCTGTTCTCCTGTGCCGATCTGCTGTTCTCTTCCACCCGCCTCCTTCTTTAACTCCCTGTTCTCTTCTCCTATGCTGATCTGCTGCTCTTATCCACCCACCTCCTTCTTTAACTCCCTGTTCTCTTCTCTCGTGCTGATCTGCTGTTCTCTTCCACCCCACCTCCTTGTCTACCTCCCTGTTCTCTTCTCCTGTGCTGTTCTGCTGCTCTCTTCCACCCCACCTCCTTCTTTAACTCCCTGTTCTCTTCTGCTGTGCTAATCTGCTGCTCTCTTCCACCTCACCTCCTTCTCTAACTCCCTGTTCTCTTCTCTTCTCCTGTGCTGATCTGTTGCTCTCTTCCACCCCGCCTCTTTCTTTAACTCCCTGTTAACTTCTGCTGATCTTCTGCTCTCTTCCACCTGACCTCCTTCTCTGACTCCCTGTTCTCTTCTCCTGTACTGATCTGCTGTTCAGTTCCACCCCCTCCTTCTGTAACTCCTGGTTCTGTTCTCCTGTGCCGATCTGCTGTTCTCTTCCACCCGCCTCCTTCTTTAACTCAATGTTCTCTTCTCCTATGCTGATCTGCTGCTCTTATCCACCCACCTCCTTCTTTAACTCCCTGTTCTCTTCTCTCGTGCTGATCTGCTGTTCTCTTCCACCCCACCTCCTTGTCTACCTCCCTGTTCTCTTCTCCTGTGCTGTTCTGCTGCTCTCTTCCACCCCACCTCCTTCTTTAACTCCCTGTTCTCTTCTGCTGTGCTAATCTGCTGCTCTCTTCCACCTCACCTCCTTCTCTAACTCCCTGTTCTCTTCTCTTCTCCTGTGCTGATCTGCTGCTCTCTTCCACCCCGCCTCCTTCTTTAACTCCCTGTTCTCTTCTCCTGTGCTAATCTGCTGTTCTCTTCCACCGCCTCTTTCTCTAGCTCCCTGTTCTCTTCTATTCTCCTGTGCCGATCTTCTGTTCTCTACCACCGCCTCCTTCTTTAACTCTCTGTTCTGTTCTCCCATGCTGATCTGTTGCTCTCTTCCACCCCGCCCCCTTCTCCAACTCCCTGTTCTCTTCTCCCGTGCTGATCTGCTGTTCTCTTCAACCAGCCTCCTTCTCTAGCTCCCTGTTCTCCTCTCCTGTGATGATCTTTCTGCTATCTTTTATCCGCCTCATTCTCTAACTCCTTGTTCTCTTCTATTGTGCTGATCTGCTGTTCTCTTTCACCCCACCGCCTTCTCTAACTCCCTGTTCTCTTCTCCTGTGCCGATCTTCTGTTCTCTTCCACCCGCCTCCATCTTTAACTCCCTGTTCTTTTCTCCCGTGCTGATATGCTGCTCTCTTCCACCCGCTTCTTGCTTTAACTCCCTGTTCTCTTCTCCTGTGCTGATCTGCTGCTCTCTTCCACCCGCCTCCTTCTTTAACTCTCTGTTCTGTTCTCCCATGCTGATCTGTTGCTCTCTTCTATCCCGCCCCCTTCTCCAACTCCCTGTTCTCTTCTCCCGTGCTGATCTGCTGCTCTCTTCCACACGCCTCCTTCTTTAACTCCCTCTTCCCTTCTGCTGTGATGATCTGCTGCTGTCTTCCACATCCATCCTTCTCTAACCGCACACACACATACATACAACCACGCACACACACACATACAACCACAAATATACAACCACACACACACAACCACACAAACACACACAACCACATCACGCACACAATCTCACACACAACCACTTACACACAACCACACACACATATACCCACACATACACAACCACACACACACAACCACACACACAACCACACACAACCACACATACAACCATACACACAACCATACACACACACACAACCACACCCAACCACACACACAACCACACACAACCACACACAACCACACACACAACCACACATACAACCACACACAACCACACACACAACCACACACACAACCACACCCAACCACACACACATACAACAACACACACACATACAACCACACACACACACACACAACCACACACACACACACAACCACACACTTCTATCTATCACCCTCATTCTATCTATCTATCTATCTATCTATCTATCTATCTATCTATCTATCTATCTATCTATCTATCTATCTATCTATCTATCGCCCTCACTCTATCTATCTATCGCCCTCACTCTATCTATCGCCCTCACTCTATCTATCGCCCTCACTCTATCTATCTATCGCCCTCACTCTATCTATCTTTCACCCTCCCTCTAGCTAGCTATCGCCCCCTCACTCTATCTATCTATCGCACCACCACTGCATCACTCAGGGGCACCACAGCATCACTCAGCGGCACCACAACATCACTATGCGCTACCACAGCATCACTGAATGCCACAGCATCACTCATCGCCACCACAACATCACTCAGCACCACCACAGTATCAATCTGTGCAACCATTCACCAACAACTGGTTCAAATATGTTTTCTCAATGTTTCAAGCTTTATTACAAATGTCACAAAAAGATGTTAATATTTCACTTCTGTTCTTGGATTTTCGTCTCAATAAAATACACTGAACATAATCTTCACAAAAGTTATTTACAAAAGTTTAAGCTATTGCCATTATAAATTACAATAACTTTTATTTAAGTATTAATTATTAAAAAAATTAAAAGCCATTGTTATTTGTAATCTCAATACATCTAAGTCACGTAAATACAAAACATGTTGCATTAGAAATGCTATAGGTGTCACATTTGGAAAAGATAAAAGTATTGGCATTGTAAATGACAAAGCTATTAATTTTGCTATTTTCAAAACCAACACATGAATAAAAAATGTGTCATTACAAGACGAAAAGCTCAAACTTTCCTAATGCGAGACCTATTGCATTGCAAATGCTTGTTTTCTCAGCCCCTGCTTGCCAAATCACCCGGAACTTTCAGGATAGGAGCTGACCAGAGCAGGCCATAAGTTTGGAAAGTTTCGCGAAGATTCATCATCTGGCGCCAAAGTTATTGGGAAAAGAATAAATGCTTTTTTAATAGAAACAAGGTCCTAACTATAACTACCTACTGGCGACCGCCAGTTGTTAATATATAAAAGAGCGCAGGAGGAGGGTAAACAGAGTTCAAGGCTGGAAATAACTACAGACGCTAATCAGAATTAACTTACAGGCAGAAGGAGACTGTTTGCAGAGCCTTCCAGGGGTCGTGCTGCCACAGAGAGGCGTGCCTGTTGTTTTGTCTGCCCCGCCGCCGCTCCCCGGAACACCTGCGGCTGCCGAGCGGGGGGGACTACATCGCCCACAAACCCTAGTGCGAATGTCCCACCTGCCCACGCCCACCTAAGCGCCCGGTGGCGCACAAAAGGTCCGTGCTCCCGCAGGGGAGCGGGAGACGCTAACCAGAATTAACTTACGGGCAGAAGGAGACTGTTTGCAGAGCCTTCCAGGGGTCGCGCTGCCACAGAGAGGCGTGCCTGTTGTTTTGTCTGTCCCCCCCGCCGCCGCTCACCGGAACACCTTTGGCTGCCAAACGGGGGGGACTACATCGCCCACAAACCCTAGTGTGAGTATCCCGCCTGCCCACGCCCACCTAAGCGACCGGAGGTGCACAAAAGACCCGTACTCCCTACGCGCCGCGGGACGCGCCACGGGCTAAGCCCGGGCAAAGGGCGGGCCGTCTGTGGCCGTCCGGGGCCAGAAGAGGCCGGGGCGGGGCCCCCCCTTTCCGCTTATCTACGAACACTGGACACTGCCCTCACAGTAAGAACGTATTCACTGTTAATGAATTCCGCAATATATGTAACTAAGTTGTCCATAATACTCACTCTCTAACGATCATTGCTGTTAGGTAGCCTCTTAGACCTAGCCTACAGCCTCACTAAGAAGAATAATGACTGCGCGAATAACTAAGGGCAGGAACTCTCTGGGGGGAGGGCTAAATAAAGGGACGCTCGACCAATTTTTAACTAAGGCGGCCTCAAAAATCGATCATGAGATAGCTATTGCCGAACACCAACTGTCACTGGAAATAGCTAATAGAAACTCTTCCCTGGGCTCCCTAATCACAGTTCCATCCCCGCCGCCACAACCCACTCAAGTAACCCCGACAGACGATCCTAGTATTCCACTACTTCTGCAAGATTGTATTACATCTCCGATTTCAAGCAGGGGGGCACGAGTAAGCAGTGACAGTCTTGACATCTCCTTAGAACTACTATCAGAGGAACTCCCAAACCCATTCATCAAAGAAGAGGGATGAGGAATTCTTGTCCCGTTCAGTTCCCCAGGGATAGTATTTTGATTAATCAATGAGAAAAGGACACTTGTATCTACACGAACCATTGGTTCGATTTGACAACCCTCATAGACGCTGAAGATATTAACGATGCGGTATATTTGTTTTTCTGCCCCTCATCTAGCGTCATGGAACAAATACAAAGGGGGAGTTTACTTACACAACTTGTGCAGTATTCATGTGCTTAGGCAATCACAGATTCATTTTCCTGATTACTCGGAGAAATTCTCCTCTTCAGGGTGCTTAGAGCCGCTAGGAGATGTGGTCTTGGCCACGTGTATGTCCGTCAAGTGCCTGTGCTGACTCTGCCCCTGGAGGCTTCCAGGGGCAGAGTCAGCACAGGCACTTGACGGACATACACGTGGCCAAGACCACGTCTCCTAGCGGCTCTAAGCACACTGAAGAGGAGAATTTCTCCGAGTAATCAGGAAAATGAATCTGTGATTGCCTAAGCACATGAATACTGCACAAGTTGTGTAAGTAAACTCCCCCTTTGTATTTGTTCCATGACGCTAGATGAGGGGCGGAAAAACAAATATACCGCATTGTTAATATCTTCAGCGTCTATGAGGGTTGTCAAATCGAACCAATGGTTCGTGTAGATACAAGTGTCCTTTTCTCATTGAACTCCCAAACCCCTCAGAAAAAATTACAACACCAAGAAACAATAATTGAAAGATAAGACAAATAGGGCAGGCTGTCACATCAAAGAGAAAAAGGGGAGGAGCATGCAATCGGGATAGACCTCCAAAAACCGCTAAAATCCATCACAGCCCCTTAAAATCTAAAGGTACACTGCTAAAAGAACCCTTGTCCTTTGATTCAAATGATCTGATGAAAAACCTTGAGCCTTTAGTAAAATCATTACTCTTACCCCTTATAGAAAGAGTTAAGAGGATATCTGACCAACTAAGCACCATGGCTGAAACTACAACTAACAATGCCAATCTCCTACAGCAACTGCTGACATCCAAACAAGCCATTTCCCTTGGTGGCCAGATACCGGGGGATGCTCACAAAACAACAGAAACATTAGAATCCTTACCTATTGCAAAAGAGCCCAATCTGGTTTCTATAGTAACGGACAGTACCCATACAACAAACACAGGACCAAACGAAACCGCTCCAACAAAAATTCCGCAAGATTTAAATATTCCTCCCAATAGGGAATACTCGTCGACTAAAAACTTAAATAAAATGGGAGCACACATAGATCTCCCCCCAGCTTCCGCCCCCTATATCATAATCCTTACTGGCATCCCAGATTTGCCAGCAGGGAAAAGGGAACCTTATCTGGAATTAAAAAACAAGGCCATTCATTGGCTAATAAACAATAGACCCTTGCCACCTAACATAAATGGCGAGATCATGTTCGTGAGAAGACTGGCATGGGTTGGCCATAGACCCAAGGACATCGCGGGTGATATCCTGATTGTAAACTTCAGGGACCGGAGGGCGTTAGCTCACATCACGGATTGGTATGTCGAGAGAGGCGGCGATGGCATATCCACCCGTGATCTGAGCTATTTTTATCCTCAACCCTTAGTAACCGGGATGTTCCCCAGACAATCCAGCAAGACGGGGAATAATCTCACCCTCTTTTCACCAGTTCTAAAACCTTCGTTTTATAGAAGGCAGGAGGCATATTACCCGCGACCCACTCATAGAAACAGGCCTTTTCCACAACATTATATGAGAACACAGAGGTCCGCTTACATCCCGCCCTGGTCTATTCCCTTACACAATTCCCTTGACGAACAGGATTGAAATAGGGGGGGAAACAGTGCGCACACAACAACCTTGAAGGTCCCAGCTCTACCACCGGCTGACTTAAATGAACAACGGAGAGCACTTCCTCGAAAGGAATCCCCCGATAACAGGAGAGGAGAAGACCAAGAAGTAGGGTTTACACTTGGGCTGGGTATCCCCAAACCCCAAAAATCTTCACATGAGCAAAGATTTGATCTGACATCCGAGGCAGAGCAACCTTCTCCCCCACAGATGACAAACACAAGCGAAAAAACTGACGTGGCTACCACCCCCTAGATGGGAAAAACTAATCTAAATCTCATATCCTGGAATGTCGCAGGGTTAGCTAGCAAAATCTCCTTTCAACCTTGGCTAGACGTTGTCCAAAACTACGATGTAATCTGCCTTTAAGAAACTTGGGCAGCGGATGAATTACACATAATTGGCTATCAGACTTTCCATACGTCTGCCATTATAACTACCCAAGGAAGAAATAAAGGGGGCCTTTCTATATATGTTTCCACGGCAGCAGGAATCAAAATTTTAAAGTTTATATCTACAGAGCACTTTCAGATTCTGACTATGAGCGGTGGTCATGTTAAAAAGATGACCATAGTTAATTTTTATAATAATATCCCTAAAAACAATGAGGATAAAGTAATGGACAACCTTAAAAGTAGTCTATCAATCATTCAGGACCACTTGCGCGACGGGATGGTTCTTATTTGGATGGGGGATTTTAATTGTACTATCTGTCCATATGGTTCGTCGGACATGTGCGGTCTAGCTGAACACAAAGAGGACTCTCCCACCCACTTTATTCATTCCAAACTCGGAAATGTCCTTAACGGTATGTTATTCTACTTTAATTTATCTTACATCAATGAAATATGTTCCCCAGCCATTCCTTTTTGCCCTACTTTCAACGGCAGGGGATGTAATTCAACGATTGATTTTACCCTTTTAACGGTCTCCCACGCAACCTTGATTTCCTCATGGGAAACCCTTCCGCTAATTTTTAGTGATCCCCATCCCATTTGCTTCACTCTAAAATTTAGAGGACAAACTAAGACTCCAAAAGAGAAATCTGTATACCTCCCGCCAGTTAAACTAGCTGCTTCCAATGGATACACGTTAAAATGGGATAAGGTGAACCCAGTTGATTTCCATCTAAAACTGGAATCGGCTTGTCACGCAGACCTACTGTCTGCTTATCTCGTACAGAGGAACCAGCCAAAGTTGTGAGCTCCTTTATCAAAGTTCAGCGAGAGATGAAGAACTTATTAACTAAGGAACACCGACTAAATTCTAACAAACTACATGGTTGGTTTGACAAAAGCTGTACTAAAGCACATTCCTCTTTGAAAAGGGCTTTGCAAGCATCACCTAGATCCTCCCTTACGATTCGGCTAGCTAGGAAACAATATAAAGCGGCCATTAAAAATAGGAAGAATCAACTGAAAAAGGAGGCTTGGTCAGCTTTATCCGATGCTTCCAAAAGCAGGGATAACATCGCTTTTTGGAAAACTGTCAATACCCCTTATTTAACAAACAGAGATGTAGATACTATAGATCAGGCCATTGATGGGGAAACATTGGTTAACCACTTTAAACACCTTTATGATACTGTGACCCCCCCAGAAAATGCAAACTCCGGAACGGGACTGCCGAATACCCAGCTTGACAATTCCCCACCTACCTTGTTCCGCTAGATATTACTTTTAACTGTTGGGAGGTCTTAAAAGCAATCATCGACAGCCCCTCTGGTAAAGCCCCGGTCCCAGATGGAGTCCCAATAGACGTATATAAAAACGAAATCGATCTGTGGGCTCCACAATTAACAAATGTTTTAAATAAAGTAAATCATCAGGGGCTCATACCCTCTTGGATGGAAGCTATAGTGGTCCCTATTTTTAAAAAGAGCAACCAAAATTATCCTACCTGCTACCACCCGATCTCATTGCTTGATGCCCTAATGAAAGTAGCAGGCCGAATAGTGTTACACAGGATTCAATCATGGGCTGAGGAAAATTATATTATATCAAATTTGCAATATGGTTTTAGAACAGGGAGAGGCACAATAGAGCAGGGTTTAAATCTTGCAATGACAATATTGAAGTATACTCAGGCCAAGAAGGGGCATCTTTTCATTGCCTTTGTTGACCTGAGTTCTGCCTTCGATTGCATCAACCACAACTTTTTATGGGAAATATTAACAGACTTGGGCTTGGACAATCAAATTCTTCAGTTTATTAAAGAACTTTACAGGGGAGCAGGTGCTAGGGTCCGCTACACCAGATTGGGTGACTGTACAGGAAAATTCCCCATCAAGAGGGGTGTGAGACAGGGGTGCATTCTTGCCCCCTTCTCTTTACACTTTACATGAACTCGATCAGCCAACATCTTAGGGAGTACCAACATGATCATCCAACTATAATGGGAATACCAACTCCCCTATTTTTATATGCGGATGACGCTGCCATCATGTCCCGCACCAGGATTGGTCTGCAGAGAGCCGTCCTCAAATTCGCTAACTACATGGTAGAAAGGGGTTTAAAAATCAACATTCCCAAAACATATATAATGTCATGTGGGACAGGGACAAAGAGGACTCCCTGTCCTATTTTTCTTGATGGTAGGCGGATTGAGTCTACAGATAGATTCACCTATCTGGGTATACACTTTGATAGAAAAGGCTGTTGGCAGCCTGCTGTGTCAGCTAGACAGCTAGCTTTTTCTAGGACCGTAGGCGCCCTGAACAATTTTGAAGCTAAAATCGGGGGTATACCAGTGAGAGAGCTGATCCATATTTACAATGCGAAATGTGTTTCTACAGCTGTATATGGCTCAGGACTCTGGGGAATAGAAAACGCCCAAAAAATTCAGTATAGTGAAGACCAGTTCATCCGCCATTTATTGGCTGTACCTAAATCAACACCTACCTACCTTGTACATATTGAACTGGGGCTTCACTATATACTGGATATTATTAAAACAGCGCCCATTCTATTATGGCATAAAATCTGGGTCACCCCTGAGACCTCATTAAATCGTGATCTAATTAATGAGTGCCTCAAACTTGAGGGAGTAGGTAATATCAAATGGCTAACCTATGTGAAGTGGAAAGTGACTTACTTTAAATCCAATGTAACGCGGTGCGTTACTGACAGGTTCGGAAACAAGTCGAGAACGCTGAGTGAAGGTGACCGGAATGCCGGAAGAGGAGACTGAACATAACGAGATAGAAAACGGACTAAGATGGGAAAGAGGTTAGGGTTATGGGTGTCAGCGCCATGTTGGAGTGGAGAGATGGTGATGGAAACGAACTGAAAGTCAGGGTCAAAATTAAAAAAGTAGAAAAGTAAAAGAAGTAAAAGAAATGAAATGAAATGAAATACAAGCAATAAAGAGACAATGTCAAGAGGTACAATGGAATTACAAATAACAGCTATATTCAAAACAATCATTGAGGCCAAAAGGCTTCTGAGTCTGTAAACGGAACATCCATTCGAGTTCTCTTTTTAGAAGGAGTTTATTATTGTCAGTTCCTTCTTTCTTGCTGACAACCTCAAGGATAGTAAATTGCAATTGGGCAATGGTGTGACGGGCTTCAAGAAAATGTGTCGCAATATTGGATTTCTCATTTTTGAGTCGAATGTTGGATTTATGCTCATTCAAGCGTGTCTTGATTTTCCTTTCTGTTTTACCAACATACAGTTTGACGCAGGGGCATTTCAGGGCATATATTAGGTTGGAAGAGTCACATGTCGCATTGACTTGCAGTTTGATGGCATTCCCTTTCATGGGATGACGTATGGTGTTACCTTTTATGACGCAGTTGCAGTGACTACAATTAAGACAGGGCTGAGTACCTTTGTAATTTTGGACTGCACTGGTGGGTGGGAAATGCCCCTGCGGCAAACTGTATGTTGGTAAAACAGAAAGGAAAATCAAGACACGCTTGAATGAGCATAAATCCAACATTCGACTCAAAAATGAGAAATCCAATATTGCGACACATTTTCTTGAAGCCCGTCACACCATTGCCCAATTGCAATTTACTATCCTTGAGGTTGTCAGCAAGAAAGAAGGAACTGACAATAATAAACTCCTTCTAAAAAGAGAACTCTAATGGATGTTCCGTTTACAGACTCAGAAGCCTTTTGGCCTCAATGATCGTTTTGAATATAGCTGTTATTTGTAATTCCATTGTACCTCTTGACATTGTCTCTTTATTGCTCGTATTTCATTTCATTTCATTTCTTTTACTTCTTTTACTTTTCTACTTTTTTAATTTTGACCCTGACTTTCAGTTCGTTTCCATCACCATCTCTCCACTCCAACATGGCGCTGACACCCATAACCCTAACCTCTTTCCCATCTTAGTCCGTTTTCTATCTCGTTATGTTCAGTCTCCTCTTCCGGCATTCCGGTCACCTTCACTCAGCGTTCTCGGCTTGTTTCCGAACCTGTCAGTAACGCACCGCGTTACATTGGATTTAAAGTAAGTCACTTTCCGCTCTTTCATTCTCAGAGCCCACCATTCACAACCCGTATACTGCTAAGAGCACACTCCGTTTTTTAGTTCACAATTCGGCACTACCCTTCACATGCCCCTAGCCTTTGTGATATTGGCACCCACACACTGATTGATCGGCACGTTAACTGATTCTATTTATTACCGCGTTTTCTCACTTCCTAACCCTCACTGACTTCTGTCTTCTTCACAGCACTCCTTGAGAAAGGGCACCGCCCGAAATGCATTGGAGTTGCCTACTTTGAATGTTCCTCATTTTGGAAATATTTTTCAACATTGGATTGATATGAATATAATATCGACCACTTTTATGAAGATGTACCGTGTTCTAATAAACACTACACTTTGGATGACCTATCATTGAAAAAACTTTTTTCCATTGGTGTGCCATATGTGGGGATGTATCTGCATATCTTTATGCATACACAACTTCAGATAGTTTCCACTAGTGTTTCGGACGGAGACACTACCCACTAGTGCACCCACCATATTTTTCAACTTAGCTTTAAACCATTCAACAATCGCTGTGCACCACCTACCACCCTTTGATTAACCTATGTGAAGAACATGATGACAGAGCTCGGACATTCGCAATTCTATACTAGCCCACTGACCATAGAACTAGTATCTAGGAAATCTCTGAAAAAGATGGTCATGGACCACTTAAACACCAAGAGGTGGGGTATGGAAAAAAATCAAGCATATTGTTATAAGATACCAACAAATTACTCCTCTGGAAGGGCTCCAAAGGTATCTTACGTCTAACCCCATTTGTCATGCCCGAATGCTACTCTCCCGCTTTAGGTTTGGCACCTTTTATCGTTTGATTACCTTCCCTCATGTTAATAATTGGGCTATGGAAAATGTAATCTGTCCCTGTGATGATATATCCGCCCAGTCTAACATCCATTGTGCCTTTTTTTGTAAATTCTATGAAATCCCACGGAGGACCTTTCTGAAACCAATTTTGAAAAAAATGGGATATCCGTACTTGCAAACTTGCTTTTATCAGACTTCAGCAATTGGAAAATGATTTTGTAATTTATGCAGTTTCTGGTTTTTTAAAACTTGTTGTGAAATTTCGGATTACAATGAATTAACCTGTTTTGATAATTCCTACTATTAACTGTGATAACTGATAAATAATTGTTTTTATCTATTTATTATTGGATTTTAAAAAATTGTGTATAATTATAAAATGTTTAGGGCATTTATTATTGTAATGTTCGCTTTTAAGATTTTCTTTTAAAAATCGAATAAAGCTTTTTGAATCTGAATCTGAATCTATATAAGAGTCTTGCTCCTAAGCAAGACTCTTATCTTGCATTATGTGCCAAATTGTAGAGCTTTTCTCTGAACTTTTTCATAAAAGGATTAAGAGACCTAACACACACCAGGCTATTTGCTTCATGTGAGAGCTTGCTCCTCACTAGCAATCAAGCTGCTTAGAAGGCTTATCCAGAGTCCATTTGATGTTTCTTATTTAGAGCAACATTTAGGTTGTATTGTCTATTGTATTCATTTTTTAAGTAAAACCCAGAGCCATACTGGAGTCCCAGTTTCAGCAGAATGGACTGCAATAACTTTATTTAACCATCAAGTAAAAATGATTGTCACAATGCTTGTCAGGAAAATTGGTGCCAGCAAGATGCTTGCTTCCTGCACAAGTTCTCTTCCAGTGTCAAATGACGATCCACAATGCATCCTACCAAATTAACTGAAACTGTGGTGCTCTTCAGTGACCACTGACTTACAAACAGCAAACACTGGCCTAGTATAAAGGTACCATTGAGCCTAGTGCAAGGGAGTTTCCTTCAACACACAATCGCTGTCCCTCCCAAACACAGGATTAGCCTTCAAATCGAAGTCAGTCCTATATACAACAGCAAGTGTGTGGGCGCTGGTGCAAGCAACAGCGTTGGGGAAGCGGCTCTGGTAGCAAGTTATTTTTCTTTTTTTTTAAAATAAATCTTTATTGACATATTTTCATTTTCTCCCTTCCCTGATTTTAAATAACAATCGATATGTAGCAATAAAATCTAATGCATACACATGACCAATTTTGACAATTTTATTAATAAACTGCATGATTACTTAAAATCTTTACAGTATAAGATAAAAAGAAAGAAAGACACATAGAAGTGAATCTCACTTTGAGTTAAAATACTAACATGTTGGTCCTGATTAGCTGTCCAAAACAGAGTTCTTTTGAAAAGAGTGAAGTATAGGTTGCACCAATGTTTCCCAGCTGATAAAAGGAGGCCTGTGAACATTCGGTAGAGTCAATTCATGCACCAAGGGCAGTAGATGATGGATGGATTCCTCGTGGATCTTTAAGCCAGCCCAGGTTGGATGACTGGGGCCGAGGGCTTCCAGTTACTTTGCAGGCAATGCCGTTATGTGGGAGTCGAGTGCCATTTTTACCTGATGTATAAACTTCCCAACTATGGCTATCAGACAGGTCGTGGAGACTGAGAGGCACCAGTTCGAAGCCTCTCTACAAGTTCTATAGTCCGTGTTCCGTAAAATCGGAAGCAGCAAGCGATGGCGGTCATTGGCCAGCTTTGTGCAACAGCACGACAAGTGTAGCCAGGATTCTCTATGATAGTTGCATAGACGACAGGCTATGGTGCCATCCGTACGGGCCCATTGGGAGTTGAAGTCCGTGATCCTGAGGGCCAAAAGGCGAAAGTACAAAATGTTCTTTCTCGCGTGAGTAGATACTGGGTCTTGCAGGTAAGGTTGGGGTTTACCTGGAATATATGATTTGTCCAGGGCCTGAGTTAGTGGATTTTGCCGAAGAGATGCAAGATCAAGTCCAAAGGAAATGGTCCGGACTTGGCGCTTAACGGCTTGGGCCCAGGCTGAGAATGGAATTTCATGCAGAGGCAATATCCTTGTTTCGATTTTCAATGCTGCAATGGCTTGTCCTACCTTTGAGTGCCAGGGAGAGCCCACCTCCTCAAAGATTGATTTTAGGGAGTGCTTTAAGGAATGTTCTGGCGCTTTCAATACTCTAATATAGAGTTTTAAAAGGTCCCCCAGTAATGCCAGCTCAGGTCGCTTAAGGCCTATATCAATCCTTAATCTGTTGATCCTTGCGTATCTAGGGGCCTGTAGCACCATCTTATAGGCTTTCGCCTGGGCCGCGTTGACCACTTTGTTGCATGCACCTGGGTAGGCTATGTGCCCATATGCAATGGCAGGGATCAGTTTTGCCCTAAGCACTGTCAGCATTGGATCTGCTCAGGGACTGTCCATGCGATGGCTTAGGCGTCTTAGCGACAGAATGGTTTTGTCAATTTTGGGTTTACGCTCCTTCAGATGTTTAACTGCAGAGGCACTCTCAGAGACCCAGGTGCCCAGATAGTTATAGGATGGGGCAGTGATGATACGGTGCTCTCCCAGTGACCATGAGGCTTCTTTTTTGTGGGGGTATTTGCCAAAAATGACGATTTTGGTCTTGCCCACGTTGATCCGTAAGTCATTTGACTTATTGTATAAGGCCAAACTGCTTAAGGCTCTTTGGAGCCCCACCCTAGTGTGGTCCAAGATCACCGTGTCGTCTGCATACTGGAGTGTTCCCAGGACGAGCTTCCCCAGTTTTGGAGGTGCTAAGTTGGCATCTTTCAGGGCTGACCCCATGTCTGCAGTATACAAGTTGAAGAGCATGGGGGCCAAGACGCACCCCTGCTTGAGGCCCGAGTTGGTGTCAATTCTTGCAGTTGTTATTGTGGGGCTTAGCTTCACCTTAACCCAGGTGCCCTCATAGAGCGCTTTTCTATCTTTTAGCAGAGCCTGTGGTAGCCCCCAGGAATCAAGTTTTGCCCAGAGCCGGCCCCTGTTCACTCGGTCAAAGGCTGTGGAGTAGTCTATGAAACAGCAGAACAGGGGCGGCTTATTCCTCTTATTAGCCTTCTTCGCGAGGTAGGAAAGGGCTAAGATGTTGTCGAGAGTGGAGCTGTGAGCCCTGAAGCCGGTCTGTGTGGGCGGAGAAAAGTCGTTCTTGGCCACCCAGTCCTCCAAGTCCCTGAGAAGAAGGCGGGCATATAACTTTGCTTCTATGTCGAGGAGGGCTATGAGCCTGTAATTGGCCGGGTTCGTGTGGTCCCCCTTTTTGTGGATAGGGAATAGAATGGAACCTTTCCAGGAGGATGGCAAAATTGCAGCGGCAAAAGAATGGTTAAATAAAGGGGTGAGTCTAGATGCAAAAAAGGCTGAGGCAGTTTTCAGAACCTGGGCCGGAATCCCATTTGGGCCTGGAGCGCCATCAGTTCTAATGGCCTTGAGGCACTTTAGTACCTCCATCTCTGTGAACGATCCGATGGAGGTCGAGTTTACACCTACTGTCGAGGCACTTTCGGGTTCGATAATTTCCGCCGCCACCTTGGACCACACAAGGCTTCCTGCAGTGGGCTGGGTTGTCTCGCAGGTGTACAGTCCCTTAGCATACTGTTCCCACACTTTCCCTGCAATGCTGTTTTCCTTTTGCGCTCCTCTGGGGGTCAGACTGTTAATGAAACGCCAAAGCTTGCTGTTGTCATTTCCTTTAATTAAGGAGAACACGGTCAACCAGTTCTGTTTGGTCTGCAGTTTTTTGTGGGCCCAGACTTTCTTTTTATAGTCAGTTTGCAGAGCAGCTAGGAGTATCTCCCTGACAAACGAGTGCCTTTCTTTTGTGCCCTGATTGCCTTATTAAGAGCACGCTTACTCTGTGACAGGCTCCATGAATTTGCACGGCGAGGCTCAGAGGGAAATTGGTGACTTCTTGAATGGTGGTTATTGCCTAGACAATCCAATAAGTCGGAGGTCAGCGTTTCCCAGAGGTAGATGACGTTCTTAGATTGATCTGGGTTAAGTTCGTCCTCCCTTCTAGCTACATAATCTAGCAGGCTATGACTAAGATTGGTTGACCATTTTATTCTTTTAAGCACTTTGTGATGTTCCTCCCCCGTAGTGGTTCCAATAACTACTTGTAATTCTGCTTGTACACGCGCCAGATTGAATGAGGCGCGGAGGGGCCTATGATCGCTTTCCTCTCTGTCATCCACTGTAAAGTTGCAAAGATTGTGGGCAAGCCCTTCGGTGATAAAGATGTAGTCTATAGTAGAGACATTTCTAAAGGTCGGGATAGTGGTCCATTCGGGTTGGGTCCTTTTTTGTATTCTGTGGGTGGAGTGCAGCTTAAAATTTGCGAGAAATTCAGTCAGTAGGGCTGACTTCTTGCTTGATGGTGTCCCAGAGATTAAACCCAGGCCTCTGTGATTGAAATCACCCGCGATTATTACGTCTTGGTCCTTCCAATTTATTAAAAGATCTTCCAAAATTGAAATAAGTGATTCCATGGCCTGGGAGGATTGATACTTAGTTGGGTTGAAATAACAATTAATTAGTAGAAGGGGGCAAGTTTTTTGACCCGATGACAACCCACTGATTAGGATGGCTTGAAGATCAGGAGACTCCAGGTTTAGTTCAGTTGTGTTAATTTTGCACGCATGACTTACGTATATGGAGAGACCCCCTGACGGGCGACCAAAGATTGTCCTTTTGGTCGCTGGTTTGAAATGTTCGTAAAAGCCACCGATAGCGGTCGTTGCCCTTGCCCAGGTTTCCTGAATACACAGTATGTCCCCCTGTGCGAGGTATTCAGGTGTGGTTATGTCCCTAAAGATGTTGCTCAGCCCAACAATATTCCATGAGATGATGGATAACTCGTGGACTAGCCCCCTGAGTGGATTTGGACGGGCGTTATTTACACGGCTGTTTATTAGGTTAGGGACACTGTCTCCATGTGGCCTCCCGGTGATCTGATGACTGGTAATGCCGCTGCACGCTCCGTTGCCCGTCGATTTGCTGGATTTTGATTTTTAGCGGGGTTTTTGCCCGCTCTGATTTCGCCCCTGTATCTGGGCGGGTGTGCCTAATGCCTTTGAACACGGATGACGGTACGTGTGTGTCCTGTTGCGGTAACAGGACGTGTGGATATTTCAGTGACCTTGGCGCAACGACATCAATGCCCCATTCAGCGAACAGTGTTGCTTACTTAAGGACGGCATGCTGGGCTTGCTGGCTCGCAAGTCCGATTATGGTGGAATCGTCGTGGGTGTCTGTCTCCAGTCTCTTGAATATCACCCACTCAATATTTTCTGAGGTGATTTGGGCCAGCGAGGCAATATGGCCAAAGAGGCGGACAATATTAGACCTGTTCAAGATGTCAAATGAGCCTTTTGCTGTGTACCTTGGGGTTAACTGTAGCTCATAGATGGATTGCTTGTTTTTTTGTGTGATGGGGCACAAACTCACCCCTTCTTCCTGGAGCATTAGCCTCTGGTTGCTGAAATTTGAAGGGTTTTTGTGAGTGGATTCTGGCTGCTGCCCGCTGGGCCCCGTGCTCGATTGGCCTTCCACACTCAGAAATCCTTGCCACTCCCCTTGGTCTGATGTCAAATTTAGGTAGTTTTTGAGTGTGACTCCTGATTGCTGATTCCCTTGCCCCTCAGTTGATAGACCTACCACTCTTGACTGTACTGGCTGTGCACCCTGTTGTAGTTTGGGATTTGTTACAGACTCATGTTGCAAAACCCAGCCGGAAGGGCTGGGGGCACTTGATGGTGCGGCGGCGGCCACCTGTGAGGGCCGTAGTTGGAGATCCTCATTGGTTTGACCCTCCAAGTGAGGGGTTTGTTGGCTTAGGGCCTCGCCGCAAACAAGAGGTGCGTCACATGTCTTGCCCATTTTAGACACCTGCTTGGGTACGAAAATGGGGAAGAGTGGTTTGGGGATACGTTTATTTTCAGTATCGCCCAGGGTTGATACCACCGAGAGTGTGTTTCTGTTTCTAGCTTTGGACTTCTTAAGTTGTTTTTTGAGTCTTTTTTTGGCTCTCCTTGATAGCGGAGCTTTGGCGCTTGCTATTGCTCCTTCGACCCTCTCCACCTGAGAGGTAGTAACAGACAGGTCATCACTTACGGTCTCGAGATCCGAGACCTCGGGGTCGCCATTTGCTTTATTAGCCAAACTAAAGTTGATGCGGGGCCCTACTAGGGGAGCCTTTGTGGCACTGTTGCCCGTTGTGCTAAAGGATGCAGTTTCGGCGTGCTCTCTCGTCTGTGGTGGTAGCTTTTGTGCGGCTTGTTCTTGCGTTGTTATCTCGCCCTGACACTTGGCTAATACAAGCATCTCTTTTAAGACTTCCGGTAGACTTGCCCATTTATCAATTAAGGCGTCACAGGAATTGGTGCTGGCGACATGAGCTTGTTGGGCGTTAAGTTGGACTTCCAGCTTTGCCAGCTTATCGTCTTGGCACACCAAATGCTGGGCTATCGACTGCAAAAGATCGATTTGGAGTTCCATCTTTGCGGACTGCCATAGCAATGCCCTAGCCATTGTGTCCTGGACTTCTCTTATTGCTGACAAATTAAGGTCTTTAAATGTGGGTTCATCGGTTGGAGTGGTTAAGTCTTGGTAATGAGTTAAGCTCAGCGGACTCCAACCCTCCGTTTGTACTTCTCTCGGGGACTTAGCTTTTCCTAAATTAATAGGTGTAGTTTCAAGTGTACGTTCAATAGTCTGTTCCAGTTTTAATAAGAACGAAGTTGTTGGAACCTCCGTACCCTGGGGGATTTGCAACTGTGTTTCCCTAGATGTCACTGTTGCATTCAGACCCTTGCCTGTGCTCTTTGGGGAGGGGGGTGCGACAGCCTCGCCTATCCTCCCAGTATCTAAGTCCACAATAGCCCCCGGAGTTGGCCTTTCATGAATGTCGGCAGTGATCCTAATCCTAATCGGGCTCTTTGTCCTGGCCTCGGGCTGAGAGCAAGCTTCAGGGCTCCCGGGTGACTCGAGATTAGCCGACTCGCAGGAGTTAGGGTCCCCTAGGGCCAGGTGGATCTTTGGGACCCCCGGTATGCCACTGCTCTCGGGATCTTGTGACGTTGCTTCGAAAGGTGAGGGGCAGTTTGAGGCCTGAAAGAATTGAGTGATGAGGCCTTGGGGGAGGGATTGCCAGTGCCAGTGACCAGGTCCTGGGATTTTTGGGTACTTATGCTTCTGGTTACCCTTCTTTGTGCTAGACTCACAAGGTTCACATCCACCACCTCCTCCGTGCAGGATTTAGTCTTCCTCAGCGTCATCTCTTTTTGCACCGTTTGCTGGGGCTAGGCTTGTTTGTGCCTACTCATGCTGGGGGAGAGGGGATACCAGTACTAGTGCTGATGTGGGCCCCTGTGTTGAGCTGCGTTTTTTTTTGTTTTGTGGGCGCGGAGGGGTGGGGGAGAAGGGGTTATCAAGAGGTGGGCACGAGGGGGGCTGCAGGCTGGAGAACTAGTCTACCAGCCCCTCAGGCCACACCCTCTGGCTCTTACTTAGCGGCGACCTCTAATGGCTGCCGCGCTTGCCTCCACCTCTTACCTCTTGCTCAGGGTGCTCCGGATGCTATTCGGTAGGGATGGGAGCGGGAGCGGGGGTGTCCGCGTCTCGCTGCAAAAGGTGGCGTTTCAAGTGGTTACGGCTTTCTGCACAATGCTCAATGCTCGATGCTCCCTCCAGGAATCAAGTTTTTAAGGGGCTCCCACACCAAGCTAAGCGGTGAAACGTAAAACGTGCTTTTCCTCAGCTCCTCTGCTCTGTTGCTGCTACAGCCCGTCACTTCCGGAGTATGGTAGTAGGTAGTGAGCAATAAGTTCTGATCGCAACTATGGTTTTCACCAAACACAGAAAGCTGCCACCACCACTCCACTTGCTGAGCACATGACAATGGAGCCTCGGGTGGTCGGCCTCCTCACCTCCTCCACGGTATGGCTCAGCTCTGCTCAGTCACGGAGCTTCCAGTCACAGGGCCGGGTCAAGCACAACACAACGCTGCACAGGTGAAAGTGGGCGGCTGGATCCAGGCGGGGAGGGGTGTGCAGCTTCCGTAGCTTTCCGTAGCTTTTTTTCGGTGGAAAACGGCTTTTCACGGCTTTCTCGGCTACCACGGCGTTCAACGACTCCCACGGTGGGGGGGGGCAGTAGCCGGAGCTGATGGCCGGTAGCCGGTAGCAGCAGCAGTACGGCCTGTTTGGCCTTTCGGGACGGCGTTCTGGCGTCTCTGGTGTTTCTGGCTAACAGCTCTCTGGCACACCACCCCCCACCCCCCAAGCTTGAGCATATAGATAAGAAAAACAGTAATTAAAGAATATAAAACACGGTAAATAATAGATGACATTTTTGTGTCTAAATAATAATAATGAACATAATATGCATTTTCATATTTGCAAAAAAAGTAAATTATATAATTATCAGACCGGATTCTGTATCCAACGTGCCAGTGGGTCCCATATTTTCAGACCAGTATTTTGTCTCTTTCTACCTTTTTTTCCATATATAGCCTTTTCCAGAATATATGTTGCCAGGAGTCTGACTCGCCATTGTTCAAAAGCTGGAGGATTATGGTCTAGCCCTGCTGTAGCCAAACACAATCTGAATACACCCGTAGCAATAAATATAAGCCCTTGAGTTTCCTTTGGTCGCTTGTCTCCATCTAGACCAAGTATTAGTTCTGCCGTCGTGATTTCAATTTGTATATTAAAGATTTTAGATAGAAAAGTGGAGATTTTCCTACGGATTGTACCCAATGTGACACATGTTGCAAATATGTGTACGATATCTGCCTCGTACTGATTACATCGAGGGCATTCTGTCCCTCTGCCCGACCCCCATTTGGCAATCTTGTTCGGGGTATAATATACCTGGAAAAACGTTTTGTAGTATTGGGCTTTGAGGTTGGCAGCCTTTAGCCATAGTTGGGATGCCTTAAGTGATTTCTCACAGGTATCCTCCACCACATCTAATTTTTCGTTCCAGTTTGTTATAAATTTTGCAATATCATCTGGTAGGGCAGATAAGAAGTTATTGTATATACAGCCAATCTTTATTGTGGGAGTAAAAATGATTGTATCGATGAGATGAATTTCCCCAAATTTGGCCGGGCCTCCCCCTTTCTTCATTAAGAAATCTCTAATTTGAAGAAATTTAAAGAAATCTGATTGGTTTAATCCAAATTCGGATTTCAGTTCCTTAAATGTGTTGAATCCTATGTTGGAATAGAGATTACCACACTGAGTGATCCCTGCCTTTTGCCACCTTATCTTGCATGTGTCGTTAAATGTTTCTGGGAGGTTGGTATTTCCCACTAATGTTGTGTACTGGGAAAATTCCCCAATACCCAAAAGCTTTCGTACACTGTTCCACGCTGAATATACACCCCTTAGGGTTTTAAATCGTACTTTTTTATAGTGACAATTGTAGGTTAGTCGCCAGAGATGTGCCTTTGTTTCGTTACCTAATATTAAACCCTGTGATGTCGGGATCGTCCCCTCATATTCTGCTGAATTATTCGAAGTCAGAAGAATATTGCTATACTGTATGATCGTGGCCCGCCAATATAATTTAAAATTCGGTAACGCCAGCCCGCCTCTTTCTTTTGGGAGTGTGATATATTTGAGTGCCCTTCGTGGTTTTTTGTAGTTTCATATGAACTGTGAAAATAAGGTTTCTATGTCCTGGAATAATTGTGGAGTGAAATCTAAACAAATGGTCCGAAAGAAATATAAAAATTTTGGGAGATATAATATTTTGATGGCATTGCATCTTCCCACCAAAGTCAAATGAAGATTATGGATTCTTCTCAGATTTTTGCTTGTTTGGTTTATAAGGGGTTCCAAATTAATATTGACCAGGTTGTCTAGGTCTGCTGTTATGTTCACTCCTAGATACATGGCACTGGTAACTACCCGATCATCTTGAAATGTAATATTATTATTGACTACTATTTGTGTTTTTCCCTGATTAAGTTTATATCCTGAGACTTCCTTGAATTGTTTCGCATCTTCTTCCATTGCTTTCACAGCTACGCAGGGATCTCCGGTAACTATTGCTATGTCATCCGCATAGGCTAGCGTCTTAGTATTGCCATTAATAGTTTGGATTGGTGATATCGCCGAGTTAGATTCTAATCTGAGGATGAAAGGATTAATGAAGATAGCGAACAACAATGGAGAGCACGGACATCCCTGTCTTGTCCCACTGGTAACTCTGATGTTCCCGGTCATCTGTCCGTTTATTGAGACAACAGTTTTGGGGTTTGAGTATAACATACGGGTGGCTTTGATAAATCGGTTACCGATACCGCAACTCGACATTGCTGTCCATAGATAATGCCAGGAGACCCTATCGAAGGCCTTCTCGGCATCTAATAAGATTAGGGCCATAGGGTCTCCTGCCACCTCTGTAATGTCGAAGAGTGTAATGACCCTCTGAACCTGATCAGTAGTTGATCGACCCGGAATGAAGCCATGTTGGCGTGGGGAAGTAATTTTATGTAAGTGTTGCGCCAATCTGGTTGCCAGCAATTTCGAGTATATTTTAGAATCGCTGTTGATTAGTGTAATAGGGCGGTAGGATCCCAGTTGTGTAGGATCTTTGGGTTTTTTCGGGAAAACTACAATTTTTGTCTTATCCCAAGAACCTGGTGGTTGCCCTCCCGCGAAGACATGCGTCATTAAGGTTGTTATGATTCCCACAGCTGCGTCCACTTCACCTTCAAGAGAACGACGACCCACCACCACCAGCAACAGGCTGCCCGCAGAAGCTGGAACAAGATCACAGCAGACCAGCTCGCCACCTCCCTGAGCCAGCACCCTCCTGCCAGCTCAGCGAACCCCAGCCAGGCCGCCGACAACCTCACGAAGTGGATCAGCAACTGCGCGGACGAGCTCGCCCCGCTGAGGACCCCGCCCAGCAGACCCGGCAGCAAGAAAGCCCCGTGGTTCACCGACGAACTCAAGAGCTCCAAGAAGAACTGCCGAGCCCTCGAGAAAGTCTGGAGAAGGGAACCTACTCCGGACCACAGGACCGCCTTCAAGCTGGCCACCCGGAAGCACCACCAGCTGATCCGCGCCGCCAAGAAAACTGCATTCAAGGACCGGCTGGACAACAACGCACACAACTGCAAGGAACTCTTCAACATCGTGAAAGAGCTATCCAACCCCAGCGCAGGAAACAACGACATCACCCCATCGCAAGACCTCTGCAACTCCCTCACCTCATACTTCCACAACAAGATCGCGGACATACACAACAGCTTCAACAACCAACCAACGCACACCAAGACCGAACAACCACCCCCCACCACCACCCTCCACGCCTGGAACCCGATCAGCACCGAAGACACCATCCGCACGATGAACTCCATCCACTCCGGATCACCGACCGACCCCTGCCCTCACCACGTCTTCAACAAGGCCGACGCTGTCATCGCACCCCACCTGCGAGACATCATCAACACATCCTTCGACACCGCCACCTTCCCTGAGAGCTGGAAGCACGCCGAACTCAGCGCTCTACTCAAGAAACCCACAGCGGACCCCACCGAACTCAAGAATTACCGCCCCATCTCGCTCCTCCCGTTTCCAGTCAAAGTCATCGAGAAGACCGTCAACAAGCAGATGGCCGCCTTCCTCGAGACGAATGGATCCCTCGACCCCTCACAGTCTGGCTTCCGGGCCAACCACAGCACCGAGACCGCCCTCATCGCCGCCACCGATGACATCCGAGCCCTGATGGACAACGGAGAAACAGCGGCCCTCATCCTCCTAGACCTCTCCGCGGCCTTCGACACTGTCTGCCACCGCACCCTAGTGCAACGTCTCAGCAACGTCGGAATCCAGGACAAGGCGCTGGAATGGATCACCTCCTTCCTCGACGGAAGAACACAGAGAGTCCGCCTACAACCGTACAAGTCAGAGGCCACCGAAGTCATCTGCGGCGTCCCTCAAGGATCCTCACTGAGCCCCACCCTCTTCAACGTCTACATGAGCCCCCTCGCGGCCATCGCACGCCAACACAACCTCAGCATAATCTCCTACGACGACAACACCCAGCTGATCCTCTCCCTGACCAACGACCCCGCCGCCGCCAGAGCCAACCTGCACGAAGGGATGAAAGAGGTAGCCGAGTGGATGACGACCAGCCGCCTGAAACTGAACTCAGACAAGACGGAGGTCCTCATCCTGGGCTCTTCACCCTCCGCCTGGGACGACTCCTGGTGGCCTCCCGCCCTGGGCACCGCACCCAAACCGACAGACCACGCACGCAACCTGGGCTTCATCCTGGACTCCTCCCTCTCCATTACCAGGCAAGTCAACAACGTCTCCTCGGCGTGCTTCAACATCCTACGCATGCTACGGAAGATCTTCTGGTGGATCCCCACCGAGACCAGGAAGACCGTCACCCAGGCCCTCGTCACTAGCCGACTGGACTACGGCAACGCCCTCTACGCCGGTACCACCGCCAAGCTCCAGAAGAGACTCCAGCGGATCCAGAACGCCTCAGCCAGACTCATCCTCGACATCCCACGAACCAGCCACATCTCCGGACATCTGAGAGACCTACACTGGCTCCCCGTCAACAAAAGAATCACCTTCCGCCTCCTCACCCACGCACACAAAGCCCTACACGACCAAGGCCCGAGCTACCTCAACAGCGGAATCAACTTCTACGCTCCCAAACGCCACCTCCGATCAGCCAACCACGCCCTCGCCGCCGTCCCCCGCATCCGAAGAGCGACTACAGGAGGGAGGTCCTTCTGCTACCTGGCCGCCAAGACCTGGAACTCCCTCCCGACCGACCTGCGCCTGACCCAAGACCACCTCTCCTTCAGGAAGAAGCTGAAGACCTGGCTGTTCGAGCAGTAGCGGCACCCCCCCTCCCCAGCGCCTTGAGACCCTACAGGTATGTAGTGCGCTCTATAAATGTCATTGATTGATTTATGAAATTTAACGTAGAATTCAACAGGGATCCCGTCCAGCCCGGTAGCTTTCCCGGGGGGTAGGCTAATAATTGATAATAGAATTTCAACCCATTCTGGAATTTTCGCCAAGCTTTCTCGGTCTTCCATGGATAGTTGTGGGGAATTAGACTGTTCTAGATACTGTTCAATTTTGCTTGATTTTTATCAGTTTCAGTGTACAGATCCTGATAGTAATCTTGAAATGTACTTCTTATCTCTGATTGGTTTTGTGTAAGGCCTTTATTGGGATCATTGATTTCTTTAATTGTGTTTGCCATAGTTTCTTGTCTTGTTCGTACCGCAAGGTGGTGTCCTACTTTTTCACTAAGTTCGTATATGCGTTCTTTGTTTGCCATTGCTTTTTCTATTGCTTTTTTAGTAAAGATATCAGCCACTTTATATTTTGCGATAGCTACGGTAAAAAGTGTTTCTTCTATTTTATACCCTTCTTGTACTGCCCTCATGAGATCTTCCTCTGTTTTAACTAGTCTGCCCTGTAGCATTTTAATTTCTTCTTTGGCTACCCGGTTAAGGTTGAGGGAGAATCGTAAAGTCTCTCCCCTTATTCCTGCCTTTAAGGTGTCCCAGACTATTTTGATTGGAGCTGTACCTATATTGTACTCTAGGAACTCTGGGATCCACTTATTTAGACATTGACAATACTCTTCATTCAGGAGTAAAGCTCTCTCAAAAGTCCATCGTTTCTGACTATGGCCCGGCCCTTCTGTATCTATACTAAGTAACAGTGGATTGTGGTCAGATAATACTTGGGGAAGTTTCTCTATTGTGCATTTTGATAAGATTGTATTGGAGATTAATATGTAGTCTAGCCTAGCTAATTTCTTATGTGGGTGTGAAAAAAATGTGTGTCCCGGATCTGTAGGGTGTTTTGCTTGCCAACAATCCCCTAATCCATGTGTCGTACATATTTCTTGTATTGTACTGAATACTCTTGGCTTTCTTCCTTTATATAGAAAATCTGTCCTTGATTGCCAGTCCGGGGGAAGTTTCAAGTTAAAATCACCACATATGATGAAGGGCGGTGACCAGTGAGCTAGTTCGTTTAAGATGAATATCCATAATTCAGGGTCATCTGTTAATGTCCTATATATAGAGCAAATCATGGCTTTCTTCCCTTGACCATATAGGCATTCTGTTATCGCCCAGCGCCCTAGTTTATCGGCTGTAGACCTGTTAGCAAGTTATGATGCTGGAAGAATGCAAGGGAGCAAGTTATGATGCTGAAGGAATGCAAGGGAGGAATGCAAGGGAGGAGGGGGAAACCCTACAGAAAACATGTGCACTCTTATGGAATGTGAAAATGTAACTAAAAAAAGTACACTGAGAAGCATGCAACCGGTGGAAGGACAATGGCCGCCAACCGGAAGTGTAAATTGGTCCAAGCTCCAGGGAACAGCCCAATGTCAGAAGGAAGAAAGAGGAAGTGAAACCTGATGACATAACCCTCATGCAGCTGAGCTGTGAGAAGAAAGAATATGAGAGTGACCGCAAAGCCAATGAATTCTAAGTAGGGGCTGTAAACCCCTTTTAAGATTTTTGTTTTTTAATCACAAGACATTTTGCGTGCAGGTGAAACCTAATAAAAGGGGATTTTTTGGCCCCTCAGGCCTCTGAGCCTTGGTGCCCCAGCAACTGCACCAACCATTGATAACTAAGGCCCAGGGAGCCAATAGTTAGTCGTACCCCTATAGTGCGTAGATTTCACAAAAGCAAGACTGCTTTTCAGGAAAGGCACACCTCTTTCGAAACTTGCAACCAATTAAATGATATCTTTTCCCGGACTGCTTTGCCCTCTGCTGTAAACAAATGAGCTTTCTTTACCAAATATTTCTTCTCATTTTTAAATTAAGTTTCCTATAAAAAAAAGTCTTTAAATGCCATTAATCACCCAAAGCCATATTTAGACTGCAAAATATAAGATCTGAAATTGCACCAGCACGCTAGCTCCATGTGCAAGGTCAATTTCTGGTCACCGGCTCTTTAAGTATCTGTAGTGGTTACTATTGTGTAGCAAATATTTCTATTTGTACAGCAAAGCAATGCAATTTAAATATAAAGTGTTCACTATGTCACTATCTCAAAATGTTAATTATCTCTACTCAAATCCACATAATTGAATTTTAAAGTACTCCGAAACTGGACATGCTGTGCGAGTCCCTCAAAATTAAAGGCATGAATATCAAACATGTCACTTTCCTTTGATAATCAGATTCAGGGGCCTAAGATCTCAGCTGTCTTCTAATTAAGTTCTGAGTTAAAGAAATCAGTTTGCAACAAATACCATATAATCATCAGGTATTTTGCCATTTCTGAATATGAATCCTTTTGGTATGGATTGAGTTTACTGGCTAAACTCTGCAAAAATATTTCATGACTAGTGTTTAAAGTGTATTTTATCCCCATTTAAAACAACACATACACATAAATGTAGGAAATGACTGTACAAAAGATGCAATCTTGTGAATTTCATCTGGGTGCGCTTCAGAGGTTCCTCACTAAGACTGTAAAAGTAGTTGTCGTGTCTCCAGCATGCATTGCTCTAGGGTGGGGTGAAGGTATCGCGGGGGATCGCGGGGAAATTAAAAATACATTACATTTACCTTTCTGCTGGGTCCCGCATCTTCTCGGCTCCTGCTCTCCTTCCTCAGACAGGAGCAGGAAGCAGGCAGCCAGGCTCCCTGCCCTTAACCAATCACAACCCTGCAAGCAGAGCTGTGATTGGTCAGGACGCCTCCTAGCCTGAAGCTAATGGGGTGGCCATGTTCTCTATCGAATGAAAACAAAAAACTCCTTCTCCTGAGTTTGGCAAGTGATTAGTAATGCTAAATTCCCCTGGGGGCGTTTACATCAATGGGAGCGACTAAATTATTGCGTGGGTTACCAAATTTACGCCTTAATGTGTATCAGACCAAAAGATAACATGAAAATATTGCAAAAAAAAAAATTAAAAGTTTCGTTCATTTATTATAAAATAATTAAAAAATGATAACATATTATTACATCAAAAACAATTTTATGCACATTCGTCTTTGTTGTTGGCCAGCTATATTAAAAACTCCAATATTTTAAAAAATGTATTAAGCATAGTTGCACAAGTCTACATATACATCATATTTATAAGACATAAGGAACAAACTGTCCATCATATTTATTAGACATAAGGAACAAACTGTCGACGCGGCGTTTCTGTGCCTCAAATAATCTTGCACCTTCTTCAGGACTTGTTCATTTAAATCATATCTATAAAAAACATGTCACAATACATTTCATTAGGTCCAATATTTAATCTAACAATTGCACATTAATTTATTAACCTTTTAACTAATATCCTAATATTTGGTAACCCTGCCATCTTGTAATCCGGATCTATTCCCTCAGTCCCCTGTAGTACTAAGTTCCCACATCTTAGTATTACTGAGAGGGAGGACATAACTAGCGTGGTATATTTTTATCGCTAGGATGAGGTGTCCTCAATTTACTTTTTCAGACACCTGTGATGTGGGCTTTGCGCAAATATAAAAACGGCAGTCAGATCTCCGTCCCTTCTTTATTATAGAGTCCCACCCACAGGTACCTCTATGTTCTTATGAAAGAATCAAGCTAAACAGCTTGCCATCTGCGCACTGTAACTATTACCCTTTTGGATTACAAATAGTCATGCTAAACGTTTTACATGTAAAATTCAAAAATAAACACAACACCAGCTGTGGTTTCGATCACATTAAATTGTATTCTCTGTACTGAATCACAACTGCATTTACAACTCTCATGTAGGTTGTACAAAGAAATTCATTGAATTTTGATGTTATAATCACATCTATCTGTAGCTTTCATCTTACAATTTTATAGCCATAAGTAATCATGCCCAATGCATTTCGGGCCACGCGGCCCTTCGTCGGGGGCAGTACCTGAAAGAAGACATAAATCTTGTTGTAGTCTGATATACTGGTCTGACATCATACAGTGTTACAGTTGGCCACAACAAATTAAAGACATAATGAAACATACATGATAATTAAGTTGGTGAGGTCAAAAAATAGAAAAAATATTTTTTCGAACAACTCTGAGGAACTTAGTCATGAGAATACATTGTCATAGAAATACGTTTGACAGAAAAATATGCATTTTAACATTTTAAGCCTTAAAAATGCATACAAGCACATAAGGTAAGCTGTATAATGAAAAGTATGAAGTGACTCACTTATTTGGCCTGAAATAATGTAGAAGTCAGGGGGTTCTGTAAGATGGTGTTTAAAAACGTGGTCAATCAGAGCTGCATTTTTTCTATGTACTGAAAAAAAGTGACGAAGAAGCGGATAAATGCACCCACTCATAAACAGTATATGTGAAAAAACGCGATAGTTTAAGTGCTAGAGAGTACACACTCACGAGAAGCTTAACTGTGGTGTCCTGAACTTGGCGAACCGAAGTGGAATAACGATTATTTGAAAACAACTCGTGCATCCGACCTAAAGAGAACAAAATGAAGCATAATTGAAACGTGCTCACTTCTGTCAGTTCAAATGAACTCAACTCCGTGCTGTTTTAAACACACGTAGAACCGCGGTCTTCACTTTAAGGACCAGTGCCGTGATACAACTATGGTTTAATTACAAACTGACCTTAGTGTTAGTCAAAAGGTAACCAACGACCTGTTCTGCGTACTTTTCTTCAACCGACTATCTAAAAGACGGAAGAAACCACAAAATTTAGAATATGTATGCAAAACACTAACGTGATGCGCCCTACGCCCGAAGTAACCAAAACACACGCTATGTACCTGAGCATTTCGCCGATGAGCTTCTACCAAACCGATCCGCTACCACCATTCAATCCATCTTCCCTGACGTTGCACAGCGTCATTAAATGACGTGCTCAGAATAATTTTGAGTTCTACAATTAAATAGAGCTTTATGGGTGTGTGTTATGCTTCTATAGTTTATGCTGGGGCCTGTTATTATTAGAGGGCAGTTTTTGCAGTTACCGCAGGCAAAATTGCCTGTTGGTGCAGTGCCATCTATGGTCCTGATCGAGTTTCTTTTATTCTTATTTGGGTAAGTTTGAACCAGGCAGTTTCTCACTGTTCTATTCCTTCTGAAAGCAAAGATAGGTTTGGGCATAGGAACTTCACCGGGTTCGTTAATCAGTTTCCAGTTACTGTTCATACAGTTTTTTTATTTATTGGATATGCAGGAAAAGTTAGTCACAAAACCAATGGGTTTGACCTGATTTTCATGTTTGATTTTGGGTTCAAATAAGCTTTCCCTGTTGCAATACATGGCACGTTTATAAGCTTTCTTTACCATTGCTTTAGGGTACCCTCTTTCTAAGAATTTCTTAGTTAAGGTCTTTGCATGTTTGTCATATTCTTTTTTTGTTGTGCAGTTACGCCGCACTCTTAAAAATTGTCCAAATGGTATATTGTTTTTTTGGGCAGCCGGATGATGACTTGTGAAGTGGAGCATGGTGTTACGATCTGACGGTTTGGTAAATAACTCCACCGTCAGGAAGCCCTCCACGTTTTTTATTTTGATATCCAGGAAATCACATGCCTCATTACTATATGATGAGGTAAATTTCAAGTTCCCATCTCCTAAGTTGAGCCAAGTGGTGAACTCTATCAGGTCTTCTTCATTTCCTTGCCAGATGAAAAATATATCATCTATAAAGCGGGACCATTTTGAGATGTTTTCATGAAAGGGCGCTAATGAATTAAAAATATGTTTGTTTTCGAAGTCTGCCACGTACAGACATGCCAGACTAGGAGCACAGGTAGACCCCATGCTGGTCCCTTTTGTTTGCTTATACATGTTTTCTTTGAATAGAAAAATATTGTTCTTGAGGATCAGCTCTACACATTCTATAATAAATATTGAGTGTTCTGATCATTCCTCGTCCTCCTTTTGCAACATCTTTTTGATCATCTTTATGGTGTCATTTTGGGGAATATTTGTGTAAAGCGCTTCTATGTCAAGCGTTACTAACCATTGAGTGCAGGGATTAAACTCGGTATGTTCCACCTTACTTATCATGTCGGTGGTGTCTTTTATATATGCTGGTTGCTCTGTAACTAATGGTTGTATAAACTTGTCCACGTATTTACTTAGGGGTTCAGTCAGGGAGTTGATACTTGAAACTATCGGCCACATGGGCAGATCGTTGATGTTCTTGTGTACCTTCGGCAACCCATAGATTATTATACTCTTCATGATTGATTACTCCATCCTCCTTGGCCAGGAAGAGTAGGCTCTTAATACGTCTCCCTAAATCTTGCCACTCTTGCATGTTAGATTTTACATAGTGATTTGGGTTGGATAGAAGGAGATTAATTCTCATATCATAGTCTGTGGTTTCTAGTACAACTATACTTCCCCCCTTATCTCCTGGTTTGATGGTAATCTCCTCGCATTCTTCAAGACTTCTAAGGGCCTTCTTCTCATCCATTGTGAGATTATTCTTTACCCAAATCCTTTGGTCTAATATATCTTCCAATCCCCTTGTTATCACCTTTTCAAGGGTTTCTACATTTTTATTCACCATTGAACTCAAAGGAGTCCATAGTGACTTGGGGCGTAGGCCAGATTTATTATCTGTGGGCACTTTTTCTTTTCCCTCGAAGTATTTTTGGAGTCTCTACTGTAAATCTATCTGGGGGTCCTGCTATGGCAAAGCCTAATCCTTTTTCTAATAGACTAATTTCCTCTTTTGTCATGTCCCTGTTTGATAAATGTATTATTGGTCCTTTGGTTTCAGGTGTTAGTCCCATGCTTTCTGACTCCTGGTCTTCATGTAAGGACGTTGTTGGCCTTGGTTCGTCTGGTAGAATCCTCTCCCTTTCCCTCGTCCCCGAGGGTTTGGGTTTTGATTTTGATTCCCCTTGCGCCTGTCTAAAAAAGAGAGACTTTCTCTGCTCTGTTTCTGTGGAATGTCTCTATCCTTTTCACTTTTTGTTTTCATAAGATTGTTGACCCAATCCTTTTCCTGTCAAAAGGGTAGCTCCCTCTCTATCATTGACATGTTCTCTATCCAGGCAGCAATGTGCAAAATTTCCCAGGAGTTGCTCGGTTCAAACAATTACCATTTGTAAATTCATGTAGTTTTGCCGGTTATCTTTCCATTCCATTACACTTTAACACCAAACCCAATTGGCGCCTCTTCTAGGTCTGATGAAGGCTGTAAAGCTGGTTGTGCCTGTCAAACTTTATAAAAGTGCGGGACAGCTCATTAATACCGGGTTTAGGACCTACGATACTCATCACGATTCCACATAGCCACTTGGGATGCTTCTTGTCCTAACGATGAGTGGTTGAATCATTTTTATGTATAGTTATTGTATTTTGCCTTGGATGTTTATGGCTAATTCATAGCCGAATAAAGATGTATTGATTGATTGATTGACTAAGTGGTCGAATCTGTGAATTTACTCTCTCCCACAAAGAGAGAAAGCAGGCATTGAAAGGTTCATAAATTAAAAATCTTCTTCTGTCACTTTTGAGCATTTAATAAGTCATGATGCATGTGCTCTGTCAATTACCTGTACACTCATTCATCCCCCACTGACTCATTATTGCATTTACACACTTACACAGCTGCAGTAAAACATGCACACATTTAACAACATATGCAAGATACAAATAAATCAATTAAATAAGAAAAAGAAACCATTCAGTAAAGCTTCATGTTCTCTCTCTTGCACGCGACCCCCCTCGCACTCATACGTAACATTACGTTGTTTCCGGAGGTGGAGCCTGCTCGTGCTGCTGCTGTGCCGTTGTTGTGCTGCGAGTTCAGAGCCACAGCCCACCCGCTTTCCCACCGTCCGCCCGCCGAGACTGCCCGCTGCCTGCTGAGACTGTTACTGTGAGCAGGTGGACGTCTGAAGGCTGATGGTGACAGGCGATACACAGAGCGGTGGCGGAGCTGTGGGTCCCGCTGAGCAAGGAGGGGTTCTGGGGTCTCTGCGGGGCAGCTGTGAAAGCGGGGGCGTGCGGAGCAGTGAGAGGTGAGATGCCGGGAGAGACTGGCGGAGGGGGATTGATATGCCCGGGGGGGTACGAGCAAGGAAGATTTGTGGTTGACTCGGTTCTGCTCTGCTATCCATGTCATTAAAGACCTCGCTAAAGCCTTTTGCTCACTAATTCCATAACTACAATTTGCAACGCTCACCTAAGGAGCCTCAGAGTCCTTATCCTATTAATTGCTTCTTGCAGCTGAGTCCAGTCCCGGTTTTTGGAATCAAGCATCCGGTTGCTGTGGGAGTCGCGGTAGTGCGAACGAGCAAGGTGGAAGGAGGGAGACTTCACGCTGGGCTTGGTCCTTAGACCTGAGCCTCCGCCCGCTTCCGTGTCTCCATGCTGCCGCAGAATCGCAGAATCTTCGGAACCCAATTACCTGTGTCAGAGGTGCAAAAGCCTTTAAAAGCATCCCTGTGGCCCCAGTAGCACACTAAGGGCACTAAGGACTCTAAGGACATTGAGGACATTGAGATCACTGGGGAATACACAATTTGGAGCCTACTTCATCTCTCCCCTCCACTGCCTCCCAAAAATAACTAAATTTAAAGACAACAAAGTTCAATTTCATTTTTCAGCCTTTTTGATTTGCATATCAGGCGCAAAACCGTCCGGATTAAAAAGGCCCCAAAAAATATCATGAGATCAGGCCGGGTCCGTGGAGCAATGGTCAAAGGAAAGTGTAAGCGGACGCCTAAGCTGCTCGAGGGCTCAAGGAAGGAAACAACACCTGAAACCAGGCCCACAATACAAAAGGGTGCTTCCTTAATTGAAATAATTGATTCAAGCACAGATTCCAATATTTCGGGGCAACCATTAACTCTGGAAGCAATTTGCAAATCAAATAAATAAAAAAACTGCCAATCCTTGTTTCAACCAAAAATCTACACTAAGTTTTGCTTCCTAAAATATGCAGGGGATGCCCTATTTTCAAAAGTGAGCGAGGTACAGGGCCTTCAATCACTACTTTTGCCAGGACAGTCAGTACAGGCAACACAACCGACAAAACCATTACAATTATCTGGCGCATACGGAACTATAGATGAAAAGGCAAGTCATAATGCGTCCATTACGACAGCTATTAGTCCATCTCAAGCAACATCAACTCCGCAGCATAAAAAAACTCGGACTTGGACAATATATGGTATCAACACTATAGATAAGGAACAGAAAATTGTTACTGACTTAATCCAAGTACATAGATCTATGGAAGCAACAGCGATTTTGGGAGAGGACATCGATTATATAGTGGAAAAAGAATCTAACCACGATGACGCAGAAAGATGTGTGGGCAGGTACCAGGTGGGTTTGAGCAATTGCAGAGAAGGGAAATGTCGGGAATGTGAAAGGGGTTTCAGGCGCCTGATTGGGCCGGTTACAATGATGTTTTTAGAGGGAAAACGCTAACTATGGGCTAACTGCAAGATAAGGCAGAGGTTTAAAGTTGTTAAATCTGGAGCTATAAATTATGCATATAGCAGGTATCTGAGTTCAAAACTGAAACTGACTGCATGTTCTTTATTTGTAGTGAAACCCCTGAAGAAGAGCCGTTTAGGGCTTGAAATGCATTGGGTAACAACTGATTCACTTCTGAGGATGTTTATTGTTGGTACGTGCCCAGAAAAAAGCTTGGATGAGCCTATCTGAGGCATTAGAAGCAATTCAACTAATAATATCTCACGTGTGATTGAACTTTGGAAATAAAGGAATATTAAAAAAAAACTTCAAGGAGAACTGTGATTAATGTTAACAATTTGAAAAGAAGCATTAATGGAAAACAATCGCTGTGCGCCCGTAAAGGATTGCTATCACGATCCATTTATTTCACTATTAATTTATGCGTGAACCAGGGCGGATCACGTGAAAACGGGTTGCACGCCAAGCCGATGATCAAGGAGGAAACGCAGAAACAAGTCAAATGAAGGTGTGCACAGTAGCACTTCTGATGGAAATTATGTTTTGACTCTGCCCTAACTACGTGATGCACCCAAAAACCATAATAAGAATAAAAGAAGCAACAAATCGTCATGAACTCGTACGTGAGATGTACAACTCAGCATAAAAATGAACTTTGTTTTAAACAGCAGTCTGCACAATGAACTATGGACTTGCAAACCAGGCGCTTTTTATAGTTGCACCTACTACTTATGTAATTGCAGTACATGTTTATACATGATTGAACAGCCCGTAACAATGATATTTGATGCTTTATCATTTTTAGAATAGCGTAAAACTGAACATCACAGGGGAGGGCGGGGTATTGTTTCATATTCGGCATTAGAAGTGGCTGCCGAGAACTGTTGTAAACGGCTAAGTATTGTGGTTAGGAACTGGAAACCGGGATGGACCGTAGCTCAGAATAGTGCATTGTGGGATGGGAAGTTTGAGGAGTGAAGTTAAGGTATTAGAGCACTGGGATTGGTTAATTAAGAGAGGAGGGGTTACATGACACGTTATTTAAACACATGACAGGGTGGTGCCGTTATGCAGAAAAACGAGAGAAAAAGAGTACACATTGTAAAGGAACAAAGAGGTATGTTAAAAGGAGGGGGTTAACTGGAAGTGAGAATATGGAGTTTTAAGAAAGATGTGTGGGCAGGTACCAGGTGGGTTTGAGCAATTGCAGTGAAGGGAAATGTCGGGAATGTGAAAGGGTTTTCAGGCGCCTGATTGGGCCGGTTACAATTATGTTTTTAGAGGGAAAACGCTAACTATGGGCTAACTGCAAGATAAGGCAGAGGTTTAAAGTTGTTAAATCTCGAGCTATAAATTATGCATATAGCCGGTATCTGAGTTCAAAACTGCAACTGACTGCATGTTCTTTATTTGTAGTGGAACCCCTGAAGAAGAGCAGTTTAGGGCTTGAAATGCATTGGGTAACAACTGATTCACTTCTGAGGATGTTTATTGTTGGTACGTGCCCAGAAAAAAGCTTGGATGAGCCTATCTGAGGCATTAGAAGCAATTCAACTAATAATATCTCACGTGTGATTGAACTTTGGAAATAAAGGAATATATAACAAAAACTTCAAGGAGAACTGTGATTAATGTTAACAATTTGAAAAGAAGCATTAATGGAAAACAAGCGCTGTGCGCCCGTAAAGGATTGCTATCACGATCCATTTATTTCACGGTGGATCAACGCAAAATAATAACAGTTTTGATAACTGTGGTATAAATGATATACCAACGGTTTGCGGACTGGGAATCCCTGAGGTAAAACTGCACCTGCCTAATAATAACAATAAATCTGACTGGAAAAATGAAAAGGAGGAATGGAAAGGAACAGAAACCACTCAAATAGTTCTTACGCCAACTCCTGCTTGTAAGGAACAAGCGACAACGCTAAAAGAAGTGGTGGTAAAAGAAAAAGATGGTAGGCCAGGAACGGACGCAGTAGAAAAAAGTGAAATTTCTTCATATCTGGGAAAGGAAGAGTGGGAAGACCTCTTGGCTGACTATTCCCAAGATAAATGTAGCAGCGAATCCACTGGGAACGCTTTGAGTGGGACACCTGAACTTACTCAAGATCAACAACTGGGGAGGGAATCCAAAGGAGATCAAAATGTGACAAACTCAGAAAACCAGGAAGGCTTACAAAAACAGATAAATCAGGAAGGCGCTTGGTCCAGCTTGCTAAAAACAATGCAACTCCTGGTAGAGGCTCTTCATTACCAATCTGATAAAATGGACACCCAACTGATGATTTTAGATACCTTGGCAGTCTTCGTGGTTGCCACCGATGGGAAGCTTGGCTCATTAAACACACTCTTACAAAGTAAATACGATCATTCAAAAGGCGTGAACCTATCTTGTGGATGCGGGCCCATAATATATAAACTGACTTCCCTCCCAGCTATGCTAAAAGTCCGACGTAACCAAATCAAAACGTCCGGGCAGGGCTCAGATAAAGTGCTGCCAGGAAAAACTATGTCAAATGAAACATGTGATCTAACAAACACAATAAACATAGCACTGATTGAAGCAAAAAAAAAAGGGAGATAATAGGAGAAAGGTACCACAGGCGCCTACGATTGGAGAACGAGAACACATAGCTATCAAAGTACCCGACGAGGAGACTTCTGAGGTTTTACTTAAAGATAATGGTGACAAAATAATGAATGCAAAACAAAGACGAGCAAAAAAAAGGAAAGGCCAAAATAAAAAAACTAATCAAAATCATGAAGGATTCAAGCATCTCTTTGGGACATTAGCACCATTAGTACAAAGTGAACGAACGTTTGGGACCCCCGAACGAAATGCAGGATGTGCAAAAATAACAGAGCAGCCTGGTGACTAAATGAAGGAGGAAAATGAGAAATTTCATACCTCGAGTAATACTAGGTGTGAAAAAGTAGAAGCTGTGCACCAGGATGGCTCAAACTTAACTTCCCAACCAATATCAATAAAAAGAAAAACGCAACCTAAACTGCAGCAGAACCAACCAAGGACGAGTGCCACCACAAATTGTTCTTCTGTGAACAAAACAGAAACTGGTGTAGTCACCTCGGTAATAGAGCCTGAGATTCTTGGAAGATCTACATGATTGGGCCATGGAGAAATCATTAATTCCAGTTAACCAGACCGTTTTTTTCTAAATCGGTCGGAACAACTTCCAATATCCTAGCAACGGGTATGCTTATCGACAAAGCTAAAACAGCCAAAATGCTGATTCACTTTTGTTTTATTGATTACAAGGCCGCCTTTGACCATATAAACCGTAATATGTTATGGGCCAAACTAAAAAGATGGGGATACCAGGACCACTGTTAGACCTGTTGATCAACCTACATATGGAGACATGGATTCAGATAAAGTTGGGAGATGGCTCACTCCTGTCAAGACGCATAGAAACCAACAAGGGTCTCAAACAGGGTGTGTTCTGGCTCCCACTCTTTTTAACTTGTTCTTTGGGGATTTAATCCCTGTTTTAAACAGCTGTAATTCCCATGCACCTAAATTAGGAAGGCTCCTATTACCGTGCCATCTCTACGCGGACAATATAGTCTTAATTAGCCACACAAAAGTTGGGCTTCAACAACTCGTAGATGCAACACAGGGATATTCGGTCTTTAATGATCTGACAATAAATCTAGAAAAAACAAAGACGATGACAATTAGCAATAAACGTATCAAGTCCCATGCTGGTTCTGGAAAAAACTTGTATCGAGAATACGTCAGTATATAAGTATCTAGGTGTCAAAATTGACAACAGTGGCCTGTTTACTGCACAGAAAACTAGTATCAGGGGCAAGGGCGTCGCCACAGCAATCGCTCTGAAAGCACTGAATAGCAAACTTACGGGCCCATCTCTTCTGCCTCTGACCCAAGTAATAGGAGCCAAACTGTTGCCGACAATAACATACGGGAGTAAAGTATTGAGAGGCAGAGATGCCACCCTCTGGACAAAACTGTAGTAGCTGCGTATAGGATAATATTTAGCCTGCCCAAACAAACTTCGCCGGCCCAAATCAGGCTTGAATTTGGCATCCAGAAACAGACCCTGGTAAGACAGGGCACGTATATAGTAGCGTGGGACAAAACGCGAAAAAGCAAACAAGGAACCTTGAATAACCATCTATGGGAAGAGCTAGAACTACACCCAGCCTCACCAGCCGCAAAGTACCTCAAAAGGAGCCTGTTGAATGTTGGTTTACAACAGCTTTGGGATACCCCAACAAGCCATATAACGGTGAAAAGATTGGTCAAGAAAACAATAAAGTACCTCTCATGGATTGAAAACAAGGCATCATTCACAAAGAGGTCACATTGCTGGATGATCCAGAACTCATATACCACCCAGGCACCGCAGAACTATCTTGAACTAGGTTATTCAAAAACAACAAAAATGAAGTTCTTGAAGTACAGGCTGGGTCTGTTACCTTGCATCCGCCACTTCCCACACTGTAAAAATAAATGTAAATTGATACTTGTATAGCGCACTACTCACCCGCAAGGGTCTCAAGGCGCTTGTACGAATAACGCGCTGTGGAACCCATCCTGGCTTTCCCTGTGATGTGTCCACTCCTGGGCACCCCCAAGGTGGAGGCCAGGCATCCTTAGCTTTGTGGGGACCATTGTGGAGATTAAGCAAGCTATTGCCCAGAGTTGGACTCCATGATTGGAATAGACACCGAGGCGAGAATTATCAGGTCCGTGGAATTTTTTAGCTCAAGACCCGCCGAGGCTGGGAATTGAACCCTGGTTGCGGGCTAGACCTCTGCATTAGGGTCTGCCGCTCTAACCGTTGAGCCACACTTCTCTGTGACTGCCTTTTAATAAACCAATCTAGTTTTTTTTAAATGTAGCCCATTTTTCTAAATAGATTTATTTAAAAAGAAAAATGAAATGTACAAACATGTTTTACTAGCAAGCAGTGGTTGCACCAGTCACTGCCTACTCCTAATTACATTTTTTTAAACATTACCGAAGGGGAAGGTGTCCCATGGAGAGATCCCTCCCCATTTGCGAATGGGTTACCACCTAGTTTGCAGTTGTGGTAACATCTAAATGTTTTGCAACTAGATTTCAGCCATAGAGATGGTATTGTATACAGTGAATCATAGATTTAAAGTTCCAGCACGACCGCCACGTTCAGAACCAATATGTTGGCTATTTAGGAATGGCTAAACAATGATAAACTGAGGCCCAAATCATTCCATGGTGGGCGCTGTGGTATTCTGTATTATGTTATTATGTCATTTATAGAATGGTAATAGGTCAAATAGAATGTTGTGGGGTGGAGTACAGGGAGAAGGAGAGAAGAGTTCGGGGAGATCGGTTGTTTTACCGTGTCTCTCATTCGTGGTTGTCAAGCTGTCTTCCATATGAATAAATCCTTACTTGATACCTATTACTTCGCAAGCATCTTACTAAACAATACTTGGCGACGTTTGGGAACTGGATTTTAAATTTGGAGACAGCTTTCACCTGTTCGCATTTTTCGCCATGTTCCAAGACAATGGCTGGACTGGATGTGGCGTACTGCAGAGGAAGTGTCTAGAAAGTTGCAATATGCTCTAAAAATGAGACTACATAGGGGAGAAAGGAAGACATGAAAGGGAAACGGTTACAGGTGAAAAGGACTGACCTTCCAGCTCTTGACATTAAAGCAAACTTGGAGTAGGCACATTTTACGTGATTTGCTATTGCATAATAATGCTAAACGCTGGGAATTTTCACAAAATTCCAAGCTATGCTGTGTGGTGTGGCCTGTCATATTAAAATGGATGCAAGCTCGAATGTCTTGCTAAAAACAGAGCCAAAAGTCGAAATCTCACATGACGCAATGGACATGATCAGCGGTTTTGGGCATGCTTCTTCAATCTCGCAGCAATGTGCTCCTGCCTATCCTGCCCATTTTTCACCCATTTCCACCAATCTGTCTTGTTTCCCTGAAGCTGTACATTACATTTTTTTCCCGCACTTTTTCTACCAGTCGTTTTTAATGGTCTAATTACCACACCCTGTGATGTATTCCTATAGGTTCTGTATCGATCCCCCTATTCCTGACCCTATTCTGGTTAACAAGTTAACTAGCAGCCATCCCATGATGCAGAAACCGTTATCTGATTATGCCAGACCACGGCACAGGAGCGCGTTATCTGATTAGGTCATAACGCTTGCCATCTAATTAGGCAAAGCAATATTCCTCCAGCCCCTGATAAGGCATACGGAGTTCTCAAAACAAATCAAACCTATGACAACCTGGGAAAAACCCTGCGGCCATTGTTTTGATTTCACCGAGAACTTCAGCAAAAGAATGTGCTAACGACCAGTTCGTATGACATCCTTATTGACGTATCTATGTCCATCCTTACGTCAATCTCGGCACCTTACAGGTATAAATATTACCGGTATTGCCTTAAGCAAACACACGCGGTGGTGACGAGATCGGAGCAGCCAGACTTGCCGAAGCCCAGAGCAGAGCAGACCCCGCTGGCGCAGCCCCGCCTTCCTGACGCGCTGAGAACGAGACGCTGCTTTCTCCTGCCGAGAAATCCAGCTCCGGCGCTTCCGAGCAGCCCTTGCAGGCAGCCTGGAATATCGAGACCAAAGACGAGAGATACCATCCCTCAACCATCCTAGATTCCAGGTACAGAACTGAATAACCCCTTGCAGAGAATTCTCGAGTCAGTCACTTGGCAAAACAAACTTAACTTAAACTGCTACTTTCTATTCCCACCCACGTATTAGGCTTAGGTCAGGTACACCGGGGTAGGCCTAGTTAGAAACACCAGTTGAGTACGATTAGTCAAATGTATATGTGTATGTATCTATTTTATCCATTTTAAACCACCATATGGCTTAGAAACCATATAAATGTTTTTTCAGTATTATTTTATACTTCTGCTTTTATTGTATGCACTTTACTTAACCATAAGTATTGCGATAATATCGATTCATTTCTCTTGTATGAGAAAAGAGACTGATCAATAAATAACATCTTTTATTGAACACGCCCGTCTCTTCCTTTTCTCTACAATCTGGTGAGACTAAGAATGCACGTACTGACTGAGTAAAATAAGTTGTCTTTTGTTTTCACACGACTCTAGAGATACACTCTTGATTAGGGGAGAGCAAAGTTGTCATGTTCTATGGTTGTCAGAAACTAAATCCCTTCTTGTCTATCCAGGGAGGTTCAACTCCTCCTTGCCTATTCGAGAAAGTTTCTAGTGAACTCTGAGCTAGCTGGCAAACCCAAAACTTTAAGTCTAATATCGACAATAGAAGACCTAGTTAACTTCTGGTCTAGGCCTATACTATTGAAGGTATTATTCCAATGCGCAGAGCCTATTGGGAAAATAGGAACTACACTACATGGCGCCCAACGTTTGGAAAGGCGATAAAACTAACGCAAGACATTAGAGTAACTCAGTCGTGCTTTTTCACTCAGACCCCTTTTTTTCCCCATAATACTCCAAAGACGTCTGGAGTGGGTGAAAGGTCATATCCGCCAAACCTCGCAGGAGGGAACTCCTATGTATGGTTCTTGGTTCAATCAACGTTGAAGGATACACTGTTCCAAAAATTGTGCATCTAATCTTTGTTTCCATAAGAAACCTGATCTGCAAACAAACGGAATAACCTTCTGGACAGTACAATGTCAGACAGTGAAGGAGAAAGAGAGGCAGTTAGAATAGCAGCTGAACTAGTAGCAGCTGATACTACTATGCAAGCAGCAGACCCGGAGATAATACTCATCCCGGTCAACATAAGAAAATCTATAACTTTAAAACTTATAGAAAATGGACTGACACCGAGAGGTGGCACAGTCATATTCGTAATTGAGGCACACGAATATCGGCAGACAGAGGTATTCTATTCATGGATAAACTTTCCAGCAGCTAATGCTGTAACAAAGGTCTTCCACTATTACAAAACAGAGGAACCTCCTGAAGAGTACACTCCTTTCGAGGAGGTGGAAGTACCACTTAAATTTCAAGAGCACCTGCTCTTGTTTAATGGCGACCTAAAACATAATAATCACATCACCAGGCTCGGTCCATTAGGTAGACCAGGAGCAACGTGGCCAGTCCTAGCCGGATACACACCACATCCAGACATCGAAAGAATGACTGCAGCAGATCTTTTAATACAACTAAAACAATTAATAAAAGTACATAGACAATTAGTCCAATATGTAATGCGGACTTCAACAATCCAACCAGCAATTAAAATTCCACAGCTGACCCCCCATCAGGGGAACACAAATAAAATTACACCACAGAACATACAGTCCTGCCTAGGTAAAGTACCAGCTAAACGGGAACAAATACCATTCTGGTTAGCACAAAAAATCACCCAAATAGAGGCGGTGTTTCCAGACACCACCCCTGTGGATAAACACAGGATTCTGACTATCTGTCTTCCAATGGGAATCGCACCACACGTGGAGGACTGTGACACTTGGGGTACAGTCTTTGCTTCCATTTACACAAAAACACATGGAGTTCCATCCATGTCAGTAATACCAGATGTGCTAAAACAAATTCAAGACGAATACGGTCCAGAACCCGCTTTAACTCTTGGTATGAAATTACTAAAAGACTTCAAGCAGGTCTCGGCAATATTACTAGCCAACATAAAAGGAGAAGCAGCGAATGTGGCGATCCGCCAGAGGTTAAAAGAGACAGATTTAGCAGACCAACCAGCTGAAATTGCCAGAATTATAGAAAAATCATATGAGGAACTAGGTAGAGATAGTTTGGGTGGAATACCAGTGAAGCCCCAACTAATTGAAAGTCCTGAAAAAATATTTATTAAAAATAATCTAAACAGTCAAAAAAAGAGCTGGGATGGAAACAAACAATCCAATCCTAAAGAAAAGAAATTCCAGTCCAGAGGAAGGTCTCCTCGGCGGAGAGAAAGATCTCCGAACCAAGGACGCAAGTCTCCCCAAAGGGAGCCCTCTGTGAAAAGATACGACCTTAGAAATAGGGATAACATAAAGAAACCGGATAGATATCAAGATTTTGATACATGTCCCTCTAAATCTTTTCAGACTTCCTCGCAGAAATCGGAAAGAAGAGGACGATCGGAACCCAGGGAAGGGCACGTCAAGTCCAAAGACAAGGAACCTGCTCATCCAAATAAAAAATTACAGTTTCCCAAGAAGAAGGTAGCCAGCATTAAAGTATTCAACAATGCCGAGAATACTGAGGACACAGCTGAAAAACGGAGAGTGGGCTCAGACAATGCAAGAGAGCGCAGCAGAAGTGAGCATAGCACGCAAAGTCCTTATGAATCATCTGGAGACAGTGGACACAAATGAATACCTTCAGGTGGAAACTGCAGACACCAGAGTTAGCAAACCTCACAAAATATATGAATTAACTTTACGTATAGAAGGGGATAAGACTAGAAAAATAAGGGGACTATTTTGGGATAATCTCTCCAAGGGCTATGACATCCTTCTAGCTGAAAAAGACTGGCCACCAGAGTTTGTCAGGGACTGCCCTCATGGCAAAGAAATAAATATGCCTGCCTTCTCAAATCATATCCCAATTCATAAAAAATATACACTTGCAAGAAAGTGGGCAGTAGCTCAAGCTCCTGCTTTATATAAAAATCATGTAGGATGGGATGAGGACTCTCCTCCTCACAAAATCCAGTTAAAATCACAACCTACTGCACAAAGGCAGTATCCAATCAAGCAAGAAGCTAAAAAACAGGTAAAAGAAATTCTAGATCAACTAGAATATCAGGGGGTGATTGAAACTTGCAGCTCACAAATGAACAACCCTTTGTTTCCTGTCTCCAAACCAGACAATTCATATCGTCTAGTTTTGGATTACAGACACCTTCGCCTTTGACCCTCCATTTTGTGTTGTTTTCCCCTGGTCCGCCCCTCCTCCCGCCACCGCCTCCCAGCTGCTGCCCCTCCCACCCACGATTTGTAACCTTCCTCGCTCCCAAGCTCTCTGTGACCGCCTGGACCCTCCTTCAGTCCGGTTGCTCCCCCACGCTCCTGCTGACCTGCACGCTGGTGTCGTTTATCTCCTGCTTTCAGTTCCTGAACCCAGCATCACTGCAGCTCTCCGCTCGCTTAGCGCTGCACTGACGCATTAATTTAATTAATAGCGCTGCACTGTCGCATTTATTTATTTAATAGCGCTGCACTGTCGAAATTATTTATTTAAATAGTAGCGTGACCTCGCTGAGGCAGTAACTTTAATTTTCGCTACACTAAGGCTGGTTTGTACGTTTAAGGCTCTTTTTCCTGAACACTCTGTGCATTTGCTGCCCCTGTCTGTGCTCGCCTTTGACCCTCCATTTTGTGTTGTTTTCCCCTGGTCCGCCCCTCCTCCCGCCACCGCCTCCCAGCTGCTGCCCCTCCCACCCACGATTTGTAACCTTCCTCGCTCCCAAGCTCTCTGTGACCGCCTGGACCCTCCTTCAGTCCGGTTGCTCCCCCACGCTCCTGCTGACCTGCACGCTGGTATCGTTTATCTCCTGCTTTCAGTTCCTGAACCCAGCATCACTGCAGCTCTCCGCTCGCTTAACGCTGCACTGACGCATTAATTTAATTAATAGCGCTGCACTGTCGCATTTATTTATTTAATAGCGCTGCACTGTCGAAATTATTTATTTAAATAGTAGCGCGACCTCGCTGAGGCAGTAACTTTAATTTTCGCTACACTAAGGCTGGTTTGTACGTTTAAGGCTCTTTTTCCTGAACACTCTGTGCATTTGCTGCCCCTGTCTGTGCTCGCCTTTGACCCTCCATTTTGTGTTGTTTTCCCCTGGTCCGCCCCTCCTCCCGCCACCGCCTCCCAGCTGCTGCCCCTCCCACCCACGATTTGTAACCTTCCTCGCTCCCAAGCTCTCTGTGACCGCCTGGACCCTCCTTCAGTCCGGTTGCTCCCCCACGCTCCTGCTGACCTGCACGCTGGTATCGTTTATCTCCTGCTTTCAGTTCCTGAACCCAGCATCACTGCAGCTCTCCGCTCGCTTAGCGCTGCACTGACGCATTAATTTAATTAATAGCGCTGCACTGTCGCATTTATTTATTTAATAGCGCTGCACTGTCGAAATTATTTATTTAAATAGTAGCCCGACCTCGCTGAGGCAGTAACTTTAATTTTCGCTACACTAAGGCTGGTTTGCACGTTTAAGGCTCTTTTTCCTGAACACTCTGTGCATTTGCTGCCCCTGTCTGTGCTCGCCTTTGACCCTCCATTTTGTGTTGTTTTCCCCTGGTCCGCCCCTCCTCCCGCCACCGCCTCCCAGCTGCTGCCCCTCCCACCCACGATTTGTAACCTTCCTCGCTCCCAAGCTCTCTGTGACCGCCTGGACCCTCCTTCAGTCCGGTTTCTCCCCCACGCTCCTGCTGACCTGCACGCTGGTATCGTTTATCTCCTGCTTTCAGTTCCTGAACCCAGCATCACTGCAGCTCTCCGCTCGCTTAGCGCTGCACTGACGCATTAATTTAATTAATAGCGCTGCACTGTCGCATTTATTTATTTAATAGCGCTGCACTGTCGAAATTATTTATTTAAATAGTAGCGCGACCTCGCTGAGGCAGTAACTTTAATTTTCGCTACACTAAGGCTGGTTTGTACGTTTAAGGCTCTTTTTCCTGAACACTCTGTGCATTTGCTGCCCCTGTCTGTGCTCGCCTTTGACCCTCCATTTTGTGTTGTTTTCCCCTGGTCCGCCCCTCCTCCCGCCACCGCCTCCCAGCTGCTGCCCCTCCCACCCACGATTTGTAACCTTCCTCGCTCCCAAGCTCTCTGTGACCGCCTGGACCCTCCTTCAGTCCGGTTTCTCCCCCACGCTCCTGCTGACCTGCACGCTGGTATCGTTTATCTCCTGCTTTCAGTTCCTGAACCCAGCATCACTGCAGCTCTCCGCTCGCTTAGCGCTGCACTGACGCATTAATTTAATTAATAGCGCTGCACTGTCGCATTTATTTATTTAATAGCGCTGCACTGTCGAAATTATTTATTTAAATAGTAGCGCGACCTCGCTGAGGCAGTAACTTTAATTTTCGCTACACTAAGGCTGGTTTGTACGTTTAAGGCTCTTTTTCCTGAACACTCTGTGCATTTGCTGCCCCTGTCTGTGCTCGCCTTTGACCCTCCATTTTGTGTTGTTTTCCCCTGGTCCGCCCCTCCTCCCGCACCGCCTCCCAGCTGCTGCCCCTCCCACCCACGATTTGTAACCTTCCTCGCTCCCAAGCTCTCTGTGACCGCCTGGACCCTCCTTCAGTCCGGTTGCTCCCCCACGCTCCTGCTGACCTGCACGCTGGTATCGTTTATCTCCTGCTTTCAGTTCCTGAACCCAGCATCACTGCAGCTCTCCGCTCGCTTAGCGCTGCACTGACGCATTAATTTAATTAATAGCGCTGCACTGTCGCATTTATTTATTTAATAGCGCTGCACTGTCGAAATTATTTATTTAAATAGTAGCGCGACCTCGCTGAGGCAGTAACTTTAATTTTCGCTACACTAAGGCTGGTTTGTACGTTTAAGGCTCTTTTTCCTGAACACTCTGTGCATTTGCTGCCCCTGTCTGTGCTCGCCTTTGACCCTCCATTTTGTGTTGTTTTCCCCTGGTCCGCCCCTCCTCCCGCCACCGCCTCCCAGCTGCTGCCCCTCCCACGCTCCGCCCCCTCCACCATCCATTTATGACCAATGACCTTACGCGCAGCGTCCACGCGCAGCGTCCGCGCCCCAGTCGCGCCGAAGGTGCGCCAAAGGTAAGCCCGTCTGCACCCGTCCGCGCCTGGACCGCGCCCAGCGCCAGACCCCCTGGTTCCCGCAACGCCCAGCCAACTCGCATCTCTTACGATGCCACCACCCTCCTAGCCCTCAACCCCTGCCGTTCCCCCACCTGCTCCCAGGCCGCTCCTGGACACACCCATGGACCCTTCTCATGCAACTCCTGCAAGTTCGACGGCACCAAATCCAACTCCTCATCCACCAACACCAATCAGAGACCTGACACCAACCACCTAAAATGCATCCTACTCAACACCCGCTCGGTCCACAGACACGCCATCGACCTCTGGAATCTACTAGACACCATCTCGCCGGACGTCGCCTTCCTAACAGAAACATGGATGAATGCCTCTTCAGCCCCAGACATCACCATTGCCATCCCGGAAGGATACAAGATCATCCGTAAGGACCGCATCAAGCAAACAGGAGGAGGCATCGCTATCGTCCATAAGAACTCCATTCGCATCTCAACCAGCTCAGACGTCGACCTTGCCAACGCCGAACACCTCCACTTCCAGATCCACACCGACCCCAAGACCACACTCAGAGGCACCCTCCTCTACCGGCCTCCAGGCCCCCGTGCACAATTCAGTGACGACATCACTGACTTTATCACCCCACACGCCCTCCCCTCCGAGGATTGCATCCTTTTGGGAGACCTCAATTTTCACCTGGAAAAGAACAACGACAGCAGCGCCGCCACCCTTCTGGACAATCTTGCCAACCTCGGACTCAAACAAATTGTCACTACCCCCACCCACATTGCAGGTCACACACTCGACCCCATCTTCACCTCCAGCAAACATGTCTCATTCAGTCACACCACAGCTCTTCATTGGACGGACCACAGCTGCGTTCACTTTACCCACAAGAAGACCACAATCCACAACCATCCTCAACCCACCCTGCGAAGAAACTGGAACAAAATCACCATCGACCAGATCTCCTCATCGCTTCTTCTAAACCCCCCCGCCCACTCCTCAGACCCCGACCAAGCAGCCGTCAACTTCACCCAATGGCTATCCAACAGCGCTGACATCCGAGCACCGTTGAAAAAACGTCAAAGCAAACTAGGCAACAAAAACGCCTCCTGGTTCAATGATGATCTTAAGAAATCCAAGAAACTCTGTCGCTCCCTCGAGAAGACCTGGAAAAAAGACCCAAACACCAGCACCAGGGACGCCTTCAAAAACGCCACCCGCTTACATCACCAACTAATCCGGTCAGCCAAGAAAGCCGCTTTTAAAGACCAACTAGATAACAACGCCCACAACAGCAAAGAATTATTCAACATCGTCAAAGAGTTTACCAACCCATCTGCCAACTCCAACGACATCACCCCCTCCCAGGCCCTCTGCGACTCCCTAGCTTCCTTCTTCCACAACAAAATCGCAGACATCCACAACAGCTTCGACAACCGACCCGGAGACCAACCCACCCAACCTTCAGCAGGACCTTCACCCCCCTCGAACACCCTTAACGACTGGAACCCGATCTCCACTGAGGACACCATCCGCCTGATGAACTCCATCCACTCAGGATCCCCAACTGACCCATGCCCTCACCACATCTTCAACAAAGCAGACTCCATCATAGCACCACACCTCCGAGATGTCATCAACTGCTCCCTCAACTCCGCCACCTTCCCGGAAAGCTGGAAACATGCAGAACTCAGCGCCCTTCTGAAAAAACCCACAGCTGACCCCACCGAACTCAAAAACTACCGCCCCATCTCGCTTCTTCCATTCCCGGCCAAAGTCATCGAGAAAGCTATCAACAACCAGCTCGCCGCCTTCCTCGAAACCAACAAATCCCTCGACCCCTCACAATCCGGCTTCTGAGCCAAACACAGCATTGAGACCGCACTTATCGCAGCAACAGACGACATTCGAACTCTACTGGACAATGGAGACACAGTCGCCCTCATCCTCCTCGACCTCTCCGCTGCCTTTGACACAGTCTGTCATTGCACCCTTCTACAGCGCCTCAGAAACGTCGGAATCCAAGGAAAAGCACTGGAATGGATCACCTCGTTCCTCACCGGAAGAACCCAGAGAGTCCGCCTCCCCCCATTCAAGTCAGAGGCCTCTGAAGTCATCTGCGGCGTGCCACAAGGATCGTCACTCAGCCCCACCCTCTTCAACGTATACATGAGCCCCCTTGCGGCCATCGCTCGCCAACACAATCTCAACATCATCTCCTACGCTGACGACACTCAACTGATCCTCTCACTCACCAAAGACCCGTACACCGCAAAAACCAACTTACACGAAGGAATGAAAGAAGTAGCCGAGTGGATGAAGCACAGCCGTCTGAAGCTGAACTCAGACAAAACAGAAGTCCTCATCCGAGGCACCTCCCCATCCGCCTGGGATAACTCCTGGTGGCCAGAACGCCTACGGAAACACCCTATACGCAGGTACCACCGCAAAACTCCAGAAAAAACTCCAACGCATCCAGAATGCTTCAGCCAGGCTCATACTAGACATCCCGCGTAAAGAACATATCTCTGGTCACCTGAAAAACCTCCACTGGCTCCCCGTAAATAAGAGGATTACTTTCCGCCTCCTAACCCACGCACACAAAGCACTTTACGAAATTGGACCCGAATGCCTCAACACACGACTGTCCTTCTACACCCCCTCCCGTCAGCTACGATCCTCCAACCAAGCCCTTGCCACTGTACCTCGCATCAACAAAACCACCATGGGAGGTAGATCCTTCTCCTACCTCGCAGCTAAAACCTGGAACTCACTTCCCACTCACCTTCGCCTTACTCAGAACCACCTAGCATTCAGAAAGCAACTTAAAACTTGGATATTCGACAAATAATTCCCCGCCCTTCCTCAAGCGCCTTGAGACCCTATGGGTATGTAGCGCGCTATACAAATTTCTTGACTTGACTTGACTTGACATGTTGCAAAACTTTTGCAGTGCAAAACTCGCATAGTGCAGCACTAATGAATAACATAGTGCGCAAAAATACAAAACAACATTAGACATCTCTAATGGATTCTTTTGTCAAAATATAGCACCAGAGAGCAGATATTTGTCCGCGTTCTCAATAAATGGCGCTCAAAAACAATTCTGTCGGTTACCCCAGGGGTACAAGAACAGCCCAGGATTATTCTCCGCGAGAGTAACGGAGTTACTACAAACATATGATGACGAAGCATTATCGTATGTCGACGACATATACCTAACAGACGATGACTTGGATACTCACTTGAAGAGAGTGAACACCATAATACTTGGGTTCGCAGCAGAGGGTTACAAATTCAACTTTAAAAAATCTAGAATAGCCCATCTAACAGTCCTGTTCTTAGGATATGAATTATCAAGTGAAGGCAAAAGCCTGGCTGACAATTTCCTAGAGAAATGTGCCGTACTCCAAGCACCTAGAACACTAAAAAACTTACAGTCAATTCTAGGCTTCCTAAATTTCGGAAGAACATACATTGCAAATTACGCAGAAAGGGTCAAACCCCTTTATGATCTAATAAAACCAGATTTTAAAAGAACGAATTGGACTCAAATACACACAGAAATTCTGAGATCCTTACAAACAGACATGTTAATTAAAACAAAATTAGAAACACGTGATAACACACGCAATCTTGTGATTCGAGTCATCCCAGGAAGATGCGGATTCACATACCTGACCTCTAATGAGGGAGAAAAGGTACCAATTGCATTCAAATCACACTTGTACACAGAAGCTGAAAAGAAGTTCAGCATTAAAGAAAACATTGTTCATGCAGTTCAAACCGCAATAGCTAGAGAAAAAGATAAAGCTGACGGTAGACGTATCACAGTCAGAACAGCAGAATCAGCCTTTGAGGCATTAACAACACCGTGTAATTTACCAACAACAGCATTGAATCCGGAATGGATACAATGGGTGAATTCAATTACAACGGACAGAGTAAAATACTACCTTGATCCAGAATTAAAAGAATTAAAAAATCTAGAATATGAAAGAACATTCCCTCTGCCAATCGACATTCTGCCATTACGACAGTACGCGTGTGTAATCTATACAGACGGACATGCTCAACCCTCCGTTTGGGGAGAACAAGCATACAACCCCACATGTGAGATTACAAAAGAAGTGTGGCGCGGAGGTAAACTAAGACCTCTATTAACAAAAACACACTCAGTAGAAACTAATTCAGAACAACAGACTGAAATAATAGCATTGAAAATGGCGCTAGATAATGCAGATCGCGAATTCCCGACACTCATAGTGTCCGATTCGTATTACTGCGTCAAATCATATAACAGCGATTTACAGAAATGGATTCAAAACGGTTACAAAGATGACACAGGTGCAACAATAAAGCAAAAACTGCTTTGGGAACAAGTAGCTCTTTTACAAAAAGAACTACCAAAGACTCACGTGACACACTCACTGAGTCATCAGCGTGATGGCGTTCACGTTGCAGGGAATTAATTGGCTGAGACAGCCACAGCGGTAGCAACTAAATCGGCTTCCGTAGCTAGAAAAAGGCGTACAGTGAAATATATTGACGGTGAAACAGTGCTGGCGGTGAAAACGTCATCAAAAGGCGACTGCTCAGCGCTACCGATCAACTATCCACTCAATTATACATACATAATCGATGCAAACTCCGTCCCTTTTGCTCGAATCCCTGGAGTGGGGGATAGAGTAATTCCAAACATGGACAGGAGAACTTTGTTAATTGTAGACGCACATATAGGTGAGGGTCTTAGTCATCTCAAACTAAAAGATTCTCTGGAAGAACTACAATCAGTGTACTGGTGGCCAGGCATGAGCCTGCAGCATCACATTTTTGTAAATAAATGCCCGGACTGCAACAGAGATCGCAGTGGCGAGAGAAACGGTATACTACCGTGGCGTTTCACTCCAGAAAGGATCAACAGTAAAAAGCATAGCGTCCGATTAACATATACAGGCTAGTTTCCACTTATAATGTAGATCCCCAGCACTCGGCTGACGTCTGAACTGTTATAAAAAGATTTGCGAGTCTATAATGGCATATACGCTAGAAGCATGCTACGTTAGGCTAAAGTTTTTCCACGTGCCTTATTTGCGCATGGAAAAACAAGGTCAAATGAGCATAGCATGGCGGGACTCTTCTCACTTCCTACCTGAGGGAACGGGATGGTGTAAACAAAAAACCAAGGCATAAAGCTATCTATAACGGAAAGGATATTAGGTTCGGGAGCTGGGTGGGTCAAACATCTAATAAGTGTCCAACGTAGTCTAAACAACCTGCCAAGAAATTCTCTGAGGGGATTCAGTCCGTACGAATTATTGTTTGGAACTAGGATGTTGGTCTTAGATCTTGACAGTCAGACTTCAGTGGTGAAGAAAAAAAAGTTTTGATATCAAAGATCGTTTGGCTATTTTGCAGGACTTAAACGAAACAAGAAAGGACCTGAGCAACATAAAGTTAAAACAACAGCCAACAACCACTGAAGAACCACCACCTGTCCCAGCAAGACCTGTCTGGATTCCAAAAGTCGGGGATCTAGTCAGAGAAAAAATCGCGGTAAAGAAGGAATTTGGGCCTTCTTACAGAAAAGCAGTTCCTGTCTTGTCTATCAACGGGACAAGATCAGTTGTACTACCGCCGCTTGCTGGTAAAAAGGAGAACCGAGTTGTATCCATCGACCTGGTAAAACCACAATCATGTGGCCGATAACAAACAGTAGGCCAAGTGGACTCCCAATAAGTAGCAGAACACCAAGGTTTTCTACCAATACAGAGGTGCCAACTAAAAGGCTAATCACATTCGAAACGCCTACAGAACAACAACAAGGACTATGCAACGCACCTCTGAAAACCCAAATAAAAACATTTAGTAGAGACACACCAACCTACAATGAAGTAACAAACGAATATGCAAGAAACAGTAATCCTGAAGCAATTGGAACAATTGACAGAACGGCATCCGGCTACTTCATAAACTTCGATGATTCCTCTGAAGACCTCAGTGAATCAAAGACACAGCCATCAACAAAAACCTTTAAAGATAAAGCTAAAGCACTTTTGAAACAACTGAAAGAAACATATCTGATTTCTCCATGGATTGAATTTTGGGTGGCCTTTGGTGCATTTATCCTCATACTTTGGCTCATCATGATACTATGCTTGGGACGCTTCATTGAGGGAAAATATGCTAAAATGGACACAGCAAGCCAGAAAATCAACTTGATCCTCAAGCCACACACATCTTCACACGTCGAGAAAAGTGAACTTTCTTCAGTCAACTTCACAGCCAATCCTATACCGGGTGGGGTAGCATGGGACAACACTGACTATGAAATTTATGGTCCGGTTGAAATCCTGAAATATCCACACCAAATCAAGGTCTCGTTGAGTGACTTTGTAAAACCGAGCTCATTTGCTGATGATTGGGACTTTGAAAGTATAAATAATATGATGTCTGACCTAGTGATGTCTGCTAAATTTACCAAACATGATTATTTGCAGGGTTCATCTAATTATGATAGTATGTACTGTTACAACCACTATGGTAACCATTTTTTACATAAATCTGCACAACCTAGAAATGTTTTAAATTATAATCAATGGGAACATTGTGCAACCCCTCCAAAAGGAAGCTCAAGAACCTTTTATGACAAATATTCATACTTTTCAGGGTTCAACACAAGTAATGCTGAAACATTTTATTTCAAATTGTCAAATAAGACAGGGACAAAGACCATGCTTACAAATACGAAATTGATATATTCAGACTCGTTTTTTGAACAAATGAATACTTTTGGTTTTGATTATTGGGACAAAAATGTTGAAGTAAAAAGTGTTTGGGGTACAAAAGAATGGCAAGTACAAGGTATAGAATCATTGTTTAGAGCCTGCATGATCCCAGAACAAATTATATTTTTGAATGACACTGTTCAACAAACTACCTGTCTTGGCCTAGCCAAAATCAAAGACTTAAATAAACCGTCTATTCCAAAGCCAACTATAAACAGCAATAGCTCTACAGATGAAGAGATAGACGTAAACTATGTATTAAACCAAAACAGAACACATCCTGATTGGAAACAATGGTTAATCTGGCCCACAGATACTAATAACTGTCAAGACAGATTCCTGAACAAAATACAGGGGTTCACATTGACCAGGCCAGATCCTAGATATTCCCAAAGACAACACCCAGGGATAATAACCACCTACAGTGTGGGCAAACTCTGCCTTCAATGGCTACAAACTTCCTCACTGACAGAAATTAAGCAACACCTAACTTTACTTACTGATGGTGCTGACTTGCGTGATTTCATTATGGGACCACGCAAACAGCGTCAAAAACGCTTCATAGCAGCCTCTGTATATGCAGCTTACAACGAGGCCTGGAAGGTAACTCAAATTGAGACAGCAGAAAGTATACGGGAAATTGACCGTATTAATTTGGAAAAATCACTTTCTGTAGTGGACAATGGGTTAATGACTCTGTCCTCCAGAATTTTTTCTTTGGACAGCATTGTGTCTTCAGCAATCGACATAATATCGCAAGACTTACTGTTGTTACAACACGGTCAGTCTCAATTGCGTTCTATTGTACAGCTTGGCTGGACGTTACAAAACCTGCGTTCAGGCTATGTGCCTTGGCATTTAATCAACACAACGTCCCTATTCAATATCTTTAACCTTACTGATAAACAAATCAGTATGGCACAAAAGGGTGCTGATTATACAATCCTAAGCATTGAGAAACTCGAGAGATTACCAGTGACAATGTCAGAACGACCTGTCAGTGAATGGATAATACATGGGATAATTAATATTCCAATATCAACCTTCAGGTTTCAATACTGCCAAAAATATATACAGGCTGGCATGTATGAAAAATTGGGAAAAGGGTACATTAAGACAACATGGAACTTGCCCTATTCACATGCATGTGTCAGTAATAAAGGACAGAAAGTGTTTCTTAGTGGCAATAATTGTGCGATGTCACTAAGCGGTACACTTCTGTGTAATGGAATTAGTTTGCATGGAGCCTGTGAAGGGAACTCAAATAACCTTTCATGTCACAAGCTAAACGCACCTGCAACAGAGATAGAACCATTCTTTAAAAGACTCTATAACGGGAGTTACATTCTAATTGTGGATCGCAGATGTTGTAGTTTACTGCCCGGGGTTCCTTATCTCATAAGTACGACTGCGAAGGTCATGTGCTGTGGACGCTTATTGTTCCCCAGCTCCTTTCCAGACAGGGAGGCAAGGGCATGGCCTAATTTGAAAATTACTTCTATTCGAATAGATACTTTAAGCAGAATGAAAACAGTGCTTCTTCAGACACCGACCAGACTCACGTCATCAAAAGAAACGTATGATCTCCTAGTCGCAAGGACGACTGCAGAGATTCACTCATTGTTATCAACTAATTCCCCCATACATTTCGCAGAAATCCTAAATGAAATCTTAAAGATTTCTGATACCAGTGGAGTCTCAAAAGTATTTAAGACAGTATTTTCAATGGCATTAACACCATTCAAAGCCATACTGGGTATTTTTCCAGACTTCGTCCATTCGATTTTTGGCGGACTTCCCCTCATTTTAGGACTAATTGCAGGAATCCTATTCTTGGTCCTTATATTTCGTTATGGCAAACCATGTCACAGACAAAACACCTGCGACAAGGGAAGAAACAATCCGAGCCATTGGATACCGGGACCGGATATCAAAAATCCTGGGACTATCCCGGCTTAGAGACCTGAACATGTCTTGGTTTCTTTCATTTCGACCAATGTGGCATCGATGTGTTTTACCTGTATTAAGGTGCTTGCTGTGCGGAGAAGAATGCGTGTTGGACACCTGTCTGACGCTACAATCGGATGCGCCAATGGATGCAGAAGCATTGTTGGGTCCGGTAACGGCCCATGCATTGTGCTGCCCTCAACGGCTGCCAATCCTGATGACGGCATTTGTGGAAACTTCACCACTACGATTAAGGGGTAGTGAAGTTCAAGATGAAAGCAGCATCGATCAGGTACGACCTTCTGTCAGCAATACTAATCAAAAAGTCAATGGAGACAATCATGCACACGAATGCATGGTTACACCTTTTTCCGAGTTAGTGGAACTTTCACAGGAAGCTGTTGACAGCTTTTTCGACATTCTCAATGATATGATGTTCTCACCAGAGCAGAAATAACGACTTTTGAGCAAGCTAGCACACGGCGTTCCCAACACCCTGAATTTGGCCTTCAACTTTAATAATAAAGTAGCATGAACAATTTTCCCTCCAGTTCACGGACAGCAGTTTTTTTCAGCAGCCCCAAAACATTTTTATGATTTTCGGGACACGTATCTTCTGCTTAAAGTAAGAACTATTCTTAGAGAACTAAAATTTCTACTTTTCGAAACTTTATAGACATTAGCTGCCCGCTGGTATGTTCATAATTATTTTATTCTGTGATGAAATGGTCTCGAACTTTTCTTCTGTCTTAAGAGCCATTTCATGTGTAATTCTCATATTCAAATAGTAATTATGTATACATATGCGTGATTATTTTAGGATTATTCTACAGCTTGAGTGCATATAGTATATATGACTGTTTTTCCGTATATTACATAATTTCGAAATGCATTATATGTATTTTGGGGTGGTAAGGTATACACGATACTCTACAGTATGTTTTACTATGCCTAGATTCGTAAATATGGCCATAATTAGCGTGGAGTGGGTGTGATGTATTCCTATAGGTTCTGTATCGATCCCCCTATTCCTGACCCTATTCTGGTTAACAAGTTAACTAGCAGCCATCCCATGATGCAGAAACCGTTATCTGATTACGCCAGACCACGGCACAGGAGCGCGTTATCTGATTAGGTCATAACGCTTGCCATCTAATTAGGCAAAGCAATATTCCTCCAGCCCCTGATAAGGCATACGGAGTTCTCAAAACAAATCAAACCTATGACAACCTGGGAAAAACCCTGCGGCCATTGTTTTGATTTCACCGAGAACTTCAGCAAAAGAATGTGCTAACGACCAGTTCGTATGACATCCTTATTGACGTATCTATGTCCATCCTTACGTCAATCTCGGCACCTTACAGGTATAAATATTACCGGTATTGCCTTAAGCAAACACACGCGGTGGTGACGAGATCGGAGCAGCCAGACTTGCCGAAGCCGAGAGCAGAGCAGACCCCGCTGGCGCAGCCCCGCCTTCCTGACGCGCTGAGAACGAGATGCTGCTTTCTCCTGCCGAGAAATCCAGCTCCGGCGCTTCCGAGCAGCCCTTGCAGGCAGCCTGGAATATCGAGACCAAAGACGAGAGATACCATCCCTCAACCATCCTAGATTCCAGGTACAGAACTGAATAACCCCTTGCAGAGAATTCTCGAGTCAGTCACTTGGCAAAACAAACTTAACTTAAACTGCTACTTTCTATTCCCGCCCACGTATTAGGCTTAGGTCAGGTACACCAGGGTAGGCGTAGTTAGAAACACCAGTTGAGTACGATTAGTCAAATGTATATGTGTATGTATCTATTTTATCCATTTTAAACCACCATATGGCTTAGAAACCATATAAATGTTTTTTCGGTATTATTTTATACTTCTGCTTTTATTGTATGCACTTTACTTAACCATAAGTATTGCGATAATATCGATTCATTTCTCTTGTATGAGAAAAGAGACTGATCAATAAATAACATCTTTTATTGAACACGCCCGTCTCTTCCTTTTCTCTACAATCTGGTGAGACTAAGAATGCACGTACTGACTGAGTAAAATAAGTTGTCTTTTGTTTTCACACGACTCTAGAGATACACTCTTGATTAGGGGAGAGCAAAGTTGTCATGTTCTATGGTTGTCAGAAACTAAATCCCTTCTTGTCTATCCAGGGAGGTTCAACTCCTCCTTGCCTATTCGAGAAAGTTTCTAGTGAACTCTGAGCTAGCTGGCAAACCCAAAACTTTAAGTCTAATATCGACAATAGAAGACCTAGTTAACGTCTGGTCTAGGCCTATACTATTGAAGGTATTATTCCAATGCGCAGAGCCTATTGGGATAATAGGAACTACACTACAACCCCATTTATGACAGAGACAGGCAGTGTACTCTGGACTTCCTCCACCCGCCACTTGAGTGTGGCCCACATAGTATTTTTTATGAGGATGGGGAGGCGGCACAGGCCTTTTATGTGCTGTGCTACCACCTCTCCCTCATGTTTATGGCAGGCTTGGCAAAGGTTACACACTGGTGGACCGCACACTGCACTGAGGGCAAGTGTGGCAGTGCATGCGACACCACACTGGCATCAGTCGCACCCAGTTGCAGGTTTTGCACCCCTGGGAGAATATCGAGAACATGAAGTAGGACCTGCTTAGCATGGGAATCAAGGTGGTGACTGCAGGTAGTGTTTAACATTTTTTACCGTTTTTGATCGCTTCTTTGCACTTGAAATTACATAGCAGGTAATTAAATAAGATACAGCTGACTAGAACAAGTCTATAAAAACAAGTGTGTATGTGTTACAGTGGTGGCACTAGTGCTAGTGTAGCTATAATTATAAAGAGCATTGTTTTCAGTAGTGACATTGGCGCAGTTTGACGACTATGCACACAACTTTGCAAAAAAAAGGCCGTCTAACATGACCCTTTCATAGAAAGTTTTGCCAGGATCCTTTAAGCCAAGGCCAGGCAAAAAAGAAGGTCCCAAAGAATTGATGTTTCCATGTTAATTTCCATAGGAATTAACTGTGCTCTCAAATACAGGAAAAACAGCTGAACGGAATTACACCTAATTCGGCAAAAAGTTAGAACTTTACCCAGACGGTATGCTTTTTGGGACTTTGCTTTGGGCGTAAAGATGTGCTCTTGTTGCACTTGAATGCGTTAATAATGTAGATATATTTGAACAGTTGCTCCTGTGGAAGTCTCTCAGCACTGAAAATTCAAACAATAGCCTTTTTTCGCCTGTCAGACATTTGGTACTGCAGCACTGCTCCTGGTGGTACAGGGTAATCTGTTTTTTTCTGGCCGCATTGGGGGTTGGGAGCCCACAGGGGTTTAAGTGCCTGTGGCGGGGTGGGGTGCAGGGCCTGTCATCTATACATGCCCAAAAGCCAGCCCCCCCCCCACAGTGCATGGCTGAAGTCGATGTGCAGAGGAGGTTGGGCAACCACAGGGATTTGGGCACAGGTCCTGGCCTCTGACCTGGCCATGCAGTCAACTACCCACTGTTCATGGGTGTAGGTCATACACAGAAAGAGACGTGGTGCTCGCAGGGGCTTGGGCATCAGTTGCAGTGTTGGACACTGGACCTGGTCTATGGCCAGGCCCTGGAGCCAACTCTTGCTGTGCACTATTGAAGGACATGCGCAGCTAGGGTTGGATACTCAGGAGGGTTGGGGCCCAGGGGGATTTGGGCCTCGTGGTGGGGTTTGGCAGAGGGCCTGGATGGAGGCCAACCCAGCGGTGTACATAATCAGAAGTTGGGTGCGGATATCTCTAAATTGAGCAGTTGGAAATCTCATAAGATGGCAGAGGTATTGCCTCTGCCATCCTGACAAAGTAAACGCCATCTGCCCAACTGTAAATCTGATCTATCCCAATACAATTTAACATTAAGTCACCAACATGAAAAGCACCATACACTTATTTTCCATTTAACCAATAGAGATTGCTCTAAAAGTTATTTTTTTTAAATGTACAACTTTTTTTTATTTTTTTATTTTTGTGGGATCCACATTAAAAAATAAAACATGCACCTGAACTTGGATTTTTTTTTAAAACAACAGTTTTTTTGCCGATTGGCTGATGGACAGCTACTAATTTGTCCTGAGCTGCAGAAATGTGCTTTCCAAATGAGATAATTTTGTTACAGGTGGTGCAGTAAATCACACTATGGCAGTAGTGTGAATTAACATCCCTTTCTGCTTCCAAGATTTGAGCTGACATAGATCCTCCAGGCTGGAGAAAAGGTCCTGTTGCTGAAAGAGCCTCTTCTTCCTCTTCCAGTCTTTGTTCTGCAGAACTGTATTGACTGCTGTGCTACATGTTTAATTGCTTACTCATGCCAGATGTCACAAAGGAAAACTTTTTTGATGGTACACTGGCTAAACTCCTTGTGGATCAAGTCACAAGGGATCAATTCCATAACAATCAATCAAAGAGGCTTTATTCGAGTAATTCTCATAAAAGCACAATACATACATAAATTTAAAACATCATTAAATAGTTGCCTCGATCAGATAGGAATCAGTTACAATACATGAAAAACATAAGAAAAATACATATGATTAAAATTGACACACTACATCAAATGAGTTCAGAAAAACAATCCCTATATAGACAGTCACTCGACAATGGCTTTCTGCCTAATAAACCATGCCCACCCCAGAAATTTAGCTATTGCTATAGCGAATGGCAAACAAGTGCTGGTGCAGATAATTCTCAGAGCTACTGAGCCACTAGCGGTGCCTAAATTTTTACAGACATGTATTAGGCAAATTCGCCTTGGGACGATATACGCTCGACAAGAAAATAAAAAGTGCCCAATAGTTTCCTTTGGAGATCCACAGGCGGGGCAGGTCGTATTTGATGAACCCCTCCACCTACCAGTTAGGGACCTGAGAGGGAGAGCACCTATCCTCATTTGAAAAAGAAGCTTCCTGTCCCCTGGCTTGGTTATGTTGTCCCAATAGTGTTCTAGGTTAGGGGAGATTTTAGCTTCCAAGAAGCGACCTGTCATAGATTCGGCATCAGTCTTTCTCCAATCCCGCTTGGCCACATAGTCCCAATATAGCTCCTTTAATGTTTTTTTACTAGGAAAAAGTGCACCTGACGGGTTATCCCAAAGGAATTGGAGGCCAAGCACACATAACATGGTTCTGAGATCTTTTAACCATGTTATCCTGTGAAATACATCAGCTTCGATCATCGCTAAAAAGTCCTCGGCATAATGTTTGAGCTCTGGGGTATTCCAGAGCCGCCTCCAATACAAGATCCGGAGAAGCTTCGCCAAATCTTCTACAGCCTTTCTGCCCAACTCATATCTAAGGGGGAGCAAAGGGGTACTGTTGGGAAGACCAGTAATTGCCCTAAAGGACTTATTTTCGGACTTCTGTATTGAATAGAGCTTCCCAAATCCCCACAGCTCAGCCCCATACAATGCAGAGCCAAGGGCTTTTGCTTCATATACCTGTAGTGCTGGCGTAATTGGTTTGGATTTTGATTTTCTATGCTCTGCCCCAAGGGCTCCAGCTAATTGTCTGTGCCTTAGTGCCGCGAGATCGATATGCTGGGACCATTTTAGATCGTTATTTACATAGATACCAAGATAGGTAAAAGCTTTGACTACCTCTAAGGGACGATGGTTCATGAACACCTTGGAACGGAAACTACGATGAGGGTTGAAAATCATTAGCTTGGTTTTAGCCACATTAACTTCTAAACCATGCTCCCCACAAAATTCTTCAAAAATATAGAGAGCACGCTGCAGGCCACTCGGGGTCTTTGATAAGATAAGGGTGTCATCTACGAATATTAAAATTGGCACCTTAATGTCCGCCAAAGTGGGTGCATCTACATTAACAGACAGCATTCTTACTACTACCCCGTTAATAAACAATGAAAAGAGCAAGGGGGTCATCGCACACCCTTTCCGAACGCCCCGCTCGACTGGGAAGTCGGCGGTGACCTCACCCTGTCTACCCCACTGTATCTTGGCGAAATTCGCCTTGTGCAACCTCATAACCAAAGTGAGTAGTTCCTCCGGTAGTCCCAGGCTCCACAGCACTGACCACAGTTTAGTCCTGGGGACTAGGTCGAAGGCAGCCCGCAGATCCACAAAAGCTGCATACAGGCTGCCCTCGCCTAGCACCACAGTTCACCATCGTAATAGAGTATAGCGGAACACCTGATCCACCGTACTAGTGGCCTTCCGAAACCCGGCCTGATAGGGGGGATAATGGATTGTTCTCATTGACCCAGGCCATAAGCTTGTTCACCACCATCCTCCCCACCACTTTTTGGATGGTGGCAATCAAGCTTATGGGTCTGTAATTACCCGGCAAACCCCGATCGCCTTTCTTGTATACGGGTATAATAATTGCACCCTTCCAGGATGACGGAACCAATGCTCCCTGGGCAATAGCGTTAACAAAAAGAAAAATATATTTACCCCAGCGTTCCTTATCGTTAATAAAAAGATCCGCCGGGACCCCATCCAAGCCATGTGCTCTGCCTCTAGACACTACACTTAGGGCCAACAACACCTCCCTGTAACTAAAAAAGTTATCTTTGGGATACACAACCTTCCATCTCAGAGCCAGGGAGATTATCAGCATATTGTGGCTTAAAATAATTGACCCAATCCTTCTCCGGGACATTATTACCGGGGCAATCGGGTAGACCATCTCTACCCCATTTAACAATGTTCCAGAAGAGCCTGGAATCTTTAGTCCTACTTGCCTCCCTTAGTTCACTCCAATGCCGCTCATCCCACCATTTTTTTTGCTGTGGCTATACTATCTTTGTAGTTCTTTCTGGCACTGTGAATAGCCACCTGTTCCCTGCTCTTAATAGCTGTGCCCAAAGCTAGCCTGGCTTTCCTACACTGCGCGTTATACCACTTCACAGGTCTAATAGGTGCCCTATTGTTTTTCCTAACCGGTTTCTGAAAGTGGGATTTAATAGCAAAAAAGAGATTATCATGTATAGCTGTTACTTCATTTGACCCTGGCGTGACTGTATTAGCCTGCTCCAGGGCAATTATCGCCCTATCCACCTCTATGTTTATACTAGCCATAGACTGTTGGTTAGCCAAATCACTAGGCCATTTTAGCCTACGCATGTCGTTAGTAGGGACAGGCAAGGGGACACCATCCCACTCTATAATTGGATTCCCTTTTAAAAATGTCAAAAATGTGTGCACTACGCACAGAGGGTCATGGTCACTTTCAAGCCTTCGCTTACCTTCCAGATCACAGACTAGCTTCCATAGTTTAAGGCTACACAGAACGTAGTCTATCCTGCTCCTATTTCGTCCATTATCAAAGGTACAAGCCCCCCCTTGTCACTCTTTGTTCGCCCATTTAGAGCCCTAAGGCCCCTTTCAAGACAGATGGCATTTAAACAAATAATGTCCTCAGACCAACGTTTAACAGGGTCTAAATTTATTTTGGGAACCCCCCATTGCCTATCCTCTTCCCCCCCAACGAGATCGTCACAAATATCCAGGGATTCAAACGTGCGGTTAAAATCACCGGCAATTATGATGTTATTATCCATGGAATGGGTTTCAAGTAAGGTAACCAAAGCCGCTAAAACTTCTGATTTCCCCCCATTATAACCCCTGGCATATACATTATATATATCAAGACACCCTGATAGGCCTATATCCACCTTTATAAGTTGGATATCCTTGCTACCAGATTCAACCACTTTGACAGAAAAAGGCAAACATTGCCGCACCCAGATAGTCAGGCCTCCCTTTGGATGACCCTTTCGGCCTTTGGTTGCAGGAACCGAGTAGTTCAAATACCCTTGGAGAAAGGAAGGTTCGCACATCCATGTCTCTTGGAACATACACACATCAAAACTATTTACAAAATCTACCCATTCTTGTGACTCCTGTTTATGACGCATGCCAGCTATATTCCAAGACACCAGACTTCCCACACCCTCCATAACATCATTTACTAGTTCCCCAGGGGTGCCTGCCAGTGGTACATCTGGGTCAATAGCATTGCCAACGACATCTACTGGATTAATATTGCCCTTTGTCGTAGGCACCCCATTGAGAGGGTGGTCATGGGGGGGGATTAGACTCATGCTCCGAATTGCGGCCAACATGTTTAGGACCAAGTCAGTCGCAATCATTGAGCCCTGACAGGGCATTGAATCTATTTGTAATTTCTGCTTCACCTCTGTCTCTTAATTCTCGCCAAGGTCCAGTTGATGTCAAATGAGTTATATGCCGCATCCCCTGTCCTCCCATAGGGCGAGGTTGGCTGTTAAAATTCCTCGATATGGGGATCCTATGTGTGGGTATTAAAATTCCTCGATATGGGGGATCCTATAACAATTTTAACTCTACAGCCAGAAAGGAAAAACATTGTATGACAATGGATTGTGGTGCAGTCCTCAGTTACTGCAATGTGTCTTCTCTTCTAGGTGTTGCATTATATGGCTGCGACTCCCCCCAAAAATGGAGATCTCCTAAAAAGAAGGTCAGGATAGTCCACAAAATGTTAACACATCCAAGTGCAAGTCTCTAATGATAGTAAAGGGGAGGGAATGACCTCAATATACATGAATATAGTAATTTCAATCAATCAGATGTGGTTTTAGTATGAGTCACAGGTACCGCGATACATGGCCACCTAAAACTACAGTATTCTTATGAAAAACTCCAAGACATCTTGCCTATTTGTTACTGTAATGAAAACTCTAGGGTAATACTAAAAGTAAAATGATCCTTTAATAGCAAACCCCTTTTTAAACTTCTAGGTTCCATAGGACATAAAAAAGGAAGTTAAGGTCCTGCAGGAGTGATACAGCACTCTAAAATTGGCTTTACGGTCCTGTGGGAAAACTTCAATACTCATAGGTCATTAAAAAAAAGCAGTCATCAGATTTTGCCACTGAGGGTAACCTACTCAAAGATATGCCCACAGGCAATAGAAACTCTAGAGTGACTCCAAAGGCTAGTTCCTGGCCTCCTTATCTGAAGCCTCAGGAACATAACAGGCTTCCAACAACTGTGCATCTACACCTAGACTCTGCCTTCTGTGAGTCTAACCTGACAAGTGATGTCGGCCCAGTCCTGGAACCTTGGAAGTGGGATTAAGGTGCTGTGCCAGCATCCATGGACCCACTGGATCTGACACATCTCCCCTGCTGTACAATGCATCTTAGAGACAGATTCATGCAACTCTTCACAAACCAGGACTTAGGGTATTCTGTTCTCTGGGTCTCTGTAGTTGACCCACACTCTAACCTCGGTAGACCTGAACTTGTGGCTTTGTTCGGGTCCAGTGCAACCAGATATCCATAGTTGCTGCTTCACATATTTTGTCACTATTTTTCTCTACACTATTAAAATTCCACATATCTGATACTTCTAATTGAATTTTTGACATTTTGGTCTTGTTTTATTTAATGAATTTAGCTCAAATTTTCTAACCTGGTGTTGGAAATTTTTTTGTGTGGTGTTTTCACAGTTTTTCTGTTTGAAGTGTTACACAAATACTTAACGCATTGTCTCTATGTTAAGCCTGACTGCTCTGTGCCAAGCCACCAGGGGGTTGAGCGTGATCAGTCAACTTTTGTAAAGGGCTGTCCACTTCGCAGAAACACAAGTCACTTTGTTCGTAACTATTGATCCGTTTGAGCTGCAAACAATTTATTCGTTAAAATCATCAAATTATGGTGATACAATATGTGGCAAATATTGCAGAGCCATGATTGTATAGAAAACATTTGCAAACTAGGATATTTTGCCACTCATGTTTGAACTGCACTTGTGGAAAAAGGGAGAAGTGCTGATGACAGAAACTCCATGGCTCGGAGACAAATGGCTTGTGATTCCACTTTTAAGCGTATTTGGGACATTCTGTGATTGACAACAAATCCCACTTTGTGAATGTATTTTAATGTCAATAACTCATATTAAACCTGAAATGAACGTGTATCCATTGGCTGAATTAAATAACATGAAAAGCTGCAGCTGGGTAGTAATATGCCAAACAAACAGTAAAAATTTTAATGAGTTGCTCTTTCTGGCCACACCTCTGACTCCGCCCACTGAGCTAATCCTCAGGTTGCTCCCGCCCCCTGATCTCCGCCTACAGTTCCCCTACTTTTTTACCCCCTCTTCGACCACTGACAGCAACAATGCAGCAGTTTCTAATCTGACAGTTAGGAAGGTAAGTAAAGATAAATATGATGGCATGCAACTGGGAAAACTCCATACCAAGAAATAGTCTGGTTACGTGTTGGTCTCCGGTAAAAAGTAAATAAAGGCAGTGCTCACAATATGCCGGTAATTCCAAGAGTCAGAAGTAGCGTGTATATTGGAAATCAAGTTCCTGAAAAATCTTGAAGAAAGCACACGAAGGAACTCCTAGTCGTCGGCAAACTTGTTACTTATGAAAAAAGCAGCAAAAACAAGTTGAAGAAGGATGCTTTATTTGAGATACTCCTTTAAAGACCAACACGTCCTCACAGCTGATGCCAGGCTCCTCAACTGACCATTGATGACGCCAACATTCCAGGCGTCATCAATGACCTAACAACCACAAGGACATGAGCGAGGACATGAGCCCATGCACATATGAAAACAGGTATACATTTATTAAAAGAAACACAACAATGAATAAATGAACAATGAGGTCCCTAAACAAAGTGATATGACGAGAGTGGTGTGACACCCCTTCCTTAACCAATTGAATGAGGAGAAATTGTCAGTTCTGACACAATCGTGGGTTGGTCTTTTCGGTATAATTGAGGTTCCCGGTGGGAGTGGTGATTGTTGTTGCGGAGTTAGGAGTTGCATGTTTCTTACCTGCGTGAGGAGAGGCCTGTGTTGCAGTCTCCTATTCTTGAGCTGGCTATTCCTGTATGCTGTTTCCTGACTTAGTCTTGCCTCTTCAAATCTTCTTAAGGGGCCTAACAGCTCTCGTGGCCAAAGAGTAGTTTTCCTATTTCCTATTGAGTGAGTATAGACAGAAGACTGAATTTGCATAATCATTTGCAAAAGTATTTTTGTCTCTGAACTTTTTGTCTCTTCGCCTTTCCACTTTTTTATGCACAATTTATTGAGATGTGATCTATTATTATTTCTCTAAATTTGTTTCTCGTGATGGTCTATGATTCTTACTGTATTTGGTATTAATGAGCATTTTTCACATTATTTAGATAATGCATTTTAAAAATGCAAATGGGTCTCTTTTTTAGGGGTGTTTAATTCTTGATTTATAAGTACAATAAAATCAAGTATCAGTTTGCCAACCACTTTCAACATAAATAAAGATTGCATCACCACACATTATATGCAAGGATAATGAGGGAAATTGGATTTTAGAAAATTTGGTATTTCACTCACCCAACGTGAAGGGACTTATCGGGTAATGAACTTGGGCCTAATATGGGAAAAATTATCAACCCCTAATCGCTGTATCACGCTCTATAAATCAACTGATTGAGCTGGTTGAAGAAAGGAAGAGGATTCACTTTTGAAAATATTCTGCATACGATTAGCTGAAAAGGGTCTGGATTTACTGAGGGTTGTGTGGGCGCTGCACAATTTTGTGCTGCCCCATGAGGCTTTTTAAGGTAAATAAATGTAGGCAACGCTTTGGGTCATTTTATGGAGTGCGAAGGCCTTTGCAAAACATTAGTAAATATCCACTTAAGTTTAAAATATTCAGCTGAACAGAAACAAAGCTGGAAGAGGTAAACTGCACTAATGTTGATAGCTTTTTGCAAGCAGAAAGTAATTGATAGGCTCGAATCCTATTGGGACTGGCGTTTTGTACATTTTTATTAAATATTTATATAGTAATACACATCCACAAATCTTTGGCAGTGTGAGGTTTTTAAAAAGTTATTACTTGTAATCAGTCTAATTAGTCTCAATAATTTCACGCAATTGCAATTCACTGTTACAGCTGAATTGACCAAGAATTTGCGGTTCAGCAGGCGTGTAATTGAATCAGACAAATGTGTAAATGGTCCTACAATCAGTATCTCCCATTTAAAAAGCTGGCCTTGTTGTCATCATAACTCGTGTCTTTAATACCAACATCACAGTAAAATTTAGCGTCCATGTACACTTGTGTATGTGTAAGAAAAAAGATACAGTGGGGCCATATGGCCAAACATATATGAAAAAAGCTTACATTCATGCAGGTCTTGGACTTGCACACTGCAGTGCACAACACCTTTATGTCTTCACGCATTCTGAAAGTAGGCAAAGAATTCTCAAGGGAACGGTCTCGCTCCAAGGCGCATAGGCACCACAAATGTCAGGGCATTATGTGAATGCCAGTGTTGTTTTCAAGGATGAAGGCGTAGCTTCGTTCATTAAGTCTGGAGCTCTGCTGCCCCGTAGTGGACACGAACGAAACTACACAGTTCAAAATAAACAAATAGTACATTTTTATTTTAAGAAATAATCTACAAAACGGCTAAATTATTTCATGTACTACCATTATGTTGCGCTGCGTATTGTTAGGTTAAGTTAGGAGGTGTTTAACATTTGCTGCATTTGGTGTGGGCTTGTTAGCAATGTGAAATATTTAATACAGAGCAATCCAGTCAATCATTCACAAAAAATCAATAATACAAACCATAAACTGCCTTTTCCGTTTTTTAGTGTGACAGAATTACAAGATGCTCACATGAACAGGTCCAGCGTGAAGGTATAACGAATACAAAATTATTTTGAATAATGTTCAACTAGAGCGGCCCGCTTTGAAGCTGGGGAACCAGGTTCGAGTCTGGTGGGAGGCTCAAACATTCTGTGATTCCAGGCAAATCACTTAATGTCCCCGTGACTAGAAATAAATGTGTCTGAGTCTATCTGTAATGCAACTGGTGCTCATGTAAAGCATTCTGAAACCTTTGGGTGGAGTGCCCGCTATATAAACAGGGCACAAAATCATGAATATACCAAGGCAGTCATCAGAGTGAAAGTGTAGGTACATCTCAGCACTGGGACTAGACGATGCTACTAAACGAAGATTGGACATTGAAGTTGTTTGTTCTTTTTTAACGACTATTTATACATGGGCTTTAACATTGCCTTGACAGGACAGCCCCCCCCCCCCCCCCAAACCATTTGCTTAATGTGAAATTTAGGCCTGGTTGGAACTTGCAGAGTTTTTACTCAGTGGAATTCTGTGGTTTTACAAAAAAATCGGCTAGATTCCACAGAGTTAAGTAAACAGGCAGAGAAAATCTCGTCCAGCCTTTTGCACTGCTTTTTCAGGCCAGTAGACCGTTCGGCACTCAAACGAGAATGGCACCATGCGGTACGCAGCCATTTTGTTTGTCTGCTTCTGATCCTTTCTCCTTGCTGGCTGTCATTTTCCTCCTGTCAACCAAATCCAACCCCATCTGCTCTTCTCTATTTCCAAATCCAACTTTTTTGGACGTATGTTGTTATTACCTCTCTTTCCTTGTGTTTATTTTGCATTTCAGTTACTTTTTTGTACTTTGTATTTCTTTTCATTTCCGGGCTTGTCCTCTGTCTAGCTTTCTGTTTCTTACTTTCCCTCCTGACTTCCAACTTCAGTCACTCTCCTGAAGGGTTGATGGCAGACGCAAGCAGCGCAAGCCCCACCCACATCACATGCGGGTGACGCAGCCGGGTTGATTGCGGCAATGCTCCATCTTCAACAAGGATCAGGTGGCCGCACCCATTTTCTGAATGCAGCACCACCTCCCTCGCATGCTGGGAGCGGGCGGCATGACCAGCATGTACTACGCCTTATGGGAGCGTCAGGTGCTCTGGTGGTAAGTGCAGCGGTGTGTGAACCAATGCACCCAGCAACAGCTAACGCACTGCTGGGCAGACATCATTGACCAGGAGCAGGATCTGCTCAACCTGCTGGGTGTCGAGGTTGCAGGGCTTGGTGAGTAAATAATATTTTTGGTTTCTAAAATTCTACTTATTTTCCCAAGCAGAATGATCAAAGGTAAGGTTACATGATGGCTTTTATACATATAAATATATATATATATATATATATATATATATATATATATATATATATATATATATATATATATATATATATATATTACCTACTGGCGGTCGCCAGTAGGTATATATAGTTAGGATTTTTTCTCTATGGGTTTTTTGAAAATTCTATGTCTAATAACTTTGGCGTTTGTGGACGGAATTGGCTGAAATTTTCAGGAAAATGGCACATTTTGTTTCTGAGCAGCCCCTGAAAATTGGGGGGGTTTCGTCCAGGGGGGGTCGAGAAAAAAGGGGGGTCCCAAAACGTGTTTTTAACATTGAGTTTTCCATAGGGCGGTTGGCCTCACTTTTAGCCCGAACGGCTGAATGGATTTGCACGAAACTTGGCAAAATTGTAGGGACTGGTAGCCCGATGTGCCTTTTGTAGGTCTCAATATATGTGCTCCAGTGGATTTTGAGAAATTAACGTTTAAAAAAAGATATATATCTGTAACAGCGGACCGGGCAGCGTCCCAGGACGCGTACTTTTCGCGCAACGGAGCTTTGTGAAGCGAAGCTGATTGGTTCTCCGGCGTCTGTCAACATTCCAAACAGTCCGTAGCGGCCGCCATCTTGTCTCTCGGTAGGATCGAGAGACAAGAGGAGGCCAAAGCGAAGGGGCAAATGACCATAAGGGGGAATAGTAGATCCTCGCTGACCCCCTAGGTTTGATGTGGAGGTTTTAAAAGGCCCCCGCGGGGCAAAAAAAAAAAATAATAATAATAATCGAACGGCTGAATGGATTTGCACGAAACTTGGCAAAATTGTAGGGACTGGTAGCCCGATGTGCCTTTGCTAGGTCTCAATATATGTGCTTCAGTGGATTTTGAGAAATTAACGTTCAAAAATAGATATATATCTGTAACAGCGGACCGCTTCGCGTACTTTTCGCGTTACGGAGCTTTGCGAAGCGAAGCTGATTGGCTCTCCGGTGTCTGTAAACATTCCAAACAGTACGTAGCGGCCGCCATCTTGTCTCTCGGTAGGATCGAGAGACAAGAGGAGGCCAAAGCGAAGGGGCAAATGACCATAAGGGGGCATAGTAGATCCTCGCTGACCCCCTAGGTTTGATGTGGAGGTTTTAAAAGGGCCCCGCGGGGCAAAAAAAAATAATAATAATAATAATCGATCGGCTGAATGGATTTGCACGAAACTTGGTAAAATATTAGGGACTGGTAGCCCGATGTGCCTTTGCTAGGTCTCAATATATGTGCTTCAGTGCATTTTGAGAAATTAACGTTCAAAAACAAGATATATATCTGTAACAGCGCTCCGCTTCGCGGAGATAAAACTATATCTGTATTACCTAGCTGTTGCTAACACCAGTTAGCGACGGCTAGTAGGAGATAGCGACCATCTTGGGCCCCACTTTGCATGTGAGTGATATTTATCACTAATGACATGCAAAGTGGGCATGCCAAGATGTTAGCGACTGGAAACAGTCGCTAACATCGCTATCTCCTATTATCAACTTTTGGAAATATTCGAGATAAGCGCGAATATCTCCAAAAAGTAACAGCTGCCCTGAGCAGTTCTTAGCCATGTTATCCAATGGGAGGTGGATAACATGGCTAAGAGCATTAGCTCGGTAATGCATGAATATCGCTGAGTTTTCAGCGATATTAATGCATTGCGGTCGTTTTTTATCGTATTTGCGATAAACCTTGATAATAGCAAGGTTTATGTGCGATAATTTCTGACGGTAAAAAAATCTTTGCAATGCATCGTTAGGGATAAATATCGCTTAACTTTGGTAATATGCCCCAACGTCTGTTAACGTTCGATTCGAAGGAAATCAGGAAGTGTTGAAAAACATTGTCTGCGCCATCTTGTCTTTTTTCAAATGCCACACTTTTGTCGTGCACGGCAGCCATTTTAGATGCCTTGACCAGACCCACTCTGTGCACGCTGTCGATCCTTAGCATGGCTCCCCACCCTCGCAAGCATCTCACCCAGGCAGTGGTCACCCCCGCTCTCTGTCTTATGCATGGGTAATAAACCTCCCCCCATCTGCGCTGCTCTTCCCTGAGAATCACACCCTGTGCCCGCCCGACACCTCCCTTTCGCCCTATTCACTACCGCACCCTCTGACACTCCTTTTCCTCTGTGTCCGATTGTCCAGGCCGGTCCTAGGCTATCAGCTAGCCCTGCAGATGTAGTTTATGGCCACAGCTGTAAAGAATCACCCCTCTTCAAAGGAGTTATAGTAGATCAAGGCCCACACTGGATGAGATCCGTCACAGCAGAAGCGTTGCTATTATCTGAAAACCATCCTGTATTGTGATTGGGGAGGGGACTGAGCGTGAAGCGGTAGATTCCAGGGATGACTCTTTGTACATCAAAGTTTTTACAATTATGTGTCACATTAAAAATATATAGCACTCCGACAAAGTAGTAAGATTATAAAACTTTAATAATTTATAAATATATACAAGAAAACAAAAATAGTAATAACATATAAACATTTTTAGGGAAAAACAACGAAGTAGCGGTCGGCTGTGCGAATAGTCCCAACGCAGCACAACGTCCAGATTTCCAGCGTGGGGCGTCGCGGGGGGTGGGTCATCAGTAGCAAACTGTTGTGCGAATAGTTCCAAGGCAGCAGAACGCGCCGAAATCTAGATGACACGAAAGTGATGTCTAGTAAGTTGCCACCCAGCAAATAACGGCGTGGGGCGTCGCGGGGGGTGGGTCATCAGTAGCAAACTGTTGTGCGAATAGTTCCAAAGCAGCAGAACGATGGCACCAAGGTGATGTCCAGTAAGTTGCCGCACTGGTTTTGGTATCCTACAATGCTGCTCCGAATAACGGCGTGGGGCGCCCCGGGGGAGGCGGTGTGAACGGGCCTCTCCAGGTGGAGTGTCATCTGTTGTAGTGGGGCGCCCCTTTACCGTTTCAGTTGCCATTCCGTCCGTTTTTGGTCCACTGTGTCAAAAGCCGCAATTCAGCTGAGTTGCGCCCACTCTTGCGGTGCAGCGATAGGCGGCTGTCACAGGACTCTCAAAATGGCGGCAGGCTCTTTCCTTTTTGGGCCTGGTCCACTGAAATGGCCCTGGGACACCTTGGAAATCGGACGCTTGTCTGCTAGGTCTTGGACCCCATTCTCGAAAGCGTCCCCTCCGCATTGAGAATTCATCAAAAGTTTTGGGGGCCCCGACTCCTGCAGGCTTCTGGTGGGGAGCGGCTGCCATGATTGCTCGCGGAATGACCACGACGGAGCTACGAGATGGTGGTGCTCTCATGCTGACGCCAGCTTCAGTCTGAAACATCCAGAAACAAGGTGGGGCTTTCATCGTTTGGGAAAAAAAAAAAGTTTTCATCCAATGAAAAGTGTTGTTTTTAGGTCATATGATCAAGCCTTCCATCATTAGGAAACCAAAAGTAAAATGAACCAATGAAAAGTTTTATAAACAAGTCACATGACCTGTTATGCGGCATAGGGTATAAAATGCGGAGAAAATACGTTGGCACGTGAGGCGGCGTCAGTAGCGGACCGATGTGCGAATAGGCCGAAGGCAACACAACGCGCCAAGATCCGGATGGCACCGAGGTGGTGTCCAGCAAGTTGCAGCACTGGTGTGGCCATCCTACAATGCTGAAAGTCGGCGTGGGGCACCCCGTTGGCCTGTGAGTTTGCGTCAGTAGCGGACCGATGTGCGAATAGGCCGAAGGCAGCACAACGCGCCAAGATCCGGATGGCACCGAGGTGGTGTCTAGTAAGTTGTCGCACTTCTGTGGCCATCCTATAATGTTGAAAGTCGGCGTGGGGCGCCCCGTTGGCCTGTGAGATGGCGTCAGTAGCGGACCGATGTGCGAATGGGGCCAAAGGCAGCGCAAAAATATTTTCTGATTTGAAGACACCACAAGGCGCTGAGATGCCAAGATCCGGATGGCACCGAGGTGGTGTCTAGCAAGTTGTGGCACTGGTGTGGCCATCGTACAATGGTAAAAGTCGGCGTGGGGCGCCCTGTTGGCCTGTGAGATGGTGTCAGTAGCGGACTGATGTGCGAATGGGGCCAAAGGCAGCGCAACAATATTTTCTACAATATTTTCGGAGTAGAAGACACCACAAGGCGCTGAGATGCCAAGATCCGGATGGCACCGAGGTGATGTCTAAGTTGCGGACCGATGTGCGAATGGGGGGCAACAATATTTTCTGAAGAGAATACACCACAAGGCGCTGAGATGCCAAGATCCGGATGGCACCGAGGTGATGTCTAAGTTGCGGACCGATGTGCGAATGGGGCCAAAGGCAGCGCAACAATATTTTCTGAAGAGAATACACCACAAGGCGCTGAGATGCCAAGATCCGGATGGCACCGAGGTGATGTCTAAGTTGCGGACCGATGTGCGAATGGGGCCAAAGGCAGCGTAACAATATTTTCTGTATGGAAGATACCACTAGGCGTTGAGATGCCAAGATTCGGATGGCACCGAGGCGATGTCTAGCAAGTTGTGCCACTGGTGTGGTCATCGTACAATGGTAAAAGTCGGCGTGGGGCGCCCTGTTGGCCTGTGAGATGGTGTCAGTAGCGGACTGATGTGCGAATGGGGCCAAAGGCAGCGCAACAATATTTTCTGACTGACACCACAAGGCGCTGAGATGCCAAGATCCGGATGGCACCGAGGTGATGTCTAAGTTGCGGACTGATGTGCGAATGGGGCCAAAGGCAGCGTAACAAGATTTTCTGTATGGAAGATACCACTAGGCGTTGAGATGCCAAGATTCGGATGGCACCGAGGTGATGTCCAGCAAGTTGCTGTACTGGTGTGGTCATCCTACAATGCTGAAACTCGGCGTGGGTCGCCCCATTAGCCTGTGAGATGGCGTCAGTAGCGGACCGATGTGCGAATAGGCCGAAGGCAGCACAACGCGCCAAGATCCGGATGTCACCGTGGTGGTTTCATAGTTGAGAGGCACTTCATCTGCAGTGGGGCGCCGAGATCCGGATGGCACCGAGGTGATGTCTAGCAAGTTGCTGTACTGGTGTGGTCATCCTACAATGCTGAAATGTAGTGGGGCGCCCCTTTACCGTTTCAGTTGCCATTCAGCTGAGTTTCGGCTGCTCTTGATGCTACAGCGACAGGCGGCTGCAAGAGGACTCTCAAAATGGCGGCCTGTTCTTTGGATTTGGGCCTGGTCCACTAAAATGGCCCTGGGACACCTTAGAACTCGGACGCTCGATTTTTTTTTTCCTTTCCTGTACATGCAAAAAAAGGTAAATGCCCGGTACGTTACACGCTTCATCTGCCACGATGAACTCTCCAGAGGAACCGAAAAAAAATATAGTTGTGGTAACTATACCATGCATCGTCATATGGAGAGGTGGCACCAATTAATTATAGTGCTGCATAAAAGAGAGATTTGGAGGAGAACCCCTGACCTGCTAGTACATTCATCAAAGAAGTGGCACTGAGAGCTTCAGAGGCAAGGGAAACGGTCCCAAATATTTAGAAGAACTTTGGAAAGATTAAAATGACATGTTTAGATTGTGGCAAATTAATTTCATGTGGACAGATGAGTGTTACTCTAATAAATACAGCATATGAACGTCATCATAGTCGATGGTTGGTAGAGACATTTTGACTATATCCTGGACCTGCCCGTCCTCGCCCAAAATGGCGCCGGAATAAATGGGACTCGTAACTCCTTGTTGTGTACTGGTTGCAGAACCTTGAAATCACGAGATACGTATGCAGTTTTGAAGCACATGGCGGGCGGGGACGAGAATTGATTGAATATTTCGACATCCCTATTGATATTAAGTTCTGATGTGTTATTGATTACTGTACTGTTGAAAGTTCGAATTAACGTCACCCATGGTACTTGCCCGCAAATGTATATCTAGATAATTTTATTGTAACTGGCCCTGTCGTATTTTAATTATAAAATGTACGTCCACCGATTCCGTAACTGTTAGACACCTTAGTTCTTGCAACCTAATGGCCCGCCCGTTACGTTCCTCTACAGTGTAAATGTCTATTCATCATATACGATTACAGTTTGCTCTGTGGCAGGCCCACGTGGTTATAGGCTCGTATTTGTATAATGAAATTTTCACAATAAAGGTTTTTAAAAGAAAACATGGTAGTAGTATATACATTGGTAAAGTTTTTAATAATAGTCACTGTTTTAGAATCATTAAAAGGCAAGTGAAATAAAGCAGACCAATTACATGAAGGGTAAAAGGTATAATACGAAGGAACGCAGTAAAGATAAATGGTCAAGGGCTGTTGTGTTTTCTATTCCTGCAACATAAAGTGATCGATAAGAATCTCATATTCAGGCGTATCGGCGACTAAGACAGCAGGTCGACCCTCTTTTGCTCAACGGCTCCGTCATGGGACGAAGAAACGCTCTTTTTCTCGAAAAAAGAATATATTTTACTTGCAGGACAGTTGTAAATTTTCCGGGAAAGTACATTAGCCTGGAACATTATAACATATATTTAAGAAAAAATAATGTTCGGAAGTAATAAAAAGCGTAATTTTTAGGTCATATGACCAAGCCTTTCATCATTAGAATAAGAAAAGTAAAATGAACCAATGAAAAGTTTTATTAACAAGTCACATGACTTGTTATGCTTACGTTACGCGCTGCGCGCCCCGGATGACTTCCGGATGCGCTAACGCGGCGCGTCATATGACGCATTACGCGACAACGCAGGTCCAGAATATAGTCAAAATGTGTCCACCAACCAGCGGTCGGAACACAACCCCTTTCAGCAGGCTAAATAGTTATGTTAAATGACAACAGAAGGGACAGGCAACAAGAACCATTAGTGAAAGAGGGGAGGGCTAGTTCTTCTCTACCGGGTTACATTGGGGCGCTACCAGAACTGATCGAATTGGTAGTCTACAGTGTTTCTGGATGTTTCAGACTGAAGCTGGGGTTAGCATGAGAGCAGCACCATTTCGTAGCTCCGTCGGGGCCATTCCGCAACCAATCATGGCAGCCGCTTTTTATCGTTATTTTGGGCGGGGTGGGTGGCGGAGCCGAGCTGTTTTGCAGCCATCATTGTGTGGAGTTCAGTTCATTTCACTAGTTTTGTATTTGTCATGAGGGGTTGTTCCTAATGTTTCTATTTTAGCGAGGTCAAAAAGAGATCCCATTAGTGGCCTACTGATTTTGCTCGATTCCTTTTCTTTTTTTTTTACACGATTTTTCGTTATCTGCAAAGACTAAACAGAGTATTGCGACTCTGTGTTTGTTTGTAAATAGAGAATGAACCAAAGAGAACCAATTCTAAAACAGTAAATACTTGGATAACAATCAATCAAATGGAGAGAGAAGCAGGCACGACGTATTACAACGGGGGCAAAGGCCTGCGTTAACTACCCTTCACTATGTGCAAAGAGAGAGTACTCCTAATAGAAATGAGGGGGGGGGCACCATTCAAAGCAGATCAGTGTGCATAAACACGAAAATGTTTTCACTTACCACGTACTTGACATTCGACAGCTTATGATATTTGCTATTAAAAAACCATTGAAATTCACTGAAAAAACCATAGGTTATAGACCATATATAGTTAGGAATTAGCATTTACAAAACCTTGAAAATTCACTGAAAAAACCATAGGTTATAGACCATATATAGTTAGGAATTAGCATTTAAAAAACCTTATTTTACTCACACAAAACCATTGAAATTCCATATATAGTTAGTTGCACTAACTATATATCGCGCACCCGCAATCCACTGCTGATGATGTCACATATTACATCATTCATGACATGGTCAGTGACATCACTGATGACATCACTGATGACATCTCAAATGACATCACTGATGACATCACTGATGACATCTCATTTGACATCAATGACCACATCACTGATGATATCATTCATGTGACAATACAATGCATCTCCTCACATTTTAATATAACCTCTGTTTCACCCCGTGTTAAAAACAGAGTATAATTTTTGAAACCATTGACACACCAATACTAGTTACTACATACGTACTCACTGATTCCTACGTCTACACACACATTCACTCATTCACCCATACAATCATTCATACATACAATCACTCATCTTTACAACACTATTATATGCACTCATACACCTATACAGACACTCACACTCTGCCACTCATCCATGGAGTTACTCACACACCTAGTCAGTCCTGTAAAGAATCAATCACACTTCCATTTTCTACTCTATACAGTTAAACATAGAGCACCTTACGTTTTCAACCATATACTAACACATACTTACTCTCTTATACAATCATTGATACAAGTACACATTGATCTGTACAGAGTCACACACCTCCCAGCCAGCCACACACACACTCAGTCTCCCATGCAAATACTTGGGCAATCAATCAATAACCCATATAGTTACTCATATAGCTACTGATCAACACATGCAGCAGTTTACAGAACAACAGACATAATGATGCACAAATTAAGACAGTTTAGTCACTAACCCATGCACTCAGTGAGACACATTTAATCACTCACTCATACATTCAGTCATGCACCTACTAAATCCTTCGTCCAGACACTTATACATCCACTCATTCTTCAATATGTAAGACATATTTTAACTTTACAGAAACATACAGTCACTGGATGTTGTCATCAGTGATGTCATCAGTGATGTCATTTGAGATGTCATCAGTGATGTCATCAGTGATGTCACTGACCATGTCATGAATGATGTAATATGTGACATCATCAGCAGTGGATTGCGGGTGCGCGATATATAGTTAGTGCAACTAACTATATATGGAATTTCAATGGTTTTGTGTGAGTAAAATAAGGTTTTTTAAATGCTAATTCCTAACTATATATGGTCTATAACCTAAGGTTTTTTAAATGCTAATTCCTAACTATATATGGTCTATAACCTAATATCAATAGGGATGTCGAAATATTCAATCAATTCTCGTCCCCGCCCGCCATGTGCTTCAAAACTGCATACGTATCTCGTGATTTCAAGGTTCTGCAACCAGTACACAACAAGGAGTTACGAGTCCCATTTATTCCGGCGCCATTTTGGGCGAGGACGGGCAGGTCCAGGATATAGTCAAAATGTCTCTACCAACCATCGACTATGATGATGTTCATATGCTGTATTTATTAGAGTAACACTCATCTGTCCACATGAAATTAATTTGCCACAATCTAAACATGTCATTTTAATCTTTCCAAAGTTCTTCTAAATATTTGGGACCGTTTCCCTTGCCTCTGAAGCTCTCAGTGCCACTTCTTTGATGAATGTACTAGCAGGTCAGGGGTTCTCCTCCAAATCTCTCTTTTATGCAGCACTATAATTAATTGGTGCCACCTCTCCATATGACGATGCATAGTATAGTTACCACAACTATATTTTTTTTCGGTTCCTCTGGAGAGTTCATCGTGGCAGATGAAGCGTGTAACGTACCGGGCATTTACCTTTTTTTGCATGTACAGGAAAGGAAAAAAAAATCGAGCGTCCGAGTTCTAAGGTGTCCCAGGGCCATTTTGGTGGACCAGGCCCAAATCCAAAGAACAGCCATCTCACAGGCTAATGGGGCGACCCACGCCGAGTTTCAGCATTGTAGGATGACCACACAAGTACAGCAACTTGCTAGACATCACCTCGGTGCCATCCGGATCTCGGCGCCCCACTGCAGATGAAGTGCCTCTCAACTATGAAACCACCACGGTGACATCCGGATCTTGGCGCGTTGTGCTGCCTTCGGCCTATTCGCACATCGGTCCGCTACTGACGCCATCTCACAGGCTAATGGGGCGACCCACGCCGAGTTTCAGCATTGTAGGATGACCACACCAGTACAGCAACTTGCTAGACATCACCTCGGTGCCATCCGGATCTCGGCGCCCCACTGCAGATGAAGTGCCTCTCAACTATGAAACCACCACGGTGACATCCGGATCTTGGCGCGTTGTGCTGCCTTCGGCCTATTCGCACATCGGTCCGCTACTGACGCCATCTCACAGGCTAATGGGGCGACCCACGCCGAGTTTCAGCATTGTAGGATGACCACACCAGTACAGCAACTTGCTAGACATCACCTCGGTGCCATCCGGATCTCGGCGCCCCACTGCAGATGAAGTGCCTCTCAACTATGAAACCACCACGGTGACATCCGGATCTTGGCGCGTTGTGCTGCCTTCGGCCTATTCGCACATCGGTCCGCTACTGACGCCATCTCACAGGCTAATGGGGCGACCCACGCCGAGTTTCAGCATTGTAGGATGACCACACCAACTTGCTAGACATCACCTCAGTGCCATCCGAATCTTGGCATCTCAACGCCTAGTGGTATCTTCCATACAAAAAATATTGTTACGCTGCCTTTGGCCCCATTCGCACATCAGTCCGCAACTTAGACATCACCTCGGTGCCATCCGGATCTTGGCATCTCAGCGCCTTGTGGTGTCAGTCAGAAAATATTGTTGTGCTGCCTTCGGCCTATTCGCACATCGGTCCGCTACTGACGCCATCTCACAGGCCAACGGGGCGCCCCACGCCGACTTTCAACATTGTAGGATGGCCACAGAAGTGCGACAACTTACTAGACACCACCTCGGTGCCATCCGGATCTTGGCGCGTTGTGCTGCCTTCGGCCTATTCGCACATCGGTCCGCTACTGACGCAAACTCACAGGCCAACGGGGCGCCCCACGCCGACTTTCAGCATTGTAGGATGGCCACACCAGTGCGGCAACTTGCTACACACCACCTCGGTGCCATCCGGATCTTGGCGCGTAGTGAAGCTGCAGCAGCTGCAAATAAGCTTCAGACAGTGTTACAACCGCTGCTCAGAACTCTCAACTATGACACCACCTCGGTGCCATCCGGATCTTGGCGCGTTGTATTGCCTTCGGCATATTCGCACATCGGTCCGCTACTGACGCCGCCTCACGTGCCAACGTATTTTCTCCGCATTTTATACCCTATGCCGCATAACAGGTCATGTGACTTGTTTATAAAACTTTTCATTGGTTCATTTTACTTTTGGTTTCCGAATGATGGAAGGCTTGATCATATGACCTAAAAACAACACTTTTCATTGGATGAAAACTTTTTTTCCCCCCCAAACGATGAAAGCCCCACCTTGTTTCTGGATGTTTCAGACTAAACTGGCGTCAGCATGAGAGCACCACCATCTCGTAGCTCCGTCGTGGTCATTCCGCGAGCAATCATGGCAGCCGCTCCCCACCAGAAGCCTGCAGGAGTCGGGGCCCCCAAAACTTTTGATGAATTCTCAAGGCGGAGGGGACGCTTTCGAGAATGGGGTCCAAGACCTAGCAGACAAGCGTCCGATTTCCAAGGTGTCCCAGGGCCATTTCAGTGGACCACGCCCAAAAAGGAAAGAGCCTGCCGCCATTTTGAGAGTCCTGTGGCAGCCGCCTATCGCTGCACCGCAAGAGTGGGTGCAACTCAGCTGAATGGCGGATTTTGACACAGTGGACCAAAAGCGGACGGAATGGCAACTGAAACGGTAAAGGGGCGCCCCACTAAAACAGATGAGACTCCACCTGGAGAGGCCCGTTCACGCCGCCTCCCCCGGGGCGCTCCACGCCGTTATTCGGAGCAGCATTGTAGGATACCAAAACCAGTGCGGCAACTTACTGGACATCACCTTGGTGCCATCGTTCTGCTGCCTTGGAACTATTCGCACAACAGTTTGCTACTGATGACCCACCCCCCGCGACGCCCCACGCCGTTATTTGCTGGGTGGCAACTTACTAGACATCACTTTCGTGCCATCTAGATTTCGGCGCGTTCTGCTGCCTTGGAACTATTCGCACAACAGTTTGCTACTGATGACCCACCCCCCGCGACGCCCCACGCCGGAAATCTGGACGTTGTGCTGCGTTGGGACTATTCGCACAGCCGACCGCTACTTCGTTGTTTTTCTCTAAAAATGTTTATATGTTATTACTATTTTTGTTTTCTTGTATATATTTATAAATTATTAAAGTTTTATAATCTTACTACTTTGTCGGAGTGCTATATATTTTTAATGTGACACATAATTGTAAAAACTTTGATGTACAAAGAGTCATCCCTGGAATCTTCCGCTTCACGCTCGGTCCCCTCCCCAATCACAATACAGGATGGTTTTCAGATAATAGCAACGCTTCTGCTGTGACGGATCTCATCGAGTGTGGGCCTTGATCTACTATAACTCCTTTGAAGAGGGGTGATTCTTTACAGCTGTGGCCATAAACTACATCTGCAGGGCTAGCTGATAGCCTAGGACCGGCCTGGACAATCGGACACAGAGGAAAAGGAGTGTCAGAGGGTGCGGTAGTGAATAGGGCGAAAGGGAGGTGTCGGGCGGGCACAGGGTGTGATTCTCAGGGAAGAGCAGCGCAGATGGGGGGAGGTTTATTACCCATGCATAAGACAGAGAGCGGGGGTGACCACTGCCTGGGTGAGATGCTTGCGAGGGTGGGGAGCCATGCTAAGGATCGACAGCGTGCACAGAGTGGGTCTGGTCAAGGCATCTAAAATGGCTGCCGTGCACGACAAAAGTGTGGCATTTGAAAAAAGACAAGATGGCGCACACAATGTTTTTCAACAATTCCTGATTTCCTTCGAATCGAACGTTAACAGACGTTGGGGCATATTACCAAAGTTAAGCGATATTTATCCCTAACGATGCATTGCAAAGATTTTTTTACCGTCAGAAATTATCGCAGATAAACCTTGCTATTATCAAGGTTTATCGCAAATACGATAAAAAACGAGCGCAATGCATTAATATCGCTGAAAACTCCGCGATATTCATGCATTACCGAGCTAATGCTCTTAGCCATGTTATCCACCTCCCATTGGATAACATGGCTAAGAACTGCTCAGGGCAGCTGTTACTTTTTGGAGATATTCGCGCTTATCTCGAATATTTCCAAAAGTTGATAATAGGAGATAGCGATGTTAGCGACTGTTTCCAGTCGCTAACATCTTGGCATGCCCACTTTGCATGTCATTAGTGATAAATATCACTCACATGCAAAGTGGGACCCAAGATGGTCGCTATCTCCTACTAGCCGTCGCTAACTGGTGTTAGCAACAGCTAGGTAATACAGATATAATTTTATCTCCGCGAAGCGGAGCGCTGTTACAGATATATATCTTGTTTTTGAACGTTAATTTCTCAAAATGCACTGAAGCACATATATTGAGACATAGCAAAGGCACATCGGGCTACCAGTCCCTAATATTTTACCAAGTTTCGTGCAAATCCATTCAGTCGTTCGATTATTATTATTATTTTTTTTTTTGCCCCGCGGGGCCCTTTTAAAACCTCCACATCAAACCTAGGGGGTCAGCGAGGATCTACTATGCCCCCTTATGGTCATTTGCCCCTTCGCTTTGGCCTCCTCTTGTCTCTCGATCCTACCGAGAGACAAGATGGCGGCCGCTACGTACTGTTTGGAATGTTTACAGACACCGGAGAGCCAATCAGCTTCGCTTCGCAAAGCTCCGTAACGCGAAAAGTACGCGAAGCGGTGCGCTGTTACAGATATATATCTTTTTTTGAACGTTAATTTCTCAAAATCCACTGAAGCACATATATTGAGACCTAGCAAAGGCACATCGGGCTACCAGTCCCTACAATTTTGCCAAGTTTCGTGCAAATCCATTCAGCCGTTCGATTATTATTATTATTTTTTTTTTTTGCCCCGCGGGGCCCTTTTAAAACCTCCACATCAAACCTAGGGGGTCAGCGAGGATCTACTATGCCCCCTTATAGTTATTTCCCCCTTTGTTTTGACCTCCTCTTGTCTCTCGATCCTACCGAGAGACAAGATGGCGGCCGCTACGGACTGTTTGGAATGTTGACAGACGCCGGAGAACCAATCAGCTTCGCTTCACAAAGCTCCGTTGCGCGAAAAGTCCGCGAACCAGAGCGCTGCCCGGTCCGCTGTTACAGATATATATCTTTTTTTAAACGTTAATTTCTCAAAATCCACTGGAGCACATATATTGAGACCTACAAAAGGCACATCGGGCTACCAGTCCCTACAATTTTGCCAAGTTTCGTGCAAATCCATTCAGCCGTTCTTGCTAAAAGTGAGGCCAACCGCCCTATGGAAAACTCAATGTTAAAAACACGTTTTGGGACCCCCCTTTTTTCTCGGCCCCCCCTTGACGAACCCCCCCCAAATTTTCAAGGGCTGCTCAGAAACAAAATGTGCCATTTTCCTGAAAATTTCAGCCAATTCCGTCCACAAACGCCAAAGTTATTAGACATAGAATTTTCAAAAAACCCATAGAGAAAAAATCCTAACTATATATACCTACTGGCGACCGCCAGGAGGTAATGTAAATATGGATATATATATATATATATATATATATATATATATGAGTGAGCAAAGCCCTTGAGCTATGAGAGGGAACACTGCTCGCCACCTGCCCTCCGGCTCTGAACGCCTGTAGCTGCTCGCATTGTTGAGCTTCCTTATTTAAAATCGATTCCGACGCGTTTCAAGGCGATACACGCCCCTTAATCATGGATTCAGCAAACAAAGGGAGACATGGATTTCACCGCTTCTCTCTAACGGCCATTTATTGCTGTAGAGTACACCACGTGGTCGTGGCACATGCTGATGCCTGCTGGTGATGGTAGTCCTTTTGAAGCGGTGGAAGAAAGAATAAAGCCCTAAGTGGGCTGAGTCCCTTTGTAATCTCTGCTTTCTTTATTGAAAAACCTTAAGTAGGTTGAAGTTCACATTTGCGTGCTTGGTTCGCTTGCGGTGGTGAGCATTCAATGAAGCTTGCGAATCGTTTCGCCTTCTGTGCCCTTCTCTCCCCGGCTGCATTTCCTCCTGGGTAGAAAGAAGTGGTTCCCCTCTCCACGGCCAAGGAAGCCGTGTAAAATGTGAGTGAGCAAAGCCCTTGAGCTATGAGAGGGAACACTGCTCGCCACCTGCCCTCCGGCTCTAAACGCCTGTAGCTGCTCGCATTATTGAGCTTCCTTATTTAAAATCGATTCCGACGCGTTTCAAGGCGATACACGCCCCTTAATCATGGATTCAGCAAACAAAGGGAGACATGGATTTCACCGCTTCTCTCTAACGGCCATTTATTGCTGTAGAGTACACCACGTGGTCGTGGCACATGCTGATGCATGCTGGTGATGGTAGTCCTTTTGAAGCGGTGGAAGAAAGAATAAAGCCCTAAGTGGGCTGAGTCCCTTTGTAATCTCTGCTTTCTTTATTGAAAAACCTTAAGTAGGTTGAAGTTCACATTTGCGTGCTTGGTTCGCTTGCGGTGGTGAGCATTCAATGAAGCTTGCGAAACGTTTCGCCTTCTGTGCCCTTCTCTCCCCGGCTGCATTTCCTCCTGGGTAGAAAGAAGTGGTTCCCCTCTCCACGGCCAAGGAAGCCGTGTAAAATGTGAGTGAGCAAAGCCCTTGAGCTATGAGACGGAACACTGCTCGCCACCTGCCCTCCGGCTCTGAACGCCTGTAGCTGCTCGCATTGTTGAGCTTCCTTATTTAAAATCGATTCCAACGCGTTTCAAGGCGATACACGCCCCTTAATCATGGATTCAGCAAACAAAGGGAGACATGGATTTCACCGCTTCTCTCTAACGGCCATTTATTGCTGTAGAGTACACCACGTGGTCGTGGCACATGCTGATGCATGCTGGTGATGGTAGTCCTTTTGAAGCGGTGGAAGAAAGAATAAAGCCCTAAGTGGGCTGAGTCCCTTTGTAATCTCTGCTTTCTTTATTGAAAAACCTTAAGTAGGTTGAAGTTCACATTTGCGTGCTTGGTTCGCTTGCGGTGGTGAGCATTCAATGAAGCTTGCGAATCGTTTCGCCTTCTGTGCCCTTCTCTCCCCGGCTGCATTTCCTCCTGGGTAGAAAGAAGTGGTTCCCCTCTCCACGGCCAAGGAAGCCGTGTAAAATGTGAGTGAGCAAAGCCCTTGAGCTATGAGAGGGAAGGTGGCGAGCAGTGTTCCCTCTCATAGCTCAAGGGCTTTGCTCACTCATATATATATATATATATATATATATATATATTTTTATATATATATATATATTTTTATATATATATATATATATATAAGAGAAAACTCCCGAAGCCACCTCCAATCACGCTGACCGGCGAAGCTACAAAGGAGACGGACCACAGGATCTGGCCACAGATGTTTATTTCATTTGAGATGTCATCAGTGATGTCATCAGTGATGTCATTTGAGATGTCATCAGTGATGTCATCAGTGATGTCACTGACCATGTCATGAATGATGTCCTATGTGACATGATCAGCAGTGGATTGCGGGTGCGTGATATATAGTTAGTACAACTAACTATATATGGAATTTCATTGGTTTTGTGTGAGTAAAATAAGGTTTTTTAAATGCTAATTCCTAACTATATATGGTCTATAACCTATGGTTTTTTCAATGAATTTCATTGGTTTTTTAAAAGCTAATATCTATAGCTGTAAAATGTATTCTTCTTGAAATACAAAAATATATTTTATATGTTTATTAATAATTTTTTTAAAATATTTTTTTTGTTTCGCTCCCGGTCCGCGAACCGGGAAGCTTTCCGTTAGCTCAAATAGATGCCGCGACCCGGTCCGCGAACCGATAAGAAATCAACATAGTGACGGTATCGCGTTGCCGCGTAATGCGTCTTATGACGTACTGCGTTAGCGCACCCGGAAGTGTCCCGGGGCGCGGACCGAGGCGCGAAGCGCAGCGACCCGGAAGCGATCCGCGTCGCGTCGCGAAAGCGCGATGTATCGCGTTGCCGCGTAATGCGTCTTGTGACGTATCGCTTTAGCGCACCCGGAAGTGTCCCGGGGCGCGGACCGAGGCGCGAAGCGCAGCGACCCGGAAGCGATCCGCGGCGCGTCGCGAAAGCGCGACGTATCGCGTTGCCGCGTAATGCGTCTTGTGACGTATCGCGTTAGCGCACCCGGAAGTGTCCCGGGGCGCGGACCGAGGCGCGAAGCTGAGCGACCCAGAAGCTAACCGGGGAGCGTTCCGCAGCGCGTAACATGAGCGTGAGAGGTCATGTGACTTGGTAATAAAACTTTTCATTGGTTCATTTCACTTTTGGTTTCATAATGATGGAAGGCTAGGTCAGGTGACCTAAAAATAACACTTTTCATTGGTTGAGAACTTTTGCTTTTCCCAAATGATGAAAACCCCTCCTTCTTTCCTCACTCTGACTTTCATCTTGGTGAGAGAAAGACCCTTTTACATTCTAGAGAAATGGCTTCCATTGTTGCTTCAGCTAGTGTTCCCCCACCACCACCCCCACCTCCTCAAGGGAAGAAAGGACCACCTGCTCAACCAATCTTTGAAGAAGGGGAAGATCAAGAAGAGGAGCAAGAGGAGGAAGAGCCTGAGTTTTTGCCAGAGGAGCCCAGGAGGTACAATAGAAAAGATAACTACATCTGGCAATTTTTTAAATTTCGAGCAGGGCAAAAAAAAGTCAATGCCAGATATGTGTTTTGCCGTATTTGCGACGATCGACTTTCAAGGGGCACTGACAAGAAATACAGCTTCGGAAATTATACGATGCACAGGCATATGAGTAGGTGGCACCCAAATAATTATAGTGCTGCCCAGCTTCGTGATGAACAGCAAAATCCCCTGGCAATGGTGAGAAGATCTGTTGTCAAAGAAGTATCGGGACCAGAGGCGAGGGAGGTGATCCTGAACATTCAAATGGACATGGGGGAAGTAAAGCAAGTGTGCGTGTGGTGCAGCCAAACACTTTGCTACCGAGAAAGTAGCATTACTCTTATAATGAGAGCTATCAATAATCATGTTTGCCCGAAACGCCCCAAAAAATAAATTCTTCTTTTTTTCATTGCTCCTGTTGAGCCCTTTTCAATGAATCATTTTTGTTTCCCCCTCCCCCCCAAAAAACAAAAAAATTACAAAATGTTCAGAAAAAACAAACAAAATATAAAAAATGTTCAGAAAAATAATAAAAAAAATTTAAAACAACAAAAACCAAAAAAAAAAGTTCTTTTCAGAACTACCTCCCCATTATAAAAAAAATTGGTAGAATTTTTGAAACTCTGAAAGACCTATATTTCTTTTAGTTCGCTTCCAGTTCGCACTCCGGTACGCGAACCAGGAGCGAACCCAAAAAAATTTTTTAAAAAAAGAACAGTAAGTATAAGGGAAGGAAACAGACAGTTATGTTACAAGAAAGACAGCTACAGGGAGTAAAGAAAACATACTGTTACCCGCAATCCACTTCTGATCATGTCACATATTATATCATTCTTGACATGGTCAGTGACATCATCAGCAGTGGATTGCGAGTAACAGTATCTTTTGTTTACTTCCTATAGCTGTCTTTCTTGTAACATAAATGTCTGTTTCCTATCCTTATACTTACTGTTCTTGTTTTAAAAAAATTTTGAGATCATTCAGAAACAGTAACATTAATGGAGACAGAATGAGTGAATAATAATGAAGAAGTATGAGAAGAGAGGGACTGAGAAAAATACTGGAAGGAGTAGAATAATTAAGTAATAGAGAAAGGAATGAGAGAAGTAGCAAACGCAGGAAAGTAAGGATTAAAGAAATGAAGCAGTAGAACTAATAGATGTTAAATGTGATAGATTAAATGATTGATTCAAGATGACGATAAGGTGTGTCCTCTCCAAAAGTTTGTTTAAGATGAGGCCTACTCAGGGTTGCATATCAAATTTATGCTTGTTGAAGAATACAGAGGAGATAATACATGTGAAGGCCTACCATTGAAGTAAAACATGTCCACTTCACTCTTGAACAACGGCCAGACCTCTTCTGTGTCCATAGACAGACCTAAAGTTCATCTGCACAATGTCATCCGTAAACTTAGAAAACACAAGTAATGTAATTGAAAAACGTGGAGTTTCTTTTGCTCATTTCAAAATCACATCACCTGTGTTGCCTTTGCTTAGGTATCTCATAGTGCAGATGTAGTTCAGCATATGAAACAGTACGCAGAAGTGCAGCAGTGTATGCATTAATACATGTGAAGGCCTACCAATGAAGTAAGTCATGTCCACTTATTACATCATTCATGACATAGTCAGTGACATCATCAGCAGTGGATTGCGGGTTAAAAGAGTAGAAAACATTTACCTTATAATTCTTGTTAACTTTTTCAAATATTTTTTCATACTTTCAATCTGTAAAAGAGAGAAGAAACATTTCAAAAATATTAAAACATGTATTTAAAAATTTGAAAAGACAAGGGAAAAGGTTCAAGAAGAAACAGTTTTTCAAAAACTTTGAGATTTACAGAAGCCTCTGCTGCTATACGTCCCCTACACAATCCTAAAGATATATATTTTAAACAAACAGTATCTTGATGCTGATGAAGTGAGGCCTATTTTGGAACATGGTGCATCTTTTGCACTGCTGATGTCTCACAATAGTGATGCAATAGCAGCGCAAAAAAGATGTAAAGCCATCATAAAATTGTGTCTAACATTTTAAATGATTCTTTCAGGATACAAATAAGATGTGTCCTTTCAAGAGGTTTCTTTAAGGTGAGGCCTATTCAGTTTTCAAAAAAAAACAGTACCCAGAAGTGCAGCACTGTAAGCATTAACTTTGACACTTACAGAAGCCTCAGTTTCTCCATATCTACCTCACATTTCTAAATGTATATCATAAGTACAAAAAGTAGAACATTAATTATACATGTTAAATGGTTTATTTTTGCTGTTCTCAGAATGTATCAAATTTCACTAAAAACAGTGACTTGAAGGTATTCATCATGTAACAGCGGGGGAAAAAAAAACACAATCAAAATGATTGTGTTTAAAAAACCCATACAACATAAGAAATCAAAATTCAGAACTCCTTAAAGTTAACTTACTTTCCATGACGTCCAAGGATGTCCTATGAACAGCTTACACTCTTTTGTGCTGTTATTACTTTCAGCCCGCCACTTTCTGAAAGAAAATCTCCATCGTTTTTAAAAACACGTTACATGCAATAAATGACTTCTTGCTCTCTACCACAAGTTTCCACAAGGCCAAATCTGGTCAGAGCCATTTATAACTCTTGGATTTCTTGTAAGCCAATCCCGTCATTTGGCATTTCCGCAACTTTCAGAATTAAAATGTTGAAGATCATTTTCACAATCCTGGAATAGTAACATCTTCCCCTTCTTGCTCAGTTATGTTCTACATTTCCTATGACACTGATACTGCTTACTATGAAGCAGACTTACACTACCTCTATGACTACTACAATTATTTAATTCTCTACATCACTTTTAATCACAAAGCAATGTAAAACAGTAGACAGCATTGCAGACTTACATTCCCTCTACTCCATGTTTTGATTGGCTGCTTCAATTAGCTTATAAAAAGAAACAGTTTTTCTGAACTCATTCAAAGTGCACGTATTTCTCCATGACGTCCAGTCTTATGGTTAGAAGTTATGTCTCTGAACTACACTTATCCTCAAGGCCAAATTGTGTAGGAGCCATTAGAACTTCTTGAAATTCCACAGAGCACATCCTGAGATTATTTCCCTAAAATTTTGGTTTTAAAAACACCAGGTAAGAGTTTTTAAGGTCATACGGCAAATTTTTTTTGAAAATTAAAACAGAATCATTGCAGAATGACCAGCCATTTCTAGACTTTAAATAAGCTGTGTAATGTCCTGATGTTATTGAAGGGCCGTCATGATATATAATTGCTGCAGTTACAAAAGTCCTTCCTGATATTGACAACTGCGAAGCTACAAAATTTTTAATTAAAGTTGTCAATTTTGTTCCATCAGGCCTACATCGTTGGAACATTAAAATTACATACTGGCCATATGTTCGTATAAATAATGTGGACATCATTTCAGATTTACATTGGCTACACTCCATGTTGTGATCAGCTGCTTTTACTAGCTTATTAAAAGAGACTGATTTACTGTCTGGCAAAGTTAAATATATAAATCTTTCTGAGTCTACACTAGTAGTACTTGATACCATACAGTTCTCGCAGTCATGCTGCCATTGATAAGAAAGCCCAAACAGCTGATCTACATCTACACCTTCAGCATGTAATACATCAAGCATATACATTAAAAACTCCTGACAATCTTGCTGAATATTTTGAGAGAATTGTGTTTGCCCTGAACATCTGTCTAACAGATTTCGAATTTCAGACACACTTTCTATGTTTCTTCTATCAGTGCTACATTTCTCTAACACAAAATTTAACAAACTGCAAAATCTTTGATCAGAATTGACCACAATCTCTTCTTTTACATTTTCTAGAGAAAACAAAACATTAACCACTACATTAGCATAGCAGTTGACACCAGAACTGTTTTCAAACTGAAAACCAACAACATCTTCAACAGAATCCTTTTTGTTTCTGCTTGTAATTTTAGGTTCATTGACTTTTTGTCTTTTTGCTACAACCTCCCCAGTATTGGTCACATTTCTTCGTTTCCGGCCTACCACACGTTTCTCAAACAAAGGATACTGAGGCAAATGTGGCGCATACTCTCTTCTTAACCTATTGTATTCCTTAACACAATCTAGATCCGCACAAATGTTTGTGACATCACACTCAATCAAGTACAATCCCGATAAAGTTCTAACTCGTGACAATGCCACATATGCCATACCCTCCTTGAACACAGAACTGCCAATATTCACCAATGCACTGTCTACACTTAAACCTTGCGATTTATGAATTGTCACCGCATATGCCAAGCAAACAGGAAACTGCTTACGGCGAACATATAAGTCTTTTACAAGCAAAAATCTAGCAGAACAACTACCAATTAGCTGTACTTCCTCAATGCCATCAAATTTAATTTTTAAAAATTCAATTCCATCTCTATTTCTGTATTTCACAAAATCAACAACATTACCCATTGATCCATTTACCAGACCTCTTTCAACATGTAAATTCCTTCTTAAAATTATACGGCAGTTCAAGCACACATTCAGAGTCTTTTCAAAACCTGCAGTTTTAGATATACTCTTCTCTAATGAATCCAATTTTGTTTTCAGATTCTCAGACAAAATAATTGTTGATCCCATATGCTCTACTCTATCAATACCTTCCAGTTTCACAATCTCTTGCTTTTCTAAATGCAACATTTTGTTGTTAAATTTGGCACATTCTGCAAGAGTTGGCATCAAACATATTCCAGATTTCTTCTCAGTAATTTTCTGAAAAATATTCTCAGGCACAACATCTTGTTCTGGATATAAATTTGACAGTAATCGTGCATGTAAAGCTTCTTTCCCATGCTCGGTCACTTTTCCAATTCTAACATCTTGTAGAATAGTCTTGTAAACTTCATCCTTCGCCTGACGCATATTTTCATGCAGTTCAGCATAATTGAAGTTTAACCATATATTGACGTTGCCAATGCTGCCTAGGCACTTCCTGGTATCTGCATGCGTGAGCATTTTGAACACAGGTTGCCCTTTCACTGGTGTCAGCTGCAGAAGATCTCCGAAAACAATGATGTGTTTGCCACCAAATAACACATCATACTCTGTTTTGAGAACTTCTTGCATCCTCAAATGCACAAAGGCAAGCATGACATTGGAAACCATGCTTACTTCGTCAATGATAAGAAGTTTCATTTTCCTCAAGATTCTTGAAACTTCAAAACAAGCATCTCCAGATAGCTTGTGATATTGTAATTTGTTGTCATGCTCCACTGGCAGCATCAGTAAACGATGTAAAGTAATCCCTTTAATATTATGTGCTGCCAGTCCAGTTGGAGCAGTGACAACACAAGACAGCGATGACTCTGTCCTTTCCTGCAAATAGCATGAAATTGCTTTAATGAGGAAACTTTTTCCAGTTCCCGCTTCTCCACTCACGTACAGTCGGACAGGCTTCAACGACGTACATGAGCACTCTTTCTTATCATGACTTAATCCATGATCAATTTGCATGGTAACTTCGTCATATATTATCCTCTGCTCAACGTTGAGTTGTCTTTCCAACTCTTCTAAGTTAACCGCATCCTCTTGAGCATGTGCCATGGCTCTTTCCACTTCATTCATAGCAGTGGCAGCTTCATTTTCAATAACAGGTCCTCCTAGTGGATCCTGACTCAATGAAGCAGAACTCTGACTGTCCTGAGAACTGTCTCTGGCAATCTCGGCTGCAATCGTTGCTTCCTGCTCAATTTCCGCATTCAACATTTCTACATATTTGGGAAAAGCAGGACATTCTATGGTCTCCTTGGCAGCATTGAAAGAGTCTTCATAACAGAGGAAATCTCCAAGCAGTTCCTCTTCTGCACGCCAAGGCTTGAAAAGTTGCAAAAGTGCTAAATAGAAAAACTCCTTTTTTTCAGGAGATTCGCCTCTCAATTTTCGATTGGTTTACCAAGTGGCATTTTCTTTGCTTGACCAGACATCCCTCACTTCCTATTACAGCATACACTCCTTTCTCAGTATCTTCTTTGATGTTCCTCTTGAATATGTAATTTTGAAGAACCTCATACAGACAAACATTCTCGAGGTGAATGCTTCGATTTGGATAATATGTATCCAACATGTTGGTCTTCAAAATGTCGGTACTGTTTGGCTCCTTTTCCGCCAAATACTCAATTTCCCGCACAGGTTTGAGAACTCGATTACGCGTTGCAGCAAGACCAAGACTCGCCCAAACGATACTCCTGGACTTGGCATAGAGACTTGCTGAAGACAACCGGTCAGAACATTCGTACGCTCCGATTTCTCGATGCGACAACATCTTCAGACTGAAACTGTACAACTTCTTGCTGAGGCTCTTTTCATGGGAAATGTCCTCCCACATATCCTTCAATTCTGTCTTCTCTTTTTTGGTGATGTAAGACGTCACATACCGAGCCACAGCCATACAGTTATCAGCCACAAACTGTATATCCATGTTAGCATTCCACATGGACAAAATCACCGGGTTGTAGTCGTTGATGTACTTGGACTCTTCGTTCCTCTTCAAATTGTAAGTGTTTTTAGGTGATTTCTTCATGACATTGTGTCGCAGCGAAGACATCAAACTGTTTACTCTTCCTTTAGAAATCACCGGTCGTGGAAAGCCGAAACGACATTTAGTGTAGAACTTGTCCTTGTTTCGGAATTTACGACGGCAGTACTTTCCACATCGATGGCTTTGGAAACGCAGAACTTTTTCTCTTAGGCTTTTCTTCTCCTTTGCGTTTGGAACAGCACACGTAGAATACTGTTGGATGAAACTCATCACTGAGTCTTCTGGATCCGTTCCAAATTTAGGTGCATCCTTGATCCACAGCAACATATGTATATGAGGAGCACCTCTTGCTTGGTACTCCTTTCTCCAGAAGAAATCCAACACCTCTCCAAGAGGTGGATTCTTCTTATTCATGATGAAAGACATCATAGCTTCAAATCTATGATTGAAGTACCTACATACATTGACTGGATCCAAAGAGCACAGTTCTCCGGGTGTCTTGAATTCGATGTTATCTACGTTAGCATTTGCCTCTCGTAGAAATTCAAGTAAGTCTTCCCAGCCATACTCGGCACAGCTCAGAGTGAGGAACCATGTGGGAGTACCTAAGTTCCTCAGCATACATTTTAAATCACCATGACGACGGTACCAGTACTCATTAGTACCACGCTGACACGCCATGAGATTAATCAGGTGAGAATCCAAAATACTGTCTTGGACATTGACTTTATCCATAAAGTCACTTGCCGAGATGTTTTGCATGTGTATACCACTTTTCAAGATGTGGTTCACTGCATATGACAGTCCAGACAGATCGCTTTCAAACAGGAGATGAAACAAATAAGGAATGCATTGTCGAAACCTAGCATCTCCTGCATACAATCGCAAAGTCCGGTATTCAGAAGCAGGAATTTGATGAGGTCGCTCATCATATCTTCCTCCCTGACCTGTTGGAAAAAGCTGTGGGAAACACCGGGCTTCCAAACTTTCCTCCCAAACACTAATGGGACTCCCTTTGGCTTGTTTCATTTGAAACAACTCAATAGCATTCCCCATGACTTCCTTGGAATGCAAAGGATGAACACTATAATGTTCATATATTTCTTCACTAGTAGAGGGTTCTACTTTCTCAATTTGACCAGCACACAAATCGCTATCCTCTTCCTCACTTACTTCCTCTTCTGCAACATATACATTCTTATAGTATTTATTATTTTTTTTCAAATACAATGCTGCCTTTTTAACTTTCCTAACATCTACTAAATCTTGCCATATTTTCTTATTCTTTGTCGGAACCCCATTAACTAAGATAACCAGAGGTTCCTCTTCCACTTTTTCTACTCCAATTGTGTTAATGTTTTTCTTCAAATCTAGAGGCAAATAAACAACTCTTCCCTTTAATCCTCTCTGTAAATCTGATGGAGGCAATTTCCCTGTCTTTGGCTCCATTCTTACAATAGCCTGAAAGGGATGGATACTTTGAATCAAAATAGATTCATAAGTATTTAAATCCTTCAATTCAGAAGGAATCTCAACCAATTCCAGATTATTATGAACTGCTCTAGCAGGCATCTGGTTTTGATTTAATTTGCAACAACAATAACTACACACACGTTGATCCAATCCCAAATCAAAACAATTTTCTACCATCAAGTATGTTGCAAAATCCTTCCATTCACTATTATTTTCCCTTTCACTTTTTGCATATAAATCCACTAACTTAGTCTGATTCTTATAATAAGTGCGTCGACAACACACACAAGTGAAATTAGGCCTCTCACTTGATTTCACCTCAAACGTCGCAATTTCCCTCTGGAAATTATCTGTACTGGAAACCTGTACACTATCTTCCACATGACCCTCTTCTTCTTGCTCAATTTCAACATTCTCCTCTTTACTTCCAAAGTAACAAAACTCAATTTCTTCACATATATTCTTCACATCTATTTCAGAACCATGCAAAAGAGCAGCGCATAATTGTTTAAGCATAATTGCTGGACTCTTAGCATAATACAACATTCTAACTAATTTCCTCACTTTATTATGATGCACTGCTAGCATCCTGAAATGATGAAAAACACTCTGGCATACTCTCCTGGAAAGACAAGCCAGTGAATGACCATGCAAACCTGTCACTTCTCTTACTCTGCAAGGATCTAATTCTTGCAACAACCTTATTTTCTGCTTCAAACTTTTCTTATTAAATGACCGTACAAAATCACAAAGCAAATTGATGGAATCCTGTCGCACACTGCAAATACTACTACACTTCCAGGTGTACACAGGACCCTTAGCACGTCTTCCTAAAACCTCATTACCTAACACCTCTTCTGCCTCTGTTGTCACAAGTTTTTCTTTTTCAACTGGACAACCATCTTTCACTTCATAAGCACGACCACTGGTGTCAACTGCATGCACCAAATCATTATCCTGGAAATAACTCTCCTCATTAAAAAATGCCTCACAGCTTGAACTATGCATCCATTCTCCAGAAAAAACTTCACAAAAATTACTACGATTAACTATTCTCTTCCATCTACTATTTCTTTTGAAATCATAAATTGCCTTGTTTAGCTTCCTAATTCTATTGATTATCAAAATAAATAACTTACGTTTAAGTTCAAATGCCTGATCAATAACTTTCTCAACTTTTTTTTTTCTCTTATAAAAAACCAGTTTCTGTTGACCTTTCTTAATATTTTTTAACAAATTGCCAATTATCCTGTTGAGGAACATTCGTTTACGAATCTCCCTAAACTGTTGTTTCCTTCTACTATCATGCACAGAGTTATCTCTTGCTCTAGCAGTAACATTTTTGATTGGCCTTTCCTTTCCATTTGAATTCCTTCTCGTTTTATGGACTGAAACATTTTCTGTAGTAATATTTTTTTACTACACATATTTCTTATGAAATATTTTGTGCTCTTACCCGGTGCTTTCTTCGTGACTTGACAAATCTTTTTGTTAGAGGACTGCTGCTTATTTTCTTTCACCTGCTGTCTTTGACGTTTTGCAGCCTTTCTCTGTCTTTCTATTGTTGGCATGGTGAAATCTTGAAATGATCTGCAGTTGAATCTGTGGTAAAATATAATAAAAAATGTTATTAACCATTATTACCAAACAGTAAAACAATAACAGTGATCAAAAACTTAACACACTACTTGACATTTTAAATAGAAGATTTTTTAGTCCTTGCAAATTTACAATACAGAAATAGCAGAAAAGAAATGACATTTATATTTATGTTACCTGTGCTATTTTATATGTGAATCTGATCTAATTTTATGAGCATATTTTAATATTTTATTGAAGACACTACACATAACCTGCTTTTGAAGGTGTCTTTATTTTTAAATTAAACGGTTTACCTTTTTACTTTTTATTAATTATAAATTTTAAAAATAAATGTTTATATTTCCATAGGCTCAAGCAGGTCAGCTTCCCATCCTATGTCATATAATTCGGACATATCTGCATCCTCATCACGCTCTTCTTCATCCTCAGGATTTAAATCATCCAAGGGATCAACATCCACTGATGTTTCAATTACAAGTTCAATGATGAGGTCAAAATCAACTGATTGCAGATTGTCGCTCATGTTGAGGTTGTCTTTATCTTTAAAGAAAGATAACAACAATGAGATGTTGCAGAGTAAGAGACAAATCTCAGAGATTATAATAGTAAAATTGTTTAACAAGAGTAATATTTTGCAGCTATTATTTAGCCATGTCCAGCAATGCTGAGCAGGTGAAGACTATGTCTAAATTTTCAGTGAACAGGACTCATCTCTTCTTAACCTTGGATAAGCCTCACCGACTCTGTGTGTCCAGCACATACTTAAATGTAAAGGGGCAGATTTATGTTAAATGGCACATCCCCAGTAATGCACCAGTTAACGTGCACCACTACTCTGCCACCCATGGTGTGCCGTATTTACAATCAGATAGGAGAAAGCTTCGTCAAAACCCTGCGCCTGCTTTAAGCAGGCATAGGTCTTGACGCAACATTGTGGAGATGGGGCACCCCTGAGCCTTGCTTGAGCTGCATCGCACTTGCGATACAACTCCAGCAATCACTACCTTTACAGCACAGATACGTCACGCATCTGTGCCATTTTTGCCCCATGATGCCCCGCATTCTAAATGCAGCACACCATGGGTGGCGGAACAGCGGCGCAGGATGACTGACACATCCCTGGTGATGCACCAGTCATCATAAATCTATCCCTAAGCTTCTTATCTTGTTACAGATGAACCGCCATATGTAGCATGAAACTATTTTGCATTTCCTAAATAGCGAATTTTAAGGAATAAATAGCAATTCTTTACCATTCCTAATTTGCAATGAGCAAATTGCTAATTGCAAGTTACCCATTCATTTCCATGGGCTAGGAGGCTCATAGGAATGAAGGTTTAATTTGCGATTAGCAATTTGCTCATCACAAATTAGGAATTTTTTCAAGGGTGCAGGGGTGTCTCAAGAACACCCTGCTGCACCCCTGAAAAAGAAATTTGGGGGCATATGGCACACATACATGCCCTAAGGGCATGTGTTGGCGTCATATGGGACCTTTTGTTTTTTTGAAAAAAAGCTTTTTGAAAAGAATTCACAAATTACCACCAATTTACCACAATAGTTTCCAAATCCTTAATGTCATTTTTTACATATTTTTTGTTTGATACATTGCATTTAAGTAGTCACAAAATTTGCAAATCCTTCAGTGCAATTGCAAAATAAGGAATAGCAAATTTTGCTACTCCTTATTTTGCATCAAACTTGTTTGATACATACCATTTGTCTAATTAACATTCGCAAAGGCCGAAATTCGTAGAATTTTGATCTTTGCGAATGCTAATTAGCTTGATACATATGGCCCCAAGTGAGGCCTGTCTTGCGACATGGTGCATCTTTTGCATCACTGCTGCATCGGTTTCATGTGGTACGTTTTTTTTACACCATGACATATCTGCCTAAATGCATCAATTTGTAATGTTGTCGCCTCATAGCAAATCTTTTGCACCGCCGCTGCATCATAAAAGTGACGCACAGTGGCACAAAAGAGGCATACACCTATCATAAATCTGTCCCTAGCATTTTAAATGATTAATCCAGGATGACGATAAGGTGTGGCCTATCCAGAGGTTTGTTTAAGGTGAGGCCTACTCAGGATTGCAGATTAAAGTTACGCTTGATGAAGAATACAGAGGAGATAATACATGTAAAGGCCTACCAATGAAGTAAGTAATGTGCACTTTATTGCGCCAGTCATCATAAATGTATCCCTAAGCTTCTTATCTTGTTACAGATGAACCACCATATGTACCATCAAACTATTTTGCATTTCCTAAATAGCGAATTTTAAGGAATAAATAGCAATTCTTTACCATTCCTAATTTGCAATGAGCAAATTGCTAATTGCAAGTTACCCATTCATTTCCATGGGCTAGGAGGCTCATAGGAATAAAGGTTTAATTTGCGATTAGCAATTTGCTCATCACAAATTAGGAATTTTTCCAAGGGTGCAGGGGTGTCTCAAGAACACCCTGCTGCACCCCTGAAAAAGAAATTTGGGGGCATATGGCACACATACATGCCCTAAGGGCATGTGTTGGCGTCATATGGCACCTTTTGTTTTTTTGAAAAAAAGCTTTTTGAAAAGAATTCACAAATTACCACCAATTTACCACAATAGTTTCCAAATCCTTAATGTCATTTTTTACATATTTTTTGTTTGATACATTGCATTTAAGTAGTCACAAAATTTGCAAATCCTTCAGTGCAATTGCAAAATAAGGAATAGCAAATTTTGCTACTCCTTATTTTGCATCAAACTTGTTTGATACATACCATTTGTCTAATTAACATTCGCAAAGGCCGAAATTCGTAGAATTTTGATCTTTGCGAATGCTAATTAGCTTGATACATAAGGCCCCAAGTGAGGCCTGTCTTGCGACATGGTGCATCTTTTGCATCACTGCTGCATCGGTTTCATGTGGTACGTTTTTTTTACACCATGACATATCTGCCTAAATGCATCAATTTGTAATGTTGTCGCCTCATAGCAAATCTTTTGCACCGCCGCTGCATCATAAAAGTGAGGCACAGTGGCACAAAAGAGGCATACACCTATCATAAATCTGTCCCTAGCATTTTAAATGATTAATCCAGGATGACGATAAGGTGTGGCCTATCCAGAGGTTTGTTTAAGGTGAGGCCTACTCAGGATTGCAGATTAAAGTTACGCTTGATGAAGAATACAGAGGAGATAATACATGTAAAGGCCTACCAATGAAGTAAGTAATGTGCACTTTATTGCGCCAGTCATCATAAATGTATCCCTAAGCTTCTTATCTTGTTACAGATGAACCACCATATGTACCATCAAACTATTTTGCATTTCCTAAATAGCAAATTTTAAGGAATAAATAGCAATTCTTTACCATTCCTAATTTGCAATGAGCAAATTGCTAATTGCAAGTTACCCATTCATTTCCATGGGCTAGGAGGCTCATAGGAATGAAGGTTTAATTTGCGATTAGCAATTTGCTTATCACAAATTAGGAATTTTTCCAAGGGTGCAGGGGTGTCTCAAGAACACCCTGCTGCACCCCTGAAAAAGAAATTTGGGGGCATATGGCACACATACATGCCCTAAGGGCATGTGTTGGCGTCATATGGCACCTTTCGTTTTTTTGAAAAAAAGCTTTTTGAAAAGAATTCACAAATTACCACCAATTTACCACAATAGTTTCCAAATCCTTAATGTCATTTTTTACATATTTTTTGTTTGATACATTGCATTTAAGTAGTCACAAAATTTGCAAATCCTTCAGTGCAATTGCAAAATAAGGAATAGCAAATTTTGCTACTCCTTATTTTGCATCAAACTTGTTTGATACATACCATTTGTCTAATTAACATTCGCAAAGGCCGAAATTCGTAGAATTTTGATCTTTGCGAATGCTAATTAGCTTGATACATATGGCCCCAAGTGAGGCCTGTCTTGCGACATGGTGCATCTTTTGCATCACTGCTGCATCGGTTTCATGTGGTACGTTTTTTTTACACCATGACATATCTGCCTAAATGCATCAATTTGTAATGTTGTCGCCTCATAGCAAATCTTTTGCACCGCCGCTGCATCATAAAAGTGACGCACAGTGGCACAAAAGAGGCATACACCTATCATAAATCCGTCCCTAGCATTTTAAATGATTAATCCAGGATGACGATAAGGTGTGGCCTATCCAGAGGTTTGTTTAAGGTGAGGCCTACTCAGGATTGCAGATTAAAGTTACGCTTGATGAAGAATACAGAGGAGATAATACATGTAAAGGCCTACCAATGAAGTAAGTAATGTGCACTTTATTGCGCCAGTCATCATAAATGTATCCCTAAGCTTCTTATCTTGTTACAGATGAACCACCATATGTACCATCAAACTATTTTGCATTTCCTAAATAGCAAATTTTAAGGAATAAATAGCAATTCTTTACCATTCCTAATTTGCAATGAGCAAATTGCTAATTGCAAATTAGCACCGCCGCTGCATCATAAAAGTGACGCACAGTGGCACAAAAGAGGCATACACCTATCATAAATCTGTCCCTAGCATTTTAAATGATTAATCCAGGATGACAATAAGGTGTGGCCTATCCAAAGGTTTGTTTAAGGTGAGGCCTACTCAGGATTGCAGATTAAAGTTACGCTTGATGAAGAATACAGAGGAGATAATACATGTAAAGGCCTACCAATGAAGTAAGTAATGTCCACTTTATTGCGCCAGTCATCATAAATGTATCCCTAAGCTTCTTATCTTGTTACAGATGAACCACCATATGTACCATCAAACTATTTTGCATTTCCTAAATAGCAAATTTTAAGGAATAAATAGCAATTCTTTACCATTCCTAATTTGCAATGAGCAAATTGCTAATTGCAAGTTACCCATTCATTTCCATGGGCTAGGAGGCTCATAGGAATGAAGGTTGCAATTTGCGATTAGCAATTAGCTCATCACAAAATAGGAATTTTTTCAAGCGTGCAGGGGTATCTCAAGAACACCCTGCTACACCCCTGAAAAAGAAATTTGGGGGCATATGGCACACATACATGCCCTAAGGACATGTATAGGCGTCATATGGCACCTTTTGTTTTTTGGAAAAAAATGCTTTTTGAAAAGAATTCGCAAATTACCACAAACTAGAAGTTGGTGGTAGTTTCCAAATCCTTAATATCATTTTTTACATATTTTTTGTTTGATACATTGCATTTAAGGAATCGCAAAATTTGCAAATCCTTCAGTGCAATCGCAAAATAAGGAATAGCAAATTTTGAATTAAGGACATTTTAAGTAATTTCCACATGTGCAGTGTTTTCAAATTATGATTTGAAAATCGTTTTTGGGGAAAAGTAATGGTTTGCAAATTTATGACAAGGACATAATGGTGTATGCTTCTCTATAAGGCATTTCAGTGTCTCTGATGTCATTTTTCCCATATTACATTATAAGACCTTTCCCCATAGAGCACATTCCTTGTAAATATGCTCCCACCTGTGCATGGTGAATTTAGATTTTGACTGTTTGAGTCACATAGCCATGTTAAAAGTCACCCCAAAAAATTGCAAACGCTTTAAAAAAACACATTCATGTGTCTTAAGGACATTTTAAGTCATTTCCCCGTGGACAGTGTTTTGTAAGTGGCGCAAAAGAGGCATACACCTATCATAAATCTGTCCCTAGCATTTTAAATGATTAATTCAGGATGACGATAAGGTGTGGCCTATCCAGAGGTTTGTTTAAGGTGAGGCCTACTCAGGATTGCAGATTAAAGTTACGCTTGATGAAGAATACAGAGGACATAATACATGTAAAGCTCTACCAATGAAGTAAGTGATGTCCACTTCATTGCGCCAGTCATCATAAATGTATCCCTAAGCTTCTTATCTTGTTAGACATCAACCGCCATATGTATCATATAACTATTTTGCAGTTCCAAAATAGCGAATTTTAAGGAATAAATAGCGATTCTTTACCATTCCTAATTTGCGATGAGCAAATTGCTAATTGCAAATTACCCATTCATTTCCATGGAGCAGGAGGCCCATAGGAATGAAGGTGCAATTTGCGATTAGCAATTAGCTCATCGCAAATTAGGAATTTTTCCAAAGGTGCAGGGGTGTCTCAAGAACACCCTGCTGCACCCCTGAAAACGAAATTTGGGGGCATATGGCGCACATAAATTTTAACAACATTCCTTTACCTCAAAAACGATTTTCAATTCATAATTTGAAAACACTGCCCACAGGGAAATTACTTAAAATGTCCTTAAGACACATGAAAGTGTTTTTTATTGCCTTTCCAGCATGGTTGGGTCACTTTTAACATGGCTATGTAACACAAACATTTAAAATCTAAATTTCCCATGCACAGGTCGGAGCATATTTACAAGCAACTTGCGCCACAGAGAAAGGTCTTACATTAAAATGGGAAAAATAACATCAGGGACAGGCAATTGCCGTATAAAGAAGCATATACCATTATGTCCTTGTCATAAATTTAAAAACAATTCCTTTTCCCCAAAAACGATTTTCAAATCATAATTTCAAAACACTGCACATGGGAAAATTACTTAAAATGTCCTTAAGACACATAAAAGCGTTTTTTGATTGCCTTTGCAGCATGTTTGTATCACTTTTAACATGGCTATGTAACACAAACATTCAAAATCTAAATTTTCCATGCACATGTGGGAGCATATTTACAAGCAATTTGCGCCACATAATTCATAATTTTCTCCTTAAAGCACACTATTCTCTATCTAAATTAAAGAAATATTTTCTCACCTTAGCAAATACTTTGAGTTTGAAAACAGTCTCAGAAACACACCAATTTGTCTTCAGCAGAGCAAAAGGTATGCACTCCAGAGTCTGCAGCTATCAAAAGCACAGAAATGCTTCAATTCTTCACACATATCTCTCATGTCACCCAATCAAAACTCTTCCCTCACTTTTTTTCAAATGAAAACCCTTCCCCCCTCTGCCCTTTCTGCCTATTTTGCATAGCAACCACCTCTTGGAAGACCTCTGGTGTTTGCAAGTTCACACAACAATGTTGCAATTGAACTCTGAACTCTCAGTGCACCTGCATATCCAGTGCATTCTTTCATTTAATGATTTTTTATTGACCATTCAAAATACATCTTTCAAAGAACACATCCGTGCACCCTAACTTTCTGTTTTCAGCAATCAAAATCCACCAATCACTGTTACTGCTTCATGAACACAGAAACTCCACAGTTTTTTTCATTTTAAACTCTCATTTTTTCAACTGCCATTTCATTGCCACACTTCATCTGACTGCAGGAGAACCTTCTCTCACCATGTTTTCTGTCTGGATTGTTGGACATAGTTATATTCACTGGGCTCAAAGGTACGTTGAAAACAGGAAATTACCTAACCTCAATTTACAAGATGTGGAAATTAAGTGGTTTGGCCACAGAGGATTAAAATGTCACCAATTGATACCATTGGTGAAAACCTTTATGCATTTGCCCAAACCTGACCTGTTAATTGTGCACTGTGGAGGTAATGACTTGGGCACTTTGACTGGTGTAGGTCTGGAAATGCTTTTAAAGGACACCTTTGAGCAATTAATGGCACTTTTTCCTCAGACTGCCTTGGTATATTCAAATATATGCCAAAGACAGAAATGGAGGTGGTCAAACCAATTTTGTCCACAAATTGAGAAGTCGAGGAAGCATGTAAACAAATCTGTTTCAGCTTACATGAGAGACCATGGAATGGGCTCCCTGTACAACAATAACTTGCGTTACTACATGCAAGATATCTACAGAGGAGATGGAGTTCACTTCTCAGATGAGGGCAACAGAATTTTCACTCTGAATTTAAGAATGTGCATTGGTACCTACTTATAAGTACCTAAATGTACCATAAACCCAAAAGCTCTTCTCAGAGCTACCCTACATCTAATCACTCACAATTATTATTTTACTCTAACATTTTTCACTAATTTTCAACAAAGTACGCTCCCTGGGGCGCTACCCGGTACGTGAACCGGGAGCTAACCTCGCGAATTTTTTTTTTAAAATGTTTTTTTTTCGCACATATAAGCCTCCTCAGCCACCCTCAGAAAACCTAGGGGGTCAAGATAACTCTACCGTGCCCCCTTCTACCCATTCTGAACATTATTTGCCCTCCATCTTGTATCTTAATTCGACCGAAACACAAAATGGTGGACTCCCGTTACGCTTAAGGTTCGCGAACCGGGGCGCTCAACGGTTCGCGTACCGGGTCGCTCCCTGGGAAGCGCACCATCAAAAAAGGTGGGAAAGTAGTTCACAGAAAAGCCACTGGAGACAATTTCACCAAATATAGATTAGCTCATACTACATACCAATCCCTACCATTTTCACAAATTTGATTGGAATTCCATTTAGTCATTTAGCCTGTAGACCTCTCTAAATACCCTGAGGTAAATTACTTCACAAAACACATCTGAAGTGTTGGAATTGACAACCAATGAAAATGTTACTTTCATTTTCTACTTTTTTTACCTGACATTTCATTGGTTATATACCTGAATATATATAAAGGAAGAGAAGAAAACACAGCCATTTTGACTACTACTTCTTGCTGTACATTTCAATAGTATTTTCACTAATTCCTTCAACTTCTTTCTAAAGGTAAGTTTTTATTTTTAAAACTGAAGTATATTGTGCACTATAAGTTAATATGGTAAACTTTTTCTGATAGATATATACTATCCCTCTGTAGTAAATATAGATTTAGAGAGACTTCTCTGTTATAGTTATGGATGGAGTTAGGCTTCTCTTGTATAATTATGAATTTACTTACGTTAAATCACATACACTTTTTTATATTCCTACTTCCACTCTGATACTATACACTGCCCAAAGATAAATTCACTGATAAAAAATGCCTATCTAAAATTATTCCCAACATTGCCCTATCTCTACTAATATATATTTTTTTAATCCAAATTTCAAGCAAAATGGAAGGCGAAAACCAAGTTTCTTTTGAAATGGACCTGCAAGAGAGCAGCCAAGAATTGATTGATACAATTGATCAAATTGACATTGAATTTTTCGATGAAACTTGGGACAATGAACTACTGCAATGTGTACAAGCAGTAGATAACCTCCTTGCAAATGAGGACATTTTACACCCTCAGAGACTACAATGTATATTCCATGATAATTATGAAATTTCTGACAATGAAATGTTAGAAAGTTTAATAAATTATGAAACACAATCACAATAAAAAAATGCTTAAAAAATAAAGAAAATAAAAAATAATCAACAAAACCAACAATCAATTAACATACTGCATTTGAAAAGTCTCTCATTCATTTTTCATTGTAGTACGCTGCCCAGAACGCTTCCCGGTTCGCGGACCGGGCGCTACCCACGCAAAAAAACAAAAAAAAATTATTATTTTTTTTGCCCCGCGGGGCCCTTTTAAAGCCTCCACATTAAGCCTCCACATTAAACCTAGGGGGTCAGGGAGGATCTACTATGCCCCCTTATGGTTATTTCCACCTTTGTTTTGGCCTCCTCTTGTCTCTCAATCCTACCGAGAGACAAGATGGCGGCCGCTCCGGACTGTTTAGAATGTTGACAGACACCGGAGAGCCAATCAGCTTCGCTACGCGAAGTTCTGGTACGCGCCCCGGTCCGCGAACCGGGGAGCTGCCCGGTCCGCTGTTACAGATATATATCTCTTTTTAAACGTTAATTTCTCAAAATCCACTGGAGCACATATATTGAGACCTACAAAAGGCACATCGGGCTACCAGTCCCTACAATTTTGCCAAGTTTTGTGCAAATCCATTCAGCCGTTCGGGCTAAAAGTGAGGCCAACCGCCCTATGGAAAACTCAATGTTAAAAACACGTTTTGGGACCCCCCTTTTTTCTCGGCCCCCCCTTGACGAACACCCCCCAAATTTTCAAGGGCTGCTCAGAAACAAAATGTTCCATTTTCCAGAAAATTTCAGCCAATTCCGTCCACAAACGCCAAAGTTATTAGACATAGAATTTTCAAAAAACCCATAGGGAAAAAATCCTAACTATATATACCTACTGGCGGTCGCCAGTAGGTATATATAGTTAGGATTTTTTCCCTATGGGATTTTTGAAAATTCTATGTCTAATAACTTTGGCGTTTGTGGACGGAATTGGCTGAAATTTTCTGGAAAATGGAACATTTTGTTTCTGAGCAGCCACTGGAAATTTGGGGGGAGTTGGTACAGGGGGGGCCGAGAAAAAAGGGGGGTCCCAAAACATGTTTTTAACATTGAGTTTTCCATAGGGCGGTTAGCCTCACTTTTAGCCCGAACGGCTGAATGGATTTGCACGAAACTTGGCAAAATTGTAGGGACTGGTAGCCCGATGTGCCTTTTGTAGGTCTCAATATATGTGCTGCAGTGGATTTTGAGAAATTAACGTTCAAAAAAAGATATATATCTGTAAGCGCGGACCAGGCAGCGCCCCGGTACGCGTACTTGACGCGTAACGGAACTTCGTGTAGCGAAGTTGATTGGCTCTCCGGTGTCTGTCAACATTCTAAACAGTCCGGAGCGGCCGCCATCTTGTCTCTCGGTAGGATCGAGAGACAAGAGGAGGCAAAAGCGAAGGGGCAAATGACCTTAAGGGGGCATAGTAGATACTCCCTGACCCCCTAGGTTTGATGTGGAGGCTTTAAAGGGGCCCCGCTAAGCAAAAAAAAAAATATTTTTTTTTGTTTTTTTTCGTGGTTAGCGCCCGGTACGCGAACCGGGAAGCGTACTGGGGAGCGTATCACAATAAAAAATGAATGATAGACTTTTCAAATGCTGTATGTTAATTGATTGTTGGTTTTGTTGATTAATTTTTTTTTTTTTAAACTTTTTTTATTGTGTTTCATAATTTATTAAACTTTCTAACATTTCATTGTCAGAAATTTCATAATCATGGAATATAGATTGTAGTCTCTGAGGTTGTAAAATGTCCTCATTTGCAAGGAGGTTATCTACTGCTTGTACACATTGCAGTAGTTCTTGGTCCCATGTTTCATCCATAAATTCAATCTCATTTGGATCAATGATTTCTGTGTTGGACTCTGGAAGGACAATTTCAAATGAAATGTTTTGTTCACTTTCCATTTTTCCTGAAATTTGCATAAAAAAAATATATATTAGTAGAGGTAGGGCACTGTTGGGATTAATTTTAGATAGGCAGTTTTTATCAGAGAATTTATCTTTGGGCAGTGTATAGTATCAGAGTGGAAGTAGGAATATAAAAAAGTGTATCTAAATTTATAAGTACTACAGAGGGATAGTATATAACTAACAGAAAAAGTTTGCCATATTAACTTAAAGTGCACAATATACTTCAGTTTTAAAAATAACAACTTACCTTTAAAAAGAAGTTGAAGTTATTAATGAAAATCCAAATGAAATGTACACCAGGAAGTAGTAGTCAAAATGGCTGTGTTTCCTTCTCTTCCTTTATATATATTCGGGTACATAACCAATCAAATGTCAGGTAAAAAAAGTAGAAAATGAAAGTAACATTTTAATTGGTTGTCAATTCCAACACTTCAGATGTGTTTTGTGAAGTAATTTACCTCACGGTATTTAGAGAGGTCTACAGGCTAAATGGCTAAATGGAATTCCAATCAAATTTGTGAAAATGGTAGGGATTGGTATGTAGTATGAGCTAATCTATATTTGGTGAAATTGTCTCAAGTGGCTTTTGTGTGAACTACTTTCCCACCTTTTTTGATGGTGCGCTTCCCAGGAAGCGACCCGGTACGCGAACCGGTGAGCGCCCTGGTACGCGAACCTTAAGCGTAACGGGAGTCCACCATTTTGTGTTTCGGTCGAATTATGATACAAGATGGAGGGCAAATAATGTTCAGAATAGGTAGAAGGGGGCACGGTAGACTTATCTTGACCCCCTAGGTTTTGTGAGGGTGGCTGAGGAGGCCCATATGTGCGAAAAAAAAACATTTTTTAAAAAAGTTTCGCGAGGTTAGCTCCCGGTACGCGTACCGGGTAGCGCACCAGGGAGTGTACTTTGTTGAAAATTAGTGAAAAAAGTTAGAGTAAAATAATAATTGTGAGTAATTAGATGTAGGGTAGCTCTGAGAAGAGCTTTTGGGTTTATAGTACATTTTGGTACTTATAAGTAGGTACCAATGCACATTTTTAAATTCAGAGTGAAAACTCTGTTGCCCTCATCTGAGAAGTGAACTCCATCTCCTCTGTAGATATCTTGCATGTAATAACGCAAGTTATTGTTGTACAGGGAGCCCATTCCATGGTCTCTCATGTAAGCTGAAACAGATTTGTTTACATGCTTCCTCGACTTCTCAATTTGTGGACAAAATTGGTTTGACCACCTCCATTTCTGTCTTTGGCATATATTTGAATATACCAAGGCAGTCTGAGGAAAAAGTGCCATTAATTGCTCAAAGGTGTCCTTTAAAAGCATTTCCAGACCTACACCAGTCAAAGTGCCCAAGTCATTACCTCCACAGTGCACAATTAACAGGTCAGGTTTTGGCAAATGCATAAAGGTTTTCACCAATGATATCAATTGGTGACATTTTAATCCTCTGTGGCCAAACCACTTAATTTCCACATCTTGTAAATTGAGGTTAGGTAAATTCCTGCTTTCAACGTACCTTTGAGCCCAGTGAATATAACTATGACCAACAATCCAGACAGAAAACATGGTGAGAGAAGGTTCTCCTGCAGTCAGATGAAGTGTGGCAATGAAATGGCAGTTGAAAAAATGTGAGTTTGAAATGAAAAAAACTGTGGAGTTTCTGTGTTCATGAAGTAGTAACAGTGATTGGTGGATTTTAATTGATGAAAACAGAAAGTTAGGGTGTACAGATGTGTTGTTTGAAAGATGTATTTTGAGTGGTCAATAAAAAATCATTAAATGAAAGAAAGCACTGGATATGCAGGTGCACTGAGAGTTCAGAGTTCAATTGCAACATTGTTGTGTGAATTTGCAAACACCAGAGTTTCTCCAAGAGGTGGTTGCTATGGAAAATAGGCAGAAAGGGCAGAGGGGGAAGGGTTTTCATTTGAAAAAAAGTGAGGGAAGAGTTTTGATTGGTTGACATGAGAAATATGTGTGAAGAATTACACCATTTCTGTGCTTTTGATAGCTGCAGACTCTGGAGTGCATACCTTTTGCTCTGCTGAAGACAAATTGGTGTGTTTCTTAGACTGTTTTCAAACTCAAAGTATTTGCTAAGGTGAGAAAATATTTCTTTACTTTAGATAGAGAATAGTGTGCTTGAAGGAGAAAATTATGATTTATGTGGCGCAATTTGCTTGTAAATATGCTCTCACATGTGCATGGAAAATTTTGATTTTGAATGTTTTTGTTATATAGCCATGTTAAAAGTGACGCAACCATGCTGGAAAGCCAATCAAAAAATGATTTCATGTGTTTTAATGACATTTTAAGTCATTTTCTGATGTGCAGTGTTTAGAAATTATGATTTGAAAATCGTTTTTGTGGAAAAGGAATTGTTTTTAAATTCATGACAAGGATATAATGGTGTATGGTTCTTTATAAGGCAATTGACTGTCCTTGATGTTATTTTTCTCATTTTAGTGTAAGACCTTTCTCTGTGGCGCAAATTGCTTGTAAATATGCTCTTACATGTGCATGAAAATTTTAATTATCAATGTTTGTGTTACATAGCCATGATAAAAGTGAACCAACCATGCAGGAAAGCCAATAAAAAAACGCTTTCATGTGTTTCAATGACATTTTAAGTCATTTTCTCATGTGCAGTTTTTTGAAATTATGATTTGAAAATCGTTTTTGGGAAAAAGGAATTGTTTTTAAATTCATGAGAAGGACATAATGGTGTATGGTTCTTTATAAGGCAATTGACTGTCCCTGATGTTATTTTTCCCATTTTAATGTCAGACCTTTCTTTGTGGCGCAAATTGCTTGTAAATATGCTCCCACCTGTACATTGAAAATTTTGATTTTGAATGTTTATGTTACATAGCCATGTTAAAAGTGACCCTACCATGCAGGAAAGCCAATCAAAAAACGCTTTTATGTGTCTTAAGGACAATTTAAGTAATTTTCCCATGTGTAGTGTTTTGAAGTTATGATTTGAAAATCGTTTTTGAGGTAAAGGAATGTTGTTAAAATTTATGTTCGCCATATGCCCCCAAATTTCTTTTTCAGGGTTGCAGCAGGGTGTTCTTGAGACACCCCTGCACTTTTGGAATAAATTCCTAATTTGTGATGAGCAAATTGTTAATCGCAAATTGCACCTTCATTTATATGAGCCTCCTAGCCCATGGAAATGAATGGGTAATTTGCAATTAGCAATTTTCTCAAACAAATTTGGAATGGTAAAGAATCGCTATTTATTCCTTAAAATTCGCTTTTTTGGAAATGCAAAATAGTTATATGATACATATGGCGGTTGATGTCTAACAAGATAAGAAGCTTACGGATACATTTATGATGACTGGTGCAATGAAGTAGAAATCACTTACTTCATTGGTAGGCCTTTACAATAAATTATCTCCTCTGTATTCTTCATCAAGCATAACTTTAATCTGCAATCCTGAGTAGGCCTCACCTTAAACAAACCTCTGGATAGGCCACATCTTATTGTCATCCTGATTTAATCATTTATAATGCTAGGGACAGATTTATGATAGGTGTATACCTCTTTTGTGCCACTTAGAAAACATTGTCCATGGGGAAATGACTTAAAATGTCATTAAGACACATGAATGTTTTTTTTTAAAACGTTTGCAATTTTTTTGGGTCACTTTCAACATGGCTATGTGTCTGAAACAGTCAAAATCTAAATTTGCAATGCACTGGTGGGAGCATATTTACAAGGAATGTGCTTCATGGGGAAAGGTCTTATAATGTAATATGGGAAAAATGACATTAGAGATACTGAAATGCCTTATAGAGAAGCATACACCATTATGTCCTTGTCATAAATTTGCAAACCATTACTTTTCCCCAAAAACGATTTTCAAATTATATTTAGAAAACAGTGCACATGTGGAAATTACTTAAAATGTCAATAATTCAAAATTTGTGATTCCTTAAATGCAATGTATCAAAAAAAAATATGTAAAAAATGATATTAAGGATTTGGAAACTACCACCAACTTCTAGTTTGTGGTAATTTGCGAATTCTTTTCAAAAAGCATTTTTTTTTTAAAAAAAAAAAAGGTCCCATATGACGCCCATACATGCCATTAGGGCATGTAGGTGTGCCATGTGCTCCCAAATTTCTTTTTCAGGGGTGCAGCAGGGTGTTCTTGAGATACCCCTGCACGCTTGAAAAAAATCCTATTTTGTGATGAGCTAATTGCTAATCACAACTTGCAACATTAATTCCTATGAGCCTCCTAGCCTATGGAAATGAATGGGTAATTTGCAATTAGCAATTTGCTCATTGCAAATTAGGAATAGTAAAGAATCGCTATTTATTCCTTAAAATTTGCTATTTATAATATGTAAAATATTTTGATGATACATATGGCAGTTCATCTGTAACAAGATAAGAAGCTTAGGGATAGATTTATGATGAGTGGCGCATCCCCAGGGATGTGACAGTCATCCTGCGCCACTGTTCCGCCACCCATGGTGTGCTGCATTTACAATGCGGCGCAGCATGGGGCAAAAAAGGCACAGATGCGTGACGCATCTGTGCCGTAAAGGTGGCGCATTGCTGGAGTTGTATCGTAAGTGCGATGCAGCTCCAGCAAGGATCAGGGGTGCCCCATCTATACAATGCTGCGTCAAGACCTATGCCAGCTTCAAGCAGGCGCAGGGTTTTGAAGCAGCTTTCTCCTATCTGATTGTAAATGCGGCACACCATGGGTGGTAAAGCAGTGGTGCACATTAACTGGTGCATGCCTGGGGATGTGCCATTTAATATAAATCTGCACTTTAACATTTGAGTATGTGCAGGGGACACAGAGTCGTTGAGGCTTATCCAAGGTTAAGAACAGATGAGTCCTGTTCAGTGAAAAATTAGACATAGGCTTCACCTGCTCAGCATCGCTGGACATGGCTAAATAATAGCTGCAAAATGTTACTCTTGTTAAATAATTTTACTATTATAATCTGTGAGATTTGTCTCTTACTCTGCAACATCTCATTGTTGTTGTCTTTCTTTAAAGATAAAGACAACCTCAACATGAGCGACAATCTGCAATCAGTTGATTTTTACCTCATCATTGAACTTGTAATTGAAACATCAGTGGATGTTGATCCATTGGATGATTTAAATCCTGAGGATGAAGAAGAGCGTGATGAGGATGCAGATTTGTCCGAATTATATGATATAGGATGGGAAGCTGACCTGCTTGAGCCTTTGGAATTATAAACATTTATTTTTAAATTTTATAATCAATAAAAAGTAAAAAGGTAAACCGTTTAATTTAAAAATAAAGACACCTTCAAAAACAGGTTATGTGTAGTGTCTTCAATAAAATATTAAAATATGCTCATAAAATTAGATCAGATTCACATATAAAATAGCATAGGTAACATAAATATAAATCTCATTTCTTTTCTGCTATTTCTGTATTGTAAATTTGCAAGGACTAAAAAATCTTCTATTTAAAATGTCAAGTAGTGTGTTATGTTTTTGATCACTATTACTGATTTACTGTTTGATAATAATGTTTAATAACATTTTTATTATATTTTTCCTCAGATTCAACTATGCCTACAAAAATAAGAGAGATGAAGGCTGCAAAACGTCAAAGACAGCAGGAGAAAAAAAAAATGCAGCAGTCCTCTAACAAAAAGATTTCTCAAGCCATGAAGAAAGCACCGGGTAAGAGCTCTAAATATTTCATAAGAAATATTTCTAATAAAAAAAATATTAGTACAGAAAATGTTTCAATCCATAACATGACAAGTAAATCAAATGGAAAGAAAAGGACAAATGAAAATGTTACTGCTAGAGCAAGAGATAAATCTGTGCATGATAGTAGAAGGAAACAACAGTTTACGGAGATTCGTAAACGAATGTTCCGTAACAGGATAATTGGCAATTTGTTAAAAAATATTAAGAAAGGTCAACAGAAATTAGTTTTTTATAGGAGAAAAAAAAAAGTTGAGAAAGTTATTGATCAGGCTTTTGAAATTAAACGTAAGTTATTTATTTTGATAATCAATAGAATTAGGAAGCTAAACAAGGCAATTTTTGATTTCAAAAGAAATAGTAGATGGAAGAGAATAGTTAATCGTAGTAATTTTTGTGAAGTTTTTTCTGGAGAATGGATACATAGTTCAAGCTGTGAGGCATTTTTTAATGAAGAGAGTTATTTCCAGGATAATGATTTGGTGCATGCAGTTGACATCAGTGGTCGTGCTTATGAAGTGAAAGATGGTTGTCCAGTTGAAAAAGAAAAACTTGTGACAACAGAGGCAGAAGAGTTGTTAGGTAATGAGGTTTTAGGAAGACGTGCTAAGGGTCCTGTGTACACCTGGAAGTGTAGTAGTATTTGCAGTGTGCGACAGGATTCCATCAATTTGCTTTGTGATTTTGTACGGACATTTAACAAGAAAAGTTTGAAGCAGAAAATAAGGTTGTTGCAAGAATTAGATCCTTGCAGAGTGAGAGAAGTGACAGGTTTGCATGGTCATTCACTGGCTTGTCTTTCCAGGAGAGTATGCCAGAGTGTTTTTCATCATTTCAGGATGCTAGCAGTGCATCATAACAAAGTGAGGAAGTTAGTTAGACTGTTGTATTATGCTAAGAGCCCAGCAATTATGCTGAAACAATTATGCGCTGCTCTTTTGCATGGTTCTGAAATAGATGTGAAGAATATATGTGAAGAAATTGAGTTTTGTTACTTTGGAAGTAAAGAGGAGAATGTTGAAATTGAGCAAGAAGTAGAGGGTCATTTGGAAGATAGTGTACAGGTTTCCAGTACAGATAATTTCCAGAGGGAAATTGCGACGTTTGACATGAAATCAAGTGAGAGGCCTAATTTCACTTGTGTGTGTTGTAGACGCACTTATTATAAGAATCAGACTAAGTTAGTGGATTTATATGCAAAAAGTGAAAGGGAAAATAATAGTGAATGGAAGGATTTTGCAACATACTTGATGGTAGAAAATTGTTTTGATTTGGGATTGGATCAACGTGTGTGTACTTATTGTTGTAACAAATTAAAACAAAACCAGATGCCTGCTAGAGCAGTTCATAATAATCTGGAATTGGTTGAGATTCCTTCTGAATTGAAGGACTTAAATACTTATGAATCTATTTTGATTCAAAGTATCCATCCCTTTCAGGCTATTGTAAGAATGGAGCCAAAGACAGGGAAATTGCCTCCATCAGATTTACAGAGAGGATTAAAGGGAAGAGTTGTTTATTTGCCTCTAGATTTCAAGAAAAACATTAACACAATTGGAGTAGAAAAAGTGGAAGAGGAACCTCTGGTTATCTTAGTTAATGGGGTTCCGACAAAGAATAAGAAAATATGGCAAGATTTAGTAGATGTTAGGAAAGTTAAAAAGGCAACATTGTATTTGAAAAAAAATAATAAATACTATAAGAATGTATATGTTGCAGAAGAGGAAGTAAGTGAGGAAGAGGATAGCGATTTGTGTGCTGGTCAAATTGAGAAAGTAGAACCCTCTACTAGTGAGTAAATATATGAACATTATAGTGTTCATCCTTTGCATTCAAAGGAAGTCATGGGGAATGCTATTGAGTTGTTTCAAATGAAACAAGCCAAAGGGAGTCCCATTAGTGTTTGGGAGGAAAGTTTGGAAGCTCGGTGTTTCCCACAGCTTTTTCCAACAGGTCAGGGAGGAAGATATGATGAGCGACCTCATCAAATTCCTGCTTCTGAATACCGGACTTTGCGATTGTATGCAGGAGATGCTAGGTTTCGACAATGCATTCCTTATTTGTTTCATCTCCTGTTTGAAAGCGATCTGTCTGGACTGTCATATGCAGTGAACCACATCTTGAAAAGTGGTATACACATGCAAAACATCTCGGCAAGTGATTTTATGGATAAAGTGAATGTCCAAGATAGTATTTTGGATTCTCACCTGATTAATCTCATGGCGTGTCAGCGTGGTACTAATGAGTACTGGTACCGTCGTCATGGTGATTTAAAATGTATGCTGAGGAACTTAGGTACTCCCACATGGTTCCTAACTCTGAGCTGTGCCGAGTATGGCTGGGAAGACTTACTTGAATTTCTACGAGAGGCAAATGCTAACGTAGAAAACATCGAATTCAAGACACCCGGAGAACTGTGCTCTTTGGATCCAGTCAATGTATGTAGGTACTTCAATCATAGATTTGAAGCTATGATGTCTTTCATCATGAATAAGAAGAATCCACCTCTTGGAGAGGTGTTGGATTTCTTCTGGAGAAAGGAGTACCAAGCAAGAGGTGCTCCTCATATACATATGTTGCTGTGGATCAAGGATGCACCTAAATTTGGAACGGATCCAGAAGACTCAGTGATGAGTTTCATCCAACAGTATTCTACGTGTGCTGTTCCAAACGCAAAGGAGAAGAAAAGCCTAAGAGAAAAAGTTCTGCGTTTCCAAAGCCATCGATGTGGAAAGTACTGCCGTCGTAAATTCCGAAAGAAAGACAAGTTCTACACCAAATGTCGTTTCGGCTTTCCACGACCGGTGATTTCTAAAGGAAGAGTAAACAGTTTGATGTCTTCGCTGCGACATAATGTGATGAAGAAATCACCTAAAAACACTTACAATTTGAAGAGGAACGAAGAGTCCAAGTACATCAACGACTACAACCCGGTGATTTTGTCCATGTGGAATGCTAACATGGATATACAGTTCGTGGCTGATAACTGTATGGCTGTGGCTCGGTATGTGACGTCTTACATCACCAAAAAAGAGAAGACAGAATTGAAGGATATGTGGGAGGACATTTCCCATGAAAAGAGCCTCAGCAAGAAGTTGTACAGTTTCAGTCTGAAGATGTTGTCGCATCGAGAAATCGGAGCGTACGAATGTTCTGACCGGTTGTCTTCAGCAAGTCTCTATGCCAAGTCCAGGAGTATCGTTTGGGCGAGTCTTGGTCTTGCTGCAACGCGTAATCGAGTTCTCAAACCTGTGCGGGAAATTGAGTATTTGGCGGAAAAGGAGCCAAACAGTACCGACATTTTGAAGACAAACATGTTGGATACATATTATCCAAATCGAAGCAGTCACCTAGAGAATGTTTGTCTGTATGAGGTTCTGCAAAATTACATGTTCAAGAGGAACATCAAAGAAGATACTGAGAAAGGAGTGTATGCTGTAATAGGAAGTGAGGGATGTCTGGTCAAGCAAAGAAAATGCCACTTGATAAACCATCGAAAATTGAGTGGCGAATCTCCTGAAAAAAAGGAGTTTTTCTATTTAGCACTTTTGCAACTTTTCAAGCCTTGGCGTGCAGAAGAGGAACTGCTTGGAGATTTCCTCTGTTATGAAGACTCTTTCAATGCCGCCAAGGAGACCATAGAATGTCCTGCTTTTCCCAAATATGTAGAAATGTTGAATGCGGAAATTGAGCAGGAAGCAACGATTGCAGCCGAGATTGCCAGAGACAGTTCTCAGGACAGTCAGAGTTCTGCTTCATTGAGTCAGGATCCACTAGGAGGACCTCTTATTGAAAATGAAGCTGCCACTGCTATGAATGAGGTGGAAAGAGCCATGGCACATGCTCAAGAGGATGCGGTTAACTTAGAAGAGTTGGAAAGGCAACTCAACGTTGAGCAGAGGAAAATATATGACGAAGTTACCATGCAAATTGATCATGGATTAAGTCATGATAAGAAAGAGTGCTCATGTACGTCGTTGAAGCCTGTCCGACTGTACGTGAGTGGAGAAGCGGGAACTGGAAAAAGTTTCCTCATTAAAGCAATTTCATGCTATTTGCAGGAAAGGACAGAGTCATCGCTGTCTTGTGTTGTCACTGCTCCAACTGGACTGGCAGCACATAATATTAAAGGGATTACTTTACATCGTTTACTGATGCTGCCAGTGGAGCATGACAACAAATTAGAATATCACAAGCTATCTGGAGATGCTTGTTTTGAAGTTTCAAGAATCTTGAGGAAAATGAAACTTCTTATCATTGACGAAGTAAGCATGGTTTCCAATGTCATGCTTGCCTTTGTGCATTTGAGGATGCAAGAAGTTCTCAAAACAGAGTATGATGTGTTATTTGGTGGCAAACACATCATTGTTTTCGGAGATCTTCTGCAGCTGACACCAGTGAAAGGGCAACCTGTGTTCAAAATGCTCACGCATGAAGATACCAGGAAGTGCCTAGGCAGCATTGGCAACGTCAATATATGGTTAAACTTCAATTATGCTGAACTGCATGAAAATATGCGCCAGGCAAAGGATGAAGTTTACAAGACTATTCTACAAGATGTTAGAATTGGAAAAGTGACCGAGCATGGGAAAGAAGCTTTACATGCACGATTACTGTCAAATTTATATCCAGAACAAGATGTTGTGCCTGAGAATATTTTTCAGAAAATTACTGATAAGAAATCTGGAATATGTTTGATGCCAACTCTTGCAGAATGTGCCAAATTTAACAACAAAATGTTGCATTTAGAAAAGCAAGAGATTGTGAAAGTGGAAGCTATTGATAGAGTAGAGCATATGGGATCAACAATTATTTTGTCTGAGAATCTGAAAACAAAATTGGATTCATTAGAGAAGAGTATATCTAAAACTGCAGGTTTTGAAAAGACTCTGAATGTGTGCTTGAACTGCCGTATAATTTTAAGAAGGAATTTACATGTTGAAAGAGGTCTGGTAAATGGATCAATGGGTAATGTTGTTGATTTTGTGAAATACAGAAATAGAGATGGAATTGAATTTTTAAAAATTAAATTTGATGGCATTGAGGAAGTACAGCTAATTGCTCGTTGTTCTGCTAGATTTTTGCTTGTAAAAGACTTATATGTTCGCCGTAAGCAGTTCCCTGTTTGCTTGGCATATGCGGTGACAATTCATAAATCGCAAGGTTTAAGTGTAGACACTGCATTGGTGAATATTGGCAGTTCTGTGTTCAAGGAGGGTATGGCATATGTGGCATTGTCACGAGTTAGAACTTTATCGGGATTGTACTTGATTGAGTGTGATGTCAGAAACATTTGTGCAGATCTAGATTGTGTTAAGGAATACAATAGGTTAAGAAGAGAGTATGCGCCACATTTGCCTCAGTTTCCTTTGTTTGAGAAACGTCTGGTAGGCCGGAAACGAAGAAATGAGAACAATACTGGGGAGGTTGTAGCAAAAAGACAAAAAGTGAATGAACCTAAAATTACAAGCAGAAACAAAGAGGATTCTGTTGAAGATGTTGTTGGTTTTCAGTTTGAAAACAGTTCTGGTGTCAACTGCTATGCTAATGTAGTAATTAATGTTTTGTTTTCTCTAAAAAATGTAAAAGAAGAGATTGTGGTCAATTCTGATCAAAGATTTTGCAGTTTGTTAAATTCTGTGTTAGAGAAATGTACCACTGATAGAAGAAACATAGAAAGTGTGTCTGAAATTAGAAATCTGTTAGATAGATGTTCAGGCCAAACACAATTCTCTCAAAATATTCAGCAAGATTGTCAGGAGTTTTTAATGTATATGCTTGATGTATTACATGCTGAAGGTGTAGATGTAGATCAGCTGTTTGGGCTTTCTTATCAATGGCAGCATGACTGCGAGAACTGTATGGTATCAAGTACTACTAGTGTAGACTCAGAAAGATTTATATATTTAACTTTGCCAGACAGTAAATCAGTCTCCTTTAATAAGCTAGTAAAAGCTGCTAATCACAACATGGAGTGTAGCCAATGTAAATCTGAAATGATGTCCACATTATTTATACGAACATATGGCCAGTACGTCATTTTAATGTTCCAACGATGTAGGCCTGATGGAACAAAATTGACAACTTTAATAAAAAAAATTGTAGCTTCGCAGTTGTCAATATCAGGAAGGACTTTTGTAACTACAGCAATTATATATCATGACGGCCCTTCAATATCATCAGGACATTACACAGCTTATTTAAAGTCTAGAAATGGCTGGTCATTCTGCAATGATTCTGTTTTAATTTTCAAAAAAAAATTGCCGTATGACCTTAAAAACTCTTACCTGGTGTTTTTAAAACCAAAATTTTAGGAAAATAATCTCGGGATATGATCTGTGGAATTTCAAGAAGTTCTAATGGCTCCTACACAATTTGGCCTTGAGGATAAGTGTAGTTCAGAGACATAACTTCTAATCATAGGATTGGACATCATGGAGATGTATGTGCACTTTAAATGAGTTCAGAAAAACTGTTTCTTTTCATAAGCTAATTGAAGCAGCCAATCAAAACATGGAGTAGAGGGAATGTAAGTCTGCAATGCTGTCTACTGTTTTACATTGCTTTGTGATTAAAAGTGATGTAGAGAATTAAATAATTGTAGTACTCATAGAGGTAGTGTAAGTCTGCTTCATATTAAGCAGTATCAGTGTCATAGGAAATGTAGAACATGACTGAGCAAGAAGGGGAAGATATTACTATTCCAGGATTGTGAAAATGATCTTCAACATTTTAATTCTGAAAGTTGCGGAAATGCCAAATGATGGGATTGGCTTACAAGAAATCCAAGAGTTATAAATATCTCTGACTAGATTTGGCCTTGTGGAAAATAGTGGTAGAGAGCAAGAAGTCATTTATTGCATGTAACGTGTTTTTAAAAACGATGGAGGTTTTCTTTCAGAAAGTGGCGGGCTGAAAGTAATAACAGCACAAAAGAGTGTAAGCTGTTCATAGGACATCCTTGGACGTCATGGAAAGTAAGTTAACTTTAAGGAGTTCTGAATTTTAATTTCTGATGTTGTATGGGTTTTTTAAACACAATCATTTTGATTGTGTTTTTTTTTCCCCGCTGTTACATGATGAATACCTTCAAGTCACTGTTTTTAGTGAATTTTGATACATTCTGAGAACAGCAAAAATAAACCATTTAACATGTATAATTAATTCTGTACTGTTTGCATTTATGATGTATATGTAGAACTGTGTAGGAGGCATGGAGAAGGTGAGTTTTCTGTAAGTGTTAAATTTATTGTATGCAGTGCTGCACTTCTACGTATTCTTTCATATGCTGGACTACATCTGCACAATGAGATACCTAAGCAAAGGAAACACAAGTGATGTGATTGTGAAATGAGCAAAATAAATTGCACATATTTCAATTACATCACCTGTGTTTCCTATCATTACGAATCACATTGTGCAGATCAAGTTTAGGTCTGTCCAGGGAAACATAGGAGGTTTCTACTTTGTTGAAGAGTGCAGTGGACATGACTCACTTCATTAGTAGACTTTCACAGATATTATCTCCTCTGTACACTTCAACAAGTGTAAATCTCATCTTGAACTCTGAGTAGGCCTCACCTCAAACAAATCTCTGGATAGGAGACATGTTATTGGCATACTGAAGCGACACTTTTCTGAAACAAGAGCAATGCAAAAGATGCACCATGTTTTAAGATAGGCCTCACTTCATCTGCATCAAGATACTGTTAGTTTAAAATGTATATCTTTAGGATTGTGTAGAGGACCTGGAGAAGCAGAAGCTTCTGTCAGTGTCAAAGTTGTTGAAAAACTATTTGTCCTTCAATATTTTCCCTTGTCTTTTGTAATTTTTAAATACATATTTTAATTTTTTTCAAATGTTGGTTCTCTCTTTCACAGATTGAAAGTATAGAAATAAAATGTGATTAATTTAACGGCAATTACAAGGTAAATAGTTGTACTCTTTTCGTTACATTTCTATCACATTCACCTACTATTAGATCCACTGCTTCACTTCTTTAATCCTCAGTTTCCTGCCTTTGCTACTTTCCTCATTCCTTTCTCTATTACCTATTTACTCAACTCCTTCCACTCTTTTTCTCAGTCCCTCTGTTCTCATAGTTCCTCAGTCTTGTTCACTCACTCCATCTCTATTACTCTTAGTGTCTGTGAATTACTTTCCCAACTTTTTTTTTTTTTGGACCGCTTCCCGGGAAGTTGCCCGGTTCGCAAACCAGCAGCGTTATGGCAGTCCACCATTTTGTGTTTCGGTCGAATCAAGATACAAGATGGAGGGCAAATAATGTTCAGAATGGGTAGAAGGGGGCACGGTAGATGTATCTTGACCCCCTTGGTTTTCTGAGGGTGGCTGAGGAGGACCATAGTTCTTCACTCTTGTTCACTCTCTCTGTTTCTATTAATGTCACTGTTTATGACTGATCAAAAAAATGTTTTTTAAAAAAGAACAGTAACTATAAGGGAAGGAAATAGACAGTTATGTTAAAAGAAAGACAGCTATAGGGAGTAAACTAAGGATACTGTTACCCACAATCCACTGCTGTTGATGTTACTGACCATGTCATGAATGATGTAATATGTGACATCATCAGCAGTGGATTGTAGGTAACAGTATCCTTAGTTTACTCCCTAGAGCTGTCTTTCTTTTAACATAACTGTCTGTTTGCTTACCTTATACTTACTGTTCTTTTTTTTAAAAAATATTTTTTTTGGTTAGCTTCCGGTACGCGTACCGGGTAGCGCTCCGGGAGCGAACTAAGAGAAATAGAGGTTGGCAGAGTTCCAAATATTCTACCAATTTTTTTATAATGGGGAGTTAGTTCTGAAAAGAACTTTTTTTTTAATGTTTTTGTTGTTTTATATTTTTTTTTGTATTTTTTGAACATTTTTTTACTTTTTTTGTATTTTCTGAACGTTTTTAAAAAAATTTTGGTTTTTTTGGGGGGGGGGGAAACAAAAACGATCCATTATAAAGGGCTCAACAGGAGCAAAAAAAAAAAAAAAGAATTTATTTTTTGGTGCGTCTCGTACAAACATTAATATGATTTTGAATTGCTCGCAAAATCAAAGTGATGCTACTTTCTCTGTAGCAGATGAAAGTGCCACATTCCACGCACACTTGCTTTACGTGCCCAAACAACATTTGGATGTTTGCAATCGTCTCCCTCGCCTCTGGTCCCGACACCTCTGGAACCACCGATCTTCTTGCCATTGGGAGGGGATTTTGTTGTTCGTCACGTAGCTGGGCAGCACTATAATTATTTGGGTGCCACCTACTCATATGCCGATGCATAGTATGATTGCCATAACTGTATTTTTTATCAGTGCCCCTAGACAATCTATCACCGCATATGCGGCAAAACACGTAACGTGCATTGACTTTCTTTTGCCCCTCAGGAATTCTGTAGAATTGCCAGATATAATTCTCCTTTCTGTTGTACCTCCTGGGCTCCTCTGGCAGAAACTCATGCTGTTCCTCCTCTTCCTCCTCTTCCTGTTCTTCCTCTTCTTGCAAAATTACTTCTGCAGGTGGTCCTCTCTTTCTTGGATTTGGTGGAGGTGGTGGGCTAGCACCAGCTGAAGCTACTAATGAAGCCATCACAAAGTATCAATAAAGGGTCTTTCTCTCACCAAGATGAAAGTCAGAGTGATGAAAGAAGGAGGGGTTTTCATCATTTGGGAAAAACAAAAGTTCTAAACCAATGAAAAGTGTCCATTTTAGATCACATGACCTTGTATTACATCATTAGGAAACCAAAAGTGAAATGAACCAATGAAAAGTGTTATTACCGAGTCACATGACCTGCTATGTTTACGTTACGCGGTCGGCGCCGCGCCGCGGATCGCTTCCGGTTCGCGTACCGCTACGCTTCCGGGTACGCGAACGTAGCACGTAATATGACGTATTACGCGAGAACGCGAAACGTCATGCTGACGCGAAGCGTCGCGATGTTGTTTTGTAACGCGAGAGGTGCGCAAAAGGAACGTTTACCAGTTCGCGTACCGGGTCGCGCCTCCGGATTGAGCTAACGGGAAGCTAACCGGTACGCGTACTGGGAGCGAAACAAAAAAAAAAAAAAAAAAAATTGTATAAAAAACATGTAAAAAATATTTTTCTTTTTAAAGAATAATACATTGTAAAGGTTTTGATATTAGCTATTAAAAAACCAATGAAATTCACTGAAAAAACCATAGGTTATACACCATATATAGTTAGGAATTAGCATTTAAAAAACCTTATTTTACTCACACAAAACCAATGAAATTCCATATATAGTTAGTTGTACTAACTATATATCACGCACCCGCAATCCACTGCTGATGATGTCACATATTACATCATTCATGACATGGTCAGTGACATCACTGATGACATCACTGATGACATCTCAAATGACATCACTGATGACATCACTGATGACATCTCAAATGACATCACTGATGACATCACTGATGACATCATTCATGTGATAATACGATGAACCTCTTCAGACTGTAATATAACCTTAGATACACTCAGTGTAAACACAGACTCACAGATTGTCACTCATCCATGAAGTTACACACACACCTAGACAGTCATGCAAACAATCAATCACACCTCCGTTTCCTTAACTATACAGTTAAACACACCTTACTTATTCAAACATATACTAAAACATATTTACTCACTTATACAATCCTGGATACAAGTTCACAATGATCCATACAGCCACTCACACATTCACTGGCTCTTATGCACAGTTATTTATATATGTCAACTCTCACATGTACTGTATTTTACATATGTACTTAATTTGACATGTAGCACTGAGATATCTATTCACTCACCAATACAGTCATGCACACAGTCAACCGCCCATACAGCTATTTCCAACATGCACTTTTGAATCCATACATCTATGCACAGAGTCATACACTTCCCAGCCACCCACACACACACTCAGTCTCCCATACAAATGCTTGTGCAACCAATCAATAACCTATATAGTTACTCATATAGCTACTGATCAACACATGCAGCAGTTTACAGAACAACAGACATAATGATGCACAAATTAAGACAGTTTAGTCACTAACCCATGCACTCAGTGAGACACATTTAATCACTCACTCATACATTCAGTCATGCACCTACTAAATCCTTCGTCCAGACACTTATACATCGACTCATTCATAAATATGTAAGACATATTTTAACTTTACAGAAAAATACAGTCACTGGATGTTGTCATCAGTGATGTCATCAGTGATGTCATTTGAGATGTCATCAGTGATGTCATCAGTGATGTCATTTGAGATGTCATCAGTGATGTCATCAGTGATGTCACTGACCATGTCATGAATGATGTAATATGTGACATCATCAGCAGTGGATTGCGGGTGCGTGATATATAGTTAGTACAACTAACTATATATGGAATTTCATTGGTTTTGTGTGAGTAAAATAAGGTTTTTTAAATGCTAATTCCTAACTATATATGGTGTATAACCTATGGTTTTTTCAGTGAATATATATATATATATTCACTGAAAAAACCATAGGTTTCAGACCAGTTATAGTTAGGAATTAGCATTTAAAAAACCTATTAAATTCCCTGAAAAAACGATAGGTTTCACACCAGTTATAGTTACCTGGAAATTTTACTGACATAAAACCAATGAAATTCCCACGTTATAGTTAGTTGGACTCACTATAACTCGCGCGCCCGCAATGCACTGCTGATGATGTCACATATTACATAATTCATGACATGGTTAGTGACATCACTGATGACGTCACTGATGACGTCTCAAATGACATCACTGATGACATCACTGATGACATCATCCAGTGTCTGTGTGTTTCTGTAAAGTTAAAATATGTTTTACATATTGAAGAGTAAGTGTATCTATGAGTGTCTGGATGAAGGATTTAGAAGGTGCATGACTGACTGCATGAGGGAATCGCCAAAGAAGTTTACCATTGTTTGGACACCCTTGCCGAGAGGAGAGAGTAATCCTCGCTACTCTGCGCCCTAGACCGCCCGCCTCCCGCCGCCAGACCCCAGCTCCATCACCGGGTCCGGCCGCCGAGCGGAGTGCGGCGCTGGTTGCTCCCACCACACTACAACTCCCAGCATCCTTGGAGACGCTTCCCGCGTCAATCACGCGCCAGGCGGCGCTTAAAGCTGCTGTAACCCCCGTCTCGCGGGACACGAGCGGGACGCCGGGCGAAGCCCGGGCCAAGGGCGGGCCCATTTCAGCCCGTTCCAGACAGATCCAGGCAGGGCTGGGCCACCCCCCTTACTTTTCTTTTCCCGCCTTGCCCTATAAGGTACTGTTTTTCATCCATTGACTTAAGACATTTGACTATTCGACTGGAAGTTCACAAATTGTTATAAATATGACCAGGGGTTTAAGAAGTAAAACTGCTTCTAAAGCTGCTTCATTTACAGGTCCTATTGATTTATTTATCTCTAAAACAACTGAGGCCATTAATCAGAATATTGCTGTTTTAGAACGAAGGGTCTCCCAGGACCTTGCGATCCCCCGGAGATCTTCTCTGGGCCCCATAGCGACTGCTTTAACCCCATTGCTATCAGTCACCCCAATTCCAATTTTAATACAATCTGGCACCACAGCACAAGTACATTCCATCCCTAGTGCTGTGGATTTATCAGCCACTAACTTGTCATTGGAATTGGATTTAACGGAGAATCTTGAGACAACCCCTGACCTTGAGCATATTCTATCTGAAGATCCGGTCCAGGATCTAGCACAGGCCAACAAGCCAAGAGGGGTCAGAGAAGGCGCTGTTCCAAAGCAGCCTGATGAGTATAAAAAGGGGAGTACTAAATCTAATCCCAATATTATCAGTAAAAAACATGGGCCAAGTGTCCCACCATCCAAAAATGTCCCTTCTAGTAATAGCTTCGTTGCACCGGATCTACCTAGCCTACAATGTCCTATTTTGGTCAATGTTCCAGAAGGCGACCCTAGCCCGCCAGACAGGGATACATCACAACTTCTTGATAGCTTCAGGGATCTACTACAGTTCCACCTCCAACCCTTAGAGAAGAGTATTATGGCAATAGAAAAGCAACTTGCCATACTCCTCACTAAAATACCCAATCAGACCAGGGTGGGTAATATTAAAACAGGAGGGGCACCAATAACAACTAATTCAGGGACCACCCCGGTTAATCCATCTAGACCGCTGGTCACACCCCCAGTACAGGCAAAAACCAAAGAGCCCCTAATTACCTTAGTACCGGCTTCGAATAAGAGTGTATTTTCCAAACCTAACGCCATACCCATATCACAGCCCACACCTCAGTTACACATAACTAGTCAACAAAACCCTATCCAACCCTCTCCTGCAGTCCTACCCCCAGTTGCTAATGTCACCATAGCACAGGGGTCACTGCAGCTGCCCCAAGATAAACCCTTGGTCACTCATAAACCACATCACACAGATGCCAAGAGGGGGCCTAGGCTCAAACGTCCAGTTCATCTCCCACCGGAGGTCTCCCCATTCACCGTAATTCTGACGGGAGTCCCGGAACTTCCAGCAGGTACTGATGAACCCTCCTGGTCCCTTTTGAATAAAATCTTACAATGGCTTAGCATCAACAGGCCACTACAGCCTGCAAATACCTGTAGAATATCTTCTGTCCGCAGGGTTCCATGGGTGGGGGCGAGTCCCAAGAGTATCCAAGGGGATTGCGTCATTGTCACTTGCGAAGACGCATCCTCTGTGAATCATATCTGTTCATGGCCAGAGCTGGAGAAGAAAGGAGGAATTGATACCCAGCAGCTCTCGTTTTTCTATCCTCCAGTATTCAATTTTCATGCTCCAATACCAGCTCCCAATTGGGTTATCCCCCAAGAACAACCTTGGAATTATGGAGGCCCCTGGTTGACACAAAAGAGTAGGAATAGGGATTGGCCATCCCGCCACTGGTACCCCAATAAAGGTCAACCTATGGGGAACGGATGGCAAGGCATTCATACCAGCAATAGATTTGACTGTCTGGAGATGGTCGAGTGACACAATGCCCCATTACCCCCTAGCCAGCTTGCTATCAAGCAGCTTGGGTCACCCTGTGATTACAAGTTACCTGTCTTTGATGGAGTTATGGCATCCTGTCCACCGGACTGTGTACCCACTGTTGATCTGGCGGGCAGACGATACGATATGGAAAAAGAGGGAAGCCCCACAGATTCTTCCCTATTATATAACACCACTAGTATTAACCCAACTATTCATTCCTGTAAAGGTGCCCATTGTATCAGACCTGATGTGAGTACACCTATTAATGCCCCTAGACTAGGCTCAGTTGTAAACACCCAGGTAGTCAGTTCAACGGTATCTTGTGTTACCCAGCCGGTGTCGGCTAGCCTTGACACCATCAAGCCTGCCGGTCTGACCCTTATCTCCTGGAACATCGCTGGCATTGCTGGAAAATTAGATTCACCCTTTTGGTCCAGGTTTATTGGGGAGGGATTTGATTTAATCCTACTCCAGGAAACCTGGTGCCTGGATCATATCAATATCGAAGGATATTCATCGCATTGCCTTAAAGCTACCAAATCCAGTTCAGGTAGGGCCAAGGGGGGTCTTCTGTTGCTCCTGTCCAACAAGTTGAGTAACTGTGTAGTTAGAAGCAGTACGACAGTTGGCACTCACAGCCAGGTAGTGAGGGTTGAGTGCAGAAAGGGAATTGATCTGGTTATAGTAAATTTCTATAACAATATCTTTGATGCCTCTAGAGGGAATATTTTACCCCCCCTTGAAAAAGAAATTATAAGGGTTACGGGCATCTCGAACAGAAAGGCAGAGGTAGTATGGGCAGGGGACTTTAATTTACAGCCATGTTATCTGTCCAATGGGAACCCCTGTGGTCTTGGAATAGCAATGTATAACCAATGGGGGGGACTGGGAGAGAGGGAGGATTTCCTCCACTTCCCACACTGTAATTACGGTTCCACATTAAACAACATGCTAACTAAGCTAGATCTATACCTGCTAAACTGTAACAAAAACATCCAGGCAGCTACGTGTCCTACCTTCACTGGAAGGGATGCGGGGTCATTTATAGATCACATCTTGCTGTCTAGCACCGGAGACTTCTCCAATTTATATGTCAAAGAAGAAAGCCTCAGTGACCATAACAGTATTTGTATCACCCTCCTAGGTCATGGTACACCATCTGTGTCAGGAGAACAGTGTTCTACTGACTTAGTACCTATCAGACCAAATGGTCTAAGGATCAGATGGTCTGGTACCAACTCCAAGGCCAAACAGAAGGAGGTTATAACTAGCTGTATAACCCAAATCAGTTCTTGTCTAAACAATGAAATTAACCCTGATTCCCTACTGTCACATTTTATCACCATTAATAGTACTATTGAAGGTATCTTTACTAGGGTCCTGCCATCCAATAGAGATACGAAGCAGGGTTGGTTTGACAAACCGTGCATGCTTGCCCTCCGGGAACTTAAGAAGGCATTAGGCACCAAACCACGTGATAGTGAGGGAATTAAACACCTTAGGACCAACTATAAAATGGCAATTAACAACAGAAAAAAGCTCTTACAGAGCGAGGCATGGGACAAGCTAAAGGAAGCTGCAGAGACTAAAAATTGCAAACTATATTGGGAAATAATTAACAGTCCTTTTCTCAATAAAGACGGCATACCGGAATTAACTTCCTATGTCGCATGTAATGATTGGATTACTCACTTTTCCAACATCTTTAACCCGGAAGGGATACCCCTTGAGGCACTAACTCTTGAGATTACATCTTGGCTACCCCTTCCTCTGGGAGTAACACTGGAAGAAGGCTATGCAGGGCTTTCCAATAGTAAAGGAGGAAAAGCACCAGGCCCGGATGGGGTCCCGCTTGACCTGCTAAAAGCCGAACCGCACTTGTGGGTCCCCATCCTGGTGAGGATCTTTAATTGCGCGGCAGAAGATAACTTCCCTCCTTCCTGGGGCCAATCAGTTATAATTCCCTTATACAAGAAAGGTGGTAAATCTGAGGCCTCCAATTACCGGCCGATTTCCCTGTTGGATGCCTCTGTAAAGGTTATGAGTAGGATTCTGCTTAAAAGGTTAGAAACCTGGGCAACTGATTCAAACATTTTAACTAGAGTTCAATATGGTTTCCGGAAAGGCATGGGCACGTTGGAACAATGTGTAAATTTGGACCTTATAATTAACAAATACACTGTGGCCAAAAATGGCAACCTTTTTCTATGTTTTGCTGATTTGAGCAGCGCGTTTGATTTAGTTAATCATGTTATTCTTTGGGAGGTTCTGCTAGAGTCTGGGGCACCGAAGGAAATTGTCCACTTTTTAGCCAGACTTTACGAAAAACTTTCTTGTAAGGTCCGCTATGGCTCCCTAGGCGAATGTACCCCATTTTTCAAAGTCTCACGGGGCATTCGCCAGGGATGTGTTTTGGCCCCCCTTTTATTTTCCCTTTTTATTAATAGCGTTGACCGTACCCTGGTTGACATTCCCGCAGATGCCCCTTCGATCGGAGGAAAACCTGTCCCACTTTTACTTTATGCGGACGACGCTGTTCTTTTATCCCGCACACAGATTGGCCTACAGCGCCTAATTGATAGTTTTATGCTGTTTATCCAAAATAGGAGGCTCTGTGTGAATAAATCCAAGACGTATGTCATGTCATGCGGCCAGGCTGCAAATAAGATGAAGCACTCTTTCTTCCTGGATAAAGATAAAATGACACATGTTAAAACTTTCTGCTATTTGGGAATCACCTATAACAACAGTGGGTCTTGGACATAGGAATTTGATAACATTAGATTGAAAATGCTGCGGACTACTAGCAGCATATTTCGATTTGCCACTAAACTTGGATCGAGAAGCATCCCAGATATGATCAACATATACAATGTTCGTTGTGTCTCTTCTGCACTGTATGGGGCGGGTGTATGGGGCCACAATGAAGGCCCATCCCTTCAAATTGACGAAAATAAGTTTTTAAAGAGACTGTTATGTGTCCCTCCTTCGGCCTCTGTTCAATTGATTCATGATGAGGTAGGGATCGAGTTTATATCTGACTTAGCAGCCGTTCGGCCACTCTTATTGTGGCGTTCTATTTGGGCTAAGCCAGAGACTCGATTCACTCAAGAAATTATTCTTGATTGTGTAGGTTTGGACCACTCATCACGTATACAGTGGTTGAGATACATTCATTTCTGGTTTAATTTTTTATTCAATATCAATGTGTTACTTGATCCAGAGCAGGCAGTCGCCATCCCTAAAAAAGAGATCAAGTCAACGTTCTTAAACTTCAAAAAGGCAGAGCGAGATAAAGTACATGGTAAGCTAGCCACCGTAAAGTTCTATAAGGACCTGAAACTAATCCAGGGCCTCCAATCTTACCTTGCGAACGTGACCCGTCCCTCTCACCAATTTGTATTAACTCGTGTCAGACTGGGTATCGTACACCATCTGGTTGCGTTCCCAATCCAGAAAGCTAGATCTGAGACACCCTGCCCGTGTGACAGCACCTCACGTCAGAGTTGCTGCCACTTTTTACTTTTTTGTAAATTTTTTCATTTCCTTAGGGTAAAATACCTTAAGCCCATTTTCATAAAATATAATACCCGATCCACAAAGACCGCATTGATATTACTATCCTCATTGGAGAATGAGGATATTTGTTTCTTTTTGGCTACTTATATTTTGAAATGTACAGCTGCCAGGAAAAGTATATTGCTGTAAACCTTCTTATACTTACCTGTCTGTACTTGTGATGTACAGCTGCCAGGAAATGTATAGTGCTGCTATTATTTTATACACTCCTGTCTGTACATAAAAATCTTAAAAGTTTTATAACAGTCTTGTAAATAAGGAATAATTTCTTATGTTTTATGTCCACAGTATGTATTGTATGGTCCCCTTTTACACTCCAAATTTACCCTTTATGCCCATCCGCATGGTCCGGATTTTTGTTTCGTTTGAAAGTACAGCTGCCAGGAAATTCTACTTGCTAGGACAAATTCATTGATTTCCTGTCTGTACATACATGAACGTCTTGTATATATTCTCGTATTAGTCATTCGTTTTTAAAATTTTTAACTGCTGCCCACTAGCTTTTCCACATGTTTCCTACTCTCCTTTTTATTGTATTATTCGTGTGAATATTGTGTATTGTTATCATAAGGCTATATATTTTAATGTGCTTGTATGATTTGTATGTTCAAATCGAATAAAAGCTTATGAACTTGAACTTGACTGACTGCATGAGTGAGTAATTAAATGTGTCTTAGTGAATGCATGGGTATCTGACTAAACTGTCTGAATGTGTACATCATTATGTTTGTTGTTGTGTAAGCTGCTGCATGTGAGAGTTGTCATATATAAATGACTATATCTAACAGCCTGTGATTGCATAAGTGACTATATCTATCAATATGTACTTGTATCAGTGATTGTAAAACACAGTAAGTATATGTTAGTCTATGTTTAAATAAGCATGGTTTTGTGTGTATAACTGTATAGTTGTGGAAATGGGAGTGTGATTGATTCTTTACATAACTGACTAGGTGTAAGAGTAACTCAATGGATGAGTGGCAGTGTGTGAGTCCCTGTATTGGTGTATGAGTGTATATGTTGGTCTTGTATTGATGAGTGACTGTATGTATGAAAGATTGTATGGGTGAATGAGTGGATGTGTGTGTAGACCTAGAAATCAGTGAGTGCATATGTGGTTAAGTGGTTTTACTGTGTCAATGGTTTCAAGAATGGTAGTTTCTATTTAACACTAGGTGTATAATGTGTTAGATTACAGTGTGAGGAGGTGTATTGTATTATCAGATGGATGATGTCATCAGTGATGTCATCAGTGATGTCATTTGAGATGTCATCAGTGATGTCATCAGTGATGTCATTTGAGATGTCATCAGTGACGTCATCAGTGATGTCACTAACCATGTCATGAATGATGTAATATGTGACATCATCAGCAGTGCATTGTGGGCGCGCGAGTTATAGTGAGTCCAACTAACTATAACGTGGGAATTTCATTGGTTTTATGTCAGTAAAATTTCCAGGTAACTATAACTTGTGTCAAACCTATGGTTTTTTCAGTGAATTTAATAGGTTTTTAAATGCTAATTCCTAACTATAACTGGTCTGAAGCCTATGGTTTTTTCAGTGAATTTCAATGGTTTTTTAAAAACTAATTCCTAACTATAACGTTTGTGAAACCTATGGTTTTTTCAGTGAATTTCATAGTTTTTTTTAAAGCTAATTCCTTTGTATATCGACTTTGTAACCTAAGTTTTTTTTATTAGCTGTTTTTTACAACAATTAATTATATTTTTTTTTGTAAAAAAAAATTATTTGTTCAATGTATATATATATATTTTTTTAATTTCCTCGGTACGCTCACGGTGCGCGCACCGGTGCGCTCACCCGAGAGCGCACCCGGAAGCGCTATTTCTCCGTGCGTAAAAAAAAGATCGCAAAACGTCATTTAGGCGCTCCGCGTAAGCGCCCCCGGAAGCGCATCCGGAAGCGCCCACGTTCGTGCCGCGTACGCGACCCCGGAAGCGCTCCAGAGCGCGTAGCATAAGCGTAACAAGTCATATGACCTTGAAATAACTCTTTTCATTGGTTCCTAACTTTTTTTTTTACAAAGACTGAAATCCCCACCCATTTCCTTCACTTCTTGTTTCACTTTTGTGAGTTCAAGACCTGCTTTTGGCACCTGTGTCATATTTACTTCTATTATCATGGCTGCCAGAGCATCCAGCAGCAGTGATGAGACTGAGGGTTTCATTGATGAGGAGGTTCCTGAAAGAACTGTGAAGGAACATTTCATTTGGAAATTTTTCAAAATTCCAGAGGGGGAGAAGAAGGTAAATGCTCCAAAGGTGGAGTGTAAAATATGCCACATCATCTTATCGAGAGGAAATCCCAGAAAAAAATACAGCTTCGGGAACTGGACGATGATACGCCACGTGGCAAGGAAACATCCCCAGAACTATGCACGGGAGAGTGTCAAGGCTCTGGCACGAGAGGCTCCCAGGGATGGTGGCTCTACTTCTACCGGTGGAGCAACACCTTCTGTGCGTCGGCGTGAGCAGGAGATGATACCAAATATTCAGCCTGCTTTTAATCAGGCAATAATAAAATGCCGAAAATGTGACCATCTTCTTTGCTATGGGGAGCAAAGAGTCACACTCATGGTTCGAGCTCTCGAGAACCACCGCTGCCATCCCCAGGCCTAATTTTTATTTATTTTTTGGCTCCTGTTGAGCTGTTTCCAGTTCCCTGTTTTTGTTTTTGTTAAAAAAAAGAAGAAGAACAAAAGTTCTTTTCAGAGCTACCTCCAATTCTCATCAAAGAGCTGTGTTCTTAAAAAAAATGAAAAAGAACTACCTTCAATGTATTAAAAAATGCTACATTTGTAAAGAAGTCTGTCATTGTTTTTTCTCCAGGGTACGCTCCCCGGTACGCGCACCGGGGCGCGCACCGGGGCGCGTACCAGGCGCTCCTCTCGCGAAAATCATTTTTTTTTGCGGCGGGGCCCTTTTATGACCCCCACATCAAACCTAGGGGGTCAGGGGGGTCTACCCTGCTCCCTTTTGGTTATTTCCCCCTTTGTTTTGGCACCTCTTGTGTCTCGATCCTACCGAGACACAAGATGGCGGCCACTCCGGTCTGTTTGGAATGTTGACAGACACCCGTGAACCAATCAGCTTTCCGCTCTCGTACTCGCGTTACGCGTACCGTACGCGCCCCGGTGCGCGTACCGGTGCGCGCTTATAGATATATATTTATTTTTTAACCTAAATTACTCAAAATTCACTGGAGCACATATCTTGAGACATAGCAAAGGCACATCGGGCTACCAGTCCCTACAATTTTGCCAAGTTTCGTGGAAATCCATTCAGCCGTTCGGGCTAAAAGTGAGTCCAACCGCCCTATGAAAAGTAACATGGGGAAAACACATTTTGGGATCCCCCTTTTATCTCAGCACCCACTTGACGAATCCCCCCGAAACTTTCAGGGAACGAGCGGAGCGCAGCGAGGCAAATTTGAGGAAAATTACAGGCAGATTCCTCCATGGACGCCAGAGTTATTCCCAATAGAATGTTGCGGATTTCCTATGGAAAACAATCCTAACTATAACTACCTACTGGCGACCGCCAGTAGGTAATATATATATATATATATATATATATATATATATATATATATATATATATATATATATATATATATATATATATATATATATATATATATATATATATATATATATATATATATATATATGTATATATATATAAGCAATTCTGTTTCCCTGCAGGTTTCCCTGCTCTCTCTTCCAAAATCCAAAGCAGAGTTTGCTACAGTAGGGAGGGAGACATGCTCCCACCCTACCGTACCAAACAGCAGTGTCCCAGGGGTGGGCAACCCAGGACACTGCAGGAGCCAGCCCCGGGGGGTGGTGGTCCCCACGGCCATCGTAGGCTCTAGGAGTGGGGCCCCGTGGCCCCCTCACAACTTTTGAAAAGCCCCGGCGAGGTGGTGGTCCCCGGGGCTCAAATTTTAACAGTTAGTGCCCTTGGTGGTGGTTGTCCCTGGGGCATGGGGCATGGGGGGGCTCGTGACCCCCCAGAAAGGCATTATTAAAGTTAAAACACAGAGCCCCGTGGAGGTGGCGGTCCCCGGGACTGCATGGGGCCCCGGCAGGCCCCTGCTTTTAATTTTCGAATCCACCCGGGGTTAAAAATAACGAAGCGAGAAAGCCCTCGCTTAATTTTTTTTTTTTCGGCTGGATCTGCGCACCCAGCGCGCATTCTGCTGTTTTAAAAAAAAAAAAATGATGCAAGAAGATTACAGATTGATTAACAAAAAAAAGCAAACACAAAACATGGATATCAGCGGCCAATTAAAGAAGAATTGCATTAAAAAACGCAAGAAAAGTAAACAAGCATGTTAACCTAGAATACATACTTCACAAAAAAAAAAAAATAGCATATAAGCAACAATGATATAGCCCCAAGGCCCCCCAATTACCACTTAGATCCAGTTGGTAACAGCAGACCAAATCTTAGCACCCATGGCGCTCTTCCTCCTCCCCTTGGTCTTATAAATGGCGAATTCTAAATTATACATGGCTAATAGTCTCGCGCGCCAACATGAGAATGTCCGCGGATCAAAATTAATCCATTTCTTAGTAATATAAGCCCTAACAACAGCCATACATATAAACAAAAAAGATACCAATGATGCAGATTTTGTCTGTGCATGCATGTCTGAACTAATCCCAATCAATACCATTTCCCCAGCAATACCAATAGGGAATCCTAATAATGTTCCTAAAAACACTCAATTGAACTAAAAAAATCTGTTAACTTAGAACAATTATAAAACATATGAACAGCATCTGCAGCGTATAACCCACACCTATCACATTTTGTCCCAGAGGAAGTCGCCCATTTAGAAATTTTACTTGGAGTATAATATAAATCATATATAGCCATATAAAGTTGTGTAAGCATCCGCCCTGTCACCAGGACTTGATTGGCGAGACGTAGGGATTCACAAATATTAATACCCTCTTGCCCCAACTTCTCTGCCCATTTCTCTTGACATAACTCTACATCGGCTGGAAGTTTTTCTATTAATTGAGCATTGTAATGACCAATGGGCATTTTTTGCACCATTCTTTCAATGAGCGGGATCTTTCCCCATTGATAACCCGATCCCTGAGTGATTTTAATACAAAAACTCAGAATTTGGGGATATTTAAAACATTCATGTTTATCCAGCCCACATTTTATTTGAAGATCTCCAAATACTGCCAGCTGCCCATCAACGCTCAAATCCCCTAAACAATACACTCCTTTTGAGCGCCATCTGTTAGATGTATAATTATGAAAAATTATTGGAAGTAGCCCAGAAGCAAAAAAATGGGTATAAGCATTACATTTCCCAATTTCAAGATGTCGCTTGACCTGCTTCCAAACTGAATACGCTGCCATAAGAATTTTGAATTTTGTTTTCTTAAAATAGCTGGGCTCTATTATTTTAGCCAAACATTCCCTTGCCTCATCACCTAACCCAAATTCATATATTGACGGACTATGACAAGGTAACATTTTCACCCTGCCCCACACTACCAGGGGATTGATGAATTGCAGGACCGCTAACCAATAATACAACATATAATAAGGAATGCCCCAACCACCGCGATCCTTAGGCAATATCATTTTCTTATAGGCCCTTCTCTGCCGGCTATATCCCCACAAAAATCTAGAGCTAATACTCTCTAGTTTCTTAAAACATGAAATTGGAAATTCAAGAGGGATAGTTCTGAACAAGTATAAAAACTTGGGTAGTACCATCATTTTTATTACATTTGGTCTACCATACAGGGATAGATGTAAGTGATCCAATCGCCCCAATGTTGAATTTACCTTAATGAGCACTGGATTCATATTCAACTCTGGAATTTTGCAGATTGGGAGTGTACTTTTAATTCCTAAATATGTCACTTCCGGGACAGTAATTATATTTTCAGGAGGGTCCCTACCGGTATAAAGCACCTGTGTTTTAGACATATTTAATTTATACCCGGAAAACCTCCCGAACTGAGACGCCAATTTATCTATTGTTGGAACTGTGGTGATAATATCTCTAGTTAATACAACAATATCATCAGCGTAGGCTAATGCTTTGTACTCTATATGCTGCATTTGGACTGGTACTATTTCTTTGGCCTGATTTAACTTATTTAAAAATGAATCAATATATAAGGCAAATAATAAAGGTGAAAACGGGCATCCTTGCCGTGTACCACGAGCAATTAAAAACGAATCAGACTCAGATACAGGCTGCTGGGGTCACATATAATGTCTTCAAGGCTTGCCAAAACTGAGGGTCAAACCCCTTCAATCTTAACATTTCTCACATATAAGGCCAGGAAACCCTGTTGAATGCCTTCTCAGCATCCAACAGGGTTAGCCCCATTGTGGTATTAGTCGCCTGTGCCCAGTCCACCAACAATATCACACGCCTTACATGATCGGCTGTGTCCCGACCGGGTATTAACCTGTGTTGAAAGGTTGAAACAAGCTCTGAAATGACTCCAGCTAAACGTTTAGCAATGATCTTTGAATACATTTCACTGTCAGAATGTATTAATGAGATAGGTTTGTATGATGAAGGTAAAAGGTCGGGCTTATCCTTTTTCAAAAAGACAATGATAATAGTCTTACGCCAAGACACTGGTGCAATCCCCTTTTGTGCGGCCTGGAATAAGGCCATAAGTTCTGATTTAAGAACATGCCGAAAGGTCCTATAATATTCAAGCGGGATGCCGTCTGGTCCCACAGCGTTAGCGGTCGCCAATGATGTAATTGCTGCCTCCACTTCCTCCCAAGTTATATCTTCATCTAACTCTTCCCTTTGATCATGTGTCAATTTTGAAATTTCCATATCCGTGCAGAACTTAGCCACTTTCCCTTCAACTCGAGTAATATCATTGTCAGGGATGTATGACCGTACAACGCGTGCTTTCACAATGCGTACCGTTACCACGCAGGTTTTACAACGCAAGTCGTTACAACGACTTTCATTCGGGGGCGCTGGATAGTGAATAGTTTATTTTACTATTCCAACTCCAGTCCCCGTGGATAGTAGGGAAGGTGTTGGATAGTAAATTAAACTATTCCCTATCCTCCAGCGCCCTCCAGCGCAAGTCGTTGTAACGACTTGCGTTGTAAAACCTGCGTGGTAATGGTACCGCGTTGTGAAAGTTTCGTTGTAAAGGATGTTTCCCCATTGTCAGTATACAATAGATTATAAAATTTACAAAAGACCTCCAACACCTCAACTGGCTTATCACAAATCTGCCCCAAATCATCCTGAATCTTAGTTATCCTATTAGCAACCGCCTTCTGATGTAGTCTTTTGGCCAGGATCTGGCCGGAGTTTTCCCCGACCTCATATACTTCTGACCGATATACTGCAATTCTCGCTGCAAGTTGCGTAGCAAAGTTCTGATATAGCCTCATTTTTTTAATAGCTATGTCTCTTAGAATTACCTCGGTAATTGCCATCATAAGCTTATTTTCGAGTAGCCTTAATTTATTCAGCTCTTCCAACACATCTCCCCATATTCTACGTTGTTTGTTGATTGAATAACTCAAGGTTTCTCCTGGAACTCCTGCTTTAAAAGCATCCCATATAGTGGAACCCCTCACAGATCCCCGATTGTTATTAATAAATTATATTATCCATTTGCCCATATGTTCACAGTATACTGTATCAACCAATAGTTTTTGTTCAAAGGTCCATGCTCTTAATGGGGCTCTGCAACTAACATCCATTTCTAACACGGTAAGGTTGAGATCCGAAATTATTTTGGGCCGAATATCAACTTTAGGCTTACTGGCTTTGTCAGCAGATACAAAAAAGTAATCTAGTCGCAGGCACTTTTTATGAGGTGCAGAATAGAAAGTATCACCAGGAGTTCCTTTTCCTTTCAGACACCATATATTGACAAACCCAAATTCTTTTACAAGTCCTCTAGTGGCCTTAAAATACTTATTTTACTTTCCAACATAGGGATCATCACTAGTTATGTCAAAAACGCCCGCCAAATGGAGATTAAAATCCCAACACAATATTAATGGAGATCGCCAAGTTTCTAATTCAATGCTCAAGCTATTTAACATATCTGGTTCATCCAAATTAGGACCATAAATTGAGCAAATCGTCCTTGGGACACCCTCTATTCATAAAGCAATGATCACCCATAGCCCACAATGGGCTTCTTTAATGCCTTTACAGTCCCCCCAACCAAATCTTTTCAAGATTATAACTCCCCTTGTCATCGACCTTGTCAAGTACATCCCAAGAGCTCCAAACCCAGATCCTTTAACTACCGTCTATTATTCTATGCAATATGGGTGTCTTGCACACAGAGCAGATCAACCCTCATTACATTGAGAATCTGTCCCATGATACCTCTTTTTTTTTCTATTGTTCCATCCACAAATGTTCTTGGAACATATTGAAATTTTACCCAGCATTGTAAGCTACATTTTTAAACATACCACGCTTGCTTTGCCCTTGCACTGAGTTACCTTTACATACTGATACATTTAATGATATATCCGAAAAAAGACTTCCAAAGGTTTATTCACCAAATCCTTGCAGCTACCGCCGCTATGCCTTAACCAATCTGTGATATTCCTTGCCCCACCACACCCACCACCCACCCCCCACCTGACCCCCACCCAAATGAGGCATAGGGACTGAATAGTCCCTGTTTGTGATGGAGAGAAAAAGTGCATGCCTTCCCCTGGCTTGTAGAAAAAGGGAAGACAACCAAACACCAAAAAAAAACAACATACAAATATGTTATACTACATCCTTCCCCCTATATAGTACCCAGAAAATCCTTTGCGGCTATCTCAGAGATAAAAAATACTGTTTTATCTTTGTGGATAATCTTGAGCTTTGACGGGTTTAATAAATGTGCCTGGGCCCCTTTAGCTTGGAATAAGGGAATCAAGTGGCGCACATGCCATCTCTGCTGAACTGTGGCATGACAAAAGTCTTGCCACACAAAGAATTCACAACCCTTCCCCCTTCTCTTACGGTCTGGCTGAGCTAATAATACAGAGACACACAAAGCAAAAAATTGTTCAAACAGATCAAAATAGCCCTTGGTTTACCATCTGTATTGGACCACCCCCACACATGAAATGGAAATATATGAACTCTCTGTAGCTCCAATTCCCACTTCCACTAAATCAGTTCAGGAAAGGCTGCAGAGAATAAGTCAATAACAAATTGTCTAATATCTTTGCATTCAATTTCCTCCGGAATACCAAGTACCCACAAATTATTTCTTCTAGAGCGATTCTCCATATCAATGAGCTTTCAATTTATATCGTCCCCCAAGGAGTGAAGAGCGGTCACTTCCGCTTTCTGCTGCACCATCTCATCTTCTACTATTGAAATTCTTGCCTCCGCTTCCCCAATCCTATCGGATATCTCGGAGAAAGTCTTGGCGACACGGCACACAGTATTTTGGAGATTACGAACTGCCCCTTGTGTACATAGCCCCTCTGCTTTTGTTTCCTCCCGGTGTGACATTATGGCCTGATACATGGAGTCTAAGGTGACCTGCCTCTCTATCATATTGCCGGGGTAGTTGATCTCTACATGAGTGCCCAGGCCACCTTGACTAACATTCAATCCCCGAGATTGTGTTGGCAAAGAATGATCGAGCAATGGAGTTCCGCTGTTAACAGGACCATCCACACCTGACGGATTAGGCATTTCTTTTGCTTTCCGCACTGTTCCTTTCCCCCCAGAAAGCATATTGCCTTCGTTATCCTCCAGCAGGACCAAACTGGCCAAGCTTCCATCATCTGCCCAATCACCGTCCACGCTTTCTACCTCCGAGGCATTTGAAAGATCAGACATTGAATAGAATTTCCCATCTGAGTCAACCTCTTTTGTCATATCGGGTATTACCGTGAAGGGCCCGCCTACGGGTTGTACTTCAGCCACCGCCCCGCCATCCACTGCTAGAGACAAGGCCCTTTGTCCATCTATTCCTGCTCCCGATATCTGCTGGAGAGGAGCCCCCATTTCAGTTACGTTATCCATGTCTGCAACCAAATCAATGTTAAGGTTGTCAATCACCTTATTCACCATTGTCCCCACTGTAGACGCCTCCATAGAATGCACTAGTGTGTCTACTAGACCCTTATCTACATGTGGAGAACTGACTCATCCTCCCGGTGAGCCAGTATCTTGAGTCCTACCTTTTGGTTGCTGGCGTTTTTTAAAAATCCCCAGAACTTTGAGCCGAACACCAGCATTATCCGCAGTCCGAGTGTCTCCTGGAAGTATATCTTTTTGCTGTAATGCCCCTGATACATCAATATGCGCTGAAGCCTCAGCTGATGCGGGTGCTGACGACGATGTGGCAGCAGCCCCTGCTCGAGTCTTGGGACCTTTTCCACTAACATTCATCATCACGTTTGTGCTGGAGTTCTTAGGGGCGTTCTTTGGAGCCATCGCCGTCAACAAGCCCTGGCCGGGATTTGCTGATGTTCTCGCTGCCTGCGGTGCCATTGCAATCACGGCCGCGACCTCCACCTGGCGCTGAGAGTCTACGGCACCACAGCCCGTACAAGACCTCCGAGACCTCCAATGCAGCCCCAAGCGTGCAGCCTGCTGAAATCTCCCTGGACTAAGGTGAAGCAAGAGCCACAGCATGCCAGTCGCTTCGCTACTTCGCTGCTTCGCTGCTATTGACACGCTGCCAGGAAGTAGGAGGGGGGTTTTAGCAGGGGAGGACACTCACACAGCCGTCTCATTCAGACACAGACGTGTCCGCCATCTTGCCTCGCACCCTACCGTAGCAAACAGCAGTGTCCCGGTGGTGGGTACCCCGGGACACTGCAGGAGCGGCACTATGGGGTGGCAGTCCCCAGGGCCATCGAAGGCTCCAGGAGTGGGGCCCCATGGCCCCCTCACAACTTTTGAAAAGCCTCAGCGAGGTGGTGGACCCCAGGCTCAGGGGTCCAAAAAGGACCCTCAAATTTTAGCAGTTGGTGCCCCGGGAGGTGGTGGTCCCCGGGGCATGTGGGGGGGCTTGTGCCCCCCTAAAAAAGGCAATAATAAAGTTAAAACACAGGTCCTCGGGACTACAGGTAGCTCCGGCAGGCCCCTGCTTTTAATTTTCAAATCCCCCCGGGACCTGGCCCACCCGGGGGTTAAAAATAACGAAGCGAGAAAGCCCTCGCTTCATTTTTTTTTTCCGTCTGGATCTGCGCACCCAGCGCACATTCTGCTGTTTTAAAAAATATATATATATATTTGTTTTGGCCCTGGGGGTCCTTGTGGGACCCTCTGAGCAGGCCATGGGGGTCAGGGTGTTTCTACACTGTCCCCTTTTCTTTCTTTTCACCTTAGTTTCCCTGTTTTCCTCTGACTCACTTCGATTGAGGCACAAGATGGCTGCCAACACTACTTGGTTTGGAGTGTTGACAGCCAATTAGAATAAAGCTAGTTTTCAGGAGGGTGCGCGGATCCACCGTACCTCTAAATATCAAAACTATTATTCTTTCATTTTCTCAGCAACTACTCAACAAATTTACACCATTTAAGAAAAGGAGTTCTTTCTGAAACAAGGGCTACCTTTGTGCCAAATTTGGTGTAATTCTGTTCAGCAGTTCGAGCTGTAGCTGTGTCTAAAGTTTCCTATGGAAAATGCATTTTTTGACCATTTAAAAAAAAAAAAAATCAGGAACTACTGAACGTATTTACACAATTTAACAAAAGGAGTTCTTTCTGAAACAAGGGCTACCTTTGTGCCAAATTTGGTGTAATTCTGTTCAGCAGTTCGAGCTGTAGCTGTGTCTAAAGTTTCCTATGGAAAATGCATTTTTTGACCATTTAAAAAAAAAAAAAAACAGGAACTACTGAACGTATTTACACAATTTAACAAAAGGAGTTCTTTCTGAAACAAGGGCTACCTTTTTGACCAATGATTTTGTTTGTACAAGACTAATTGTATAACTGACTGATTAAGTGTGTCTTAGAGAATGTATGGGTTAGTGAGTAATCTGTAAATGTGTAAATATCTGTATTGGTCTGTAACTTGTGTATAAGTGGCTGCATGGGTTGGTGAATAGCTACATGAGTGTCTATATGGATTATTGATTGGTTTTCTGAGTATCAGTATGGGTGCCTGATTGTCTGTGTGGTTGGGTGGGGGTATGACTTAGTGCATAGATGCGTAAGTGAGTGATTCAGTGTGTGTATCTGTTGAAGACAGCATGTGTGCAGGACTGTAAGGGTGGGTGAATGTTTGACATCCAGATACTCAACATTGCTCTTGCTAACATCACCTGGGAGTTGTCTATTGCGAGCATTCTTCCCATAGGCCCATGAACAGATTTGCAAAACTCGGAGCAAAACAAGAACCCATCGCGGTTCCGATCACTTGCTTGTAAAGAATGCCATGAATCTATTCATGGGCCTATGGGAAGAAGAGATATTCTCTGGCAAGATAGTCATCAAGAACCTGAGCAAAGTAAAACTGCGGCTCAGGTATATTGATGACTTGTTTATCATATGGAGAGGCAGTCACACAGAGGCCCAGGAATTTATAGGGGAACTCAACATGAATTATCGCAATATACAATTCACACGTGATATTAGCGACAGCAATGTTCAGTATCTGGATGTCAAAGTCGAGATCAGACAGAATCAGATACATACTTCCCTTTTTCATAAGACCACTGCAGGCGACATTATCCTTCATGCCCTCAGCAGCCATCCTGAAACTCTGAAATGGAGTATTCCATATGGAGAACTGCTGAGGGCAAAAAGAAATTGCAGCAGTACTGAGGCATATGTCAAAGAAAGTGCTAACATGATCAAAAGGTTCAAACTCAGAGGATATCCTACTTGGGTCCTCAAAAAAGCCATTGATAGAGCAGAGGGCATTAACAGAACTGACACACTGACGGATAAAACATCCAGTGCAGATGAGATAGCAGAAAATGATACCAGGATGATCATGACTTTAACTCTGATTCAGACAGCATCAGGCACATTCTGTCTCATAATTGGGAGACACTCAAAAATGACAACAGCATAGGCCACACCATCAAGGATAGACCCAGCATCACCTATAGGCGAGGTAGAAACCTAAGAGATATGCTTGTGCAAAGTGACATTACACCTGAACAGGATAGGGGTGGTCAGAACCTCAAAGGGTTTTTCCCTTGTGGACACTGCAAAGCTTGTTCAACCAGCTGTTTTCGCAATAAATTTACACATGACTCAAGTATCAAAAAGATAACCCAATTTTTGACATGCAGCACTACTTTTGTGATATATGTGATCGAATATCCTTGTAAGTTATACTATATAGGGAGCACCACCCTCATGGCCAAAAAGAAAATCCTGGAACATAAATGTGTTATCATGAACAAAGATCCCAAATACCCGGGGTCTGAACCAGAACGAGGAACTTTCCATACATCTTAGGAAAGAGTAGACCTGTTTGATTTCCCTATTACTATTTGTGTCTCTTTTTCTCTTCATGTACTGAGTTTTCTTGATCTATGTTTTACTCTGGTTTAACCTTGATGAGTCTCCACCTCAATTAGTTTGTGCATTAGAAACTGTAAGCTATGGTGGAGCAATATTGCACAATTTTGAACCCTTTTTAATTTTGTTTATTTTGTTTCTTTTGCAGGAGAGAAGGAATATACCTATTCACCCACACAGGTCGCCTAACCTTTTCTTCGACATCACTTTGGAATCCCCTTTTTTGCACTATTAACTTTGGACTGATATCACTGGCACCACGAAGAGAGAGTACTACGATGAGACTGGTTGGTCTTTCTATTGGAGACTTTTTGATATTTTGATCTGTTGGGTGAGATGCAAATTGCATAGTTTTTAGAACTACATTTATAGCTTTTGTTTTACGTTAGACACTATACACAATACCAATTGTGCACCAGGCCAATTACTAATTTAAGTAGCACAGTTAATTTCTTGATGCTGCTATAGTTGACATATGAGCTCACTGTGCGCTGGATGCCAGAGGCTCTGAGCGCATCTGCAGATTCAGGCACTGTGCATTCAGTTGACTACCTAGCACGCTGTTACCTTTGTGTTTCCTCTGTATGGGATTGATTTTATGGTACCATGTTTACATTAAGATATTGCGTAATTTTCTAGCACCCTGCTTATTCAGATCTCTTTGAGCTACACTAGGGTCTCTTTGATGCTAGTCGAGCGGAGCTGCAATTTGCACGCAACATTGGGCACATGTCAACACTTCGTAGCTCTTTAGGTGTGAGTCACATTGCGGCTGCGCAGAGTTGAGCACCAAGCAAAATCAGTTTTGCATGAACCGTATAACGCAGTGCTCCACTACCATCATACAAACTTGCTCAATGCCAACGTTAACATCGTATTTGCAATGTTTACGCTTTCTTTACCACCATGTAGGTTCATATTCTTGTTCACATTATAGCTACAGTGACGAGTGCACATGCAATGTACTTTGGATTTTAACCTTTTGAGATGTATCACATTGTACTATGAATACGTTTTAACACTCCAATATGGCCGCCAAATATGAAAGGTAGTGTCCTACCTCTATGTTTTGTGCCTATGACGCGATGTCTGATGTTATAAGATGTTTGTTTGTTTTGTGCACTTACTCACGTGATCAAGGCTGCGGATGCAGTTGAAACGCGTTGTGGTGGAATAAACCCGGTTGCATATTCACTTGGATGGTGTTTTCTTTGAGCCTGAGAGTGCACGTATTTGGTGACTATTGAATTTGGATTTTGCCAGCATGCTCCGCTGGCGTGTGCGCCACCGTCCACGGGTACTAGCTGTCCGGAAGGAGCTTTGGAGTTAAGGATATATATATATATATATGTGATCATAACGCGTCATGCTGCTACCCATCTGTTAAATAAAGGCACTTTAATTTCTCATCATCCCTCGTTGTGGTCTGTACCTGATTTTGTGTTTGCCTTTGGTTTCACACACCAGAGGATTGTGGAGTTCGATATATATATACTGACACTGACGAAGGCAAGTGCTGAAACGCGTCTGTTTGGAGAATATCTGCGCAATAAACTTGGAATTAAGTTTAACCTGCTGCGAGTGCTGTTTCCTTTGGCTTCCTTGGAACTACGGAGCTCGAAATATATATATATATACGTATATATATGTATATTCACTGAAAAAACCATAGGTTTTACACCAGTTATAGTTAGGAATTAGCATTTAAAAAACCTATTAAATTCACTGAAAAAAACATAGGTTTCACACCAGTTATAGTTAGCTGGAAGTTTTACTCGCATAAAACCATTGAAATTCCACGTTATAGTTAGTTGGACTCACTATAACTTGCGCGTGCAATGCACTGCTGATGACGTCACATATTACATCACTCATGACATGGTCAGTGACATCACTCATGACATCACTGATGACACCATCCTTGTGACAGAGTGACACACCTCATTTGGAAAACAAAACTGTTCTGGACCAATGAAAAGTGTTATTTTCAAGTCACATGATCCGGGCTTTAATCATTTGGAAATCAAAACTGATCTGCACCAATGAAAAGTGTTATTTTCAGATCACATGACTCGATGCGCTTACGCTACGCAACGCTCCGGGGCGCGACTACGGGCGCGCCCCGGGGATGCGTAGCGTAAGTGCGTCAGGACGTTGCGCGATCGTATGCGCTCGCGTGCTTCCGGGTGCGCTTATGCAGTGCGTCATATGACGCATCACACAGCTATCCCAGAGGGCAAGAAAAAAGTCAATGCGGCCAAGGTGACTTGCCTAATCTGTGGAATGGAACTTTCTAGGGGGAACCCTAACAAGAAATATTCTTTTGGTAATAATACCATGATTAGACACATGATGCGCAAGCATCCGAGTAACTATGCTAATGCAGAGATGAGGGAACTGGCCAGAAACCTCCCCCAATCTTCGAGGACCACCTCCAAAAGAAAGCAACCCACTCAATCGGGACCAGAGACAACGGAGACGATGCCTTGCATTCAACCACGATTTGCGGATTTCCGAATTACATGTATATATTGTGGTAAGCTCATCTCCTATGGTGAATAGAGCGTAAAGCTCGTCGTCCTTGCTGGTGACAACCACAATTGCCCCAAAAACCCCTAATTTTTTATGTTTTTTGTTTTTTGCTCCAGTTGAGCCATTTTCAATCCCCTTTTTTTTTTCTCCCCATAAAAAATACAAAAAATATATAAAACTGTTCAGAAAAGCCAAAAAAAGTACAAAATGTTCAAAAAAACATTTGAAAAAATATAAAACAACAAAAAGAAGAAAAAAAACAGTTCTTTTTAGAACTACCTCTAATTTATAAAAATAAACATATATTTTTAAAGAATCTCTGTCAATTTTTTTTCCTCAGGGTACGCGCACCGGGGAGCGCACCCAAAAAAAATTTAAAAAAAATTCATGAAGGAGTTAGCATGAGGGAAGAACACAAAGAGAGTAATGTTAAGAGAAAGAGAGCTAGAGGGAGAAACACAGAGGGATTGTTTATTACATAGTAAAAAACAGAGAAGATGAAATAGGGTGAAAGTGAGAAAAGTAAAATGAATAAGGGAGCGAAAGAAGGGAAGAGAGAGGAAGAAGACTAAAGTAGAGGTACTGGTAGAATGTGAGTGGGTGTTGAAAGTAAAAGGAAGAACAGTAAAGAATGGGGAATGAGGGGTAGTGACGGAACCGTAATAAATGAACAACGGTGAGAGAGGGTGAGAAAAGAGCAGTGAGTGTAAGTAAAGAGGGGTGAAAGAGGGTGGATAAAAGTGAATAAGGGTAAGACATGGGGAGTGAGAAAGAGAAAGGACAGAGAGAGTAAAGGAAACAGTGCCTGAATGGGTCTGAGTAAAACAGAAAAAAAGGTAAGTAATGCAGTGTGTGTGACTTATAGGGAGTCACTGGGTGTAGGTTGGGGTGTGGGTGTGTAAGGTGTGTCTGTGGGTGTGGGTGTGTGGGGTGTTTCGGTGTGGGTGGAGGTGAGGGTGTGTGAGATATGTTTGATGGGTGTGTGGGTGTGGGGGGTATATGTGTGGGATGTATGTGTGTGTATGGAATGTGTGTGTGTGTGTGTGAGGAGTGTGTGTGTGTATGTGTGGTGTGTGTGGGCTGTATGTCAGAGGTGTGTGTATGTGTTGGGAGGGGGATGAGGTCAATCAATCAATCAATCAAGACATTTATAGAGCGCACTACTCACCCGTAGGGTCTCAAGGCGCTAGGAGGGGGGGTGCCGTTACTGCTCGAACAGCCAGGTCTTGAGCTTCTTCCTGAAGGAGAGGTGGTCTTGGGTCAGGCGCAGGTCGGTCGGGAGGGAGTTCCAGGTCTTGGCGGCCAGGTAGGAGAAGGACCTTCCTCCTGTTGTCGCTCTTCGGATGCGGGGGACGGCGGCGAGGGCGTGGCTGGTTGATCTGAGGTGGCGCTTGGGAGCGTAGAAGTTGATTCGGTTGTTGAGGTATCCTGGGCCTTGGTCGTGTAGGGCTTTGTGTGCGTGGGTGAGGAGACGGAAGGTGATTCTTTTGTTGACGGGGAGCCAGTGCAGGTCTCTCAGATGTCCGGAGATGTGGCTGTTTCGTGGGATGTCGAGGATGAGTCTGGCTGAGGCGTTCTGGATCCGCTGGAGTCTCTTCTGGAGCTTGGCGGTGGTTCCGGCATAGAGGGCGTTGCCGTAGTCCAGTCGGCTGGTGACGACGGCCTGGGTGACAGTCTTCCTGGTCTCGGTGGGGATCCACCAGAAGATCTTCCGTAGCATGCGTATGATGTTGAAGCATGACGAGGAGATGGCGTTGACTTGTCTGGTCATGGAGAGGGAGGAGTCCAGGATGAAGCCCAGGTTGCGTGCGTGGTCCGTCGGTTTGGGTGCGGTGCCCCGGGCGGGGGGCCACCAGGAGTCGTCCCAGGCGGAGGGCGAGGAGCCCAGGATGAGGACCTCCGTCTTGTCTGAGTTCAGTTTCAGGCGGCTGGTCGTCATCCACTCGGCTACATCTTTCATCCCTTCGTGCAGGTTGGCTCTGGCGGTGGCGGGGTCGTTGGTCAGGGAGAGGATCAGCTGGGTGTCGTCGGCGTAGGAGATTATGTTGAGGTTGTGTTGGCGTGCGATGGCCGCGAGGGGGCTCATGTAGACGTTGAAGAGGGTGGGACTCAACGAGGATCCTTGAGGGACGCCGCAGATGACTTCGGTGGCCTCTGACTTGTACGGTGGTAGGCGGACTCTCTGTGTTCTTCCGTCGAGGAAGGAGGTGATCCATTCCAGTGCCTTCTCCTGGATTCTGATGTTGCCGAGGCGCTGCACTAGGGTGCGGTGGCAGACAGTGTCGAATGCCGCGGAGAGGTCCAGGAGGATGAGGGCCCCTGTTTCTCCGTTGTCCATCAGGGTTCGGATGTCATCGGTGGCAGCGATGAGGGCGATCTCGGTGCTGTGGTTGGCTCGGAAGCCAGACTGTGATGGGTCGAGGGATCCATTTGTCTCGAGGAAGGCGGCCAGCTGTTTGTTGACGGTCTTTTCGATGACTTTGGCCGGGAACGGGAGGAGCGAGATGGGGCGGTAATTCTTGAGTTCGGTGGGGTCCGCTGTAGGTTTCTTGAGTAGAGCGCTGAGTTCTGCGTGCTTCCAGCTCTCCCGGAAGGTGGCGGTGTCGGAGGAGGTGTTGATAATGTCCCGCAGGTGGGGTGCGATGACAACGTCGGCCTTGTTGAAGACGTGGTGAGGGCAGGGGTCGGTCGGAGATCCGGAGTGGACGGAGTTCATAGTGCGGATGGTGTCTTCGGTGCTGATCGGAGTCCAGGCGCGGAGGGTGGTGGTGGGTGGCGTTGCTGCGGTTGTGGCGTGCGTTGGTTGGATGCTGAAGCTGTTGTGTATGTCCGCGATCTTGTTGTGGAAGTAGGAGGCGAGGGAGTTGCAGAGGTCTTGCGACGGGGTGATGTCGTTGTTTCCGGCGTTGGGGTTGGAGAGCTCTTTCACGATGTTGAAGAGTTCCTTGCAGTTGTGTGCGTTGTTGTCCAGCCGGTCCTTGTATGTATTTTTCTTGGTGGCGCGGATCAGTTGGTGGTGTTTCCGGGTGGCGAGCTTGAGGGTGGTCATGTTGTCCATTGTTGGTTCCCTTCTCCATACTTTCTCGAGGGCTCGGCAGTTCTTCTTGGAGCTCTTGAGTTCGTCGGTGAACCATGGGGTTTTTCTGCTGCCGGGTCTGCTGGGCGGGGTCCTCAGAGGGGCGAGTTCGTCCGCGCAGTTGCTGATCCACTTCGTGAGGTTGTCGGCGGCCTGGCTGGGGTTCGCTGAGCCGGCAGGAGGGTGCTGGCTCAGGGAGGCGGTGAGCTGGTCGGCTGTGATCTTGTTCCAGCTTCTTCGGGCAACCTGTTGCTGGTGGTGGTGGATCGTCGTTCTTTTGAAGGTGAAGTGGAAGCAGCTGTGGTCCGTCCAGTGGAGTCCTGTTGCGTGGCTGAAGGCGATGTCTTTGCTGGATGAGAAGACGGCGTCGAGTGTGTGTCCGGCGAGGTGGGTGGGGGTGGACACCAGCTGCTTGAGTCCGAGGTTGTCGAGGTTGTCGAGCAGGGTGATGGTGTTACGGTCGCTGTTGTTCTCCAGGTGGAAGTTGAGGTCCCCCAGGAGGATGTAGTCGGCGGAGGGGAGGGCATGCGGGCTGATGAAGTCGGCGATGTCCTCGCTGAATCGTGCGCGTGGTCCCGGGGGTCGGTAGATCAGGGTGCCTCTGAGGGTGGTCTTCGGGTCGGTGTGGATCTGGAAGTGCAGGTGTTCGGCGGTGGTTAGGGTGTCGTCGGTGTTGGTCGTGATGCGGATGGTGTCTCTGTGGATGATGGCGATGCCTCCTCCCATCTGGTTCGCGGTGCGGTCCCTCCGGGTGAACTTGTGGCCCTCTGGGATGGCGATGGCGATGTCGGGCGCTGAGGAGGCGTTCATCCAGGTCTCCGTGAGGAAGGCGATGTCAGGGGCTGTGGTGTCGAGGAGGTGTGTGTGTAGGAGTGAAGTAAATAATTAAGAAAAAGAGAATGAGTGAGGGAGCAAACGAAGGGAACAGAGGGTAAGTGAACTAAAGAATGGGGACTGAAAGAAGTTGAATGTGAGAGGAGAAATAGGGAAAGGGGAGTAAACATGGAGAATAAGAATAAGTGAACGAAGCAGAGTAAGGAAACAGGAGTGAGGTTGCTTGAGAAATTATTAGTGAGGTTAAAGCAAAGGGTGATGACAAACTATATTTTTATAGTCACAATTAGCATATAATAAATGTAACTTTTATTACATTTTTTACTACACTTTGTATCTGTGAAAGAGAGAAGAAAAAATAAGTTATAATTAGTAAAATATCTATTTTAAAATAAAAGATACAAACGAAGAGGTTAAAAATCATAACAGTGTATTTAGAAATAAAGTAAGAGTGAGGGACACAGAAAGAGAAATAAAGTAAGGTAGAAGGACAAAAAGAGAGAAAAAGAAATAGAAGGAGAGCAAATTACTAAGTAAGGCATATAGATTCACTGACAGAGAGGAAGAGAGAAATGAACTGAAGGTAAGAAAGATACTAAAAGAATGTGAGTTAGCAAAACTAAATCAGGAAACAGGAGTAAGTAAAAAGATAATGACTGAGAGGGAAAGGAGTCTAATTAAGGATGCATTTAGAAGAATGAAGAATGGAAGATAACTGAGAGTAAGTGAAGAACAGTCATAGAGTGAAGGGATGAAGGGAGTGAGGAAGTTAGTAGACAGACAGACGAAGAGAAAAACTGAGTGAAGTGGAGTACAATGAGTGAGGAAAGGAAATGAGTAAGGGAGCAAAAAAAGGAAAGAGAGGAGAAGAGGACTAAAACAGTGGTACTGAGAGAAAATGATTAAAGTAAAGAGAAGGACACTGAAAAATAGGAAATGAGGGATATTAATGGAACCAGAATAAAAGAAATGGGGTGAAGAACGATGAGAGAGGAGCAGTGAAGTTGTTGTAAGAGAAATGATAGAAGGTAGATAAACACAACTGAACATAACACAAGGAGAGTGAGGGACTGAGGACATAGAGGTAGTGAAAGGAAAATAGACAGAAGAGGTCAAAAGAAAGGAGCAAACAAAGGTAAGCGAGGGAGAGTGGGTGATTTATAGTGATAGAATGCGACAATACTGCTGAGTGAGTAAAGAGGAATTACTAAAAGAGCAAAGGAGTAAAATACGGAAAAGGGAAGTAAAGCAGAGAGACTGAAAGCTGAAAAGTTATGCAAGAGAGAGAGGGGATGCAGACAGTTGAAATGAGAATGAGGGGTTGTGATAGAAGTGGAGTAAAGGAACGGGGGTTACAGAGATTGAGAGAAAGACATTATAAGTGAGTAAAAAGAGCTGAAAGAGGATGGAAAAAGGAAAGTGAGTGTCAGACAATGGGAATACAATTTAATTTACACAATCCAAAGTATAGAATAACTTGTACAACATGTTACATAGTTTATTTTTGCTCATCGACTTTCTAGAAGAAAAGCTCCAAGAAAATCTGAAATATTTTCATTATTTTCATATACTCCTTTTTTTCAGTCTTGACTCTTTACTCATTCCTTTACTTTTCCTTTTGGCCAAATAGTGTCAGATGTATGAGTATATTTTCAAATTAATTCTATTAAACTCTGAAATTGCTGTTTTTCCGACGTTCTGAAAGAAAGGCTCATACAACATTTTCACAATATTTAAGTATTTGTAAAACCATCTCTGACTCACTCATGTTCATCATTTTGTATAATACTGATATCACTTACTATGAGATCCACTTACAGTACCTATATGACAAGTCAATTTTTTATATTACCTGGATTACTTTTACTCAGAATATATTTTTAAACTGCAAAATAACCTTTATTAACTGGTCCCGTCTTAATAGGCCAATTACCTTTACTTAAATTTTGGTTCTAATAACACTAGGTATGAATTTTTTAAGTCAAAAGGCAAACGTTGTTTGAAAGTCAAATGAGTGTCATTACACTGGGTCCAACCTTTACGACTTTTTAAATAGCATGTGTAATGCCCTGATGTTGTTGAAGGACCGTCATGATAAATAATTGCTACAGTTGCAAACGTTCTTCCAGAAATTTATAACTGAGAAGCCACAAAATTTTTAATAGAAGTTGACAATTTACTTCCATCAGGTCTACATCGTTGGAACATTAAAATCACATATTTGCCATAAGTTTGTAAAAATAATATGGACAGCATTGCAGACTTACATTGGGTACACACCATATTGTGATCAGCTGCTTTAACAAGATTATTAAAAGGCACTGATTTGCAGTCTGGTAAAGTCAAATATATAAATCTTTCAGTGTCTATTCTAGTACTACTTGATAAACTACAGTTGTCGCAGTCATGCTGCCATTGATAAGAAAGGCTAAAAAGATTTTTTATATCTACACCTTCATCTTCCAAAACATCAAACATATACATTAAAAATTCCTGACAATCCTGCTGAATATTCTGTGAAAATTGATTTTGACCAGAACATATGTCTAGAAGATTTCTAATGTCTGAAACACTTTCTATTTTTGCTCTAACACTGCTACATTTCTCAAACACGGAATTCAATAAACAGCAGAATGTTTGATCCCGATTTTCAACAATCTGTTCTTGTAAATTTTGAAGAAAAAAAACAACATTAAGCACTACATTAGCATAGCAGTTGACACCAGAACTGTTTTCAAACTGAAATCCAACAACATCTTCAACAGAATCCTTTTTCTTTCTGCTTACAATTACAGTTTCATCTACTTTTTGTCTTTTTACTACTACCTCACTGAAAATTATTCTCATTTCTTCTTTTTCGGCCTACCACACGTTTTTCAAACAGAGGATATTGAGGCAAATGTGGAGCATACTGTCTTCTTAACCTATTGTATTCTTTAACACAATCTAGATCAGCACAAATCTTTGTTTCATCACACTCAATCAAGTACAATCCTGATAAAGTTCTGACTATTGATAATGCCACATATACCATACCCTCTTTAAACACAGAACTTCCAATGTTCACCAAAGCACTATCTACACTTAAACCTTGAGATTTATGAATTGTCACCGCATATGCCAAACAAACAGGAAACTGTTTTCGGCGAACATATAAGTCTTTCACAAGCAAAAACCTAGCTGAACAACGACAAATTTGTTCTATTTCGTCAATGCCATCAAATTTAATTTTTTAAATTTCAATTCCATCTCTATTTTTGTAATTCACAAAACCAACAACATGACCCATTGCTCCATTTACCAGACCTCTTTCAACATTAAAATTCCTTCTCAAAATAATACGACAATTTAAACACACATTCAGAGTCTTTTCAAAACCAGCAGTTTTAGATATAGTCTTCTCTAATGAATCCAATTTTGATTTCAAATTTTCAGACAAAATAATTGTTGCTCCCATATGCTCCATTTTATCTATAGCTTCCAGTTTCACTATCTCTTCATTTTCTAACGTTAACATTTTGTTGTTGAACATGGAACATTCTTTCAGAGTAGGCATCAAACATATGCCAGATTTCTTCTAGTTAATTTTCTTAAAAATAGTCTCTGGAAGAATGTTTTCATTTGGGTACAAATTTGAAATGAATCGTCCATGTAAAGCTTCTTTTCCATGCTGACTTATTTTTCCGATTCTTACATCTTGTAGAATATTTTTATAATCTTCATCCTTTGCCTGCCGCATATTTTGGAGTAGTTCTGCATATTTGAAATGTAACCATATATTAACGTTTCCAATGCTTCCTAGGCACTTCCTGGTATCTTCATGCGTGACCATTTTAAACAGTGGTTGTCCTTTCACTGGAGTCAACTGCAGTAGATCTCCAAAAACAATAATGTGTTTTCCTCCGAATAACACATCATACTCTGTTCTAAGAATTTCTTGCATTCTCAAATGCACAAAAGCAAGCATTAGATTTGAGATCATGCTTACTTCATCAATGATAAGCAGTTTCATTTTCTTCAGGACTCTGGAAACTTCGGAACACGCATCTCCAGATAGCTTGTGGTATTGCAATTTGTTATCATGCTCCACTGGCGGCATCAGTAAACGATGTAAAGTAATCCCTTTAATATTATGTGCTGCCAGCCCAGTTGGAGCGGTAACAACACAAGACAGCGGTGATTCAGTCCTTTTCTGCAGATAAGTTTCAATTGCTTTAATCAGAAAACATTTTCCAGTTCCCGCTTCTCCACTCACGTACAGTTGGACAGGCTTAAATGAGGTACATGAGCACTCTTTCTTCTCATGACTGAATCCATGTTCAACCTGTTCTGTGACTTCGTCATATATCTGTTTCTGCTCAAGGTTTAATTGTTTCACCAAATCTTCTAAATTAATTACATCCTCTTGAGCTTGCTCCAAAGCTCTTTCCACCTCATCCATGGCAGTGGCACCTTCATTTTGGATAATTGGTCCTCGTAGTGGATCCTGACTCAATGAAGCAGAACTCTGACTGTCATGAGAACTGCCTCTCGCAATCTCTGCAGAAATTGTTGCTTCTTGCTCTATTTCTTCATTTAACATTTGCAGATAATTTGGAAAAACAGGACATTCTATGGTATCCTTCGTTGCATTAAAAGAGTCTTCGTAACAGAGAAAATCTCCAAGTAGTTCCTCTTCTGTATGCCATGGTTTAAACAGTTGCAAAAGAGCCAAATAATCAAATTCTTTTTTGTCTGGATTTTCACAACTCAATTTTCGATGATTAATCAAATGGCCTTTTCTCTGCTTCACTAGACATCCTTCACATCCAATGACAGCATATATTCCATTATTGATATCTTCTCTGATGTTCCTCTTATAAATACATCTTTGCAGAACTTCATAGAGACAAGCGTTCTCAAGATAAGGACTTCTATTTGGATAGTATGTATCCAACATGTTTGTCTTCAAAATATCTGTACTTTCTGGTTCTTTCTCCGTCAAATACTCTATTTCCTGTACAGATTTCAAAACTCAGTTTCGTGTTGCAGCAAGACCTAGACTCACCCAAATGATGGTTCTAGATTTGGCATATAGACTTGCTGATGACAATCGATCAGAACATTCATATGCTCCAATTTCTCGATTTGACAACATCTTTCGACTGTAACTGTATCATTTCTTGCTTAGACTCTTTTCATGTGAAATGTCCTCCCACATTTCCTTCAGTTCTGTCTTTTCTTTTTTTGTGATGTAAGACGTCACATATCGAGCCACAGCAATAGAGTTGTCAGCAACGAACTGAATATCCATGTTAGCATTCCACATGGACAAAATCACTGGGTTGTAGTCGTTGATGTACTTGGACTCTTCGTTTCTTTTTAAATTGTATGTATGTATTTTTGGGTGATTTCCTCGTCACAGTATGTCGCAGAGAAGACATCAAATTATTTACTCTTCCTTTAGAAATCACTGCTCGTGGAAAACAAAAACGACATTTTGTGTAGAACTTGTCCTTGTTTCTGACAGTACTTTCCACAACGATGGGATTGAAAGCGTAAAACTTGTTGCCTTAAACTGTTTTCTTCAGTAGTTTTCAGAACAGCACATGTTGAATACTCTTCAATGAAGCTCATCACTGTCTCATCCGAATCTGTTCCAAATTTGGGTGCATCTTTAATACACAACAACATATATATGTGAGGAGCACCTCTCGCTTGGTACTCCTTTCTCCAAAAGAAATCCCAAACCTCTCCAAGGGGAGGATTTTTTTTGTTGGTAATGAAAGACATCATAGCTTCAAATCTATGATTAAAATATCTGCATACATTCACTGGATCCAAAGAACACAGTTCTCCAGGTGTTTTGAATTCTATATTTTGTATATTTGCATTTGCCTCGCGTATAAATTGAAGTAAGTCGTCCCATGCATACTCGGCACAGCTAAGAGTGAGGAACCATGTAGGAGTTCCTAAGTTTCTTAGCATACATTTCAATTCCCCATGACGACAGTACCAATACTCGTTTGTACCACGCTGACATGCCATGAGATTGATTAGATGAGATTCCAAAATATTATCTTGCAGATTAACTTTCTCCATAAAGTCCCTCGCCGAAACATTTTGGAGATGTGGTCCACTTTTCAGTATGTGGTTTACTGCATAAGAAAGCCCAGACAAGTCACTTTCATACAGTAGATGAAACAAATATGGGATGCATTGACGAAACCTTGGATCTTCAGCATATCATCTTAAAGTCCGGTATTCAGATGCTGGAATTTGAAGTGGTCGATCTTCATATCGTCCACCTCGACCTGTTGGAAATAGCTGTGGAAAACAACGAGCTTCCAAACTTTCTTCCCATACACTAATGGGACTTCCTTTTGCTGATTTCATTTGAAACAAGTCAATTGCATTCCCCATTCATTCTTTGGAATGCAAAGGATGAACAGTATAATGTTCATATATTTCTTCACTTCTAGACACATCAACTTTTTCAATTTGGCCAGCTGAACAATCACTGTCTTCATCTGCAGCTGTTTCCTTTGCTCCAACACATACATGTTTGTAGTACTCATTGTTTTTGACCAAATACATCGTTGCCTTTTTGACTTTCCTAACATCCACTAAATCTTGCCAGATTTTCTTACTCTTTGTCGGAACCCCATTAACTAGAATAACCAGAGGTTCCTCTTCCACTTTCTCTACACCAATTGTATCAATATTTTTCTTGAAATCTAGAGGCAAATAAACAACTCTTCCCTTTAATCCTCTCTGTAAATTTGAAGGAGGCAATTTCCCTATCTTAGGCTCCATGCGAACAATTGCCTGAAAAGGATGGACACATTGAATCAAAATACACTCATATGTATTTAAATCCATCAATTTAGGAGGAATGTCTACCAACTCAAGATTATTATGAACAGCTCTAGCAGGCATTCTGTTTTGATTTAATTTATCATAACAATATTTACAAATACGCTGATCAGAACTCAAATCAAAAGAATTCTCCACCCACAAATAAGTTGCAAAATCCTTCCACTCATAATTATTCATCTTTTCACTTTTTACGTATAAATCAACTAATCTAGTTTGATGCTTATAATGAGTTCGTCGACAACACACACAAGTAAAATTCGGCCTTTCACTTGATTTCACCTTAAACCTGATAATTTCCTGGTCAAACTTTTCTGTACTTGAAATCTGTACATTGTCTTCCACATTACCTTGAATTTCTGTGTCAATTTCTACACTGTCCTCTTTTTCACTAAAATAACAAATCTCAATTTCTTCACAAATCTTCTTCACATCTAATTCAGTTCCATGCAAAAGAGCACTGTTTAATTGTTTAAGCTTAAGTGCTGTTTTTTTTGCATAATACAACCTCACTAATTTCCTCATTTTGTTATGATGCACTGCCAACATCCTAAAATGATGAAAAACACTCTGACAGACTTTTCTAAAAAGACAAGCCAGTGAATGGCCTTGCAAACCTGTCTTTTCTCTCACTCTGCAAGGATCTAAGTCTTGCAACATTTTCATTTTCTGTTTTAGAGTTTTCTTACTATATGTACGTAAGAAGTTACAAAACAAATCGATTGGTTCCTGTCGCACACTACAAATACTACTACACTTCCAAGTGTACACTGGACCCTTAGTACGTCTCCCTAAAACTACATCAGTTAACACCTCTTCTGGTTCTCTAGGCACAAGTTTCTCTTTTTCAATCGGACAACCGTCTTTCACCTCATATGCTCGACCACTGGTGTCAACTGCATGCACTAAATCATTCTCCTGAAAGTAACTCTCCTCATTAAAAAATGGCTCACAACTTGAACTGTGCATCCATTCTCCAGAAAAAACTTTACAAAAATTAGTCCGATTAATTACTCTTTTCCATTTACTGTTTGATTTGAAAACATCAATTGTCTTGTTAAGTGTCCTAATTCTATTGATTATTAAAATAAATAATTTTTTCTTAACTTCAAAAGCATGATCAACAATCTTCTCTACACTTTTCTTTTTCTTATAAAAAGCAGATCTCTGTTTACCTTTTTTAATATTTTTAAACAAATTTAAAACCACACTATTGTGAAACATTCGTTTACGAATGTCCCTAAATTGATTTTGCCTTCTATTCCTATACATATTATTGTCTCCTGCTGCAGTAGTAAAATTTTTTGGGAATCTCTCCTTCCTCTTCAAAATTGCTCTCTCTTTCTCTTTTTCTACATACTGTCCAACATTTTTTTTGGATCTACATATGTTCCGTAAGAAAGACTTAGTTGTCTTACCAGGAGCTTTTTTCCTGTTTTTTGAAGTATTTGTTGTAGGAGACTGCTTTAATTCCGTTGCTGTTTTTGATTTTTTTCCGCTTACAATCTTTTCGTCTCCTTTCCCTTGAGGGCATTTCTTCTTATTTTTGAAATCTTGATTTAAATCTGTGCAAAACAAAAATAAAAAAAAAAAAATCATTATAGACCACTATTACCAAACAACAAAACAATGACAATAAGCAAACAATATAAACACTATAATACTTCTACATATGACCTTATCTCTGTTTTTTAAATATAATTCTAAAAAAATATTTCGGGCACATGAATTACTCTTACATTTTTAACAAGGATTAGATAGTATCTGCATGTTTAAAAAAATATATTTGCACATTTCACAATCATATCACCTGTGTTTCCTCAGATTAGTAAGCAGATTGTACACATGAGGTAAGGACTGTCCTGGGGAACATAGGTGGTGAGGCCGGTGTCTAAGAGTCCACTGGACTGCACTTCATAAAGCCTATCCCCCACTACACTCTTAGACACAGCCTTCGCCTCCTTTCCACCTCTGGACAGACCTCTCTTCCACTACACTCCTCAACACAGGCATCACCTCCTATGCACCCATGGACAATCTCACCTTATCTGCAACCCAGAATAGACCTCAACTCATCTGCACCATTAGACAGGCCTCAGTTCATTTACACCCCTGAACACACCTCATTTCATCTCCACCCTGTTACCATCAATTATACTCAATGTATTGAGGCCTGTCGAAGGGCCACAGATTAGATAATGTTTGTCTAAGGGTCAGAGGAGGTAAGTCCTCTCAATTGCACTCATGGACACAGGCCTCAACTCCTTTGCACCCCTGGACATGCCTCACCTCATCTGTACAATCCACTTCCTAATTTGAGGAAACACAGGTAACATACATTTCCTCTCTCTTGTAAACATTCCTACCAAGCATTACCATAAAAATGACACAAACCAGCAGCAAACAAGCTCAGTCTGCTTCCTAATCTGAGGTAACACAGGTGACATGATTTTGAAAGGTTCAAATATTTTTATGTAATCATGCACACACTATTTATTCCTTCTCAAAAATGTAAAAGCCATTCATTTGCCCCAAAATCGTTTTTTGAATAACATTTTAGAAACAGAGCACAGGTCTTATGTACAAGCATTCAACTTCACTACTGAAACCTCACTATTTCACAAAATAAAAATCCTCTATCTTGCAAATGTAGATACCAAGCATTATCAAAAAGCATGACGCAAACCAACAGCAAAAAAGCTCAGAGCCTAATTTATGAGGCCCTGCATTAGTTTTCCGCTGGTGATGCGTCACTTTTTGTGACGCATCGGCAGCATAAAACATGGGCCTTGTTGCGCCATATTTAAAAAATGACACATCTAGGTAGATGCGTCACTTTTTAAACCCCTGCGCCACATTATACCTGCGTCAGGTATAATGTATGCAGAGGGGGCGTTCCCCTGTAATAAACCTTGTAATAGTGACGCAGAGATTTCACTGCGTCACTTTTAGGACACTGTTATGTCAAAATATTGTACCTGCCTCACAGCAGGCGTAAGACTGACGCAAACCCTTTCACATGGGGCTTTCCCCATTTGAAAAGACGCATTGCTGGAGTTGCGTCACTTTTGTGACACACTCCAGCAATGCAAAAACAACAAGTGATGGACTGAATGTGGATCAATGTCACACACTCCAGCAATGCGTCACTTTTGCGCTTACAGATACGTCAGAAATACTGACTTATCTGTAACTCCTTGCGACATGATGCGTCATACATTAAATATGACTCATCATTGGTGTCGCAAGGAGTGCGCAGTGAAAACTGACGCATCGCTGTTTTCATAAATAAGGCCCTCAGTGTCCTTCCTAATCCGAGGTAACACAAGTGACATGATTGTGAATGATTCAAATATTTTTATGTAATCATGCACACACTATTTATTCCTTCTCAAAAATGTAAAACCATTGACTTACCCCAAAATCGTTTTTTGAATAACATTTTAGAAGCACAGCACAGGTCCTATGTACAAGCATTCCATTTCAGTTCTGAAAACTCAATATTTTACAAAATACATTCCCTCTCTATTGCAAACATTCCTACCAGGCATTACCCAAAGAATTTCGCAAACCAACAGCAAAGAAGCTCATTCTGCTTCCTAATCTGAGGTAACACAAGTGACATGATTGTGAAAGGTTCAAATATTTTTATGTAATCATGCACACACTATTCATTCCTTCTCAAAAATGTAAAACCATTGATTTACCCCAAAATCGTTTTTTGAAGAACATTTTAGAAACACAGCGCAGGTCCTATGTACAAGCATTCCATTTCAGTTCTGAAAACTCACTATTTTACAAAATACATTTCCTCTCTATTGCAAACATTCCTACCAGGCATTACCCAAAAAATGTCACAAACTAGTAGCAAAGAAGCTCATTTGGCTTCCTAATCTGAGGTAACACAAGTGACATGATTGTGAAAGGTTCAAATATTTTTATGTAATCATGCACACACTATGTATTCCTTCTCAAAAATGTAAAACCATTGATTTGCCCCAAAATCGTTTTTTGAATAACATTTTAGAAACACAGCGCAGGTCCTATGTACAAGCATTCCATTTCAGTTCTGAAAACTCACTATTTTACAAAATACATTTCCTCTCTATTGCAAACATTCCTACCAGGCATTACCCAAAAAATGTCACAAACCAACAGCAAAGAAGCTCATTCTGCTTCCTAATCTGAGGTAACACAAGTGACATGATTGTGAAAGGTTCAAATATTTTTATGTAATCATGCACACACTATTTATTCCTTCTCAAAAATGTAAAACCATTGATTTGCCCCAAAATCGTTTTTTGAATAACATTTTAGAAACATAGCACAGGTCCTATGTACAAGCATTCCATTTCAGTACTGAAAACTCACTATTTTACAAAATACATTTCCTCTCTATTGCAAACATTCCTACCAGGCATTACCCAAAAAATGTCACAAACCAACAACAAAGAAGCTCATTCTGCTCCCTAATCTGAGGTAACACAAGTGATATGATTGTGAAAGGTTCAAATATTTTTATGTAATCATGCACACACTATTTATTCCTTCTCAAAAATTTAAAACCATTGATTTGCCCCCAAATCATTTTTTGAATAACATTTTAGAAACACAGCGCAGGTCCTATGTACAAGAATTCCATTTCAGTTCTGAAAACTCACTATTTTATAAAATACATTTCCTCTCTATTGCAAATATTGATACCATGCATTTTCAAAAAGCATCACACAAACCAACAGCAAAGAAGCTCAATGTGCTTCTTAATCTGAACTCTCTATCTATATTGAATGAATCATAACTCACCTTTACAAATGCTTTGGGAGATTGAGAACAGTGTCAGATACACACACCAATATTTCTTTAGCAGAGGAAAAGGTATGTCCTCCAGCCACTGCAACCATGAATGGCACAGAAAACCTCTAATTCTACACACATATTCCTCATGGTAACCAATCAAAACTCTTCCCTCTCTATTTTCAAATCAACACCCTTCCCCCCCTCAGCCCTTTCTACCTGTTACCATAGCAACTCCCTCCTCACTGAGCTCTCAGGGTTAAAAGTTTATTCTACAATGTTGCACATGAACTCAGCAAGGATGTTTGACCTATCAATAAACCAGCTTATCAGGTGCAATCTTTCTTTTTATGACTTTTTCTTGACCATTCAAATGACTTCTTTCACAGAACACAACCATGCACCCTAACTTTCACTTTTCAACTATCTGAATCCACCAATCATGCACTGAAACTCCACAGTTTTTTTTGCAAACTCCTACTGTTCCAACTGCCATTTCATTCCTACACTTCATCTGACTGCACCAGAACCTCCTCTCACCATGTACTCTGTCTGGATTATTTTTGTACATAGCTACATTCACTGGGCTCAAAGGTATGCAGCTATCAGAAATATTCACAACCTTGATTTACCAAATGTGCACATTAAATGGATTGGCCAAAGAGGATTGAGATGTCATCAATTGATTCCATTGGTGAAAACCTTTCACCATCTGCCACACCCTGACCGTATAATTTTGCACTGTGGTGGAAATGACCTAGGCACTTTGACTGGGGTAGGTCTGGAAATGGTTTTAAAGGACACCTTTGGGCAATTGATGACACTTTTTCCACAAACTGCCTTGGTATATTCCAATATATGCCAAAGGCAGAAATGGAAGTGGTCCAACCAATTTTGTCCACAATTTGAGAAAGCACGGAAACATGTGAATAAATCTGTTTCTGCTTACATGAGAGACTATGGAATGGGTTCAATATACAACAACAACTTGCGTTACAACATGCAAGATATCTACAGAGGAGATGGTGTGCACTTCTCTGATGAGGGGAATAGAATATTCCTCCTGAATTTAAGATTGTGCATTGGAACCTACTTGTAGGTACCTAAATCAGCCCCAGAACCCAAAAGCTCTTTTCAGACCTACCCTACATCTGATCCCTCAAAATGATTATTTTACTCTAACTTTTTTCACTAATTTTCACCAAAGTACGCTCCCCGGTACGCTTCCCGCGCGTACCGGGCGCTCCCCCCGCGAAAATTGTAAAAAAAATTTGGGGGGGCCTACATGGGCCTCCTAAGACTGCCTCAGAAAACCTAGGGGGTCAGGGAGTGTCTACCGTGCCCCCTTTTACCCATTCACAACGTTGTTTGTCCTCCATCTTGTGTCTCAAATCTACCGAAACACAAGATGGAGGACTCCAGTAGCGCAGCCGGTACGCATACCGGGGCGCACACCGGTGAGCGCTCCCAACATTTTTTAAAAGTTCATTTACCTCTGTAGAGAAGTTCACCAAATATAGAATAGGCCATACTACATACCAGTCCCTACCATTTTCCCAAATTTGATGGAATTCCATTGAGCCATTTGGCCTGTAGCCCTCTCTAAATATCCTGAGGTAAATTACATGACAAAAACACATCTGAAGTGTTAGAATTTACAACCAATTAAAATGTTACTTTCAATTTCTAGTATTATTTCCTGACATTTGATTGGTTATGTACATGAATATAAATGAAAAAAGAGGGAAACACAGCCATTTTGACTACAACTACCTGAGGTACATCTTGAAAGGATTTTCACATTTTTTCTTCTTCACCTCTCTCAAAAGTAAGTTGTTAATTTGTAAGGAGCACTTTAAATTAATTAGTAAAAACGTTTTCTGATAGTTATTTATTGTCCCTCTGTTATAGTTATAGCTTGAGATACGCTTCTCTATTATATTTATGGATTAAGTTAGGCTTCTCTAGTATAATTATGATTTTAATTAGTCTTCATCACATGCACTTTTTAATAGTTCTACTTCCTGCCTGATACCATACACTGCCCAAACATAACTTCACTGTTAAAAACTCAGAAGTACCTGTCTGAACTTAAACCTAACAGTGCCCTATCTCTACTGATATATTTATTTTTTATACAATTTACATCAACAAAAAGGAAGGAGAACAAAAGAAATTTAATATTTCATTCGAAATTGATCTCGATAACAACCCAGAGGAAGAGATTAATGATTTAGACTTTTTGGATCAGTCTCTTGATGAAGAGTATCTTAAATATGTGGACGAAATGGAATCATGTAATCCAAATGAGGACATTCCTGACAAAATAATGTTGGAAGTATTATTAAATTTTGAAAAATCAGAGCAATACATTTTTATTTAATAATTAAAAATTGTTCCAGACATTATTCTTTTTTATATGTAATTCATGAAATAGTACCAAAATGAATATAATATAATGTGAGACTTATAGTATACTGTGCAACTTTTTTATGTTACATATTAATTTCCCTCATAGTTACTTCCTTTCTCCCACTATATTATCTCCAATGTTTATTTGACATCTCTTTTTCATCTCCTGCCTCCATGTTGTTTCTGCTTTCCTGACAGACTATAGTATAGATTCCATATACCACAATAACTTCTGTAACAACATGCAAATTATCTACAGAGGACACAGTCTACATTGAATTTAAAACTCTGCATTGGTACCTACATGTTGGTACTTATATCACCCACACAACACAACAACTCTATGCAGAGCTACCCTACCTCTAAGCACTTTAAATTAATATTTTACTGTTTCACTGGGTTTTCCCCATGTGTGAGGGTGGGGGTGAGGTGTGTGTGGGGGGTGTCTGTGAGGTGTGTGTCTGTGTGTGAGGGGGGCGTGGGGGTGTGTGGGTGTAGGTGTGTGGGGTGTGTGGGTGTGGGTGGGGGTGTGAGTGTATAAGGTGTGGGTGTGGGTGTGGGTGTGTGGGGTGTTTGGGTGTAGGTGGAGGTGTGGGTGTGTGAGGTGTGTGTGGGGGGGTGTGGGTGTGGAGGGTATGTGTGTGGGATGTGTGCGTGGGTGTAGGACGTGTGGATGTGTCTGTTACGGTGTGTGTGTGTATGGGGGGAGGTGTGTTTGTGGGATGTGTGGGGTGTGTCTGTGAGGTGTGTGTGTGTGTGTGGGGGGGGTGAGGTATGTGTGTGAGTGTGGGTGTGTGGGTGTGGATGTATAAGGTGTCGGTGTGGGTGTGTGGGGTGTTTGGGTGTGGGTGGAGGTGTGGGTTTGTGAGGTATGTGTGGGGAGTGTGTGGGTGTGGGGGTGTAGGGTTATGTGTGTGGGGTGTGTGTGTGTGTGAGATGTGTGGGTGTGGGTGTGTGTGTGTGAGGAGTGTGTGTGTGGGTGTGTGTGTGGTATGTGTGTGGGGTGTGTGGGGTGTGTGCGTGTGGGTGTGTGTGGGATGTACTTGTAGGTACCTAAATCAGCCACAGAACTCAAAAGCTCTTTTCAGAGCTACCCTACCTCTGATGACTCAAAATGATTATTTTACACTAATTTTTTTCACTATTTTGCCCCTTGGTACGCTCCCCGGTACGCTCCCCGGTGCGCGTACCGGGCGCTCCCCCCCGCGAAAATCAAATTTTTTTTTTTGTCCCGTGGGACCCTTTTATGGCCCCCACATCAAACCTAGGGGGTCAGGGTGGGTCTACCATGCCCCCTTTTGGTTATTTCCCCCTTTGTTTTTGCCACCTCTTGTGTCTCGATCCTACCGAGACACAAGATGGCGGCCGCTCCGGACTGTTTCGAATGTTTACAGGCACCCGAAAGCCAATCAGCTTTCCGCACGCGAACTCGCGGTGCGCGCCAGGAGCGCTCCCCGGTGCGCGTACCGGGGCGCGGCTATAGATATATATATTTTTTTAAACCTAAATTACTCAAAATCCACTGGAGCACATATCTTGAGACATAGCAAAGGCACATCGGGCTACCAGTCCCTACAATTTTGCAAAGTTTGGTGAAAATCCATTCAGCCATTCGAGCTAAAAATGAGTCCAACCGCCCTATGGAAATTAACATGAGGAAAACACGTTTTGGGACCCCCCTTTTATCTCGGCCCCCGATTGACGAATCCCCCCTAAACTTTCAGGGAAGGAGCGGAGAGCCGCGAGGCAAATTTGAGGAAAATTTCAGGCAGATTCCTCAACCGGCGCCAAAGTTATTCCCAATAGAATGTTGCGATTTCCCTATGGAAAACAATCCTAACTATAACTACCTACTGGCGACCGCCAGTAGGTAATATATATATATATACATATATATATATATATATATATATATATATATACATCACCAATTCCGAGGCCACGCAGGGAGCCTGAACCTTGACAGGGCGGTCAGTGCTTCTGGTGCGAGGCTTCCAGATTTAAATACCAACAATCTTCCTTTACCTTCAAAAGAAGCGCACTGACACTGGTAATGTTGCTTCTAAATTCCTTTTATTCATGGAACGACACGGAGGCAAAGAGGTTCACTGTTCCCAACGTTTCTGCTCACCAGAGCCTTGATCACGGGAGGCAGTCTCTCTGACATTTGAATTGCCCACGTGATTCACCTTTTAAACACGCAGGCCGTATTCTTTTGCAGAGTGCGCAAAGGAAAACTTTCACAACTTCAATTTCATGCAGAGTGCTGCTTTTAGACAAAGTCCTTATTGGAGTAATCTGCATGCTTGTTCCATATTCGTCTTTTCCTTTGCACAAAATTAAATAAAGTGTCCCATTAAGCACATTCCGTTTTTCACATTTCCACTTTCTCATTTAAAAGCAACAAAAACCTGCAGTCCTGGAAATAATTCCTTCTGCTCCCTTACTTTCCACACTCCGAGAATCTCAGGGGGCAAGCAGGTCAGGCTTCAAATATCAAATCACCAACTCCGAGGCCACGCAGGGAGCCTGAACCTTGACAGGGTGGTCAGTGCTTCTGGTGCGAGGCTTCCAGATTTAAATACCAACAATCTTCCTTTATTAATTAGAGATGTCATCAGTGATGTCACTGACCATGTCATGAATGATCTAATATGTGACATCATCAGCAGTGGATTGCGGGTGCGCGATATATACTTAGTACAACTAACTATATAGGAGCAATTTCAATGGTTTTGTATGAGTAAAATGTCCAGCTAACTATAACACCACTAAAACTTATAGTTTTTTGAGTGAATTTCAAAGGTTTTGTAAAAGCTAATTCCTAACTATATAACTCCTGAAACCTATGGTTTTTTCAGTGAATTTCAAAGGTTTTTTTTAAATGCTAATTCCTAACTATATAAGGCCTGAAACCTATGTTTTTTTCAGTGAATTTCAAAGGTTTTTTTAAATGCTAATTCCTAACTATATAATGTCTGAAACCTATGGTTTTTTCAGTGAATTTCAAAGGTTTTTTAAATGCTAATTCTATTAGCGGATAACGTTTAAATATAATAATATCCTAGTGGGACCACCTGAGCTGCCCTAGGGGGTCAGGGTGTTTCTACCCTGCCCCCTTTTTGTGTTCTACACGTTTGTTTTTCTGCTTTCTTGTGCCTAATTCCTAACTATATAAGGCCTGAAACCTATGTTTTTTTCAGTGCATTTGCAAGGTTTTTTAAATGCTAATTCCTAACTATTTAAGGCCTGAAACCAATGGTGTTTTCATTGAATTTGCAAGGTTTTTTAAATGCTAATTCCTAACTATATAAGGCCTGAAACCTATGTTTTTTTCAGTGAATTTGCAAGGTTTTTTTAAATGCTAATTCCTAACTATATAAGGCCTGAAACCTATGGTTTTTCCAGAGAATTTCAAAGGTTTTTTAAATGCTAATTCCTAACTATATAAAGCCTGAAACCTATGTTTTTTTCAGTGAATTTCAAAGTTTTTTTTAATGCTAATTCCTAACTATATAAGACCTGAAAGCCCACCAGGAATCTCCAGTATGCACCAGGGGACTGCATTGCAGAGAGGTGTAACTAAGCCACGGCCCTTTTTACACCTCTCTGCAACGCAGCCCCCGTGCATGTTTGAAGAGGGGGAACTCATTCCCCCTGCATACTGGGGGCCCCTGGGGGCCAACTAGCCCACCTGGAACCTCCAGTATGCGCCAGAGGGCTGCATTACAGAGGTGTAATGAGGCTATGCCCCTTGTTACACCTCTCTGCAACGCAGCCGCCTGGCGCGTTTGCAGAGGGGGAACTAATTCCCCTTGCATAATGGGGGTCCCTGGGGGCCAACTAGCCTACCAGGAGCCTCCAGTATGCGCCAGATGGCTGCATTGCATAGAGGTGTAATGAGGCCACACACTTTTTTACGCCTCTCAGCAACGCAGCCCCCGTGCATGTTTGAAGAGGGGGAACCAATTCCCCTTGCATACTGGGTGTCCCTGGCAGCCATCTTGTGCCTTGTTCGAACCAAGGCACAAGAAAGCAGTGAAACAAAGATGTGAAACTCGCAAAGGGGCCAGAGTAGAAACACCCTGACCCCCTAGGCCTGCTCAGGGGGTCCCACAAGGACCCCCAAGGCAAAAAAAATAATATTTTTTTTTCAAAAAAAGTCGCAGGGTACAAAAAAACAATAAAAAAATATAAAACAACAATAAGAATAAAAAAACAGTTCTTTTCAGAACTACCTCCAATTTATATAAAAATGCTACATTTTAACAAAACTCTGTCTTTCTTTTTTTCTCCAGGGTACGCGTACCGGTACGTGTACCGATACGTGTACCGGGGCGCGCACCCCCTCCAAAAAAATAAAATAAAATAATGAGTGTGTGTGTGAGTGGTGTGTGTGTGTGGGGGGGTGTGGGGTGTGTGTGGGGGGGTATGAGTGTGGGGGGTGTGTGTGTAGGATATGTGGGTGTGTGTGGGGTGTGTGTGTGGGTGTGTGTGTGTGTGGGGATGTGTGTGGGTGTGTGTGGGGATGAGGAATGTGTGTGTGGGTGTGGGTGTGTGTGTGTGTGTGAGGTGTGGGTGTGGGGTGTGTGTGTGTGTGTGGGGGGGGTGTCAGAGGTGTGTGTGTGTGGGGGGGTGAGGTGTGTGTGGGGGATGTGTGGGGGGTGTCTGTGAGGTGTGTGTGTGTGGGGGGGAGTGAGGTGTGTGTGGGTGGGGGTGTGTGGGGTGTGTGGCTGTAGGTGGGGGTGTGGGGATGTATGGTGTGTGTGTGGGTGTCTGGGGTGTTTGGGTGTGGGTGGAGGTGTGGGTGTATGAGGTATGGTGGGGGGTGTGTGTTGGGGGGGTGTGGGGTGTGTGTGTGTCGGGGTATGTGTGTGGGGCACCCCCTCAAAAAAATAAAAAAATAATGAGTGTGTGTGTGTGTGTGTGGTGTGTGTGGGGGGGTGGGTGTGGGGTGTGTGTGGGGGGGGTATGTGTGTGGGGTGTGTGTGTGTAGGATGTGTGGGTGTGTGTGTGGGGTGTGTGTGTGGGTGTGTGTGGGGGGGGGTGTGGGGGGGTGTGAGAGGAGTGTGTGTGTGGGTGTGTGTGTGTGTGTGTGAGGTGTGTGTGGTGTGTGGGTTTGTGTTACTATCCTTGTGGGGACTTGGGTGTGATAACACACTCACGCTGTGGGGACTTGATTGCACTGTGGGGACCTGAACCCAAGTCCCCACAAGGTAAAGTCTTCTAAATGATTTTAAATGAGTTTATAAACATCTGTGCCAATTTTTACAAATTAAAAAAAAATTGCATTGTGGGGACCTGTGTTTCAGAAAGTGTGTTTATTTTTTTGCTCGCTCTGTCCCCGTAGACCGGAGGTGGTACTGCAGCCTTAAACACACTTAGCATATTACACACACTTCAGCAATTGGATTACATCTTGCAACAAAGAAGATTGTGATTTAGAAGAAGGATACCAATTAGAAAACATAATACATGAATACAATTGCCTTTTTAAATGTATATAACCCTTTTTCCTTTTTTTTAGAAACAAATTAATCTACTGATGTTGCACTTTAAATTTTTGGGTGGCTATTTTCTTTGAAAAGCATAGACATACACAGTTAATTGTTTTACATTTCAAACACCCACTTCAGCCACTGACTCTTGCATTGACAGTCAATGCAGTTTGCCTTGTTGCTGCACTGCATTATGCAAAAATGCGTAAATCTGTCCCAAACTTACTGTGTAGCACACAATGTGCCTCCTTTATCTATGCACACAGAGCATTCCATCTCTCACTGTGCATCATATGATATATGTAGCCCCCTCCATACATGTGATTCCTGCTTCCTATCAATTACTATGTAGCACACAATGTGAGCAGCCTCTAGATTCGATGTGCACAGAGCATTTCATCTGTGGAACTGCAGGACTTTATATGTGCAATCTCCTCCATGTGTGTGCCCACTGTTTTCCATCACGCAGTCTACAGCAGTGTTCTTCAAACTTTTTTATTCCGCGCCCCCCCAGTGTAGAAAAACAATTTGCTGGGCCCCCCTAAAAATATTTCACAATTATTCTAGTTAACTGGCAATGTTTAAGTATGTCTAGACTTATTTAAACATTGCAGCTAAGTTCTGTCACTGTTTTAAAAATGCAAAAAAATAAATGATTTCCAAATATACTATTCCGGTGAGACAGGCCTTGCTAATGTGCAAAGGATCCACAGTGTGGTTATTCGAAATGGTAGTGTGGGTCTTGGAGTAAATGTGAAGTCCCTTCCCTTTTGACACCTTCTCCCAGATAGGATTTAAATTACAAAGGATGTTAATGATGGCCCATTACAGACAGTGCTTACTGCTGCTCTTTTAGGCTGAAAACAAAGCATAATGTTTCTTCTGACCAGAGCCTGCCGCCCTCCCTGGGATCACTTGATGCCCCCCTAGGGGGGCCCACCCCCCAGTTTGAAGACCTCTGGTCTACAGTAAAGGATATCAGCAGCCTTGTTCATCTACACACACACTACATTCCATCACTCACTGCGCAGCACAGTGTGAAGCCTCCGCCATGTACACACTACATTCCATCACGGAGTACCACACAGTGTGAGTGGCTTCCGCCATTCAAAATATGTGCAGCCCCATTATCCATGTGCACACTATCTCCCATCATTTACTGGGAAGCACAAAATATGTGCATCCTCCTTTATCCATGTGCAGACCACTTTCCAGTAAACACTCTTCGACACACAATATTTGAAGCATCCTTTGTCCATGCGTCCACTGCATACCATCCCTCACTGTGCAGCACATAATTTGTGCAGTCTCTGCCATCCATGTGCATGCTACTTTCCATCTCTTACTCTGCAGCACCCAATGTGTGCAGCCTCTGCCATCCAAGTGTCCACTACAGGCCATCAATCACTGTGCAACACACAATGTGTGCAGCCTCCTCCGTCTCCTAGGGTTTGAGCCTTGTAGCCTGCCCCTGTTTTTTCCACCTAACCGACAGGACCTCTCTCTGAGATCCTGACCGGTGTAGAGCAGCTTTTCCTACTCTTGTAGGTGATAGGCTTTGTATGTAAGGGAAGAGGTGTGGCGTAGTGGCCAGCGTACCTGACTCTGCACCACAGGGTTCACAGTTCTGTCCCTGGCCCCAGCAGCAGGTTAGCCCAGCACCATGTCACTCTGGGCAATAGCTTGCTTAATCTTCCAAACGTCCTCCAGCACCAGGACATCTCTCCGGAGGTAGCTGTGCGCATTAACAAATGCTGGCATTTATTTATGCTGCTGCATTGACAGTTTCTACGGTGAGGCACTACCCCCAACCTTCATTGCAGCTGAGCTGTGGAATACAGATGTATGATCACGCATCATGCACCATGACATCGCGGGCTTTAACCCCGCGGTGAATACTTAGCAAAGCCCAACACTTCGCCATCTTTTACATCGCACGTTGTTAGAACGGCAATGCGTTGATTCCTATTGGCAAGCATGAAAGATCGCCGGCGCTTAAATCGCACGTCATAATTATGCACACATTTCTTCTATTTAATTATTACAGGTCGCCGACCCCGACAGTTTTAAGATAGACACACACGCACCAGAAAGTAGGCCAGCAAGTTTAAGTAATCCATGGCAATTTTAATTTTATTTGCTCAGCATATGATTTAAGATTTAAACTAATGCAGCCCAATGGATCTGTCTTCTTTGCTATTTGATGTTTTCATTGAAAGTAACATTTCTCTGTGTTTATGGTAGTAATAGTGCACATTTTCCAGAACGTAAATAATCGCCTCCGAAATGAAATGGAAAAGTTAACAATCTCATTACGGTGAAATCAAAAATCTTTCTTCGGCAGATAAAGAAAGTACTGGATGAATTGGGATTTTGAGTAATGCAGAAAGAATGCACATCTGAATGTTTTCCCACGTACACATTTACCCAGGAAAGACTGGCAAAACGTGCAAGAGTAAACATAATGGAATTTTTGCAGAAGTACATATTTCTGCGATTATTCCTCTTTCTAATTTTTAACACTGGTAATACTGCTGCAGTACCTCCTCCAGAGATGAACACACCCTGCTATATCGAATTCTGGTAGCGGTATTACCAAATCTCTGGCGATTGTCAAATCACCTGCCTTTGATGGGAGTCCTATGCTCTGGAGGGTCTCACGCCTGTGCATGCTCCAAAAACTTCGATTTGTCACCTGCTAGGACCAGCATGCTGCTTTGTGCTACCGACTCCGGCAGTACTGCAACCAAATTCTGGCAAGGCTGTCTGCTGACAGCCAGTTTCCCACTCCCGAGTGTGCAGCAGTGAGAGGTCATGGATAGAAAACCTGACCTGACATGGCAGGGATAAGTGCCAAAGTCAAAACTGTGCATTAAACACGAGGCATTAAATATTCCGGGAATGGAAACATGTAATTTCGCAGTTTAAAAAAAACAGAACTCCCGCAACTGATGTGAGTGTTGGCATGGACAAAAGCACCACTTGATTCATCAGCCAAGCTGCTGCATAGGGTTGAGAGGTGTGGCGTCGAGAGAACTGTTAAACTCATAATGAGTGGCCAAGTGGAGATGGCTTGGATTTTTAATGCAGGAAGGAGTTTGAGTGATTGACATAGGTTTGACAGACTTTATGCAGTTTCAATCCACACACTTTCCAAACTGTAAGCTAAGCATTGTAGGTAGATACAGTTTCAAAATTGTTGTGAATTATCCAGGATTAAATTGAGCATTTCTTGTATTGCTAGAAGGCCTTCACATCTTGCAAAAAAGAGACTTTATTAGTATTTGTTAAATGCATCCATCCATCATCCATCCACAATGTTGGTCATCCATGCATCCATCAACCCACCCATCCATCATGCACCCATCACCAATTGTCGCCACCACCCACCCAGTCCTCCATCCACCCACACTTTTGCATTTTTGGGCATCCATGCATCCATCCACCCATCGATCGATCCACCAAGTAAGCATCCATCATGCATCCATCCATCCACAATTTTGGTCATCCATCCACCCACCCATCCATCCACCCACCATTCCATCATGCACCCACCACCCACCCACCCATCCATCCATCATGCATCCATCCACGTCTTTTGCCACCCACTCACCCATTCATCCATCCACCCAATAACCCATCATGCACCCATCCACACTTTTAGCCATCCATCCATCCACACACACTTTTGCAATTTTGGTCATCCATGCATCCATCCACCCATCCATCACCAATTGTCGCCAACCAAAAACCCACCCAACCACCACCCACCCACCCAGTCATCCATCCACCCACACTTTGACAATTTTGGTCATCCATGCATCCATCCACCCATCGATCCATCCACCCATCATGCTTCTATCCACTTTTCCACCCACCCACCCACCACCCACCCAGTCATCCACCCACCCAGTCATCCACCCACCCAGTCATCCATCCACCCAGTCATCCATCCACCCAGTCATCCATCCACCCACCCATCGATCCATCCACCCATCCACCATGCATCCATCACCAATTGTCACCACCCACCCAGTCATCCATCCACCCACATTTTTGCCATTTTGGTGATCCATGCATCCATCCACCCATCATGCATCCATCCACCCATCCATAATGCAACCATCACCAATTGTATATATATGTATATGTATGTATGTATGTATATATTACCTACTGGCGGTCGCCAGTAGGTATATATAGTTAGGATTTTTTCTCTATGGGATTTTTGAAAATTCTATGTCTAATAACTTTGGCGTTTGTGGACGGAATTGGCTGAAATTTTCAGGAAAATGGCACATTTTGTTTCTGAGCAGCCCTTGAAAATTTGGGGGGGTTCATCAAGGGGGGTCCGAGAAAAAAGGGGGGTCCCAAAACGTGTTTTTAACATTGAGTTTTCCATAGAGCGGTTGGCCTCACTTTTAGCCCGAACGGCTGAATGGATTTGCACGAAACTTGGCAAAATTGTAGGGACTGGTAGCCCGATGTGCCTTTGCTAGGTCTCAATATATGTGCTCCAGTGGATTTTGAGAAATTAACGTTCAAAAAAAGATATATATCTGTAACAGCGGACCGGGCAGCGCTCCGGTTCGCAGACTTTACGCGTAACGGAACTTCGCGTAGCGAAGCTGATTGGCTCTCCGGCGTCTGTGAACATTCCAAACAGTCCGTAGCGGCCGCCATCTTGTCTCTCGGTAGGATCGAGAGACAAGAGGAGGCCAAAGCGAAGGGGCAAATGACCATAAGGGGGCATAGTAGATCCTCGCTGACCCCCTAGGTTTGATGTGGAGGTTTTAAAAGGGTCCCGCGGGGCAAAAAAAAATAATAATAATAATAATCGAACGGCTGAATGGATTTGCACGAAACTTGGTAAAATATTAGGGACTGGTAGCCCGATGTGCCTTTGCTAGGTCTCAATATATGTGCTCCAGTGGATTTTGAGAAATTAACGTTCAAAAAAAGATATATATCTGTAACAGCGCTCCGCTTCGCGTAACGGAGGTTTGCAAAGCTGATTGGTTCTCCGGCGTCTGTAAACATTGCAAACAGTCCGTAGCGGCCGCCATCTTGTCTCTCGGTAGCATCGAGAGACAAGAGGAGGCCAAAGCGAAGGGGCAAATGACCATAAGGGGGCATAGTAGATCCTCCTTGACCTCTTAGGTTTGATGTGGAGGTTTTAAAAGGGCCCCGCGGGGAAAAAAAAAATAATAATAATAATCGAACGGCTGAATGGATTTGCACGAAACTTGGCAAAATTGTAGGGACTGGTAGCTCGATGTGCCTTTGCTAGGTCTCAATATATGTGCTTCAGTGGATTTTGAGAAATTAACGTTCAAAAACAAAATATATATCTGTAACAGCGCTCCGCTTCGCGGAGATAAAATTATATCTGTATTACCTAGCTGTTGCTAACACCAGTTAGCGACGGCTAGTAGGAGATAGCGACCATCTTGGGCCCCACTTTGCATGTGAGTGATATTTATCACTAATGACATGCAAAGTGGGCATGCCAAGATGTTAGCGACTGGAAACAGTCGCTAACATCGCTATCTCCTATTATCAACTTTTGGAAATATTCGAGATAAGCGCGAATATCTCCAAAAGCTAGCACCTGCCCTGAGCAGTTCTTAGCCATGTTATCCAATGGGAGGTGGATAACATGGCTAAGAGCATTAGCTCGGTAATGCATGAATATCGCTGAGTTTTCAGCGATATTAATGCATTGCGGTCGTTTATTATCGTATTTGCGATAAACCTTGATAATAGCAAGGTTTATCTGCGATCATTTCTGACGATGCTTAGCGGTAAAAAAATCGTTGCTAAGCATCGTTAGGGATAAATTATTATCAACTTTTGGAAATATTCGAGATAAGCGCGAATATCTCCAAAAGCTAGCACCTGCCCTGAGCAGTTCTTAGCCATGTTATCCAATGGGAGGTGGATAACATGGCTAAGAGCATTAGCTCGGTAATGCATGAATATCGCTGAGTTTTCAGCGATATTAATGCATTGCGGTCGTTTATTATCGTATTTGCGATAAACCTTGATAATAGCAAGGTTTATCTGCGATAATTTCTGACGATGCTTAGCGGTAAAAAAATCGTTGCTAAGCATCGTTAGGGATAAATATCGCTTAACTTTGGTAATATGCCCCAACGTCTGTTAACGTTCGATTCGAAGGAAATCAGGAAGTGTTGAAAAACATTGTCTGCGCCATCTTGTCTTTTTTCAAATGCCACACTTTTGTCGTGCACGGCAGCCATTTTAGATGCCTTGACCAGACCCACTCTGTGCACGCTGTCGATCCTTAGCATGGCTCCCCACCCTCGCAAGCATCTCCCCCAGGCAGTGGTCACCCCCGCTCTCTGTCTTATGCATGGGTAATAAACCTCCCCCCATCTGCGCTGCTCTTCCCTGAGAATCACACCCTGTGCCCGCCCGACACCTCCCTTTCGCCCTATTCACTACCGCACCCTCTGACACTCCTTTTCCTCTGTGTCCGATTGTCCAGGCTGGTCCTAGGGTATCAGCTAGCCCTGCAGATGTAGTTTATGGCCCCAGCTGTAAAGAATCACCCCTCTTCAAAGGAGTTATAGTAGATCAAGGCCCACACTCGATGAGATCCGTCACAGCAGACGCGTTCCTATTATCTGAAAACCATCCTGTATTGTGATTGGGGAGGGGACCGAGCCTGAAGCGGAAGATTCCAGGGATGACTCTTTGTACATCAAAGTTTTTACAATTATGTGTCACATTAAAAATATATAGCACTCCGACAAAGTAGTAAGATTATAAAACTTTAATAACTTATAAATATATACAAGGAAACAAAAATAGTAATAACATATAAACATTTTTAGGGAAAAACAACGAAGTAGCGGTCGGCTGTGCGAATAGTCCCAACGCAGCACAACGTCCAGATTTCCGGCGTGGGGCGTCGCGGGGGGTGGGTCATCAGTAGCAAACTGTTGTGCGAATAGTTCCAAGGCAGCAGAACGATGGCACCAAGGTGATGTCCAGTAAGTTGCCGCACTGGTTTTGGTATCCTACAATGCTGCTCCGAATAACGGCGTGGGGCGCCCCGGGGGAGGCGGCGTGAACGGGCCTCTCCAGGTGGAGTGTCATCTGTTGTAGTGGGGCGCCCCTTTACCGTTTCAGTTGCCATTCCGTCCGTTTTTGGTCCACTGTGTCAAAATCCGCCACTCAGCTGAGTTGCGCCCACTCTTGCGGTGCAGCGATAGGCGGCTGTCACAGGACTCTCAAAATGGCGGCAGGCTCTTTCCTTTTTGGGCCTGGTCCACTGAAATGGCCCTGGGACACCTTGGAAATCGGACGCTTGTCTGCTAGGTCTTGGACCCCATTCTCGAAAGCGTCCCCTCCGCCTTGAGGATTCATCAAAAGTTTTGGGGGCCCCCGACTCCTGTAGGCTTCTGGTGGGGAGCGGTTGCCAAGTTTGCTTGCGGAATGACCACGACTGAGCTACGAGATGGTGGTGCTCTCATGCTGACGCCAGCGTCAGTCTGAAACATCCAGAAACAAGGTGGGGCTTTCATCGTTTGGGAAAAAAAAAAAGTTTTCATCCAATGAAAAGTGTTGTTTTTAGGTCATATGATCAAGCCTTCCATCATTAGGAAACCAAAAGTAAAATGAACCAATGAAAAGTTTTATAAACAAGTCACATGACCTGTTATGCGGCATAGGGTATAAAATGCGGAGAAAATACGTTGGCACGTGAGGCGGCGTCAGTAGCGGACCGATGTGCGAATAGGCCGAAGGCAATACAACGCGCCAAGATCCGGATGGCACCGAGGTGGTGTCCAGCAAGTTGCAGCACTGGTGTGGCCATCCTACAATGCTGAAAGTCGGCGTGGGGCGCCCCGTTGGCCTGTGAGTTTGCGTCAGTAGCGGACCGATGTGCGAATAGGCCGAAGGCAGCACAACGCGCCAAGATCCGGATGGTACCGAGGTGGTGTCTAGTAAGTTGCCGCACTGGTGTGGCCATCCTACAATGTTGAAAGTCGGCGTGGGGCGCCCCGTTGGCCTGTTAGATGGCGGCAGTAGCGGACCGATGTGCGAATGGGGCCAAAGGCAGCGCAACAATATTTTCGGAATAGAAGACACCACAAGGCGCTGAGATGCCAAGATCCGGATGGCACCGAGGTGGTGTCTAGCAAGTTGTGGCACTGGTGTGGCCATCCTACAATGGTAAAAGTCGGCGTGGGGCGCCCTGTTGGCCTGTGAGATGGTGTCAGTAGCGGACTGATGTGCGAATGGGGCCAAAGGCAGCGCAACAATATTTTCTGACTGACACCACAAGGCGCTGAGATGCCAAGATCCGGATGGCACCGAGGTGATGTCTAAGTTGCGGACCGATGTGCGAATGGGGCCAAAGGCAGCGCAACAATATTTTCTGTATGGAAGATACCACTAGGCGTTGAGATGCCAAGATCCGGATGGCACCGAGGTGATGTCTAGCAAGTTGCTGTACTGGTGTGGTCATCCTACAATGCTGAAACTCGGCGTGGGGCGCCCCATTAGTCTGTGAGATGGCGTCAGTAGCGGACCGATGTGCGAATAGGCCGAAGGCAGCACAACGCGCCAAGATCCGGATGTCACCGTGGTGGTTTCATAGTTGAGAGGCACTTCATCTGCAGTGGGGCGCCGAGATCCGGATGGCACCGAGGTGATGTCTAGCAAGTTGCTGTACTGGTGTGGTCATCCTACAATGCTGAAACTTGGCGTGGGGTGCCCCATTAGCCTGTGAGATGGCGTCAGTAGCGGACCGATGTGCGAATAGGCCGAAGGCAGCACAACGCGCCAAGATCCGGATGTCACCGTGGTGGTTTCATAGTTGAGAGGCACTTCATCTGCAGTGGGGCGCCGAGATCCGGATGGCACCGAGGTGATGTCTAGCAAGTTGCTGTACTGGTGTGGTCATCCTACAATGCTGAAAGTCGGCGTGGGGCGCCCCATTAGCCTGTGAGATGGCGTCAGTAGCGGACCGATGTGCGAATGGGGCCAAAGGCAGCGCAACAATATTTTCTGAAGAGAAGACACCAAAAGGCGCTGAGATTCCAAGATCCGGATGGCATCGAGGTGGTGTCTAGCAAGCTATGCAGTTGAGTTGTGTGCGCACTTGCGGCGAATAGGTCGAAGGCAGCATAACAATGTTTTCTGAATAGAAGACACCACAAGGCGTTGAGATTCGGTTACCACCGAGGTGATGTCTAGCAAGTTGCCGCACTGGTGTGGCCATCCTACAATACTGCTCCGAATAACGGCGTGGGGTGCCCGAAGGGGGGAGGGGGAGGCGGCGTGAACGGGCCTTCCTAGGTGGAGGCTCGTCTGCTGTAGTGGGGCGCCCCTTTACCGTTTCAGTTGCCATTCAGCTGAGTTTCGGCTGCTCTTGATGCTACAGCGACAGGCGGCTGCAACAGGACTCTCAAAATGGCGGCCTGTTCTTTGGATTTGGGCCTGGTCCACTAAAATGGCCCTGGGACACCTTAGAACTCGGACGCTCGATTTTTTTTTTCCTTTCCTGTACATGCAAAAAAAGGTAAATGCCCGGTACGTTACACGCTTCATCTGCCACGATGAACTCTCCAGAGGAACCGAAAAAAAATATAGTTATGGTAACTATACCATGCATCGTCATATGGAGAGGTGGCACCAATTAATTATAGTGCTGCATAAAAGAGAGATTTGGAGGAGAACCCCTGACCTGCTAGTACATTCATCAAAGAAGTGGCACTGACAGCATCAGAGGCAAGGGAAACGGTCCCAAATATTTCGAAGAACTTTGGAAAGATTAAAATGACATGTTTAGATTGTGGCAAATTAATTTCATGTGGACAGATGAGTGTTACTCTAATAAATACAGCATATGAACATCATCATAGTCGATGGTTGGTAGAGACATTTTGACTATATCCTGGACCTGCCCGTCCTCGTCCAAAATGGCGCCGGAATAAATGGGACTCGTAACTCCTTGTTGTGTACTGGTTGCAGAACCTTGAAATCACGAGATACGTATGCAGTTTTGAAGCACATGCCGGGCGGGGACGAGAATTGATTGAATATTTCGACATCCCTATTGATATTAAGTTCTGATGTGTTATTGATTACTGTACTATTGAAAGTTCGAATTAACGTCACCCATGGTACTTGCCCGCAAATGTATATCTAGATAATTTTATTGTAACTGGCCCTGTCGTATTTTAATTATAAAATGTACGTCCACCGATTCCGTAACTGTTAGACACCTTAGTTCTTGCAACCTAATGGCCCGCCCGTTACGTTCCTCTACAGTGTAAATGTCTACTCATCATATACGATTACAGTTTGCTCCGTGGCCGGCCCACGTGGTTATAGGCTCGTATTTGTATAATGAAATTTTCACAATAAAGGTTTTTAAAAGAAAACATGGTAGTAGTATATACATTGGTAAAGTTTTTAATAATAGTCACTGTTTTAGAATCATTAAAAGGCAAGTGAAATAAAGCAGACCAATTACATGAAGGGTAAAAGGTATAATACGAAGGAACGCAGTAAAGATAAATGGTCAAGGGCTGTTGTGTTTTCTATTCCTGCAACATAAAGTGATCGATAAGAATCTCATATTCAGGCGTATCGGCGACTAAGACAGCAGGTCGACCCTCTTTTGCTCAACGGCTCCGTCATGGGACGAAGAAACGCTCTTTTTTTCGAAAAAAGAATATATTTTACTTGCAGGACAGTTGTAAATTTTCCGGGAAAGTACATTAGCCTGGAACATTATAACATATATTTAAGAAAAAATAATGTTCGGAAGTAATAAAAAGCGTAATTTTTAGGTCATATGACCAAGCCTTTCATCATTAGAATAAGAAAAGTAAAATGAACCAATGAAAAGTTTTATTAACAAGTCACATGACTTGTTATGCTTACGTTACGCGCTGCGCGCCCCGGATGACTTCCGGATGCGCTAACGCGGCGCGTCATATGACGCATTACGCGACAACGCAGGTCCAGAATATAGTCAAAATGTCTCCACCAACCAGCGGTCGGAACACAACCCCTTTCAGCAGGCTAAATAGTTCTGTTAAATGACAACAGAAGGGACAGGCAACAAGAACCATCAGTCAAAGAGGGGAGGGCTAGTTCTTCTCTACCGGGTTACATTGGGGCGCTACCGGAACTGATCGAATTGGTAGTCTACAGTGTTTCTGGATGTTTCAGACTGAAGCTGGGGTTAGCATGAGAGCAGTACCATTTCGTAGCTCCGTCGTGGCCATTCCGCAACCAATCATGGCAGCCGCTCTTTATCGTTATTTTGGGCGGGGTGGGTGGCGGAGCCGAGCTGTTTTGCAGCCATCATTGTGTGGAGTTCAGTTCATCTCACTAGTTTTGTATTTGTCATGAGGGGTTGTTCCTAATGTTTCTATTTTAGCGAGGTCAAAAAGAGATCCCGTTAGTGGCCTACTGATTTTGCTCGATTCCTTTTCTTTTTTTTTTTACACGATTTTTCGTTATCTGCAAAGACTAAACAGAGTATTGCGACTCTGTGTTTGTTTGTAAATAGAGAATGAACCAAAGAGAACCAATTCTAAAACAGTAAATACTTGGATAACAATCAATCAAATGGAGAGAGAAGCAGGCACGACGTATTACAACAGGGGCAAAGGCCTGCGTTAACTACCCTTCACTATGTGCAAAGAGAGAGTACTCCTAATAGAAATGAGGGGGGGGGGCACCATTCAAAGCAGATCAGTGTGCATAAACACGAAAATGTTTTCACTTACCACGTACTTGACATTCGACAGCTTATGATATTTGCTATTAAAAAACCATTGAAATTCACTGAAAAAACCATAGGTTATAGATCATATATAGTTAGGAATTAGCATTTACAAAACCTTGAAAATTCACTGAAAAAACCATAGGTTATAGACCATATATAGTTAGGAATTAGCATTTAAAAAACCTTATTTTACTCACACAAAACCATTGAAATTCCATATATAGTTAGTTGCACTAACTATATATCGCGCACCCGCAATCCACTGCTGATGATGTCACATATTACATCATTCATGACATGGTCAGTGACATCACTGATGACATCACTGATGACATCTCAAATGACATCACTGATGACATCACTGATGGGATTGGTGTCAGTACAACGCGTTGTATTACAACGCATTCCGTTACAACGCAGATTTTACAACGCGGGATCCATTACAACGGATGTCATTACAATGCATGGCATTACATCGCAGATGCTATTACAACGCATGGCATTACATCGTAAGTATAGGTAAGTTGACTTTTTTTTTAAAATGTTATTTAGTTTATTGTAATAAATTTTTTTAAATAATTTAATTAAAAGACATTTAAAAATTGTCATTAATTTAATTTAATAAAATAATATCTATTTAATAAATGTAAATATAATAAAAATTGTAATTAATTTAATTTAATTAAAAAAAGTAATTAGTTTAATGTACATATTTTTTATAATGAAATTTAATTAAATTAATAATATTAATTTATTTAATTTAATTAATTTAATTAAAAAATGTAATTAATGTAAAATAATTAATTTAATTTATTAAATATATTTCAATTAATTTTAAAATGGTAAATATAATTTAATTATCCCTAAAGCCAAACCCTGCCCTAAAACCTAAAAACACCCCTGTACCCCAAAACCCAAACCCTGCCCTAAAACCTAAAAACACCCCTGTACCCCAAAACCCAAACCCTACCCTAAAACCTAAAAACACCCCTGTACCCCAAAACCCAAACCCTGCCCTAAAACCTAAAAACACCCCTGTACCCCAAAACCCAAACCCTGCCCTAAAACCTAAAAACACCCCTGTACCCCAAAACCCAAACCCTGCCCTAAAACCTAAAAACACCCCTGTACCCCAAAACCCAAACCCTACCCTAAAACCTAAAAACACCCCTGTACCCCAAAACCCAAACCCTGCCCTAAAACCTAAAAGCACCCCTGTACCCCAAAACCCAAACCCTGCCCTAAAACCTAAAAACACCCCTGTGCCCTAAAACCTAAAAACACCCCTGTACCCCAAAACCCAAACCCTACCCTAAAACCTAAAAACACCCCTGTACCCCAAAACCCAAACCCTGCCCTAAAACCTAAAAACACCCCTGTACCCCAAAACCCAAACCCTGCCCTAAAACCTAAAAACACCCCTGTACCCCAAAACCCAAACCCTGCCCTAAAACCTAAAAGCACCCCTGTACCCCAAAACCCAAACCCTGCCCTAAAACCTATAAATACCCAAACACCCCAAAACATATACCTCAGTACCCCAAAACATATACTCCTATACTCATACTTATTTAAAAAATCACTATATTTAATTTATAATATTTAAAAACTAAAATAAATATTTTTTTTTATAATTATTAATAATTAAATCAATTAAATAATATTAAATGAAATAAAAAAAAATTAAATACTTACCAATACTTACGATGTAATAGTATGCGTTGTAATAGCATCTGCGATGTAATGCCATGCATTGTAATGACATCCGATGTAATGGATCCCGCGTTGTAAAATCTGCGTTGTAACGGAATGCTACGTAAAAGTTGCGTTGTAGGTGTAACATACCCACTGATGACATCTGAAATGACATCACTGATAATATCTCAAATGACATCACTGATGACATCTCAAATGACATCACTGATGACATCACTGATGACATCTCATTTGACATCAATGACCACATCACTGATGATATCATTCATGTGACAATACAATGCATCTCCTCACACTTTAATATAACCTCTGTTACACCCAGTGTTAAATACAGAGTATAATTTTTGAAACCATTGACACACCAATACTAGTTACTACATACGCACTCAGTGATTCCTATGTTTACACACACATTCACTCATTTACCCATACAATCATTCATACATACAATCACTCATCTTTACAACACTATCATATGCACTCATACACCTATACAGACTCTCACACTCTGTCACTCATCCATGGAGTTACTCACACACCTAGTCAGTCCTGTAAATAATCAATCACACTTCCATTTTCTAATCTATACAGTTAAACATAGAGCACCTTACATTTTGAAACATATACTAACACATACTTACTCTCTTATACAATCATTGATACAAGTACACATTGATCTGCACAGAGTCACACACCTCCCAGCCAGCCACACACACACTCAGTCTCCCATACAAATACTTGGGCAATCAATCAATAACCCATATAGTTACTCATATAGCTACTGACCAACACATGCAGCAGTTTACAGAACAACAGACATAATGATGCACAAATTAAGACAGTTTAGTCACTAACCCATGCACTCAGTGAGACACATTTAATCACTCACTCATACAGTCAGTCACGCACCTACTAAATCCTTCATCCAGACACTTCTACATCTACTCATTCTTCAATATGTAAAACATATTTAAACTTTACAGAAACACACAGTCACTGGATGATGTCATCAGTGATGTCATTTGAGATGTCATCAGTGATGTCATCAGTGATGTCACTGACCATGTCATGAATGATGTAATATGTGACATCATCAGCAGTGGATTGCGGGTGCGCGATATATAGTTAGTGCAACTAACTATATATGGAATTTCAATGGTTTTGTGTGAGTAAAATAAGGTTTTTTAAATGCTAATTCCTAACTATATATGGTCTATAACCTATGGTTTTTTCAGTGAATTTTCAAGGTTTTGTAAATGCTAATTCCTAACTATATATGATCTATAACCTATGGTTTTTTCAGTGAATATATATATATATATATATATATATATATATATATATAGTTTCATACACAATCATTGTAATAATAACATAAACTGGAACATAACATGTACTGGAGTCCTGCCACTGAAAGTGTTTCATATCCAATCAGCTTTATTTAACTTGCCCGACCTGAAGATAGATGAGCCACCGTGTTTTCATTGCTTTTTGCCCGCGTTGTCATCGCTAGCGATGTAATGGCTAGCGATGTATATGTCATTGCGCCGTTGTAGCATGCTTCCCGAAAGCATACGTTGTAAAGCCGGCCACGATGTAAAAGTCGCGTTGCGATTGCACCACGAAGTAATACATACGTTGTAATGGGTGTTTCCCGTGGAATACACAGAATGTGAATAGGCACACCGGGACCAGGGTCTAACTCCTGTGCATAGGACATTTCTCTATAATAACATAACATGATGCTTGATGAACGCATGGAACAACTTTCTTCCCAAATGATGAGATGTTATCAGTATTTATTGCACTTAAATGTGAAAGCGTATTTATGCTGATGCATAATCTAAAATCTACATCTGATCGAAGTCAGATCCTGCTACTAATGCGCCGCTTTGCCAAATCCTTTGTGGGGTTGAACCTGCAGCGCCCCATTCTAGGCACCTGTAGCAGGCATATAAGAGTACTGAAAACAGACCCAACTTACTAGCCCTCAAAAACCATTGAAGACACACCTGTTATGCCAGCATCTCGAATTCAAAACAAAATCTGCTCTCACTGTCAGAGTAAAAAAGTATGTGAGATATTGCCTTAAAGCGCAATTTCCCAAACATTGGCATTTTAAGGTGGAAAATTTTGCAATTTTGTGCGCCTCTAGAATTAAAAGTAACTTCTGCACGCTACTTATAATACAAGTTTGTAAATGCCAGTTTTCACAGCAATAATGCCATCAATGTTAGCAGATAAAGGAAGTCATGTGATTTTGTAAAATACACATGATTTTTTTAAACTTAAATAAAACATGAATATAATTTAAACAGGCGCCTAAAAGTACCAGCGCAAATACGTGCTTCAACAAAAAAATGTTGCTCGAGAAAACCTGATTCTTTCCTTGCAACTGAGCACACACCCAAATCAGCTGTTTAGGACAGGCTGCAAGAGAGGTGCTAATCACGCATAACAAAAGCGTCATTATCATGAGAAGAGACCAGTATGCAGAGGCCGGCGGGAGACAGCCAAGACTTCCAGACTGGGGGATGGGACTACCTGGAACAAAAAGCACGTCTGTAAAGTTAAAAGACAGATGCTTGCTTTTGGGTGTGACCGACTTGAGACTCTGAAAGCAAAAATATTGAAACACATACACCTGAACGGAGGCACTCCTTCGTCAAAGCTTCCAGTTCGGAGCTTTTTTTTGCTAGACACAATTCTAATTCCATGAAACGCTCTATTTATGCTGTAACACATTCTTCAATAAATGTAAGTTTTATATTTAAAGAAAACATTACTTATGATTGCTCCCAATTAAAGGAATACATAATTTGCAGAGATGTTTTCATGCACGCTTGTTAGAGATATTCACTTTATTTTTTGTTGGTTAAACGGGTAATTCAGTACTGCTTTTCGAATAACCTGCTGGCAGCTGATTTAGTTGCTGCTTAGCTACATTAAATCCCAGGAAATATGAGGGTACTAAGCCAACTACTCTTCCTTTCCGTTCATGCTTAGGAAGTGCAGGGTTTTCTTAAACAAAATACAAAACGCACAGCATTTTGGTGGCACAAGTGCATTGCAAAAGATGTTCTTCCTTGCTAGGAAAAATGTTGAATCGTTGGAAAGAAGCTAGGAGGAAAATGTGACACTACAACAAAAATGGGAAATTAATGAATTCATCTTTTTATTCTGACATCTGTAGAACTGCATTTAATTGAGGGAAACAAACATGCAAGGGGCATGGTGGCAAGAAATGTAAGAGGGCAGGCAAAACAAACCATCATTTTTATTGTACAAGCTAGAGTCTGCTAAAATACAGAGAACAAGCAGAATGCACACTTCAGAAGATGTTTGACAAACTCAGGGAACGCCATTTCCAGAGTACAGATGTAAAATTTCAGTCTGCCAAAAATGCAATTGCTGTAAAATGAAAAGGAGATCTGGACGTACAGAGGTAAAGAAGGGACAATTAAGACACGTCTAGATAGAGTAGGACATGAGATCAACAACAGAGTAAAGCACATACATTAAGATTTTCATGGAAAGAAGAGAAAACAAGGAAGATGCATGAGGGAGAGCAGGAATTGCTGTTGACACATGCATATAGAGCAAAAAGTCCTGTTGTAACAGGAAGGTCCCTTGCATGATTTGCGAGCATGCCTACCTGCCCTGCTGACCTCTTTTCTGCCCCAGTGCACAAATTATATAAATGCATACACTGAGGACCCTTTCTAGTTAGTGACATTGCAACGCATAGTCGGTTTGGAGGAGTGCACCAAGCATGCCCTCCTTAGTGGGCACCCAGAGTGCCCTCCTTAGTATATGTTAACATTTCGGACTGGCAGTGGTGGCAGTGTGTAAGTGGTACAGGCTGATACGGCAGGGCTTTTACTTGTGCCTGTAGATGGGTGGAAGGTCTAATGACCTTGATGTGAAAAGTCATTCTTCCAGGACTTCTTTCTGACCAGTAGAAGCATTACTTCACAGTCATGCAGGAAACCCCGAAGAACAGGGCTTGTGTCCCTTACAACCAGCTTTTTAGCTACGTGAGGTTATTGCATCTGAGATCTGCTACTGACAAAACTGATGGCCTGCCATGAATGAGGAGTCACCCTGCAGGCTAAGAGAGGGTCATTGGAGGTGTCCCTGCCATAGGGGTCTGCCCAAAGCAGAGTCTAGCTGTAGTCCTGATGGAGGAACTACCTGAAGGAAGTAGGCTGAACAAGTCTACCAGTAGTGATTGCACTGTCTTTGGGAGAAGTGGAGCTGCAGGACCCGAGGGTTAGCCCTGCATCCATGTCTACGAATTGGCATCCTTGGTCACCATCACTTGGCATTAAGATTATCTTCGCCCCCGTTGGCCTAGAATTAAATGGTGGGGCTGCTGGTGGAAACGGCAAGAGGCATATGGACTATGATTTGTCCATCGCTGGTTGCAAGTCCCATCTAATTACTGATGTGTGCTGTGCTGAGCAACACTTTCCACATCCCGCAGCTGCATTAAGGCACTGAACTATGCTTGGTGCTTTGGTGATTGCAAGTGTGTCTGTGACATCTGACAATGCTTATTGTGTGTGCTGGATATACGAGAGCACATATTGTAGAACCTATTTTGTTCTTACAATGAACTAGTGTTACATGCATCAACTAACCGGCACACCTGCGACCATCTGCACTCTCCAAAATGACTTCAGGCATAGGAGGGGCTGAGTGGCAGGGCATGACAGATGCTCCATATAGCATCCGCTCATCACTCAAATTGCTGCACAAGGCGAACATAATGTGCTGCTGTGTGAACAAGGACTGGGGATTAAACATTGCCTGTGACTTCTTTTAAAGGACCATCAGAGGGATGTGAGAGAGAATCACCTCTATGCCCACTGAGAAACCGCTCACTGCATCACAAGGTGCCTTAACTTGTCTAGATTTCCTGGAGTAGTGTTGCTCTTGTAGAAATGAGTAGAATTATGTGGTGTTAGTGACTAGGCTTGCATTCCATATGTTTTATTTCAATGGTATCAAGGGGGTGAATGTTTGCATTGTCCAGCATTCCGTCCATCAATTGTTTCTTTTTCATATGTCGCCCTAAGTGGGAAGGGTATGCCCAGACATGGGCCCTGTGCTCACTACAACACTGGATTCAAGCCAGCCTGGCTGATGAAGGGTGATGCCCTGAAACCGGTCCCAGGATGCTTGTTTCCTGTCCAGGGAGGACCTGGCTTGACAGTTCGGGCTGGACTGTTCCCACAAGGAACAGGTTCAAGACTGATTTGCATATGGCTGGGTCCAAACTAGGGTGGTGTGGTGAGCAAAAGAATGATGGATTTAACCCAGATCCTTTGGACTGGGGGTGAATGTTTGCATTGTCCACCATTCCGTCCATCATTTGTTTATTTTGCATAACTTACAACAACTTAGCCAAGGCTTTCCCTAGGCACAGCCTTAGTGTATTCCCTAGGCTGCTTAAAAAAATCATGAGTTCGTTTCCCCAATCCCAAGGGTTCCCCAGTCATCAGGGATTGTTCTTTAAGTGGGGTGAATTTAATGAAGACCCTGGCTCTTCAAAAAGCTTGGTCTTAAGAAGAAGAGAAGGAAAGGAGGGTTGAGAGGGAGAAGCTAAGCTTAGTACACCAGGAACAGGAGGAGAGGTGAATGGAGAGACAGAAGAAGTGGGCCCAGGAAGAGGGACAAGAAGAAAGAGAAGAGCTGGAGGGAAAACACAAAGGCAGGATAGAAAAAGTAACAAAGTAAGTGTGGAGATTTCTTTCTCCTATTATAGAACTCAGTGATGTAATGGAATGACATCACAGACTGGGTCTGGGAAAAAGGGTCATTTGATGAAGCTGGAGGTTGATGTACACTTATGAAGATGTACTTGTGAATAAACATGTCCTACCTACTAACCACTGCCTGCGTGGTTACTACAATTTATGGCGAAGCGATTCTGCGCAGGGGGCCGATTACTTAGTGACCTCCACCCCTGGAAAAGCAGTTCATCTAGGAGTTCTGCTGATGATTTTTGAATTTGAGGACTGTGAGAAATTTACAGTCTCTTTTATTTGCCTTATATGAAGGAAAAAGTTACTTTTGGCGAAGCTACTGATTTATTTTACAAGGTGGTAAGGGCCTTGAAGGGAATGTGACTCCCAGGATTTCTCGATGGTTGTTGTCAGTAATGGATTAAATTTTTTCAATTGATTTTGTCAGAGGTAAAAGGAATGTCATAGCCGATTGCTTGTCGTGTATGCCTGTTGAGGAGGAAGAAGGGGATTCTTCTTTGGTAATTGAAGTGGACTCCTTGTCTACTGTTTGTGATGTAGAATTGACTTTAAGACAAGAAGCGTGGAGTGAAGCTTTGGGTGCTGATAGAGAATATATAGAGCTTAAAGATGCTATACGTGATGGGTGGAAAAATGAGAAGGTCTTAAGTGGGGATTTGAAAAACTATATAAAAGTGAAAGATCAGTTAAGCAGTGCATCAATAGGTGTGTCTGCTGAGTGCTTTAAAAAGGGGCATGACCTCTGACCACCTCTTACCAATCCCACTGTATGGGGCTTACTGGAGGTAACAGGTGGGCTAGTTGGCCACTAAGGACCCTCAGCATTGAGGCTGCTTCATCTCCCAACCGAGAGCGCACCAGGAGGTGCATTTGCAGAGTAGTGCATCGAGGAGGTGGGGCATCCGGCAAGTTACCAGCTTTGTTTTTTTTGGTTTTTTTAGGAAGGGGGTCTGTGTGCCTCCCCCCTCCCCCCCCTCTTCCCTTGATTGTTTTAGGCCCTGAGGACCCCATTCCCGAGGCCTGACCCATTAAAAAATAAAGTTACCTAAAAAAGGAGGGGGGGCGACGTGGCTCCCCTCCTGCGGCAGATTTCGGCGCCCCCTCCTGAGACAGATTTTGCCCCCGGGGACCCCATCCCCCAGGGCTGGGTCATTTCATTTTTTTCTTTAGTTTTATACTTTACGGAGGGGGACCCTTCCCGGGCCATTTTCGGGCCCGGGGATCCCAACCCCTGGGCGTGGCCATTTCAGTTTTTTCTTTATCCTATCGACTGGCCTAATAGAAGTGATGTTACTGCTATCTAAATTAGTCTACAGAGCCTGAAGCCTGAGAGAAGTAGGTGATAAAGGAAAATCCTTCAATTTGAGGTGCAAATGCTAACAAAAAGAAAAAATCCATGTATGGAAATTCCATCTGCATAGCTGTTGAATTGATAATCTGCCACATGGTTAATGTGGCATATCCTCAATTGCAATTTCCTCACCTATATTATGCATACATTGGAGAAAATTCCAATAGTAGATTATTTTACAAATGTAGCACATGCTCCACAAATCACAGAATCTTCTATCCCCACCTAACTCTAAATCGGGCTTTTTCCTAGATATTTCAGGCTTTTTTGGCAAAGTGCAGACATTATTTGGCAAATGTTAATATTCTCACTGTTGGCAGGTAATGGAACTTAGATACGTGTAGATAAATTGCCTTATTTAGAGTTAGGTCATAACACAGAAACCTCCAGTTCTCTGCCTGTAAAGAGTTACGTTCATCATTGGCAGGGCACCGGGAGTTTTACAATACTGTGGCTATGGTTTTTTCTGCATAGATGTAGATTTGACACATTTGCTGCATAATTATGCAGCAAAATTTGCAGATTTTATTAAAAAAAATTTGTAGCTCTAATAGATCAAAAGTAACTATACATGCAGGAAATGTGTTGCGGCACAGTGTAAGGCCCTTCCCTAATGTTGACTGGTCACCTTTCAAAGCCTTATAGCCTTTTGCTATATTTGAGTGTTAAAATGTTACTAAATAGGTGAACCTGTGTCCAACGGTGTTAACATATAAAAAGGACAAATAATGGGAATAAAAATGGCACCAAATGTGCCACAGTACACCACATCATTTGTGTTTTTTCTTGCCACATAATTTATCAAAACCTGCTGCGTAATTTGGTTGCCCTACTCTAATAGACCTGATCTTAAATCTAGCATAAAACATGTAAGCTGCTGACGGACTCTCCACTGGTAGAGACTCTCCTAGGAAAGGAATTGCCACCTTCTTATTATATAGACAGATGTCATGTTACAAATTGACTCTAAATCAGCCTATATTACCCTATTTAGAGTTCAGTGTTAAGAGAAATTCTTCAGTTTGTGGTGTAAGGGCTAACAAAGAGAAAAATCCACAGGTGGAACTTTGATCTCCATAGCAGTGTATGTATATCCCACCATAGGGCTAGTTTTTATCGGTCCACAACTATACAACAAAGGTCGTACCACTAGGGGTGTATGAAATTTGCGATAGTTTGCTTTTCTGTAATTATGGGTAATTTTGGCAAAATGACGCATAATTAAGCGATTTAAATGAAATGAATCATTTAGCACAATATTTTACCGCACAATTGCATCCTTGTGTCATTTTTTGACTCCAAGATGCATTTCACTCTAAACAAAAAGTGGAAAAAGCAAACACACTGCAACAGCAACTGGAGTTCTGTTGTTCCCGGGTGTTTGAGGTTCATTTTTACGGCACAATGGTGTTATTTCAGGAATTTTACATTAGAAGTAGATCGCAGATTTTCCAAAATTATTTAACATCACCAACGTAATTGCATTGTGCTCTAGCATCTTTAGCACTTTATTCATTAATTGGTGGGTATAAATCCCGTACCCACGTCTTAAATACACAATGATCACACAGTGCATATTGGTTGCTAATGCCCCTCTAAGACGACAGAAATGATTTGTCCTCATTTTTCACCCCATATATTTTTATTGCTAAATTAGGTTTGCTCACCTTGATGTTGGACTTTTCTTGACTCATAACTTCAACTAATTCCAACAATTACAATGAGGATCACATCTACTCTTTAGCTGTGGAACTTCTTTCTATACATGTCATCTCTGACTTCATATTCTTAATGTTTCTCAATTTCTATTTGTACACATTGAGCTTTTAAAGAAGGCTAAGTTCTACCTATATTTAAAAAAACATTCTGGATACTACAGAACTCAATAACCTTTGGTCCAACAGTAATTTATCCTTTCCCGGAAAAGTACGGGAAAGATGTGAAATGCTTAGCTACAAACCTGCATGAAATCACATGACCTATTTGATCAGTTAGGCTTCTGCACTACACCCACCCTATAACTCTGCCTATCAATAGATGATCTTAATAGGATTGCTTGACCTTAGTAGCCGATCCAATACTTTTTTAGTATGGGCATCTGAATACATCTTACACTGCAGACTATGTTCCTCAATACAATGGCCAGTGCGGAAATCACAGTATCAGACCGCAGAGGGGAGACAGAAGATGTAAGTTTGCAAAATTAGATCCAAGGTGGTAAAATTGGTAATTTTGATGAATCCACAGAGCTACTGAGCAAAGTAGATTCATCCAGAAAAACATGCTGCTCTTGGCTGGTCAGAAAGAAGAGGATCAACGGGCACAACCAGACTCCCCCTCTGATCCCCATCAATCACTTCATGAGGTCATGATAGTCTAGATAGTTATTTTCCAGCGAGTTCAACTGCAGCACCATAATGTTTTTTTCTCGAAGCGCAAGCATATTCACTTTTGTATTATAAATGATGTGCGCACTACCTGCATATTTCTGCTGGCATCTGTGCGTGGAAGGCATTGGTACATGAACTGGTATCTTTATCTTTCAGACCTTCGAAAACAATTACATTGCAATAATTTTGCACACCGCTAATAAAAACATCCACCCTTTCTCAAGATGCTACTGGGCATTTTTAAAATTATGTACTTCGAAAGTCTGGAGCAGTATTGGGTGCTGATGTCTGCGAAAACTCACCCCAAACATATTTGGAGCCCCTCAGCACCTACTTGCCATTCCAAGTGAATCGAAATCCATCCCCAACAATCCAGGACTATACTCTCGCACCACTTAGAGAACTGCCATGAACACATGCTTGTTCCCCTTTATTCTGTAACCAAAAAAAGTCGCCTACGTAATTATGGAAAATTTGATTGGTAACTTCTTGTTTTGTTGTTGTATTTAAGTCAAATTGCATAAAACAATAATTTAAAAAAGCTTTGCATCTGACTTAGTAAACCTGAAACTTGAACAGAATATTGAATTTTATATTTAAAAAATAAAGCCCGCAAATACCTTCTAAAATGAAAGCAATGCAATTAAAGTAAAGCTTCCTTCATTTTACATTCAACATGAATTATACGTGTATGAGCGATATTCTTGTGAAGTCTGTTTATTGCTCTGTTTCCTTTTTTTAAACATGTACAATTTCACTTCTAAGATATCACTACAGTTTAAAATTAACTGTTCCTAGGCTTCTTCTTCGTAAAATGATCTCAAACAGGGTGCCACCTGTTCTTAAAGGGAGAAAGAAAGGTAGTCACGGCACTGCCCAAGGTCTGCCATAGATGTGCAAATGCACATTCTTGCATAACAAAGGGCCGGCCGGTCAACCTGCTCTGCGGAAACCACCTCCAGTCAGTGACTGTCACAGACTGGGGGGTGGGCGCAGCTGCAGCAGAATACACACACCTTGGTTAAGAGCGCAGACAGAGCGCCAGCAGACAGCAGGTTTGCCAGGCCTGAAACTTCGCAGCAGCAGAATGCGGTTGAGCATTTAAAACTGCCTGTTCTCCCAAACACAAATACGTAATAATGCCATTTTAAAGTGAAGCCCGTGAAGTGCAGGATTTTTCATTTGAACACAGATGAATATTGTGAAGAAAAGAGTTACAAAGGTCAAGGCATCCTCACAGGTTAATGGGAGCATGAGCACTCTGGCATATGTATCTGTAACAGCACATCCAGTTAATCAGCACGAGTGCACAGTTTAAAAGAAGCATTTGCAACATTTCATAATAAAAAAAACGACCAATTTACGTTTCTGGAATCTACATTTTATTTTTCCTAGAACATTTCAAAATAATTGATATAATTTTAGATGAGTTTCAAATGCAAGTCAGTAGGCTACATTTCATCACTTTTCTACTTGAATCGCCTTTTGCTTATACGTAAAAATGTACCTATCATCTAAGGAGGTTCACCCCAGTTTTGCAACATTTTACATCTTTCTTGGCCTTGCAAAAACTGAAGCTATGTTGGTCAAAAATCTGATATTTAAATAATGCAAACTTTGTAAAATTTGGCATTACACAATTTCAGCTATGGTTTGTTTGTGGGAGGAAGGTTTGCACAGAAAATGTCTTATAGGTAAACATTGTCTGCTCAAACCAATCTCTTCCTGCTGTCTCTTATGACTTTTATTATGCAAGGTATGCCCTCACGCCTTGTGATGCAATGCAATACAATTTCTAAGTTGAAGGAAATGCTGCTTTTTGCATGATCACCCCCAAAGCTTTGGACTGATGCTGTTGGTTTTCAACTCTGAGGGTCCATTTACAATATTTTGACAGCGTAGCTCAGCAAGCCTTCCTGCTGCGCTGCTGTGGGTCAAACAATGGCAGTAATGTGCCATATCTAGAAGATATGGCGTATTCCTGTCCTTCTCCCCTGCGTCGGCGCACAAACAGCAGTTGTGCATCAGTGCAGACATCCTTGTATCATTTTGCAAAGGTACCTGCGCTGAAGGGATGATTGTTTCTGCACAGGAAGGGACACCTTCCTGCACAAAAACAATCATTAAAGGCATTTTCCTCTTTCTATATATGCTGCAAAATGCAGCAGGATTAGAAAGAGGAAAAAACAAGGAGAAATAAAAGTATTTCTCCTTGTTGCCCCTCCTTATGCCTCCCCTGGGAAGGCGTAGGTTTCTAACGCATTTGTGTTTACAAAATGTAAATCTGTGAATGTGTCAAGTTCAATGGATATTGTGTGGGAACACCCACAGCAACACCCATGGAATGCCACTTTCACGCAGAGTTATGCGTGAAAGGGAAACATATTTACAAGGCCTTGAATAGTCACGCACTGTGACTTTACATGCCCTTGTAAATATGGAAAAGCCCATTGCGCTGCTGGTGCGTCAATAAAAGTGACGCACCAGCGGCACAATGGGCTTGTAAATAAGCCCCTGTGAGTGCCTGCTAACCAGTCATCAATGCCAGTGTTCGAACCTCTTACATACTGTATGTTGAATTGGCTACCCCCAATCTTTTTACACACCACCTTCAAATTACTATAATTCACGCACCTCTGTACACATTGTTGTGTACTCGCTAACCACACAGTACATAAACTATAACTTGCGCCTTCTCCATGCACACCTTATATGCTTTAATATTACATCACTTATACTTTGTTAAATTATATCATTTATAACACTCATCACATTTCCAATTAGATCTTTTATGAGAGCACTGTGCATGGCAGCAGGGCAAGTTATAGTTCATGTACTGTGTATTAAGTGAGTTTACAACACTGTGTGCGGAGGTGTGTGTTACAGTAATTTAAAGATGGTGCATAAAATGGAAATTGAAGGTATAACTATAACTGTATAATTTCTAATACTTTTGTAGTTTAAGTTTGGTTTCTATATAAGGAATAAAATATCTTTTCCTAACTATAACTAATATTCAACCTTTTTTTTATTAGATTTGCATGTTTGTTGTATTTATTTATTTATTTATTTTTGTTAAATATCACAAATTAAATTCATGATTGTTTTTCTTATTTATTGGTTTGGAGTGGCATAGTGGGGTATGGCATACAGTAGAGTGCGGTAGAGTAGAGTGAGGTAGTGAACTGGTGTACTCTGTTGCAGTGTAAAGTGCAGTGTTTTAGAGTGAAGTGGTGTGGACTGGAGTGGTGTAGAGGGTAGTGGCATAGAGTAGTGTGGAATAGAATGAAGTGACGTAGAGTGGAGTGCCGTCGAGCTGTGTAGGGTAAAGTGGAGTGGTATAGTATGGAGAACAGTGGATTGGTTTAGAGTGGAGTGGTGTGAAGTGGGGTAGCGTAGCGCGGAATAATGTAAAGTGGAGTAGCATAGAGCGGCTTGAGTGAAGTGGGGTAGAGAAGAGTGGGTTAGGATGGAGGGGTGCTTAGTGGAGGTGTGTACAGTGGAATGGCATACAGTGGAGTGGTATAGAGTGGAGTACAACAGAGAAGCATAGAGTGGAGTGAGTAGCATAGAGTGAAATAGCATCAAGTGGAGTGGCATAGAATGAAGTGGTGTAGAGTGGAGTGGCATAGAGTGGAGTGGTGAAGAGTGTGTGACCTACACTGGAATAGTGTAGAGTGGCGTGGCATAGCGTAGTGTGGAGTAGTGTAGAGAGGACTAGTATAGAGTGGAGTGGCATAGAATAGCGTAGAGTCAATTGTAGTAGAGTGGAATAGCATAGAGAGGAGTCGAGTGTCATAGAGTGGAACTGTGTAGCAAGGAGTGGCTCGGAGAGGAGTAGAGTAGAGTGGAATAGCACAGAATGGATTCATAGAGTAGAGTGGTGTACAGTAGAGTGGCATAGAGTGAAGTGGAGTAGAGTGGAATGGTATAAAATGGCATAGAGTCCAGTGATGTGGAGTGGAATAGCATAGAGTGGCGTGGGGTGGAGTGGCATACAGCAAAGTGGCATAGAGTTGAGAGGCATAGAGTGGAGTGGCGTAAAGTGAAATGACGTAGAGTGGAAAGGCATACAATGTTGTTGCATTGAATGGAAAAACAGAGTGGAATAGTGTGGAGTGGCATAGAGTGGAATTGAAAAGATTGGATTGGCGTACAGTTGAGTGGCATGGAGTTGAATGACTTACAGGAGAGTGGGTTTGAGTGTAGTGGCATGGAGTCAAATAGCGTAGTGTAGTGTCTTAGAGAGGAGTGGTGTAGAGTGGAGTGGAGTGGTGAGGAGAGGAACAACATAGAGTGGAGTGATATAGAGTGAAGTGGTGTACAGTAGAGTGGCATAGAATGGAGTGGTGCAGAGTCAAATATTGTAGAGGGAGTAGCATAGAGAGGAATGGCCTAGAGTGGAGTGATGTAAAGTGGCATACAATGGAGTGTCATGGAGTGGCACAGAGTGGGAAAGCTTAGAGTGGAGTGCCGTAGACTCCAGTGGCATAGATTGGAATAGTGCAGAGTGCAGTAACAAAGTAGAATGGCATATATTGGAGTGGCATAGAGCCTAATACTGTAGGGCAGATCAGCATAGAGAGGAGTGACATAGAGTGGAGTGTCGTAGAGTGGAATAGCGTAGAGGTGATGTACAGTGGAGTGGCATAGATTGAAGTGCCATAAAGAGGAGTGGCATAGAGTAGAGTGGCATAGAGTAGAGTGGCATAGAGTAGAGTGGCATATAGTAGAGTGGCATAGAGTGGAGTGGCATAGAGTGGAGTGGCCTAGAGTGGAGTGGTATAAAATTGATTGGCATAGAATGGAATAGCATAAAATGGAGTGGCGTACAGTAGAGCAGGGTTGAGTGTAGTGGAGTAAGTCAAATAGTGTAGAGTGGAGTGGTATTGAGGGGAGTGGCATACATTGGAGTGGCATAGAATTTAGTGTCGTAGAGGAAGTGGCACTGTGTGGAATAGCAAAGAGTGGAGTGTTGTAGAATGAAATTTCATAAAGTGGAGTGGAATAGACTGGAGTGGTGCAAACTGGAATGGTGTAGAGTGGAGTGGTGTAGAGTGGAATAGCGTAGCATTACCTGTTGTAAAGTGGAGTGGCATCGAGCGGAGTGGGGTAGACTGGAGTGTCCTATAGTAAAGTAGAGTTGAGTAGAGTGGCGTAGATTCAAGTGGCATAGATTAGAATAGCATAGTGTGGAGTGGTCTAGAGTAGAGTGGTCTATAGTGGAGTGGAGTGGAGTACAATGTAGTGCCATACAGTGGAGTAGCGGAGAATGGATTCACGTATAGTGGCTTGGTATACAGTGAAGTGGCATACAGTGGAGAGGAATAAAGTGGAAAGGTGTACATTGTAATAGCATAGAGTGGACTTGAGTAGAGTGGAATGGTGTAGACTGGAATAGCATACAATGTTGCGGCGCATACAATGTTGTGGCATACAGTGAAGTGCTGTAGAGTGGTATAGCGAAGCATGGCGAGACGTGGCTTGGAGTGGAGTTACATAGAGTGGAATAATGCAGATTGGAGTGGCACAGGGTCGAGTTGTGTACAGTGGAGTTACATAGAATGGAGTGCTGTAGACTGAAACCGAGTAGAGTGGAGTGGCATAGAGTGGAATATGGTAGAGTGGAGTGGCACAGAGTTGAATGACTTAGACTGGAGTGGCATAGTATAGAGTTGTGTAGAGTGAAGTGGCATAGAGGCAAATAGCATAGAGTGGAATGGTGTAGAGAGGAGTGGTGCAGAGTGGTGTGGTGAAGAGTGGAGTGGCATGTTTTGTAGTACGGTCTAGCTTAAACAGACGTAGGATGAAAGTGTCTGAACTAATGTAGATTACATTAGGCAAGAATATAGAATATGGGGTAAAAAACGTTGGTAGTGGCTCTAAATTTCTTAAGTAGTGTTAGAGTTATAAGTCTCAAAACAAATAGTTATATGCCGGGCTGCGGTATACTGCTGTAACTTCATGGTATACCGCAGTATATGCCAATCGCAAGGCAGTATATCGCCGGCTATTGATGTCTTTCCAAAAGTAAAGTACAGCCATGTAGTTATCACTCCACTTTGGCTGTGTTCTGTATAAGCACCTTAAATATGGGTAAGTAGGTTTTATAGTTGTTCCTTGCCTATTATTACTTCATTAAAAAGATCATAGGTAGGGGAATTTATATATATATATATATGTTTTTAAAAGTACAGAAACTTGAACATGCCCATAATTACACACATCTCCGATCATACTTGAACGTCATTTTTATATATGTGTATATATTACCCAGTGGTGTTCCCCTCTAGCTAATTATAGATAGGGACACGTATCCATAGGAACAGGATATGGATTTTGGTTTAATATTAACTTTGGTGCTTAATCTTTATGAAACTTTCCCCCAAAAACGTTTCATCCATCTCCGCTTCTTCAAGGTGATCCATTTAGCAGGGGTGAGAGAAACGGTGATTCCTAAAACATGTTTTTCCGATGCAGTTTTCCATAGAAAATTTAGACACACCTTCAGCCAAAATGGCTCAACAGAATTACCCTAAATTTACAAGAAAGTGGATCAAATGTATATATATTTAACAATGCTATTGATCCACAATGGATCAGTAGATCCCCAAGCTCAACCACGCATTGTGATTGACTAGCTGAACCTGACGGAAAATTGCACCCTTCATCTTAGTCCTAAAAACAAAAAAAATATGATAATGGAGAGTTGGGTAGGGGTGCCCCAAGCCCTGGTCCTTGTTGGGGGGAGGAGGGTCCAAAGGGGCCACCTTTGTCAAATACAAATAAATATATCTTTTATTTGAAGTTTTGTGGATCCATGGAATCAATGTGACATGCAGGATGACTCTGTTTAAAATATAATTAAATTCTATGTATTTTTAACAAAGGTTTTAAAAATGAGCATATTTTTAAATTTAATTTAAAATAACGATTATTAATCTTGTAAATATCAAGATTATTGTAGGACTAATGTTAAAGATAATTACATTACTGTTATTTAATTATATACTATGCCTTTAATGATTTTAAACACATAACATTTTCTTACTTTAGTGCCATTTTTTTAATAATTAAACTTCAGATTTAATATTATTTAAATTTAAAAAAAATCAAAATACTTAAATGTTTAATTAAAAATTAAGTTAATAATTCTGTGACATTGTTTATAATATTTTGCGTTTAAAATAAATATATAAAATTATCATTAATTCACCTTATTAATTAACACATATTTTTTCTATTTTTCTATTTGTTCAAAATGAAATACACTTTAAACATTTTTCCTATACTTTACCCAGTGAGACCTCGACCTTAAGGGTGGAGATCTCCTCCAATGTATTTAACATTATAAGTAGTAACTTTAAACTCATAAATTAGGCTCCCGCCTATACATTTTGCAGGTGAGGACTTTTGAGTAACATTACACTCATAAATATTGAAGAGCCCTAAGCAATAAAGTTGCTCAAAAGTGCACATTCATTTGTAATATTATTTATGTGAATGGGCTCCATAGGTTTTTGAATTGCTTCTTTTAGTAAGCAGTACTAATGTAGTACTACTATACATACTGAAAAATACAGTTTCTGAATTGGGCCCTTTGGGAATTTGAACATGCCTACCAGAACACAATATGGTAAAGGAATCACTTAAATCTGACTTACCTTTAAATGGTATCACTATAATTACACAGTAATTATATAGAGACTTGCACATTACTGTAATCAAACACTGGCTTTATACTTGAACATGATTATCAGCACACACTATCTTTGACTTGAACATCTGTGGGCACTTGAACACCACTCTTGTCTCTCATGAGCTTTGCTTGGACTTGAACATGATTATCAGCACACACTATCTTTGACTTGAACATCTGTGGGCACTTGAACACCACTCTTGTCTCTCATGAGCTTTGCTTGGACTTGAACATGATTATCTTCTAATACGGTCTGTGTAGGGACTCAAATATCATCGCTACACACTTTTGCTCTGGGGATGTGAACATGATTATCTTCACACACTTTCTCCCTAGGAAGGAGAACACCACTATTATTACACATTATGTAAAGGTTTGAACATGTCTATAATTACACACTAAATCTGTGGGGACTTGAACATCGCCTATATCACACACTATCTCTGTGGGGACTTGAATATCCTGACCGTTACAGACTATTACTGTATGGACTTGGTAATGACAATCTCAACACACTCGGGCCCAAATCCCAAAGGTAAACTTGTACCTGAAGTCAAAATTTATACCTGAAGTATAACTTTAGAACTGAAGTCGAAGTTTAGACCTGACGTCTAAGGGCCTGTTTCGCAAAGGTAAACATACAATTTTGTGTAAGTTTGCGTGTGCTTGCTATTCACAAAGGAATTTTACTAGTAGTATCTTTACAGCTGTGGAGTCTGCGCACATAACAAGTTAGGACAGTCCTATATTTTTTATGGGGGGACTCTCTGCAGTTTTGAAGATTCTACTAGAAAAATACCTTTGTAAATAGCTAACAATTGTAAACTTACAGGAAACTGTAAGTATACCTTTGTGAATCAGGTCCTCCTTTTAGACCTGAATTCTAAGTTTCAACCTGAACTCTAAAGTTAGATTTCAGCTCTAAACTTGGACTTCAGGCCTAAACTTAGACTTCAGGTCTAAACTTAGAAATCAGGTCTAAGTTTACCTTTGTGAATGTGGCCCTCTGTCAGTAAGGACTTGAACACCATTATAATCTAAAACCACGTGAGGGCCTGAAGTGGAGACTTAAGGATCGTTATCTGCATGCACTATCTGTGTGGAGATTGAACGGTATCTTCATCCCCAATTTTTCCCCCTCCACCCCAGGCATAGGTATAGTTGAAAGGGATCAAACAGAAAAGGCAGCAAAGGCATATCACGAGGGATTAGAGTGAACACTGACACACATGCATGACCACTATCAAATTTGAGATATATTGTTCATCTGGGTATGTAGCACATGCTCTACCTATAGTTTCGTACTGTGGTGGTTGTGCGAAGGTATGTTTATTGTGATGGAACATTGGATATATTACTGGTGATACTGTTTTTAGTTCTTAGCACTGCATATCTGTGAACTCAGTTTTGTATAAATAGTACTAGCATTGATAGGGTTGCTTAAACTATGACCTAGAATGTTCAGGAGGTATGGTGCGGGTCAAGATAGTTTTTTATGTTTATGTCCTTTTTCTTTATATGTCTCTTCTTATTTCTTCTGTGTAATAAATGTATGAGCTCTTCATACATCAGTGTTGGTGGCCGCAATGCAGTGGTCTTTGCAACAATCTGTAAAATCAATAAACAAAAAGTTGCAAAAAAAGAACATTATCGTCACACACTATTTGTGTGGAGTTTTGGACATGGCACTCTATCTCTTTGAGGGCTTGAACATCCCACTAACAATGCACTATCTCTATGGGGACTTGATTATTCCAGTAACTACACACTATATTTGTGGGACTTGAACAGCATTATAATCCCACTCTATCTTTATGGGGCTTAAACATCGCTATAAGCACACACTATCTCTCTGGGAACTTGAAAATCACTATAATCACACACTATCTTTGTGGGGACTTAAACATACCATAATCACACACTATCTCTCTGGGGACTTGAAAATCACTATAATCACACACTATCTTTGTGGGGACTTGAACATCACTATAATCACACACTATCTTTGTGGGGCTTAAACATTGCTATAAGCACACACTATCTCTCTGGGAACTTGAAAATCACCGTAATCACCCACTATCTTTGTGGGGACTTGAACATCACTATAATCACACACTATCTCTCTGGGGACTTGAAAATCACTATAATCACACGCTCGCAGCCAGACTTCACGAGGCAGGGATACAAGGAGCTGCCTTCAAATGGATCCAATCCTTTCTCTTCGGCCGAAACCAGTGGATCAGACTCCCTCCCTTCCTCTCCGAGCCCACTGATATCAACTGCGGAGTGCCCCAAGAATCATCGCTCAGCCCCACACTCTTCAACATCTATATGACCCCCCTTGCCACCATCGTAGGACAGCATGGGCTCAGCATAGTATCCTACGCCAATGGTAGGCTTGAGGTAGTGGTGACGCAATCAGACCTGACACCATGAGTGGGCAACAATGTATTGATGTTTGGATGCCAAACAAAGCTATTTTCTTTTGTTAAGGCTGATAATTAAATGTAGAAAACACTTTCTATCAGTTTGCATATGAATAGTATATAGCGCATTGGATGATAGAAAAGACCATTGGATCAGTGCTTTGTTTTCTAGTTATATATGTGCAGCTATTAGTTCATTCAGAAATAGAAAATATTGTAGGAAGTGACTGATGGCTCTGGCCAGTGAGCATGCTAAGCTATTAATGAGGATCTAAATATATATTTTGGGCACAGGGTGCCACAAAATATGGCTAAAAATATGTAATCTATGTGGGAACATAAATGATAACGTAGAACATATCATGAATGATGCAATATGTCAGGCGATAGCAGTGCTTGGTGGGGGCGCAAGTTATAGTTAGCCCCGCTAAATATAACTGGTGAATTTCTATGTTTTTCTGAGTTCAAAATGTTAATGTTGTGACTGCTATATTCACCTAACTATAACGTTAGTCCAGTGAATTGGAATACTGTGCCAAAGAAACAAATGACTAATTCCTGGCTCAGAAGTTCCTAACTGTAGCTTTTCTGGGTTTTAAATGTACTGGTTCTCATTAACGCTATTTTGACTTTATTACTCTCCTAGTGGCTAGGTAGTTATGTGTAAAATTCCAAACGGTAGAACATATACCGCCTGTCCAGCGCTATGCTGGCATGTAATTTGCCAGATGAAAGAATGGCTCATCATCTATTCTTTTGTGCAGCATATAAAAAATCCCAGGAGGAAGGGGATAATATGGATTTGCCATTCCATAGGGTAACACAACAAGCAGAGGCATTAAGGCTATTGAGAAAACACACTAGGGAAGCTACTTGTATGCAGTCTGTCAAAGTATCTCCAAATGGTTTGATGCATGAGGAGAAAGATCATTGACAGGTTGGCTGTTCAAGAATCATGTTAAAAACACATTAAAAATGGTCACCAGGTAATGGTAATGGAGAAATTTCTGAAATGGGACGAATATTATCTTAAGTTTATATTTATGTTTTATCAGTAGAATGAGAGTTATGAATTTGTAAATTTTAAATTTTAAAGTGGAAAAGAGTGCCTAAATGTTCTAAGCACCAACTCTGGGCATCTCATCGCGGACCACAGTTTGGATACAAGAAGTTGATTGGGCTGCGTCTCCATTTACCTTCGGATTTAGAAGAATTTTTTAAGTTAAAGCTCAGGTGTGCAAGGCAGCCAAGGGTATCCAAAGAGGAGGCGTCATTTTCGTTGAACCGTTGGACGAAGTCACGGTGAAGATTCCTAGCCCAAAGCAGCAAGACAACATGCTGCACTGCATCAAATGGAGAGGGCAGGAATGGGCCATATTTATAAATACTTTGCGCATTGCTGCTATCTCACTGAGCTGGTGCATTTTGTGTAAAGCTACCTGTTTTCCGTTTTTACTGATTTTAACAGATAAATACAGACTGAAAACATTTATTTTCTTGTCTGTATTTATTTTTAAATGTGGATAAAAACAGACATTATGTTACTTTTTGAATAATTCTAAATACTGTCTGCCATGACTGCCAGGCGCATAGCTGTGTACATTGATAGGTAAGGGAGCTAAAAAAGAAAGTAATTTTAGTAAAGAGGATTTAACAGCAGTAGATATGCACAAGGTTGGTACTGAAAAGTGCATATTTTCTTAAAAGTGCATTAATTTCTCTTCTGTGGGTGTTGACAGCACTGAAACCTAGTAGACATTCAAGCATGAGTGCATATTTATAAATATGGATAAATACAGATGTAAATGTCAAAAAATAAATACCATAAAACCGGGATTATTTTATGCGCTACCTAGCGCCAACGCAGGCACGTTTTGTGCCATAGTGAAAGGGTGCCTGTGTTGCAGGAAAGAATATTTTTATTGAGGAAGGAAGGGACACCTTGCCACACCAAGGCTTTCCTTAGATGCATTTTCCTCTTTCTAAGTGTGCTGTATTCTGAACAAACAAGGAGGAATAAAGATATTTTTCCTTGTTAGGCCTCTATCAGGAAGGCATACAATGTTAATGCATCCCCAGGTTTACTTGTCGTGGTACATCTGGGAATGTGCCAGAATATATGGGTGGATGCATGAGAACACCCAAACTCCACCCATGAAATACCTCTTTGGCACTGACTAATGCGATCTATATTAATACGAACGGTATGGATTTTTCAACATACCTATCATTGCACACATCACTGTGGAGACTTGAATATGATGGTAATCATACATTATCACTGTGGGGACTTAAACGTCACTGTAATATATTTGTCAGGACTTGTACATGACTGCAATCATGCACTATCTCTGTGTGCTATCCCTGTGCGTCCCATTAATCACACGCTATCTCTGTGGGGACCTGGGCATGTCTGTAATCACACATATTCTCTTTGGCAACCGTGGTAATACTATAGTCACACAACATCTCTGTGGGGACCTGGGCATGTCTATAATCACACACTATCTCTGTTTGGACTGGGCAGGTCCATAATCATGCGCTATCTCTGTGGGGACCTGGGCATGTGTATAATCACACACTATCTCGGTGGGGACCTAAACATCTCTAATCACACACTATCTCTGTGGGGAACTGGGCATGTCTATAATCACACACTATCTCTGTGGGGACTGGGCAGGTCTATAATCACACACTATCTCTGTGGGGACCTGGGCATGTGTATAATCACACACTATCTCGGTGGGGACCTAAACATCTCTAATCACACAGTATCTCTGTGGGGACCTGGGCATGTCTATAATCACACACTATCTCTGTGGGTACCTGGGCATGTCTTTAATCACACACTAACTCTGTGGGGACCTGGGCATGTCTATAATCACACACTATCTCTGTGGGGACCTGGGCATGTCTATATTCATCCACTAACTCTGTGGGGACCTGGGCATGTCTACAATCACACACTATCTCTGTGCGGACCTGGGCATGTCTACAATCACACACATTCTATTTGGTGACCGTGGTAATACTATAGTCACACACCATCTCTGTGGGGACTTGAACAGTCATTTATTACACACAAGCTCTGCTTTGGCTTGAGCATCACCGGCTTTGCATTCTCTGTATGGGGCTTTTTGAATACTGAAAAGTAGTAAAGTTAGACTTTTGGTCTAAGTTTGCATTGTTGAAACTGAAAAGTACAAAAGTTAGATTTTTTGTCTAAGTTTACCATTGTGAATCGGGCCCTATTTTAATGAGGACATAAACACAATCACCTTCATGCATCTCTGTGGGGACTTAAACATCGCTATAATAACACACTATCTTTGTGGGGACTTGAACAACACTGTAATAAAACACTATCTTTGTGGGGACTTGAACATCACTATAATAACACACCATCTCTGCGGGGACTTGAACATCACTATAATAACACACCATCTCTGTGGGGACTTGAGCATTTCTATAATTACACACAACCTCTGTGTGGACTTGCACATCATTAGCTTCACACCCTTTATAATGGGATTCAAGCTTTGAATGTACACATTATTTCAGTATCTCTGTGGGAACTTAAACATCTATTTTGGTAAAAATGTAAGCAGCTACTCAAGCTCTGGATTCCACTTGACCATATTCCTTTGTTCCATATGTTAATTTCTTTATGTGTTAGTTCCCTTTTCTCCTAAGATTTTAAGCACTAATAAATAGGTTAAATGCAGCTTTAAGTGTCTTTCGTTAAGCATGATATGGTATTTTCTCGCACATTAAGATAATCTGCCTTTAATGTATACCCCTATTATATATGCAGCAATTCATATATGAATATATTATAATGTTGTTTGTGTATATTGTTGCTAAAATAAACATTTAGCCATGTGCCTTCGACTGTATTCGAACACAAATAGTGTTATGGACTAGGTCCCCACAAGGATGGTAGCACATGTTCAAGTCCCCACAAGGATGGTGCTGTGCGCACGATTAAATAACAATATATTTGCAAATTTGAAGCAGGATCCTGTATCATGAATTTTTTCTTAACATTTTTCTGTTAGTTGTGTGTTTTAAAAACATTGGGAAAGGTAAGTCCCCACAAGGCAGGTATTCACACATAGTCCCCACAAGGATGGTAACACGTGTGTGTGTGTGTGTGTGTGTGTGTGTGAGGTGTGTGTCAGAGGTGTGTGTGTGTGGGAAAGGGGTGAGGTGTGTGGGGGGATGTGTGGGGTGTTTCTGTGAGGTGTGTGTGTGTGTGTCTGAGGGGGGTGAGGTGTATAGGTGTGTGTAGGTGTGTGGGGTATGTGGGTGTGGGTGTGTAAGGTGTGTGTGTGGGTGTGTGGGGTGTTTGGGTGTAGGTGGGGGTGTGGGGGTGTGAGGTGTGTGTGGGGTGTGTGTGTGGGTGTGGGGGGTATGTGTGTAGGATGTGTGTGTATGTGTGGGATGTGTGGGTGTGTCTGTGAGGTGTGCGTGTGTGTGTGTGGGGGGGTGTGTGTGTGGTATGTGTGAGGTGTGTCTGTGAGGTATCTGTGTGTGCGTGTGTGTGTGTTGGGGCGTGAGGTGTGTGTGTGAGTGTGTGTGTGTGGGATGTGTGGGTGTGGGTGTGGATGTGTAAGGTGTCGGTGTGGGTGTGTGGGGTGTTTGGGAGTGGGTGGAGGTGTGCGTGTGTGAGGTGTGTGTGGGGAGTGTGTGGGTGTGGAGGTGTGGGGTTGTGTGCGTGTGGGTGTGTGTGGGACGTACTTGTAGGTACCTAAAACAGCCACAGAACCAAAAGCTCTTTTCAGAGCTACCCTACCTGTAATGACTCAAAATGATTATTTTACACTATTATTTTCACTATTTTCAGTATATATATATATATATATATATAAATATATATATATATATATATATATATATATATATTACCTACTGGCGGTCGCCAGTAGGTAGTTATAGTTAGGATCGTTTTCCATAGGAAATCCGCAACATTCTATTGGGAATAACTTTGGCGCCGTATGAGGGATCTGCCTGTAATTTTCTTTAACTTTGCCTCGCTGCGCTCCGCTCCTTCCCTGAAAGTTTCGGGGGGATCCGTCAAGCGGGGACCGAGATAAAAGGGGGGTCCCAAAACGTGTTTTCCCCATGTTAATTTCCATAGGGCGGTTGGACTCACTTTTAGCCCGAACGGCTGAATGGATTTCCACCAAACTTAGCAAAATTGTAGGGACTGGTACCCCGATGTGCCTTTGCTATGTCTCAAGATATATGCTCCAGTGGTTTTTACGAAAATTAACTTTGAAAAAATATATATTGGGCTATATTGGGCTATATATATGTTAGAGCCCCAATGTAGCTCAATGTAGCCCAATGTAGCCCAATGTAGCCCAAAGATGGCCAACAGAGACAAAAAAAAACAAATGTAGCCCGAATATCAGCCAGATGTAGCCCAACTATAGCCCAATGACAGAATGTCCCAGAGTGTTCTAAAGAACAACTAGAGTGCTAACAGTCTTACTTATGACAAAAGTATGGCACACCTGAAGTCATCTTGATTGGAATAAAGTGTTAACACTTAAAACATTTAATTTGCAAAGGAACAAAATGAGGGGGTTCATTTTGCCATAGAAATTATGATTAGTGCTGAAGAAAGAAAAAATAGGGCACATTTTGAGTGACTTCTCAAATCCTCTTATATTTCAATAAAAAAATTCTGATATGCAGTCTCCCAAGATGGCCACCAGAGACAAAAGAGCCCAAATGTAGCCCAAATATCAGCCAGATGTAGCCCAACTATAGCCCAATGACAGAATGTCCCAGAGTGTTCTAAAGAACAACTAGAACGCTAACAGTCTTACTTATGACAAAAGTATGGCACACCTGAATTCATCTTGATTGGAATAAAGTGGTAACACTTAATACATTTAATTTGAAAATGAACAAAATGAGGGGTTTCATTTTGCCATAGAAATTTTATATATACATACATATATATATATATATATATTCACTGAAAAAACCATAGGTTATAGACCATATATAGTTAGGAATTAGCATTTACAAAACCTTGAAAATTCACTGAAAAAACCATAGGTTATAGACCATATATAGTTAGGAATTAGCATTTAAAAAACCTTATTTTACTCACACAAAACCATTGAAATTCCATATATAGTTAGTTGCACTAACTATATATCGCGCACCCGCAATCCACTGCTGATGATGTCACATATTACATCATTCATGACATGGTCAGTGACATCACTGATGACATCACTGATGACATCTCAAATGTCATCACTGATGAGATCACTGATGACATCATCCAGTGACTGTGTGTTTCTGTAAAGTTTAAATATGTTTTACATATTGAAGAATGAGTAGATGTATAAGTGTCTGGACGAAGGATTTAGTAGGTGCATGACTGAATGTATGAGTGAGTGATTAAATGTGTCTCACTGAGTGCATGGGTTAGTGACTAAACTGTCTTAATTTGTGCATCATTATGTCTGTTGTTCTGTAAACTGCTGCATGTGTTGATCAGTAGCTATATGATTAACTATATGGGTTATTGATTGATTGTCCAAGTATTTGTATGGGAGACTGAGTGTGTGTGTGGCTGGCTGGGAGGTGTGTGACTCTGTGCAGATCAATGTGTACTTGTATCAATGATTGTATAAGAAAGTAAGTATGTGTTAGTATATGTTTGAAAATGTAAGGTGCTCTATGTTTAACTGTATAGACAAGAAAATGGAAGTGTGATTGATTCTTTACAGGACTGACTAGGTGTGTGAGTAACTCCATGGATGAGTGGCAGAGTGTGAGTGTCTGTATAGGTGTATGAGTGCATATGATAGTGTTGTAAAGATGAGTGATTGTATGTATGAATGATTGTATGGGTGAATGAGTGAATGTGTGTGTAGACGTAGGAATCAGTGAGTACGTATGTAGTAACTAGTATTGGTGTGTCAATGGTTTCAAAAATTATACTCTGTATTTAACACTGGGTGAAACAGAGGTTATATTAAAATGTGAGGAGATGCATTGTATTGTCACATGAATGATATCATCAGTGATGTGGTCATTGATGTCAAATGAGATGTCATCAGTGATGTCATCAGTGATGTCATTTGAGATGTCATCCGTGATGTCATCAGTGATGTCACTGACCATGTCATGAATGATGTAATATGTGACATCATCAGCAGTGGATTGCGGGTGCGCGATATATAGTTAGTGCAACTAACTATATATGGAATTTCAATGGTTTTGTGTGAGTAAAATAAGGTTTTTTAAATGCTAATTCCTAACTATATATGGTCTATAACCTATGGTTTTTTCAGTGAATTTTCAAGGTTTTGTTAATGCTAATTCCTAACTATATATGGTCTATAACCTATGTTTTTTTCAGTGAATTTCAATGGTTTTTTAATAGCAAATATCATAAGCTGTCGAATGTCAAGTATGTGGTAAGTGAAAACATTTTCGTGTTTATGCACACTGATCTGCTTTGAATGGTGCCCCCCCCCTCATTTCTATTAGGAGTACTCTCTCTTTGCACATAGTGAAGGGTAGTTAACGCAGGCCTTTGCCCCCGTTGTAATACGTCGTGCCTGTGTCTCTCTCCATTTGATTGATTGTTATCCAAGTATTTACTGTTTTAGAATTGGTTCTCTTTGGTTCATTCTCTATTTACAAACAAACACAGAGTCGCAATACTCTGTTTAGTCTTTGCAGATAACGAAAAATCGTGTAAAAAAAACAGAAAAGGAATCGAGCAAAATCAGTAGGCCACTAATGGGATCTCTTTTTGACCTCGCTAAAATAGAAACATTAGGAACAACCCCTCATGACAAATACAAAACTAGTGAGATGAACTGAACTCCACACAATGATGGCTGCAAAACAGCTCGGCTCCGCCACCCACCCCGCCCAAAATAACGATAAAGTGCGGCTGCCATGATTGGTTGCGGAATGGCCACGACGGAGCTACGAAATGGTGCTGCTCTCATGCTAACCCCAGCTTCAGTCTGAAACATCCAGAAACACTGTAGACTACCAATTCGATCAGTTCCGGTAGCGCCCCAATGTAACCCGGTAGAGAAGAACTAGCCCTCCCCTCTTTGACTGATGGTTCTTGTTGCCTGTCCCTTCTGTTGTCATTTAACAGAACTATTTAGCCTGCTGAAAGGGGTTGTGTTCCGACCGCTGGTTGGTGGAGACATTTTGACTATATTCTGGACCTGCGTTGTCGCGTAATGCGTCATATGACGCGCCGCGTTAGCGCATCCGGAAGTCATCCGGGGCGCGCAGCGCGTAACGTAAGCATAACAAGTCATGTGACTTGTTAATAAAACTTTTCATTGGTTCATTTTACTTTTCTTATTCTAATGATGAAAGGCTTGGTCATATGACCTAAAAATTACGCTTTTTATTACTTCCGAACATTATTTTTTCTTAAATATATGTTATAATGTTCCAGGCTAATGTACTTTCCCGGAAAATTTACAACTGTCCTGCAAGTAAAATATATTCTTTTTTCGAGAAAAAGAGCGTTTCTTCGTCCCATGACGGAGCCGTTGAGCAAAAGAGGGTCGACCTGCTGTCTTAGTCGCCGATACGCCTGAATATGAGATTCTTATCGATCACTTTATGTTGCAGGAGTAGAAAACACAACAGCCCTTGACCATTTATCTTTACTGCGTTCCTTCGAATTATACCTTTTACCCTTCATGTAATTGGTCTGCTTTATTTCACTTGCCTTTTAATGATTCTAAAACAGTGACTATTATTAAAAACTTTACCAATGTATATACTACTTCCATGTTTTCTTTTAAAAACCTTTATTGTGAAAATTTCATTATACAAATACGAGCCTATAACCACGTGGGCCGGCCACGGAGCAAACTGTAATCGTATATGATGAGTAGACATTTACACTGTAGAGGAACGTAACGGGCGGGCCATTAGGTTGCAAGAACTAAGGTGTCTAACAGTTACGGAATCGGTGGACGTACATTTTATAATTAAAATACGACAGGGCCAGTTACAATAAAATTATCTAGATATACATTTGCGGGCAAGTACCATGGGTGACGTTAATTCGAACTTTCAATAGTACAGTAATCAATAACACATCAGAACTTAATATCAATAGGGATGTCGAAATATTCAATCAATTCTCGTCCCCGCCCGCCATGTGCTTCAAAACTGCATACGTATCTCGTGATTTCAAGGTTCTGCAACCAGTACACAACAAGGAGTTACGAGTCCCATTTATTCCAGCGCCATTTTGGGCGAGGACGGGCAGGTCCAGGATATAGTCAAAATGTCTCTACCAACCATCGACTATGATGATGTTCATATGATGTATTTATTAGAGTAACACTCATCTGTCCACATGAAATTAATTTGCCACAATCTAAACATGTCATTTTAATCTTTCCAAAGTTCTTCGAAATATTTGGGACCGTTTCCCTTGCCTCTGATGCTGTCAGTGCCACTTCTTTGATGAATGTACTAGCAGGTCAGGGGTTCTCCTCCAAATCTCTCTTATATGCAGCACTATAATTAATTGGTGCCACCTCTCCATATGACGATGCATGGTATAGTTACCATAACTATATTTTTTTTCAGTTCCTCTGGAGAGTTCATCGTGGCAGATGAAGCGTGTAACGTACCGGGCATTTACCTTTTTTTGCATGTACAGGAAAGGAAAAAAAAAATCGAGCGTCCGAGTTCTAAGGTGTCCCAGGGCCATTTTAGTGGACCAGGCCCAAATCCAAAGAACAGGCTGCCATTTTGAGAGTCCTGTTGCAGCCGCCTGTCGCTGTAGCATCAAGAGCAGCCGAAACTCAGCTGAATGGCAACTGAAACGGTAAAGGGGCGCCCCACTACAGCAGACGAGCCTCCACCTAGGAAGGCCCGTTCACGCCGCCTCCCCCCCCCCCTTCGGGCACCCCACGCCGTTATTCGGAGCAGTATTGTAGGATGGCCACACCAGTGCGGCAACTTGCTAGACATCACCTCGGTGGTAACCGAATCTCAGCGCCTTGTGGTGTCTCCTCTTCAGAAAATATTCTTGCGCTACCTTTGCCCCATTCACACATCGGTCCGCTACTGACGCCATCTCACAGGCTAATGGGGCGCCCCACGCCGAGTTTCAGCATTGTAGGATGACCACACCAGTACAGCAACTTGCTAGACATCACCTCGGTGCCATCCGGATCTCGGCGCCCCACTGCAGATGAAGTGCCTCTCAACTATGAAACCACCACGGTGACATCCGGATCTTGGCGCCTTGTGCTGGTTCCGGCCTATTCACACATCGGTCCGCTACTGACGCCATCTCACAGGCTAATGGGGCGCCCCACGTCGAGTTTCAGCATTGTAGGATGACCACACCAGTACAGCAACTTGCTAGACATCACCTCGGTGCCATCCGGATCTTGGCATCTCAACGCCTAGTGGTATCTTCCATACAGAAAATATTGTTGCGCTGCCTTTGGCCCCATTCGCACATCGGTCCGCAACTGACACCATCTCACAGGCCAACAGGGCGCCCCACGCCGACTTTTACCATTGTAGGATGGCCACACCAGTACCACAACTTGCTAGACACCACCTCGGTGCCATCCGAATCTTGGCATCTCAGCGCCTTGTGGTGTCTTCTAGTCAGAAAATATTGTTGCGCTGCGTTTGGCCCCATTCGCACATCGGTCCGCTACTGACGCCATCTCACAGGCCAACGGGGCGCCCCACGCCGACTTTCAACATTGTAGGATGGCCACACCAGTGCGGCAACTTACTAGACACCACCTCGGTGCCATCCGGATCTTGGCGCGTTGTGCTGCCTTCGGCCTATTCGCACATCGGTCCGCTACTGACGCAAACTCACAGGCCAACGGGGCGCCCCACGCCGACTTTCAGCATTGTAGGATGGCCACACCAGTGCTGCAACTTGCTGGACACCACCTCTGTGCCATCCGGATCTTGGCGCGTTGTGTTGCCTTCGGCCTATTCGCACATCGGTCCGCTACTGACGCCGCCTCACGTGCCAACGTATTTTCTCCGCATTTTATACCCTATGCCGCATAACAGGTCATGTGACTTGTTTATAAAACTTTTCATTGGTTCATTTTACTTTTGGTTTCCTAATGATGGAAGGCTTGATCATATGACCTAAAAACAACACTTTTCATTGGATGAAAACTTTTTTTTTTCCCAAACGATGAAAGCCCCACCTTGTTTCTGGATGTTTCAGACTGAAGCTGGCGTCAGCATGAGAGCACCACCATCTCGTAGCTCCGTCGTGGTCATTCCGCGAGCAATCATGGCAGCCGCTCCCCATCAGAAGCCTACAGGAGTCGGGGGCCCCCAAAACTTTTGATGAATCCTCAAGGCGGAGGGGACGCTTTCGAGAATGGGGTCCAAGACCTAGCAGACAAGCGTCCGATTTCCAAGGTGTCCCAGGGCCATTTCAGTGGACCAGGCCCAAAAAGGAAACAGCCTGCCGCCATTTTGAGAGTCCTGTGACAGCCGCCTATCGCTGCACCGCAAGAGTGGGCGCAACTCAGCTGAATTGCGGCTTTTGACACAGTGGACCAAAAGCGGACGGAATGGCAACTGAAACGGTAAAGGGGCGCCCCACTACAACAGACGAGACTCCACCTGGAGAGGCCCGTTCACGCCGCCTCCCCCGGGGCGCCCCACGCCGTTATTCGGAGCAGCATTGTAGGATACCAAAACCAGTGCGGCAACTTACTGGACATCACCTTGGTGCCATCGTTCTGCTGCCATGGAACTATTCGCACAACAGTTTGCTACTGATGACCCACCCCCCACGACGCCCCACGCCAGAAATCTGGACGTTGTGCTGCGTTGGGACTATTCGCACAGCCGACCGCTACTTCGTTGTTTTTCCCTAAAAATGTTTATATGTTATTACTGTTTTTGTTTTCTTGTATATATTTATAAGTTATTAAAGTTTTATAATCTTACTACTTTGTTGGAGTGCTATATATTTTTAATGTGACACATAATTGTAAAAACTTTGATGTACAAAGAGTCATCCCTGGAATCTTCCGCTTCAGGCTCGGTCCCCTCCCCAATCACAATACAGGATGGTTTTCAGATAATAGGAATGCGTCTGCTGTGACGGATCTCATCGAGTGTGGGCCTTGATCTACTATAACTCCTTTGAAGAGGGGTGATTCTTTACAGCTGGGGCCATAAACTACATCTGCAGGGCTAGCTGATACCCTAGGACCGGCCTGGACAATCGGACACAGAGGAAAAGGAGTGTCAGAGGGTGCGGTAGTGAATAGGGCGAAAGGGAGGTGTCGGGCGGGCACAGGGTGTGATTCTCAGGGAAGAGCAGCGCAGATGGGGGGTGGTTTATTACCCATGCATAAGACAGAGAGCGGGGGTGACCACTGCCTGGGGGAGATGCTTGCGAGGGTGGGGAGCCATGCTAAGGATCGACAGCGTGCACAGAGTGGGTCTGGTCAAGGCATCTAAAATGACTGCCGTGCACGACAAGAGTGTGGCATTTGAAAAAAGGCAAGATGGCGCAGACAATGTTTTTCAACACTTCCTGATTTCCTTCGAATCGAACGTTAACAGACGTTGGGGCATATTACCAAAGTTAAGCGATATTTATCCCTAACGATGCTTAGCAACGATTTTTTTACCGCTAAGCATCGTCAGAAATTATCGCAGATGAACCTTGCTATTATCAAGGTTTATCGCAAATACGATAAAAAACGACCGCAATGCATTAATATCGCTGAAAACTCAGCGATATTCATGCATTACCGAGCTAATGCTCTTAGCCATGTTATCCACCTCCCATTGGATAACATGGCTAAGAACTGCTCAGGGCAGGTGCTAGCTTTTGGAGATATTCGCGCTTATCGCAAATATTTCCAAAAGTTGATAATAGGAGATAGCGATGTTAGCGACTGTTTCCAGTCGCTAACATCTTGGCATGCCCACTTTGCATGTCATTAGTGATAAATATCACTCACATGCAAAGTGGGGCCCAAGATGGTCGCTATCTCCTACTAGCCGTCGCTAACTGGTGTTAGCAACAGCTAGGTAATACAGATATAATTGTATCTCCGCGAAGCGGAGCGCTGTTACAGATATATATCTTGTTTTTGAACGTTAATTTCTCAAAATCCACTGAAGCACATATATTGAGACCTAGCAAAGGCACATCGAGCTACCAGTCCCTACAATTTTGCAAGTTTCGTGCAAATCCATTCAGCCGTTCGATTATTATTATTATTTTTTTTTTTGCCCCGCGGGGCCCTTTTAAAACCTCCACATCAAACCTAAGAGGTCAAGGAGGATCTACTATGCCCCCTTATGGTCATTTGCCCCTTCGCTTTGGCCTCCTCTTGTCTCTCGATCCTACCGAGAGACAAGATGGCGGCCGCTACGGACTGTTTGCAATGTTTACAGACGCCGGAGAACCAATCAGCTTCGCAAACCTCCGTTACGCGAAGCGGAGCGCTGTTACAGATATATATCTTTTTCTGAACGTTAATTTCTCAAAATCCACTGGAGCACATATATTGAGACCTAGCAAAGGCACATCGGGCTACCAGTCCCTAATATTTTACCAAGTTTCGTGCAAATCCATTCAGCCGTTCGATTATTAGTATTATTATTTTTTTTGCCCCGCGGGGCCCTTTTAAAACCTCCACATCAAACCTAGGGGGTCAGCGAGGATCTACTATGCCCCCTTATGGTCATTTGCCCCTTCGCTTTGGCCTCCTCTTGTCTCTCGATCCTACCGAGAGACAAGATGGCGGCCGCTACGGACTGTTTGGAATGTTCACAGACGCCGGAGAACCAATCAGCTTCGCTTCACAAAGCTCCGTACCGCGAAAAGTCCGCGAACCGGAGCGCTGCCTGGTCCGCTGTTACAGATATATATCTTTTTTTGAACGTTAATTTCTCAAAATCCACGGGAGCACATATATTGAGACCTAGCAAAGGCACATCGGGCTACCAGTCCCTACAATTTTGCCAAGTTTCGTGCAAATCCATTCAGCCGTTCGGGCTAAAAGTGAGGCCAACCGCCCTATGGAAAACTCAATGTTAAAAACACGTTTTGGGACCCCCCTTTTCTCTCGGCCCCCCCTTGACGAACCCCCCCCAAATTTTCAAGGGCTGCTCAGAAACAAAATGTGCCATTTTCTTGAAAATTTCAGCCAATTCCGTCCACAAACGCCAAAGTTATTAGACATAGAATTTTCAAAAATCCCATAGAGAAAAAATCCTAACTATATATACCTACTGGCGACCGCCAGTAGGTAATATATATATATATATATTCACTGAGGGTGAAAATCGGCGAAAAAAGAACCACAAGTCCCATGATGCACAGCTCGCGCTACAAAGCGATGACTACTAAAGAGGCGAGGTCATGAGACTGTGAGTAAGCCAGAAATCATTTGTTAACAGCCATCACACCCAGAGGAAGAAGCGGACAGCTTTGAAACGCGTTGGTGGAAGGTTGGGAAAAGACGGGTGAAATGCTACCTTCAAACAGGAATTAAAGTATGTTGACATACCTGCTGCTGTCGAGTGCTTCTTTGCTGCAGGGCAATTTGGAGGAACATAAATTACACGACGGTCTCATCGTGAAAGATGCACCACCTGGCAAGTGAGGAGGGAGCCGTTGGAGTAAGGGGCTGTCACAGCAGAAACTGTTTTCATGCTGAAAGGACGGCACAGCAGCGCCTTGAAAAATGAAGGGAAACATTTCATTCCGGGGCACACTGGAGTGCCTTATGACACGGTGAATTCACTAATCATTGTGGACCTTGCAAAGGTATGGCTAATTAGCAAAACCCACTGAGGGTGAAAATCGGCGAAAAAAGAACCACAAGTCCCATGATGCACAGCTCGCGCTACAAAGCAATGACTACTAAAGAGGCGAGGTCATGAGACTGTGAGTAAGCCAGAAATCATTTGTTAACAGCCATCACACCCAGAGGAAGAAGCGGACAGCTTTGAAACGCGTTGGTGGAAGGTTGGGAAAAGACGGGTGAAATGCTACCTTCAAACATGAATTAAAGTATGTTGACATACCTGCTGCTGTCGAGTGCTTTTTTGCTGCAGGGCAATTTGGAGGAACATAAATTACACGACGGTCTCATCGTGAAAGATGCACCACCTGGCAAGTGAGGAGGGAGCCGTTGGAGTAAGGGGCTGTCACAGCAGAAACTGTTTTCATGCTGAAAGGACGGCACAGCAGCGCCTTGAAAAATGAAGGGAAACATTTCATTCCGGGGCACACTGGAGTGCCTTATGACACGGTGAATTCACTAATCATTGTGGACCTTGCAAAGGTATGGCTAATTAGCAAAACCCACTGAGGGTGAAAATCGGCGAAAAAAGAACCACAAGTCCCATGATGCACAGCTCGCGCTACAAAGCGATGACTACTAAAGAGGTGAGGTCATGAGACTGTGAGTAAGCCAGAAATCATTTGTTAACAGCCATCACACCCAGAGGAAGAAGCGGACAGCTTTGAAACGCGTTGGTGGAAGGTTGGGAAAAGACGGGTGAAATGCTACCTTCAAACAGGAATTAAAGTATGTTGACATACCTGCTGCTGTCGAGTGCTTCTTTGCTGCAGGGCAATTTGGAGGAACATATATATATATATATATATATATATATATATATATATATATATATATATATATATATATATATATGTATATATATTACCTACTGGCGGTCGCCAGTAGGTATATATAGTTAGGATTTTTTCCCTATGGAATTTTTGAAAATTCTATGTCTAATAACTTTGGCGTTTGTGGACGGAATTGGCTGAAATTTTCAGGAAAATGGCACATTTTGTTTCTGAGCAGCCCCTGAAAATTTTGGGGGGGTTCGTCAAGGGGGGGCCGAGAAAAAAGGGGGGTCCCAAAACGCGTTTTTCCCATGTTAATTTCCATAGGGCGGTTAGCCTCACTTTTAGCGCGAACGGCTGAATGGATTTGCACGAAACTTGGCAAAATTGTAGGGACTGGTAGCCCGATGTGCCTTTTGTAGGTCTCAATATATGTGCTCCAGTGGATTTTGAGAAATTAACGTTTAAAAAAAGATATATATCTGTAACAGCGGACCTGGCAGCGTCCCAGGACGCGTACTTTTCGCGCAACGGAGCTTTGTGAAGCGAAGCTGATTGGTTCTCCGGCGTCTGTCAACATTCCAAAAAGTCCGTAGCGGCCGCCATCTTGTCTCTCGGTAGGATCGAGAGACAAGAGGAGGTCAAAACAAAGGGGGAAATAACTTTAAGGGGGCATAGTAGATCCTCGCTGACCCCCTAGGTTTGATGTGGAGGTTTTAAAAGGGCCCCGCGGGGCAAAAAAAAATAATAATAATAATAATCGAACGGCTGAATGGATTTGCACGAAACTTGGCAAAATATTAGGGACTGGTAGCCCGATGTGCCTTTGCTAGGTCTCAATATATGTGCTCCAGTGGATTTTGAGAAATTAACGTTCAAAAAAAGATATATATCTGTAACAGCGCTCCGCTTCGCGTAACGGAGGTTTGCGAAGCTGATTGGTCATTCTGTCACTGGGCTATAGTTGGGCTACATCTGGCTGATATTTGGGCTACATTTGTTTTTTTGTGTGTCTGGCGGCCATCTTTGGGCTACATTGGGCTACATTGGGCTTCATTGGGCTACATTGGGCTACATTTGGGCTCCAACATATATATAGGCCAATGTAGCCCAATATATATTTTTCAAAGTTAATTTTCGTAAAAACCACTGGAGCATATATCTTGAGACATAGCAAAGGCACATCGGGCTACCAGTCCCTACAATTTTGCCAAGTTTCGTGGAAATCCATTCAGCCGTTCGAGCTAAAAGTGAGTCCAACCGCCCTATGGAAATGAAGGAAATGAATGGGTAATTTGTAATTAGCAAATAGCTAATCGCAAACTAGGAATGGTAAAGAATCGCTATTTATTCCTTAAAGTTCGCTATTTAGGAAATGCAAACAACTTTGATGATACATATGGCGGTTCATCTCTAACAAGATAAGAAGCATAGGGATACATTTATGATGACTGGCGCATCACCAGGGATGTGTTAGTCATTCTGTGCCGCTGTTCCGTCACCTATGGTGTGCTGCATTTACAATGCGGCTCATCATGGGGCAAAAACAGCACAGATGCGTGATGTATCTGTGCCGGAAAGGTGGCGCATTGCTGGAGTTGTATCGCAAGTGTGATGAAGCTCCAGCAAGGGTCGGGGGTGCCCCTGTCGCAGGGTTTCTGTTCTCACACAGAACTGTGGACAGAGGATTGGAACCTCGGCGAATTAGGGTGTCCCAAAACTCACGTTAGTAATCAAAAACTCCTTAGCAAGCTAGGTACAGTGTCACATTGGATATAACAAACTCTCAATGTTTAGACAATCCAGAATATGAACTTATAGTACCTCAGGATACGTGGAACTCATGAACAGTCGGTCGTTATATATTTCTTAGAAACCAGAACATGGAGTTAAGAAGAACACATGTGTATTTGAAATGTTTATTTACTAATGCCGTCTTCTCAGGCGTAGTATCTTAGATAATACAAGTACACATATTATCAGTAGCAAAATTACCAGCATAGTTACTAGTACATAAAAAGCGAATGGTGATAGTATGTTAACATGCTGTAAATGAATAAGAGTTAGCAACACTTATAAGCAGCCGCGGGCCGTGGAGGGAGTTACGGTGAGGCAGGGAGGCGGGGAGGGGGAGAAGCAGGGTGGAGAATACAAGTACACATATTATCAGTAGCAAAATTACCAGCATAGTTACTAGTACATAAAAAGCGAATGGTGACAGTATGTTAACATGCTGTAAATGAATAAGAGTTAGCAACACTTATAAGCAGCCGCGGGCCGTGGAGGGAGTTACGGTGGGGCAGGGAGGCGGGGAGGGGGAGGGGCAAGGTAGAGAGGGCTCCACCCTGCTTCTCCCCCTCCCCGCCTCCCTGCCTCACCGTAACTCCCTCCACGGCCCGCGGCTGCTTATATCTCACCCTCCCTAATACACATATTATATTATTTGCTAAGAAGGTCTCTTTGTGTTGGTTTAGGGTGTGCCCATACTTTAGTGTCTTAGATTTGAAGGAATCACATCAGCATACACCAGCTCTCTCTTCATGTGAACCGCATCAACTGTTGTGTATGTGTGTTCGGCAAAGCAATATAAAACCCGCCTCATGCCCAGAATTGGCAGAAGTTGCACTTATGTTATGAGTATGAAGTCGTGGAGATCAGACCTCATAACAATTCTGTATCGTGTTGTTCTTGAAACTTTAGCACTCGCTGTACAGATATAGTTTAACAAGCAAAGCAGATAGTAGAGCAATAACATATTATTCTCATGTAAACCACGATGAACTACTAGGTGGAAAGCTAAAGCAACAACTAAGTGTCGTGTGCAGAAGTTGCAAAAAAGGAAAAATGGCGTTTAAACCGGTAATGAGCCCATGCTAACTTAACACGGTGTAAAGATATCCAGGACCTAGATGACACCTCCCCATGATCCGGAAACGAACTGAATAAGATAATAGAAGTGCCATCTCATGAGAGCAGATTGCAAGTTTATATGTGGACGGTCCGCAAGGTAAAGCATTAAAAACTAGGAAAATTTAATGCTAAAGAAAAATAAAACAGCCAAGTACTTTATCGAGTCTTAAGCCAATAGGCAAGGTAAATAATAAAAACTTGACAAATAAGTCAATGAATTGTCAATGAAATGCTAGTACTCAGCATATCAAACATGAAAAAGGTCTATGACATAACTGTGTATGCAAAATAAGCTGCAACAGCCTCCAATAGGAAGTCACCGTCTTCATCCGAAAACAGTTCAGCCATCCAATTTAAAAGCGGAAAAGAACATACGTGCTCTCCCAGCACCGGATCCTCTATCACCATCAGAGGACAGCTCGGTGGGTTTTCAAGAAAGCTCTGTTCCAAGAAAGACTGTGCTGCCGCCAGTAAATTCCAGGGACCAAGTAGTCCATGCATCAATGCCACAGCCATAATCCTTTCGCCAGGACAAACCAACTCGTGAGTAATGATAGGAGTCATCAGCTGATTAAAGTCGACGTCAGGAGAAACCGGTCCGCAGAGACACAAATCAATGGCCCAATCGAAATCACAGGTCAGGCAGTGAAATACAGGCTGGACACAGGTGAAGTAGGAGAATCGAAAAGATAATCCATATGCCGTGCTTAATATCGCCAACGGCATTGTGCCATAATATTCTAGCATGCGATTGCGGAACAGTGTCAGCAGCTGCAGGGTGGGAGGTTGCATAGGAGGGACATCCATATTTAAAAATGTAAAAAAGCACAAGAGCGTCCGCTGGTAATGCAAGTAAAAATGCCAATCCACGAACCAGAGTGGAGAAAATAGAATGAAAGGAAGCAGGGATGACTCCAAAGATTTTCTCAAATGAAGTCACGAGACCACTGGTAACAACTTTAAAAAAGTGCGCCAGGGCCTTTGTGGAGGATGCGTTAAAGATAGTCCGAACCATCTTGCTGAAATTGAAAGGCAAATCTGAATTGAAAAGGGTCTGCACCTCTGTACGGGTTTCGCTATGTGAAGCACGAAAGTTTCACGGGCCGAACTCAAGGCCACCTCTCTCTGAGACAAAAGAGCTCTTATTCTTGCCATGCTGTTGAAATCTGTCCCAAGGTTGGTATTTGTGGCCAGATTGAAAACTCCCTATGTTCATGTGTGGGAGGAAATAGAACATTTCTGCAGCAAATAACCCGTTCACTTACTGTTACGATAAAAGGAATACTTTTAATTAACTCAGAACAATCTTCATTATTGAGCATCAAATAACTACCATTTTCCAACAACTTGAACGTGGGGATGATAGCAGGAACTGGCGTGCCTTGCAACACGCAAGCCATATTTGGTCGGTGTTTGTTGCATGAACCGTGTAACTGTATGTGCCTACACATTAGTGAATGATCTGGCGTCTCAGTGCATTCCTCTCCATTCAGATAAACTTCTTGATCATCTTTGAAACATCTGTATGTGTATGGAAGTGACCAGACCTCATGAAGAAAAGCACTACCTAAAGGTTCATAACGACCTATTGGTATATTTTTCATACAATTTGAAAACTTATATAAAGCAAAAGGCAGCGTTATTAAACCGTGGATAAGGCACGTTGCCAAAAAACCCGCAATCCTCTGCTGATGATGTCACTGAGCATGTCATGAATGATGTAATATGTGACATCATCAGCAGTGGATTACGGGTAATAGTATCTCTAGTTTACTCCCCTATAGCTGTCTTTCTTTTAACATAAGTGTCTGTTTCCTTCCCTTATACTTACTGTTTTTGGTTCGCTTCCGGTTCGCGTACCGGCGAGCGAACTGGGAAGCGAACTAAGAGAAATAGAGGTTGGCACAGTTCCAAATATTGTACCAATTTTTTAATAACGGGGAGGTAGTTCTGAAAAGAACTTTTTTTTTATTGTTTTTGTTGTTTTATATTTTTTTTATTATTTTTCGGAACATTTTTTTACTTTTTTTGAATTTTTCTGAACAGTTTTATATTTTTTGGGGTTTTTCTTGGAGGGGGCAATGAAAACGATTCATTGTAAAGGGCTCAACAGGAGCAACAAAACAAAAAAAGAAGTATTTATTATTTTGGGCGTTTCGTACAAACTTGCATATGATAGTCAATAGCTCTGTTGATCAGAGTGATGCTTCTTTCTCCGTAGGAAATGAATCCATCGCAAAATACGCAGATGTGTTTTACTTCACCAAATTTCATTTGTATATTTGGCACCATCTCCCTGCCCTCTGGTCCCGTTACTTCCGGTACAACAGATCTTCTGGCCATAATAGGGAGATTATCTAGGTCGTTCCGAAACTGTGCAGCACTGTAGTTGTTAGGATGCCACCTAGTCATATGGCGATGCATTGTGTAGTTTCCGAAACTGTATTTTTTCTCGGTTCCTCTGGACAGTCTATCTTGACATATAAGGCAAGTTACGTATCTTGCATTTACTTTTTTCTGACCTTTGGGAATTTTAAAAAATTGCCAAATGAAGTTTTCTTTCCGGTGAGACGTCCTGGGCTGCTCAGGCAAAAACTGCCTCTCTTCGTGCTCGTCGTCCTGTTCCTCTTCTTCCTCTTCTTGTTGAATTATAACTTGAGCAGGTGGTCCACTCTTCCTTGGATGTGGTGGAGGTGGTGGGGAAGCACCAGCTGAAGCTACTAAAGAAGCCATTGCTCAGTGATCACAAAGGGTCTTTCTCTCACAATGATGAAAGTCAGAGTGAGGAAAGAAGGAGGGATTTTCATCATTTGGGAAAAACAAGAGTTCTCAACCAATCAAAAGTGTTCATTTTAGATTATATGACCTAGTCTTACATCATTAGGAAATCAAAAGTGAAATGAACCAATGAAAAGTGTTATTACCAAGTCACATGACTTGCTGTGTTTACGTTAAGCGCTTTGCAGGGCCTCCCGGTTTGCTTCCAGAAACCTGCGCTTTGCGACTCGCTTCGCGTACCAGTTCGCTAACGTAGCACGTCATATGACGTATCACGCGACAACGTGAAACGTCATGCGGACGGGAGGCGTCACGATGTTGTTTTCTAACGCGGCACTTGCGGTAAAGAAACGTTTACCGGCTCGCGGTCTATTTCGCGGCATCAAGGTCAGCTAACGGGAAGCTTCCCGATTCGCGAAGCGGGAACGAAGAAAAAAAAATATTTAAAAAAAAAATTATTCTTAAACATATAAAATATATTTTTGGATTTAAAGAAGAATACATTTTACAGCTACAGATATTAGCTGTTAAAAAACCAATGAAATTCACAGAAAAAAACCATAGGTTATAGACCATATATAGTTAGGAATTAGCATTTACAAAACCTTGAAAATTCACTGAAAAAACCATAGGTTATAGACCATATATAGTTAGGAATTAGCATTTAGAAAACCTTATTTTACTCACACAAAACCATTGAAATTCCATATATAGTTAGTTGCACTAACTATATATCGCGCACCCGCAATCCACTGCTGATGATGTCACATATTACATCATTCATGACATGGTCAGTGACATCACTGATGACATCACTGATGACATCTCAAATGACATCACTGATGACATCATCTAGTGTCTGTGTGTTTTTGTAAAGTTTAAATACGTTTTACATATTGAAGAATGAGTGGATGTATGGAAGACTGAGTGTGTGTGTGGCTGGCTGGGAGGTGTGTGACTCTGTGCATATCAATGTGTACTTGTATCAGTGATTGTATAAGAGAGTAAGTATGTGTTAGTATATGTGTGAAAAGTATGGTGTTCTGTGTTTAACTATAGATGAGGAAATCGAAGTGTGATTGATTCTTCACAGGACTGACTAGGTGTATGAGTGCATATGATAGTGTTCTAATAATAACTGACTGTATGTATGAGTAATTGTATGGGTGAATGAGTGAATGTGTGTGTAGACGTACGAATCAGTGAGTGCGTATGTAGTAACTGGTATTGGTGTGTCATGATGTCATCAGTGATGTCATTTGAGATGTCATCAGTGATGTCATTTCAGATGTCATTAGTGATGTCATCAGTGATGTCACTGAAGTATGGTGTTCTGTGTTTAACTGTATAGATGAAGAAATGGAAGTGTGATTGATTCTTTACAGGACTGACTTGGTGTGTGAGTAACTCCATGGATGAGTGGCAGTGTGTGACTGTCTGCATAGGTGTATGAGTGCATATGATAGTGTTGTAATAATGAGTGACTGTATGTATGAGTGATTGTATGGGTGAATGAGTGAATGTGTGTGTAGACGTAGGAATCAGTGAGTGCGTATGTAGTAACTGGTATTGGTGTGTCATGATGTCATCAGTGATGTCATTTGAGATGTCATCAGTGATGTCATCAGTGATGTCATTTGAGATGTCATCAGTGATGTCATCAGTGATGTCACTGACCATGTCATGAATGATGTAATATGTGACATCATCAGCAGTGGATTGCGGGTGCGCGATATATAGTTAGTGCAACTAACTATATATGGAATTTCAATGGTTTTGTGTGAGTAAAATAAGGTTTTCTAAATGCTAATTCCTAACTATATATGGTCTATAACCTATGGTTTTTTCAGTGAATATATATATATATATGTATATGTAACCATAGGTTTCACACCAGTTATAGTTAGGAATTAGCATTTAAAAAACCTATTAAATTCACTGAAAGAACCAAAGGTTTCACACCAGTTATAGTTAGGTGGAAATTTTATTCACATAAAACCATTGAAATTCCCACGTTATAGTTAGTTGGACTCACTATAACTTGCGCGTGCAATGCACTGCTGATGACGTCACATATTACATCACTCATGACATGGTCAGTGACATCACTCATGACATCACTGATGACATCTCAAATGACATTACTGATGACATCATCCAGTGAATGTGTATCTTTCTGAAAAATAAATATTTTTTATATATGTATATCTAAAGGTTGATGGAAGAATAAATGGGTAAATAAATGTCTAAATGGATGTTTTTTTGTGTAAAATTGATTGGTTAACTGACTTATCAAATGTATCTTAGTGAATACATATATTAGCGAGTAATGTTTAAATATTTAAATATCTGTATCTGTGTCTCACTTTGTGTATAAGTGGCTGCATGGGTTGATGAGTACCTACATAAGTGTGTATATGGGTTATTAGTTGTTTTTTTGAGTATCAGCATCAGTGTCTGTATGGTTCGGTGGGGGATATTACTTAGAGCACAGATGCATGAATGAGTGACTCACTATTTGTATGTATTTTGAAGACAGCATGTGTGCAAGACTGTATGGGTGGATGATTGTGTGTATGGGTGGGTTAGTGAGTATGTGTTTTTATAATTGATTGTTTAAGAGAGTAAATATGTTTCCGTTTCAGTAGAAGTATGTGTAGTGGTGTGTATATAGCAGTATAATCAAGTAAATGTTTTTTTGATAGTTTATTTGCATGTGTGGATTTGTGTGTGAGTAACTATATGGATGAGTATTAGTGTGTAACAGGATGTATAGGTGTATGAGTACATATGATGAGTAAGTAAATGCATGAGTGACTATATAGAACTGTTGGTGAATGAGTGGATGTGTATGTAGATGTTGGAATTACCTAATAAGTTGTTGTAATTGGTATTGGTTTCTCCTTTTTTAAGAAAATGTTAGTTTCTATTTTTGAATGTGTGTGTCAAAGGTTATTTTATGCTGATAGGAGGTCTGTCACTTTGTCACAAGGATGTTGTCATCAGTGATGTCATTTGAGATGTCATCAGTGATGTCATGAGTGATGTCACTGACCATGTCATGAGTGATGTAATATGTGACGTCATCAGCAGTGATTTGCACGCGCAAGTTATAGTGAGTCCAACTAACTATAACAAGGGAATTTCAATGGTTTTATGCGAGTAAAATTTCCACCTAACTATAACTGGTGTGAAACCTATGGTTTTTTCAGTGAATATATATATATATATATATATATATATATATATATATCCCAACAATGCTCAGCAATTGAGGCTGCGCACCACAGCAAGAAAGGAAACATCCTTTTATTTACAAAGAACAGACAGCTTCCGATCCCGTAGTAAAATCCTTTGGCCTGACGCATTTCAGAGGGTGTCTTCCTCTTTCCTCAGAGGCGGTCACGAGCATTTAGTAAGTTGCATGCACCAAACAATGTTCCCTTCATGCTTTAATTCATTTGTAATTGGCCTCAGGTGTGCCTATAGTTTTAACAATATTCGCAATGCACTCTGGTCCTTGTGGTTCAATACTGCATAATTATACTCTCCAGTCGGTCCGAAAACTCTGATTAATTTCAGGATGTTTTAAGCAGCCCTCCATTGGACCCCCGGATTGGACTATGCCTGCTCGAAATAAGGTTATTGCTGTGTCATTCACTTGGGGAAGATTCCAATGCCCAATGGAGGGCTGCTAAAAAATCCTGAAATCTCGAAATGCGTCAGGCGGCAGTCAGCTGCTTGTAAAGTACTGGCTAGCACTCTCTCGCCATTAAAGGCTTTTATTGGGGTAAGGAGTCTGTGACTCGAGTGCTGCTCAGTTTTTGGACAACCCACAGAACGAGATTTATCAGACAGCTGTCCTGCCATTGAGTCAGTCCCATCCCAGAAGTAGGGGCCCATGGAGCCTCGAAGATATAGGACTTGCTGTGGAGCACGGACTTTGGATTGACGTAGCAGCACTTTCCAGGGCTCATCATGAGCTTGAAATTAAGCAGAGAGTATGGGGGCATCCATCTGAGGATATGTTAAGGACTGCAGATTCCAGCATGCAATGTGAGGGCTCATCAGAGCGGCCAAATCATGACCCATGATAGTGCTGAAAAGGACTTTGCAGCCCGTTATGCCCTCCTTTGATCGCAGCTGCCTTTGAAGAAGAGTTCATCTCGAAACGCGTCAGGTGGCGGTCAGCTGCTTGTAAAGTACTGGTTAGTACTTCTCTCACCATTAAAGGCTATTATTGGGGAAAAGCAGTCTGTGACTCGAGTGCTGCTCACTTTTTGGACACCCCATAGAGATATATATATATATATAACCCCTAGAACCCGAGGCATCTGAGGAAGGCAACCGCCGAAACGCGTTATGCCACATTTAATTAATTGGTGTTAAGTCCCGCCGTTTCCCCTCATCTCTTTTACAGAAGCAGATTTTTTGGTATATTTGGCGTGCAGCCATTGCCACGCAAAGGGGAGCCTTCCTGAAGAGCTCTATGGTACAGTGGCACTTACCTGGACCGCCGTTAACCCCCAAGAAGCGGTGAATCTGTTGTCATCTGGACAATCCATCACATATGGACAGATGTGGTTACTGGAACCAGCATCTCCAGACGCGATGCCAATGGGGACCAAGTGGCTGGAAGTGAGGACTTAAACACTGTTTATGGTCCAGCACAGTGCAAGGGTTCAGCCTAATCCCATTCCAATTCAGCCTCTTACTGGAAGTAATCAAAACAAGGCTGACAGAGACACTCACTTGCGCAACAAACAAGCTGCATGTTGGGAACTGCAGTCTTCGAACACTGAACAGCGTGAGTGTTCTCTTGTGCAATGCGGCTCTGGTGTGTCCCACACTACTTCAGGGGGATGGGCCAAACTACCCAAAAAATTGAAAATGGAACCCCTAGCACCAAAGGCATCTGAGGAAGGCAACTGTCGAAACGCTTTATGCCACATCTAAATAAATGGTGTTTTTAAGCCCCGCTGTGTCCCCTCATCTCTTTTACTGAAGCTGATTGTTTTGTATATTTGGCTTGTGGCCATTGTGACGCAAAGGGGACCCTTCCTGAAGAGCTCCAAGGTACAGTGGCACTTACCTGGACTACCGTTAACCCCCAAGAAGCGGTGAATCTGTTGTCATCTGGACAATCCATCAGAGATGGAAAGACGTGGTTACTGGAACCGGCGTCTCCAGACGCGCTGTCAGGGGTATGGGCCACACTACAAAAAGGATTGAAAATGGAACCCCTAGCACCCGAGGCATCTGAGGAAGATAACCGCCAAACCGCAATATGCCACATCTAAATAAACGATGTTTTTAAGTCCCACCGTGTCCCCTCATCTCTTTTACGGAAGCAGATTGTTTTGTATATATTTATGTACATGTCCAGCCTCTACTTTCTTGCCCCTAATGGCAAAAGATGCTACAGATGTCATCAGTGACAGAGTTATAACTGAGCTCAAAATCCTCAACATAACTGTGATGTCACAAACAGGCCAAAATGATTACAGAAACAATACATTTTTTGATTAAAAAACTCCAAAGCAACTCTGATGTGATTATCAATAAATCAGATAAGGGCGGGAACACAGTGCTGTGGTCAAGGGTGGATTACTTGGCCGAGTCAGAAAGACACCTATCTGACACTTCATGCTGCAGGAAATCATCTCAATTTGAAATGGGTAAAGCAGAAGACAGAACCCGTAAAAAAAATCCATCAGTGGCGGAGGATTGGACTGGTAACTAAAGAGGATTTTTTTTTTAATGTTGAATATCCGATTAAACCGGTCCTCTACTTTTCACCAAAAGTCCATAGAAAGATCACTCCGGTGCCTGGGGGGCCGATCATTTCTGCTCAGGGTAGTATGAATGAAAAGTTGTCAAAATATGTAGATTTCTTTTTGCAGTCGCATGTGGTTAGTTTGCCATCTTATCTAAAGGACACTACAGACTTTTTGAACAAAATCAGCACTGTAACCTGGTGTTCGGAATATTTATTAGTTGTAATGGATATTGAATCCCTTTACACTAGTATTAATCACTGTCATGGAATCAATGCTACCAAACATTTTCTTGAGAATCGTAATCTAACTATGAGAGATCATAATGATATGCTATTAGAGATCATTGAAATATTCCTTACCACCAATTTTTTCCAGTTCCAAAACTAGATCTTCCAGCAGGTGCTTGGGGTGGCAATGGGTTCATGCTTATTCCCCAGTTACTCATGTTTACATGTGGGCTGGTGGTAGAAGCATGTCCTCAGTACCACTCACCGCCGTTGGTGGAGCCATATAGTACACTATTGGCGTTACATAGATGATGTGTGTCTCTTTTGGAAGGGGTAAAGGGAAGAAGCTTCTGAATTCATTACTGACATCAATGTAAATGACTTAAATTTGAGATTTACTGCATCCATTGACGCATCTACTGTTACATTTTTGGATGTACTTGTACATGTTGATGGAGGTTCCCTTCAAACCATGTTATATAGGAAATCTACGGCTGGGAATTCAATTCTTCATGTACACAGTTCACATCCCAGGCATCTAATTAATAGCATTCCGTAAGGAGAGTTCATCCGCATCCGGCGTATTTGTAACTCTGATGTAGTTTCTAGAAAATGTCAAATGGAAGCATAGCAAAGATTTCTCAACAGGGGCTATAACAAGAACATACTTAATATAGCTCTGAACAAAGCCAATGACAGGCAGAGGGAGATGTTACTTCAGCCTAATTCTAGTAGAACAAACGGTATGGCTGTTTTAAGTAACATGGTGCACCCTATTCGGCTGATAACACTTTTTTGCACTCAGGAGCAAGCTATTCGGAAAATCATCTATTCAGAATGTCCAATCATTCAAACTGACAATATTTTAGGTCCCATTCTGCTGAGCCTGCCAGCCATGACTTTCAGACGGGCACCCTCTATGAGGGATGCCCTGGTTAAATCAATGCCAGAGGTGAAATCCAAAAGTACCTGGCTTATGAAATCTGGCTTCTTTAAGTGCACCTCGTGCTGAGCGTGCACCTTTGCTAAGAATAGCACTCATTATATAACAGCCTTTAGTGAGAAGAAAATTGCTATCCAGGAACATTTAACATGCCGTTCTGAATATGCAATATATAAGTTGAAGCGCATCTGTAACCTTGAATATTTTGGCAGCACCAAGGTCCCGGTGCATAAGCGCATCCTTCAACATGTCAGGGCCATTGTCAACTATGACCACAATTACCCAGTGGTCAGACACTTCAAGTCTGTGCATGATAACAAACTGAAAGACTTGGAGTATACAGATTTAGGATCTGTTCCCAACCCCGGACCGGGGGGGGGGGGGGGGAATCGAAACAAGCTTTTAAGACAGATAGAAACTCATTTTATTTTAGCTCTCAATACTAGAGTCCCCAATGGTCTTAATATGAACGAGGATCTTCATAATTTTCTGTAACTGTGGGTTGTATTTGATAGTTTTTCTGTGTTTTTATGAATATTTGTATATACATTTCTATCAGCTCTATTTTGTGAATACTGGAACATTTGCACTTCAAGATTGCTTAGGCTTAATTAATCTAGGCAGAACCCCCAGGATATTGCGGCATAGACTTGAAAATTTAGCGACAAAAAAATGGAAATTTAGCGGCACAGAAATGGAAATTTAGCGGCATCATTGCAGCAGCTAATTTTACTCGTAATCATTCCTTTTCAGCCTTAAATAAATGTAACCTGATTTAGGAGAGTATTTAACTTTGAAATAGGCATTATAAACTTTCATAGAGAGTTTCTTTTGTTATATATTCCTTTGTGGTAACATTCTGGAGCATAGGTTCAGCCAAGCTCAATAGCACAGGGAGACCACAGAGACATCCCTGACCATGAAGACATCAGAGACCCCTCAGACCATAAAGATGGCATAGACACCCTGGCAAAGGAGAATTCGGAGACACCCCTTACCATAGAAATGTCAGAGACACCCCTCACCATGGAGATGTGAGAGACACCCCTGACCTTGGAGATGTGGGTCGGTTTCTACGTAGCTTGCAGATGCTGTGCACAGTTTTTAAGCACCAACGTCACATAAACAACAGACATCAACTTAACTCTGAAATGACTTAAAAGGCAAATGTTTGGAAGTGCAAATGTCACTAAAACAGCAGGCATCGACTAGGAGATGGTCCAACAAGAAAACAACACTGAACACAACATGTGTGTGTATAGGCAATAGGAGCTCCCCATTTGTTTGCTATCTGCAGAGAGACCAGTTTTCACAGCCATAATTGGGAATATAGCAGCCATTGTATTTCTTAACTGATTTTGGGAATCAAAATCACAAAATTCTGGAGGGTCTGATTAAAGGCTTTCATTTAGAGTATTAAAAAATGAGTCACTGGGCGTAGTAATTACGTGAACCAGCTTACAAATAATACTAGATCCAGAGGAAATATTGTATCACAGTGAGGTGCAGGATCGGATGCTTGAGTGCAGACTCAAGATATATCGCAATGATGAGGTCCAGCACGACTCAAACACGTCATAATATTTGCTATTGTATTTACTATGACCATGTCCAAATTTGTAAAAGAGTAAGTGCAGGTTTCCAACATTTTCATTAAGATCCCGCTGCCTATGTTGTTTAATGTTCTGGTTGCTTAATAGCAAGGTACTCTATTTAATTTAACCTCATGTCTCTCATTCACTACCATACTCTCAGTGCAACTCCATATCAATTCTACATGCTCTTTTTAATCCCTTGCTTTTATCACTGTTCCCATATTTCTCTTACTCCTTCAGTCCACATTTCTGCCTATCTCTCGCTTGTTCTGATGATGATGAAAAACAAAAACCACGCCCATAAAAATGAGTACCAGTGGGGCCACATGTACCACGTACAGCGTAGAGAAGCGTGGCTCAATGTACCATGTACAGTGTAGAGAAGCGTGTCTCAATGGTTAGAGCAGCAGACCCTGATGCAGAGGTCTTGCCTGGGACCAGGGTTCAATTCCTGCCTCGGCGGCTCTTGGACACAATTTCCCCAGACCTGATAATTCTCGCCTCGGTGCCTAGTCTAATCATGGGTCCCACTCCGTGACTCTGGGCAATAGCTTGCTTAATCTCCACAACAGCCCCAGCAGCGCTTGGATGCCTGGCTTCACCTTGGGGGTGCCCAGGAGTGAACATTTCACAGGAAAGCCAGGAAGGGTTCCACAGCGGTATGAATACAGCGCTACGAGACCTCAGGGTAGAAGGCGTTATATAAATACAAACACACACACACACTGCTCAGGTTAAGCACTAGTTTAGCCCTCCTTTTTGAAACAGGTCACTTTTTTTAAACATGGTGATTTTAACATTTACCTTCATTTTGTCTCACACCCAAACTTGATGAGTGTGACACATTGTACCTAAGACAGTTTGGAACTACCAATGGAAAAAAAGGCTAGGAACGCCACCTACAGAGGATCTGCTTATGATCATGCTGAAAAACCTGTTTTGGGGGAAAAACGTATGTTTGCACCCAAAATGCAATTATGAATTGGGGACAAACTTCACTAAACTCAGGAGTTTGTGCCTGCAATTTGCATCAGGTATAGACTGCAAAAGCGGATTGCTAAAAAATGTCACTGAGCACACCCGCTAATTGGTAGAATCTTGTGCAATCTAATCCACAGTCCTGAAAATGCAAACTTTATTCGGAAGCAAACTGCGCACTCACTAACATGTGCACCCCGAGCTAACTCAAATGAACAGGTGTGCAATCTGCATCTGTATTTTGTCTGTCCATCAGGATCAGGCCCTTAATTCGCTGCCTGGTGCTAGCCCTGTAGTACTGTAGCTATGGCACACCATACCACCCAGAAAGATATGAGCAAAATATAGAGACAGGCAACAAGCTTTAAAGAACGAAGGCCAGCTTCCTCCAGCATCAAGATGCCACTGTGATCTTAAATGATCATAAAAATGTACACTGATCCTAAAAAGAACACAACACACTATAAATGTTTATTAAAACATTATGAAACCTAGAATATAGAAAAGCTCCTTTTGAGGTGGAAACCTCTGCTTATTTTACTGCTGTCAGCAACAGAAATAAAATATGATATGCTGGTTAGTGCAGTGGAGATACACAGCCTGCCGGTGTGTGTTCAAAGAGAAGAGGGGCAGGTCACAAAAAACGAGACTGGCTCTATTCCAAGTCCTCGGTGGTAATGCAGTGCCTGGTGCTAGCACCTTTTACCACCGCATTACCAAATAAGGTTTGTGGAGGTGGCTATGCGTGGAAAGAATATTTTCACATTTTATATTGCATTTTCACATGCTGGTCATGTGTTTTGCACGTATTATGCGCTGTTGTGTTTTTATGCTGCATTATTGTATTGATGTATTGCAACAATAGACCAACAGGGCGGATGGCCAGGACAATGCAAAACAGGACCCTCATGCCCCCCCCCTTCCCCGCCTCAAAAATACTCAAAATAGAAGCAGTGCTTGAACTGTGCCAGTAGGACGTGATGAGAAAAAGTCAGTGCTCATCTGTGAAGATTCATTCGATCGAGGCTTCCTCCCTGCCCCTTCCCATTCACATTCTCACAGCCTGGGATATCTAAGGAAGACACGTGTTCACTTGTCCTGTTATGTACAGGTCTCAAACTCTTTGTCACAGATGACACGCAGAGAAATACATGCAAAGTGGAGACGAGTCTTGTATTCATTCTTCCTAATAAGTGCCCGCACTTTCCCATCTTTCACCTCAGCTTCCCTTTGAGCCCTTCTTTTTGTATGGTGACAACATATCCCTAAACATTACATCCTCAACACCTTAACGGCCACCGCGATTTTGCGGAAGTGCAGCACTTTCGCAAAACGGGCAGGGCCGCGTCGGCCATTGGCCGACGGCAGCACTGGGGAGGTAGTGCTGCCGTCAGCCAATGGCCGACGGCAGCACGGAACGGGTTAATGTTGAAAGTACATATACTTGGTAGTGATTTACTGCAATGTAGCAGGGAGCAGCTGTTATGACTGTCCGGGCGCACGTAATGACGTGTGTGAGTACAGCAAATAGGAAGTCGCCATTTTTGTTTTTCTAACTGCCGAGAGACCATTTTTCGAGGCCATAATGGAAAAAATTGCGGTAATTGCGCTCTTTTGCCGATTTTGTGGTAATTTTGCGAATCGCAAAATGATAGAGGGTCTGTCTAGGAGTTTTCCCCTTGCTGCTAATGTGACCATTTGCTCTTTGCACAGTTTATTCTTTTTGCACAGCACTATTTGCACTTTTCAGGTCTTCTACTTTTTACCTTGTTTTATATTTTTATATGTGTAAATATGGCAGGTTTTAAATATTTATTCAGATTTTTTAGCAATAATTCCGTTCAAACCATCATGAATACATCGTACTGCTTTTTTGAGAACCTCTAAAAGAAGCCACATTTAATTGAATTTGTATTTGCACTTTTTATGTGAGCTATCTTTTTTGATGGTTCTCTAGGCACACATGTGCCGTCTCACAGTGGTAGGAATTTTGCACAGATAAAAGTACCATAACTTTGCCTATATTTTGCTCATATGGTATAGTACAATAATGATTTTTAATGCAGTTTGTTATGATGTTGCCGCCTGCCATAAGTCCTTTCCGGCACTTGCCGTGATTGACTTTTCAATGATTTGCTCTCTTTTGGGTCAAATGTGGAAACTATCACTGTGAATATATTACTTTGCATTATGCATTTATTCTGGTTTTAAACTGCATATGATACTAGGTATTTCTACTTTTTTAGTCTTATGAAATAATGCAGTGTAAGATGCTGCTGCGGCATTCGCCGTGATTGGCTCAAACACAGTGATTTGCTTACTGGTTGACACTTTGACTCTGTAAATAACATCATTTGCACTATGTATATATTAGATTTATTTGCTGCAGGATGCACTTCATACATTACATATTTTTTCTATTACTGCATTTACATGACCATTTAAACAATGCCAAAGTCTGTTGTTTATGTTCATTTGCACAGCGACCAGTCAGCCTATTTTCTATGGCTGATTGTGCACACAGTTCATTTTAAATACATCATACTCACTGAGACGCATCATGTGATCAAGCCACCTTGAGGAGCGAAACGGGTCATGGAGGACACTGGTCCATTCATTTGTATGCTGAAATAAAGATTTGCACTGCTTACACACTAAGGAAGTGTGGGAGTCGGTAATTAATGTGGAAGAAGTTTTGAGAGGTCTGTGCCTGTATGGTTATATCTCTATATGTGGAATTCGCGCTGGGTGCGTGAATCCCACAGTGATTTTTTTTTAAAATGAAGCGTTGTCTCCCGTGCTTTGTTTTAATGAGTTCCTGTGGTGGGCCAAGTCCTGGGGCATTTATGGATATTTATGCTTGGGCCCTGTGGAGAACCCCACAGAGCCGGGTCTGGCCACCTCCCTGGGCTTTTTTTAAATTAAAGGTGTGGAGGGGGCTCCTGCACCTCCATGCTTCCCCCCGGTGACCGCCACCTCCCTGGGGCTTCAATATTTAAAAAATAAGTTTAGGGGGCTCCTGGTCCCCCCCCCACATTGCCTCAGGGACCACCACCTTCTTGGGGCTACTTACATGTTGGGAGGGGGGCTCTGCGGGCCCCTTCCTGGAACCCTCTATGGCCCTCGAGACTGCCACCCCTCCAGGGCCGGCTCCGGCAATGTCTCATGGTGCCCACCATGGGAAATTGCAGTTTGCAATGACTTGGCGGGAGTACGGCTCCCGCCCTGACATTGCAAACTATGCTTCACTTCATGGAAGCGAGAGCAGTATATCTGCTCTCGCTTCCATGAACCCAAGCAGATTGCTTTTGGACAAGGGGAGCTCCATTTCAGCAGCTCTCCTTGTCCAAAATGTCAGCTCCCACAGGAGTCAAGGAGCTTGCTGAGAACACGGGGGCATTGGGATTCCCCCTGCTTTCCCCAATGTGTGGCCAGGCCCCGGGGAATAGGGTCCCCGGGGCCAATAGTGGCCTAGGGAAGGGAGACTAAGTGGCCCCCTCCCGTATTATTTAAAAAAATCACACAAGTAATGCCCCAGGGGATGGGGTCCCCAGGGCAAATACCAAATAATGGAAGTGGGGCATTTTTTTTCTTTCTATTTTTGAGACGCGACCCACAACGCGGCTCTCAGCTAAGCCCCGCGTGTCACATTGCGTTGCATTCACGGATCCCCCTCTAATAAAAAAAATTGCAGTATATAAATTTAGAAGGTTGTGTTGCATTTGTGAAGTTGTTTTAAAGAGGTAGTGTGATTGAAGTTAATAATAAGATTAATATTGATAGAGTTAGTGAAATATATAAAATTCAAAATTATTATTTAAACTTGAAAAGTGTATTGTGTTGTAGTACATTGAATTCATGCTTTTGCAGATTCACGAGGGTGCGCAAATCCACAAAAAATTAAAAAAGACTATGTTTGTGTTAAAAAACTCACTATTGTGTTATAGGATGGCTCTAAAAAGAATCCTTGATTTTAGTATGAGTTTTTTGTAGCTGCATGTAAGTGCGGATGCACAGCTTTAGGTTGTTGAGAAAGACTCTGTTTCCTTGATCTGTGAAGTGTACTCCATCACTTCTGTAGATGTCATCCATATCAAAACGTAGATTGTTGTTATAGATGGAGCCGATCCTATGGTCTCTGAGTTAAGCAGAAACAGCCTTATTGACATTGTTCCTGGCTTTCTTAATCTGTGAACAGAATTGATTTGATCACTTCTATTTCTGTTTTTTGCATATATTAGAGTATACATAGGCAGTTTGTGGCAAAAGCAACATCAATTGTGCAAAGGTGTCCTTCATTAGCAATTTCAGACCTACCCCAGTCAATGTGACTAGGTCATTGCCACCAGAGTGCACAATAACGAGGTCAGGGGGTTGATGATGCAAAAGGTTTTAACCAAAGGCATCAACTGGTGCCACTTTAATCCTCTCTGCGCAATCCATTTAATATCCACATTTTGCAAATCTATGTCTTTGCCAATACCTCTGCGTTCATCATCATACTAGAAGCATATTTAAGGGATGTCTGGAAATAATGTAAATATGTCTGCAGACGAGGTAGTGAGTTGGTAGAATAAGAGGTATCTGAAATGGTGGACAAGATGCTGTTTTTTAAAAAGAAGATAATTGATTGGTTGTTTATGAACAATGTACACTCAAAAATAGGGTGCATGTTACTTTCTTTAAAAATCATGTTTCTTATTGATTATTATAAATGTTTGAAAGGTGCAGTCGATAGGATAAGGTAATATTTTGCAAAAGTCAACCACACCTGCTGCTTGCATTTGTAACCTTGTGTGCTGAACTTGAAAATATGGTGAACTTGTGACCTGCCTGTTCCATTGAATATTGCTGAAACTGTTACTATGGAAACTGGGATTAAGCAGACTGTGGGAAGGGTCGAATCTTATTTGTGGTTTTAAAATAAGGAATTGTAATTTGTATATAAGTGATATATTATTAAAGTAAGATTTCCCAAGTCATTACTCTGTTTAGAAGTGGTGTGTTCTTAAAAAAATAGAGCTATTATTATTAGTAATATATTTTTGGATTTGCGGCTCCATCGCGATGGTGTACATTGGAGTCACGACTCTAGAAAATTCCAGAACCAGTTTAGGCACTTTTAGAAGTCAGTTGGTAAGGGTTAATATGTGTATCCAATAGAAATGTGTTTTACAATTAGAAATTATGTAGGCTAAGCCCGGGCAAAGGACGGGCCGTCTGTGGCCGTCCGGGGCCGAGGAGGCCGGGTTGGCTCACCCCCTTTACAACGGCATCTCCGGGACTTTTAAAGTAAGATCATATCTCTTCATTAGTGACTCTAACAACCCGACCTGCAATAGCCTGTAATATTTTGAGCCCTGTAATTACATTGTTAAAATAACTATCTGTGATTCCTATATTATTTCTGTTATTGGTCTCTAGCCCTGTAAATATACGACGCAGGAAGATGAACTCAGGATCTAGCAAAGGAAGGAAATCATTAGTGGGTGGGACAGTCAGAGGGACACTAGATCAGTTCATAACCAAGGCTGCTTCAGTATTGGAACACAAGATAGCTATCACTGAGCGCCGTCCGTCCTCAGAACTCCTTTATAATAAACGTTCGTCCCTGGGATACATTCAGCTAGCAACCTCTCCATCGGTACCAGGCACGGAAAATGACTTAAATAGCGACACTAGTACCCCCTCTCAGCTACTAGATGTAACAGTATCACCAGAGACAACTAGGGAGCTTAACATTAAGGATTCAAACATAGAACCGCTATTAGAAATTATTTCTGAGGAGCCCATAATATGAACACCTCCTAAACCCATCCCTAAGAATAAAACACAAAACAAAACATCGGGGCAAGGGCCTACAATAAAAAAGAAACCACGGGGGGATAGTCAAAAGGGCAGGCGTGCTAAAACATCTAAAACACTCTTGAGCAATTTAAAAGGGCCAACAATAGTAGCTAGGAAAAATCTGTCCGATCATTTATTTGCACTATCTCATTCCTCCCAAGGGTTAATGGAGAAAATTGAACACCTAGTTAAATCTCTTCTATTACCACTTGTGGAGAGAGTGAAAAGGCTCGGCGAACAACTGGGGTCCATAGAGGAAGTGACAGCTTCTAATACTATATTAACAAAGGAACTGGTAGCCCATAAGCTGAATCAGACTACACGTGGGCAAACTATAGGGCTGAAAACAACTAATATAATGAACAGTGTGGATTCCTTACCATCACTACATGAGAATATATCGGCCCCATCGAAAACAGATATTGCCCATACAACACTCAGGGTAGAAGGAACTGTAGGACAAACCAATACCTTAGTCACCAAACAGGGAAATACTACCAGGGAGTACCTAACTTAACTTAAAAGGAACCCCACAACAAATAGACTTGCCGCCGGAAGCGGCCCCATATGTCGCAGTACTAACTGGGATTCCTGAATTGGCAGCCGGGAAAATAGAAGGATATTCAGAACTTAAAAATAAAGTGATCTATTGGCTGAGACAGAATAGGCCACTACCACCTAACATAAATGGCGAAATCTTGCATGTAAGAAGATTAAGCTGGGTGGGGCACAGACCTAAAGACATACAGGGGGACGTTATCATTGTTAACTTCAGGGACTGCAGGGCAATCGCCCATATTAGAGACTGGTACCTTAAAAACTTTCCTGTTCTGCTAACTCTCTTTCCAACAATCTTCTAACTCAGCTTAAAATCGCACAGTAGCGCAGGGACACCCCGTTGGGGTATCTGCGCGCTTTATAAAATACACATAAAATACCTTGAGAGAGGTGGCGGAGGAATATCGGCACGTGACTTGAGCTATTTTTACCCCCGATCTCTACTGGCCAAACCATCAAGACCTTGGAATCCATACGAGAGTAATGTAGCAGGTCTTAATTTTAACATTCCCATCTTTAACCGATATGCCATGCTCTCGGGTTTGGAAGGTGTAGATTGACTCATCAATAAGAAGCCAATGGACCGCAATGTATTTAATCATACTGACACACTAGCGGCCCCTAAGGGAGTATATGATGATGAACTGTTTATAACGATGGATTACAGCATTTCTTCAGTTGAAATAAAACTCACTGAACAGGATATCTCAAAGAGAGGGTGCTGGGGAAGGAAAGATGATAGAAACCACACAGATAAGGCTTTTCTGTCCAACATCAATGCGGCAGCCATGAAAGGAATCCTCGATGAACTTATGGTTAAAACTAAACCTAGGGAGACTAGAAATAGGGAACAACATCATAAGCGGCTTAGCCCGACTCAGAAAACATTATACAGGTCCCAGGAAAAGGGATTTGTAAATATTCCACACATAAACATGATCACTAACATCTTACCTACAATCACCGAGTTCACTAACTTGAATGAGGTGCATCCAGTCAAAACATCTATAACTAACACCCTAATAGACTATAAGGAGCATCCACCGCACATAAGTCCTATGCTAGCCCCAGGAATCGCAGAGGGTCCGAAAGCAGGGGCTGATAACAGTGCCTCTACTAGCGAGACACAGTAACATCTTATGCTGGAATGTGGCGGGCCTGTCTGATAAGATCACTAACCCTCTTTGGCTAGAAACCGCAACCGAGCACAGTATTGTATGTATACAAGAAACGTGGACCAGTAACAAGCTACATATCCTGGGTTATAAAACATTCCATACCCCAGCCATGCTTAGTCGACATGGCAGACATAAGGGGGGGCTATGTACATATATCTCGTCTAATGCAGGATCCACACCTGTAAAATTTTCTTCAACAGAGTTCTATCAAATCATTGTTACCCCCTGGGAGCTCTAAAAAACATGACACTGGTTAACTTTTACAATAGCATTCCAACTTCACTAATTGAAACTGTTGTAAATAACCTTATGTCAAATCTATTAAAAATAGAGGAGCGGATGGAAGGAGACATGGCCCTGTTATGGGTAGGGGATTTCAATTGCCCTCTATGCCCTCGGGGGAGACAGGCATCTGTGGCCTGGGTGATAATAAGGAAGATGCTCCCACCCATTTTCATCATTCTAAATTAGGGGACCTTCTGAACACCTTGACCTCTCACTTCACCTTGTCATTTGCCAATGAATTATGTTCTCCAATTAAACCATTCAGACCCACTTTCAATGGGATGGGATGTAATTCAATCATTGATTTTGCACTCCTATCGTCAAGATACTCAGGTATTATACTTAATTGGGACACACTAGACATTATCCTTAGTGACCATTATCCCATTTCTGTCACTATGAAACCTAAAGACCATGTAGTAAATCCAACGAATAATATTTTATACAATCTGTCACTAAGGTTAGCCAGTAAGAATGGGTAATGCATTAAATGGGACAAGGTGGTGCCTGTGAACTTCCTCCAAACTTTAGTCAAGAATACCTATGTGTAAATTCAAACATGTCTCTCCAATAAGGGTGAGCAGACTGTCATCGACTCCTTCATTAAAATTTCACTAGAAATAAAAAGACTTTTAACTAGGGTGCCCTGCCACGCCCCAAGAGATAGTCAAGGCTGGTTTGATAAGAGCTGCACTAAGGCCCTTGCAGCCCTAAAGAAAGCCTTACACTCCACTCCAAGATCCCAGGAAAACGTCCAGACAGCCAGGCATTCCTACCGTGCCGCTTTAACAAGCAGGAAAAACAACTAAGAAAGGAGGCCTGGTTGGCACTCCATGAAGCATCCGAGAGGAGGGACAACACAGCTTTTTGGAAGGCAGTAAATGCCCCCTTCCTGCAAAACAACCAAGTGACCCAAATAGATCTAGCAATCCCGGGTGAAACCTGGGTTACACACTTCAAAGGCCTATATGAAAAAGCAGAGCTTACGGGGTTTGGTTCCACACAGGGAAATGATCTTGGTGCATCTGTGGGGCATAACTCATTTAGTGCCTTCCCTTTGGGCATTACATTTCAATGTGAGAAAGTTATCAGAGCACTGAAAGAAAGTCCTTCAGGGAAGGCACCTGGCCCGGACTGTGTCCCCATAAATGTATACAAATCAGAGATCGATCTATGGGCACCCCTGCTCACCAACGTGCTTAACTTCTCTAATATTACTGGATTCATTTCAACTTGGCCAGAGGCTATCATTGTACCGATTTTTAAAAAAGGGGACAGGAATGACCCCACTTGTTATTGTCCGATCTCGCTGCTCGATGCCCTGATGAAGGTTGCCGGGAGGATAATTTTAAATAGAATCCAGGATTGGATGGAAGAGCACGAAGTCATCTCAAATGTACAATATGGCTTTAGAGCAGGCAAAGGCACCATAGAACAAGGCCTTAACTTGGCACTAATAATAGCTAAATACACCCAGGCTAAAAAAGGAAATCTTTTTGTGACCTTTGTGGACTTAAGTTCCGCATTTGATTGCGTGGACCATGAGATGCTCTGGGTGATAGTCTCTGAGATTGGCTTGGACAAACACATCCTCCTGTTTATAAAATAACTTTATAGGGGGGCAGGAGCACAAGTCAGATATGGAAGGAGGGGCGAGTGCTCCGATATGTTTCAGATCCGCTGAGGAGTAAGACAGGGGTGCATTGTAGCCCCCCTGCTCTTTACCCTATACATTAATGCGATTGGTCAACATCTTACTGAAGTATTGTACCAAACTATGAAAAGCACCGCCAACAGAATTTTTAAATCTCCACCATGTGTGGTTAGTAAAGTCTAGAAGCAAAATTGTTTCAAAATGAAGGACGCTGTATTCGTGAATGCCAAAAAAGTTCAAGATTCCTTTAATAATCCATATGAAGTGCCAGCCAACGCGTTTCGTTCCGTCAAGCGGAACTTCTTCAGGGCTGTAAATCAAAAAATAAAACATACAAAAAACCCTAGTGAATTCCTTCAAAGTAACATAAATACACACATGAAATGTTATAGAAAAACATTAAACATTAGACATTAGACATTATATATACAAAACGAAACCCAAGTTAAAAACATTCTTTTCGAATAAAAATGCAGCATGTATGAATGCATTATTTTATCCCTTTCTTTGGGTTCTTGTGCTGCACAATTAGATACATTGACAATATCATTATACACTCTCAAGTAATCCAAAACAGATAAAGGAAAGCAGAAATGAGAGTAAGGGACCCATTCGTTGGGTCACATATTAGAAGTTTAAAAAACAGATCCACAGGGATTTCTGCATTTGGTTTTCAATTATCAAAAACAGCGTCAATATCATTGTGATCATCTAAATCTAAGCTTAAAACTGCAATCGTAATTCCGCACCAAACATTTGCATATCCAGACAGGTTTTATCAATTTCTAGTATCAATAATATTTGTTTATTTAACCATATGGTCCCAGAATACTCTTCCCAACCTTATCCACATCTTGAACAATGCTTAAAACCTATTTCCTAAGGTCCACCTGTTTGGGATAACTCTTTATCCCAAACACCACTAGGGCCAGCCCCGGCCACACGCAGAAAGAACAGCAACTCTCTCCACATTTATTTCACATAGTTGCGGAAGTCACACAAAAGGAAAGAAAACACATGTTCTTCCTACCGCAATGAATATCATCAGCCGTATTTGTCTTCCAAATCGCAATATCGAAATTGGATACAGATCAGTTCCCTCAATGTGGGTGATTGATAAGCGGGCAGCTATTTCGAAATATCTATTCAAGATATGATGTTCACCTAGGATTGTATCAAGTGAAAATACATATAAGGGCAATGTTAGGTCCCACCTTTTTCTACGTGTACACATATTTTATAAAAAACATTTTAGCACTATCCACAATTAGAATGTATAATAATAGTATATAGTTCTATACCTTATGATTTCAAAGGGTATGTTTCTTGGAAATTATTCCTATGTCTCCATCTTGGTTATCGATGTAATTTGATAATTTTCTGAAAGGCACTAACCTAAAAGGTTACTGCCTTAAATAATTGGAAACTGTGAGTCACATTGAGGATTTAGAAGTCTGACCAAGTAACGGTGCAGGACGTGCACGTTATATTATCTAAGGTATGTGACTTACATTGCCAATATTCCACGCGAGTTCTTTACTGGCATTAAGAGAGTAATTTTAGTAATGTAGAGAATAAGCACATATTGGAATCAGTTACATTATGATTATATATATCTTTTAGGTTAGTGCCTTTCAGAAAATTATCAAATTACATCGATAACCAAGATGGGCTGGCCCTAGTGGTGTTTGGGATAAAGAGTTATCCCAAACAGGTGGACCTTAGGAAATAGGTTTTAAGCATTGTTCAAGATGTGGATAAGGTTAGGAAGAGTATTCTGGGACCATATGGTTAAATAAACAAACATTATTGATACTAGAAATTGATAAAACCTGTCTGGATATGCAAATGTTTGGTGCGGAATTACGATTGCAGTTTTAAGCTTAGATTTAGATGATCACAATGATATTGACGCTGTTTTTGATAATTGAAAACCAAATGCAGAAATCCCTGTGGATCTGTTTTTTAAACTTCTAATATGTGACCCAACGAATGGGTCCCTTACTCTCATTTCTGCTTTCCTTTATCTGTTTTGGATTACTTGAGAGTGTATAATGATATTGTCAATGTATCTAATTGTGCAGCACAAGAACCCAAAGAAAGGGATAAAATAATGCATTCATACATGCTGCATTTTTATTCGAAAAGAATGTTTTTAACTTGGGTTTCGTTTTGTATATATAATGTCTAATGTCTAATGTTTAATGTTTTTCTATAACATTTCATGTGCGTATTTATGTTACTTTGAAGGAATTCACTAGGGTTTTTTGTATGTTTTATTTTTTGATTTACAGCCCTGAAGAAGTTCCGCTTGACGGAACGAAACGCGTTGGCTGGCACTTCATATGGATTATTAAAGGAATCTTGAACTTTTTTGGCATTCACGAATACAGCGTCCTTCATTTTGAAACAATTTTGCTTCTAGACTTTACTAACCACACATGGTGGAGATTTAAAAATTCTGTTGGCGGTGCTTTTCATAGTTTGGTACAATATTGATTTTGCCCAAGGATTTGGGATATACTCTCAGGGCGGGGAGTATTTGAAAATTGCACGCTATTCGAAAGATCCAGTATATATAAATAATGGTGATATTTGAGTTGGTGCTCTGAAGGTGTAAAAGTGGTCCACTGCCCACATTGTTGTGTAAAAAAATCTTACTGAAGTATACCACGACTATCCTACAATAAACGGGACACCAATACCCATACTGATATATGCGGATGATGCCGCAATAATGTCCCAGACAAGGGTAGGACTGCAAAGGGAGGTAGGGAAATTTTCTGATTTCATGAAAAACAGAGGTATATGTGTAAATGTATCCAAAACGTATACCATGTCCTGTGGAACTGGGACTAGAAGGACACCATGCCCAATCTTCCTGGACGGGAGAAAAGTGGAGAACACAGATAGGTTCTCTTATCTTGGTATTAATTTTGATAGAAGGGGCACATGGCCGTAACCGCAAGGGGCCTAGCATTCTCTAGGGCCACGGGTGCTTTGATTAATTTCGCTAAAAAACTGGGAGGGAGACCGGTTGGAGAACTCTTACAGATTTATAAAGCCAAATGTACATCAACCGGCTCATATGGAGCTGGCCTCTGGAGGATTGAGCAAGTAGATGTCATACAACGATCTGAGAATTCCTTCCTCCGCTATCTACCTGCAACCCCTAAGAGTACAGCTACATATGCTGTTCAGAATGAATTAGGTCTCCCATACATCTCGGACACTATAAAATCTTTATCCATTCTATTGTGGCACAATGTCTGGGTTATTCCGGAGGCAAGCCTGAACAGAGATGTTATAAAGGATTGTCTCAGCTTAGATGGTGCTGATAACATCAAATGGCTTAAATATGTAAGAAAAATGCTTAAAGACATCGGGCACCCGGAATACTTTTTTAACCCAGTAAGCATGGAGACGGTCTCCAGAACTAATCTGAAAAAATTGGTCTTACAGCACCTAGATAGCAAAAGATGGCTTGTAGAAAAGAGCAAAAGCACGGTTGTAGAGAATCAATTGATCACTATCGCTGACGGGGTCCAGCAGTATTTGCTTTTAGAACCATCCCCCTTCACACGCATGCTTTTGACCTGCTTCCGTACAGACACTTTCTTCAGAATAATTACTTTTCCACACTGTAATGATTGGACAGGGGATATAAAAACCTGCCCGTGTGATAACATCTCACACCAGTCCAGCATTCATTGTATATCATTCTGCAGGTTCTATCTGCTCCCGAGGATAAGACTACTGAAACCTCTGTTAAAGACATGGGGCTTGCGAACCTGCAGAGGGGCCAATAACAAACTGAAAACCCTAGATAACGCACATGTCATCAAAGTCGTATCTACTTATTTAAAAGTGATTGTTAGGCTCAGGAACTCGATGAAATTCTGGAACAATTTGTAAATAGGTGGCTCAGAAAGTGCAACCAGTCCTCTGTTAACAAATGTATTAAGCCCGTAGGAGCAGAGCGTCCTTGCTAAAAAATGTTTTAGTCTTTTATGTACTGTACTAATTTTATTCACTTCTTAATGTATCTAATTTTTATGTATTGGCATTTCTTATCATGTTGTTTTTATATGAATGCTTTTTATGATTCTGTTTTTACAAATCGAATAAAGCTCTATTGAATTAATTTGAATTATGTAGGAAGTAATGTGACTTGTTACTTACATTTATTTGTGTGGAGAAAGAGAGGGAAAGTTTGCAAATACTGGTTTTACCTTGTTGAGAGTGGTGCTTTACATTGATTGTGTGCATAAGAAAACTTTTATGAGTTTCTGATATTATACATTCTTCAAATCTATTTGGAAGGTGAGTTATACATTTGTGAGGTGTATTATGTATTAGCTTTATTTTGAACTGTGATGTTTGAAAATATATTATTTATTGCAAAGATGTATATTGTATTTTGTTTTATTGTACTTAAATATTGTTTGAAATAGATTGTGTATAGTAATATGTGTATATTGGAAGATGGATTAGGGCTATGATAGTTTGTTTTAGTGTGTGTAAATGTACAATTGAAGTATACCGCATAAATGTAGGCGTTGTTTTCAAATTGGAAGGGCAGTCTGTTATGTTTTAAGGTGTGCATGAACTTGTGACTGAAGTATGTCTCTACTTGTCATATGTCTTATACATTTGAAGGTGCATGATGTATGAGAAATAGGTTTCGTTGCTTTGTATGTGCTAGGCTCAAGACTGTGAGTAGTAGTTGAATGGTGACTATGCAGCACAAAGGTGTGGTTTAAAATATGTTGACCTAATGTTTTAGTCATTCGGCTACTTTTTATAAGTCTCTAGAGAGGTACAGTTGAAATATGCCACATCATTTTTGGTGTTAGCTTGAAATTGGAAGTATGTTCTGTGAATTTGTTAGATATGCATGGTGTTGTGACTGAAGAAAGTCTCCACTAGGGGATATATTCTGATGTGTGTTATGTGTCTGAAGATGCTAGATGTATAAAACACATGTATGCATCTATTTGTTCATTTATTTTATATATGATACTGCTACCAAAAGTTACAGACATATGAATGCATGCTTTCAGGGATATGATGAGACTTACGGCAGAGACATGTGAAGGGTTCCTGCTTTCTATTTGGCTAGGTGTAACATTCAAAGTATTTATAGAATGGTAAAGCTGCAGCACAGAAGTGAGGTTTAAAGACATGTTTGAAGAGAGATTAGTTATTAGACTAATTTGTATAAGTGTGTGAAAAGCTACACTTCAAATATACTGCATAATTTTCTGTGTCTGTTTGATATTTGAAGTGGAGTCTGTGAGGTTTTAAGCTGTGGATGGTGTTGTGACTGAGGTATGTCTCTACTTGCACATGTATTATGGTACATGTTATGCGTCTGAAGATGATAGATGTATAAAACACAGGTATACATCTATCTGTATATTTCTTTTATATATGATGCTGCTAGCAAAAGGTACAGACATATGCATGCATGCTTTCAGGAATATGGTGAGACTTACAGCAGAGACATATGAAGGGTTGCTAGTTTATATTTGTCTAGGTCCAACACCTTAAGTAGTTGCAGAATGCGAAGCTGCGGCTCAAAAGTGTGGTTTAAAAAATGTTGGCAGAGGAATTAGTGATTAGGCTATTTTTCATGAGTCTGTTGAAAGGTATGGTTGAAATATATCACATGATGTTAGGTGTCTATTTGAAAAGAGAAGTGCAGCTTCATAAGTTTTAAGATCTGCCTGGTTTTGTGACTGAGGTATGCCTGTACTTGCAGATGTATTTTCATATGTGTTATGCATCTAAAAATGCTAGATTTATAAAATACAGGTATACATTTATTTGTATGTTTCTTTTATATATATGATGATTCTGCGAAAAGGTACAGATATTTGCATACATGCTTTTAGAAATAAGGGGAGACTTTCAAGAAAGATAAGTGAAGGGGTGCTGCTTTGCTGTTAGCTACACTAAATACCTGATTAGTAGTCAAATAGTGAAGCAGCAGCAGTAGAAAAGTGATGTTTAAGATATGTTGGGAGAGGAATTAGTGATTATGGTATTTTATAAGAGTCTGTGTTAAACTTTACTGAACTATGCCGCATAAATCTAGGTGTGTGTGTGTGAAATGTTGAGTGTAGTCTGTCAAGTTTTAAGGCCTTTATGGTCTTGTGAGTGTGGTTATGTTTCTACTTGCATATGTATTCTGATATGTGTTACGCTTTTGGCAAAAGGTACAGATACAAGCATACATGCTTTTAGGAATATGGTTAGAGTTATGGTAAAGACGTAATAGGTTGCTGCTTTATGTTTGGCTAGTCCTAATATTCTGAGTATTCATAGAATGGTGAAGCTGCAGCACAAAAGTTAGTTTTAAGACATGTTGGCAAAGGGATTAGTGATTAGGTTACTTTCTATGAGTCTGGGGAAATGTATACTTGAATTACACCACAGACATGTAGGTGTCTCTTTCAAATGTAAAGTGCAGTCTGTCCAGTTTTAAGTTTAAGGTCTGCTTGGCCTTGTTATTGATGTAGGTCTATACATGCACATGTATTCTCATATTTGCTATGCATCTGAACATGCTAGACATATAAAATAAAGGTATACATTTATTTGATTATTTCTTTTATATATGATGATGATTTCAAAAGGAAGACACATATGCATGCATGCTTTCAGTAATATGATGAGACATAGCTGAGTCATATAATAGATTGCTGCTTTATATTTGGCTAGGCTCAACATCCTCAGTAGTTGCAGAATGGTGAAGCTGCAGTACAAAAGTGAGTTTTAAGATATGTTAGGAAACAGATTAGTGATTAGGCTAGTTTGTATGAGTGTGTGAAAAGGTACATTTAAAGTATGACGCATAAATGTAGGTGTCTGTTTGAAATGTGAAGTGCGTTTTTTCAAGTTTTAAGGTATGCATGTTCTTGTGATTGGTGTATGTCTCTACTTGCATATATATTCTCATTTGTACTATGCAGCTGAAGATGGTAGATGTATAAAACATAGATACATCTCTATTTGTATATTTCTTTAATATATGGTAGTACTAGTAAAAAGTACCTAACACATGCATGCATGCTTTCAGGAATATGGTGAGATGTATAATAGACTCGTATGTAGGTTTGATGCTTTATATTTGGTAGGCCCAACATCCCGAGTAGTTACAGAATGGTAAAGCTGTAGTAAAAAAGTATACACCATTTCATAAACCTCACTTTTGTGCTGCATATTCACTATTCTGCTACTACTCAGGATGTTAGTCAGGATGTTGGGCGTAGTCAAATATAAAGCAGCAACCCATCACATGTCTCAGCTGTAAGTCTCCAATCACCCAGGTACTTCCGATGCGCTCATCCATGCACTGAGGCACTATGTATGTAGTCCTTAAATCAACCAGGCTCTACCCCTGCAGTCATGAAATCACTCGGGTGATTCCTATGTGCTCTTTCAATAACCTAGGCACTATCGCTGTACTCATGCAATCACCCAGTCACTACCTATGCACTCCTCCAATCACCCAGGCACTACCTGTGCAATTGAGAATTTACCCAGGCACTTCCCCTGCACTCCTCCAATCACCCAGGCAGTACCGACGTTCTGATGCAATCACTCAGGCATTAACCATGCACTCATACATGCACTCAGCCACTACCCCTGCACTTATGGAATCACTCAAGCACTACCCATGCAGTTCTCCAATCATCCATGCACTGCCTTTGTACTCATACAATCACCCAGGTACTACCCATGCACTTTTCCAATCATTCAGGGCCTTCCCATGCACTCCTTCATGCACCATGGCACCATCCATGCACTCCTCCAATCACGCTGGCATTACCCTTGTACTCATGCAATCACCCAGGCATTACCTATGCACTTTTTCAATTACTCAGGCAGTACTAAGGTAGTCCTCCAATTTCCTAAGAATTACCACTGCACTCATGTAATCACTCAGGCACTATCCATGCAGTTACCCATGCACTCAGTCACGACTTCTGCACTCATTCCATTTACCGATGCACTCATCAAATCACCCAGGCAGTACCTTTGCACTCATTCATTTATGTTGGCACTACTCATACACTCATCTATGCATTCAGGGACTAATCATGCACTCATACAACCAATCAATCAGTATCAGTGGGACTCTGATCGTGGCTGCGGACCCTTGATTGCTAAAGCTCTTTGCTGGACTTCACCTACCTTTCGCCGCACCCGCTGCACGGGTGCCGCTTCAGACACCGGGGCTTGTGTTAGCACTGCGGGCGGACCCTTAAATGCTAAAGGTCTTTGCTGGACTTCATCTACTTTTTGCCGCACCCGCTGCGCGGGTGCCGCTTCAGACACCAGGGATTGTGTTAGCACTGCAGGCGCGCTGTGTCCTTGGGCGCTGGGAAGAGGCATTGACGGCGAGTGCGAGCGCTGCAGGGACTCCAACATCCAGGAGTCCCTGCGCGACCTCTACCACCTGGTCAGCGCTCCCCAGGCCGGACACGCCCTCCACGCCCACAACGCTGCAAAAAGCGGGCGCCTTCCTCCTCTGAGTGGGACTCTGATCGTGGCTGCGGACCCTTGATTGCTAAAGCTCTTTGCTGGACTTCACCTACCTTTCGCCGCACCCGCTGTGCGGGTGCCGCTTCAGACACCGGGGCTTGTGTTAGCACTGCGGGCGGACCCTTGAATGCTAAAGGTCTTTGCTGGACTTCATCTACTTTTCGCCGCACCCGCTGTGCGGGTGCCGCTTCAGACACCGGGGATTGTGTTAGCACTGCGGGCGCGCTGTGTCCTTGGGCGCTGGGAAGAGGCATTGACGGCGAGTGCGAGCGCTGCAGGGACTCGAACATCCAGGAGTCCCTGCGTGACCTCTACTACCTGGTCAGCACTCCCCAGGCCGGACACGCCCTCCACGCCCACAACGCTCATTACATAACTGACACAAGTCCCCGCGGCGCGGGAGCGCCGGGTGAAGCCCGGGCAAAGGGCGGGCCGTCTGTGGCCGTCTGGGGCTGAAGGAGGCTGGGCCGGGCCTGCCTTCTAACGCCCTGGCATTTGATTTCTCTATCCCCACTGCAGGTATTGTGATGTTTTTGTTAGGGCGGTGAGGCTTTTCGATGCCTTCAATGTGTTATGTCCTCAATTTATGTTAGAATAGTATACTTTTCCGTGTTATTGTTTTATTGATTATTACTATATACTCGGATCCTCCAAGATGACTTCAGGTGTTTCTAATTCCTTGCCTTCTTCTGTGGGGGTATCAATATTGGGCCCTCTGGATAAATATTTTGCGAGGGCTATGAAAGATGTTGATAAAGAATTGTTGTTGGCTGAAAAACGTGCTGAGCGCCGTTTCTCGATTGACCTCCGAAAAAAGAAACCCCTAGTTTCTCCCCCAAAGGCTTCCCCCCCACAACACCAAAATAATAGCCTTCAGGTCACTGATGCTGAGATATTCAGTACTGACAACATTCCACTCATCTTTCAAGATCGTATTTCATCACCCATTCCCTATGATACTGCCAATAACTGTATCCCCAATGAGTTACTGGAGACTACCAACTGTTTAATAGACCTAAACTCCCCAGTTGTTATGGATCTCTGCACTCAACATCAGGCTACCTCTCCAACTAAAACGTCTGAGATTGCTGTTTCTGCTGAGTCACCATCTCTGAGCACATTTTGTATGAGCAAGAAACAGTCTATCTTACCCACACCCCTTGAGGGCTTATCTGCTCAGCCAAATCAGGCAAAAAAGAGGAAACGTGGGGGTAATAAACAACTCGGTAGAAGCGCAAAGACGGCAAAAGTAGTGGAGAGTCCGTTGAGGAAGGCTAATTTTCAAGCAGGTACGCATCTTCCTGACAGGGAAAGTGGGCTAGTCCCTAACTCCCACCATACACAGTTATATTCCCAGATTATAGAAGAACTTATGGGGCAGATGGATCTTCTCGTTAGGTCCCTAACACTACCCTTAGTACACAGGGTTAAAATTATCTTAGAAAAACTAGGGGAAATTGAAAACTCAATAGAGAGGAATTCGGACCAGTTGAAGGAGCTAACCTTAAGTAAGCTTAAAGCTCCCCCATCTAGGTCCACTGCATCTTCCCTCTCTGTAGGGAATAAGCACTGCAAAAAAAAACCTGAACCTGAGGGGGCAATCAAGCCCCCAAATATAGTAGCCAACAGGCCTGTAACTCTAGAGATTAATCCAGGGGTTGAACAGGCAAATAAAATAACACATGTTCCAAGGCGACCTACTCCAGTGGCAGATAACAGGCCCTCTTCACACCTTACTAATCAAAGGGCACTAAGGAGAAATGTAGATCTTCCTCCACATGAAGCCCCCTATGTAGTTATTTTGACCGGGGTGCCTGAACTAGAGAAGGGGAAAGTAGAAGACTATCAAACCCTGAAAAACAAGGTTGTTCATTGGTTGGTTAATAATAGACCGCTCCCAGCCAACATAAATGGGGAAATAATACACGTTAGAAGGGTAGGCTGGCTGGGTCAAAGACCCAAGGACTTACCGGGTGATGTGATCATCGTTAACTTTAAGGATTCAAGAGTAGTTAAACACATTGAAGACTGGTTTGACGCTGGAAGGGGGGAGGAGTTTCCACCAAGGCCCTAACCTTCTTTTATCCTCAATCGTTAATGTTGAGAACTTCCCACCTACCCTCAGTGTCAATGCCATACCAGGGGGGCCATACCAGGCTCCCTTTAAGACCTAACTATCCCTTACTTGAACCTCGGCCCATGCAATCTACTCACCATAGATCAAAGCAATTGATGCATGGGTACGTAGATAGGCCCGTTACCAACAACCAACGGGGATCGTGGCAAAGACATAATGAGCATCAGCCCCATTGGACAATCCCTACGTACAACCGGTATGGTTTTTTTCCGGTTTGGACGAACAGGATTGACTTCTTAATCCAAATAATAGGGTGATGTTATACATGGTAAAAGTGGCGGTGGTAAAGGGTCGAATACTGGCTCCCCCTTGATGCCGTTAGAAACAAACAAGGAGTACCACCCACATGGAATCGCCGATTCTTAATGGGGTGTGTGGTGAAACAAAAGTGAGAAAGTTCTCCTTTTGTTAAGAAACCCCTCACTCACCACCTAGTGGTGACATGCTTCATCATCGGGGTCCACCCTAATGACCTAGCGTCATCAGGGTGTGCTACAAAACCTGTTTACAGTGGAGCAGGTTGTGAGTGAGAGTGCGTGAAAGAAAAAATTATACGTGTGTTAAAAATTGTCCTGGTTTAACTTGGGAAAAGTAAGATTTTTATTTGCAAGCAACTGGACAATGTTAAAATCAATGGCGAGATAAAGTGAGGGTAATTATGAGCCCAGGTATCTCTATGTGTATCTGTCTACATGTTTCAACCATAAAGGTATACAATAACCAGGTTTTCTTCAGGACCAACAAACCCTGAGAGTGGATGGTCTGCGTCCCCTAAAAGACGCACCCGGTCCTACTCTCTGGGACCACAAAATAGCAAAAGTGTGCCTGTGCTATAGGCTTGGACCACACTGGGTGAGCCTTAAAAGGATCAAAATACCTGTAAAGGAAGAATGAAGACAAATGTCAATTTATAAACTTCTACAAGCCTGTTACGTTGTGCAGTGCCTCAAATTAGTGCTCGCATGCTGCTAGTCCCATTAGAAAAGGTACCTTTTGCTTTGCGTCGCAAAAGTCCAGGCACAGAGGGTTGCTGATTGTGCCTCTTCTCAGTGTGAGGATGTGGCAGTGCGTTGGCCGTAATTTTGGCGACAGTTATTTACCACAACTTGCAAGCTTTATAATTATACGTGCTGTGTGGTACCTCTATATCTATTCAACTCACGCGCATCATAACATATTGTGTGGCGTGATCAAGTCTCCCATTCCAAATGTGCAGGCGAGGTCTTATTTCGTAGAAAGGTGCATGTACTGCCATACTCATAACACGCAATACAAAACTGACTCACTGACATAAAACATATACGACAAACAAGTGAAGCTTACTCTCATTGGGGTATTGCGATACCTCATAGGGCGGGGTAGGATTATCCTCGCTAGAAAAACGTATTCTGAAACATAAGATTGATAAATAGTATCGTGAATCACGTTCTGAAGGGGATCAGAATCGTCTCAGAAAAACGCGGGGGCGTGCTAGTGGGTGAGCGTTGCCCGTTGTCGATCAGACGCTCGTCTATCTGGGTGGTTACTTACCATTTTGGAGCGAGGTCTGTGGCTGGTTACCTATTACCGTCCGCCGCCCTGCTACAACGAGACCGGGAGCTCGGGGACTAAGTTATGCATTCATGGCTTCCGCAATGGGCGGATCTATGTACCGGTCACGTGGGGCGTTACTACGGACGCCTAGGGAGCAGCTGCAAGTATGGTGGCTGCGAGGGCTCAAGGCCCACCGTCCCTGATGGGGTTCGAATCTCCGCTGGAGACTCGGTGAAGAGGAATTATTTTAAGAAAAATTAAAAATGATTAAATTCTACATAGATCCTAACCCTAATAAGAATCAAGGGGATTAGAATCTCGGTGGGCTGCCAGTGAAGAGATGCTTAATTAAGGATGTTCACAGTATGCACCGCAAAAATAAGGATATGGATGTTAGTGGGTAAAACGGAATTTGTCAAGGGCCATCATTATCAATAGACGCTGATGGGGTTGTCAATCGCATGGACTGGTACAGAGTAGGAAAATGCCTTGGATGACAACATTTGCCATTTGTAGGTATAAGTTCAGACACTGTGCGTTCAGGTATATCAATGCTGCAGTGACTAGGGTTTGGATAAAGGCAGTGTCATCAATTGTTTTGATTATGGATTCCCCTTCCGGAAGAGCCCATAGGGAAATGCTGCTGGCACAGAAATGTATATGATGGTGTGGCCAGAACGGGGCATATCTGGCATTATTTGAGTACTGATGCCCACGGGACATTATCATTGAGGCCTGTTTTATGAGTCGACAATCTGTAGACCCATCGTTGCTCTTTTTCGTATAAGAGTTGTTGAGTATTGGGTCCAGATGGAATTTGTTCAATGATAGTCCATCTCATATCGTTTGGTGTGTGGTGAGCCTCGAGAAAATGATCTGTGAGTTTTGTCGCATTCTTCTTGCAACGTATTGTGCTGCGGTGCTCACAGATGCGTTGCTTGACTTTGCGAGTTGTCATGCCTACGTAGGATTTTCCGCAGGCACACTTAATCAGATATACAACATTTGCGCTATTGCAGTTCGTATGTGTACGTTGTTCCCAGATTTTGCCTTCCTCCAAGTTTAAAGTCCTTGTGTTCTCTGTGAGGTGACACACACTGCAGTCTCCACATTTGAAGCGTCCTGTTACCGGTGGAAGGTTCCATGTCTCTGTGACATTTGGGTTCAGATTGATGGGTTTCACTTTTGGTCTGGTGTTAACTAGGCTGTTTTTTAGACTGGGTGCCTTTTTGTAGGAGAAGAGTGGTTTTCCCCATTGTAGCAAACCCGTATTCAATATTGACCAACGTTTATTGATGCATTTGCTCACTTGGTTCGATATGGTGTTGTATGTAGTGACACATGTGAGTGGCACTTGGTCATTATGAACCATTTTGTCTTCGAGGAGCACATCTCTAGGTTGATTCCTGGCTCTCTTCTGGCATTTTTCAATGATCTTAGATGGGTATCTGCGTAGCTTTAGTTTCCTGGTTAGGTCCTGTGCTTGGGCTTTGTAGTCCGATAGTTTACTACAGTTTCTCCTTAACCTTAGATATTGTCCATAAGGTAAGTTCTCTCTGAGTGGGCGGGGGTGGAAGCTCTCATATTTAAGGAGATTGTTCTTGGCAGTTGGTTTGAAAAAGGTTTTCGATGTTAAACCATTCTCCTCTTTTGAGATTTCTATGTCTAAGAAGACCATTTGATGTTTGTCATAGCAATGGGTGAATCTCAGATGTGGGTCACAGGTGTTGATCCATGTGATGAACTCTTTGAGTGTGTCTTCTGGTCCTTGCCAGATGGTTAGGACGTCATCAATGTATCGTCGCCAGAACTTGATGTGGTCAGTGAACGGGTTCGTCTCAGCTAGGATGAACTTCTCTTCAAAATCATGGACGTATAATCCGGCCACGCTTGGAGCAAAAACACTGCCCATGGAGGTACCTCCGGTCTGGAGGAACAGTGAACCTTCATATTCAAAAAGTTTCTTTTTAGTGCAAGGGTGGCACATTGGAGGATAAAGGAGTTTGGTGTCTGGTGCTCCCAAGTATTGCATTCCAGGATTGTTTTGAGTACATTGATGGTGGCATCCTGTGGTATGCTGGTGTACAAGCTTTCGATGTCAAAGCTAAGTAATATGGTTTCATCATCAACTCTGATTTCATTGAGGAGTACCAACAGGTTTTTTGTGTCCTTCAGATATGTGGGCGTAGATTGTACGATGGATTTGAGGAAAAAATCGCAGAACCTTGAGAGTGGTTCTAAAAGAGAACCGATTCCTGAGACAATTGGTCTGCCAGGGGGGGGGGATTTTTCCTTTGTGCATTTTGGGCACAATATAGAAATACAGGATTTTCCCTTCCGTCTTGCACAGGTAATCCGCCTCCTGTTTGGAAATGTTTCCAGTTGCCTCTGCCGTCTCTACCAGTTGAAGAATTTCTGCTTTAAGATCTTCTGTGGGGTCTCTAAGTAGGGGTTGTTAATTCCTTACATCCCCTAGCAATCTTCTACATTCAGTGTTGTAATCAGTTTTATTCATTATGACCAACCCACCTCCTTTGTCTGCTGGCTTGATTATGATGGTGCTGTCTGCTTTTAGATTCAGGATGGCATCTTGTTCTGCCTTGCTATTGTTATGGAATTGTTTGGTTTCTCTCATTTGTTCGATGTCATTAAACACTGCCTGTTCAAATGTGTTGATCTCGACAGGGATGGTGTGTGGTGGCGGTATGAATGGGGACTTGATTCTTAGTCCTGTTTCATTTGGTTTCTCCTCTGTATTCTTAGTAGTGTGTTTCTCAAAGAAAGCTTTTAGTTTCAATTTTCGGAAGAAAAGGGCCAGCTCACAGTGGAGCTTGAATTTGTCTAGTCGTGTCGTTGGTACAAAACCAAGGCCTTTGTTGAGGACTTTGGTTTCTATGACAGTGAGACTTCTCGATGATAGATTAGTCACTAGCTCCTCATGTTGCTGGGGCCCGCTTTGTTCGTTCCCGTTCTGCTCCTGGTGTTGTTGCCCACTGGGTCCTCCTCCTCCCATTGGACGTTGTTCCCGGGTTTTTTTCGACCCCTTCCGCGTCTGCCTCTGTTGGAAAAAGGAGGACGGTATTGGTGTGGTTGGAAAAAGTGAGGTTGGAATGGTGGTTGCCATCCGTACATTGGGAATGGTTGGTCTGGTACAAAGGGTGTGGGGAATGGAGGCTGGCTGTATTGTGGCCATTGGTAATGTCCTCTGAATCCATCTCTTTGTCTTTGTTTCGGATTGCTATTTACAGAGCCTCCGCTGTTATTTGAACTGTTGGAGGTGTTGCTAGAAGCATCCGAGTCAGGGTCTGGTCCTGGTGTAACTTTGTAATCCGCATCCGAGTAAGGGTATGCCTTCACGAATGAGAACCGTTTCAGTTCTTTTTGGAATTTCTGGACCTTCTGCTGGGTGAGATTATCCCTGTACTCGTTAATCTCCTTGTTCAGGTCATCAAGTTTCTTTTTATATCCTGTTATGCTGGCCTTTATTTGGGCTTCCGTGACTTGTATCTCTATCTGTATTTTTTCAGATAGACGTAATGCAGTCTTAAGGATAAGCATGATCCAGTCATGCGTACAGTGCCATGCTATACGGGCCCAGTCTCTTCTGAACTCCTGATCATCTAAGAAGATGCGTGGAGCATTAGTGACCAGCAATCCTTTGGGTGCCATTTGGTTGGTTACATATTCCTTAAGTATTGTGCCATGAAGTATGGTTCTGATCCGGTTTCTTTTCATCTCTGTTAATTTATCCCAGTCTGATGTTTGGGAAATTGTATTGCTTATGTTTGCATCTACAAACACCGCGAGGTTGCCCATAATGAAGTCTATTTCCTCTGTAGAGTAAGTTAAGCCTTGGTTGTCTGCCATGATCAGTCAGTGTGTCCCGATTTTGGGTGGGCAGTGAGATAGGCAGTACTGCTAGATGTTATCTCTCGCAGCTGTGCGCTGCCAGGACATGAAAAACAGTGGAGAGAGCAAGGATTTCAGTTCACGTAGGTGAACGGGGAGTACTCCTGTACCCCTGGGTATATCGTTAGAAACAAACAAGGAGTACCACCCACATGGAATCGCCGATTCCTAATGGGGTGTGTGGTGAAACAAAAGTGAGAAAGTTCTCCTTTTGTTAAGAAACCCCTCACTCACCACCTAGTGGTGACATGCTTCATCATCGGGGTCCACCCTAATGACCTAGCGTCATCAGGGTGTGCTACAACACCTGTTTACAGTGGAGCAAGTTGTGAGTGAGGGTGCGTGAAAGAAAACATTATAAGTGTGTTAAAAATTGTCCTGGTTTAACTTGGGAAAAATAAGATTTTTATTTGCAAGCAACTGGACAATGTTAAAATCAATGGCGAGATAAAGTGAGGGTAATTATGAGCCCATGTATCTCTATGTGTATCTGGTCTACATGTTTCAACCATAAAGGTATACAATAACCAGGTTTTCTTCAGGACCAACAAACCCTGAGAGTGGATGGTCTGCGTCCCCTAAAAGACGCACCCGGTCCTACTCTCTGGGACCACAAAATAGCAAAAGTGTGCCTGTGGTATAGGCTTGGACCACACTGGGTAAGCCTTAAAAGGATCAAAATACCTGTAAAGGAGAATGAAGACAAATGTCAATTTATAAACTTCTACAAGCCTGTTACGTTGTGCAGTGCCTCAAATTCGTGCTCGCATGCTGCTAGTCCCATTAGAAAAGGTACCTTTCGCTTTGCGTCGCAAAAGTCCAGGCACAGAGGGTTGCTGATTGTGCCTCTTCTCAGTGTGAGGATGTGGCAGTGCCTTGGCCGTAATTTTGGCGACAGTTATTTACCACAACTTGCAAGCTTTATAATTATACGTGCTGTGTGGTACCTCTATATCTATTCAACTCACGCGCATCATAACATATTGTGTGGCGTGATCAAGTCTCGCATTCCAAATGTGCAGGCGAGACCGGGAGCTCGGGGACTAAGTTATGCATTCATGGCTTCCGCAATGGGCGGAGCTACGTACCGGTCACGTGGGGCGTTACTACGGACGCCTAGGGAGCAGCTGCAAGTATGGTGGCTGCGAGGGCTCAAGGCCCACCGTCCCTGATGGGGTTCGAATCTCCGCTGGAGACTCGGTGAAGAGGAATTATTTTAAGAAAAATTAAAAATAATTAAATTCTACATAGATCCTAACCCTAATAAGAATCAAGGGGATTAGAATCTCGGTGGGCTGCCAGTGAAGAGATACTTAATTAAGGATGTTCACAGTATGCACCGCAAAAATAAGGATATGGCCTTGAGCCCTCGCAGCCACCATACTTGCAGCTGCTAGTACCTAGCTCCGCCCATTGCGGAAGCCATGAATGCATAACTTAGTCCCCGAGCTCCCGGTCTCGTTGTAGCAGGGCGGCGGACGGTAATAGGTAACCAGCCACAGACCTCGCTCCAAAACTGTAAGTAACCACCCAGATAGACGAGCGTCTGATCGACAACGGGCAACGCTCACCCACTAGCACGCCCCCGCGTTTTTCTGAGACGATTCTGATCCCCTTCAGAACGTGATTCACAATACTATTTATCAATCTTATGTTTCAGAATACGTTTTTCTAGCGAGGATAATCCTACCCCGCCCTATGAGGTATCGCAATACCCCAATGAGAGTAAGCTTCACTTGTTTGTCGTATATGTTTTATGTCAGTGAGTCAGTTTTGTATTGCGTGTTATGAGTATGGCAGTACATGCACCTTTCTACGAAATAAGACCTCGCCTGCACATTTGGAATGCGAGACTTGATCACGCCACACAATATGTTATGATGCGCGAGTTGAATAGATATAGAGGTAGCACACAGCACGTATAATTATAAAGCTTGCAAGTTGTGGTAAATAACTGTCGCCAAAATTACGGCCAAGGCACTGCCACATCCTCACACTGAGAAGAGGCACAATCAGCAACCCTCTGTGCCTGGACTTTTGCGACGCAAAGCGAAAGGTACCTTTTCTAATGGGACTAGCAGCATGCGAGCACGAATTTGAGGCACTGCACAACGTAACAGGCTTTTAGAAGTTTATAAATTGACATTTGTCTTCATTCTTCCTTTACAGGTATTTTGATCCTTTTAAGGCTTACCCAGTGTGGTCCAAGCCTATAGCACAGGCACACTTTTGCTATTTTGTGGTCCCAGAGAGTAGGACCGGGTGCGTCTTTTAGGGGACGCAGACCATCCACTCTCAGGGTTTGTTGGTCCTGAAGAAAACCTGGTTATTGTATACCTTTATGGTTGAAACATGTAGACCAGATACACATAGAGATACATGGGCTCATAATTACCCTCACTTTATCTCGCCATTGATTTTAACATTGTCCAGTTGCTTGCAAATAAAAATCTTATTTTTCCCAAGTTAAACCAGGACAATTTTTAACACACTTATAATTTTTTCTTTCACGCACCCTCACTCACAACCTGCTCCACTGTAAACAGGTGTTGTAGCACACCCTGATGACGCTAGGTCATTAGGGTGGACCCCGATGATGAAGCATGTCACCACTAGGTGGTGAGTGAGGGGTTTCTTAACAAAAGGAGAACTTTCTCACTTTTCTTTCACCACACACCCCATTAGGAATCGGCGATTCCATGTGGGTGGTACTCCTTGTTTGTTTCTAACGATATACCCAGGGGTACAGGAGTACTCCCCGTTCACCTACGTGAACTGAAATCCTTGCTCTCCCCACTGTTTTTCATGTCCTGGCAGCGCACAGCTGCGAGAGCTAACATCTAGCAGTACTGCCTATCTCACTGCCCACCCAAAATCAGGACACACTGACTGATCATGGCAGACAACCAAGGCTTAACTTACTCTACAGAGGAAATAGACTCCATTATGGGCAACCTCGCGGTGTTTGCAGATGCAAACATAAGCAATACAATTTCCCAAACATCAGACTGGGATAAATTAACAGAGATGAAAAGAAACCGGATCAGAACCATACTTCATGGCACAATACTTAAGGATTATGTGACCAACCAAATGGCACCCAAAGGATTGCTGGTCACTAATGCTCCACGCATCTTCTTAGATGATCAGGAGTTCAGAAGAGACTGGGCCCGTATAGCATGGCACTATACGCATGACTGGATCATGCTTATCCTTAAGACTGCATTACGTCTATCTGAAAAAATACAGATAGAGATACAAGTCACGGAAGTCCAAATAAAGGCCAGCATAACAGGATATAAAAAGAAACTTGATGACCTGAACAAGGAGATTAACGAGTACAGGGATAATCTCACCCAGCAGAAGGTCCAGAAATTCCAAAAAGACCTTAAACGGTTCTCATTCGTGAAGGCATACCCCTACTCGGATGCGGATTACAAAGTTACACCAGGACCAGACCCTGACTCGGATGCTTCTAGCAACACCTCCAACAGTTCAAATAACAGCGGAGGCTCTGTAAATAGCAATCCGAAACAAAGACAAAGAGGTGGATTCAGAGGACATTACCAATGGCCACAATACAGCCAGCCTCCATTCCCCACACCCTTTGTACCAGACCAAACATTCCCAATGTACCGATGGCAACCACCATTCCAACCTCACTTTTTCCAACCACACCAATACCGTCCTCCTTTTTCCAACAGAGGCAGGCGCGGAAGGGGTTGAAAAAACCCCGGGAACAACGTCCAATGGGAGGAGGAGGACCCAGTGGGCAACAACACCAGGAGCAGAACGGGAACGAACAAAGCGGGCCCCAGCAACATGAGGAGCTAGTGACTAATCTATCATCCAGAAGTCTCACTGTCATAGAAACCAAAGTCTTCAACAAAGGCCTTGGTTTTGTACCAACGACAGGACTAGACAAATTCAAGCTCCACTGTGAGCTGGCCCTTTTCTTCCGAAAATTGAAACTAAAAGCTTTCTTTGAGAAACACCCTACTAAGAATACAGAGGAAAAATCAAATGAAGGGGGGCGTGGCTAGCGCTCGTTGATGGCGGCCGCAGACTAAAGAGGCTCCCGAGCAGAAGCGGCTTCCCGCACCCATCCGAATCACCTATCCTGCTCTGAATTGTGGCTGAAGGGGTGGAATAGTCCCGGAGTCCCAGCGGCGTTCAGCGCTGCACTCTTAAGACAGATCCGGCGAAGGGGCAGGCTCGGAGGACGGACACGGCCGGAGGAGAGGTGGGGCCTGACGACAGCCGGGAGGCGGCGGAGCTGTGGTGATCCCGTAGCCCGGCCGGAAATTACCCCTCGCCGGCCGCATCTCGCCGGAAGTGCCGGCCCGCCGGGAGAGCTGCCGCAACATACGTGGCCTTCACCCTGGGATCCAAAGACTTGGACGGAGCCCCGCGACCCCCGGCGCCGCCGAGGGGACAGCAGCGCCAGACCCACGGCTTCCGCCTTAGCCGCTGTCCGGAATGATCAAAACGGGCGCCGCCATTTCATTGCGCCGTTAATGCATCACGGTCCAGTGACAGCAGCCCCGGCTTGGCAGTGACCGGGCGGGTTCGCAGGCACCTACACAAGACTCTGCCACTACAATTACTGCACCTTGTCAGCGGGAATACGGCGGTGGACGCGGGCAGCGGGGGTAGAGCAAACCCCCCCCCCCCCCACCCCCCTCCCTTCTGCTGTGACTCTATCCGGGGCGCTGATTCCGACGGTGGTGCAAACGCCAAGGGGTACACCTCCTACTAGCGACACCCCAGGTCCCTCGCCGACACCGGTTCAGATCCACTTAGTCCAGCTAGCCGCAGGAACAGTGGATGACCGGGCCTTACCCGGGGGGGGAGAAAGAAACCGCGCCATTCGCGGTTGTAGACGCCCTGCATTGCCCAGGTTGGAGGCGAAGGACGGGGCCAGCAGCCACGGACGAGCGAGAGAACACCAGACACCCTCAGACCAGGCCACACTACTCGAGGCATAATCGGGCTGCCCTGCCCAGGATACGCTCCAGAGGATGTCGAACAGAGGCCCCCGACAAAATGCCGCCCAGGCCAAACTTGATAAATTCGCATATGAACGGCACTCTCCGCCCCATGATCAACGCAAGACAGCCGGGAAACTGACGGAGACGGAAGGGGCCAAGAAGGCCACTATCGAAGACGTCTTGGCGGCACTGGCACAAGTGCAAGCGACAGTGGGGGCTACAGCTACCGAAGTCACCCTGATCCGGGCGGACCTCCAAGAAATGTCCGAAAGGGTCAAGCAGGTAGAAGTTGTGACTAAATCCCTGGTCGAGGATGTGTCGGAACTGCAGACAGCGATGGAACGTCTGCAGACGGACAATAAGTTGCTTCGTGACAAGCTGGATGACCAGGAAGGGCGCTCTCGGCGCAACAACGTCCGAATTTTGGGGGTACCGGAATCGGAAGACACTGGGGCAATGGACCTCTATGTGGAGGACTTAATTAAAACCAGGCTCCAACCTAAGGGGCTCTCCCATTTCTTCTCAGTGGAACGGGCACACAGGGTGCCGGGGGGGGGAAGCCTAAGACTGCAGGGCCACCTCGGCCGATATTGGCTAGACTATTCAATTTCAGAGACCGCGATGCCATCCTTCAAGCCGCAAGAGTGGCACCGGCCATCCAAGTCCAAAACTCAAAGATAGCGTTCTTCCCAGACTACACGGCGGAGGTCGCTAGGAGGAGGAAGACATTTTTGGAGATCAAAAAAACATTGCGGGACAAGGAGTTACAATACTCGATGCAATTTCCAGCCCGATTGCGAGTGGTGGCGGACAAAAAAGTGTGGTTTTTCGACACCCCCGAGGCTGCCCGGGACTGGTTGGAGGGATGGCATACTGTGGGCAAACAGAGGAAACCGCCAAGACAACAGCACGAACGTGGAGGGAACGCCGGATCGGGCTCACAGTCTTCCAGTCGAGGTGGTGCAGAAGGATCACCCTCACATGGATTTGCAGGGACTGGCGGTGAGGAATGACCCCGGCCCCGGACAATAGGCACGGGTGAAGATTGCTGATCATCATCGACGCATCGCTCGGCGGCTGCAGTTGGACTCTGGCGACACTATCCCGGAAGCAAGCGGGGATGCCGCCTGCTCGGGGAGACACTCTCCCCCTTACACGCAAGTACTCTGGTTGCGGGAGGGGTAAAGCGCTCTGCTCAGTTGGGGAGGCGGGCAGTTGAAGGTCCGTTAGGCAGGGATGCAGGGAGGGGGAATTGGGGAGGGATGGGTTTTGTTACAGTTAGGAACACACTTTCACGGTCACGAGAAGTACCTAGACTCCCAGGCGAATCTGGATTAAGCAAAGGCTACGGACAGGAGGGTACGACTCCCAGCGGGATGTTAGAAAATGGATCTGCCCGGGGTGGAAAGAAGAATCGGGTGGATGACTATCTCATCTGGCCTTCAGAATCACTTGGGGACAGTTTGATACCCGACCCCCGCACCACACGTCCCCGTCACTACATTGTTTGTACAGGGATTTCCGATGGCGAATGCTTTGCTGCCGGAAAGAGATGAGGTGGATGTAGAGACACGCTGCCCTGCTTTGAGTATTATGTCCTGGAACGTGAGAGGGCTAGGGGACAAGGTTAAGCAGGGGTTGGTCCTTACCGCAATTAGGAGACAGAAACCCACGGTGGCATTATTACAAGAAACACATTTGACAGGGGGTACGGTTAAAGCCTTAGACAGGCGAGGTTACAAGATGGTAGTCCATTCAGACTTCACGTCGGGATCCAGGGGGACCGGTATCCTAATGCAAAAAAACACAAGCTTTATCCCCCTGCTTATGAAAACTGATGACCAAGGCTGTTTTGCAGCCCTTCAGGGGCAGTGGGAGGGGAAACTACTGAACTTGGTTTCAGTGTACATCCCACCAGCACTACACTCAGTACAACTCCCTAAATTAGGAGATTTTATTCTGGCCCTCCCTGAAGGGGATGTTATCTTGGGAGGGGATTTCAACGCGATTCTGGACGCCCAACTCGACAGGTTCCCCGTACCGGCCTCCACGGGAGGAATCCCCCGCCTCCAACAGTTCTTGACAGCCCTAGGCATGACGGATGTCTGAAGGCACCTACACCCCAGCACCAAACAATACACCTTTCACTCTACGGCACACGGGAGTCTGTCGAGAATTGACCATTTTTTGACTCTGGGGGACGGTCTCCAACAGATTGATACAATGGTAATTCACCCAAGAGGGATCTCAGATCACTCCCCGCTTACACTTACACTCTCCTCACGGACGCGGACACACAGGCGCATGTACCCCATACAGGCCTCCTACCTCAAGATTCCCCAGATCCGTAAGGCTCTGAAGAAGGCGACCACGCGGTACTTCGCTGAAAATGCAAACTCAGTAAGCTCAGCCGAGGTACTGTGGGAGGCATACAAGACAGTCCTGCGGGGGGAAGCCATACACACGATCACAGGCCACCGGCGCGAACGTTCCCGGGAACTAGATGGAATAGACCTGACGTTGCAGGAGTTAACAAAGGTACACGAACAGGGCCCCACTCCTTCCACTCTACATGCACTGACTCTGCAACAACAGCTTTATAATGACCACCTGCGTATGCATGTTAGGGGGTGTCTGAATGCCACACAGAACAAGATCTATGAGGTGGGTGATAAGGCTGGGAAACTATTGGCGTGGCTTGACAAACGGGAAGGAAACTCTAGGGGAATCCCACATCTCAGGGACCAATATGGTACGCTATATACTGACCCGGACCAAATTGTGGGGCTGCTAGCAGACCACTTTGAACAGGTATATACCCCTGACCGGGTAGTCACCCCGGAAATGGCCAGAGAGGTGCTAGCGCCGATCGAGGTCCAAACATTGTCCCCGGAGGTGTCCAGTGAACTAGAGGCCGATATCACCGCGGAAGAAATCCAGTTGGCTATTCGTGCCTTGAACCCGGGCAAGGCGATGGGGCCTAACGGAATACCGATAGAATGGTATCAAGCACTACCGGAGACTCTCAGTCCATTTCTGCTGGAAATGTTTCAGGAATGTCAGGAGAATGGCACGCTCCCGCCAGACCAGAGAATAGCGACCATAGTGACTATCCCCAAACCAGGCAAACCGCCGGATGACTGTTCATCGTACCGCCCCATTTCGCTGCTCAACGCAGAAGCGAAAATACTCGCTAAACTCCTGGCGATGAGACTCCTGCCTCATTTGGCCTCTCTGATACACCCGGACCAATCGGGGTTCATGCCACACAGAAACACCGCGCTGAATTTACGACGCCTACACGGGGTCCTAGCCAGAGCGGATTCGGTCCCGTCCCAGGCAGTGATATTAGCCCTTGATGCCAAAATGGCATTTGACCTGGTGGAATGGCCGTACCTGTTTGAGACATTGTCCCGCCTGGGGTTTGGTCCCCGGTTTATTGCTTGGGTCAGACTGTTGTATGCTGGCCCGGTGGCTAGAGTAGTGGCTAATGGCCATACCTCGCGAATATTTCCGCTGGGAAGAGGCACGAGGCAAGGATGTCCCCTCTCCCCCTTGCTATTTGCGATCTCACTGGAACCACTCGCCACGCTCATTAGGACCTCCCCTTTGCTTAAGGGCATCTGCTGGAAGGAGGGCTGGGAGGATCGGCTGTCGCTGTACGCAGACGACATGCTTCTAACCCCAAAGAAGGAGTTGCCAGCCCTATTACATCTCTGCGACGCTCATGGCAGGATCTCAGGATACACCCTGAATTGGACTAAATCGGAACTTTATGTTCTGAAGGGGCAGCCACCAGCCCTCGACCTGACTTGTCCTCTACGGATGGCAGGCTCATCATTTAAATATTTAGGCATCCACATCACTAGAGACCCCGCAGAATTCGTTGACAAAAATTTGAAACCCCACTTGGATAGGCTCAGGCGTGATGTCAAATTCTGGGCGGAACTTCCACTGACGCTCCTGGGATGGGCTGCACTTTACAAGATGATGGCTCTGCCCAGATTTTTATATGTCCTAGAAAACACGCCTTACCCGGTGGCGCCTAAATTTTTTCAGACGGTCGCGGCGTTAGTCTCCAACCTCCTATGGGGGACCCACCCGGCTCGCATCGCCCAATCGAAACTACATAGAGGATGGTTTGAGGGTGGCATTGCTCTGCCCAACCTAAAGCTATACTACTGGGCAGCGCACCTTAAGCCCATCAACCACTGGCTTCACGCCTCACAAGGCGAGCCAGCCTTTCAAGCCGACAGGGGACAACTGGGCATGGCCAACATGTTGACTCCGCTCTATGACCGCCGTAAAATTCGAGCTTTGGTGGGACCCACCAGGTTAACGGTCACAATCTGGCACACAGCGACCGCTGCACTGGGCTGGAAAGGGACAATCACCAAGTTAACTCCACTGTGGGACTCTCGAGTCCTCGGGCACCTACGAAACAGCAAAGGTTTTTCCCACTGGGACACTATAGGGATCTCCACAGTGGGAGATCTTTGGGAAAAGGGAGGGATACTACCCTTCAACAGACTGAAGGAACTGTATGATCTCAATGAGAGGGAATTGTATAGATACATCCAGGTCAGGCATGCCCTACTAGCAGTTTTGCCCGCAGACACCGACCTGCCCGAAGCATCCCCACTGGAGGATCGCCTTCTTACAGAATTCATGGTCGAGCGCGCAACATCCCTCACATATCGCAAACTAATAAACAATTTCCCAGACCCTACATTGCCGTTAAAGTTGAAGTGGGAGGACGACACTAGCGAGATGGATGAAAATGAATGGAATGAGGCACTGGCATCGCCTAGAGAGGTAGGCATCTTAGCGAGATTACGATTAGTGCAATTGAAAATACTGCATAGGGTATACTACACTAGAACACTGCTACACCGCATCCACAGGATAGAGCACCCTTACTGCCTGCGTGGGTGTGGGGAAGAAGGCACATTCTTCCATACTATATGGGACTGCCCCAGGATCCAAGAATACTGGAAACAGATACTTCGCACGATCTCACAAACACTAGAAACGACACTGTTGCCTGACGCGAAGAGGTGCCTTATTAATGTGTGGGAACCTACAGATGTCTCCAGATCCGGGCGGATTTGGGTTACGGTGGGGTTGATGGTGGCAAAGAGAGATATTGCGCAGCGCTGGGGGGTGCCAGAAGTACCAACCATGTCACACTGGTGTGCAAATATGGACAAGGTGATGGTGACGGAAAGGGCGGTATATTCCAACCGTGCATGCCCGGGGAAGTGGAATAAGATCTGGTCTAAATGGAATGTGTATAGAGGTGAGATATGTGACCCGTTGCCAGAAACTGATCTGGATGACTACGACGAAGACGGGGAGGAGTGACGTATGGTGACTAATTCCGGGAGGGCAAGAGGGATGGGATTTGGAGGAAGACGCCCTTCCTGGGTGGCCTTGCCAGGTTTTGAGGCCGGAAACACACGAGATGTTGATATCAAAGCATACAGGTCTAGTTATGGGCTAAACCCTTACAGGGCTTAAGGTACAGCCACCGGGTTATAGCATGGGAAACCTAGGGAAGTTAAATTATAGCTGATCACTATTCAAATGGAAATGACCACACTTGTGTTCCACACAGTTAATTTGTTTGTTTTCTTGGTTACGAAAATGGGAAATCAAAAACCGCTTATCTCTTGTGAATTGCGATTCATTGCCACACCCTACCGTTGAGACGCATGTACTGTATTCTGCATTGAGGGATAACCCTTTGATTTCACTGTAATGTTATATTGACAACTCGAATGCACCATAGCGGCCGGCCCATCGGGTTGTAGGCATTCCGCAGTGTACTGTAAATGATGCAATAAAAGTTTTTGCTTCCCAAAAAAAAAAAATCAAATGAAACAGGACTCAAGAGTCCACATTCATACCGCCACCACACACCATCCCTGTCGAGATCAACACGTTTGAACAGGCAGTGTTTAATGACATCGAACAAATGAGAGAAACCAAACAATTCCATAACAATAGCAAGGCAGAACAAGATGCCATCCTGAATCTAAAAGCAGACAGCACCATCATAATCAAGCCAGCAGACAAAGGAGGTGGGTTGGTCATAATGAATAAAACTGATTACAACACTGAATGTAGAAGATTGCTAGGGGATGTAAGGAATTACCAACCCCTACTTAGAGACCCCACAGAAGATCTTAAAGCAGAAATTCTTCAACTGGTAGAGACGGCAGAGGCAACTGGAGAAATTTCCAAACAGGAGGCGGATTACCTGTGCAAGACGGAAGGGAAAATCCCGTATTTCTATATTGTGCCCAAAATGCACAAAGGAAAAATCCCCCCCCTGGCAGACCAATTGTCTCAGGAATCGGTTCACTTTTAGAACCACTCTCAAGGTTCTGCGATTTTTTCCTCAAATCCATCGTACAATCTACGCCCACATATCTGAAGGACACAAAAAACCTGTTGGTACTGCTCAATGAAATCAGAGTTGATGATGAAACCATATTACTTAGCTTTGACATCGAAAGCTTGTACACCAGCATACCACAGGATGCCACCATCAATGTACTCAAAACAATCCTGGAATGCAATACTTGGGAGCCCCAGACACCAAAATCCTTCATCCTCCAATGTGCCACCCTTGCAGTAAAAAGAAACTTTTTTGAATATGAAGGTTCACTCTTCCTCCAGACCGGAGGGACCTCCATGGGCAGTGTTTTTGCTCCAAGCGTGGCCGGATTATACATCCATGATTTTGAAGAGAAGTTCATCCTAGCTAAGACGCACCCGTTCATTGACCACATCAAGTTCTGGCGACGATACATTGATGACGTCCTAGCCATCTGGCAAGGACCAGAAGACACACTCAAAGAGTTCATCACATGGATCAACACCTGTGACCCACATCTGAGATTCACCCATTGCTATGACAAACATCAAATGGTCTTCTTAGACATAGAAATCTCAAAAGAGGAGAATGGTTTAACATCGAAAACCTTTTTCAAACCAACTGCCAAGAACAATCTCCTTAGATATGAGAGCTTCCACCCCCGCCCACTCAGAGAGAACTTACCTTATGGACAATATCTAAGGTTAAGGAGAAACTGTAGTAAACTATCGGACTACAAAGCCCAAGCACAGGACCTAACCAGGAAACTAAAGCTACGCGGATACCCATCTAAGATCATTGGAAAATGCCAGAAGAGAGCCAGGAATCAACCTAGAGATGTGCTCCTCGAAGACAAAATGGTTCATAATGACCAAGTGCCACTCACATGTGTCACTACATACAACACCATATCGAACCAAGTGAGCAAATGCATCAATAAACGTTGGTCAATATTGAATACGGGTTTGCTACAATGGGAAAAACCACTCTTCTCCGACAAAAAGGCACCCAGTCTAAAAAACAGCCTAGTTAACACCAGACCAAAAGTGAAACCCATCAATCTGAACCCAAGTGTCACAGAGACATGGAACCTTCCACCGGTAACAGGACACTTCAAATGTGGAGACTGCAGTGTGTGTCACCTCACGGAGAACACAAAGACTTTAAACTTGGAGGAAGGCAAAATCTGGGAACAACGTACACATACGAACTGCAATAGTGCAAATGTTGTATATCTGATTAAGTGTGCCTGCGGAAAATCCTACGTAGGCATGACAACTCGCAAAGTCAAGCAACGCATCTGTGAGCACCGCAGCACAATACGTTGCAAGAAGAATGCGACAAAACTCACAGATCATTTTCTCGAGGCTCACCACACACCAAACGATATGAGATGGACTATCATTGAACAAATTCCATCTGGACCCAATACTCAACAACTCTTATACGAAAAAGAGCAACGATGGGTCTACAGATTGTCGACTCATAAAACAGGCCTCAATGATAATGTCCCGTGGGCATCAGTACTCAAATAATGCCAGATATGCCCCATTCTGGCCACACCATCATATACATTTCTGTGCCAGCAGCATTTCCCTATGGGCTCTTCCGGAAGGGGAATCCATAATCAAAACAATTGATGACACTGCCTTTATCCAAACCCTAGTCACTGCAGCATTGATATACCTGAACGCACAGTGTCGGAACTTATACCTACAAATGGCAAATGTTGTCATCCAAGGCATTTTCCTACTCTGTACCAGTCCATGCGATTGACAACCCCTTCAGCGTCTACTGATAATGATGGCCCTTGACAAATTCCGTTTTACCCACTAACGTCCATATCCTTATTTTTGCGGTGCATACTGTGAACATCCTTAATTAAGTATCTCTTCACTGGCAGCCCACCGAGATTCTAATCCCCTTGATTCTTATTAGGGTTAGGATCTATGTAGAATTTAATTATTTTTAATTTTTCTTAAAATAATTCCTCTTCACCGAGTCTCCAGCGGAGATTCGAACCCCATCAGGGACGGTGGGCCTTGAGCCCTCGCAGCCACCATACTTGCAGCTGCTCCCTAGGCGTCCGTAGTAACGCCCCACATGACCGGTACGTAGCTCCGCCCATTGCGGAAGCCATGAATGCATAACTTAGTCCCGAGCTCCCGGTCTCGTTGTAGCAGGGCGGCAGACGGTAATAGGTAACCAGCCACAGACCTCGCTCCAAAACTGTAAGTAACCACCCAGATAGACGAGCGTCTGATCGACAACGGGCAACGCTCACCCACTAGCACGCCCCGCGTTTTTCTGAGACGATTCTGATCCCCTTCAGAACGTGATTCACGATACTATTTATCAATCTCATGTTTCAGAATACGTTTTTCTAGCGAGGATAATCCTACCCCGCCCTATGAGAGGTATCGCAATACCCCAATGAGAGTAAGCTTCACTTGTTTGTCGTATATGTTTTATGTCAGTGAGTCAGTTTTGTATTGCGTGTTATGAGTATGGCAGTACATGCACCTTTCTACGAAATAAGACCTCGCCTGCACATTTGGAATGCGAGACTTGATCACGCCACACAATATGTTATGATGCGCGTGAGTTGAATAGATATAGAGGTACCACACAGCACGTATAATTATAAAGCTTGCAAGTTGTGGTAAATAACTGTCGCCAAAATTACGGCCAAGGCACTGCCACATCCTCACACTGAGAAGAGGCACAATCAGCAACCCTCTTTGCCCGGACTTTTGCGACGCAAAGCGAAATGTACCTTTTCTAATGGGACTAGCAGCATGCGAGCACGAATTTGAGGCACTGCACAACGTAACAGGCTTGTAGAAGTTTATAAATTGACATTTGTCTTCATTCTTCCTTTACAGGTATTTTGATCCTTTTAAGGCTTACCCAGTGTGGTCCAAGCCTATACCACAGGCACACTTTTGCTATTTTGTGGTCCCAGAGAGTAGGACCGGGTGCGTCTTTTAGGGGACGCAGACCATCCACTCTCAGGGTTTGTTGGTCCTGAAGAAAACCTGGTTATTGTATACCTTTATGGTTGAAACATGTACACCAGATACACATAGAGATACATGGGCTCATAATTACCCTCACTTTATCTCGCCATTGATTTTAAAATTGTCCAGTTGCTTGCAAATAAAAATCTTATTTTTCCCAAGTTAAACCAGGACAATTTTTAACACACTTTCACGCACCCTCACTCACAACCTGCTCCACTGTAAACAGGTGTTGTAGCACACCCTGATGACGCTAGGTCATTAGGGTGGACCCCAATGTTGAAGCATGTCACCACTAGGTGGTGAGTGAGGGGTTTCTTAACAAAAGGAGAACTTTCTCACTTTTCTTTCACCACACACCCCATTAGGAATCGGCGATTCCATGTGGGTGGTACTCCTTGTTTGTTTCTAACGATATACCCAGGGGTACAGGAGTACTCCCCGTTCACCTACGTGAACTGAAATCCTTGCTCTCCCCACTGTTTTTCATCCCCCTTGATGCCTCCAACTATGGGCATTCAAGTTCGTAGCACTGTAGGTAGCTGCAACTTATCAGAGATTGACGTTACTGAAGGATCTTACAGTGGCGTTAAGTCCAGGCAACTGAAGAAGGTAATTTACGAATCCCAGCAACTGGATAGTCCTACCCCCGTCTTCAGGAGACTGGATGGTGACCTGCCTATGGGGAAGTTGAACCAGGTCTCTCTACCTGTTACCGCCTGTTCTATTTTTAACCCTAGTATAATTTGTTCCAGTACCCACACCATCCCCACCTCTGTGTCATGCCCGAGGGAGTCCCTCAACTATGCTATGTCTATGGCAAAGGTTTCATCATGGAACATAGCGGGCCTAGATTCCAAACTAGCCCTCCTGGACTGGGGAAGTTTTATTGACCAATCCGATATCTGGTCATTTCAGGAAACCTGGGCCATATTACCGACATTTTGTACAGGTTTCTTAAACTTCTCTAGACCAGCGGTGAAGGGAGCTAGAGGCAGACCTGTAGGGGGTTTGGCAATCTGGGTTAGACAACATGAGGGGGTGACAGTGGCTGAGATCCCGACGGATAGCCTCGATCTGATGGCTATCCGGATTAGCTCCACAAATGGTCTGGATAGAACTATTGTGAATGTCTGTATGAAAGGTATTCAAGGGGGTAAATTCTCGCCGGTTGCACTGGCACTGGAGGCCTTTCTGAGTTCCATACCTAGGAGTTCTAACAGGGTGGTGATGGGGGATTCTAATACCTGCTTGAGCCACTGGGTCTGGATGACGGGACGCTTACGGAGGTTGAGGATTCAATGTGGGGTATTCCGAGGTTGGAAATCCCGCCTATTAAGAAATGGACACAAGCAGCTTTGTTTATGAAGGGTCTCTCACTGGACCAGGGTCTACGAGCAGTCAATGGTAGACTAAATTCTGATAGGTTAGGGACAGTAACTTATGACAATGGTAGGTCTGGCTCTCGTATTGACTATATTCTGGTAAACTTAGAAATGTGGCCTGGCCTGATAGACATGGCGGTCGTAAGTAGAGTGGAAAGTGACCATAACCCCTTAGTCCTTTCTATTAAAGACGCTAGTTTTGTTGAGTCCAATTTGGTTGAATCCTCCCTGCCACAGGCTATCTTAGCCAATAATGAAAGAAGGGTTAGCTGGGCTAAAATTGTTCTCAATGAGGAGGCTAAGCTGCAAATTAAGAGTTTGCTTGCGGCCACATTGGCCAAAATAAATGGTTTCGGGCAACAGCCTGAGCTTATAGCTAATATCTCCACCCTACATTGTGACCTTTTTTCAAAACTCAAATCTATTTTTGTTAAAAGTATTATACCTAGCACTGGAAGTAAGAAGTTGAGAACCCACTCCTGGTTTGATAGCGCTTGTAGACAGGCCCAAAAAGCACTGCACACAGCGATAAAAACAAGAGAGCAGGAATCAATACGCAGTTGCAGGGCTACATATAAAGCCGCCCTGATTTTGGCCAAGAGGAATTGGGATGCGGCACGGTGGCGAGAATTATTGGAGGCATGCCAGGGTAACAACATGATCAAATTCTGGCATCATCTTAAATGGGGCAATCGCCCCCAAGATGCTGTCCCCTCCAATTTTGTGGAGCCAAGTGAATGGGTTGTGTACTTTGGCAATCAATTTAAAATGAATTGCATCAACACTGTCACTTTGCCACCTATTACTTACGAGGATGCCCTGGTCTTTACCCCAACAGAAGTTAGGAATGTGTTGAAGGCTATCCCGGGTGGGAAGGCACCGGGCCCCGACAGCATTCCGGCCGATATGTTCAAACAGGATCAAGATCTCTGGGTCCCCTACATTACCCTGCTAGCCAATGATTTGGCTAAGGGAGCGAGCGTCCCGGAATCGTGGTTGGGGGCAGAGATCCTTCCTATTTATAAGAAGGGTGATCGCTCAGTCCCGGCCAATTACAGACCCATAAGTCTTATTGACGCGGTCCAAAAGATTGTGGCTCGACTCCTTCTAGGTAGAATCCAGTGCTGGATATCAGATTTTGACATAATAACGCCCTTACAAGCAGGTTTTCGTCCGCACATGGGGACATTAGAACAGGTATTTAGGTTTATGTTATTATACTGGAAGGTGGTACTTTTAGGGGGGGGGGGGATCTTCTGTTTGCAGCCTTTGTTGATCTTAGGTCTGCTTTTGATTTAGTACCAAGGACCAAGTTGTGGGAAGTCCTATTGGGGTTAGGTATGCCAAAAGAGCAGGTGACCCTACCTATTAACCTTTATGTGAATACATACGCCAAAGTTAGATGGGGTAAGCCAGGCGAGGTCACGGATAGTTTTGAGGTTGCCAAGGGGGTAAGGCAGGGGTTCGTCTTGGCCCCCACCCTGTTTTCACTGTTTATTAATGGGGTGACCAAATACTTTTCTAACTTTCCAACGGACGCGCCCTCTCTTGCTGGGAGGAAAATTCCCCTCCTCATGTTCGCTGACGATACGCTCATTATTTCTAAAACGAGGCAGGGCCTACAGTCAGCACTGTCTCGTTTTGAGCTTTTCTGCAGCGAACATGAGTTGGAGGTGAATGTTGGAAAGACAACATTTATGGTTCTTCGGGGCTCTAGAGCAGTCAAGGCTAAAGTATCTATGAGTGGGGTTATCCTGGACCAAACAGAGGTCTTTACGTACTTGGGCGTCACGTTGAGTGAGAACCTAAGTTGGAAACCTCAGCTGGATCTTCTGTCCCTTAAACACGCCCAGCTTGGGGGAGCCATATTAAAGGAGCACTCTAATTCTTTAACCAAACCCATGGCACCTTTGGCCAAACTCTATGGTTCAAAAATAATTCCCTCCATCTTATATGGAACAGAATTGTGGGGTTATAGCGACCTCTCAAGACTGAAGGTAGCGCAGAACAAGTTCCTCAGAATGGTTACTGTCCTTCCTCAATCCACACCTAGCCTCCCCCTACAGTATGATCTGGGAATTAATCCTATAGTGGATGAAGTTCGGTATAGACCATTCGCGTTCTGGCGGCGCCGGTGGACTACACCTGAACTATTTATGTATGCCGAGGCTATTCTTGAAGTAAGGGGCATAGAGGGGGCCTATAGGGTTCCATGGTTTTCATTTCTCAGAGCGCTACTGAAGTATTTGGGATTGGAGGGTCTCTGGGTAGACCCAGTTAATGCCACCTTCCCATCCAAATAAATCCTTAAAGAATTGTACTGGCGCAGGATTATGGAGAAGAGACTATCTTTAGTCTGGGGCTCCGGGATGACCTCGGCTTTTCTAGTTATTAAGGATGTCCCGAGATATGAAGACTATTGGGACTTAATAACCAAGTCAAAAGACCGGAAACTGTACCATCAACTGAGAGTGGGCTCACTAACTGTGCGTGGGCTAACACACCTATGGAACACAGAAAGTAGCGATAAATGTCCTTTCTGTGTAACAAAAGTAGAAAATGTTGAACACTTACTCTTCTGTTGCCCCAAGTATGCATTACCTAGAAGAGTCTGGCTAAGACCAGTATGCTGTTTGTTGGGTACTAAATCCGCCATTGACGCTAGCAGGATATTGAAAACGGACACTACTGCCTTTATTGTCATTGGCGTGGCAAAGTTCATTAGCTGGGCCTGGACCATACGTTCCCGTAACCTTAGTCACTGAGTTCCAATGTTTATGTTATTTGTAATATAACTGTGTATTGTTGCATATTGTAGTCATGGTCTTTTTCTAGCCAATTTAATGCTGTTTTATCTAGATATTAAATGAGAAATATATTTATTGTTTCAACTATACATGAAATGTATTTTATGCTTGTATATTTGTCTTTTATGATATATATTGAAATAAAGACCTATTGGCATATAGTATCCAATCTCTCCTCCAATTATACAGACAGTACCTTGTACTCATACAATCATCCCGGCACTACCCATGGAGTCATGCAATCACTGAGTGTGAGAAGTTGGCCTGATGTATGATGTCTCCAATTCTGGGGGCACCTTATATCAGTCCAAACAATCCCTTATGGTGGTGGTTGTAAGTCAACCTTAAAAGACAAGCTATCCAATGCTAGCATGGACTAAGCAGCCTAAAGGCTTAACTCAAGAGGGCATGTGAAGCCAGCTGTTTTACCATATGCAATCCTGTAATATCAAATGAAAGGACACCACACAAGTTAAATATTATAAAAATATATGTATTTATTACTAGAATAATCCCCTGTACTCTTTATGAGTATAGAAGCATAAGCGTTTAAACAAAAGCACAGTATAACATATGAAAGTTGCACAATTATGGATGAGGCCGGAGGCCACTCAAACCATATCTCAAAAAAGTGGTATAAGTATCACCTTTCGAACTGTGGTATAGCCTGGGGCCTTGGGAATCGCTGGGACTACACTGGACTAACAGCAGTTAGGACGGGAGTAGCCCGCGGGTATCGGGTGCAGCGCTAAAAGCACACGAATGCGCCAATGCAAAGTCAATGGTGCGTAAAAGTTATCGAGTTATAGTTTTAGGAGTCTTCCGACTGGAATAGAATTACCACACTTTAAACTTAGACACTAGAGGTGTAAACCACTAGAGGAGCACCGGTGTTAGATCGTTACCTCCCCCAGAGGAAGCGGGTGCATAGGTGCCAAAGTGTGTCGGGTTTCGCCGTGTAGATCTATGGCGCCCGGAGATGAAGATGCTGCAGGCGGCCAGGAGAGAAGAGTCCGGTTGGATCCAAGGGTGGATCAAAGATGTAGAATACCTGAAAGTAGAGGGGACAGAGTCTGGGTCACTAGCCTGTGACCAGGAAGGAACCAGGCAATGTCGGGCGCAATCAGGTGCTTGACAGGAAGCTTGTCTAAGCTGCCACGTGGACTCTGGGACACCGAGTGTGTCCAGGAGTGAATCACGAGTTGTATGACAAAGGTTCTCGCGGTCGGCGGTGTCGGCTTTTGGATCGGAGTTAACAAGCCTTGGCAAGTGCAACCCATGCAGGATTAGAAGATCTCTTTTTGTTCGGACCAGCAATGTCAGATAGATTGCTCCTTTTCAGGGGAGCGAGGGCCAGTCTGGGGCAACCAGACTAGCAGTGTAAATTGAAAGGATTGTTGGTATTGGGGCCACTAGCCAACGGGCAAGTGACCGGACCAACAAATCAAGCAGAAAAATGCAAAAGGGCCCCACGCAGCACTCAGTGAGTGTGTAGGAGAGATCTTCAGAGCAAAAGCTTCTTGGGGCTGGGGCTTCTCAAACCCCAATGCACAGCTTGAAGGGAGCCTTGGGAGCTGCACGGTCAGCACTTTGTAGTTTTTCCAAGATGGCCGGCTCCACGCTTCACGTCGCCTCCGCGGGTCCCAGATTCGCTGGGACTGGGAATCAGGCTGTTAGAAGTCAAGGGGAGCTGGTCTTGTTGATCTCTGTTGCTCGAGTTCCGGCAGGAACTGCAACAAAGCAAACCATTGGGCGCTGGATGGTGCCTGTTTGCACAGGGTGGTCACTCCTTGACCACAAGGGAGATTCTTCAGTCTTCCACGTCGAGTGGGATGTCGAAGGGTCCAGAGTTCTGTATCAAAGTTTCAGTCAGGATAATCTGATGTGCACCAGCACAGCTCCTACCTTTATTCCCAATCAAGGGGCTGAATTACCTGCTAGGTCCCTCCTATGGGTGGGACCCAGGAAGGGGGTGGTTACACCCCATTCCCTCTGTCCAGTTTCACGCCAGAGCTGGGGCTGGAGTGCCCCAGAACCGATTTGACTGGATTTTGCATGGGACACCTTGTGTGCCCCAGGCAGTGTCTAGTTTCTTTCAACCCTCCCTGCTCCAATCCACTATCTCCTGTCTGGGGTGGTGTAGCACCTCCCTGTGACAGGAAACTCTTTGTCCAAGCGTCCCCTGCCAGGTTTCTATCAGCAGCAGGAGGCCAGACTTGTGTCGGGCAGCAGCATCCATTTTGTGATGCTGAGGCTCTGGTTAGGATTAACCGCGTTTTAAGTAAAGTAACATGTCTTCTCCCTCTAGAAGGGTGGAATCCTACCCCCGTCGCCAGAACTGGCGAGGTGGTAGTATTCCAAAGTGTATGACACCTTACACAACATGTTTTGATAAAGCCAAACCAAAGTTACCAATAACCGCGAGGATTATAATGCACTTAAGAGTATATGGTATGGCAATACCCTGGAACAGCAGTAAGGAAATGGTTCCATAAACTGCAGACAGGCTCAGCTCATGCTAGAGCACCATCTCACATAAAACCAAGCACTCTGCCTCCAGGATTATTAAGGCCTGCCATAGGAGTGACTTATAGGTATATATGTGTTCAGATATAGGTTTAGACATAGGTATACTATATCTAAGCAAGGGGTGATTACACCACCTTGCCCCCACTGAGTGATCAGCCAGTTGTGTCGATTTAAGTGGCCAGCCAGGGGTGGCAAAAGATATGCTGCAGCCTATGGTAGGCCTTGGATGCATCTATGCCCTGGGCACCTATAGTGCACTGTACAGGGGCGATAAGGTGTCCAGTACCAAATTGGTGATGTACCTATAGTACATGGTTATGAATTTAGAGAGAGAACAGCAGGCTGTGGGTCTGATTAGCAGGCCCAAAGCCACATTAAGTCGAAAACCAGTGAAGCAAAAAGCAAAAATTGGGGTGACCATAGGAAAGCAGACCCTACTCTCCTACACAACCCCCCCCAAACGCAGGGACATTAAACTTAACCTTGACCAGATAAGTCTTCATGTTCTAAGTGGAAGTACCTGGAGAGACCATCTGCATTACCATGGTCAGACCCTGGTCTGTGCTCCACTGTAAAGTCCATCCCCTGTAGGGAAATGGACCACCTGAGCAGTTTGGGATTTTCACCCTTCATCTGATTGAGCCACAAGAGGGGCTTATGGTTGGTCTGAATTAGGAAGTGAGTGCCAAACAAGTATGATCTGAACTTCTTCAGTGCCCAAACCACAGCAAAGGCCTCCCTCTCAATGGCTGACCAATGTTTCTCTCTAGGGGTCAGCCTTCTGCTAATAAAAGCAATGGGCTGGTCTCGACCATCTACATTAATTTGTGAAAGCACAGCTCCCACCCCCAACTCAGAAGCATCTGTTTGAACAATGAACTGTTTGGAGTAGTCAGGGCTCTTCACTGAACCTTTTTAGGCATCTTCTTGGATGTCAGATCATTCAATGGTGTCACAATGGACCCATAGTTCTTTACAAATTTCCTGTAATACCCAGTCAGGCCCAAGAAGGCTCTGACTTGTGTCTGGGTAGTTGGAGGAGCCCAGTCCTGTATGGCCTGTATCTTGCTCTCCAATGGTTGAACCTGACCCCCACCTACTAGGTGGCCCAGGTACACAACCTTGCTCTGCCCCATCTGGCACTTTGTAGCCTTGTTAGTCAGGCCTGCCTTTTGCAGGGCCTCCAGAACCTTCCTCATGTGGATCAGGTGATCCTCCCAGGTGAAGCTGAAGACAGCAATATCATCTAGATATACTGCACAAAAGTCATCCAACCCAGCAAGGACTTGATTCACCAATCTTTGGAAGGTGGCAGGTGCATTCTTCAAACCAAAGGGCATCACCACAAACTGATAATGTCCACTGGGGGTAGAGAATGCTGTTTTGGCCTTAGACTCCTCAGCTAACCTGATTTGCCAATAGACAGCTGTGAGATCAAATGTGCTCAGAAATTTGGCAGCAGCCAATTTATCTATGAGCTCATCTGCCCTTGGAATAGGATTTGCATCTGTCCTAGTGACAGCATTGAGACCTCTATAGTCAACACAAAATCTAATTTCTCTCTTTCCATCTTTGGTATGAGGGTTTGGCACAAGGACTACTGGGCTCGCCCAGGGGCTCTCTGATGGCTCAAGAACTCCAAGTTCAAGCATTTTCTGCACCTCAGCCTTTATACAATCCCTGACATGGTCAGGTTGCCTGTAGATTTTATTCTTCACAGGTAGACTGTCACCAGTGTGCACCTCATGGGTGCACCAGTTAGTTTGACTGGGTGTAAGAGAAAACATATGTCTATGAGCCTGCAACACTTGTCTGCAGTCCCATTGCTGCTGGTCGGTGAGGCTGCCTGCCAAGTCTACACCTTCCACTGAGCCATCATCAGGGTGTTGGGATAACAGGTCTGGGAGAGGGTCACTCTCTTCCTCCTGGTCCCCATCTGAAGCCATGAGTAAATGCATGTCTGCCATGTCCACATATGCCTTCAATCTGTTTACATGGAGCACCCTGTGGGAGCTCCTAGGGGTGCCAAGGTCCTCCAAGTAGGTGACCTCTGCCTTTTTCTCAAGTATGGTGTGGGGTCCTGACCATTTGTCTTGGAGAGCTGCTGGGGCCACTGGCTCCAACACCCACACCTTCTGCCCTGGCTGGTACTCAGTCAGAACAGCCTTTTGGTCATGCCAAGCTTTCTGTAATTCTTGGCTGGCCTCCAGGTTTTTGGTTGCCTTCTCCATGTACTCAGCCATCCTGGAGCGGAGACCAAGTACATTGTCCACAATATCAAGCTTAGGCTTTTTGAGAGGTAACTCCCATCCTTCCTTCACAAGACACAATGGACCCCTCACAGGGTGGCCAAACAAAAGTTCAAAAGGGCTGTAACCAACCCCCTTCTGTGGGACCTCTCTGTAAGCAAAGATTAAGCAGGGTAAAAGGATGTCCCATCTACGCCTGAGCTTTTCAGGTAACCCTTTTATCATTCCCTTTAGGGTCTTGTTGAACCTTTCAACAAGCCCATTGCACTGTGGATGATAGGGTGTGGTAAACTTAAAGTTCACTCCACACTCTTTCCACATTGCTTTCAAATATCCAGACATGAAGTTGGTACCTCTGTCTGAAAGTACCTCCTTTGGAAAGCCCACTCTGGAGAAAACTCAAGTAGGGCCCTTGCCACAACAGGAGCTGTTGTGGTCCTCAGGGGAATTGCCTCTGGGTACATGGTGGCATGATCCACTACCACCAGGATAAATCTGTGCCCAGATGCTGTTTGGGGGATCCATTGGTCCAACAATGTCTATCCCAACTCTCTCAAAGGGCACCCCCACCACAGGTAGAGGTATAAGGGGGGTCTTTGTGGTGCCACCTGATTTGCCACTGGCGTGGCAGGTGTCACAGGAGCGACAAAACTCCTTGGTGTTCTCTGACATGTGAGGCCAGTGAAAGTGTGGGACAAGTCTTTCCCAAGTCTTGTTCTGGCCTAAGTGTCCTGCAAGAGAAATTTCATGGGCCAAGGTGAGAAGGAAGCCCCTAAATTGCAGAGGTGTGACCAACCTCCTGGTAGCACCAGGCTTGGGGTCTCTAGCCTCTGAATAAAGGAGCCCATCATCCCAATACACTCTATGGGTACCTTGAGCATTCCCAGCAGCCTCAGCAGCAGCTTGCTGTCTGAGGGGTTCAAGAGAAGGGCAAGTTAACTGAGCCTGCCCCAGGTCTGCCCTTGAGGGTCCCCCTGCCCCCAGAAACTCAACTTGATCAGGTTCAAGCTCTTCTGGGACAGTCTCCTCTTGGATCACAGAATCATCCTCATGTGAGGTCTGATCCTCAACCTGGGGCAAGTGGGAAGGCACTGCCTTAACCCTCTTGCTCTTCCTCTTGGGTTGTGGTTGGTCTATTGTTCCAAGATCCACCAAAGGTTCAGGTAGGCTCTTCTTAGTCTGGGACCTGGTTACAGCAAGGATATGTGCTGAAATCCCTAGCATTTCTGCATGAGTCCTATACTCCACTTCTGACCATAAGGAATCCTCAAGATCATTGCTCAAAAGACAGTCAACCGGGAGGTCTGCAATAACAACAACTTTCTTGAGGCCAGTTACCCCTCCCCAGGAGAATTTAACAACAGCCACACTATGTGTAGTAGTGGCATTGCTAGCAATGGTCACTAGGTAGTTCTCACCTAGTATGATTTGGCCAGGGTCCACAAAGTTAGGTGTCACCATAGTGACACTGGCACATGTGTCCCCATAGGCCTGAGCCAGTTTCTCATTTATCAAAGGCGTCTGCCTATACTTGCCCAAAGTATTGGGACTCATAGGAGTGGTCACTGATATGTCCACATCATATAGCAGAACTGCCTGAGTAGGGATTCTGACTAGGCCAGCCTCCATCTCAGTACCCATGGTTAACCCCACTAATCTCTTGGGTTGTGTACTACCACTGCTAACTGTACTAGGGGGTGCAGGTGCCTTAGGGGCTGCAGTGGTAGGAACTGGATGTTTCTTAGTGCACTCACTTCCCCAGTGGGAAGTGGACTTACAGTTATTGCACCAAGGTTTCTTTGGGCCATCATTCTTCTTCTTGTTTCCATTTTGGGAACCACCCTCCTTCTTAGAATTATTTTTAGGGCCTGAAGAAGACTTCTGGTCTTTTTCTTTTTCTTTCTTATCCCCACCCTTCTGGTCTGCCTTCTTTTGATCACCTCCATGGTTCTGGGGTTTCTGCTTAACCCTTATTCTGACCTACTTGTCTGCCTTCTTTCCCAATTCTTGGGGAGAGGTCAGATCTGAGTCAATAAGGTGTTGATGCAATAGCTGGTTCTGACAGTTATTAAGGATCTGTTCTCTCATTATAAGATTGCACAATCCTGTATAGTCTGAGACTTTACTTCCCTGCAACCAACCCTCCAGAGCCTTAGTGGCACAATCAACAAAATCAGTCCAGTCCTGAGTCTGAGCTTTTTGGGTATCTCTGAACAACAACCTGTATTGCTCAGTGGTTAGGCCAAACCCATCAATAAGAGCACTCTTCAGGACAGAGTAGTTTTTAGCATCCTCAGGTCTAACAGTGAGGAGCTTGTCTCTCCCTTTCTCGGGAAAGGGGTACCATAAGATTGTTGCCCACTGTTCTTGAGGAACCTGCTGTACCATGCAGGCTCTCTCCAGAGCAGTCATCCATTTGTGGATATCATGCCCTTCCTTGTAGGGGGGCACAATCTTTGTCAGGTTTCTATTATCATAGAACCTATCTTTCTCTTTAGGAATAATGCTGCCACCAGTGGGTGTCTCCCCACAAAGTCCTTGTTCACTTGCTAAAGCAAGTTTAGCTTGGGCCAGGCCTATCTCTTCCGTCTCTATCTGGAGTTTGACAGCTCTCATCCTGGCCTTATGCTCTTTTCTCTGGGGGGAAGTCATTCCCGTTTGAGATTCCCTTGAGGCACTAGAAAGGTGAGAATCCCTGGAAGGAGATCTCTCTCTTCTATTGCCTGGGAGTATCTTATTATGTAACCTGGGGAGGTGCTGGCCCTCTCCATTTACATGTAGATCCAAGTTGATCTGGCTAAGCCTCCCAACTGGTACCTGGTTATCCCCTTGATCATGATCTGACTCTTCACCTTCTGATTCAGGGTCCACCTCCTCATCTTCTACCTCTGGGATGGTGTTCTCAGTCTCTGGGGGATTCACTCCTTCTCCTGAACTACCTGAGGGAACTGCACTAGCTTTCTCAAGATCATCATTCTCCAGGATGGCTATCAGGATAGGAATGGTAGGGTTGTGACCCTTTTTCAGCCTCATTGCAGTGCACAAGGCACTCAAGTCCCTATGGCTGAGTTTCTCATAGCTGAAGGGTGCCTTGGTAAGGTCACCTTCCACAGGCAGAGCAATGGGTTGCTCACCTGTGCCAGACATGACTCTAGTGAGGTGTAAGTGATGCACTTACCTACACTAAGTGTTTTCCTACTGTACCTTGCTAGTGAGTTGTAGGCAGGGTGTGCTAGGCCCTTTAATCTACAACTACTAAGTTCAGTAGAACTTAAATATGTAAGCTTTGTTTATATGTACCTATGGTACCCAATGTGATCTTTCAATTTGATAAAAAGATTGCAATGGTAAAACAACAGCAAGCTCAAATCCGCACCGCTGCACACCCATGTGAGAAGTTGGCCTGATGTATGATGTCTCCAATTCTGGGGGCACCTTACATCAGTCCAAACAATCCCTTATGGTGGTGGTTGTAAGTCAACCTTAAAAGACAAGCTATCCTAATGGTAGCATGGGCTAAGCAGCCTAAAGGCTTAACTCAAGAGGGCATGTGAAGCCAGCTGTTTTACAATATGCAATCCTGTAATATCAAATGAAAGGACACCACACAAGTTATATATTATAAAAATATATGTATTTATTACTAGAATAATCCCCTTTACTCTTTATGAGTATAGAAGCACAAGTGTTTAAACAAAAGCACAGCATAACATATGAAAGTTGCGCAATTTGGATGAGGCCGGTGGCCACTCAAACCATATATCAAAAAAGTGGTATAAGTATCGCCTTTCGAACTGTGGTAAGGCCTGGGGCCTTGGGAATCTCTGGGACTACACTGGACTAACAGCAGTTAGGACGGGAGTAGCCCGCGGGAATCGGGTGCAGCGCTAAAAGCACACGCATGCACCAATGCAAAGTCAATGGTGCGTAAAAGTTATCGAGTTACAGTTTTAGGAGTCTTCCGACTGGAATAGAATTACCACACTTTAAACTTAGACACTAGAGGTGTAAACCACTACAGGAGCACCGGTGTTAGATCGTTACCTCCCCAAGAGGAAGCGGGTGCAAAGGTGCCAAAGTGTGTCGGGTTTCGCCGTGTAGATCTATGGCGCCTGGAGATGAAGATGCTGCAGGCGGCCAGGAGAGAAGAGCCCGGTTGGATCCAAGGGTGGATCAAAGATGTAGAATACCTGAAAGTAGAGGGGACAGAGTCTGGGTCACTAGTCAGTGACTAGGAAGGAACCAGGAAGGAACCAGGCAATGTCGGGCGCAATCAGGTACTTGACTGGAAGCTTATCTCCGCTGCCACGTGGACTATGGGGCATCGAGGGCATCCAGGAGTGAATCAGGAGCTGTCCCTCAAAGGTTCTCGCTGTCAACGGTGTTGGCTTCCGGATCGGAGTTAACAAGCCTTGACATGTGCAACCCATGCAGGATTAGAAGATCGCTTCTTGTTCTGACCAGCAAGGTCAGATAGATTGCTCCTCTTCAGGGGAGTGAAGACCAGTCTGGAGCAAACAGACTCGCAGTGTAAATTTAAAGGATCGTTGGTATTGGTGCCACTAGCCAATGGGCAAGTGACCGGACCAATGCGTCAAGCAGAAAAATGCAAAAGGGCCCCACGCAGCACTCTGTGAGTGTGGAGGGGAGATCTTCAGTGCAAAAGCTGTTCGGGGCTAGGGCTTCTCAAACGCCAATGCACAGCTTCGAGGGAGCCTCGGAAGCTGCACGGTCAGCACTTTGTAGTTTTTCCAAGATGGCCGGCTCCACGCTTCTCGTCGCATCCACGGGTCTCAGATTCGCTGGGACTGTGGATCAGGCTGTTAGAAGTCAAGAAAAGCTGGTCTTGTTGATCTCTGTTGCTCGAGTTCCGGTGGGAACTGCAACAAAGAAAACCATTGGGCGCTGGATGGTGCCTGCTTGACCACAAGGGAGATTCTTCTGTCTTCCACGTTGAGTGGGATGTCGAAGGGTCCAGAGTTCTGTATCAAAGTTTCAGTCAGGATAATCTGATGTGCACCAGCACAGCTCCTACCTTTATTCGAAATCAAGGGGCTGGATTACCTGCTAGCTCCCTCCTATGGGTGGGACCCAGGAAGGGGGTGGTTACACCCCATTCCCTTTGTCCAGTTTCGTGCCAGAGCTGGGGCTGGAGTGCCCCAGAACCGGTTTGACTGGATTTTGCATGGGACACCTTGTGTGCCCCAGGCAGTGTCTAGTTTCTTTCAACCCTCCCTGCTCCAATCCACTATCTCCTGTCTGGGGTGGTGTAGCACTTCCCTGTGACAGGAAACTCTTTGTCCAAGCATCCCCTGCCAGGTTTCGGTCAGCAGCAGGAGGCCAGACTTGTGTCGGTGCAGCAGCATCCATTTTGTGATGCTGAGGCTTTGATTAGGTTTAACCCGGTTTTCTAGTAAAGTACCATGTCTTCTCCCTCTAGAAGGGTGGAATGCTACCCCCGTCGCCGGAACTGGCGAGGGGGTAGTATTCCAAAGTGTATGACACCTTACACGAAATCTTTTGATAAAGCCAACCCAAAGTTAGCAATAACCGCGAGGATTATAATGCACTTAAGAGTATATGGTATGGCAATACCCTGGAACAGCAGTAAGGAAATGGTTCCGAACACTGCAGACAGGCTCAGCTCATGCTAGAGCACCATCTCACATAAAACCAAGCACTCTGCCTCCAGGATTGTTAGGCCTGCCATAGGAGTGACTTATAGGTATATATGTGTCCAGATATAGGTTTAGACATAGGTATACTATATCTAAGCAAGGGTTGATTACACCACCTTGCCCCAGCTGAGTGATCAGCCAGTTGTGTCGATTTAAGTGGCCAGCCAGGGGTGGCAAAAGATATGCTGCAGCCCATGGTAGGCCTTGGATGCATCTATGCCCTGGGCACCTATAGTGCACTGTACAGGGGCTGATAAGGTGTCCAGTACCAAATTGGTGATGTACCTATAGTACATGGTTATGAATTTAGAGAGAGAACAGCAGGCTGTGGGTCTGATTAGCAGGCCCACAGCCACATTAAGTCGAAAACCAGTGAAGCAAAAAGCAAACATTGGGGTGACCATAGGAAAGCAGACCCTACTCTCCTACACTGAGACACACCCATCATATATTTTAGCTGTAAGTCTTACCATATTCCAGAAACCATATATACATATGTCTGTACTTTTTGCTAATATAAAAGTAATATACAAATAGATGTATACTTGTGTTTTATATGTCTAGCATCTTCAGATGCCTAATATCTATTTATAGCTAAAGTATCAGAATACATGTGCAAGTAGAGATATACCTAGTCAAAACACCATGCAAACCTTAAAACTTGACATATGGCTCTTCACATTTGAAGCAGATGATGAAAATGATGTGGTATACTTGAAGTGTAGCTTTCCAGAGACTTATGCAGATTAGCGTTATAACTAATCCTTCTCTTAATATGCCTTGAACCTCACTTTTGTGCTGCTGCTTCATCATTCTACAATTAGATAGGGTGTTGAGCCTAACCAAATATATAGCAGCAATCCTTCATATGTCTCTGCTGTAAGTCTCACCATCTTCCTAAAAGCATGCATGTATATGTCTATACCTTTTGTTGTAACATCATATATCAAAGAAACATAAAAACACATGTATACCTGTGTTTTATATGTGTAGCATGCTCAGATGTATAAGACATATCACAATGCATGTGCAAGTTCATACATATCTCAAACAGAAGACCATGAAGATAGTAAAACTTGAGAGAGTACACCTATTTTTTCAAAGGGACATTTAGATGTATTTAGTGCACTTCAAATGAACTTTTCATAAGACTCTTACAAAGAACAATAATGACTAATTCCTCACCTAACATATCTTAAACATTGCTTTTCTGGTGCTGCTGCTTTTTATTTTACTACTAGTTAGGTATTGATTATAGCCAAAAGCAAAGCGGTAAGAAGCTATAAAAGTGCAGGAAGAGGCAAGAGGGGTACAACAAGATGAAAGAGAAGTACAGACAGAAGCAACAGATATGTAGAAGGAAACAGGAGAACTGAAGAAAGAGGTAAGAGAGTTGCAGAAACGGGCAAGAGAGGTCCAGAAAGAAGCAAGAGCAGTGCAGAAGCAGACAAGGTGCGGAAGCAGACAAGATGGGTGCAGAAAGAGGTAAGAGAAGTGGAAAAAGTAGCAACAGAGCTACAGAAATAGGCAAGAGGGTGCAGAAAGAGACAGGAGAAGTGCAGAAAGTAGCAACAGAGGTACAGAAAGAATCAAGACAAGTACAGAAGGAGGGAAGGGGGTGCAGAAAGAGGCAAGAGGGGTGCATTAAGATGCAGGGGTAGTGTAGAAAGAACCAACAGAGGTGCAGAAGGAAGAAAATTATGTGCCAAAGGAAGATGGAGGGGTGACAAAATTGGCAAGAGAGGGCAAAAAAAGCGCAGTGCAGAGAGAACTAACAGGGGTATAGAAATAGACAAGGGGGTGCAGAAAGAGGCAAGAGAGTTGCAGAAACAGGCAAAAGAGGTGGAAAAAGAAGCAAGAGCAGTGCGGAAAGAACCAATAGAGGTACATAAGGAGGGAAGAGAATTGAATAAAGAGGCAAGAGAGTTGCAGAAAGAAGCAAGAGAGGTCCAGAAAGAAGCAAGAGAAGTACAGAAAGAACAAACAGAGGTACAGAAATAGACAAGAGGGACACACAAAGAGGCAAATTAAGTACAAAAAGAAGCAATAGAGGTGTAGAAAGAGGCAAGAGGGGTGCAGAAAAAGGCAAGAGAGTTGTAGAAACAGGCAAAAGAGGTGCTTAAAGAAGCAAGAGCAGTGCAGAAATACGCAATAGAGGTTCAGAAGTAGGCAAGAGGGGTGTAGAAATTTGCTAGAGATGTACAGAAAAAAGTAACAGAGGTGCAAAAGGAGGCATGAGAACTACATAAAGAGGCAAGAGAGTTGCAGCAACAGGCAAGATAGGCACGGAAAAAGGGAATAGGGGTGCAGAAAGAGACAAGAGACGTAGAGAAAGAAGTAAGAGAAGTACAAAAAACAACAGAGGTGCAGAAGAGGGAAGAGAGATGCAGAAAGAGGCAAGAGAAGTACAGAAAGTAGCAACAGAGGTGCAGAAAGAGGCAAGAGAAGTACAGAAAGAGGGAAGCAGGGCACGGAAAGAGGTAAGAAGGGTACATAAAAAAGCAGGAGTAGTATAGAAAGAACCAACGGAGGTGCAGAAGGAAGAAAATGATGTGCCCATGGAAGCAAAGGGGGTGCCAACATTTGCAAGAGAGGTGCAAAAGGAAACAAGAGAAGTTCAGAAAGAAGCAATAGAGGTGCAGAAGGAGGCAAGAGAACTAAATAAAGAGGCAAGAGAGTTGCAGAAAGAGGCAAGAGAGGTCCAGAAAGAAGCAAGAGCGGTACAATAAGAACCAACAGAGGTGCAGAAACAGACAAGAGGGGTGCTGAAAGAGGTAAGAGAAGTCGAAAAAGAATCAACAGAGGTATAGAAAGAGAAAAGGGGGTGCAGAAAGAGGCAAGAGAGGTAGAGAAAGAGTGAAGAAGCATACAGAAAGAGGCAAGATGGCAAAAAAGAAGCAAGAGAGATGCAGAAAAGAGCAAGAGAAGTACAAAAAGAATCAACAGAGGTGCAGAAAGAGGGAAGAGTGATACAGAAAGAGGTAAGAGGGGAACATAAAGAAGCAGGTTTCGTATAGAAAGACCCAATAAAGGTGCAGAAGGAAGACAATGATGTGCCAAAGGAAGTAAAAGGGGTGCCACCAGTTGCAAGAGAGGCACAAAAGGAAACAAGAGCAGTGCAGAAAGAACCAACAGGGGTGCAGAAACAGACAAGAGTGCTGCAGAAAGAGGCAATAGAAGTTCCGAAAGAAGCAACAGAGATGTAGAAGGAGACAGGAGAACTGAAGAAAGAGGCAAGAGAGTTGCAGAAACGGGCAAGAGAGGTCCAGAAAGAAGCAAGAACAGTGCAGAAAGAACCAACAGAGGTGCAGAAATGGACAAGATGGGTGCAGAAAGAGGTAAGAGAAGTGGAAAAAGAAGCATCAGAGCTGCAGAAAGAGGCAAGAGCAGTGCAGAAAGTAGCAACAGAGGTACAGAAAGATACAAGACAAGTACAGAAGGAGGGAAGGGGGTACAGAAAGAGGCAAGAGGGGTGCATAGATATGCAGGAATAGTGTAGAAAAAACCAACAGAGGTGCAGAAAGAAGAAAATGATGTGCCAAAGGAAGACGAAGGAGTGCCAAAATTGGCAAGAGGGGGCAAAAAAAGAAGCAGTGCAGAGAGAACTAACAGGGGTGAAGAAACAGACAAAAGGGGTGCAGAAAGAGGCAAGAGAGTTGCAGAAACAGGAAAAAGAGGTGCATAAAGAAGCAAGACCAGTGCGAAAGAACCAATAGAGGAGCAGAAAGAGGGAAGAGAATTGAATAAAGAGGCAAGAGAGTTGCAGAAAGAAGCAAGAGAGGTCCAGAAAGAAGCAAGAGAAGTACAGAAAGAACAAACAGAGGTACAGAAATAGAAGAGAGGGGCGCACAAAGAGGCAAATGAAGTACAAAAAGAAGCAACAGAGGTGTAGAAAGAGGCAAGAGGGGTGCAGAAAAATGCAGGAGAGTTGCAGAAACAAGCAAAATAGGTGCTTAAAGAAGCAAGAGCAGTGCAGAAAGACCCAATAGAGGTTCAGAAGTAGGTAAGAGGGGTGTATAAATTTGCTAGAGATGTACAGAAAAGGCAACAGAGGTGCAAAAGGAGGCATGAGAACTACATAAAGAGGCAAGAGAGTTGCAGCAACAGGCAAGATAGGCACGGAAAAAGGGAATAGGGGTGCAGCAAGAGACGTAGAGAAAGAAGTAAGAGAAGTACAAAAAACAACAGAGGTGCAGAAGAAGGAAGAGAGATGCAGAAAGAGGCAAGAGAAGTACAGAAAGTAGCAACAGAGGTGCAGAAAGAGGCAAGAGAAGTACAGAAAGAGGGAAGCAGGGCACGGAAAGAGGTAAGAAGGGTACATAAAAAAGCAGGAGTAGTATAGAAAGAACCAACGGAGGTGCAGAAGGAAGAAAATGATGTGCCCATGGAAGCAAAGGGGGTGCCAACATTTGCAAGAGAGGTGCAAAAGGAAACAAGAGAAGTTCAGAAAGAAGCAATAGAGGTGCAGAAGGAGGCAAGAGAACTAAATAAAGAGGCAAGAGAGTTGCAGAAAGAGGCAAGAGAGGTCCAGAAAGAAGCAAGAGCGGTACAATAAGAACCAACAGAGGTGCAGAAACAGACAAGAGGGGTGCTGAAAGAGGTAAGAGAAGTCGAAAAAGAATCAACAGAGGTATAGAAAGAGAAAAGGGGGTGCAGAAAGAGGCAAAAGAGGTAGAGAAAGAGTGAAGAAGCATACAGAAAGAGGCAAGATGGCAAAAAGGAAGCAAGAAAGATGCAGAAAAGAGCAAGAGAAGTACAAAAAGAATCAACAGAGGTGCAGAAAGAGGGAAGAGTGATACAGAAAGAGGTAAGAGGGGAACATAAAGAAGCAGGTTTCGTATAGAAAGACCCAATAAAGGTGCAGAAGGAAGACAATGATGTGCCAAAGGAAGTAAAAGGGGTGCCACCAGTTGCAAGAGAGGCACAAAAGGAAACAAGAGCAGTGCAGAAAGAACCAACAGGGGTGCAGAAACAGACAAGAGTGCTGTAGAAAGAGGCAATAGAAGTTCCGAAAGAAGCAACAGAGATGTAGAAGGAGACAGGAGAACTGAAGAAAGAGGCAAGAGAGTTGCAGAAACGGGCAAGAGAGGTCCAGAAAGAAGCAAGAACAGTGCAGAAAGAACCAACAGAGGTGCAGAAATGGACAAGATGGGTGCAGAAAGAGGTAAGAGAAGTGGAAAAAGAAGCATCAGAGCTGCAGAAAGAGGCAAGAGCAGTGCAGAAAGTAGCAACAGAGGTACAGAAAGATACAAGACAAGTACAGAAGAAAGAGGCAAGAGGGGTGCATAGATATGCAGGAATAGTGTAGAAAAAACCAACAGAGGTGCAGAAAGAAGAAAATGATGTGCCAAAGGAAGACGAAGGAGTGCCAAAATTGGCAAGAGGGGGCAAAAAAAGAAGCAGTGCAGAGAGAACTAACAGGGGTGAAGAAACAGACAAGAGGGGTGCAGAAAGAGGCAAGAGAGTTGCAGAAACAGGAAAAAGAGGTGCATAAAGAAGCAAGACCAGTGCGAAAGAACCAATAGAGGAGCAGAAAGAGGGAAGAGAATTGAATAAAGAGGCAAGAGAGTTGCAGAAAGAAGCAAGAGAGGTCCAGAAAGAAGCAAGAGAAGTACAGAAAGAACAAACAGAGGTACAGAAATAGAAGAGAGGGGCGCACAAAGAGGCAAATGAAGTACAAAAAGAAGCAACAGAGGTGTAGAAAGAGGCAAGAGGGGTGCAGAAAAATGCAGGAGAGTTGCAGAAACAAGCAAAATAGGTGCTTAAAGAAGCAAGAGCAGTGCAGAAAGACCCAATAGAGGTTCAGAAGTAGGCAAGAGGGGTGTATAAATTTGCTAGAGATGTACAGAAAAGGCAACAGAGGTGCAAAAGGAGGGATGAGAACTACATAAAGAGGCAAGCGAGTTGCAGAAACAGGCAAGATAGATACAGAAAAGGGGAACAGGGTTGCAGGAAGAGACAAGAGAGGTAGAGAAAGAAGTAGGAGAAGTACAAAAAACAACAGAGATGCAGAAGAGGGAAGAGATGCAGAAAGAGGAAAGAGAAGTGTAGAAAGTAGCAACAGAGGTGCAGAAAGAGGCAAGAGACGTACAGAAAGAGGGAAGCAGGGTACAGAAAGAGGTAAGAGGGGAACATAAAGAAGCAGGTTTAGTATAGAAAGAACCAACAGAGGTGCAGAAGGAAGAAAATGATGTGCCCGTGGAAGCAAAGGGGGTCCCAACATTTGCAAGAGAGGTACAAAAGAAAACAATCAAAGTTCAGAAAGAAGCAATAGAGGTGCAGAAGGAGGCAAGAGAACTACTTAAAGAAGCAACGGAGTTGCAGAAAAAGGCAAGAGAGGTCCAGAAAGAAGCAGGATCGGTACAGTAAGAACCAACAGAGGTGCAGATACAGACAAGAGGGTTGCTGAAAGAGGTAAGAGAAGTGGAAAAAGAATCAACAGATGTATAGAAAGAGACAAGGGAGTGCAGAAAGAGGCAAGAGAGATAGAGAAAGAATGAAGAAGGATACAGAAAGAGGCAAGATGGCAAAAAAGAAGCAAGGGAGATGTAGAAAGAAGCAAGAGAAGTACAAAAAGAACAACAGAGGTTTAGAAAGAGGGAAGAGGGATGCAGAAAGAGGCAAGAGAAGTGCAGAAAGTAGCCACAGAGGTGCAGAAAGAGGCAAGAGAAGTATAGAAAGAGGGAAGCGGGGTGCAGAAAGAGGTAAGAGGGGAACATAAAGAAGTAGGAGTAGTATAGAAAGACCCAACAGAGGTGCAGAAGGAAGAAAATGATGTGCCAAAGGAAGTAAAAGGGGTGCCAACATTTGCAAGAGAGGTGCAAATGGAAACAAGAGCAGTGCAGAAAGAACCAACAGAGGTGCAGAAACAGACAAGAGGGCTGCAGAAAGAGGCAATAGAAGTTTCTGAAAGAAGCAATAGAGGTGCAGAAAGAGGCAAGAGAACTAAATAAAGAGGCAATAGAGTTACAGAAAGAGGCAAGAGAGGTCCAGAAAGAAGCGAGAGCAGTGCAGAAAGAACCAACAGATGTGCAGAAACAGACAAGAGGGGTGCCGAAAGAGTTAAGAGAAGTGGAAAAAGAATCAACAGAGGTGTAGAAATAGGCAAGAGGGATGCAGAAAGGCAAGAGAGTTGCAGAAACAGGCAAAAGAGGTGCATACAAAAGCAATAGCAGTGCAGAAAGAACCAATAGATGAGCAGAAGTAGGCAAGAGGGATGTAGAAATTTGCAAGAGATGTGCAGAAAGAAACAACAGAGATGCAGAAAGAAACAAGAAGGGTGTAGAAAGAGGCAAAAGTAGTGCAGAAAGAAGCAAAAGAAGTGCAGAAAGAGGAAAGAGGGGTGCAGAAAGAGGCAAAAAAGGTGCAGAAATATTCAAGAGAGGTGGAGAAAGAATCAATAGAGGTGTAGAAACAGACAAGAAGGGTGCAGAAAGAGGCATGAAAGGTTCAGAAAGAAGCAAAAGAGGTGTAGAATGAGGCAAGCTAACTGAAGAAAGAGGCAAGAGAGTTGCAGAAACCGACAAGAGAGGTCCAGAAAGAAGCAAGAGCAGTGCAGAAAGAACCAACAGAGGTGCAGAAACAAATAAGAGGGGTGCAGAAAGAGGTAATAGAAGTGTAAAATGAAGCAATAGTGGTTCAGAAAGAGGCAAGAGAAGTACAGAAAGAAGCAACAGAGGTGCAGAAAGAGGCAAGAGAAATACATAAAGAGGGAAGAGGGATGCAAAAAGAGGCAAGAGGGGTTCATAAAGAAGCAAGAGTAGTACATAAAGAACCAACAGAGGTGCAGAAGGAAGAAATAATTATGCCGAAAGAAGCAACAGGGGTGCCAACATTTGCAAGAAAGGTACAAAATGAAACAAGTCATGCAGAAAGAACCAACAGACGTGCAGAAACAGACAAGAGGTGTGCAGAAAGAGATAAGAGAAGTTCAGAAAGAAGCAACAGAGATGCAGAAGAAGGTAAGAAAACTGAAGAAAGAGGCAAGAGAGTTACAGATTCAGGCAAGAGAGGTCCATAAAGAAGCAAGCGCATTGCAGAAAGAACCAACAGAGGTGCAGAAACAGACAAGAGGGGTGCAAAAACAGGCTAGAGAAGTGCAAAAAGAAGCCACCGAGGTGCACAAAGAAGCAATAGGGGTGCAGAAAGAGGCAAGGGAGTTACAGAAATAGGCAAAAGAGGTGCATATAGAAGCAAGAACTGTGCAGAAAGAACCAATAGAGGTGCGGAAGTAGGCAAGAGGGGTTTAGAAATTTGCTAGAGAAGTGCAGAAAGAAGCAACAGAGCTTCAAAAGGAGGGAATGGAACTACATAAAGAGGCAAGAGAGTAGCAGAAACAGGCAAGACAGGTACAGAAAAAGGCAAGAGCGGTACAGAAAAAAGGGAACAGAGGTGCAGTAAGAGACAAGGGATGAGGAGAAAGAGTGAAGAAGGGTGCAGAAAGAGGCAAGAGGGGTGCAAAAAGAAGCCAGAGAAGTACAAAAAGAAGCAACAGAGGTACAGAAAGAGGGAAGAGGGATGCAGAAAGAGGCAAGAGAAGTGCAGAAAGTAGCAACAGAGGTGTAGAAAGAGGCAAGAGAAGTACAGAAAGAAAGAAGCAGGGTGCAGAAAGAGGTGAGAGGGGGCATAAAGAAGCAGGAGTAGTGTAGAAAGAGCCAACAGAGGTGCAGAAGGAAGAACAAGATATGCAGAAGGAAGCAAGAGGGTTGCCAATGTTTGCAAGAGAGGTATAAAAGGAAACAAGAACAGTGCAGAAAGAACCAACTGAGGTGCCGAAACAGATAAGAGGGGTGCAGAAAGAGGCATGAGAAGTACAGAAAGAAGCAATAGAGGTGCAAAAGGAGGTAAGAGAACTGAATAAAGAGGCAAGAGAGTTGCAACAAGAGGCAAGAGAGGTCCAGAAAGAAGCAAGAGCAGTGCAGAAAGAACCAACAGAGGTGCAGAAACAGACAAGAGGGGTGCAGAAAGAGGTAAGAGAAGTGGAAACAGAAACAACAGTGCAGAAAGAAGCAAAAGAAGTACAAAAGGAGGGAAGAGAACTACATTAAAAGGCAAGAAATTCATACAAACAGGCAACAAATGTGCATAGAGAAGCAAGGCTAGTAGAGAAAGAATCAACAGAAGTGCAGAAGTAGGCAAGAGGGGTGCAGAAATATACACAAGATGTGCAGAAAGAAGCAAGAGCATTGCAGAAAGAAAAAACAGAGAAGCAGAAAGATACAAGAAGAGTGTAGAAAGAGGCAAGAATAGTGCAGAAAAAAGCAAAAGAATTGCAGAGAGGTACGAGGGGTACAGAAAGAAGCAACAGAGGTGTAGATGGAAGAAAAAGGTATGCTGAAAGAAGCAAGAGGGGTACCAACATTCACAAGAAATATGCAAAAATAAACGAGTAGTGTAGAAAGTGCCAACAGATGTACAGAAACCGACAAGAAGGGTGTAGAAAGAGGCAAGAGAAGTTCAGAAAGAAGCAACAGAGATGCAGAAGGAAGTAAGAGAACTGGAGAAAGAGAAAAGAGAGTTGCAGAAACAGGCAAGAGGGGTCCTGAAAGAAGCAAGAGCAGTGCAGAAAAAACCAACAGAGGTGCATAAACAAACAAGAGGGGTGCACAACGGGGCAAGATAAGTGAAAAAATAAGCAACAGAGGTGCAGAAAGAGGCAAGAGAGGTGCAGAAAGAGGCTATAAAGTTACAGAATGTAGTAGGAGAAGTGAAGAAAGAGGGAGGAAGGGTGCATACGGAGGCAACAGGGGTACAAAAAGAAGCAAGAGAGGTACAGAAAGAAACAAGAGAAGTACACAAACAAGCAACAGAGGTGTAGAAAGAGGCAAGAGGGGTACATAAAGAGGCAAGAGAAGTACAGAAAGAAGCAACAGAGATGCAGAAAGAGGCAAGAGAAGTGTAGAAAGAGGCAAGATAGTTCAAAACAGACAAAAGATTGGTGCAGAAACATAGAAGAGGGTGCAAAAAGAGGCAAGAGAAGTACAGAAAAAGTGAACGGGGATGTAGAAAGTGGCAAGAGAGGTGCAGAAAGAGGGAAGAAGGTGTGCAGAAAGAGGGAAGAGTTAGGTATTGAATATAGGCAAAAAAAGCAGCAACCCTTCACAGGTATCTGCTGTAAGTCTCACCAGCTTCCTGAATCCATGCATGTATGAATCTATACCTTTTACTAGTGCATCATATATGAACATATATGAAAGAAGCATACAAATAGATGTATACTTCTGTTTTATGTGTAAAGCATCTTCAAATGTATGACACATATGAGGATACATGTGCAAGTAGAGACATACCTCAATCACATGACCATGCAGGCCTTAAAACTTGACAGACTATACTTTACATTTGATGTGGGTAGTAGTAGAGAAATCCTTTAGTTGTGCTCTGTCATTTGGTTGTGGAGGTTGTAGTGTCTTCTTATGGTAGGAATTGTGTAGTATCTGACATAGCTTTGCAATGCAATTCAAAATACTTATTAATTTATGAGAATATTTGTATATATTTATTTTAATAAGACAACAGGATGTGGGAGCACACGGCTGACCCCTCAGGCAAGGTTCGCCCCAGACATTCTGGGAAATGCTGTCTCTTGTAGCTCGCTCTGTTATTTTTGAGTGTTTCGCCAAGGTTTGCACAGATAGTGCTGAACTCTAGACACATATTTCTAGTTTATTAAACGTCATCAGTAGAGAATACAGTTTTGTATTTTGGGGTTTGCTGAGTAGGCTGCCAAACATTATATCAAATCCGGTACGTCTCACTGGTGCGCAGGTGCTTCATCCAAGAGCTCATCAGCTCAACGGCTCAAGGGAGTACTTTAAATAGACAACATGATGTGGGAGCACACCGCTGACCTCTCAGGCAAGGTTCGCCCCTGGCATTCTGGGAAATGCAGTCTCTTGTAGCTCACTCTGATATTTTCGAGTGTTTAGCCAAGGTTGGCGCAGATAGTGCTGATTTCTAGACACGTGTTTCTGGTTTATTAACTGTCATCAGTAGAGAATACAGTCTTGAATTTTTGGGCTTGCTGAGTAAGCTGCCAAACATTATATCAGGTTGGGTACCTCTCACTGGCGCGCAGGTGCTTCATCCATGAGCACGTCAGCTCAACGACTCACAAGAGTACTTTAAATAGACAACAGGATGTGGGAGCACATCGCTGACCTCTCAGGCAAGGTTCACCCCTGGCATTCTGGGAAATGGAGTCTCTTGTAGCTCACTCCGATATTTTCGAGTGTTTAGCCAAGGTTTGCGCAGATAGTGCTGATCTCTAGACACGTGTTTGTGTTTTATTACCCATCATCAGTAGAGAATACAGTCTTGTATTTTGGGGTTTGCTGAGTAGGCTTCCAAACATTATATCAGGTCCGGTACCAGAAACACATGTCTAGAGATCAGCACTATCTGCGCCAACCTTGGCGAAATACTCGAAAATATCGGAGCGAGCCACAAGAAACTGCATTTCCCAGAATGCCAGCAGCGAAATAATATAAAAATATTTTTAGAAACTATTTATACTTTTTTTTCCGGATATTCACCATTATTAGTAATAAAGATTGATTATGACAAGAAAAGATTAAAAGAAAAGAAATAGTGCTTTTTAAAGGAAACAGAAAAACAGAAATTAGATGAAGATCAAAATGTGACATTGAAGAAAAAGACTTCTGGTAAGAGAACTGAAGAATTTGTTAAACAACTTTTAAAGAATGTAATGAATTTTCAAAATGTGGAAAAGAGAAAGAAAAGTTTTACAAACAATCAGAAGGAAACGAAAAAAGGTCATATTAATGGAAAATCAGGTTATGGAAAAATAATCCATGTTTAAAAGAAGGATGAAAGAATATAAAGACATTAGGAAGAGAATATATAAAAGTAGAGTACTACAAAATGTATTGAACAATTGTGAAAAATATCAAAGACGATCAGCATCTCACAAGAAAAAACAACAGATTGAAACTGCAGTAGAAAAAGCTTTTGAATTGAAAAGAAAATTATATTGGTATTGAAGAGAATGAAAACATTGAATAAAACAATGCACTTTATGAAGGAGAAAAGCAAAAGAAAAAGACTGGCTAATAAAAGTAACTTTAGCAAAAATGTTGGGGTGAATTGAAATTTACTACTAGTACTCAGCCCTTTTTCAATTAAGAAAGCTGTTTTCAACAAAGTACATTAGTTCATGCAATTGATACCAGTGGTCATTGTTATGAGATAAAAGGTGGTTGTCCACTTGAAAAAGAAAACATGGTTCCTAGAAATGTGGAAGAAGCAATAGCTGAAGAAGTTCAAGGGAGAGGTACATACTTCCAATCAAAATAGTACAAAAAGGGGGACCCCCCTCTTGAGGTTAATTTCAGGTCAGGGAGTAGAGGGGAGAAGAAATACCAAAACAACTGAAAGAGCTCCCTCTTGACCTATAAATACTTTTATCACGGGAGTTACCTCTGAAACACAGGGCATACACCAACAATGTCTACGCAAAATGTGAATTTTTACTCATTTTATTTCATTTTTCTGTAAAAAAGCCTTTTTTTTCATTATATCATATTTTTCAAATGCAACAGTTATAAAAATATACATCATTCAAACAAAACTCCAAGGGAAATTTTTTAACACAATGGAGCTATAAATATGTGACCTTGATTATTCAAATTCATGTTAAAAAACAAAATCAATTAAATGTGCACAACCAGGTAAAGAGCCATACACACATACTCATACATACTTCCTAAACATACATCCCATCACAAAAGCAACCATAAAGTATCCTATAACGTTGAATCTGTTGTCCAATTAGTGACCAAAGTCATTAGATTTAAAAGGAAGGGGATTGGTCGACGCGTTTCGGTGGAAAACAGCAGTAAGGACCACCTTCTTCAGGACAAGTCAGATACAGTGCGGTATAGGATCTCTAAACCTGGAATGCGAATCTTTCTAAGAAACGTGGGTACATGTCTCATAGAAGTGTTCCTACTGGATTACAGCACACAGCAACACGATCATTAGTTATCTGGAGATTTGCAGTATTCAGAGGATCAGTTTCATATTTCTTTTGTAAAAGGGGTTAAGGCAGCTGATTGCTGTAAAATATACACAAGGGCAAAACAAGGCAGAGGACGACTTTTAACAATCTCTAAATATGGCTTATTCTTCATTCAAGCTGTGGAGGGGACGCCACATTTTCAAATAGTTTTTGTTGCACTTTGTTTGTCCCATACACCACCATAATACGGTGTCTCTTTAAAATGCAGATGAGTTTCCAGAAGCACGAGAATTCCTAGTCCCCATCACAAGCCGCCTCCGCCGTCGTCCGCAGTTCACTCCACACTCAACACATACTTCCAATCATCCATGCACTACCTATGCACTCCTTCAATTGCTCAGGCAGTACCCCTGTACTCCTCCAATCACCCAGCCACTACCCATGCACTTATATAATGCCCCAGGCACTACCCTTGCACTCCTTCGATTACCCAGGCACTACACCTGCATTCATGCAATCACCCAGGCACTACCCATGCACTCGTGCAATAGCCCAGGCACTACCCAGACACTCCTCCAATCACCTAAACACTACTCATGCACTCAGGCACTCACTCAAGCACCTCACATGCACTCATACATGCATTCAGGCACTTCTGTTACACTCATGCAATCACCGAAGCAATACATATGCAGTCTTCCAATCATCCAGGCACTGCCTGCGCACTCTTCCAATTACCCAGGCACTACCCCTGTACTTTTGCAATCACCCAGGCACTACCTATGCAGTCATGCAATAACCCCGGCACAACCCTTGCACTCATGAAGTCACGTAGGCATTACCCATACACTCCTTCAATTACTCAGGCAGTACCCATGCACTTATAAAATCGCAAAAGGCACTAAATATGTACTCCTCTAATCCCCCAAGCACTACCCCTACACTCATGCAAGCACCACTTCCTCCACCCAGCCAGTACCCATACACTTACAAAATCACCCAGGCACTACTTAAATACTCATGCAATCACCCAGGTACTACCCCTGCACTCATGCAATCACCAGACCACTACCTATGCACCCATGTAATAACCCAGGTACTACCCATTCACTCCTTCAATCAATTATCCAAATACTACTCATACACTCATGCAATCACTCAAGCACTACCCATTCACACATACATGCACTCAGGCACTTCTGGTGTATTGATGCAATCACCCAAGCACTAACCATGCAGACTTCCAATGACCAGGCACTACCTGTGCATTCTTCCAATCACCCAGGCACTACCCCTGCACTTATGCAATCACCTAGGCATTACCCATGTGCTCCTTCAATCACTCAGGCCATACCCATGCACTCCTCCAATCACCCACACATTAACCCTGCACTGATGCAATCACCCACACGCCACTCTTGCACTTCTCCAAAAACCCAGGCACTACCCCTGCACACATGCAATCATCCAGGTACTACCAATGCACTCATGCAATAACCCAGGCACTATCTTTGCACTCCTCCAATCACCAAGCCACTGCACATTTACTTATAGAATCACCCAGGCACTACCTATGCACTCCTCCAATCACCCAGACACGACTCAGGCACTACTCATGCACTCATACAAGCACTCATTCACTTTTGCTGTACTCAAGGAATCACTCAAGCACTACCCATGCAGTCTTCCAATGATCCAGGCACTACCCCTGCACTCATGCAATCACCCAGGCATTAATTACCTATGTACTCCTTCAATCACTCAGGCAGTACCCATTCCCTCCTCAAATCACCCAAAAATTACCCCTACACGCATGCAGTCACCCAGGCATTACTCATGCACTCATTCAATCACTCAGGCCATATCCATGCTCTCATCCAATCACCCACATATTACCCCTGCACTCCTTCAATCACCCAGACATTACCCATGCACTTATATAATCACTCATGCACTACCCTTGCACTCCTCCACAATCACCCAGGCATTATCCATGCACTACTTCTATCACCTAGCCAGTACCCATGCACTTATAAAATCACAAAGGCACTCCAATGCAGTCCTCTAATCACCCAGGCACAACCCCTGCACTGATGCAATCACCCAGGCATTACCTATGCACTCCTCCAATCACCCAGCCAGTACCCATACACCTATAAAATCACATAGGCACTACCTATGCACTCAAACAAACCCTCAGGCACTACCCCTGCACTCATGCAATCACACAGGTACTACCTATGCACTCATGCAATAACCCAGGCACGACCGATCGACTCCGCCAATCACTACCCATGCAGTCTTTCAATCATCCAGGCACTGCCTGTGCACTCTTCCAGTTACCCAGGCGCTATCCATGAACTTCTCCAATCAACTAACCAGTACCCATACACCTATAAAACCACCAAGGCACTATCTATGCACTCATGCAATAATGCAGGCACTACCCATTCACTCCTTCAATCATCAAAACACTACTCATGCACTCATGCAATCACTCAGGCACTACCCATGCAGTCATGCATGCACTCATGCATTTCTGGTACACACATGCAATCACCCAAGCCGTACCCATTCAGATTTCTAATGATCCAGGCACTACCTGTGCATTCTTCCAATCACCCAGACACTACCCAGGCACTCATGCAATCACCCAGGCATTTCCTATGTACTCCTTCAATCACTCAGGCCATACCCTTGCACTCCTCCCATCACCCACATATTAACCCCACACTCATGCAATCACCCACACAATACCCTTGCACTTCTCCATCACCCAGGCACTGCCCTTCACTCGTGCAATCACCCAGGTACTACATATGCACTCATGCAATCACCCAGGCACTACTCATGCACTCCTCCCATCACCCACACATTACCCCTGCACTAATACAATCCCCCAGGCATTACCCATGCACTTTTTCAATCACCCATTACTACCTATGCACTCTTCTAATCACCCAGGCACTACCGCTGCACTCATACAATCACCCAGGCATTACCCATGAATTCCTCCAAACACCCAGCCAGTGCCAATACACTTATAAAATCAACAAGGCACTACCTATGCACTCATGCAATGACCTAGGCACTAACTGTGTACTCATGTAATCACCAAGGCACTACCCCTGCACTCAATTTCAATTCAATTTCAAAAGGCTTTATTCGGTATGTATGAATACAACCATATAGCAACAATCCAAGTAAAATTACAGTACTTCATGCATTTATATCAGTTCTAGTTTACCGAGTACCATCATTACCAAGTGCAATATACATTTTAGCAGCGCATATCCAAATGGGCAGTCTTAAAGTGCCCGTTAGTGCATTCGCCTAATAGTACATGTGCAAACTAGCAGTATAAAGTGCTGTAAGTGCTAAGAGTGCTCAATTTCTAACGCATGTGCAAATTAGCGATGTTAAAAAAGGAAAAAAAGTGTATATTGATACATATAAGCAATAATACAATAATTCATGTGCAAACCAGCAATAATAAAGTGCATATAAGTCGTAGTCATGTGATGAACTCATACAATGATTGATTTCCGTACTAAAATACATTTTAAAATATAAGTGGCCACATAAAAACATATCTCTGGGCTCTCTAAGTTGAACATCAGTTGCATCGCTTTCTTTGTACTGCGCGTGTTATATTTTAAAAAGATGGGTTTCAGATAAAATTTTCTGTAAGAAATATAAAAATTGCAGAACAGCATAAAATGACAGCCACTCTGCTTTGATGTACCATCACATGGGCATAAACAGGTCCTGGGTTTTTTAGTTATTGGAAAAGCCACTAGGTGATGCACAATCCCCAACCGAAAACGAGATAGTACAAAACGGTGGGAACTAGTGCTAACAACAGAAAGGTAGTTTTGAAAACCTTCATTAATATTATGTTCTAAATAAAAATTAAACATGCTTTGTTTTCCGTATTTGTCCATTCTGGTTCTACTTGTATGTTTCAGGTAAGTGACTTTAAGCTCCTGCTTTGACATCCCTGCCCCCATTGCTGGATCTTTAAAAATGTCACAACCATAAAGTGTCTTGTACCAAGATTGTATGTGACATAACCAAGGGATGTTTGAGCAGCGGGCGAGCTTTAAACAATCGTTAATCACGTCTGAGTAAATTTTGTCTCTTCTTTTGACCAGATTGATCGCCATAGGGACAGGGGGCGTAGAGCAATTAAATTGTTAACATGATTTAAGCCGACTTCCCTGTGTATTAGCTCGTTTGAGGCCGCAGGGAGCACAAAGCAGTCTTTTCAAGAATACATTCTCCCCACGCTGAATTAAGTTGGCACTCTGTGAATGGTATCCCCATATACCAGCCCCATACAGGGCTGATGTTAAGCACCTTGAATTATATATTGACAGCATCTCATGTGTTCTGCGACCCCCTAGTTTTGCTGCAAATCTAAAAACACAACTTGTGTTCCTTGCCATTTTGAAGTGGACACTATCTTGTTCATTTGCCCACCTCCCATCTCCTGAAAATGTGATGCCTAGGTAACAAAAGCTTCTTACAGATTCTAATTTCTCCCCTTCTAAATAAAAGGACCTGCTTTTTCTTGGCTTCTTGCCACAGATCATTGTGAATGTCTTTCCTTTGTTAATTTTCAACTTTCTGCTCTCAGTGAAAGTGTAGAACTTGTTGATCAGACATTGCAAGCCATTTTGGGTTCGGGAGAGGAGAACCGCGTCATCCGCGTATAAAAGGATTGGAATTGAGTTACTATTAATAATAGGTGCATCTGTTTGAGTACGTCTTAAAATTTTATCTATCTCATTTATAAAAAGAGAAAATAGGAGTGGGGCAAGCACACATCCTTGTCGGATACCTCTGTTAATTCTAAAAAAGGATGTTCACTCTCCGTCAGGTCCAAATCTCACTTTACTAGACAGGTTTTCATACAGTCTGGCCAGAAAATGTATGATTTCCGTTGGGGCACCCATTTCCAGCAGTACTGGCCAAAGCAGTGTGTGCTCCACCAAATCAAATGCTGAACTCAAGTCAGCAAAGCACAAAAATAGGTTGTCCTCTTTAGCTTTAGTGTACTTGCTGACTATGAGTTCCAGGTTCACACACTGCTCCATTGTTCCCATCCCCTTTCTGAACCCGTACTGCACTGGGGATAAGATGTTATTTTCCTCAACCCAGGCTTCCAGTCTCTCTAATAGAACTCGGCTGAGAATTTTGATTGACGAGTCCAGAAGTGAGATGGGACGGTAATTTCGTGCCTCTGACCTAGAGCCCTTCTTATGTAGAGGCACAATAATGGACTGTCCCCATGTAGGTGGGAGCCTGTCTTCTATGGAGGCATTAAAAAATCTTGTCAGTATTGGGGCCCATAAAGTTATTTCATATTTATAAAAATCCATGGGCACCACATCAGGCCCGGGGGCCTTGCCACCTTTGCTATTTCTAATTGCCTCCGTAACCTCTATTAGGGTCACAGATAACTGCATTTTTTGCCATTTAAAACAAGGTGCTGCATCTATAGATAAAATAGACCCATCTGGTTTAAAATCAGAGTTAAAAATCGCAGTAAAATGGGCTATCCATGCGCGGCAGCTAACATGGGAGGTAATTTCGGGAGTATTATCATTCTTTAAAAAAGGGCTATTTACAGTTTCCCAGAATAATTTATGTTTTTTTGTTTCTGCAGCCATATCCAAATTCATCCAAGCTTCATTTTGCAGATCTTTTTTCCTGGTTGCTAGGGCGGATTTATAATTAAGGCGCTCCTCCCTAATTTTATCTGTGTCTCTGGGCTTGGTATCGAGTGCTTTTTTAAGCTTATTTAGAGACTGGGCACATTGCTTGTCAAACCACGCCACTTGAGTTTTCCTCGGCTTTCGACTTCTTACTGTAAGTTAATTTTCAATTACTTTGGTTATTTGTAAGAAGTTAGTAAGTAAGGTAGCCGGGATCACTTTAGATGCCAAGCAATAACCCACTTCACTGCTGCATTTAAGGATTAATTCCTTCATAAACTTTGTTGGGTCAATTTTGATCCACTTTATCCTCATACCATTTGGTCTTTCAGCCATGATCCCTTGGATAGGTCTTCCATACACATGGGTTTTTGGCCCCCAGCCCGTTAATTCAAGCGATATGCTGTTATGATCGCTCACTGGCTGTTCTGTAACCCAAACATTAGAATAGACAGATCCATTAGATACCAAAATGTGGTCAATGTTGGAATGGGCATCTCTCCCTCTAAATGTTGGGCACACTTCATTATTTTTATTCGTTGTACAATCTAGTAATTCCAGATCTAATTTGGCTACTAGATTGTTCAGCGCACTCCCATAATTAGTGTGTGGAAAGTGGTTAAAAACTGTGCTACTTCCACTAAGGTATTCCTCACGATGTCCACAGATCCCCTTCTGTGCGTGGCTGCATGCTTGGATATTAAAATCTCCCATCCAGAGTATTACTGGGGGGTTACTTGATAACGCGAGTATTTCCTCTATTGCCTGCTCTATATCCAATACAATCATGCCCCGGTTGGGCCCAACGATGTTGTTATAAAAATTAACTATGACTAAGTCCTTTCCTTTGCCATGCACCAAACGCAATATTGATGCATACTGACCCACCTCCACATAACCGCCAAGACTAAACTCTGTTAAAGTAGTGGATACCAGAGTCAGTAAGCCTCCCTTTGCTCTTCCTGCTAAAGGTGCTGTTGCGTACACGCTGTATGTAGTATACCCTTCAACTTGTATTTGTACTCTATGCCACGTCTCCTGGAGACATATTATGTTGTGGCCTTGCGTAATAAAACTATCCCAAAAAGGAGTAGTTATTTTGGCTGCAATTCCCGCATGTTCCAGGTAATGGCCTTTAAGCATTCACCAAAGTTGTCTTGTGATGCATCATAATGTTCGATTAATTCGGGTATCTCAATACTCTCATTCGAATTTATGTCCGCAATGGCAATTACATTGGGTTTGGTCATTTTATCATTTTTACACTGGTCAATATTTGACGTTTTTAATACAAAATTGCCTTCTACCCTTTTCATACCCAGCAGACCTTGGTCGATTGCGGCTATTCCACCAGGTACAGTAACTTCGGAGTGTAGTGCTGTAGTTGGTTCTCTCAGTCAGTCGTTCTGATCTAATAAGCCAAGCACCTGGAATCTGTTGTAGGCCGGGATTGTAATATTGTCCCATAGATTATACAATGGTGCTGGTTCATAGGCTACATTGGAGTGGTTAGAATGGACATCTCTAGGATAATCAACAGTCCGCATTGTAGCTTGTCTTCCTGACTGGTTCCTATAGAAATAGTCTAGGGGAAGCAGGGTTGTATTATATTCATGGTTAGAGGGTATGGGTGCATTTAGAATGGAGTCTCTGGCCCAATCAGGAATCCTAAAAGTTATGACTATACAGTCCCCATTTATCTCCTTTTTGCTTGGTCCCACCCATCCTACTCTCTGCGTGGAAATAATTTGGTTAGCTCCACGCATTGGAAATCCACAGTTTTGAGCAAGCCAGTACAAAGTTTTGTTCTTCAAGGTTTGCTGATTTTCGAATTGGGTGGGCTTAAGCTTTGGTATGTTAGAAAGAATAGCTACATACGGTCTGCATTCTGGTGGAAGGTTAATCGTTGCGGGGATTATGTTATTAATATGCCGCGTTGGTGCTGACATATTCTTGTTATTAGGCATAAAACCCCCTTTCTCCCTTTGTCCCAAAACAGGTTTCTGTCCCGCTGTGGTATCGGAAATATTGATGAGTAAATTTTTCGGGGCAGTTACTGCTGTTACCGGGACTGGGGTGCTAAGTACTCTAATTTCACTGCCTGGCAAATTATTGCTTGGTTTACCCTGTGGTACATTAGTTGTGGATAACTTAACTTGTGTACCGAGGTGTTCTAATAAATCTAGGTTGGCTATACCCAGCTTTTCGAGGTTCTCCACTTTGTCACTTAGTGCCTTCAGTCTTTCAGCCACTGGTGTAATGTGGGATTTTACCAAGTGCTCTAGTTGTTGAATCAATCCCTCCATATTTGTTAGGGGTAAATTTTGCTGAATAGTTGCGTGATTTACATTCAAATGTTTATTTCTGCTCTGCTGCAGTGTCTCTCCCTCCCTCCCTTTTTCCACTGTGGTTTGATTTAATCTCTTCCTTTTACTTCTATGTCTCTTCCCCAACCTATTTGCGACTAACAATTTCCTACTATGAGCAGATTTATGTTTAAACCGGTTGGATCCACGGTCACTCATACTACTTGAAAGACTGATGTTAGGTGACTCATCTATTGGGATAATATCATTAGTGCCACAGCCATCAGTCTCCGCTATAACACTAGGCACATCGCTCACAATTGATGGGTGGGGAATCTCGCTAGTTTGTAGGTTCAGGGATAGTGACAGCCTACTCTCTCTGGAAGCAAACACAGTAGGTGGTGACTGTTGTGGTGCTTCTTCTTGATTCAACCCATTCCCTGGCAAACCTGCATAGGAGTGTAATAAAAGTGAATCCTGTGACATAGCTGTTATGATTGAAGTATTTGCAGGTAAATTTGCTTCTTGTGAAATGGGGGTTATCAGGCACATGCTAGGTGGTAATGAGAGGCGTCTTTCAGTATTTTCTATGGCATTGACAACATCCCCAATTAATTGTTGTAACATTCTATCAATTACTCTTAGAGTTGGAAGTGGGGTTGGTGCCATCGTTAGTTTCCTGGTTGTCGATCGTGTGTGCATTGGAGTCTTTTTGACCGTGGTTCTGTTTTTAGTCTCCATCAGTTCTATAATTGGCCGGAATGAGATCGTTCTGAAATCAACAATAGTGGTTACCTTAGCCGATGTTTTTGGAGGAGCCAAGGGGAGTGGCTCAGCCCGGTCTCTTTCGGCCTCTAGAGGGCCTTAGAGGGCCCACCCTTTGCCCGGGCTTCGCCCGGCGTCCCGCGAGGCGGGGCTTACACCAGCTTTATGCGCTGCCTGGCGCCGTCGATTGACACGTGGACAGCAGGGCGTGCTGGGTGTTGTGGTCCCCTACCCGCACTCCGCTTGGCGGTCGAGCCGGTATGATGGTTACACCAGTGGGACAGCGGGAGGCAGGTGGGGGGTCCGGTCACAAGGTGGAAGAAAGGCAACAAAGGCTCCCTCGTGGGCAAGAGCAGACAAGTAACGTTTCCCCACTCAGCAGGGGCTTACACCAGCTTTATGCGCCACCTGGTGCCGTCGATTGACACGTGGACAGCAGGGCTTGCTGGGTGTTGTGGTCCCCTACCCGCACTCTGCTCGGCGGTCGAGCCGGTATGATGGTTACACCAGCGGGACAGCGGGAGGCAGGTGGGGGGGTCCGGTCACAAGGTGGAAGAAAGGCAACAAAGGCTCCCTCGTGGGCAAGAACAGACAAGTAACGTTACCCCTGCACTCATGCAACCTCCCAGGCACTGCCTATGCACCCATGCAATAACAAAGGCTCTACTGATGCACCCCTCCAATCACCCAAACACTACTCATGCACTAATGCAATCGCTCAGGCACTACCTATGCACTCATTCATGCACTCATATACTTTTGCTGTACTCATGCAATCACCCAAGCACTATCCATGCAGTCTTCCAATGATCCAGGCACTACCCCTGCACTCATGCAATCACCCAGCCATTACCTATGTACTCCTCCAAGCACTCAGGCAGGACGCATTCACTCCTAAAGTCACCCAAACATTGCCCCTGCACTCATACAGTCACCTAGGCATTACTTGTGCACTCCTTCAATCACCCAGCCACTACCCATGCACTTATATAATCACTCATGCACTACCCTTGCACTCCTGCAATCACCCAGGCCCTACTCTTGCAGTCATGGAATCACCCAGGCACTACCTATGCATCCATTCAATAACCCAGGCACTCCCCTTGCACTCCACCAATCACCCAGGCACTATACATGCACTAATCCAATCACCTAGCCAGGACCCATGCACTTATAAAATCTCCAAGGCACTACCTTGCATTCCTCTAATCACTCAGGCACTACCCCTGCACTGATGCAATCACCCAGGCATTACCCATGCACTCCTCCAATCACCCAGCCAGTACCCATATACCTATGAAATCACCTAGGCACTCCCTATGCACTCATACAACCCCCCAGGCACTATCCCTGCACTCATGCAATCACCCAGGCACTAACTATGCACTCCTCCAATCACCCAAACACTACCCATGCAGTCTTCCAATCATCCAGACACTGCCTGTGCACTCTTCCAGTTACCCAGGCACTATCCATGAACTTTTCCAATCACCTAGCCAGTACCAATACACTTACAAAATCACCCAGGCACTACGTATGTACTACTCCAATCACCCAGGCAGTACCCTTACACTCATGCAATCAGCTAGACCTTACCCTTACCCTCATGAATTGTCTCAGGCATTACCTATGTACTCCTCAAATCCACCCGATATTACCCCTGCACTCATGCAATCACCTATGTGTAAGTTATCCACTACTCCAATCACCCAGACACTACTCAGGCACTACTCATGCACTCATACATGCACTCATGCACTTTTGCTGTACTCAAGCAATCACACAAGCACTACCCATGCAGTCTTCCAATGATCCAGGCACTACCCCTGCACTCATGCAATCACCCAGGCATTAATTACCTATGTACTCCTTCAATCACTCAGGCAGTACCCATTCACTCCTCAAATCACCCAAACATTACCCCTACACTCATGCACTCACCCGGGCATTACTCATGCACTCCTTCAATCACTCAGGCCATATCCATGCTCTCATCCAATCACCCACACATTACCCCTGCACTCCTTCAATCACCCAGCCATTACCCATGCACTTATATAATAACTCATGCACTACCCTTGCATTTCTCCAATCACCCAGGTATTACTCGTGCAGTCATGGAATCACCCAGGTACTACCTATGCACTCATGCAAAAACCCAGGCACTACCCTTGCACTCCTCCACAATCACCCAGGCACTATCCATGCACTACTTCAATCACCTAGCCAATACCCATGCACTTATAAAATCACTAAGGCACTCCAATGCAGTCCTCTAATCACCCAGGCACTACCCCTGCACTGATGCAATCACCCAGGCATTACCTATGCACTCCTCCAATCACCCAGCCAGTACCCATACACCTATGAAATCACATAGGCACTACCTATGCACTCATACAATCCCCCAGGCACTACCCCTGCACTCATGCAATCACACGGGTACTACCTATGCACTCATGCAATAACCCAGGCACTACCGATCGACTCTGCCAATCATTACCCATGCAGTCTTTCAATCATCCAGGCACTGCCTGTGCACTCTTCCAGTTACCCAGGTGTTATCCATGAACTTCTCCAATCAACTAACCAGTACCCATACACCTATAAAATCACCAAGGCACTATCTATGCACTCATGCAATAACGCAGGCACTACGCATTCACTCCTTCAATCATCAAAACACTACTCATACACTCATGGAATCACTCAGGCACTACCCATGCAGTCATGCATGCACTCAGGCATTTCTGGTACACACATGCAATCACCCAAGCACTACCCATGCAGATTTCTAATGATCCAGGCACTACCTGTGCATTCTTCCAATCACCCAGACACTACCCCTGCACTCACGTAATCACCCAGGCATTTCCCATGTACTCATTCAATCACTCAGGCCATAGCCATGCACTCCTCCAATCACCCACATATTAACCCCACACTCATGCAATCACCCACACCATACCCTTGCGCTTCTCCAATAACCTAGGCACTGCCCCTGCACTCAGGCAATCACCAAGGTACTACAAATGCACTCATGCAATCACCCAGGCACTACTCATGCACTCCTCCCATCACCCATGCATTTCCCCTGCACTCATGCAATCTCTCAGGCATTACCCTTGCTCTTGTTCAATCACCCACCACTACCTATGCACTCTTCTAATCACCCAGGCACTACCGCTGCACTCATACAATCACCCAGGCATTACCCATGAATGTCTCCAATCACCCAGCCAGTGCCAATACACTTATAAAATCAACAAGGCACTACCTATGCACTCATGCAATGACCTAGGCACTAACTGTGTACTCATGTAATCACCAAGACACTACCCCTGCACTCATGCAACCACCCAGGCACTGCCTATGCACTCATGCAATAACCCAGGCTCTACTGATGCACCCCTCCAATCACCCGAACACTACTCATGCACTAATGCAATCGCTCAGGCACTACCCATGCACTCATTCATGCACTCATACACTTTTGCTGTACTCATGCAATCACCCAAGCACTATCCATGCAGTCTTCCAATGATCCAGGCACTACCCCTGCACTCATGCAATCACCCAGCCATTAACTATGTACTCCTCCAAGCACTCAGGCACGACCCATTCACTCCTTTCATCACCCAAACATTGTCCCTACACTTATACAGTCACCTAGGCATTACTTGTGCACTCATTCAATCACCCAGCCACTACCCATGCACTTATATAATCACCCATGCACTACCCTTGCACTCCTGCAATCACCCAGGCCCTACTCGTGCAGTCATGGAATCACCCAGGCACTACCTATGCATCCATTCAATAATCCAGGCACTACCCTTGGACTCCACCAATCACCCAGGCACTGTACATGCACTAATCCAATCACCTAGCCAGGACCCATGCACTTGTAAAATCTCCAAGGCACTACCTTGCATTCCTCTAATCACTCAGGCACTACCCCTGCGCTGATGCAATCACCCAGGCATTAACCATGCACTCCTCCAATCACCCAGCCAGTACCCATATACCTATGAAATCACCTTGGCACTCCCTACGCACTCATACAATCCCCCAGGCACTATCCCTGCACTCATGCAATCACCCAGGCACTAACTATGCACTCCTCCAATCATCCAAACACTACCCATGCAGTCTTCCAATCATCCAGGCACTGCCTGTGCACTCTTCCAGTCACCCAGGCACTATCTATGAACTTCTCCAATCACCTAGCCAGTACCAATACACTTACAAAATCACCCAGGCACTACGTATGCACTCCTCCAATCACCCAGGCAGAATCCCTTACACTCATGGAATCAGCTAGACATTACCCCTGCACTCATGAATTGTCTCAGGCATTACCTATGTACTTGTCCAATCCACCAGACATTACCCCTGCACTCATGCAATCACCCATGTGTAAGTTATGCACTACTCCAATCACCCAGACACTACTCATGCACTACTCATGCACTCATACATGCACTCATGCACTTTTGCTGTACTCAAGCAATCACGCAAGCACTACCCATGCAATCTTCCAATGATCCAGGCACTACCCCTGCACTCATGCAATCACCCAGGCATTAATTACCAATGTACTCCTTCAGTCACTCAGGCAGTACCCATTCACTCCTCAAATCACAAAAACATTAGCCCTACACTCATGCAGTCACCCAGGCATTACTCATGCACTCCTTCAATCACTCAGGCCATATCCATGCTCTCATCCAATAACCCACACATTATCCCTGCACTCCTTCAATCACACAACCATTACCCATGTAACCCATATAATCACTCATGCACTACCCTTGCATTTCTCCAATCACCCAGGTACTACTTGTGCAGTCATGGAATCACCCAGGTACTACCTATGCACTCATGCAAAAACCCAGGCACTACCCTTGCACTCCTCCACAATCACCCAGGCACTATCCATGCACTACTTCAATCACCTAGCCAGTACCCATGCACTTATAAAATCACTAAGGCACTCCAATGCAGTCCTCTAATCACCCAGGCACTACCCCTGCACTGATGCAATCACCCAGGCATTACCTATGCACTCCTCCAATCACCCAGCCAGTACCCATACACCTATGAAATCACATAGGCACTACCTATGCACTCATACAATCCCCCAGGCACTACCCCTGCACTCATGCAATCACACGGGTACTACCTATGCACTCATGCAATAACCCAGGCACTACCGATCGACTCTGCCAATCACTACCCATGCAGTCTTTCAATCATCCAGGCACTGCCTGTGCACTATTCCAGTTACCCAGGCATTATCCATGAACTTCTCCAATTAACTAACCAGTACCCATACACCTATAAAATCACCAAGGCACTATCTATGCACTCATGCAATAACGTAGGCACTACGCATTCACTCCTTCAGTCATCAAAACACTACTCATGCACTCATTCAATCACTCAGGCACTACCCATGCAGTCACGCATGCACTCAGGCATTTCTGGTACACACATGCAATCACCCAAGCACTACCCATGCAGATTTCTAATGATCCAGACACTACCTGTGCATTCTTCCAATCACCCAGACACTACCCCTGCACTCATGCAATCACCCAGGCATTTCCCATGTACTCATTCAATCACTCAGGCCATGCCCATGCACTCCTCCAATCACCCACATATTAACCCCACACTCATGCAATCACCCACACCATACCCTTGCGCTTCTCCAATCACCCAGGCACTTCCCCTGCACTCATGCAATCACCAAGGTACTACATATGGACTCATGCAATCACCAAAGGCACTACTCATGCACTCCTCCCATCACCTGTGCATTTCCCCTATACTCATGCAATCACCAAGGCATTACCCATGCACTTGTTCAATCACCCCCCACTACCTATGCACTCTTCTAATCACCCAGGCACTACCGCTGCACTCATACAATCACTCAGGCATCACCCATGAATTTCTCCAATCACCCAGCCAGTGCCAATACACTTATAAAATCAACAAGGCACTACATATGCACTCATGCAATGACCTAGGCACTAACTGTGTACTCATGTAATCACCAAGACACTACCCCTGCACTCATGCAATTACCCAGGCACTGCATATGCACTCATGCAATAACCCAGGCTCTACTGATGCACCCCTCCAATCACCCAAACACTACTCATGCACTAATACAATCGCTCAGGCACTACCCATGCACTCGTTCATGCACTCATACACTTTTGCTGTACTCATGCAATCACCCAAGCACTATCCATGCAGTCTTCCAATGATCCAGGCACTACCCCTGCACTCATGCAATCACCCAGCCATTAACTATGTACTCCTCCATGCACTCAGGCACGACCCACTCACTCCTATAATCACCCAAACATTGTCCCTACACTCATACAGTCACCTAGGCATTACTCGTGCACTCCTTCAATCACCCAGCCACTACCCATGCACTTATATATTCACCCATGCACTACCCTTGCACTCCTGCAATCACCCAGGCCCTACTCGTGCAGTCATGGAATCACCCAGGCACTACCTATGCATCCATTCAATAACCCAGGCACTACCCCTGCACTCCACCAATCACCTAGGCACTGTACATGCACTAATCCAATCACCTAGCCAGGACCCATGCACTTGTAAAAACTCCAAGGCACTACCTTGCATTCTTCTAATCACTCAGGCACTACCCCAGCGCTGATGCAATCACCCCGGCATTACCCATGCACTCCTCCAATCACCCAGCCAGTACCCATATACCTATGAAATTACCTAGGCACTCCCTGTGCAATCATACAATCCCCCAGGCACTATCCCTGCACTCATGCAATCACCCAGGCACTAACTATGCACTCCTCCATTCATCCATACACTACCCATGCAGTCTTCCAATCATCCAGGCACTGCCTGTGCACCCTTCCAGTCACCCAGGCACTATCCATGAACTTCTCCAATCACCTAGCCAGTACTAATGCACTTACAAAATCACTCAGGCACTACGAATGCACTCCTCCAATCACCAAGGCAGTACCCTTACACTCATGGAATCAGCTAGACATTACCCCTACACTCATGAATTGTCTCAGGCATTACCTATGTACTTGTCCAATCCACCAGACATTACCCCTGCACTCATGCAATCACCCATGTGTAAGTTATGCACTACTCCAATCACCCAGACACTACTCATGCACTACTCATGCACTCATACATGCACTCATGCACTTTTGCTGTACTCAAGCAATCACGCAAGCACTACCCATGCAATCTTCCAATGATCCAGGCTCTACCCCTGCACTCATGCAATCACCCAGGCATTAATTACCTATGTACTCCTTCAGTCACTCAGGCAGTACCCATTCACTCCTCAAATCACCGAAATATTACCCCTACACTCATGCAGTCACCCTGGCATTACTCATGCACTCCTTCAATCACTCAGGCCATATCCATGCTCTCATTCAATAACCCACATATTATCCCTGCACTCCTTCAATCACCCAGCAATTACCGATGCACTCATATAATTACTCATGCACTACCCTTGCTTTTCTCCAATCACCCAGGTACTACTCGTGCAGTCATGGAATCACCCAGGTACTACCTATGCACTCATGCAAAAACCCAGGCACTACCCTTGCACTCCTCCACAATCACCCAGGCACTATCCATGCACTACTTCAATCACCTAGCCAATACCCATGCACTTATAAAATCACTAAGGCACTCCAATGCAGTCCTCTAATCACCCAGGCACTACCCCTGCACTGATGCAATCACCCAGGCATTACCTATGCACTCCTCCAATCACCCAGCCAGTACCCATACACCTACAAAATCACATAGGCACTACCTATGCACTCATACAATCCCCCAGGCACTACCCCTGCACTCATGCAATCACCCGGGTACTACCTATGCACTCATGCAATAACCCAGGCACTACCGATCTACTCCTCCAATCACTAACCTTGCAGTCTTTCAATCATCCAGGCACTGCCTGTGCACTCTTCCAGTTACCCAGGCGCTATCCATGTACTTCTCCAATCAACTAACCAGTACCCATACACCTATAAAATCACCAAGGCACTATCTATGCGCTCATGCAATAACGCAGGCACTACCCATTCACTCCTTCAATCATCAAAACACTACTCATGCACTCATGCCATCACTCAAGCACTACCCATGCAGTCATGCATGCACTCAGGCATTTCTGGTACACACATGCAATCACCCAAGCACTACCCATGCAGATTTCTAATGATCCAAACACAACCTGTGCATTCTTTCAATCACCCAGACACTACCCCTGCACTCATGCAATCACGCAGGCATTTCCCATGTACTCATTCAATCACTCAGGCCATACCCATGCACTCCTCCAATCACCCACATATTAACACCACACTCGTGCAATCACAGACACCATACACCTGTGCTTCTCCGATCACCCAGGCACTGCCCCTGCACTCATGCAATCACCCAGGTACTACATATGCACTCATGCAATCACCCAGGCACTACTCATGCACTCCTCCCATCACCCACGCATTACCCCTGCACTCATGCAATCACCCAGGCATTAACCTTGCACTTGTTCAATCACCCACCACTACCTATGCACTCTTCTAATCACCCAGGCACTACCGCTGCACTCATACAATCACCCAGGCATTACCCATGAATTCCTCCAATCACCCAGCCAGTGCCAATACACTTATACAATCAACAAGGCACTACCTATGCACTCATGCAATGACCTAGGCAGTAACTGTGTACTCATGTAATCGTCAAGGCACTACCCCTGCACTCATGCAACCACCCAGGCACTGCCTATGCACTCATGCAATAACCCAGGCTCTACTGATGCACCCCTCCAATCACCCAAACACTACTCATCCATTAATGCAATCGCTAAGGCACAACCCATGCACTCATTCATGCACTCATACACTTTTGCTGTACTCATGCAATCACCCAAGCACTATCCATGCAGTCTTCCAATGATCCAGGCACTACCCCAGTACTCATGCAATCACCCAGCCATTAACTATGTACTCCTCTAAGCACTCTGGTAGGACCCATTCACTCCTATAATCACCCAAACATTGCCCCTGCACTCATACAGTCACCTAGGCATTACTCGTGCACTCCTTCAATCACCCAGCCACTACCCATGCACTTATATAATCACCCATGCACTACCCTTGCACTCCTGCAATCACCCAGGCCCTACTCGTGCAGTCATGGAATCACCCAGGCACTACCTATGCATCTATTCAATAACCCAGGCACTACCCTTGCACTCCACCAATCACCCAGGCACTATAAATGCACTAATCCAATCACCTAGCCTGTCCCCATGCACTTATAAAATCACCAATGCACTACCTTGCATTCCTCTAATCACTCAGGCACTACCCCTGCACTGATGCAATCACCCAGGCATTACCCATGCACTCCTCCAATCACCCAACCAGTACCCATATACCTATGAAATCACCTAGGCACTCCCTATGCACTCATACAACCCCCCAGGCACTATCCCTGCACTCATGCAATCGCCCAGGCACCAACTATGCACTCCTCCAATCACCCAAACACTACCCATGCAGTCTTCCAATCATCCAGGCACTGAATGTGCACTCTTCCAGTCACCCAGGCACTATCCATGAACTTCTCCAATCACCTAGCCAGTACCAATACACTTACAAAATCACCCAGGCACTACGTGTACCCTCCTCCATTCACCCAGGCAGTACCCTTACACTCATGGAATCAGCTAGACATTACCCCTATACACATGAATTGTCTCAGGCATTACCTATGTACTCCTCCAATCCACCAGACATTACCCCTGCACTAGTGCAATCACCCATGTGTAAGTTATGCACTACTCCAATCACCCAGACACTACTCAGGCACTACTCATGCACTCATACATGCACTCATGCACTTTTGCTGTACTCAAGCAATCACGCAAGCACTACCCATGCAATCTTCCAATGATCCAGGCACTACCCCTGCACTCATGCAATCACCAAGGCACTAATTACCTATGTACTCCTTCAATCACTCAGGCAGTACCCATTCACTCCTCAAATCACCGAAACATTACCCCTACACTCATGCAGTCACCCAGGCATTACTCATGCACTCCTTCAATCACTCAGGCCATATCCATGCTCTCATCCAATAACCCACACACTACCCCTGCACTCCTTCAATCACCCAGCCATTACCCATGCACTTATATATTCACTCATGCACTACCCTTGCATTTCTCCAATCACCCAGGTACTACTCGTGCAGTCATGGAATCACTCAGGTACTACCTATGCACTCATGCAAAAACCCAGGCACTACCCTTGCACTCCTCCACAATCACCCAGGCACTATCCATGCACTACTTCAACCACCTAGCCAGTACCCATGCACTTATAAAATCACTAAGGCACTCCAATGCAGTCCTCTAATCACCCAGGCACCACCCCTTCACTGATGCAATCACCCAGGCATTACCTATGCACTCCTTCAATCACCCATCCTGTACCCATACACCTATAAAATCACATAGGCACTGCCTATGCACTCATACAATCCCCCAGGCACTACCCATGCACTTATGCAATAACCCGGATACTATCTATGCACTCATGCAATAACCCAGGCACTACCGATCTACTCCTCCAATCACTGCCCTTGTAGTCTTTCAATCATCCAGGCACTGCCTGTGCAATCTTCCAGTTACCCAGGCGCCATCCATGAACTTTTCCAATCAACTAACCAGTACCCATACACCTATAAAATCACCAAGGCACTATCTATGCACTCATGCAATAACGCAGGCACTACCCATTCACTCCTTCAATCATCAAAACACTACTCATGCACTCATGCAATCACTCAGGCACTACCCCTGCAGTCATGCATGCACTCAGGCATTTCTGGTACACACATGCAATCACCCAATCACTACCCATGCAGATTTCTAATGATCCAGACACTACCTGTGCATTCTTCCAATCACCCAGACACCACCCCTGCACTCATGCAATCACCCAGGCATTTCCCATGTACTCATTCAATCATTCAGGCCATACCAATGCACTCCTCCAATCACCCACATATTAACCCCACACTTGTGTAATCACCCACACCATACCCTTGTGCTTCTCCAATCACCCAGGCACTGCCCCTGCACTCTTGCAAAGAAAAAACAAAGGTGGTGATGGACGGAGCGTTGACAATACAAACACTCACCCCCAGCCAACTGATCTGGGTTTAATCCATCACCGTTCTTTAGCTCACTCCGCCACCCCAGTTCAGACATGGCCATATGCAAATCAGTCTGACCCTGTGCCTCATTGAAACAGTCCAGCCTGATCTGCCAAGCCATGTCTTCCCTGGACCGGAATCAAGCTTCCCAGGACCGGTTTCTGGCATTACAGCCGTCTTCAGCAGGGCTTGCTTGACTCCAGTGGCAAAGTGAGCAAGGGACTCACGTATGAGCATACCCTGCCAACTTAGGGCAAACAAAGAAAAACCAAAGGTGGTGATGGATGGAGCGTTGACAATACAAACACTCACCCCCAGTCAACTGATCTGGGTTTAATCCATCACCGTTCTTTAGCTCACTCCGCCACCCCATTTCAGACATGGCCATATGCAAATCAGTCTGACCCTGTGCCTCATGGGAACAGTCCAGCCCGAACTGCAAAGCCATGTCTTCCCTGGTCCGGAATCAAGCTTCCCAGGACCGGTTTCTGGCATTACAGCCGTCTTCAGCCGGGCTTGCTTGACTCCAGTGGCAAAGTGAGCAAGGGACCTATGTCTGAGCATACCCTGCCAACTTAGGGCGAACAAAGAAAAACCAAAGGTGGTGATGGACGGAGCGTTGACAATACAAACACTCACCCCCAGTCAACTGATCTCGGTTTAATCCATCACCGTTCTTTAGCTCACTCCGTCACCCCAGTTCAAACATGGCCATATGCAAATCAGTCTGACCCTGTGCCTCATGGGAACAGTCCAGCCCGAACTGCCAAGCCGTGTCTTCCCTCGACCGGAATCAAGCTTCCCAGGACCGGTTTCTGGCATTACAGCCATCTTCAGCCGGGCTTGCTTGACTCCAGTGGCAAAGTGAGCAAGGGACTCACGTCTGAGCATACCCTGCCAACTTAGGGAGAACAAAGAAAAACCAAAGGTGGTGATGGACGGAGCGTTGACAATACAAACACTCACCCCCAGTCAACTGATCTGGGTTTAATTCATCACCGCTCTTTAGTTCACTCCGCCACCCCAGTTCAGACATGGCCATATGCAAATCAGTCTGACCCTGTGCCTCATGGGAACAGTCCAGCCCGAACTGCCAAGCCGTGTCTTCCCTGGATCGGAATCAAGCTTCCTAGGACCGGTTTCTGGCAATACAGCCGTCTTCAGCCGGGCTTGCTTGACTCCAGTGGCAAAGTGAGCAAGGGACTCACGTCTCATCATACCCTGCCAACTTAGGGCGAACAAAGAAAAACCAAATGTGGTGATGGACGGAGCATTGATAATACAAACACTCACCCCCAGTCAACAGATCTGGGTTTAATCCTTCACTGTTCTTTAGCTCACTCCGCCACCCCAGTTCAGACATGGCCATATGCAAATCAGTCTGACCCTGTGCCTCATGGGAACAGTCCAGCCTGAACTGCCAAGCCATGTCTTCCCTGGACCGGAATCAAGCTTCCCAGGACCGGTTTCTGACATTACAGCCATCTTCAGCCGGGCTTGCTTGACTCCAGTGGCAAAGTGAGCAAGGGACTCACGTCTGAGCATACCCTGCCAACTTAGGGCAAACAAAGAAAAACCAAAGGTGGTGATGGACGGAGCGTTGACAGTACAAACACTCACCCCCAGTTAACTGATCTGGTTTTAATCCATCACCGTTGTTAGCTCACTCCGCCACCCCAGTTCAGACATGGCCATATGCAAATCAGTCTGACCCTGTGCCTCATGGGAACAGTCCAGCCCGAACTGCCAAGCCATGTCTTCCCTGGACCGGAATCAAGCTTCCCAGGACCGGTTTCTGGCATTACAGCCGTCTTCAGCCAGGCTTGCTTGACTCCAGTGGCAAAGTGAGCAAGGGACTCACGTCTGAGCATACCCTGCTAACTTAGGGCGAACAAAGAAAAACTAGAGGTGGTGATGGACGGAGCGCTGACAATACAAACACTCCCCCCCAGTCAACTGATCTGGGTTTAATCCATCACTGTTCTTTAGCTCACTCCGCCACCCCAGTTCAGACATGGCCATATGCAAAGCAGTCTGACCCTGTGCCTCATGGGAACAGTCCAGCCCAAACTGCCAAGCCATGTCTTCCCTGGACCCGAATCAAGCTTCCCAGGACCGGTTTCTGGCATTACAGCCGTCTTCAGCTGGGCTTGCTTGACTCCAGTGGCAACGCTCCGTCCATCACCACCTTTGGTTTTGCTTTGTTCGCCATAAGTTGGCAGGGTATGCTCAGACGTGCGTCCCTTGCTCACTTTGCCACTGGATTCAATCAAGCCGGGCTGAAGACGGCTGTAATGCCAGAAACCGGTCCTCGGAAGCTTGTTTCCAGTCCAGGGAAGGCATGGCTTGGCAGTTCGGGCTCGACTGTTCCCATGAGGCACAGGGTAAGACTGATTTGCATATGGCCATGTCTGAACTGGGGTGGCAGAGTGGGCTAAAGAACGGTGATGGATTAAACCCAGGTCAGTTGACTGGGGGTGAGTGCTTCTATTGTCAACGCTCCGTCCATCACCACCTTTGGTTTTGCTTTGTTCGCCATAAGTTGGCAGGGTATGCTCAGACGTGAGTCCCTTGCTCACTTTGCCACTGGATTCAAGCAAGCCGGGCTGAAGACGGCTGTAATGCCAGAAACCAGTCCTCGGAAGCTTGTTTCCGGTCCAGGGAAGGCATGGCTTGGCAGTTCGGGCTGGACTGTTCCCATGAGGCACAGGGTCAGACTGATTTGCATATGGCCATGTCTGAACTGGGGTGGCAGAGTGGGCTATAGAACGGTGATGGATTAAACCCAGATCAGTTGACTGGGGATGAGTGCTTGTATTGTCAACGCTCCGTCCATCACCACCTTTGGTTTTGCTTTGTTCGCGATAAGTTGATAGGGTATGCTCAGACGTGAGTCCTTTGCTCACTTTGCCACTGGATTCAAGCAAGCCGGGCTGAAGATGGCTGTAATGCCAGAAACCGGTCCTCGGAAGCTTGTTTCCGGTCCAGGGAAGGCATGGCTTGGCAGTTCGGGTTGCACTGTTCCCATGAGGCACAGGGTCAGACTGATTTGCATATGGCCATGTCTGAACTGGGGTGGCAGAGTGGGCTAAAGAACGGTGATGGATTAAACCCAGATCAGTTGACTGGGGGTGAGTGCTTGTATTGTCAACGCTCCGTCCATCACCACCTTTGGTTTTGCTTTGTTTGCCATAAGTTGGCATGGTATGCTCAGACGTGAGTCCCTTGCTCACTTTGCCACTGGATTCAAGCAAGCCGGGCTGAAGACGGATGTAAGGCCAGAAACCGGTCCTCGGAAGCTTGTTTCCGGTCCAGGGAAGGCATGGCTTGGCAGTTCGGACTGGACTGTTCCCATGAGGCACAGGGTCCGACTGATTTGCATATGGCCATGTCTGAACTGGGGTGGCAGAGTGAGTTGAAGAACGGTGATGGACTAAACCCAGATCAGTTGACTGGGGGTGAGTGCTTGTATTGTCAACGCTTCATCCATCACCACCTTCGGTTTTGCTTTCTTCGCCATAAGTTGGCAGGGTATGCTCAGACGTGAGTCCCTTGCTCACTTTGCCAGTGGTTTCAAGCAAGTCGGCTGAAGACGGGTGTCATGCCAGAAACCGGTCCTCGGAAGCTTGTTTCCGGTCCAGGGAAGGCATGGCTTGGTAGTTCGGGCTGGACTGTTCCCATGAGGCACAGGGTCAGACTGATTTGCATATGGCCATGTCTGAACTGGGGTGGCAGAGTGGGCTAAAGAACGGTGATGGATTAAACCCAGATCAGTTAACTGGGGGTGAGTGCTTGTATTGTCAATGCTCCGTCCATCACCACCTTTGGTTTTGCCCTGCACTCATGCAATCACCCAGGTACTACATATGCACTCATGCAATCACCCATGCACTACTCATGCACTCCTCCCATCACCCACGCATTACCCCTGCACTCATGCAATCACCCAGGCATTACCCTTGCACTTGTTCAATCACCCACCACTACCTATGCACTCTTCTAATCACCCAGGCACTATCGCTGCACTCATACCATCACCCAGGCATTACCCATGAATTCCTCCAATCACCCAGCCGGTGCCAATACACTCATGCAACCACCCAGGCACTGTCTATGCACCCATGCAATAACCCAGGCTCTTCTGATGCACCCCTCCACTCACCCAAACATTATTGATGCACTAATGCAGTTGCTGAGGCACAACCCATGCACTCATTCATGCACTCATACACTTTTGCTGTACTCAAAGTTCAAAAAGTTTTATTTGCATAATTAGTTAAAATTGTTACAAAAATTCACATGCTAAAATAACAGTGCAAAATTAATTAAAAATACTAAAAATATTGTCTCTCGGCCTTTTTTTTTTTGTTTGGAATAATGCGTGTAAGATCCAAGGAGTTAGGATGTCCCTGATGGCCCGCCAACTGGGTAGTCCTTCTGTTCCGTTAGTTCTAAGCATTTTCTTGCTTCTGCCAGGAATTTGACTCCACGGCATGCCAGAATTATTGAGGAGTCTCCAAGCCAGCTTGTGACTGCGTGTCTGCAAGAACTAATGTTTAGTGCATTAAAGATGGGTTTCAATAAGGCTCGTCTCTGACTTATCAGGGCCGGACATATACAAAACAGGTGGACAAGGGTTTCCGTTTTATACCTGCAGAGGCGACATTGTTTCGTCTGGTGGGACGGTTTCCAGGACGGTAGTAGGTTCTTTGAGACGTGCATCCCCATCCGGTAGGCTATAAAAGCCTTTTTGAGATAGCCGCTGAAGTTGGATACTAGATATGCAAGTGGTCTTGGGGTTGTAAAGGAGTTCATAATGGTCCAGCCGTGCCGACGTTTTGCAGATAACTCTTTATCCTCCATAAAGGATTTCCTTTTTGCTGCCGCGTTGGCTAATTTACTTAGAGTTGCTTTGTCTGCCCCAGATTTCCAGGCTGTTTCCAGCTCCAACTTTTCCACACAAAATTTCAGATACTTTCCCCAGATGTTCGGGGATTCAGTTTCCCCCCGTTTTTTGATTTCCTCCCAGCTTAGCCAGTCCAGTGTATCTGGGTCTGCAGCTCGAAGTTTATAACAGAGTTTCACGAAGCCGCTCATGCTCTGGAACTTCTGGTTTTGCAGTCCAAATTCAAGCCTGACTTGCGAGGCTGAGGCGGATTTTGGCAGGTTGAAGACAGCTTTGTAAATTTTGATCTGTAGGTTGTTTAAAAGACCGGCCTCCTTGCCACACCATGTAACTAGACCATAAGATAGGGTGGGCATAATCTGCACTGCCATTACTTTTAATAGATGGTTATAGTTGGGGCAATCCATTTGTTCTTTTAGGGAGCGGTGTGCAAAAATAAAAGATTGTGCTTTTGCTTTTAGTGCTGTTTTGTGATCCTTGTGATTTACTCCTTTTGTTATTGTTATTCCCAAGTACTTATAATGCTCTTGTTCTTTTACTATTGTTCCTTGGGCCATCCATTTGTACTTTAACTTTTGCGGGTCTACTAGGCGGACCACTTTGGTTTTTTTCTTTGTTTAGTTCCAGGCTTTCCCGTTCTAGGTACGATGTTAGTTTATTGATGGCTCTTTGTAGGGCGATTGGTGTTTTACTCAACAGTACAATGTCATCGGCATATTGTAGGTAGTGGATTGGGTTATTTGCCAAGGATGGAGGGTGGCTATCTGCTGATTCGATCGCGCTTGTGAGGTCGGAGAGAAAAAGATTAAAGAGGGTGGGGGCTAATACGCAGCCTTGTTTTAGGCCTTGGTGCGTTTGGATGCTCCTGGTTATACCTCCTCCATTTCCCAGTTTCACTCTTGCCTATGTGTGGTGATGTAGGGCTTTCATAGCTATTAAGAGTTGATGTGGCAACCCCCAGCTCTCTAGTTTTCTCCACAATCGCTCTCTATTCACCTGGTCGAAAGCTGACTTCATGTCTATAAAGCAGGCATACAAGCGGGTGCCCTTTGCTACCGCTAAGTCCGTTAGGATGGACAGGCAAGTTAGGTTAGTTATTGTTCCCATTCCTTGCCTGAATCCTGTTTGAAATTTTGGCATAATCTTTGTTTCTGATATCCAGGCTTGTAGTTCGAGTAGAATACAGGAGGCGTAGAGTTTGGCCCCTACGTCTAACAAGGATATCAGTCTGAAATTTGTTGGATTGCGGTGGTCGCCATGTTTAAATATGGGATGAATAATGCTACCTTTCCAGGAGGCGGGTAAATCTGCTTGTTTGTATATTAGGTTGAACAGAGGCATTAGAGTCTCTGACCACAGGTCTGGGTCATGCTTAAAGATCGCGTTTGGCAGCCCATTGGGTCCTGCTGCACCCTCTGACTTTAATCTTAAAATTATCTTCTTCAGTTCATTTTTGGTGGTTAGGTTATCTGGCTCTGTTGGCCCCTTCTGATGTTTTTCCCGCTCGGATTCCCTATATTCCTTGTTGTTCACCCCTTTTAGTTCCTCCGTGTTGTCCTTGGATGCCCCTGAGCCGTTAACGTGGCCTGAATCTGTATTGTTATATAGAGTTTGCACGTGTCTGGTCCAGGTTTCTGCGCCAACCCCGGCTTCTTGTTGGAGTCTCACCCCTTGATTAAGCTCATTTATGATGCCCCGACTGTTAGGGAGTTTACCCGCGATTAGCAGTTTATTCCAGATGGTCTCTTTATATGAGTACTTTGTGGCTCTCAATGCCTTCCTATAGATGCTCCGGACTCCCCTCAGATTGGATTTGTTTGCCCCTGACCCCGATGTTTTTTGGCTTGCGAGGACTCGGACCTCCTTGGCGACCTTTCTTTTTTTAGCTCTTAGGTCCATGTTACACCAAGGCTCCTTCTTGTTATTAAAATTTCTGTAGTTCCCTGACCCTGCTGGGAACCTTTGCTGCAGGGCCTGAATCATTTGCTCCCAGTTGTGTACTCGGTCCTCCTTCTTTTGAGTTCCAAGGTTAGCCATATGGGCTTTAACTGACACCATAATTTTGCCCAACCCTCTCCACGCCATTTTAATTTTCTCAGGTTGAATTTTGATGCGTGATGCAGAAGGGAGGTCGTGTTTGGCGCCATGCTTGGTGCAATAGTCAGACTTATTATTTGAGAGAAGTGGTCGCTTCTTACTCGATGTTCTATACCAAATGATTCGATGCTGGAAATTAACCCATCACTTACTATAGAGTAGTCAATTATTGAATGGACTCTGCCGCTCAATTATGTGATGGCTGCCGGCCTATCCCCCTTTGTGTTGCTGTTCAAGATTGACAGTCCATGTTCAATTAGGCTGGATGCTAACTTTTTTCCGCCACTATTTGCGTTCTTCTTCACCTTCGCCTTGTTTTGGTCAAAAGGGCGTTGTTAAAGTCCCCAGAGATAACCAGTGGGTATTGCGAGGAGGTCCTTTGCATGGCCTTAATGAGAGACAGCAAGGTCGCATGTTTTTCTTTTTGTGACTTTCTGTCAGGGTGGATATAAACATTAAATATTAGCAATTTCCATGGTTTAATCCCCGGTTACGCGGTTTCGGTGATTCTGATCACTTGGGCCCACTTCAGGCCCAAGTCTATCTCCTCAGATGCCCAGTTATATTTATGGGTTATGTATGTTGATAATCCGCCACGGGATGACCATGCGTGGAGAGGCTTTCTGCGTATATTTGATGTTCTTTGAAACCTTGAATTGAAATCGGTTTTAGTTTCCATGATTCCTGGATCAAAATAATATCTTGTCGTATGAAGAAAGCTTGGGTTTCTTGATCATGGGCCATTTCTCGAAAGCCATGCACGCTCCACGAGCAGATTGAAACTGTTGATTTCTTTGTTAGATTCTGGGAGAGCGTCTCGTTCCGCAATGTTATGGAGGGGTTTGGCTCTTGTTTAGGTAGCTTTGTTGCTCAGGACGTTGGGTATCCAAGACCAATCCGTTCTGTCTGCGTGGTGGTGACCAGTTGTTTGTAGTTTGAGGCCCAAGTTGTAACTGTTTCTTCAATGTCCGCAATGGCCGCATTGTTTACGTTTTGTTGGAATTCGACGGAATAAAGGTCCCATTGTTTGCTGTACTCATGCAATCACCCAAGCACTATCCATGCAGTCTTCCAATGATTCAGACACTACCCCTGCACTCATGCAATCACCCAGCCAATAACTGTGCACTCCTCTAAGCACTCAGGCAGGACCCATTCACTCCTATAATCACCCAAACATTGCCCCTGCACTCATACAGTCACATAGGCATTACTCGTGCACTCCTTCAATCACCCAGCCACTACCCATGCACTTATATAATCACCCATGCACTACCCTTGCACTCCTGTAATCACCCAGGCCCTACTCGTGCAGTCATGGAATCACCCAGGCACTACCTATGCATCCATTCAATAACCCAGGCACTACCCTTGCACTCCACCAATCACCCAGGCACTATACATGCACTAATACAATCACCTAGCCAGGACCCATGCACTTATAAAATCTCCAATGCACTACCGTGCATTCCTCTAATCACTCAGGCACTACCCCTGCACTGATGCAATCACCCAGGCATTAACCATGCACTCCTCCAATCACCCAACCAGTACCCATATACCTATGAAATCACCTAGGCATTCCCTATGCACTCATACAATCCCCCAGGCACTATCCCTGCACTCATGCAATCACCCAGGCACTAACTATGCACTCCTCCAATCACCCAAACACTACCCATGCAGTCTTCCAATCATCCAGGCACTGCCTGTGCACTCTTGCAGTTACCCAGGCACTATCCATGAACTTCTCCAATCACCTAGCCAGTACCAATACAGTTACAAAATCACCCAGGCACTACGTATGCACTCCTCCAATCACCCAGGCAGTACCCTTACACTCATGCAATCAGCTAGACATTACCTCTACACTCATGAATTGTCTCAAGCATTACCTATGTACTCCTCCAATCCACCATACATTACCCCTGCACTCATGCAATCACCCATGTGTAAGTTATGCACTACTCCAATCACCCAGGCACTACCCTTGTACTCATCCAATCACCCAGGCAGTATTTATGTACTCCACCAATCACTCAGCCAGTACCCATGCACTTATAAAATCACCCAGGTACTACTTATGCACTTTTACAATCACCCAGGCACTACCCCTGCACTCATTTAATCACCCAGGCACTACCTATGCACTCAGGCAATAACCTAGGTACCATATATGCACTCATACATGCACTCAGGCCCTACCCATGGACTCATCCAATCACCCAGACATTACCCCTGCACTCCTTTAATCCTCCAGATATTACTGATGCATCCTACAATCACTCAGGCACTTGCTATGCACTCCTCCAATCACCCAGGCACTACCCCTGCACTAATGCAATCTCTCATGCATTAGCTATGCACTCTTCCAATCATTCAGACACTATCCTTGTACTTCTCCAATCACCCACAGTATCCATGCAGTCCTCGAATCACCCAGGCAGTACCCATGCGCTTATAAAATCACCCAGCTACTGCCTATGTACTTATGCAATCACCCTGGCACTACGTACACACTTCTCCATGCACCCAGGCATTACCCATGCACCCTTCTAATCACCCAGGCACTACCCCTGCAGTTTCGCAATCACCCAGGCATTACCTATGCACTCCTTCAATCACCCAGGCAGTACCCATGCACATATAAAATCGCCCAGGCACTACCTATGCACTCATGCAATCACCCATGCACTTACCCTGCACTCCTACAATCATTCAGGCACTACCTATGCACTCATGCAATAACTCAGGCACTACCCATGCACCTCTCCAATCTCCAAAACACTACTCATGCACTCATGCAACCACTCAGGCTCTACCCTTGCACTCACACATGCACTCAGGAACTTCTGCTGCACTCATGTAATCACCCAAACACTACCCAAGTAGTCTTCCTATCATCCAGGCACTAACTGTGCACTCTTCCAGTCACCCAGGCACTATCCTTGTACTCATGCAATCAAACAGGCATTACTCATGCACTCCTTCAATTACTCACAAATTATCCACGCACTCCTCTAATCATGCAGACTACCCCTGGTACATTGCAATCACCCAGCCAGTACCCATGCACTCTTGCAATCACCCAGGCACTACCCATGCACGCATGCAATCTCTCGCGTAGTACACATGCACTTCTCCGATCACCTGTATATTTATATTAATCCCAAAGCACTTGCCCATGCAGAGAAGCAGCACTCACGGCTAGTTACCAGACGCAGGCAAAGCTGATAGTAATGGAATCTCGGCATTCAGCCTAACTCGTTTCAAACTTTATCATTCCTGATCACAGGCTGCCGACTGCATCCCTCAACAGAAACAGCTTCAAACCACCAGTTAATTAGTAGGAGCCTTTTAATGGCCCCAACAAGCCCATTCAGCTAAGTTTCATAGCACACTGCATTCTGGGATTAGCGGTCTTTGATCACCCCAGTGGGTGTTGACTTCACAGTTAATGATTACATTTCCTTTGCCCTCCATTGGGCTGTTCAGTTTTGCCAATGAACATATAGGGACCGATTCACAGAATTAACTTAAGACAAAATCCTAAACTTACTACTTTTGGTATTCACAGAATGCACTTACTACTTTTGGTATTCACAGAATGCACTTACTACTTTTGGTATTCACAAAATGGATTTACGACTACTAACTTTAAGTCCGCATTCGGGCTGGAAATTCCGGCCCAGAGGCGAAGCTTCTGGCTCGGAGGTGGGGATTTAGCCATGGCTGAAATCTCCACCTCTGGGCTGGAAGCTCCGCCTCCGGGCCGGAAGCTCTACCCCAATCTGTAAGCTCCGCCTCTGCGCTAGAAGCTCTGCCTCCGGGCCCGAGTGCGGACGTAAAGTTAGTAGTCATAAATCCATTCTGTGAATACCAAAAGTAGTAAGTGCATTCTGTGAATACCAGGAGTAGTAAGTTTAGAATTTTGTCTTAAGTTAGTTCTGTGAATCGGGCCCTGTAAGAGGCCCCTAATCACTCCGTTACTGTCTCTGTAAAAGACTAGCAGGCCCACTTTCACAATGCTTGTAGTGGTACTAACTTCACGCTGGGGCCACTGTTTCAGTTAATCCCAAAGCACTTGCCCATGCAATGAAGCAGGACTCGCGGCGATTTACTGGGTGCAGGCAAAGCTGATAGTAATGGAATCTCGGCATTCAGCCTAACACGTTTCAAACCTCATCATTTCTGATCACAGACTGCCGACTGCATCCCTCAACAAAAAACAGCTTCAAACCACCAGTTAATTAACAGAAGCTTTTTAATGGCCCCGACAAGTCCATTCAGCTAAGTTTTATAGCACACTGCATTCTGGGATTAGCGGTCTTTGACCACCCAAATGGATGTTGAGTTCACAGTTAATGATTACATTTCCTTTGCCCCCCGTGGGCTGTTCAGTTTTGCCAATGAACATATAAAGAGGCCCCTCGTCGCGCTGTTACTGTCTCTGAAAAAGACAAGCAGGCCCACTTTCACAGTCCTTGTAGTGGTGCTAGCTTCACAGTGGGGCCACCATTTCTATTAATCCCAAATCATTTGCCCATGCAACGAAGCAGCACTCGCGGCGAGTTACCAGGTGCAGGCAAAGCTGATATATTGGAAACTCAGCATTCAGCCTAACACGTTTCAAACTTCATCAGTCCTTTGTGGTAAATAAATAAATAATACCTCTCTTTTTGAATGCATAAATGAATAACAGATAGCTCAATAAATAAGAGTCAAGATTCGAGGTAGTAGGAGTTTGCAGGTTTATTACAGCATAAAGGACAGGAACAGGACAACCTGCACGGGAACAGAATGGTAAGCCCTGGCAGCGCTGCCAGGATCTGGACAAGAAGGCTAGGAAGGATAACTTTGTAATAACAGTACATGAGCATATATACATAGCGCAAGCACATAGCATTACATTGCAATAGGCGTAGCAGTGGGTGGAGCAATAGGCGTGACGCGTAGCAGTCGCGAAAGATAAGGGTGAAAAGAGGTGTAACAGGGCGTATACATGGACATGTGATGCAAACGTAACAGAATATGTCATGAATGGGGCGGAAACCATGGAGGGGGCTACCTGAGGAGCCGGGACCTCTAACCTGATGGTGCGCGCAAACTGGCAATGACGTGTTACTAGGAGAAGCTGGGGGCTTCGAACTCTGTGCTAGGAGCAGAGACTGAAGTCTGGAGAGTCAGGGCGACATGTACCTAAGCAGTATCTAGTATCTGATGTTTAGAGAACATGTTGATGGAATCCAAAAGTTATCGGGGTAAAGGCGAACAGACTCTAAGACTGGAGCGTGCATTACTCTACATGTAGTGCGTGATGAAGAATATTAAATGACCATTAAATGCAGTATTTCTCTAACGTGGAGACGTAAAGGCTAGACAATGACGGAAACTATTGATGCGATTCAGTAGCTTTAGGAATGCAGAGAAGGAGGACTAACTGATAACTGGAATCATAACATACTCTTGGCAGACTCAGAAGTAGAGCCAGGCTGAACCGGGCACTGCGAGGCAGGAAGTAAGTGAAGGGTCGAGGATACAGGTGGGGGCTGTATCGCTCCTCAGCGAGGCTTCAGGAGACAGGAGCTGAATCTGGTGTCCGGGCCCTTTTGAGGCCTAGAAACGGGGACTTTACAATGGAATAACGTGCACACTGAGAAACGTGGCAACGTAGCTTTACATAGGCCTGATATTCGTAGTATTCACGAGAACTGGAAACTGGCATACTAGAGGTGGACACAACTATAATTGCGTCTTTAATCGAACATGGGGAATAACATATGCATATTAATCATGCACAGATAACATATGATGGAGGACTCGTAGGGACACAGAACATGGCAAAATTTACTTTTCCACATTCCCTCCTTGTCACTACGTTTCCTTCAGGAAACATCAATATTCATGATACCATCTATCATTTCATACAGTATCATTTGCTCGTCTCGAATTTTCTGGGAACGTGTTTTAGAACGGGGCTTGGGACTAGGAATACAAGAGGTAGCACAAATGCCGCAAATCGCAGGGCCACATTGTATACAGAGGCAGTAGCTAAATATGATCGCTACTGCAATACCTAGAAAGGACAAGACTTTCCATCCCCAGGCGGAAATTATATTCCAGAACCAACCGGACCATGTCCAGGTGCCTGGATTTTGGTGTAACAGATGGGCAATTTTATGAAGTCTGGTTATAGCTGAATAAACAGACGGCGCGTTATTTGGAATGAAAATGCAGCAACTAGATCCGATGACTCTACAGGCCCCGCCCCTATCGGCCAATATGACGTCAAGGACGAGACGATTCTGGAGCACGACAATTCTCATAAAGGATTGTTCTTCGGTTAAATTACTTAGAGCAGAAGTAGTTTCAATTACTACTGCTTCGAGTGTTCTGGTTAATCTACGTATCAGTTTACTATTCACAACTGTACCTAAATAAGGAAAGACACCTTTATTGATATCTATATATTGTTCTAGAGTAGTTTCAGTATAATCGACAATCGGGAGGTTTCTCTTGTGTCTTGTATGTACTAGGTGGGAATTCCTATGGTAGTCGGGTGGGGCTAGAAAAACCGGTGGCAGTAGGAAGGCAATGTAACAGGTTCCCTCCCAATCGAGGGGCAGGCGAACATAGGCGGTCTGACCACAAATAAAATATGAATGACGTGAAGCTTTGAAAATAGATTTCCCACTGTCACTATACTTGACAACAGTAGTACAATCACTATGTCCTACATGTACGGAACCATTATTTCGGACACATAATTCGCCTTTGACTGGTAGTACTGAAATTGCAGGTAAGTCTGGAGTAGTATCAGACTGAACATTCAAGACCATGAAATTCGAAGAATAATTACCTAAATTATACACTTCATTTTCTAGATCTGACCCTGTTCTGTGGGGAAGACCTTGCTTGTCTGGAAAACATGTACTGTTAAGAAAAGACATATCTGTTGAAGATGACGTTAACGTGGACCATGCTCCACACGAACCATTATGTGAAAACGGATAAGGAAAGAGTGGCAGGACTCCCTTCGGTGTCTGGAAAGGGGGGAGTCGACCACACACCCAACAATTAGTGGCATTGCTGGTCTGGTGTGAATAATGTAACATGCGGATGAAAGAATTATTTCGCATAGCGAGGCGGTAAGAGAGTTCATGAGGAGGCAGATCACTAAACGTGTGTTCTACTGTAACATTAGAAGACTTTTTTACATGAGAAACTGGAAAATACAGATAAAATGCATAACTGGTGCAGGAAATCATAATGCTGAGAAATAATATGAAACTTAGAAAAACGATACATCGGATTGAGTTTTGACTAACTCTCTCACTATGGGGGTCTATTTTATACATGTCAGAAACAGTCTAACCGTTTCACCTAGGGGAGGACTTAGACAATCAAACTGGCTGACTTATTTTACTAGACCGGAGTTTCAACTTATACTCCTGTTGCGGAGTTTTCTCTAACGGGGAGGGTGCAGTATCATTGTTCTTTGCGGGACAGTCCTTGAGAATAGTACTTTGGCAATCCTTCAAATCCTGGGAAATGTTCTTTGAGACGTGTTTCAGTCCATAAAATTTCTTTATATGTGAAAGATGCACCCAGCCTTTGCGTCCCTCCAACTTCACGGCTGTACGGGTGGCGAGGAGGACCTGTTGGGGCTCCTTCCAGCGAGGCTCTAGCGGACTTGAGCGGTCAAAATTGCGAACAAGAACCATGGATCCTGGAACGATTTCATGCGGTGCCACCTCGGTATTGTCTGGAAATGCGGCGGCAACCTGTGAACGACAAGAGTTGAGGGCAGACATCAAGGAAGCTAGGTAATCCTTCAGCATATTACTTGAAACATCGGTAATACTTCGGGGTCTAGGAGTACCCCACATATTTGGGGGGCGGCCGAAAACGACCTCATACGGGGACAGACCTGATCTGGAATGTGCGACCATGCGCATATAGAACAAAGCGACTGGCAGAGCTACTAGCCAGTCCACACCTTTCTCTTTACATACTTTGGCGATGCGAATTTTCAGGGTCTGGTTATGTCTCTCTACGAGACCTGCTGCTTCAGGATGGCGTACACAATGGAACTTCCACTGGTACCCTAACAAAAGGGAAACATGCTTCATTAATTCCGAGGAGAATGGCTGGCCGTTATCAGAATATACGACCCTAGGGAGTCCATAATGGGGGAAGAACTCACGAACCAACTGCTTGGCAGTGGTCGCGGCTGTGTAATCTGGGACCGGATATGCTTCTGTCCACCTGGACAAAGCGCATACAACTACGAGGACATACTTGAAACCTCGACATCGCTCCATTTGAATATAATCCATCTGGAGGACTTCAAAAGGGTGGTCAGGAGGCTGGAATCCACCTTGTTCCACCGGGACACTTTTACCTGGATTAAACTGACAGCATATCATACAGGTACGGACTTTCTGCTTGGCTGCAGCTCGTAAATGCTTGTTGAACCAAATGTTCTGGATACTGTCTAACATAGCTTTTTCTCCTAAATGTGCTGGACTATGTGCGGTATTGATAATGACTTGAACCATAGAGTCGGGGAGAAACCAAGTGGCTTTTCCTTTCGTTAACCATCCTTGATCTGTCTGGGCCCCTCCTTGTTCGGACCATTTCTTGATTTCTTCGGGAGTAGCATGTAACTGGATATCTATGACATCTTGAGTAGGGTCCTTAACTGTCATACATGTAGTCGGATCTGGAGGGTGTGTCATGTTAACTGGAATGTCTGGAGTCTGTGCTGTAAGCTTGGCTGTGCGATCTGCTAGATCGTTACCCTGGGAAATAATGTCAGTAACTTTCGTGTGTGCTTTGCATTTCATGATAGCAATGGATGTTGGTAAATGTATGGCATCTAACAGAGCTTGAATAAGGAGACCATGCTGAATCTTGGTTCCATGAGAAGTCATGAAACCTCTCTCCTGCCAGAGCACTCCAAAGTCGTGTACGACTCCAAATGCGTAGCGTGAATCTGTGTAAACATTAACTTTCCGGTTCTTAGCGTGTATGCAGGCTTGTGTCAGAGCAACTAGCTCTGCTGCTTGAGCGGACAGGGTGTCAATACGGTGTGTCTCAATAACTTCGGTGTCGGTAGTCACTGCATACGTGGCGACCAGTTCTCCTGTACTTGTTCTCATACATGAACCATCCACATAAAGTGTCAGGTCTGGATCTGGTAATGGAATATCTGTCAGATCTTGTCTTGGCTTTGTCGTAATATTAACTACTTCCACACAGTCATGTGTGGCAGGATTTGAATTAGCTGATGGTAACAGTGTAGCAGGATTTAAAACGTTGCAGCGTCTGATTTCTATGTGTGGCTGAAACAGTGTCAATTCATAACCTGTTAAACGTGCAATTGTCAAGTGCTGAGTCTGTGTTCGGTTTAAAAGAACTTCCACGGAGTGTGGAACTTGTACTGTCAGGGAGTGTCCTAAGACTATGGAATCACTTTGTCTGATAGCTAGGGCTGTGGCTGCAACTGACTTAAGGCACACAGGCAGAGCCTGGGCTACAGGAAAAATAAGCACAGGGCTTGTATTGTCCTGCTTGATCTTGTGTGAGAACAGATAATGCTGTACCTTCACGTTCTGTGACGAAAAGTGTAAAAGGCTTACTGTAGTTTGGTGTAGCTAGAACTGGAGCTTGGCATAGGGCTTTCTTTAACTCATTGAAACTGAGTGTATGTTCAGATGTCCAAGGGAGTACAGTCGATACGGCTGCCTCCTGTGTCGTTAACTGTATCAGTGGCTTGGCTAGAAATGCATACTGAGGAATCCATTGTCTGCAATAAGAAGTAAGGCCGATAAAGGCACGTACCTCCTTCTGGGTCTTGGGCTGAGGAAGACTCGCTATTAACTGGATACGGTCTGGTGTCAACTGCCTACCCCTCTTGGACAGTAAGTGTCCTAAGTAGACCACTTGCTGGACACAGAATTGAAGCTTAGAAGGGGACACCTTGTGCCCCATCTCGGCTAGGAAATACAAGACTGTAAGGGATGCTCGCTCGCAAGCACATTCAGAACGGGCTGTGATCAGTAGATCATCGACATACTGGAGCAGGGCAGTGTCAGTTGGCATGTGAATGTTGTCTAGTTGTCTCTTGAGTGCTTGACTGTAAATACTAGGGCTTTCTGTGAAACCTTGAGGAGCTCGTGTGAACATATAGCTCCTTCCATTTAAACAAAATCCGAAAAGAAACTGGCTGTCTGGATGAATGGGGACACTGAAAAACGCGTTCTTGAGATCTATGACAGTGAAAAATGAGGCTTCGGAATCAATGGCTGTCAACAGGGAAGAGATATCTGGGACAACTGGGTACTGGGGAATAATACATTTATTAAGTTCTCGTAGGTCAATCACTAATCGATATACTGGGGGTGCATTTGGATCAGTACGTTTCATGACTGGAATGATCGGAGAATTGCATACATTGGAGTCAGTTTCTACAACTACTCCTTGAGCCATGAGCTCGTCAATAATTTTGGATAAGGCTGCTACAGCCTCAGGTGGCAATCTGTACTGTCTGATTCGTGGTAACACTACACCTGGCTTGAGAGTCACACGATGGGGTGTGATTTGCATGTACCCTACATCGGTTGGACCTTGCGCCCATAAATGCTGCGGAACATTAGACAATCTGGGATCAAAATCTCGTAATACATAGTGACCCTTGAAGTCACGTAGGAACAATCGTATTCCCTCTGGGGAACAGCATATAACTGCACCTAATTCTTTCAGTGTTTTAATGCCTAATAGATTTTCTGGACAAGACTTAGTAAGTAACAGGTCAGTAGTACGGGACAATGGACCTACTTCTAGAGTAACTGGCTTTGATATTTCATTTACGATGGGTTTTCCTGAAAATCCAAGGGAAACATTTCTTGAGCCTGAGAGCGGAGCCCCTGGAACTTCGGCGTGACTGATGGTGGTCCTACTTGCCCCTGTATCAATCAAAAACTTTCTGTCTTTCCCTAATACTTGACTGTGAACATAGGGACCTTCTTGATCTACAGGTATCTCGATGAGAGGCAAGCCTACCTCCCTCTCTAGGCTGTTTCATGAATATGGCTGATACTCTGGATACTCAGACTGTGCATACTGGTACATCTGCTGTGTAACGTGCTGTGTTGCAGCGATGGGCTGCGGTGCTGTAACTGTCTGTGGTGCATTCTGTGGCTGATGAATCTGTGAAACTTGTTCTTGTCTAGGCGGACGTGGTCTTTCTTTAGTCTTACCAGTAGCTATGTTGTGTTTCAGAACTGCACACTCGTTTATAAAATGACCTGGCTGTTTACAATAATTGCAGTTCCCTTTAACGGGAGCTGCAGGATGACTGGCTTGATTCGGACCCCTCTTCTGACTGTCTTGAGGAACAGATTGTGCAACTAGTACTTTCATTTTCGTGTCTTTCATACGTTTTCTCTCGTGTTCTTGCTCTTCTCTGATTCTGTTCTGGTGGTATTGGAGCATCTGTAACATCTGGGACGGGGTATTAGCTTGCCAGGTACTTTCGACTTTCAAAACTCGATTTTTAATTGGTGGACTTGAATTCTCGACTAATTTAGTAACAAAAAGATGAGGGTATGACTCACTACTTGTCTTGAGGCCACTGTTGATGCTAAAACATTTCTCAAATCTAGAATAAAAATCACTAATGTCTTCGTCTTGTTTCTGTTTACAGGCTGAGATTGCATCCCAGTCTTCCTTTTTCGTTGTTAACAATCTGGGTAAAACTTGAATCAATAATTCAGGTAATTCTTTACATTTCGCTCCAAGACCGGTACCTGGTACTCGTGCCTTATCTTCAGCTTCTAGAACTGCCCAATCGATCTTTTTCTCTCCCACCTCCCATTCTTTTTCCTTGAGCTTTTCATACACCCCTGCGGGCAACAGAACCTTTAACATTTTAATTATATCTGGATACGTGTATTCTCCCATACGGAGCATGTCTTTTAATTCTCGGTGGAACCCTGCTGGATCTTTATCGTGGCAGGGAATTAATTTTTTCATCTCTAAGAGTTCCATCTTTGTGATCGGGGTGTAAACAAACACTCGTTCTAGTTCGCCACCCGTTCCTCTAACTGGGTGGACTTCTCGTAACGGATTCTGTCTCTCTATGTAAAATGGTTTACTTTCTGGGGGTGAGACATGAACAAAATGCGGGTTCAAAAACGTTCTATATTTGTGACGCTGTTCTAGAATGACACTAATTAAATCGGTACCTAAACCTTTCCATCTATACTGGAGTAACTCGTTCAGGATATCATGTAACGGGCCTGGATCAGAGTGCTGACCCTCATACAATGTAATGAGGTGCTGAATCATATACATACCCGCCAGTCGTTGCTCGGCTGGGGGCATTTTCAGAAACATTTGTGCCACTATTTCGTCTGGAAAAGTGGTAGAATCAGTAGTCCATCGGACTGCTGATCGGGCTAGTTCTTGTTCATGCATGGTACTTAACTCGCTATAACCGATTCGTGATTTCAGAATGTGATCGGTGGCTTGAAACACTTGTTCTAGAGAACCTAGTTCTGGTGCTGGATGATGAAAAATAGACTTGTGTTCTAGGCGTAAATGGCGATCTGGAAATCTAGATTTTCCTACATACGCTATTCTGGCGGGATTCTCGTCCTCAACCTCTTCAGTATCAGAGTTACTTTCTTTCTCGCTTACTTGTGCTGCTTTACGTTGTTCGTGTATTCTTATTATTTCTTTACGAATTTTCTTGTACATACTTTCCATAGCACTGATGGTTCTGTGCTTACCCTCGGCTATATTATCACTCCACTTTGTCAGGGTTCTCATTTCGGCTTGATCTTTGGTCGGATAATCTTGTTCTCGTATTAGACAATTAATCAGAAACTTTAATAGCATGAGCTGGACTTCAGCTTTTCTTTGAGACATGACTTCGCCAATGCTTTCTGGATCATCCCCTGTACGGATGAAACGATATATTCTGTCTAGATCTTCTTTCATATTCGGTAGGGTGACTAGATACTCGGCCACCCTTCTTACACGTAATGAATATAAAACCATATTATCCTCTCCTGGGACTGGATCATAGCCGCATTCATTAAGGGCTTTTCTTATTTCTGCTACAGACTGATGTCTGGGCGTACGCTGTGACGCTTGTGCATGTAATTCGGCTGACGTTAAACGCTTATGTGGCGGCGGGGTTTGAGGAGTACCTCCTCCTGCGGCCCCTAAACTAGAGTCGTCGACTGATCCTCTTCGTACTAGTGTGGCAGGAAATTGAAATGCGGGCTGAACTGGTATGGCGGGCTGGACCGGGGGGACCGTAACAGGTACTGCAAGGGGTACCCCGGTGTCTGGAGGAACGGGAAGTGCCTGATTTACAGGGACTGGCGGAGCGCGAACAGGATTTGCATATTCTGGGACTGTGTCGTCCAAATAGGACGAAATAAAAATATCAGCTGCGGTCGGTTTGTGACGTAGCTTAGTCGGAACTAGTGGTGGCGGAAAGTTACTGGATGCCTCCGGGGTCGCTTTTGGCAAGCCCTCGGCAAGAAGAGGGTACATACCCTTAATAAGAGCATGCCTCTGTCTGTCTGACTGTTCGGTTTTAACTCGTTCACCAATCTCGATTAATTCCCTTTCTTGGGCTCGTTCCAAGGATTCTCTACTTAATTCTGACTTTCTGATTTCTTTTTCGGTTCTTTTATGAGCTTCTTTGCGCCATAACTCGATGGCATCTTTCTGTGACTGTCTGGCTTTCTTTTTCCATAATGCTTCTTCTACTCTCATGATGCACTCGGCATCCCATGTACCCGATACGGGCCATCTATACTTTTCTTCTAACTGTTTGGTATAATCTACCCATAAATCTAGATATAATATGGCACTTATGCCATGCTTCTGATACATAAAATGACCTGGACTGTCCCTAGGCGGAACTGGAACTGCTTCTTCTAACAAACCCTTTCTAGTTTTTAACTGACGTAATCTCGAAAAGAGAGACATTGTAAACTTGAATCGGAACACAATACAATAGACGAGGAACAATAACAATTGGGAGAACAATTCAGGCATACCACGACATTGGAAATACATTGAACAACATCATAACATAACAGTTCGGACAGAATATTACCTGGAATACTGAGAACAGAAACACAAGAATTTCTCGAGAACGGAACAGACTAGAGTTACTGGATGCACTGCTGAAACAGTACGGAACATACCGGTCCCATAAAGGGACGCATCAAGACCCGTATCCACCTAGGTGAACACTTCGTTTGTGGGTCTGTGTACCACCAACCCACGGACCAGAGTCAATTTAGATTGACCCTGTCTAGATACTACCCCAGCGACGGTACTCACCGGGCAGCAAGAACGGAAGGCCTCGGATCGGACTGGACTGCTACGACGACGGACGACGAACTTCGGACTTCAGTTACGGGTGGACCTCCGGATACCTCGGACCTTGGACTCTCGGCTTGGGCTCTGGTCGGGACTCGCCGCGTTCCTCCACCGTCTCGTCTGGATGCTGGACCGCCTCCTCCGTCTCCTCCGTGGGCCTGAGGGATACTTGAAGCAGAAATATCTGCCGGTGCGCAGAAGAGTTCCGTCACGACTGCAGAGGGTCAGGGGGTCGGTGTGGCCTCACCGACGCGTGGGGAAAGGGCAAGTCCCTGTTCGGGCGCCATTATGTGGTAAATAAATAAATAATACCTCTCTTTTTGAATGCATAAATGAATAACAGATAGCTCAATAAATAAGAGTCAAGATTCGAGGTAGTAGGAGTTTGCAGGTTTATTACAGCATAAAGGACAGGAACAGGACAACCTGCACGGGAACAGAATGGTAAGCCCTGGCAGCGCTGCCAGGATCTGGACAAGAAGGCTAGGAAGGATAACTTTGTAATAACAGTACATGAGCATATATACATAGCGCAAGCACATAGCATTACATTGCAATAGGCGTAGCAGTGGGTGGAGCAATAGGCGTGACGCGTAGCAGTCGCGAAAGATAAGGGTGAAAAGAGGTGTAACAGGGCGTATACATGGACATGTGATGCAAACGTAACAGAATATGTCATGAATGGGGCGGAAACCATGGAGGGGGCTACCTGAGGAGCCGGGACCTCTAACCTGATGGTGCGCGCAAACTGGCAATGACGTGTTACTAGGAGAAGCTGGGGGCTTCGAACTCTGTGCTAGGAGCAGAGACTGAAGTCTGGAGAGTCAGGGCGACATGTACCTAAGCAGTATCTAGTATCTGATGTTTAGAGAACATGTTGATGGAATCCAAAAGTTATCGGGGTAAAGGCGAACAGACTCTAAGACTGGAGCGTGCATTACTCTACATGTAGTGCGTGATGAAGAATATTAAATGACCATTAAATGCAGTATTTCTCTAACGTGGAGACGTAAAGGCTAGACAATGACGGAAACTATTGATGCGATTCAGTAGCTTTAGGAATGCAGAGAAGGAGGACTAACTGATAACTGGAATCATAACATACTCTTGGCAGACTCAGAAGTAGAGCCAGGCTGAACCGGGCACTGCGAGGCAGGAAGTAAGTGAAGGGTCGAGGATACAGGTGGGGGCTGTATCGCTCCTCAGCGAGGCTTCAGGAGACAGGAGCTGAATCTGGTGTCCGGGCCCTTTTGAGGCCTAGAAACGGGGACTTTACAATGGAATAACGTGCACACTGAGAAACGTGGCAACGTAGCTTTACATAGGCCTGATATTCGTAGTATTCACGAGAACTGGAAACTGGCATACTAGAGGTGGACACAACTATAATTGCGTCTTTAATCGAACATGGGGAATAACATATGCATATTAATCATGCACAGATAACATATGATGGAGGACTCGTAGGGACACAGAACATGGCAAAATTTACTTTTCCACACCTTGATCATAGGCTGCTGACTGCATCCCTCAACAGTAACCGCTTCAAACCACCAGTTAATTATTGGTCCGACAGGCCCATTCAGGTAAATTTCATAGTACAATATATTTTGGGATTAGCGGTCTTTGATCATACCCCAGTGGGTGTTGAGTTCACAGTTAATTATTACATTTCCTTTGCTCTCCAGTGGGCTCTCAGTTTAGGCCAATGAACGTATGAAAAGGCCCCCACGTTGCTCTATTATGTTCTCTGTAAAAGACAGGCGGACACGCTTTCACATTCCTTGTAGTGGTGCTAACTTCACGGTGTGGCCAACATTTCTGTTAATCCCAAAACACTTGCCCATGAAACCAAGCAACACTTGCAGCGAGTTACCAGGCACAGACAAAACTGATAGTAATTAAATCTCGGCATTCAGCCCAACGCTTTTCAAACTTCATCAGTCCTTGATCACAAGCTGCCGACTGCATCCCTCAACAGAAACCTCTTCAAACCATCAGTTAATTGACAGTATCTTTCTAATAGCCCTGACAGGCTCAATCAGGTAAGTTTCGTTGCACAATGCATTCTGGGATTAGTGGTCTTTAAGCATACCCCAGTAGGTGATGAGTTCACAGTTAATTATTATATTTCTTTTGCCCTCCAGTGGGCTGTTCCGTTTTGCCAATGAACAAAAATGCTCCTACCTGTTGGGAGCCGACTTTAGATCTGTTTACCTGACCACAGTGATGCATATTGTTTAGAAGCTGCTTCCTGTGGCCATAAATACTGGGGCCACTTGGGCCTTGGGGGTCTCCCAGCAGCCCCAGTCAACACCATGGTTGGTACCCTGGGTGGGGACAGGGCACCCACCTTTCATTGCATCAGCCTCATGGATGGGGTCCCTGCGGCCAAAGTAAGCTGAGGAAGGAGGGCTGCATGCTCTACTACCCATGAAAACTGCACTAGTCCAAAGAGGATGGGGTCCCTGGGGCCTAAGTCTACCAAGGGAGGGGGTGCTGCATCCCCTCACCCAAAACAAGCATGCTGGGCACCGGGCATTGGGCCCGGGGCTGAATGTGGCCTGTGAAGGGTGGCTGCATCCCCTCTGCCTATGATAATAACGCTTGTCCCACTTAATTCTAAACTTGATTTATATTTACCTATGTACCTATAGTGGTTTTCAGTTAGTCACTTAAAGAGATTATCTGGTAAAGCACTAGCAAGCTTGAATCCAACCGCTGCACACCAATGTGAGAAGTTGGCCTGGCATATGCTGTCCACTGTTCTAGTGGGCACCTTGCACCAATCCAAACAACCCTTATTGATGATAGGTTTAAGACAACCTTTATTGAAAGCTATCCTAGTGTAGGCTATGGAGATCAGCCTTCATGCTAAGTCTTGAAGGAGTGTAAAGCAGCTTGGTTTTATCAGATTAAAACCTCTTGAATGTCTAAATGAACAGAGAACCACACAAGGTATATATATAAAATATATGTATTTATTTCTAAACACTCTCTAGTAATCCCTTTATGTGATTACAGGGCAAAGTACACAATTTCAATGCAATAGAACTTCAGTAAATAGCACAATATACACTGGGCCCATAGGGGGGAACCAAACTGTATATTAAGAAAGTGGTATAAGAACCACGAGTTGACTAAACACAAGGTCTAGAGCCTGTAGAATCGCTGGGACCACAAGGAACCACCCGCGGTAGTAGCACAGGGGACCCACGGGGGACGTGTGCAGTGTGAGAACACAGCCGCGAATCGGCGTTATCTTCTATGGGGAAAGTAGCGGTTGGAAATTTTAAGATTAAAGACACTTAGGAGAAGACTTTGAGAAAACCCCTTTAGACTTAAGGGGTTCCAGGGTCAACACCCATGGGAGCACCGGAGTACTCGAGTTACCTCACCCTGAGAACCCGGGTGCATAGGTGTCTTTTGGTATCAGGAATCGTCGTTGATTTCAATGGCGATCTGCTGCAAAGTGCTGCTGCCGTGGAGAAGAAAAGTGTCTGGGGTGATCCAAGCCTGGATCAAAGATGTGAGGAACCAGAAAGCAGAGGGGACAGAGTCTGGGTCACTTGCCAGTGACCAGGGGCACGATGGACGAATGCCCAACGATGTTGGGTGATTCTGGTGAAGAGGTAAAGCTTGACTCTGCAACTACGAGGACCAGGAGGTGTCAACAATGACCAGGAGCTGGATTCAAGCTGTCCCACAAAGGATGTAGCGTGCTGCAGTATTGGGCCCAAAAAGCCTTGGCAACAGCAACCCACACAGGAAGAGAAATGATGCTTTGGTGCGGACCAGCAAAGTCCGGGGGACTCACCAAGTAGTGGAGAGTCAGGGTATGTCTGGAGCAATCAGGGAAGCCCAAGGAAAGTTAAGGTTGCCTTCTCAGGGACCCACCAGTTGATGGACCAGGGATCAGGAAGGTACGAAGCGAAAACACAAAGGCTGGCTCACGGTACACTCGTGGAATGTAGGCCAGCCATCTTCTGTGGAAAAGGTGCTCGGGGTCTGGGCTACAAGTAACGCAGTGCACAGCCTCAAGGAACGTCGAGAAGCTGATGCACTTGCAAATGTACAATGTGTCCAGGGGTTCCGGTTCCATGGAACCCACGAGGGCTGAGGGTCTCAGCTTTGCTGGGGACTCAGGTTGGATTCGGGGAAGTCTGGAAAGCCACCTCCTGTGTTGCAAATACTTCAGAGTCTGGCAGGAGCCTCGGAGATGCAAACCGGTCAGATGTGCCTTTGGTGCCTGCCAAGCAGGGGAGTAACTCCTTTACTCCAAGGGAGATTCTTCAGTCTTCCAGCATTGTGCAGATCATCAAAGTTCAAGGATTCAGTATCATAGTTTTGGCAAGGTATAATCTAAAGTCCTGTAGTCAGGGGTTCCTTTCTTATACCCAAGGAAGGGGTTGGACATACTCTGGGGACCCACCTATGGGAGGGTTTGGAAAGAGGGGTGGTTACACCCATTTCTTTTCTCCAGTTTCCCACCAGAGCAGGGGCTGGTAGTCCCTGTAACTGGTTTGAACTGGGCTATGCAAAGGGGAACCAAATGTGCCCCCAGTGCTGACTTCAAAGCACTCTCAGAGTGCACCCACCCAGCCCCAATACACTAAAGCCTGTCTGGGAGGTGGTGACACCTCCCTGTGACAGGAAACCTTTTGTCCAGGCCTCCCCTGCTGGAGTTTCATCCAGCAGCAGGAGGCCAGACTTGTGTCTGTGGCATCCATTTTGTGATGCCGGGGTTCTTTTAAACTGGTACCGGGTGTACCAGTGTGTACATGTCTCTCCCTCTAGAAGGGTGGAATCATAACTCTGCCGCCAGGACTGGCGGGGGTATGATTCCAAAGTGTTTGACACCAAACATGACATGTTTTCTTGCAGCCATTCCAAAGTTAGCATATTGGGCGTGTGGTCATCCCTACATAGTGGAAACCGCATGGGCAGGGGTTCATATGGACCACGTTTTTTGTGTTACAGTTCGTAAAACAACGTTGTTCTTATCTAGTGTTGTCGTTAAAGGTTATGTTTCTGCTCTTTTGGGGCATGGGGCACACACTGCAGTTGCCGCAGGGATGAAGGCCCATCAGGGGTGAAAGTAAAGTTTGTGATGCCTCATCTTCTTTTACTTTTCGTGCTCTGGTGTGTATAACCATATCTGGCAGGCTCCTACCTCTTCGGTCTGAGAACATTGGTTTAGAAAAGTTCAAGTGCCCACAGTTCAGGGTATGCCAAAGCTTATTTATTATTTTGGTTAGCAGTTTGGAGCCTGTATTGTATGTTGTAATGCAGATCGGACTCTCTTCCTTGGGTTTTGGTGGTCTTATTTCCAACAGAGCGTTCCTGTGGTTGTTTTACGCACATTTCAGGACTTTTTCAACCATTCTGGTGGAGTACTTCTTTTTCTCCAGTCTCTGATGCAAGTCCTCTGCTTGTTCCTTGAAATCCTTCAGATCTGAAAACGTGCAACACTACAATTTCAGGTTACACTGTGCTTTGGCCCTGACGAAAATCCTGTGATTTCTATTCGGGATTGGAAACCCGTCGGCATTTCCTCATTAATTTAGCTACAAAGGACATTAAAAGACATCTTTCATCTCCATAGGGGGCTTCAAGTTTCATATGTACCCCATGGAGTAGTATATATTCCTTGTAGCAGCAGACTTTTAAATTTTGACCAATGTGATATGGCCTTAAGGAACTGCTTCTTTCTCATTTGCTCTAAATATTTGCTGGAGTATTTTTGTACTTTGTACGTTCTTTATTCATTTTTATATGATTTATTTGTTTATCCATTCTTAATTGGTTTATGATGACACATGTTTTGTAGTTGCACATTATTTTTGCATGCACTTTGTAAGCACCATAGTCGTTGTGTAATAGATATGTATTTGGCTCCGACATGAAAAAAATGTTCTATGAAAATGCATAATGTGAAAAAATTGTGAGTAAGACACAATGTGCTTAAGAACCTAATGGTCTAAGCTTCTGCTCAAATAAATAGCAGTAAAATTGACAGCCAGGTTTTCTTCTTTTGTAGTTGTCAGTACACTCATGGCACACCAATGTCATAAATTGCAGCCAAGGATGCACTGGAAGACATTTGCTTCTAGAGCATTGAGGACAAGAACCTGTTTCTGACAAGTCCTTCTCCCGAGAGTTTTATTTTTACAGGAGTACTGTTGCAGGGGGAACATACATTTCCCTCTTTCCCCCTGTGTCTATAGAGAGTGGATTCCTGGTCCATGATCGCGGGTGGATCTGTGATTGTAGAGCAGGAATGCACACCACTAGACACCAGGGATTGTTTTTGTGGTATTTGGGGAAGTGACCCCTTAAGCAAGGGGTGCTTCCTGGGGGCATATGTGATCAGTGTTACTGCCCCCTCTTGAGGGCTGATTAGGTTGTTTTTTCAGAAGATCTGCCACTCGGGATGGGGGTCGAGACCCACTAGGCCCAAGGGATTCATTTTAAATATATTTATAAGCGAACAACCCCTTGGGCTGTGTTCCCCCTACCCCCCTGGGCTAGATCAGCTGTTTCTTCTGCGGATCTAGCCCCCAGGGGGGTTGAAACACACTAGAAGCTAGAGATCTTGTGTGCTCTGTTTAGGGTGAGCAACCCCTTTTGGGGCATTTACAATTTTGTCATTTCTACCTTATCTTTTTAGGCCCTTTTGCCCCAAAGGGGGCAGAAGACCTTAGAACATCAGGGATTATTTTTATATGATGCAAACTGTTTTGGGAGTGACCTCCATGGCAAGGGTTGCTTCCCTTTTAGGGCTTGATAATTAGGCTGTTTCTGCCCCCCATGGGGGCAGATGGTCCTTATATTTTTAGTTCCGTCTGCCCCAGGAATTTTTTTTATGTATGCCGCGTAATGTTTTGGGGCACGGCCCCTTGGCCAAGGGTTGCTCTTCTTTTGGGGCATTGATAATTTGTCCATCAGCCTTATATTTTTGGTCCATTTGCCCCAAGGGCGCAGAAGCCCCTAGACCACTTGGGATTTTAATATATATGGCTTGTAATGCTATGGGGAGCAGCCGCTTGGCCAAGGGTCACTCCCATTTTTGGGATGAATATTTTGGCCCTTTATTTTTACCAAGAGGTGGCAGAAGCCACTACACCACCAGGGAAAGTTTGTGTGCGACATGTATTTTGGCTGATCAGTGTTTTGGCACTTGGCTGACTGTGTGTGGGTGGCATTTGGGTGGTGATGGGCAATATTCATAGTGTTTGATAAGGTTAACTGTTATTTTTTGTCATCATTGGTGATTCTAATGTTTTTTTTCTCCTTTTTATTTTAGTGAACACTTTTGTTTTCCTCGTGGTTGCGGTTTCCGCACTGGCAAATCTGCAGTATGTGTAGTTGCAAGTGTTTGTTAAGAAAAAGTTTTATATACTGTTTACTCCAAATGAGTATCAATGACCTGCATGAATGTGTTTTTTGGGAAATGCTGTAATAATAGCAGCCTATTTAGCTTCTGTTTGAATGTATGTGAAATTTTCCTTGTATTTGTGCACAATGTGAATTTTGTTTCCGTGTGTGTAATTTTCATTTGTTCGTTTCTACTGGTAAATCGTTGGTGCTTGCTTTGTCTCTGCAGAGTAGGTGCTGGTGAGTCCAGCTGATTTTAGAAAGGGAGTGGTATTGTTTTACAATATATAGGTCTTTGCGTGCTTTGAATTGGTGACTTTACCTTGCAATTGCTATATGCCAGCAGTTTTACTTTTTGTTTTATAAATCCAAACTTTGTTTATTACTTATTTTAAACAGTTTTGGGTATTGCTGACTTATTTGTCAAGTTACTTTTCTTGGTAAGGATTATGGCTATTCGCAGGATGATCGCTCAGCAGGTTGTTGGTATGCTTTTCGAGCCTTCTTTTGACCATGATTATAAGACTGACTCTGCATCTGATTCAGAGGAGGAAGGCCAGAATTCTGGCAGTGAACTTTCTGTCCAAGAGGAATCATCTTACGATTAACCCAGTCTCAGTGCAGATGAAGTATTGCTTTTAGAGGGAGACACTGGTGTGCCTATAGTGTTGGAGGCATCTGGATTGCAGTTTGGGGATGCAAGGCTTCCAATTTAAAGTGCTGGACTCTGGGTTGACCCAAACATGGTGCAGCCGGTGTTGCCTGCCTTTAGTGGTGTTGCAGGGTGTAGAGTGAATTGTAAATATTTGTAGCCTATAAATGTTTTGCAGTGGTTTATGGATGATTTATTTTTGGATGAGATTGTTTAGCAGACTAATTTGTATGCTGAACAGTATTTGAGGGACAATAGTGTCAGAACTAAGCCCCTCTCTGGAGCTACCCTGTGGACTCCCACAAATCTGGATGAGCTCAACAAGTTCTTGGCTTTTACTTTTTTGATGGGCCTGATGAGGAAGCTACTGCTGTGTACATATTGGTCAACTAGTTCCTTGATGGCACCAACTATATTTCCGTTTGTCTAACTTTACCCTGGTGAATCTGGCCAGTAGAGTCTGTTAACAAAGAGGCATCCAGAAGGAGAGTCGTATGCACTGCCCCTATTGTCCTTCTAAGCCTGGACTGTGTGTGCCCACATGTTATAAATTGTACCACATGGAACAGAGTTTTGAATTGCACCGTCAGCGTAAAATTAAACTGACATGCCTGTATCATTTTCTATTTTTTGTTCAGATTTTATGGGTGGCATTAGTGTGATGTATTTAGTTAGAGCTGTTGTGTTTGTAGTTATAGTTTTGTATCTATTGACAATTGTTTTTTTTCTTCTTTTTTTGCATAAAAATGTGATGGACTGGTGCTTGGCTGGCAATGTGAATGGACTAGCGCTTGGCTGGTGGCGTGCATGGACTGGCGTTTGGCTTTTAGTATTCGTGGACTGGTGCTTGGCATGTGGTGTGCATGGACTGGTGCTTGGTTGGTGGTGTGCATGAACTGGTGCTTGGCTGGCAGTGTGTCTAGACTGCCGCTTTTCTGGTGGTATGTGTTGACTGGCTCTTGGCTGGTGGTGTGTGTGAAATGGTGCTTGGCTTGCAGTGTCTGTCGGCTGCCAGTTGGCTGATAGCGTGTGGACTGGTGTTGTCTGGCAGTGTGGGTGGACTGGCATTTGGCTGGTGATGTTGGAGAAGTGACTTGCTGCTGCTAACTACACACACTGCTAAACGAACGCCAGTCCACACACTCCATCAGCCACTGTGGTTACTATGTCAGGCATGTGGCCATATGAAAGTGATGGCCCTTGAATGGCGCTGCCTGTTGATGTGAGAGTTGCAATGTTCTGGGCCCATGGCTGGCAGTGTAAATGGTCTTGTATGCAAAAATTAAAGGTGTTTGAATAGCCTGTAAAGAGGTTGGGGACTTGCTGTGGCTTTACAGCTAACGAGCTGTGAGTCATTATTTCTGATTATTAATCACTAGGCCTACTCATACAAGTGAGGTACCATTTTTATCAGAAGACTTTTGGCAATGCTCGGTGGTAGATAATTTGTGTCGGCCCAGTGATTCCACAACTTTCCCAACCACAAATGTGAGGACAATGTGATTTTTGTAGCTAAATTTGAGGTTTGCAGTGGATTCTGAGGAAGAAAACATTGGATTATCCACACAAGCCACATATCGTTGGAATCCTCCAGGTGTCTAGTTTTCAGAAATATCTGGGTTTGGTAGGTTTCCCAACATTGCCGCCAAAGCCAGGACCTAAAACGCATGTGACTTCTTGCAAAACTAGGTCTTTTGTGATCGATAATTGTCAAATCTCCACTGTACGTATTGGGCGATTTCCTGTTGCAGGTGTTAGGCCTACACACACAAGTGAGGTACCATTTTTATCAGATGACCTAGGGAAATGCTGGGTGCTAGGAAATTTGTGCCGGACCGGTGATTCCACATCTTTCCCACAAACAAATGTGAAGACATTTTGATTTATTTGCTTAATTTGAGGTTTGCAGGGGGTTCTGGGTGAGAAAACATTGTGGGATGGGGTCCATTCAAGCCACACATATTTGGACTCCTCAAGGTGTCTAATTTTCAGAAATGTCTGTAGGTTTCCATACATGGCCGCCAAGCCCAGGACAAAAAGCCAGGTGAATCCCTCGTAAAACCAGGTATTTTTGTGATCAGTAATTTTCAAGTCTCCATAGTACCTTTTAGGCCATTTCCTGTTGTGGGTACTATGCCTACCAGAAAAGTGAGGTGCAATTTTTATTGGGAAATTAGAGGATGGCTGAATGGGTGTACGTTTGTGGCCCCCCTCAGATTCAGGAAATTTCCATCACAGAAATGTGAGGAAAATATGTATTTGTTTTTACAAAGTTTGATGTTTGCAAGAGATTCTGGATAACCGAACCTGGTAATAGCCATGCAAGTCACCCCCATGCCGGATTTCCCTGGGTGTTTAGTTGTAGAAAACGTACAGGTTTTCTAGGTTTCAATAGGTGCGGGCTGAGCTAGGGCCCAAGATCCGTAGCTAGGAACATTGCAAAAAAGGGTCAGAGTTCCGTGGAAAAATGCAATGTGTCCATGTTGCCTTTTTGGGCAATTTCTTGTCGCGGGCACTAGGCCTACCCACATAAGCGAGGTACCATTTTTAACAGAGACATGGGGGATGCTCAGTGGGTAGATGTACGTGGCTCCCTGCATACTCTTGAACTTTCCATCACAAAAATGTGAGGAAAATGTGGTTTTTTTCCTACAAAGTTTAAAGTTCGCAAGGGATTCTAGGTAACAGAACTTGGTGGGAGCCACACAAGTCACCCCATCCTGGATTTCCCTGGGTGACTAGTATTCATAAATGTACAGGTTTGATAGGTTTCCAGAAGTGCCGCCTGAGCTAGGGCCCAAAATTCACAGCTAGGCACATTGCAAAAAAAGGGTCAGTTTTCAGTGGAAAAATGTAATGTGTCCACCCACTGTATTTTGGGCTGTTTCCTGTAGGGGCACTAGGTCTACCCACACAAGTAAGCTACCACTTTTATTGGGAGACTTGGGATAATGCAGGGTGGGTGGAAGTTTGTGGTTCCCCACAGATTCCAGAACTTTCCATTACAGAAATATAAGGAAATTGTGTTTTCTTCACAAAGTTGGAGGTTTGCAAGAAATTATGGGGAGCAGAACCTGGTGAGAGCCACATAAGTCACCCAATCCTGGATTTCTCTGGATGTCTAGTTTTCATAAATGTACAGGTTTGCTCAGTTTCCCAAGGTGCCTGCTGAGCTAGAGCCTAAAATCCGCAGCTAGGCACATTGCAATAAAAGGTAAGATTTTCCGTGGAAAAATGTGATGTGTCCAAGTTGCGTTTTGGGCAGTTTCCTGTCGCGGCCACTAGATATACCCATACAAGTGAGGTACCATTTTTATTGGGAGTCGATCTGCTGAAGAATCCTTTATGTTTGTGTCCCTAAAGTTAATACTTGTTCATTGTTTGTGAAGGCTTTTTAGTGTATGGATGGCAACTGCCTCCTCTTGTTCTTTCCAGTGCATTCCTTCATTACAACGCTAGAAGTTCTGGTCCAGTACACGTCTTCCTTGCAAACATAGAAGGTTTCAGAAGTGACAACTCCTGTTAAACAGTGTCGCACAGCTGTTAAGCAGATCCAGTATCACAAGTCTCTCTTTTCCTATTTTATCCCAACCCTCCTTCCCCCAGGAGAACAGTGTGAGTTCTAGGGTTTCTGTTGATTGACCTGCATTGTCTTTGGATGAGATAGGAGGTACAGGATTGGCACTGGTGTTATTTCCTTGGTTGGGACCAGCTGAGTGCATGACACCATCACTACAATCTATCCCAATATACCGCACTCTACTCCAATCTACCTCAAACTACCCACTCTACTCTAATATACCTCAATCCACTCCACTCCAATGTACCCCTCTAAAATCTACCCCACTCCAGTCCATTCCACCCCAATGTACCCCAGTCTAATCTATTGCATTCTACCCCACTCAAATCTACTCCATCCCACGTCATCCCAATCTACCCTACTCCATGAAATATATCCCGATCCACTCTAATCTAACCAACTTTAATGTACACCACTCCCCTCATATCTATCCCGATCTAGTCCAGTCTACTTCAGTCCAATCTACCATGCTCAACTCCATTCCAATGTACCCCACTCCAGTCCACTGCGATCTACCCCACTGCAGTCCAGTCTACCCTATCAACCCCAGTCCACACCAATCAAGCCCACTCCACTCCAAGCTACCCCACTTGACTAAACTCCAATCTACTGTAAATCTACTCCATTCCGCTCCAATCTACCCAACTCCCCTCCAGTCTACCCCACTCAACTCCAATCCACCCCACTGCTATCTGCCCCCATCTACCCTATTGTAATCTACCCCACTCCTCTCCAATCATCCCCAATGTACCCCACCCCTACACTCCCTCCAATTGACCCTAATGTGCTCCACTCCAATCTACCCCACTCAACTTCAATCTACCTCACTTCACTATTTTCTATGTCAGTCTACCCCATTCCTCTCAAATCACACAACTACACATCAATCTACCCCACTCCAATCCACCGCAATATGTCCCACACCAATCTACCCTATACCACTCCACTCCAATATACCCCACTCTACAGCACTCCACTACAATCTATGCAGCTCCACTGAAATCTCCACTCCAATCTATCCCACTCCAATCTAACCCATTCCAATCTATTCTGCCCTGCGCCACCCCACTCCACTCCAGCCTACCCCAATCTACCCCCACTTAAACTGCCCCACTCCAGTCTAACTCCAATCTATCCCACTGTACGCCACTTTACCCCAATCTACCCAACTCCAGTTCATTGTGCCCCAATATTCACCACGTAACTGCACTCCAATCTACCCCACTCAACTCCAATTGACCCCAATCCACTCCAGGCTTCCCTGTTTCTATCCCAATCCACTCCAATCGACCTCACTGCAATTTATCCCAATCTACCCTACTCCAATCTGGTCTAATCTGCCTCAATGCACCACACTATACTCCCTTCCAATCTACCCCAATGTGCACCACTCCAATCTACTCCACTCCTCTCCAGCGGCGAGCGGACAGATACTTTAACAATAATGGCAACATTATAAATCAGAAAGTGTCCAGAACGTAAAAGGAGCGAGAGTGGTGAGGAGAATGGCAGCGAACGACCGAAATACAGAGTTGAAAGCTACCTCCGGGAGCTACCCTGTGCTGGCTAAGATGGCGGCGTCCTGTGCTGTCTGAATATCGGACTGGGCACCTAGAACGGAATGCAGGAGGAGCGCATACAAGTAAGGCAACGCTGCAACAGAAATGCGTAGATAAATATTGCAGAAATGGGTTCTGGAATTATTGCATAAGCGACACTGCAGGGTGATAACGAACTACGGCGATGTGAAGCACTGGACCCCTGTGCAAAATGGCAGACAGCTCCGGTAAAAACGGCAGTTGAAACAAGCCACAGAAATCGTGGGGCAAAAGAAGGCATGAAATTACAATGCACCACAGCACCTCAAAATATATTACGCCTGGCCCTGGTTATTGTAAGATCCAAAAACACATGTTTCAAGGTGGTCGCTGTGTGATCGGCTCCCTACTCCCGTGCATTGATTGCATTTGAAAAAATTAGCGTGCCATCACGACATCCATAGGCAATACTGGTAACAGAACAGTGCTGCTTGGACTGGGCACAGCGTCGGAAGGATAGAGGCTGCAGAGCGTGGATGGCAAAACAGTGCGACCGAATTGACAGGCTGATTCACACTGGTAAATGCAGCGGGAAGCGAGAAGTACAGAATAAGGACTGAGCAGGTATTGCGTAACCAAGTGGGAGGCAACAGTGACTTGCGAATGGCTCCTGCAGACTCTGAAGCACAGGACCGTCATTTTGAATTTTGGGGGGGGGCAATTTCATCCTCTGGCAATCTCCTGACTGTGATGAGACGCCCTGCCAGTGTCCTAAGGTATTACCCACCCGCTGCCTCAGCGGTCTTGCCAGCTTGTCAGCCCTGAGCCTTCGGTTGCTGAAGAAGCGAGGTGAGCGCCCCCCCATACGCGAGGCAAAATGGCGGCCCCCAATGTGTCCCAGATCACCTACAGGGCAGGGCGCCCAGGGACGCCAGGGTGTTCTTTGTTGCCATTCTTAACAACAAATGGGCGCCCCATCCTTGAAAAGCTCCGCTGCTCCTGACACACTCCATATGGAACAGGATCCAAGGATGCCTGACCCCATCATGGCCGAAAATGATGACTTCTTCCCCCCCTGCTGAACTTTGACTTACCCCGCCCGTCCAGGACTGCGCCTACCCTTATGCGAACATCTGAAATTCTTTCTTTCCTCTCCACTTTCCTGCTACTGACCTCTGCCCTCACCTGTCCTGGCCCTTAGTCCCCACCCTGCTTACCCGTGAATTTTCCCTTGTCATTTGAGATCTAGCTATTTTGCCTGATGCCCGATGGAGCTACCTGGTTTAGCTATAGGGGAGAAAGGTCAGGGATTCCCTCCTTGGACGTCACCTACCCAGTCAGTCTTTAGCCAGACTTCCTTTCATCTCTCCTGTCATCTCTTCCCGCATCCTCCCTCTATCTATGTCTCTCCTTCTCTCCCCTCTCAATGTTTTGAGACTGAACTATTTTGTCTGATGCCCGATGGAGCTACCTGGTTTAGCTATAGGGGAGATGGGCCGTGGACTCCCTCCTTGGTCATCACTTACCCAGTCTGCCTTTAGACCAACTTCTTTTCGTCTCTCCTTGTTGTATATCCCCTTTCCTCCCTTTTCTTACCCTCCCCTCTACGCTCCATTATTTTGCCCTCCATGTTCTTTTAATGTTTCCCTTGAGACCTGGCTATTTGGCCAAAGCCCAGTGGAGCTACCTGATAGCTATAGAGGAGATGGGTTTTGGGAATCCCCCTCGACCGTCACCTACCCAGCCGGACTTTGGGCAGACCTTCCTTCGTCTTTCTGCTGTATCTCCCCCCCCCACCACTTTACCCTTACCCCCTTCCCCTCTACACTCCACTTATCTCGTTCTCTATGCTCTTGTAATTGTTTTTCAAAGCAACTGTTGTAAATTGAAACTGATGTAATCTTGTAATTTTGTTTAACCTCATGTAAAGTACTCTGATACCTCCGGGTCTAGCCAGCGCTATATAAAACTCTTTAAATAATGCAGCCCTTTCCACTACAATCTACCCCATATATCTGCATCAAAATTACCCCAATCCATCACAGTCTACCCCACCACTACACTCTACTCCAATCTTGCCCACTCCACACCAATCTATACTATCTAACCCAATCTACCACACTTTACTCCTATCTCCCCACTCCACACCAATATACCCCACTCCAATCTACCCCAATGTACCCTACTCCACTCTACCCCACCACACTCTAATCTGCCCCACTCCATTTCAATCTAACCCACTCCACTCCAATCTACCCTGCTTCAATCTAACACAATCAAACCAACTCCAGTCTAACACAATCAATTCCACTCCAATCTACCCACTCCACTCAAATCTATCCCACGGGAATCATTCCTGATCTACCTCAGTCTACCCCACTCCAGCCCACTCCAGCCCACTCTACCGCAAACTTCCCCACTCCACTCCTTTTTACCCCAATCTTTCCCAATTCAGTCTCACTGTGCCCAACTGGTGTGGGCACAGTGCACAGCCTTGTGCTTCCTCTATCAGTTGGTGTGGTCACAGGGCAGCCGGTCGTGACAGGCTGAGTTACCAACAATGGACAGGATGTGGCTGAGTCTCTGGCACAACTGGGGGGTGAGGCACACAGGCAGCATCTCAGAATCGGCTCGACCACAAGGAGCAGGGAGGGTTTGGGCAAGATTCAATAGGGACGTGGAAAGCAATTCTTCATCAGGTTGCCGAGGGCATGGCAACACAAAATGAAGTCATGTGGGTCATTTTAAAATACAGTTCAACACCCACCATACTCCACTTCAATCTACCCCACTCTACTCCAATATACCCCACTCTACTGCATTGAACTGCAATCCACTCCAATCTACCCCAATGTACCGCACTCTAGTCTACCCCAATCTGCCCTACTCCAATCTTTCCCACTTCAATCCTCTCTAATCTAACCCATTCACCCCAATCTACCCCACTCCTGTCCCATCTACTCCACTCCTCTCTAATCGACCCCACTCCATTCCAATTTACCCCAATCTACCCACTCCATTCTAATCCACCCCAATCGGCCTCACTCCATGCCATTCTAATCTTCTAATCTACATCACTCCAATCTAGCACAATCCACCTCCCTCCACTCCAATTTACCCCACACTACTCCAATATATCCCATCTATCTCTCTCCAATACAATCTACCACACTCCACCCCACTCTACCCCCAATCTATGCCACACCAATTTATCCCACTCCAATCTGCCAAACTGCACTCCTTCTACCTCCTATTTTTTTTATGAATTTGTATTCATTAGCCTTAGGACTCTGTGCAGTTTACCACTGCTAACCAGAGCTTAAGTGCTTGTGCTCTCTCCTCCAAACATGGTAATATGGGCTTATCCCCAACTGGCATATCTAATTTACTTATAAGTTTCTTGTAAAGAGGCACTCATGTGCACAGGGCCTGTAAATGAAATGCTACTAGTGGGACTGCAGCACTTATTATGCCACCCACTCAATGTAGCCTTCCAACATGTCTCAGGTCTGCCATTGCAGACCTTGTGTGTGCAGTTTTAAACTGCCATGTCAACCTGGCAATATATAAACCTTCTTTACAAGAAGGAATCGAGGCTGTTGAATGGGCTTTATTATCACAACCACAGATCGGCGCTCACAAAGTGTTCTTGTTAGAGTTACTCTTATTTTGATTACAACACAGTTACGTTCGTGGGAAAGATCATTTTTTTCTTCAAATTAGCTGGACCTCTATGGTTTTTAGGGGGGCCCCCACAAATGCTAACATCTTTATGGCTGCCTTTGAAGAACAACATATTTTTCAAGACACTGCATGGACCAAACACCTTTTCATGTATCGTTGTTATGTCGATGATATTTTTGTAATCTGGTCACACACTCATGACTCTTTGGAAAAGAACATCAAGGCACTCAACACCAAAAATAGCTGAATTCAATTTACATACAACATCAGCTCAGAGCAACTGCCCTTTTGGATGTACTAGTCGACAAGGATGAACAAGGTATCAACACAAGTGTATATGTGAAACCTACAGATCGGAATAACACACTGTTCTTTCAGCATTTGCACTCACCACATTTAAGTAAGAATTTACCATATTCGCAAATGCTACGCATTAAAAGGATTTCTTCCACAGCAGAAAAATATAATTACAACATCAACCGTATCAAAAACAGATTTTTAAAATGGGGTTATCCTGCAGAATTCATAGCTAAAGCAGAAACACGTGTCTCTAATGTAAGTCTTAACGACCTTCTTACAAGCAAATCCAAAACAGCAACCAATTGAACTGTTTTTGTTTTTAAATACTCCACTAGATCAGATAACATTAAAAAAATGATCAACAAGAGATGGGAACTTCTGCAAAAGAACTTGACTTTGGTAACTCATTCAAGGAAAGTCCATTATTTGCCTACACAAGAAGTCTTCATCTCAAAGAAGCTTTAACATCTAAAAATAACAGAGGCAGTGACATTGGTCTAGGTATGAGAAAATGTAACAATTGCATTAACCGCAATAATGACATGCAACAAAATTTTGTCTCTCACCCCAGAATGGGTGAAACAATTATGCTGAGACATACATTGGGCTGTAACTCTACTCACGTGATCTACTGTATTAAATGTCCGTGCGGACTTCTATATATTGGGAAAACCGAAAGAAAAATCAAAATCAGAATTGGGGAGCACAAAAGTATGATCCGCACAAAGAACACCAATTCCAATCTGGTGGTCCACTGGTTAGAACAACATCACAATATTTCCCAAGTTAGATTTCTAGTTTTAGAAGAAATGCAACCATGGGGAGGGTCTGATCCGAGCCTAGTACTGTCACAGAAAGAAGTGATGTGGATCGAAAAATGTAATACCATGGTTCCACATGGGTTGAATGACAAACTAGATCTCAGCTGTTTTTTATGATCATTTTGGTATATCTCACAATGGCTCTAGCCATTTCTATTTTATTTTAAAGGTTCCCCATGCAGACAAGCTCCTTTAGGTTTATTTTTACACAGTTCAGTAAACACCACATAATAAACAGAACAGTTACACGTGCTACTGAACAGCTTAATACACATAAACTATAATGAATATTTCCTATTTTTGAATTGAATGTTAATACAATTAAGATTAATTTCCTCTGATGAAATTGTATTGGTTTTATTGTGTTGTGTCCTGATATATATGTATCTACAGCATTGTATTTGTTTCGTAACGCAGGATATTGGTATTTTTTCATCTACTAGTGAGTTCTTTATCTAGATCACATTGTTACTAGATTGTTTCATTTCATACGCATTCGTTTTATCGTGTTGTTTCCACATGCTGTTGTAAATGCTTGTTGGAATTTGACAATGACAAGTGATGTTCTTACTTAGATCACCTTGTTACCTGCTATGTACTATTCCGTTTTCTCTTATGTCGTTTTTTCAGACGTTTTGAGGCAATAGTGTTGTCCTCTACATTTAGTTACATCTTTCCCTTTGTTCTGTAAGATGGTCGTATTCGAGGTACTCGTTTTTTGCCCCACAGATCAGTGCACGGTCAGCACTTGCACTCGCTTTTTCTATCTTTCACTGAAGAAACAGTCGCCTTTTATAGCACTCAGTATTTTCCAACAGCACTGAACTCAGAGTGGAGAGTATTTCTCCCTTTTAGCATCAGTTTATTTACCTCATTCAACATGGCCGACAATATCACTGTTCAGGAGCGGTTTCACCATGTGATCGGCCGCAGCTCTAGCGCGGCGCATTATTATTTTTTACATTTCGCTACAGACTTACACGCTCACGTGATTTATTTTTCATATTATCTCCATTTATGACCCGGCGGTTCGACTCTGAGTCCATCTCTCTAGTACACAGGGTTCACTCTCCCCGTCAGCAACTGTTTATCAACCCATTCCAATATGGCCGACAATGTTGTCTCAAGTTAGCGTCTATACAACGTGATCGGCCACATTTGTAGCCCGGCATGCATAGCTTTTAACCAAGGTTGATTTTGTCCTCGCTGACAGTGTATCGGACAAGTCTGAAGATAGTTGCTGTACATTGTACTTAATTTCAGGTACGTTTTTACTATACCGTGGTCATGTTACTCATTGTTATTTATGTGGAACAGTCAATATAACCTTGACATTACTTTCTGTTGGCAGATTGTTTTGTTCACTGAGTCGGAAATCAGGCACCTTTTGTTTTTCGTTCAATATACATTTGGGCCGGTCAGGTCACTTTCAAGCAGTAATTGAGTTTATGTTATTGCAGTAGGATTTGGCAGTATCTTGAGTGGGTCTTCGCACTCTCCATCATTTCGGTTCATCTGCATACCGCTAGTAAGTGTGTATTTTTATTGAGCATATTAAATGTGTGAACACTGGTTGATCTCCCAATTTTTTTGTGACCGTGTTCTTTTCACTTATACATGGGCCACATTGCTGTACAGGTCTAGTATCTCTAGCTGGTGCAGCAACACCTATTATCTGCACAGAGTACCTATCTTTTCTTTTTTACTCCGGGGACAGTTTTGATCCTCTTGTTTAGATTTCTTGTCTGCTGGTGGTTTTCCGAGTTCACTTTCCGACTTAAAACGTCGGTGTCGTAGGATAGTAACGGCTTTACTTGTACCTTAGTCAATGCTTCCAACAACCATACGTGAACAATCTCTGTTCTCTGTTTACATTACAGTGGCCCCTGCCGAAGGGACGTAACAGTCCCGAAATGCATTGGGTATGTTGTTCTCAAGTGCAACATCAACCCTGATTATGTGACTGTTATCGCTATTCTGAATGTACATGCCTGTGAATCAGCTATATGTGATACCAATTAATTTGTATTTACATAATGAAGACTTGATTATCTGAATGAAAAGAAATTGAGACATTTCATTTGGAATTTTGTCTTTTGTATTACAGTTTGTCTGAGCGTTGTTAAATACACTCACAACCTACTTTTGTAAAGAGAGACATACATTTATGTTTGCTGTGCACGTGGTTCTGTCAGGCTACTTTGCCTGACTAACCATTTACAAAAATAAACCTTCAGCCAGGCCCAAACTTTCCTTTTTAATACATATAAGTCAACCGGAGGGTAGGCCCTGGAAATCCCAGAGAGCAGGGTCAATATATTTGAAAGTAGGATGTGTACTTTTAACTATTACATATCCTGGTAAGGAAAAGTGCTAAAATTAGTATTTTCACTACTGCAAGACCTATCTCTTCCATAGGATAACATTGCGGATGCCTTATTAATTTTGTTAAGTATAATTTCCAAATGGGAAGAGATATCTGCTTTATGTCTGGTGTCTCTGGAATCCTAAATTAAAATTCGAACTTATGGTGGAGTCAGATTTCAAATTTAAATTCTGAAAATGGCACTTTTAGAAAGTTGGCATTTTCTTGCCATTGCCATTTGGTGCATGCAGCCTTAAAAGGCACACACTCATATAAGTCTGATTGTGATTGTGCATATGATGCATTGATTCTAAATTACATTATCATACCGCGCTCCATCACATTGAGCATTTTCATTGATATGATTGTGATTTATGTCATTGTTGGACTGGAGGGCATACGCTTATAGGAGTCTTAATGTGATTATGCTTATGACACACTGTTTCTATATAACACTGTCATACTGAACTCCATTACACTGTTTGTTATTTCACAAGTGACTGTGGTTTATTTTAATTAAATTTGTTCTTTATTTGGCGGCGCTTCCAATTTTAATCAGTTACACTTGACAAGACTTGCTGCTATTGCGTGTTTGCACTGTTAGCACTCAGGAGCTGTGTTCAATGCTCCAAGGGGGTGTTAAATCTTAATTAATATTTTAGACGAAGTGTGACTTTGCTATTTTATGTGTTTTTAAGGCAGAATTAAATACGTAATTTTAACGCCTCGCACTGTAAGGAGCTGTGTTAATGCACCGGTGGGCCTGGGATTAACGTTCGGGAGAGCCTTAGGTCTGCGCTCTGGATTTTTAATGCTGACACACTGTAAATGTAAATGTAAATGTAAATGTAAATGTGCTGGATTTGTAGAGCGCACGGCTGCCCGTGAGCATCCCGGCGCTTGCTTAGGGAACCCGTCCTGGTATTCCCCTGTGGGAAACCCCGGCAGGGTGTCCACAAGGTGAAAGCCAGGCATCCCGCCGCGAGGGGCCGTAGTGGAGATTAAGCAAGCTATTGCCCAGAGTCGGACCCCGTGGGTTGAGTAGGCACCAGAGCGAGAATTGTCGAGTCCGTGGAATTTTTTTTTAGCCCGAGACCCGCCGAGGCGGGGAATCGAACCCTGGTCCACGGTCGATCTCAGCTTCCGGGTCTGCCGCCTCTAACCACTGAGCCACGCTTCTCCACCCCACACTCCCCTGGCCTTAAATAGAGCCGATGACTTGACCGCAAAGTGGACGCGCCGCTAGCACGCCGAAGGTGCGCCTAATGCAAGCCCGTCTGCGCCCGTCCATGCCCGACCGGTTCCAGGGGCAGGAACCCCTGCCCGTTTTACTAGGGAATATACATCTTCTATACCAAGGAACAACTTAACTCCTTCAGAGAAGCACCAAGAAGTAAGTGCCTACATACTATGTCCCCAAATAGTCTCATCAGGGGCTGCCAAACTTGTGGTTTTAAATGTTGTCACACGCTCGAAATACCCACAGTTCACCGTAACACAGAAACTATTAAAATGTTTTTATTGAACTGCCGCTCTTTAGTTAAACATTCAACAGAAATCTACCTCTTACTTGAAGAGGAAAGCCCGGACGTTCTCTTTCAAACAGAGACATGGTTGAATAACGAGGCTGACCCTATGATTGTCCAAGCAGTCCCCCCAGGTTATGGAATTCTGAGGCTGGATCGAGATATATTTAGTAAGGACGTGGGGAAACCCAATATACCCTTGGAGGCTTGGGCAGAAATAACAATATCAAGTAAAGGTGCCTGCAAGGGATTTTGTTTAAATAGAACAGTTCTTTTTCTCAGATTCCAAAGATTCATGTCAATAAATTCTTTGAACCTATGTGAATTAATCACAAGTTTAGGCACTGAATGCACTAGCAATTAAATAAAAAACAACAAAAACACGGGGATATCTTTTGAAAAATTAATTATCTTTGTTATTTTCAAAATGTATAGGGTACATTCAACACTCAGGCTGAAATCAAATGCATACATATGAAAAAGGTACAGATTCATTTCACCTCAATTTCATAAGTAAAAATCCTCTCCTAATAAAATCATAGAAACAACCAGTATTTTCACTAAATAACGCAGTCACTAAATGTATATTAATATATGAGGAGTTGGATAATACGGTTGACGTTTCGTTCTTCTGTCGTGCGAATCCTTTAGAACATCCTCAGGACAATGCAATCTGCATTTTTTAACAATGACCACTAGAAAAACACAATGTAAATTATTACTTTTGTGTCATACAATCCATGTATTGATATAATATTTAAAGATAACCCATGTGAAGTCTGTGATAAAAGGTACTTTCTCATACAGTTGAATACAATTCTACCAATTGATTTATGTAGTTTACATCTTAGATTTCTTTATCTCCTGATTAACAAAAAACATCAGATACATGAGTGCTAATCATCTCATATTCCTTATTTAACATCCAGAACTCATCTGACAACACTTCTGTTCGAAAGAGAATATACTTCGTAGTAAAAACAAATAATGCACTTAGTCTAAAGAGATGTGATGTATACACATATGTCAATTAACAAAGAGCATAATGTCACATTTATAACCGCTTACAAATACAGATGTTTAAAAACATATTTCTTACTTCTGGAAACTGGCAGGTTGTTTGGACCTTGACAGTGTTGTAAAGACTGGTAAGTTGTTCAGACCTTGACAGTGTTGTAAAGACTTCAAAAATATGGTTTTCCTGATTCTAGTCTAAAACCAAACAAATAAGTTGATCTACCGGTTTCCTAATCTCAATTATTTGACCTGTGCTCTCATTAAGTAATATAAAATGTACCTGATGTCTTTAATTCTTAACACACTAAGGTTAGGATCTTCACATGATATTTTATGGACCTGATGTCTCTCAAGTCAAGTTCAAGTTTAATCTTTATTTCGTTGACTTGCAACATAAAAGATACAATAAAATATAACAATACAAACTAAGATTCACCACATAAAACTTACCATTCATTATAGTTGAGCACCCTGTTATAGATCTATGTTTCATCATGTTTGGACACACTAAATTACAATTTAAGTTTGACACAGAAAATGAATAAATATGTTAAAATGTTTAACGATCACATTAAAAACATTAAATTGATTATAACAACCGTAAATTTGAGAAGACACAAATAGCTAGACACAATTCATGATTTACAAGAGTTTAGGATGGCAGTTTTTCCTTATTTAAAATGAAAGGTTTAGTTTCCGTCTAATAAAATAAACGCACAATAAAAATTTACTGATTCCGAACACAATTACTTGACTGGTGTCCGTACTAAGGATCCTACCAGCCTCCCTATGGGAGATAGAACCAATATTACGGCACAAGGGGATTATCCATCTTTTCCTTTCCTTGGCATAGCTAGGGCAGAAAAACAATATATGATAAGTGTCCTCCCTTTGATTATTGGTACATAAACTACAATAGTCATTATCTATTTTCCCCCATCTTTTCTCTGTTACCTTGGACCTCAATGTACCATATCTGAATTTTATATACAGAGATTTGGCCAGTGGTGGCTCGATTTCATCAAGAAATTGTTCGAATGATGCCTCATTTTTTACCATAAGGAATTTTTCTGTAAGAGGACCGTGTGTTCTTGTATACACGGAATCGTGACTCACATATGACCAAAAGGACAGTTTGAGTATTTTCTTGGAAACTGAATTTAAAGAACCAGGCTCGTTCCAAAAATGTGTTAATCCGAGCTTCATTAACCAGGTTTTAACATGCTTGAACCAAAATATTTTCCTATCGCTATCAAGCTCAAGCACTTCTTTCAAGCCATTTTTGTAATCAGATAGTTCAATAGTTGTCCATAATCTAACCCACAACAATACTGGTCTCAATATTGCATGATGGTCTGTGTGTTTGATATTTAGATCAAGATATAAGGGTATCAGTGGGGTATTTATGGGAACTTTTAAAAGACCCCTAATAAATTTGTTCTCAAGTGCTTCAAAGGTTTTCTTACACACTGGCCCCCAAATTTCCGCCCCATACAGTGAGGCTGATTGAACCTTATATCTAAAAAGCTCTACTGCTGGGGTGACCGCCTTATTCACACTTTTGTTGTGTCTCTGCAATATTGGAAAACAGTTTTGTTTGAACACCAGTTTTGATTTCTCTAGTTGTGGGCCCCATCCCATTAAAGAATCTATCAGGACTCCCAGATATGTAAAACTGTGTTCGTAGTCTAATTTGTGTCCGTTTAACATTAAATTCCTTTTAAACGTTTTGTGCGGGTTTAGTGCCATGTATTTAGTTTTTTTTGTATTAATTTCTAGTCCTTTTAATGTGCAATACTGTTGGAACCTGTCTAAAAAGGTCTGTAGGCCGCGTGGTGTTTGTGAAATTAAAATTGTGTCATCCGCGAAAAGGAGGGACGCAACACGTTCCCCTCCCAATCGGGGCGAATCATTATCACAATTTTCCATATAGGCTGCAATATCGTTTACATAGAGGGAGAAAAGTGTGGGGGCCAGTTCGCATCCCTGACGTACTCCCCGTTTTATGGGGATTGGGTCTGTAAGTTCCCCATTTGGGCCCCACCTAACCTTGGCATAATTCTCCTGGTGCAAGCCCATCACGAGTTTTAACAATTCGCCTGGCAGCCCTTGCCTCTTCAGGGTTTTCCAGAGTAAATCGCGAGGAATTAGGTCAAATGCTGCTCGCAGATCTACAAAGGTCACATACAGGTGACCTTTGCGGATAATAACGTATTTCCAGTACAAGCAGCATAGCCTAAGTACCTGGTCTATAGTACCTATTTTGTTCCTAAATCCCGCCTGGTATTTAGATAAAACTGACTCATCCTCCAGCCATGAGTTAATCCGATTTAAAATATGTCTAGCATAGATCTTCTGTGTTATGTCTAAAAGGCTAATAGGGCGGTAGTTGGCTGGGTCGCCACGATCCCCTTTTTTAAAAATAGTAATGATTTCTGCGCCATTCCATGTGTCCGGAATATGATCGGTAGCCGCAACTATATTAAATAGGTGGTTCAGGTAGGGTGCCCAAACATCAATGTTAGACAAATAGAGATCGCCCGGAATTTTATCTAGGCCAGGTGCCTTCCCTTTCTTTACCATGGCAATCGCTGTCTCTGTTTCATGTATATTAAACACTACCGGGTGGGCGTTTGCTGGTGTTGTGACAGTGAGTACGTCTGATGCAACAACATCAATTGGAGTTTTGGCTGCATATAGTGATGTAAAATGATTGACCCAAGTATCCTCATCTAAGTAGACCTCCCTAGAACCTGTCTCACGATTGTTTTCCTTAGCTGCTAATTCCCAGAATTGTCTCTGGTTCTTGTTTTTGGCGGCTGTTAGCATACTGAGCCATATTTCCTCATCCCAGGAGGATTTCGCTCTTACTATTGTTTTATTGTAAGCCTTCCTTTTAACCCTGATTTCTAGTGGACCTTCCCTTTTAACAGCATTAATCAGTGCAGTTTTGGCAAGGCGGCATTCCCTGTTATACCAAGGTTTGCCTCTAGCTTTTACATTAGTCATACCTGCACCTCTTTTGGGAATTTTTGTGAGAAGTTCTAATAGTTTGCTGAAGAGGGATTTGTGCAATTCAAAAAATTCTTTGGGGTCGCAGCTATAGGGACAGTAAGAGTTTAGGGTGTCTGCAAAGGTACAGTATATATTGGCCAATAGATCCTCTTTATCCAATGCATACGCCCATTTAACCGCCCTGCGATTGTTACTAAGGACAATGTTATCTTTTATAGACGAGGATGCTTGGCTATGCCCTCCCTCCTTGGCTCCCATCCCCTTTAACATACTTTGTTGGAAGCTCGTTTCCAGAGGGAAATGGTCACTTTCATATCTCTCTTTGACTTTTAGGTCTTCTGTAGATGGCCATAGGTCTAGAGAGACTATAACATAATCTAACTTACTTTCATACTCACGTCTCTTAAAAGTAGGGGCTTTCGGGCTGTCAGATGGCATGCGCCCGTTACATGCTCTCAGGCCATGAGAAGTCAGCAACCTTGTGATCTGCAGAGCCAATGTAGTACCAGCCACCATTCTATTTTCATTCAGGGCTGGTATTCCATTGGCGGCATCCTCGTCTTCAAACAAATGAACTATGTCTGTGATTGGTTCGAAGTTACAGTTCAAGTCCCCACATAAGATAATGCTTGCACCTGTTTTTAATGAATCCATAAATGACTCTAGCTTCCCTATACATGTTGATTCCTTATGGGAAGACTGGGGGCTGTTATACACATTAAAAAGGTAAATCACCCTATTGTCTGCTGTGGTTACTTCCAGACCAAGAATGTCAGGAGAATCAGTGTTAAGCATTTTTATGCCTATTTTAATGGAAACACTGATCCATATTAGCAGACCTCCAGATGCGCGACCTCTTATTGAAGGCACAGCCTCTATTTGATAGGTTTTATAGCCAACCCTGTGCATCTGTACTGTGGCCCATGTTTCCTGTGGTACACAGATATCAAAAGTGTTCATGTATTCGTTCCAATCGGGATCACATAGTTTCGCGCGCACCCCTGCTATATTCCATGAAACAAGTGTAAGCAAGGGGGGTCCCTCATTGGAACCATGAGTCGCTACAGGTGGAACATCAGACAAACTACTATTAACTTCATCATTGCCTGAAACAACAACAGCGCGTGAGCCCATCATAGGACCACTAGTCCCTTTTCCTTCATTATATCTCACTATACATGAAACGTTTTCATTTCCCCTGGCATCATGTGTACTTTCTAGCCTTATGGCTGGTGTAGGCAATGGGAGTCCCTCATTTATCCCAAGAGACACTACAGGTGAAACAACAGGCAAACTACTATTCGCATCATCACTTATTGCAACTATACATGGCCCTAACTTTAGATGGCTAGTTCCTTTTTCTTCGTAAAACCCCATGATACATGGGACATTTTCAATCCCCCCAACATCCTCTGTGCTCTTTAAGCATCAATCACATTCCTCCATACCACTAAATGCCTCAAACCTATTTGAAAGCTCTAAAGGGGTAAATGGCACCAAATGAGTCATGTTTTCATTTTCTCTTATATTGCGGCTTATCGGTATGGTATTCCACCCATACATCTCAGGAGGTGGAGCTAATTGATGCATGTATGCGGGGTTCATGGCAGTCTCCATGTTAAAAAGGTGGTTGGTGGGATGGATGTTATTGGTTAAATATTGGGGGGGAAATACTGTGGATCTTGGGTAGAAATAGGTCAAAGGACGGGGTACAATGCAATTATTTTCATTGCCAAAGGGCCAATTCAGAATGTATTGAACTGCTTTTCTATCCCTGAAGTTTACAACTACAATATCACCCCCTATGTCCTTTGTTCTTCCACCCAGCCAAGACAAGCGACGAACATGGACTATTTCACCATTTACCTGGTTAATTTTGGGTCTGATGTCTCTCAGTTAATCAAACAATTAATGTTCTTAGGTCTGTCTGAAAAGATGACAACATATTGCTTAATCTAGATGGAGCAGCTCTATCTTTTATGATGTACATCACTAATCGCTTAGAACTCAGTTAGCTGTTTGTCAGGCATCCATATCAAGGTATGTCATATAAATAAGACAATATGTAGCAGTATTAGTCATGTGAACCCTTAAGGTCTTACTTTATCATCTATAAAACTATGTCGCTTTTTATGATTATTTACATCGGTTTTTACGCACTATTCAATTTATCTTTCAATTACTGATAATGCACATGATGCATAGTCATGCCTTGTAGTAGTTAGACATATGCATCCTTATTCGCTATATATAACCATTGTTTGCATAAAAATGTTTTTGTTCTTGGCAGAAACTGCTTCTTATATATTATCTGTAGCGCAAAACGAATTAGCTAGATCCAATTGTGAAATTCGTCGTCTGCTTCAACTTGAAAATGACTCGAGGCTGCGGTGTTACCCTCTCAGTAATTTGCAGAAAGTATCAAAACATGATTTCACGCAAAAATATGGACATGGCCAGATAGTGATCTAGTTTAAAATAGCGCAACGTTAACTGCCAGCAGTGCAGAACTTACTTTAGAAATAAAGCAGCAGCATCACGAATGGCAATCTTCTGAGCGGGAGTTTCGCGAATGAAATCAAGCCGCTGGGGAGTCCTTTTTCAATCACTTATGCCAGAAGTCATGGTTCTTTAAACCGGATGTCAATAGTCAGTCAGATTTGTGTCGGACATCTTGGGAGGTTTAAGTTTCTGTATATTGTTAATAACTCGATATCAACCTCGCTTGCCCAAAGAGTACAAAATATAAACTTCGTAAATCTATATTTCATTCCTCGATTCTCATAGGTTCGGCTATTTATTCTTACATGCTCCTGTTATGCCCATGTTAACATATTAAAGGAAACGGATGACTAGAGTGCCGGCCATCTTAGACAGTTCAATAATTTTAATCAAACTATAATTATGGCAAAGTCTGATAGTAATTAGACTAACTATGATTACTGATAGTAGCCTTGCAATGTCATATTACAAAATTATGTAAATTGTTGCAATTATGAAAATTCGATTTCACAATTTTTACGCAGTAGTGTAAATGAGCAATCCTCTCGCTTTTATGTCGTTGAGAACACAAAAGCGCTCACATTTTTTGTTGATAAACATTTTAATCTTCATTATGTACATTATTATGAGCCGTTAGAAACAAACAATATGTTCTGTCAGACATCATAAGACATACTATATTTCGTCGTCCTTTTCAATTGTGCCAAAGGAGTTCATTCCATGGTGCATAATGTACACAGTTAGCTAAACATCCTGTCTATGGTATGAAAATTACATGAAGGGTCCCTGTAGAAAGGGGATCCTTGTTATGTTACTACACTAGACAAGCTAATGTGTACCAATCGGTGACTGCGTTCAACCCATGTTTTACACTATCTGCAAGGCACATCCAGCGGTTCTCTTTTATTGTGAGGAATTTATCTAAATTGCTTTGTCTTATAGTAGGTTTCACCAATTCAACAACCCACCATGTCATATCTTTCTCCATGTGTCTAAGTTGGCAAACATGTTCTACTAACTGCGCATTCTCAGCTTTACAGCGAATCCTCGACTGATGTTGTAGAATGCGTTTCTTAATCATCTGTGTAGTTTTGCCCATGTAGATAAGACCACATGGAGATTGAACACAGTAGACCACGTTAGTGGTATTACAATTGGAAAAATGTTTGATATCATACTTCCTGCCATTTAGTTCAAATGATTTTCTGTTACTTGTCGTTGTGCATGCCGCACAGCTATTGCATTTGTAGGGTCCTGTCAATGGCATTAGCTGTCTCATGTCATTAACCATATGCGTTTCCTTTTCTTCATATGCATGAACAATTCGATGTCTTTTGTTTCGCTTCAAGTAGGGCCTCTCGGTTGTTATACCAAGCCCTTTTTAAGGAGTTTTTCAAGAGTTTGTTATAATATCCTCTTTCATGCAATTGTTCTTTCAGCAGCTCAGCCTCATAGAAGTAATCCTCCCTTTTTGAACAGTTCCTCTGTAAACAGAGGAACTGCCCAAAGGGGAGTCCATCCCTCAAAGCCTGTGGATGGTGGCTGTTGTACTTTAGCAAGGTGTTTCTAGCTGTGGGCATTGTGAAAAGTGTGGTATATAAGGTGTTATTATCCTCCACTTTTATTGAAATATCCAGAAAACTCATGATCTGGTTATTACTCTCAAGGGTAAATTTCAAATTAGAGTTCCTTGAGTTCAGCCAGTTATGGAATTCAATGAGTAATTCCTTACTCCCTTTACAGATTAAAAAGACATTGTCTATATATCGCAGCCAACATGATATGTTGGCTGAGAAAGGATTTAGAATGTTTTACACGTGCCTTTGCTCAAATTCAGAAACATAGATATTCGCCACATCTGGGGCGTAAACCGCCCCCATTGCCACTCCTTTGAATTGTTGGTACAAGGTTATTTCGAACAAGAAGACATTTTCAGAGGGAGAATTTAATACAGTCCACTATGAACTCTGTAGGAACATTCTGAGGTCTTGGCTGGTCATTTAAAAGCTATTCTATAATTCCCAAAACTTCCATTTGGGGAATGTTGGTGTAGAGACTCTCTATGTCCATTGACACCAGGAGTTCACACCTGGGATCAAAACAGTGATTCTCTACTACTTTAAGGATGGCTGTGGTGTCTCTGAAGTAGGTGTCTGACTCAATCGCAAAGGGTCTGATGAAAAAGTCTGCGTATTTAGCCAGAGGTTTAAGTATCGAATTACAACCTGACACAATTGGTCTCCCTGGTGGTGCTGTGGCATTCTTATGGACCTTGGGTAGGATATATATGGCCGGTACTGTTGGTGATTTATTTATAAAAAGGCAGCTTCTTTCTCACTGAGTCAACCCCCTTACAGGCCATATTAACTAAGGGTTGCTATAGATTTTTCAATCCGGGCGGTTGGGTTCACCCGTAGTTTTCTATAGTGAGATTCAACTGATAGTTGTTTAAGAATTTCTGTCCTATAGGCATCTTTGTCCCAAAGGATTATTCCACCGCCCTAATCCGCTGTTTTTATTACCGTATTAGGCAGGGACTGTAGGTGTCTGAGAGCTTGTTGTTCTTCTCTCGTTAAGTTATTTTTCACATAACTTGTTTTGAGAAACAGGTTATCGATCTCTGTAATCACTGCACTTTCAAATGCTATAATTTCTTTTGCTATTAGATTGTTTGTAGGAAAAAAGGTAGACCGATTATGCAGCCCTGTGATGTCTGTCTCAGTAGTAGGGGGCTTATTAGCAAAGAAATTTCTGAGTCTTATTGTTCTGAAAAATTTGTAGAGTTCTTTCTTAGTCTGAAATTGATTATTTCTGTTGGTCGGAACGAAGGAAAGACCAGCCAAGAGAACTGCTATTTCCACCTCAGCCAATTGGTGCTGTGATAGGTTGAAGAGAGGAATGGGTTGTGCTGTGTCTACCACTCGTAGTATCGTCGGGCTGGAGGCAGGCTTACAGGGGGCAGAAACAAAAACCACCGCAAATGATGAAAAGCTTACTGACATTATGTGGAAGCTTGAGGATTCAAATCAAATCAAATCAAAACAAGCTTTATTCGATTCAGAGTTCAGAATCATAAAAGCACATAGTAAAAAGCATAATTTCAAAGTGCACCGTCGTTTAAAACAAGACTAAATCAGATATAAATGAATCCACAAATACATGATTCAATGTCAATTGTCAAGTAGATTGTAGTCTTTACATTGTATTGCGAAATTTTACAAGTTTTAAAAAGTTTTTTACTGCATGCATGACATGTTCTTCTTCCAACTGTTGCAGTTTAACAAAAGCTGAATAACATGTTCGAATCCCCCATGCCTTAAGGATGGGTATTAAATACGCCCTTCGTGGTACATGGTAGAATTTACAAAATAACACGCAGTGTAAATTCGATTGGTAAGAAATGTCATCGCAGGGGCATACGATATTGGCCATGGACCAGTTATTGCAGAGAGACAAAGTGACCAGACGAAAGAAGGTACCTAGTCTAAAACGAGTAAGGAGCATGCGGGCATAAGGGCTTGAAACAGATGTAAGATATTTTTGCAACCCTTCGTGCCAGGTAATTTGCTGATATCTAATGATGGTGTTTTTCCCTTTTTCAGCGTTCCATCTAGAGGTGACTAAGTGCTCCATAGCCAGCTTTTTAAGCGTGCCTGTTGGTACCTTCTCCATGGTTGTTGGCTTATCGAAGAATTCAGGGTGACCTATCTCCTTGAACATGTTTCTCACATAATGTAACCATTTGATTTTGGGAACTCAGTCAAGAGGGAGACAGTCATTTATTAGGTCTCTATTTAGAGAGGTCTCAGGTGCGACCCAAACCTTATGCCAAAGGAGTATCGGGGAGATCCTAATGATGTCTGATATATAGGGAAGACCTGCTTCGATGTGCAACATGTATGAGGATGAAGTTCTAGGGACACCCAATAAATGGGCGATAAACTGGTTTTCACAGCGTTGAATCACCTGGGCAGTTTCAATCCCCCACAGACCAGCACCGTAAGTGGCGGTTGAAACGCATTTGGCTTTATAGATGTAAATTAATTCTTTCGCTGGCTTCCCCCTAGTTTGGTTGCGAAGTTACTCAAAGCACCAATGGTGCGCGAGAAGGCTAGTTGCCTTGTGTTTAGTGCTGTATGCCAGGAGCTCCTCCTGTCAAAGCTTACCCCTAGATAAGCGAAACTATCTGTATTTTCAACTCTCCTACCGACGAGGAAGATTGGACAAGCGGCCCTCTTTCTACCCTGCCCGCAAACCATTGTGTAGGTTTTTGATATATTGACTCTTAGACCTCTAAGTCTCATGAAGGTGGAAAATTTGTTGACGGTACTCTGTAAACCCAATCTCGTCCGTGACATTAAGGCTGCATCGTCTGCGTATAGTAATATTGGAGTAGGGGTCCCCTTGATGGTAGGGTAATCGTGCTGTAAATCCCCGAGATGTTCTCCGATTGAGTTGATATATAAGGTGAATAACAATGGGGCTAAGATGCATCCCTGCCTCACCCCCCTTTTTATAGGGAATTTATCTGAACACTCCCCCCTACGATCTATTCACAATATGTGGACACCTTGGCACCCCGTCTACTGGAGGTCTATCAGTAGGCGAAGGTGGTGGGTCACTTGCCCACGTCAATGTGTGAGGCGTTGGTCATTCCCCTTTTGAAACCAGGCAGGAGTGCAACAGATGTGACTTCCTACAGGCCACTGTCTATGCTGACGGTAGACTATAAAATCCTGAGTCGGATCTTAGCGACCCGATTATTACCCTATATGACCACGATAGTACACTCGGACCAGGCGGGATTTATTCCGCCCAGGAATACATCGTCGAACATTCGGAGGCTGATCAGGATTATGGGAGGGGACCACCGTGAGGCGCAGTTGCCTGCGGCTTTGTCGGTGGATATAGAGAAGGCGTTTTTTAGCTTGGAATGGCCCTTCCTCCACAGAGTGCTGGCGAGATTTGGTGTGGGGGAACACTTTGGGGCTTGGACGAAAGTGCTATACTCTTCGGCGAGGGCTAGAGTATGACAGGGGGCGGTGATTTCAGCCCAGTACCCGGTCCTGAGCGGGACAAGGCAGGGATGCTCGCTTTCTCCTTTACTGTTTGCCCTGGCAATAGAGCCCCTTGCAGTACGAGCTAGATCGGGATTAGCCTATCGGGGCTCTTGTTACGAGATACACCTCACTTTATATCCGTATATGCAGACGATCTGCTCTTGTTCTTGGACAATGCGGAAGAGGCGTTGCAGGACGCGGTGTCCCTGTTGTCGCAGTTTGGGGCCCTGTCGGGCCTGAAAGTAAACTGGCGTAAGATGTTCCTTTTCCCGTTTCGACCGTGTGCGCAGCCACCGCAACTGGTAGGTGCGATGAAGTGGGAACCGACATGCCTCACGTATTTGGGGGTTCGAATCTATCACGAAGCCACGGACATCCTGGACGGTAATGTAGGATGCCGTATAGGCGCACTGAAAGGAAGCATGGCATTCTGGTCGACGCTTCCTCTGTCAGTTGTGGGGAGGGTGGCCCTCGTCAAGATGGTGGCCCTACCTAGATTACTTTATTATTTCAGGACTCTACCAATCTGGGTCCCTCCGCGCATATTCAGGGAGCTGCGCTCGATGCTCGTAGGCTTTCTGTGGGGAAAGGGGAGACGGAGAGTAGCACTGACGACACTGATGCGCCCCAAAGCTGATGGCGGGATGGCGGTTCCTGACTTCGAGCTCTATTATTTGGCTGCCCAACTGCAGATACTAACACAACATATAGCGTTAGAGTTCAGAGGCCAGGAGCTGCTGCGTGGGGCAGGGATTCAGAGACGCGTCCTTTCCAACATAGTCCTGCAACAAAAATTGACTTACGAGACTTGACGCTGGAGGAAAAAACTCTTAAACTTTGCTGGGGCAGGAGCCAGCGCAGAGCTGGGGTAAGGCACCACAATGCCCCGGAAATCCCTTTGGGAATGCTGACCGCCCTGCCGCATGGTGGAGAATGGTCTCCCCTTATGGAGTGGGAAAATCTAGGGCTCCAAGTGGTAGGAGACCTGTACGAAGATGGGGAACTGATCCCATTTCCGACCTGGCACGACAGATATGGGCTACCAGATGGCAGTTTTCTGCTCCATGCGGCTGTTCTGGCAGCCCTCGGACAACACTGGAAGGGAGGAGAGACTGAACCGGTGACAACCAAGGCCTGTCAATATGTGGTGATGGCAGCAGGAACATTTAAAGCGGTGACCTGTCTTTATTCCAGGTTGATGCACGAGGAACTCAGCCCTCTCGTTGGTCTCAAGCAGAAGTGGGAGGCGAGCATAGCTAAGCAGATACCTGACACTGTGTGGGGACACATTATACGGAGGGCGTGGAAGGGTATCAGGAATGCATGCTTTCAACAAGTACAATTCTTTATACTGCACCGTGCATATCTGACTCCAGGAAAGATTACCAAATATTTCCGGGTTCAAGACGCGGCATGCCCTCGGTGCCGTGAGCTGGGTGCTGACTTAGATCACATGCTCTGGAGCTGCCCGGCCTTGGGCAATTATTGGACGGAGGTGGGGGAACTCCTTACAGAGATCACAGACAGGCACCTTAACTTTGATATGGCAGTGTGCCTGCTACATTGGTTTCCACACACAGGCAAGACTAGTCAGTTCATAGACCTGGGCCTACTTCTTGCGAAAAGGGAGATTACATGGCATTGGAAATCGAAGGAAGGGCCACTGCATAGGAGGTGGAGGTCGGAGCTCTGTAAGTGGGCGGATAGCGAAGGCTCTATTAGAATGAGACAGGCTAAGCGCACGAATAACGACAAAGCGCTAGAGCTCGCCAGGGCGTGGGTACCGCTGGTGCAGGCTTTACGGGACTACCAGGAGGGAGCTGGGGACTGAACTATATGGAACATCCATGTGCTATGCAGGCAAAGTGCGTTGTGTTACATCTGATTGTCCCAATACCCGCTGTTATGTTATGTGAATATGAGTGTCTGGTATTGCTCACACCAATTGCCGAATGGGGGGGAGGGATCCGAGTTACGTTGGGAGTAAAATGGAACATATATTTGATACTGCTACGAGGGGTTGATGATGTTGTGATGTATCTGTGGCTTAAAATCAATAAAATATGTTTTCAAAAAAACAATCCCCCCTACGACCATACCTCACCCTTGCTCCTGCGTCTCTTTAAAGTTCCTTGATGTATAATAAAATTTGACTGTCAATCCCCATGTCGCTAAGTGTTAGCCATAGGAATTCGTGATCTACGCAGTCAAACTTGGAACTTGAATCAATAAAAGAAATAAAAAGGTTTCCACTCTATGCCTGGGTGTATTTCGAGATAAGTAGGGCCAGATTTAGGCATTGTTTCCAGATCTAAATCCGTACTGCAGATTGGAAATAACCTGTTTTTCCTCCGCCCAGGATTGTATCCTGTTTAGAATAATGCGCCCCGCTTGAGGATTCCGAAAATCGATTACGCAGGAATAACCTACGTTTATTAGGAATTGAAGAGAACGTGGAGGGGCAAGATATAAGAGGATTTGTGGTAAAATTGTTCAAAGTAGCATTCCCGGAACTCTCACACTGGTGCTGGGAATCAGAGATTCAAGGGATTGACCGGTTTCTGTATGAGCAAAAAAAAAATCCTGGCCCTGAAGCGAAACCAAGAGCAATATTAATATTTTTTGGTAATTTTTTGTTGAGGCAAGCCATTTTTGAGAAGGTCCGCCCGGATGCCAAAAGAGCTGTAGAGGGACTTTCATTCTTGGTAAGGTGGTCTTAAGTGGTTCTTCACTACTAGTTTCTCCGGGTTTCTTCGGGTGGTTTCGTATATCAGTTTAGTCTTTTTCTTTCCTATCTTTTTCGCTCTCTATTTTGGATATGTTGCTGACAGGGAGTGACCGCGGGCACTTGGGAGGCGGGAGGCATCACACGGGTCCGAGGACCCCTATTGCTTGTTTTGTGGGTAGGGGCAAGGGGGTGGGGTGGGGGGACTTCGGGGGTAGGGGGGCAGCGCTGCAGGGAGGGGGAGGGAGGGGGCAGTAGAAAAGGAAATCTGGTTTAAGGTTAATCAGCGTATTGATAGGTCCAAGGTCAGAAAAGTTTTTTTAGTGGCATGCCTACCATTCGAATAGTATCTATTAATATCTGCGGGCTTAATGACCCAAAAAAACGCCATCGGGTTAGAGAAGATCTCTGTTTCTTGTGGGCAGATATTATCTGCCTTCAAGAAACTCCTATAGAAGCAAGTCGGCATAAATTTCTGGAGTTTGACGGATTCCAGCTAATATCCTGGACAAAACTAGAGGCGAAAACTAAAGGAGTGGCCATTTTGGCAAAACGGGGGAGGGTTAATATTACTCATACGGCAGCAGATCCTTATGGCCGCTGGGTCATTGTGCACGGTAAATTTGGGAATAAGGATGTGACTCTTTGTTCAGTATATGGCCCCGTAGTTGATGATCCTGAAATATATAAATGGCTTAATCTAGAGCTGGTTGGATGGCCTGCCCCATTGATATTATGCGGAGACCTCAATATAAATATCGATTGTGGCTTGATGAATCAATCAGGGGCAACATATGGGGGTCAAAAACCCAAGGTTTACAAGGCTTTACGGCATATGATGGATCTGCATGGTCTGGTTGATGCTTGTGCATTCCTTAGATCTAATGATCCCGGATTTACTTATTTTTCGGCACCTCACAAAGTATGCTCTAGACTTGATTATTTTTTAATTTCATGAGCTTTGGTCTCTCAATGTTATGTTATGTTATGTTAATTGGGTTCTTCTATAGCGCAACGGCTACTCGCAAAGGAGTGTCCCGGCGCTTTGGCGAAGAGGACCTTTATTGGAAAGAAAACATAACTGGGAATAAAAGACTACACAGTTCCTAACTAAACAGCCAGGTTTTTAATGCTTTTCTAAAAGACATCAGACTAGGGGCCTGTCTCAGGTCAAAAGGCAATTCATTCCAGGCACATGGAGCCAGGTAGTGAAACGAGCGCCCCCCTTGACGAGTGCGTTTGATGGATGGGACACACAATTTGAGCTGGGAGGCGGAGCGAAGAGCTCTGCTCGGTTTGTACAGAGCGAGCCGTTTACTAATATACCTGGGGCCCAGATCGTGCAGAGCCTTATAAGTTAGAGTCAGGCTCTTGAACAGCACCCTTTTGGCTATAGGGAGCCAGTGCAATTCCTTAAGCAGGTTGGAAGTACTCGCTCGTCTAGGAAGGCCATAAATGGCCCGTGCAGCTGAATTTTGCACAACCTGAAGTCTCCTTACCAAGTATTTAGGGAGACCTAAATAAAGGGCATTTACATAGTCCAAGCGAGACCCTACCAATGCTTGAACGATAACCCTGCGATGATTCACGGAAATCAAAGGAAGAAATTTCCTGAGCATCCTCAGGATACCGAAGCATTTCCCTGCAAGACTGGCTATTTGGGGTCCAAAAGTCAACTCGTTGTCTACAATGATACCAAGATTTTTAACCCTGGTACTAGCATTGGTAGGAGGGAAAAGATCCTGAGGCCACCAACTTTTCCAATTTGGTTCAGAGACACACCCAAAAAAAAGCAGCTCCGATTTATCGGAGTTGCATTTCAGGCCGTGTCTCTTGAACCAATCAAAGACTGCTTCTAAACAGCCTCTGATACGTGCCCCATCAAACATCTCATTCTTGTTCTGAGTGAACAAGAGCTGGGTGTCATCAGCGTAAGACACGATCTGAGCGCCAAACGACTCCGCAACCTCTGCAAGGGGGGCCATAAAGATGTTAAAAAGCAGGGGGCTAAGAATAGACCCCTGAGGGACCCCCACTTCCAGGACTGACATAGCTGCGGAGTGAGGTGGCGCCCAGATCGTTTGCCGGCGGTCGGCTAGAAATGACCTAAGCCAGTTCCACACCGTCCCCCTAAGGCCACAATCCCAGAGTCGAATTAGGAGAGTGTCATGGGGAACGGTGTCAAACGCCGCCGACAAGTCTAACAAAACCAACATGGCCTTGCCTCCCAAGTCTAAGACCTCTCTGATGGCAGTGGTGACTTCCAGTAAAGCGGTTTCTGTGCTGTAATTCGCACGAAACCCGGATTGAGTACTGTGCAGCATGTTGTTATTCTCGATGAAGTCTGAGATGGATCGGTGCACATGCCTTTCCGCCACCTTTGCCAGAGCAGGGAGGAGAGAAATAGGCCTATAGTTGGCGTGTATGATGGGATCCAGAGTTGGTTTTTTAATTAGTGGAAGAATAAGCGCACTCTTCCACGCCTGTGGAACAATGCCAGAAGAAAAAGAGGAATTTAGCATGGAGTTGATAGGACTATTTAGCACAGAGGCTATTTTATTAAGACAAGAGACCGGGCAAGGATCTAAAGGGGAGCCCGATTTCAAGCCTGTCAAGTAGTCTAATGAAGCGGCAAGGCTTAACTGCGGAAATTCCCAAAGAGTGGGATTCACAGAAGAAATGGCATCCGGATCAACTACCCGTGACTGCTTAGAAAAAGTTGCCAGGTCGACTTGAATGGTGATTATTTTGTCATAAAAATAATGAGCTAATTCATTCAGCCAAGATTTGGAATGACCCTGAGCAGACTTGGCCAGCGACGGCGAAGTGAAGTCTCTGACAATATTAAAAAGCTCCTTGCAGGAGTTAACCGAATCATCTATCCGACGTTCAAAGTAGGTTTTTTTTTCACTCCAGATCATCTTATGGTAAGATCTGGTCAGATCTTTAAATTTTTCTCTCTCACAAGGGTTATAATCTTTTCTCCAGATTCTTTCTGCTCTCTTGCAGCTTTGACGGGCTTCTTTAAGCTTCTTCAATTCAATATTACAAAATTTCCCAGAGTAATGTCGGATCATAATCCGCTCCTACTTCAAATTACTTTGCAAGGAGGAGGTGTTAAACCTGATGCTTGGATGTTTAACAGGGGTTTACTTAGGGATAGTATGTATATAGAGTCCATGGCCATCTGGATTCAAAGATTTTTGGAAGAAAACTTGGGCAGCACCTGCATACAAAATGTCTGGGATACACTTAAGGCTGGGATCAGGGGAGAGACTACTCGCTTTGGATGGAAAATCCAGAAAAAAGAAAAAATTAAACTATTGGGTTTATATGGAGATCTTGAGAAGACGGAGTTGCGCTTAGCGCGGACTCTGTCTCGGGGCGAGGATAGTGATTTGCCCAAACACAAATTATTCTGGTTAAATCCGCTATTACAGAGATCTCACAAGCTAAGGCGGCAAGTAAATATGTAGCCTGGAGGTCCAAGATGTTTGAAAATAGTGAGAGAGCCGAACATCTACTCGCAGCTAGAACTAGAGAGAGAGAGTCCACCGCATGTTTTAAAAATATTCAAGATCCTGATGTGGGTTTAGTCTCGGAAGAAGCAGGTATTGCATTAGCGTTCCAGAAAGTTTCTGACTGACTGTCTGAACGCCAACATTATAACTACAGGCTTGCAAATAAAAAGCATCCCGATTATCTTCCTTCAAGATGATGAATTTAAAATAGGATTCAGTTTCGCAGCAAATAAGTGCTCACGCACCAGGATGGTGCTGAGCATCGAAACTGAGCTTAAACACATTAAACTATTGACTAAGGAAATTGAAAGTCTTGAAAATAGGATTAATGGCAATACTAACATCCCACATGCCAAGTCCCTATAAGAAAGAGTGGCTCAGACAATCAAAGATTTTGAGGAGTTTAACTCACATAAAAAAACAGATAAGTTGCATAAAGATATTCAAACATACAGCAAAGAAAGAACGTACCCATACAGAAAGAATTCTATCAACCACAGGGTCCAAATCAAGGCCCTCATCAAGTCCAACGTAAAAGAACAAACTTTTCAGATACGGGTTCTGACACTGACAGTGAACAAAGAACAGAGAACACATATAGACAGGCATACAAACAACAACCGTCAACATCCAGACAATCTGTTCTAGGGCAGGACAGGAGGGGCTCCGGCCAACCTCGGAGATCACGAGGTGCTAAAAGAGGATGGTTCCTGAATCATTATACTCCAGGCCACAGACAAACCCGAAAGCAATACTACGAGTGGTAGACACAGCACAACCCATTCCTATCTTCAACCTATCACAACACCAATTGGCTGAAACTGAAATAGCGGTTCTCTCGGCTGGTCTTTCCTTCGTTCTGACCAGCAGAAATAATCAATTCCAGAATAAGTTAGAACTCTACAAATTTTTCAGAACAATAAGACTCAGAAATGTTTTTGCTAAAAAGCCCCCTACTACTGAGACAGACAGCACAGGGCTGCATAATCGGTCTACCTTTTTTCCTACAAACAATCTAATAGCAAAAGGAATTATGACATTTGAAAGTGCAGTGAGGACAGAGATCGATAACCTGTTTCTCAAAACAAGTTATGTGAAAAATAACTTAACGAGAGACGAACAACAAGCTCTCAGACACAGTCCTCTCAGACTACAGTCCCTGCCTAATACCGTAATAGAACCAGCGGATAAGGGTGGCGGAATTGTCCTTTGGGACAAAGATGCCTATCGGACAGAAATTCTTAAACAACTATCAGTTGAATCTCACTATAGAAAACTACGGGGGAACCCAACCGCCCGGATTGAGAAATCTATAGAAACCCTTAGTCAATATGGCCTGGAAGGGGGTTGGCTCAGTGAGAAAGAAGCTGCCTTTTTAATAAATAAATCACCAACAGTACCGGCAATATATATCCTACCCAAGGTCCATAAGAATGCCACAGCACCACCAGGGAGACCAATTGTGTCAGGTTGTAATTTGATACTTAAACCTCTGGCTCAATACGCAGACTTTTTCATCAGACCCTTTGCGATTGAGTTAGACACTTACATCAGAGACACCACGGCCGTCAGTAAAGTAGTAGAGAATCACAGTTTTGATCCAAGGTGTGAACTCTGGTGTCAATGGACATAGAGAGTCTCTACACCAACATTCCTTAAATGGAAGTGTTGGGAATTATAGATAAGCTTTTAAATGACCGGCCGAGACATCAGAATGCTTCTACAGAGTTCATAGTGGACTGTATTAAAATCTCCCTCTGTGAAAATGTATTCTTGTTCGAAAAAACCTTCTACCAACAATTGAAAGGAGTGGCAATGGGAGCGGTTTACGCCCCAGATGTGGTGAATATCAATGTTTCTGACTTTGAGCAAAGGCACGTGTATAACATTCTAAATCCTTTCTCAGCCAACATATCATGTTGGCTGCGATATATAGACGATGTCTTTTTAATCTGGAAAGGGAGTAAGGAGTTACTCATTGAATTCCATAACTGGCTGAACTCAAGGAACTCGAATTTAAAATTTACCCTTGAGAGTAATAACCAGACTATGAGTTTTCTGGACATTTCAATAAAAGTGGGGGATAATAACACCTTAAATACCACACTTTTCACAAAGCCTACAGCTAGAAACACCTTGCTAAAGTACAACAGCCACCATCCACAGACTTTGAGGGATGGACTCCACTTCAGGCAGTTCCTCCGTTTACGGAGGAACTGTTCAAAAAGGAACTGTTCAAAAAGGGAGGATTACTTCTATGAGGCTAAGCTGCTGAAAGAAAAAATGCATGAAAGAGGATATCCTAACAAACTCTTGAAAAATTCCTTAAAAAGGGCTTGGTATAACAACCAAGAGGCCCTACTTGAAGTGAAACAAAAGACATCCGATCCCCATTTGGTATGTGTCTCGACATTTCGAACTGCCACAAACCAAATCAAGAAGATAATTCACAAGCACTGGACATTACTAGCGGCCTTACCTGAACTAGTTGCGAAAACACTTCTTGCATTTAAACGAGGACCAAATTTAAAAGATCGACTAGTTCATGCATATGAAGAAAAGGAAACGCATTTGGTAAATAACATGAGACAGCTAATGCCATTGACAGGACACTACAAATGCAATAGCTGTGCGGCATGCACAACGACAAGTAACAGAAAATCATTTGAACTAAATGGCAGGAAGTATGATATCAAACATTGCTCCAATTGTAATACCACTAACCAGGTCTACCGTGTTCAATGTCCATGTGGTCTTATCTACATGGGCAAAACTACACAGATGATTAAGAACCGCATTCTACAACATCAGTCAGGATTCGCTGTAAAGTTGAGAATGCGCCGTTAGTAGAACATTTTTGCCAACTTAGACACATGGAGAAAGATATGACATGGTGGGTTGTTGAATTGGTGAAACCTACAATAAGACAAAGCAATGTAGAAAAAATCCTCACAATAAAAGAGAACCGCTGGATATGCCTTGAAGATAGTGTAAAACATGGGTTGAACACAGTCACCGAATGGCACACATTATCTTGTCTAGTGTAGTAACATAACAAGGATCCCCTTTCTACAGGTACCCTTCGTGTGATTTTCATACCATAGACAGGATGTTTAGCTAACTGTGTACATTATGCACCATGGAATGAGCTCCTTTGGCACAATTGAAAAGGATGACGAAATATGCTCACCCTGAAAATTCAGTATGGCTTATGATGTCTGACAGAACATATTTTTTGTTTCTAACAGCTCATAATAATGTACATAATGAAGATTAAAATGTTTATCAACAAAGAATGTGAGCACTATTGTGTTCTCACTGACATAAATGCGAGAGGATTGCTCATTTACACTCCTGTGTAAAAATTGTGAAATCGAATCTTCATAATTGCAACAATTTCATAGAGTTTCGTGATATGACATTGCAAGGTTACTATCAGTAATCATAGTTAGTCTAATTACTATCAGACTTTGCCATAATTATAGTTCGGTTAAAATTATTGAACTGTCTAAGATGGCCGTCACACTAATCATCCGTTTCCTTTAATAGATTCTGTTATTTTAACGTGGGCATAACAGGAGCATGTAAGACTAAATAGCCGTACCTATGAAAAACGAGGGATGAAATATAGATTTACGTCGTTTATATTTTGTACTTTTTCGGCAAGCGAGGTTGATATTGAGTTATTAACAATATACAGAAGCTTAAACCTCCCAAGATGTCCGACACAAATCTGACTGACTATTGACATCCGGGTTAAAGAACCTTGACTTCCGGCATAAGTGATTGAAAAAGGACTCCCCAGTGGCTTGATTTCGTCTGCGAAACTCCCACTGAGAGGATTGCCGTTCGTCACGCTGCTGCTTTATTTCTAAAGTAAGTTCTGCACTGCTGGCAGTTAACGTTGCGCTATTTTAAACTAGATTGCTATCTGGCCATGTCTGTATTTTTGCGTGAAGTCATGTTTTGATACCTTCCGCAAATTACTGAGAGAGTAACACTGCACCTTGAGTAATTTTCAAGTTGAAGCAGACGAAGAATTTCACAATTGGATCTAGCTAATTCTTTTTGCGGTACATATAAAATATAAACAGCAGTTTCTCAAAAGAACAAAAAAATGTTATGCAAAAAATGGTTATATATAGCGAATAAAGATGCATATGTCTAAATACTACAAGGCATGACTATGCATCATGTGCATTTTCAGTAATTGAAAGATGAATTGAATAATGTGTAAAAACCGATGGAAATAATCAAAAAAAGCGACATACTTTTATAGATGATAAAGTAAGAGCTTAAGGGTTCACATGACTAATACGGCTACATATGTTCTTATTTATATGACATACCTTGACAAGGATGCCTGACAGACAGCTAACTGAGTTCTAAGCGATTAGTGATGTACATCATAAAAGATAGAGCTGCTCCATCTACATTAAGCAATATGTTGTCATCTTTTCAGATAGACTCAGGAACATTAATTGTTTGAATAACTGAGCGACATTGGGTCCATAAAATATCTTGTGAAGATCCTAACCTTGATGTGTTAAGAATTAAAGACATCAGGTACATTTTATATTACTTAATGAGAGCACTGGTCAAATAATTGAGAAAAGGAAACCGGTAGATTAACATATTTGTTTGGTTGTAGACTAGAATCAGGAAAAACATATTTTTTAAGTATTTACAACACTGTCAAGGTCTGAACAACTTACCAGTCTTTACAACACTGTCAAGGTCCAAACAACCTGCCAGTTTCCACAAGTAAGAAGTATGTTTTTAAATATCTGTGTTTGTAAGCGATTATAAATGGGACATATTGCTCTTTGTTAATTGACATATGTGCATATCACATCTCTTTAGACTAAGTGCATTATTTGTTTTTACTACGAAGTATATTCTCTTTTGAACAGAAGTGTTGTCAGATGACTTCTGGATGTTAAATAAGGAATGCGAGATGATTTGCACTCATATATCTGATGGTTTTTGTTAATCAGGAGATAAAGAAATCTAAGATGTAAACTACATAAATCAATTGGTAGAATTGTATTCAATTGTATAAGAAAGTACCTTTTATCACAGACTTCACACGGGTTATCTTTAAATATTTTATCAATACATGGATGGTATGACACAAAAGTAATAATTTACATTGTGTTCTTCTAGGGGTCATTGTTAAAAAATGCAGATTGCATTGTCCTGAGCATGGTCTAAAGGATTCCCACGACAGAAGACCGAAACGTCGACCATATTAGCCAACTCCTCATGTATTATTATACATTAAGTGACTGCATTATTCAGTGAAAATACTGGTCGTTTCTATGATTTTATTAGGAGAGGATTTTTCCTTATGAAATTGAGCTGAAATTAAGCTGTACCTTTTTCATATGTATGCATTTGATTTCAACCTGAGTGTTGAATGTACCCTATAAATTTTGAAAAGTACAAAGGTAATTCATTTTCCAAAAGATATTCCTGTTTGTTATTTTTTGATTTAATTGCTAGTGCATTCAGTGCCTTAACTTGTGATTAATACACATCGGTTCAAAGAATTTATTGACATTGAATCTTTGGAATATGAGAAAAAGAACTGTTCTATTTAAACAAAATCCCTTGTAGGCACCTTTACTGGATCGATATATAGGCAGAGGGGGTGAACTAGCCATCATATAAGAATACATTCAACTGTCATTCCACTAATAAGCCCCTACCAGACTGTGAAAGTATATATTTTACCTTAAGCCTTTCGCATGTTAGGACCTTCTCAGGGATTTTAATTTATCGACCCCCAGGTGCCTTAGGTAATTTCTGTATAGATCTCCCTCATACTGTGGCTAATTTAGCCAGCTCCCTTCCAAATCTGACCCTCCTAGCGGACTTTAATCTACATTTCGATGATACCTTGTCCCCACCTAGAGTGGAACTTGTGAAAGTTCTGGAGTCACTCCAACTGAATCAATTAGTTAAAAGACCTACTTATTGTAAAGGCCATCTACTGGACCCGATGTTCTCACATATCTCTGATCTTTGGGTTAAGGATCCTATTCCAGTTCCATGGACCGACCATTTTTTAATCCCATTTTCATGGACAGTACAGAATGTAATTGCTCCGACCAAGAAAACTAAAAAATTGGTGCAGATTTGGTCAAAGTTGTCCATAAAATCCTGGGTGAATAGTTTGTAAGACATGGTTCCCAATTTTGAAACCAATCCCATCACCGTGAATGAAAATTTAGTTAATTGGTTAGAGTCATCACTTGACAATATTTTACCAAAAAAACAGATCAACAATAAAACAGGACCTAATCAGAACATGGTATACACTCAAACTAAGGGAACTTAGACAAAACAGCAAAAAACTAGAACGAATATGGAGGAGACTCCCCTCCGCAACTAATAAAAGCAATTATCGAGAGGCTATAAAGATCTATAAAACAGAAATAAAGGCAGCTAAAGCCTTCTACTATGAGGAAACAATTACCTTGACTGCGAACTGTCTACGGAAATTTTTCCGAATTGCTAAATCTCTTCTTACCCACCCTGTGCCTCTCACTACCTTCACAGACATCCCCAACCGGTGCAATGAAATGGCAGAATTTTTTTCCAATAAAATACAAGCCATCTACAACTCCTTTTCCCAAGTAACAGACCCTTATATCTCATTGCTACCTGCTGAGACAGCCTAAGAGGGAGACCAGTTGCTGGAGGTCATTCCCCCCTTGGACCTGCCCTCCTTCCAAGGACTCCTCAGTCAGCTCAAGTCTGGAGCACCTAGAGACGTTGCTACCCCCAGCATCCTAAATTTGATCACTGAAACAGTGTCCCCGGTGGCTCTAAACATGATAAACGCTTCCTTAGCAACTGAAATAGTGCCTTCTCAATGGAAAAAGGCCATGGTTAGAGAACTCTTAAAAAAAACTAACCTGGACCCTGATGTACTCTCCCACTACTGCCCTATCTCTTTATTACCAGGGATTGGGAAATTGGCCAAGAAACATGTTATTCACACTCTTTCTTCCTTCCTTGAAGGCAACTCTCGTCTCCATCCTTCACAGAATGGATTTGGACCACAGCATGGTACAGAAACTGCACTATTGATAGCAGTGGAAGAACTACGGAAATCTTAGATGGAGGAGGCTGCGCTGCGCTCATTTTGTTGGACATCAGCGCAGCTTTTGACACGGTAAACCACCAGCTGTTGATTCAAAGACTGAGGAAGATAGGAGTAGCAGGAACAGCATTAAAATGGCTGCAGTCCTTCTTAGAGGATAGATCTTTCGTTGTCTTCGAAGAAGGAATTACCTCAAAACAAATGCCCCTTAGATGTGGAGTTCCTCATGGCTCTTCCCTGAGCCCCACTCTATTTAATATATATGAACTCGTTGGCAGACATAGTTACGCCATTCGGCATTCAAATTGTCACCTACGCAGATGACACCCAGTTGGTTGTTGCTCTCAATCAACAGGAAAACACAGGCTCAAACTAGCCTTATGCCTTGAAAAAGTGTCAAGCTGGATGGACAACTCTTATTTAAAGCTGAATGGAGCTGAAACTGAGCTCATGCTCTTGGGCAATTCCACCTCTTTGAATATAGATTCCTTCTGGCCTAGCTGTTTGGGGACACCACCCTCCCCAAAGCTCCTCATCAAGAGTTTAGGTGTATGGTTAGACCAAAAACTGGACGTTAAAGAACAAGCTGGTAAGGTGGCAGCTGTTGCCTAGGGATCCTTACAATGCTAAGAAAAATCCTCCCTCTGCTACCCTCCTCGGCTAGAAAGCTACTGGTTCGAGCTCTGATTTTATCTCACCTGGACTATGCTAATGCCCTTTATCTAGGAGCACCACTCACTACAATAAAAAAATTACAGATAGTCAAAAACTGCACTGCACGATTGATTCTGAACACCCCCAAACGCCTATCAGCCAAGCCGGCACTAGCATCACTCCATTGGTTGCCCATACAGGAAAGAGCCAGGTTTAAGGCTCTATGTATTATGCAGAAAGCATTCTCAGGCAAAGGCGCCTCACATCAGCCCTTGAGGGAACTGACGTCACACGCTGCAACTAGAGTCCGTGGACGCCACTGTCGAGAGAAAAGTTCTTTTGAAATAGGTAATCTGGCTGTGGCCTATTTACCTAGACTGTGTGTGCATAGCATTTGCCCTTTGAGCTAAACACGGACTTAACCATCATCTCTCGTCCACAGAGCAGCGTGCTGCACCGGTCGCATGGATTAAAGCATTGAGAGGCTCCCGGCTAGACCGTTAAGGTGAGTCTAACTCATTTGCCATCCTGTTGGTAATCTTGCCCCTGATGGTCCGGCAACAATTCATAGCAGTGTTTCCCTTGACAGGTCGCCCTGGAACCACGATCAGCCTAAAAGAAAGGTCACTCATGATTAAACATTATTGGAGGTGAGCACCCTTCCGAATTTTGGCAAGACTTGCTAGACAGAGGGGTGAGGTGACAGTAGGTTTAAGTCATTTTGTATTTGTTTTATGTTTGTCTCCACAGCATATCTACACCCATTTCTCTAAAAAACGACTGGTCTGTCCTGCGGAGTTGAGAAGGTAGGAGGCTCACAATGGTGGTCTTTATCGGTGTGTCCAGCGATGATAGAACATTTTTCTAAAGCATTGTTGTTTTGTCTTTTTTATAGAAACTTACGGTGCTGATGAGAACCCACAAATAGTTGGGTTCGAAACGCGTCGACCTTTTCCCTGGTCAGACAAACCATTTCTGCTAAATTTAGTCATATTTTCTATTATTCAGTTGCTGATTGTAGTAAATGGTGTAGAGTTGTTCCCTTCTACAATCTTCTTGGATTTCATTTTCATTGATTCAGTTGTTTGTTTTGAGGAGTGTGAGTGTTGCACGCCAGACTTGGGGTCCTGTAGAATGATTTTTGGACTCCATCTGGTGTGCAGTTTGGATGATAGGATTATAGGAGAAGAATGTTTGATTGAATGAGTGTGAGGTATGTCTGAATGGTTGAATTGATCTGTTGGTGGTCTCTTGAGGAGATTTTCTGTTGAATAGTAATGTGGTGTATATAGTCTTTTCTCTCTTTTGTATGTTTTCTTTGACGCACATGTAACAAATTTTGAGAAATATACTCTATAAATAAGTCAAAGAATAAATAAAGGTGAATTTAGTAATAAGTACGGACCATATGTTTCATTCATAGGGTGCTGTTTTTTCAACAAAATTGTTTGAGTTGGTGCTCAGTACTGGCAATTGTTTTGTTTTATTCTCCCACTATCAGAGGCATTATCCAACCTTACCGCCCCAAGAGATCTTTAAGATCAGACAATAAACAACTGGCAGTAGTCCCAAAAATAGAAAGAACTAGAAGCGGAGGACCTCGCATTTCATTTAATGCTGCAAAGCTGTGGAATCATCTACCTACCGTTATCCACCTGCAAACCAACCATTCGATTTTCCGAAAGCAACTCAAAAAAGTATCTGTTTCCTTAGGACTGCTTATAGTGGGAACCGCAATGCTACTAGTGCTGGGATGCTCCCGAGTAGCCATGCCATTGGTCACAATAATTTGGTGGTCTGGTACACCCTTTTACCCATTTATTCGAGGCTCTGTGGCACGAATTCTACATCTAGATTGCGGAGACTGTTTTCTGTCTCTATATGTCTTATGTGAGCTTGCTTCTTTTATACACATCACCTGGGTTTCACTGAACATAAGTTCATTCACCCACGTCCTGCTGCTGGATGTCATTGCCGTTTTCAGTAGACCTGGGCGGTGAACTCTCCTCTGTTTGTGGAGTTTGCAGAGTTTTCCGTGCCCCACAGAGCATGTGAAGTTCTCAAAAACTCACGGAGCGGAGTTTTTCCTCGATCACACTTGCCAACACTAATTTGGTGAGTGCGGGCAAGGAAAATCCAACACTAGACCACCTGCCAGTGAGATTTCTCAACTCGGGCAGTGGCAGATGGTTGGGATCGCTCGCGTTGAGAAACGATCCGTTCACATTGAGGAAGCTGCCGCATGAGTAGACAATCTATTTGAGTGGCACAAAGAAGCAGTACCCTCTTGATCTGAGGAAGGTGCCATTCACAGTGATTTTCAGCGCACAACAAACATCTGGTGCTAAAAACCATCACAAAAGGAGTGATCTAGCACACTCTGCTGCTTACAGAACTCTGCGTAGCGCAGCAGAGTTTTTTACTCACTTTGCGGCGTTCTGCATAGCAAAACTCTGCTCAGGCCTAGTTTTCAGCCTCCAGTGAGTCTATCTTCCACAATGTTTGTATTTGACACCAGGCTAATTGAGGAGCAACTTTTAATTCAGTGCTCTTTACTTTTGCAGTTTCTTGGTTGACCTGGTACTTCTCACCGGCTCAGGTATTTTTATACCGTTGTTGCTCTGGGCACATTAATTGCGCTAAACGTATGGTCGACTTTCACCACATGTATATCTCTTCCTTGTTTCTCCTCTGTTTGTCAACCCAGATGCATGCTGAGACTCACTGTTTGTTTCGTTTTTCCGTTTTCGTTTTGGTCTCCATTTGGACCCTAGTCTGTTTGATGACAATTGCCCTTTTGTTGCCCGTACATTGGAGAGACATTACGAAGGTAGTTCTATCATTCGTGTTTGTATATTAAATGGTGCTGCAATTTCTTTTTGCATGGCTGTCTTTTGACTCTGACCTAATGATTGACTTCAGACATAATTAGTGATTTTTCTTCAATTGTAGGTACCCCTGATGAAGGGTGAACCTCACCTAAAAATGCATTGGCTTTCTAGAGCAACTTTGATAGAAATGCTCACTTTGTTATGGATGCTACATCTCTGAAACAAACAAATGTGATGTTAACATTTGTGAACTTTATACTGCAAGCAGCTTAATAAATCTCAAGCCTACATTGTCCAAGACAGACTATTATTTTGGACTCTGATGAACTTTCTTAATATTATGTACATTGAAGCCTGAGGGCATTGCTCTGTGTGATGTTTTTAGGACACCTTAAGTTCATTTGTGGGCCTGGGTAGGGCCTTCTCCAGCACTAGCACACAAAGTGTATTTAAATGTGTTTAAACGTTGTTTACATTAGTTAAAATTGTTTACTTGAGTGCAATATAACCATTGTCTGTAATATAAACATTGTGCCAGGCTAAACCTTCCATTTTAATAGGTTAATCCTAGGGTGGGCTCTGTACAGCCCAGATAGCAGGGTCAATACATTTAAAAGTACGACATGTCCTTTTTATTTGTACATGTCCTGGAAGTGAAAAACTCTAACATTTATTTTCACTGCAGCACGGCCTATCTTTCCCATAGGATGGCATTGGAGTTGGTGAATACTTCTATTTGGACTTGGTAAGGAACCTGCAGCATAGATTTGTTCTTCTAAGATTACGTTTAAATCTAATTCCCCTGATGCTGGGTTTTCCCTCAAAACAGTATGCTTATAGGGATTTGACAACCTGCCCATGCAACAATCTATCAGCTCAGTCTGATCTTCACCTTTTCTTTTTTTTGCCATTTTTATGAAGACCAGAGAGCTAGATATATTAAACCTCTTTAAATGTGCCATGATTTTACACAGTGCTGCGTTGCTATGTTTTATCTGAAGAAGCTCCATGATCCCTTTGTATATTTTTGTGTAGGCTCATTTTTATGGACATGTAAGTGCAGGAGATATTTATTAGAATTTGAGACCTAGGCTAATTCTTAGCCTTACATTTATTTGTCTGCTTGAACATATGATGATGGGCTCTTTCATATTAAGAAATGATCTACTTACGGGGTAACTGCAAATGCCCAGGCTAGTATCCAGTCTTTTTATTATATTTATTGTATAAATAACAGCCATTGAATTGCGAAATTTGCATAGATCATTTTTATACTCTACTGCTTTGGGGTTTGAATTTGCACATCACACTGAGAAGAATGTTACTGTTTTTTTTTTTTTTTTTTAAACAAAATGTATATTTTGATGATCTATGATTTCAAATTAGATCGAATAAAGGTATGGAATTATGAAACAAATAAGTAAGGAGTTGCCTTATTACATTTTTACACATAATTTCCAAATGGGAAGAGATAGTTGGTTTATGTTTGGTGCCTCTGAAATCCTAATTAAAATTTCTAACTTACTGGAAAGTCAGATTTCAAATTGCAATTCTGAAAATGCTACTTTTAGAAAGTTGGCATTTTCTTGCCATGTCCATTTGGTGCCACCACCCTATCTCTGGTCATATGACATGACAGTTGGGCTTTGTGTATTCCTCTTAGCCAACCACACACAATGTGAGCTTAGATGTGACTAAATTGTCCATCACTGGCTGTATAAGAGGGAGGAGCTGGCCCCAGCCCCACTTACTTTTGAACAGACTGTGTCCTGTCTCCACACAAAGAGCTTCATCCTCCCTGTAGGTAGTCAGGATCCAGGACCAGGAAGGCAGGGCATCTATGCACTTCAAAGGCAATCTACTCCCCCACTTCAAAGGCACAATTGGGTATAAATACTGGACCTCAGACATCCCCACTTCAGAACACTTCTGGACCTGTGGATACTCTTGAAAACAAGGACAGGGGCTCAAAAAGTCCACAAGGACAGAGCACCAAAAACAACTATATAGTTATAAAGATTCCATTTGAACCTATGCTTTGTATTTTTCTCAGAGTGTTTTAAGGCACTAAGGGAACCCACTAGATAATCAAGGACCAGGGGTAACAGTTATAACAGGCACCAAAAGTCCCTAACTTAGCAAAATACATGCGGGGCAATTAATGAAAAATAGACAACAATGTGTGCTATAAGAAAACTTGTCCAGCCGGACACTGATTTAATCAATGTAAATGATTTGACAAAATAAGGTGACCAATTATACAGTGGGATACAATCCTGTATCTAGTACATATAACACAAGGAGGACAAACCAAGGAAAATACATAAAGGGGTAATTGGCAGGCAATTCTAAAATAAGGGGGCGCTGGTAATGAGTTAGAGTTTGAACAAGCTGACCACATGTAGTAAACACAGTTGGGTAACACAATGGAAAACTAGCGTGAAACTACATAAACTGTCGACGGCGTTTCGATCCTGTACAAAATAAAGGATCATCTTCAGGACTAAAAATACATTGCCTGATTGTTAACCATAACCCTGTGGGAAAAATTTGCGAGGGGAACAAAAGACAAAAAACAATATTTTAAAGTACGAACCTGCAACGTGTAGCATTTGCTGTCTAATGAACCATGCTTAATGTGACGACCTTCCATCCGTGTGTGAATAGTGTATCGTGTCACTCAGCCAGCACAGACAATTGTATATTGTGACATGGGAGAGAAAGGTAAGCAGAGTCCTAGGGCCAGTGCGGGGTGATTGTGTCAAGTGACTGTGGTGTTGTGAAATTAGCATTGGAGGGTTGGCTGGTTAAGGTAGAGAGGCGGATCTCACCTTCCAATTGCAAGGGTCAGGAAGGGGCAGGGGCAGACAACCAGTGAGTCGTTGTCCGGGTGGTGTGCAAAGCTCCTTGTACCCTATGGAGAAGGAGCATAGTTAGCGCACGGTGGTAGGGGGGGCAAGCGTTTCTTCACGGTAATCAAGGTGGGGCTGGCGTACCTGAAGGGTGGTGTAAAGGTCGGAGCGCCGCGGCTTGCGGGGGCGCCAACGCGTTTCTTGCCGCACGATGGGGATCAAGGGCCTCTTGATGATTGAGTGATTCCTGGTATCATGGGTTCCAAGGAGCAGATGGGATTGGTAACAGGACCTATTAATCTGGGTGAAACGGAGTGACGGTTAGGACTAGGGGAGGCAGTGATAGAGCATCAAGGTGCTGGATCAGAGTGCGGGCTGCTTACCAGGGTCCCGAGGTATAATATGCCCAGGGTCGGGATTGTAGCGTAACCAGCGTGGATTCTGTCTGGCAGCGGTAGGCGGGGAGGAATTCCTAAAGAAGGGGAGGTAATTAGGGTCAAGAGGCTTGGCAGTTCTCGGTGCAAGGGAACAACCAACAGGGATTGGACATGTGGCTTACCTTAGTTATCCAGAGGGATCATCCTACGAATGCGACCGGGCGCAATGGCTCGTATCAGCGATGTGTATCGGAGCGCGCATGGAGCTTATATGAGTGTTCAGGGAGCGGCCATATTGTTTGAGGAGGGCGTTAGCATGGCGGGACAATACGGCGGCCATCTTGGTTGTGTCAAGTTAGTACACGTGGATGGTGCCATACAAGGGACATATCGGGTCATACTTGGGCAGCCAGGGGGCCAGTGAAGGTTAGAATTATATAGGTAGCAATATTGGTGGGACGAGGGTGGAGGGGGGTTTGGTGTACTGGTTCCTGGGTCAGATAATATGAGAGGGAACAGTAAGAACAAGCATGCAAGTAAACAACATGCAGGATATATGAATCAAAGCAATTAGCTCATTTCTGTTAAGGGACAATGGATTACAGAAGGATTAGAAGCAGAACATAATGTGGTTCCAGCTGAGAAGTCCAGTCTTCATTTCTGTTGAGACCACTTTTTATGCTGTCCATAAGAATGATCATTCGTAATTCTTCCTTATTCAGTAGGAGAGCCATATCTCTTCCACGGGGTGGCAGTTTCAATGCTTTCAGAACAGTCCATTTAATGTCATTTTCTGTGTGACCTTCTTGCGTGAAATGGTCGACAAGTGGGGCGTTGGGTGTCTTGCATCCTATAGCCAGCCCGCACTCCCTAGTAATCTGACTTAACTTGTTACATTGTCTCTGTCCGGCGTGACCAGATATCCACAGTTGGAGCTTTGTGCTTTTTGGCACTATTTTCACCTGAAACTTAAAAATTCAACATCTCCGGTTCTACTGATTGGATTTCCGTCATTTTGGTTTTGTTATATTTATTAAAAATCATTATATTTTTCTAATGCTGTGGGGATCTGTTCGTGGTGCCTTTTCAATGTATTACTGTTTGAAGTGTTGCACAAATATTTACACAGTCCCTCTAAGGTAAGCCTGACTTCTCTGAGCCAATCTACCTGGGGGTTAAACACAGTTTGATTTGGGATTTGCTTGCTTACCCTGACAAGGATTGTGGTTGTTGCTTGAACAGGGCTCTCACCCTAGTCAACTAACAGCCCAATTTCTTACACACTCCATCTACCCCACTCCACTCCAATCTACCCCAATTTCTCTCACTGCAATCTACCCTGCTCCAGTCTTCCCCAATGTTCTCCACCCCACCTCACCACAATCTATCCCACTCCAATCTACCCCACTCCAATCAACCACACTCCACTCTACCCCACTCCAACTCACCCAAATCCACTCCAATCTACCTCACTGTAGTAGGAAGCTGGCTATCTATATAGTGTATTAAATGAACAACACTTTATAGAAAGTCCAGTGAATCCCCAATAGGTAAGCAGAGGTAAAAGCAGATTATTCGAATTATCTTTTTGTGGTAGTGTGGGCAAGCAGTTTGGCTTATCAGAGGCAGTGCTAAGCATTTGTTGTACTCACAGAGGCAAAAAGTGAGACACACACTCAATAATAAATGATGGCCTCTAATTGCCTCAAATTGAATGCCGGGAAGACCGAGGTTATTCTGTTCGGAAACAACCCCAACATCTGGACTCCGGATATGTGGCCAGAGGCATAGGGAAATCCTCCCATTCCCACCGAGAAGGCCAGAAACCTGGGTGTGAATATTGATCACAACCTGGATTATGGGGATCATGTTAGCGTAGTAGTATCATCCTGTTTTCATATCTTCAGGATATTAAGGAAAATTAAATGCTTCCTACCAGTGGAGGGTTTCAGGACGGCTGTTACTGCCCTCACACTGTCGCGTTTGGACTACTGCAATAGCCTGTATCTCAATTTGAAAAAAAAAGCATGAATACAGACTGCAGTTGGTTCAAAACGCGGCGGCCAGACTGCTGCTTGGGATCCCTAGATTTGTGTCAATACGTGAGGGGCTCAGACAACTGCACTGGCTGCCAGTACCTAGGCGTGCTCATTTCAAGGCTCTATGCACAGTCTTTAAAGCACTGAAGGGCATAGGCCCAGAGTTTTTGAGCAGTGGGATAAAAAGGTATGTGCCGGGCAGAGCGCTTCGATCAGCTGACAGCAAACTGGTGGTGGTGCCACGGGCAAAAAAGCCAGATGGGGAGGGTGCAGTTTCCTCGTCTGTGCGGCAAAAGCCTGCAACAGCCTGCCTGGGCATCTTAGAAACACACCAGAGCTTCTCCCATTCCGAAAGGGGCTCAAGACCTGGCTATTCATGGATTAACACGCGTTCAGCTCCTGATTCAGTATGTAGCGCCAGGACGCCCTTGGGCATAAGTGCGCTTTATAAGCTCATAAATAAATAAATAAATCTGAGATCAATTTATAAAAATAAAATTGATTTTATGTAAGTTTTTAAACCAAGAACACAGATCTAAGGTAAGTACTTTAGGAGTTATGATTTGTCAAGGTTCAGAAAATTCATCACTGATGCGTAATTATGCACCATAGGAAACAATGGAGAAAAAGTAGAGAAATCCATTTAAGATCAGGCAATGCTTTCACAAAGTTCACCTTCTCGTTTTAAGTTGATGTTGTGACCAGATCCAAAGTCCTAGCAGTAGAAGTTCTGGAGCATCCTGGATTGACTGAGAGCAGAGTACTGAGGCTCTTGGAAACTGGTGCGCCAAGACAAAGAGGGCCACTTGAAAACACACTGCACAGGTGGGCTTACGGGTAAGTCTGATGGGTCTCCTTGAAGGGAGAAGGGTGCAAGAGCCTGGGGACCACATGAGCTCTGCTAGTCTGTCGGTTGGTGCCACAGCTGGTGGGGCCAGGTGCAGAGCGAACAGGTCAGCCAGGCGTCTTGAGTCTTCAGGTCCTCACAGTCAAGAGCAGGCACTGCTGGGCCACTATGTAAGTGGGTCTCTGGCGTCTCAACATCCCTCAATGGGTGCTTGCTACTGACGCTTCGCGATTCTGGTGTGGACTCTTCTTCTTGGTTTTTACTGTTGGGGGTCTGGTATCACTAGTATTAGTACACCACGGCTCCAGTAGATCCTGGTGCCTCTATACTTGGTGGAGAGGCAGATTTGACCCTCTAAAGATGTTGTACCTCTTCTTTCTTTGGAATTTCATCAAGGTCATCAGGAAGCAGCAAGTCAACAAACCGAACTCCATGGGTTAAAATGCTGCGGTTGGCAGGGGAGTAACACCTTCACTTCTTGGTGAGTTCTTGAAGGCTGGAGGTGCTCGAGGGTTCTTGGAGTACATTTGGGTTTCAGGATGACACAGCAGCAGTGATTGTTTAGTCCTAGAACCAGCCGGCAGGGTCTGGCTCTTTTTTTTCTGCAGCAGGGCTTCCTTTCACGTGCAGCGGGTCTTCTTTGTCCTGGTCTTCTCTTGTCTATAGAATCTGATGTCCTGGTCTCGGGATGCCACCTACATACTAAATTTAGGGGTGTTACTCTGGGGAGACAGGTAGTAGCCAATGGGCTACTTACCTTGATGTTGTCCACACCCTCTAGTGACCACTTCCTGTTGAAAGAGGCACTACCCTAGCCCGGTTTGGAGGTTACTCCATCATGTCAAGAGGGTAGAATTTCAGTAGAGGGGTTACTATTGCCTTCCCCACCCTAGGGGTGGTGAAGGCTTAATGGGAACCCTCCTGCTCATCTAACTAATTTTCTGCCTTTCCTCCCACCAAAAGTGGAGCAGGAAAGGGGGTTTGGCCTCCCCCACTATCTGTAGGCACCTGGGTTGGATTTCAAAGGCAGCATTGCCTTTCAAGCTTCCCACCCAGGAAGGCCATCCTGTCCTGGGGGAGGTGTAAAGCATCTCCGCCCAAAGCAGGCTTTGTCTCTGTCCTCTGAGAGATATGGCTCTCACCCCATGAGATCAGAAACATGTCTGGTGGTGGCAAACAGATGAAAACCAGTCAGGAACCACACCAGTGCTTGGTAGCTTTTATGGGGACCCTCTGAAAGGGTCTCCTGTTTGGATTTATTAATAAAGCTATCACTGGCATCAGTGAGTATTTATTAAGACAAGATGTTTGGCACCAAACATCTTACAAATCAGTGAAGGCATCATGGACCTAGGAAACTCGTGTTGACAATTATCCAGCCCATATACTCTTTACAGCTACCCTGTTTACTTTCAACATCCCAGAATAGACTGAAAATTGTAGGGGCATATCTGCTCGTGCAGATATGCCCACACATAGGATATAGTGCATCCTGCCTTAGGGCTAAAGGCCTGCAGTGGGGATGACTTGCCTATATCTTATGCAGTGCATGGGAGGCATGGCACACAGGTTTTCCTGCACCAAGACACACAGCCTGCAATGGCAGAGTGCATAGCCTTGGTGAGGGGTCCCTGGGGTGGTACAACCAGTGCTGCAGCCCCAGGGGACCCTCTTCAAACCCCTTGCCCTAGGTACCAGGGGTACCACTTTCTAAGGACTTAGAGGGGTAGCTGTAATTGTGCCAACCGTGGTAAAGTGTTTTGAGATTGAGATTTGGCACTGAGAAACACATCAGATATCAGGCAAAAGGTGGAGGCTAACCATGCAAAAAGAGGCACTTTCCTACACTCACTCCACTCCAGTATACCCCACTGTTCCCCACTCAAACACACTCCAATCAACCCCACACCACCTCAACCCACCCCACTCTACCGCACTCCACTCTACCTCACCCCACTCTACCCCACTCCACTCTACCCTACTCCACTCCTATGGTTATAGATAGATTCCAATATGATTTCTATGCAATATTTATTTAAATATTGCCAAGTTTCTGTCCCCAGCCCCTACTGGTGATTGTGGGAGAGTATAGCCTACTTTGCCGTTTCATATTGTGATCTCCAATTTGGAGGAGAAATTGGTGAATGTAGAGACGAGACATAAATACACGGCCAACCCATCCAGCATTTATTTTCTGCTTCAGGATTGAAAACAAACATAGTTAACCAGGCCACAGTCTCCCACAAATGGGAGTAAGGACCTGGCATCAATTTGGACATTTTTTGGGTTGGCAGGTAAAGATATTTTTAGCCAACCAGAGGTAAAATGGGTAACCGCACGACTCATCCTAGACATCCCCCGACACAGCCACATCTCCGGACACCTGCGAGACCTGCACTGGCTCCCCGTAAACAAGAGAATCACGTTCCGACTACTTACCCATGCACACAAGTCCCTCCACAACCTGGGCCTCAGGTACCTCAACAACCGCCTGACCTTCTACACTCCCACCCAACAGCTGCGATCGACCAGCTACACCCTCGCCGCCGTTCCACGCATTCGAAGAGCCACAATGGGAGCAAGATCCTTCTCCTACCTGGCAGCCAAGACTTGGAACTCCCTCCCCATCCACCGCCATCTGACCCAAGACCACCTCTCCTTCAGGAAGCAACTCAAGACCTGGCTGTTCGGGGAGTAGCGGACCCCCCTCCCCCTAACGCCTTGAGACCCTGCGGGTGAGTAGCGCACTATACAAATGTCTTGATTGATTGATTGATTGATTTAACCGGGGGTCTCTGAGCAGGGCATAGGGTTGATAGACGCTAAATGTTGACAGTCCCTCTGCTGCCCTGATTATCCCCTCATTTAAACAACTCAGATACCCCAACAATGGACTTGTACCTTCCCTGAAAATCCATGCTAATGTATTCCCTCCTAGGAAAGACAGGAGTAAGAGTATTTCTGAATTGGGAATGGGAGAGAGCACTCACAAATATTATGGAGGAGCAAAGGAAGTGGCTTCTGCACATGGAAAAAATGTATTGAACATGTGCTTTTTTCGTTACTCTTGCAGAATTTTCTACCTCATACAAATTCTGCATTTTTTTTAGACTTCGAGTTCTTTTGAAAATGAATGACTTCATAGGTTTACACGAATGATACTCGAATTATTTGTGAATCTCATAAAAGCTTCCATTTAGAACTCTTCTCAAATGTACTACCTCACATCTTCCAATATTCACGTTCGTATCTGGTCAGAGCAATTTCAAGTCTTATATTTAAGCGATCGCGAAATGTCTGAGACATAAAGTGCTACAGTATCTGGCTGCAAGCGGTAGGGGAATGTGCGCCTAGAGACTGCACTTAATTTGCCAACCACATCACGTTCGCACTCGCCGCTGCAGTGACCTGAATGAACTTGATTTTTTTTTTACTTTTTGTAATCTTTTTGCTTTTCTCCGGTTGTTCGTCTCAATTTGAACGCGCTGCTTTGTCTGCTGGTCATAAATGCGTGCTCTATCTTTCATTTGTTGTTTAAAAAAAATAGGGACTGGCAAACCGGTTGCATATTCTGCCTTATAATGAAGAGGAAATCACAGAGGAGAGCTTCAGGAAACCATTTGATTCTCAAGAATTACAAATACTGCCTCTCAATATGAAATGAGAATTAGTCATCACATACCGCAGGAATCCGTACCTCCTGTTTCAAACATAGCTGCCTACGTTGTTTTTTTTGTTATCCATGTGAAGGCAGACGCTTTAATTCGTGCAATCTCTCATGGGGAGGCGGGCGCCTCACTCTCCTGCCGAGCCAGTGACCCCTTGCCCCACGGAGAGCACCTTCATCAAACGTTGTGGAGCAAGTCATTGGCATTCCGCCGGCTCGCACTGCACGCAGCTCAATCCAATTTAAATGGTTATTGGCTCTCACGTTCCACTCTATCCCTAAATGGCACAGCACCTGAATGGAAAGGAGCTATTTCTGAAAATATGACAGCTGGATTGCTGAGACCAGCTGGGATCCTCTTTTCTCAGAAATAGTGAGCTATTTCTACTACAATGATCCGGTGCTGCTCAAATCACAAATTCTTTGTTAACTGGGTGGTGCAGGCAAGGCCTCACTTGCTTTTTTTTTTTTTTGTTTTAAATATTTTTATTGTCGCAGGAATCGGTAAGAACACAAAAGTATCATACATAAGTACAGTTACATTCTCAAGTGATTTTTTTTTTTCCTTTTAAAACACATAGATTTTACATTGCTTATGATAAAAGGTTAGGGTGTTGGCAAGAGAAGGCAATAATAAGAAAAAGGATGAAAAGAGAAAAAAAGAAAAAGAGATAAAATAAAACAAGAGTTAATTTATGCGGCTTCAGGACGGCCCTATTAAAGAAAAAGAAGGAGCTATTTCCCAAAAAACAGATAATGCCAATTCCCAAAAAACAGATAATGCCAATTCGGCAAGGCCTCACTTGCAAAGAGTTTCTTGTGAAAGAACAGGTGCCAATAAACGGTGTGGCATTTTCATCATCTGGTAAATCCTGATACCCTGGCTGCATATTTAGCTGTGTGGTTAAAATCCTGTACATTGATTTTTCTCACAAAAAAACTGGAATTACACGCAAAATCGTTACTGTCCACACCGAATTTGGCACTTAAGGGAATCTATTGCACATTTCCCCGAGTAAATTTCAGCCACGTTGACTGAGAGAGCGAAAATGGCTGAACTAATTACCTCACTAGTCAGAATTCTGATTTGCACATAAATCGGAATTTCCCCCAACCTCATAATCACAGAGGAGTTGACGCCGTTGCAAGTATGTGTTTAATAAAACAAGTTACAATAAACCTTAAGGGTGTACATGTTATGGTGAACCTCTGACTAGAACAAACCTACTCAGCAGACCTCTGGCACATCCATAACACATTTTTTGAGAAATGTAATGAGACAGGGTTAGCATATTTGTCTGGTAAAGTTTTAAACATATCAAAAGGATGGTGGCATCTTTGCTTAATGCAACATCTACCCTTAGGTGCAAACGTTCTTACCCTTGACCCTGCTCCACGCAGGTCGCTCCCCACGCCGCGACAGCAGCACCTGTTGTGCCTGTGTTTCCCTGCTCGCTGCTGCTGCCACTGCCACTGCCGCTAGTTCGAGGCCCTCCTCCACCCGCAGGTTACCACCTGCGCCTCATCCTTGATGGCCAGTGGCTGGCCGTAGGTCTGCTTGCACTGTATTGCTTGTTTTTGTTTAACTGTTCGTTTTTCTCCTCCTTCGGTTTTGCATTGATAATTCTGTGCCCTCTTTTGCCTCTGTCACCTCGCTGCTCCTGCCCCCGTCTTTCCCGCCTCTGTACCCCCTGCGGCCCGGCCCCCCTGCTTGTACTGTATTGCTTCTGTTTCTAATCATTTATTTTGCTCGTTTTTCCTCCTTTCCCTTGGAATCTGTGCCCTGTGCCCTCTTTGCTTTCTGTTCCCTTGCTGTTCCTGACCCGTTTTCCCGCCGCTGTGACCCCCTGTTGCCCCGGCCCGCTCACCCATTCATCCACTCCCTCCTCCCAGCTGCTCCTCCCTTCCACCTCCTCTTCTTATGGCGCCCGCTGCACGCCTAAGGCAAGCCCGTCTGCGCCCGTCCGCACCTGGACCCCGCCCAGCGCCAGAACCCTTGCCCCCCGAACCCTGCGATGCCCGTCTCCGCTACGATGCCAGCACCCTCCTCGCACTCAACACCGGACGTTCACACACCTGCTTCCTGGCCGCCCCGCAGCGTACCCCAGCACCCTTCTCCTGCCGGAACTGCAGCTTCACCAGCATCCGATCCACCACGCCACCCACCAGCAAAGAACGTAACCACCTCAGATGCATCCTTCTCAACACCCGCTCCGCCCACAGACATGCCGTTGAACTCTGGGACCTACTCGACTCAACCTCCCCAGACGTCGACTTCCTGATGGAGACCTGGCTGAACCTGACATCGCCATAGCCATCCCGGACAGCTACAAAATCACCTGCAGGGACCGTGTCAACGACATAGGAGGAGGAATCACCATCATCCACTGGAACACTCCCAGAGTCTCGACCGACACCGATGACACCCTCAGCACCGCCCAACACCTGCACTTCCAGATCCACACTGATCCCAACACCACCCTTAAAGGAACCCTCATCTACAGGCCCCCCGACCACAGTTCAGCGACTCCATCGCCAACGCCGTCAGTACACACGACCTCGCCTCCACAGACTACATCCTTCTCGGGGACCTGAACTTCCACCTTGAGAACAACAACGACTGCAACTCCACCACCCTGATCACCAACCTCACCAATCTCGCACTCAGACATTTGGTCACCACACCCACCCACTCCGCCGGCCACACGCTTGACCCCATCTTCTCCGCAAACTCCCACGTCTCCTTCAGCCACACCACGAACTCCACTGGACCGACCAACGCTGCATCCACTTCACCTCCCAGAAACCCACCACGCACCACCGCACCCAACAGATCCCCTGCTGCCATTGGAGCAAAGTCACCGAAGACCAGCTAACCACCACCTTTGCTCGGAGCCCACCCACCGACCCCAACACCGCTGCCAGCAACCTCAGACAGTGGATCGACAATTGCGCCAACACCCTCACCCCATTAAAGAAACCCTCCAACAGACACACCAGCAAGAAAGCTAACTGGTTCAATGAAGACCTCCAGGCCTCCAAACAAACCTGCCATAAGCTAGAGAAGAAATGGCACCGCGAACAGACACCGGACAGCCACGCAGCCCATAAGAACGCCACCCAGCGCCAGAACCATTGCCCCCCGAACCCTGCGATGCCCGTCTCCGCTACAATGCCAGCACCCTCCTCGCACTCAACACCGGACGTTCACACACCTGCTTCCTGGCCACGCCGCAGCGCACCCCAGCACCCTTCTCCTGCCGGAACTGCAGCTTCACCAGCATCCAATCCACCACGCCACCCACCAGCAAAGAATGCAACCACCTCAGATGCATCCTTCTCAATACCCACTCCGCCCACAGACATGCCGTTGAACTCTGGGACCTACTCGACTCAACCTCCCCAGACGTCGCCTTCCTAATGGAGACCTGGCTGAACCTGACATCGCCATAGCCATCCCGGACGGCTACAAAATAACCTGCAGGGTCCGCGTCAACGGAATAGGAGGAGGAATCACCATCTTCCACTGGAACACTCCCACAGTCTCGACCAACACCGGGGCACCCTCAGCACCGCCCAACACCTGCACTTCCAGATCCACACTGATCCCAACACCACCCTTAAAGGAACCCTCATCTACAGGCCCCCTGACCACAGTTCAGCGACTCCATCGCCAACGCCGTCAGTACCCACGCCCTCGCCTCCACAGACTACATCCTTCTCGGGGACCTGAACTTCCACGTTGAGAACAACAACGACTGCAACTCCACCACCCTGATCACCAACCTCACCAATCTCGCACTCAGACATCTGGTCACCACACCCACCCACTCTGCCAGCCACACGCTTGACCCCATCTTCTCCGCAAACTCCCACGTCTCCTTCAGCCACACCACGAACTCCACTGGACCGACCAACGCTGCATCCACTTCACCTCCCAGAAACCCACCACGCGCCACCACACCCAACAGATCCTCTGCTGCCACTGGAGCAAAGTCACTGAAGACCAGCTAACCACCACCATCGCTCGGAGCCCACCCACCGACCCCGACACCGCTGCCCGCAACCTCAGACAGTGGATCGACAATTGCGCCAACACCCTCACCCCATTCAAGAAACTCTCCAACAGACACACCAGCAAGAAAGCTAACTGGTTCAATGAAGACCTCCAGGCCTCCAAGCAAACCTGCCATAAGCTAGAGAAGAAATGGAACCGCGAACAGACACCGGACAGCCACGCAGCCCACAAGAACGCCACCCACAGGCACCATCAACTCATCAGATCCGCCAAAAGAGCCTTCTTCAAAGACTGCCTAGGCAACAATGCACACAACAGCAAAGATCTCTTCAACTTCGTGAGGGAACTCTCCAACCCCAGCTCCATCACCAACGACATCCCACCTTCGCAAGGCCCGTGTGACTGCCTTGCCACCTTCTTCCATCGCAAGATGACAAACATCCATGACAGCTTCAACGCCACGACCATCCCGACAACCACTGAGACCTTCGTCTCCACTGCCACCATCTGCACCGACGCCCGCTCTCCTGGACCAACTTAAACAACGACGATACCATCAAAATCATGAACACCATCGACTCCGGATCTCCGTCAGACCCATGCCTACACCACATCTTCAACAAAGCCAGCACCATCATCGCACCCCATCTCCAGAAAGCCATCAACATCTCCTTCGAGACAGCAACCTTCCCGGAGAGCTGGAAGCAAGCTGAGATCAACGCCCTACTCAAAAAACCCAAGACTGACTCCAAGGACCTCAAGAACTTCTGGCCCATCTCCCTGCTCCCGTTCCCGGTGAAGGTAATTGAGAAGACCGTCAACAGACAACTGACCCGCTACCTCGAGGAGAACAGCATCCTGGACCCATTACAGTCCGGGTTCCTCAGCAACCACAGCACCGAAACTGCCCTCATCGCCGCCACCGATAATATCAGGGCCCTGCTGGACAACGGAGAAACCACGGCCCTCATCATCTTGGACCTGTCAGCCGCCTTCAACACCGTCTGCCATCGCACCCTACGTACACGCCTCCACGCCGATGGGATCCGAGACAAGTCTCTGGACTGGACCACATCCTTCCTCTCCGGCAGAACCCACAGCATCCACCTTCCCCCTTTCCGCTCCGAAGCCACCAAGATCATCTGCGGCGTACTCCAGGGCTTATCCCTCAGCCAGACGTTGTTCAACATCCACATGGTACCGCTCGCCCACGTCGTCCGTTTGCATGACCTCAACATCACCGCATACGCCGACGACACCCAGCTGATCCTCTCCTTCACCAAAGACCCCCCTCTCCACCAAAACCAACCTCCACGAAGGAATGAAAGACGTCACAGAGTGGATGAAGAACAGCCGACTCAAACTAAACTCGAACAAGACGGAAGTCCTAATGCTCGGCTTCACCTCCTCGGCCTGGGACAACTCCTGGTGGCCAACCGCATTGGGACCAGCTCCAATACCCACCGACCACGCACGCAACCTAGGGTTCATCCTCGACTTCACTCTCTACGTGACTAAGCAGGGCAATGCAGTCTCGTCCTCCTGCTTCAACACCCTCCGCATGCTCCGCAAGTTCTACATGTGGATCCTCACCGAAACAAGAAGAACGGTCACCCAAGCCCTCGTGAGCAGCAGACTAGACTACCGAAACGCCCTCTACACAGGAGCCTCGCCCAAACTCCTGATCCTGGACATCCCTCGCCGCAGCCACAATATACCCCACCTGAGAGACCTACACTGGCTCCCTGTCAACAAAAGTATCACCTTCAAACTCCTCACCCACGCCCACAAGGCACTCAACAACACCGGACCAGCATACCTCAGACGACCCCCATCCGCCATCTCCGCTCCGCCGGCCTCGCCCTTTGCCACAGTCCCCCGCATCCGAAGAGCGACCTCCGGCGGCAGATCGTTCTCCCACCTTGCCGCCAAGACCTGGAACACCCTCCCCATCCTCCTACGGCAGGCCCAGGACCTGCTAACCTTCAGAAGACTCCTCAAGATCTGACTATTCGAGCAGTAGCAGCACCCCCGCCCCCCCGCCAGCGCCTTGAGACCCTCACGGGTAAGTAGAGCGCTTTACAAATGTTTTGAATGATTGATTGATTGAGTATATATGTTGACTTTGGAATGACAGTAGGATTCTCAATACATTAAAATTGATATAATCCTGGTAGATTAGTAAAAGCTTTCCTGGCTAACAATGTGTCACCAAGGGTTTTACAAATAAATCTTGCATGAATACTAGAGGCCAAATAGTAGGCCTGGGTGGTATGCTCTGCTATGTTTTTTTTTTTCTCAGTTTAGTAGTAGTAAAGTTAGGACTCCTTACTTTAGAACTCCTAAATGCCTGCTGTGAATACCGAAAGTATTTAAATTAGGATTTTTCTCCGTTTAGTAGTAGTAGAGTTGAGAAAAATCCAAATTTTAAGACTTTTGGTATTCACAGAAGGCATTTAGGAGTCCGAAAGTTAGGAGTCCTAACTTTACTACTACTAAATTGAGAAAAATCCTAATTTTAAGACTTTCGGTATTCAAAGCAGGCATTTAGGAGTTCTAAAGTAAGGAGTCCTAACTTTACTACTACTAAACTGAGAAAAAAAAACATTTTAAGACTTTTGGTATTCACAGAAGGCATTTAAGAGTCCAAAAGTTAGGAGTCCTAACTTTACTACTACTAAATTGAGAAAAATCCTAATTTTAAGACTTTCAGTATTCACAGCAGGCATTTAGAAGTTCTAAAGTAAGGAGTCCTAATTTTACTTCTACTAAATTGAGAAAAATCCTAACTTTAAGACTTTCGGTATTCACAGAAGGCATATAAGAGTCCTAAAGTTAGGACTCCTAACTTCTGAGAATACCGAAATGAGTAAGTGCATTCTGTGAATACCAAAATGAGTAAGTGCCTTCTGTGAATACCAAAATGGTAGTAAGTTTAGGATTTTGTCTTAAGTTAGTTCTGTGAATCGGGCCCACTGTGTTGAGCTCCTGAAAACTTGGTGGAATGGCGCAGAGCAGAGTTCTCTCTCACAGCTCAGCAACGTTAAGTGGCGAGCACGGAATGAGGAAACCCCAATGCTAGACCACCTCCTGGTGACATTTCTCAACACTGTCAATGGCAGCAGATCGCTACCGCTCACGTTGAGAAACCTGTTGCTCGCAATAAGGAAGCTGGAGATCAAATAGAACATCTACTCAAGCGGCAGAAAGAAGCTGTGCCCTTCTACTCTGTGCGTGGTGCCATTCTTGCAGAACATACGCCCGGAGCTAACGATAAGGGCAAGAAGAAGCATGCATTACCTCACTTCAGTGCTTGCTGAACTCGGCAGAGCACGGTGGAGTTATTTTGTGGCTACACGGAACTCTGCAGACTCTGCCCAGGTCTACTAAATAGGGCATATATCTTCACTACCAAAGATGGCGGACACCACCAGCTAGCCCCCCCATCTTGAGTCCCTGAAATCCAATATAATTCTGCTCAATAAGACCACCTAGAGGCTTCATTACACCTGGCGAGTGTGTACCTGACTGTCTAGGTCAAATTAGGTGATTGGCTGGTTAGTCAATCCACAGACTTCTAGTGATGGTGGTCCATAGAGGATGTGAGCCCTGCGTCGGCTCTGAGACAGTCCTGAGTGAGCAGAAAGGATGGCCATCATGCCCCGTTACTCACTGGTAATCCTCATTACTCCGAGTCTTGGTCTTCCCATTCATTCCTGAGCATTTGCTTCCCTCCCTGGTTTCTCTTTATGATGATTGTTTTTTGTTTTTCTTTCTTATGAGTTTCTTCAGCATTCTCAGGATGTCCTATTGACGTGCTACCCCCTTTATGCATGCTGGGTAGGCAGCACCACATTGGTGGAAGTATTTTGACATCATCTAGGTAATCGTTTCTGTGGAGTAGGCAAACTGCTCATGCATAAGAACTGGGGCAGGAAGACAGATAAGGAGGTAATGGACCTATGCCTGGCAGACTCACCCCACACACCCGCTCCCATCTGATGGCAGTTCTCAAAAGATCTCTGCTAAAGTGACCCTTCGGGGGACCCCTAGGGCATTGCAGCGCTGGCCTGACGAGGAGCACATGCTCGATGATGAAGCATTACATCCTTCGGGTTGTGTGAGGGCAACAAGAGACAAGCCTTGTTCTTGCCTCAGACCAGTGGGTTCTAGACCTAGGACTATCTCTTGTATTTTTCTTTCTTTTTCTCTTTTTCAATGGGTTGAGTGGGTGACTCCTGGGACCCCCACCTACCGAAACGTTTCCCCCCATTTTGAGTTGATGGCAGAGAGCGATGCCACATAATCACCCATAGCAAAGGGTAATGACTCCATTACCGCACTGATTTCTGGTTCTGATCTATAAGTGATGCTCATTTCTCACCTATCAAGTGAGGCTCCCGTGCAAGTGGAGGAAACTACGATGCTGAAACATGGAGTTGTGGCCGTAGTGAGATGTTGGAGGCGTGGAGGATGGAGGTCAGGAGAAGTGGAGGCTGTGTTATGTGAGCTGGGAGTGCAGAGAGCAGAGGTGTGCAGAGCAGCAGAGCTATTGTGGAGTGGTAAACTACTCAGTGGCAGCGGTCGTGGTGAGAAGATGCGTTGGGGGCCGCACACTTGCTCACTGACTGCATTCTTACTGACTTTCTGTCTAGGCTCCGCTTGCTTGGTGAAGTGGGTATGGTTGGGGTGGGTGCTGACTGGCTCCTGGTCAAGGGGGGAGTTGCTGGTGTCATAGATGGCAGTCTAGAGGGGAGAAGCTTCCTTCTTCCTGCCTTTTGCTTTTCGCAGGAGCCCTTTGCTGGCAACCCCGGTGTGACTTGCAGCTCTTTTCTTTTTTTAAGAAGGTTCCAGGACTTTTCTGTTAACTCCCAAAGGCCTTTATATGATGTGCACCTAGAGCTCATTACTTTTACAAGCGAATGCTCGGGCAATCAAATGAGAAAACAGCGGGCAAGTAGAAGTACTAAAATATACAGGAACTATTGCAAAGGAAATAAAACCAATCTTCCTGAGAACTTGTCCGATCTCGAATGAAAACAGGCATTCTCACAAGGGATAAGCAATGGTGTTCCTTGCCGAGGATGCCATGGATGTGTCCAGACATAAAAATGCAAATAAAGGCATACCTCACTACTTTTCACCACCAGGATGCTCAGAGGTTACTGTTTTGTGCAGCAGCGCCCGTGCTATATATGCCCTTAACTCTCCGGCCAATGACAGCCTAGGACCTCCCCGCAAAAATGAAGCCACAGGAATGAGTGCAAGCATATAGGTTAGCCCAACTAAACAATACAATCAACACTTCAATACAAGCATGAAGGGCTAGGGCTTTTTGTTAAGGTTTCTGAAGCGGATTCATCCGGACTTAGAAGTAGAAGGCAGGGAGTACCCAGGGAGTAGTCTAGCAGCCCCTCAAAGCTACCAGCCCCAGCACATGCTGGGTATCCTCTTAGCACATTCAACATAATAAAACAATTCAGCTCCAGGGGTGAGACTCTATAAAAATATAACTTTGACTTCCCTGATCCAAAGGGAGGCAGCTAGATAAGTCCATCATTAGCAAAGCTCAGAATGCATTTATGCAACACTATAGGGTCATAAGGTTAATTAAGTCCTCATTGGTATCTAGTCAATCAGACTAATTTAAGAAACTGTGTCATCCTCGTGAGAAAGAGACATACTTAGCCTCAGATAACTACCAGAATGATCTAAGAGCCCCTTTGTCCATGAATAGGGTCTTTCAAGAGGTCCCAAAGCTTTCAGAGGTTCTGGTTGAGGAGTCCATGTTAGGTCTTCACCTCCCCCTAAAGGACAGGGTCCAGCGCACTGCATCTGTTATTAACAAAGTTCTCACTGCCCAGCTGGCTCCAGACTCACACCTTGAATGGGAGACAATCAATAATGTGCTTTCAGCGATGGCGCAGGCTGCAATACTGCACACAGATATATTAGACAACCAAATATCAGTACTGCAATACCTGGCCTCCATGGTTATGTCAATTAATTCCAAACTCAACAAACTGACTCAACCAATTATGAGGGCTCAAAATGCCTCGTATAGTGTATAGTTTAAATGCCAGTGTGGCCCTTTGGCAGAGAAATTGAAAGCCATTCCAGAAATAAGATTTTCCCTAATTAGAGATGTGAAGGGCAAAGTCACCAGAGGCAGGGCAAGGGTCGTTCATGTCTTGAACCTCCCCCATAAGGCCCTGCCTTCTGCTTCCCTATTAGGTAACAGCATCTCGGCCTGCTGCCGCTTCACCATCAACATCAATAATAAATCAGCACCCCTCCTCAGTATCAGATTTGAGCAGCGCCGAGACACCTCAGGGTATTTGCGCGCTACATAAATAAATAAATAAACATTATCTTGCAGGCTAAAAAGCCAATATCAAGCTCTGCCGAAGTGACTTAGGGCCCGATGTAGGTCGGTCGGTAACGGCCGAAAATCGGTATTTTCGGCCGTTACCGATCGGTATCGAGCCATCGGGATGTAGCAGTCCGAAAACCGCCCAAATCGGTGATAATACCGAATCGGAAAAGTTACCGATTCGGTAGAATACCGAATCGGAAAATAAACAGATTCGGTAAGTATACCGAATCGTTAACGAACCGATTCGGTAAAAATAGGGATTCGGAAAAATCACCGATTCGGTAGAATACCGAATCGGAAAAATCACAGATTCGGAAAAAAAATACCGATTCATTAACAAACCGATTCGTTAAAAATACCGATTCGGTAAAACTGAAGATTGAGATGTAGAAAGCTCTGAAATACCGAATTAGCTTCAAATTCGGTATTTAAGAGTCGGTAGTTACCATAGATAGGAATCAGGTGGTAACCAGGTGCAACCTATAAAAATGGACCCAAAATGCATTTCTTCTTGCACCAGGGCTGCATTTTATGTCATAGCAAGACGGCTACGGCTACAGCAGGAAGGAGAGAGGGAATGGCTGAGACAGGAGCAGGTGTATAGACAGCGGATCACCCTGTCCATGCTGACAGATGCAGAGATCCTACAGAGGTACAGGCTGGACCCAGAGACCATCTTAGAGCTCATTAGGGACCTCCAACCCCTGTTGCAGCACACCACCCCAAGGGCACACACAATCCCAGTGCACGTGCAGGTGCTATGCAGCCTACACCTGCTTGCGTCTGGCAGCTATCAAAGTGTAGTTGCTGTGGCAGGAGGGGTGACCCAGAGCTGCCTGTCAAGGTTCTTCCACAAGTTCCTTGACGCCATGATACAAAGGATGGACCAATACATTTCCTTCCCTGCAACCCATGCAGAACTGGTACAGACAAAAGCAGACTTCTACCAGATGGCAGGATTCCCCCACATCATTGGCTGCATAGATGGCACACACCTTCCGATTTGCCCCCCTGCTGACACGGAATACGCACACCGCAATCGGAAGTCACGGCACACCATAAATGTGCAGGTGATTTGTAATGCGAAGTGTGTCATCACTGACGTGGTAGCAAAATTTCCAGGGAGTACCCACGACTCCTACATTTTCCAAAATAGCGGAATTTATGCACGGCTGACGGCAGGGGAATTCGGTGAAGGATACCTCCTAGGTAAGACACAGTGTCAGACCCCCATAACCTAAATAGCAGTGTGAAGTACATGTATGCATGTGAGTAATGTTACCCCTTTTCCTTCTAGGCGACAGTGCATATGCCCTCCGCTCATTCATTCTCACCCCCTACCTCAACCCCTCAACACCCAGCCAAAGGAGGTATAACCGTGCGCACAAAAGCACAAGGAATGTAGTAGAACGGACCTTCGGCATCTGGAAAAGCAAGTTCAGATGCTTGCACAAGAGCGGAGGTGCAAGGCAATATACCCCCATCACCTGCTGCAAGATAATTGCTGTCTGTGCAATGTTGCACATCCTTGCGGTCAAGAAGGGCACAGAGGTAGAGTTGTCTGACTACGAGGACCCTGTTGATGACATTGCTGTGCCACAAACACAACCTGCTGGAGTGTCTACACCAAGTGATGGCAGGGTCAGACGTGAGGAGATAACAGACAACTATTTCTGAGTGAGTACAGATGCACAGACACGTTATGGATGTGAAGAAATGAAACTTTTTTAATTGTGGTACAACGTTACAGCACTGATGTGCAACAAATGAAATGATTAACTACAATGTGGGGACAGGAAATGGGCCGGGTTGCCTCACCCACACTGGCAGTGTCATTTCCTGCTGCGCTTTGCAGACCCACTGGGATGCGGCTCCCCCCCTTCTGCATGTCCGGCTGCCTCTGCAGAGCGCCTGGAGCTCCGGCGCGGCTCGGACACTGCGCTGGCCGGACTGCTGCGGCTGCTGCTGTCCCCAGCCTCGGCCACGTCCAGGGCAGGATTCACCACTGTGTTGGAAATGATGAGTGTCTCCATGGCACTGGTGATGCGGGCCATGCCCCTGGTCACCTCCGCAGTGTTTTGAGTGAGGCACTCTTCCATATTTGCCCCTCGGCGGCATAGCAGGGCTGTTGCTGCGGCAAGCCGGTTAATTGCCCGGTTTTGTTCACGGGCATCCCTGCGCCTTATGTGCTCATGCTGGTCCATCTTGGCACACAGCTGTGTTATGGCAGTTGTAATGCGCCCCATTCCTGTTGCAATTTCCCGGTTACTTGCCACAAACTCAGTAAATCCCTTTGTCATTTGCACCATCTGCAGGTTATGCTCACGCAATTGCCGGTGGCAAGCGAGGATGGACTTGTCCTGCATCCGCTGGATTCGGACCATGCTCCCATCAAGCCCTTGGAAGACGGTGCCCTCCCGTGATGGATTTGCACTGCTGGAAGTGCGTGGGTGGCGGCGATTGGTGCTGGTCTGCTGGGTGTCCTGCTGTGCCACAGGTGTCACAGGTGTGGGTGCTGGTGCCTGACCCGCAGCTCCCTCCATGATGGACAATGGGGCCACAATACTCCTCCTGGCTGGAGCAGTGGCAGGTGTTGGCTGGGACCGTGTGGGTGAGTTCTCTGGTGAGAACTGGAATGGTGGGGATTGTGACAATTGGGGGGAGTGGGGAGATAAGAGGGCATGTCCTGAGTCATCCTCATTGGCCATGGCACTGCTGTCCTCCACCTCCTGCGAGGAATCCATGCTGCTTGGCCCTGCCACCGCACTGTCTGCTGTTGCTGGAGCTGAGACTTGTACAGCTGCTGCTCCACTACCTGATGGCGCCCCTAGGAATAAAGTAGAATTTGTCAACGGAGCGGAAATGTCTTACTGTCACTATAATAAATGCATTGCACATCTCATTTTCATTACTCTGCTTCTTTCTTAAAGTGCATTGCAGTTAAATGTGCACTGTAAATTGTTCCTACATTAGCTGTCCACATTTTCCATCATGCATTGCTCATGTATTTTGCTAGCAGTACTGGACTGGGGTTTGGCTGTACATTGGGGCCAATGGGGAGGGGTCTGGTAGGGTGTGTCATGCTGTGCATGCTTCTTACCTTTTGCTTTGGCTCTGGCTGAGCTGTGCATGTCCCCAACTCCAACCACACTCGCAGTCTCAATCATTGTGGACACCAGTTCCTCCAGTTCAGTGAGGGGGGGCGCGGGGTTCCTGCCTCCACCGGTCAGTCCTGCCTGCTTGTGCAGCTCCGCCAATTTCCTCTTGGTGAGGCTCCGGATATCATAAAACCTCTTCTTGAGGTCATCCATGCTCCTGGGGGTCACACCAACAGCATTGACCCTCTCACTGATGGCACTCCACAGTTTCCTCTTTGTTGACTCCGGGACTGTGAGGGACAGCCTCCCATACAGCTGCCTGTGGACCCTCACCACCTCCTCCACCAATACTTGCTGCTCCATGCTGCTGAACTTCACCTTGCGCTTTCTCTCAGCCTTCTGGCTCTCAGAGCTGCTTGCCATTTCCACTGTGTTCACAGATCTCCAAACACTCTCTCTGCTGCTCACTCTCACTGCTCAGCTCTGGCTGCCTCTCCAGAAGGTTCTGATGAGTTGCACCTGCCTGGGTTGCCACTCCCTGCTAGGGTGGGGGAGGGTGCTTTCACCTCATTGGCTGCTTTCATTAGTTTCACTTTCTTGCTTGCCGATTCCGTGTTTGCCGATTCAGTATTTACCGATTCGGTATTTATACCGAATCAGGAACTACCGATTCGGTAAATACCGATTCGGTTTTGCCAATGCATTCCTATGGGACTTTTGGTCCATACGGTTGTATTGCCATTACCGAATCGGTCAATACCGATTCGGTAAGTCTCGAAACACGATACCGAATATTACCGATTCGGTATTCCAGCACATCTGGAATACCTACATATCCACCCCTTAGATTTACCGATTCTTAATTACCGATTCGGTAAAATTCGGTAATTTTCGGTAATTAAGAATCGGTAAATCGATTCTACCTACATCGGGCCCTTAGTCTGAAAGTTACTTTTAATGGTCAGACCAAGAGCAATAAATGCTTGTTCCAACAGTATTGCTAACCTGGATCTGATACCTGCCTGGGTTGCCACTCCCTGCTAGGGTGGGGGAGGGTGCTTTCACCTCATTGGCTGCTTTCATTAGTTTCACTTTCTTGCTTGCCGATTCCGTGTTTGCCGATTCGGTATTTACCGATTCGGTATTTATACTGAATCAGGAACTACCGATTCGGTAAATACCGATTCGGTTTCGCCAATGCATTCCTATGGGACTTTTGGTCCATACGGTTGTATTGCCATTACCGAATCGGTCAATACCGATTCGGTAAGTCTCGAAACACGATACCGAATATTACCGATTCGGTATTCCAGCACATCTGGAATACCTACATATCCACCCCTTAGATTTACCGATTCTTAATTACCGATTCGGTAAAATTCGGTAATTTTCGGTAATTAAGAATCGGTAAATCGATTCTACCTACATCGGGCCCTTAGTCTGAAAGTTACCTTTAATGGTCAGACCAAGAGCAATAAATGCTTGTTCCAACAGTATTGCTAACCTGGATCTGATACCTGGACTTGGTGGCAAGAAAGGATGTAGGAACCTATCAAAGGTCCTCTCTTACGGAGCATAGCGCATCCCATAGGCTAATTACAGAGGTTTTCTTTGCCCTCTTTCTCGGAAAAACAAAAAGCATCTTAGGAAGCTAAAAAAGAAATAAAGATCTTGCTCTGCAAAAGCTCCACAAAACATATCTGAGGGGGGCATGCATTTCTGTGCCAAATTTGAACATAAAAACTAAAATCTCAGCAGAAAGCAGGGCAGATTACATTCCCCCGCAAATGTCAGCCTCTAAAGATCTGGTAGCCGATGTTGGTGCTCCAGTGGTCGGCAAATCTGTCACAACTGAGAAGGAGCCCCACCACCTTGTTACACCATGCTCAAAGGAACAAAAAATGTCAGACCGAATTCGGCCTCTGATTGCACTGTGCATCCAGAAACAGAAAAGAAAAATGTAAAACTGTCTCCTGCTATTTTAAATAATAATCAAGCGAGGATCTGGATTACCATTGATGTACACCCTCTGGGTCGCCTAGCGAGACACCAAAGGCAGCTCAGAAACAAGGACCATCTCCCATCTAAGGCCTACGTCTTGTTTCTTGTACAAACATGATAAATAGGTCTAGCATGTTTCATGCTTCTAAATTGGTGGAGCAGTAACAACAGCAGCAGCAGCACTAACAATCATCTTAACTAAAAAGCAGACATTTGGAGGCTGCATACCCCCTAAGCCCAGGTACGTCTGTTTCACTTCAACTCGAAAATCCCTTCACATCAAGAAATGCTTCCTCGATGGTAATAATCCTTCACCCGGGCTATGCTTTTGGTTGTAAAGAACACGTCCTTATTAGGGGAACATTATAAAACTCTGCTCAGCACTCTCTGGCCTGGCAGCCAATGAATGTACTAAAATACAATTCGCTAATCTGCGAGTTTACCCGTTTTATTTGAGAGCCATCATGGGAAACTATCTGACTGGGGATTAAAAATCTCTCGCCCTGCTAAACAGAAATATCTGGCAATCTTTGGCCCAAGCTAATCCCAGGTGATTTCAGTAGTAGTGCCAACAATATGAGTGGACAACCTCCCACCCCACTCAAAGACTGGAGGCCAGCATTGATAAATGCATTTGGCCCAATGGATCATCCGAAGTGTGAGTTCTGAAAAGTAATTATAAAGGTTCCCCAAACTGGAGGCACTCAGAGCTGCACCCACAGGGAAAACCTACCTGAAGACTGGACTTCGCTACCAGGGTTGCTTCAGAGATGCTCCTAGTTGCATTTCTGTTAAGACACATCAAATTTGTAGTTAGCAACCTCGTCAAAATCATGAAGAGGATAAGTCTGTGAGGATTTGTTCAAGGAATATAATAGGCATGAATGAATCTAATGACAAAAAAGTGTCTATTAGACGATTGTTGGAATCTGACATAGTGTGACTACAGGAAATGTGGGAAATGGCCTGTACCCCATGACTTAGTTATTTAGGGTCTTATTTACATGAACTGACGCATCGCTGCTGTAACACAGAAATGCGTTGAGACGAAATGCACCGTCGTACAACATCGCAAAACTTCAGAGATGCTTCATATTTACAAATGCAAACCAACAGTTGATGGACAGAATGCAGAACAATGTCATACATTCACCCCAGTACAGAGATATAGGCCTAAGTCCATCGTTTTTTTTGCTCACCACACCACCCCAGTTCAGACATGGCCATATGCAAATCAGCCTTGACCCTGTGCCTCATGGGAACACTCCAGCCCGAACTGCCAAGCCATGTCTTCCCTGGACCAGAATCAAGCATCCTAGGACCGGTTTCTGGCTATCAGCCGTCTTCAGCCAGGATAGCTTAACTCTAGTGGCGTGGAGAGCACGGGACTCACGTCTGAGCATACCCCTCCCACTCGGGGTGACAAATGCAAAAACAACAGTTGATGGACAGAATGCAGAAAATGTCATACATTCACCCCAATACAGAGATCTGGGCCTAAATCCATCGTTTGTTTGCTCACCACCCCACCCCACCCCAGTTCAGACATGGTCATATGCAAATCAGCCTTGACCCTGTGCCTCATGGGAAAAGTCCAGTCCGAACTGCCAAGCCATGTCTTCCCTGGACCGGAATCAAGCATCCTAGGACCGGTTTCTGGCTATCACCCATCTTCAGCCAGGATAGCTTAACTCCAGTGGCGTGGAGAGCACAGGACTCACGTCTGAGTATACCCGTCCCACTCGGGGTGACAAATGCAAAAACAACAGTTGATGGACAGGATGCAGAACAATGTCATACATTCACCCCAGTACAGAGATCTGGGCCTAAATCCATAATTTTTTTGCTCACCACACCACCCCAGTTCAGACATGGCCATATGCAAATCAGCCTTGACCCTGTGCCTCATGGGAACAGTCCAGCCCAAACTGCCAAGCCATGTCTTCCCTGGACCAGAATCAAGCATCCTAGGACCGGTTTCTGGCTATCAGCCATCTTCAGCCAGGATAGCTTAACTCCAGTGGCGTGGAGAGCACAGGACTCACGTCTGAACATACCCATCCCACTCGGGGTGACAAATGCAAAAACAACAGTTGCTGGACAGAATGCAGAACAATGTCATACATTCACCCCAGTACAGTGATCTGGGCCTAAATCCATCGTTTTTTTGCTCACCACACCACCCCAGTTCAGACATGGCCATATGCAAATCAGCCTTGACCCTGTGCCTTATGGGAACAGTCCAGCCCGAACTGCCAAGCCATGTCTTCCCTGGACCGGAATCAAGCATCCTAGGACCGGTTTCTGGCTATCAGCCGTCTTCAGCCAGGATAGCTTAACTCCAGTGGCGTGGAGAGCACGGGACTCACGTCTGAGCATGACCGTCCCACTCAGGGTGACAAGTGCAAAAACAACAGTTGATGGACAGAATGCAGAACAATGTCATACATTCACCCTAGTACAGAGATCTGGGCCTAAATCCATCGTTTTTTTGCTCACCACACCACCCCAGTTCAGGCATGGCCATATGCAAATCAGCCTCGACCCTGTACCTCATGGGAACAGTCCAACTCGAACTGCCAAGCCATATCTTCCCTGGACTTGGCAGTTCGGGCTGGACTGTTCCCATGGGGCACAAGGTCAATACTGATTTGCATATGGCTGGCTTCAAACTGGAATGGCATGGTGAGCAAAAAACAATGGATTTAGGCACAGGTCTCTGTACTGGGGTGAATGTATGACATTGTTCTGCATTCTGTCCATCAACTTTTGTTTTTGCAATCATATTTACAAGTTGGCACACCGTGATGTAATGTGAAAGCCAACAAAACACAAAATGTATTTATTGTAAAGTTTTGTATAGCGCAAACAAGACCCGTAGGTATCAGAGCGCTTTACATTACAAGAGGTAGGTTAGAGATTAAGCATATATAGTATAATGATTTAAAGAGATAAGAGGTACATAATTATTCGACTCTAAGGAGGTGAGCATATATATATATATATACATACAGTAACAGTAGCATAAGGTAAATATCAAAATGTAGTTTGGTCACAATGTGTACCGCCAGTCCTGATTCATGGGTCATATCGAGGAGCATTTATCTCTATTAACGCCGGTAACTTTCCCTTCTAATTACATAGATGTCCTGTATTGGAACGTCAATATTTCAGTTTTAGTGATGAGTTGTCTTACCTATGTAAGGAACTTACTCATCAGGAGGATCTTCGCTTCCCTCCTAAATGTAGCTGTGTTTCGAATTTTCCTAATGTTTGGAGGGAGTGAGTTCCAGATTTTGGGGGCTGCTCCTGAGAACGCTCTGTCATAAGTTTTCTTCTTCCTGAAAGTGGGTGGTCTCAACAACAGCTCCTTGGCACTTCTAGCTTGTCTGCTTCCTCCTGATAATTCAATTTTCTCGGCGAGGTATCTTGGTGTATTGTAGTGGAGTGCTTTGTGGGTGATACAAGCTATTTTTAGCCAAATTCTGGCTTCATAGGGTAGCCATTTTAATGCTTTCAGGTGAGGAGAGATATGGTTGAATTTTCTAGATACGGTCATGAGTCTTGCCGCTGCATTGAGGCATGCTTTTAATGGTGCTGTGGAGATTTTTCGTAGACCGGCTAAGGTAGTGCATCCATATTTAATCCTCGAGATAACTAAGGATTGGACTGCCAGGTGGGATCCGCCTTTGAGATGAATGGTTTCATTTTTCTTATGTAGTTCAAATGAAAGCGGGCACTTTTTGCCATTGATTTAATGTGGGCTTTCATGTCTAGATTCTCATCTAATGTAATTCCTAGTGATTTCGCTGAGTTAATTAGGGTAGGGGTGCATTTTAGTGCTGTCACCAGCTTGGTCCATTCCTACACTTCTGTATGGTTCTTTGGTGGTAAAATTAGTAGGAACTCTGTTTTGTGTGCATTTAGCTTCAGATGATTGATCGTTAGCCATTGCAGTGTCATTTTTAATGCCTCATTCATTAGCCTGATGTCTTCCAGAGACGCGATCTTGATATATATTTGCGTGTCATCTGCGTACATGTGATAGGATATCTTTGAATTTCTAAGAATTTCTGTAAGAGGTTCGACATACAAGTTGAACAGAGATGGAGATAATGTAGATCCTTGGGGGACTCCAATTGAGTTAGGACAAGATGGTGAAAGTGATGGGTTGACCAGGAATCTTTGTGTTCCGTTCTGCAGCAAAGATTCAAACCATTTCAGCACATTTCCAGACATTCCCATCCGGTCCTTGAGCCTGGTCAGTAATGCTTCGTGATTTACTGTGTCAAATGCAGAAGACAGGTCCAGGAGGATCAGTAGGCATGTTCGATTTTGGTCCAGGGCCTGTAGTGCGTCATCGACTATATGAAGGATCGCTGTTTCCGTGCTATGTCCTGTTCTGAATCCTGATTGGTAGTCGTCTAGGAGGGAGAAGTTGGTGATGTGTCCGCTCAGTTGATCTTGCACGCACTTCTCGATTAGTTTGGCAAGTAATGGAATATTGGTCACTGGGCGATAGTTATTTGGATCCGCCGGGTCCGCTGTGGGTTTTTTGATGACGGGGACGACTTGACCTGTTTTTAGGCAATCTGGGAGTATCCCTTTGGATAACGAGGCATTTATTATTTTGGTCCAAATTGGAATCACAATATGGCTGATTTCTTTTAGGCATTTTGACGGGAGTGGGTCGTTGTAGTGGTTGTTAGGTTTGATTTCGGAGAGTGTTTTGGTGATGGTATTTTGGTGGTATAATTTGAAGGTATCCCAATGTGCCTTGTTTTTTGTACTATTATCGGCCGTTTTCGATCGAGTATCGATTGTTGATGGTGGTTGGTTGGGGAGGTTGTCAGCTGCGCTTTTGAGTTCTCTTTCAAGCGTGTTGGCCTTTTCAGTGAAAAATGTCGCGAATTCTTCACAGCTTATTTTTGTTTTCGTAGTCTCTTGGGTAGATTTGGCTAGCTTATTGGATTGTTGCTTTAAGATTTCGAATAGTTTCCGTGGTCTGTTTTTGGCGTTATCCAATTCTGATCTTATAAATTATTTTTTGGTGTTGAGGATCTTTTTGTTGTATTCGTTTCTGATTTTTCTGATGGATTTCAGTTCGGGGGATGATGGGTGTTGCCTCCATTTTCTTTCAGCATTCTCAGTTTTCGCCTGTCTTCATTCAGTGTCCCATTAAACTATGGAGTTTTTATCTTCTCTGTGACTCTTTTCAGTTTTAGTGGCATGGTGGTGTTGACAATATTCGCTACTGATGTAGTGTAGTGATATGTTAGATCATTCACATTCTGAAGGTTATTAGGTGGATTTAGGTCCCTCTCACAGCTTTCTACTAACAGATCAATATTTGACTCTTTTGTATCTCAAGTCCATTTTTTAAGTTTGATGGGTTGCGTGGTCATGCTCTTTTTCACTGTGGGAATCATGAAAGTTATGGCATAGTGATCTGACCAGTCACACGGCGCTATTGAGAGGATTGAAGTATCTTTGTTTCTTGATATTATCCAGTCTAACGTAGCTCCTTTCGAGTGTGTAGGTTGTGTGCATGCTTGGGTGAGGTTTAGCTCCGTTAGGAAGTCTTTGTGAGCGTTGACCTGTTTGTCATTGCAGTCGTCCCAGTGTAAATTAAAATCACCTAGGAATATGTTATTGGCGTTGGTGTTAGAATTGGCTGTTATGATCTCCATTAACTGATCTATGAACGTGGCGTTATCTCCTGGTGGGTGGTAAAGCGCATGTAGGTTGCACCTTTGATTGTCTGCCGATCTTATATTGAGACCTAGATATTCACAGGATTCTGGTGGGTCGGATGAATTTGGTTGACCTCTATATCCGATCGGTGAATGCAGGCTATGCCACCTCCTGTCTTTTTTAGTCTATCTAGTCTCACAATGTTGTACTGAGGGGGTACTAAGAGATCCATGATTGGAGACGAGTACTCTGACAGCCACGTTTCTGTAAGGATTGTCATGTCAATTTCCTTGCTGACAATGAGGTCCACTATGTCTGGTGCATGTTTTGTTGCAGACCGACAATTGAGTAGAAGGCATATCAGAGGTTTCCCTGAGCTACTTAGGTTTGGATTTTGCAATTCTGTTATTAGCTGGACTTGTTGTAGATTGTTAAGGTTGGGTTTTCTTTCATTCTGTCTAGATGTTCTATTAAGGTCGATCGATACTGTTTTAATTTCCTCCCCTCTAGTGCGGTCTGGTGTCTCATATGTTCGGAGTAAGGCAAGGGTTTCTTCTTCCAACAAGTAATCACTAGTCCTACCTGGTCGGTTGTGCCTACTTGCTAATGGTATGGCCGTCTCATTGCTCTTTCGTTGTGATAATGGCATGGCCATCTCATTACTCTTTCTTTGAGATGAGTGTACTAGATCTTGGATATGTACGACTTTGGAATGAGTGCTTACCGTCATTTCAAGTAGCTTTTCCATCGCTTTTAGAGTGCTTAGGGTGTCTTGTGCCATGTTGCCAATTAGTGTCTGAAGCTCTTTGATATCTCTCTGATTTTGGAGTGACCTCTTAGGAATGATTACTCTCTATTTTCGGGATATGCGCTTTGCTTTTCTGTGTTTTTGATCTGTTCTTTTCGCCGGGATCCTTTTCTTTTTGTCATCCGTTCGGTTGTCTGTTCCATTTCTATTTTCGATGTGGGATGTGATATCTATGTTTTGTGATATTAGGAGTACAAAAGGCAGCCTTCCATCACACAGTACAATGCTGAACGCCCGAGTGACAGTTCACATGCTACAAATGGCGATAAATACAACGCCAGTGTCATCATGAGAACGCATCTCAAGTTGTAGATTTTAATAAATGTACAATAAATTGCACACATGTATGCGTGAGAGAGAAGCTGTATTGATAACTATATAAAAAACTATTTGGAACAATGTGTTAGTCAAAAGTAAATGACCTCATGGTGGGATGACATCCCACCCCTAGAGCTCAACCAATCCCTTAGCTAGAAAATATGAACTTGGAAACTATTGTGGGACGGACATGTTAATTTTAGAGTATACGAATAGGTTTTTAGGGGTGTGGTTTAGCTGCTGCAGGTCACTTCGACTGAAGGTATCCGAGAGAGGGATGCACCGCTGATCGTCGGGATACAGAGAGGCCTAGCTGTTCATGTCCTGTCCCTGTCCTGATTCCTGTGTCTTTGATCCCTGACTCTTGGTCTAGGGGTCCCCCTCTGCTACCTAGACCTGGGTGGTAGTTTTCCCCTTACAGATCCTTTGGCTTTGTATTTGATGTAATTTAGCATTGCATAAATCATTTTTGTAGTCATATTTCTTGTCTCTATACCTTCTGTCTCTTCATCTATCCCTCCGAATCGACAGTTTAAATAAATATATTTTACTTGCATCTGATGTGTCTACATCTGTCCATGTAATCACTGTGTGGTAACTGTTCCTAAAACAAGGACACATAACCGAATTGATTATGCATGACAGGGAAAAATAGAGAAAGAAAAGTAAGGTGGTCACTATATGTGGTTCCCAGTTGATGAAGGTGGGGAAATTTGGTGCCCTCACACACTCTTGCGAGGGGCATGCTTCCTCATCGGGCGTTCCTCTTCGTGAGTGTGGGCTGCTGCCCCCCACGGGCCCCTTGAACAAGTGTGGAATAGCAAAAATACTTGTTTGTTTCATGGTAGCCACCAGTACTCATTCATGACTGCAGCATCCAAGCAAATTGACCTAGGTCTGGCCAGACCATGGGTACAAAAACGGCATACTAATTGTAATAATACCCTGACCTCTATGTTATTTGTTAATAGAGGTGCTCCATCTCCCCAGTATAATTCTTATAGTCTTACCTCCTGGACCTACGAATACATTGACCCTTAGGTACCGAAGGGGTAATTTTAGCACACTTTCACCTACCCTTTTAGGCCCACACACCTGCATGCAGATCTGCGGCGTCTCCAAAAAGATCTCCGACAAAGAGCCCTCTCGCGGAGCTCATGGGGGACAGCAGCGCCACCCCCACGAGGAGCAAAGCCCAATGATGAAGCATGACATTCGCAAGAGTGTGTGAGGGCACTAATTTCTAAAGGAGAAATTCCCCCACCTTCATCAACTGGGAACCACATATAGCGACCACCTTACCTTTCTTTCTCTATTTTTCCCTGTCATGCATAACCACGTCGGTTATATGTCCTTGTTTTAGGAAGAGTTGCCACACAGTGATTACATGTTAATCATGGGGAGCAACGGTACTGTACCTAGCTTTTCTGAAAACGCTCCCTGTCCCCCATTCTTAAGTGTTGTGTGTCTCCATCTGTCCCCTCTTTGCAAAGTATATTTGAAATGATAGTTCCGTTATTGTTATGATTATATTTTTGCTCTCTCTCTCTCTCAGGAGGTTTCCAGTATTTAAATTTATGAACTAACCAATATAAGAATTTATTATTAGTAGATAAAATTATCAAATCCCACAGAAAGTCTGTGTTTTGTTTAGTCAGTTTATTGATTAGATGTTTTCTTTAGAATTTTCATTGCCATCAACTCTTCAACTAATTGGTTGATTTTTTTTTCTTCCAGATATTGCAAATATACAGAATGTTTAAAGTTTCAACCTGAATAGCGGGAGTAAAATTGAGGCAAAGTTAACAAACTTGACCCCAGCGCATCAGGGATTTGGGTGAATGAGTATGGGCCAAAGTAAGTGATTCCTAAATATCGCTGATCAATTTATTGGGTTTGCGCTGGATCAACACCTTTTTTAAACTGACACATATAGAGACCTGTGAATTTTGCAATGTGTGGATAGCACACCATTGCAATCATCAGATTTGACCTGCTTTCAGGGCAATTACATCCTATCTCTTCCATGCCATGTGTCCAGCTGTTTTGTTGGCCAATTAACAAGAGTCATCATGTAATTTTGATATTAACTTGGTTGACCCACAATTTCACATGTCCCTTGCATGCATGACTTAGAGGGTTGTGCATGCAACCCTGATGCAGGCTGTTGTGACAAATAGCCTAATATCCTCAACCTCACTGCGGTAAGGAAATGCCCAAATCAATTAGGAAAGCTTACAGGAAAAAAAGAAAAACTAGTGCATGTGAAAAAGGTACTGTGCAAGTAAACCAAGATCCAAACCACCTGTATGTGGATTGCGATCAAATGGACTCATTGATTAGTCATATCATATGGTCTTCCAGCGCATGATATGGCATATCCCTTGATCATCGGGAATAAATACCATTCAGTTCTATATGGACTGGATCTTGTCCACTAGCATATATGGACCGCCATAGAACAGCTAATCAATGATGGCTTTAGTGAGTGCAAAAAGCAGTGCAAAGAAAATGACAATGTGGTGTATTAAAATAGAGTGATGTGTCTAAAAAACTCCTATTTTTATTCATGAAATAGACATAATTCCTAACTAAAAACAGAACAGTGCAAACGACAGTCAAACCAAATAGCTGTCGGAAAAAAGGGCCAACATGTTTCAACCTATCGGGCTACCAGTCCCTCGGCTTTCGTCAGGGCCTCTGCTCTCAAAATTCTGCTACTGCCAAAAATGTGATTAAATATTAAAGAATTGGTTGAAAAGAATACAACCTCACAGATGCTACTCCTCCAAAACAGTGGATGCAGAGTGATATCTACAACAAATGTAAAGCAAAAAAATTATTGATATAGTAATACACTGCACTATACCAAGTTACCCATGAACACAATCACCTAGATTCATCAATGTCCCGTTTAGCGAGTCCTTAATAGCGATTATTAAGGAATCGCTATGAAAGACTCGGAAAACGGGATTCATGTAGAAATCGCAAAAATAATTGCGATTTCTACATGTTACTTATTTGCGATTAGCAAATTGCTAATCGCAAATAAGGAATAACTCCCCATTCATTCCTATGGGCCTAAAGGCCTAAAGGCCCATAGGAATGAATGGGGAGTTATTCCTTATTTGCCCATAGCAATGAATGGGGAGTTATTCCACGTATCCTCCTGAGGCGGAAGCCGGGAGTTCTTTGTACTTTTTAAAATTTTGTGTGTCACTATATTGTGCTCATTTTAAACCACTTACTCTTTTCCTGGCACCTCAGGACTCTGTTGCCTGATCCTTGAGCTCACCGCACAGCGGATTCAGCGCTGGTTGCGGACTCGAGCACAAAACAATTCCCGCCGTCATTACCAGCGTGCTGCGAGGCCACGCCCACTTTGAGGCCACGCCCCCCGCCCGGCTCTGCATAAAACGCTGACTACGAGCGTCTACATCAGAACCACGTATCCTCCTGAGGCGGAAGCCGGGAGTTCTTTGTACTTTTTAAAATTTTGTGTGTCACTATAATATGCTCATTTTAAACCACTTACTCTTTTCCTGGCACCTCAGGACTCTGTTGCCTGATCCTTGAGCTCACCGCACAGCGGATTCAGCGCTGGTTGCGGACTCGAGCACAAAACAATTCCCGCCGCCATTACCGGCGTGCCGCGAGGCCACGCCCCCCGCCCGGCTCTGCATAAAACGCTGACTACGAGCGTCTACATCAGAACCACGTATCCTCCTGAGGCGGAAGCCGGGAGTTCTTTGTACTTTTTAAAATTTTGTGTGTCACTCTATTGTGCTCATTTTAAACCACTTACTCTTTTCCTGGCACCTCAGGACTCTGTTGCCTGATCCTTGAGCTCACCGCACAGCGGATTCAGCGCTGGTTGCGGACTCGAGCACAAAACAATTCCCGCCGCCATTACCGGCGTGCCGCGAGGCCACGCCCACTTTGAGGCCACGCCCCCCGCCCAGCTCTGCATAAAACGCTGACTACGAGCATCTACATCAGAACCACGTATCCTCCTGAGGCGGAAGCCGGGAGTTCTTTGTACTTAAATTGTGTGTGTCACTATATTGTGCTCATTTTAAACCACTTACTCTTTTCCTGGCACCTCAGGACTCTGTTGCCTGATCCTTGAGCTCACCGCACAGCGGATTCAGCGCTGGTTGCGGACTCGAGCACAAAACAATTCCCGCCGCCATTACCGGCGTGCCGCGAGGCCACGCCCACTTTGAAGCCACGCCCCCCGCCCGGCTCTGCATAAAACGCTGACTACGAGCGTCTACATCAGAACCACGTATCCTCCTGAGGCGGAAGCTGGGAGTTCTTTGTACTTTTTAAAATTTTGTGTGTCACTATATTGTGCTCATTTTAAACCACTTACTCTTTTCCTGGCACCTCAGGACTCTGTTGCCTGATCCTTGAGCTCACCGCACAGCGGATTTAGCGCTGGTTGCGGACTCGAGCACAAAACAATTCCCGCCGCCATTACCGGCGTGCCGCGAGGCCACGCCCACTTTGAGGCCACGCCCCCGCCCTTTCCACCCCCTTGATAATATGTGCATTTACCGTACGCGCAGCGGACGGGCGCAGCGGGCGCGCCGTTTGCGTGCCGAAGGCGCGCCTAAGGCAAGCCCGTCTACGCCCGTCATCGCCAAGACATCGCCTCTCGCCTGTCCCCCTGGCCAAACTACCTGGGATATCTACTGCTATGATAGAGATCTCCTTGTCGCCCTGAACCCTTGGAGGAGCTGCGAGATGATATCGGGCCATCTCGGACAGACATGCCTTCAATGTAAAGTCATGTCACTTTTCCACACCCAGACCTTGTCTACCTAGGCGCCTCTCAGTTGCGCACAAACAAACCCCTCTCACCATCCTACAACTCAATGTTAGGTGTCTCTGCAAGCACCACCCAGATGTTAACGCTCTCCTACTCGAAGAAAACCCTGATATTCTCTTTATTTGCGAAACCTGGCTACATGATGATATAACTAGTGTTTCTAACCTCATGCTACCAGAGAGCTACCAAATGAAATCGATAAATAGAGACACCAGAGGTGGTGGCATTGCTGTCATCTACAAAAAGCAATTTCTCTGCTCCTTTACTAAAGAAAATATCTCGAGCTGTGAAAGCGCTCGCTTTAAGATCACTGCGGGCCCCCATTTTTCTCTATCTGGCCTTTATATCTATCGACCCCCCCGGACCTACGTCTATGTTCACTGAAGCTCTTCTTGAAGTGGCGAACTCCCTTGTGGTGAGCTCGGCAAACTTCACCATACTAGGAGACCTTAACCTCCATTTCGACCGGAACCAAGACCCCATCATTAAAAACCTTCTGGCCAACCTGTCAGCCCTACAACTCTGCCCCCTGATCCAGGACGCTACCCACTCTGCTGGACATATACTAGACCCTGTCTTTACTAACATCCCAGAGACTATAACAGAGGCGCCCAAACCCATGGGATAGACAGACCATTACTTAATCAAATTCACCATATTGATTAAGGAAACATTCAACAGGGCTGAACCTACCCACCGCCTAAAAAGATCATGGCACAAACTCTCTACCAGTGACCTGCACTCCACCCTAGGAGAATTCCATCAAGAGGCACATATGAACATCAATACAACATATGTTGCCTTCCATGACTGGATCACTCAGGGACTAGATGCCCTCATCCCTCTCAAATGGACTAAGGGACGCAGTTCCCCCTCCAACCCATGGTATAACAACACCCTGAAAACCATGCGGAGGGAATGTAAGAAAGCCGAGAGAGCCTGGAGGCGAGAATACAATGACAGAGACAAAGCTTTCTATCTGTCCAAACAAAAGCTATACCACGAAGCTATTTGTTCCGCACGCACCGCCTTTTATGCTGAAGAAATCAATTCCAGCCCTAACCCCGCCAAACTTGTTTTCAAACTAGTAGAAGAACTGCAGAGTAGCAGATCTCCTCCCTCCAGCATTACTTCTGTGCAGCAATGTGAGGACCTTGCCTCATTCTTCATTGAAAAAGTACAAAAAATCTATAAATCTTTCCCACACCACTCTGCTACATTACCCAGCTCCCCTATACCCATCAGTAATGGCATCACGATGACGCATATACCTGAAATTTCTCATGAGGACCTCACCAAACTATGTAGAAAGGTCAAATCTGGTTCCCCAGCAGACCCAATGAGACCGGCCCACTTCGTCGAATCCCTAGACTTTTTTCTACCCTCCCTGGCATTTATATTGAATCTCTCCTTCTCCTCGGCCAGTGTCCCGACTGCCTGGAAACAAGCATGGGCCTCTCCCATTATTAAAAAACCGACCCTCGATCCCTCCAAACTGGAGAATTTCAGACCCATTTCATTGCTTCCATGGCTGTCCAAACTCGCAGAGGCCCATGTAAACATCATCTTGTCCAAACACATGGATCAAAATAACACCTTAGATCCATCTCAAAACGGGTTTAGGCCGGGCCACAGCACTGAGTCTGCCCTCCTAGCCACGTCGTAACATCTCCGGACGATACTTGATGCCGGTCAAAGTGCTGCGCTGATCCTATTGGACCTCAGCGCTGCCTTTGACACGGTATCTCATAACATTCTGCTAAATCGTCTGGCTACCGTGGGTATCTCGGACCTTGCCTTGGAATGGTTCCGCTCCTTCCTGAAGGACAGAACTTTCCGGGTATCAGCTCCTCCATTCCTCTCCCAGTCCCATTCCATTGGACAGGGAGTCCCTCAGGGCTCGACACTCAACCCATCCCTTTTCAACCTATATGTACAACCACTTGCCGCAGTAGCCAGAGAATGGGACCTCACGCTGGTGTCATACACCGATGACACGCAGCTGGCCATCACTCTCACTGAGGGTCCCTCTACTTCTGCCGCAAGGTTCAGGGATGATCTGGCTGCTGTGACCCAGTGGATGACAGACAACTGCCTGCAGCTCAATGCAGGCAAGACGGAGGTGCTGCTCCTCGGAAAGAATACTAGCCACTGGAACCAGCACTGGTGGCCGTCGTCACTGGGCACCATCCCACCCCCCAAAACCTGGTCAAAAACCTAGGTGTCTGGATGGACTCCTCACTTAACTTCCAGACCCACACAAAAAAAGTAGCGGCCACCTGTGTGGGCCTGTTGAGGAGCCTCAATCCCATACTCGGCTTCTTCGACTCCAAGGTTCGCCAAATGATTGTCCAAGCCACAATTCTCTCCCGCTTGGACTACGCCAATGTCTCACTTCTGGGCGCCAACAAAGCGGAGATAGCACGACTGCAACGCGTGCAGAACACCGCGGCAAGAACCTTGGTCGGTCTTCCCCGCAGGTGTTCAGCCAAAGCTACAATCCGTAAGTTGCACTGGCTACCAATCGAGTCTCGAATCCAGTTCAAAGCTCTCATCATGATCTTTAAAATCCTTAAAACTGGACGCCCAGAACTTCTCCGGCCATTCCTCACACCCTATGTGCCACAGCGCAACTTGCGCTCTCAAGGCCAACATCTACTGACGGTCCCCCGCACAAAGCTAGCCCATACTGGTGGACGCTCTTTCAGGGTGCTGGGAGCCAAACTTTGGAACACCCTGCCAGTAAACATTCGCTCACTGGAAAATCTGTCTGCCTTCCGGAAAACAGTAAAAACCTACCTATTCCCTTCCCCTTAGGCCCCCCGCTTTCTTCCTTCTGTCCTCCGTTGAGTTTTCGTGGTTCTTTAGCGCCGGGACGCCTCTTTGCTGGGGCAGCTGTTTGCGCTCTATCAAATTATAACATAACATTTGCGATTAGCAATTTTCTAATCGCAAATAAGGATGCGATTTCAAGGGTGCCAGGGGTGTCCAACGACACCCTGTAGCACCCCTGAAATGAAAATGTAGACTGATGTTGTGCACACACATGTCCAAAGGACATGTGTGTGTAACATCCAACTTAGAAAAATGCACTAAAGTTTTCGCTATTTACCACGAAGTCAGACTTCGTGGTAAATAGCGAATTCGCAATTCAGAAATGGATCAGGAATAGCATTTAAGGAATCTCTAATTGAGATTCCTTAAATGCGATCACAATTTGAAAAATCGCAATTATTTGCGATTTTTCAAATTGCGAGCACATGACCCATTGATGAATCTGAAATGCAATTTTTGCGGGCGCAAACGGCCGAAGTTTGCGATTCGCACCGTTTGCGCTCGCAAAAATGCTTGATGAATCTATGTGAATGTCTCCTAGATTTATCCTATGTATTCCAAAATTAAATTCATCTCACCCAACTGTGCCGGGACTGGACCTCACCTCTCCTGGACTGTGCTCAGGATTTCGAGGCCCCGCTCTGTGAAAGGAAGAGGCAAACGGAGGGGAGTTGGAGGGCTACTGCTTAGTACCTCCATTCCCAAAACAACCTCCATTCTTTTTACTCAGTTCCCTTCACACTAAGGTTCAACTGGAAACAATATCTATCTGGTGCCAAACAAGTCTAGACCCCACATCAACAAATAAGGCAAGAACCATGCAAATGTGATGGTATCTGTATGATTATGTTAAAATAAACACACCCTGTTGTTAAAAACACTTCTTCTACTATTAGCCTGTTTATAAACAAAGTATCAGGGCAAACATGGTGTTAAATTATGCTTCCAAAATGGTAAACGAAGTGCTGTTCCGTAGATAGCACTAGCTTATAATATAAGCACTTATTGTCTGAACCTCAGAACAACCCGCAAGTCATAGCACTTATATCTATATACTAGCATGTTAGAGTGCACGTTTAATCTGTGCTGAAAAATCCCCACCGTATTGCTACGCCCTCAAAGCCCTCTGATGTTAATCCTTGTTATGCGGCGTACTTAGTATAGAGTGGTTGGACTACAATGCAACATTCCAACTACGCCCATATGTGAGTCAAACCCTGCAAGATATTTAAATATATTAGGAAGCCCCTTACCTATCCATCGGTGCCTCAAGACTTCACCTGAGTCTTGGGCGAGGCACCTGCTATTGTTTGCACGGCGTTTTTATACCATACAACTGGGACTCTTTTCGGCACTTCAAATCATTGCGCACTGCGATGCTGCAAAAAAACGTAAAAAATGCTCAAAACAAACCTTAGTCAGATCGAGTGCATATTAGGTAGATAGGGCTGTCTCCAAAGACCTACGGTTAAGATTCTCTGCACATAAACGGGAGCTCAGCCGGGACTACAAAACAACGTCACCACGTTCACGCTGGTAATGTCCGACTACAGAATTACGTCAGTGCGCGCCATTCTGTAGTTCTTTAGGGGACGTAATCGTCAAAGCAATTAGTTATAATCAAGGCGCCCCAATAGTATCGTATTGGTGCCCTTGTTGCAGTATGCTTTGCTCAAACACTAAGAAGCCCATCAAAATAGTTGTCACCTAATAAAAACTCTTACAAGGTATGCCGCATCAAATAAGCGCTTACCTATTATCCAAACAGTATGGCTACCGCGCATGCGCCTCTCAGTAGTTTCTCAAGGAGAAGTGTAGTGATCATTCTTTTACTCTAAGCCATTGCCACACCGGTTGAATACCCAAAGAGCCGGTGTCTCACTGTGGTTACCAAAAGGCAATATGAAGATCATTGCCATGACCCAAAAAACACACAGGATGTACTCTCCTCATAACATTTAACAAATGATGGACAACTCAGTGCCACAATAGCTATTTTGGGCTTATGAATGTCTCTACTGTCAGTATGTAGGTCCTGTCTAACATGAATTCAAACATATATAGTTTAATGATGATGATCGATCCGCCTTAGCATCAGGAAAGGGGATGCGTCGGTGATCCAAAACGGCCAAATGACCTGTTGAAAAGTCAAAGGGTAATTTAACTAAATATAGGGGCTACCTCTAGTTGCTATCACATCCAGTATTTAGGAATACATGTGCACAGTAAAGGCCTGTAAAATTCCAATCAGTTTAGAATGCAGATCGCTAACAGATATTAGATATGCCTAGTACCTGTAGCTATTAAGATTAAAGTAGAAACAATTCACAATTCCCTGATATATCCACTGACTGTGTGATATAAAGAATGCCAGCCGGCACTCAATGTACTACCTCTCAATGTGCGGAAGATAGCTAGACCTAACAGCTAGGTCCTTCTTAGCAGACATCTATGAGGACCTGGAAAACTAAAGCATCAGTCCACAAAGATACACAAGGTATGTCTTCGTTGAGTCCTGTAATGTTAGAGTGGAGCCTATAGATCCATTTCTGTTCCTTAATGAACAGATATCTGGAAACATTGGTAATATGTGATGGTATGTGCGGTTTCTCTAATACCGTCCATTGAAATTCATCTGCCCCATGTTGTCTGTCTGCAAAGTGTTTAGTCAAACCAGCGATTGTTTTTTTGCAACGAAATGAGCTCTTATGCTCCAACATTCGTGTGCGCACCTTCCGGGTCGTCATCCCCACATATTTGGTCAAACAAGGACAGGTTAAAAGATAAATCAAATTATCGCTGTTACAATTGGTGAATTGTACTTGTTCCCAGGGACGATCTGTCCCTATATCTACGCTAGTAGAATGTTTCGTCTGTGGGCAGACCGAGCAACTGCCGCAAGGATGGTGACCGCCTACTGGTGGTAGGTTCCACAGTGTGCCTAGCGCTCTTCTGGGTAAATCTTTAGGGCGTGTATGCACCAGTCGGTCTCGAATACTGCATGACCTTTTGAACGCAAAAAGAGGTAGAGTGATTTTATCATTGCTATGATTCAAAATACGCCAATGTCGGCGGACTATTTTCTGAATGTTGTTACTTCTAGTGTTAAATGTACTCACAAAACTCAATCTATCCAGTGTAGGTTTTGGTACTGGAGGGTCTAGGAGAGCTTCCCGATTATTGTTGGAGGCTCTTTTGCGAGATCTCTTAATGAGTGAATGAGGATAGTGTCTCTCTAGAAGTTGTTCAGTTAGATTCCTGGCATGATTATCAAAATCTCGTGTGGTGGAACAGTTTCTCCGCAAGCGGAAAAACTGGCCATGGGGTAAATTGTCTCATTATGACTTTGGGTGTTGACTTTCATATTGGAGTAATGAATTCCTCGCCATTGGCTTCCGATAGAGTTCACTCTGTAAGCCTACTGGAGTTACATAGATAGAAAGGTCCAGAAATGCACGCCTTTCTTTCTGAAATTCCATTGTGAATTTTAAAAATTGGTTTCTGGTGTTCAACCATCTTCGGAATTCCATGATGGATTCATGATTCCCTCTCCATATTACTAATACATCATCGATGTATCTTTTCCACCATCTGATGGATGTGTGAAATGGATTGGTTGGTGTCAACATGTGCTGCTGTTCGAACTGGTGTACGTACAGGTTAGCTAGGCTAGGCGCAAAAACGCCGCCCATGCTAGTCCCCGACACTTGAAGATAAATCGTATCTTCGAACTGAAAGAAATTATCCTTCATAGCCAGACTCGCTAAGGCCATTATAAAAGGTACTGGTGTGATGGTATCCAAAGTTGTCTCCTCCAGGATGGATGTCACGACTTCCAAAGTCTCATCCTGGGGGATGGAAGTATATAAAGACTCCACATCGAAAGAGACTAGTAAGTCTCTTTCGGCATCAAAAACGATATCTGGTAGGACTCTTAGCACATCCTTGGTGTCCTGTAAATATGTGGGCATCTTCTGCACAATCGGCCTTAAAAAGTGATCTACAAAAGTAGATAGAGGCTCGAGAACAGACCCTTGTCTAGAGATGATTGGTCTCCCAGGGGGTATTGCATACATGTCACTTGAACAAGATCCCACAGAGGGTCTCCAGAGACAAATCGATAACCTAGTGGAGGAAGCCCTTGCGGAAGGATGGATCACTAACAAAGAGGCATTGTTTTTACAAACTGCACATCCAGTCATGCCATACTTTTACATCCTTCCAAAAGTACACAAGCCTCAGAGCCCCCCCCCCCTCTGGGAGACCAATCATCTCTGGACAAGGGTCTGTTCTCGAGCCTCTATCTTCTTTTGTAGATCACTTTTTAAGGCCGATTGTGCAGAAGATGTATTTATATATATTTACAGGACACCAAGGATGTGCTAAGAGTCCTACCAGAGATCGTTTTTGATACCGAAAGAGACTTACTAGTCTCTTTCGATGTGGAGTCTTTATATACTTCCATCCCCCAGGATGAGACTTTGGAAGTCGTGACATCCATCCTGGAGGAGACAACTTTGGATACCATCACACCAGTACCTTTTATAATGGCCTTAGCGAGTCTGGCTATGAAGGATAATTTCTTTCAGTTGGAAGATACGATTTATCTTCAAGTGTCGGGGACTAGCATGGGCAGCGTTTTTGCGCCTAGCCTAGCTAACCTGTACATACACCAGTTCGAACAGCAGCACGTGTTGACACCAACCAATCCATCTCACACGTCCATCGGATGGTGAAAAAAATACATCGATGATGTATTAGTAATATGGAGAGGGAATCATGAATCCATCATGGAATTCCACAGATGGTTGAACACCAGCAACCAATTTTTAAAATTCACAGTGGAATTTCACAAAGAGAGGCTGGCATTTCTGGACCTTTCTATCTATGTAACTCCAGTAGGCTTACAGGGTGAACTCTATCGGAAGCCATTGGCGAGGAATTCATTACTCCAATATGAAAGTCAACACCCAAAGGCATTAAGAGACAATTTACCCTATGGCAAACTGTTCCACCACAGGAGATTTTGATAATCATGCCAGGAATCTAACTGAACAACTTCTAGAGAGACACTATCCTCATTCACTCATTAAGAGATCTCGCAAAAGAGCCTCCAACAATAATCGGGAAGCTCTCCTAGAACCTCCAGTACGAAAACCTACTCTGGATAGATTGACTTTTGTGAGTACATTTAACACTAGAAGTAACAACATTCAGAAAATAGTCCGTCGACATTGGCGTGTTTTGAATCATATCAATGATAAAATCACTCTACCTCTTTTTGCGTTCAAAAGGTCATGCAGTATTCGAGACCGACTGGTGCATACACGCCCTAAAGATTTACCCAGAAGAGCGCTAGGCACACTGTGGAACCTGCCACTAGTAGGCGGTCACCATCCTTGCGGCAGTTTCCCGGTCTGCCCACAGACGAAACATTCTACTAACGTAGCTATAGGGACAGATCGTCCCTGGGAACAAGTACAATTCACCAATTGTAACAGCGATTATTTGATTTATCTTTTAACCTGTCCTTGTTTGACTAAATATGTGGGGATGACGACCCGGAAGGTGCACACACGAATGTTGGAGCATAAGAGCTCATTTCGTTGCAAAAAAACAATCACTTGTTTGAATAAACACTTTGCAGACAGACAACATGGGGCAGATGAATTTCAATGGACGGTATTAGAGAAACCACACATAATATCACATATTACCAATGTTTCCAGATATCCGTTCATTAAAGAACAGAAATGGATCTATAGGCTCCACTCTAATATTACAGGACACAACAACGACATACCTTGGGTATCTTTGTAGACTAATGCTTTAGTTTTCCAGGTCCTCATAGATGTCTGCTAAGAAGGACCTAGCTGTTAGGTCTAGCTATCTTCCACACATTGAGAGGTAGTACATTGAGTGCAGGCTGGCATTCTTTATATCACACAGTCAGTGGATATATCAGGGAATTGTGGATCGTTTGTACTTTAATCTTAATAGCTACAGGTACTAGACATATCTAATGTCTGTTAGCGATCTGCATTCTAAACTGATTGGGTTTCTACAGGCCTTTACTGTGCACATGTATTCCTAAATACTGGATTTCATAGCAACTAGAGGTAGCCCCTATATTTAGTTAAATTACGCTTTGACTTTTCAACAGGTCTTTTGGCCGTTTTGGATCAACGACGCATCCCCTTTCCTGATGCTAAGGCGGATCGATCATCATTATTAGACTATATATGATTGAATTCATGTTAGACAGGACCTACTTACTGACAGTAGAGACATTCATAAGCCCAAAATTGCTTTTGTGGCACTGAGCTGTCCATCATTTGTTAACTGTTATGAGGAGAGTACATCCTGTGTGTTATGTGGGTCATGGTTATGATCTTCATATTGCCTTTTGGTAACCACAGTGAGACACAGGCGTTTTGGGTATTCAACCGATGTGGCAATGGCTTAGAGTAAAAGAATGATCACTACACTTCTTCTCGAGAAACTACTGAGAGGCGCATGCACGGTAGCCATACTGTTTGGATAATAGGTAAACACTTATTTGATGCGGCATAACTTGTAAGAGATTTTATTAGGTGACAACTATTTTGATGGGCTTCTTAGTGTTTGAGCAAAGCATACTGCAACAAGGGCACCAATACGGTACTATTTGGGCGCCTTGATTATAACTAATTGCTTTGACTATTACGTCCCCTAAAAAATTGCAGAATGGCTCGCACTGACATCATTCTGTAGTCGGACATTACCAGCGTGAACGTGGTGACGTTTTTTTGTAGTCCCGGCTGCAGAGAATATTAACCGGAGGTCTTTGGAGACAGCCCTATCTACCTAATATGCACTCGATCTGACTAAGGTTTGTTTTGAGCATTTTTAAAAAAGATTTTGCAGCATCGCAGCGCACAATGATTTGAAGTGCCGAAAAGAGTCCCAGTTGTATGGTATAAATACGCCATGCAAACAATAGCAGGTGCCTCCCACAAGACTCAGGTGAAGTCTTGAGGCACCGACGGATAGGGAAGGGGCTTCCTAATATATTTAAATACCTTGCAGAGTTTGACTCACATTTGGGCATAGTTGGAATGTTGCATTGTAGTCCATCCACTCTTTACTAAGTACGCCGCATAACAAGGATTAACATCAGAGGGCTTTGAGGGCGTAGCAATACGGTGGTGATTTTTCAGCACAGATTAACTGTGCACTCTAACATGCTAGTATATAGATATAAGTGCTATGACTTGCGGGTTGTTCTGTAGTTCAGACAATAAGTGCTTATATTATAAGCTAGTGCTATCTACGGAACAGCACTTCGTTTACCATTTTGGAAGCATAATTTAACACCATGTTTGCCCTGATACTTTGTTTATATACAGGCTAATAGTAGAAGAAGTGTTTTTGAACAACAGGGTGTGTTTATTTTAACATATTCATACAGATACCATCACATTTGTATGGTTCTTGCCTTATTTGTTGATGTGGGGTCTAGACTTGTTTGGCACCAGATAGATATTGTTTCCAGTTGAACCTTAGTGTGAAGGGAACTGAGTAAAAAGAATGGAGGTTGTTTTGGGAATGGAGATAGTAAGCAGTAGCCCTCCAACTCCCCTCTGTTTGCCTCTTCCTTTCACAGAGCGGGGCCTCGATATCCTGAGCACGGTGCAGGAGAGGTGAGGTCCAGTCCCCCGCACATTTTGGTGAGATGAATTTAATTTTGGAATACATAGGATAAATCTAGGAGACATTGTGTTAATGGGTAATTTGGTATAGTGCAGTCTATTACTATATAAATAATTTTTTTGCTTTACATTTATTGTAGATGTCACTCTGCATCCACTGTTTTGGAGGAGTAGCATCTGTAAGGTTGTATTCTTTTCAACCAATTCTTTATTATTTAATCACATTTTTGGCAGGAGCAGAATTTTGAGAGCAGAGCCCTGACGAAAGCCGAGGGAATGGTAGCCCGATAGGCTGAAACATGTTGGCCCTTTATTCCGACAGCTATTTGGTTTGACTGTCGTTTGCACTGTTCTGTTTTTAGTTAGGGGATATGTCAATTTCATGAATAAAAATAGGATTTTTTTTAGACACATCACTCTATTTTAATACACCACATTGTCATTTTCTTTGCACTGCTTTTTTCATTCACTAAAGCCATCATTGATTAGCTGTTCTATGGCGGTCCATATTTGCTAGTGGACAAGATCCAGTCCATATTGAACTGAATGGTATGTATTCCCGGTGATCAAGGGATATGCCATATCATGCGCTGGAGGACCATATGATATGACTGATCACTGAGTCCATTTGATGGCAATCCACATACAGGTGGTTTAGATCTTGGTTTACTTGCACGGTACCTTTTTCACATGCACTAGTTTTCCTTTATTTCCTGTAAGCTTTCCTAATTGATTTGGGCATTTCCTTACCGCAGTGAGGTTGAGGATATTAGGCTAAATTCTGTGGCATATAGACCCCTGTTTTTTTTTGTGGTTTACATGTTATAAAAGGGTATGCAAACAAGGGCTGGTCTTTTTTCCCTACGACCCTTCTTCCTCTGTTTGTTGCAATAATATTGTGACAAATTACATATGTTATATGTGAGCAAGTAAGTTACACCTGTGTCACAATGGAGTCACACTCTTGACATATTTTTGGAGATTTTGTACACTTGTTTAGCATAAATTACCGATCCTTTTAGACCATGGCACCTCACCATTACATGTCAAATTTCCAAAATTGTGCAGCTCTTTTCTTCTTATTTTGGCATGTTTAACCTGCTCAAAAGTATGTTTATAGTACTTGTTATTCAAAATATGTTTTGGACACTCTCCTACTGGAAAATCATAGCTTCTACTCACACATGACAATCCAAGTGAGGATAATCGTTGATTTATCTTCAAATACTGACACAGTAGAATTCAAGATGGGATGGAGCTTCAAACAAAGCTGCCTCATCCATGATTGTATGTTCACACACATAGGAAAGATATGTTTTTGCTGAAGGAATCTGCACAGAGCACATGCCACATAGTTGCATGTTATAGACAAGGAAAAGCATGTGAGAAGCTATTGGTTACACAGCTTACACATCTGGGCAATGCAACAATCTATACTTATCCACACATAATTTATCTGTAAAGCACACTAGCACTGATATTCTACTCATCTATGAAATATGGCTGTAGGAATGGATTTAATGTAACTACTTTGGGACTTTTTAAACATGACTTGATACAAAGCAGCTCTGCTAGCATTGCTGCTGCGCTGCAGTGTCTTAAAAATTAAAGAAATGAGGGCTAATACATTTGGGGTGTGGCACATTCCTGTCATCAAAGCTTATGGGACCACACAATGGCCCAGTGTGAACATAAGTCTAACATTCGTAATAAATCCACAAAATCCTCAGTTGCTACCCATTTTCAGGAAGCTTCTCACAACATCAGTCAATTGAGGTTTTTAATTTTGGAGTCAGTCTCAAAACAAGAAGGAGTCGATAACAACAAACTACTCGTGAAACGTGAAAACTTTTGGATCTATAAACTAGATACTTTAAAGCCCAATGGGATGAATGATAGGGTTGAATTTAGCTGTTCCTATAGAATCAGAACTTTGAATTAACTTTATTGACATTGGACTTGCCATGTATGCGATTGATTGACCAAAATTAGATTTTTCTCTGTTATTTAGTCTTTTACATCTGTTCTTTTAATAGTTTGTTTTTCCATTTTTGCCAACTAGCTAATTTGTTTGTTATTCAGTTTCACGTATGCATTCTGAGAATGTTCTCCGTAAATCGTTGACATTGTTTCAATTTGGCACTCACTCTTTTCATTAGAAGGTTAGTCCTCTCTCTATCTCTATGAACGATAGCTTAACTTGAGCAGAAACGCTCACGGACTTTAAACGCGAGCAACTTATCGAGTGAACACTCGAAGCTGCAGTATTCTGTATCCAAGTAAGTTTATCAACAGGAACTCATTACTAGGACGATAGGAACATTTCGTTCCTTCAGATGTTGCATGTCATGTTAATTTGTCTAAATTACGGTTGGCTCTCGAAATGTGTGTGGCAACATCAATGGCGCGTAATTGACTAGTTTGAACCATTACCTAAACAGAGGGTATGCGCGAAGTCGGAGAATTGGTCATTTTCGAAAGTTACATGATAATTGTCCTAGCGCTTTTTAACTACATGTAGAGATGATGAGTGTATAATCTCGAACTTGAAAATATTTGTAGTGACCATTATATTTTCTCAATGATTGCCTATTGCTCACGATTATGTGAATACATTTGATTTGTGTAAATTCATAAATTTTTTAAAACAGTCACGGTGATTTTATTTAGTTCTACAATCTATTTTGAATAATCTACATCTGGGGGTGTTGGCCTTCTCGCCATCTCACCTTCCTTTTTGACAAAGTCACTATATGTGGAATAAGAGTTTCTGTTTCCTCATGTATCATATTCTCTTAATTGTAGATTGATATCCCTTATGAAGGCTTAATAATAGCCGAAATGCATTGGATGGATACGTTTGAAGAATGTGATTGAATACAATTCAATTGGATTTGAAAATCAAATGCTTATAAAAGAATGAAGGAATTCTTAAAAAAACAATGAAAAAATAAATAAATGTGAACTTAAAAACGTTGCGACTAATTGGAATCTATTACTAATTGAGTTACCCCTTTGGGATGAAAGAGCTGTGACTAGGGGACGTCTCCCAGACGGGACACGCTGTTGAATTCAGTGTTGGACTTGGCCCTTTTGGAAGGTTCACCCCTGAACTTTTTGCCTTTTAATATGACATAATTATAGTGATTTCTGGTCTTTGCGCACTTTGACACTGTGTCCCAGTGTAAAGTGCATGCGCTCTCTGAGTGCGTGTGTGAGATAGGCCTGCCCTCCCATAGGAATGCATGGGGGATATCTGTGGCCATGGTAGTTCCTGATGTGTGGTGAGTGCAGGGTCGATTTTGGTATGTGCGGACTCCTGTGATTAAATGCTGCGCGATGATGTGCGTGGATTTATTGTTTCTAATGTGGAAGTGCCACTTCTAGAAGTTGGCATGTCTGTGCAGTGAATGTGAATTGACTGTCTGACTTGTGATTGGCTGGAGCTGGCTGGTATGCCTGGCTCCAGGAGTCAGGATGGGTCTGCCCCAGTGGTGAATGGAGAGATTTGCATGTTGATGAGAGGGAGGGGTGCACCTGGGACCTGAATAGGGCTGGGCCTTCCCTCCACAATGCTGGCTCCACCCCCTGTGGTGTGTCTGATGTCCCTGACCCATCCTGTAAATAGGCAGAGGGGCTGAGCAAAACAAAGTGCTCAAGAACCAGTTGCATCTGGATCGCCCCTTGCCTGCACCTTTGACAACAAAGGATTGAGGGGCCCAGGAGAGACCGCCAAGGGGTCCGCCTCCTGGCTGGAGGGCACTGTGTGCTGGCCCCTGGGCCCTGCCCCAGGATGCCTGGATACCTGGAGTTCTTGCTTGGATCCTAACAGGATGGGGCCAAGGAGGGACCGCCATGGGGGCTGTCTCCTTGCTGGATTGCCCTGTGTACTGGCCCCTTGGCCCTGCATTGCCCCTCCTGATGCCCATGACTGCTGGGACCTTTTTGATTACTTTTGATTTTGCCCAGGCTTGCTACATCCTTCAAGCGCCTGAGGAGCGCTCTATTCCGCTTCTTGAACTGCCCAGCTGAGAGGGGGCGTGGGCTTGGCAGCGCTGTGCTGCACTGTTGTCTTGTGGGAATCCCCGGCGTGGGGATCCCTCGCAATGGCTCCACTGCGGGTGCCTACCCCGCTTATTTAATTAATTGTATTACGGGTGCCCATCCCATTAATAGGAGCCTTAGCGGGTGCCCACCCCACTTCTACTTTTATTTTTCACTTCGAGGGAGTCTACCCCTCGTTTTACTGCCGCAAAGTCACCGCCGCGACTGGTCCAAGAACCAGAAGTCAGGCAGGCCCTCCCGGGACATGGGCGGGGCCTGCCCTCAAGCTGGAAGAGGCCAGCGTGAACTCTCGCGGGGCTCCCATGTGGAAGGGACTGCCCCGCGGTGGCGGCAGATGGAGTAAGTCCCGGGTCCCAGAAGGGGGGGCCCGAGTGAATCAGCATCGGCGGCCGAGGCCGCCAACGGCAGTACGGGGCTCCCCGGAGTGCAGCGGAGTCCCGCAAGAGAAGCGCTGCCGCATCCTCGGCAGAAGGAGCTCCCACCCGGATGAGCCAGCTGGGGGAACGAAGGGAAGGCACCGCGCCGGTGCCTCCCACTGAGCAGTCCCGCTTGGCAAAGGGCTGCTCCAACAATGGGGCCTCTTTATTTCAAAGAGCCAGATGGCTCCAAATGTTGCCCGAGCCTGAATGGCTCCACCGTAGGGGCTTAGGTGGCTTCAAGAGCCCGGGGGCTCCCCCATTTTTGGCCCCATTGCCTCCAGAGCCGGAGTGGCTCCTAGGGGGCCCAGGTATTTTAAAGCACCATTATTTGAGGACATGACTATTTTACGAGCCAGAGTGCTCCAATGGGCATAGTTGATCTCAGAGCCTAGAAGGCTCCCGCGTGTGGCAGTTTTGTCCCAAGGGCCAGTGAGAGCCCATGCCGCAGTTTTGCATCTACAGCTGCCCAGCAAGTAGTGGGCAGCTGCACCATTTAGGTTCTTTCTTTCAGGGGACCTGTGCTTGTGACCTCAGGAGTGGGATGCACTCCTTCGCCCCTACTTTGGCCTTCCCCAGCTGCGCAGCACTTAGTGCCAGCTGCACCGTTTAGGCCCCTGTTCATTGTTCTCAGCTGCCCAGCAAGTAGTGGGCAGCTGCAACATTTAGGCTTGGCGCAGTGGCGCAACCTGGACTTTCGCTGCTTAGGCAGCAGCCCTGACTCTGTGGACATAGGGCATTTGAGCCCCTTCCTAGATGGCCAGTTGGCCAGGGGGTTGTTACATATATAGGGCGCAGGCCGTAATGTGGTTTATGTGCTAAATGTGATTTATGTGCTAATGCTTTGGGTGTTAGGAAATGTACAGTGTATAGTATGGTTTGCACACCCTGTTTGATGCCTCTAGATATGATTTATGCATAGGAGGTTGTTATACCTGTTTAGGTTTATGTTAGGGGGATTATACTTCCCTGTGTGATTTACGCCCCTAGTGTAAGGTTTACTTAGGTGGTGAGGGTCAAATGTAGTCAGACTTGTGGGATACTGTGCATGATGGATTTTGTTTTTAATTTTTTATTTTGATTTCACCAAGCAGCATCTTAAAGACATTATACAATAGTACATATATATATATATATATTGATCTCTACGTACATTCCATTATTCAACTACACAGCATTATGTTTAAGGATGATCTTACATTGTCCTAATGATCCAAACCTGGGCGTTGATGTTCAACAATAATACAGACACTGTAATGTACCCATGCAACCTGTACTGGCATCAGTATACTAATACCCATGACACATACACAATTAGGCAGGCCTATGAGCATGACCCCGAGCTCACCGGGCCAGAGGATCCCCCACTCTCACCCGCCCCCTTCTCGGCTTCTGATGGCTGTTCCTCCTTTGCTGGAGTAAATAGTCCAGAAATGGCTGCCAAAAGTCCTTGGGCTTAGATGCCTGTGGCAGCTCATCCTCGTAGGTTCCCAGTGTCTCTTTGCAATATGTCATATCAGACAGCCAGTCCTTGAACCGTGGTGGGCGTTTACTGCCCCATTTAATTGCTATTCATCTTTTTGCCAGTAAGAGTGCCACCGCAAGCAATTTGCGCCTTCTAGGCTGTTTGAGCTTATAGGTGCCCAGGAGGCACACAGTGGGTGTATTTGGGATCGGCTCAGACAACATTCGGGCCAGCGCTGCCAACACCTCACACCAGTACATTTCCAGTTTAGGGCATGACCAGGCTGTATGGATAAAGTCTGCCCGAGGGGCAGAGCATCTGCGGCATTTATCATCTGCCCTGAGGCCATAGCGATACAGTTTGTCAGGCGTATAGTAGGTCTGATGAAGAAATCCAAAGTGTATAATTCTTAAATTACAATTTGGTGTGAGTAAATGCAGCTGTGTGCAGCTATAGTTCCAGTCGTCTTCCGAAATAGGCACCCCAGAGGTCTCCACCCTTCGTGTCACTGCCCTATTTTGTGCACTGTTCGTTCTGCGATGTGGTATATAGTTTTGTGACTAGTTTGACATGCGTTGGTGCTGTTAGCAACGTCTGTAATGCCTGCAGTGTTGTGGGTTCAGCTGGGAACGTATCCTATAGGTCTTTTATTGCTGCCCGTAATCTGATGTAAGCGAATGTTTTTAGCGGTGCTTGGTGCGTGCTTAGGGATGGGCATGTTAGTGGAATGAATGTATTATGTGGAAATATCGAGCTCATCGTTGCCAACCCCATTGCCCCCAGTGCCGTCATCATGTTCTGCTCTTGTGTGACCGACAGTTTGGGGTGGTGCGCCAAGGGGAGTGCCGGTGCGTATATGGGGTATTTCCCGGCTCGTGTCGCCAGTCCGTGCCATGCTCTGGATGTGTATTTGACTGGATGTATCACACCGTTAGGGTAATTCCTCACTGGATCCGCTATGTATTCTGTTAGTCTGTGCGGGAGGACGCTGTCGGTTTCCACAGCAATATGTGGAATATGAGAGTGCGGTTGCGACCAATAATGGGCGTGATGTGCCTGTGCACAGTAGTAGTATAGTTGCAAATCGGGGGTGGCGAAACCCCCTTGGTGGTACGGTTTCGTGAGTACTCTCCAACTCACCCTGGGCTGTTTTCCGGCCCACGTGAGCCGCTGCAGCGCTGTACGTAGTCTGGCAAAGAACGCTGTCGTAAGCCATATAGGGATATTCCAGAACAGATAGAGGAATCTGGGTAAAACTATCATCTTTTGGAGAGCTATGCGATCAGCCATAGATAGAGGCAATTTAATCCATTTTTCAATTTGGTCTTCCAATTTATTCATTGCCACTCCATAGTTCGCCCTTATCACCGTTTCTGGGTCTCGGTGTACCCATACTCCAAGGTATTTTGCCGGATCTGTGACCCATTTCAATGGGTAGTCTAGTGTCGGTTCCGGGGTTGCCTCAGTTAAAGGGATCACTACTGATTTGTTTCAATTTATGCTAAGGCCTGAGTATTGTTCGAATTTGATATATTCTCTAATTAGTGGATTAAGATTCTTATCTGGGTGCCTAGTGTACAGGACCATATCATCGGCGTATAAGGTTATGCCAAAACTGGAGTGCCGTTTCTGGGTGTTTTTGTCTAATTTTGCATGCAAGGGGCTCTAGTGTAAGTGCGAACAGGATAGGGGACAGTGGGCATCCCTGCCTCGTTCCACGGGTTATCTCAAATTGCTGGGACGTGTACCCGTTGATGCGTACTCTTGCTCTGGGTTCAATATACAACAGGGCAATCCACTTCAGAAAGGCCGGTGGGAATCCCATTCTGGACAGAACGGTGATCATGAAATCCCACTCCACCGAGTCGAAAGCTTTTGCCGCATCTAATAGTGCAGACGCTGCCGGTGTCTCTGGATGTAGGCTGTGGTACAACGTGAAGATTGTGCGAATATTGTGGGTTGTGGATCGTGTGGAGATAAATCCCGCCTGATCCGGGAGCACTAGGAGTTTTAGCAGTGGTTGTATACGATTTGCTAATATCTTGGCCAGTATTTTGACATCTATAGTTATAAGGGAGAGAGGGCGGTATGATTCGCAAAAGCTGAGGTCTTTGCCAGGTTTTGGAAAAGCTATTAGCAGCGCCTCCCGTAACGTCATCGGAAGGGCTCCCTCTTCATACGCTTCCTCAAACATCTGAGCCAATTGTGGAATGAACAGATCTTTGAATTCTTTGTAGAATTCTCCTGGTATGCCGTCCATTCCTGGAGCTTTAATATTAGGCAATGAGTTAATCGCATCTTTAAATTCGTCCTCAGTGATATGATGCCCTAGATATTCCCTGTGGGTGTCAGAGAGCCAAGCCAGGGCAATGTCGTCAAGGTACTCGTGAATATCCTTTTGTTCTTGTGTCGTCTTTGCGGTGTACAGTGTTGTGTAATATTTCCTGAAACTGTCTAGGATAGAAGGACTGTCGTATAACTGTACATCTTGGTCGGTCGTGATGGTTGTAATGAGTGCTGCTCCCTGCATTGGCCTAATTTTTTGTGATAATGCTCTGCCTGGTCTCCCACCCTCTCCATACGCCCTAGCCGTGTATTGCTTGAAAAGGTATTTTATTTCAGTGTCTGCGTATTCCTTATACATGTCTATTTTGATGGCTGCTAAAAGAGAATCTTGTAGTGTGGAAGCATACTTGGCTTCCAGTGTTCGAATGTCCCGTTCTACCATGTTTAGTTGTTGCCTAATATCTCGAAGGATACCAGCTTGCTTGCTTGCAATGGCCTCTTATGGTTATTTTGAAGGCCTCCCAGAGCGTCCTATAGCTCTCCACTGTCCCAGTATTGATCTGGAAAAAATCTTCTAAAGCTTGTTTCAATTCTCCTTGGAAGACTTGATCTTTCAATGCTGATGGTCTAAGGCGCCATGTGAATTCCCTCGGTGTGTGTGTGTGGGGATCTCTAGTACCAGTCGCACAGGGGAGTGATCTGATAGGGTCTTGGGTAGGTGTTCTATTTCCTTTGTCCATGTACTAACGTCCTGTGTAGTCAGCCAGAAGTCTAATCTTGATCAGGTGTTGTGAGTGAGTGAGGTGCATGTACCTTCTCGCTTCGCTGGGTGTCGTAGGTGCAATATGTCTACCATGCACTATTCCCTCATGCCCTCTAGAATCAATCGGGCTGCTCGCTTACTGTGTCTTTCGGTACCAGAGACTCTATCTAGTAGTGGGTCTAAGCACGTATTAAAATCTCCACCCCATACTATGGATGTCGGTTGTGCCTCTCTGAGTTTGCCCCAGAGGTCTTCATAGAATTGCGGGTCATCCACATTTGGGCCGTATCCTGTGACTGTTGTGAGGTCTGTCCCTCCAAAATTACCTCTGAGTATAATATATCTCCCTTGATCATCTGTGGTCGCTTTAAGTAGTGTGAAGGGAATGTTGCGTTTAACCAGTATCAATAACCCCCTGGGTAGTTCGAGTAAGAGGATGCCACTCGGAATTGGGCCCATCTATATCCCACTCTACATTCTCGTTGAGCCGTTGTGTGTGTTTCCTGAATACATGCTACGTCTATTTTGTGTCTATCTAAGTATGCAAGGACTTTCCTGGTTTTTCGCGGATCTTGTAAGCCTCTCACGTTCCAGGTCAATAGGGTTAGTGTCCTAACTTGTTGTCTCATCTCAGCCATGGGTTACAGGTGAGTCAACATTAGCAGGGTCTTGGATCACTACGCTCAGTCGTGTGTAGTTTTGGGAATAGAATGTGTTGCTGTCTACTGCTGCCCGGTGAATTTTTAACTTTTTTCCCCCGTCCCACCCCCACCCACTTCGCCTATATCCCTCCGACGAAGACATCTCCCTTAGGGATACCATACTCATTCCTCCTCTCCTAGCATGCGTATCCGTGAACAACCTCATGTAAATAACAGGTGTGGTGCACACGGGTGGGCAGGAGGAGCCGGGATTCCCCCTCTTGACTTCCTGAGGAGGGGCCTCATTAACAGTATAGAAAGGCACTACATTAGTGTAAACCCCGGTTCAATATCGTCTCAATGCAGCAATTTAACGCCTAACACCAACATTATCAACAACATTAACACATGCCTTGTAACACTTCACTCTTGTACATATAGAAATACAGTCTTCTTGCAACTTATCTGAACCGCCAGCCTTCAATTCGGTTCACCCGTGACTGGATGTAGTTAAATTGTCATAGTTCACCGCTGGGGCCCCAGCGTGTTCGTCTCCATAACAGGGCACAGTGGGATCAGGTCCTGTCGTTGGGAGAGTTTATGACACAGTATTCTCCGGCGCATAACTCACGTGCATTGCTTTTGGCTGGCCGACCTATCATTCCACGTCCGACAGGGGACCCTGATCTTGCTGTCTGTCCCTCGGTGAGCTCCTGCGTTCCCCCTTCGGTTTTCTTGTCTGTAGATATTTCAGGAGTTCCTTAGGTTCATTGAATATTTTCATGAAATCGGGCTGGGTATAACATGGCATATGGAATCTGTAGGTCACGGAGTTTTTGTTTTGCCTGCGCATATTTCTTCCTCGCCTTCTGGACCGATTGCGTGAAGTCGGGGTATAGAGCTATATCCATTCCCTCGTGCTTCAAGGCACCAAGTTCTCGAGCCTTTCGTAGCGCAGCATCTCTGTCACGGTAGTTTAACAGTTTAGCTATGATGGACCTCGGTCTCGTGCCCACTGGTGGTTTCGGGGCTAGGGACCTATGTGCTCTTTCAACCAGGAAGACTTCTGAAAATGTCTCTCTGCCCAGCAGTGTAATAAGCAGTTGTTCCATGTATTTTTCCATTGGGCCTGTATTTGTTGTTTCCGGCCCGGGCCCACCGCTTAGTCACAGTGGGGATTGATCTACCCTGCGTTTTGGCTGGAAGGGTTTTTTTTTTTTGTCCTCATTTGCCACATTGGTTTTGTTTCCATGATGAAGTCGAGTGGTATACGAACGGGATGCTGTCTCAGCTAATGAAAAACTGGTAGGGCCCAACTTAACCCTCGATACTTGACCCTCAGCTTCTCCGTCTCAACCAACTATAATTCACCAAACAAAAACCAATCAAGAAAGAAGTCGATGTTTCCACAATGATATCATACCCTGGGTTAGGTCAAGTGGCTTAATCATTGGACCCGGGAAAAAAAAATAAAAAACCCGGACACTCAGTGCGCCCAATCTAATAGTTGCCAGAACGCCTTTTTGTTTGAGTTACCAGACCTTCCCAGGTCTAATCTGGAGACCGATAATATAGAGGTGTACCAATCTTCGATTGTAGGGGGCAAAGAGTCTTTCCATTTTCTGCATATCTCCCTTCTGGCAAGCAAAATAGAATAAAAGACTAGCAGCCTGATTCATCAAGGGGCCGTTTTGCGAGCCCCTAATAGCGAATCATAGCGATTCGCTATTGAGGACTCGCAAAACGGTATTCATGTAGGAATTGCTAAATAAATAGCGATTCCTACACATTCCTTATTTGCGAGTAGCAAATTGCTACTCGCAAATAAGGAATAACTCCCCATTCATTCCTATGGGCCAAAAGGCCCATAGGAATGAATGGGGAGTATCCCTTATTTGCGAGTAGCAATTTGCTACTCGCAAATAAGATAGCGATTTTAAGGGTGCCAGGGGTGTCCAAAGGACACCCTGTAGCACCCCTTAAATGCACATTTGAACAGGTGTTGCGCACACACATGTCCAAAGGACATGTGTGTGTGTAACATGCAAGAGAAAAAAATGCACTAAAGTGCTTTTTACACTATTTTCGCAATTTACCACCAAGTCAGACTTGGTGGTAAATTGAGACCAAATATTGCGATTTCGCTATTTCTAATTGGTTGATGAATTGCATTTAAGGAATCTCTATTAGAGATTCCTTAAATCCAATTCCTCTCAAATATGCGAATTCTTAAATAGCGATTTTTGCATTTGGGATGATGAATCCCAAATGCAAAAATTGCACTCGCAAAAGGCAAGATTCTGAGAATCTTGCCCTTTGCGAGTGCAATTTAGCTTGATGAATCAGGCTGTAGCTTCTTCTCTGAGCTTTGGAGACCATCCAAAATACCAAAGATAACCAGAGGGAGATCGAGGACTATATTCAAATCCAAAGATAATGACAGAGTTCTTTTTATGGCCTCCCAAAATGTTGACATTTGGGGCACTCAAAAAACATGTGACAGTCTGAGGCGGCTACTAAACCGCATTTAGGGCAAGTTACCAGGCTCCCTTGGGTAAACTTCGAAAGCCTTAGTGGAGAATAGTAGGCCCAATGAATGGTGAAGATGTGATTTCTACGGAGCCTAGATGGTTTCACTACATCCCACAACATACCACAGGATAGGCTCCAGAGCTCTTGCAGATTGCAACCCATTATGGTAGATGACCAAAGCTCTTCCGATAATGAAAAAACACCATCCCTTTCTTCCATAATCAGCTTATACCAGGATGAAATTTCCTTTTTAGCAGGAGGTTTATCGACTAAGGAAGATATTAACTGGCTGTGACCACCTAAGGGAAATTTATTTCCACGGGATGTTCGAGATAGATATGCGTGGGATCAACTAGATATTTGCATATGCTTGAACCTGGCAAAGTTGGGGCCAATGGTGTTTCTAAGGCACTCCCATGGGAGCAATTCCCCTTCTGTAAACAAGTCTCCCCAAACAGCCAACCCAACTTCTTTAATCGGAGTCGCGAGACTGTCACTCAACCAAATCGGACTCTCGGGGAGATCCCAAAGCGGAGTCCTACTATTGTAGTACCCTACCTTGATAGTTTTAGTTATCTGTGCCCACATTTTAGCCATTCCTTGCAGAATCTTCAACTTAATTTATTTTAAAAACTGGGGTCCCCAAACTTAACCAGAAACCCTGATTGACTTACACCTTCTCCTGTAAGAAGGGTAGAATACAAAGAGCCTGTCCCATATTCAGATGGATTTTTTTAAAAGCACTCTGACATGGGACAGTTGGAATGCCCATGCGTATGTCTGAAAGACTGGAGCAGCAATTCCACCCTTTTCTCTACGCCTCCTCAACTTTTTCCAGGAGATCCTCGAGAGGCGCTTACTCCACATAAAGGAATTAATATCAGATTGTAATTTATTTATTACTGAGGGATCAAAGTATAACGGAATTGTGTTAAAAAGAAAGGAAATTTTAGGCAAAATAGACATTTTGATTAAATTAACCCTTCCTAAAAATGACGAAGGAAGTTGTGCCCATGACAGTAATAATTTATGGCATTCCTTAGCTACAGCTACGAAATTTATCTTGGCGATCTGATTGATATCCTTAATGATGTTAATGCCCAGATATCTCAACTTATTTCCAGGACATACGGTGGTATCTGCTGGAACATGATCTATGTATACACCAGAATATCATCGGCGTATAGGGCCACCTTTCTCTCCCACCCCTTATACATGAACGGTATGATGTTAACATTCTCTCTTAAGCACTGGGCAAATGGTTCAATGTATAGATCGAACAGGAGCCGGGAGAGAGAGCAGCCCTGCCTTGTACCTCTTGAGATGTTCAGAGGCTCTGATAGGGTGCCATTTACCAAAATACGGGCACTGGGGTTCTGATATAAGAGATCAATTGCCCGCCGTGTTTTTCCACCCACGTTGAATTTTGCCAAGGCCTCCGACAGGTAAACCCAGTTCACCCTGTCGAAGGCCTTGGTTGCGTCCAACGTGAGGACTGCTAAGGGGAGGGACTCCAGAGAGGCCATATCTATTGCCCCTATTAAATCATAAGTTAGCTCATATAACTGTCGTCCCTTCACGAACCCCTTCTGATATAAGTGAAGGATATCAGGAGCCACCGTTGAGAGTCTTTTGGCAAGTATTGTGGTAAAGATTTTATAATCCACATTTAGGATTGATATGGGTCTATACGACCCACATGAAGTAGGTGACTTTCCGGGCTTTAGAATTAAAGTTATAAAAGCATTATCCCAAGATGTTGGAGGGCGAATACCGTCCTGTAAAATTTGATTAAATAAAATTGTCAAAAAGGGGGTTAGTTCTTGCTCTAAACCCTATAAATTTCAGCTGGTAGACCGTCCGGTCCTGCCGCCTTTCCCTTTTTTGCATTTTAACGGCTTTCCGAACTTCATCCTCTGAAATTATACTATCCAAGAGCTCGCTCTGTTCTCTTGATAGGGCCGGCAGGATTATTTGATTCAGCCATTTCCTAATTTGATCAGGTTCAGGAGTTTTATCTTCCTGATATATATCCTGGAAAAAATCTCTAAAAGCCTGTCTTATATCCAGGTCTGATGACCGTGGAACGTTATTGACCATGATCAAGTCTATGTTATTACGAATTTGATCAGTTTTGGATTTCCAGGCCAATAACTTCCCTGCGCCCTCACCGTATTCAAAATGGGCGATCTTACTAGCATCCCATCTTTCTTGAATACGCTGGTTTAAAATTGAAGTTAATTGGCCCTTTAGAGAGAGAAGCTTATCCTGTAGGCCTGACAACAAAGTTTCTGAGAAAGCCCTGTTGATATCAATGTCTTGCTGGACTTTAGCTATGTTTGCTTCGACTAAAGCTACCGCCTCCCTTTATACCTTCCTTCTATAAGACACCTTGGCGGTGATAAGGCCTCGTAAAAATGCCTTTAGGGAAGCCCAGACGATACCATTATCAGCTGATCCAACATTTTCATTAAGAAAATGTTGGACCTCTGTTTTAAGAGATAGGACGTCATCGGGGTGGGAAAGCAGGGAGCAGTCAAATGTCCAGCTCCTAGTTGAAGCATTAACCTTCACCAAAAGCTCCAATACTACAGCCGCATGATCAGATAAGTGTATGGGAAGATAATGAATATTCTTAACACTATCAACTAAACTATGACTAATCAATACAAAATCAATCCGAGTTTGATGGTGATACTTGTAATTTCTAAAAGAAACCCCTTGCTGAGTCCCAGACCTTTCCCTCCAAATATCCACGTACCCAAACTGCTTCATTGAATTAAGCAAAAAAGTCCTGGATTTTGAAGGGATACGGGAGCCGTTATTTTGCGACTTGTCTAAAATTGGATCAAGTACAATGTTGAAATCTCCCACAAATATTACTGGCTCGGGAAAAGATAGAAGATGAAAGAAAATAGACTCTAATACTGAGGGGTCATCTTGGTTCGGCCATAATACCCCACAAGTGTAAATTGGGCCCCCAAGATATTTAATAATGCAATGACCCATCTGCCACCTGGGTCCACCATGGACGTTATCAATCTAGCCTTTAGTTGTTTTTTAAAGATCAAGGACACTCCCCTAGTATTCGTGGATTGAGAGGTGGAGACCGCAAAGTCAATCCACCTATTTTTCTTTACCAATATATCTAACTCAGATTGAATCAAGTGAGTTTCCTGGAGCAGAATGACCCGCGCATCTATATCTCAAAGATACTGAAACAGTTTTCTAGCCCTAGGTTTAGTCCGCAGGCCATTTATGTTCCAGGAAAATATTTTTAGATTAGCCATACCCATAGAAAAAAGGGACCAACCAAATTCTTACCAAATAATAACTCTGATACCCAGGAATGCCGTTATACAATTCTAACCAAGACATACTCGGCTGCAGATCATAAAGCAACCACTGAACTTCATAATATAAAATCATATTGGAATGACAAATGAGGAATTTATTTGCTTTTAACCCCCCACCAACCCGTCCTCCCCGCCCATTACCTCCCCCCCTCCCGTGGAGAACCCCAGATGTATCTAACCGGATTACATCCAGTAGATGGCACCCCCCTATGGACCCCGGCTAGCCCATCCGGACCCAACCCGACCCTACTACCCAACATTTGAGTTTAAATACCCTTATAACCCAATTTGTGTGCATCTAGAAATGAGAGAAAAGAGAAAAAAAATCTTTCTTTTTCCCCTTTATGTATTGTAGTTTCTCATTTGTGTATATATGTGCAGTTTTTTTTTCTTTTTCCCTTCCTCCCCTTTTTTAATTTCTTTCCTTCCTCCCCTCTCTTTTTTTTTCTTTCCTTCCCCAAGCCGCTGTCATTTATCTAAATATCTTAAACAAAAGGGGAAGAGATCTCAACTTAATTTTACTCTAATCTCCATGAGACCATCCCCTAAACCGAAGAGGCCCTGCTGCCCAGTTCCAACACAAGCTCATCAGCTGCCTGCACTGTTCTAATGTTAAACATTTTATTATTGTACATTACTTTTAGTGTGGCAGGAAATGTTATCTTAGCTGTTGAGCCCACCCTCCTGAAGGCGTCTAAGCGCCTACCAAACTCCCATTGTCTCTCGAGTGTGACCCTAGCCAGGTCTGATCTTATAAGAAAGGAGAACCCCTTCCCTGATAAGGATTTCTGTTTAAGGGCTTGATTGAGAATTTGTTCTTTGAGGGCATATGTGTGAAAATTGATCAAGATCTTACGCGGTTTAGGCCTTTGTGGGTTACGTTTAAACGGCTCTCTATGTACCCTTTGGATGTCAACGGCAAGCTCCTCCATTGAACAATCCAGGCTTAGTGAATCTTTCAGAAGCCGAATAACGAACTGTTTGATTTCTGAGCCTTCAGTTCCTTCAGGCACATTAAGGACTCGAATGTTGCTGCGTCTGGCGTTATTTTCCAACACCTCTATCCTGTCCTAGAGGGTTTCATCTTCTCTCTTTAGCTTCACAATGTCCTCCTCGACTTTGTCTACATGGAGTGACAACACTCCCATGTTCTCTTCCAATACACCTGTTCTTGACGCCAGACCATCAAGTTTGGTATCTAGGGACTCATAATAGCTCCTTATATCTGCTTGATTAGCTGAGGACTCCTCAAAGCCCCTCTTTATATCCTGGGAGAGAGTGGAGAACATTGCCATCAACGATGCTGCCAAAATGCCGACAGTGGTTTCCCCTGGTGTCAAACAAGCAGGAACAAATATATCGCTTTGTTGCTGTATAGTGACCTGGGGTGAGAGTTCTTTTTCACCATCATTCTCTATGAGATCTTCGTCTCCTGCTCCAGTTACTAACCCTCCAGTGGAATCAACAACAGCAGAGGGTCCCGACTCTACCTGCTCTCCCCCCTCTAAACTCGCACCCTCCTCCAGACTTCCAGAACTGTCCGTGAACTGCCTCTCTTCTACCGGTACCAATACAAAGCAGCTTGCTGCTGAGGGGTCAATCGTGTTGCCTAGAGACTCTGGAATATCAGCAGAAATTTCAACATGAGGTAATTTAAGTACCGTTCCTTCATCCATAGAGATTGAGGAAATACTTGGTCCCAAACCCAGAACCATAGCTGGTGCCGAGGGCAAGCCCAAGGTAAGGGGAGGGACTGGGTTAGAAACAATGACTGGAGCTATTACTGATGCAGAGCCTGGCGCTAAACCTACACCTGCGGCGTCATTAAGGGCAGCCATCTCCTGACTTTTTGAAAGGTGCAACACTTGTGGCAAAGCCTTAAAGTAAGAACGCAAAGATGGCGTAATTTTAGAGCTTGCTTCTGCGATGTTAGCTCTCTTGGCGTTCGCCCTTGTCTTAACGCTTTAAACGTGTACACTTAGTTTTTACCTCTGTTGTTAAAAAGGAAGAGGATCCCTTCTCCGTTGAGGGGGCTGCCTTAGATAACGTCTTAACCAGTGTTTTCCCCCTTTTCCGAACACTTTGCCCCTTAGATCTAGTTTTAATCTGGTGGGGAGGGGGAATACAATTCTGGACTGCCCACCACTTGAGCACTCCCCTTACCGCTCCTGGAACAACCTTCAACCACCTCGTCAGCCACTTTCACGGAGGACACCAACTTCCCACAGTTCCTTGTAGAGACTCCGCTCGACACGCGCACCAAATTGCGTGCTCTCCTGCCCCTCCTCAGCTCAATGGTGGCTGAAGACCACTGTTGCAGGACCAACGGGAAAATCTCGTTCCTTGGCGATTTGTGCAGCACCTCCTCTCTACCACCGGGATCAGAGACGCCGGGAAACACCGCAGTAACGCGGTCGGAGCAACCAGGCATAGAGAGTGAGAAAAGACTCCCCCGCCGGGGAGACACTTAAACACAAAAACGCAAAAACGTTGCTCAAATTTCTATAATCGTAGCATAATTCGATTTCTGTTAGGGGCGGACGGCACGCTCCGATGTAAGGGCTTTAAATATGTTCATTTTTTGCCGGTTTGGGTCAGGTCAGATCGTCGGATAGGAGCCAGCAGGAGCCCGCTTCACGGAGCACCACGGCAGCTCAGCCGTCTGCCGCCATGTTCCCCGCTGGAAGGGGGTTGTGTTGGACTTGGCTCTTTTGGCAGGTTCACCCCTGAACTTTTTGCCTTTTAATATGACATTATAATAGTGATTTCTGGTCTTTGCGCACTTTGACACCCATACTCATGTCTCTATCTTTTATTGCTGTACACCAACTTGTGTTAAATGTCCAGCAAGTCTGTCTGTTGGTGGGTGTGTAGGCGAATGTGAAGTTACTTACCTTCAAGTAGTACATTGCCAAATTGTCCATTTAGGAAACAATCATTAATGATACAGTTGGGGAAATTTCATGCATCATGCACGCTTCCTGGGTATTTCACCTGTAAAATTGTAAATAGTCCCCGATGGGCCACAATAGCCTAGACATTTATTGAATGAGTGTGCTTCCTGTTGCAGTAGAGATGGGCATTTGCAGCAGGAGGAACCAGTTGCATTCCATAGCTCCAAGGACATGTAGGAAGCCTGCAATGGCATAAAAGCCTTGTTTGATCTCCAGCTGCAGTTGTTGGGTGTTTGGGAAGTGGTGGTACTGTGGTATGAGGTGAATGATGGCATCCAGGACAAATGGTAGGAAGGCAGAGAACAATGACTGAGATATGCCTGCCACTCCTCCAGCTGTGGTCTGGAATGAGCTGGAGGCCAACATGTGTAATACAGCCAGGAGCTTAGCCTGAGGCAGAATGTTGTTGACCCTGGCAATTGGTGAAATCTGATGCAACAATTACACAACGGACTGCCTCCTAAGGCAGTACTATGTAATGACTTCATCGTTCCTGAGCCCTATGAGGGTGGTCATCTGCTGATAGATGTGCTCCCTTCGCTTGCTCTGCCTTTGCGGTGGTGGAGATGTATGAGGTTGTGTTGGTTGGGCTGGTGGTGGTTGTGGCCTTCTCCATCCAACTCTCAGCTGCAAGTTTAGGAGGTCCATGTTGTCAGTTTTGTTGCCAGACTGTTCTGTCAGCCTTCTATTTTATTGCACCAGCAGATGTGTCATTTCCTATGCATTGGTTTGTGAGGGGCAGGGATTCTGACATATTTGTAAAAGTGTGCTACGTTTCCAGGGGTTAAGTCATTTTACAAAATCCCTGTAAATATCCCTGCTTCAGATGTGCTGCAAAACTGAAGCAGGAACGGCTAGCTTGCATTCTTTAATAGATGTCCTAATTTAACCGGTAGAGCTCACTGACTTCATAATTAATCTTTAGAGCCATTAACGTTATACTTAAACTGCTGCCTCTTTATTGCTCAGCGATAGGATTAACTTGTAATTTGCACTTAAATCATGAATCTAAGTGGCCACCACTTGCATGCTTTTTTAAATTTCCCCCAGCAAGGTACCTTCACCCATCTCCGCTACCCACCCCCACCACCACTTTCAGGTCGCTCCTTGCCCGTTACCAATTTGTCCCTCATGGCTGCTTCTTTTGATGTATTTAGAAAGCAGTGTAAACAAGTAAGAGAGGACATGCACACCTCACCTCCATGTTTTCCTCGCTCTCCATTGGGGCGTGGGGCATTCTTTCGGAAAAGCACAAAGCCATGCAACAGCTAGCCCCGCCCCTAGACATCAACACGGAAGACAGAGACCATGGCCCCAGTGTCTCTGGTGCAGACGTGCCATAGCCTGGTGCTCTCAACATGGCAGCAGTCAACCAATCTGAGTTGAGTAAACTTTACATTCAAAACTTACTCGCCACTAGCGCTTGTAAACAGCTGTTTGCATTTTCCTCGTTGCCCTCGCTATCCCTTGTATACTACATGCACTTCCCTTGATCTTATCACTTGATCAGGGCAGCACGCCTCACTTTATCTTTAAACATTGCCCGTCATCCGCCTTTCTATTCTATTTATTTACTTTAGCAACATTCGCGGCATGTCGCGATTTATCTTTAAACATGGTACCTGCCTTCCATTCTTTTATGTTTATTTACATTGGCATCATTCGCAGGTTTGTCCCCTTGTGTTTCATGTCTTTGTAACTTTTTTTAACTTTAGAACAAGGAACGCTATTAGCACTTTGAGCAAAGCAACTCAAACCGCAGACTGCTCAGGCAGCCATAGAGCATGTGAGAGACTGCACTGCTGTGCACAGTGCAGTGTGCTTCTACCCTAATGTTGAATTTTTGTTGAGCCTAATTGCAAGTTTACTTGAAATCTGACAGGTGGTACTGGGGCCAGACGTGCCAGCCAGGGCTGAGCTGGGCTCCCTGGCTTCAACACCATAGTGGCATTTACATGCGTCACATGACTGCAACATTGTGTCCATTTACCAAGATAGGACTTAAGTCAGCACTAGTGGGCGAGCGGATGGCAGTTTTGTTTCTAACTTTAGTTTGGCAGTAGGCAACTACTTGCACCACTGCATATGTCACCCGTGCCTCCCCTCTCTTCATGATGCCCCGCTATCGGACCGACTGCTGGAGACTCGTTGTCAGTAATATCCGACCTTTTTGAAAATATATTTAATTTTACAGCATCTGCCAAAGCCTGTAACTCACTGCTCTCCTCAGGCTGAGCTTTTGCCACAGATGGTTGGGCAGAACTCCTCTCAGCTTACAGTGACTGGGACCAGCTGCTGGAGACTCGTTATAGTCGTGGTTCACAATCACTGGAACTCTCAGGTCTCATCATCCTTCTTGCCTAATAGGTTGTCAATTGTAGCAGTGCAGTGTTTCTTCTGTGTTGCTGGGTGCTGAATTTTGCACCTTTATGCATTATCCATGGTGAGTCTAAACAGTTAGTCCTACGTCTGTCACTGCCCCAGTTTTTGTTTTAGAATATTGGCCATCAACGTTTCCATGTAACCACAACGATCCACATAGTATTTTCTTTGTCTTCCCTTATCCAGGGCAGGTCGGGCACTGATAGTTGATTCCCAGCCTCAAAACGGCTCCTTGCAGGCAGTCTCCATGCCATCACATTGAGCTATGCTGCTCTCTCTACAATGTAAGGGCTCATTTCATGCAAAGAGATCTTGCAGCTAGTGAGTAATGTGCTGCCTGTTTCATTATGTGTGGTGAGCTGAGCTGAGCTCTTGTGGCACTAACTTAGTGCAGCTCAAGTCATCGCCACTTAGCGGGAGGCCTGTGTCACCAAAATGCCTCGGCTACCACCAACTCTGTGCACCTCAAGTCATCGCCACGTGGCAGGAGGCCAGTGACTGCAAAGTGCTTCGGCTGCCACCAACTCTGTGCCCCTCAAGTCATTGCCACATTGCGGGAGACCCGTGTCAGCCAAAGTGCTCAGCTGCCACCAACATAATAAGCACATGGATACACCCAGATAGAGAGTGGAAATGGCATCGAGCACGTGCGTCCGGCCTTTTTATTGGCAGGGTCACATGTCCTGTGATGCCTGTGCTGCATGGGTGTGGTATGGGTGTAAACCAGCCGTGAAGGAGTGGCTGTGGCATGCTGTCAACTAGACCTGTGATCAGCAGATCACTACAGGGAAGACCTGGAACATGTAGCGTTGTAGTTCCCTACCTGTAAGCGTAAGCGGAGTGGGCTGGCTGAAACGCGCATCCTTCACGACTTTACCAATATGACGGTTTGAATCCGCACACCCACCTAGATAGGTACACGATGTGTGCGCGACTCCACTTTAAAAAAAATAATAATAATAATATATATTAATATTTAAGAAAACAGAAGAAATAATATTATTTTAATAACAAACAAAAAAATATATAAAAACTATTTTTAGGATATTAAAGTTACAAAATATCAATTTTTTTTTAAATTACTGAAAAAACCATAGGTTTAATGAACATTATAATTCGAAATTAGCATTTAACAAAACCTTGCAAATTCACTGAAAAAACCATAGGTTTCAGCGACGTTTTAGTTAGAATTTAGCATTTAAAAAACCTTAGAAATTCACTGAAAAACCATAGGTTTTAGGGGCGTTATAGTTAGTTGGACATTTCTCTCATACAAAACCATAGAAATTCCTCCGTTATTGTTAATAACTAGCGCCCCCTCAATGCACTGCTGCTGACGTCACATATTACTTCATTCATGACATGGTCAGTGACATCATGGAATATGTGATGTCATCAGCAGTGCATTGTGGGGGCGCGAGTTATAGTTAGGTGAACAAACTATAATGGGGGAATTTCTATGTTTTTGTACAAGAGAAATGTCCAACTAAGTATAACGTCCCTGAAACCTATGATTTGTTCAGTGAATTTCTAAGGTTTTTTAAATGCTAATATCTAACTATAACATGCCTGAAACCTATGTTTTTTTCAGTGAAAAAAAAAATAAAAAATATATATGTATATGTATATATATATATATATATTCACAGAAAAAACCATAGGTTATAGACCATATATAGTTAGGAATTAGCATTTACAAAACCTTGAAAATTCACTGAAAAAACCATAGGTTATAGACCATATATAGTTAGGAATTAGCATTTAGAAAACCTTATTTTACTCACACAAAACCATTGAAATTCCATATATAGTTAGTTGCACTAACTATATATCGCGCACCCGCAATCCACTGCTGATGATGTCACATATTACATCATTCATGACATGGTCAGTGACATCACTGATGACATCACTGATGACATCTCAAATGACATCACTGATGACATCACTGATGACATCTCATTTGACATCATTCTTGTGCTAATACAATAAACCTCTTCAGACTCTAATATAACCTTAGATACACTCAGTGTATACAGACACTCACACACTGTCACTCATCCATGGAGTTACTCACACACCTAGTCAGTCATGCAAAGAAACAATCTCACCTCCATTTCCTCAACTATACAGTTATACACACCTTACTTATTCAAACATATACTAACACATATTTACTCTCTTATACAATCCCTGATACAAGTTCACAATGATCCATACAGCCACTCACACATTCAGTGGCTCTCATGCACAGTTATTTATATATGCCAACTCTCACATGTACTGTGTTTTACATATGTACTTACTATGACATGTAGCATTGAGATATCCATTCACTCATCAATACACTCATGCACACAGTCAACCGCCCATGTAGCTTTTTCCACATGCACTCTTGAACTCATACACCTAGTGAATCAACTGCTCACACATCTATGCACAGAGTCACACACCTCCCAGCCACCCCCACACAAACTCAATCTCCCATAGAAATACTTGGGCAACCAATTAATAACACATATAGCCTCTCGTATAGCTAATGATCAACACATGCAGCAGTTTACATCACAACAGACATAATGATGCACAAATTAAGACAGTTTAGTCACTAACCCATGCATTCAGTGAGACACATTTAATCACTCACTCATACAGTCAGTCACGCACCTACTAAATCCTTCATCCAGACACTTATACATCCACTCATTCTTCAATATCTAAGACATATTTTAACTTTACAGAAACATACAGTCACTGGATGTTGTCATCAGTGATGTCATTTGAGATGTCATCAGTGATGTCATCAGTGATGTCACTGACCATGTCATGAATGATGTAATATGTGACATCATCAGCAGTGGATTGCGGGTGCGCGATATATAGTTAGTGCAACTAACTATATATGGAATTTCAATGGTTTTGTGTGAGTAAAATAAGGTTTTCTAAATGCTAATTCCTAACTATATATGGTCTATAACCTATGGTTTTTTCAGTGAATTTTCAAGGTTTTGTAAATGCTAATTCCTAACTATATATGGTCTATAACCTATGGTTTTTTCTGTGAATTTCATTGGTTTTTTAACAGCTAATATCTGTAGCTGTAAAATGTATTCTTCTTTAAATCCAAAAATATATTTTATATGTTTATGAATAATTTTTTTTTAAAATATTTTTTTTTCTTCGTTCCCGCTTCGCGAATCGGGAAGCTTCCCGTTAGCTGACCTTGATGCCGCGAAATAGACCGCGAGCCGGTAAACGTTTCTTTACCGCAAGTGCCGCGTTAGAAAACAACATCGTGACGCCTCCCGTCCGCATGACGTTCCACGTTGTCGCGTGATACGTCATATGACGTGCTACGTTAGCGAACTGGAACGCGAAGCGAGTGCCAAAGCGCAGGTTTCTGGAAGCAAACCGGGAGGCCCTGCAAAGCGCTTAACGTAAACACAGCAAGTCATGTGACTTGGTAATAACACTTTTCATTGGTTCATTTCACTTTTGGTTTCCTAATGATGTAAGACTAGGTCATATAATCTAAAATGAACACTTTTGATTGGTTGAGAACTCTTGTTTTTCCCAAATGATGAAAATCCCTCCTTCTTTCCTCACTCTGACTTTCATCATTGTGAGAGAAAGACCCTTTGTGATCACTGAGCAATGGCTTCTTTAGTAGCTTCAGCTGGTGCTTCCCCACCACCTCCACCACCTCCAAGGAAGAGAGGACCACCTGCTCAAGTTGTAATTCAACAAGAAGAAGAAGAAGAGGAACAGGAGGACGAGCACGAAGAGAGGCAGTTTTTGCCTGAGCAGCCCAAGACGTCTCACCGGAAAGAAAACTTCATTTGGCAATTTTTTAAAATTCCCAAAGGTCAGAAAAAAGTAAATGCAAGATACGTAACTTGCCTTATATGTCAAGATAGACTGTCCAGAGGGACCGACAAAAAATACAGTTTCGGAAACTACACAATGCATCGCCATATGACTAGGTGGCATCCTAACAACTACAGTGCTGCACAGTTTCGGAACGACCTAGATAATCTCCCTATTATGGCCAGAAGATCTGTTGTACCGGAAGTAACGGGACCAGAGGGCAGGGAGATGGTGCCAAATATACAAATGAGATTTGGTGAAGTAAAACACACCTGCGTATTTTGCGATGGATTCATTTCCTACGGAGAAAGAAGCATCACTCTGATCAACAGAGCTATTGACTATCATATGCAAGTTTGTCCGAAACGCCCAAAATAATAAATACTTCTTTTTTTTGTTTTGTTGCTCCTGTTGAGCCCTTTACAATGAATCGTTTTCATTGCCCCCTCCAAGAAAAACCCAAAAAAATATAAAACTGTTCCGAAAAATTCAAAAACATTAAAAAAATGTTCAGAAAAATAAAAAAAAAAGTTCTTTTCAGAACTACCTCCCCGTTATTAAAAAATTGGTACAATATTTGGAACTGTGCCAACCTCTATTTCTCTTAGTTCGCTTCCTAGTTCGCTCGCTGGTACGCGAACTGGAAGCGAACCAAAAACAGTAAGTATAAGGGAAGGAAACACACACTTATGTTAAAAGAAAGACAGCTATAGGGGAGTAAACTAGAGATACTATTACCCATAATCCACTACTGATGATGTCACATATTACATCATTCATGACATGCTCAGTGACATCATCAGCAGAGGATTGCGGGTTTTTTGGCAACATGCCTTATCCACGGTTTAATAACGCTGCCTTTTGCTTTATATAAGTTTTCAAATTGTATGAAATATATACCAATAGGTCTTTATGAACCTTTAGGTAGTGCTTTTGTTCATGAGGTCTGGTCGCTTCCATACACATACAGATGTTTCAAAGATGATCAAGAAGTTTATCTGAATGGAGAGGAATGCACTGAGACGCCAGATCATTCACTAATGTGTAGGCACATACAGTTACACGATTCATGCAACAAACACCGACCAAATATGGCTTGCGTGTTGCAAGGCACGCCAGTTCCTGCTATCATCCCCACGTTCAAGTTGTTGGAAAATGGTAGTTATTTGATGCTCAATAATGAAGATTGTTCTGAGTTAATTAAAAGTATTCCTTTTATCGTAACAGTAAGTGAACGGGTTATTTGCTGCAGAAATGTTCTATTTCCTCCCACACATGAACATAGGGAGTTTTCAATCTGGCCACAAATACCAACCTTGGGACACGTTTCAACGGCATGACAAGAATAAGAGCTCTTTTGTCTCAGAGAGAGGTGGCCTTGAGTTCGGCCCGTGAAACTTTCGTACTTCACATAGCGAACACCCGTACACAGGTTTGCCTTTCAATTTCAGCAACATGTTTCCGACTATCTTTAACGCATCCTCCACAAAATCCCTGGCACACTTTTTTAAAGTTGTTACCAGTGGTCTCGTGACTTCATTTGAGAAAATCTTTGGAGTCATCCCTGCTCCCTTTCATTCCATTTTCTCCACTCTGGTTCGTGGATTGCATTTTTACTTGCATTACCAGCGGACGCTCTTGTGCTTTTTTACATTTTTAAATATGGATGTCCCTCCTATGCAACCTCCGACCCTGCAGCTGCTGACACTGTTCCGCAATCGCATGCTAGAATATTATGGCACAATGCCGTTGGCGATATTAAGCACGGCATATGGATTATCTTTTCGGTTCTCCTACTTCACCTGTGTCCAGCCTGTATTTCACTGCCTGACCTGTGATTTCGATTGGGCCATTGATTTGTGTCTCTGCGGACCGGTTTCTCCTGACGTCGACTTTAATCAGCTGATGACTCCTATCATTACTCACGAGTTGGTTTGTCCTGGCGAAAGGATTATGGCTGTGGCATTGATGCATGGACTACTTGGTCCCTGGAATTTACTGGCGGCAGCACAGTCTTTCTTGGAACACAGCTTTCTTGAAAACCCACCGAGCTGTCCTCTGATGGTGATAGAGGATCCGGTGCTGGGAGAGCACGTATGTTCTTTTCCGCTTTTAAATTGGATGGCTGAACTGTTTTCGGATGAAGACGGTGACTTCCTGTTGGAGGCTGTTGCAGCTTATTTTGCATACACAGTTATGTCATAGACCTTTTTCATGTTTCATATGCTGAGTACTAGCATTTCATTGACAATTCATTGACTTAATTGTCAAGTTTTTATTATTTACCTTGCCTATTGGCTTAAGACTCGATAAAGTACTTGGCTGTTTTATTTTTCTTTAGCATTGAATTTTCCTAGTTTTTAATGCTTTACCTTGCGGACCGTCCACATATAAACTTGCAATATGCTCTCATGAGATGGCACTTCTATTATCTTATTCAGTTCGTTTCCGGATCATGGGGAGGTGTCATCTAGGTCCTGGATATCTTTACACCGTGTTAAGTTAGCATGGGCTCATTACCGGTTTAAACGCCATTTTTCCTTTTTTGCAACTTCTGCACACGACACTTAGTTGTTGCTTTAGCTTTCCACCTAGTAGTTCATCGTGGTTTACATGAGAATAATATGTTATTGGTCTACTATCTGCTTTACTTGTTAAACTATATCTGTACAGCGAGTGCTAAAGTTTCAAGAACAACACGATACAGAATTGTTATGAGGTCTGATCTCCACGACTTCATACTCATAACATAAGTGCAACTTCTGCCAATTCTGGGCATGAGGCGGGTTTTATATTGCTTTGCCGAACACACATACACAACAGTTGATGCGGTTCACATGAAGAGAGAGCTGGTGTATGCTGATGTGATTCCTTCAAATCTAAGACACTAAAGTATGGGCACGCCCTAAACCAACACAAAGAGACCTTCTTAGCAAATAATATAATATGTGTATTAGGGAGGGTGAGATATAAGCAGCCGCGGGCCGTGGAGGGAGTTACGGTGAGGCAGGGAGGCGGGGAGGGGGAGAAGCAGGGTGGAGCCCTCTCTACCTTGCCCCTCCCCCTCCCCGCCTCCCTGCCCCACCGTAACTCCCTCCACGGCCCGCGGCTGCTTATAAGTGTTGCTAACTCTTATTCATTTACAGCATGTTAACATACTGTCACCATTCGCTTTTTATGTACTAGTAACTATGCTGGTAATTTTGCTACTGATAATATGTGTACTTGTATTCTCCACCCTGCTTCTCCCCCTCCCCGCCTCCCTGCCTCACCGTAACTCCCTCCACGGCCCGCGGCTGCTTATAAGTGTTGCTAACTCTTATTCATTTACAGCATGTTAACATACTATCACCATTCACTTTTTATGTACTAGTAACTATGCTGGTAATTTTGCTACTGATAATATGTGTACTTTTATTATCTAAGGTACTACGCCTGAGAAGACGGCATTAGTAAATAAACATTTCAAATACACATGTGTTCTTCTTAACTCCATGTTCTGGTTTCTAAGAAATATATAACGACCGACTGTTCATGAGTTCCACGTATCCTGAGGTACTATAAGTTCATATTCTGGATTGTCTAAACATTGAGAGTTTGTTATATCCAATGTGACACTGTACCTAGCTTGCTAAATAGTTTTTGATTACTAACGTGAGTTTTGGGACACCCTAATTCGCCGAGGTTCCAATCCTCTGTCCACAGTTCTGTGTGAGAACAGAAACCCTGCGACAGGGGCACCCCCGACCCTTGCTGGAGCTTCATCACACTTGCGATACAACTCCAGCAATGCCCCACCTTTACGGCACAGATACATCACGCATCTGTGCTGTTTTTGCCCCGTGATGCGCCGCATTGTAAATGCAGCACACCATAGGTGACGGAACAGCGGCACAGAATGACTAACACATCCCTGGTGATGCGCCAGTCATCATAAATCTATCCCTATGCTTCTTATCTTGTTAGAGATGAACCGCCATATGTATCATCAAAGTTATTTGCATTTCCTAAATAGCGAACTTTAAGGAATAAATAGCGATTCTTTACCATTCCTAGTTTGCGATGAGCTATTTGCTAATTAGCCGAATGTAGCCCAATGAAGCCCAATGTAGCCCAATGTAGCCCAAAGATGGCCGCCAGACACACAAAAAAACAAATGTAGCCCAAATATCAGCCAGATGTAGCCCAACTATAGCCCAGTGACAGAATGACCAATCAGCTTCGCAAACCTCCGTTACGCGAAGCAGAGCGCTGTTACAGATATATATCTTTTTTTGAACGTTAATTTCTCAAAATCCACTGGAGCACATATATTGAGACCTAGCAAAGGCACATCGGGCTACCAGTCCCTAATATTTTGCCAAGTTTCGTGCAAATCCATTCAGCCGTTCAATTATTATTTTTATTATTTTTTTTTGCCCCGCGGGGCCCTTTTAAAACCTCCACATCAAACCTAGGGGGTCAGCGAATATCTACTATGCCCCCTTATAGTTATTTCCCCCTTTGTTTTGACCTCCTCTTGTCTCTCGATCCTACCGAGAGACAAGATGGCGGCCGCTACGGACTGTTTGGAATGTTGACAGACGCCGGAGAACCAATCAGCTTCGCTTCACAAAGCTCCGTTGCGCGAAAAGTCCGCGAACCAGAGCGCTAACCGGTCCGCTGTTACAGATATATATCTTTTTTTAAACGTTAATTTCTCAAAATCCACTGGAGCACATATATTGAGACCTACAAAAGGCACATCGGGCTACCAGTCCCTACAATTTTGCCAAGTTTCGTGCAAATCCATTCAGCCGTTCGGGCTAAAAGTGAGGCCAACCGCCCTATGGAAATTAACATGGGAAAAACGCGTTTTGGGACCCCCCTTTTTTCTCGGCCCCCCCTTGACGAACCCCCCCAAAATTTTCAGGGGCTGCTCAGAAACAAAATGTGCCATTTTCCTGAAAATGTCAGCCAATTCCGTCCACAAACGCCAAAGTTATTAGACATAGAATTTTCAAAAAACCCATAGAGAAAAAATCCTAACTATATATACCTACTGGCGACCGCCAGTAGGTAATATATATATATATATATATATATATATATATATATATATATATATTAGATCCAACTTGCCTCCCACGCGCTGTAGCGCAGACAGATACGCGGACACCAGATGTAGACGCCGGAGACAGACTTAAATTTCAGATGGTGATTTATTTCATATTCGTGCAAAGGGTGCAAGCCTCATCAGACGCGTTTCGGGCACTGGCTGTGCCCTTGCTCACTGACAACTAGCCACCGCGCTCCACCATACTTAAATACACAGTTTGAAAAAGCGCGCCAAACCATCACAATCATAAGTTTAGACATCAACAGAGGACTACACTGTTCATAGGCTGAGAATTCCGGTAAAATTCATCGGCCATCTTAAAACAGGGTAATATACATGGAAATCCTTCTATATACATGTGTTATGGCATATTTTTAAGCCAAAAACACCTACTCCATTTGTCAAACATGATGAAAGTATTGGAAATCGAGAATGAAATTAGCATAAATAAAAATTATTAGCACATATCATCATTGCATATCTCCTATCTTGACGTTCAAATACGTTAAAGTCATACGATCGGGAACTCCACAATATAGTGCACGAACAATATTAAACAATATTAGGCATGTTTTGTATCGCTCAAAATTTATTATAACATAGATCATTGCATTAAAGTGCATAGTGCATTTATCGATCACAATGATAAAAACAGTAGACTTGTGCAAATTATTCCATGCAATGTCAACAATAAAGTGCAAAGTGCAGATGTAAACCAAAACTCAGTAAACATTCTTATTGGTGCAAAAAATGGTTTGTGCCATGATTTAAACATTATATTTTCCTTTTTCCTTAGGTTAGGTCTCCCAAATGCATAAAGAGATACACAGTAAGCAATGCTTATAGCTCAAATGCAATAGTCACTCTCGATTAAAACTGTTAGCGATGTACGGTTCTCATGGTAGTTGGCGCGACATTGGCCCATAATTATGAATATACATGGTGGAGCTAGGTGTGCTGGGAAGCTAACAACTGAAGAACTCCATAACAGGCTAACCTGATATGTGAGTAAAAAAGTGCAATCGTGATTTAAAACAATTCATAAGTGTCTATTAACTAATTCATATTCTCAACCTGCCCACCTACAGGACCAGGTTATGTATTACAGAAATAGTTTCATAACCGTTGTGGGGGAATTTTACTGGGATCACCATATACTATGATTCTACACTCCAAGCCTGGAGTGTCATTTACAAAAAGTTATGGAGATCCTCACCCATGTTGAGGCCCCCAGGTGCCTTGCTGTTAAGTTTGATAATGTATTTAGATTCTAACTGTCTGAGACTCTTGTCCATATCGCCACCTCTCTTAGTTTGTGTAACCGCATCTATCACAAAGTATTTCACTTGTGATAGGTTCTTGTTATGCGTGGTCTCAAAATGGCGTGCCACAGGGTAAGACTGATCTGAATGTACTATAGCCCTTAGGTGCTGGAGAATGCGCACGTGGACTGGGTGTTTAGTGCTGCCCACGTACACCAAATTGCAGTTGCATTTCAATACATATACCGCATATTCCGTGCGGCATGTGTAATGATCTTTAAGGGCTATAGAGGTGTCATCAAATGGGGTGCTATAGGTAGATGTGTTCACCCCGAATGTGCAGGCCCTGCAGGAACTGCACTTGAAAAACCCCTGACGAGGGGACAACGAATTGTTGGCTTTCCTGGTTTCTGGGCTGCTCTAGACAAGTTCATTACGCATAGAAAAAGCGCGCCTGAACGTTACAGTTAGAGCTTCAGGCATGATCTCTTTTAGCACCTGGTCAGTCATAATGATAGGCCATTCCTGTCTTACAATTTTGGATATTTGTTTAGCCTGACGGCTAAAACCGGTGATGAGTCTGATTTCTTCCTTCACTGGGCCTCCGTCAGTGGTATTGAATACCTTTCTGTTGGGGTCCAGAAGAGCTGAGCGATTTTGTGCATTTGCTTTTTTCATGGCTTCATTAAGTTTATCAGAGTTGTAACCTCTGCCCATGAGTCTAGCCTTCTCTTCCTGTTGGCATAGCTCTCTGAGTGGGAGTGTACTGCATGTTCTATGAATTCTGAGAAATTCCCCGTAGGGGATGCTGGCGATAGTGTAGCGAGGGTGGAAGCTGCCTGCATGTAAAATCGTATTCCCTGATGTGCTTTTCCTATATAGACTGGAAACTTTGCTGTTATTCTCTATGGATACATGCACATCAAGAAAATCAGCTTCACTGGCACTCATGTTGGCTGTAAACTTCAAATTGAGATGGTTGTCATTGATTTTTTCTACAAAGTTAACAGCTTCCTGCATTGTGCCCTGCCAAATCGTGAATACATCATCTATATAACGCCAATATCTCAACTCATGTGTTTCACAAATGGAGGCAAATTGGGCCCTGAGGACATGTTCCTCCCACCAGCCCACTTGGAGCCCCGCGTAGCTGGGGGAAAAACATGCCCCATTGCCACTCCTCTCAGTTGTTTGTATGTCGTGTTATTAAATAAAAACACATTGTTGTTTAAGCATTTCTCAAACATTTGTAGTAACATGCCATTATGCCGGTACATCTCAATTGGTCTTTTCTACAGAAAATACTTGGTAGCTCTTTTGCCATCTGCATGGTCAATGCTAGTATAAAGCGTTGCAATGTCCATGGTAATAGATAATAGATTGGCAGACGATGTACACTGGTTCAATAAATGCAGGAACTCTGTAGTGTCTTTGATATAGGCCGGCAAAGCTGTCACGAACTCTTGAAGGTGGAAGTCTATATACTTCGAGGTATTTTCCAAAGTACTGTTGATAGACGAGACAATAGGTCTCCCGGGGACAGGAGACTCCTTTTTATGGACTTTAGGGATGAAGTAAATGTTGGGAATAGTGGGGTGTTCTTTAAATAGGAATTTGTACTCATCCCCTGAGATCAAACCCTCACGTTTCCATTGATTAAGGTAATTTTTGTACTGACCTTGGATGTGTTTAACTACTTTCATATCAACCTTGGCATAACATTGCACATCGTTAAGGTGACGAAAAGCTTCCTCCATGTATTCTTTCTTGCCCCACACAACAATGTTCCCCCCTTTGTCTGATTGATTGAAGATAATAGCATCGTTGGTTTTCAGTTTGCGCATGAGGGTTGAATATTCTCTCATTTTAGCATTGGGGGCTTTGTGGATTTGTATGGTTTTTATATGTAGGTGCTTGACTTCTTCAAAAATCCGGTCCGCATAGATATCTATAGCGTCTCTTGGCATGCTGGGGATGAAAGTAGATAGTGGTTTGAACGGGCTTACTGATGGTTGGCCCACATTAATGCCTCCCCTCTCGGCTATGTCCTGTGTGTTAAGCGTCTCATTGTCATCACCAGATAGTTCTTGCATCACTCGCAACAAATTGACATCTCTCACTTGTAGGCCACTTTGTTCCGTGGTTTTAGATACACTTCCTTTCTTTTTTGTTTCCAAGTTTGTCTTAATGGAACAATATTTGCGGAGCTTGATCTTCCGAATGAATTCGAAAATATCGATGCGAGTGGGACAATAACTGAAGTTACTCTCCGGGCAGAAGGAAAGGCCCAAGGATAATAATTGTTTTTTAGCAAAATTAAGATTGATTCCTGTTAGATTGATAATAGTGTTTTCATTCACTGTTTGCTGTTGTTCTGCCAGAATCTCTTTTTCTGCTGCCTTCCTTTTTGCTTGGACACATTTCCTACGCTGGCGTCTCCTTGCATATATATTACCTACTGGCAGTAGGTAGTTATAGTTAGGACCTAGTTTCTATAGGAAATCCACAACATTCTATTTGGAATCACTTTGGCGCCGGTGGATGAATCTTCGCGAATTTCTCCAAGAAAATGGCCTGCTTGACTCCGCTCCTTCCCTGAAAGTTTGGGGGTGATTCATCAAGTGGGGGCCGAGAAAAAACGGGGGTCCCAAAACGTGTTTTCCCCATGCAATTTTCCATAGGGACCTTTAGCCAGGGCTACAGCCCGAACTGCTGAACGGAATTACACCAAATTTGGCAGAGAGGTAGAGCTCGGTTCGCAGATTGTGCTTTTTGTTAAATAGTGTAAATCCGTTCAGTAGTTTCTGAGAAAATTAAAAGTAAAATCATAGCGATATCTAGAGACGAAGTACCGCACATGTACGGAAATCCGTACAATTACGAGCACGAGCTGCATGCTGATTGGCTGTCAACTGTCTGTCAACACTCCAAACCAGGAAGTGTTGGCAGCCATCTTGTTCATCGCTAGAACCGAGTGACAAGAAAACAGTAAAACAAAGTTGAGAAATAAGATAAGGGGGCAGGGTAGAAATATCCTGACCCTCTAGGCTTGCTCAGGGGGTCGTAAATGGATCTTTAGGCTCAATGTAATTTTTTTAATGAAAATAAAAAATCGCGGGGCACGCGTATTGTACTCGTACGCGGTGGAAAAGGGAAAAAAAAACTAGAAGTATGTTTTATTCTTAATTATCTCCCGGGTGGGCAAATCCCTGGGGCAATTTTTTTCCATAATATTGGGCTTGTAAGGTGCCCCGATCTCTGGGGAATGCCACTGCCCGGTGGTTTTTTTTTTAAGTATGGGGGGGGTTTACGGTAGCCCTCCCCACAGCCCCAGTGACCTCCACCTCCTCGGGGCTTTTAAATATATTTTTTTTAAAGTATGTTTTCCGCCCTCCCCTACGCGTACAGAAAGTGTACCGAAAACCGTACAATTACGAGCACGAGCTGCATGTTGATTGGATGTCAACTGTTTCCCGGGGGCAATTTTCTTCATAATGGGAGCCTTGTAAGGTGCTCTGAGCTCCGGGGAACGCCACCCCCTGTGGTTTTATTTTGAAGTATGTGGGGGTGTTACGGTCCCCCTCCCCGCAGCCCCAGGGACCGCCACCCCTCGGGGCTTTGTACCGAAATCCGTACAATTACGAGCACGAGCTGCATGTTGATTGGATGTCAACTGTCTGTCAACACTCCAAACCAGGAAGTGTTGGCAGCCGGTAGAACCGAGGTACAAGAAAAAAGTAAAGCAAAGTTGAAAAATAAGGAAAGGGGGCAGTGTAGAAACATCCTGACCCTCTAGGCCTGCTGAGGGGGTCACACATGGATGTTTAGGCCCAATTTTTTTTTTTAATAAAAAATCGCGGCGTACGCGTATTGTACGTGTACGGGGTGGCAAAGGAAAAAAAAACTAGAAGTCCATTTTATTCTTAAATCCTTCCCGGGGGGGCCAACATCTGGGTGTACGTTTTTTCCATAATGGGGGGCTTGTAAGGCCCTCCAAGCCCTGGGGAACACCACCCCCGGGGGTTTTATTTTGAAGTATGCGGGGGGCTCACGGCCCTCCTACATGCCCGGGGACCGTCACCTTCCTGGGGAAGTAATATTTAAAATAGGGGGGTCCGTGAAGGCATGGACCTCCCAGCCCAGGGGACCACCACCTCTCGGGGATTTTTAATGTTGGGAGGGGGTCACGCAACCTCCGTCCTAGAGCTCTTTATGGCTCTGGGGACCACCATCTCTCAGGTCCGGCTCCTGCAGTGTCCCGGGGTGCCTACCCTGAGACACCTCATGTTTGCTATGGTAGGGCGGGAGCGTCGCGGGTCCCACTTTAGCACAGCAAACCGGTTTCCTATTTGACAGAGAGAGCAAGTTAATCTGCTGTCTCTTTCAAGTAGGAAAGCAGATTGCTTTTCGTTAGAGAGAGCAGCATATAAACTGCACTCTCTGACAAAGCAATGCCGGCTCTCGAATGACGCGGGGAGCCGGCTGGGACCGTGGGGGTATTGGTGTTCCCCACACGGTCCCCAATGTTATTTTTTGAGTCCCAGGGGATGCAGTCCCTTTGCAGCTCCTTAAACATTCATACATTTAATTTCTGCAAAATCTTTTTTTGTGTTGGGTAACAAGTATTGCCCTAGTGACTTTGTAATCCATGCATCTTTTTTACTTTTTCTTTATTTGAATTCCGCTTTATTTACAGTATGTTTCTACCTCTCTTCACAATTAGTTTCACAGCGTAGCGTCCGTTGTAGTGTTCCTAGCCTTTTTATTCTTTTGCTGACTTACCAGTTTGTGTTCAAGATTCGGTGTCCTATTTGTGTAGCTTTCCTTTGTGTATCTTTTGTGCACCCTTCTATTGTGTATTTTCTTTTGTATCTGACTTTGTTTATTCAGTGCTTCATCCAGTGTTCTAAATATAGCAGTACATCTGTAGACATGTAGTTTACTCCTTTCCTTTGCCTCCCTCGACCCTAATTGACAACGTAATGGGGTGAGTCAAACTAAGGCACTGCTGTCGTCACTGTTTTAAGTTTGCAACACAGTAGGTAGGATACGGGTTAAGAAACCCAGTCTCAACCACTGTTGGACCTTTCTGGCCCTTGTTGCCACCTCGTTTGCTATGTCTTAAGTATTTAATCTTTGCACTTGACCGTGGTCCTCCTACAGTGTATTTTCATCATAGTTCAAGCACATACAATCCATCATTTTATCTGTTCTTGCCCATTCTGTGTGTTGGTATCGTCAGCACTTATTGCACATTATAGAATACCTTGAGTGTACCCGCCCTCAAAACGTCTCCACTGGCCATTGTACATATAGACCTTGGACCACCCTTTTTTCATCCATTCTTGCATCCTGAAAGGCAGCAGACGTGCAAACTATGCACTGCCTTGTAAAAGAAGTGGGAGTTTGGTTTTCCAGGCCATTATAGACTGTGAGTGGTATTCCGTAGTGGGTTCCTGAGAAACTGGCAGTACATCTAAGCAAGCAAGCAACTGTATAAAGTACATACACTGTGTAGTAGAAAGTACGTAAGAAAGGACGTAAGTGTGCAAATGACCCACTGTCATTCACGGGTAGTAGTTACCAAGAAGGCTCAATAAAGGGTCTACACTTTGAAATTGAATTACTCTTAGAATAATTGATAACCCTTGCGAAGAAAGGCAGCAAGTGCGCACATTTTCCACTGCCTTTTGGTGGGGTAGTATCAACATGAAAAAGGCTCGATAAAGGGCCTTGACTTTGAATTAGAATATGAAATTGAAGAGTAATTGATAATCCCAGCCAAGAAAGGCAGCAAGTAAGTGTGTGTATGTGTGGATGATGTGTTCATTGAATGGAAGATGAATAAGGTAAAAAGTAAGAAAGGTTTCTGACGCGCAAAGTAACCACTGCCTTATCAGGGAAGTAGATCTTTGGATACTCAGCCCATTACACAGACTGTGCGTTGCAAGAAAGGATGTAAGTGTGGAAATTACCCACTGCTATTCACGGGAAGTAGTTACCAAGAAGGTTGAATAAAGGGTCTGCACTTTGAATTTGTATTACAAGAAGAATAATTAATAACCCCAGCCAAGAAAGGCAGCAAGTGTGCAAATTTTCTACTGCCTTCGGCCGGGGTCGTAGCTACCACAAAAAGGCTCAATAAAGTGCCTTGACTTTGAATTAGAATATGAAATTCAAGAACAATTGATAACCCCAGCCAAGAAAGGCAGCAAGTCTGCAAATTTCCCTCTGCCTTTGGCCGGGGTAGTTGTTACAACAAAAAGGCTCGATAAAGGGCCTGCACTTTGAATATGGATATGAAATAGAACAATAGTTGATAACCACAGCCAAGAAAGGCTGAAGTCGGAGTGTGTATGTGTAGATAATGTTTAATTGGTTAGAAGATGAATAATGTAAAAAATAAGAAAGGCTTTAAGTGTGCAAATTACCCACTGCCTTTAGCCGGGGTGGTAGCTTCAGCAAAAAAGGCTCTATAAAGGGCCATGACTTTGATTCAGAATATGAAATTCAACAATAATTGATAACGCCAGCCAAGAAAGGCAGCATGTTAGTGTGTGTATGTGTGGTTGGTGTGTTCATTGAATGGAAGATGAATAAGGTCAAAAGTAAGAAAGGCTGCAGATGTGCAAAGTAACCACTGCCTTATCAGGGAAGTAGATCTTTGTATACCCAGCTCATTACACAGACTGTGCATCGCAAGAAAGGATGCAAGTGTGGAAATTACCCACTGCTATTCACGGGAAGTACTTACCAAGAAGGTTGAACAAAGGGTTTGCACTTTGAATTTGTAATACAAGACGAATAATTGATAACCCCAGCCAAGAAAGGCAGCAAGTAGGTGTGTGTATTTGTGGATGATGTGTTGATTGAGTGGAAGGTGAATTAGGTGAAAAATAAGAAAGGCTGCAAATGTGCAAATTACCCAGTGCCTTCCGCCGGGGAAGTAGTTACAACAGAAAAGGCTCGATAAAGGGCCTTGACTTTGAATCAGAATTTGAAATTGAAGAATAATGGATAACCCCAGGCAGGAAAGGCATCAAGTGTGCAAATTTCCCACTGCCTTTGGCCGGGGTAGTAGCTACAACAAAAAAGCTTGATAAATGTCTAATGACTAATGTTGAGGATAGCGATGCTCTTGTTTCCAGTTTTTTTTTAGGTTGATAGACTGTTTCACGTAACACAAAAGTTCATGAGTACCATTTTACAGGTTACTAACGGAGCATTATTTTTTTTGCCCTTCAGGGAAAGTAAATAACTTCCAAATTAGAGCTTCTTTTTTCTTCTTTGGCGGCTCTTCCGGAAAGAAATCTCCTTCTGAAGAATAGGTGGAAGATGAGTCTATTGCTGTTATTATGGTTATGTTTCTTCTATTTGACAGGATTCTCAGAAGAGATGGTTCTTGTTAGAAAGTCAAAGTAGAATGAATAAAATGGGAGTGATCTTTCAACAGTTGGTATAGGATGTGTTATGAACCAGTACACTACAATACATATACTTTCTGGCTCTTTTTCAGCTAAATATTTAATTTGTTGTACAGATATAAGTACTCGATTTCATGTTGCAGCAAGACCTAAACTCACTCAAATGATTCTTCTAGATTTGGAGTAAATATTTGCAGATGATAAGCCATCTGAACATTCTTACGGTCTAATTTGCCGATGAGATAATATCTTCAAATTGTAACTATATAATTTCTTACTTGTCTATGTTAGCATTCCACATGAATAAAATGACTGGGTGTAGTCATTTATGTATTTTGATTCTTCATTTCTTTTTTAGTTGTAGGTATTTTTTGGAGACTTTCTTGTGATAGTATGTTGCTAAGATGACATAAAACTGTTAATTCTTCCTTTCAATATTACAGGACGTGGAAATCCAAAACGACATTTGGTGTAGAACTTGTCCTTAGATTTTGTATTTTCAACGACAGTATTTCCCACAACGATGCCTTTGGAATCGTAAGTTTTGTTGTCTTAAGTCCTTATCTTGTATACTTTTGGGTATATCACATGTAGCATATTCTTCAATAAAAGACAGTACAGTATCATGTGACTCAGTTCCAAATTTGGGAGCATGTTTGATCCATATTATCATATGTATGTGAGGAGCACCTTTCGCTTGATACTCCTTTCTCCAAAAGAAATCCAAAACCTCTCCAAGAGGAGGATTTTTTTATTGGTGAAAAAATACATCATAGCTTTAAATCTATGATTGAAATACCTGCATACATTAACTGGATCCAAAGAGCACAATTCTCCAGGTATCTTGTATTCAATATTTAGTATATTTGGTTTTGCTTCTCAAAGAAATTGAAGTAAATCATCCCAAGCATATTCAGCACAGCTTAGAGTAAGGAACCATGTAGGAGTTTCTAAGTTCCTTAGCATACATTTAAGTTCTCCATGACGACGGTACCAGTCCTCATTAGTACTACGGTGACATACCATGAGATTAATTAGCTGATATTCCAAAACATCTTTCTGCTGTACTTGATCCATAAATTCCTTTAGCGAAACATTTTGCAGATGTACACCTGTTTTCAATATATGATTCACTTCATAAGAAAATGCAGACAAGTCACGATCAAACAAAAGATGAAACAAATATGGAATACATTGTCGAAATCTTGGATCTTCTGCATACAACCTTGATGTCTAGTATTCAGATTCAGGAATCTGCATAGGTCAGTCATCATATCGTCCTCAATTGTCTGTTGTAAACAACGAGTTTCCAAGCTTTTTTCGCATACACTAATGGGACTTCCCTTTGCTTCTTTCATTTGGAATAACTCTATAGTATCTCCTTCACTTCTTTGGAATGAACTGGATGAATACTATAATGTTCGTAGATGTCTTCAGTTCTGGAGTCATCTACTTTTTCAATTTGTCCAGATGTGGAATCTCTTCTTCTACAGTTATTTCTTCTTCTCCCATATATACAACTCTACTGACTGCAAAATAGATTGAAGGCAGTTCTCAGCACAGATACTGAAGACCAATTTAGATCCAAAGCTGAATTCAAGTTGTGAACCTTGCTGTCCGCAGTGTAGATTGAAGGCAGCTGTTGACACAAAGATCGATGAATGCTATTTTGTCACAGTTAACAGAATCTGAGGACACAGTACACTTGTCCCTGCCTTAAATAAAGCAAGGCTGGATTCAATGCTGTCCTTAGTGTAGATGGAAAGCTGAATTCAAGTTGTGAACCCTGCTGTCTGCAATGTAGATTGAAGGCTCTAGTGAGCACAGTTATAGATGAATGCTATTTGTCACATTCTTTTACAAAATCGGAAGACATAGAATCCATTAGTCTCTACCTTAAATAAAGCAAGGCTGGATTCGATGTTTTCTGTAGTAGTGGCGCTCCTGGTATCAAGTTTTGAACTCTACTGACCGCAGAATAGATTGAAGGCAGTTCTCAGCACAGATACTGAAGACAAATTTAGATCCAAAGCTGAATTCAAGTTGTGAACCCTGCTGTCAGCAGTGTAGATTGAAGGCAGTTTTTACACAAAGATCGATGAATGCTATTTTGTCACAGTTAAAAAAATCTGAGGACACAGTACAATTGTCTCTGTCTTAAATAAAGCAAGGCTGGATTCAATGCTGTCCTTAGTGTGGATGGAAAGCTGAATTTGAGTTGTGAACCCTGCTGTCCGCAGTGTAGATTGAAGGCTCTAGTGAGCACAGTTATATATGAATGCTATTTGTCACATTCTTTTACAAAATCGGAAGACATAGAATCCATTAGTCTCTACCTTGGGTAAAGGAAGGCTGAATTCAATGTTTTCTGTAGTACTAATGTGCTTGTGGTACCAAGTGGTAAACTCTGTTGATCGCAGTGTACATTTGAAGGCAGTACTTAGTATAGCCATTGAGGAAAGTTTTTTGTGGCATGCATTAACAAAATTGTCTCTGGCTTCCATAAATCAAGGATAATTTGAATGTTGTTCATAGTGTAGATGGAAAGATGAATTCAAGTTGTGAACCCTGCTGTCCGTAGTGTAGATCAAAGACAGCAGTTGACACAGACATGGAGGAATACTTTTTGTCGCTTATTTAAACAAAATCAGTACAATTATCTCTAAATTAAATAAATGAAGGCTGAATTTCCTACTGTTCAAACTTTAAGAAAATATGAGGACATTGTGAAATTGTCTCTGTTTTAAATAAATCAAGATTGTATTGAATGTTTTCTGTAGTGCTGGCGCTGTTGATATCTAGTTGTCAACTCTACTGAGCGCAGAATTGATTGAAGGCAGTTCTCAGCACACAAACTGAAGAGAAATTTACATGCAAAGCTGAATTGAAGTTGTGAACCCTGCTCTCCGCAATGTATATCGAAGGTACTACTTGACACAAACATCGATGAATGCTATTTTGTACAGTTAACAGAATCTGAGGACAAAGTACAATTGTCTCTGCCTTAAATGAATTGAGACTAATATGTCATGCTCTGTTTTAAGAATTTGCTGCATTCTTAAATGCACTAAGGCAAGCATTAAGTTTGATACCATGCTTACGTCATCAATAATGAGAAGTTTCATTTTCTTCAAGAGTCTTCACAACAAGCTTCTCCAGATAGCTTGTGGTATTCCAAATTGTTGTCATGCTCCACAGGTAGTATAAGTAAACGATGTAATGTAGCATTGGAAATGTTAACATTTGGTCATATTTTAAATATAAGGAATTTATTACAAATATGCAACAAGCAAATGATGCTGATTATGGAACTATTCTACAAGATGTAAGAATTGGAAAAATGACTGAACATGGCAAAGACGTTTTACAGAGATGATTACTTTCCAATTTGTTTCCAAATGAAAATATTGTTCCTGAGCTTGTAGCTACTTTTAGAGTAATTGATAACCCCAGCCAAGAAAGGAGCAAGTGTGCAAATTTGCTACTGCCTTCGGCCGGGGTATTAGCTACAACAAAAAGGCTTGATAAAGGGCCTTGACTTTGTATCAGAATATGAAATTGAACAATAATTGATAACCCCAGCCAAGAAAGGCAGTAAGTGTGAACATTTCCCACTGCTTTCTGTCAGGGTAGTAGCTACAACAAAAAGGCTCAATAAATGGCCACGAGTTTGAATCAGAATATGAAATTCAAGAATAATTGATAACCCCAGCCAAAAAAGGCATCAGGTTGGTGTGTGTATGTGTAGATGATGTGTTGATTGAGTGGAAGATAAAAAAGGTAAAAAATTAGAAAGGCTGCAAACACACAAGGTACCCACTGCCTTGTAAAGGAAGTGGATCTTTGGATACCTAGCTCATTACACAGACTGTGCGTCGGATTTCGCAGTGGGAGCTTGAGAAATGGCTACCACATTGAAGCAAGCAATGTAAGTGCACTAAGTTACCACTGTGGGCGGTAGGGCTGAAAAATTACAACACCGGGCCCATTTCAGGGACTCTACTATGAATTAGAATAATACTTGGCAAAGGCAGCAAGAAAGTTAGCAGGTAGGTGTGTTTCAGGTAGTGGATGCAGAATAAGGTGAACAGGAAGAAAGGTAGCAGATGCAGAAACAACCCACTGCTTTGTAAAGGAAATGGGTGTTTGGTTTTCCAGTCCATTACAGACTGTGAGTCGGATTCCGCAGTGGGAGCCTGAGAAACGGGTATCTCATGTAAGGAGTTAAGCAAGTGCACAAAGTACACACACTGTGCGGTGGAAAGGGCGCAAGTGTGCAAAGTACCCACTGCGATTCACGGGTAGTAGTTACCAAGAAGGTTCAATAAAGGGCCTGAACTTTGAATTATGCAAATTTCTTACTGTTTTTGGCTGGGGTAGTTGTTACAATAAAAAGGTTTTATAAAGGGCCTGCAATTTGAATACGAATATGAAATAGAAAAACAGTTGATAACCATAGCCAAGAAAGGCAGCAAGTAGGTGTGTGTACGTGAGGATGATGTGTTCATTGTGTGGAAGATGAATAAGTTAAAAAATAAGAAAGGCTGCAAGTGTGCAAATTACCCACTGTCTTTAGCTGGGGAAGTAGTTACAACAAAAATGCTTGATAAAGGGCCTTGACTTTTAATCAGAATATGAAATTGAACAATAATTGATAACCCCTGCGAAGAAAGGCAGCAAGTGTGCAAATTTTCCACTGTCTTCTGCCGGGTTAGTATCTACATGAAAAAGGCTCGATAAAGGGCCTTGACTTTAAATCAGAATATGAAATTGAAGAGTAATTGATAACCCCAGCCAAGAAAGGCAGCAAGTAAGTGTGTGTATGTGTGGATAATCTGTTAATTGAATGGAAGAAGAATAAGGTAAAAAGTAAGAAAGGCTGCAGACACGCAAAGTAACCACTGCCTTATCAGGGAAGGATATATTAGGATACCCAGCTCATAACACAGACTATGCGTCGCAGGAAAGGATGCAAGTGTGGAAATTACCCACTGCTATTTACGGGAAGTAGTTATCAAGAAGGCTGAATAAAGGACCTTCACTTTTAATTTGTATTACAAGAAGAATAATTGATAACCCCAGCCAAGAAAGGCAGCAAGTGTGGAAAATTCTCACTGCCTAGTCTGGGGTAGTTGATACTACAAAAAGGCTTGATAAAGGACCTGCACTTTGAATAGGAATATGAATGTGAACTATAGTTCATAACCCCTGCGAAGAAACCCAGCAAGTGCGCACATTTCCCACTGCCTTCTGCCAGGGCAGTATCTACATGAAAAAGGCTTGATAAAGGGACATGAGTTTGAGTCAGAATATGAAAGAGTAATTGATAACCCCAGCCAAGAAAGGCAGGAAGTGTGCGAATTTCCCACTGCCTTCGGCCGGGTTAGTAGATACAACAAAAAGGTTCAATAAAGGGCCTGCATTTTAAATATGAATATGAAATAGAAGAATATAGTTGTTAACCATAGCCAACAAAGGTAGAAAGTAGGTGTGTGTACATGTAGTTGATGTGTTGATTGAGTGGAAGATGAATAATGTAAAAAAATAAGAAAGGCTGCAAGTGTGCAAATTATCCACTGCCATTCAACGGTAGTAGTTACCAAGAAGGCTCAATAAAGGGCCTGTACTTTGAATTTTTATTACAAGAAGAATGATTGATAACCCCAGCCAAGAAAGACAGCAAGTGTGCAAATTTCCCACTGGCTTCGGCCGGGGTAGTAGCTACAACAAAAAGGCTCGATGAAGGGCCTCGACTTTGAATCAGAATATGAAATTCAAGAATAATTGATATCGCCAGCCAAGAAAGGCAGCAAGTGGGCAAATTTCCCACTGCCTTCGGCCGGGGTAGTAGCTACAACAAAAAGTTCAATAAAGGGCCTTGACTTTGAATCGGAATATGAAATTCAAGAATAATTGATAAACCCAGCCAAGAAAGGCAGCAAGTTTGCAAATTCCTTACTGCCTTCGACCGGGGTAGTAGCTACAACAAAAAGGCTTGATAAAGGGCCTTGACTTTGAATCAGAATATGAAATTCAAGAATAATTGATAACTCCAGCCAAGAAAGGCAGCAAGTGTGCAAATTTCCTGCTGCCTCCGGTAGCTCACCTGCACCCTCAAAGTACCTCTCAGAGGTGAAGCCAAACCAAGCCAATCTCAGAGATTATGTATAATAAAGAAGGCAGCACAGCTCATTTCACTACCCATAAGAGTTACAGACAGCCAAAACAATGGCAGGGCCTGTTGATAACACTCAAACACACTCTGTGGTGGCCTATTAATCAATCAATCAGGGATTTATAGAGCGCACTACTCATCTGTGAGGGTCTCAATGTGCTGGGGAGTGTGTGGGGGGATTTGGGCAGCTAAGGTCATTCGAAAAGCCAGGTCTTGAGGCTCTTCCTGAATGCTTTCAGTGTGGGGCTTCATCTGATGGGGAAGGGGGGTTTGTTCCAGCTCTTGGCAATGATGTAGGAGAAGGGTGTGCCTCCTGTTCTAGTTCTGTGGATGCAGGGGCCTGGTCAGCGGAGCGGAGGTTTCTTTTGGGGGTGTAGAAGCAGTTTTTTTTTTTTTAGGTATTGAGGTCTGTTGTTGTGGAGGGCTTTATAGGTGTGTGTGAACAGCTTGAAGGTCACTCTTTTTTTGATGGGGAGCCAATGGAGTGCTTGTATATGCTGGGTGATGTGGTCTTGTCGTGGGATGCTGAGGATGAGTCTGGCTATGGCGTTCTGGGCAGTCTGAAGTTTGTGGAGTAGAGATTTGTTGATTCCGGCATAGAGGGCGTTCCCGTAGTCCAGCCTGATGGCGATGAGTGCATGGGTGACGGTCTTTCTGGGTTCGGGGGGTGGGTCATTTGAAGGTCTTGCTGAGTATGGGGAGGGTGTTAAAGCATGTGGAAGCTGCAGCGTTGGCCTATGGGTCTGCCACATGAACAATCTTTATCGAATTTAAATCTTCTTAAGAAGAAGATTGGCCATTTTATCCGCCCTGCTCGATCAGTCGTTCTGTGTGTGACATCAAAGAATAGAAGCAGCAGTAACCAGGGCTGACCCACCAAAAGGTGTTAGTTGGGAGCGTGATCAACTAAAGAGCTGAGGAGAAGAGAGTATGCATCCCGGGCAGAGAAAATTAAAAGCATCACATTAATTTTTGTGTGGGTGTGTGACATTGTGTCCTTCCTAAATAAACAGTGTTGATTCCTTAAATCTACTCCTAGCGTCAAGGACTGCCAAATATGTATGCTCGTCTCCATCATAAGAGTATTATCTCTGAGGCAATTGCGCCCATTCATGGTATAATTGTGCCATAGCCATAATATTTTCGTCCTTGACTATTTTGGGCATACAAGTCTAGTAATTACGTATTTGCTGCCATCACTGACATATTAAGAGCCTGACTGGCCTGCTTTTAGCCATTCCTGACAGAGTGGCAACCGCTTCTCCCGTAACAATGGCCATTACTGATATATGTTGGGCATCCAGCTGTGGCACAGTGGTACCCTGGTTTAATGGTGGGCATTATTGGCATAACAGAGGCATTCTTAGTGTTATGGTGAGGAAGCATGGCCTACGATTCCAATACCTGGGTATTTAAAGCATGATTTGTCCATGAGATGCATTTTTACATGGCGGTACTCAATGAAAACAAAAAGCTGATGTTTAGGGACTGTGTATTTTCTAACGATGAAAACTAATTTGATTTTTAAATGAAAAAATTATGCTTTTTCAGAAAATGTTTGTCTTCTGCAAAATTGAGTTTGATTGCTAAAAGTGGAAAGGGATTTTGATAGAAAAATATGTGTATTTTCACAAACGAATATGCTAATGATGACAAAATATTGCAATTCTAAAACACATATGAAGTTGTTAGCTGAATGATAATACAATTTGAGTTGGTGAGACTTACTGCTGTGGTAATACCCTTTGTGGCACACAGCATTTAATGTTGATAAACGTTTTCCTAGCATTCTGCTAATCACTTCACCTGGAATTTTTGGGTGGTTACTACTGATAATTGTGCTTAGGGTGGTCATAGTATATTGTCAATACATATTGTCTGCATTTTACAGTGATAAAATATGCTAGTAGCTCAGCAGGACTTTCCTTGAGCCGAAAAGGTTGGAGACCCCTGGTGTAGATGATGTGTTGATTGAGTGGAAGATGAATAATGTAAAAAAATAAGAGAAACGCTGCAAGTGTGCAAATTACCTACTGCCTTTAGCTGGGGAAGTAGTTACAACAGAAAGGCTTGATAAACAGCCTTGACTTTGAATCAGAATATGAAATTGAACAATAATTGATAATCCCATCCAAGAAAGGCAGCAAGTGTGCAAATTTACTACTGCCTTCGGTCGGGGTAGTTGTTACAACAAAAAAGCTCAATAAATGTCTAATGACTAATGTGGAGGATAGCGATGCTCCTGTCTCCTGTTTTGTATGAGGTCGAAAGACTATTTCACGTAACACAAATGTTCATCGCAATAAATGCATAGAAATTTAAGTTTACCAAAATCAAGATCCATATGTGAGTGTGGAATGTTTGCAGAAGATGCTGTTGCAGCAGTTGATGTGCTTGGTGCAGCAGCAGCAACTGGGTTGTCCTGCAAAGTCTGTGTTGCAGCTCATGCAAAGTTGTTGGGGTGCAAGTTGTTTACGTGTTTCACTATATTTGCTATGCTAAAGGAGCATTTTTTGCTTTGATCACCCCTTGAAAGAGTTGTTTGGCAAATTTTACAGGTTAATAATGGTTGGTGTGTTTCAGTTAGTATGTGTCTGGACTTCGCTGGAATCTTCAAGGGACACATTAGGGCTTCCATAATACGTAAACACTTTGTACTTAGTGACATCTAATTCTATTTTATGTAGAACGGTTAAATTCTACATCCGCCTCTAGGACTAGTGGGTGGGTAGCATTTGAAAGTGTTTGACAGGTTACACTACATGTTTCCGCGCAGCCAAAGAAATCTTAGCATGGTTAGTTCTTATGATAATCCGGACACAACACTGGATCGCAGGAGTATTGAAAACATCTAATTAGACATCTTGCATGCGACCACATGTTTAGTTTAAGACATACATTTTGTACATTTGTAACCAGTAAAAGGTAACTAGGATGTTACATTTTGTTTGATACATTTAAGGTGGACTCATCTGCTGCATTCGAAACATTGGGCCTGTTGGGAAGATAGTGAACAGTTACTTGTTATTAACATTGTATTATTTAAAGGTCAATAGCTTTTTGAAATGAAATCTTCATATGTATTTACATAGTAAACATAGTAACCTCTCAAAACTCAGTGGAAAAGTGGGAATGAGTCTATAATTATGAAGGGTGCATAGCCAGTTAAGCAACATGGTGGACGTAACTCTGAAAAGACCCTGCAAATGGCTCAGTTATCTGAGTCATACTATCATAGACTCTGCATCAGACAAATGTTAACTGGAGACTTCATGCCTCCAAAACAGCCCAAAGACTTATATCACTTAATTTTGATCTTCAGCATCTACAATCATTGAGGGTACTTACCATTAGGTTTTGAATATAAATTGAAGTATCTTGGTTGCAGACACTGAGATACTTTTCAACAGACTCTAAATGTAAAAAAAGATGTACATTAGCACATCATAACAGCAATGCTTACAATTCAAAACTTATTTTGCAATATATCATGCATGATTCTAGGTGTTTTCAGATGCAGGAATAGAGATAGTCACAACTGTTGCAAACATATTCAAATGGGTTGACTACGAACATTATTGAAAATTCACAAATGACAATTTCTTACTGTACTATGTTAAAAAATTAATGATAAGCCTTTATCTATAAAAGACCTACTATGAAAAAAGAACATACTGAATAATGCAATGTTCAGGACAACACTACAGTGTGATAACTTATTTATCATTGAAATGTTAAAGTTAAACCTGATGACTTCATTAGGTCCATTGCAATTTTCAGTAGATAATTCCGTAGAAATATTACATTAGTAAAAATCTCGGCAACTTGCTGCTGAGTTAGGTAGCATTCTTCAAACTGAAAACATAATAAGCAATGCAATGTATATGTTGAGCAAAAGTCCAGCCTGAATGTTAATGTACATAAAAAACGATTAATCAGAAAATGCTTGAGGTTGAAAAGCAATCATAGGTTTCAGTGCTCTAGATACATTACAAAATCATTTAGAAACATTAGCAGGTAAAATATTCAACCAGTCATTTTCGAACAAGAACTTTCAAAATAGATTGATAAATCCACTTACCAAAAGTATCCAGTGACAATCAGTATTTGCACCAGTAACAACTGAAAAGTCACATAACAGATATGAATATTTACCTGAAAAGTAGAAGAGCGATATTTGTCGAGGACGATACAAGAAGACACTGTTGTTGATATTACTAAACAGTAAGGTTAAAATTAAAGGATTTCAGTACACAGATTGATTTGAAATTATTACTTAAAGATAGGTAACTGTATTAGGAATGGAAATATACATACATTTGGTCTTCTGAAACATATTTGAGAGGAAGATATGGAGTACCTGTAAAAATATATGAAAGCACATGCGCTTGTAAAGAAGAACGAATATGTACATCATACGTTATTAGCCATAATATACACAATTTACATGTAGCAGAAACTAACCTCAACAGGTATCCAAAAAAAGTAAAATTTCTTTAAGAAGAAATTAGATTTACAACCTACCACAAACCTTTCTCGAACACAAAAAGTTCATCAGAAATACCTTTCTTACATTAATGTAGTTTGTAAAATATGTCATGTGCAGAAAGATATAATCACGTACCATTCTTCAAGTATTAACTTTTCACTTATATAGGAGAGAATTACACCAGTCAATAGAACATCATTAATGTAGACATTCAAATTATGTGCCAATACTGAAAAAATTATACTACCGTCAACAGAGATTTTTTTAGATAGTCTACGCTATCCATGCTTGTGGAACTTACTGAAACCATCAGGGTACACATTATGGCTTATGTAATCCGGAAGCTCGTGGCACTTAGTGGCATTAATTTCTATGGAAAATGAAGATAAATGGTTAAAAACGTTAGAAGAAAAGCATTATAGATGTAAAGAACACATTTTATAGGCTCACATTCAAGTATAAAGACATAAATGACTATAAAGATGTGTAAATATATAATTAGGAAAACAACTGTCACCCCCGTCTTCACAGCTCAATATGCCCACAAAGTTTAGGTGAGGGTACAGTCCATACAAAGGGAAGGGTAAGGCCTGCCAAAATGATGCAGTTTGAAAACATGGCAGTTTTAGAAAGGGCGCTCAGGCACTGTAGTGCCAAGCCTCACTTTTTTTTATTTAAGGTTACTTGTGTGGGTGTGGCACAATTACTGTTGCAGGCCCACTAGTATCATTTACATGAGCAGCCCTGGTATATATAGTATACTTTACTATCAAGAGTAACATAAATATGACACAGAAATTCATGCACGCATAATTTATTAAAAAAAGGTCTAGGAGGGCCCGTGACGGAGAAGGAATTAAATAATAGGATCATGGAATTATGATGAATAAAAATAGAGGCCTGGGAAGGCCACGTGAAGTAGCAATGAATATTAAAAGTCATGGGAGGATTAGGAGGGAGAAAATACGATGAAGTACAAACCACGTGGCGTACAAAAATGAAGCAAAACAGAGCTGGGAGGGGTACATGACGCAGTCAAAAAATAATACTATTATGAACATACAATTTATAAGAATACAGGCTAAAGCACGTGACACTTCAAAAATACGACACAGAAATTCATGCACCCACAATTTATTTAAAAAGGGCCTAGGTGGGCCCCGTGACGCAGAAGGAAATATTATGATCAATCATATATGATCAATAAGAATAGAGGCCTGGGAAGGCCACGTGAGGTAGCAATAAACATTAAAAGTCACGGGAGGATTAGGAGGGAGCAAATACGATGAAGTACAAAGCATGTGGCACACAAAAATAAAGCAGAACAGAGCTGGGAGGGGCAAGTGATGCAGTAAAAAACATAAAACTAATATGTATGCACAAATTGTAACAATACAGGCTAAAGCATGGGTCACAGTCCAAGCACGACACAGAAATTCGTGCACGCACAATTTATTTAAAAAAGGCCTAGGAGGGCCTCGTGACGCAAAAGGAAATATTATGATCAACCATATATGATCAATAGGAATAGAGGCCTGGGAAGGCCACGTGAGGTAGCAATAAACATTAAAAGTCACTGGAGGATTAGGAGGGAGCAAATCCGATGAAGTACAAAGCACGTGGCGCACAAAAATAAAGCAAAACAGAGCTGGGAGGGGCACGTGACGCATTAAAAAAATAATACTAATATGAATGCACAAATTGTAACAATGCAGGCTAAAGCACGGGGCACAGTTCAAACACGATATAGAAATTCGTGCACGTACAATTTATTTATAAAAGGCCTAGGAGGGCCCCGTGATGCTGAAGGAAATATTATGATCAACCATTTATGATCAATAAGAATAGAGGACTGGAAAGGCCACATGAGTTAGCATTAAACATTAAAAGTCACGGGAGGATTAGGAGGGAGCAAATATGATGAAGTACAAAGCACGTGGCGCACAAAAATAAAGCAAAACAGAGCTGGGAGGGGCACGTGACGCATTAAAAAAATAATAGTAATATGAATGCACAAATTGTAACAATACAGGCTAAAGCCCGGGGCACAGTTCAAACACGACATAGAAATTCGTGCACGCACAATTTATTTGAAAAAGGCCTAGGAGGGCCCCGTGACACAGAAGGAAATATGATGATCAACCATATATGATCAAAAAGAATAGAGGCCTGGGAAAGCAACGTGAGGTAGGAATAAACATTAAAAGTCACAGGAGGATTAGGAGGGAGCAAATACGATGAAGTACAAAGCACGTGACACACAAAAATAAAGGAAAACAGAGCTGGGAGGGGCACGTGACGCATTAAAAAAATAATACTAATATGAAAGCACAAATTGGACCAATACTGGCTAAGGCACGGGGCACAGTTCAAACACTACAGAGAAATTTGTGCAGGCACAATTTATTTAAAAAAGGCCTAGGAGGGCCCCGTGACGGAGAAGGAAATATTCCAATCAACCATATACGAGCAATATGAATAGAGGACTGGAAAGTCAACATGAGGCAGTAATAAATATTAAAAGTCATGGGAGGATTAGGAGGGAGCAAATACAATGAAGCACAAAGTATACGTCGCACCAAAATAAAGCAAAACAGAGCTGGGAGGGCCACGTGGCACATTCACAAAAAAAAAAAAAATACTACGATGCAGGTACAGTTTACAGCGGAGGCTGATGTTGTGATGGCTTCTCCTACTTTTGCTTCTGTCGTCTCTTGTCTTGTCTTCAAAGGCTGGGGCTTTGACTAAGCCTGGATGGGTCGGCGCGGGCGACGCCGGCACTGCGCCTATGGTGGCCTTGCTGGACGGCAGCAGCAGTGACACCACGTCGAGTGTCACGAGTCCTCCTCCGCTCGAGCAAACAGTTCGTAGTACAATGACGATGATGAGAGTCTGTCTGTCACCGCAGCACAGGCAGACAAAAGAGAGCATGCTTATGTCAGTATCCGCATTATATTGGAACCGCGGGGGCTGACCAAACTAAGGTGGCGGTCACATCCTAATTGCACAGGAGGAAACTCCGCATGCCCATGCGGAGGTTCCCTCCTCCTCGGTGATCGCGGACGGACTCAAGTCCATCCGCGATCATAATGAGCCCCTAAGTCCAGGGCCATCATTGGTAGTGTTTTTCACGGTCCAGAAGAATGACGGCCCTGTGGGACCTCCCATTTGCTAATGTATTGGATTCCAGGCTTAGTTATAGCAAGAAAGCTACGTGGTGACATCTGGGAAGTATGGACGGGGGTGCACCGCGCATGTGCAAGTGTGAGTGTGCACCAACAATTTAAGCAAAGACAGACGGGTGCGGGGGGTTTTCATGTGCGCAGAGGAAGGCCTAGAATCGGATCTCCAATGAGTGACCACTTGTAACCATTCTCGTAGCGCGCCCTGTGCTCTGATTTGACAGTGAGAGTGATCGCACCATAGTTTGTACTGCTAATCATTCTCAGCGCGTACCCGCGCATACGCTACGATTACGCTTTGACGTTGCGCATCGCATCAAAGCTTTCATGTGACGTCATATACGGAGCCTCGTATGCGAAAGGCGCAAATGTTTTTAATTGTTCAAAAACATATATTTATGTATTTAATGCACATACTAACAGAATACATTATCTAGAGTAGTTATCGAAATAGTTTTTTTAAACTTTGAACAATCGTATATTACTTTTAAAAGCAATTACACAAATCGCGGTGGAACGTTATGTGTACTCGCATCATAAGAGCACCGTAAGATCAGCGTAAGCGTACAGAAAGCCATGTGACTTTAAAAGAAGAGATTTGATTGGTTCATAATAGTTCCTATTCCAACTGTTGAAAGTTCCGTCCCATTTTAATCATTCTACTTTGACTTTCTAAGAAGAAGCATCTCTTCTGAGAATCCTGTCAAATAGAAGGAAGATTACCATAATAACAGCAATGGACTCATCTTCCAGCCATTTTTCAGAGGAATATTTCATTCCTGAAGAACCTCCAAAGAAGTGTAAAGAAGCTCTAATTTGGCAGTTTTTATTTTTCCAGAAGGGCAAAAAAAGGTTAATGCTCCAAAAGTAACCTGTAAAATTTGCCAAACAACTCTTTCAAGGGGTGATCCTTCAAAAAACTACTCCTTTGGCATAGCAAATATGGTGCGACACGTGAAGAACTTGCATCCCAACAACTTTGCTTGATCTGCAAGACGGAGGTTGCAGGACAACCCACCTGCTACTGAACCAAGCACATCAACTGCTGCAGCAGCATTTTCAGCAAGCAGTCCACACCCACAAATTGATCCTGACTTTGGTGAAGTTAAAATTGTATGCATTTATTGCGATAAACGTTTGTGTTATGGGGAACGGTCTATCGACCTGATAAGACGCAGGAAGCGGGAGCATTGGTGTCCTCGACATTCGTTCATTTTTTTTCATTCTTTTGTTTCTGTTGGACACTTTTTGGGTTCCAGTTCCATTTTTTTGGTTTAAAAAAAAAATGTGGACAAAACACAAAAAGAACAGAAACTAAAAACACACAAAAAAAGTTCTTTTTAGAACAACCTTCACTGGTCAAAGAAATAACTATATTTCTATGTTAGTGTATAAAAGTTTCTCAAAATGAATGTGTAGTTCATACATGAATGAATGTATACATTACTAGTGTATGGAGAATGTGAACGTGCAGAACTATAAGGAACTGCTACAGCATACATCTATATGCAGTTTACCTACAGTATACTGTAGTACCTCCGTAGCACTTGAATGTAACATATGCACATAAATATGTTACAAGTCTACGCTTCAATTTACACTACTGGTGAAAATGCCTGGATGAATTTCTAAGTGTTACAAGTGGATTTACAACCCCCTTCTGCCTCTTTTAACAAAGTTGTTACGTCACTTTTGTGATGCACTGGTGGTGCAAAAGATGTATAAATTATGCAAAAAAGGAGAGAACTCTGGGTAGTTCTCGAATTTAGGTGGAAAGCAGTTCTTGTGAGAGCACTCATTTCAGGTTGGCTTGAGTTGGTATTTTACCATTTCAAAGCTTTAATACTGTGCCTGGAGTGATAAATGGCTTTTGTCATTTTACAGCTCGGCAAGGACAGCACTGTGGTAGTCCTATGCTTAAAAACTTTGCTGTAGAAATGGCAAAAGACTTTGTCTTTTTCTATCTCGGCGTGGATGACACTTTGCTAATCCTATGCTTAAAGACTTTGATAGAAAAACAGACATTTGAGGTGAGCAGATCAAGAGTGTCACTGGTGTTGAGAGTTCTCTAACAAGAGCTGCTTTCCGCCTAAACTCGAGAACTACCCAGAGTTCTCTCCTTCTTTTTTTGGTGCTAAAGATGTGCCATGGTGTGTACTATTTACAATGTGACACATCTGGAAGGTGCATCACGTTATATAGCCCTGCGCCAGAAGGAGGTCATATCACAGTACACAATAACTGGCACATCTCTGGGGATGTACCACTTATTGTAGATCTGCTGATTAGTGTTTTAATGTAGTGAATGGATTCTTTTAGAACAGTGTATAGATAAACACATAGGGGTCGATTTCGATCCGGTAAAATAAACCGCCGTACGAATCGTATTCGTAGCCGATTCCGTACGAATGGGAAACTACCGTCCGACCTGCGAATTCCGATCCGTTTCCGTCGATTTCCGTACGATTTTCTACGACCCGTACGAATGACATTCGTTTACCCGTACGAATAAGCCTCGTGCAGGCCACCGTACGATTCGTAATCAGGCCATACAAACTCACTATTCCGATTCGGAACGAAAGGCCTGAGCGAGATACGCACGGGCCAAAGTATTCACGCTTCAACATTGATTCGTACGGAACATTCGCCTCACTGCAAGCTCCACCAATACAAACTACACGCACACCCCTCGGCCAAGTCTACGCGAACCCCCCCACCCGCCAACGGCCCGCACCACTCACACGCATGCACAAGTACGACACGCACCCCCCCAACAAGCCTAAGCAAACCCACCCACCCGCCAACGGCCCGTACCACTCACACGCACGCACAAGTACGACACGCACACCCCCCAACAAGCCTACGCGAACACCCCCACCCGCCAACGGCCCGTACCACTCACACGCACGCACAAGTACGACACGCACCCCCCCAACAAGCCTACGCAAACCCACCCACCTGCCAACAGCCCGTACCACTCACACGCACGCAGAAGTACGACACGCACACCCCCCAACAAGCCTACGCGAACACCCCCACCCGCCAACGGCCCGTACTACTCACTCGCATGCACAAGTACGACACGCACACCCCCCAACAAGCCTACGCGAACACCCCAACCCGCCAACGGCCCATACCACTCACTCGCACGCACAAGTACGACACGCACCCCCCCCAACAAGCCTACGCGAACCCCCCCACCCGCCACCGGCCCGTACCACTCACTCGCACGCACAAGTACGACACGCACCCCCCCCAACAAGCCTACGCGAACACCCCCACCCTCCAACGGCCCGTACTACTCAAACGCACGCCAAAGTACCACACGCACACCCCTCGGCCAAGCCTACGAGAACCCCCCCCCGCCAACGGCCCGTACTACTCACTCGCACGCACAAGTACGACACGCACACCCCCCAACAAGCCTACGCGAACACCCCCACCCGCCAACGGCCCGTACCACTCACTCGCACGCACAAGTACGACACACACCCCCCCAACAAGCCTACGCAAACACTCCCACCCGCCAACGGCCCGTACCACTCACTCGCACGCACAAGTACGACACGCACCCCCCCCAACAAGCCTACGCGAACCCCCCACCCGCCAACGGCCCGTACCACTCACTCGCACGCACAAGTACGACACGCACCCCCCCCAACAAGCCTACACGAACCCCCCCACCCGCCAACGGCCCGTACTACTCACTCGCACGCACAAGTACAACACGCACACCCCCCAACAAGCCTACGCGAACACCCCCACCCGCCAACGGCCCGTACCACTCACTCGCACGCACAAGTATGACATGCACCCCCCCAACAAGCCTACGCGAACACCCCCACCCGCCAACGGCCCGTACCACTCACTCGCACGCACAAGTACCACACGCACACCCCTCGGCCAAGCCTACGCAAACCCCCCCACCCGCCAACGGCCCGTACTACTCAAACGCACGCACAAGTACCGCACGCACACATAACGCCAACACCAAAACGACCACAAGGACCTTGCTAACGAGTCGCACTACCACACTGAACATGTCTCCTGTGTACACACCTTTGACAATCAATGTGCTGGTCACAGCCAAACAGCCAAACAGAGGACAACACCAACACCCACCCCATATAACACCCACCCCAACAATTCAAATTAAGCCACACCCACCATTTGACCAATAAAAGGGACCACACATACAACCCATCATCCTTTGCAACATACCCATTCTTGCGAGGAAACTGAGAGCACACAAACTATTGCAGACACATACCTTCACACATACACCCTATCTCATCTACACCCACACCACCCCCTTCACATTCTGACCCAAACACCCTCATTCATACACACCATCAACCCCTCAATCACATACACTACTCACCATGACCACACACAAGAATCCAAAATTCATTAACCCGGAGATGGAGATACTTACAGATGAAGTCATCAGAGTCGAACCGCAGCTGTTTGGCGCATTGGTCAGACAGACCAGCCTGGCAGAAAGAACACGCCTGTGGGAGAGGATCGTAGACCGGGTCAATGCTGTTGCACCCATCAGGCGCACCAGGGATGAATGCCAGGCCAGGTGGTACGATCTGCGGAGGATGGTGAAGAAGAAGATGGCACAGGATTACGCCAATGCACACCACACTGGAGGCGGTGGTCCCCGCAGACCTCCTGTATACCAGCCCTGGGAGGAGAAGGTCATGGTCCTACTGCCAGCGGTGGGAGTACATGGAATAGAAGGAGCCGTTGAGTCTGGTGAGGGTACAAAAAACACAAGTTACATGGGTAGACTAACAACAGTGCCCAGCAGCATGGGGTGGGTGGCCATGAGTCCAAGCAGTACACTACCAAATGGTGGTAGTTGCAAGGGGGAGGCACATAGGGTGCAATGTGTAGGGTAAGAGGCTGCTCTCATGCCATATGTCCCAGGGACACACACAAGCATAATGACCAATGCACAGGGATAGGTAAAGATCACACAAGATACTAGACCACAGCTTCTAAATATTTACTATTTGCTGACACAGCTTACAGAGATGCATCATTTTGTGACAAAGTAAGGCAGTGTAGCAAGAGAGCAAGCACAATCTACCTGTCTCCATCCCTGTCTCGCCCTCTCCCTCTGTCTCCCTCTCCCTCTGTCTCCCTCTCCCTCTGTCTCCCTCTGTCTCCCTCTCCCTCTGTCTCCCTCTGTCTCCCTCTCCCTCGGTTGCCCTCTCCCTCTGTCTCCCTCTGTCTCTGTCTCCGTCTCCCTCTCCCTCGGTCGCCCTCTCCCTCTGTTGTCCTCTGTCTCTGTCTCCCTCTCCCTCGGTTGCCCTCTCCCTCTGTCTCCCTCTGTCTCTGTCTCCCTCTCCCTCGGTTGCCCTCTCCCTCTGTCTCCCTCTGTCTCTGTCTCCCTCTCCCTCGGTTGCCCTCTCCCTCTGTCTCCCTCTGTCTCCCTCTCCCTCGGTTGCCCTCTCCCTCTGTCTCCCTCTGTCTCTGTCTCCCTCTCCCTCGGTCCCCCTCTCCCTCTGTCGGCCTCTGTCTCTGTCTCCCTCTCTCTCAGTCGTCCTCTCCCTCTGTCTCCCTCTGTCTCTGTCTCCCTCGGTTGCCCTCTCCCTCTGTCTCCCTCTGTCTCTGTCTCCCTCTTCCTCGGTTGCCCTCTCCCTCTGTCTCCCTCTGTCTCTGTCTCCCTCTCCCTCAGTTGCCCTCTCCCTCTGTCTCCCTCTGTCTCCCTCTCCCTCGGTTGCCCTCTCCCTCTGTCTCTGTCTCCCTCTCCCTCAGTCACCCTCTCCCTCTGTTGCCCTCTGTCTCTGTCTCCCTCTGTCTCCCTCTCCCTCTCCCTCTGTCTCCCTCTGTCTCTGTCTCCCTCTCCCTCGGTTGCCCTCTCCCTCTGTCTCCCTCTCCCTCAGTCGCCCTCTCCCTCTGTCTCCCTCTGTCTCTGTCTCCCTCTCCCTCGGTTGCCCTCTCCCTCTGTCTCCCTCTGTCTCTGTCTCCCTCTCCCTCGGTTGCCCTCTCCCTCTGTCTCCCTCTGTCTCCCTCTGTCTCCCTCTCCCTCGGTTGCCCTCTCCCTCTGTCTCCCTCTGTCTCTGTCTCCCTCTCCCTCAGTCGCCCTCTCCCTCTGTCGCCCTCTGTCTCTGTCTCCCTCTGTCTCCCTCTCCCTCTCCCTCTGTCTCCATCAGTCAGTGTTCGTCCCTCTGTCACCTCAACGCACCTCCCTGGGGCACACACACAGTTGCACACAAGCACTGCACAGGCCTCACAAACTCCATAGAGCAGAATGTTAAGGGATGTCTCACAAGTACCAGCAAACATCTGCTATGTGCCTGTAAGACACCCACCATTTGCTGTCAACACTGTACTGTGTCAGGACACACATCTCAGAAAGCTCTGTAGTACACAATGGGCACAGGTGTAGGGAGCACAAGTCCCTCCTGTGCTCATTGCAAACACAAACACCAGGACAAGGTCACACATCCTGTGCACCAACACAAATCCACGATTATGGCAGCATGCCACATGAGGGGACAGCCAAATCATGAACAATGGACGCTTGCAATTCACAAACAAAGTAATAGCATGGCCTGTTGTACACACCCCTTACAGAAACTCATCCCCGGGGGACAGGCGTTGGATTGCAACACTGTCCCAATTGCCATGTACCACAACAAAACACGTACTCATATGAATATGCATACAACTCATACATGCACATAACAGAAGCTCCAGTCCATTGTGCCTCTCTAAAAAAGCACGTGCCCCATCTCATTACCTTTGTGGATGCACATAAGTACCAACATGGACATGGGTATTGACAAGGTGATGCGTCTTAGAGAAGTGCCAAGTTCTAAAGCCATGATCTAGAAGTGGGTGTACAGGTCCAGGGGTGTTGGCATTGTTTGGCCAGCATGGAACAGCAAAAGACATCCAAAGTAGTAGCTGACATGCTAAATAATGATGCTCTGTCTCTTACATCAACATGCTGCATCTAAACTCTGTGCATGCTTGACGCACACATAAGAATTTTCACCGTATCCAGGATGTTGCGTGAAACTTACCAATGCTTTACACGTGTGGTGCCGGCAACACAAGACACAGCAATGGCTGTGTCAGTCATTGTCAAGAGATTGGAAGAATGTAAATACCCCATCGTACAATTGTTTTTTCTACCACTAAATACACAACTGTACAATGTCAACAATGTATAGCTTGTGGAACAGTGATGCTGATAATGGATAACCAAACCACATGTCACTTGATATTGCCTTAACAGTGTCTGTCTCTCCCACACACAGGGCAACGTGCGGATCTCCCCCCCAGCGAAGGGGGCCAAGGATCCCAGTCCCAGGCTCAGCAGGACCCAGACCCCACCGGCAGCGCCGTCCCTCAACGCACTGTGGATGACCCCAACCAACCTGGCTCCTCTGGATCCCAAACCCCTGCAGCAACTGTACCAGCTACATCTCTGCCAACCACCGGACCTATTCCCACCACATCCCAGCAGACAGGTCAGAGCCCTGCCCATGATTCACAAGAGAGCCAGTCTGAAAATGAGGGACACCCTTTGTCGGGCGCCCCTGAGGTTGGTGACAACCTCCACCCTCCCAGCACTCGGGGGCCCGTCGATCGGATGTGCCCACAAGCGCAGGCCGTGCTCATGTGGGTCAGGGTGGTGGGAGTGGCGCAAGGCGGAGGCGAGAATCTGGCCAGTCAGCTGCAGGGCCCGGTATGCCTGAACTCACTAACATCCTTGCGGCATACCGGCGGGACACCAGGGAGGTAAGCCAGCTTGCGGAGACCCTCAACCAGGTCAGAGAACAGCAGGCAGAGCAAATAGCCAGGCAAGACCTGCATTATGGACGGGTGGAGGCACACCAGGCTCAGCTCTTGATAGTGCATAGGGACATTTTCCATGTGCTACGTCAGATAGCTGCCAACATGCAGCCCCCTCCCTGTGTCACAAGGCCAGCAACATCACGGCAAAGTGCAACACCAGCCACAGGGAGGGAGGAGAGGGAGGAGGAGGAGGAACCCTCTGACGTAGCGTCCCATGCACCGTCCATGCCTGCACATGAGGGTCCCCCAAGGAAGGTGGGTCGTCCACGGCGAAGACGTTGAGGGCCTGTGGCCCATGGACTTCTCCCAGGACACTGGACCTGGCATATTGCCCCTGGGTGCAACAGCATCCCCTATGAGACTCTCCCACATGGACTTGCTGGTCACAGTCTGCCCAATGATGTCAGGCACTGTGGCCTGGACTCTGTTGACTGAAACTGTAAGGCATCTCATCTCCAGCTGTGAATTTTGGATTCCACCCCTTTCTGTACAGCACCTATTCACGTTTCATGCACAAGATCACCCAATGAATAATCTAAACATCGTACGCATTTGGTGAGTAATCTTTGAAACAGCATACATGTATATGTGTCTGCAAATGTCAAAAATGCAAGGTATACAACAAACAGCAGTCATCCACACACTTGGATCAGAATCTGAGTGAGGACACACATTGGTCAGAAATTTCCACAAACTACATACATGGATGGTAAGACACACCTGTGTGGGACAGTCAATGCTGGAGGGGGGATTGAATCCCAATACTGCTAGCACAGGCAGGCCCAGGAGAGTCACTTTGAGGAGTACATGTCAGTGTCACAAAAGTAGTAGTCCATGTAGGGAGTACCTACAACTGTGTCCTCAGGTATGTGAGCTACCATCAGCATGATGCATTACTGTGTATGTGATTAATGCCGCACAGGATAACGGTGGCAGGACAGACTGTGGGCAATGGGCTGGAGCACTCTAGACATGCACACCTGATTAGGTGACCTACCCCTATGGAGCTACAAGTACTATACTACTAAAATGGGAGCAACGCATACAGAACAACGACACATATCAGACAAATACCTACCCCCGAACGGCCAAATCACACCACACCCAAGAGACAGGGTCATGGTGTGTGTCCCATGTGCCAACTTGACTGACTGTGACAGCAATGTTGAAGTGGTGTGAGCATGTTGTGTTCTGGCACGTGACTGTAAGCTAACAGTTTTCTGATCTAGTGGTGTTGACAAGCTAACACTGTACAATATTGTGCCTATGTAAGGTGTGTGTGTGTGTGTTGGACACGGCACATGACCTGGTGGTACGTAGACCCAATGTCATGTGAATCTGCATAGTCGTGCCAGTATGTGTTGCACACACACGCATAGCAGCAGCTATGGCTGAGTACAAAGCATTTTTATAGCACAAACACATTTCACCAGGGCACCCGCAATGCACAAAGTGACATGTGGATGTGAAGGCAGTGTAGTGTAGTTCCTATTATCCCAATAGGCTCTGCGCATTGGAATAATATCTTCAATAGTATAGACCTAGGGCAGAGGTTAACTAGGTCTTCTACCGACGATATTAGACTTAAAGTTTTGTGTTTGCCAGCTAGCTCAGAGTTCACTAGAAACTTTCTCGAATAGGCAAGGAGGATTTTAACCTCCCTGGATAGACAAGAAGGGATTTAGTTTCTGACAACCATAGAACATGACAACTTTGCTCTCCCCTAATCAAGAGTGTGACTAATCGTACTCAACTGGTGCTTCTAACCACGCCTACCCCAGTGTACTTGACCTAAGCCTAATACGTGGGCGGGAGTAGATAAGTAGCAAGTTAAGTTAAGTTTGTTTTGCCAAGGGACTGACTCGAGAATTCTCTGCAAGGGGTTATTCAGTTCTGTACCTGAGATCTAGAATGGTGGAGGGCTGGTATCTCTTATCCCAGGTCTTGATATTCCAGCTGCCTGCGAGGGCTGCTTGGAAGCACCTGAGCTGGATTTCTCAGCAGGAGAAAGGCAGCGTCTCGTTCTCAGCGCGTCAGGAAGGAGGGGCAGCGCCTGTGGGCTTCGCTCTCTGCTGGGCTCCTCGGCACGTCTCGCTGCTCCAATCTCGTCACCACCGCATGTGTTTGCTTAAGGCAATGTCGGTAATATTTATACCTGAAAGGTGCCGAGATTGACGTAAGGATGGACATATATACGTCAATAAGGATGTCATATGAACGGGTTCGTTCGCACATTCTTTTACTGAAGTTCTCGGTGAAATCAAAACAATGGCTATGGGAATTTCCCAGGTCGCTGTAGGTTTGATTTGTTTTGAGAACTCCGTATGCCTTATCAGGGGCTGGAGGAATACCGCTTGTCTAATTAGATGGCATGCGTTATGACCTAATCAGATAACGCGCTTCTGTGCCGTGGTGTGGCTTAATCAGATAACGGTTTTTGCACCGTTGGATGGCTGCTAGTTAATTATTAACCAAACCAGGGTCAGGAATAGGGGAATCGATACAGTACCTATAGGAATACATCCCACCCACTCCACGTAGACTATGTCCATATTTACAAATCTAGGCATAGTGAACCCAGTAGCGTTTGTGTATACCGTACCACCCCAAAATACATTCATATGTATTCTGAAAATTGGAATTAGGAAATATACAAAACACAAGCACATGTACTATCACGTGTACTATATGCACAAGCAGTCTAATAATGCTAAACATATAACGCATATTTTAAAATTCAGCATGAATAAAATGCGAAAACCACACATGAAATGGCTCTTAATACAGAAAAAAAAGTGCGAGACCATTTCATCACAATCATAAAGTTTTGTATGAGAGTGCTAGAGGATAGCTAATGTCTCGTGACTACCTAAAATAGAAATTCAGTTCTCTAAGAATACTGTCTACTTTAAGCAGAAGATAAGTGTCCCAAAAAATCGTAAATGTTTTGGAATTGGGGAAAAAAGGTTCTTGCAGTCTGAACAAACTGATGAGAAAATTTTCCATATCGCTTTTTTTTTTTTTTTAAACTTGAAGGCCAAATTCAGGATGTAGGGAACTCCGAGTGCTAGTCTGCTCAAAGTTATTCCTGCTGCTCTGGTGAAAACATCATATCATTTAGACTGTTGAAAAAACTGTCAACAGCTTCTTGCGTACGTTTCACTAACTCGGAAAAGGTTGTTACCATGCATTCATGAGCCTGAGCATGATTGCCTCCATTGACGTTTTGATCAGCATAGCTGACTGAAGGTCGTACCTGATCGATGCTGCTTTCATTTTGTACTTCACTACCCCTCAATCGTAGTGGTGAAGTCTCCACGAATGCCGTCATCAGGATAGGTAGCCGCTGGGGACAGCACAATGCATGAGCCGTTACCGGACCCAACAAGGTATCTGCGTCCATTGGCACATCCGATTGTAGTGCCAGACAGGTGTCCAACACGCATTCTTCGCCGCATAGCAAGCACCTTAATACAGGCATAACACAACTTTGCCACATTGGTCTAAATGAAAGAGACCAAGTCATGTTCAGGTCCCGAACCCATGCTAGTCCAAGGACTTTAGTTATGCGGTCCCGGTAGCCAATGGCTAGGATCATTTCTTCCCTTGTCGCAGGTGTTTTGTCTGTGACATGGTTTGCCATAGCGAAATAACAGGATAAAAAATAGGAAGCCTGCCACTAGTACCAAAAGGAGAGGAAGTCCGCCAAAAATTGAATGGACAAAATCTGGAAAAATACCCAGGATGGCTTTGAATGGTGTTAAAGCTCCTGAAAACACTGTCTTAAATACACATAAGACACCACTGGTATCAGAAATATTTAAGATTTCGTTCAGTATTTCTGCGAAATGGATGGGGGAATTAGTTGATAACAATGAATGAATCTCTGCCGTTGTCCTTGCAACTTGGAGATCATACGTTTCTTTTGATGACGTTAGCCTGGTCGGCATCTGTAGGAGCACAGTCTTCATTCTGCTTAAAGTATCAATTCGAATAGAAGCAATTTTCAAATCTGGCCATAACCTTGCCTCCCTGTCTGGAGAATCGTTAGGGAACAATACTCGTTCACAGCACATGACCTTCCTAGTCACCGTTATGAGATAAGGTTTTCCGGGCAGCAAACTACAACATCTGCGATCTACTATTAGAATGTAACTCCCGTTCGAGAGTCTCCTAAAGAATGGTTCTATTCGTGTTGCAGGTGTGCCTAGCTGGTAACATAAAAGGTTATTTGAAGTCCCTTCACAGGCTCCATGCAAACTAATACCCTGACACAGAAGTGTACCGCTTAGTGATCTTGCACAATTATCGCCACTGAGAAACACTTTCTGGCCTTTATTACTGACACATTCGTGTGTATAGGGCAAGTTCCATATTGACTTGATGTACCCTTTACCCAACCTTTCATACTGGCCTGCCTGTATATATTTTTGGCAGAATTGAAACTGGAAAGTAGTTATCGGAATATTTATTATTCCATGTATTATCCATTCAATGACAGGTCGTTCTGACATTGTCAATGGTAATCTCTCTAGTTTTTCAATGCTCAGAATTGTATAGTCAGCACCCTTCTGTGCCAAACTGATTTGTTTATCAGTAAGGTTAAAGATATTAAATAATGACGTTGTGTTGATTAAACGCCAAGGCACATAGCCAGAACGCAGATTTTGTAACGTCCAGCCAAGCTGTACAATAGAACGCAATTGGGACTGACCGTGTTGTAACATCAGTAAGTCTTGCGATATTATATCGATTGCTGAAGACACAATGCTGTCCAGAGAATATATTCTGGAGGACAGAGTCATTAACCCATTGTCCACCACAGAAAGTGATTTTTCCAAATTAATACGGTCAATCTCCCGTATTTTTTCTGCTGTCTCAATTTGAGTTACTTTCCAGACTTCGTTATAAGCTGCATATATAGAGGCCGCTATGAAACGTTTTTGACGCTGTTTGCGTGGTCCCATAATAAAATCACGCAAGTCCGCACCTTCTTTAAGTAAAGTTAGGTGTTGCTTAATTTCAGCCAGTGTGGACGTTTGTAGCCATTGAAGGCAGAGCTTGCCCACGCTGTAGGTGGTTACTATCCCTGGATGTTGTCTTTGGGAATATCTAGGGTCTGGCCTAGTCAATGTGAACCCCTGTATTTTGTTCAGGAATCTGTCTTGACAGTTATTTGTATCTGTGGGCCAGATCAACCATTTTTTCCATTCAGGATGTGTTCTGTTTTGGTTTAATATATGTTTTACGTCTATCTCAACATCTATAGAGCTATTACTGTTCACTGTTGGCTTTGGAATGGACGGTTTGTTCAAATCTTTGATTTTGGCTAAGCCAAGACAGGTAGTTTGTTGAATAGTGTCGTTCAAAAATATAATTTGTTCTGGGATCATGCAGGCTCTAAACAATGATTCTATACCTTGTACTTGCCAATCTCTTGTACCCCAAACAGTTTTTGTTTCAATATTATTGTTCCAGAAATCAAACCCAAATGTATTCATTTGCTCAAAAAATGAATCGGAATATATCAATTTTGTGTTTGTAAGCATGGTCTTCATACCTGTCTTATTTGACAATTTGAAATAAAATGTTTCTGCATTACTTGTGTTAAACCCTGAAAAGTATGAATATTTATCATAAAAATTTTTCGAGCTATCTTTTGGAGGAGTAGCACAATGTTCCCATTGGTTATAATTTAAAACATTTCTAGGTTGTGCAGATTTATGTAGATAATGGTTACCATAGTGGTTGTAGCAGAACATCTGATCATAATTAGACGAACCCTGCAAATAATCATGTTCTGTGAATTTAGCAGACATCACAAGATCAGACATCATATCATTAATACTTTCAAAGTCCCAATCATCAGCAAATGTGCTTGGTTTTACAAAGTCACTCAATGAGATCTTGAATTGGTGTGGATACTTCAGGATTTCAACCGGACCGTAGATTTCATAATCAGTTTTGTCCCATGCTACACCGCCAGGTATAGGATTGGCTGTGAAGTTCACTGAAGAAAGTTCTCTTTTCTCGATGTGTGAGGATGTGTGTGGTTTAAGGACCAAGTTGATTTTCTGGCTTGCTGTGTCCATTTTAGCATATTTTCCTTCAATGAAATGTCCCAAGCATAGTACCATGATGAGCCATAGAATGAGGATAAATGCACCGAAGGCCACCCAAAATTCAATCCATGGAGAAATCAGATAGGTTTCTTTCAGCTGTTGAAAAAGTTCCTTAGCTTTATCTTTAAAAGTTTTTGTTGATGGCTGTTTCTTAGGTTCACTCAGATCTTTAGATGAATCATCGAAGTTGATGAAGTAGCCGGATGCTGTTCTGTCAATTGTTCCAATTGCTTTTGGATTTTGCTTTGTTTCATTAGCAAAGTCTGTAGTTACATCATCATAGGTTGTTGTTTCTTGATGAAAAGCTTTGATTTGGGTTTTAAGCGGTTCAAGTTCCATTGCTTTGTTGCATAGTCCTTGTTGTTTCACTGTAGATTTTCCAAATGTGATCAGTCTTTCAGTTTGAACCTCTGTATTCGTAGCAAACATTGGTGTTCTGCTACTTCTTGGGAGTCCACTTGGCCTACTGTTTGTTATCGGCCACATGATTGTGGTTTTACCAGGTCGATGGATATGACTCCGTTCTCCTTTTTACCAGCAAGGGGCGGTAGTACTACTGATCTTGTCCCGTTGATAGACAAGACAGGAACTGCTTTTCTGTAAGAAGGCCCAAATTCCTTCTTTACCGCGATCTTTTCTCTGACCAGATCCCCGACTTTTGGAATCCAGACAGGCCTTGCTGGGACAGGTGGTTTTTCTTCAGTGGTTGTTGGCTGTTGTTTCAACTTTATGTTGCTCAGGTCTTTTCTTGTTTCATTTAAGTCCTGCAAAATAGCCAAACGATCTTTGATATCAAAGTTTTTGTTTTTAACCACTGAAGTCTGACTATCAAGATCTTGGATCATCATTCTAGTCCCGAACAATAGTTCATACGGACTGAACCCTTTCAGAGAATTCCTTGGCAGGTTATTTAGACTACGTTGGACACTTTTTAAATGTTTGACCCACCCAGCTCCCGAACCTAATACCTTTTCCGTTATAGATTGCTCTATGTCTTGGTTTTTTCTTTACACCATCCCGTATCCCTCAGGAAGGAAGTGAGAAGAGTCCCGCTATGCAATGCTCATTTGGCCATGCTTCCCCATAAGCTTGAGGGCTAAAGGGAATACATCAAGTCAAAACGTAGCATGCTCCTAGCGTATATGCCATTATAGACTCGCAAATCCTTTTATAACAGTCCAGACGTCAGCCGAGCGCTGGGGTCTACATTATAAGTGAAAATTAGTCTTTTTATGTTAATATAAAGTTTTTTCGTGATGGGTACTTTCTTATTGTTGTTGTTTTTCTGGAGCGCAGTGCCATGGCAATAGTCCTCCTCGCTCGCCACTGCGATCTCTATTGCAGTCTGGGCAGTTTTTTACAAAAATGTGATGATGCAGGCTCATGCCTAGCCACCAGTACACTGATTGTAATTCTTCCAGAGAATCTTTTTGCTTAAGGTGTCTGAGACCCTCACCCATATGTGCGTCTGCTATTAACAAGCCTCTCCTGTCCGTGTTTGGAATTACTCTATCCCCCACTCCAGGGATTCGAGCAAAAGGGACTGAGTTTGCATCGATTATGTATGTATAATTGAGTGGATAATTGATCGGTAGCGCTGAGCAGTCGCCTTTTGATGACGTTTTCACCGCCAGCACAGTTTCACCGTCAATGTGTTTTACTGTACGCTTTTTTGTAGCTACGGAGGCCAGTTTAGTTGCTACCGCTGTGGCTGTCTCAGCCAATGAATTCCCTGCAACGTGAACGCCATCACGCTGATGACTCAGTGAATGTATCACGTGAGTTTTTGGTAGTTCTTTCTTTAAAAGAACTAATTGTTCCCAAAGCGCTTTCTGCTTTATTGTGGCACCTGTGTCATTTTTGTAACCGTTTTGAATCCATTTCTGCAAATCGTTATTGTATGATTTGACGCAGTAATACGAATCGCACACAATAAGTGTGGGGAATTCTCGATCGGCATTATCTAGCGCCATTTTTAATGCCATTATTTCAGTTTGTTGTTCTGAATTATTTTCCACTGAGTGTGTTTTTGTAAGTAGAGGTCTTAATTTGCCTCCGCGCCACACTTCTTTTACAATTTCGCATGTGGCGTTGTAAGCCAGCTCTCCCCAAACTGAGGGTTGAGCATGACCGTCTGTATATATTACACAGGCGTACTGTCGTAAAGGCAGAATGTCGATTGGCAGAGGGTATTCTCTCTCATATTCTAGATGTTTTAATGCTTTCATTTCTGGGTCAAAATAGTATTTTACTTTGTCTGTATCAACAGAATTTACCCATTGTATCCATTCTGGATTTAGTGCAGTTGTCGGTAAATTACATGGTGTTGTTAATGCCTCAAAGGCTGATTCTGCTGTTCTGACTGTAACCTGTCTACGGTCTGCTTGGTATTTTTCTTTTGCTACAGCTGTTTGAACCGCATGAACAATCTTTTCCTTAATGCTGATCCTTTTTTCAGCTTCTGTGTACAAATGTGATTTGTACGCTATTGGTACCTTCTCTCCCTCATTAAAGGTCAGGTATGTGAATCCGCATCTTCCTGGGATGACTCGAATCACAAGGTTGCGTGTGTTGTCACATGTTTGTAGTTTTGTTTTAACTAACATGTCTGTTTGTAAAGATCTCAAAATTTCTGTGTGTTTTTGAGTCCAATTGATTCTTTTAAAATCTGGTTTTATTAGATCATAGAGAGGTTTAATTCTCTCTGCATAATTTATAATGTAAGTTCTTCCGAAATTTAGGAAGCCTAGAATTGATTGTAAGTTTTTCAGTGTTCTAGGTGCTTGGATTACAGCACATTTCTCTAGGAAATTGTCAGCCAGGCTTTTGCCTTCACTTGATAGTTCATATCCTAAAAAGAGGACTGTTAGATGGGCAATTCTTGACTTTTTAAAGTTGAATTTGTAACCCTCTGCTGCGAACCCAAGTATTATGGTGTTCACTCTCTTCAAGTGAGTATCCAAGTCATCATCTGTTAGATAGATGTCGTCGACATAAGATAATGCCTCGTCATCATATGTTTGTAGTAATTCTGTTACTCTCGCTGAGAATAATTCTGGGCTGTTTTTGAACCCCTGGGGCAAACGACAGAAATTTGTTTGCGTGCCATTTATTGAGAACGCCGTCAAATATCTGCTCTCTGGTGCTATATTTTGACAAAAGAATCCATTAGAAATGTCTAATGTGGTTTTGTATTTTTTGCGCACTATGTTATTCATTAGTGCAGCACTATGCGAGTTTTGTACTGCAAATGTTTTGCAACATGAGTTAAGGTGTCTGTAGTCCAAAACTAGACAATATGAATTGTCTGGTTTGGAGACAGGAAACAAAGGGTTGTTCATTTGTGAGGTGCAAGTTTCAATCACCCCCTGGTATTCAAGTTGATCTAGGATCTCTTTTACCTGTTTTTTAGCTTCTTGCTTAATCGGGTACTGCCTCTGTGCAGTAGGTTGTGATTTTAACTGGATTTTGTGAGGAGGAGAGTCCTCATCCCATCCCACATGATTTTTATATAAGGCAGGGGCTTGAGCTACTGCCCACTTTCTTGCAAGTGTATATTTTTTATGAATTGGAATATGGTTTGAGAAGGCAGGCATAAGTATTTCTTCGCCATGTGGGCACTCCCTGACAAACTCTGGAGGCCAGTCTCGTTCAGCTAGAAGGATGTCATAGCCCTTGGAGAGATTATCCCAAAATAGACCCCTTATTTTTCTAGTCTTATCCCCCTCTATACGCAATGTTATTTCATATATTTTATGAGGTTTGCTAACTCTGGTATCTGCAGTTTCCACCTGAATGTATTCATTCGTGTCCACTGTCTCCAGATGATTCATAAGGACTTTGCGAGCTATGCTCACTTCTGCTGCGCTGTCTAGCATTGTCTGAGCCCATTCTCCGTTTTTCAGCTGTGTCCTCAGTATTCTCGGCATTGTTGATTACTTTAATACTGGCTACCTTCTTTTTTGGGAATTGTAATTTTTTATTCAGATGAGCAGGTTCTTTGTCTTTGGACTTGACTTGCTCTTCCCTGTGTTCTGACAGTCCTCTTCTTTCCGATTTCTGCGAGGAAGTCTGAAAAGATTGAGAGGGACGTGTATCAATATCTTGATATCTATCAGTTTTTTTTATATTATCCCTATTTCTAAGGCCACGTTGCTCCTGGTCTGCTAGTGGACCGAGCCTGGTGATGTGAATATTATGTTTTAGGGCGCCATTAAACAAGAGCAGGTGCTCTTGGAATTTGAGTGGTATTTCCACCTCCTCGAAAGGAGTGTACTCATTAGGAGGTTCCTCTATTTTGTAATAGTGGAAGTCCTTTGTTACAGCGTTTGCTGCTGGAAAGTTTATCCATGAATAGAATACCTCTGTCTGCCGATATTTGTGTGCCTCAATTACGAATATGACTGTACCACCTCTTGGTGTCAGTCCATTTTCTATAAGTTTTAAGGTTATAGATTTTCTTATGTTGACCGGGATGAGTATTATATCCGGGTCATTTTGCAGCAGAGTATTGTCAGCTGCTAGGAGTTCAGTTGCTAATCTAGCTGTCTCCCTTTCTTCTTCAGTTTCTGACATACTATTGTCAAGAAGATTATTTTATTTATTTGCAGATCAGGTTTCTATGGAAACAAAGATTAGATGCACAATATTTTGGAACAGTGTATCCTTCAACGTTGAGTAAACCAAGAACCATACATAGGAGTTTCCTCCTGCGAGGTTTGGCGGATATGACCTTTCACCCACTCCAGACGTCTTTGGAGTATTATGAGAAAAAGGGTCTGTGTGAAAAAGCACGACTGAGTTACTCTAATGTCTTGCGTTAGTTTTATCGCCTATCCAAACGTTGGGCGCCATGTAGTGTAGTTCCTATTATCCCAATAGGCTCTGCACATTGGAATAATATCTTCAATAGTATAGACCTAGGGCAGAGGTTAACTAGGTCTTCTACCGACGATATTAGACTTAAAGTTTTGTGTTTGCCAGCTAGCTCAGAGTTCACTAGAAACTTTCTCGAATAGGCAAGGAGGATTTTAACCTCCCTGGATAGACAAGAAGGGATTTAGTTTCTGACAACCATAGAACATGACAACTTTGCTCTCCCCTAATCAAGAGTGTATCTCTAGAGTCGTGTGAAAACAAAAGAAAACTTATTTTACTCAGTCAGTTCAGTGCATTCTTAGTTTCACCAGATTGTAGAGAAAAGGAAGAGACGGGCGTGTTCAATAAGATGTTATTTATTGATCAGTCTCTTTTCTCATACAAAAGAAATGAATCGCTATTATTGCAATACTTGTAGTTAAGTAAAGTGCATACAGTAAAGACAGAATTATAAAATAATACTGTAAAAGCATTGATATGGTTTCTGAGCCATATGATACTTTAAAATGGATAAAATAGATACATACATATATACATTTGACTAATCGTACTCAACTGGTGCTTCTAACCACGCCTACCCCAGTGTACTTGACCTAAGCCTAATACGTGGGCGGGAGTAGATAAGTAGCAGTTTAAGTTAAGTTTGTTTTGCCAAGGGACTGACTCGAGAATTCTCTGCAAGGGGTTATTCAGTTCTGTACCTGAGATCTAGAATGGTGGAGGGCTGGTATCTCTTATCCCAGGTCTTGATATTCCAGCTGCCTGCGAGGGCTGCTTGGAAGCGCCGGAGCTGGATTTCTCAGCAGGAGAAAGGCAGCGTCTCGTTCTCAGCGCGTCAGGAAGGAGGGGCATCGCCTGTGGGCTTCGCTCTCTGCTGGGCTCCTCGGCACGTCTCGCTGCTCCAATCTCGTCACCACCGCATGTGTTTGCTTAAGGCAATGTCGGTAATATTTATACCTGAAAGGTGCCGAGATTGACGTAAGGATGGACATATATACGTCAATAAGGATGTCATATGAATGGGTTCGTTCGCACATTCTTTTACTGAAGTTCTCGGTGAAATCAAAACAATGGCTATGGGAATTTCCCAGGTCGCTGTAGGTTTGATTTGTTTTGAGAACTCCGTATGCCTTATCAGGGGCTGGAGGAATATCGCTTGTCTAATTAGATGGCATGCGTTATGACCTAATCAGATAACACGCTTCTGTGCCGTGGTGTGGCTTAATCAGATAACGGTTTTTGCACCGTTGGATGGCTGCTAGTTAATTATTAACCAAACCAGGGTCAGGAATAGGGGAATCGATACAGTAACTATAGGAATACATCACAGCAGGAGTGTCTGCCTCACTCAGGATCACTGACAACAAAATGGCACAGTAATCACCACAGATCACAGTCACTGGATCAGGGCCCTTACGGTCAAGTGGGGCACAAGACACACAGCGTCAGCAGGTGTATACAAGAGCTAGTGTGTTCAAATCCAAACTGCACCAACAAAGACATCTAACTCACACACAACATAGTATTCTAGCCTTCACCCACCCCATGCGTGTGGTCAATATACAGTTACACACATAACAAGCATGAGGTAACTACGTTCAAAATAGTATATGTGCACATTAGAAGGACATGTGTGTTGAGCCCCAAGCAGGCACACTATTCTGTAGGAGTCAGACGTCATGCACAACATGATAATTTACATTGTGAGCCCATGGAGCTTTCACAAACATACATGTGCATTGTCAATAAGTCCAATTTACACTAATCATGATGTCACCTGTAATGCCGCATTACGAATACCTACAAGGCTGTCAACGACTGGCCGTACCTTTCTTCATCAGAGTGGTGTGATGCTCTAAGGGTTCCACCTCCAAATAGCCCATTGGTCTGAGTACAAACTACAGACACAAAAGGGTGATCAGGCGAGGGAAGGAGAGGATGGGAACTGCTGGGAGGGAGACCTGAAACAGAGGCAAATAAGCATTAGGACAACATTCTCATGTCACAGACACTTCAAAAACCTCATTAGCTACACTGTACCAGTCACACCTATGAAGTGTACTGACTGGTGAAAAATAATGATGATTAATCATGCCATCACATGAGATACGATGCTGTGACACAGACACATAAAAACTGGGACAGTCTGTCATCCATTAGAGTCATGTGTAATGCTCACAAGTGAGCACCCATGCAAAAAGATCTATGTAGTATAAACACATTCCCAGGCACAGATGAGGTGGACCTCAGTAACAAATGGAAACATATGGAAATCCAACTACCGCTAACTCTAAAGTCTGTATCTGATATTGGTTAGCCATAAGGGCCATGTAGGCTAACTTGAGCAAATCCACAACAGCTGTTAGTATCACATATGATGAGGAAGCTAATGATCGACTTGCAATGAAGGCACTCTGTAGCCAGTCTTTTGGTGTGTCAAGTATGCATCACAATGCTAAACATGAAATGCAGGTACAATAAATATTAAGTGCAAGTGATGTCCATCCAAGCTACATAATCAGACCCTACCATAGCACAGTAATGGTGCCGGCGACCAGAGATTCATGTGAATGACCGCACTCCACTGGTGCAACACAAAAATCCACATATGCATCTTTCACACTTTTTACTTAGTCTTGCTAAACATGCATGGCATCATGTGCATCTAAACATCACTGCTACTCACTGTGAAGGCTGGCGTAGCAGTATTCTCAACCTGCACTGAGGTAACGACATGACAGTGACATGATATACTGCTGCAAGGGGCAATGCATCCATGTTAACTGATTCACAGGACAGTTGTCTTAAGATGTGGAACATACACTAGGCAACACCGACACCACATGGTTTCATGGTAATCACACTGGACTGGCCCACAAGCTGGAGGTGAGGATCCAGTCACATTCTAATGCACACAGTGAGGCTGCAATCCCCCACAGAGTCCGTGGTTGTGACCTCTGACACAATGTCATGCCATGGTATGTGCAATGTTGCTGTGGCAATGTCTACACACATTGATGCATTCACCAGAGTATCAAAGTACAACAGATGACAGAAGGGGTGACTATCCTGTCATGGGAGTGGCCATACATGTCATAAGGTACATAATGGAGTAGCATGTATGCAAGGTGACACTACATGCACATGAACATGTACCACACGTTTCTACACATACCAACGCTAAACAGCCTCATATGAGTCCTTACCCAAATTGACTTCTCCACATGTCCAAGCATGCTCCGTTGATGTGGCTGACGTTGCAATCATAATGAGCAGTAGCAGGATGACCACGATGTACCCCAACGGACAACAGGCAGGGCGAGCTGTGGATGAGAGTGGCACACAAGGGGTCAAGTTCTGTATAATGTCATTTTGTCAATGCCTGTTGAATAGCCAGATGTAGTATGACACCTGTACATTCCAAGTGCACACATAGCACGTATGTGTGTAGCATTACAACTGAACGTGTGACACAGCACAACACACATCCAAGTGATCTTGCTTACAGTCTGTTGCATACACAGCATGCTACCCATGCAACTCTATAGTCCATCTTTTACATAAAAGATGAAATGACTCACCATCATGAAAAGAAGTTGCGGATGAGGTGACCGCGGATATCATCTTCACCCTCCTCGTCACTGGCATCCTGGCCAAGGCCTTCATCCTCAACGGGCGGATGTTCCAGCTCATCAGGATCCAGGTAGAGTGGCACAGCCTTCTCCACTGCCATGTTGTGTAGCATGCAGCACACGGTGAAGATGTCACACACCTTGCGTGGGCTGTATTGGAGGGCTCCGCCTGTCTTGTCCAGGCACCTGAACCGGCTCTTCAGGAGTCCAAAGGTCCGTTCGATCACCTGCCTGGTCTTCACATGAGCATTGTTGTAACGCTGGTCTGCAGCTGTCCTGGGGTTGCGTAGCGGAGTCATTAGCTACGGCATGTTTGGATATCCAGCGTCTCCTGCAAATTGACATCACGTACAAGAGTGAATCATATGATGCAGATCATGAAGTTGTGACATACTGACATACAGAGCTCACAGTGTATACTCACCAACTAGACATGCCCGGTGGTTGTGCAGCTGCAGCATCATCTGTGGTACCCTGCTACGCCTCATGATGAAAGCATCGTGGCACGATCCTGGATAACGTGCACAAACATGTGAGATAATCATGTTGGCAAGACACACCACCAGGGCATTTATCGAGTGGTAGTGTTTCCTGTTGCGATACGCTTGCTCCTGAGCCTGTGGTGGGACAAGAGTAACATGTGTACCATCAATTGCACCAATTACATGTGGCATGCGGCCCAGGGCATAGAATTCCCCCTTGACATCTGTCAACTCTTCTGGAGTAGGGAATGTAATGAATTCATCAAGGTGGAGCAACATTGCTCCCAAAACATCACCCAATACCCGGCTAAACATGGTCTGAGACATCCCTCCCACATCAGCTATGATAAATTGGAATGTACCTGTGGCAAAGAAATGGAGGGCTGCCATCACCTTTACCTTGGGTGTCAGTGCAGTTGGATACCTGTGGCGTGGTTGTAGGTGAGCCTCAAGCTTGTCCGTCAGGTCCTTGATCAACTGTCTGCCGAACCGATATCGACGGATGCAATTGCGCTCCCTCATGGCTTCCAAGTCAGGCAACGGCCTTTCCAGAGGGGGTGCCCTGCAAGACACAATTGTAAGGAAATGTCTTCGACTGTCTGACTAAGACTATAACAATGTACATGGCACAAGCAACACTGCTTCAAATAATGTAGACAATTTGGAGTGTGGTGTGGGATACACACTGATGCCAGCTCCCACACACTCCTCCGTGGAGAAGGAAAATACCTGTAGTGTGTGGAATGGATGTGACATGCATACAAACGATCAGATGGAAAGGTCTTAGTGAGCATGACAATGTATCATGTCAGTGAGACATGTCATGTCAATGTCAGTAGGAGGTTGTCTGCACATCCAGACGGCTGACTGCAATACACACACACACCACATGTGCCATCATTTGCACTGTTCAGCCTTAGTCATGTTGCGGTGTGTACTTTCAGTTACAATTACATGACCATCATCATACAGCATGATAATTACATTTGTCACTGATGGTCTGTGATGCCATCACACATGTGAACGGGTCATTAACACACGTGGCATGGTGTGTGTACATTAGTCACCCTGCCATCACAGCAAGGACACAACATAGATGCTCCTACAGCAGATGCACAGAACTTTCAAGGACTAGTTACTTACCATTTGTAAACCAATATCTGTAAGGAACAGTAGGCAGTAGCAAAGTGTCACATTTCAATACATACATAGCTTAGGAATAATTAGCCTCCCTGGGTGCCATCGATCTGACCAGTGAGTGGTGGCTATCCAGGCCACACCGGAACAAAATCAGTGTTGTAGATTGGCATCCGACAAGGGCGTGGCCACGTTTTGCCCGTACCTACAACGCATACACTGGCAGCTGTTACACAAACATATCCCACAGAGAGTGTGGGTAGCAGGCAAAGATGGATGTCAAGTAGCTAAACATCACTCCCAGAGTCAGGGAGGATGATGACATCTTTGCGTAGTGCCTGTACCTCTTGGATACCCTCTACAGCGTAGCTAACGGGAATGTGTTCTGTGGTTTTGAGGCCTGAATGCAGATGCTTCCTGGGATGGGGTGGTAGGACAGGGAACATGGTCAGTCCGGGTAGGGCAGTGGGGGTCTGACAACGTGCCTATCTACAGACAAACATGCTGCGTGGCTGTACATGCTTGCCAATATACATACAGTACTTTCATCAATATAGGCCTGCAGAGGCTCAGCGTAGCGTTAGTGTAGTTGAAGGACCTCAGTGACAAGTTGGTCCTCACCGCAGCAACAGGGAGATGAAGGGCCATGGTTCCAACCGCCCACATAAACACAACACTGTACGTTGCCCAATCATCCAAATACATCTTTTGAGTTGAGACATCACCAGTGTCTGGCTAGGTGTCCACAACACTCGCATCCCCCAGTCCACCTGTCCTGTGGTCTTGGGACTGACACTCACGTGCCAGTGGGTCTTCATGACCCTCCCAATACTCATTAGCGCCAATTGTAATGAGGTGTGGCCAGCTCATTGATGTTTACATTCCCATGCAGCATTAAGAGCGGTGTTCTGCCACACAGTTACCACAGCGGAGCCGTACAGTGTGTGGTATCGGGGCCAGCACCACCCCAGAATGGCGCCACGGCTGACACCTGGGGGAGATCTGGCAGTGAGGTTGTGAGTTGAACCAGCGGGGACCAGGATGAACATTCCGATCATGTCTGTCACAGCGGTTCTGGGACGTATGCACCGCCTGCGTCCATCACTCAGCGAGTGATGGCATCAGGGGCATATCAACAGAGGCGCTACTGCCCCCAGACGGGTACGGTGGGCCAGAAGCTGACGCTGAGTCAGTGGGCGGGGTGAGGGACATCATGGACATGAGGAAGTGCACTTACTCGTCCTGTGTCACATGCAGGGCTGGGACCGTAGGTCGTGGTGCTGGCTACGACGGCTGCAATTCTGATGGAGCCGTGTGGTCGCTGTCACCCTAATCCCATGCAGCATTGCACTTGCATCGTGGTTATTTGTTAATGCAATTACACATCTCTGACTTCTTTTGTTTACCTGACGAGTTTGGCCTGGGGAATGATGTACTAATAAGGGGCTCACATGTCTCCACACCCACACACATGCACTCGTCCTACATCCCAACCATGAGCTATTGTGGTGCTGTGCCAACTGCTGGAGTCTGAGTGGCTTGTGGGACAAATCACACCTGGATTCATATGTCTGGTCGCCGCAATTGGAGCAGCTCTTGTTGTTGTGCCTGACGTGAAAACCGTGGAGACACAGACGGTGAGGGTCACTCACCAACATGAGGCGTTTTCATTCCTCACAGGCTTTGTAAGTGACATCCCTATTGGCACGGTCTTGAGTATGACAATAAAAGGTAAATGCTCAGAAGTGTTTGTACAATGATTTAGGGTACAAAATGTGTAAGCTTTAACTTAGACCGGACCTGCGCTGGTGTTGAGAAACAAACAGAGGACCTGACGTGTGCATGCAGAGGTGACATATGACTACTCAGATAACGTCATCAGGGCACACACAACGCCAAGGACACTTGCAGAGCCAGAGGATTTACACACCAACACACAAGTGTACGGTATTACGGAAATTGCCATGTCCAGGATGACATGTGGGGATATTCTGAGGTGAGTAATACGTTACTGACCTGTTCATCGCATATGCTAACAGCATGCACAATGTCGCACATGGCACACACATGACGTGGTCACACAGGGTCATGCTGTGCGGCTATGACACCTCTGTGACAATGGGCATGTTCCTGTCATCATGTGCCAGTTCCCTGTACTGAATTGTGGGCCATTCGAGTGTTCATGTGCCTCGCAACATGTTGCTGACGTTAATCGGGTGGAAATTGTTGAATGCATGTGATGCACATGTGCATCATGATTGATGACATGTTGTGCAAGCTATTCACACATCAACTGAGGCACAGGGTCACAATCCCTGTGCTTCTTCAATGTCTGCCACACCTGGCACATCCTGATGTATGTGTGCCATGCTGATGTATGCATCCACATCGTTGACATGAGTGTAGACTACATCCCTGCTGTGTGATTTCCTGGTGTAACTCTCCCAATGGTGACATGAAGGTGGACAGGGACGCAGCCTACACAATCGTTCACTTGACCATGTCTGACGCAATGTACCCCAATGGTACGTGCGTGTGTACGCATCATTTCCCTTTCGCATTTCGGCTCTACGCAAGCTAAGCGTACCCCAATGGTACGTGCGTGTGTCGGCCTCGTTTCCCTATCGCATTTCGGCTCTACGCGACCTAAGCGTACCCCAATGGTACGTGCGTGTGTACGCATCGTTTCCCTATCGCATTTCGGCTCTACGCGAGCTAAGCGTACCCCAATGGTACGTGCGTGTGTCGGCCTCGTTTCCCTATCGCATTTCGGCTCTACGCGACCTAAGCGTACCCCAATGGTACGTGCGTGTGTACGCATCGTTACACCATTCAATGTGTAGCATTGGCAATGGCAATGTCACCGTACTTGGGTGTGAATTTTAAAAAATGCATAGGGAACAACTAGGGGAACAGTGTACTGTTCAAAATGCAACCAGGTTGTCATGGATACGGAGTTTTTTTAAACTCCTACAGGTGTCCTGGAAGAATCAGTTAGGAAAAAGTATACAATGTTGCGAAAGTTGTTGTTCAGCTCTGGCTCTATTTTCAAACCATGCATATGTATGTCATGGGCTTAGGTGTGATGTGATTGGATGGAACATAGGATGCAAATTATGATGGCCTATCACACACTACTCCTTGGACTCACAGACCCTCTGCAGCACAGATATAAGGCAGCATGTGGCTGTGGGAGGGCACTTGCCTGCACAACATTGGTGTGGTAACCACAGCTGCTATCTCTGAATCCTCTGGACCCTGATTAGCTGAACATGGAGAGGGCACCTGCATTCACTGATGGTGAGAACAAGGCCCTGCTGGATGCCCTCCTGCCAAACTTCAGCAAGCTGTATGGGAGACCAGAGGATCAGGTGAGTGATGTGTGCAATACCTTGGAGTGTGCACCTGTTGTGTGTGTGACATCATAGCCACTGTGTAATAATAGTGGATAGATGCAATGTTGTTGTGAGTGAGTGCCAGGGTGCACAGTGTTGTTACAAGAGAGTTATTTGTTGTAGTGTGGTGTGTGACAGCATGTCACGTGCTGCATTGCACCCAGATATAGCATATATTGTTCAGTGAGTGCCATGCTCAAAGAGTGTTTTGCAGCCCTCATGTCATCTGTAGAATTTCAATGTCATGCAAAGCAGTTGTGTTTGCACACAGGCCACATACTCCTGGACAATGATGCAAATGTGTGTGGCATACGATGCCCTGTTGTCCTCATGTATTTTGTGCACATATGGGTGTCTTGGGAACATGGACCAGGTATACTGATGTTCTGTAACTTTACATTTGTGACAGGTATCTGCCTATGAGAAGGGTGAAATCTGGGTGGACATCGCCAGGGCTGTCCGGAGAGAGGGGGGGCCTCGCAGGAGGCTTCGAAACATAAAGAAGAGGTGGCAGGACATCCGGTGCTGGAGCCGTCACATCGCCCGAGTCCAGCTGAAGCTGGAAGCTCCACGCCGGCATGGCGGCAGCCGCCACCTCACCCCCAACATGCTCCGGGTCCTGGAAGTGGTGTTCCCAGACCTCCATAGGCAGTTGCAGGAGGGACAGCAGCACGAAGGGGGTAGGTACATGTCTGTTTGTAGTCATGTGTGTGTGAAATGGTACCTGAAGAGCTCCAAGGCATGGTCACACTCCCATAGTTTGAGTGGTGTGGTCAGACAGGCAGTTCATGCATTGGCATTTGATTGCCCTCTGTCAGCAGCTGCTTCTTTACATGCCTTGCCCTACTCCACATTAGAGGTTTGCTTTGGCTAATGCTTGTTTTTGACATGTACTCCTATGGTGCAGTGTCTCAGTATGCATCTTCCTTTGCACATCATCATGTTGTAGGGGGGTATGTGACACCTGTTGGTACCTTAAATGTAGCACCACATGTTCACTATGTCTGCCCTTCTTCATATTGTGGCACTGTTCTTGAGTCTCAACAAGTGTTTTATGCACAAGTCAGCCTCAGTGGCCTTTGTCCATGGTACACTTTCTAATTATCTTGTGTTAGCTACAGGTGCACAATGTACATGTGCTATATTTTGGGCTTCTGCATACTCACACTGGGCAGTGCGTGTGTGCATATTCTCAACATCTGTTGCATGTTCTTTGTACATAGTATTGATGGTCTACCACACAATGTGACTTTGGATGTACAAAGCTGTGATGGCAGTGTGAGGTGATGGAACACTTGTTTCAGGTCCCAGGATGGCATCACATGGCAGTTCGCCCAGGACTTTTCTAATGTGGCACAGAGTCAAAGCGAATCAAACATGACCAGGTTTTGATTTGGGTGGCAGGGTTGGCTAATGAACTGTGATGCATCATCAGCTATCCTGTTGTCAGGCAGTGGATCATGATTGAGTCTCTCATACAAGTATTTTCCTTGCCTATACCTTGTCTCCTACCTTACCATTGAGCGTTGTGTCTCTGACATTTGTCCACAAGTAGACTTGTCATTATGCAGAGTTCTGTGTCATGTGACTCATGATGCATGCCATGTTGAGGAATGAGGCCAAATGATTTGCAGCTGATATGTCTGATGTGTACAGGTGACTGATATGTTTTCATTCTTCTCCTTGCTCACAGCATCATCATCTGAATCTGGAGGAGACACAGGCGCGGATCAGGCAGAGGGACACACCGACAGTGGCACCTGCTTTGAGGTGTCAGAGGGAGGCAGTGGCACAGAGTGTGAGGAGAGTCTGCAGGCCGGACGACATGTGACTGACACATCTTACCATGCTGACGACTCCGAGTCAGACTCTCAGGAGGGGGTGGAATATGCAGCAATGGTCACTCATTCATCTTTGGCTGCCCTCCCCTCCTCCAGTCCCATCTCCAACCTCCCAGTCCTTGGTGTACCTAGGGTCCGTGCTAGCCCCCGTGTCTCCTTTGTTCCCGGCACCGCAGCCCCTGCTCCTGTGTCCCCTGCTGCCCTCAGTGCTGAGACTGTGGACCTACTCCGGCAGATTGCGGTAGGTCAGACATCCATGCTGTCTGTCCTCCATGGACATACACAACTGATGACACAGGTGGTGTCGTTCATGGAGGGCATGTCATCAGCCATGTCTGATCTGCGCCGGAGTGTGGCTGCCATTGAATCAACACTGACGGCACCTCTTTACACCCAGCAGCATCTGTCCCCCCCTTCCTTCAGAGCCATCCACCTCTGCCTCTCATATACCTACACAGCATACACGCACACACCACAGGTCAGACACACCCAGCGCACACACACAGCATAAGAAGCTCAAAGCTCCACGCACACAGTCTCAAGGGCAAGTAGGCACACCCACAGGGAGAGGGGAGACACCTCACACACGCATCCACACACCCAGTAGGACAGACTCACAGCCCTGTACCTCCACCCCCAATGTGTCCCCGGGTTCAGGTGGTAGTTTTTCCGCCCTGGCTGAGGTGTGCAGCCAGGTTTTTGAATCTACTTTCGGCGATGCCCCAACCAGTGTGGATGAATCCACTACACCTGCACCCACTCCACCTGTCCTTCCCTCTCCTGTCCATGCGGTGCCGGAGGATTCCACAGATGGTGCCCCCATAGTCAGCACAGCTGATTAAACACCATGTGCAGGCAGGTTTGGGTGAGATGACACCCATGGAGGGACAAACTGTTGCAGAGACTCTATTGGACTGGCCATTGGACTTTAATGAGCGAGGACTCTCATTTGCTTTTCTTTTGTGATTCCGCTGAATAAAGCTAATTTTTTCCTTTTCAGATTTGTAGTTTGTGTGATGATGTCTGTGACTGCTGGGTGCCTGGGAGCTGGTGTGCTGTTCACATTTAGGTCTGCTAAAATGTGTCTATCTCCTGAGGGTAATGAGGTTGACAATGGTATGTTTTTGATGTACGAGCTGGGCAGTGGTGGGCACTCTGATGCTGGGAAGTGGTGGGCACTCTGATGCTGGGCAGTGGTGGGAAGTGGTGGGCATGCTGATGCTGGGAAGTGGTGGGCACTCTGATGCTGGGCAGTGGTGGGCACTCTGATGCTGGGAAGTGGTGGGCACTCTGATGCTGGGCAGTGGTGGGAAGTGGTGGGCACTCTGATGCTGGGCATTGGTGGGCACTCTGATGCTGGGAAGTGGTGGGAAGTGGTGGGCACTCTGATGCTGAGCAGTGGTGGGCACTCTGATGCTGGGAAGTGGTGGGAAGTGGTGGGCACTCTGATGCTGGGCAGTGGTGGGCACTCTGATGCTGGGCAGTGGTGGGAAGTGGTGGGCACTCTGATGCTGGGAAGTGGTGGGCACTCTGATGCTGGGCAGTGGTGGGCACTCTGATGCTGGGAAGTGGTGGGCACTCTGATGCTGGGCAGTGGTGGGCACTCTGATGCTGGGAAGTGATGGGCACTCTGATGCTGGGCAGTGGTGGGAAGTGGTGGGCACTCTGATGCTGGGCAGTGGTGGGCACTCTGATGCTGGGAAGTGGTGGGAAGTGGTGGGCACTCTGATGCTGGGCAGTGGTGGGCACTCTGATGCTGGGAAGTGGTGGGAAGTGGTGGGCACTCTGATGCTGGGCAGTGGTGGGCACTCTGATGCTGGGCAGTGGTGGGAAGTGGTGGGCACTCTGATGCTGGGCAGTGGTGGGCACTCTGATGCTGGGAAGTGGTGGGAAGTGGTGGGCACTCTGATGCTGGGCAGTGGTGGGCACTCTGATGCTGGGAAGTGGTGGGCACTCTGATGCTGGGCAGTGGTGGGAAGTGGTGGGCACTCTGATGCTGGGCAGTGGTGGGCACTCTGATGCTGGGAAGTGGTGGGAAGTGGTGGGCACTCTGATGCTGGGCAGTAGTGGGCACTCTGATGCTGGGAAGTGGTGGGAAGTGGTGGGCACTCTGATGCTGGGCAGTGGTGGGCACTCTGATGCTGGGCAGTGGTGGGAAGTGGTGGGCACTCTGATGCTGGGCAGTGGTGGGCACTCTGATGCTGGGCAGTGGTGGGAAGTGGTGGGCACTCTGATGCTGGGCAGTGGTGGGCACTCTGATGCTGGGAAGTGGTGGGAAGTGGTGGGCACTCTGATGCTGGGCAGTGGTGGGCACTCTGATGCTGGGAAGTGGTGGGCACTCTGATGCTGGGCAGTGGTGGGCACTCTGATGCTGGGAAGTGGTGGGCACTCTGATGCTGGGCAGTGGTGGGAAGTGGTGGGCACTCTGATGCTGGGCAGTGGTGGGCACTCTGATGCTGGGCAGTGGTGGGAAGTGGTGGATGTGTTTACTATACACCAGTTAGACAAACGTTGATATAGCAGTCGTATGTCCCATACGTCTATTGCACTGGTGATGTGCGGTGACTTACCATACCCCGTGGTCGATGACGTAGGTGCGGCCTGTCACCGCATTACACTAGTGATGTGCGGTGACGTTCCGTACCCCATGGTTGATGACGTAGGTTCGCCATGTCACCGTATTGCTCTACTGATGTGCGGTGACGTTCCGTACCCCGTGGTCGATGACGTAGGTGCGGCCTGTCACCGTATTACACTAGTGATGTGCGGTGACGTTCCGTACCTCGTGGTCGATGACGTAGGTTCGCCATGTCACCGTATTGCTCTACTGATGTGCGGTGATGTTCCGTACCCCGTGGTCGATGACGTAGGTTCGCCATGTCACAGTATTGCTCTACTGATGTGCGGTGACGTTCCGTACCCCGTGGTCGATGACGTAGGTGCGGCCTGTCACCGTATTACACTAGTGATGTGCGGTGACGTTCCGTACCCCGTGGTCGATGACGTAGGTTCGCCATGTCACCGTATTGCTCTACTGATGTGCGATGACGTTCCGTACCCCGTGGTCGATGACGTAGGTGCGGCCTGTCACCGTATTACACTAGTGATGTGCGGTGACGTTCCGTACCCCGTGGTCGATGACGTAGGTTCGCCATGTCACCGTATTGCTCTACTGATGCGCGATGACGTTCCGTACCCCGTGGTCGATGACGTAGGTGCGGCCTGTCACCGTATTACACTAGTGATGTGCGGTGACGTTCCGTACCCCGTGGTCAATGACGTAGGTTCGCCATGTCACCGTATTGCTCTACTGATGTGCGATGACGTTCCGTACCCCGTGGTCGATGACGTAGGTGCGGCCTGTCACCGTATTACACTAGTGATGTGCGGTGACGTTCCGTACCCCGTGGTCGATGACGTAGGTTCGCCATGTCACCGTATTGCTCTACTGATGTGCGATGACATTCCGTACCCCGTGGTCGATGACGTAGGTGTGGCCTGTCACCGTATTACACTAGTGATGTGCGGTGACGTTCCGTACCCCGTAGTCGATGACGTAGGTTCGCCATGTCACCGTATTGCTCTACTGATGTGCGGTGACGTTCCGTACCCCGTGGTCGATGACGTAGGTGCGGCCTGTCACCGTATTACACTAGTGATGTGCGGTGACGTTCCGTACCCCGTGGTCGATGACGTAGGTTCGCCATGTCACCGTATTGCTCTACTGATGTGCGATGATGTTCCGTACCCCGTGGTCGATGACGTAGGTGCGGCCTGTCACCGTATTACACTAGTGATGTGCGGTGACGTTCCGTACCCCGTGGTCGATGACGTAGGTTCGCCATGTCACCGTATTGCTCTACTGATGTGCGATGACGTTCCGTACCCCGTGGTCGATGACGTAGGTGCGGCCTGTCACCGTATTACACTAGTGATGTGCGGTGACGTTCCGTACCCCGTGGTCGATGACGTAGGTTCGCCATGTCACCGTATTGCTCTACTGATGTGCGATGACGTTCCGTACCCCGTGGTCGATGACGTAGGTGCGGCCTGTCACCGTATCACACTAGTGATGTGCGGTGACGTTCCGTACCCCGTGGTCGATGACGTAGGTTCGCCATGTCACCGTATTGCTCTACTGATGTGCGATGACGTTCCGTACCCCGTGGTCGATGACGTAGGTGCGGCCTGTCACCGTATTACACTAGTGATGTGCGGTGACGTTCCGTACCCCGTGGTCGATGACGTAGGTTCGCCATGTCACCGTATTGCTCTACTGATGTGCGGTGACGTTCCGTACCCCGTGGTCGATGACGTTGGTGGCCCCGCCCACGTATTACTCTACTGTTGTGCGGTGACGTACCGTACCCCGTGATCGATGACGAAGATACGGCCTCCCTCCGTATTACACTAGTGATGTGCGGGAGTGTGTGGCGCAACATACCCAGACATTACAATCGTGCAATGGCGATGTGGCCGTCTGGCTACACGTACAGGTATGTTGGACTTCGTTGTGCTCACCTTCTGCGCCGTCGTCGGTTTCTAAGTACGAGGTGGTGGCCGTACAGGATAGGGATGAGACGGACGATGGCGTTCATGTCCTGCTTGTCGTGTACCGGGTGCCGGTTTTGCCGGAGTGTGGGTTTACGGTAGTTTAGAGCTCTCGTAGCAAAAGAGCCGTACGGAGTGTGTTCAACACGGATCGTACTTCCTGGTTCGGAAGGCGCGGTCTATTTACGTACGGACGCTGCGTGGTGCGTCAGCCGACTGCAATTCGTATGGATTTTCGATTTGTACGGTCTTTTTTAAGAGTCGTACGGAGTGACGCTTTAATTTGTGATCGTACTTGCTGAATCGTACGGGGACGCCTACAGGTGCGATTCGTACGGGGAAAAACGCTCCGAACAGCAATTCGGAGCGCTTTTTACCGGATCGGAATCGACGCCATAGTGTTGTATGGTCAGTACAATACTGAAACAGAAGTGTGATAGTGTTTACTGGAAGTGTAAGAATACAGATACAGATTGGGGAATTGAAGATATAAAAGACAAGTTTCCCAGTACATAGAACACTACATGCATAGTCTATAGGGGTTTTCTCAGAAAGTACTGAACGGATTTACACTATTTAACAAAAAGCACAATCTGAGTACTGAACTCTACCTCTCTGCCCAATTTGGTGTTATTCCGTTTCCGTATGCGTACGGTACGATTATCAAAAAAATTAATGAAAAAGGAATTATATAGAATTAAATTTTAATATTTTGGAGGAAAAAAATCTATCAAAAAAATGTTTTGCAATTTAGTTTTATTATTACACAATAAGAATATGAAACATAATTTAAAACATAAAATGAATATAAATATTGATATTAAAAATGTAAGAAATTAGTATAAAAATAAAGAAATATAATAATTATTATATTTTGTAATTATCATTTACAAAACCTTTGAAATTCACTGAAAAAACCATAGGTTTCAGACACGTTATAGTTAGGAATTAGCATTTAAAAAAACCTTAGACATTAACTTACCCCTTCGGCCGGAGTAGTAGCTACAACAAAAAGTACGATAAAGGGCCTTGACTTTGAATCAGAATATGAAATTCAAGAATAATTGATAAACCCAGCCAAGAAAGGCAGCAAGTGTGCAAAGTTCTTACTGCCTTCGACCGGGGTAGTAGCTACAACAAAAATGCTTGATAAAGGGCCTTGACTTTTAATCAGAATATGAAATTGAACAATAATTGATAATCCCAGCCAAGAAAGGAAGCAAGTGCGCAAATTTCCCCCTGCGTTTGGCCGGGGAAGTAGTTACAACAAAAGGCTTGATAAAGGGCCTTGACTTTGAATCAGAATATGAAATTGAACAATAATTAATAACCCCAGCCAAGAAAGGCAGCAAGTGTGCAAATTTCCCACTGCATTCGGCCGGGGTAGTTGTTACAACAAAAAAGCTCGATAAATGTCCAATGACTAATGTTGAGGATAGCGATGCTCCTGTTTTTTATTAGGTTGATAGACTGTTTCACGTAATACAAAAGTTCATCACAATAAATGTATAGAAATTTAAGTTTACCAAAATCAAGATCAATATGTGAGTATGGACTGCTTGCCGAAGATGCTGTTGCAGCAGTTGATGTGCTTGGTGCAGCAGCAAGTGGGTTGTCCTTCAATCTCTGTGTAGCAGCTCAAGCAAAGTTGTTGGGGTGTAAGTTCTTCACGTGTCGCACTATATTTGCTGTGCCAAAAGAGTATTTTTGGATGGATCACCCCTTGAAAGAGTTGTTTTGCAAATTTACAGATTACTTTTGGAGCATTAACCTTCGGCTGGGGTTGTAGCTACAACAAAAAGGCTCGATAAAGGGCCATGAGTTTGAATTAGAATATGAAATTGAACAATAATTGATAACCCCTGCGAAGAAAGGCAGCAAGTGTGCACATTTTCCACTGCCTTCTGCCGGGGTAGTATCTACATGAAAAAGGCTCGAAAAAGGGCCTTGACTTAGAATCAGAATATGAAATTGAAGAGTAATTGATAACCCCAGCCAAGAAAGGCAGCAAGTAAGTGTGTGTATGTGTGGATGATGTGTTCATTGATTGGAAGATGAATAAGGTAAAAAGTAAGAAAGGTTGCAGACGCGCAAAGTAACCACTGCCTTATCAGGGAAGCAGGTCTGTGGATACCCAGCTTATTACACAGACTGTGCATCGCAAGAAAGGATGCAAGTGTGGAAATTACCCACTGCTATTTACTGGAAGTAGTTACCAAGAAGGCTGAATAAAGGGCCTTCACTTTGAATTTGTATTACAAGAAGAATAATTGATAACCCCAGCCAAGAAAGGCAGCAAGTGTGGAAATTTCTCACTGCCTTCGGCCGGGGTAGTTGATACAGCAAAAAGGCTTGTTAAAGGGCCTGCACTTTGAATAGGAATATGAATGTGAACAATAGTTCATAACTCCTGTGAAGAAACCCAGCAAGTGTGCAAATTTCCCACTGCCTTCTGCCAGGGCAGTATCTACATGAAAAAGGCTTGAAAAAGGGACATGACTTTGAATCAGAATATGAAATTCAAGAGTAATTGATAACCCCAGCCAAGAAAGGCAGGAAGTGTGCAAATTTCCCACTGCCTTCGGCCGGGTTAGTAGCTACAACAAAAAGGTTCGATAAAGGGCCTGCATTTTGAATATGGATATGAAATAGAAGAATATAGTTGTTAACCAAAGCCAACAAAGGTAGAAAGTAGGTGTGTGTACGTGTAGTTGATGTGTTGATTGAGTGGAAGATGAATAATGTAACAAAATAAGAAAGGCTGCAAGTGTGCAAATTATCCACTGCCATTCACGGGTAGTAGTTACCATGAAGGCTCAATAAAGGGCCTGTACTTTGAATTTTTATTACAAGAAGAATGATTGATAACCCCAGCCAAGAAAGGCAGCAAGTGTGCAAATTTCCCCCTGCGTTTGGCCGGGGAAGTAGTTACAACGAAAAGGCTTAATAAAGGGCCTTGACTTTGAATCAGAATATGAAATTGAACAATAATTAATAACCCCAGCCAAGAAAGGCAGCAAGTGTGCAAATTTCCCACTGCATTCCGCCGGGGTAGTTGTTACAACAAAAAAGCTTGATAAATGTCTAATGACTAATGTTGAGGATAGCGATGCTCCTGTTTCCTGTTTTTTTATTAGGTTGATAGACAGTTTCACGTAATAGAAAAGTTCATCACAATAAATGTATAGAAATTTAAGTTTACCAAAATCAAGATCAATATGTGAGTATGGACTGCTTGTTGAAGATTCTGTTGCAGCAGTTGATGTGCTTGGTGCAGCAGCAAGTGGGTTGTCCTTCAATCTCTGTGTTGCAGCTCAAGCAAAGTTGTTGTGATGTAAGTTCTTCACGTGTCTCACTATATTTGCTGTGCCAAAGGAGTATTTTTTGGATGGATTACCCCTTGAAAGAGTTGTTTTGCAAATTTTACTGATTACTTTCGGAGCATTAACCTTCGGCTGGGGTTGTAGCTACAACAAAAAACTTGATAAAGGGCCGTGACTTTGAATCGGAGTATGAAATTGAACAATAATTGATAACCCCTGTGAAGAAAGGCAGCACGTGCGCAAATGTTCCACTGTGTTCTGCCGGGGTAGTATCTACATGAAAAAGGCTCGAAAAAGGGCCTTGACTTAGAATCAGAATATGAAATTGAAGAGTAATTGATAACCCCAGCCAAGAAAGGCAGCAAGTAAGTGTGTGTATGTGTGGATGAAGTGTTCATTGAATGGAAGATGAATAAGGTAAAATGTAAGAAAGGCTGCAGACGCGCAAAGTAACCACTGCCTTATCAGGGAAGTAGATCTTTGGATACCCAGCTCATTACACAGACTGTGCGTAGCAAGAAAGGATGCAAGTGTGGAAATTACCCACTGCTATTCATGGGAATTAGTTACCAAGAAGGCTGAATGAAGGGCCTGTACTTTGAATTTGTATTACAAGAAGAATAATTGATAACCCCAGCCAAGAAAGGCAGCAAGTGTGCACATTTTCTACTATTCCCTTAGGCCGGGGTAGTAGCTACAACAAAAAGGCTCAAAAAAAGGTCCTTGACTTTGAATCAAAATATGAAATTCAAGAATAATTGATAACCCCAGCCAAGAAAGGCAGCAATTGTGCTAATTTCCCACTGCCCTCGTCTGGGGTAGTTGTTACAACAAAAAGGCTCGATAAAGAGCCTGCACTTTGAATACGGTCATGAAAAGGAAGAATAGTTGATAACCATATCCAAGAAAGGCAGCAAGTAAGTGTGTGTATGTGTAGATGATGTGTTGATTAAGTGTAAGATGAATAATGTAAAAAATAAGAAAGGCTGCAAATGTGCAAATTACCCACTGCCTTTAGCCGGGGAAGTAGTTAGAACAAAAAGGCTTGATAAAGGGCCATGAGTTTGAATCAGAATATGAAATTGAACACTAATTGATAACCCCAGCCAAGAAAGGCAGAAAGTGCGCTAATTTCCCACTGCCTTTGGCTGGGGTAGTAGCTACAACAAAAAGGCTCGATAAAGGCGCCATGAGTTTGAATTAGAATATGAAATTGAACAATTATTGATAACCCCTGCGAAGAAAGGCAGCAAGTACGCACATTTTCCACTGCCTTCTGCTGGGGTAGTATCTACATGAAAAAGGCTTGATAAAGGGCCTTGACTTTGAATCAGAATATGAAATTGAAGTGTAATTGATAACCCCAGCCAAGAAAGGCAGCAAGTAAGTGTGTGTATGTGTGTGTAATGTGTTCATTGAATGGAAGATGAATAAGGTAAAAAGTAAGAAAGGTTGCAGATGCGCAAAGTAACCATTGCCTTATCAGGGAAGTAGAACTGTGAATACCCAGCTCATTACACAGACTGTGCATCACAAGAAAGGATGCAAGTGTGGAAATTACCCACTGCTATTTACGGGAAGTAGTTACCAAGAAGGCTGAATAAAGGGCCTTCACTTTGAATTTGTATCACAAGAAGAATAATTGATAACCCCAGCCAAGAAAGGCAGCAAGTGTGGAAATTTCTCACTGCCTTCGGCCGGGGTAGTTGATACAACAAAAAGGCTCGTTAAAGGGCCTGCACTTTGAATAGGAATATGAATGTGAACAATAGTTCATAACCCCTGCGAAGAAACGCAGCAATTGCGCAAATTTCCCACTGCCTTCTGCCAGGGCAGTATCTACATGAAAAAGGCTTGATAAAGGGACATGAGTTTGAATCAGAATATGAAATTCAAGAGTAATTGATAACCCCAGCCAAGAAGGCTGAATAAAGGGCCTGTACTTTGAATTTTTATTACAAGAAGAATGATTGATAACCCCAGCCAAGAAAGGCAGCAAGTGTGTAAATTTCCCACTGCCTTCGGCCGGGATAGTAGCTACAAAAAAAAGGCTCGATGAAGGGCCTCGACTTTGATTCAGAACATGAAATTCATGAATAATTGATATCGCCAGCCAAGAAAGGCAGCAAGTGGGCAAATTTCCCACTGCCTTCGGCCGGGGTAGTAGCTACAACAAAAAGTGCGATAAAGGGCCTTGACTTTGAATCAGAATATGAAGTTCAAGAATAATTGATAAACCCAGCCAAGAAAGGCAGCAAGTGTGTAAATCTCTTACTGCCTTCGACCGGGGTAGTAGCTACAACAAAAAGGCTTGATAAAGGGCCTTGACTTTGAATCAGAATATGAAATTCAAGAATAATTGATAACTCCAGCCAAGAAAGGCAGCAATTGTGCAAATTTCCTGCTGCCTTCGGCTGGGGGTAGTAGCTACAAAAAAAGGCTTGATAAAGGGCCTTGACCTTGAATCAGAATATGAAATTGAACAATAATTGATAACGCCAGCCAAGAAAGGCAGCAAGTGCGCAAATTTCCCACTGCCTTTGGCCGGGGTAGTAGCTACAACAAAAAGTTCGATAAAGGGCCTTGACTTTGAATCAGAATATGAAATTCAAGAATAATTGATAACCCCAGCTAAGAAAGGCAGTAAGTGTGCAAATTTCCCACTGCCTTCGGCCGGGGTAGTAGCTACAACAAAAAGGCTCAATAAAGGGCCACAAGTTTGAATTAGAATATGAAATTCAAGAATAATTGATAACCACAGCTGAAAAAGGCAGTAAGTTGGTGTGTCTTATGTGTAGATGATGTGTTGATTTAGTGGAAGATAAAAAAGGTGAAAAATTAGAAAGGCTGCAGACGGGCAAAGTACCCACTGACTTGTAAGGGAAGTGGATCTTTGGATACCTAGCTCATTACACAGACTGTGCGTCGAATTTCGCAGTGGGAGCCTGAGAAATGGCTACCATATCGAAGCAAGCAATGTTAGTGCACGAAGTTCCCACTGTGGGTGGTAGGGCTGAAAAACTTACAACACCGGGCCCATTTCAGGGCCTCTACTTTGAATTAGAATAATACTTGGCAGATGCAGCAAGAAAGTCGGCAGGTAGGTGTTTTTCAGGTAGTGGATGCAGAATAAGGTGAAAATGAAGAAAGGTAGCAGATGCGCAAACAACCCGCTGGCTTGTACATGAAATGGGTGTTTGGTTTTCCAGTCCATTACACACTGTGAGTCGGATTCCTCAGTGGGAACCTGAGAAACGGGTATCTCATCTAAGGAGTTAAGCAAGTGCACAAAGTACACACACTGTGCAGTGAAAAGGACGCAAGTGTGTAAATTACCCACTGCCATTCACGGGTAGTAGTTACCAAGAAGGCTCAATAAAGGGCCTAAACTTTGAATTACCTGAAGAATAATTGATAACCACAGCCAAGAAAGGCAGCAAGTATGCAAATTTCTTACTGCTTTCGGCTGGGGTAGTTGTTACGATAAAAAGCCTTGATAAATAGCCTGCACTTTAAATACGAATGTGAAATAGAAGAACAGTTGATAACCATAGCCAAGAAAGGCAGCAAGTAGGTGTGTGTACGTGTAGATGATGTGTTGATTGTGTGGAAGATGAATAAGTTAAAAAATAAGAAAGGCTGCAAGTGTGCAAATTACCCACTGTCTTTAGCTGGGAAGTAGTTACAACAAAAAATGGTTGATAAAGGGCCTTGACTTTTAATCAGAATATGAAATTGAACAATAATTGATAATCCCAGCCAAGAAAGGGAGCAAGTGCGCTAATTTCCCACTGCCTTTGGCCGGGGTAGTAGCTACAACAAAAAGGCTCGATAAAGGGCCATGAGTTTGAATTAGAATATGAAATTGAACAATAATTGATAACCCCTGCGAAGAAAGGCAGCAAGTGCGCAAATTTTCCACTGTCTTCTGCCGGGTTAGTATCTACATGAAAAAGGCTCAATAAAGGGCCTTGACTTTGAATCAGAATATGAAATTGAAGAGTAATTGATAACCCCAGCCAAGAAAGGCAGCAAGTAAGTGTGTGTATGTGTTGATAATCTGTTAATTGAATGGAAGATGAATAAGGTAAAAAGTAAGAAAGTAAGAAAGGTTGCAGACACGCAAAGTAACCACTGCCTTATCAGGGAAGGATATATTAGGATACCCAGCTCATAACACAGACTATGTGTCGCAAGAAAGGATGCAAGTGTGGAAATTACCCACTGCTATTTACGGGAAGTAGTTATCAAGAAGGCTGAATAAAGGACCTTCACTTTTAATTTGTATTTCAAGAAGAATAATTGATAACCCCAGCCAAGAAAGGCAGCAAGTGTGAAAAATTCTCACTGCCTAGTCTGGGGTAGTTGATACTACAAAAAGGCTTGATAAAGGACCTGCACTTTGAATAGGAATATGAATGTGAACTATAGTTCATAACCCCTGCGAAGAAACCCAGCAAGTGCGCAAATTTCCCACTGCCTTCTGCCAGGGCAGTATCTACATGAAAAAGGCTTGATAAAGGGACATGAGTTTGAGTCAGAATATGAAAGAGTAATTGATAACCCCAGCCAAGAAAGGCAGGAAGTGTGCGAATTTCCCACTGCCTTCGGCCGGGTTAGTAGACACAACAAAAAGGTTCAATAAAGGGCCTGCATTTTAAATATGGATATGAAATAGAAGAATATAGTTGTTAACCATAGCCAACAAAGGTAGAAAGTAGGTGTGTGTACATGTAGTTGATGTGTTGATTGAGTGGAAGATGAATAATGTAAAAAAATAGGAAAGGCTGCAAGTGTGCAAATTATCCACTGCCATTCACGGGTAGTAGTTACCAAGAAGGCTCAATAAAGGGCCTGTACTTTGAATTTTTATTACAAGAAGAATGATTGATAACCCCAGCCAAGAAAGACAGCAAGTGTGCAAATTTCCCACTGCCTTCGGCCGGGGTAGTAGCTACAACAAAAAGGCTCGATGAAGGGCCTCGACTTTGAATCAGAATATGAAATTCAAGAATAATTGATATCGCCAGCCAAGAAAGGCAGTAAGTGGGCAAATTTCCCACTGCCTTCGGCCGGGGTAGTAGCTACAACAAAAAGTTCGATAAAGGGCCTTGACTGTGAATCGGAATATGAAATTCAAGAATAATTGATAAACCCAGCCAAGAAAGGCAGCAAGTGTGCAAATTCCTTACTGCCTTCGACCGGGGTAGTAGCTACAACAAAAAGGCTTGATAAAGGGCCTTGACTTTGAATCAGAATATGAAATTCAAGAATAATTGATAACTCCTGCCAAGAAAGGCAGCAAGTGTGCAAATTTCCTGCTGCCTTCGGTAGCTCACCAGCACCCTCAAAGTAGCTCTCAGAGGTGAAGCCAAACCAAGCCAATCTCAGAGATTATGTATAAAAAAGAAGGCAGCACAGCTCATTTCACTACCCATAAGAGTTACAGACAGCCAAAACAATGGCAGGGCCTGTTGATAACACTCAAACACACTCTGTGGTGGCCTATTAATCAATCAATCAGGGATTTGTAGAGCGCACTACTCACCTGTGAGGGTCTCAATGTGCTGGGGAGTGTGTGGGGGGATTTGGGCAGCTTAGGTCATTCGAAAAGCCAGGTCTTGAGGCTCTTCCTGAATGCTTTCAGTGTGGGGCTTCATCTGATGGGGAAGGGGGGTTTGTTCCAGCTCTTGGCAATGATGTAGGAGAAGGGTGTGCCTCCTGTTCTAGTTCTGTGGATGCAGGGGATTTCGGCCAAGGCCTGGTCAGCGGAGCGGAGGTTTCTTTTGGGGGTGTAGAAGCAGATTCTTTTGTTGAGGTATTGGGGTCTGGTGTTGTGGAGGGCTTTATAGGTGTGTGTGAACAGCTTGAAGGTCACTCTTTTTTTGATGGGGAGCCAATGGAGTGCTTGTATATGCTGGGTGATGTGGTCTTGTCGTGGGATGCTGAGGATGAGTCTGGCTATGGCGTTCTGGGCAGTCTGAAGTTTGTGGAGTAGAGATTTGTTGATTCCGGCATAGAGGGCGTTCCCGTAGTCCAGCCTGCTGGCGATGAGTGCATGGGTGACGGTCTTTCTGGGTTTGTGGGGTGGGTCATTTGAAGGTCCTGCTGAGTATGGGGAGGGTGTTAAAGCATGTGGAAGCTGCAGCGTTGGCCTATGGGTCTGCCACATGAACCATCTTTATCGAATTTAAATCTCCCTAAGAAGAAGATTGGCCATTTTATCCGCCCTGCTCGATCAGTCGCACTGTGTGTGACATCAAAGAATAGAAGCAGCAGTAACCAGGGCTGACCCACCAAAAGGTGTTAGTTGGGAGCGTGATCAACCAAAGAGCTGAGGAGAAGAGAGTATGCATCCCGGGCAGAGAAAATTAAAAGCATCACATTCGTTTTTGTGTGGGTGTGTGACATTGTGTCCTTCCTAAATAAACAGTGTTGATTCCTTAAATCTACTCCTAGCGTCAAGGACTGCCAAATATGTATGCTCGTCTCCATCATAAGAGTATTATCTCTGAGGCAATTGCGCCCATTCATGGTATAATTGTGCCATAGCCATAATATTTTCGTCCTTGACTATTTTGGGCATACAAGTCTAGTAATTACGTACTTGCTGCCATCACTGACATATTAAGAGCCTGACTGGCCTGCTTTTAGCCATTCCTGACAGAGTGGCAACCGCTTCTCCCGTAACAATGGCCATTCCTGATATATGTTGGGCATCCAGCTGTGGCACAGTGGTACCCTGGTTTAATGGTGGGCATTATTGGCATAACAGAGGCATTCTTAGTGTTATGGTGAGGAAGCATGGCCTACGATTCCAATACCTGGGTATTTAACCCCTTCCACGCTCATGACGAGCTGGGCTCGTCATGAAGTAGCCTGCTGCTACACTGATGACGAGCCCAGCTCGTCATGTTGTGTGGGATTGACGATTTCTCAGCACAGCAGGGGAATATGCTGAGCATCCATGGGGTTAAAGCATAATTTGTCCATGAGATGCATTTTTACATGGCGGTACTCAGTGAAAACAAAAAGCTGATGTTTAGGGACTGTGTATTTTCTAACGATGAAAACTAATTTGATTTTTAAATGAAAAAATTATGCTTTTTCAGAAAATGTTTTTCTTCTGCAAAATTGAGTTTGATTGCTCAAAGTGGAAAGGGATTTTGATAGAAAAATATGTGTATTTTCACAAACGGAAATGCTAATGACGACAAAATATTGCAATTCTAAAACACATATAAAGTTGTTAGCTGAATGATAATGCAATTTGAGTTGGGGAGACTTACTGCTGTGGTAATACCCTTTGTGGCACACAGCATGTGATTAATTGAATTTTACTTGATTACAAGCATTTAATGTTGATAAACGTTTTCCTAGCATTCTGCTAATCACTTCACCTGGAATTTTTGGGTGGTTACTACTGATAATTGTGCTTAGGGTGGTCTTAATATATTATACAACAATAGTACAAAGTTCCCCAGGGGAGAAAAGCAGCCACTCTCAAGAGTGTATAACAGGGAATCAAGTAAACCCTTTACGGAATAAGGATGCCTCACACAATTAGAAGGTTGGACAACAATAGCCGTCCGTCCAAGTAACCGTATCGCGTCATCATTGGCCTCCTGCTCCAACGACAAGCTGGCGGTGCAATGCCTGCCGGGTAACACGTAGTGTTACTCTTTTGGTGGAGATCTTTTATTCCTGGCCAATGGGTGCATGTGTGTGAGGGACCTAGAAAGTGCAATTGTGAGCGTGAGTGAAAGTTAAAAGTAAGTCAGTAGAGTCCATTTGAACATTTTTAATAGGATGGCTCACTGCTTAATTAAAATTGGTAAAGGGAGGGGTAGCGAAGCACAACAATAAGGGTGATGCGGCTTCGTTCAACCCTCGCCTATGATGTGGTCGACATGTTTCACGCCAGTTATGGCGATTCTTCAGGACCTAGGGTTGCTCATCAATTAGTGTGAAGTATCCCCCAAATTGAAGAAACTTCAGTATACAACCTGTGTTACAAGACAGCAAGTGTTACTGCGTTGGTTCTTGCCCTAGAAGTTGGGAAGAAATAGACAATTTCAGACCCGAAATGTATTCACTCAGGTTCTTACATGCAGCAACAAAAACCCAACATTCTACTGTGGTTAAACAAAAATGTGTCCAAACCCGGTAAGGTGAAGGGAAAGAGAGGGCTGTGTGCGAAGGGGGAAGAAACTGGGGGATCAATGCATCACGTAGGGAAGTTACTACGGATACCATGGTTAAGTATATACCATTAATTATACTCCGGGCTGTGACACCCATTCGTGCTAGTACAGCTTAGTGGTAGTATAGGGATATCAATTAAAAAGAAATTCTGTGAGTACAAACTGAAACAGAGCCCCACGTGTGTTCATTAAAGCTCATTTGATTTGTAGCTTTTTTAACTTCTTTAACTTCTTTTGACTTTTTATTATTGGCGTGGTCGCTGATTGGTAAAGGTCGGCGCAATCTTACCTAAACCCTTTGATGGTCGGGCCCCACCGACTGTCCCTGGGAAGCCTGAGCGGCGGGGAGTCCCCTGTGTTTTGAGGGTAAAATGCAGATAATTTCTGTCATAATGATAATGTGTGTGATGTGATCGCCAGCGTGGATCACACAGTTTCACAAATGAATTAGACATTATTGTGTGTTTACACTGGTAATGGCGGTCATGGGTGATCAATAGCGTGAAACATGCAGTGTTTGCCAGGCATCTACATTTATTCTCAGTTTTGGTTTGACAGTTGTTATATTGGTCACTATTATACGTGCTGACTTAACCTGATCAGAGAGTAATGGTGATAATGCCAGCAGCCACAACAACAACAATCGCTCTTATCGCTGGTTTCAGGCTATACTAAAAACGGGTCGTGCAGTCTTGCAAAGCAATCCGGTACCGCGTCCTGATCGTTTGGACGTCCATTGTACCCGGATCCCTGTGCCTTACCTGGATAGCTCTAGGCTGTGGCGGGTCAGAACCTACCCATCCCACGGCGGCGGTAAAGCAGAACAGCCGGTAGGACGCTGTACTTGCCGCGCTGTATTAAAGGCGGAGACCGCGAGCTCCGTGAGTGGGCGTGTCCCCGCGGTTGCTAGGAGACGCTCAGGAGCGTCGTGTGGGCAGAGAGAAAGGACTAGCTGGCAATGACTGTACCAGGCTTGCTGAGGTTGCACGCCATCTTGTAGTATTTGAGAAAATCAATGTGCACAGATTAACTCGCTGTTAGTACTGGGGGATGGTAACCACTATATGTATATACAAGGCATCATGCAATATTTGAGGAAACCAATGCGCGCAGATTGAATGGCTATTGGTATTGGGGGGTGGCAACCAATATTACAGACATATACACATACACACACGAGCCACAGAGGATGAACAAGTCTGCTTTACCGCCGCCGTGGGATGGGTAGGTTCTGACCCGCCACAGCCTAGAGCTATCCAGGTAAGGCACAGGGATCCGGGTACAATGGACGTCCAAACGATCAGGACGCGGTACCGGATTGCTTTGCAAGACTGCACGACCCGTTTTTAGTATAGCCTGAAACCAGCGATAAGAGCGATTGTTGTTGTTGTGGCTGCTGGCATTATCACCATTACTCTCTGATCAGGTTAAGTCAGCACGTATAATAGTGACCAATATAACAACTGTCAAACCAAAACTGAGAATAAATGTAGATGCCTGGCAAACACTGCATGTTTCACGCTATTGATCACCCATGACCGCCATTACCAGTGTAAACACACAATAATGTCTAATTCATTTGTGAAACTGTGTGATCCACGCTGGCGATCACATCACACACATTATCATTATGACAGAAATTATATGCATTTTACCCTCAAAACACAGGGGACTCCCCGCCGCTCAGGCTTCCCAGGGACAGTCGGTGGGGCCCGACCATCAAAGGGTTTAGGTAAGATTGCGCCGACCTTTACCAATCAGCGACCACGCCAATAATAAAAAGTCAAAAGAAGTTAAAGAAGTTAAAAAAGCTACAAATCAAATGAGCTTTAATGAACACACGTGGGGCTCTGTTTCAGTTTGTACTCACAGAATTTATTTTTAATTGATATCCCTATACTACCACTAAGCTGTACTAGCACGAATGGGTGTCACAGCCCGGAGTATAATTAATGGTATATACTTAACCATGGTATCCGTAGTAACTTCCCTACGTGATGCATTGATCCCCCAGTTTCTTCCCCCTTCGCACACAGCCCTCTCTTTCCCTTCACCTTACCGGGTTTGGACACATTTTTGTTTAACCACAGTAGAATGTTGGGTTTTTGTTGCTGCATGTAAGAACCTGAGTGAATACATTTCGGGTCTGAAATTGTCTATTTCTTCCCAACTTCTAGGGCAAGAACCAACGCAGTAACACTTGCTGTCTTGTAACACAGGTTGTATACTGTTGTATATTGCTCACTGGACACGTACATTGGACCCCGATAAATATTGTCCACATTGTCCCCCCCTTTGTATACTACTGGTCTTAATATATTGTCAATACATATTGTCTGCATTTTACAGTGATAAAATATGCTAGTAGCTCAGCAGGACTTTCCTTGAGCCGAAAAGGATGGAGACCCCTGGTGTAGATGATGTGTTGATTGAGTGGAAGATGAATAATGTAAAAAATAAGAGAAACGCTGCAAGTGTGCAAATTACCTACTGCCTTTAGCTGGGGAAGTAGTTACAACAGAAAGGCTTGATAAACAGCCTTGACTTTGAATCAGAATATGAAATTGAACAATAATTGATAACCCCATCCAAGAAAGGCAGCAAGTGTGCAAAGTTACTACTGCCTTCGGTCGGGGTAGTTGTTACAACAAAAAAGCTCAATAAATGTCTAATGACTAATGTGGAGGATAGCGATGCTCCTCTCTCCTGTTTTGTATGAGGTCGAAAGACTATTTCACGTAACACAAATGTTCATCGCAATAAATGCATAGAAATTTAAGTTTACCAAAATCAAGATCCATATGTGAGGGTGGACTGTTTGCAGAAGATGCTGTTGCAGCAGTTGATGTGCTTGGTGCAGCAGCAGCAACTGGGTTGTCCTGCAAAGTCTGTGTTGCAGCTCAAGCAAAGTTGTTGGGGTGCAAGTTGTTTACGTGTTTCACTATATTTGCTATGCTAAAGGAGCATTTTTTGCTTTGATCACCCCTTGAAAGAGTTGTTTGGCAAATTTTACAGGTTACTAATGGTTGGTGTCTTTCAGTTAGTATGTGTCTGGACTTCGTTGGAATCTTCAAGGGACACATTAGGGCTTCCATAATACGTAAACACTTTGTACTTAGTGACATCTAATTCTATTTTATGTAGAACGGTTAAATTCTACATCCGCCCCCAGGACTAGTGGGTGGGTAGCATTTGAAAGTGTTTGACAGGTTACACTACATGTTTCCGTGCAGCCAAAGAAAACTTAGCATGGTTAGTTCTTATGATAATCCGGACACAACACTGGATCGCAGGAGTATTGAAAACATCTAATTAGACATCTTGCATGCGACCACATGTTTAGTTTAAGACATACATTTTGTACATTTGTAACCAGTAAAAGGTAACTAGGATGTTACATTTTGTTTGATACATTTAAGGTGGACTCATCTGCTGCATTCGAAACATTGGGCCTGTTGGGAAGATAGTGAAAAGTTACTTGTTATTAACATTGTATTATTTAAAGGTCAATAGCTTTTTTAAATGAAATCTTCATATGTATTTACATAGTAAACATAGTAACCTCTCAAAACTCAGTGGAAAAGTGGGAATGAGTCTATAATTATGAAGGGTGCAGAGCCAGTTAAGCAACATGGTGGACGTAACTCTGAAAAGACCCTTGCAAATGGCTCAGTTATCTGAGTCATACTATCATAGACTCTGCATCAGACGAATGTTAACTGGAGACTTCATGCCTCCAAAACAGCCCAAAGACTTATATCACTTAATTTTGATCTTCAGCATCTACAATCATTGAGGGTACTTACCATTAAGTTTTGAATATAAATTGAAGTATCTTGGTTGCAGACACTGAGATACTTTTCAACAGACTCTAAATGCAAAAAAGATGTACATTAGCACATCATAACAGCAATGCTAACAATTCAAAACTTATTTTGCAATATATCATGCATGATTCTAGGTGTTTTCAGATGCAGGAATAGTGATAGTCACAACTGTTGCAAACATATTCAAATGGGTTGACTACGAACATTATTGAAAATTCACAACTAAAATGACAATTTCTTACTGTACTATGGTAAAAATTAATGATAAGCCTTTATCTATAAAAGACCTACTATGAAAAAAGAACATTCTGAATAATGCAATGTTCAGGACAACACTACAGTGTGATAACTTATTTATCATTGAAATGTTAAAGTTAAACCTGATGACTTCATTAGGTCCATTGCAATTTTCAGTAGATAATTCCGTAGAAATATTACATTAGTAAAAATCTCGGCAACTTGCTGCTGAGTTAGGTAGCATTCTTCAAACTGAAAACATAATAAGCAATGTATATGTTGAGCAAAAGTCCAGCCTGAATGTTAATGTACATAAAAAACGATTAATCAGAAAATGTTTGAGGTTGTAAAGCAATCATAGGTTTCAGTGCTCTAGATACATTACAAAATCATTTAGAAAAATTAGCAGGTAAAATATTCAACCAGTCATTTTCGAACAAGAACTTTCAAAATAGATTGATAAATCCACTTACCAAAAGTATCCAGTGACAATCAGTATTTGCACCAGTAACACTGAAAAGTCACATAACAGATATGAATATATACCTGAAAAGTAGAAGAGCGATATTTGTCGAGGACGATACAAGAAGACACTGTTGTTGATATTACTAAACAGTAAGGTTAAAATTAAAGGATTTCAGTACACAGATTGATTTGAAATTATTACTTAAAGATGTATTAGGAATGGAAATATACATACATTTGGTCTTCTGAAACATATTTGAGAGGAAGATATGGAGTACCTGTAAAAATATATGAAAGCACATGCGCTTGTAAAGAAGAACGAATATGTACATCATACGTTATTAGCCATAATATGCACAATTTACATGTAGCAGAAACTAACCTCAACAGGTATCCAAAAAAAGTAACATTTCTTTAAGAAGAAATTAGATTAACAACCTACCACAAACCTTTCTCGAACACAAAAAGTTCATCAGAAATACCTTTCTTACATTAATGTAGTTTGTTAAATTTGTCATGTGCAGAAAGATATAATCACGTACTGTTCTTCAAGTACTAACTTTTCACTTATATAGGAGAGAATTACACCAGTCAATAGAACATCATTAATGTAGACATTCAAATTATGCGCCAATACTGAAAAAATTATACTACCGTCAACAGAGAATTTTTTAGATAGTCTACCCTATCCATGCTTGTGGAACTTACTGAAACCATCAGGATACACATTATGGCTTATGTAATCCGGAAGCTCGTGGCACTTAGTGGCATTCATTTCTATGGAAAATGAAGATACATGGTTAAAAACGTTAGAAGAAAAGCATTATAGATGTAAAGAACACATTTTATAGGCTCACATTCAAGTATAAAGACATAAATGACTATAAAGATGTGTAAATATATAATTAGGAAAACAACTGTCACCCTCGTCTTCAAAACTCAATACGCCCACAAAGTTTAGCTGAGGGATACAGAGTACAGTCCATACAAAGGGAGGTGTAAGGCCTGCCAAAATGATGCAGTTTGAAAACATGGCAGTTTTAGAAAGGGCGCTCAGGCACTGTAGTGCCAAGCCTCACTTTTTTTTATTTAAGGTTACTTGTGTGGATGTGACACAATTACTGTTGCAGGCCCACTAGTATCATTTACATGAGCAGCCCTGGTATATATAGTATACTTTACTATCAAGAGTAACATAAATATGACACAGAAATTCATGCACGCATAATTTATTAAAAAAGGTCTAGGAGGGCCCGTGACGGAGAAGGAATTAAATAATAGGATCATGGATTTATGATGAATAAAAATAGAGGCCTGGGAAGGCCACGTGAGGTAGCAATGAATATTAAAAGTCATGGGAGGATTAGGAGGGAGAAAATACGATGAAGTACTAAGCGTGTGGCGTACAAAAATAAAGCAAAACAGAGCTGGGAGGGGCACGTGACGCATTAAAAATATAATACTAATATGAATGCACAAATTGGACCAATACAGGCTAAAGCACGGGGCACAGTTCAAACACGACACAGAAATTAGTGCACGCACAATTTATTTAAAAAAGGCCTAGGAGGGCCCCGTGACGCAGAAGGAAATATTATGATCAACCATATATGATCAATAGGAATAGAGGCCTGGGAAGGCCACGTGAGGTAGCAATAAACATTAAAAGTCACTGGAGGATTAGGAGGGAGCAAATACGATGAAGTACAAAGCACGTGGCGCACAAAAATAAAGCAAAACAGAGCTGGGAGGGGCACGTGACGCAGTAAAAAAATAATACTAATATGAATGCACAAATTGTAACAATACAGGCTAAAGCACGGGGCACAGTTCAAACACGATATAGAAATTCGTGCACGTACAATTTATTTATAAAAGGCCTAGGAGGGACCCGTGACGCAGAAGGAAATATTATGATCAACCATTTATGATCAATAAGAATAGAGGACTGGGAAGGCCACATGAGGTAGCATTAAACATTAAAAGTCACGGGAGGATTAGGAGGGAGCAAATATGATGAAGTACAAAGCACGTGGTGCACAAAAATAAAGCAAAACAGAGCTGGGAGGGGCACGTGACGCAGTAAAAAAATAATACTAATATGAATGCCAAATTCTAACAATACAGGCTAAAGCATGAGGCACAGTTCAAACATGACACAGAAATTTATGCACGGACAATTTATGTAAAAAAGGAGTAGGAGGGCCCCGTGACGCAGAAGGAAATATTATGATCAACCATATATGCTCAATAAGAATAGAGGCCTGGGAAGGCCACATGAGGTAGGAATAAATATTAAAAGTCACAGGAGGATTAGGAGGGAGCAAATACGATGAAGTACAAAGCACGTGGCACACAAAAATAAAGCAAAACAGAGCTGGGAGGGGCACGTGACGCATTAAAAAAATAATACTAATATGAAAGCACAAATTGGACCAATACTGGCTAAGGCACGGGGCACAGTTCAAACACGACAGAGAAATTTGTGAAGGCACGATTTATTTAAAAAAGGCCTAGGAGGGCCCCGTGACGGAGAAGGAAATATTCCAATCAACCATATACGAACAATAAGAATAGAGGACTGGAAAGGCAACGTGAGGCAGTAATAAATAGTAAAAGTCATGGGAGGATTAGGAGGGAGCAAATACAATGAAGCACAAAGTATACGTCGCACCAAAATAAAGCAAAACAGAGCTGGGAGGGCCACGTAACACATTAACAAAAAAAAAATACTACGATGCAGGTACAATTTACAGCAGAGGCTGATGTTGTGAGGGCTTCTCCTACTTTTGCTTCTGTCGTCTCTTGTCTTGTCTTCAAAGGCTGGGGCTTTGACTAAGCCTGGATGGGTCGGCGCGGGCGATGCCGGCACTGCGCCTATGGTGGCCTTGCTGGACGGCAGCAGCAGTGATACCACGTCGAGTGTCACGAGTCCTCCTCCGCTCGAGCAAACAGTTCGTAGTACAATGACGACGATGAGAGTCTGTCTGTCACCGCAGCACAGGCAGGCAAAAGAGAGCATGCTTATGTCAGTATCCGCATTATATTGGAACCGCAGGGGCTGACCAAACTAAGGTGGCGGTCACATCCTAATTGCACAGGAGGGAACTCCGCATGCCCATGCGGAGGTTCCCTCCTCCTCGGTGATCGCGGACGGACTCAAGTCCATCCGCGATCATAATGGGCCCCTAAGTCCAGGGCCGTCATTGGTAGTGTTTTTCATGGTCCAGAAGAATGACGGCCCTGGGGGACCTCCCATTGGCTAATGTATTGGATTCCAGGCTTAGTTATAGCAAGAAAGCTACGTGGTGACATCTGGGAAGTATGGACGGGCGTGCACCGCGCATGTGCAAGTGTGAGTGTGCCCCAACAATTTAAACAAAGACAGACGCGTCCGGGGGTTTTCATGTGCGCAGAGGCAGGCCCAGAATCGGATCTCCAATGAGTGACCACTTGTAACCATTCTTGTAGCGCGCCCTGTGCTCTGATTTGACATTGAGAGTGATCGCACCATAGTTTGTACTGCTAATCATTCTCAGCGCGTACCCGCGCATACGCTACGATTACGTTTTGATGTTGCGCGTCGCATCAAAGCTTTCATGTGACGTCATGTACGGAGCCTCGTATGTGAAAGGCGCAAATGTTTTTAATTGTTTAAAAACATATATTTATGTATTTAATGAACATACTAACAGAATACATTATCTAGAGTAGTTATGAAAATAGTTTTTTTAAACTTTGAACAATCGTATATTACTTTTAAAAGCAATTACACAAATCGCGGTGGAACGTTATGTGTACTCGCATCATAAGAGCACCGTAAGATCAGCGTAAGCGTACGGAAAGCCATGTGACTTTAAAAGAAGAGATTTGATTGGTTCATAATAGTTCCTATTCCAACTGTTGAAAGTTCCGTCCCATTTTAATCATTCTACTTTGACTTTCTAAGAAGAAGCATCTCTTCTGAGAATCCTGTCAAATAGAAGGAAGATTACCATAATAACAGCAATGGACTCATCTTCCAGCCATTTTTCAGAGGAATATTTCATTCCTGAAGAACCTCCAAAGAAGTGTAAAGAAGCTCTAATTTGGCAGTTTTTATTTTTCCTGAAGGGCAAAAAAAGGTTAATGTTCCAAAAGTAACCTGTAAAATTTGCCAAACAACTCTTTCAAGGGGTGATCCTTCAAAAAACGACTCCTTTGGCATAGCAAATATGGTGCGACACGTGAAGAACTTGCATCCCAACAACTTTGCTTGAGCTGCAAGACGGAGGTTGCAGGACAACCCACCTGCTACTGAACCAAGCACATCAACTGCTGCAGCAGCATTTTCAGCAAGCAGTCCACACCCACAAATTGATCCTGACTTTGGTGAAGTTAAAATTGTATGCATTTATTGCGATAAACGTTTGTGTTATGGGGAACGGTCTATCGACCTGATAAGACGCAGGAAGTGGGAGCATTGGTGTCCTCGACATTCGTTCATTTTTTTTCATTCTTTTGTTTCTGTTGGACACTTTTTGGGTTCCAGTTCCATTTTTTTGGTTTAAAAAAAAATGTTGACAAAACACAAAAAAAACAGAAACTAAAAACACAAAAAAAACCAGTTCTTTTTAGAACTACCTTCACTGGTGAAAGAAATAATATATTTCTATGTTAGTGTATAAAAGTTTCTCAAAATGAATGTGTAGTCCATACATGAATGAATGTATACATTACTAGTGTATGGAGAATGTGAACGTGCAGAACTATAAGGAACTGCTACAGCATATATCTATATGCAATTTACCTACAGTATACTGTAGTACCTCCGTAGCACTTAAATGTAACATATGCACATAAATATGTTACAAGTCTACGCTTCAATTTGCACTACTGGTGAAAATGCCTGGATGAATTTCTAAGTGTTACAAGTGGATTTACAACCCCCTTCTGCCTCTTTTAACACAGTTGTTACGTCACTTTTGTGATGCACTGGTGGTGCAAAAGATGGATAAATTATGCAAAAAAGAAGGAGAGAACTCTGGGTAGTTCTCAAATTTAGGTGGAAAGCAGTTCTTGTTAGAGCACTCTCAACACCACTGTGTCAGGGATTGCTTTTACTCATTTCAGGTTGGCTTGAGTTGGTATTTTACCATTTCAAAGCTTTAATACTGTGCCTGGAGTGATAAATGGCTTTTGTCATTTTACAGCTCGGCAAGGACAGCACTGTGGTAGTCCTATGCTTAAAAACTTTGCTGTAGAAATGGCAAAAGACTTTGTCTTTTTCTATCTCGGCGTGGATGACACTTTGCTAATCCTATGCTTAAAGACTTTGATAGAAAAACAGACATTTGAGGTGAGCAGATCAAGAGTGTCACTGGTTTTGAGAGTGCTCTAACAAGAGCTGCTTTCCGCCTAAACTCGAGAACTACCCAGAGTTCTCTCCTTCTTTTTTTGGTGCTAAAGATGTGCCATGGTGTGTACTATTTACAATGTGACACATCTGGAAGGTGCATCACATTATAAAGCTCTGCGCCAGAAGGAGGTCATATCACAGTACACAATAACTGGCACATCTCTGGGGATGTACCACTTATTGTGGATCTGCTGATTAGTGTTTTAATGTAGTGAATGGATTCTTTTAGAACAGTGTATAGATAAACACATAGTGTTGTATGGTCAGTACAATACTGAAACAGAAGTGTGATAGTGTTTACTGGAAGTGTAAGAATACAGATTGGGGAATTGAAGATATAAAAGACAAGTTTCCCGGTGCATAGAACACTACATGCATAGTCTATAGGGGTTTTCTCAGAAAGTACTGAACGGATTTACACTATTTAACAAAAAGCACAATCTGAGTACTGAACTCTACCTCTCTGGCCAATTTGGTGTTATTCAGTTTCCGTATGCGTACGGTACGATTATCAAAAACATGAATGAAAAAGGAATTATATAGAATTCAATTTTAATATTTTGGAGGAAAAAAATCTATCAAAAAAATATTTTGCAATTTAGTTTTATTATTTCACAATAAGAATATGAAATATAATTTAAACCATAAAATGAATATAAATATTGATATTAAAAATGTAAGAAATTAGTATAAAAATAAAGAAATATAATAATTATTATATTTTATAATTATCATTCACAAAACCTTTGAAATTCACTGAAAAAACCATAGGTTTCAGACACGTTATAGTTAGGAATTAGCATTTAAAAAAACCTTAGACATTAACTTACCCCTTCAGCCGGGGTAGTAGCTACAACAAAAAGTACAATAAAGGGCCTTGACTTTCGATCAGAATATGAAATTCAAGAATAATTGATAAACCCAGCCAAGAAAGGCAGCAAGTGTGCACATTTCTTACTGCCTTATACCGGGGTAGTAGCTACAACAAAAATGCTTGATAAAGGGCCTTGACTTTTAATCAGAATATGAAATTGAACAATAATTGATAATCCCAGCCAAGAAAGGGCGCAAGTGCGCAAATTTCCCCCTGCGTTTGGCCGGGGAAGTAGTTACAACAAAAGGCTTGATAAAGGGCCTTGACTTTGAATCAGAATATGAAATTGAACAATAATTAATAACCCCAGCCAAGAAAGGCAGCAAGTGTGCAAATTTCCCACTGCATTCCGCCGGGGTAGTTGTTACAACAAAAAAGCTTGATAAATGTCTAATGACTAATGATGAGGATAGCGATGCTCCTGTTTTTTATTAGGTTGATAGACTGTTTCACGTAATACAAAAGTTCATCACAATAAATGTATAGAAATTTAGGTTTACCAAAATCAAGATCAATATGTGAGTATGGACTGCTTGCCGAAGATGCTGTTGCAGCAGTTGATGTGCTTGGTGCAGCAGCAAGTGGGTTGTCCTTGAATCTCTGTGTTGCAGCTCAAGCAAAGTTGTTGGGGTGTAAGTTCTTCGCGTGTCGCACTATATTTGCTGTGCCAAAGGAGTATTTTTGGATGGATCACCCCTTGAAAGAGTTGTTTTGCAAATTTACAGATTACTTTTGGAGCATTAACCTTCGGCTGGGGTTGTAGCTACAACAAAAAGACTTGATAAAGGGCTGTGAGTTTGGATTGGAGTATGAAATTGAACAATAATTGATAACCCCTGTGAAGAAAGGCAGCACGTGCGCAGATTTTCCACTGTCTTCTGCCGGGGTAGTATCTACATGAAAAAGGCTCGAAAAAGGGCCTTGACTTAGAATCAGAATATAAAATTGAAGAGTAATTGATAACCCCAGCCAAGAAAGGCAGCAAGTAAGTGTGTGTATGTGTGGATGATGTGTTCATTGAATGGAAGATGAATAAGGTAAAATGTTAGAAAGGCTGCAGATGCGCAAAGTAACCACTGCCTTATCAGGGAAGTAGATCTTTGGATACCCAGCTCATTACACAGACTGTGCGTAGCAAGAAAGGATGCAAGTGTGGAAATTACCCACTGCTATTCACGGGAATTAGTTACCAAGAAGGCTGAATAAAGGGCCTGTACTTTGAATTTGTATTACAAGAAGAATAATTGATAATCCCAGCCAAGAAAGGCAGCAAGTGTGCAAATTTCCTACTGCCTTAGGCCGGGGTAGTAGCTACAACAAAAAGGCTCGATAAAGGGCCTTGACTTTGAATCAAAATATGAAATTCAAGAATAATTGATAACCCCAGCCAAGAAAGGCACCAGTTGTGCTAATTTCCCACTGCCCTCAGCCGGGGTAGTTGTTACAACAAAAAGGCTCGATAAAGGGCCTGCACTTTGAATACGTTTATGAAAAGGAAGAATAGTTGATAACCATAACCAAGAAAGGCAGCAAGTAAGTGTGTGTATGTGTAGATGATGTGTTGATTAAGTGTAAGATGAATAATGTAAAAAATAAGAAAGGCTGCAAATGTGCAAATTACCCACTGCCTTTGGCCGGGGAAGTAGTTAGAACAAAAAGGCTCGATAAAGAGCCATGAGTTTGAATCAGAATATGAAATTGAACAATAATTGATAACCCCAGCCAAGAAAGGCAGAAAGTGCGCTAATTTCCCACTGCCTTTGGCCGGGGTAGTAGCTACAACAAAAAGGCTCGATAAAGGGCCATGAGTTTGAATTAGAATATGAAATTGAACAATAATTGATAACCCCTGCGAAGAAAGGCAGCAAGTGCGCACATTTTCCTCTGCCTTCTGCTGGGGTAGTATCAACATGAAAAAGGCTAGATAAAGGGCCTTGACTTTGAATCAGGATATGAAATTGAAGAGTAATTGATAACCCCAGCCAAGAAAGGCAGCAAGTAAGTGTGTGTATGTGTGGATAATGTGTTCATTGAATGGAAGATGAATAAGGTAAAAAGTAAGAAAGGTTGCAGACGCGCAAAGTAACCACTGCCTTATCAGGGAAGTAGATCTGTGGATACCCAGCTCATTACACAGACTGTGCATCGCAAGAAAGGATGCAAGTGTGGAAATTACCCACTGCTATTTACAGGAAGTAGTTACCAAGAAGGCTGAATAAAGGGCCTTCACTTTGAATTTGTATTACAAGAATAATAATTGATAACCCCAGCCAAGAAAGGTAGCAAGTGTGGAAATTTCTCACTGCCTTCGGCCAGGGTAGTTGATACAACAAAAAAGCTCATTAAAGGGCCTGCACTTTGAATAGGAATATGAATGGTAACAATATTTCATAACCCCTGCGAAGAAACGCAGCAAGTGCACAAATTTCCCACTGCCTTCTGCCAGGGCAGTATCTACATGAAAAAGGCTTGATAAAGGGACATGAGTTTGAATCAGAATATGAAATTCAAGAGTAATTGATAACCCCAGCCAAAAAAGGTAGGAAGTGTGCAAATTTCCCACTGCCTTCGGCCGGGTTAGTAGCTACAACAAAAAGGTTCAATAAAGGGACTGCATTTTTAATATGGATATGAAATAGAAGAATATAGTTGTTAACCATAGCCAACAAAGGTAGAAAGTAGGTGTGTGTACGTGTAGTTGATGTGTTGATTGAGTGGAAGATGAATAATGTAAAAAATAAGAAAGGCTGCAAGTGTGCAAATTATCCACTGCCATTCACGGGTAGTAGTTACCAAGAAGGCTCAATAAAGGGCCTGTGCTTTGAATTTTTATTACAAGAAGAATGATTGATAACCCCAGCCAAGAAAGGTAGCAAGTGTGCAAATTTCCCACTACCTTCGGCCGGGGTAGTAGCTACAACAAAAAGGCTCGATGAAGGACCTCGACTTTGAATCAGAACATGAAATTCAAAAATAATTGACATCGGCAGCCAAGAAAGGCAGCAAGTGGGCAAATTTCCCACTGCCTTCGGTCGGGGTAGTAGCTACAACAAAAAGTTCGATAAAGGGCCTTGACTTTGAATCAGAATATGAAATTCATGAATAATTGATAAACCCAGCCAAAAAAGGCCGCACCTGTAAAAATTTCTTACTGCCTTCGACCGGGGTAGTAGCTACAACAAAAAGGCTCTATAAAGGGCCTTGACTTTGAATTAGAATATGAAATTGAACAATAATTGATAACGCCAGCCAAGAAAGGCAGCAAGTGCGCATATTTCCCACTGCCTTTGGCCGGGGTAGTAGCTACAACAAAAATTTCGATAAAGGGCCTTGACTTTGAATCAGAATATGAAATTCAAGAATAATTGATAACCCCAGCCAAGAAAGGCAGTAAGTGTGCAAATTTCCCATTGCCTTCGGCCGGGGTAGTAGCTACAACAAAAAGGCTCAATAAAGGGCCACAAGTTTGAATTAGAATATGAAATTCAAGAATAATTGATAACCCCAGCTAAAAAAGGCAGGAAGTCGGTGTGTTTTATGTGTAGATGATGTGTTGATTGAGTGGAAGATAACAAAGGTGAAAAATTAGAAAGGCTGCAGACGGGCAAAGTACCCACTGACTTGTAAGGGAAGTGGATCTTTGGATACCTAGCTCATTACACAGACTGTGCATCGAATTTCGCAGTGCGAGCCTGAGAAATGGCTACCACATCGAAGCAAGCAATGTTAGTGCACGAAGTTCCCACTGTGGGCCGTAGGGCTGAAAAATTACAACACCGGGCCCATTTCAGGGCCTCTACTTTGAATTAGAATAATACTTGGCAAATGCAGCAAGAAAGTCAGCAGGTAGGTGTGTTTCAGGTAGTGGATGCAGAATAAGGTGAAAATGAAGAAAGGTAGCAGATGTGCAAACAACCCGCTGCCTTGTACAGGAAATGGGTGTTTGGTTTTCCAGTCCATTACAGACTGTGAGTCGGATTCCGCAGTGGGAGGCTGAGAAATGGGTATCTCATCTAAGGAGTTAAGCAAGTGCACAAAGTACACACACTGTGCGGTGGAAAGGACGCAAGAAGTGTGTAAATTACCCGCTGCCATTCACGGGTAGTAGTTACCAAGAAGGCTCAAAAAAGGGCCTGAACTTTTAATTACTTGAAGAATAATTGATAACCACAGCCAAGAAAGGCAGCAAGTATGCAAATTTCTTACTGTTTTCGGCTGGGGTAGTTGTTACAATAAAAAGACTTGATAAAGGGCCTGCACTTTGAATACGAATGTGAAATAGAAGAACAGTTGATAACCATAGCCAAGAAAGGCAGCAAGTAGGTGTGTGTACGTGTAGATGATGTGTTGATTGTGTGGAAGATGAATAGGTTAAAAAATAAGAAAGGCTGCAAGTGTGCAAATTACCCACTGCCTTTAGCTGGGGAAGTAGTTAGAACAAAAATGCTTGATAAAGGGCCTTGGCTTTTAATCAGAATATGAAATTGAACAATAATTGATAATCCCAGCCAAGAAAGGGAGCAAGTGCGCTAATTTCCCACTGCCTTTGGCCGGGGTAGTAGCTACAACAAAAAGGCTCGATAAAGGGCCATGAGTTTGAATTAGAATATGAAATTGAACAATAATTGATAACCCCTGCGAAGAAAGGCAGCAAGTGCGCAAATTTTCCACTGTCTTCTGCCGGGGTAGTATCTACATGAAAAAGGCTCGATAAAGGGCCTTGACTTTGAATCAGAATATGAAATTGAAGAGTAATTGATAACCCCAGCCAAGAAAGGCAGCAAGTAAGTCTGTGTATGTGTGTATAATGTGTTAATTGAATGGAAGATGAATAAGGTAAAAAGTAAGAAAGGTTGCAGACATGCAAAGTAACCACTGCCTTATCAGGGAAGTAGATATTTGGATACCCAGCTCATAACACAGACTGTGCGTCGCAAGAAAGGATTCAAGTGTGGAAATTACCCACTGCTATTTACGGGAAGTAGTTATCAAGAAGGCTGAATAAAGGGCCTTCACTTTGAATTTGTATTACAAGAAGAATAATTGATAACCCGAGCCAAGAAAGGCAGCAAGTGTGGAAATTTCTCACTGCCTAGCCTGGGGTACTTGATACTACAAAAAGGCTTGATAAAGGACCTGCACTTTGAATAGGAATATGAAAGTGAATAATAGTTCATAACACCTGCGAAGAAATGCAGCAAGTGCGCAAATTTCCCACTGCCTTCTGCCAGGGCAGAATCTACATGAAAAAGGCTTGATAAAGTGACATGAGTTTAAATCAGAATATGAAATTCAAGAGTAATTGATAACCCCAGCCAAGAAAGGCAGGAAGTGTGCAAATTTCCTACTGCTTTCGGCCGGGTTAGTAGCTACAACAAAAAGGTTCGATAAAGGGCCTGCATTTTGAATATGGATATGAAATAGAAGAATAGTTGTTAACCATAGCCAGCATAGGTAGAAAGTAGGTGTGTGTACGTGTAGATGATGTGTTGATTGAGTGGAAGATGAATAATGTAAAAAAATAAGAAAGGCTGCAAGTGTGCAAATTACCCACTGCCATTCACGGGTAGTAGTTACCAAGAAGGCTCAATAAAGGGCCTGTACTTTGAATTTGTATTTCAAGAAGAATAATTGATAACCCAAGCCAAGAAAGGCAGCAAGTGTGCAAATTTCCCACTGCCTTCGGCCGGGGTAGTAGCTACAACAAAAAGGCTCGATAAAGGGCCTCGACTTTGAATTTAAAATATGAAATTCAAGAATAATTGATAACGCCAGCCAAGAAAGGCAGCAAGTGGTCAAATTTCCCACTGCCTTCGGCCGGGGTAGTAGCTACAACAAAAAGTTCGATAAAGTGCCTTAACTTTGACTCAGAATATGAAATTCAAGAATAATTGATAACCCCAGCCAAGAAAGGTAGCAAGTGTGCAAATTTCCCACTACCTTCGGCCGGGGTAGTAGCTACAACAAAAAGGCTCGATGAAGGACCTCGACTTTGAATCAGAACATGAAATTCAAAAATAATTGATATCGGCAGCCAAGAAAGGCAGCAAATGGGCAAATTTCCCACTGCCTTCGGTCGGGGTAGTAGCTACAACAAAAAGTTCGATAAAAGGCCTTGACTTTGAATCAGAATATGAAATTCATGAATAATTGATAAACCCAGCCAAAAAAGGCCGCACCTGTAAAAATTTCTTACTGCCTTCGACCGGGGTAGTAGCTACAACAAAAAGGCTTGATAAAGGGCCTTGACTTTGTATCAGAATATGAAATTCAAGAATAATTGATAACTCCAGCCAAGAAAGGCAGCAAGTGTACAAATTTACTGCTGCCTTCGGCTGGGGTAGTAGCTACAAAAAAAAAAGGCTCTATAAAGGGCCTTGACTTTGAATTAGAATATGAAATTGAACAATAATTGATAACGCCAGCCAAGAAAGGCAGCAAGTGCGCATATTTCCCACTGCCTTTGGCCGGGGTAGTAGCTACAACAAAAATTTCGATAAAGGGCCTTGACTTTGAATCAGAATATGAAATTCAAGAATAATTGATAACCCCAGCCAAGAAAGGCAGTAAGTGTGCAAATTTCCCATTGCCTTCGGCCGGGGTAGTAGCTACAACAAAAAGGCTCAATAAAGGGCCACAAGTTTGAATTAGAATATGAAATTCAAGAATAATTGATAACCCCAGCTAAAAAAGGCAGGAAGTCGGTGTGTTTTATGTGTAGATGATGTGTTGATTGAGTGGAAGATAACAAAGGTGAAAAATTAGAAAGGCTGCAGACGGGCAAAGTACCCACTGACTTGTAAGGGAAGTGGATCTTTGGATACCTAGCTCATTACACAGACTGTGCATCGAATTTCGCAGTGCGAGCCTGAGAAATGGCTACCACATCGAAGCAAGCAATGTTAGTGCACGAAGTTCCCACTGTGGGCCGTAGGGCTGAAAAATTACAACACCGGGCCCATTTCAGGGCCTCTACTTTGAATTAGAATAATACTTGGCAAATGCAGCAAGAAAGTCAGCAGGTAGGTGTGTTTCAGGTAGTGGATGCAGAATAAGGTGAAAATGAAGAAAGGTAGAAGATGTGCAAACAACCCGCTGCCTTGTACAGGAAATGGGTGTTTGGTTTTCCAGTCCATTACAGACTGTGAGTCGGATTCCGCAGTGGGAGGCTGAGAAATGGGTATCTCATCTAAGGAGTTAAGCAAGTGCACAAAGTACACACACTGTGCGGTGGAAAGGACGCAAGAAGTGTGTAAATTACCCGCTGCCATTCACGGGTAGTAGTTACCAAGAAGGCTCAAAAAAGGGCCTGAACTTTTAATTACTTGAAGAATAATTGATAACCACAGCCAAGAAAGGCAGCAAGTATGAAAATTTCTTACTGTTTTCGGCTGGGGTAGTTGTTACAATAAAAAGACTTGATAAAGGGCCTGCACTTTGAATACGAATGTGAAATAGAAGAACAGTTGATAACCATAGCCAAGAAAGGCAGCAAGTAGGTGTGTGTACGTGTAGATGATGTGTTGATTGTGTGGAAGATGAATAGGTTAAAAAATAAGAAAGGCTGCAAGTGTACAAATTACCCACTGCCTTTAGCTGGGGAAGTAGTTAGAACAAAAATGCTTGATAAAGGGCCTTGGCTTTTAATCAGAATATGAAATTGAACAATAATTGATAATCCCAGCCAAGAAAGGGAGCAAGTGCGCTAATTTCCCACTGCCTTTGGCCGGGGTAGTAGCTACAACAAAAAGGCTCGATAAAGGGCCATGAGTTTGAATTAGAATATGAAATTGAACAATAATTGATAACCCCTGCGAAGAAAGGCAGCAAGTGCGCAAATTTTCCACTGTCTTCTGCCGGGGTAGTATCTACATGAAAAAGGCTCGATAAAGGGCCTTGACTTTGAATCAGAATATGAAATTGAAGAGTAATTGATAACCCCAGCCAAGAAAGGCAGCAAGTAAGTCTGTGTATGTGTGTATAATGTGTTAATTGAATGGAAGATGAATAAGGTAAAAAGTAAGAAAGGTTGCAGACACGCAAAGTAACCACTGCCTTATCAGGGAAGTAGATATTTGGATACCCAGCTCATAACACAGACTGTGCGTCGCAAGAAAGGATTCAAGTGTGAAAATTACCCACTGCTATTTACGGGAAGTAGTTATCAAGAAGGCTGAATAAAGGGCCTTCACTTTGAATTTGTATTACAAGAAGAATAATTGATAACCCGAGCCAAGAAAGGCAGCAAGTGTGGAAATTTCTCACTGCCTAGCCTGGGGTAGTTGATACTACAAAAAGGCTTGATAAAGGACCTGCACTTTGAATAGGAATATGAAAGTGAATAATAGTTCATAACACCTGCGAAGAAATGCAGCAAGTGCGCAAATTTCCCACTGCCTTCTGCCAGGGCAGAATCTACATGAAAAAGGCTTGATAAAGTGACATGAGTTTGAATCAGAATATGAAATTCAAGAGTAATTGATAACCCCAGCCAAGAAAGGCAGGAAGTGTGCAAATTTCCTACTGCTTTCGGCCGGGTTAGTAGCTACAACAAAAAGGTTCGATAAAGGGCCTGCATTTTGAATATGGATATGAAATAGAAGAATAGTTGTTAACCATAGCCAGCATAGGTAGAAAGTAGGTGTGTGTACGTGTAGATGATGTGTTGATTGAGTGGAAGATGAATAATGTAAAAAAATAAGAAAGGCTGCAAGTGTGCAAATTACCCACTGCCATTCACGGGTAGTAGTTACCAAGAAGGCTCAATAAAGGGCCTGTACTTTGAATTTGTATTTCAAGAAGAATAATTGATAACCCAAGCCAAGAAAGGCAGCAAGTGTGCAAATTTCCCACTGCCTTCGGCCGGGGTAGTAGCTACAACAAAAAGGCTCGATAAAGGGGCTCGACTTTGAATTTAAAATATGAAATTCAAGAATAATTGATAACGCCAGCCAAGAAAGGCAGCAAGTGGTCAAATTTCCCACTGCCTTCGGCCGGGGTAGTAGCTACAACAAAAAGTTCGATAAAGTGCCTTAACTTTGACTCAGAATATGAAATTCAAGAATAATTGATAACTCCAGCCAAGAAAGGCAGAAAGTGTGCAAATTCCTTACTGCCTTCGGCCGGAGTAGTTGTTACAACAAAAAGGCTTGATAAAGGGCCTACACTTCGAATATGAAATAGAATAGTTGATAACTATAGCCAAGAAAGGCAGCAAGTAGTTGGGTGTACGTGTAGATTAGGGGTCTCCAACCAGTAGCTCGGGAGCTACTGGTAGCTCACCAGCACCCTCAAAGTAGCTCTCAGAGGTGAAGCCAAACCAAGCCAATGTCAGAGATTATGTATATTAAAGAAGGCAGCACAGCTCATTTCACTACCCATAAGAGTTACAGACAGCCAAAACAATGGCAGGGCCTGTTGATAACACTGAAACACACTCTGTGGTGGCCTAATAATCAATAAATCAGGGATTTATAGAGCGCACTACTCACCTGTGAGGGTCTCAATGTGCTGGGGAGTGTGTGGGGGGATTTGAGCAGCTTAGGTCATTCGAAAAGCCAGGTCTTGAGGCTCTTCCTGAATGCTTTCAGTGTGGGGCTTCATCTGATGGGGAAGGGGGGTTTGTTCCAGCTCTTGGCAATGATGTAGGAGAAGGGTGTGCCTCCTATTCTAGTTCTGTGGATGCAGGGGATTTCGGCCAAGGCCTGGTCAGCGGAGCGGAGGTTTCTTTTGGGGGTGTAGAAGGAGATTCTTTTGTTGAGGTATTGGGGTGTGGTGTTGTGGAGGGCTTTATAGGTGTGTGCGAACAGCTTGAAGGTCACTCTTTTTTTGATGGTGAGCCAATGGAGTGCTTGTATATCTGGGTGATGTGGTCTTGTCGTGGGATGCTGAGGATGAGTCTGGCTATGGCGTTCTGGACAGTCTGAAGTTTGTGGAGTAGAGATTTGTTGATTCTGGCATAGAGGGCGTTCCCGTAGTCCAGCCTGCTGGCGATGAGTGCATGGGTGACGGTCTTCCTGGGTTCGGGGGTGGGTCATTTGAAGGTCTTGCTGAGTATGGGGAGGGTGTTAAAGCCTGTGGAAGCTGCAACGTTGGCCTATGGGTCTGCCACATGAACAATCTTTATCCATTTTAAATCTGCCTAAGAAGAAGATTGGCCATTTTATCCGCCCTGCTTGATCAGTCGCACTGTGTGTGACATCAAAGAATAGAAGCAGCAGTAACCAGGGTTGACCCACCAAAAGGTGTTAGTTGGGAGCGTGATCAACCAAAGAGCTGAGGAGAAGAGAGTATGCATCCCGGGCAGAGAAAATTAAAAGCATCACATTCATTTTTGTGTGGGTGTGTGACATTGTGTGATTCCTTAAATCTACTCCTAGCGTCAAGGACTGCCAAATATGTATGCTCGTCTCCATCATAAGAGTATTATCTCTGAGGCAATTGCACCCATTCATGGTATAATTGTGCCATAGCCATAATATTTTCGTCCTTGACTATTTTGGGCATACAAGTCTAGTAATTACGTACTTGCTGCCATGACTGACATATTAAGAGCCTGACTGGCCTGCTTTTAGCCATTCCTGACAGAGTGGCAACCGCTTCTCCCATAATAATGGCCATTACTGATATATGTTGGGCATCCAGCTGTGGCACAGTGGTACCCTGGTTTAATGGTGGGCATTATTGGCATAACAGAGGCATTCTTAGTGTTATGGTGAGGAAGCATAAAATAATGTTAAGTAGACATCTACTTATCTGCAGGCGTCTTCCTGTAATTCTTTCTTTATTTTGTGCATGGACAGGATCAGTGACCTCAGCAACAGAGTAATCCACAACACTCTGATGCCAAGAGAATATGCAAGTTGAATCCGAGCCTCTCAACGGCTCCGTGAAGTAACACAAAATAAATCTTGCTTCTTTCTTGTTACCTCAGAACAAATGGCAGGTGAAAGATGAGTGCTATCCCATAAATACACTAGTTGCTTCACTAGCGTAACTACAGAGGGTCATTGCGGAAGCCGTAGGTAATCCTGACAAATAAACAACAACAAAAAAACAAGAATTCTCGGACTTGCTCTTGCCGCAATTCACAGCGCTCCAGCGTGACCCACGCCGGGCTTCCTGTGCCTCGTTCAAGGTCAGAGTTCACGGCAGTGCTCCAGCGCGCTCGTGAATATTTTTAAATAACGTGCTTCACAATACCCTTGTTTCTCTCTATTAGACCAGCGGGTCTTTCAGGCAGTCCTCGGAACCCACAGTGGGTGGAATGAGACGCCGCATGCAATCTTCTCCCTGTAACTTGGGTTTCAGTAAAGAACACTGGTGACAAGCACGGAACTCACTTGAGGGAGGAGCATACATGGGAAATGAAGGAAACGTAAGAGGGTGAAGAACATAAAAGACAGACCACTATCCAGGCATTCTGGGACATGTAGGAAAAAAGGTTATATTTCCCATTCCTTCCCCCCTACCTGGCTGAGAACGTGACAGAACCCCCTCTCAACGACCGACGTCTCGGCAGTCCACCTGGTTTAAGAGGGAACAGTGTGTGGCGCTCGGCTCCCAGGAGTGTTCCTCAGGTCCATACCCTTTCCAGTCTATCAGGTAATGCACATGACCCCGTACCCTTTTGGAATCTAGGATCGACTGGACCTCATACTCCACATCCCCCTCCACGTCCACTGGATGAGGTGTTCCTGATGCTCTAGTTCCAGGTAGACATTGTTTCAACAGAGACACATGGAACACAGGGTGTATGTGCCAGGAGGAAGGGAGTTTCAACTTCATAGCCATCGGGTTGATTATAGCAACAATGGGATAAGGGCCCATGTAATTAGGCTGCAGCCGTGTGTTACCCGTGAATTTTAGATGTTTGGTGTTCAACCATACCCTATCACTGAGTTTGTAGGCCGGTTCTGGGGCTCTTCTTTTGTCTGCTTGCAGTTTGTCACAGTCTCTGGCTGCCTCTAAGTGCACCTTAGCATTCTGTAAGACTGATTTGAGGTGTGCATGATGTTCCTGAATGGTGGGATGGTTAGAAAGCCCTGGTTGCTCAAATGGTAGTAAGTTGGGATTATACCCATTGAGACAAAAGAAGAGCGAACAACCTAGAGAAGAATGGGTAGCGTTGTTGACCATCACGAATTTCTCTTAAAACAAAAAACAACTAAACTCCAAAAAGACATCACTAAATTCGAGAAAGAGAAAGTCTACCCCTACCTTAAGGATGGTTTCAAAGGGAAAAGGACCAACTATTCTTCAGATGAGAATTCAGATAACAACAGCAGACGTGGCTCTGCGAGCAGCGATTCCAGTGGAGGCTATCCTGTAAGAAACACCCGGGCCCCACAACGCTCCACCTGGCAGCAAGGCTACCAACAAGGTCCAACCTTCCATGGTCCATCTCATATGACACCACCCTGGCAATACCCATTCATCCCACAAGGCCCCCCACAGTTCTACCCTCTAAATCCGCCACCTTTTCAAGGCAGAGGTTGGGGCAGAGGAAGAGGGCGAAAGCGAGGAGGACAGAAAGGAGTACAGTGGCAAGACCAACCGACACCGCCAATCACAATGGAAACCAGGAGCATAACATCCAGGGGGAGAAGAGTCTGATTGTCAATCTCTCCAAGAAAGTCCTCTCACCTACGGAGACAAGCATACTGGAAAAGGGTCTCGGGTTTGTCCCGACTCCTACCCCAGACAGCTTCCAGGAGATGATTGAGATTAAACAATTATTTAGGAAAGTACGTCTCCGTGCTTTTTTTGACAACAAACCTGAGCTCACCAGCGAAGACACTGGGTTGAGAAAACCTTCCACCTTTACTCCCACTGATGGGATGGTCCCTCCGGAGGTCCTGACTTTTGAACGAGCAGTTCTGACTAGCCTGAAGAATAAACCATACTTCAAACAGTTCCACAACCTCACGTCTACAGAAAGACAAGCATCCATCAATCTGGGCAAGGATGAATCTATTGTCATAAAACAGGCAGACAAGGGGGGAGCAACGGTCATCCAAGACTATGAGGACTACGACCGAGAATGCAGACGACAACTGTCTAATAACACGCACTACCGACCCCTTACTGAGGACCCTAATAAACGGCTGACAACGACCATCATGAGCCTCATAATTGAGGGAGAGACGAACAAATGGATTACCAAGAAAGAGGCTGACTTCCTTACCACCATGGAACCTATCACGCCTTATTTTTATACCCTCCCCAAAATTCACAAGGGGATTACCCCAGTCCCTGGGAGACCCATAGTCTCCGGGATTGGGTCACTCTTGGAGCCATTATCCCAATTTTGCGATGCCTTCCTGCAGCCCTTGGTGAAGCAAATTCCTTCTTACCTGCAGGATACCAGAGACGTCCTCCGTCTAATCAATGAAGTGGATGGTAGAGAAGATGTTGACCTCCTCTTAACTTTAGACGTAGAGGCGTTATACACCAACATCCCGTAACAGGCCACCTTGGAAGCTGTGGAGTCTACACTACGACTGGAAGAATGGTCCTCTCCCACCCCTATAGCTTTCATCATGGAACTAGCCCACATAGCCCTCACAGAAAACTACTTCAGATATGAGTCACAACTCTACCACCAGATCTGTGGTACTTCGATGGGTTCTACGTTCGCACCGAGTCTGGCCTGTATTTATATGGCGACTTTTGAAAAGAACTACATCTACCCACCCGAACAGAACCCGTTCCGAGAACACCTTACTCTTTGGCGTCGTTATATCGACGACATTCTAATATTCTGGAAAGGCGATCGAACTAGCTGTGAGGCCTTCTGTACGTGGATCAACCTACAAGATCCCTTTCTGAAATTCTCAGGTACGATCTCTGAAGAGTCTGTCCCCTTTTTAGACCTGACAATCAAGTTGGATCCCACAGAAATCACTACGACCCTTTTCAAGAAAGACACTGACAGGAACAGCCTGCTCCTGTATAACAGCCACCACACCAGATCTTTGAGGGACAACTTGCCTTTCGGGCAATTTCTACGGCTTCGCAGAAACTGCACTTCAGTAGCAGATTATAAACAAGAAGCCAATACCCTACAACATAAGCTCCAGGACAGGGGGTACCCGACACAACTCCTCAAGAAATCATCAAAAAGGGCCCTCAACAATAACAGAGACTCGCTCCTGGAAGCCTACACTAAGGAGAAGGATGACTTGATCACTTGTGTGACGTCCTACACAAGAAACTCCACGTTCATAAAGAAGACTGTGAATTCACATTGGGGAATCCTAAACACGGCGAGTCTTGATCTACCTCGGCCACGCTTCGCATTTAAAAGGACAGCCAACCTCAAGGACACCCTGATCCATACCCGCCCTAAAAAGTCGAGTACACGCCCCCTGAAAACCCTCTGGGATTTGCCCCCTGTCACGGGCCATCATCGATGTGGATCATGTGTGGTATGCCCTCAGACTATCCAGGGTAAAACCATAGAACTTCCCAATGACTTTACCTGGCACCGTAACAAGCATACGAACTGCAATAGCGCAAAATGCATTTATATGCTAACATGCCCATGCAAATTGACCTACATCGGTATGACGATGCGCATTGTTAAACTACGCATCATGGAGCATAACAGCAACATCCGATGTAAAAAGACACATACTAGGCTGTACGAACACTGCAGACAACAGAATCACTTGGCGGAAAACATACAATGGACTATCCTTGAATGCCACCCTTCCATAAATCAACAAGCATTATACAGAATGGAACAACGGTGGGTGCATCGTCTCCAGACAGATGTACATGGTCTCAATGATTCTGTCCCGTGGAATGTGCTGGCCAGATAGACCATGCTTAGATTGTTCCCATACCAATCCTAACACCCTCAACGCCATCCATGGTTGAACATGGGACTTCTATCACATCCTGTATGGGACCCACTGCATTCTCCTACAATTGGAGCTTCCCCATTCCAAGATGGCGCTCCACTCTGGACGCATATCGGCTGTGTTTACTGACTGCCCTCTCTTTCCACACCGCGCTTGCCCGCGCCGCCTAGCAACGCTCTCCAGACACGCCCACTCACGGCGCCCGCGGCATTCTGCTTTTAAGCAACGCAGCCACACACCGATCCACCGGCTGTCCTGCGATCTCGCCGTTGTGGTAGGGGTAGGTGCTTACAAGCTTAGTGCCTCGAGCGAACTAGGTAAGGTGTGGTCTACGGTCACGATGGGGGGCTGATTCATTTATTTATTTGTTGTAACAGCATTTGGCGATCCTGATGGTGTATCCACCTCAGAGATCACATTAACCACAAATGCAAAACAGATCTTTTCCAACTTCCCATTTAGGTAAATTTCTAACTGCTCAGGCCCCACAAGGACAGTCTGTGGGGACCGTCCACCAGGGATCAAGGGTAAGGACTTCTTGAGAGTGTTCCACCCTGGTGATCCCTTCACTTCTTTTCCCAGCGAAGTGCATATGGCTCTGTTTCCTCTGGTTTTATTTCACGATTACACTACCCCTAAGCTTGAATACACGAATGAGTGACATAGCATGGAGTGTAAAAACTGATGTATATTGAACTAATGTATTCGTTTCATTGTTTAATTATGGCACACACCCCTTTCCCTAATTATTCTCTCTCTCTATCTTACGTCATCACTATGTGTAAATATATGCCTTGAACCATATTGACTTTTTACATTATGTTTCCACGTGTAAAGTTTCCACCTGATGGACCCAGGAATGATTGTGTCCATTTTTCTTCCCACACCTAGGGCGGGAACTCACGCAGGATTCCTTCCTGCCTTGACTTGCAGGTTGTATACGAAATTTCTTTCAATTAGGTCTGAAATTTCCCGCTAGTTGATGAGCATCCATAGGTCCTGAAGAATTGCCTTATAGGCAAGAAACATGTTGACCGCACCATAGGCGAGGGTCGAACGAGGCCAAATTACCTGACTCTTTGTGCTTCGGTACCCCTACCTTCACCAATTTTAACGAGGCAGTGAGCCATATCATTAAAGTTTTCTCAATGGACTCTACTGACCTATTTTAATCCTTCACTCACGCTCACTACTGCACTTCTTAGGTCCCTCACACGCACGCATCCATTGGCCAGGAATAAAAGAACTCCGTTAAAAGAGTAGCACTCCGTGCTACCCGGCAGGCATTGCACCGCCAGCCTGTCGCTGGAGCAGGAGGCCAATGATGACACGATACAATCATTAGGTAGGATGGCAATAGTCGTCCAGCCTTTTAATTGTGAGAGGCATCCTCAATTCCGTCAAGGGTTTACCTTATTCCCTGCTGCACGATTCAACCCTTTCCAGAAAGAGAATTACCCCCTTATTTAATTCACTCCAATTCTTTTGGGGAACTCTGTACACGCTCTTGATACCTAGCGTTGTTGTATGCAAACTCAGCCGTCCACAAAAGCGTTCTCCATTTATCTCCCTGCTGTAGGGTAAAACACCGTAAGTATTGCTCTAACGTCTGATTGAGCCTCTCTGTTTTGCCGTCTGTCTGGGGATGGTAACTCGTTGACAGACAAGCATCTATCTTCATGATATCACACAGAGCCTTCCAAAACCTTGAAGTAAATTGTGTACTCCTATCTGTTATGAGGACGGAAGGAATACCGTGTAATCGTACCACTTGTTGTAGGAATACCGTGGCCAATTCTCCAGATGTGGGCAACTTGGTCAAGGCTACAAAATGGCCCATTTTGGTCAAATGGTCGATAACTACGAGTATAGTATTGTTACTGAAACTGAGACTATAAAGTCCATAGACACGGTGTGCCAAGGAGAAGGAGGTATGGGTCGTAACAGTCCGCTACTTCTTTGATGCTGTGCTTTAGCCTGTGTGCATATGGGGCATTTGAAAACATAGTCTTCTGTATCTTTACGTAATGTTTCCCACCAGAAGTATCTAGATACAGCCTGTAACTAATGGCAGGTGAAAGATAAGTGCTATCCCATAAATACACTAGTTGCTTCACTAGTGTAACTACAGAGGGTCATTGCGGGAGCCGTAGGTAATCCTGACAAATAAACAACAACAAAAAAACAAGAATTCTCGGACTTGCTCTTGCCGCAATTCACAGCGCTCCAGCGTGACCAGCGCCGGGCTTCCTGTGCCTCAAGGTCAGAGTTCACGGCAGCGCTCCAGTGCGCTCGTGAATATTTTCAAATAACGTGCTTCACAATACCCTTGTTTCTCTCTATTAGACCAGCGGGTCTTTCAGGCAGTCCTCGGAACCCACAGCCGGTGGAATGAGACGCCGCATGCAATCTTCTCCCTGTAACTCGGGCTTCAGTAAAGAACACTGGTGACATGCACCGAACTCACTTCAGGGAGGAGCATATATGGGAAATGAAGGAAACGTAAGAGGGTGAAGAACATAGAAGACAGACCACTATCCAGGCATTCTGGGACATGTAGGAAAAAAGGTTATATTTCCCATTCCTTCCCCCCTACCTGGCTGAGAACGTGACACCAGTATTTAAAACAATTGTACATGAAGACAGCAAAAAGTCTTTGGGAAGTGTTGGAAAGGTTAACATTTGGTCATATTTTGAATACAAAGAACTCATTAAAAATATGCGACAGGCAAATGATGCTGATTATGGAACTATTCTTCAAGATATAAGAATTGGAGTATTGACAGAACATGGCAAACAAGCGTTGCAAAGTTGGCTACTTACAAACTTGTTTTCAAATGAACATATAGTTCCTGAAAAAAAATATTAATAAATTGCATAAAATAAATCTATACTCTGCTTAATGCCAACACTGCGCGAGTGTTCTATATTCAATGAAGAACATTTGAAGCTAGAAAATGAACAAATAATAAAAATGGAAGCCATGGATAAAATAGAGCATGAAGGAATCACTATTATGTTGATGGAAAAATTGAAAACAAAATTGGATTCTTTAGAAAAATCAATATCTAATGCTGCTGCTTTAGAAAAGAATTTGTATGTTTGTGTAAACTGTCGGGTAATTTTAAGGTGTAATTAGGATGTGGAAAAAGGTTTAGTAAATGGAGCAATGGGTAAAGTTGTTGATTTTGTTAATTATCAAAAGAATGATGGAATTCAAGTTTTTAAATATCAAATTTGATCAGATTGAAGAAGTAAAACAAATTGGTTGTTGTTCAGTTCGTTTTTTGCTCGTTAAACATTTATATGTTCGTAGAAAACAGTTTCCTCTTTCTCTGGCATATGCAGGGACTATTCATAAATCTCAAGTGTAGATAATGCTATGATAAACATTAAAAATACCGTGTTTAAAGAGGGTATGGCATATGTTGCTTTGTCCCGAGTCAGAACTTCATCTGGATTGTATTTGATTGATTTTGGTGAGGGAAAGATTAGTGCAGATGCAAACTGTGTAAAAGAGTATAAACGATTAAGAAGAGTCTATGCTCCCAATTTAGGTGAATATCCTGTATATGAAAAGCGTGTAGTAGGTCGAAAAAGAAGATATGAGAATTTCTTTAGTGAAGCTATAAAGAAGGAAAAAAATCAAGATAATGTTGAGATTGCAAGCAAAATGAAAAATTATTCTATTGAAGAGATTGTCGGGTATCAGTTAGAATATAGTTCAGGTATCAACTGCAAGGCTGATGTAGTGGTCAATGTTGTTTTTTTTCTAGAAAGTTTGCAACAGCAAATTATGGAGAATTGTGAAAAAAGACTTGGGGCTAGATGTAGGTAAAAAGGTTTTACCGATTCTAAAATTCAGAATTTTACCGATTCGGTATTTTAGAATCGGTAAAACCTATGTAGGTAAATATTTGTTATTTTTTACTGAATCGTATAGATTCGGTAATAATTACCATTCATTCCTGGCCCATAGGAATGAATGTCAATTACCGAATTGGTAATTACCGATTCAGTAAATACCGAATAATTCAAGGGTGGCAGGGTGTCACTTTGACACCCTGTTGCACCCCTGATTAGGGCTTGTGTGCCATGTGGCCACATGGCACAGGTGTACATGCACAGATTTGCATATACACAGGTATTCATTATTTACCACCAACTAATAGTTGGTGGTAAAAACAAATCCTTAAAGCCCTGTGACACTGTTTACAGTGCCACCTACATCTTAAATACCGAATTGGTAAAATTACCGATTCTGTAAAATTCACGAATCTGTATTTTAAGCTGCCCAACATCTCGGTATCCAAATACCGGTCGGTAATGGCCGAATATCGGTATTTTCGGCCGTTACCGACTGGTATTTGGATACCTACATCTGGTCCTTTGTTCCTTGTTGCATTTTATTTATGACAAATTGAGATCTGACAAAAGGAAAATACAAAGTGTTTCTGATATTCGTAATCTATTGGATATATGTTCTGCTCCTACACAATTTACGCAGAATATTCAACAAGATGCTCAGGAATTTCTAATGTATATGATTGCAGTATTGGAAAATGAAGGACTAGAAAGTGAAAATCATTTTGGCCTTCGTTATAAATGGGAATATGAATGTGAAAATTGTATGTTTACTTCTAGCACTAACATAGATACTGAAATATTTATATATTTGACAATACCAGACTGTAAAACAGTGTCTTTCAACAAACTAGTTAAAGCAGCAAATCAAAACATGGAGTGTAGCCAATGCAAATCAGAAATGTTATCCACATTATTTATACAAAGATTTGGACAATATATAATGATACAACGTTGTACAGCTGACGGAAGAAGATTTGAAACTTTAATTAAACATTTTGTAGCAAGTCAACTATCAATATCAGGAAGAACATTTGTAGCAGTAGCAATTATTTTTCACAATGGTCCTTGTACAACATCTGTACATTACACTGTCTATTTAAAATGCAATAAAGGATGGACATATTGAAATGATGCATATTTGGTTTTTAAACATCGTTTGCCTTATGAATTACCAAATTCCTACCTAATATTTTTAAAGCCAAAGTTTTAAGAACATAATTCAGCCTATGAGGAATATGTCAAAATATATTAATACGATTACAATTGGACAATTTCAGTATACCATTTGGTCTAGAGGACAGGTATTAATTTCAATTAAGCACTCTTTCTTGAACATTCTCACAGCATATATTTTTAAAGAACATAATTTAGAGTATATGGAAATTATAAAGAATTGTTCATTGAATTATTACAGTTCTTTCATATTGAAGTAACTAAATTCTCTTAGAAAGAAGCATTTTATATATGTGTGATTTGTATTATATGGTATGTTATTGAGGATGTTGTTTTTTTGGAATGTTGAGAGATAGCTGACTATATTTAAAATATTTTTGACACAGATTTGGGTTTTTTGAAACAATCTTATTGATTGTTTTTTTTTTTGCCCGCTGTTATGTGATGAGTAAAATTGAAATCACTGTTTGTAGTGAAATTCAATATGTCCTGAGAACAGGAAAAAAGGCAAACAATATAATTCATATATAGTTAAAATTATGTTGTGTTGTAAAAAATATATTATATATCATTACTGTATGTTTTCTTCTCTAATTCTAAAGTACAAAATTGTAAGAAATTTAAATTGTAAAAATCAACTAAAAAATTGTTAAGCATTTTTTGATATGCACTACTGTCAAGGTAAGATTAAGTAATGCAAACACTATCAATGCACTACTAAATTCAGCTGTGCACTATATATATATAAACCTCTAACCAACTACTAAGTAAAGTAGTACCTATGCAATCTAGGAATCCTATTTGTCTATCTCATGCACTTCTCCAATCACCCATCCAGCACTGACATTGACAAGTTATATACTTAAGAAATGGCCTAGCCACTAACAGGAGTGCAGGTACAATATTTTGTACAGTTTACATGCAAACTCTAAACAGTTACATACTATTGATACAATCTTCTAAATACCCAAGTGATACTTATGTAATGTAGAAATCCTTCTATCAGTCTCATTTATTTCTCCAATCACCCATTCAGCACTATCTACGTACAGTATAACTCTGCAATACCTAATCACTTATAGATTCAACATGTACTTTATTTGCAGCACTGAAATTATTCTTGATACTAGTTATGTAGGTAAGGAATGGCCTACCAGTAAAACTAGTACAGCTATAATATTTTGTACACTATGCATGCAGATTTTTAAGCAGCTACATATTATTGATACACTCTTCTAAATACTCAGTTAGTATCTACGCAGTGTGTATATTTGACACTATGAAGTCCGTTAACTTGATCTCTAATTTTCCATCAGTGATCATTTTAAAGTAACCCTACCCCAGGCGCTAGCTCATGTGGCACGATTGCCGAGAGAAAGTGTAAGTATTTTTTCAAAATGTCAATCTTTGGAAATACGAGTTTGAAAACATTAGCAAGCTAGCTATAAGATCTACCACACCACTACTTTAGCTGAAAACGAGTGTACAACGGCAATGAGTGAATGTGTGAATGAATGTCAGCCATATACATGTGTTTTTGTCTACTTCTGAATATAAATGACCTTCAATAATTTATTTGAAGGTATGGAAAAACTAGCAGCCATGTAAGAACTATATAACTATACTTAGTTATACAAAAAAATATCACTAAGTTTATTTACAAAATTACTACTCCACACTATGGTAATGTGTTATATTAAACAACCATTGGGTTGTTCATTTTGTGTTTTTTCTCCTTTTTTCGTTACAGGTACCAAATTGGTAATTTTTTCAGAGGGGTCAATCAACCCTTTTGTCAACTGACCAGCTTATTTTTGCGGGCGGCTTTGTGAAATTATAGCCGTACTACATATTATAAGATCAACCTTGAGTGCAGTAGGATCATATTAGGTCCTGATGAGTAAAGCAGTGGGGACTGCTTACGAAATATGTCGACCACGTAGGGAGTAATACTTACCCCCTACTTACACTCCCCCTTTTTAACGTTTCCAGCTAGGGAAAGGAATAAAGTGTATTTTATCCACTAGCCAGGGAATTTTTAAATAACCTGTATTTTTGTAATTAGTACAATCCCTACCACTCTCACCACCCACACCACACATAGCCTATTCACATAAAATCAAGTGCTCCCGCGTAGTCATAGGTCAAAGCCAGCCCCGCCCCGTAGAGGGACGGGAAGACCCCTATGATGAAGCATGACACTATGGGATTCGTAGTGTGTGAGGGGTCTTGTAAAAACACATAGTGATTCTTCCTTACATTTCTAGGGATTAGCTATTTTCACATATCACAATGAAATAAATATATAGTTAAAAATATGATAGACAGTAACTGTCAATAGGAACCCCCTTCAATCTGTGAACTCCAGCGCCGAGACACCGGAAGGTATTTGTGCGCTATAGAAATTTTATAAATAAATAAATAAATAAGCATTTATAAATTTAGCTTGCACTCTCTTTGCAGTACTGAAATTATTCTAGTTATTAGTCATATACTTAAGGATTGGCCTAGGCACTAATCCTAGTACAGGTGCAGACATGCAACAAGCTACATACTATTAATACACTCTTCTAAATACCCGGTTAATACCTATGCAATGTTGGAATACTTCTGTCTGTGCCATGTTTTTTAAAATACCCCATCCAACACTATCTTCCTATCATATCTCTTTACCAATGCCTAAACACTTCTAAATTCAACATACATTGTCTTTGCAGCTCTGAAAGTATTCTAGTTACTAGTCACCTTAAGGAACATGGGTGTCCCGGAAGAACTGCTGTCTAACCTCATAAAACTCCATACTGACAATTTTGCAAAAATAAGACGGGGAAGAAATGGTGAACTTACCCAAGCAATACCAGTTAGACGGGGGGTAAGGCAAGGGTGCGTGTTGGCCCCGACCCTCTTTTCCTTGTTCGTAAATGATATCCCCCCCTACCTGGCACAGTGTAACCACGATTCCCCCAAATTATGCAATGAGGCAATTACAGCGCTTCTTTTTGCTGATGACACCATTTTAATATCCCAAACTCCCAAAGGTTTACAAAACCTAATAAATCAATTTGATAGTTATTGCAAAAAGAAGGGGTTAGAAATTAACTCAACTAAAACCAAATATATGGCTATTAATCCCCCAAAATCCTTTAAGAAAAACTTGGCACTAAACAACACTAAACTGGAGTACGTAGAACACTTTGATTATTTGGGTATCAGGTTTGATAGTAAACTGTCCTGGTTAAACCAGCTTGAAAAAAGCAGACTGATACTAAAGCATAACTCCCTCCCTATTTTAAAAATCCACGGAGGGAGTTCTTCAAAAGCTATAACACCTGCGATTGAAGTGTTTAAAGCTAAAGCACAATCTGCGGCTCTATATGGTGCCGAGATCTGGGGACCTCACTCTGATCAAACATTCCAGTTAGAGGAAAATGTGTTTTTTAGGCGTTTGCTTAGGCTCCCAAACAGAACACCTTTAGTTCCTGTTTTTTTAGATATTAACCTAAAACGCACAGACTATTTGTGTTGGTTGAGGCCACTGATTTATTGGGTGAGATTATGGACTACCCCGGAACTTGCAGACTACAGAATGGGACTGATGGAAGTCATGAAATTAGACACATACAACTCAATTAAGTGGTTGAGACATATATCCTTATGGCTTACTAAAATAGGCCTCTCGCACTTTTGGACAAACCCAACAATCATGCAATCAAACTGTAAAGACCAGGTAAAATTTGCTTTCTGGTATTATATGAACACTAACATACATGAACGTGCCACTGGTTCACTAACAATCAAGTTCTTGCATTTTAAGGACACCCCCATTTTCGAGCAATTTATGGACGAGGTGGAACCACCCCTGGCCAAAACCATGTATCTTCAGTATAGGTACGGGGTCCTACAAATAAACGCCAACACCTGTAGGTGGGGAAATTCTAATCCTAATAGGTCTAACTCACTCTGCAAATTGTGTGATTTAAATCACAGGGAAGATGAGGCACACATCCTTTTCTTTTGCCCAATGTATAGACTCCAACGTACAAAATGGATTAAACCCCTTTGTAAAAACTTGGGCATACGTTCATATAATGAGGCAGAAAGAATACTTAGATCTTCAACTATTCGCCTGATAATCTTTGGAGTCAGTCGATTTCTCTATAGTATCTGCTTGATAAGAAAAAAGCATGGTCTTAAAACATAGATATAAATCTACTTTTTAACACTGGCTTTTTAAGTATTTATAGATTGTATATAGTTGTTTACTCTGTTTTTTAACAATAGGTCTGATAATCTCCTCAAGGTAATAATGAAATGCAAAAAGTGATAATGCAATACACTGTATTACGAATTACAAATAACTTGGTACGAATTGTATATAACTTGACTTGGCATAGGGAATGTATACTTGAGAACTCTGTATCTCTTTTTATTGCAACTTAGTTGCTGCTTTTAAGGATTATGTTCAAATGTATTTTCGATGTATTTTTGATGTGTTGGCTTTATGACAAAATGTCGAATAAAAGCTTGGAACAACAACAACAACTAGTCAAGTATCTAAGGAATAGCCTAATCAGAATAACTAGTACAGATTTAATATTCTGTGCACTATGTATGCAGACCTCTAATCCGCTACATAGCATTGATATAGTCTTTTAAATATTCAGTTAGTACCTATAAAGTCTAGGAATCCTTCTCTTTGTCCCACGCACTTTTCTATTCTCCCGTTCACCTCTATCTACGTATTCTATTACTCCACCAATACCTAAGCACTTAAAAATTCACTATACACTCTCTTTGTAATACTGTAATTATTGTAGTTACTAGTCATGAACTTATGGAATGGCCTAGCTAGTAACACAAGTACAGCTATACTATGTTGTGCACTATCCAAGCAGATCTCTAAATAGCTAGATAATATTGATACACTCTTCTAAATACCCAGTTAGTAATTATATAGTGTAGGAATCATCCAGTCTATTCCATGCACTACTTTAATCACGTATCTACCAGTATCTACTTATCCTATTACTCCATCCATATGTGAGCACTTATAAATCAAGTATTCCCTCCGTTTGCAGCACTATCAACATTCCGGTTACTAGTAGTATTCTTATAAAATGACTTAGACACCAACACAAGTACACATACGATATAATGTGTATAATTCGTTCAAATTTCTAAGTAGATACAAACTATTGGTTCACTCCATTAAATACTGAAGTAGTACCCATGCAACGTAGCACACATCTGTCACTCTCATGCAATTCTTCAATCACCTAACCTGTACTATGTTCTTATTGTATCAGTCTGCCAATACCTAAGCACTTATGGGGCAGATTTACAAGCACCCTGCACCACCAGTACATAACTTTTTATAATGTAGTAATGGTGCCAGACATTTCATATTTACAAAGAGAGGAAAAGCCACCTTGCGTAACTTTTATTCTCCTTGTAAATACAATCTCTTCATAGACAGCACTTTGCGTTGAAGTGGTGATCAATAAGTGTTGGTGTGGATGTTTCCACAGAACACTCATAGAACAAGACACATCTCCAGATTCATGAGAAATCATAAATCTCGAGATGTGTGTGAATGCTATGGCATCCTAGAATTACTGTACCAAGGCACAATGAGGAGAATTGTTTTTATTTCACCAAATTTTTTTCTATTTCAATGCAAACTGCATTCCACAGCATACATTGAGAGAGAAAAATGCCTTTACTGATTGTTTTGTACAGGACAGTGTCCCTTCCTGCATAAAAAACTATTTCCCCACGACACAGACATCCTTGCACCACGGTGCAAGGATGCCTGTGTCACCACATGGCTGCACTTTGTGCAGCAGTGAAGAGAGAAGCATAGAGTTGAACATATTTATGTACATATGTCACATCTCTGTGCTTCAGAAGTGCCGCAATGCAGCTAAAGAGCTTGCACTGTAACGCTGTAGTACTTTCTCATAAATCTTCAACTATAAATTCACCATACACTACTAATACATTCTTTCAGTCATTCATGCTCTACACATATATTCAACCAAACTTTCACACATTACCATGCAATTATAGTTCTTACTTTAACCAGATAAGGTAGTTCTGATAAGAACTTTTTTTCTCTTTTTTTCTTTTCTCTTTTTTTATTTTTCCGAACAATTTTGTATTTTTTTTGCGTAAAAAAAAAAAAAAAAAGAACGAAAAAAACAGGAAACTTCTGGAATTATTTACCATTCCATAAAACAAAGAACACAGAAAATTAGCAACAATGGTTCCATTGCGCAGCACAAACTGCTTCCACTGACTTCTCTCCAAAACATATCAGTTTTTTGCACTTCACACAGTGCTGTTCTAGGAAGCCAAACTCTGGCCTATGTCTGGTGCAGGTGTGCCTGATTATGTTCCAGATATGCTTGGCACCGCAGCTGAAGGGTTAATTGCAGCTCGCCTACATTTCTCCCGAGTTAGATTCAGAGGATGTATTGTTCTTAAATGCTTGTATATGGAGGCAGTTCCACAAGAATATTTTTTGTCACTCCCACTTGACAGCACTCGTTGGCAAATTCTGCAAATCACCTTTCTAGCGTTCACCTTTTTGTACCCAAGTGGAAAAGTGAAGAACTTCCAGACGATGGATTCAGGCCTTTGAGGACGTGGTGCTGATCCAGCGGCCTATAGAAAATATGTCATAAATTACGCCACCCAACTTTACAACTTATACTATTAATCACTAATTAAACACAAAGGCCCATTAATCAAACATGACATATTATGACCAACCGAACCAATTGGATTAACCTATTCACAATTTATATACATTTATATACAACCGCGGTAAATAGATATCATCATTTCAATAAACTTAACTATTTATTAAGCCACTTATGGCGATAGAATCTAGCTAATGGTAACCTGAACTCATGAAATGTCAAGACCAGCTTGTTTTTCAAAAGTAAGATTTTATTAGCTATTTATTATAATTTCCTAAATGTAATTTTTATTAAAGCATTTTTATTGGAATTATTGCAAGTAAAAACATTATAAGTTTCAAAATTATTATTGCAAAAGTATTTATTTAGTTTAGCATTTTTTCCAGAACCTTAATCCCTAACTAAGCTAAATAAATGGAAATAAAGTAAAGTCTTTGAGGGCTCTTACATGTTCCAAGTGAAGTCCGTCAGCACGACACCCTCTTCCAAAGGTCAGCAAAAGCAGCGGCGTGACCCTTCTACAGGGAATGGATTTTTATACCTTTCTGCGCTAAGCTAATCTAAGTAAAAGTAATTCTTTTCTGCAAAAGTCGGAGTCCCATTGGTTCACGAGTGACAAGTGACATGTCACCTCATTTTCAAAACATCAGTTCCGTCACTTTCTTAGAGTCCATTGTCTCTAGTATTCGAGCTCCGAGGCTTCCTCAGATTGCAACATTTTCTTGCATAAAAATTGGCATCATGTCATTTTGCTTCCTCGGATGCAAAGTTATCAAATGTTCCTCCTGCCGGTTCCTGGCCTTGGCCTTGTCCGAGTAGGAGACTGCTAGAAACACACCACGCTTTCCAATTGTTGCCACCAAAAGGAAGTTTTTCTTTGAAAGGACTTTCTCTTGCTCCGTGCAGAAATTATTTGCAAACTCGAGTAAACTAGGCCCAAAGCAGTCAATTTAGCGTCCACTAATATATAAACATACACAAAAGAATAATTAATGTAAGAAATATTATTTGCTCTGTTGCCACCCAGCATTACTAATGATTAACCCATTAGTCTAAATTACCTAGCCAAAGCAAACAATTAACGCAGCATTATATCTACCAGTCTTCTTTAAATCCATCGAAATTCTTTATGCACCTATAGAAAATAAAGTGACACCACATAGACAAGGAAAGCAAAACAAGCACATGCTACTTTTAAAAACAGCCGCAATTAGTTATAACATGACAAATAGACAGAATTAATTTATTAATTTGCACGAACAAAAAGATGCAACAATAATGCACGTTTATGAGCACACATGTTAATATCCCGCGTGTAATGTAACTTTAATCTAGGTTGAATTAATACAAACACAGCACCAAACGTTAATAGAGTTATTTTTCATTATGGAAGTGTGACTTCACGAGTTGAAATAAAATTATTTCTAAATCTCGCTCCATCAACTCCCTCATCTGGTGATTAACAAATCACCACACCACACCCAAAATTTAGTAAAATTTTGACTAACCGAAAATGGTTCGAATTCATTTGTATTAGTATTTTCTAAAAATTTGTCTCTGCAAAATCTTTGCAACTATCATATTGAGCTCTACGTAACTCTTGTAACTCGATTTCCTTCTCCTGTTCCTTTTTGATCTTATAAATTCGTTTCTTTTCCTTCATGTGTTTCTTTCTTTTGCGTAACATGCAACTAATTTTTGTCAAAACTACTATAAATATTATTACAAACAAAGGTGTTAAAATCTTGCCAAGAACTGAACCACCAATTTCTTGAAACCAGGTTTTAATAGCCTGGAATCTCTTTATAAGTCGCTCTGAAAAATCATCCTCTTCTATGGGAACTATTTCTGAGTGCATTTATGTGTAGTTTTTAATATACATCTCAATATTCTTACTTTCATCAGGAATATAAGTACAGCAGTGCTGAACATGTAAAATACCACAGACTCCTCCCTCTTTTGCCAGGAGTATGTCTAACGCAAGGCGATCTTGCATCACCATAGATCTAATTGCAATGACCTCAACATTCACTAATTGGAAACCATCTGCTGTGTCAGTTGACACTCTGTCAACAATTGTGGATAGTTTTCTGATCCTTCCTGCATTCAAGGTTATACCTACTAAAGGTATTACTGCTTCAAAAATATCTCCCAAAATTTCTGTAAAACTTTCTCTTTTATATCTATTTATATGATTATTAATTTTAAACACTCCTTCTACATTTCTGTCAACATGAAATATCTTTGGAAAAACAAGCCCAACAAAACATGTCCCATACCAATGATCTGGAAGGTTATAATAAGCCTTATCACCACAAATAAAGTAAATCCCAGGAAAAATTGGATCTTTGCCACCTTTGAATCCCCAACCTCCCATGATTTGATAAGTATCCTCACAATTACTAGCACCTACAAAATAATTATCAAAAAGTGTATTATCCCTTCTAATGCAAAGCTTACCACTAATTGGTTTGTCTATGTGTATTGCAACATTATCAAAAGTCTTGCCATTAAGCTAATCATCCTCTTTATGCCTGAATTTAGATTTAGTTTGTTTGACTATTTCATTTCTCTTATAAATTGCTCTTCTCTCCTCAACAAGATTCAGGAAAGACTTTTCTTCAGCTCTTAATTTGCAGGTTAAATTATTCTTGTAAGCATACTCATAGGTGAGTTCGTTAGTAACTAAAAAGAATTCCCTCATCTGTTCAGCTTTTTTATGTTTATTCAAAGCACTCTCAATTTTTAAATTTGCAAAAATCTCATCAAAATTTGAATAGTAATATTCTAAGCGACCAGTCTGATAAAATAAACTAGCTAACACACTACAAGTTATCCCATATGTGAGAGGAAGCATATTGTATGTCACTCCCTCAGAAACAGAAGCAGGTAATTTTACACAGACATAGCAATCTTTAACACTCATTACCTTAACATATTCTCCCAGAAGCCTTGAGAATGAATTGCTTGAAAAATCACTAACAGATTTATCCTGATGAATTTCAGGTTTGTGATCAATCACTTTGTTAGCTATATCTGTTGCACTATGTTTGACTAACTGAAGCTTTGCTTGTCATGTTAACTTTATATAAATCCTTACTAATTTCAAAAGGAATGACAACAGCCAAAACTAACCAGAGCAGAATTAACATGAGCACACACACCAGAGTCATCTTACAGCATTTCTCGAAAATTGAAAACTTTGAAGTACTCCGCTCCATAACATAAGGCATCTTTGGAAAATCTTATCTAAAAAAAAAAGTAATAAAAAGAAAACAAAAACAAAACTTTAAAATTATCTAAATTTCAGATTAAATATATACCCCCCTTTTTAAAATCTTTTTTTTTTTTTTATCCTCTAACAACTTTTCTTCGACCTAATGTCACAAGTTAATTTCCAACTAAACAACTTTTCTTTGACCTTGTGTCACCTAACACAATTTCTTCAGCCTTTTGCCATAAACAAAACCCAACATTTTTTGTCAGATTACTACTTCAATCATTGTCACTAATTTCCTCAATCTCTTCCTGACTACTGCTGTTAATTTCAATAACAGGAGGAATAATCAGATAAGTCCACTCAGGAGATTTATATTTCTGGTTAGGTCTCAAAATTCTTTTTGTTTTTCTAGACACTACTTCTATTTTTCTCCCTTTTTCAAGTTTCCTTTCAAGCTCTTTTTGACTAGTTATTTCATTCACTTGCTCCTTTGACTTTTTAATCAACCTGACTCTCAATCCTCCATTTTCATTTGGCCATGATTCTCCTTTTCTCAAGATCTTTCTTTTCGGTTCTGCTATATTAGTTTCAGTTTTCCAAGATCTTTTTCTCAGTCTTCCTTCTTGATCATCAACATAACTTTCTCCAGAATCACTATCAGAAATTTCTATTCTTGACTCAGGAACTTTTCTAATCGGCAGTCTTACTCTGTTAGGAACTATACTCTGTCTTCCATCACTGGTACTCGGCAATTCGACTTCCTCCTCCTCCTCAATTACCTTCAACTTCCCAGTTTCTGGTTTCTTGTTCCTCCTTCCAGAGCTTATTTTCTGCTTTTCGATACTCTCCTGGTCAGAAATTTCAATTGATTCAGCTTCTCTGTCTTCAAAATTTTCAATAGTCTCTACTCCATTCACTTTCTTGACAGACTCTTCTGCTGAATTTCTTTTTAACAGATCTTCATCACTTTCAGAGTCTATTTCAATGATTTCCAAATCTTTTCTGTTCAAGTCTCCATTCACTTGCAAATTTTCCAGATGTCGACCTCTCTGTCGATCTTCAGAATCTGGATTTCTTTCACCTTCTACTTCAGAATCAGAATCATCTGTAGAATCACTCTCTTCATCAGAGTTTTCAGGAGTAGGAAGTGGAATCGTGTGGCTTGGATGTATCCACCTTTTCAATCCTTTACACTTTACTGCATTCGTTGTTACTAGAATTATTTGTCTAGCTTTCTGCCACCTTGGAACTAGACAATTTCTTCTTCGATGTACTTTAGTTCTAACCCAATCTCCAGGTCTCAGATCATGTGTTTGTACTTTGTCATCTGATTGTACTTCAGTTCCCACCTGATTAGACACAGAAGTAACTACGTCAGACAGTCTTTTGCAATATTCCAAAATAGCACTGTCATTAATGCTCAACAATTTCCCTACTGGTGCAAAAGCTTGTCTCATGACTCTGCCCATAAGAATTTCATGAGGACTCAGACCTGTCTTTTGATCAGGTATACTTTTTAGAGACATTAAAACAAGTGGAAGAGCATCAGTCCACTTCATACCTGTATCAAGACACATTTTTCCAATCCTGTTTTTGATCGTTCCATTAATCTGCTCAACTACTCCAGATGCCTCTGGTCTGTATGCACAGTGTATTTTCTGCTCAATATGCAAAGCTTCACAAATCAGTTTCAAAAGTTTATTATCAAAATGTCCCCCTCCATCACTCTCAATAGTAACAGGGAAACCGTATCTTGAGATAATTTCTCGAAGAAGCAATTTTGCCACTGTAATCGAATCACAATGACGTGTTGGAAATGCCTCCACCCATCTTGAAAACAAACACACAATCACCAAAACATATTTTAAACAATTGTGTAAAGGCATTTCAATGAAATCCATTTGTAATCTGGTAAAAGGGCCACCCTCCCGACCTATGATTCCTGTACCTACAACTGATTTCCTGTTTGGGTTCATTTGTTGGCAAGTTAAACACCTCTGACAAAGAGATTCTGCAATTGTTCTAAATTTGGTATTAAACCATGTTTCTTTAAAAAGTCTGATCATAGAATCCCTTCCAATATGACCAGGGCCATGATACAATCTGGCCATGTCAGCAATCATACAATTAGGTAAAACTACTCTGCCATCTTTGTAAGTCCAAACTCCATCTTCATCTCGTGGTCTACATTCTGCTTTTAACCATGTGTTTTTCTCCTCATCATCAGCTTCATTTTGTAAATCTCTGATTTCCTGCCATGTTTCAACCACTGTTGTTAGCATCAATGAATTCAAATCACTTTCTTTACTCCTTTCCCGATTATTTGCACAACCATTTCTTGCGCAATACTTAGCCGTCTCATCTGCATAAGCATTGCCTTTGGTGATATAATCCTCACCCTTTTTGTGAGCTGCACATTTTACAAGAGCAATTTCTTTTGGTAACTGAATGCCATCTATTAATCTTTTAATGAATACTGCATTTTTAATTGGAGATCCTGCTGAAGTTAAATAGCCCCTCTGAGACCAGAGCTGTCCATAATCATGCACAACTCCGTATCCATACTGGCTGTCAGTTATTATGGTAACTCTCAAATCCTTTGATATTTCACAATCACGAATTAAAGCAATCAATTCAGCCACCTGTGCTGAACGAATTCCTTCAAGACATGATGCTTCTTCAACATCTACAACTGTACAGACTGAATATGCTGCCTTTAAAACACCTCCCTCTGATCTTAAACAAGAGCCATCTACAAAGTAGACAAAATCTGATTCAGACAAAGGTTCGTCTTTAATATCTTGCCTTGGCTTGGTACAGTATTCCATAACATCCAAGCATTCATGCTCCACATCAATTTCATCAATAATTTCAGAATCAGGCAATAATGTAGAAGGATTCAAATTCACACATCTTGCAATAGAAACATTATCTGCTCCTAAAATAACTTTCTCGTATTTTGTCAATCTATTACTAGTCAGATGTTGTGTCTTACTCCTTGTCAGGAGTATTTCAACTGAATGGGGAACATAGACTTTTACAGGAAACCCCATTATAATCCCTTCACTTTGTTCTAAACTGACACTAGTTGCTGCAACAGCTTTTAAGCAACCTGGTAAGGCTTTTGCAACAGGATCAAGAACTGCTGAAAAGTATGCAATGGGTTTTCTCAGATTCCCATGTCTTTGAATTAGTACAGACAATGCACATCCTTCTCTTTCACTGCAATACAGTTCAAAATCTTTTTCATAGTTTGGCATGCCTAGAGCTGGAGCTTCACATAAGCTTCTTTTTAGATTCTCAGAAGCTTTCAATTCAGATTCATTAAGAACAATTGGATCTTTTACATCTGATTTAGTCAATTTCTGTAGTGGTTTTGCAATTACTGAAAATCCACTTATCCATTGTCGACATTAACCAACCATTCCTAAAAACATTCTAACCTGTCTTTGAGTTCTTGGAGGTTGCATTGCTTGAATCATTTTAATTCTTTCAATTGTTACCTGTCTTATTCCTTTTGCAATTCTATGTCCAATGTATTTCACTTCTTGTTTACAAAACTGCAATTTTGCAGGAGACACTTTATGTCCCTCATCTGCTAGATGATATAAAAGTACAATTGTGTCTGTCAAACAATTTTCTCTCGATTTTGCTGCAATTAGTAGATCGTCAATGTATTGCACTAATGTCGACCTGCCAGGTAGATTTAGATCTTCTAAAGATCTCTTCAACAACTCATTAAAAATAGAAAGACTCTCTGTATACCCTTGAGGGATTCTACACCATGCGAGGGTCCTATTTTGGAACCTGAAAGTAAAAATGTCCTGACTCTCTGGATGTAAAGGGACAGTAAAGAATGCATTGCAAAGATCAATGAAAGTATACCACTCAGCATCATGTGGAATCTGATATAAAATGACTGCTGGATTTGGAACAACAGGACAACATGGAACGACAATTTGATTAATTTTTCTTAGATCTTGAACAATTCTATATGTTCCATTTGATTTTTTAATTCCCATAATCGGTGAATTACAAGGACTACTCTCAATTTCTTTTAAAACACCTTGTTTAATGAATTTTTCAATCACTGGAATAACACCCTCTATAGTTTCTACTTTCATTTTATATTGAGGAATGTTTGGAAATTCTATTCCCTGTTTCAATGAAATTTTGACTGGATCGATATGTTTCATCAGACCCATCTCATTTCCAGTCAAATCCCAAATCTCAGCTTTGACTGTCTCCTTTAGTTCTACAGGTAGGTTTTCGTTTTCAAAAGCAGGAAACAATTTTGTTTCTTCTGTTTCTACTAACATCATTGTCATTCTATATAAACCATCTTCTTCCATTGTTTGTAATTCTACTCCATCAGGAGAACAATATATTCTACAATTCATCTTACACAGAATATCTCTCCCTAGTAAATTCACTGGACTGCTATTACAAACCACAAATCTATGTTTGTCTTTAAAATTTCCAATTTCAACTTGTACTGGATCTGTTAAATCAGTTTTAATTTGTTGATTACTTACTCCGACTACTTGGATGGTTTCCCCAGAGAGAGGTAGGTTTTCAATTTCCACTGATCTAACAGTAGAACGGGTAGCACCAGTGTCCACTAGAAAAGTGATGTCTACATCATTAACTTTCCCATTTACAAATGGACCAGACTGGTCAACCTCAAGAGTGACTCCAATTACACACTCTTCCCCCTCTCTGGGGCACCATCAGAAGTAATCATCAGAATCACTTCTTCGATTCTCTGTTAACAAAAACTGTCCTGAAGCATTTTGCACAATTTGTCTTTGAGTCCTTATTACCTGATCATCTCCTTCAAATCCCACACCTGGATTATATTTTTGACTTCCCCCAGAATTAGGAAAGGGAGGCTGTGGAATTTGATTCTGCTGTTGAATCAATTGATTTTGTAGCTGTCGCTGAAGACTCAGGTCATTCAGTTTACGTTGCAAACGTAGCTGTTGCTGCAAATCATCATCGTTCTGCATCTGTGGGTTTAACAATGGATTTTTAAAATTTCTAGGTGGGTTTTTACACTCACTCTTCCAGTGTCCAATCTCGCCGCAATTAAAACAAGGCAATTTCTGTTTTAAATCATCAACTTTAGCATTATATCTTTTATTATTATTAAATTAAAATTTCCCTTGACCCTGATTCATGTTTTGATTTTGAATAAAATTTGCATTTTTATTTTCAAGACTGGCAATTTGTTGCTCAGCCACTTTCACTTGTGCCCACATCGCTTTCTCTTTCAACTTCTTTTGTTTGACCTCTAACTCATCACTACAGTATTTTGCTTTTCTCAAAATGTCGTCAACTGAAAGTGATTGCCATCCGACAATATTATTTCTAATCATTTCCCCAACTTCAGGTCTAAGACCATAAACAAATCTGTAGATAAAATGGCTCATATCCTTTTCGTCTAATTTTTCATAGCCACTGTATTGTTTAAAAACTAGTAGTAACCTTTCATAAAATGAATGAACTGATTCTTTAGGTTCCTGATTAGTTCGATCTATTTTAACCCAATCCACTTCCTTTGGAGCAATTTTTTGTTTTAACCAATAAATCACCTTTCCATAAAAATCCATTACTATTGGAGCTGGAGCACCAGTTTCTTTAATTCGCTCAGGTTCCACTTTTGGCCAACCTATAGCAATTTTACATTCTGTCCAAAGATCTGATGGAACAACGATGTCGAAAAACCCATCCAGATCAATCCACAGAACTTTTGAAACTTTTATAAACCTGTCTACTTGTCGATACCATTCAACAGGCTTCTCTCTCAGTCTTGGAAAATCATTAGTGAAAAGTAAAATATCCTGTCTCGACCAAGGAACATGAACATAACCTCCACCAGCAATTTCTCTCATTGGAAATTGTTTTGATAATTTCTCTAATTTTTCATCCTCCTTCTTTCTAGTCCACTTCACTCTCCATTTGCTCAATTCACCAAGCTTTTTGATGTAAACAATCAAGTCTTTTATGTGCATTATTCTTCCTATTGAGTTCAAATTCTCAATGTCTTTTTCTGTAAAATCCAATCTATAATGCTTTCCAAAATTCTTTTGTCTGCTTAAATCAATTTCGAGTTCTGCTGCCAGTTCCTCCAACTGATCATATTTATTCTTTGTTTTCCATTGAATACTTTTGCAGATGAACAGTAGTTCATCATCACGACAAAATTTTAGACTGTCAGAACCAATTGTACCAATTATTAATTCTTCTAAATTCGCTTTTAATTTTGCAACATCAAGTTTTGAATTTGACCCTCTTCTTTCAGAAGTTTCAGCATCAGATTCTGCACCCATAGGTGAATTGTTAAAAGAACCTTCATTGAAAGTTAAATCAGGCATTTTCGTTTTCACATGATTAATTTCAGATAAATCTGAATAAAATTTTTCAGCAACCCTTTGAACATCTGCATTTAAAGGAATCGTTAAACTTGTCCTGTTATTTTCTTTTTGTTCAAAAACAGGCTGAACAGGACCAATAGTTACTGGAACAGTTACAGCTTCCATGCCTTTAGTTATTTGTCGAATTAATTCTTCCTTTGATCGTAAATATTCTGAAGAATTTACAACTTCCTCATCCCTAATTTCTCTCATTAAAATTTTAGGGGCTTCCCTTTCTTTTGGAATTAACGAAAAATGTTTACCCCCAATGTAAACATCAGCATTTGTCCCAGTTTCTGATTTTTCTGGAGTTTCAAAAGATTCTGAATTATTAGGGTACAATTTTGGAGATTCATTAATAGGAGGTGCACTTGGTGTGGTTTCAGTAGAAACCATCGGAGTAGACCATGATCGAGGAGGTCTCAAAGGATCATTTCTTTTATTAGAAGTAAAAAATTTCTTCTAAAACTGCATCTTCAGATTCACTTTCTATGACTACATTATTTTTCTTTTCAGATCTTTTTTCACCAGGAGATCCTAAAACCATTTCTCTAATTAAATAGAGACCATCACACATGTCTCCCTGTCTCCACATTCGCATTCTATCTTCATGTGTCTCTCGTCTATAGCTTGGTATTTTCGGAGGTCTTTTAATACCACTCGCTTCTCTTTGAAGTTGAAACATTTCATCCTCCCATTCAACTAAAGCTTCAAATTGAGTAGGTCTTGGTTTCGGTATAAGAGCATTCATTTTTTCTCTCAAATTTCTTAAATTTTTTATATTAAATGAACCATCTTCGGGCCAAGTCAAAACACCGTCGTCTTTTGTGTAATGTTTCCAGACATCAAACCACAAAACAGTATGATATCCATATTCACCTTCCATATACGCTGCAGGTGTTTTGTATTTATGAAGCAATTTACCACCTAACGTTTTTATTTTCTTGTCAGGTGAAATAAAAATTTTTAACTTTTGAAGCATTGTAGGCTTTTTTTCAACATGTTTAAAATAATAACTCATTTTTCAAATCAAATCCAATTAAAGTAAATGATCGTAAAATATTTCCTGGATGTTACGTAACACTAGCCAATCCGTACGCGAAACACATCAACAAGCCAATCAGAGTTGAGCTACGTCACTACCTTGCTCAACAATAGAAATTTTTCTTTCTCAAAGAACCAATCAGTTTACAGCACGTCAGAGTTATGAGAGCCAATCAGAACACAGCCTGTGACGTAAGCTACCCAATCACTGCGCGAACCGTGTGAAGTATACAGCTGCTGCGGTTTCTCGTGTCTCACTCTTAGCGCTCACCCCTCCTTTACAAAAACTTTTCACAGCGCCATTTTAAGAACGTTTTTTCAAGAAAAATTAATTCAACAACCACAAGAAAGACTCATCTGTCTGTTTCTTTAATAAAGTGATAGAATTTAAATCATACAAGAATTCTATACGTAGAATAGACGACGCTATTCTCACAGAATATACATTTGCCAATAAAATAATCTTTTTACTCTACCCTTCAAACAAGTAATAATGAACTCATTTCCCTCAGAAAGCACATCCAAGTGACAATTCAAAGTTTAACTTGAACACCATTACAAAACAATTACGCACTTTCAAACGGAAAGTATCCCTAAACAAACACACATGAAATTCGTACAGGACTTTCACCTGTTTATAGATATCATGCACCGTTAGTAAAATAAACGACGTTATCCCTACAGGACTCTCACCTGTTTATAGATATTAAGCATGTTATCCCTACAGGACTCTCACCTGTTTATAGATAATCATGCACCGGCGTTATCTTACCCTTCACTCAAGTTTGAATATATACAATTACTCTTATCACAGTGAGTTTTACAACAGGCTCATTGTCCCTATACTCATGCTGCTCAAATTTCTTAGATAATCCTCACTATACAACACTCACTCCTAACCCTACCTTGTGTTGCACGGCGACAACACTTGTGGTACACGGCGATACCACTACTCTGAAACAGATCAAATGTGCTGTGTGACTACCTTCTCATCACACTAATTTGTACCGGTACAACAAGGAATTTTCACGCTGCTGGAAAAAACCTTACATATAGCACGAAAACGGACTCAACATATGTTAGACATATATCCTATGTAACTACCGTATATGTTGGTTACCATAGCAACCATCAAATTCTGCTACCAAGGTAATTGATCCAGCGGCCTATAGAAAATATGTCATAAATTACGCCACCCAACTTTACAACTTATACTATTAATCACTAATTAAACACAAAGACCCATTAATCAAACATGACATATTATGACCAACCGAACCAAGTGGCCTAATTAACCTATTCACAATTGATATACATTTATATACAACCGCGGTAAATAGATATCATCATTTCAATAAACTTAACTATTTATTAAGCCACTTATGGCGATAGAATCTAGCTAATGGTAACCTGAACTCATGAAATGTCAAGACCAGCTTGTTTTTCAAAAGTAAGATTTTATTAGCTATTTATTATAATTTTGTAAATGTAATTTTTATTAAAGCATTTTTATTAGAATTATTGCAAGTAAAAACATTATAAGTTTCAAAATTATTATTGCAAAAGTATTTATTTAGTTTAGCATTTTTTCCAGAACCTAAATCCCTAACTAAGCTAAATAAATGGAAATAAAGTAAAGTCTTTGAGGGCTCTTACATGTTCCAAGTGAAGTCCGTCAGCACGACACCCTCTTCCAAAGGTAAGCAAAAGCAGCATCGTGACCCTTCTACAGGGAATGGATTTTTATACCTTTCTGCGCTAAGCTAATCTAAGTAAAAGTAATTCTTTTCTGCAAAAGTCGGAGTCCCATTGGTTCACGAGTGACAAGTGACATGTCACCTCATTTTCAAAACATCAGTTCCGTCACTTTCTTAGAGTCCATTGTCTCTAGTATTCGAGCTCCGAGGCTTCCTCAGATTGCAACATTTTCTTGCATAAAAATTGTCATCATGTCATTTTGCTTCCTCGGATGCAAAGTTATCAAATGTTCCTCCTGCCGGTTCCTGGCCTTGGCCTTGTCCGAGTAGGAGACTGCTAGAAACACACCACGCTTTCCAATTGTTGCCACCAAAAGGAAGTTTTTCTTTGAAAGGACTTTCTCTTGCTCCGTGCAGAAATTATTTGCAAACTCGAGTAAACTAGGCCCAAAGCAGTCAATTTAGCGTCCACTAATATATGAACAAACACAAAAGAATAATTAATGTAAGAAATATTATTTGCTCTGTTGCCACCCAGCATTACTAATGATTAACCCATTAGTCTAAATTACCTAGGCAAAGCAAACAATTAAAGCAGCATTATATCTACCAGTCTTCTTTAAATCCATCGAAATTCTTTATGCACCTATAGAAAATAAAGTGACACCACATACACAAGGAAAGCAAAACAAGCACATGCTACTTTTAAAAACAGCCGCAATTAGTTATAACATGACAAATAGACAGAATTAATTTATTAATTTGCACAAACAAAAAGATGCAACAATAATGCACGTTTATGAGCACACATGTTAATATCCCGCGTGTAATGTAACTTTAATCTAGGTTGAATTAATACAAACACAGCACCAAACGTTAATAGAGTTATTTTTCATTATGGCAGTGTGACTCCACGAGTTGAAATAAAATTATTTCTAAATCTCGCTCCATCAGTGCCTCCTGCAAAAATTCTTCTTCTGAAGATCCTTCCTCCGGCAGCTGCTGTCCAGAAGCCTTGTTTTATATATTTTTTTGATAACACCCAAAAAAATGAGCAAACAAGCATTTACAATGCAATGGTCTCGGCATTATTAAAGGTAGAGCTATTGGCATTGCTCATGACATTTTTTTATTTTTTTTTAAATCATAATTAAATAGCATTGTCATTTACATTGCCAATAGCTTAATCGTTAAATAAATGCCATTGTCATTTACAATGCCAATAGCTTAATCGCTAGCAAATGCATGACCTATTGCATTTATACCCACACAGAGCCACACACACAAAGCCACCCACACACACACACACAGAGCCACCCACACAGCCACACACAGACACACACACACACACACAGCCACACACACACACACACACACACACACACAGAGCCACATACACACACAGGGAAGCAAGCACAGCCAGGGGGCAGGGAAGCAAGCACAGCCCGATGGCAGGGAAGCAAGCACAGCCAGGGGGCAGGGAAGCAAGCACAGCCAGGGGGCAGGGAAGCTAAAACAAAATTCAGTAAGTAGTTGAAGACTCATCTCTTCATACACTTTTAGTGTTCTTCCCTGGTGGTATTCAGCTTTAAAAAACCCTCTTGTATCAATTACATCATTTCACACTCACCTGTGGGATAGAGTGAAGGATTGCATAATCCACCCTATCACCCTCCCAGGTGTCACCCAAACCTACGTTTTGTTTACCTTCACATTTTTTTTCGCTCTCTTGGCTCACTTTCCAGCACGCGGCTCCCCCATCTCCACGGCCCCTACTCAGCAGCTCCATACATCGCCTCCTGTTCCATACCGACTTGTCCTTGGCAGCCATTTGTCCCACGTTCCCAAATTCTCACCTGTCCCTTCACTTTACCCTTATTTTCCCTAGCTTTCGCTTATTCCACTCGTCTTACTTGCCCACCACCTTCACCCCTTGACTTGACTCACTGGGATATAAGCCGTTCTAGTGAGGGAGAGCAGATGCTTCATTGCCAAAACCTGCCTCAGCCGAGACCTCCTTATTCAGCAGGTGGGGGGGTGAGACCCCCCTCCACCATGGCATGGTGTTCTTTCGACCAGCAGGTGGGATCTGAGGGGGGTAATGAGTGGGGTGGGGTCAGGCCTTCTCTGCCAGGGCCTCCGTTAGCTCTGACCTCCTCGTCCAGCGAGCACGTGGGCTCCCCGGGCCCCTCCTCCGGCGGTGGGGAGAGCCGAGGCCTTCCGCTGCCTCAGACCGGCAGGAATGCGTGGCTCCCACCAGCTGCATGGGAGATGTTTGCAGATTTCTGAAGTCTGTTGTGCGGTGGGCGGGTGCCGGGAAAGGCTTTAGTGGAGAAGAGAGGCCGGGAGACTGCTAGAGGGGAGTGTCCGAGGCTGCCACCGGGAGTGAAGATGGGGCGAAGAAGAGAGTTCACGGGGAAGGGCGGCAGCCGCGGGGGGACATGTTAGCTGGATGAGAGGAACCACCCACGGGGCGACAGAGAGAGATGGCGAGGCTCCAGTAGTGTTCCGCCTTCTGGGCAGGGGAGAGGATATACACTGGCTAAAATACACTATGCGGTACAGGCAAGAGGGTGAAAGAGAGACCAGCAGCTTAGTATATGTAGAATAGATCAAGTCACTGTTTGCCTCTTTCCTCAGATTTATCATAGCATGGCAACATGTTTCAAGACCCCTTAAAAGTACGAGGTTAACAATTTGCACAGGTTTATACGCTGTTCTTTATTGGACCCAGTATCGCCGACAACTTGAAGAGTGGGGAGAAACCAAGTTTAAAATAAGAGTTCTCGACAAGAACTAACTAAAGAGTGCAAACACAGTTGTAAGTACAATATCAACATGTTTTGCATCTAAAACACGTTCTGTGACAGGCACAGAGATGGCCTCTGCCCCATGCCTCAACTCCCCCCTTCTCTCCAAGTCCCTTACCCCACGCCTGCAGTAAACAGTTACAATGCTAGTCACCAGAGCCGGTTTTCTCAAACAATGCTATTGACATGTCACCTGATTACCTATATACAATGTGGTGAAACGTTTGTTCTGAGTGAGACGAGAGTGCAAGGGAGTGATGGGTTTGCACAAGAGGGTATGCGGGTTCCACCCCTTCTCATCCCCACCCTTTCCTTTTTCTTCTGCAACAACAAAAGCTTCCTGCCTGCCCCGCAACACACTCACTGGCTTCTCCCGGTGCGACGGCTGCTCCTCTCGGCGGCTGGACTGCGGGGCTCTATGGCTGCCGGGACGTCCTGGGAGGCGGGGTGGGCTCCCGTCCTCCCTCTCCTCACCGACAACTTCCGCTTCGGGGGCTCTCAAGAGCTTCCCTGGTGCCGCGGGCGGGGCTCTCCTTACGCTGAACCTGCCCGGAGCTCTCTTCCGCCCTTCACACTCACCGGCTTCTCCCGGTGAAGTGGCTGCTCCTCTCGGCGGCTGGGCTGCGGGGCTCTATGGCTGCCGGGACGTCCTGGGAGGCGGGTGGGCTCCCATCCTCCCTCTCCTCACCGAAGACGTCCGCTTCGGGGCTCTCGAGAGCTCCCCATGTGCCGCGGCGCGGGCGGGGCACTCCTTCACCGGAGCCGCGGAGTGGAGTCACGGACAGCAGGACGCCGCTCTGGGGGGCACAGAGTGAGGGAAAGCACATTCGCCTTTCTCCGAGGTCAAGAAGAAATGACTTGGAGAAAGGCACCGTCATTTTGAGATTTGGGGGCGTGTTTTTTAGGTTTGAGTGACGGATGACGTCACAGATAGAAAGAACCTAAAAAACACGCCCGAATCGCCAAAAGACGGGGCTTAAAGGGAGTGACGCCCCTCTCCTCCAATGGCTTGCCAGCATTTACTAGGCCAGCCAATGGAGAAGAGGGGCGGGTTCCAAGCCCCCTCTAAGAAAGATAAAATCTTTGGCTCCGCCCACTGCTACGCAGTGCGACGGTCCTCGACCTAAAAAGGGTTCTTGTGGGACAAGAGATGTCTCTCTAAAGATGCTCCAACAAGAATAATTGAAATGGGTGAGGTCTTTCAATAGTTACAATGGGAAATGTTATTAAGCAATCAAATCTTTTTTTTTTGGGTCACATGGGATCCGCACACCCTGCGCTCACCAAGCACGTACCCAATGCGGCTTCGCGAAAATATATTTAAAAGTAATATAAGTTTATGTACAAATATATATTTTTTAGAAGTATCTTAGATAATCTTTTTCCCTAATATGTATATTACAGATACATTTATATCATTTTAGACATTAAAAGATTTTGCGGGAGTCGCGCATCCAGCACACACCAGCACGTATATGACGTCACGCGGGACCCACCACCGTGCAAGCATCGGGTACCGTAATGCGCATGTGTCGCGAATGCTCAGGACCAGGATTCGGGGATCGTTCACATACCAATCACGCACATTGGGTAATGGTAAATATAAATGATCCTTCACGACATTTCTAAAATGGGGCTAGAATCCGCACACCCATCGTGATGGATACGCTTTGGGTGCCCGACTCCCCAAAAAACTTGAAAAAAAAATATTCAAGAAAATAATAACAATATATTACATTAAAAAAAGAAAACAAAAAAATTAAACAATGTTTTAGTTTGGATTTTTTTTTTTTTTTTTTTTTGCAATTTTCATAAAAATATATAATGTTTTTTAATGAATAAAATATTTAAAAATAAATAGTTAAAAACTGTAGAAAATCAGTACCAAAAAATAGGTATACCTATTATTACACTTACAAATGATCATTTAAAAAACCTTTGAAATTCACTGAAAAAAAACAGCTTTCAGAGACATTATAGTTAGGAATTAGCATTTAAAAAACCTTTGAAATTCACTGAAAAAAACATAGGTTACAGACACTTTATAGTTAGGAATTGGCATTTAAAAAAACCTTAGAAATTCACTGAAAAAACATAGGTTTCAGGGGCGTTATAGTTAGCTGGACATTTCACTCATACAAAACCATCGAAAGTCCCCCGTTATAGTTAGTTCAACTATAATTCGCGCGCCCGCAATGCACTGCTGATGACATCACATATTACATAACTCATGACATGGTCAGTGACATCACTCATGACATCACTGATGACATCTCAAATGACATCACTGATGACATCACTCATGACATCGTCCTTGTGAAAGAGTGGCAGACCTCCTCTCACCCTAATATAACCTTTGATACACACACTCAAAAATACAAACTAACATTTTCAAAACAATGGACATACCAATACCAGTTACAACACACCTATTCAGTAATTCCAAGATCTACACACACACCCACTTATTCACCAACAGTCCTATACAGTCACTCATACATGTACTCACTCATACTATGTACTCATACACCTACAGAAACTTACACATACTTAATCTCTTACACAATCACTTATAGAAACACCTACTTGTTTGTACAGAACCTCTTCCAATCTCTCACTCTCACATATACTCACTTATATACACCAATACTCACATATACTAGTTTAAAACATAAGTAGTTGCACATAAAGACACTATTGAGACAGTCATTCACTCACTAACACACCCATACACATACTCATCCACCTATACAGTCCTGCACACATGCTGTCTTCAACACATACAAACAGTGAGTCACTTATTCATGCATCTATGCACTAAGTAATACCCCAACCAAACCATACAGCCACTCAGACACTCATACTGATACTCAAAAAACAAATAATAACCCATATAGACACTCATGAAGCTACTTACCAACCCATGCAGCCACTTATACACAAAATGAGAGACTGATACAGATATTTACATATTTAAGCATTACTAACTAACCCTTGTATTCACTAAGATACACTTAATCAGTCCTTTATACAATCAATTTTACCAAAATAAATCATCCATTTACACACTTATATACCCATTTATTCTTCCATTGACCTTGAGATATACATATATAAAACATATTTAATTTTCAGAAAAACACACATTCACTGGATGATGTCATCAGTGATGTCATTTGAGATGTCGTCAGTGATGTCATGAGTGATGTCACTGACCATGTCATGAATGATGTAATATGTGACATCATCAGCAGTGAATTGCGTTCGCGCGACTTATTGTTAGTTGAACTAACTATAACGGGGGAATTTCCATGGTTTTGTATGAGTGAAATGCCCAGCTAACTATAACGCCACTGAAACCTATGTTTTTTTCAGTGAATTTCCAAAGTATATATATATATATATATTACCTACTGGCGGTCGCCAGTAGGTATATATAGTTAGGATTGATTTCTATAGGGAAATCGCAACATTCTATTGGGAATAACTTTGGCGCCGGTTGAGGAATCTGCCTGAATTGTTCAGCAACTTTGCCTCGCGGCACTCCGGTCCTTCCCTGAAAGTTTGGGGGGGATACGTCAAGCGGGGGCCGAGAGAAAAGGGGGGTCCCAAAACATGTTTTCCCCATGTTAATTTCCATAGGGCGGTCTGTCGCACTTTTAGCTCGAACGACTGAATGGATTTTCACCAAACTTGGCAAAATTGTAGGGACTGGTACCCCGATGTGCCTTTGCTATGTCTCAATATATATGCTCCAGTTGTTTTTACGAAAATTACCTTGGAAAAAATATATATTGGGCTACATTGGGCTATATATATGTTAGAGCCCAAATGTAGCCCAATGTAGCCCAATGTAGCCCAAAGATGGCCACCAGAGACAAGAAAAATAAAATGTAGCCCAAATATCAGCCAGATGTAGCCCAACTATAGCCCAATGACAGAATGTCCCAGAGTGTTCTAAAGAACAACTAGAGCGCTAACAGTCTTACTTATGACAAAAGTATGGCACACCTGAAGTCATCTTAATTGGAATAAAGTGTTAACACTTAAAACATTTAATTTGCAAAGGAACAAAATGAGGGGGTTCATTTTGCCATAGAAATTATGATTAGTGCTGAAGAAAGAAAAATTAGGGCACATTTTGAGTGACTTCTCAAATCCTCTTATATTTCATTAAAAAAATTCTGATATGCAGTCTCCCAAGATGGCCACCAGAGACAAAAGAGCCCAAATATCAGCCAGATGTAGCCCAACTATAGCCCAATGACAGAATGTCCCAGATTGTTGTAAAGAACAACTAGAACGCTAACAGTCTTACTTATGACAAAAGTATGGCACACCTGAAGTCATCTTGATTGGAATAAAGTGGTAACACTTAATACATTTAATTTGAAAAGGAACAAAATGAGGGGTTTCATTTTGCCATAGAATTTATATATATATATATATATATATATATATATATATATATATATATATATATATATATATATATATATATATATATATTACCTACTGGCGATAGCCAGTAGGTATATATAGTTAGGATTGTTTTCCATAGGGAAATCGCAACATTCTATTGGGAATAACTTTGGCGCCGGTTGAGGAATCTTCCTGAAATTTTCCTTAACTGTGCCTCGCGGCGCTCCGCTCCTTCCCGGAAGGTTTGGGGGGGATTTGTTAAGCGGGGGCCGAGATAAAAGGGGGGTCTCAAAACGTGTTTTCCCCATGTTAATTTCCATAGGGCGGTTGGACTCACTTTTAGCCCGAACGGCTGAATGGTTTTCCAAAAAACTTGGCAAAATTGTAGGGACTGGTAGCCCGATGTGCCTTTGCTATGTCTCAAGATATGTGCTCCAGTGGTTTTTACGAAAATTAACTTTGAAAAAATATATATTGGGCTACATTGGGCCATATATATGTTAGAGCCCAAATGTAGCCCAATGTAGCCCAAAGATGGCCACCAGAGACAAGAAAAAACAAATGTAGCCCAAATATCAGCCAGATGTAGCCCAACTATAGCCCAATGACAGAATGTCCCAGAGTGTTCTAAAGAACAACTAGAGCGCTAACAGTCTTACTTATGACAAATGTATGGCACACCTGAAGTCATCTTAATTGGAATAAAGTGTTAACACTTAAAACATTTAATTTGCAAAGGAACAAAATGAGGGGGTTCATTTTGCCATAGAAATTATGATAGTGCTGAAGAAAGAAAAATTAGGGCACATTTTGAGTGACTTCTCAAATCCTCTTATATTTCATTAAAAAAATTCTGATATGCAGTCACCCAAGATGGCCACCAGGGACAAAAGAGCCCAAATGTAGCCCAAATAACAGCCAGATGTAGCCCAACTATAGCCCAATGACAGAATGTCCCAGAGTGTTCTAAAGAACAACTAGAACGCTAACAGTCTTACTTATGACAAAAGTATGGCACACCTGAAGTCATCTTGATTGGAATAAAGTGGTAACAGTTAATACATTTAATTTGAAAAGGAACAAAATGAGGGGGTTCATTTTGCCATGGAAATTATGATTAGTGCTGAAGAAAGAAAAATTAGGGCACATTTTGAGTGACTTCTCAAATCCTCTTATATTTCATTAAAAAAATTCTGATATGCAGTCTCCCAAGATGGCCACCAGAGACAAAACAGCCCAAATGTAGCCCAAATATCAGCCAGATGTAGCCCAACTATAGCCCAATGACAGAATGTCCCAGAGTGTTCTAAAGAACAACTAGAGCGCTAACAATCTTACTTATGACAAAAGTATGGCACACCTGAAGTCATCTTAATTGGAATAAAGTGTTAACTCTTAAAACATTTAATTTGCAAAGGAACAAAATGAGGGGGTTCATTTTGCCATAGAAATTATGATTAGTGCTGAAGAAAGAAAAATTAGGGCACATTTTGAGTGACTTCTCAAATCCTCTTAGATTTCATTAAAAAAATTCTGATATGCAGTCTCCCAAGATGGCCACCAGAGACAAAAGAGCCCAAATATCAGCCAGATGTAGCCCAACTATAGCCCAATGACAGAATGTCCCAGATTGTTCTAAAGAACAACTAGAACGCTAACAGTCTTACTTATGACAAAAGTATGGCACACCTGAAGTCATCTTGATTGGAATAAAGTGGTAACACTTAATACATTTAATTTGAAAAGGAACAAAATGAGGGGTTTCATTTTCCCATAGAATTTATATATATATATATATATATATATATATATATATATATATATATATATATATATATATATATATATATATATATTACCTACTGGCGATAGCCAGTAGGTATATATAGTTAGGATTGTTTTCCATAGGGAAATCGCAACATTCTATTGGGAATAACTTTGGCGCCGGTTGAGGAATCTTCCTGAAATTTTCCTTAACTGTGCCTCGCGGCGCTCCACTCCTTCCCGGAAGGTTTGGGGGGGATTTGTTAAGCGGAGGCCGAGATAAAAGGGGGGTCTCAAAACGTGTTTTCCCCATGTTAATTTCCATAGGGCGGTTGGACTCACTTTTAGCCCGAACGGCTGAATGGTTTTCCAAAAAACTTGGCAAAATTGTAGGGACTGGTAGCCCGATGTGCCTTTGCTATGTCTCAAGATATGTGCTCCAGTGGTTTTTACGAAAATTAACTTTGAAAAAATATATATTGGGCTACATTGGGCCATATATATGTTAGAGCCCAAATGTAGTCCAATGTAGCCCAATGTAGCCCAAAGATGTCCACCAGAGACAAAAAAAAACAAATGTAGCCCAAATATCAGCCAGATGTAGCCCAACTATAGCCCAATGACAGAATGTCCCAGAGTGTTCTAAAGAACAACTAGAGTGCTAACAGTCTTACTTATGACAAAAGTATGGCACATCTGAAGTCATCTTAATTGGAATAAAGTGTTAACACTTAAAACATTTAATTTGCAAAGGAACAAAATGAGGGGGTTCATTTTGCCATAGAAATTATGATTAGTGCTGAAGAAAGAAAAATTAGGGCACATTTTGAGTGACTTCTCAAATCCTCTTATATTTCATTTAAAAAATTCTGATATGCAGTCACCCAAGATGGCCACCAGGGACAAAAGAGCCCAAATGTAGCCCAAATATCAGCCAGATGTAGCCCAACTATAGCCCAATGACAGAATGTCCCAGAGTGTTCTAAAGAACAACTAGAACGCTAACAGTCTTACTTATGACAAAAGTATGGCACACCTGCAGTCATCTTGATTGGAATAAAGTGGTAACACTTAATACATTTAATTTGAAAAGGAACAAAATGAGGGGTTTCATTTTGCCATAGAAATGTTATTACCTACTGGCGATAGCGAGTAGGTATATATAGTTAGGATTGTTATCCATAGGGAAATCGCAACATTCTATTGGGAATAACTTTGGCGCCGGTTGAGGAATCTTCCTGAAATTTTCCTTAGCTATGCCTCTCGGCGCTCCGCTCCTTCCCAGAAAGTTTGGGGGGGATTCGTCAAGCGGGGGCCGAGATAAAAGGGGGGTCTCAAAACATGTTTTCACCATGTTAATTTCCATAGGGCGGTTGGACTCACTTTTAGCCCGAACGGCTGAATGGTTTTCCAAAAAACTTGGCAAAATTGTAGGGACTGGTAGCCCGATGTGCCTTTGCTATGTCTCAAGATATGTGCTCCAGTGGTTTTTACGAAAATTAACTTTGAAAAAATATATATTTGGCTACATTGGGCCATATATATGTTAGAGCCCAAATGTAGTCCAATGTAGCCCAATGTAGCCCAAAGATGGCCACCAGAGACAAAAAAAAACAAATGTAGCCCAAATATCAGCCAGATGTAGCCCAACTATAGCCCAATGACAGAATGTCCCAGAGTGTTCTAAAGAACAACTAGAGCGCTAACAGTCTTACTTATGACAAAAGTATGGCACACCTGAAGTCATCTTAATTGGAATAAAGTGTTAACACTTAAAACATTTAATTTGCAAAGGAACACAATGAGGGGGTTCATTTTGCCATAGAAATTATGATTAGTGCTGAAGAAAGAAAAATTAGGGAACATTTTGAGTGACTTCTCAAATCCTCTTATATTTCATTAAAAAAATTCTGATATGCAGTCTCCCAAGATGGCCACCAGAGACAAAAGAGCCCAAATGTAGCCCAAATATCAGCCAGATGTAGCCCAACTATAGCCCAATGACAGAATGTCCCAGAGTGTTCTAAAGAACAACTAGAACGCTAACAGTCTTACTTATGACAAAAGTATGGCACACCTGAAGTCATCTTGATTGGAATAAAGTGGTAACACTTAATACATTTAATTTGAAAAGGAACAAAATGAGGGGTTTCATTTTGCCATAGAAATGTTATTACCTACTGGCGATAGCCAGTAGGTATATATAGTTAGGATTGTTATCCATAGGGAAATCGCAACATTCTATTGGGAATAACTTTGGCGCCGGTTGAGGAATCTTCCTGAAATTTTCCTTAACTATGCCTCGCGGCGCTCCGCTCCTTCCCAGAAAGTTTGGGGGGGATTCGTCAAGCGGGGGCCGAGATAAAAGGGGGGTCTCAAAACGTGTTTTCCCCATGTTAATTTCCATAGGGCGGTTGGACTCACTTTTAGCCCGAACGGCTGAATGGTTTTCCAAAAAACTTGGCAAAATTGTAGGGACTGGTAGCCCGATGTGCCTTTGCTATGTCTCAAGATATGTGCTCCAGTGGTTTTTACGAAAATTAACTTTGAAAAAATATATATTGGGCTACATTTGGCCATATATATGTTAGAGCCCAAATGTAGCCCAATGTAGCCCAATGTAGCCCAAAGATGGCCACCAGAGACAAGAAAAAACAAATGTAGCCCAAATATCAGCCAGATGTAGCCCAACTATACCCCAATGACAGAATGTCCCAGAGTGTTCTAAAGAACAACTAGAGCGCTAACAGTCTTACTTATGACAAAAGTATGGCACACCTGAAGTCATCTTAATTGGAATAAAGTGTTAACACTTAAAACATTTAATTTGCAAAGGAACAAAATGAGGGGGTTCATTTTGCCATAGAAATTATGATTAGTGCTGAAGAAAGAAAAATTAGGGCACATTTTGAGTGACTTCTCAAATCCTCTTATATTTCATTTAAAAAATTCTGATATGCAGTCACCCAAGATGGCCACCAGGGACAAAAGAGCCCAAATGTAGCCCAAATAACAGCCAGATGTAGCCCAACTATACCCCAATGACAGAATGTCCCAGAGTGTTCTAAAGAACAACTAGAACGCTAACAGTCTTACTTATGACAAAAGTATGGCACACCTGAAGTCATCTTGATTGGAATAAAGTGGTAACACTTAATGCATTTAATTTGAAAAGGAACAAAATGAGGGGTTTCATTTTGCCATAGAAATTGTATTACCTACTGGTGATAGCCAGTAGGTATATATAGTTAGGATTGTTTTCCATAGGGAAATCGCAACATTCTATTGGGAATAACTTTGGCGCCGGTTGAGGAATCTTCCTGAAATTTTCCTTAACTTTGCCTCGCGGCGCTCCGCTCCTTCCCGGAAAGTTTGGGGGGGATTCGTCAAGCGGGGGCCGAGATAAAAGGGGGGTCCCAAAACGTGTTTTCCCCATGTTAATTTCCATTGGGCTGTTGGACTCACTTTTAGCCCGAACGGCTGAATGGTTTTCCACCAAACCTGGCAAAATTGTAGGGAATGGTAGCCCGATGTGCCTTTGCTATGTCTCAAGATAAGTGCTCCAGTGGTTTTTACGAAAATTAACTTTAAAAAATATATATTTGGCTACATTGGGCTTTATATATGTTAGAGCCCAAATGTAGCCCAATGTAGCCCAATGTAGCCCAAAGATGGCCACCAGAGACAAAAAAAAACAAATGTAGCCCAAATATCAGCCAGATGTAGCCCAACTATAGCCCAATGACAGAATGTCCCAGAGTGTTCTAAAGAACAACTAGAGCGCTAACAGTCTTACTTATGACAAAAGTATGGCACACCTGAAGTCATCTTAATTGGAATAAAGTGTTAACACTTAAAACATTTAATTTGCAAAGGAACAAAATGAGGGGGTTCATTTTGCCATAGAAATTATGATTAGTGCTGAAGAAAGAAAAATTAGGGCACATTTTGAGTGACTTCTCAAATCCTCTTATATTTCATTAACAACATTTTGATATGCAGTCTCCCAAGATGGCCACCAGAGACAAGAGAGCCCAAATGTAGCCCAAATATCAGCCAGATGTAGCCCAACTATAGCCCAATGACAGAATGTCCCAGAGTGTTCTAAAGAACAACTAGAACGCTAACAGTCTTACTTATGACAAAAGTATGGCACACCTGAAGTCATCTTGATTGGAATAAAGTGGTAACACTTAATACATTTGATTTGAAAAGGAACAAAATGAGGGGTTTCATTTTGCCATAGAAATTGTATTACCTACTGGCGATAGCCAGTAGGTATATATAGTTAGGATTGTTTTCCATAGGGAAATCGCAACATTCTATTGGGAATAACTTTGGCGCCGGTTGAGGAATCTTCCTGAAATTTTCCTTAACTTTGCCTCGCGGCGCTCCGCTCCTTCCCGGAATGTTTGGGGGGGATTCGTCAAGCGGGGGCCGAGATAGAAGGGGGGTCCCAAAAACGTGTTTTCCCCATGTTAATTTCCATGGGCCGGTTGGACTCACTTTTAACTTTTTGTATATATTCACTGAAAAAAACATAGGTTACACACCAGTTATAGTTAGGAATTAGCATTTAAAAAACCTTTGAAATTCACTGAAAAAACCATTGTTTTCACACCAGTTATGGAAATTTTACTCGCATAAAACCATTGAAATTCCCACGTTATAGTTAGTTGGACTCACTATAACTTGCACGTCTGCAATGCACTGCTGATGACGTCACATATTACATCACTCATGCATATATTTACATATTTAAACATTACTCGCTAATATATGTATTCACTAAGATACACTTAATAAGCCAGTTAACCAATCAATTTTTTTTTTTAAAACACTGAAAAAACCATAGGTTTCAGGCCTTATATAGTTAGGAATTAGCATTTAAAAAACCTTTAAAATTCACTGAAAAAACCATAGGTTTCAGGCCTTATATAGTTAGGAATTGGCATTTAAAAAACCTTTGAAATTCACTGAAAAAACCATAGGTTTCAGGCCTTATATAGTTAGGAATCAGCATTTAAAAAACCTTTGAAATTCACTGAAAAAACCATAGGTTTCAGGCCTTATATAGTTAGGGATTAGCATTTAAAAAAACCTTTGAAATTCACTGAAAAAACCATAGGTTTCAGGAGTTATATAGTTAGGAATTAGTTTTTGAAAAACCCTTTGAAATTCACTCAAAAAACTATAAGTTTTAGTGGTGTTATAGTTAGCTGGACATTTTACTCATACAAAACCAATGAAATTGCTCCTATATAGTTAGTTGTACTAACTATATTTCGCGCACCCGCAATCCACTGCTGATGATGTCACATATTAGATCATTCATGACATGGTCAGTGACATCACTGATGACATCTCAAATGACATCACTGATGACATTGTAGTGTGTTTATCTAGGTACCTATATTGATACTCCTATTTCTGACCCTTGTCCGGTTATTAATTCACTAATGTCCATACAACGGCACAGAAACCCGTTTTCAGATTAGGTCATAGCGCATGCTGTCACATTAAGCAAGCACTATCCCTCCAGCCCCCTAGAAAGCACACCGAGTTCTCAAAACAAATCAAACCTCCAGCAGACCTGGCAAATCCCCCGCAGCTATTGTTTTGATTTCGCTCGAGAACTCCTGAAAAGAATGTAAGAACGACCAGTCCTTATGACATTCTTACTGACGTCTTATGTCCATCCTTACGTCAAACTCGGCACCTTTCAGGTATAAATATACCAACGCTGACCTAAGCAAACACACGGTGGTGATGAGCTTGGAGCAGCGCTACTTGCCGGAGAGCCCAGCTGATGCAGAAAAGCCCACGGACGCTGCCCCTCCCTTTTGACGCGCTGAGAGAGACGCTGCCTTTTCTCCTGCCGAGAAATCCAGCCTCCGGCGTTTCCAGCCGCCCTCACGGGTAACTGGGATATCGAGTCCTACGACAGAGATACCAACCCTCCAGCCTTCTAAATCCCAGGTACTGAACTGACTAACCCCTTACAGAGAATTCTTGAGTCAGATCCTTGGCAAACAAACTTAACTTAAACTGCTACTTATTTACTCCCGCCCACGTATTAGGCTTAGGTCAGGTACACCGGGGTAGGCGTAGTTAGAAGCACCAGTTGAGAACGATTAGTCAATGTATATATGTATGTATATCTTTTATCCATTTTAAAGTATCATATGGTTAAGAAACCATATCAATGCTTTTACAGTATTATTTTATAATCCTGCTTTTACTGTATGCACTTTACTTAACTATAAGTATTGCAATAATAGGGATTCATTTCTCTTGTATGAGAAAAAGAGACTGATCAATAAATAACACCTTTTATTGAACACGCCCATCTCTTCTTTCTCTACAATCTGGTGGAACTAAGTATGCACGTACTGACTGAGTGAAATAGTTGTCTTTTGTTTTCACATGACTCTAGAGATATACTCTTGATTAGGGGGGAGCAAAGTTGTCATGTTCTATGGTTGTCAGAAACTAAATCCCTTCTTGTCTATCCAGGGAGGTTAAACTCCTCCTTGCCTATTCGAGAAAGTTTCTAGTGAACTCTGAGCTAGCTGGCACACATAACTTTAAGTCTAATATCGTCAGTAGAAGACCTAGTTAACCACAGTCCTACGTCTATACTATTGAAGATATTATTCCAATGCGCAGAGCCTATTGGGATAATAGGAACTACACTACATGGCGCCCAACGGTTTGGATAGGCGATAAATCTAACGCAAGACATTAGAGTAACTCAGTCGTGCTTTTTCACACAGACCCCTTTTTTCCCATAAAACTCCAAAGACGTCTGGAGTGGGTGAAAGGTTAAATCCGCCAAACTTAGTAGGAGGAGACTCCTATGTATGGTTTTTGGTTTATTCAACGTTGAAGGATACAGTGTTCCAAAATATTGTGCATCTAATCTTTGTTTCCGTGGAAACCTGATCTGCAACAAAAACTCCTTCTTGACAGTAAAATGTCAGAAACTGAAGAAGAAAGAGAGACAGCTAGAGTAGCAGCTCAACTCCTAGCGGAAGACACAAGTCTCCTACAGCAAGACCCGGGTGCAATACTCATCCCGGTCAGCATAAGAAAAACTATAACTTTAAAACTTATAGAAAATGGACTAACACCAAGAGGTGGTACAGTCATATTCGTAATTGAGGCACACGAATATCGGCAGACAGAGGTATTCTATTCATGGATACATTTTCCAGCAGCAAACGCTGTAACAAAAGAGTTCCACTATTAAAAGATAGAGGAACCTCCGGATGAATACACCCCTTTCGAGGAGGTGGAAATACCACTCAAATACCAAGAGCACCTGCTCTGGTTTAAAGGCGCCCTAAAACATAATGATCACATCACCAGGCTCGGTCCACTAGGTAGACCAGGAGCAACGTGGCCGGTTCTAGCCGGCTACACACCACATCCAGACATTGAAAAAATGTTGAAACCAGAACTTTTAGCACAGCTAGAACAACTGGTTAAAATACACAGACAATTAGTCCAATATGTAATGCGGACTTCAACAGTCCAACCAACTATTAAAATTCCACAGCTGACCCCTCATCAGGGGAACACAAATAAAATCACACCACAGAACATACAGTCCTGTCTAGGTAAAGTACCCATTAAAAGGGAACAAATTCCATTCTGGTTAGCACAGAAAATCACTCAAATAGAGGCGGTATTTCCAGATACCACCCCTGTTGAGAAACACAGAATTCTGACTATCTGTCTTCCAATGGGGATCGCACCACATGTGGAGGACTGTGACACTTGGGGTACAGTCTTTGCTTCCATTTACACAAAAACACATGGTGTTCCGTCGATGTCGGTAATACCAGAGGTGCTAAAACAGATTCAAAATGAATACGGTCCAGAACCTGCTTTAACTCTGGGTATGAAATTACTGAAAGACTTTAAGCAGGTCTCGGCAATATGTGGCAATCCGCCAAAGATTGAAGGAAACAGATATAGCAGACCAACCATTTGAACTTGCCAGAATCATAGAAAAATCCTATGAAGAACTAGGAAGAGATAGTTTGGGTGGGAAACCAGTGAAACCCCAACTAATTGAAAATCCTGAAAAGGTATTTATTAAAAATAATCTAAACACTTCAAAAAAGAGCTGGGATGGAAATAAACAATCCACTCCCAAAGAAAAAAGATTCCAGTCCAGAGGAAGGTCTCCTCTGCGGAGAGAAAGATCTCCGGACCAAGGACACAAGTCTCCCCAGAGGGAGCCCTCTGAGAAAAAATACAACCTTAGAAATAGGGATAATTTGAAGAAACCTGATAGATATCAAGATATTGATACACGTCCCTCTCGATCTTTTCAGACTTCCTCGCAGAAATCGGAAAGAAGAGGACGGTCAGAACACAGGGAAGAGCACGTCAAGTCCAAAGACAAGGAACCTGCTCATCAAAATAAAAATTTCCAATTTCCAAAGAAGAAGGTAGCCAGTATTAAAGTAATCAAACATGCCGAGGATCCTGAGGACACAGCTGAAAAACGGAGAGTGGGCTCAGACAATGCTAGACAGCGCAGCAGAAGTGAGCATAGCTCGCAAGATCCTGATGAATCATCTGGAGACAGTGGACACGAATGAGTACATTCAGGTGGAAACTGCAGATACCAGAGTTAGCAAACCTCATAAAATATATGAAATAACTTTACGTATAGAGGGAGATAAGACTAGGAAAATAAGGGGTCTATTTTGGGATAACCTCTCCAAAGGCTATGACATCCTTTTAGCTGAAAAAGACTGGCCACCAGAGTTTGTCAGGGAGTGCCCTCATGGCGAAGAAATGATTATGCCTGCCTTCTCAAATCACATTCCAATACATAAAAAATATACACTTGCAAGAAAGTGGGCAGTAGCCCAAGCTCTTGCATTATATAAAAACCACGTAGGATGGGATGAGGACTCACTCCCTCACAAAATCCAGTTAAAATCTCAACCAACTGCACAAAGACAGTACCCAATTAAGCAAGAAGCTAAAAAACAGGTCAGGGAGATCTTAGATCAACTTGAATACCAGGGGGTGATTGAAACATGCACCTCACAAATGAACAATCCTTTGTTTCCTGGCTCCAAACCAGATGATTCATATCGTCTAGTTTTGGACTACAGACACCTTAACTCATGCTGCAAAACGTTTGCAGTACAAAACTCACACAGTGCCGCACTAATGAATAGCATAGTGCGCAAAAAATACAAAACAACATTAGACATCTCTAATGGATTCTTTTGTCAAAATATAGCACCAGAAAGCAGATATTTGACCGCTTTCTCAATAAATGGCTCGCAGAAAAATTTCTGTCGTTTGCCTCAAGGGTTCAAGAACAGCCCAGGATTATTCTCAGCGAGAGTAACAGAGTTACTACAAATATATGATGACGAGGCATTATCTTATGTCGATGACATCTATCTAACAGATAATGACTTGGATACTCACTTGAAAAGAGTGAACACCATAATACTTGGGTTCGCAGCAGAGGGTTACAAATTTAATTTCAAAAAGTCAAGAATTGCCCGTCTAACGGTCCTGTTTTTAGGATATGAATTATCAAGTGAAGGCAAAAGCCTGGCTGACAATTTCCTAGAGAATTGTGCTGTAATCCAAGCACCTAGAACACTGAAAAACTTGCAATCAATTCTAGGTTTCCTAAATTTCGGAAGAATTTACATTATAAATTATGCAGAGAGGGTTAAACCCCTCTATGATCTAATAAAACCAGATTTTAAAAGAATCAATTGGACTCAAAAACACACAGAAATTTTGAGATCTTTACAAACAGACATGTTAGTTAAAACAAAACTGCAAACACGCGATAACACACGCAACCTTGTAATCCGAGTCATCCCAGGAAGATGCGGATTCACATACCTAACCTCTAATGAGGGAGAAACGGTACCAATAGCATACAAATCACATTTATACACAGAAGCTGAAAAAAACATTCAGCATTAAGGAAAACATTGTTCAAGCGGTTCAAACAGCTGTAGCAAGAGAAAGAGACCAAGCTGGTGGCAGACGAATTACAGTCAGAACAGCAGAATCAGCCTTTGAGGCATTAACAAGCCCATGTAATTTACCTACTATGGCATTAAATCCAAAATGGGTCCAATGGGAGAATTCTCTTGCTACGGACAAAGTAAAATACTATTTTGATCCAGAAATGACAAAATTAAAAAATCTAGAATATGAAAGAGAATATCCTCTGCCAATCGACATTCTGCCCATACAACAGTACGCCTGTGTAATACATACAGACGGACATGCTCAACCCTCAGTTTGGGGAGAGCAAGCATACAACGCCACATGCGAGATTGTAAAAGACGTGTGGCGTGGAGGTAAATTGAGACCTCTGTTTTCAAAAACACACTCAGTGGAAAATAATTCAGAAGAACAAACTGAAATAATAGCATTAAAAATGGCGCTAGATAATGCCGATCGCGAATTCCCGACACTAATAGTGTGCGATTCGTATTACTGCGTCAAATCATACAATGACGATTTACAGAAATGGATTCAAAATGGTTACAAAGATGACACAGGTGCAACAATAAAGCAAAAATCGCTTTGGGAACAAATAGTTCTTTTAAAGAAAGAACTACCAAAGACTCATGTGATACACTCACTGAGTCATCAGCGTGATGGCGTTCACGTTGCAGGGAATTCATTGGCTGAGACAGCCACAGCGGAAACAACTAAATCGGCTTCCGTAGCTACAAAAAAGCGTTCAGTAAAATACATTGACGGGGAAACAATGCTGGCGGTAAAAACGTCATCAAAAGGCGACTGCTCAGCGCTACCCATCATGTATCCACTCAGTTATACATACATAATCGATGCGAACTCCGTTCCTTTTGCTCAAATCCCTGGAGTGGGGGATAGGGTAATTCCAAACAGGAACAGGAGAGGCTTCTTAATACAAGAAGCACATATGGGATTAGGTTTAAGGCATCAGACAATCAAAGAATCTTTAACAGAATTAAAATCAGAATACTGGTGGCCGGGTATGAGCGTGGATAATCACATATTTGCAAAAAATTGTGAAAACTGCAACAGAGATCGCAGTGGCGAACCGGCCGAGGTAGTGCCAGAACACATAATAGAAAGCATAACGCGATCTATTTGCATGATTAAACAAGAAACACGCATCCCAATGTATATTATTTGAGACTATCATCACTTAAAATGTAGACCCCAGCTCTTGGCTGACGTCTGAACTGTTATACAAAGATTTGCGAGTCTATAATGGCATAAACGCATGGGGCATGCTACATTCTGACCATTGCCCTGCTTTTAGCTCTCGAGCTTATGGGGGGTGTATGGCCAGCATGGGCATTGCATTGCGGGACTCTTATCACTTCCTTCCTGAGGGAAACGGGATGGTGTAAAGAAAAAACCAAGGCACAGAGCAATCTATAACGGCAAAGGTATTAGGTTCGGGAGCTGGGTGGGTCAAACATTTAATAAGTGTCCAACGTAGTCTTAATAATCTGCCAAGAAATTCTCTGAGTGGTCTCAGTCCGTACGAACTATTGTTTGGGACTAGAATGTTAATCCAGGACCTCGATAGTCAAACTTCAGTGGTTAAAGAAAAATGCTTTGATATCAAAGATCGTTTGGCTATTTTACAGGACTTAAACGAAACAAGAAAAGACCTGAGCAACATAAAGTTGAAAAAGCAGCCAATAACCACTGAGGAGAAACCACCTGTCCCAGCAAGGCCTGTCTGGATTCCAAAAATCGGGGATCTGGTCAGAGAGAAGATCGCGGTGAAGAAGGAATTTGGGCCTTCTTACAGAAAAGCAGTTCCTGTCTTGTTTGTCAACGGGACAAGATCAGTAGTACTACCGCCCCTTGCTGGTAAAAAGGAGAACCGAGTTGTATCCATCGACCTGGTTAAACCACAATCATGTGGCCGATAACAAGTAGTAGGCCAAGTGGACTCCCAAGAAGTAGCAGAACACCAAAGTTTGCTACAAACACAGAGGTTCAAACTGAAAGACTAATCACACCTGATAAACCTACAGTGATTCAACAAGGACTATGCAACAAAGCGATGGAACTTAAACCTCTTGAAACCCAACTCAAAGCTTTACATCAAGAAACTCCATTCTACAGTGAAGTAACCACAGACTATGCTAATGAAACAAAGCAAATACCTAAAGCAAAACGGAATCCAGAAGCAATTGAAATAATTGACAGAACAGCATCCGGCTACTTCATCAACTTCGATGATTTTTCTGAGGATCTGAGTGAACCTGAGGAACAGCCGACAACAAAAACTTTTAAAGACAAAGCAAAGGAACTCTTTCATCAACTAAAAGAAACCTATCTGATTTCTCCATGGATTGAAATTTGGGTGTCACTAGGTGTATTTGTCCTCATACTTTGGCTCATCATGATACTATGCTTGGGACATTTCATTGAGGGAAAATATGCTACAATGGACAGAGCAAGTCAGAATATCAACTTGGTCCTGAAACCACACAAGTCTTCACACATCGAGAAAAGAGAACTTTCTTCAGTAAACTTCACAGCCAATCCTATACCCGGTGGGGTAGCATGGGACAAAACTGATTACGAAATATATGGTCCGGTTGAGCTCCTGAAGTATTCTCATCAATTCAAGATTTCATTGAGTGACTTTGTAAAACCAAGCACATTCGCTGATGATTGGGACTTTGAAAGTATTAATGATATGATGTCTGATCTAGTAATGTCAGCTAAATTTACAGAAGATGATTATTTGCAAGGTTCATCTAATTACGATCAAATGTTTTGTTACAACCATTATGGTAACCATTATCTGCATAAATCTACTCAACCTAGAAATGTTTAAAATTTTAACCAATGGGAACATTGTGCAACTCCACCAAAAGGCAGTTCAAAGACATTTTTTGATAAATATTCATACTTTTCAGGGTTCAACACAAGTAATGCAGAATCATTTTATTTCAAATTATTAAATAAGACAGGAGTGAAAACCATGCTTACAAACACAAAATTGATATATTCGGACTCACTTTTTGAAAAAATGAATACATTCGGTTTTGATTTCTGGAACAATAACATTGAAACGAAAACAATCTGGGGCACAAAAGATTGGCAAGTGCAAGGTATAGAATCATTATTTAGAGCCTGCATGATCCCAGAACAAATTATATATATATTTTTTTAATTATTTTTTTAAAACCTTTATTGAAACTTGCAAAGTATTACATGCGCAGGCCCACAACCACAGGGGCCGGCCGCAAGCGTATCAAATGAATCAGGATGTAGAAACAAGAACACGACCGAAAAAAGCAATATCATAGATACGTCATGTGTGAGTGCGCACTGCAAAGCATAAGGATATATGAGGTTTTCGTTTTTTTAAAGTTATGTAGAGTAGGAACGGCTGCAGGAGCAATGGCGTCACACCACATAATAAAATAAGAAGAGGTAAGGGGGGGACGTACCGCGCAGAGCAAACAGAATCAGTTGATGAACCACACAGTTGTCAAAACAATACAGTCGCCGAGGCGGACCTAGAGCAAAAACAATACGACAGCAAACAATAAAGCAGAGCACCATTCTGAAAACTCGCCCCCCAGTAACCTAAAGGCATAGTTGAGTGTAGAAGCCTTATAAGAAAGGAAAAAGGAAAAGAAAGACAGCCAGCCCTACTAAAGAGGTAAAGAACCCTCCCAATAACAGACGGAAAAAGAAGAAAGGGACCATAGAACAAAACAAACTAAAATAACAAACCCCCCCCACACCCACCACCCTACACCACTGTAATGGCTACGGCCTACCCCACTAACAGCGTGCCTGTCGCCCAGGAACTGCCCCAAAGGAGAGGGAAAGAAAAGAGAAAGCGGAGGAGGAGAAAGCAGACACACTCCCGGACTCCCATGCCCACCGCCAACAGCAACCACCCGGAGACACAATAAAACCAATATTCAGCAATTATACAAACCAGTCACGGTAGGATAAATAACAGCCACCCAATTCCCATCACAATATAGGCACAACCCCGGCATTAAGAAAAGCTATTATATCGGAACCCAGCGATAAAGTTCAGCCCTGGCCAGTACGTTCCGTCCTAAGAGTCCTTGCCACTCGAGCCGCCATTTTGATGGAAAAGGCAGAGCGTCCGTAAAAGTTCTTTGCAGCATAAGAGGATCGAAAACAGGATAAAAGTACATGGCTCGAACTAGGAAAGATGTCCAAAAACAGCGAGCATCCGAAACCATCAGCAAGTAACTCGTGGCCACATGGAAGTTTGGCCATAGAAGTGATGGGTGGCAGCAGGGTCAGGCAAAAGACACTAGTGAGAAGCACGGGCTGGCAAGCCGGCAATAGGGGACCGTCGAGAATCATAAAGTCCGGGCGATGCACAGGGACCCTGACCTCTGAGATGCCATGCATCGCTGGTACCATCTCCAGCTGGAGACCAAACGAGGTGTCGTCCTCAGGTGCCAGGATACCGTCCACTTTCACCATCAGTGTCCGGAACACAGCGACTGTGTGTGAATGGAGCGCCCAAATGGCGGCCACAATGGACCGTAGTGATGGCGTGCCCTCCGTCCGCTCCATCTCCTCTCAGTAGGCGACAGAGCCAGGTTCGGACCCCGGAGGCCGGCAGCTCCGGAGTCACAGGCCACGTAAATCTGATCACAAATAGTGGGCGCTCCTCGTCTTATAGAACACACCTTCGCCGTCAGGGAGGACCCAGCCCGTCGACCCCCACGGGGCAGAAAGGGCTCCGGGCGCCGGGCCTCCACCACAGCAGCCGGCGTGGCACGCTGGCGTGTCCCGGGTGTGGATCGTTCAAAGGATCATCAGAAAAATCAACAATTCAGGCACTCTTCGGGAGACCGGGCTCAGTCCAGGTCTCACGGCCGATGTTGTTCAACTCCGACTCGGGTAGTCTAGAAATCGAGGCCCCGGCTTCAACACGATGTTAGGCCGAGAATAGAAACACGGCGTATCTTCGTCAGCCGATAAGGTAGAAATCTCGGGATTGCACCTCCGGAAGCAGTAGACCTTCATAGACAAGAAAATCAGGTGTGCAGACAGGATGAAAGACAGGATAATCGAGCTGTTGGCGGAGGTCGACGGAGCCGGGAGCTTATGCGGCCATCTTGATTCGTAGCGTAGCTCCTCCTCACAAATTTTATTTTTGAATGACACAATTCAACAGACTACCTGTCTTGGCCTAGCAAAAATCAAAGACTTAAATAAACCGTCTATTCCAAAACCAACACCTAACAGTAATAGCACTACGGATGTTGAGATAGAAATATCCCATATTTTAAACCAAAACAGAACACATCCTGATTGGAAACAATAGTTGATCTGGCCCACAGACACAAATAACTGTCAAGACAGATTCCTGAACAAAATACAGGGGTTCACATTGACCAGGCCGGACCCAAGAAACTCCCAGAGACAACATCCAGGGATTGTAACTACTTACAGTGTGGGGAAACTCTGCCTTCAATGGCTACATACATCCACACTGTCAGAAATTAAGCAACACTTAACTTTACTTAAAGAAGGTGCTGACTTGCGTGATTTCATCATGGGAGTGCATTTCGCATACGCCATTTTTCAAATACAAAAAAAAAAAGTTTTTGGGGTGGTTCGGTATACACATGCACTGTTAGTTATGTTTACTATTGCTTAGGTTAGTAAATATGTACATAAAATCGTGGAGTGGGTGTAGTGTGTTTATCTAGGTACCTATATTGATACTCCTATTTCTGATCCTTGTCCGGTTATTAATTCACTAATGTCCATACAACGGCACAGAAACCCGTTTTCAGATTAGGTCATAGCGCATGCTGTCACATTAAGCAAGCACTATCCCTCCAGCCCCCTAGAAAGCACACCGAGTTCTCAAAACAAATCAAACCTCCAGCAGACCTGGGAAATCCCCCGCAGCTATTGTTTTGATTTCGCTCGAGAACTCCTGAAAAGAATGTAAGAACGACCAGTCCTTATGACATTCTTACTGACGTCTTATGTCCATCCTTACGTCAAACTCGGCACCTTTCAGGTATAAATATACCAACGCTGCCCTAAGCAAACACACGGTGGTGACGAGTTTGGAGCAGCGCTACTTGCCGGAGAGCCCAGCTGATGCAGAAAAGCCCACGGACGCTGCCCCTCCCTTTTGACGTGCTGAGAGAGACGCTGCCTTTTCTCCTGCCGAGAAATCCAGCCTCCGGCGTTTCCAGCCGCCCTCGCGGGTAACTGGGAAATCGAGTCCTGAGACAGAGATACCAACCCTCCAGCCTTCTAAATCCCAGGTACTGAACTGACTAACCCCTTACAGAGAATTCTTGAGTCAGATCCTTGGCAAAACAAACTTAACTTAAACTGCTACTTATTTACTCCCGCCCACGTATTAGGCTTAGGTCAGGTACACCGGGGTAGGCGTAGTTAGAAGCACCAGTTGAGAACGATTAGTCAATGTATATATGTATGTATATCTTTTATCCATTTTAAAGTATCATATGGCTAAGAAACCATATCAATGCTTTTACAGTATTATTTTATAATCCTGCTTTTACTGTATGCACTTTACTTAACTATAAGTATTGCAATAATAGCGATTCATTTCTCTTGTATGAGAAAAAGAGACTGATCAATAAATAACACCTTTTATTGAACACGCCCATCTCTTCTTTCTCTACAATCTGGTGGAACTAAGTATGCACGTACTGACTGACTGGAATAGTTGTCTTTTGTTTTCACACGACTCTAGAGATATACTCTTGATTAGGGGGGAGCAAAGTTGTCATGTTCTATGGTTGTCAGAAACTAAATCCCTTCTTGTCTATCCAGGGAGGTTAAACTCCTCCATGCCTATTCGAGAAAGTTTCTAGTGAACTCTGAGCTAGCTGGCACACATAACTTTAAGTCTAATATCGTCAGTAGAAGAACTAGTTAACCACAGTCCTACGTCTATACTATTGAAGATATTATTCCAATGCGCAGAGCCTATTGGGATAATAGGAACTACACTACAACATCACTGATGACATCATCCACGTGACAATCACATACACCTTTTCATACACTATTACAATTGTTCATCACTGTTTGTAAAATACAGAGTATCATATTTAAATCCATTGTCACAGCAATACAAGTGTCTAAAAATCCACTCAGTGATTCATAGATGTATACACACATCTAATCACTTACCTATGGATTCACTCATACATGCTGTCAATGAACAATAGAACACTATCAAAAATACTTATACATCTATATCGACATTAAACAACAGCACGCATCCTATTCACATATGAAGTCATCCTACTCACTTATGCAAACAATGGATCATACTTACATATTTACTTAGCAAAACACTTATACAAACACCACTTCTTCTATTCATTTAGATAGTAAGTCATACTTAGTGAATTATAAAATCATTATTACAAGTATACAGTTATCCATACAGTCACTCACAGAATCATTGTGTCTTATGTATATTTATTTATATACAACAACTGACACAAACACTGCCTTTTATTTTTCTAGTTTGTTGGACCTGTACCTTTGAGAAATATATTTGCTCATCACCACACCCATAAAGAGATTCCCTCACCCAAACTGTTAGAACATGTAGTTTTAACTTCATATATCTACTGAATCAACTATTCACACATCTTTGGACAGTCACACACCCCCCACCGAACCACACACACTTTCACACTCCCATACAAATACTCAGTTAACTAATCAATAACTAATATAGACTTTCACATAGCTAGTAACCAACTGTAGAATCAGTTTACACAACAACTGACAAAGTGATACAGATATTTACACAGTTTAGTCACTATCCACTATATTTAGTGAGACATTATAAATTGGTCAAGTAAACAGTCAATTACACTGCTACTAAATCCTCCATCCAAATATTTATTTATATATATCCACTCATTCTTAATGTAAATTGCTATATATATAATGCATATTTAAATAACGAAGCAAACCACATTCACTGGATGATGTCATCAGTGATGTCATCAGTGATGTCATTTGAGATGTCATCAGTGATGTCACTGACCATGTCATGAATGATCTAATATGTGACATCATCAGCAGCGGATTGCGGGTGCGCGAAATATAGTTAGTACAACTAACTATATAGGAGCAATTTCATTGGTTTTGTATGAGTAAAATGTCCAGCTAACTATAACACCACTAAAACTTATAGTTTTTTGAGTGAATTTCAAAGTTTTTTTAAAAACTAATTCCTAACTATATAACTCCTGAAACCTATGGTTTTTTCAGTGTATATATATATATATATATATATATATATATATATATATATATATATATACTATTATTTGAGCAGGATGGAACATTTGTGAATAGGACATGCTGCAGTGTTGGGCGCTGAGGAAGGCTATTGATGCCGAAATGCATTTGCCGCCATTGCTGAAATGAAGAAATAAACGAGCTGTCTGACCTGTAATCCCCTTGGCCTCCGCGTTCTTCTTCGAGGGATGTTTGCTTCATATTTTCTGTGCCTGCCAGAGACACAGTACGGATGGCCCGCTACACCAAGAGTCTCGGAGATTCAACTGGCAATCAGCTGCTTGCAGCTTTAAGACTATCGAGTGATCGATATTCTCCGATGACCGCCAGAGGACACAGATTATTGTTGGGGTAAACAAGGTATTTCACTTCGGTGGGGCGATTAGTCCGCATTGACTGCCCTGTCTCAGCAGCTGGTTTGTGCTGCGCTGGCTGTAGCGGTTACAAGGGGACCCAGGACTACGGCCGTTGACTTTCCTCATTCCGGGGCATTGAACCTATCACCACCTACCTGTCAGCCAGCGGGACCCACAGTCTGCCTCACTCCCCCACGCCATCGACCCAGTCGTGCCGGTACAGTGCCTTCTGGGAGTTGAAGTCCAGCATCAAAACGGACTCAAACAGGATGTGTCGACCGCATTAGGGGGAGGGGCGCCAGGTGCTGGAACTATTATTTGAGCAGGATGGAACATTTGTGAATAGGACATGCTGCAGTGTTGGGCGCTGAGGAAGGCTATTGATGCCGAAATGCATTCGCCGCCATTGCTCAAATGAAGAAATAAACGAGCTGTCTGACCTGTAATCCCCTTGGCCTCCGCGTTCTTCTTCGAGGGATGTTTGCTTCATATATATATATATATATATATATATATATATATATATATATATATATATATACATATATATATATATATATATATATATATATATATATATATATTACCTACTGGCGGTCGCCAGTAGGTATATATAGTTAGGATTTTTTCTCTATGGGATTTTTGAAAATTATATGTCTAATAACTTTGGCGTTTGTGGACGGAATTGGCTGAAATTTTCAGGAAAATGGAACATTTTGTTTCTGGGCAGTCCCTGAAAATTTGGGGGGGGGGTTCGTCAAGGGGGGGCCGAGAAAAAAGGGGGGTCCCAAAACGCGTTTTTCCCATGTTAATTTCCATGGGGCGGTTGGCCTCACTTTTAGCCCGAACGGCTGAATGGATTTGCACGAAACTTGGCAAAATTGTAGGGACTGTTAGCCCGATGTGCCTTTGCTAGGTCTCAATATATGTGCTCCAGTGGATTTTGAGAAATTAACGTTCAAAAAAAGATATATATCTGTAAGCGCGCTCCGGGCAGCGCCCCGGTTCGCGTACTTGACGCGTAACGGAACTTCGCGAAGCGAAGCTGATTGGCTCTTCGGTGTCTGTCAACATTCTAAACAGTCCGGAGCGGCCGCCATCTTGTCTCTCGGTAGGATCGAGAGACAAGAAGAGGCCAAAACAAAGGGGGAAATGACCATAAGGGGGCATAGTAGATCCTCCCTGACCCCCTAGGTTTGATGTGGAGGCTTTTTTTGCGTGGATAGCGCCTGGTTCGCGAACCGGGAAGCAGCCTGGGGAGCGTACTATAAGGAAAAAAGAATGATAGACTTTTCAAATACTGTATGTTAATTGATTGTTGGTTTTGTTGATTATTTTTTTATTTCTTTATTTTTTAAGCAATTATTTATTGTGTTTCAAAATTTAATAAAATGTCTAACATTTCACTGTCTGAAATGTCGTTATTTTCATTGAACATAGCTTGTAATGTTTGAGTGTGTAAAATGTCCTCATTTTCAAGGAGGACATCTACTGCTTGCACACATTGCAGTAGTTCTTGGTCCCAAGTTTCATCCATAAATTCTATATAATTTGGATCAATTATTTCTTGGTTGGTCTCTTGCAGGACAATTTCAAATGAAACTTTGTGTTCGCCTTCCATTTTGTCTGAAATTTGGATAAAAAATATATTAGTAGAGATAGGGCACTGTTGGGATTAATTTTAGATAGGCAGTTTTTAACAGTGAATTTATCTTTGGGCAGTGTATAGTATCAGAGTGGAAGTAGGAATATAAAAAAGTGTATGTGATTTAACGTAAGTAAATTCATAATTATACAAGAGAAACCTAACTGCATCCATAACTATAACAGAGAAGTCTATCTAAATCTATAACTACTTCAGAGGGATAGTATATAACTATCAGAAAAAGTTTACCATATTAACTTATAGTGCACAATATACTTCAATTTTTAAAATAACAACTTACCTTTACAAAGAAGTTGAAGTGATTAGTGAAAATCCTATTGAAATGTACACCAGGAAGTAGTAGTCAAAATGGCTGTGTTTCCTTCTCTTCCTTTATATATATTCAGGTACATAACCAATCAAATGTCAGGTAAAAAAAAAATAGAAAATGAAAGTAACATTTTAATTGGTTGTCAATTCCAACACTTCAGATGTGTTTTGTGAAGTAATTTACCTCAGGGTATTTAGAGAGGTCTACAGGCTAAATGGCTAAATGGAATTCCAACCAAATTTGTGAAAATGGTAGGGATTGGTATGTAGTATGAGCAAATCTATATTTGGTGAAAGTGTCTCAAGGGTTTCTTCTGTAAATTACTTTCCCACCTTTTTTAATGGAGCGCTTCTCGGGGAGCGCCCCGGTACGCGAACTGGCGAGCGCCCCGGTACGCGAACCTTAAGCGTTACGGGAGTCCACCATTTTGTGTTTCGGTCGAATTAAGATACAAGATGGAGGGCAAATAATGTTCAGAATGGGTAGAAGGGGGTACGGTAGACATATCTTGACCCCCTAGGTTTTCTGAGGGTGGCTGAGGAGGCCCATATGTGCGGGAAAAAAACATTTTTTTTTTTACATTTCACGCGGTTAGCTTCCGGTTTGCGTACCGGGTAGCGCTCCGGGGAGCGTATTTTGTTGAAAATTAGTGAAAAAAGTTAGAGTAAAAAAATAATTGTGAGTGATCAGATGTAGGGTAGCTCTGAGAAGAGCTTTTGGGTTTATGGTACATTTAGGTACTTATAAGTATGTACCAATGCACAGTCTTAAATTCAAAATGAAAATTCTGTTGCCCTCATCTGAGAAGTGAACTCCATCTCCTCTGTAGATATCTTGCATGTAGTAACGCAAGTTATTGTTGTACATGGAGCCCATTCCATGGTCTCTCATGTAAGCTGAAACAGATTTGTTTACATGCTTCCTCGACTTCTCAATTTGTGGACAAAATTGGTTTGACCACCTCCATTTCTGTCTTTGGCATATATTTGAATATACCAAGGCAGTTTGAGGAAAAAGTGCCATCAATTGCTCAAAGGTGTCCTTTAAAAGCATTTCCAGACCTACCCCAGTCAAAGTGCCCAAATCATTTCCTCCACAGTGCACAATTACCAGGTCAGGTTTTGGCAAATGCATTAAGGTTTTCACCAATGGTATCAATTGGTGACATTTTAATCCTCTGTGGCCAAACCACTTAATTTCCACATCTTGTAAATTGAGGTTAGGTAAATTTCTGTTATCAGCATACCTCTGAGCCCAGTAGATGTAACTATGTCCAACAATCCAGACAGAAAACATGGTGAGAGAAGGTTCTGCTACAGTCAGATGAAGTGTGGCAATGAAATGGCAGTTGAAAAAATAAGAGTTTAAAATGGAAAAAACTGTGGAGTTTCTGTGGTAATTAATCAGTAGCAGTGATTGGTGGATTTTGATTGCTGAAAACAGAAAGTTAGGGTGCATGGATGAGTTCTTTGAAAGATGTATTTTGAATGGTCAAAAAAAAATCATTAAATGAAAGATTGCACTGGATATGCAGGTGCATTGAGAGTTCAGAGTTCAATTGAAACATTGTTGTGTGAACTTGCAAACACCAGAGGTCTTTCAGGAGGTGGTTGCTATGCAAAAAAGGCAGACAGGGCAGAGGGGGGAAGGGTTTTGATTTGAAAAAAGTGAGGGAAGAGTTTTGATTGGGTGACATGAGAGATATGTGTGATGAATTACAGCATTTCTGTGCTTTCTATAGCTGCAGCCTCTGGAGTGCATACCTTTTGTTCTGCTGAAGACAAATTGGTGTATTTCAGAGACTGTTTTGAAACTCATAAAGTATTTGCTAAGGTGAGAAAAGATTTATTTTATTTAGATAGAGAATAGTGTGCTTTAAGGAGAAAATTATGAAGAAAGTTGTGTTTTTAAAATGTTGCTTTGTCTCAAGTGTTTTACAAATAGATTTTGTTTCTTTGAGAAATTGTAATTGGAGAAAATGTGAAGTATTAGTACTGACAGGGTGTTTTTGTGCATAGGAGCTGTGCAGGGTTTTCAAATTATGACTTGAAAATCGTTTTTGTGGAAAAGGAATGCTTTTAAAATTTATGACAAGGAAATAATGGTGTCTGCTTCTTTATAAGGCATTTGAGTGTCTCTGATGTTATTTTTCCCATTTTAAATTAAAAGACCTTTATCTGTGGGGAAAGTTCCTTGTAAATATGCTCCCACCTGTGCTTGGCAAATTTAGATTTTGATTCTTTGAGTTACATAGCCATGTTAAAAGTGACCCAAAAATATTGCAAAGACAATCAAAAAACGCTTTCATGTGTCTTAAGGACATTTTAAGTCATTTCCCCATGTGCAGTGTTTTCAAATTATGACTTGAAAATCGGTTTTGAGGAAAAGGAATGCTTTTAAATTTTATGACAATGACATAATGGTGTCTGCTTCTTTATAAGGCATTTGAGTGTCTCTGATGTTATTTTTCCCATTTTAATTTAAGACCTTTCCCTCTGGTGCACATTCCTTGTAAATATGCTCCCACCTGTGCTTGGCAAATTTAGATTTTGATTCTTTGAGTTACATAGCCATGTTAAAAGTGACCCAAAAATGCTGCAAAGGCAATCAAAAAACGCGTTCATGTGTCTTAAGGACATTTTAAGTCATTTCCCCATGTGCAGTGTTTTCAAATTATGACTTGAAAATCTTTTTTGTGGAAAAGGAATGCTTTTGAAATTTATGACAAGGAAATAATGGTGTCTGCTTCTTTATAAGGCATTTGAGTGTCTCTGATGTTATTTTTCCCATTTTAAATTAAAAGACCTTTATCTGTGGTGCAAATTCCTTGTAAATATGCTCCCACCTGTGCTTGGCAAATTTAGATTTTGATTCTTTGAGTTACATAGCCATGTTAAAAGTGACCCAAAAATGCTGCAAAGGCAATCAAAAAACGCTTTCATGTGTCTTAAGGACATTTTAAGTCATTTCCCCATGTGCAGTGTTTTCAAATTATGACTTGAAAATCGTTTTTGAGGAAAAGGAATGCTTTTAAAATGTATGACCGGGAAATAATGGTGTCTGCTTCTTTATAAGGCATTTGAGTGTCTCTGATGGTATTTTTCCCATTTTAAATTAAAAGACCTTTATCCGTGGATTTTGATTCTTTGAGTTACATAGCCATGTTAAAAGTGACCCAAAAATGCTGCAAAGGCAATCAAAAAACGCTTCTTTTTTTTTTTACATTTTTTTTTGGTTCGCTCCCGGTTCGCGTACCGGTGAGCGAACCAGGAAGCGAACCAAAAGAAATACAGCTTGCCAGAGTGCTAAACATTCTAGCAATTTTTTTTGAAAGGGGAGGTAGTTCTGAAAAGAACTTTTTTTTAATGTTTTTGTTGTTTTATATTTTTTTTTATTTTTCTGAACATTTTTTGTTTTTTTGTATTTTTTGAACAGTTTTATGTTTTTTTTGTTTTTTTTGGAGGGGAAACAACAAAAAACAGGGATTGGAAAGGGCTCAACAGGAGCAAAAAAAAAAATTACTTTCTGGGGCGTTTAGAGCACTTGTGATTTTCAAATGCTCTGTTGATTAAGTTAATGCTCATATTGGCACATGACAGTAATGTACCGCAATACAAACAGGTAATCTTCATATGGACAAAGTTGTCCTGAATGTTTGGCACGGTTTCCCGTGCCTCTGGTCCTGACAAAGATACCTGTGTTGATGTCGTGGCCACAGGAGTTGGTGGGTTGTCCTGCAGGTCACGCATCTCTGCCCGGCTGTAGTTTAATGGAGGCCACCTCAGCATGTGACGGTGCATGGTGTAGTTGCCGAAGCTATAATTTTTTAAGGTGCCTCTAGATAAGTCCTCTTTACATATGAGGCATGTCACATATCTAGCATTAACTTTTTTCTGCCCTTCAGGGATTGAAAAAAACTGCCAAATAAAACTAGTTTTACGATGAGAAACCCGGGGCTCCTCTTCTAAAAACTGTGGTCCCTCTGTCTCCTCTTCCTCTTGTTCATCCTCTTCCTCCTCTGTGTTGCTGATGAACTGTGGAGGTGGTCCTCTCTTCCCATGAGGAGGTGGTGGTGGTGGTGGGGGTCCACCAGCTGAAGCTACCAATGAAGCCATTGCTTAAATATCAAAAAAGGTCTTCCTCTCACAAAGATGAAAGTCAGAGTGAGGAAAGAAGGAGGGGTTTTCATCATTTGGGAAAAACAATAGTTCTAAACCAATGAAAAGTGTTATTTTTAGGTCACCTGACCTAGCCTTACATCATTAGGAAACCAAAAGTGAAATGAACCAATGAAAAGTTTTATTAACAAGTCACATGACCTGTTACGCTTATGTTACGCGCTGCGGAACGCGCCCCGGATCGCTTCCGGGTCGCTGCGCTTCGCGCCTCGGTTCGCGCTCTGGAGCACTTCCGGGTGCGCTAACGCGGCGCGTCATAAGACGCATTACGCGGCAACGCGATACGTCGCGCTTTCGCGACGCGCCCCGGATCGCTTCCGGGGAACTGCGCTTCGCGTCTCAGTTCGCGTACCGGAGCACTTTCGGGTGCGCTAACGCGGCGCGTCATAAGACGCATTACGCGACAACGTGATACGTCGCGCTTCCGCGACGCGTCACGATGTTGATTTCTAACGCGGCAGTTGCGCAAACAGAACGTTTACCGGTTCGCGGACCGGGTCGCGGCATCAAATTGAGCTAACGGGAAGCTTCCCGGTTCGCGAACCGGGAGCGAACAAAAAAAAATATTTAAAAAAAATTATTAATAAACATATAAAATATATTTTTGGATTTAAAGAAGAATACATTTTACAGCTACAGATATTAGCTTTTAAAAAACCAATGAAATTCACTGAAAAAACCATAGGTTATAGACCATATATAGTTAGGAATTAGCATTTACAAAACCTTGAAAATTCACTGAAAAAACCATAGGTTATAGACCATATATAGTTAGGAATTAGCATTTAAAAAACCTTATTTTACTCACACAAAACCATTGAAATTCCATATATAGTTAGTTGCACTAACTATATATCGCGCACCCGCAATCCACTGCTGATGATGTCACATATTACATCATTCATGACATGGTCAGTGACATCACTGATGACATCACTGATGACATCTCAAATGACATCACTGATGACATCACTGATGACATCATCCAGTGACTGTGTGTTTCTGTAAAGTTTTAATATGTTTGATATATTGAAGAATGAGTGGATGTATAAGTGTCTGGATGAAGGATTTAGTAGGTGCGTGACTGACTGTATGAGTGAGTGAATAAATGTGTCGTACTAAATGCATGGGTTAGTGACTAAACTGTCTGAATGTGTGCATCAGTATGTCTGTTGTGATGTAAACTGCTGCATGTGTTGATCATTAGCTATACAAGAGGCTATATGTGTTATTGATTGGTTGCCCAAGTATTTGTATGGGAGATTGAGTTTGTGTGGGGGTGGCTGGGAGGTGTGTGACTCTGTGCATAGATGTGTGAGCAGTTGATTCACTAGGTGTATGAGTTCAAGAGTGCATGTGGAAAAAGCTACATGGGCGGTTGACTGTGTGCATGAGTGTATTGATCAGTGAATGGATATCTCAATGCTACATGTCATAGTAAGTACATATGTAAAACACAGTACATGTGAGAGTTGGCATATATAAATAACTGTGCATGAGAGCCACTGAATGTGTGAGTGACTGTATGGATCATTGTGAACTTGTATCAGGGATTGTATAAGAGAGTAAATATGTGTTAGTATATGTTTGAATAAGTAAGGTGTGTATAACTGTATAGTTGAGGAAATGGAGGTGAGATTGTTTCTTTGCATGACTGACTAGGTGTGTGAGTAACTCCATGGATGAGTGACAGTGTGTGAGTGTCTGTATACACTGAGTGTATCTAAGGTTATATTAGAGTCTGAAGAGGTTTATCGTATTAGCACAAGAATGATGTCAAATGAGATGTCATCAGTGATGTCATCAGTGATGTCATTTGAGATGTCATCAGTGATGTCATCAGTGATGTCACTGACCATGTCATGAATGATGTAATATGTGACATCATCAGCAGTGGATTGCGGGTGCGCGATATATAGTTAGTGCAACTAACTATATATGGAATTTCAATGGTTTTGTGTGAGTAAAATAAGGTTTTTTAAATGCTAATTCCTAACTATATATGGTCTATAACCTATGGTTTTTTCAGTGAATTTTCAAGGTTTTGTAAAGGCTAATTCCTAACTATATATGGTCTATAACCTATGGTTTTTTCAGTGAATATATATATATATATATATATATTCACTGAAAAAACCATAGGTTTCACACCAGTTATAGTTAGGAATTAGCATTTAAAAAACCTATTAAATTCACTGAAAAAACCACAGGTTTCACACCTGTTATAGTTAGCTGGAAGTTTTACTCGCATAAAACCATTGAAATTCCCACGTTATAGTTAGTTGGACTCACTATAACTTGCGCGTGCAATGCACTGCTGATGACATCACATATTACATCACTCATGACATGGTCAGTGACATCACTCATGACATCACTGATGACACCATCCAGTGAATGTATTCATTTTTTTAAAATAAATATGTGTTATATATGTATATGTAAAAGTTGATGGAAGAATAAATGTTTAAATAAGGGTTTACATGGATGTTTTTTTTTAAAAACATTGATTGGTTCACTGGCTTATTAAGTGTATCTTAGTGTATACATATATTAGTGAGTAATGTTTAAATATTTAAATATATGGATTAGTGTTTCACTTTGTGTATAAGTGGCTGCATGGGTTGGTGAGTAGCTACATGTGTATGTATATGGGTTATTAGATGTTTTTTTTTTAATATCAATATGAGTGTCTATATGTTTGGTGGGGGTATTACTTAGAACATAGATTCATGAGTGACTGACTTTTTGTTTGTATATGTTTTGAAGACAGCATATGTGCAGGACTGTATGAGTGGATGACTGTGTATATGTGTGTGTTACTGACTGAATGACTGTCTCACTATTGTCTTTATCAGTAACTACATATGTTTTAATGTAGTATATGTGAATATTGATGTATATAAGTGACTATATGTGAGAGTAAGGGATTGTAAGAGTTCCTGTTTAAATAAGTATGTGTTTCTATAAGTGATTGTTTAAGAGAGTAAGTATGTGTAAGGTTCCTTAGAAGTAAGGTGGTAGTGTGTGTATAGCTGTATATGCAAATAAATGGATGCTCAATAGTTTATTTGCATGTGTCAGTATGTGTGAGAGTATCTTTTGGATGACTGTCGGTGTGTAACAGGATGTATAGGTGTATCACTACATATGATGAGTGAGTATACGTATGAGTGATTATATAGAACTGTTGGTGAATGAGTGGATGTGTATATAGATGGTGGAATTATTGAATTGGTTGTTGTAACTGGTATGGGAAACTCCATTTTTTTGAAAATTATAGTTTCTATTTTTGAATATGTGTTTCAAGGGTTACATTACAGTGAAAGGAGGTCTGTCACTGTGTCACAAGGATGGTGTCATCAGTGATGTCATGAGTGATGTCACTGACCATGTCATGAGTGATGTAATATGTGATGTCATCAGCAGTGCATTGCACGCGCAAGTTATAGTGAGTCCAACTAACTATAACGTGGGAATTTCAATGGTTTTATGCGAGTAAAACTTCCAGCTAACTATAACAGGTGTGAAACCTATGGTTTTTTCAGTGAATTTAATAGGTTTTTTAAATGCTAATTCCTAACTATAACTGGTGTGAAACCTATGGTTTTTTCAGTGAATTTCAATGTTTTTTTAATAGCAAATCTCTATAGGTATAAAAAGTAAAAAAATGTATAACGCATTTTATATTGTATAATTATTTAATAGTTTTTTGGGGGGTTTTTTTTGCCCCGGAGCGCTCCCGGGGCGCGTACCGGTTAACGCACGTGTAAGCGCAATGTTGCGGCGCGCTCCGTGGCACGTACCGGTGAGCGTCCCGTTAGCGCTATTCTCACGAACAAAACAACATCGTGACATTTCGCGTAACCGCGTGATGCGTCATATGACGCACTGCGAAAGCGCACCCGGAAGCACGCGAGCGCATACGATCGCGCAACGTCCTGACGCGCTTACGCTACGCACCCCCGGAAGCTCTCCAGAGCGCGTAGCGTAAGCCTAACAAGTCATATGACCTTGAAATAACTCTTTTCATTGGTTCCTAACTTTGTTTTTTTACAAAGACTGAAATCCCCACCCATTTCCTTCACTTCTTGTTTCACTTTTGTGATTGCAAGACCTGCTTTTGGCACCTGTGTCATATTTACTTCTATTATCATGGCTGCAAGAGCATCCAGCAGCAGTTATGAGACTGAGGATTTCATTGATGAGGAGGTTCCTGAACGAACTGTGAAGGAACATTTCATTTGGAAATTTTTCAAAATTCCAGAGGGGGAGAAGAAGGTAAATGCTCCAAAGGTGGAGTGTAAAATATGCCACACCGTCTTATCGAGAGGAAATCCCAGAAAAAAATACAGCTTCGGGAACTGGACGATGATACGCCACGTGGAAAGGAAACATCCCCAGAACTATGCACGGGAGAGTGTCAGGGCTCTGGCACGAGAGGCTACCAGGGGTGGTGGCTCTACTTCTACCGGTGGAGCAACACCTTCTGTGCGTCGGCGTGAGCAGGAGGTGATACCAAATATTCAGCCTGCTTTTAATCAGGCTATAATAAAATGTCGAAAATGTGACCATCTTCTTTGCTATGGGGAGCAAAGTGTCACACTCATGGTTCGAGCTCTCGAGAACCACCGTTGCCATCCCAGGCCTCATTTTTATTTATTTTTTGGCTCCTGTTGAGCTGTTTCCAGTTCCCTGTTTTTGTTTTTGTTAAAAAAAAAAGAAGAAAAACAAAAGTTCTTTTCAGAGCTACCTCCAATTCTCATCAAAGAGCTGTGTTCTTAAAAAAATGAAAAAGAACTACCTCCAATGTATTAAAAAATGCTACATTTGTAAAGAAGTCTGTCATTGTTTTTTCTCCAGGGTACACTCCCCGGTACGCGCACCGGGGCGCGTACCGGGCGATCCCCTCGCGAAAATCGATTTAAAAAAAAATTATGCGGCTGGGCCCTTTTATGACCCCCACATCAAACCTAGGGGGTCAGGGGGGGTCTACCCTGCCCCCCTTTGGTTATTTCCCCCTTTGCTTTGGCACCTCTTGTGTCTCGATCCTACCGAGACACAAGATGGCGTCCGCTCCGGTCTGTTTAGAATGTTGACAGACACCCGTGAACCAATCAGCTTTCCGCTCGCGTACTCGCGTTACGCATACGGTACGCGCCCCGGTGCGCGTACCGGTGCGGGCTTATAGATATATATAATTTTTGGGACCTAAATTACTCAAAATTCACTGGAGCACATATCTTGAGACATAGCAAAGGCACATCGGGCTACCAGTCCCTACAATTTTGCCAAGTTTCGTGGAAATCCATTCAGCCGTTCGGGCTAAAAGTGAGTCCAACCGCCCTATGGAAATTAACATGGGGAAAACACGTTTGGATAGGCCACGCCTTATCGTCATCCTGAATCAATCATTTAAAATGTTAGGGACAGACTTATAATAGCCGTGTGCCTCTTTTGCGCCGCTGTGCGTCACTTTTGTGACGCAGCGGCGCCGCAAAAGATGCGTTATGTTGCGACATATTTACAACTTGATGCATCTAGGCAGATGTGTCGTGCTGTAAACATTTAGGACTGTGTAGGGGGCATGGAGTTCTCATTGTGCAGATGGAGTCTAGCATATCAAAGAGTACACAGAAGTTCAGCACTGTATACAACAATTTTGACATTTACCGAAGATTCAGCTTCTACATGCCCCCTACACAGTCCTAAATGTTTACAGTTTAAACGGACGATATCTTGTTGGAGATGAAGTGAGGCCTGTCTTGCCACATGGTGTATCTTTTGCATCACTGCTGCATTGGTTTCATGTGGCACAGGATTTTACAGCATGACACATCTGCCTAGATGCATCATGTTGTAAATATGTCGCAACATACAGTCCTAAATGTTGACGCACAGCGGCGCAAAAGAGGCACACGGCTATTATAAATTTGTCCCTAACATTTTAAATGATTTATTCAGGATTACAATAAGGTATGGCCTATCCAGAGGTTTGTTTGAGGTGAGGCCTACTCAGGGTTGCAGATCAAATTTAGGCTTGTTGAAGACTACAGAGGAGATAATACATGTGCAGGCCTACCAATGAAGTGAGTCATGTCCACTGCACTCTTGAACAAAGGTCAGATCTCTTCTGTGTCCGTGAACAGGCCTAAACCTCATCTGCACAATGTGATTCGTAAAGTTAGGAAACACAGGTGATGTAATTGAAAAATGGGGAATTTCTTTTGCTCATTTCACAATCAGATCACCTGTGTTTCCTTTGCTTAGATATCTCATTGTGCAGATGGAGTCTAGCATATCAAAGACTACACAGAAGGTGAGCACTGTATGGAACATGGCCATGTAACTCAAAGAATCAAAATCTAAATTTGCCAAGCACACATGGGGGTGTATTTACAAGGACCTTGCACCACGGGGAAATGTCTTTAATTAAAATGGGAAAAATAACATCAAAGGGACTCAAATGCCTTTTAAATATACCCCAAGCAACCTATGAAACTCTAGCACTACATATCAAGAAACCTAATTGATTTAAAAAAACGTTTTTAAACACATCATGTAAATCAATTATATACCTACATTCAAGGGGAAATGACTTAAAATGCCCTAAGACAAATGAAAGCGTTTTTTTAAGACCCTTGCACCATTTTTGGGTCACTTTTAACATGGCTATGTAACTCAAAGAATCAAAATCTAAATTTGCCAAGCACAGATGGGGGCGTATTTACAAGGACCTTGCACCACGGGGAAAGGTCTTAAATTAAAATGGGAAAAATAACATCAGAGAGACTCAAAGGCCTTATAAATATGCCCCAAGCAACCTATGAAACTCTAGCAGTACATATCCAGAAATCTAATTGATTTCAAAAAACGTTTTTAAACACATCATGTAAAGCAATTATATACCTACATTAATCGGGAAGTGACTTAGAATGCCCTAAGACACATGAAATCGTTATCTCCTCTGTACTCTTCAACAAGCCTAAATTTCATCTGCAACCCTGAGTAGGCCTCACCTCAAACAAACCTCTGGATAGGCCACACCTTATCGTCATCTAGAATCAATCATTTAAAATGTTAGGGACAGATTTATGATAGCCGTGTGCCTCTTTTGCGCCGCTGTGCGTCACTTTTGTGATGCAGCGGCGGTGCAAAAGATGTGCTATGTTGCGACATATTTACAACTTGATGCATCTAGGCAGATGTGTCATGGTGTAAAGTCCTGTGCCATATGAAACCTGCGTCAGGTTTCAAATAGGCGTTTTGTTGCAGGGTGGGCATTCATTTGCATGAAAGCCCTGTAAAACTAACACAGTGAAATTTAGAAGATTTCACTGAGTCAGCTTTATGGCATTGCTGAATCAAATCCTTACGCCTGTTTGAAACAGGCATAAGGAATGATGCACCATGCAATGTGTGGCTTGCCCCTGTGCATTGCAGTAGATATGTCGCGCTTATGACGTGATTCCTGCAATGCGCCGTTTTTGTGGAACAGATGTGTGACGCATCTGTGCTGTTTTTGCTCAATGGTGCTCTGCATTGTAAATGCGGCACATCATGGGTGGCAGAGCAGTGGCATACGTTAACTGGTGCATCCCTGGGGATGCGCCAGTTAACATAAATCTGCTCCTTTACATTTAAGTATGAGCAGGGGACACAGAGTCGGTGAGGCTTATCCAAGGTTAAGAAGAGATGAGTCCTGTTCACTGAAAACTTGGACATAGGCCTCACCTCCTCAGCATCGCTGGACATGGCTAAATAATATCTGCAAAATGTTACTCTTGTTAAACAATTTTACTATTATAGTCTCTGAGATTTGTCTCTTACTCTGCAACATCTCATTGATGTTCTCTTTCTTTAAAGATAACAACATCAACCATGAGTGATAATGAGCAATCTGTTGATCTCGTTATTATCATTGAAATTGTGATTGAAACATCAGTGGAAGTAGATCCCTTGGATGATTTAAATCCTGAGGATGATGAAGAACATAATGAGGATGCCGATTTGTCAGAATTGTATGACATAGGGTGGGAATCTGACCTGCTTGAGCCTATGGAACTATAAACATTTATTTTTAAAAGTTATTGGAAATGAAAAGTAAACATGTAAACCATTTCATTTAAAATTAAACACAACTTCAAAAACAGGTTGTGTGTAGTGTCTTTAATAAAATAGTCAAATATGCTAATAAAATTAGTTCAGATTCACATATAGAACAGCACAGGTGAAATGTAGAAGTATTCCATTTCTTTGCTACTATTTGTGACTACTAAATTTGCCAATGCACTAAAAATTATTATATATGAAAAAATGACAAGTAGTGTTAAATTTTTGACGACTGTTATCGATTTGCTGTTTGCTAATAGTGGTTAATAACATTTTTTATTATATTTTACCACAGATTCAACTGCAGATCATTTCAAAATTAGAGAATGCCGTCTAAAGAACGAAACCGAAAGGCTACAAAACGTCAAAGACAGCAGCTTAATAAATTCTTGCAGCAGTCCTCTACAATAAAAACTCGTCAAGTCACCAAGAAAACTCCGGGTAAGACAACGAAATCATTCATAAGAAACATTTGTAGAAAAAAAAGTAGTACTACAGAAAATGTTTTAGTCCAGAATAAGAGAAGCAATTTAAACGGAAAGGAAAGGCCAATCAAAAATGTTACTGCTAGAGCAGGAGATAACTCTGTGCATGGTAGTAGAAGGAAAAATCAGTTTAGGGACATTCGTAGACGAATGTTCCGCAACAGGATAATTGGCAATTTGTTAAAAAATATTAAGAAAGGTCAACAGAAAGTGTTTTTTTTATAAGAGAAAAAAAAATGTGAGAAAGTTATTGATCAGGCATTTGAAATTAAGCGAAAGTTATTTATTTTGATAATCAATAGAATTAGGAAGCTAAACAAGGCAATTTATGATTTCAAAAGAAATAGTAGATGGAAGAGAACAGTTAATCGTAGTCATTTTTGTGAAGTTTTTTCAGGAGCATGGATGCATAGTTCAAGTTGTGAGGCATTTTTTAATGAGGAGAGTTATTTCCAGGATAATGATTTGGTGCATGCAGTTGACACCAGTGGTCGAGCTTATGAGGTGAAAGATGGTTGTCCAGTTGAAAAAGAAAAACTTGTGACAACAGAGGCAGAAGAGGTGTTAGGTAATGAGGTTTTAGGAAGACATCCTAAGGGACCTGTGTACACCTGGAAGTGTAGTAGTATTTGCAGTGTGCGAAAGGATTCCATCAATTTGCTTTGTGATTTTGTACGGACATTTAATAGGAAAAGTTTGAAGCAGAAAATGATGTTGCAAGAATTAGATCCTTGCAGAGTGAGAGAAGTGACAGGTTTGCATGGTCATTCACTGGCTTGTCTTTCCAGGAGAGTATGCCAGAGTGTTTTTCATCATTTCAGGATGCTAGCAGTGCATCATAATAAAGTGAGGAAATTAGTTAGAATGTTGTATTATGCTAAGAGTTAAGCAATTATGCTTATACAATTATGCACTGGTCTTTTGCATGGTTCTGAAATAGATGTGAAGAATATTTGTGAAGAAATTGAGTTTTGTTACTTTGGAAGTAAAGAGGAGAATGTTGAAATTGACCCAGAAGAAGAGGGTAATGTGGAAGATAGTGTACAGGTTTCCAGTACAGATAATTTTCAGAAGGAAATTGCCACGTTTCAGATGAAATCAAGTGAGAGGCCTAATTTCACTTGTGTGTGTTGTCTACGCACTTATTATAAGAATCAGACTAAGTTAGTGGATTTATATGCGAAAAGTGAAAGGGAAAATAATAGTGAATGGAAGGATTTCGCAACATACTTGATGGTAGAAAATTGTTTTGATTTGGGATTGGATCAACGTGTGTGTACTTATTGTTGTAACAAATTAAATCAAAACCGGATGCCTGCTAGAGGGGTTCATAATAATCTGGAATTGGTTGAGATTCCTTCTGAATTGAAGGATTTAAATACTTATGAATCTATTTTGATTCAAAGTATCCATCCCTTTCAGACTATTGTAAGAATGGAGCCAAAGACAGGGAAATTGCCTCCATCAGATTTACAGAGAGGATTAAAGGGAAGAGTTGTTTATTTGCCTCTAGATTTGAAGAAAAACATTAATATAATTGGAGTAGAAAAAGTGGAAGAGGAACCTCTGGTTATCTTAGTTAATGGGGTTCCGACAAAGAGTAAGAAAATATGGCAAGATTTAGTGGATGTTAGGAAAGTCAAAAAGGCAACATTGTATTTGAAAAAAAGCAATAAGTACTATAAGAATGTATATGTTGCAGAAGAGGAAGTAAGTGAAGAAGAGGATAGCGATTTGTGTGCTGGTCAAATTGAGAAAGTAGAACCCTCTAAAAGTGAAGAAATATATGAACATTATAGTGTTCATCCTTTGCATTCCAAGGAAGTCATGGGGAATGCTATTGAGTTGTTTGAAATTAAACAAGCCAAAGGGAGTCCCATTAGTGTTTGGGAGGAAAGTTTGGAAGCTCGGTGTTTCCCACAGCTATTTCCAACAGGTCAAGGAGGAAGATATGATGAGCGACCTCATCAAATTCCTGCTTCTGAATACCGGACTTTACGATTGTATGCAGAAGATCCTAGGTTTCGACAATGCATTCCGTATTTGTTTCATCTCCTGTTTGAAAGCGATCTGTCTGGACTGTCATATGCAGTGAACCACATCTTGAAAAGTGGTATACAGATGCAAAACATCTCGGCAAGTGACTTTTATGGATAAAGTCGATGTGCAAGACAGTATTTTGGATTCTCACCTGATTAATCTCATGGCGTGTCAGCGTGGTACTAATGAGTACTGGTACCGTCGTCATGGTGATTTAAAATGTATGCTAAGGAACTTAGGAACTCCCACATGGTTCCTCACTCTCAGCTGTGCCGAGTATGGCTGGGAAGACTTACTTGAATTTCTACGAGAGGCAAATGGAAACATTGAAAATATCGAATTCAAGACACCGGGAGAACTGTGCTCTTTGGATCCAGTGAATGTATGCAGGTACTTCAATCATAGATTTGAAGCTATGATGTCTTTCATCATGAACAAGAAAAATCCACCTCTTGGAGAGGTGTTGGATTTCTTCTGGAGAAAGGAGTACCAAGCAAGAGGTGCTCCTCATATACATATGCTGCTGTGGATCAAGGATGCACCTAAATTTGGAACAGATCCAGAAGACTTAGTGATGAGTTTCATAGAACAGTATTCTACATGTGCTGTTCCAAACGCAAAGGAAGACAAAAGCCTAAGAGAACAAGTTTTACGCTTCCAAAGCCATCGTTGTGGAAAGTACTGTCGTCGTAAATTCAGAAACAAGGACAAGTTCTACACCAAATGTGGTTTCGCCTTTCCACAACCGGTGATTTCTAAAGGAAGAGTGAACAGTTTGATGTCTTCACTGCGACATAATGTGATGAAGAAATCACCTAAAAACACATAAAATTTGAAAAGGAACGAAGAGTCCAAGTACATCAACGACTACAACCCAGTGATTTTGTCCATGTGGAATGCTAACATGGATATACAGTTTGTGGCTGATAACTGTATGGCTGTGGCTCGGTATGTGACATCTTACATCACCAAAAAAGAAAAGACAGAATTGAAGGATATGTGGGAGGACATTTCCCATGAAAAGAGCCTCAGTAAGAAGTGTACAGTTTCAGTCTGAAGATGTTGTCACATCAAGAAATCGGAGCTTACTAATGTTCTGACCGGTTGTCTTCAGCAAGTCTCTATGCCAAATCCAGGAGTATCGTTTGGGCGAGTCTTGGTCTTGCTGCAACGCGTAATCGAGTTCTGAAACCTGTGCGGGAAATTGAGTATTTGGCGGAAAAGGAGCCAAACAGTACCGATATTTTGAAGACCAACATGTTGGATACATATTATCCAAATAGAAGCAGTCACCTCGAGAATGTTTGTCTGTATGAGGTTCTACAAAATTACATATTCAAGAGGAACATCAAAGAAGATATTGATAAAGGAGTGTATGCTGTAATTGGAAGTGAGGGATGTCTGGTCAAGCAAAGAAAATGCCACTTGGTAAACCATCGAAAATTGAGTGGCGAATCTCCTGAAAAAAAAGAGTTTTCCTATTTAGCACTTTTGCAACTTTTCAAGCCTTGGCGTGCAGAAGAGGAACTGCTTGGAGATTTCCTCTGTTACGAAGACTCTTTCAATGTCGCCAAGGAGACCATAGAATGTCCTGTTTTTCCCAAATATCTAGAAATGTTGAATGCGGAAATCGAGCAGGAAGCAACGATTGCAGCAGAGATTGCTAGAGACAGTTCTCAGGACAGTCAGAGTTCTGTTTCATTGAGTCAGGATCCACTAGGAGGACCAGTTATCGAAAATGAAGCTGCCACTGCCATGATTGAAGTGGAAAGAGCCATGGCACATGCTCAGGAGGATGCGGTTAACTTAGAAGACTTGGAAAGACAACTCAACGTTGAGCAGAGGAAAATATATGACGAAGTTACCAACCAAATTGATCATGGATTAAGTCATCAGAAGAAAGAGTGCTCATGTACGTCATTGAAGCCTGTCCGACTGTACGTGAGTGGAGAAGCGGGAACTGGAAAAAGTTTCCTCATTAAAGCAATTTCATGTTATTTGCAGAAAAGGACTGAGTCATCGCTGTCTTGTGTTGTCACCGCTCCAACAGGACTGGCAGCACATAACATTAAAGGTATTACTTTGCATCGTCTACTGATGCTGCCAGTGGAGCATGATAACAAATTACAATACCACAAGTTATCTGGAGATGCTTGTTGTGAAGTTTCAAGAGTCTTGAAGAAAATGAAACTTCTTATCATTGACGAAGTAAGCATGGTTTCCAATGTCATGCTTGCCTTTGTGCATTTGAGAATGCAAGAAGTTCTCAAAACAGAGTATGATGTGTTATTTGGTGGCAAAAACATCATTGTTTTCGGTGATCTTCTGCAGCTGACACCAGTGAAAGGACAACCTGTGTTCAAAATGCTCACGCATGAAGATACCAGGAAGTGCCTAGGGAGCATTGGCAACGTTAATATATGGTTAAACTTCAATTATGCTGAACTGCGTGAAAATATGCGTCAGGCGAAGGATGAAGATTACAAGAATATTCTACAAGATGTTAGAATCGGAAAAGTGACCGAGCATGGGAAAGAAGCTTTACACATGTGGTATATAAATAAATAATACCGGATCTATTTTTGGATGAATGAATGAATAACAGATAGCTCAATAAAATAAGAGTCAAGATTCGAGGTAGTAGGAGTTTCTGCAGGTTTATTACAGCATAAGGACAGGAACAGGACAACCTGCATAGAACAGAGGTGACAGGGCCCAGCAGGACAACTGGGGCCCAGCAGCTGCCGGGGCTTGATCTGGAATGAGCGCGCTAACTTTTAATAACAATACATCAACTTATATACATAGCGCAAACACATAGCATTACATTGCAGTAGGCGTAGCAGTGGGTGGAGCAGAAGGCGTGACGCGTAGCAGTCGCGAAAGATAACAGTAAAAAGAGGTGTAACTGGGAGTATACTTAGACATGTGATACAAACGTAACAGAATATGTCATGAAATGGGCGGAAACATAGGAGGGGGCTACCTAAGGAGCCGGGACCTCTAACCTAATGGTGCGCGAAAACTGGCAATGACGTGTTACTAGGAGAAGCTGGGGGCTACGAACTCTGTGCTAGGAGCAGAGACTAGAGTCTGGAGGGTCGGAGCGACATGTACCTAAACCCTATCTGGTATCTAATGTTTAGGGAACATGTTGATATAAACTAGAAGTCATGAGGGGAAAAGCTAACTTGATTCTAAGACTGGACCATGCATTATTCTACATGTAGTGCGTGATGAAGAATATTAAATGACCATTAATACAGTATTTCTCTAACGTGGAGACGAAAAGGCTAGACAATGACGGAAACTATTGATGCAGTTCAGTAGCTTAGGAATGCAGAAGAGGAGGACTGAACTGATAGCTGGAACTATAACATACTTTTGGCAGACTCAGAGGCAGAGCCAAGCTGCACCGGGCACTGCGAAGCAGGAAGTAAGTGAAGGGTCGAGGATACAGGTGGGGGCTGTATCGCTCCTCAGCGAGGCTTTCAGGAGACAGGAGCTGAATCTGATGTCCGGGCCCTTTTGAGGCCTGGAAACGGGGACTTTATAATGGAATAACGTGCACACTGAGAAACGTGGCAACATAACTTTACATAGGCCTGATATTCGTAGTATTCACGAGGACTGGAAACTGACATACCAGAGGTGGACACAACTATAATTGCGTCATTAATCGGACATGGGGAATAACATATGCATATTGGTCATGCACACATAACATATGATGGATGAAGCGTAGGGACACAGAACATGGCAAAATTTACTTTTCCACATTCCCTCCTTGTCACTACGTTTCCATCAGGAAACATCAATTTTCATGATACCATCTATCATTTCATACAGTACCATTTGCTCGTCTCGAATTGTCTTGGAACGGGATTTAGAACGGGGCTTGGGACTAGGAATACAAGAGGTAGCACACATGCTGCAAATCGCAGGGCCACATTGTATACAGAGGCAGCAGCTAAATATGATCGCTACTGCAATACCTAGAAAGGACAGGACTTTCCATCCCCATGCGGAAATTATATTCCAGAACCAACCGGACCATGTCCAGGTGCCTGGATCTTGGTGTAACAGATGGGCAATTTTATGGAGTCTGGTTATAGCTGAATAAACAGACGGCGCGTTATTTGGAATGAAAATGCAGCAACTAGATCCGATGACTCTACAGGCCCCGCCCCTATCGGCCAGTATGACGTCAAGGACGAGACGATTTTGCAAAACGACAAATCTCATAGCAGATTGTTCTTCGGTTAAGTTACCTAGAGCAGAGGCAGTCTCATTTACTACAGCTTCAAGGGTTCTTGTTAACCTACGGATCAGTTTACTGTTCTGGACAGGTCCTACAAAGAAGAAGAAACCTTTATTGAAATCTGTATACTGTTCTAGAGTAGTTTCAGTATAATCGACAATTGGGGACTCCCTTCTATGTCTAATGTGTACTAGATGTGTGTTTCGGTGATAATCAGATGGGGCTAGGAAAACAGGTGGCAGTAGGAAAGCAATGTAACAGGTTCCCTCCCAATCGAGGGGCAGACGGACATATGCAGTTTGACCACAAATAAAATAAGAATGACGTGAAGCTTTGAAAACAGATTTCCCACTGTCACTATACTTGATAACAGTAGTACATTCACTATGACCTACATGTACGGAACCATAACTACGGACACATAATTCGCCTTTGACAGGTAGTACTGAAATAGCAGGTAAGTCTGGAGTAGTATCAGACTGAACATTCAGGACCATGAAATTCGACGAATAATTACCTAAATTATAAACTTCATTTTCTAGATCTAAACCTGTTCTGTGGGGGAAACCTTGCTTGTCTGGAAAACATGTATTGTTAAGAAAAGACATATCTGTTGAGGATGACGTTAACGTGGACCATGCTCCACACGAACCATTATGTGAGAATGGATAAGGAAAGAGTGGCAGGACTCCCTTCGGTGTCTGGAAAGGGGGGAGTCGACCACACACCCAACAATTAGTGGCATTGCTGGTCTGGTGTGAATAATGTAACATACGGATAAATGTGTTGTTGCGCATAGCGAGGCGGTAAGAATATTCGTGAGGAGGCAGATCACTAAACGTGTGCTCTACTGTAGCATTAGCAGACATATTTACATGAGGAACTGGAAAATACAGATAGAACGCATAGCTGGTGCAGGAAATCATTATGCTGATGAATAATACGAAACTCAGAAAAACGATACATTGAATTGAGTTATTACTGACTCTCTCACTATGGGGGTCTATTTTATACATGTCAGAAACAGTCTAACCGTTTCACCTAGGGGAGGACTTATACAATCAAACTGACTGACTTATTTTACTAGACCTGAGCTTTAACTTATACTCCTGTTGCGGAGTTTTCTCTAACAAGGGAGGGGTTGTAATAATGTCTTGTGCGGGACAGTCCTTAAGAGCAATATTCTGGCAGTCCTTCAAATCCTGGGAAATGTTTTTAGAAACGGATTTCAGTCCTTTAAAAAGTTTAACATGAGACAGGTGGATCCATCCTTTTCTGCCTTCCAACTTCACGGCTGTACGGGTGGTCAAGAGGACCTGACGTGGCTCCTTCCAACGTGGTTCCAGCGGACTTGATCTGTCAAAATTTCTGATCATCACCAAGGAGCCTGGAACGATCTCGTGCGGTGCCACCTCGGTATTGTCTGGAAATGCGGCAGCAACCTGTGAACGACATGAGTTGAGGGCAGACATCAAGGAAGCTAGGTAATCTGTCAGCATATTACATGAAACATCGGTAATACTTCGGGGTCTAGGAGTACCCCACATGTTAGGGGGGCGGCCGAATACGACCTCATACGGGGACAGACCTGATCTGGAATGTGCGACCATGCGCATATAAAACAAAGCGACTGGCAGAGCTACTAGCCAGTCCACACCTTTTTCTTTACAGACTTTGGCAATACGGATTTTCAGGGTCTGATTATGTCTCTCGACCAGACCGGCTGCTTCAGGATGGCGTACACAATGGAACTTCCACTGGTACCCTAACAACAGGGAAACGTGCTTCATCAGTTCAGATGAGAATGGCTGACCGTTATCAGAATATACGACTCTAGGGAGTCCGTATCTAGGGAAAAACTCACGAACCAACTGCTTGGCAGTGGTCGCGGCTGTGTAATCTGGGACTGGATATGCTTCTGTCCACCTGGACAAAGCGCATACAACTACAAGGACATACTTGAAACCTCGACATCGCTCCATCTGAATATAATCCATCTGGAGGACCTCAAAAGGGTGGTCAGGAGGCTGGAAACCACCTTGTTCCACCGGGACACTTTTACCTGGATTAAACTGACAACATATCATACAGGTGCGGACTTTCTGCTTGGCTGCAGCTCGTAAATGCTTATTGAACCAAATGTTCTGGATACTATCTAACATAGCTTTTTCTCCTAAATGTGCTGGACTATGTGCGGTATTGATAATGACTTGAACCATAGAGTCGGGGAGAAACCATGTGGCTCTACCCTTCGTTAACCATCCTTGATCTGTCTGGACCCCTCCTTGTTCAGACCATTTCTTGATTTCATCGGGGATAGCATGTAACTGTATATCTGTGACGTCTTGAGTAGGGTCCTTAACTGTCATACATGTAATTGGATCTGGAGTATGTGTCTGATTAACTGGAATGTCTGGAGTCTGTGCTGTAAGCTTGGCTGTGCGGTCTGCTAGATCATTACCTTGAGAAATAATGTCAGTAACTTTCGTATGTGCTTTGCATTTCATGATAGCAATAGATGTCGGTAAATGTATGGCATCTAACAGGGCTTGAATAAGGAGACCATGCTGAATCTTGGTTCCATGAGAAGTCATGAAACCTCTCTCCTGCCAGAGCACTCCGAAGTCGTGTACAACTCCGAATGCGTAACGTGAATCTGTGTAAACATTAACTTTCAGGTTCTTGGCGTGTATACAGGCTTGTGTCAGAGCGACTAGCTCTGCTGCTTGAGCGGACAGGGTGTCAATACGGTGTGTTTCAATAACTTCAGTGTCAGTAGTCACTGCATACGCGGCGACTAGTTCTCCTGTACTAGTTCTCATACATGAACCATCCACATAAAGTGTCAGGTCAGGATCTGGTAACGGAATATCTGTCAGGTCTTGTCTTGGCTTTGTCGTAATGTTAACTACTTCCACACAATCATGTGGGTCAGGATTTAAATTAACTGATGGTAACAGTGTAGCAGGATTCAGAACGTTGCAGCGTCTAATTTCTATGTGTGGCTGGAACAGTGTCAATTCATAACCTGTTAAACGTGCAATTGTCAAGTGCTGAGTTTGTGTTCGGTTTAAAAGAACTTCTACTGAATGTGGAACTTGTACTGTCAGGGAATGTCCTAAAACTATGGAATCACTTTGTCTGATAGCTAGTGCTGTGGCTGCAACTGACTTGAGGCACGCAGGCAACGCCTGGGCGACTGGATCTAATGTGCTCGAAAAATAAGCACAGGGCTTGTATTGTCCTGCTTGATCTTGTGTGAGAACAGATAATGCTGTACCTTCGCGTTCAGTAACGAAAAGTGTAAAAGGCTTACTGTAGTTCGGTGTAGCTAGAACTGGAGCTTGACATAGGGCTTTCTTTAACTCGTTGAAACTAAGTGTATGGTCAGATGTCCAAGGGAGGACAGTCGATACGGCTGCCTCCTGTGTCGTTAACTGTATCAGTGGCTTGGCTAGAAATGCATACTGGGGAATCCATTGTCTACAATAAGAAGTAAGGCCGATAAAGGCACGTACCTCCTTCTGGGTTCTGGGCTGGGGAAGACTCGCTATTAACTGGATACGGTCTGGTGTCAACTGCCTACCCCTCTTGGACAGCAAGTGTCCTAAGTATACCACTTGCTGGACACAGAATTGAAGCTTCGAAGGTGACACCTTGTGCCCCATCTCGGCTAGAAAATACAAAACTGTAAGTGATGCTCGCTCGCAGTCACGTTCAGAACGGGCTGTGATCAGTAGATCATCGACATACTGGAGTAGGGCAGTGTCAGTTGGCATGTGAATGTTGTCTAGTTGTCTCTTGAGTGCTTGACTGTAAATACTAGGGCTTTCTGTGAAACCTTGAGGAGCGCGTGTGAACATATAGCTCCTTCCATTTAAACAAAATCCGAAAAGAAACTGGCTGTCCGGATGAATGGGAACACTGAAAAATGCATTCTTGAGGTCAATGACAGTGAAAAACGTGGCTTCGGAATCAATGGCTGTTAACAGGGAAGAGATGTCTGGGACAACTGGGTACTGAGGAATAATACATTTATTAAGCTCTCGTAAATCAATCACTAATCGATATACTGGGGGTGCATTCGGATCAGTACGTTTCATGACTGGAATGATCGGAGAATTGCATACATTGGAGTCAGTTTCTACAACTACTCCTTGAGCCATGAGCTCGTCAATAATTTTAGATAAGGCTGCTACAGCCTCGGGTGGCAATCTGTACTGTCTGATTCGGGGTAACACTACACCTGGTTTGAGAGTCACACGATGGGGTGTGATTTGCATGTAACCTACATCAGTTGGACCTTGCGCCCATAAATGCTGTGGAACTTTAGACAATCTGGAATCAAAATCTCGTAATACATAGTGACCCTTAAAGTCACGTAGGAACAGACGTATTCCCTCTGGGGAACAGCAAATAACTGCACCTAATTCTTTCAGTGTCTTAATACCTAATAGATTTTCTGGACATGACTTAGTAAGTAACAGATCAGTAGTGCGGGACAATGGACCTACTTCTAGAGTAACTGGCTTAGATATCTCATTAACTATTGGCTTTCCTGAAAATCCAAGGGAAACATTTCTTGAGCCTGAGAGCGGAGCCCCTGGAACTTCGGCATGACTAATTGTGGTCCTACTTGCCCCTGTATCGATCAAAAACTTTCTGTCTTTCCCTAATACTTGACTGTGAACATAGGGACCTTCTTGATCTACAGGTATCTCGATGAGAGGCAAGCCTACCTCCCTCTCTAGGCTGTTTCATGAATATGGCTGGTACTCTGGATACTCAGACTGTGCATACTGGTACATCTGCGATGTAACGTGCTGTGTTGCAGCAATGGGCTGCGGTGCGGAAACTGTCTGTGGTGCATTCTGTGACTGAGGAATCTGTGAAACTTGTTCTTGTCTAGGCGGACGTGGTCTTTCTTTAGTCTTACCAGTAGCTATATTATGTTTCAGAACTGCACACTCGTTTATAAAATGACCTGGCTGTTTACAATAATTGCAGTTCCCTTTAACGGGAGCTGCAGGATGACTGGCTTGATTCGGACCCCTCTTCTGACTGTCTTGAGGAATAGATTGTGCAACTAGCACTTTCATTTTCGTGTCTTTCATACGTTTTCTTTCGTGTTCTTGCTCTTCCCTGATTCTATTCTGGTGATACTGGAGCATCTGGAGCATCTGGGACGGGGTATTAGCTTGCCAGGTGCTTTCGACTTTCAAAACTCGGTTTTTAATTTGTGGGCTTGAATTCTCGACTAATTTGGTAACGAAAAGATGAGGGTATGACTCACTACTTGTCTTGAGACCACTGTTAATACTAAAACATTTTTCAAATCTAGAATAAAAATCACTAATATCTTCATCTTGTTTCTGTTTACAGGCTGAGATTGCATCCCAGTCTTCCTTCCTAGTTGTCAATAATCTGGGTAGAACTTGAATCAGTAATTCTGGTAATTCTTTACATTTATCTCCAAGACCGGTACCTGGTACTCGTGCCTTGTCTTCAGCTTCTAGAGCTGCCCAATCGATCTTTTTCTCTCCCACCTCCCATTCTTTTTCCTTTAACTTTTCATACACCCCTGCGGGTAACAGGACCTTTAACATTTTAATGATGTCTGGGTAAGTGTATTCTCCCATACGGAGCATGTCTTTTAATTCTCTATGGAACCCCGCTGGATCTTTATCATGACAGGGAATTAATTTCTTCATTTCAAGAAGTTCCATCTTTGAAATCGGAGTGTATACAAACACTCGTTGCATTACGCCACCCGCCCCTTGGACTGGGTGGACTTCGCGTAACGGATTCTGTCTGTCTATGTAGAATGATTTACTTTCTGGGGGTGAGACATGAACAAAATGCGGGTTCAAAAACGTTCTATATTTGTGACGCTGTCCTAGAATGACACTAATTAAATCGGTACCTAGACCTCTCCATTTATACTGGAGTAACTCGTTCAGGACATCGTGTAACGGACCTGGATCAGAATGTTGACCCTCATACAGAGTAATGAGGTGCTGGATCATATACATACCCACCAGTCGCTGCTCGGCTGGGGGCAATTTCAGAAACATTTGTGCCACTATTTCGTCTGGAAAAGTGGTAGAATCAGTAATCCATCGGACTGCTGATCGGGCTAGTTCTTGTTCATTCATAGTACTTAATTCACTGTAACCGACTCGTGATTTCAGAATGTGATCGGTAGCTTGAAATACTTGTTCTAGAGAACCTTGTTCTGGTGCTGGATGATGAAAAATAGACTTATGTTCTAGGCGTAAATGGCGATCTGGAAATCTAGATTTTCCTACATACGCTATTCTGGCGGGATTCTCGTTCTCTTCCTCTTCAGGATCAGAGATACTTTCTTTCTCGCTTACTTGTGCTGCTTTACGTTGTTCGTGTAACCTTATTATTTCTTTACGAATTTTCTTGTACATACTCTCCATGGCACCGACGGTCTTGTGCTTACCCTCGGCTATATTATCACTCCACCTTGTCAGGATTCTCATTTCGGCGGAATCTTTAGACGGGTAGTCTTGTTCTCTTATTAGACAATTGATCAGGAACTTTAATATCATGAGCTGGATCTCGGCTTTCCTTTGAGACATAATCTCGCCAATACTTTCTGGATCATTCCCTGTACGGATGAAACGATATATTCTGTCTAGATCTTCTTTCATATTCGGCAAGGTGACTAGATACTCGGTCACTCTCCTTACACGTAAGGAATATAAAACCATATTATATTCGCCTGGAACTGGATCATAGACACATTCGTTAAGGGTTTGCCTGATTTCTGTAACAGACTGATGTTTGGGCGTGCGCTGTAACGCTTGAGCATGTAATTCGAGTAATGTTAAACGCTTGTGTGGCGGCGGGGTTTGAGGAAGACCTCCTCCTGCGGCCCCTAGACTAGAATCGTCGACTGACATTCTTCGTCCTGGCAGAGTCGGTAATTGTAACGTGGGCTGGACTTGTATGGCGGACTGGACCGGGGGAGCTGTTAAGGGCACCCCGGTGTCTGGAGGAGCAGGAAGTGCCTGATTTACAGGGACTGGCGGAGCGCGAACAGGATTTGCATATTCTGGGACTGTGTCGTCCAAGTAGGACGAAATAAAAATATCAGCTGCGGTCTGTTTGTGACGTAGCTTAGTCGGAACTAATGGTGGCGGGAAATTACTGGATGCCTCTGGGGTCGCTTTTGGCAAGCCCTCGGCAAGGAGAGGATACATACCCTTAATAAGGGCATGCCTCTGTCTGTCTGACTGTTCGGCTTTGACTTGTTCACCTATCTCGATTAATTCTCTTTCTTGGGCTCGTTCCTGGGATTCTCTACTTAACTCTGACTTTCTGACTTCCTTTTCAGTTCTTCTATGCGCTTCTTTACGCCATAACCCGATGGCATCTTTCTGTGACTGTCTGGCTTTCTTTTTCCATAATGCTTCTTCTACTCGCATGATACATTCGGCATCCCATGTACCCGATACGGGCCATCTATACTTTTCTTCTAACTGTTTGGTATACTCTACCCATAAATCTAGATACATTATGGCGCTTATGCCATGTTTCTGATACATAAAGTGACCTGGACTGTCCCTGGGCGGGACAGGAACCGCTTCCTCTAACAGACCCTTTCTAGTTTTTAACTGACGTAACTTGGAAAATATAGGCATGACTGAACTGTAATCTGGACACAATACAATACACAATAAAAACACGAAATCACATCACACTCATACCACAACATTAAAATACATAAAGAACATTATAATAACAGTTCGAACAGAATATTACCTGAAATACTGAGAACAGAAACAGAACAGAATTTCTCGAGAACGGAACAGACTAGAGTTACTGGATGCACTGCTGTAACAGTACGGAACATACCGGTCCCATAAAGGGACGCATCAAGACCCGTATCCACCTAGGTGAACACTTCGTTTGTGAGTCTGGGCACCACCAACCCACGGACCAGGAGTCAATTTTAGATTGGTCCTGTCTAGATACTACCCCAGCAATGGTACTCACCGGGCAGCACGGAACGGAAGGCCTCGGACGGGACTGGACTGCTACGACGACGAACTTCGGACTTCGGACTTCAGTTACGGGTGGGCCTCCGGATACCTCGGACCTTGGACTCTCGGCTTGGGCTCTGGTCGGGACTCGCCGCGTTCCTCCACCGTCTCGTTCGGATGCTGGACCGCCTCCTCCGTCTCCTCCGTGGGCCTGAGGGATACTTGAAGCAGAAATATCTGCACGTGGCCGGTATGGTTCCGTCACGGCTGCAGAGGGTCAGGGGGTCGGCGTGGCTTCACCGACGCGTGGGGAAAGGGCAAGTCCCTATTCGGGCGCCATTATGTGGTATATAAATAAATAATACCGGATCTATTTTTGGATGAATGAATGAATAACAGATAGCTCAATAAAATAAGAGTCAAGATTCGAGGTAGTAGGAGTTTCTGCAGGTTTATTACAGCATAAGGACAGGAACAGGACAACCTGCATAGAACAGAGGTGACAGGGCCCAGCAGGACAACTGGGGCCCAGCAGCTGCCGGGGCTTGATCTGGAATGAGCGCGCTAACTTTTAATAACAATACATCAACTTATATACATAGCGCAAACACATAGCATTACATTGCAGTAGGCGTAGCAGTGGGTGGAGCAGAAGGCGTGACGCGTAGCAGTCGCGAAAGATAACAGTAAAAAGAGGTGTAACTGGGAGTATACTTAGACATGTGATACAAACGTAACAGAATATGTCATGAAATGGGCGGAAACATAGGAGGGGGCTACCTAAGGAGCCGGGACCTCTAACCTAATGGTGCGCGAAAACTGGCAATGACGTGTTACTAGGAGAAGCTGGGGGCTACGAACTCTGTGCTAGGAGCAGAGACTAGAGTCTGGAGGGTCGGAGCGACATGTACCTAAACCCTATCTGGTATCTAATGTTTAGGGAACATGTTGATATAAACTAGAAGTCATGAGGGGAAAAGCTAACTTGATTCTAAGACTGGACCATGCATTATTCTACATGTAGTGCGTGATGAAGAATATTAAATGACCATTAATACAGTATTTCTCTAACGTGGAGACGAAAAGGCTAGACAATGACGGAAACTATTGATGCAGTTCAGTAGCTTAGGAATGCAGAAGAGGAGGACTGAACTGATAGCTGGAACTATAACATACTTTTGGCAGACTCAGAGGCAGAGCCAAGCTGCACCGGGCACTGCGAAGCAGGAAGTAAGTGAAGGGTCGAGGATACAGGTGGGGGCTGTATCGCTCCTCAGCGAGGCTTTCAGGACACAGGAGCTGAATCTGATGTCCGGGCCCTTTTGAGGCCTGGAAACGGGGACTTTATAATGGAATAACGTGCACACTGAGAAACGTGGCAACATAACTTTACATAGGCCTGATATTCGTAGTATTCACGAGGACTGGAAACTGACATACCAGAGGTGGACACAACTATAATTGCGTCATTAATCGGACATGGGGAATAACATATGCATATTGGTCATGCACACATAACATATGATGGATGAAGCGTAGGAACACAGAACATGGCAAAATTTACTTTTCCACACATGCACGATTACTGTCAAATTTGTATCCAGAACAAGACGTTGTGCCTGAGAATATTTTTCAGAAAATTACTGAGAAGAAATCTGGAATATGTTTGATGCCAACTCTTGCAGAATGTGCCATCTTCAACAACAAAATGTTGCATTTAGAAAACCAAGAGATTGTGAAACTGGAAGCTATTGACAGAGTAGAGCATATGGGATCAACAATTATTTTGTCTGAGAATTTGAAATCAAAATTGGATTCATTAGAGAAGACTATATCTAAAACTGCAGGTTTTGAAAAGACTCTGAATGTGTGCTTAAATTGCCATATAATTTTAAGAAGGAATTTACATGTTGAAAGAGGTCTGGTAAATGGATCAATAGGTAATGTTGTTGATTTTGTGAAATACAGAAATAGAGATGGAATTGAATTTTTAAAAATTTAATTTGATGGCATTGAGGAAGTACAGCTAATTGGTCGTTGCTCTGCTAGGTTTTTGCTTGTGAAAGACTTATATGTTCGCCGTAAGCAGTTTCCTGTTTGCTTGGCATATGCGGTGACAATCGATAAATCGCAAGGTTTAAGTGTAGACAGTGCATTGGTAAATATTGGCAGTTCTGTGTTCAAGGAGGTTATGGCATATGTGGCATTGTCACGAGTCAGAACTTTATCGGGATTGTACTTGATTGAGTGTGATGTCACAAACATTTGTGCGGATCTAGATTGTGTTAAGGAATACAATAGGTTAAGAAGAGAGTATGCGCCACATTTGCCTCAATATCCTTTGTTTGAGAAGCGTGTGGTAGGCCGGAAACGAAGAAATGTGACCAATATTAGGAAGGTTGTAGCAAAAAGACGAAAAGTCGATGAACCAGAAATTATAAGCAGAAAGAAAAAGGATTTTGTTGAAGATGTTGTTGGTTTTCAATTTGAAAACAGTTCTGGTGTCAACTGCTATGCTAATGTAGTGGTTAATGTTTTGTTTTCTCTAGAAAATGTAAAAGAAGAGATTGTGGTCAATTCGGATCAAAGATTTTGCAGTTTGTTGAATTCTGTGTTAGAGAAATGTAGCACTGATAGAACAAAAATAGAAAGTGTGTCTGAAATTCGAAATCTGTTAGACAGATGTTCAGGTCAAACACAATTCTCTCAAAATATTCAGCAAGATTGTCAGGAGTTCTTAATGTATATGCTTGATGTATTGCATGATGAAGGTGTAGATGTAGATCACCTGTTTGGGCTTTCTTATCAATGGCAGCATGACTGCGAGAACTGTAGGGTATCAAGTACTAACTTTGCCAGACAGTAAATCAGTGTCCTTTAATAAGCTAGTAAAAGCAGCTGATCACAACATGGAGTGTAGCCAATGTAAGTCTGAAATGTTGTCAACATTATTTATACGAACATATGGCCAGTATGTCATTTTAATGTTCCAACGATGTAGGCCTGATGGAACAAAATTGACAACTTTAATAAAAAAAATTGTGGCTTCGCAGTTGTCAATATCAGGAAGGACTTTTGTAACTGCAGCAATTATATATCATGACGGTCCTTCAACAACATCAGGACATTACACAGCTTATTTAAAGTCTAGAAACGGCTGGTCATTCTGCAATGATTCTGTTTTAACTTTAAAAAAAAATTTGCCTTTTGACCTTAAAAATTCTTACCTGGTGTTTTTAAAACCAACATTTTAGGGAAGGAATCTCGGGATTTGCTCTGAGGAATTTCAAGAGGTTCTAATGACTCCTACACTATTTGGCCTTGAGGATAAGTGTAGTACAGAGTCAAAAGTTATTTTTGAGTTTTAAATAGTTCCTGGAAAAAAAGAAGGTTTTCTTACAGAAAGTGGTGGGCACGGATTAGTTAAAGGACAACAGAGTATTTCCCAAAGCAAACGGTGTTCTTACCATAACACTTAACGTCATGGAAAAATAACTGCACTTTGAATGAGTTCAGAAAAACTGTTTCTTTTTATAAGCTAATTCAAGCAGCCAATGAAAACATGGAGTAGAGGTAATGTAAGTCTGCAATGCTGTCTAGATTATTTGACCAAACTTTTGGTTATAATGTCATTTTAAAATTCCAACTATATAAACCTGATGAAAGTAAGTCTTCAACTTTAATTACAAATGTTGTGGCTACACAGTCATTGATTTTAGGAAGAACATTTGTAACTGCAGCTATTATATGACATGATGGTCCTTTGACAAGATCCGCTTATTACACAGCTTATTGAAAATGTAAAAAAAGCTGCTGTTTCGGAAATGATTCCCATTTGACTACGATACAATGTTGCCTTTTTACTTAAAAATATTCTTACTTTCTGTTTTCAGAAAGGTGAATTTAGGGTAGGTAACTGGCCTATAATGATTCTAGGGGTTGATATAATTTTATCTACTGTTTTAAATTGCTTTGTGATTAAAAGTGATGTATAAAATTAAATAATTGTAGTAGTCATAGAGGTAGTGTAAGTCTGCTTCATAGTAAGCAGTATCAGTGTCATAGGAAATGTGGAATATGAGTGAGCAAGAAAGGTGAGATATTACTAGTACAGGATTGTGAAAGTGATCTTGAACGTTTTCTTTCTGAAAGTTGCGGAAATACAAAATGACGGGATTTGCTTAGAAGAATTCCAAGAGTTATAAATGGCTCTTACACGATTTGTCCTTGTGGAAAAGTGCGGTAGAGAGCGAGAAGTCATTTATTGTATGTAACATATTTGTCAAAACGATGGAGCTTTTCTTTCAGAAAGTGGCGGGCTGAAAATAATAACAGCACAACAGAGTGTAAGCTGTTCATAGGATATCCTTCGACGTCATGGAAAGTAAGTTACTTTTCAGAAGTTCTGATTTCTGATTGGTTATGTTATATGGGTTTTTTAAACACAATCATTTTGATTGTGTTTTTTCCCCCGCTGTTATATGATGAATACCTTCAAGTCACTGTTTTTAGTGAAATTTGATAAATTCTGAGAACAGCAAAAATAAACCATTTAACATGTATAATTAATTCTGTACTTTTTGTATTTATGATATACATTTAGAACTGTGTAGTAGGCATGGAGAAGCTGAGGCTTCTGTAAGTGTCAAAGTTGTTGCATACAGTGCTCACATTCTACGTAGTCTTCCATATGATAGACTACATCTGCACAATGAGATACCTAAGCAAAGGAAACACAGGTGATGTGATTGTGGAATGAGCAAAAAAATTGCACGTATTTCAATTACATTACCTGTGTTTCCTAACATTACACATCACATTGTGTAGATGAGGTGTAGGCCTGTTCCAGGAGACAGAGGAGGTCTGACATTTGTTCAAGAGTGCAGTGGACATGACTCACTTCGTTGGTAGGCCTGCACATGTATTATCTCCTCTGTACTCTTCAACAAGCCTAAATTTCATCTGCAACCCTGAGTAGGACTCACCTGAAACAAATCTGTGGATAGGCCACACCTTATCAGCATCTAGAAACAATCATTTAAAATGTTAAGGGCAGATTTATGATGGCCGTGCGCCTCTTTTGCGTCGCAGTTCCGTCACTTTTGTGACACAGCAGCAGTGTAAAAGATGCACCATGTTGCAAGATAGGCCTCAGTTCATCTCCAGCAAGATACCGTCAGTTTAAAATGTATATAATTAGGACTGTGTAGGGGGCATGCAGAAGCTGAGGCTTCAGTAAGTGTCAAAGTTGTTGCATGCAGTGCTGCACTTCTGCGTACTCTTTCATATGCTGGACTACATCTGCACAATGAGATACCTAAGCAAAGGAAACACAAGTGATGTGATTGTGAAATGAGCAAAAGAAATTGCACGTTTTTCAATTACATCACCTGTGTTTCCTAATATTACGAATCACATTGTGCAGATCAAGTTTAGGCCTGTCCAGGGAAACAGAGGAGGTCTGGCCTTTGTTCAAGAGTGCAGTGGACATGACTCACTTCATTGGTAGGCCTGCACATGTATTATCTCCTCTGTACTCTTCAACAACTCTAAATTTCATCTGCAACCCTGAGTAGGCCTCACCTCAAACAAACCTCTGGATAGGACACACCTTATTGGCATCCTGAAACAATCATTTAAAATGTTAGGGACAGTTTTATGATGGCTGTGCACCTCTTTTGCGCTGCCGTTGCGTCACTTTTGTGAGACAGCAGCAGTGCAAAAGATGCACCATGTTGCAAGATAGGCCTCACTTCATCTGCATCAAGATACTGTTAGTTTAAAATGTATATTTTTAGGACTGTGTAGGGGGCATGGAGAAGCAGAGGCTTCTGTAAGTGTCAAAGTTGTTGAAAAACTGTTTGTCCTTCAATCTTTTCCCTTGTCTTTTCTAATTTTTAAATACATGTTTTAATATTTTTCAAATGTTTGTTCTCTCTTTCACAGATTGAAAGTATAAAAATAACAAGTGACTAAGTTAACGACAATTATAAGGTAAATGTTTTGTACTCTTTTCGTTACATTTCTATCACATTTAACTTCTATTAGTTCCACTACTTCATTTCTTTAACCCTCACTTTCCTGCCTTTGCTACTTCCCTCATTCCTTTCTCTATTACTTACTTACTCTACTCCTTCCACTCTTTTTCTCAGTCCCTCTCTTCTCATACTTCCTCACTCTTGTTCACTCACTCCGTCTCTATTACTCTCACTGTCTCTGACTGTTCACTCTTTCACTACTTGTTCATTATGCTTTCTCTCTGTAGTTCAAGCACACTAAGGGGCATATTATCAACACAGGCAATAAAATTATCGCTGCTTTTATCGGCAGAAAACTGCCGCAAAAGTGGCTTTAGCGGCAGTTTTCTTCCGCAAAAGCGGCTTTAGCAGCAGTTTTCTGCCGATAAAAGCAGTCATTATCGGCAGAAAACTGCCGCAAAAGCGGCTTTAGCGGCAGATTTCTGCCGATAAAAGCAGCGAAACTTTTATCGCCTATGTTGATAATATGCCCCTATGTTATTTACATTTCTTTGCGGTTTCAATCATTCCTTTTCTGTTACTTCTTCTTTTCTGCATTCTGTTTTTTCTCTCTGTTATTCCAATGTTTTAATCTTAATTTGATCATTCAGTCACATTCTCTAAGAAACTCTTGTTTGTTATTCTTCTACTCTCCTTTTTTTCTTTCACTTCCTTATCTATTATTTTTTTCACAATTATACCCTCTTCCATCTTTTCTTCGGTAAATAGATCTATTAAGCAGTATCTTTGGTTTAGTCCCTATAGCTGTCTTTCTTTTAACATTACTCTCTGTTTCCTTCCCTTATACTTACTCTTCTTTTTTTTTTTGGTTCGCTCCCGGTTCGCGTACCGGCGAGCGAACCGGGAAGCGAACCAAAAGAAATAGAGGTTGCCAGAGTGCTAAACATTCTAGCAATTTTTTTATAAAGGGGAGGTAGTTCTGAAAAGAACTTTTTTTTAAAATTATTTTTGTTGTTTTATATTTTTTTATTATTTTTCTGAACATTTTTTTACTTTTTTTGTAGTTTTTGAACGGTTTTATATTTTTTTGGTTTTTTTTGGGGGGGGAACGAAAACGATTCATTGTAAAGGGCTCAACAGGAGCAACAAAAAAAAAAGATGATTTATTTTCTGGGGCGTTTTGGACAATCATGATTGTCGATAGCTCTGTTGATTAAATTGATGCTACTTTCTCTGTAGCAAATCAACTGACCGCAACGCACGCACACTTGTTTGACTTCCCCGAACCTCATCTGTATATTTGGGACCGTCTCCCTCACCTCTGGTCCCGTTACTTCCTCTACAAGTGATCTTCTGGCCACAGAAGGGGGATTATCTTGCTGGTCACGTAACTGCGCAGCACTGTAGTTGATAGGGTGCCACCTCTCCATATGGGGATGCATTGTATAATTGCCATAACTATATTTTTTATCTGTCCCTCCGGACAAATCTTTCTTACAGATAAGGCAAGTTACGTACCGGGCATTGACTTTTTTTTGACCCCGGGGATATTTAAAAAATTGCCAAATATAATTTTCTTTGACATGAGACCTCCTGGGCTCCTCAGGCAAAAAATGCCTCTCTTCCTGCTGTTCCTCTTCTTCCTCTTCTTCCTCCTCTTGCTGAATGATAACTTCAGCATGTGGTCCTCTCTTCCTTGGAGGTGGTGGAGGTGGTGGGGAAGCACCAGCTGAAGCTACTGATGACGCCATTGCTCGGTGATGACAAAAGGTCTTCCTCTCACAAAGATGAAAGTCAGAGTGAGGAAACAAGGAGGGGTTTTCATCATTTGGGAAAAACAATAGTTCTAAACCAATGAAAAGTGTTACTTTTAGGTCACATGACCTAGTCTTACATCATTAGGAAACCAAAAGTGAAATGAACCAATGAAAAGTGTTATTAACAAGTCACATGACCTGTTGTGTTTACATTACGCGCTTTGCGCCGCGTCCCGGATCGCTTCCGGGAAGCTGCGCTTCGCGCCTCGCTTCGCGTACCGGTTCACTCGCGGCGCGTCATATGACGTATCACGCGACAACGTGATACGTCACGCTGACGCGACGCGTCACGATGTTGTTTTCTAACGCGGCAGTTGCGCAAACGGAACGTTTACCGGTTCGCGGACCGGGTCGCGGCACCAAATTGAGCTAACGGGAAGCTACCCGGTGCGCGGACCGGTAGCGAAACAAAAAAAAAATTAAAAAAAATATATACATAAAAAAATTGTATTAAAAACATATAAAATATATTTTTTGATTTAAAGAAGAATACATTTTAAACCTTTTGATATTTGCTATTAAAAAACCATTGAAATTCACTGAAAAAACCATAGGTTATAGACCATATATAGTTAGGAATTAGCATTTACAAAACCTTGAAAATTCACAGAAAAAACCATAGGTTAGAGACCATATATAGTTAGGAATTAGCATTTAAGAAACCTTTTTTTACTCACACAAAACCATTGAAATTCCATATATAGTTAGTTGTACTAACTATATATCGCGCACCCGCAATCCACTGCTGATCATGTCACATATTACATCATTCATGACATGGTCAGTGACATCACTGATGACATCACTGATGACATCTCAAATGACATCACTGATGACATCACTGATGACATCTCAAATGACATCACTGATGACATCACTGGTGACATCTCAAATGACATCACTGATGACATCACTGATGACATCACTGATGACATCACTGATGACATCACTGATGACATCACTGATGACAACATTTAGTGACTGTATAATTCTGTAAAGTTAAAATATGTCTTACAAATTGAATAATGAGTGGATTTATAAGTGTCTGGATGAAGGATTTAGTAGGTGCATGACTGACTGTATGAGTGAGTGATTAAATGTGTCTTACTGAGTGCATGGGTTAGTGACTAAACTGTCTTAATTTGTGCATCATTGTGTCTGTTGTTCTGTAATCTGCTTCATGTGTTGATCATTAGCTATATGAGTAACTATATGGATTATTGATTGTTTGCCCAAGTATTTGTATGGGAGACTGAGTGTGTGTAAGGGTGGCTGGGAGGTGTATGACTCTCTGCATACATGTGTGAGCAGTTGATTCAGTAGATGTATGGGTTCAAAAGTGCATATGGAAACAGCTGTATGGGCGGTTGACTGTGTGCATGAGTGTATTGGTGAGTGAATGGATATCTCAGTGCTACATGTCAAAGTAAGTACATATGTAAAACACAGTACATGTGAGAGTTGACATATATAAATAACTGTGCATAACAGCCAGTGAATGTGTGAGTGGCTGTATGGATCATTGTGAACTTGTATCACGGATTGTATAAGAGAGTAAATATATGTAAGTATATGTTTGAATAAGTAAGGTGTGTATAACTGTATAGTTGAGGAAATGGAGGTGTGATTCATTCTTTGCATGAGTGACTAGGTGTGTGAGTAACTCCATGGATGAGTGACAGTCTGTGAGTGTCTGTTTACACTGAGTGTATCTAAGGTTATATTAGAGTCTGAAGAGGTTCATCGTATTATCACATGAATGATATCATCAGTGATGTGATCAGTAATGTCAAATGAGATGTCATCAGTGATGTCATCAGAGATGTCATTTGAGATGTCATCAGTGATGTCATCAGTGATGTCATCAGTGATGTCATTTGAGATGTCATCAGTGATGTCATCAGTGATGTCATTTGAGATGTCATCAGTGATGTCACGGACCATGTCATGAATGATGTAATATGTGACATGATCAGCAGTGGATTGCGGGTGCGCCATATATAGTTAGTACAACTAACTATATATGGAATTTCAATGGTTTTGTGTGAGTAAAAAAAGGTTTCTTAAATGCTAATTCCTAACTATATACGCTCTCTAACCTATGGGTTTTTCTGTGAATATATATATATATATATATTCACTGAAAAAACCATAGGTTATAGACTATATATAGTTAGGAATTAGCATTTACAAAACCTTGAAAATTCACTGAAAAAACCATAGGTTATAGACCATATATCGTTAGGAATTAGCATTTACAAAACCTTATTTTACTCACACAAAACCATTGAAATTCCATATATAGTTAGTTGCACTAACTATATATTGCGCACCCGCAATCCACTGCTGATGATGTCACATATTACATCATTCATGACATGGTCAGTGACATCACTGATGACATCACTGATGACATCTCAAATGACATCACTGATGACATCACTGATGACATCATCCAGTGACTGTGTGTTTCTGTAAAGTTTAAATATGTTTTACATATTGAAGAATGAGTAGATGTATAAGTGTCTGGATGAAGCATTTAGTAGGTGGGTGACTGACTGTATGAGTGAGTGATTAAATGTGTCTCACTGAGTGCATGGGTTAGTGCCTAAACTGTCTTAATTTGTGCATTATTATGTCTGTTGTTCTGTAAACTGCTGCATGTGTTGATCAGTAGCTATATGAGTAACTATATGGGTTATTAATTGATTGTCCAAGTATTTGTATGGGAGACTGAGTGTATGTGTGGCTGGCTGGGAGATGTGTGACTCTGTGCAGATCAATGTGTACTTGTATCAATGATTGTATAAGAGAGTAAGTATGTGTTAGTATATGTTTGAAAATGTAAGGTACTCTATGTTTAACTGTATAGATTAGAAAATGGAAGTGTGATTGATTCTTTACAGGACTGACTAGGTGTGTGAGTAACTCCATGGATGAGTGGCAGAGTGTGAGTGTCTGTATAGGTGTATGAGTGCATATGATAGTGTTGTAAAGATGAGTGATTGTATGTATGAATGATTGTATGGGTGAATGAGTGAATGTGTGTGTAGACGTAGGAATCAGTGAGTGCGTATGTAGTAACTAGTATTGGTGTGTCAATGGTTTCAAAAATTATACTCTGTATTTAACACTGGGTGTAACAGAGGTTATATTAAAGTGTGAGGAGATGCATTGTATTGTCACATTAATGATATCATCATTGATGTGACCATTGATGTCAAATGAGATATCATCAGTGATGTCATCAGTGATGTCATTTGAGATGTCATCAGTGATGTCATCAGTGATGTCACTGACCATGTCATGAATGATGTAATATGTGACATCATCAGCAGTGGATTGCGGGTGCGCGATATATAGTTAGTGCAACTAACTATATATGGAATTTCAATGGTTTTGTGTGAGTAAAATAAGGTTTTGTAAATGCTAATTCCTAACGATATATGGTCTATAACCTATGGTTTTTTCAGTGAATTTTCAAGGTTTTGTAAATGCTAATTCCTAACTATATATAGTCTATAACCTATGGTTTTTTCAGTGAATTTCAATGTTTTTTTAATAGCAAATATCATAAGCAGTCGAATGTCAAGTACGTGGTAAGTAAAAACATTTTCGTGTTTATGCACACTGATCTGCTTTGAATGCTGCCCCCCACCCTTCATTTCTATTAGGAGTACTCTCTCTTTGCAGATAGTGAAGGGTAGTTAACGCAGGCCTTTGCCCCCGTTGTAATCCGTCGTGCCTGCTTCTCTCTCCATTTGATTGATTGTTCTCTTTGGTTCATTCTCTATTTACAAACAAGCACAGAGTCGCAATACTCTGTTTAGTCTTTGCAGATAGCGAAAAATCGTGTAAAAAAACAAAAGGAATCGAGCAAAATCAGTAGGCCACTAATGGGATCTCTTTTTGACCTCGCTAAAATAGAAACATTAAGAACAACCTGTTGAAAATAGCAATGTGTATGTACATAAGCGGCGTCCATTTGTGTTCACAGTACCCCTTGTTGATTGTTTGAATCGAACATTGAATTGTTCGAAGTTGGTTCTCTTAAGGATCTTCTCTGCCTGCAAACGAGGAAGAATAGGAATATTCTCTCTCCCTTTGCAGATAGTGAAGGGTAGGTAACGCAAACCTTTAACACGTCGTGCCTATTTCGTTCCTCATTGATTGATTGTTTGCCCAAACATTGACTGTTTGGGAATTGGTTCTTTTTGGAGGTATTCTCTGTTTGAAAATATACGTAGGAAAATCTTTGCAACTAGTGAAAGGGTAGGTAATGCGGACCTTTCTCCCCCGTTGTAATCTGTCATGCCTATCTACTCCCCACTGATTGATGCACCTGTTTCACCCGGACCATTTACTAGAGATACGTCATCTGGCCCGACCAGAGAGCACCCCTACTGAAAAGGACACATGCAATAATAACGAAGTGATCACTGTATCCTGTTAACAGAAACTTTAGCATGAAACAACCTGGAAAGAAAAGAATAGGAAAACGAAAATCAGTAGGACACTGATGAACTTTTTATTAAATAACAAACAAAGAAACGATAACAATACGTAATGATAAAACCTATTATTGTCCTAGAAACAAGAAACGTTAGAAGTAAGCCTGTAATAAGAAACCTGAAAACATCCCCCCTCACTGCCCCAAAACCTGTCTGTCCCACCGCCTGCCACGGCCAAATAACGGCAAACTGGGAAAGATAGAAGTCAGCAGACATCCGCCCCATTCTAGAAACTTCCAAAGGGCAACAGGTTTTCGGCTACGCCCAGCCGGAAGCAACACATATAAGGCGGGTCCTGCTGCCACGCCTCGGCCAGGAGATCATCACGTAGGGTGTAGCCGGAGGAGAGGCCGAGGCCAGCGGGACCCGGCCAGGGGGATTGACAACGCTGGAGAGTTGCAGGGGGGGGAATGTCCGTGTCCTCGACCCTCCCCTCTCTCTCCCAGTCCGGCCGCGGTGGCCCTTGACAGTTGCAGGTAGTCCCGCCACATTCTCTACCGGTCCGGCCACCAACGGCCGGAGCCGATGGGATCCGGCTGCAGCCGATAAACCAAGGAACCCGTTCATGGGGCCAGAGCAAGGGGCGTCCGGCCGACATCCACCGGAAGCCCGGCCCGAAGACGGACGGGACATTTCTTCTTTCTTCAATAATGGCTTTGACAACACTGGGGGGGGGATGTCTTGCACATGCCTCCGACCCCCCCCCCCTCGTCCTCATCGCCTGGTCCGGCCATAACAAATCTCAAGCGAGACGCCGTGGGGTGAACTGGGAGGGAGAGACGGTGCGAACAGGCCTCTCCCGCCTCCCCAGTGGAGGCTTCCCACCTGCACCCTCAGCGCTCCAGGCGCCCGGAAAAGGGTTCTTCCACTGTGGCGATGCTGCAACGTCTCGCCCGGCAGGGTGGAGCCCGTCCGCTCATTTGACCCCGCGATCGCCAGTAGCTACCGAACTCTCAAAATGGCGGTCGACCTGGCAAGAGCGGGCCCAGCATAAAGAAATGGCCCGGTCACTGGTTGACTCCACCACCGTAGTCCTCCACGACCTTGAAGATTCTAGAGGAGCCGCGGGAGTCTCCGACCCCCGCAGACACCCCCGATGGGGAATGACTGCCATGATCGCCCGTGGAGTGACAAAACTGTATCCGCGGGACGTCGGCGCTCCCATGCTGGCGCCAGCCTCACTTTGAATGACTAGAATCCTGCAGACCTCAGTTCCGGTGAAAGCACACTGTGACCCGGTAGGAAAAATTGTTGCACCCCCTCCCCTTTTTGACTGATAGTTCAAACCACCGATCCTTTCCTTTGCCCTTTTACCAGAACTTTGGACTGCCTCCCCCTCTTTTACATTTTCTAGAGAAAACAAAACATTAACCACTACATTAGCATAGCAGTTGACACCAGAACTGTTTTCAAATTGAAAACCAACAACATCTTCAACAGAATTCTTTTTGTTTCTGCTGTGACCCTGCTACAGCACAGGCATTGTCCCCAGCAGTAATTCTGCAATGCCGGTAAGAATAGCTGTGGTGCCTACTGGACTCACTCACCCCCGCGGCGCCCCACGCCGTTATTTGCTGGGCGGCAACTTACTAGACATCACCTTCGTGACATCCAGATTTCAGCGCTTTCTGCTGCCTTGGAACTATTCGCACAACAGACCGCTACTGACAATCCACCCCCCGAGACGCCCCACGCCGGATACCCAAATCAGTGCGGCACCCAGGCAACATCTTCTGAATTTTCATAATTTGAAAGAACTAGTAACATGTCCTCATCAGGAATTTCCTCATGAAAAGTCTGCAATGATGATTCTTGTAACTCTATGGTCTCCAAACATTCGATAAATTCGCCATCAAGAGATTGATCAAAAAAATCATTCAAATCATCTCCTCCTTGTGAGAATATTTCGTTATTGGTGCTGTCAATTTCAATAAATGTATTGGATAATTCAAAAGAAATTGCCACGGTCTCTTCGTTGTTTAAATGTTTTTACTGTTTTTGTTTTGTTGTATATATTTATAAGTTATTAAAGTTTTATAATCCTACTACTTTGTTGGAGTGCTATATATTTTTAATGTGACACATAAATGTAAAAACTTTGATGTACAAAGAGTCATCCCTGGAATCTTCCGCTTCAGGCTCGGTCCCCTCCCCAATCACAATACAGGATGGTTTTCAGATAGTAGGAACACGTGTGGTGTGACGGATCTCATCGGGTGTGGGCCTTGATCTACTATAACTCCTTTGAAGAGGGGTGATTCTTTACAGCTGGGGCCATAAACTACATCTGCAGGGCTAGCTGATAGCCTGGACAATCGGACACAGAGGAAGAGGAGTGTCAGAGGGTGCGGTAGTGAATAGGGCGAAAGGGAGGTGTCGGGCGGGCACAGAGTGTGATTCTCAGGGAAGAGCAGCGCAGATGGGGGGAGGTTTATTGCCCATGCATAAGACAGAGAGCGGGGGTGACCAGTGCCTGGGGAAGATGCTTGCGAGGGTGGGGACCCATGCTACGAATCGACAGCGTGCAGAGAGTGGGTCTGGTCAAGGCATCTAAAATGGCTGCCGTGCACGACAAAAGTGTGGCATTTCAAAAACGGCAAGATGGCGCAAACAATGTTTTTCAACACTTCCTCATTTCCTTCGAATCGAACGTTAACAGACGTTGGTGCATATTACCAAAGTTAAGCGATATTTATCGCTAACGATGCTTACCAACAAATTTTTTACCGATAAGCATCGTCAGAAATTATCGAAGATAAACCTTGCTATTATCAAGGTTTATCGCAAATGCGATAAAAAACGGCCGCAATGCATGAATATCGCTAAAAAGTCAGCGATATTCATGCATTACCGAGCTAATGCTCTTAGCCATGTTATCCACCTCCCATTGGATAACATGGCTAAGAACTGCTCAGGGCAGGTGTTAGTTTTTGGAGATATTCGCGCTTAGCGCGAATATCTCCAAAAGTTGGTAATAGGAGATATATATCTTGCATGTTGTAATGCAAGCTATTGTGGTATATGGAACTCATACCATAATCTCTCAGGAAAGCAGAAACTGATCCTTTTGGGACCGCCTGAGAAGGCCTAGGGGGTGAGGGGTACTCTACTTTGCCCCCTTTTCACGTTCCGAACTATTTTATTTTACTCTCTTCTGTAATTACACAAAATAGCAGCGATAAGATGCATCAGAGACACACAGTGAGAGAAAGGAGGCCGGAGATGAAGAAGAGATGTCAAATACACATTGGAGATAATATAGTGGTAGAAGGGAAGTAAATATGAGTAAACTTACCATGTAACATAAAAATGTTGCACTCTATACTATAAGTCTCATTTTATACTACAATCACTTCGCTACAAGCTCATAAATTAAAAATAAAAATGAATAATGTCTCAAACAATTTTTGATTTCTAAATATAAATGTATTCTTCTGAATTTTCTAAATTTGAAAGAACTAGTAACATGTCCTCATCAGGAATTTCCTCTTCAATCATCTCATCTGGAATCTCCTCATTAAAAGTCTGCAATGATGATTCTTGTAACTCTATGGTCTCCAAACATTCGATAAATTCGCCATCAACAGATTGATCAAAAAAATCATTCATGTCATCTCCTCCTTGTGACAATATTTCATTATTGGTGCTGTCAATTTCAATCAATGTAGTGGATAATTCAAAAGAAATTGCCACGGTCTCTTCATTGTGAGCCATTTTATTTTGAAATTGCTTGCTGTAAATTGCAGAAAAAAATAATCACTTTCATTTATCGTTTTTAGTAATACATAATATAAAACTAACTTTATCAAGTATTTAGTATAACAGAAGGACTGCAAATAAATAACAGAAAACATTTTTCAAATTATCTTCAAGTGTACAACATAGTTCCCCTTACAAATTAACAACTCACCTTTTTAAAAGTAGGAGAAGTGTCAGTACTGTGTAAATTAAACACCAAAAATTGACCACCAAAAATTCCTCACAAATGTACCTCAGACAGTAGTATCACAAAATGGCTGTGGTTTCCTCTCATTTGAGATATATACATAACCAATTAACTTTCATCACACACAAATACAAAACCAAAGTAACATTTTAATTGGTTCTAAATTTCAACACTTTCAAATGTGTTTTCCCCATGCAATTTTCCATAGGACATTTACATACATCTACAGCCTGAATGGCTGAACGGAATTACACCAAACTTGGCAAAATGGTACATCAAACCTAAGAGGTCAGGGAGGATCTACTATGCCCCCTTATGGTCATTTGCCCCTTCGCTTTGGCCTCCTCTTGTCTCTCGATCCTACCGAGAGACAAGATGGCGGCCGCTATGGACTGTTTGGAATGTTTACAGACGCCGGAGAACCAATCAGCTTCGCAAAGCTCCGTAACGCGAAAAGTACGCGAAGCGGAGCGCTGTTACAGATATATATCTTTTTTTGAACGTTAATTTCTCAAAATCTACTGGAGCACATATATTGAGACCTAGCAAAGGCACATCGAGCTACCAGTCCCTAATATTTTGCCAAGTTTCGTGCAAATCCATTCAGCCGTTCGATTATTATTATTATTAATTTTTTTTTGCCCCGCGGGGCCCTTTTAAAACCTCCACATCAAACCTAGGGGGTCAGCGAGGATCTACTATGCCCCCTTATGGTCATTTGCCCCTTCACTTTGGCCTCCTCTTGTCTCTCGATCCTACCGAGAGACAAGATGGCGGCCTCTACGGACTGTTTGGAATGTTCACAGACGCCGGAGAACCAATCAGCTTCGCTTCACAAAGCTCCGTACCGCGAAAAGTCCGCGAACCGGAGCGCTGCCCGGTCCGCTGTTACAGATATATATCTTTTTTTGAACGTTAATTTCTCAAAATCCACTGAAGCACATATATTGAGACCTAGCAAAGGCACATCGGGCTACCAGTCCCTACAATTTTGCCAAGTTTTGTGGAAATCCATTCAGCCGTTCGGGCTAAAAGTGAGGCCAACCGCCCTATAGAAAACTCAATGTTAAAAACACGTTTTGGGACCCCCCTTTTTTCTCAGCCCCCCCTTGACGAACCCCCCCAAATTTCCAGGGGCTGCTCAGGAACAAAATGTTCCATTTTCCAGAAAATTCCAGCCAATTCCGTCCACAAACGCCAAAGTTATTAGACATAGAATTTTCAAAAATCCCATACAGAAAAAATCCTAACTATATATACCTACTGGCGACCGCCAGTAGGTAATATATATATATATATTCACAGAAAAAACCATAGGTTATAGACCATATATAGTTAGGAATTAGCATTTACAAAACCTTGAAAATTCACTGAAAAAACCATAGGTTATAGACCATATATAGTTAGGAAATAGCATTTAGAAAACCTTATTTTACTCACACAAAACCATTGAAATTCCATATATAGTTAGTTGCACTAACTATATATCGCGCACCTGCAATCCACTGCTGATGATGTCACATATTACATCATTCATGACATGGTCAGTGACATCACTGATGACATCACTGATGACATCTCAAATGACATCACTGATGACATCACTGATGACATCTCATTTGACATTACTGATCACATCACTGATGACATCATTCATGTGATGATACAATGAACCTCTTCAGACTCTAATATAACCTTAGATACACTCAGTGTAAACAGACACTCACAGACTGTCACTCATCCATGGAGTTACTCACACACCTAGTCAGTCTTGCAAAGAATCAATCACACCTCGATTTCCTCAACTATATAGTTATACACACCTTACTTATTGGAACATATAATAACACATATTTACTCTGTTATACAATCCCTGATACAAGTTCACAATAATCCATACAGCCACTCACACATTCACTGGCTCTTATGCACAGTTATTTATATATGTCAACTATCACATGTACTGTGTTTTACATATGTACTTACTTTGACATGTAGCACTGAGATATCCATTCACTCACCAATACACTCATGCACACAGTCAACCGCCCATACAGATGTTTCCACATGCACTTTTGAACCCATACATCTAGTGAATCAACTGCTCACACATCTATGCACAGAGTCATACACCTCCCAGACACCCACACACACACTCAGTCTCCCATACAAATACTTGGGCAACTAATCAATAACCCATATAGTTAGTCATATAGCTAATGATCAACACATGCATCAGATTACAAAACAACAGACACAATGATGCACAATTTAAAACAGTTTAGTCACTAACCCATGCACTCAGTGAGACACATTTAATCACTCACTTATACAGTCAGTCATGCACCTACTAAATCCTTCATCCAGACACTTATACATCCACTCATTCTTCAATATGTAAGACATATTTTAACTTTACAGAAGCATACAGTCACTGGATGTTGTCATCAGTGATGTCATCAGTGATGTCATTTGAGATGTCATCAGTGATGTCATCAGTGATGTCACTGACCATGTCATGAATGATGTAATATGTGACATCATCAGCAGTGGATTGCAGGTGCGCGATATATAGTTAGTGCAACTAACTATATATGGAATTTCAATGGTTTTGTGTGAGTAAAATAAGGTTTTCTAAATGCTATTTCCTAACTATATATGGTCTATAACCTATGGTTTTTTCAGTGAATTTTCAAGGTTTTGTAAATGCTAATTCCTAACTATATATGGTCTATAACCTATGGTTTTTTCTGTGAATTTCATTGGTTTTTTAACAGCTAATATCTGTAGCTGTAAAATGTATTCTTCTTTAAATCCAAAAATATATTTTATATGTTTATGAATCATTTTTTTTTAAAATATTTTTTTTTCTTCGTTCCCGCTTCGCGAATCGGGAAGCTTCCCGTTAGCTGACCTTGATGCCGCGAAATAGACCGCGAGCCGGTAAACGTTTCTTTACCGCAAGTGCCGCGTTAGAAAACAACATCGTGACGCCTCCCGTCCGCATGACGTTCCACGTTGTCGCTTGATACGTCATATGACGTGCTACGTTAGCAAACTGGTACGCGAAGCGAGTGCCAAAGCGCAGGTTTCTGGAAGCAAACCGGGAGGCCCTGCAAAGCGCTTAACGTAAACACAGCAAGTCATGTGACTTGGTAATAACACTTTTCATTGGTTCATTTCACTTTTGGTTTCCTAATGATGTAAGACTAGGTCATATAATCTAAAATGAACACTTTTGATTGGTTGAGAACTCTTGTTTTTCCCAAATGATGAAAATCCCTCCTTCTTTCCTCACTCTGACTTTCATCATTGTGAGAGAAAGACCCTTTGTGATCACTGAGCAATGGCTTCTTTAGTAGCTTCAGCTGGTGCTTCCCCACCACCTCCACCACATCCAAGGAAGAGTGGACCACCTGCTCAAGTTGTAATTCAACAAGAAGAAGAAGAAGAGGAACAGGAGGACGAGCACGAAGAGAGGCAGTTTTTGCCTGAGCAGCCCAAGACGTCTCACCGGAAAGAAAACTTCATTTGGCAATTTTTTAAAATTCCCAAAGGTCAGAAAAAAGTAAATGCAAGATACGTAACTTGCCTTATATGTCAAGATAGACTGTCCAGAGGGACCGACAAAAAATACAGTTTCGGAAACTACACAATGCATCGCCATATGACTAGGTGGCATCCTAACAACTACAGTGCTGCACAGTTTCGGAACGACCTAGATAATCTCCCTATTATGGCCAGAAGATCTGTTGTACCGGAAGTAACGGGACCAGAGGGCAGGGAGATGGTGCCAAATATACAAATGAGATTTGGTGAAGTAAAACACACCTGCGTATTTTGCGATGGATTCATTTCCTACGGAGAAAGAAGCATCACTCTGATCAACAGAGCTATTGACTATCATATGCAAGTTTGTCCGAAACGCCCAAAATAATAAATACTTCTTTTTTTTGTTTTGTTGCTCCTGTTGAGCCCTTTACAATGAATCGTTTTCATTGCCCCCTCCAAGAAAAACCCAAAAAAATATAAAACTGTTCCGAAAAATTCAAAAACAGTAATAAAATGTTCAGAAAAATAAAAAAAAAAGTTCTTTTCAGAACTACCTCCCCGTTATTAAAAAATTGGTACAATATTTGGAACTGTGCCAACCTCTATTTCTCTTAGTTCGCTTCCTAGTTCGCTCGCTGGTACGCGAACTGGAAGCGAACCAAAAACAGTAAGTATAAGGGAAGGAAACACACACTTATGTTAAAAGAAAGACAGCTATAGGGGAGTAAACTAGAGATACTATTACCCATAATCCACTACTGATGATGTCACATATTACATCATTCATGACATGCTCAGTGACATCATCAGCAGAGGATTGCGGGTTTTTTGGCAACATGCCTTATCCACGGTTTAATAACGCTGCCTTTTGCTTTATATAAGTTTTCAAATTGTATGAAATATATACCAATAGGTCTTTATGAACCTTTAGGTAGTGCTTTTGTTCATGAGGTCTGGTCGCTTCCATACACATACAGATGTTTCAAAGATGATCAAGAAGTTTATCTGAATGGAGAGGAATGCACTGAGACGCCAGATCATTCACTAATGTGTAGGCACATACAGTTACACGATTCATGCAACAAACACCGACCAAATATGGCTTGCGTGTTGCAAGGCACGCCAGTTCCTGCTATCATCCCCACGTTCAAGTTGTTGGAAAATGGTAGTTATTTGATGCTCAATAATGAAGATTGTTCTGAGTTAATTAAAAAGTATTCCTTTTATCGTAACAGTAAGTGAACGGGTTATTTGCTGCAGAAATGTTCTATTTCCTCCCACACATGAACATAGGGAGTTTTCAATCTGGCCACAAATACCAACCTTGGGACACGTTTCAACGGCATGACAAGAATAAGAGCTCTTTTGTCTCAGAGAGAGGTGGCCTTGAGTTCGGCCCGTGAAACTTTCGTACTTCACATAGCGAACACCCGTACACAGGTTTGCCTTTCAATTTCAGCAACATGTTTCCGACTATCTTTAACGCATCCTCCACAAAATCCCTGGCACACTTTTTTAAAGTTGTTACCAGTGGTCTCGTGACTTCATTTGAGAAAATCTTTGGAGTCATCCCTGCTCCCTTTCATTCCATTTTCTCCACTCTGGTTCGTGGATTGCATTTTTACTTGCATTACCAGCGGACGCTCTTGTGCTTTTTTACATTTTTAAATATGGATGTCCCTCCTATGCAACCTCCGACCCTGCAGCTGCTGACACTGTTCCGCAATCGCATGCTAGAATATTATGGCACAATGCCGTTGGCGATATTAAGCACGGCATATGGATTATCTTTTCGGTTCTCCTACTTCACCTGTGTCCAGCCTGTATTTCACTGCCTGACCTGTGATTTCGATTGGGCCATTGATTTGTGTCTCTGCGGACCGGTTTCTCCTGACGTCGACTTTAATCAGCTGATGACTCCTATCATTACTCACGAGTTGATTTGTCCTGGCGAAAGGATTATGGCTGTGGCATTGATGCATGGACTACTTGGTCCCTGGAATTTACTGGCGGCAGCACAGTCTTTCTTGGAACACAGCTTTCTTGAAAACCCACCGAGCTGTCCTCTGATGGTGATAGAGGATCCGGTGCTGGGAGAGCACGTATGTTCTTTTCCGCTTTTAAATTGGATGGCTGAACTGTTTTCGGATGAAGACGGTGACTTCCTATTGGAGGCTGTTGCAGCTTATTTTGCATACACAGTTATGTCATAGACCTTTTTCATGTTTGATATGCTGAGTACTAGCATTTCATTGACAATTCATTGACTTATTTGTCAAGTTTTTATTATTTACCTTGCCTATTGGCTTAAGACTCGATAAAGTACTTGGCTGTTTTATTTTTCTTTAGCATTGAATTTTCCTAGTTTTTAATGCTTTACCTTGCGGACCGTCCACATATAAACTTGCAATCTGCTCTCATGAGATGGCACTTCTATTATCTTATTCAGTTCGTTTCCGGATCATGAGGAGGTGTCATCTAGGTCCTGGATATCTTTACACCGTGTTAAGTTAGCATGGGCTCATTACCGGTTTAAACGCCATTTTTCCTTTTTTGCAACTTCTGCACACGACACTTAGTTGTTGCTTTAGCTTTCCACCTAGTAGTTCATCGTGGTTTACATGAGAATAATATGTTATTGGTCTACTATCTGCTTTACTTGTTAAACTATATCTGTACAGCGAGTGCTAAAGTTTCAAGAACAACACGATACAGAATTGTTATGAGGTCTGATCTCCACGACTTCATACTCATAACATAAGTGCAACTTCTGCCAATTCTGGGCATGAGGCGGGTTTTATATTGCTTTGCCGAACACACATACACAACAGTTGATGCGGTTCACATGAAGAGAGAGCTGGTGTATGCTGATGTGATTCCTTCAAATCTAAGACACTAAAGTATGGACACGCCCTAAACCAACACAAAGAGACCTTCTTAGCAAATAATATAATATGTGTATTAGGGAGGGTGAGATATAAGCAGCCGCGGGCCGTGGAGGGAGTTACGATGGGGCAGGGAGGCGGGGAGGGGGAGAAGCAGGGTGGAGCCCTCTCTACCTTGCCCCTCCCCCTCCCCGCCTCCCTGCCCCACCGTAACTCCCTCCACGGCCCGCGGCTGCTTATAAGTGTTGCTAACTCTTATTCATTTACAGCATGTTAACATACTGTCACCATTCGCTTTTTATGTACTAGTAACTATGCTGGTAATTTTGCTACTGATAATATGTGTACTTGTATTCTCCACCCTGCTTCTCCCCCTCCCCGCCTCCCTGCCTCACCGTAACTCCCTCCACGGCCCGCGGCTGCTTATAAGTGTTGCTAACTCTTATTCATTTACAGCATGTTAACATACTATCACCATTCACTTTTTATGTACTAGTAACTATGCTGGTAATTTTGCTACTGATAATATGTGTACTTTTATTATCTAAGGTACTACGCCTGAGAAGACGGCATTAGTAAATAAACATTTCAAATACACATGTGTTCTTCTTAACTCCATGTTCTGGTTTCTAAGAAATATATAACGACCGACTGTTCATGAGTTCCACGTATCCTGAGGTACTATAAGTTCATATTCTGGATTGTCTAAACATTGAGAGTTTGTTATATCCAATGTGACACTGTACCTAGCTTGCTAAATAGTTTTTGATTACTAACGTGAGTTTTGGGACACCCTAATTCGCCGAGGTTCCAATCCTCTGTCCACAGTTCTGTGTGAGAACAGAAACCCTGCGACAGGGGCACCCCCGACCCTTGCTGGAGCTTCATCACACTTGCGATACAACTCCAGCAATGCGCCACCTTTACGGCACAGATACATCACGCATCTGTGCTGTTTTTGCCCCATGATGCGCCGCATTGTAAATGCAGCACACCATAGGTGACGGAACAGCGGCACAGAATGACTAACACATCCCTGGTGATGCGCCAGTCATCATAAATCTATCCCTATGCTTCTTATCTTGTTAGAGATGAACCGCCATATGTATCATAAAAGTTATTTGCATTTCCTAAATAGCGAACTTTAAGGAATAAATAGCGATTCTTTACCATTCCTAGTTTGCGATGAGCTATTTGCTAATTAGCCGAATGTAGCCCAATGAAGCCCAATGTAGCCCAATGTAGCCCAAAGATGGCCGCCAGACACACAAAAAAACAAATGTAGCCCAAATATCAGCCAGATGTAGCCCAACTATAGCCCAGTGACAGAATGACCAATCAGCTTCGCAAACCTCCGTTACGCGAAGCGGAGCGCTGTTACAGATATATATCTTTTTTTGAACGTTAATTTCTCAAAATCCACTGGAGCACATATATTGAGACCTAGCAAAGGCACATCGGGCTACCAGTCCCTAATATTTTGCCAAGTTTCGTGCAAATCCATTCAGCCGTTCAATTATTATTTTTATTATTTTTTTTTGCCCCGCGGGGCCCTTTTAAAACCTCCACATCAAACCTAGGGGGTCAGCGAGGATCTACTATGCCCCCTTATAGTTATTTCCCCCTTTGTTTTGACCTCCTCTTGTCTCTCGATCCTACCGAGAGACAAGATGGCGGCCGCTACGGACTGTTTGGAATGTTGACAGACGCCGGAGAACCAATCAGCTTCGCTTCACAAAGCTCCGTTGCGCGAAAAGTCCGCGAACCAGAGCGCTAACCGGTCCGCTGTTACAGATATATATCTTTTTTTAAACGTTAATTTCTCAAAATCCACTGGAGCACATATATTGAGACCTACAAAAGGCACATCGGGCTACCAGTCCCTACAATTTTGCCAAGTTTCGTGCAAATCCATTCAGCCGTTCGGGCTAAAAGTGAGGCCAACCGCCCTATGGAAAACTCAATGTTAAAAACACGTTTTGGGACCCCCCTTTTTTCTCGGCCCCCACTGGACGAACCCCCCCCAAATTTTCAAGGGCTGCTCAGAAACAAAATGTGCCATTTTCCTGAAAATTTCAGCCGATTCCGTCCACAAACGCCAAAGTTATTAGACATAGAATTTTCAAAAAACCCATAGAGAAAAAATCCTAACTATATATACCTACTGGCGACCGCCAGTAGGTAATATATATATATATATATATATATATATTCACTGAAAAAAACATAGGTTTCACACCAGTTATAGTTAGGAATTAGCATTTAAAAAACCTATTAAATTCACTGAAAAAACCACAGGTTTCACACCTGTTATAGTTAGCTGGAAGTTTTACTCGCATAAAACCATTGAAATTCCCACGTTATAGTTAGTTGGACTCACTATAACTTGCGCGTGCAATGCACTGCTGATGACATCACATATTACATCACTCATGACATGGTCAGTGACATCACTCATGACATCACTGATGACACCATCCAGTGAATGTATGCATTTTTTTTTAAAATAAATATGTGTTATATATGTATATGTAAAAGTTGATGGAAGAATAAATGTTTAAATAAGGGTTTACATGGATGTTTTTTTTTTAAAACATTGATTGGTTCACTGGCTTATTAAGTGTATCTTAGTGTATACATATATTAGTGAGTAATGTTTAAATATTTAAATATATGGATTAGTGTTTCACTTTGTGTATAAGTGGCTGCATGGGTTGGTGAGTAGCTACATGTGTATGTATATGGGTTATTAGATGTTTTTTTTTAATATCAATATGAGGGTCTATATGTTTGGTGGGGGTATTACTTAGAACATAGATGCATGAGTGACTGACTCTCTGTTTGTATATGTTTTGAAGACAGCATATGTGCAGGACTGTATGAGTGGATGACTGTGTATATGTGTGTGTTACTGACTGAATGACTGTCTCACTATTGTCTTTATCAGTACCTACATATGTTTCAATGTAGTATATGTGAATATTGATGTATATAAGTGACTATATGTGAGAGTAAGGGATTGTAAGAGTTCCTGTTTTAATAAGTATGTGTTTCTATAAGTGATTGTTTAAGAGAGTAAGTATGTGTAAGGTTCCTTAGAAGTAAGGTGGTAGTGTGTGTATAGCTGTATATGCACATAAATGGATGTTCAATAGTTTATTTGCATGTGTCAGTATGTGTGAGAGTATCTTTTGGATGACTGTCGGTGTGTAACAGGATGTATAGGTGTATCACTACATATGATGAGTGAGTATACGTATGAGTGATTATATAGAACTGTTGGTGAATGAGTGGATGTGTATATAGATGGTGGAATTATTGAATTGGTGTAACTGGTATGGGTATCTCCATTTTTTTGAAAATTATAGTTTCTATTTTTGAATATGTGTTTCAAGGGTTACATTACAGTGAAAGGAGGTCTGTCACTGTGTCACAAGGATGGTGTCATCAGTGATGTCATGAGTGATGTCGCTGACCATGTCATGAGTGATGTAATATGTGATGTCATCAGCAGTGCATTGCACGCGCAAGTTATAGTGAGTCCAACTAACTGTAACGTGGGAATTTCAATGGTTTTATGCGAGTAAAACTTCCAGCTAACTATAACAGGTGTGAAACCTCTGGTTTTTTCAGTGATTTTAATAGGTTTTTTAAATGCTAATTCCTAACTATAACTGGTGTGAAACCTATGGTTTTTTCAGTGAATTTCAATGGTTTTTTAATAGCAAATCTCTATAGGTATAAAAAGTAAAAAAATGTATAACACATTTTATATTGCATAATTATTTAATAGTTTAAACGCACGGGTAAGCGCAATGTTGCGGCGCGCTCCGTGGCACGTACCGGTGAGCGTCCCGTTAGCGCTATTCTCACGAACGAAACAACATCGTAACATTTCGCGTAACCGCATGATGCGTCATATGACGCACTGCGAAAGCGCACCCGGAAGCACGCGAACGCATACGATCGCGCAATGTCCTGACGCGCTTACGCTACGCACCCCCGGAAGCGCTCCAGAGCGCGCAGCGTAAGCGTAACAAGTCATATGACCTTGAAATAACTCTTTTCATTGGTTCGTAATTTTTTTTTTTTTACAAAGACTGAAATCCCCACCCATTTCCTTCACTTCTTGTTTCACTTTTGTGAGTGCAATACCTGCTTTTGGCACCTGTGCAATATTTACTTCTATAATCATGGCTGCAAGAGCATCCAGCAGCAGTTATGAGACTGAGGATTTCATTGATGAGGAGGTTCCTGAACGAACTGTGAAGGAACATTTCATTTGGAAATTTTTCAAAATTCCAGAGGGGGAGAAGAAGGTAAATGCTCCAAAGGTGGAGTGTAAAATATGCCACACCGTCTTATCGAGAGGAAATCCCAGAAAAAAATACAGCTTCGGGAACTGGACGATGATACGCCACGTGGAAAGGAAACATCCCCAGAACTATGCACGGGAGAGTGTCAGGGCTCTGGCACGAGAGGCTACCAGGGGTGGTGGCTCTACTTCTACCGGTGGAGCAACACCTGTGCGTCGGCGTGAGCAGGAGATGATACCAAATATTCAGCCTGCTTTTAATCAGGCTATAATAAAATGCTGAAAGTGTGACCATCTTCTTTGCTAAGGGGAGCAAAGTGTCAGACTCATGGTTCGAGCTCTCGAGAACCACCGTTGCCATCCCCAGGCCTCATTTTTATTTATTTTTTGGCTCCTGTTGAGCTGTTTCCAGTTCCCTGTTTTTGTTTTTGTTAAAAAAAAAAGAAGAAAAACAAAAGTTCTTTTCAGAGCTACCTCCAATTCTCATCAAAGAGCTGTGTTCTTAAAAAAATGAAAAAGAACTACCTCCAATGTATTAAAAAATGCTACATTTGTAAAGAAGTCTGTCATTGTTTTTTCTCCAGGGTACGCTCCCCGGTACGTGCACCGGGGCGCGTACCGGGCGATCCCCTCGCAAAAATCGATTTTCTTTTTTTTTTTATGCGGCTGGGCCCTTTTATGACCCCCACATCAAACCTAGGGGGTCAGGGGGGTCTACCCTGCCCCCTTTTGGGTATTTCCCCCTTTGTTTTGGCACCTCTTGTGTCTCGATCCTACTGAGACACAAGATGGCGTCCGCTCTGGTCTGTTTGGAATGTTGACAGACACCCGTGAACCAATCAGCTTTCCGCTCGCGTACTCGCGTTACGCATACGGTACGCGCCCCGGTGCGCGTACCGGTGCGGGCTTATAGATATATATAATTTTTTGGACCTAAATTACTCAAAATTCACTGGAGCACATATCTTGAGACATAGCAAAGGCACATCGGGCTACCAGTCCCTACAATTTTGCCAAGTTTAGTGGAAATCCATTCAGCCGTTCGGGCTAAAAGTGAGTCCAACCGCCCTATGGAAATTAACATGGGGAAAACACGTTTTGGGACCCCCCTTTTATCTCAGCCCCCACTTGACGAATCCCCCTAAACTTTCAGGGAAGGAGCGGAGCGCAGCGAGGCAAATTTGAGGAAAATTACAGGCAGATTCCTCAATCGGCGTCAGAGTTATTCCCAATAGAATGTTGCGGATTTCCTATGGAAAACAATCCTAACTATAACTACCTACTGGCGACCGCCAGTAGGTAATATATATATATATATATATATATATATATATATATATATATATATATATTCACTGAAAAAACCATAGGTTATAGACCATATATAGTTAGGAATTAGCATTTACAAAACCTTGAAAATTCACTGAAATAACCATAGGTTATAGACCATATATAGTTAGGAATTAGCATTTAAAAAACCTTATTTTACTCACACAAAACCATTGAAATTCCATATATAGTTAGTTGCACTAACTATACATCGCGCACCCGCAATCCACTGCTGATGATGTCACATATTACATCATTCATGACATGGTCAGTGACATCACTGATGACATCACTGATGACAACATCCAGTGATTATGTGTTTCTGTAAAGTTTAAATATGTTTTACATATTGAAGAATGAGTGGATGTATAAGTGTCTGAATGAAGGTTTTAGTAGGTGCGTGATTGACTGTATGAGTGAGTGATTAAATGCGTCTTACTGAATGCACGGGTTAGTGACTAAACTGTCTGAAAGTGTGCATCAGTATGTCTGTTGTTGTGCAAGCTGCTGCATGTGTTGATCAGTAGCTATATAAGTAGCTATATGGGTTATTGATTGGTTGCACAAGTATTTGTATGGGAGACTGAGTGTGTGTATGGCTGGCTGGGAGGTGTGTGACTCTGTGCAGATCAATGTGTACTTGTATCAGTGATTCTATAAGAGAGTAACTATGTGTTAGTATATGTTTCAAAAATGTAAGGTGTTCTGTGTTTATCTGTATAGATGAGAAAATGGAAGTGTGATTGATTCTTTTCAGGACTGACTAGGTGTGTGAGTAACTCCATGGATGAGTGGCAGAGTGTGAGTGTCTGTATAGGTGTATGAGTGCATATGATAGTGTTGTAAAGATGAGTGATTGTATGTATGAATGATTGTATGAGTGAATGTGTGTGTAGACATAGGAATCAGTGAGTGCGTATGTAGTAACTAGTATTGGTGTGTCAATGGTTTCAAAAATGATACTCTCTATTTAACACTGGGTGTAACGGAGGTTATATTAGAGTGTGAGGAGATGCATTGTATTATCACATGAATGATATCATCAGTGATGTGATCATTGATGTCAAGTGAGATGTCATCAGTGATGTCATTTGAGATGTCATCAGTGATGTCATCAGTGATGTCACTGACCATGTCATGAATGATGTAATATGTGACATCATCAGCAGTGGATTGCGGGTGCGCGATATATAGTTAGTGCAACTAACTATATATGGAATTTCAATGGTTTTGTGTGAGTAAAATAAGGTTTTTTAAATGCTAATTCCTAACTAAATATGGTCTATAACCTATGGTTTTTTCAGTGAATTTTCAAGGTTTTGTAAATGCTAATTCCTAACTATATATGGTCTATAACCTATTGTTTTTTCAGTGAATTTCATTGGTTTTTTAACAGCTAATATCTGTAGCTGTAAAATGTATTCTTCTTTAAATCCAAAAATATATTTTATATGTTTATTGATAACTTTTTTTTAAAATATTTTTTTTTCTTCGTTCCCGCTTCGCGAATCGGGAAGCTTCCCGTTAGCTGACCTTGATGCCGCGAAATAGACCGCGAGCCGGTAAACGTTTCTTTACCGCAACTGCCGCGTTAGAAAACAACATCGTGACGCCTCACGTCCGCATGACGTTTCGCGTTGTCGCGTGATACGTCATATGACGTGCTACGTTAGCGAACTGGTACGCTTACCGAGTCACAAAGCGCAGGTTTCTGGAAGCAAACCGGGAGGCCCTGCAAAGCGCGTAACGTAAACACAGCAGGTCATGTGACTTGGTAATAACACTTTTCATTGGTTCATTTCACTTTTGGTTTCCTAATGATGTAAGACTAGGTCATATAATCTAAAATGAACACTTTTCATTGGTTGAGAACTATTGTTTTTCCCAAATGATGAAAATCCCTCCTTCTTTCCTCACTCTGACTTTCATCATTGTGAGAGAAAGACCCTTTGTTACCAGTGAGCAATGGCTTCTTTAGTAGCTTCAGCTGGTGCTTCCCCACCACCTCCACCACATCCAAGGAAGAGTGGACCACCTTCTAAAGTTATAATTCAGCAAGAAGAGGAAGAAGAGGAACAGGACGACGAGCACGAAGAGAGGCACTTTTTGCCTGAGGAGCCCAGGACGTCTCACCGGAAAGAAAACTTCATTTGGCAATTTTTTTAAATTCCCAAAGGTCAGAAAAAAGTAAATGCAAGATACGTAACTTGCCTTATATGTCAAGATAGACTGTCCAGAGGGACCGACAAAAAATACAGTTTCGGAAACTACACAATGCATCGCCATATGACTAGGTGGCATCCTAACAACTACAGTGCTGCACAGTTTCGTAACGACCTAGATAATCTCCCTATTATGGCCAGAAGATCTGTTGTACCGGAAGTAACGGGACCAGAGGGCAGGGAGATGGTGCCAAATATACAAACGAGATTTCGTGAAGTAAAACAAGTCTGCGTACATTGCAGTGGATTCATTTGCTACGGAGAAAGTAGCATCACTCTGATCAACAGAGCTATTGACAATCATGCTCATGTTTGTCCGAAACGCCCCAAACAATAAATTCTTTTTTTTTGTTTTGTTGCTCCTGTTGAGCCCTTTACAATGAATCGTTTTCGTTGCCCCCTCCGAAAAAAAACCAAAAAAAATATAAAACTGTTCAGAAAAATTCAAAAAAAGTAAAAAAATGTTCAGAAAAATAATAAAAAAAATATAAAACAACAAAAACAATAAAAAAAAAAGTTCTTTTCAGAACTACCTCCCCGTTATTAAAAAATTGGTACAATATTTGGAACTGTGCCAACCTCTATTTCTCTTAGTTCGCTTCCCAGTTCGCTCCCCGGTACGCGAACCGGAAGCGAACCCAAAAATTTATTTTTTTAAAAAGAACAGTAAGTATAAGGGAAGGAAACAGACAGTTATGTTAAAAGAAAGACAGTTATAGGGCAGTAAACTAGAGATACTATTACCCGTAATCCACTGCTGATGATGTCACATATTACATCATTCATGACATGCTCAGTGACATCATCAGCAGAGGATTGTGGGTAACAGTATCCCTAGTTTATTCCCTATAGCTGTGTTTCTTTTAACATAACTGTCTGTTTCCTTCCCTTATACTTACTGTTCTTTTTAAAAAAAAAATTTTAGATCAGTCAGAAACAGTGAAAGTAATGAAATATAAAAGACTACGTAGAATATGAGCACTGTATGCAACAACTTTGACACTTACAGAAGCCTCACCTTCTCCATGCCTCCTACACAGTTCTACATGTACATCATAAATGCAAACAGAACAGAATTAATTATACATGTTAAATGGTTTATTTTTGCTGTTCTCAGAATGTATCAAATTTCACTAAAACAGTGACTTGAAGGTATTCATCATATAACAGCGGGGAAAAAAAAACACAATCAAAATGATTGTGTTTAAAAAACCCATACAACATAACAAATCAGAATTCAGAACTCCTTAAAGTTAACTTACTTTCCATGACGGCCAAGGATGTCCTATGAACAGCTTACACTCTGTTGTGCTGTTATTACTTTCAACCCGCCACTTTCTGAAAGAAAACCTCCATCGTTTTCAAAAACATGTTACATACAATAAATGACTTCTCGCTCTCTACCACACGTTTCCACAAGGCCAAATTATGTCTGAGCCATTTATAACTCTTAGAATTCTTTTAAGCCAATCCCGTCATGTTGTATTTCCGCAACTTTCACAATTAAAATGTTGAAGATCATTTTCACAATCCTGGACTAGTAATATCTTCCCCTTCTTGCTCAATCATGTTCTACATTTCCTATCACACTGATACTGCTTACTATGAAGCAGACTTACACTACCTTTATGACTAGTACAATTATTTAATTCTATACATCACTTTTAATGACAAAGCAATGTAAAACAGTAGACAGCATTGCAGACTTACATTCCCTCTACTCCATGTTTTGATTGGCTGCTTCAATTAGCTTATAAAAAGAAACAGTTTTTCTGAACTCATTCAAAGTGCACGTATTTCTCCATGACGTCCAGTGTTATGGTAAGAAGTTATGTCTCTGTACTACACTTATCCTCAAGGCCAAATCGTGTAGGAGCCATTAGAACTTCTTGAAATTCCTCAGAGCACATCCCGAGATTCTTTCCCTAAAATTTTGGTTTTAAAAACACCAGGTAAGAGTTTTTAAGGTCATACGGCAATTTATTTTTTGAAAATTAAAACAGAATCATTGCAGAATGACCAGCCATTTCTACACTTTAAATAAGCTGTATAATGTCCTGATGTTATTGAAGGACCATCATGATATATAATTGCTACAGTTACAAAAGTCCTTCCTGATATTGACAACTGTGAAGCCACAAAATTTTTAATTAAAGTTGTCAATTTTGTTCCATCAGGCCTACATCGTTGGAACATTAAAATGACATACTGGCCATATGTTCGTATAAATAATGTGGACATCATTTCAGATTTACATTGGCTACACTCCATGTTGTGATCAGCTGCTTTTACTAGCTTATTAAAAGAGACTGATTTACTGTCTGGCAAAGTTAAATATATAAATCTTTCTGAGTCTACACTAGTAGTACTTGATACCCTACAGTTCTCGCAGTCATGCTGCCATTGATAAGAAAGCCCAAACAGGTGATCTACATCTACACCTTCATCATGCAATACATCAAGCATATACATTAAAAACTCCTGACAATCTTGCTGACTATTTTGAGAGAATTGTGTTTGGCCTGAACATCTGTCTAACAGATTTCGAATTTCAGACACACTTTCTATGTTTGTTCTATCAGTGCTACATTTCTCTAACACAGAATTTAACAAACTGCAAAATCTTTGATCAGAATTGACCACAATCTCTTCTTTTACATTTTCTAGAGAAAACAAAACATTAACCACTACATTAGCATAGCAGTTGACACCAGAACTGTTTTCAAATTGAAAACCAACAACATCTTCAACAGAATCCTTTTTGTTTCTGCTTATAATTTCAGGTTCATCAACTTTTCGTCTTTTTGCTACAACCTCCCCAGTATTGGTCACATTTCTTCGTTTCCGGCCTACCACACGTTTCTCAAACAAAGGATACTGAGGCAAATGTGGCGCATACTCTCTTCTTAACCTATTGTATTCCTTAACACAATCTAGATCCGCACAAATGTTTGTGACATCACACTCAATCAAGTACAATCCCGATAAAGTTCTAACTCGTGACAATGCCACATATGCCATACCCTCCTTGAACACAGAACTGCCAATATTCACCAATGCACAGTCTACACTTAAACCTTGCGATTTATGGATTGTCACCGCATATGCCAAGCAAACAGGAAACTGCTTACGACGAACATATAAGTCTTTTACAAGCAAAAATCTAGCAGAACAACGAGCAATTAGCTGTACTTCCTCAATTCCATCAAATTTAATTTTTTAAAATTAAATTCCATCTCTATTTCTGTATTTCACAAAATCAACAACATTACCCATTGATCCATTTACCAGACCTCTTTCAACATGTAAATTCCTTCTTAAAATTATATGGCAGTTCAAGCACACATTCAGAGTCTTTTCAAAACCCGCAGTTTTAGATATACTCTTCTCTAATGAATCCAATTTTGTTTTCAGATTCTCAGACAAAATAATTGTTGATCCCATATGCTCTACTCTGTCAATAGCTTCCAGTTTCACAATCTCTTGCTTTTCTAAATGCAACATTTTGTTGTTGAATTTGGCACATTCTGCAAGAGTTGGCATCAAACATATTCCAGATTTTTTCTCAGTAACTTTCTGAAAAATATTCTCAGGCACAACATCTTCGTCTGGATATAAATTTGTCAGTAATCGTGCATGTAAAGCTTCTTTCCCATGCTCGGTCACTTTTCCAATTCTAACATCTTGTAGAATAGTCTTGTAAACTTCATCCTTTGCCTGACGCATATTTTCATGCAGTTCAGCATAATTGAAGTTTAACCATATATTGACGTTGCCAATGCTCCCTAAGCACTACCTGGTATCTTCATGCGTGAGCATTTTGAACACAGGTTGCCCTTTCACTGGTGTCAGCTGCAGAAGATCTCCGAAAACAATGATGTGTTTGCCACCAAATAACACATCATACTCTGTTTTGAGAACTTCTTGCATTCTCAAATGCACAGAGGCAAGCATGACATTGGAAACCATGCTTACTTCGTCAATGATAAGAAGTTTAATTTTCCTCAAGACTCTTGAAACTTCAAAACAAGCATCTCCAGATAGCTTGTGATATTCTAATTTGTTGTCATGCTCCACTGGCAGCATCAGTAAACGATGTAAAGTAATCCCTTTAATGTTATGTGCTGCCAGTCCAGTTGGAGCGGTGACAACACAAGACAGCGATGACTCTTTCCTTTCCTGCAAATAACATGAAATTGCTTTAATAAGGAAACTTTTTCCAGTTCCCGCTTCTCCACTCACATACAGTCGGACAGGCTTCAACGACGTACATGAGCACTCTTTCTTGTCATGACTTAATCCATGATCAATTTGCATGGTAAGTTCGTCATATATTTTCCTCTGCTCAAGGTTGAGTTGTCTTTCCAACTCTTCTAAGTTAACCGCATCCTCCTGAGCATGTGCCATGGCTCTTTCCACTTCATTCATAGCAGTGGCAGCTTCATTTTCGATAAGAGGTCCTCCTAGTGGATCCTGACTCAATGAAGCAGAACTCTGACTGTCCTGAGAACTGTCTCTGGCAATCTCGGCTGCAATCGTTGCTTCCTGCTCAATTTCCACATTCAACATTTCTACATATTTGGGAAAAGCAGGACATTCTATGGTCTCCTTCGCAGCATTGAATGAGTCTTCGTAACAAAGGAAATCTCCAAGCAGTTCCTCTTCTGCACGCCAAGGCTTAAAAAGTTGCAAAAGTGCTAAATAGAAAAACTCCTTTTTTTCAGGAGATTCGCCACTCAATTTTCGATGGTTTATCAAGTGGCATTTTCTTTGCTTGACCAGACATCCCTCACTTCCTATTACAGCATACACTCCTTTCTCAGTATCTTCTTTGATGTTCCTCTTGAATATGTAATTTGGCAGAACCTCATACAGACAAACATTCTCGAGGTGACTGCTTCGATTTGGATAATATGTATCCAACATGTTGCTCTTCAAAATGTCGGTACTGTTTGGCTCCTTTTCCGCCAAATACTCAATTTCCCGCACAGGTTTCAGAACTCGATTACGCGTTGCAGCAAGACCAACACTCGCCCAAACGATACTCCTGGACTTGGCATAGAGACTTGCTGAAGACAACCGGTCAGAACATTCGTAAGCTCCGATTTCTCGATGCGACAACATCTTCAGACTGAAACTGTACAACTTCTTGCTGAGGCTCTTTTCATGGGAAATGTCCTCCCACATATCCTTCAATTCTGTCTTCTCTTTTTTGGTGATGTAAGATGTCACATACCGAGCCACAGCCATACAGTTATCAGCCACAAACTGTATATCCATGTTAGCATTCCACATGGACAAAATCACCGGGTTGTAGTCGTTGATGTACTTAGACTCTTCGTTCCTCTTCAAATTGTATGTGTTTTTAGGTGATTTCTTTATCACATTATGTCGCAGCGAAGACATCAAACTGTTCACTCTTCCTTTAGAAATCACCGTTCGTGGAAAGCCGAAACGACATTTGGTGTAGAACTTGTCTTTGTTCCGGAATTTACGACGACAGTACTTTCCACATCGATGGCATTGGAAACGTAGAACTTTTTCTCTTAGGCTTTTTTTCTCCTTTGCGTTTGGAACAGCACACGTAGAATACTGTTCTATGAAACTCATCACTGAGTCTTCTGCATCCGTTCCAAATTTAGGTGCATCCTTGATCCACAGCAACATATGTATATGAGGAGCACCTCTTGCTTGGTACTCCTTCCTCCAGAAGAAATCCAACACCTCTCCAAGAGGTGGATTCTTCTTATTCATGATGAAAGAAATCATACCTTCAAATCTATGATTGAAGTACCTACATACATTGACTGGATCCAAAGAGCACAGTTCTCCGGGTGTCTTGAATTCGATGTTTTCTACGTTAGCATTTGCCTCTCGTAGAAATTCAAGTAAGTCTTCCCAGCCATACTCAGCACAGCTCAAAGTGAGGAACCATGTGGGAGTTCCTAAGTTCCTCAGCATACATTTTAAATCACCATGACGACGGTACCAGTACTCATTAGTACCACGCTGACACGCCATGAGATTAATCAGGTGAGAATCCAAAATACTGTCTTGGACATTGACTTTATCCATAAAGTCACTTGCCGAGATGTTTTGCATGTGTATACCACTTTTCAAGATGTGGTTCACTGCATATGACAGTCCAGACAGATCGCTTTCAAACAGGAGATGAAACAAATAAGGAATGCATTGTCGAAACCTAGGATCTCCTGCATACAATCGCAAAGTCCGGTATTCAGAAGCAGGAATTTGATGAGGTCGCTCATCATATCTTCCTCCCTGACCTGTTGGAAAAAGCTATGGGAAACACCGAGCTTCCAAACTTTCCTCCCAAACACTAATGGGACTCCCTTTCGCTTGTTTCATTTGAAACAACTCAATAGCATTCCCCATGACTTCCTTGGAATGCAAAGGATGAACACTATAATGTTCATATATTTCTTCACTAGTACAGGGTTCTACTTTCTCAATTTGACCAGCACACAAATCGCTATCCTCTTCCTCACTTACTTCCTCTTCTGCAACATATACATTTTTATAGTATTTATTATATTTTTTCAAATACAATGTTGCCCTTTTGACTTTCCTAACATCTACTAAATCTTGCCATATTTTCTTATTCTTTGTCGGAACCCCATTAACTAAGATAACAAGAGGTTCCTCTTCCACTTTTTCTACTCCAATTGTGTTAATGTTTTTCTTCAAATCTAGAGGCAAATAAACAACTCTTCCCTTTAATCCTCTCTGTAAATCTGATGGAGGCAATTTCCCTGTCTTTGGCTCCATTCTTACAATAGCCTGAAAGGGATGGATACTTTGAATCAAAATAGATTCATAAGTATTTAAATCCTTCAATTCAGAAGGAATCTCAACCAATTCCAGATTATTATGAACTGCTCTAGCAGGCATCTGGTTTTGATTTAATTTGTTACAACAATAAGTACACACACGTTGATCCAATCCCAAATCAAAACAATTTTCTACCATCAAGTATGTTGTAAAATCCTTCCATTCACTATTATTTTCCCTTTCACTTTTTCCATATAAATCCACTAACTTAGTCTGATTCTTATAATAAGTGCGTCGACAACACACACAAGTGAAATTTGGCCTCTCACTTGATTTCACCTCAAACGTCGCAATTTCCCTCTGGAAATTATCTGTACTGGAAACCTGTACACTATCTTCCACATTACTCTCTTCTTCTTGGTCAATTTCAACATTCTCCTCTTTACTTCCAAAGTAACAAAACTCAATTTCTTCACATATATTCTTCACATCTATTTCAGAACCATGCAAAAGAGCAGCGCATAATTGTTTAAGCATAATTGCTGGACTCTTAGCATAATACAACATTCTAACTAATTTCCTCACTTTATTATGATGCACTGCTAGCATCCTGAAATGATGAAAAACACTCTGGCATACTCTCCTGGAAAGACAAGCCAGTGAATGACCATGCAAACCTATCACTTCTCTCACTCTGCAAGGATCTAATTCTTGCAACAACATCATTTTCTGCTTCAAACTTTTCTTATTAAATGACCGTATAAAATCACAAAGCAAATTGATGGAATCCTGTCGTTACTGCAAATACTACTACACTTCCAGGTGTACACAGGACCCTTAGGACGTCTCCCTAAAACCTCATTACCTAACACCTCTTCTATCTCTGTTGTCACAAGTTTTTCTTTTTCAACTGGACAACCATCTTTCACTTCATAAGCTCGACCACTGGTGTCAACTGCATGCACCAAATCATTATCCTGGAAATAACTCTCCTCATTAAAAAATGCCTCAGAGCTTGAACTATGCATCCATTCTCCAGAAAAAACTTCACAAAAATTACTACGATTAACTATTCTCTTCCATCTACTATTTCTTTTGAAATCATAAATTGCCTTGTTTAGCTTCCTAATTCTATTGATTGTCAAAATAAATAACTTACGTTTAATTTCAAATGCCTGATCAATAACTTTCTCAACTATTTTTTTTCTCTTATAAAAAACCACTTTCTGTTGACCTTTCTTAATATTTTTTAACAAATTGCCAATTATCCTGTTGCGGAACATTCGTTTACGAATGTCCCTAAACTGTTGTTTCCTTCTACTTTCATGCATAGAGTTATCTCTTACTCTAGCAGTAACATTTCTCATTGGCCTTTCCTTACCGTTTGAATTGCTTCTCCTTTTCTGGACTGAAACATTTTCTGTAGTAATATTTTTTTTACTAGAGATATTTCTTATGAATGTTTTTGTACTCTTACCCGGTGCTTTCTTGGTGACTTGACAAATCTTTTTGTTAGAGGACTGCTGCTTTTTTTCATTCACCTGCTGTCTTTGACGTTTTGCAGCCTTTCTCACTCTTTCTTTGCTTGGCATCCTAAAATCTTGAAATAATCTGCAGTTGAATCTGTGGTAAAATATAATAAAAAATGTTATTAACCACTATTACCCAACAGTAAATTAATAACAGTCATCAAAAACTTAACACACTACTTAACATTTTTACATAGAAGAATTTTTTGTACATGGCAAATTTAGAATACAGAAATAGCAGAAAAGAAATGGAATTTATATTCATTTTACCTGTGCTGTTTTATATATGAATCTGATCTAATTTTATGACCATATTTTAATATTTTATTGAAGACACTACACATAACCTGTTTTTGAAGGTGTCTTTATTTTTAAATTAAACGGTTTACATATTTACTTTTTATTTATTATAAATTTATAAAATAAATGTTTATAGTTCCATAGGCTCAAGCACGTCAGCTTCCCATCCTATGTCATACAATTCTGACAAATCTGCATCCTCATCACGTTCTTCTTCATCCTCAGGATTGAAATCATCCAAGGGATCAACATCCACTGATGTTTCAATTACGAGTTCAATGATGAGGTCGAAATCAACTGATTGCTGATTGTCGCTCATGTTGATGTTGTCTTTATCTTTAAAGAAAGATAACAACAATGAGATGTTGCACAGTAAGAGACAAATCTCAGAGATTATAATAGTAAAATTGTTTAACAAGAGTAACATTTTGCAGCTATTATTTAACCATGTCCAACGATGCTGAGGAGCAGAGGAGGTGAAGCCTATCTCCAATTTTTCACTGAACAGGACTCATCTCTTCTTAACCTTGGATAAACCTCACCGACTCTGTGTCCCCTGCACATAATTAAATGTAAAGGGGCAGATTTATATTAACTAGCACATCCCCAGGGATGCACCAGTTAACGTGCACCGCTGCTCTGCCACCCACGGTGTGCCGCATTTACAATCAGATAGGACAAAGCTGCATCAAAACCCTGCGCCTGCTTGAAGCAGGCATAGATCTTGACGCAGGTAGGCTGAAAGCTAAAGCAACAACTAAGTGTCGTGTGCAGAAGTTGCAAAAAAGGAAAAATGGCGTTTAAACCAGTAATGAGCCCATGCTAACTTAACACAGTGTAAAGATATCCAGGATCTACATCAGTTTGGGGTTCACGAACCTGGCAGGTTCAAGGCACTGAGGCTTTGCACCGTGCATGTCTCATCCCAAATCATATGTTGTTTGTGAATGAAACAATTTCCCAGACCAAATGCTTTGGATTGGCTACTTCTAAAAAATTAAACACCCCTACTATCCCGGAGTTAGAGGAATATGATGGTTGGAGTAATTTTACTCGGTTGTCCATTAAAGATTTACAGGCCCTACTCTGTAATTCTTCCTTTAACATTTCCAGTATAAATCCAAAAGGTTGGCTGCTTTGGCAACGTGCCTTATCCACGGTTTAATAACGCTGCCTTTTGCTTTATATAAGTTTTCAAATTGTATGAAATATATACCAATAGGTCGTTATGAACCTTTAGGTAGTGGTTTTCTTCATGAGGTCTGGTCGCTTCCATACACATACAGATTTTCAAAGATGATCAAGAAGTTTATCTGAATGGAGAGGAATGCACTGAGACACCAGATCATTCACTAATGTGTACGCACATACAGTTACACGGTTCATGCAACAAACACCGACCAAATATGGCTTGCGTGTTGCAAGGCACGCCAGTTCCTGCTATCATCCCCACGTTCAAGTTGTTGGAAAATGGTAGTTATTTGATGCTCAATAATGAAGATTGTTCTGGGTTAATTAAAAGTATTCCTTTTATCGTAACAGTAAGTGAACGGGTTATTTCCTGCAGAAATGTTCTATTTCCTCCCACACATGAACATAGGGAGTTTTCAATCTGGCCACAAATACCAACCTTGGGAGCACATTTCAACGGCATGGCAAGAATAAGAGCTCTTTTGTCTCAGAGAGAGGTGGCCTTGAGTTCGGCCCGTGAAACTTTCGTGCTTCACATAGCGAACACCCGTACAGAGGTGCAGACCCTTTTAAATACAGATTTGCCTTTCCATTTCAGCAAGATGGTTCGGACTATCTTTAACGCGTCCTCCACAAAGGGCCTGGCGCACTTTTTTAAAGTTGTTACCAGTGGTCTCGTGACTTCATTTGAGAAAATCTTTGGAGTCATCCCTGCTTTCTTTCATTCTATTTTTTCCACTGTGCTTGGTGGATTCCCATTTTTACTTGCATTAACAACGGACGCTCTTGTGCTTTTTTACATTTTTAAATATGGATGTCCCTCCTGTGCAAGCTCCCGCCCTGCAGCTGCTGACGCTGTTCCGCAATCGCATGCTTGAATATTATGGCACAATGCCGTTGGCGATATTAAGCACGGCATATGGATTATCTTTTCGATTCTCCTACTTCACCTGTGTCCAGCCTGTATTTCACTGCCTGACCTGTGATTTCGATTGGGCCATTGATTTGTGTCTCTGCGGACCGGTTTCTCCTGACGTCGACTTTAATCAGCTGATGAGTCCTATCATTACTCACGAGTTGGTTTGTCCTGGCGAAAGGATTATGGCTGTGGCATTGATGCATGGACTAATTGGTCCCTGGAATTTACTGGCGGCAACACAGTCTTTCTTGGAACAGAGCTTTCTTGAAAACCCACCGAGCTGTCCTCTGATGGTGATAGAGGATCCGGTGCTGGGAGAGCACGTATGTTCTTTTCCGCTTTTAAATTGGATGGCTGAACTCTTTTCGGATGCAGACGGTGACTTCCTATTAGAGGCTGTTGCAGCTTATTTTGCATACACAGTTATGTCATAGACCTTTTTCATGTTTGATATGCTGAGTACTAGCATTTCATTGACAATTCATTGACTTATTTGTCAAGTTTTTATTATTTAGCTTGCCAATTGGCTTAAGCCTCGATAAAGTAGTTGGCTGTTTTATTTTTCTTTAGCATTAAATTTTGCTAGTTTTTAATGTTTTACCTTGCGGACCGTGCACATATAAAGTTGCAATCTGCTCTCATGAGATGGCACTTCTATTATCTTATTCAGTTCGTTTCCGTATCATGGGGAGGTGTCATGTAGATCCTGGATATCTTTACACCGTCTTAAGTTAGCATGGGCTCATTACCGGTTTAAACGCCATTTTTCCTTTTTTGCAACTTCTGCACACGACACTTAGTTGTTGCTTTAGCTTTCAACCTAATAGTTCATCGTGATTTACATGAGAATAATATGTTATTGCTCTACTATCTGCTTTACTTGTTAAACTATATCTGTACAGCGAGTGCTGAAGTTTCAAGAACAACACGATACAGAATTGTTATGAGGTCTGATCTCCACGACTTCATACTCATAACATAAGTGCAGCTTCTGCCAATTCTGGGCATGAGGCGGGTTTTATATTGCTTTGCCGAACACACATACACAACACTTGATGCGGTTCACATGAAGAGAGAGCTGGTGTATGCTGATGTGATTCCTTCAAATCTAAGACACTAAAGTATGGGCACGCCCTAAACCAACACAAAGAGACCTTCTTAGCAAATAATATAATATGTGTATTAGGGAGGGTGAGATATAAGCAGCCGCGGGCCGTGGAGGGAGTTACGGTGGGGCAGGGAGGCGGGGAGGGGGAGGGGCAGGGTGGAGCCCTCTCCACCCTGCCCCTCCCCCTCCCCGCCTCCCTGCCCCACCGTAACTCCCTCCACGGCCCGCGGCTGCTTATAAGTGTTGCTAACTCTTATTCATTTACAGCATGTTAACATACTGTCACCATTCGCTTCTTATGTACTAGTAACTATGCTGGTAATTTTGCTACTGATAATATGTGTACTTGTATTATCTAAGATACTACGCCTGAGAAGACGGCATTAGTAAATAAACATTTCAAATACACATGTGTTCTTCTTAACTCCATGTTCTGGTTTCTAAGAAATATATAACGACCGACTTTTCATGAGTTCCACGTATCCTGAGGTACTATAAGTTCATATTCTGGATTGTCTAAACATTGAGAGTTTGTTATATCCAATGTGACACTGTACCTAGCTTGCTAAGGGGTTTTTGATTACTAAGGTGAGTTTTGGGGCACCCTAATTCGCCGAGGTTCCAATCCTCTGTCCACAGTTCTGTGTGAGAACAGAAACCCTGCGACAGGGGCACCCCTGAGCCTTGCTGGAGCTTCATCACACTTGCGATACAACTCCAGCAATGCGCCACCTTTACGGCACAGATACGTCACGCATCTGTGCTGTTTTTGCCCCATGATGCGCCGCATTGTAAATGCAGCACACCATAGGTGACGGAACAGCGGCACAGAATGACTAACACATCCCTGGTGATGCGCCAGTCATCATAAATCTATCCCTATGCTTCTTATCTTGTTAGAGATGAACCGCCATATGTATCATCAAAGTTTTTTGCATTTCCTAAATAGCGAACTTTAAGGAATAAATAGCGATTCTTTACCATTCCTAGTTTGCGATGAGCTATTTGCTAATTACAAATTACCCATTCATTTCCATGCAGCAGGAGGCCCATAGGAATGAAGGTGCAATTTTCGATTAGCAATTACCTCATCGCAAATTACGAATTTTTCCGAGGGTGCAGGGGTGTCTCAAGAACACCCTGCTGCACCCCTGAAAAAGAAATTTGGGGGCATATGGCACACATAAATTTTGAAAACATTCCTTTACCTCAAAAACGATTTTCAACTCATAATTTGAAAACACTGCACATGGGGAAATGACTTGCACAGGTGGGAGCATATTTACAAGCAATTTGCTCCACAGACAAACTTCTCACATTGAAATGGGAAAAATAACATCAGAGACTCTCAATTACCTTATAAAGAAGCAGACACCATTATGTCCTTGTCATCAATATTAAAACCATTGCTTTTTCTCAAAAACGATTTACAAGTCATAATTTGAAAACACTCCACAGCTCCTATGCACAATAACACCCTGTCAGTACTAATACTTCACATTTTCTCCAATTACAATTTCTCAAAGAAACAAAATCTATTTGTAAAACACTTGAGACAAAGCAACATTTGAAAAACACAACTTTCTTCATACTTTTCTCCTTAAAGCACACTATTTTCTATCTAAATTAAAGAAATCTTTTCTCACCTTAGCAAATACTTTGAGTTTCAAAACAGTCTCAGAAACACACCAATTTGTCTTCAGCAGAGCAAAAGGTATGCACTCCAGAGTCTGCAGCTATCAAAAGCACAGAAATGCTGTAATTCTTCACACATATCTCTCATGTCACCCAATCAAAACTCTTCCCTCACTTTATTTCAAATCAAAACCCTTCCCCCCTCTGCCCCCTCTCTGCTTTTTCTGCATAGCAACCACCTCTTGCAAGACCTCTGGTGTTTCCAAGTTCACACAACAATGTTGCAATTGAACTCTGAACTCTCAGTGCACCTGCATATCCAGTGCAATCTTTCATTTAATGATTTTTTCTTCGCCACTCAAAATACATCTTTCAACGAACTCATCCATGCACCCTAACTTTCTGTTTTCAGCAATCAAAATCCACCAATCACTCTTACTGCTTCATTAACACAGAAACTCCTCAGTTTTTTTGATTTTACACTCTCATTTTTTCAACTGCCATTTCATTGCCACACTTCATCTGACTGCAGGAGAACCTTCTCTCGCCATGTTTTCTGTCTGGATTGTTGGACATAGTTACATCTATTGGGCTCAGAGGTACGCTGAAAACAGGAATTTACCTAACCTCAATTTACAAGATGTGGAAATTAAGTGGTTTGGCCACAGAGGATTAAAATGTCACCAATTGATACCATTGGTGAAAACCTTTATGCATTTGCCAAAACCTGACCTGTTAATTGTGCACTGTGGAGGTAATGATTTGGGCACTTTGACTGGGGTAGGTCTGGAAATGCTTTTAAAGGACACCTTTGAGCAATTGATGGCACTTTTTCCTCAGACTGCCTTGGTATATTCAAATATATGCCAAAGACAGAAATGGAGGTGGTCAAACCAATTTTGTCCACAAATTGAGAAGTCGAGGAAGCATGTAAACAAATCTGTTTCAGCTTACATGAGAGACCATGGAATGGGCTCCCTGTACAACAATAACTTGCGTTACTACATGCAAGATATCTACAGAGGAGATGGAGTTCACTTCTCAGATGAGGGCAACAGAATTTTCATTCTGAATTTAAGAATGTGCATTGGTACCTACTTATAAGTACCTAAATGTACCATAAACCCAAAAGCTCTTCTCAGAGCTACCCTACATCTGATCACTCACAATTATTATTTTACTCTAACTTTTTTCACTAATTTTCAAGAAAGTACGCTCCCTGGGGCGCTTCCCGGTTCGCGAACCGGGCGCACTCCACGCAAAAAAACTAAAAAAACGATATATTTTTTTTTTGCCCTACGAGACCCTTTTAAAGCCTCCACATCAAACCTAGGGGGTCAGGGAGGATCTACTATGCCCCCTTATGGTCATTTGCCCCTTCGCTTTGGCCTCCTCTTGTCTCTCGATCCTACCGAGAGACAAGATGGCGGCCGCTACGGACTGTTTGGAATGTTTACAGACGCCGAAGAACCAATCAGCTTCGCAAAGCTCCGTAACGCGAAAAGTACACGAAGCGGAGCGCTGTTACAGATATATATCTTTTTTTGAACGTTAATTTCTCAAAATTCACTGGAGCACATATATTGAGACCTAGCAAAGGCACATCGGGCTACCAGTCCCTACAATTTTGCCAAGTTTCGTGCAAATCCATTCAGCCGTTCGATTATTATTATTATTTTTTTTTTTGCCCCGCGGGGCCCTTTTAAAACCTCCACATCAAACCTAGGGGGTCAGCGAGAATCTACTATGCCCCCTTATGGTCATTTGCCCCTTCGCTTTGGCCTCCTCTTGTCTCTCGATCCTACCGAGAGACAAGATGGCGGCCGCTACGGACTGTTTGGAATGTTTACAGATGCCGGAGAACCAATCAGCTTCGCTTCACAAAGCTCCGTTGCGCGAAAAGTCCGCGAACCGGATAGCTGCCCGGTCCGCTGTTACAGATATATATCTTTTTTTAAACGTTAATTTCTCAAAATCCACTGGAGCACATATATTGAGACCTACAAAAGGCACATCGGGCTACCAGTCCCTACAATTTTGCCAAGTTTCGTGCAAATCCATTCAGCCGTTCGGGCTAAAAGTGAGGCCAACCGCCCTATGGAAAACTCAATGTTAAAAGCACGTTTTGGGACCCCCCTTTTTTCTCGACCCCCCCCTGGACGAACCCCCCCCCAATTTCCAGGGGCTGCTCAGAAACAAAATGTGCCATTTTCCTGAAAATTTCAGCCAATTCCGTCCACAAACGCCAAAGTTATTAGACATAGAATTTTCAAAAATCCCATAGAGAAAAAATCCTAACTATATATACCTACTGGCGACCGCCAGTAGGTAATATATCTATATATCTATATATATATATATATATATATATATATATATATATATATATATATATATATATATTACCTACTGGCGATAGCCAGTAGGTATATATAGTTAGGATTGCTTTCCATAGGGAAATCGCAACATTCTATTGGGAATACCTTTAACACCGGTTGAGGAATCTTCCTGAAATTTTCCTTAACTTTGCCTTGCGGCGCTCCGCTCCTTCCCTGAAAGTTTGGGGGGGATTCGTCAAGCGGGGGCCGAGATAAAAGGGGGGCCCCAAAACGTGTTTTCCCCATGTTAATTTCCATAGGGCGGTTGGACTCACTTTTAGCCCGAACGGCTGAATGGTTTTCCACCAAACTTGGCAAAATTGTAGGGACTGGTAGCCCGATGTGCCTTTGCTATGTCTCAAGATATGTGCTCCAGTGGTTTTTACGAAAATTTACTTTGAAAAAATATATATTGGGCTACATTGGGCTATATATATGTTAGAGCCCAAATGTAGCCCAATGTAGCCCAATGTACCCCAATGTACCCCAATGTAGCCCAAAGATGGCCACCAGAGACAAAAAAAACAAATGTAGCCCAAATATCAGCCAGATGTAGCCCAACTATAGCCCAATGACAGAATGTCCCAGAGTGTTCTAAAGAATAACTAGAGCGCTAACAGTCTTACTTATGACAAAAGTATGGCACACCTGAAGTCATCTTGATTGGAATAAAGTGTTAACACTTAAAACATTTAATTTGCAAAGGAACAAAATGAGGGGGTTCATTTTGCCATAGAAATTATGATTAGTGCTGAAGAAAGAAAAATTAGGGCACATTTTGAGTGACTTCTCAAATCCTCTTATATTTCATTAAAAAAATTCTGATATGCAGTCTCCCAAGATGGCCACCAGAGACAAAAGAGCCCAAATGTAGCCCAAATATCAGCCAGATGTAGCCCAACTATAGCCCAATGACAGAATGTCCCAGAGTGTTCTAAAGAACAACTAGAACGCTAACAGTCTTACTTATGACAAACGTATGGCACACCTGAAGTCATCTTGATTGGAATAAAGTGGTAACACTTAATACATTTAATTTGAAAAGGAACAAAATGAGGGGTTTAATTTTGCCATAGAAATTTTATATATATATATATTCACTGAAAAAACCATAGGTTACACACCAGTTATAGTTAGGAATTAGCATTTAAAAAACCTTTGAAATTCACTGAAAAAACCATAGGTTTCACACCAGTTATAGTTAGCTGGAAATTTTACTCGCATAAAACCATTGAAATTCCCACAATATAGTTAGTTGGACTCACTATAACTTGCACGTCTGCAATGCACTGCTGATGATGTCACATATTACATCACTCATGCATATATTTAAATATTTAAACATTACTCGCTAATATATGTATTCACTAAGATACACTTAATAAGCCAGTTAACCAATCAATTTTTTTTTTTTTAAACACTGAAAAAACCATAGGTTTCAGGCCTTATATAGTTAGGAATTAGCATTTTAAAAACCTTTGAAATTCACTGAAAAAACCATAGGTTTCAGGCCTTTTATAGTTAGGAATTAGCATTTAAAAAACCTTTGAAATTCACTGAAAAAACCATAGGTTTCAGGCCTTATATAGTTAGGAATCAGCATTTAAAAAACATTTGAAATTCACTGAAAAAACATAGGTTTCAGGCCTTATATAGTTAGGAATTAGCATTTAAAAAAACCTTTGAAATTCACTGAAAAAACCATAGGTTTCAGGAGTTATATAGTTAGGAATTAGTTTTTAAAAACCCTTTGAAATTCACTCAAAAAACTATAAGTTTTAGTGGTGTTATAGTTAGCTGGACATTTTACTCATACAAAACCAATGAAATTGCTCCTATATAGTTAGTTGTACTAACTATATTTCGGGCACCCGCAATCCACTGCTGATGATGTCACATATTAGATCATTCATGACATGGTCAGTGACATCACTGATGACATCTCAAATGACATCACTGATGACATCACTGATGACATCATCCACGTGACAATCACATACACCTTTTCATACACTATTACAATTGTTCATCACTGTTTGTAAAATACAGAGTATCATATTTAAATCCATTGTCACAGCAATACAAGTATCTAAAAATCCACTCAGTGATTCATAGATGTATACACACATCTAATCACTTACCTATGGATTCACTCATACATGCTGTCAATGAACAATAGAACACTATCAAAAATACTTATACATCTATATCGACATTAAACAACAGCACGCATCCTATTCACATATGAAGTCATCCTACTCACTTATGCAAACAATGGATCATACTTACATATTTACTTAGCAAAACAATTATACAAACACCACTTCTTCTATTCATTTAGATAGTAAGTCATACTTAGTGAATTATAAAATGATTATTACAAGTATACAGTTATCCATACAGTCACTCACACAATCATTGTGTCTTATGTATACTTATTTATATACAACAACTGACACATACACTGCCTTTTAATTTTTCTAGTTTGTTGGACCTGTACCTTTGAGAAATATATTTGCTCATCACCACACCCATAAAGATATTCCCTCACCCAAACTGTTAGAACATGTAGTTTTAACTTCATATATCTACTGAATCAACTATTCACACATCTTTGGACAGTCACACACCCCCCACCGAACCACACACACTTTCACACTCCCATACAAATACTCAGTTAACTAATCAATACCTAATATAGACTTTCACATTGCTAGTAACCAACTGTAGAATCAGTTTACACAACAACTGACAAAGTGATACAGATATTCACACAGTTTAGTCACTATCCACTATATTTAGTGAGACATTATAAATTGGTCAAGTAAACAGTCAATTACACTGCTACTAAATCCTCCATCCAAATATTTATTTATATATATCCACTCATTCTTCAATGTAAATTGCTATATATATAATGGATATTTAAATAACGAAGCAAACCACATTCACTGGATGATGTCATCAGTGATGTCATCAGTGATGTCATTTGAGATGTCATCAGTGATGTCACTGACCATGTCATGAATGATCTAATATGTGACATCATCAGCAGTGGATTGCGGGTGCGCGAAATATAGTTAGTACAACTAACTATATAGGAGCAATTTCATTGGTTTTGTACGAGTAAAATGTCCAGCTAACTATAACACCACTAAAACTTATAGTTTTTTGAGTGAATTTCAAAGGGTTTTTAAAAACTAATTCCTAACTATATAACTCCTGAAACCTATGGTTTTTTCAGTGATATATATATATGCACACACATTGTCAGCCATGCAATGCAGCTAGTTACCGCACAGGGCTGATCTGCCGGGAGGTGAACGGTCAGAAATGTATTACATCATATGTCAAAATCTTGCCCCATACATGTGATGTTCCCAAAGTGATCTGGCACTAGGAAAGGACGGGAATGCGCCATAAATTGTTCAATCCAATACATACCTTTCCCTTTTATGCAGAACAGCAAGGTGAATTGCTGCTCTGCATGAAGAATTGATAGATGAGTCCCTTGGTAAAAAACCTTGTGCAGTGTGGATAAGAATCTGTATTGAGAATCTAGCCATGGGGCGGATATAGACACATAATGTGCAATGTTGGAATCACATGAGTGAGGAAAAACAGGAAGAAACATTTGATAATGATACATTTACAAGCCCAACCCTTATTCAGTAGTCGATATTACTAATCAGAAACCCTCATTTGAACAAGTGTGGACGCTCCCTGGAAGGCAATTTGGCATTTTTTTTACTGCTTTGCGTGACAGTTTGATACATCTCCTACCTGGAGTCACTCTGTTTTGCCTTGTGTATCACAAGGCATCTACATATCACATATATATTTTGGCATTGATATGAACATTAACAAAGCTATCCCCATTACCATGTGCAGAGGGTACATTACTACATTCCCACAGGCCCTCTAATCCCAGATGGTTCATATCATCTACTTCATGAGCTAAGGCGTTCGACCAACGATGCTTGATCTGGGAGATGGGCCACTCCTCTTTGACCACCTTGCTCAGGTACCATCACGCCCACTCCTACCAATCCTTTTGATCTCTCAGTCAGTACCCCTGGCTGACCATTCCCCCTGCTGACAGCATAATTGTCATGAAATGCTTCACCAGCCAGAGGAGACACCCAACCTCTTTGGCACTGAAGTTTCTACCTTTTCCCAACATGGCTACAATGGAACAAGCCCTACCTAACCTACCCGCTAAACAAATAAAATATTCCTTAAACCAAACTTTGCCTAACTTACAAACACCCCAAATAGGACAAACACCCAACAATACAAAGACAAATATAATTAAATAATATGATACTAAGACACAAAAAGTACACTATATATTGGTAAAAGGCAAAGACCAAACACATACTACACCACAAATAGCCAAAATCTCCTCAAAACTCCCTCTCCACTCCAACAAAAATCTCTAACCCACAGACAGTAACAGAAAGTGAAAGTAATTTTTGTTTTAAACTTCCTTGTATGCAGCTTGCCACAACCATTGCATCCTTTATGGTTGTAACCAGTATGTTTTTGGCATTTGCATTGATGTTTCTGGTGCGGTGCTATGCAAATGTACATTGTGTGATACACTCCTTGGTTATACTTGTGCAACTACACTAAGGGCCACCCAATTGCCTCGATGCGCCAGTTTCATTCCGTGCAACAGTGGAAATGTGTTGTTTCTGACTCACGCAACCGAGGCGATGTGCCGATTCCGACCGACGTGTTGAAATAGAACTGTTTCTGCTTGTGCACTATTTCATGTATGTTAGCATTCGCTGAACCATTTTCTATTCGGACGCCACTTAGTAAAGGATTAGTTTTGATCCTCATTCAATTTCTGAGAAAAGACTTCTGCTAAATTTTGATTCTCTAAGTTTGGGTTTTGCTTCACTAATAAATATACTGTTCTTATTAGCTCATCCCTTTCTCCATAATGCGGGGGGAGCAGTTGAAGGCTGTGAGTTGGTTCATCCATAGGTCGATGTTAGGAGTATGTTTCGGGGGAGAAATAAGGAGGAATTCTGTTTAGGAGGTGTTTAGCAGGAGGTGGTTTACAGTTAACCAGTTTTGGGTAGTCAGTAGGGTGGAGTTGAGTGGAGTGATATCATCCGGGGAGGAGATTTTCAGATAGAGTTTTGTGCCATCAACATACTTATGGAAGCAAATGTCCAAGGATTTTAGAACATTAGCTAATGGTTCTAGAAACAAATTGAAGAGAATGGGAGATAAGGAGGACCCTTGGGGAACCCCCATGCTGACTGGGGATGGCTGGGAGAGTGAGTGGTTTACTTTAACACTTTGGGTTCTGTGCTGCAAAAAGTAGGAGAACCAATGCAGTACCTGACCAGAAAGGGCCATCCTATGCTCCAGAATGAATAGGAGGTTGTCATGATTGACAGTGGCAAATGTGGAGGAAAGGTCAAGTAGGATAAGGAGGCAGGATTAATTTTGATCAAGCATTATTAGGATGTCATCCATCACATGGGTGAGAGCCGATTCAGTGCTGTGCCTACTATGAAAATCAGATTGGTGTTGGTCCAGGAGATGGGAATTTTCGATGTGCGCGCATAGTTGTGACTGGACGCATTTTTCAAGGAGTTTGGCTAGAGTGGGGATGCTGGAGATAGGTCGGAAGTTGTTAAGGTCTGTACTGTCAGCTGTGGTTTTTTTTAATATAGGTGTAACCTGAGCTTCTTTTGGGCATTCTGGGATCGTGCCTTGTGACAGAGACGCATTGACGATCTTTGTCCAGAAGGGGGAGATTTCATCCTTAATTTCTTTGAAGATGGGGGGTGTTAACGGGTCACTGAAATGATTAGATGGGTTGATACTCCGAAGAACCTTTTTGATATCATTTTCATTGAGAGGGGTAAAGGTGTCCCAGGAAGCGTTGTTCTTGATACCCAAGCTAACTGGTGCTGTCTTGTCTAGTATGGCCCAGTGGGGGTGCAGCTTCATTAGGTAGCAATAGAGCCCTCCTGGCTTCGAGATCAATGTTAATAAGTCTTGTTTTCTGAGTGAAAAAGGCAGCCAGATCATCACATGAGGGAGGTCTGACTTCCGAGACTGATCGGTTAGGGGCTACCACCGATTGTTGTTTAACCAATTCAAATAAGTTATTGGGTCGATTTGCCGCTTGGTTAAGTTGGGATCTGAAATACTCTGCCTTAGCTGACTTGATTTGTTTGTTATACGCACTTCTTGCTGCTCAAGGTTTTTTAGATGGTCCGCAGATGGAGTGGTTCTCCAGGAACGTTCTAAGGCCCTTAGATTGTGATGTTCCGAATTTAGGTTGCCATTGAACCAAGGTTTAGACATTTTTGCAGGTGCATTTTTTTGTAGTGGGGCCACAGAGTCCAGGATGTTGGAAATAGAAGAGTTGTAGAAGTCTGTGAGAGCATGTACTTCAAGTATATCCAATTGGGGAGAGAGGGCCCCATTACAGCGGGTTGCTAGGTCTGCTGTGTTGATCTCTCTGAGGTCCCTTTTCCAAATCTTTGGTTTGCTTTTTTGTGCCTTACTCTGATGAACCTCAGAGTTGATATAAAAGGAAATGATGTGATGGTCTGATCAATCACATGGCATGATGGAATCCAATTATATGGTATTAACTTTGGAGTTGAGAGGTCTAAAGTTTCTCCTTCAATGTGAGTGGGCTGGTCACAATGTTGAATCAGTTTGTTGTCATGCAAGAAGGAATTGAGGCAGGAGACTGCTTGATCATTAGTGTTAGACCAGTGAAGGTTAAAGTCTCCAAGGTAGATGTGGGACTGGACTGAGTCCACATTGCCAGAGATAATTTCCATTAATTGTTCAATGAAACGGAGATTGTCGCCTGGGGGTGATAGAATTTGTGTGGTTTGCAAACCAGATGATTGTTACTAGAGATGTTGAGACAAAGGTATTCGCATGTTAATGGCAGAGATGACTCTGAAAGGGAAACCGCAAGCGTACTCCGATGAATACAAGCTAGGCCTCCACCCAGCTTCTTAACTCTGTCAAGACTAATTATGTCGTGGGTGGGGGGCACCAAGAGGTCAAGAATTGGAGTGGACGAAGGATTGTGCCAGGTTTCTGTTAGGATAATGATATCTATCCCCTCTGTTGAATGAGGTCGAAGTTCTCGGAGGCGTGTTTGTTGGCAGACCTACAATTGAGTAGTATGCGTTTGAGTGGAGCCAGAGTATGGGGGGAGGAGTCTGAGTGATGTTCACTCTCTTAAGGTTATCGTTATGTATGACTCTGAGGTTGTGGTAGGGTTCTCTGTTAGGGTTAGAGTGAATGATTTGAATTATTCCCTTTGGACTCGTGTTGAAGTCCGAGTTGGACGAATAAGACCTGAGAAGGCTGTCAATTTCATTGGGCTTGAGACAGGACGTGCTTTTTGGGCGAGAGGCTGCGTTAGGTAGTGGAACAGAATTGGAGATGGTAGGTGACAGGGGATGGTCATGGGGAGCTGTGTCAGTGGCATTGGCGGAGACTCTGGGCCGACTGAGACAAGAGAGGAGGGGGCTTAACAAGGGGAGATTATCAAGTGAGAGGGCTTTCAAACCATGGAGTTTGAAGGAGAGAAGGTGCAGCTGGATGGATATATTGTCCAAGCGTGCCAGCACGTCTGGGTGTTGGGAAAGGGAAGGAAATTGAGTGTGGAGATCTGGGCAGGGGGAGGGTGACTAAGTTTGTTAGAGGGGTCCGAGGACGTAATGGGGGATACCCTGGGAGAAGATAGGTCCCTGAATATGAGCGGTGTTCCAGGATGCATAGACCCAGAGGTTGATTGAGTGAGGAAAGTTGCAGGGGGTAGGGTGCCGATGAATGTTAGGGGGGTCAGAGGCAATAATGGGAGATTCTCAAGCAGGGGATTGGTCACTGAGTGTTAGAGGTGATAGGGTTAATCATCGAGAAATATGTGATTCAAACAGTTCTGAGACCGGCAGGGGCAAGGGAAGGGTGGTGGGAGAGGAGGGATGTGAATCTGAGGAGGGAATGGGAGCATTGATTTGGAGTGAACTTGAGGTGGTTAGTGTTGTATTAAGTCGTCCAGGGGTTGAGAAGTTAGCTACAAAGCTTTTGATCATCAAAAAGAGTTTGTCAAACTGCTCTAGGTTTCGATTAGAAGCTTGAATGAGAACGATCCCATTGTTATAGATAGTAATTGTGAGATCTATTTTGTGGCTCAGGGAGGAAGTGATAGAAAGAATAAATCCATGGGGTGTTTTCCTTATCTGTTTGCACTGGAAAAATGAAATGAGAGTTTACCTTGATTGGGCTCTCTTATTCATGAAGAAGATTAGGTCAGACAGGGTGTTGCCATTATACATACTGAAGTATGTATCAGATATAAGCATTTCCGGATTTATTTTTAGTCAGCTGAGTTTTTCTGATACATTCTTAGTGAGGTTAGGTGCATAGGTGATCTTAAAGGCACAGAGGCCAACTTTAGAGAGCGAGCCTTCAGTCGGGCTGCTGGTGTTGGTAACCATGGTGAACGTGAACCGAAGAGAACTGAGATGGCAAGGGATGCAACTGTTCGCTCCCATTTTGTCAAGGGCGAATGAATACTAAAAAGTTCCTAGCAAACACAGAAAGAAAAAAAAACCTACAAAAACACGAGTGTCATTAGTGTAGTACCCAATTATTCAGGTATGGTGGAATGTAGTGAGATGTCTTATCCAAGATAGCCGCCACAATTAGAGGATAGATCATTCCTCTTTCTATTTCCATAGAACATTCCGCAAGTAGGAAATAATGATGAATGTTGCCCGATCCAAGATGGCCGCTATAGATTGACCATAGATCATACCTCTTTCTATTTCCAAGGAGCACTTTCAAATGCTTGCGTACCACTTCTATTTCTAATAGTGGAAAAGGAAGCACAAAATGAGTTGCCCTATCCAAGATGGCTGCCAAAGATTGAAAGATCGATCATTCCTCTTTCTATTTCCAAGCCCACTTAGTCATGCATGCATACCTCTTCTATTTCTAATAGTGGAAAGAGGAGGTATAAAAAGGGTGCCAGTTTGTGATTGTTATTGGAGAGGATGACTTAGAACTCAGCCATTTTGATGGTGTTGAGAAGTTGCACAAAAATTCAGGAGAACAATGGCACAGTATGATGGTTGGGACTAATCAAATACGGCATGATCACTTTATTCCAATCAACCCTGGTTGCCCCTTCCACTGTTGGACGTCTCAGAAGCCAATACTGCCTCCCAGATATGTCAAGTCAACCTCTTCCTATTTTGTGGGAGTTCCAGGCATATGTAAACATATAAACAGATGATAACCATATGTCTAGCGTATGACTGCTGTCAGCTTCGAGCTGAGTGCTACTCCTCGTGCTAGCTACAGCGCTCACCTCAGGCCTCGCCAAGCTCAGTTATATTGATAGTCAGCTGCAGGCAACGTCAATGTCCAAGCTGAGCAGCAGCCCGGCCTCGCCAGACTTTGTCCGTGTAGCTTCTCCGTCAGAATCCGGTGGGACAACGAAATACAGTCAGCCCCTTAGCTGGGTTTGGCTGGGATGCAGTGAGCCTGTGGCACCCCGCGGAGGAGCAGCGCTCAGCATGGATTCGTATCAGCAGGCGGGCGGCAACCTTGCATCAGGAGCACAAGCCGTCAATGGCAGTACCCGGGAGTCGCCCAGGCAGAGGCAAGGATTCACACAGTTCCAGTCATCCAGGTCAGGGCGGAGAAGATTCCTCATGATGGGGGTTTGATGCACAAACTTCACCCCTTCCAGGAAGCACCATCGGTAGCAGGTGGGCGGCGGCCTCGCATCAGGAGTACAAGCCATCAATGCCAGTACCCAGGAGTCGCCCCTCAGCAGATGATTTCAAGCAATGCATGGTGATCACAGCCATCACTGGCTCCCCGCTGCCGCGTGAGTCAATCAGCAGGTAAAGAAACGATAGTCAGCGGCCGGCAAAAAGATCAGTGTTGACTGCCCACCGATCCACTCTCAGTAAAACTGCTCGTTCGAGTCCGAGAAACAGAGACTGACCGCTGCCATTTTTTTAAGTCCGATGCTGAATATATCACCTGGCAGCAATCAGACTGTATCACAGGATCCACCCGCAATACATCTTTGCGAAGATACGCGTCGAAACCCAGTGTCGCATCCACAATGATGGATCCGGCTCGCAAGACCCAAGTGCAGTCTTCAAGCAGCGCTGGAATCGGGCTGACCAGGTAGCGTGGCTGCCGGTCAGGGTCGCCACAGTGGTCAACAAAATATCAGGTGAGTTGCCGTCCCATCCTTCTTTGAAATTCATCCTTGGAGTTGCAATGTCAATGCACGAAGTGTAGCCAGGTGGCTGGCCAGTGTTGGTGTGGTTTATGTAGGGATATCTACCCAGAGGTGGTCCCAGAAACCTGGATCTCCTGCGGGAGGCTTCTACATGGCAGCCATTAGTACAAGGTGTGATGAGCCATTCAGACTTCACCAAGTTGTGAGATACCGTGCAATGCAATTTACTTCCTTCTGACAGAGTTTCTTGCCAGGTTTGCAGAGACACTATGTGTTCCAGTACTGAGGGTTGATTTCCAAGGGTATCCGGTATGTTGATGGGCAGAGTTCTTGCACTGTAACCAAAATTTACCTTAAAAGGTTATAGTCCTGTAGAACAGTGCACAGCATTGCTATAAGCCAATTCAGCCATCCACAATAGGGAAATCCCCGGAATTCTGAGCCTCTTTGGAATAATACCGTAGGTACTTCTTCAAGGTCTGATTTAACCTATCGGTTTGGCCATCTGTTTGGTGATGGATACTTGTTGAAACAGCTGAATCGATTTGCAAATCCTTGCACCACATTCTCCAGAAGCTCGCTATGAACTGAGATTCCCTATTGGATACAATCACATTGGGCAATCCATGTATTCTTATGACATTGTTCATCAATAGTTGAGCGGTTTGTCCAGCTGTTGGTAAATTCTTGCAGGGAATAAAATAGGCCATTTTTGTAAGGCTATCCACTACTACTAAAATGGCTGAACACCCTTGATTAATAGGTAACCCAGTAATGAAATCCAAACTGATGTTTTGCCATGGCTGTTGAGGGATAGGCATGGGAATAAGTCTCCCTTTCTTCTTGGTGTTTCCCCTTTTCCTCTAGCACATACTTCACATCTTGAAACCCATGTTCGGATATCCTTGTGCAAAGAGTCCCATCAAAAATGTTGTTGTACCAATTGCATAATTTTTAGGATTCCGGGATGTCCCGCCAAGGGGGATACATGACACCAGGTATACGCTCTTTTCTGTAGTTCAGAGGTCAGTAGATCCAGCTTATTGTTCTGAAAAAGCAACCCTTGTCAGATAGTGCGATTGGCCTCTTTCTCTGACAATTCCTCCCACTCATCTGAGGTTTTGTGTTTGGTTACTTCCTCCAAGAATTTATCAGCCCTGATAACACACAGTACCTTTTCTGGATCGATCATTGCCTCTGGGGTTTTCACAGTGGTCTCTTCTGCAGATTCCTGTTGAGATAAAGAATCTGCTTTGCTGTTTTCAGTTCCTGGTCTAAAGGTAATCACAAAGTCATACTCCGCAAAAACAACATCCATCTCATCTGTCTCCGCGAGAGATGCCGAGCTGTCTTCATATATTACAGGTTTCAGTGATTGGAGTATACTATGATGGGGTAATGAGCCCCCCCATAAGTACTGTCACCATTCCTGGAGGGCCTTTTTATCAATAACAGCTCTTTCTTGGCAATAGTATAGTTCTTTTCCGCGGGATTGAGCTTTTTGGATAGGATGCAACTGTCCCATATGTTTGTCTCTCTGTGAAAGAATGGCTCCAATGGCCTCATTGGAAGCGTCAGCTTCAATGATAAAAGGAACCTCTAGTTGGGAATGTCTAAGCATGGGAGCAGTGGTGAAAGCATATTTCAAAAAGGTAGAAGCCTTACTAGTCCAAACAAAAGGAACCCCCTTTTGAAGTAGTCTTGTGATAGGGACTGCTACCTGGGAGAAATGCAAAATGAATCTGTGATAATAATTTGCAAAACTCAAAAAGCATTAGATGTTTCGCACGTTCTTGGGGGTGGGCCATTCCTGCACTGCTTGTATCTTGTGTTCTGCCATACTCAACCTTTCTGGACAAAGCACACCCCAAGAAATTCCACTTCATGCACACTGAATTCACATTGGCTCAACTTGCAAAACAAGTGGTATTATCTTAGATTTTTCAACACTAGAATGACTTGTTCGTTGTGCATCTCAGCAGATGCAGAGTACATCAGTATATCGTCTATGTATACTACCACACAACGATCAACATACTCCTTCAGAACGTCTTGCAGGAAGTCGTTAAAAAAATAATGAAAAGTTGCCCCGGCATTGCACAGCCCGGACGGCATCACAATATTTTCAAACAAACCATAATGTGTCTTAAAGGCGGTTTTCCACTCATCCCCCTCTCAGATGCATAACAAATCGTAGGCCCCTCTCAAATCTAGCCTTTTATAGACTGTGGCCTCTTGCACTTGATCCAACAATACTGCATTAAGTTATGTTATGTTATATTGAATTTGTAGCGCGCATTGTTACTCTAGAGTGTCCTGGCGCGGGGGAGAGCTGGGGTAGAGGCGAGAGGCAGATTAGTAGGTCTTGCTGAACAGATGTGTTTTTATATGCTTTTTAAAAAGTTGAAACTCATGAATAAGTTGGAGATCAGGAGGAAGCGCATTCCAGGCCTCCGCAGCTTTGACCGAGAGTGCCTGGCCACCCAGCCGCACTCTGCGGAAGCGCAGGATGATCATCCGGCGGCGACACGCCGATCGCAAAGGGCGATTCGGCACATAGAAAGTGAAGCGCTTTCTCAGGTAGATGGGACCCAGCCCGTGAAGGGACCATTGGGCCAAAGTGATAGCTTTGAACTGCACCCGCTGAGCCACCGGCAGCCAGTGCAGTTCCCGTAAGTATTGGCGCGCACTGGATCTCCTTGAGGCATTAAAGAGGAGCCTAGTTGCGGCGTTCTGAATAATTTGGAGCCTGCGCAGCACGTAGCCAGGCAGGCAAATGAACGGAGCGTTGGCATAATCCAGTCTAGACAGTATCAGTGCACGGATAATCCTCTCCTTGGCTGCTCTCGGGAGAAGAGGAAAAATTCTACTGAGTGTTTTGAGGGTGCCAAAACAGACTCCTGTGGTAAAATGGTAAAGGATATCTATTGCGCATTGTGTTCTTGTTCAACATTCTATAGTCATAACAGGCTCTTAACTTGCCATTTGTTTTGGCTATAAAGAAAAGGGGAAAGTCTGCTGGGGAATGTGACGGTCTAATAAAACTGAGTTCAAGGAAGTGATCAAGGTGTGTGGTTTCTGGCTCCGACAAAGCACATACCCTACAAGCTGGAATGGTCGCTTCCTTAACAAAATTGATCTGACAGTCATAAATTCTGTGAGGCGGGAGATGTTCTGCCTGTACTTTGCTAAACACATCAGTAAACTAGATGTACTCGGAAGGCAATACTATCTCTATCTCCTCTGGGGTAGCTCCAGAAAACAGGTAAGTTAGAGCTGCTGCTTGAGAAGAGGTGCCCTGAGTAAAATCTTCTTTACATTCTTCCAATAGGAACTGTATTGTTTTGTTTCTCCAATCTATAGTGGAGAAGTGTGGCTCAATGGTTAGAGCGGCAGACCCTGATGCAGAAGTCTGGTCCGGGACCAGGGTTCAATTCCCGCCTCGGAGGGTCTTGTGCTCAATTTCCTCAGACCTGATAATTCTCGCCTTGGTGCCTATTCTAATCATGAGTCCCACTCTGCAACTCTGGGCAATAGCTTGCTTAATCTCCACAATCTCCACAACCACCCCAACAATGCTAGGATGAAAAATGCGCATTGTATGGCTCCAGTGCTTGGTACACCTAACTATGATAAACTGTTTGTGATTTACGTCCACAAGATGGCTGATTGTGCCCTTTCTGTCTGAACACAAAAATTTGGGGATAAGCAAAGACTATGTCTTTATTTCTCTGCTGTGCTTGATTCAGTCGCAAGAGCCCTGCCAAGTTGTCTAAGAGCAGTCACGGCAGTGGCCACTTCCATCAGACAATCGGCTGGACTCGTACTTGATACTGAGCTCTCAGTTATGGTACCCCATGATGTGGACACGCTTTTGAATAAGACAAAGGCACAGCACCTCAGCAGTGCACATCTTACTGGCTATAAATTGACATTGTTTGCTGAACACATCACGATATAAAGATATGCCATCCTGACACTTGGACACCAACTGTTCAGATGGTGAATAAAGAAATAGAGTGTAGTGTGTTTATCTAGGTACCTGAATCAATATTCCTATTCTTTGCCCTTGTCCGGTTATAAATCAATAATATCCCTACAACGGCATAGAAACCCTTTTCATAATTCAGTCATAGCGCATGCTGTCACATTAAGCAAGCCTATTCCTCCAGCCCCCTAGAAAGCACACCGAGTTCTTAAACAAATCCAAGCCTCCAGCAACCTGGGAAATCCCCGCTGCTTTGTTTTGATTTTGTTCGAGAACTCCTGTAAAGCACTGTAAGAACGACCAGTTCTTAGTGACATCTTTATTGACGTCTTATGTCCAGCCTTACGTCAAACCCGGCACCTTTCAGGTATAAATATACCAACGTTGCCTTAAGCAAACACACGGTGGTAATCCTGGAGCAGTGCAGCTATCTACTTCCGAGGAGCCCAGCTGATGCGAGAGCCCACGGACGCTGCCCCTCCCTTTTGACGCGCTGAGAAAGACGCTGTCTTTTCTCCTGCCGAGAAATCCAGCCTCCGGCGTTTCCAGCCTACCCTTGCGGGTGACTGGGATACCGAGTCCTGAGAGAGAGATACCAGCCCTCCTGCCTTCTAATACCCAGGTACTGAACTGACTAAACCCTTACAGAGAATTCTTGAGTCAGATTCTTGGCAAAACAAACTTAACTTAAACTGCTACTTACTTACTCCCTTCCACGTATTAGGCTTAGGTCCGGTACACCGGGGTAGGCGTAGTTAGAAGCACCAGTTGAGTACGATTAGCCAATGTATATATGTATGTATCCATTTTATCCATTTTAAAGTATCATATGGCTAAGAAACCATATCAATGCTTTTACAGTATTATTTCATAATCCTGCTTTTACTGTATGTACTTTACTTAACTATAAGTATTGCAATTGTAGCAATTCATTTCTCTTGTATGAGGAAAGAGACTGCTCAATAAATAACACCTTTTATTGAAAACACCCGTCTCTCTTTTTCTCTGCAATCTGGTGAAACTAAGTACGCACCTTTGACTGAGTGAAATAGCTGTCTTTTGTTTTCACACGACTCTAGAGATATACTCTTATTCAGGGAGAGCAAAGTTGTCATGTTTGATGGTTGTCAGAAACTAAGTCCCTTCTTGTCTATCCAGGGAGGTTAAACTCCTCCTCGCTTATTCGAGAAAGTTTCTAGTGAACTCTGAGCTAGCTGGCAAACACTTAAGTCTAATATAGTCAGTAGAGACCTAGTTAACCTCAGTCCTACGTCTACACTACTGAAGATATTATTCCAATGCGCAGAGCCTATTGGGACTATAGGAACTACACTACATGGCGCCCAACGTTTGGGAAGGCGATAAATCTAACGCTAGACGTTAGAGTAACTCAGTGGTGCTTTTTCACACAGACCCTTTCTCCCGTAAATACTCCAAAGAAGTCTGGAGTGGGTCAGAGGTTAAAATCCGCCGGAACTTAGTAGGAAGAGATTTCTATGTATAGTTTTGGTTTATTCAACGTTGAAGGATACAGTGTTCCAAAATATTGTGCACCTAATCTTTGTTTCCTTGAAAACCTGATCTGCAACAAAAAACCTTCCTGTCAGTAAAATGTCAGATGGTGAGGGAGATAGGGAGAAAGCTAGAATAGCAGCTCAACTCCTAGAGGAAGACACAAGTCTCCTACAGCAAGACCCGGATGCAATACTCATCCCGGTCAACATAAGAAAAACGATAACTATTAAACTTATAGAAAATGGACTAACATCGAGAGGTGGTACAGTCATATTTGTAATTGAGGCACATGAATATAGGCAGACAGAGATATTCTATTCATGGATAAACTTTCCAGCAGCAAACGCTGTCACACATGAATTCCACTATTACAAAATAGAGGAACCACCGGATATCTACATCCTTTCGAGGAGGTAGAAATCCCATTAAAATACCAAGAGCACCTGCTCTGGTTTAAAGGCGCCCTAAAACATAATAATCACATCACCAGGCTCGGTCCACTAGGTAGACCAGGAGCAACGTGGCCGGTTCTAGCCAGCTACACACCACATCCAGACATTGAAAAAATGTCAATACCAGAACTTTTGGTACAGTTAAAATAACTGATTAAAATACATAGACAATTAGTTCAATATGTAATGCGGACTTCAACAGTCCAACCAGCTATTAACATTCCACAGCTGACCCCTCATCAGGGGAATACAAATAAAATAACACCACAGAACATACAGTCATGTCTGGGTAAAGTACCCATAAAACGGGAACAAATTCCATTCTGGTTAGCACAGAAAATCACTCAAATAGAGGCAGTATTTCCGGATACTACCCCTACTGAGAAACACAGAATTCTGACTATCTGTCTTCCAATGGGGATCGCACCACATGTGGAGGACTGTGACACTTGGGGCACAGTCTTTGCTTCCATCTACACAAAAACACATGGTGTTCCGTCCATGGCGGTAATACCCGATGTGCTAAGACAGATTCAAAATGAATACGGTCCAGAACCTGCTTTAACTCTGGGTATGAAATTACTGAAAGACTTCAAGCAGGTCTCAGCTTTATTATTATCTAACATAAAAGGAGAAGCAGCATCTGTGGCGATCCGCCAGAAATTGAAAGAAACAGATATAGCAGAACAACCATTTGAACTTGCCAGAATCATAGAAAAATCCTATGAAGAACTAGGAAGAGATAGTTTGCGTGGGAAACCAGTAAAACCCCAACTAACTGAAAATACTGATAAAATATTTATTAAAAATAATTTAAACACTCCAAAAAAGAGCTGGGATGGAAATAAACAATCCACTCCCAAAGACAAAAGATTCCAGTCCAGAGGAAAGTCTCCTCGGCTGAGAGAAAGATCTCCGGATCAAGGACACAAGTCTCCCCAGAGGGAGCCCTCTGAGAAAAGATACAACCTTAGAAATAGGGATAATATGAAAAAACCTGATAGATATCAAGATATTGATACACGTCCCTCTCGATCTTTTCAAACTTCCTCGCAGAAATCGGAAAGAAGAGGACGGTCAGAACACAGGGAAGAGCACGTCAAGTCCAAAGACAAGGAACCTGCTCATCAAAGTAAAAAATTACAATTTCTAAAAAAGAAGGTAGCCAGCATTAAAATAGTCAAACATGCCGAGGATCCTGAGGACACAGCTGAAAAACGGAGAGTGGGCTCAGACAATGCTAGACAGCGCAGCAGAAGTGAGCATAGCTCGCAAGATCCTGATGAATCATCTGGAGACAGTGGACACGAATGAATACATTCAGGTCGAAACTGCAGATACCAGAGTTAGCAAACCTCATAAAATATACGAAATAACATTATGTATAGAGGGAGATAAGACTAGGAAAATAATGGGTTTATTTTGGGATAACCTCTCAAAAGGCTATGACATCCTTTTAGCTGAAAAAGACTGGCCACCGGAGTTTGTCAGGGAGGGCCCTCATGGCGAAGAAATGATTATGCCTGCCTTCTCAAATCACATTCCAATTCATAAAAAATATACACTTGCAAGAAAGTGGGCAGGAGCCCAAACTCCTGCATTATATAAAAACCATGTTGGATGGGATGAGGACTCTCCTCCTCACAAAATCCAGTTAAAATGTCAACCAACTGCACAGAGGCAGTACCCAATTAAGCAAGAAGCTAAAAAACAGGTCAGGGAGATCTTAGATGAACTTTAATACCAGGGGGTGATTGAAACTTGCACCTCACAAATGAACAATCCTTTGTTTCCTGTCTCCAAGCCAGACGATTCATATTGTCTAGTTTTGGACTACAGACACCTTAACTCATGTTGCAAAACGTTTGCAGTACAAAACTCACATAGTGCAGCACTAATGAATAACATCGTGCGCAAAAAATACAAAACAACATTAGACATCTCTAATGGATTCTTTTGTCAAAATATAGCACCTGAAAGCAGGTATTTGACCGCTTTCTCAATAATGGGCTCGCAGAAAAAATTCTGTTGACTCCCACAGGGGTTCAAGAACAGCCCAGGATTATTCTCAGCAAGAGTAACAGAGTTACTACAAATGTATGATGATGAGGCATTATCATATGTTGATGACATCTATCTAACAGATGATGACTTGGATACTCACTTGAAAAGAGTGAACACCATAATACTTGGGTTCGCAGCAGAGGGTTACAAATTCTACTTTAAAAAGTCACGAATTGCCCATCTAACTGTCCTGTTTTTGGGATATGAATTATAAAGTGAAGGCAAAAGCCTGGCAGACAACTTCTTAGAGAAGTGCGCGGTAATCCAAGCACCAAGAACGCTGAAAAACTTACAATCAATTCTAGGTTTCCTGAATTTCGGAAGAACTTACATTCTAAATTATGCAGAGAGGGTTAAACCTCTCTATGAACTAATAAAACCAGATTTTAAAACAATCAATTGGACTCAAAAACACACAGAAATTTTGAGATCATTGCAAACAGACATGTTAGCTAAAACAAAATTGCAAACACGCGACAACACTCGCAACCTTGTAATCCGAGTCATCCCAGGAAGATGCGGATTCACATACCTGACCTCTAATGAAGGAGAAAAGGTACCAATAGCATACAAATCACATTTGTACAGAAGCTGAAAAAACATTCAGTATTAAGGAAAATATTGTTCATGCGGTTCAAACAGCTGTAGCAAAAGAAAGAGACCAAGCTGACGGCAGACAGATTACTGTTAGAACAGCAGAATCAGCCTTTGAGGCATTAACAAGCCCATGTAATTTACCTACTGTGGCATTAAACCCAAAATGGATACAATGGGAAAATTATCTTGCTACAGACAAAGTGAAATACTATTTTGACCCGGAAATGAAAAAATTAAAAAATCTAGAATATGAAAGAGAATATCCTCTGCCAATCGACATTCGGCCCATACAACAGTACGCCTGTGTAATATATACAGACGGACATGCACAACCCTCAGTTTGGGGAAAACAAGCCTATAACGCTACATGCGAGATTGTTAAATACGTGTGGCGCGGAGGTAAATTGAGACCTTTGGTAACAAAATCACACTCTGTAGAAAATAATTCAGAAAAACAAACTGAAGTAATAGCGTTGAAAATGGCGCTAGATAATGCCGATCGCGAATTCCCGACACTAATAGTGTGCGATTCATATTACTGCGTCAAATCATACAATAACGACTTGCAGAAATGGGTTCAAAACGGTTACAAAGATGACACAGGTGCCACAATAAAGCAAAAATCGCTTTGGGAACAAGTAGTTCTTTTACAGAAAGAACTACCAAAGACTCACATGATACATTCATTGAGTAATGAACGTGATGGCGTTCACGTTTCAGGGAATTCATTGGCTGAGACAGCCACAGCGGAAGCAACTAAGCCGGCTTCCGTAGCTACAAAAAAGCGTTCAGGAAAATACGTAGACGGGGAAACGATGCTGGCGGTAAAAACGTCATCAAAAGGCGACTGCAGCGCTACCTGTCAACTATCCACTCAATTATACATACGTAATCGATGCAAACTCCGTTCCTTTTGCTCAAATCCCTGGAGTGGGGGATAGAGTAATTCCAAACACAAACAGGAGAAACTTATTAGTGGCAGACGCACATATGGGTGAGGGTCTAAGAAACTTTAAAATTAAGGAGTCTCTGAAAGAATTACAATCAATATACTGGTGGCCGGGAATGAGCCTGCAAAACTACAAATGAGCATTTTACTGTCAAAACTGCAACAGAGACCGCAGTGGCGAAATGCCCGGAGTACTACCAATGCCCTTCTTTTAGAGATCACAAGAATACCAATACAAAATACCCAAGAAAAAAGGCGTCCTATTAATACTATTTAAGACTAGCTTCACTTAAAATGTAGACCCCAGCTCTCGGCTGACGTCTGAACTGTTATAAAAGATTTGCGAGTCTATAGCGGCATAGACGCAATTGGCATGCTACATTCTGACCAGGGTCCTGCTTTTTAGCTCTCGAGCTTATGAGGAGGACATGACCAGCATGGGCATTGCATTGCGGGAATCTTATCACTTCCTTCCTGAGGGAAATGGGATGGTGGAAAGAAAAAACCGAGACATAAAGCAATCTATAACGGCAAAGGTATTAGGTTCGGGGGTTGGGTGGGTCAAACATTTAATAAGTGTCCAACGTAGTCTTAACAATCTGCCAAGAAATTCTCTAAAAGGTTTCAGTCCGTACGAACTATTGTTCGGGACTAGAATGCATATCCAGGATCTCGATAGTCAAACTTCTGTGGTAGAAAGAAAATGATCGTTTGGCTATTTTACAGGACTTACATGAAACAAGAAAAGACCTGAGCAACATAAAGTTGAAACAACAGCCAACATCCACTGAAGAGAAACCACCTGTCCCAGCAAGGCCTGTCTGGATTCCAAAGATTGGGGATCTGGTCAGAGAGAAAATCGCGGTGAAGAAGGAATTTGGGCCTTCTTACAGAAAAGCAGTACCTGTCTTAGCTGTCTTAGCTGTCAACGGAACAAGATCAGCTGTACTACCGCCCCTTGCTGGTAAAAAGGAGAACCGAGTTGTATCCATCGACCTGGTTAAACCACAATCATGTGGCCAATAATAAGTAGTAGGCCAAGTGGACTCCCAAGAAATAGCAGAACACCAAAGTTTGCTACAAAACAAGGGGTTCAAACTGAGAGACTAATCACACTTGATAAACCTACAGTGAATCAACAAGGACTATGCAACAAAGCCATGGAACTTATGCCTCTTGAAACCCAAATTGCAACAATTCGTCAAGAAACACCCGTCTGCATTGATGTAGCCACAGACTATGGTAATAAAACAAAGAAAAATCCAGAAGCAATTCCAATAATTGACTGAACTGTGTCAGGCTACTTCATCAATTTCGATGACTTTTCTGAGGATCCGAGTGAACCTGAGGAACAGCCAACAACAACAAAAACTTTTAAAGATAAGACTAAGGGACTCTTTCATCGACTAAAAGAAACCTATCTGATTGCCCCATGGATTGAATTTTGGGTGGTGCTAGGTGTACTTTTCCTCCTGCTTTGGCTCATCATGGTGCTATGCTTGGGACACTTCATTGAGGGAAAATATGTTACAATGGACACAGCAAGCCAGAAAATCAACCTGGTCTTAAAGCCACACAAGTCTTCACACATCGAGAAAAGAGAACTTTCATCAGTAAACTTCACAGCCAATCCATTACCCGGTGGGGTAGCATGGGACAAAACAGATTACGATATATATGGCCCGGTCGAGCTCTTGAAGTATCCTCATCAATTTAAGGTTTCATTAAGTGACTTTGTAAAACCGAGCACATTCTCTGATGATTGGGACTTTGAAAGTATTAATGATATGATGTCAGACTTAGTTATGTCAGCAAAATTTACAGAACATGATTATTTACAGGGTTCATCAAATTATGAACAGATGTACTGCTACAACCACTATGGTAACCATTATTTGCATAAATCGGCTCAACCTAGAAATGTTTTAAATTATAATCAATGGGAACATTGTGCAACTCCACCAAAGGGTAGTTCAAAAACATTCTATGAGAAATTCCCATACTTCTCAGGGTTTAACACAAGTGAAGCAAAACATTTTTTTTCAAACTGTTAAATAAGACAGGAATGAAAACCATGCTAACAAATACAAAATAATCTATTCAGAATCATTTTTTGAAAAAATGAATACATTTGGTTTTGATTTTTGGAAAAATAACATTGAAACAAAAACGATCTGGGGTACCAGAGACTGGCAAGTCCAAGGTATAGAATCATTATTCAGAGCCTGCATGATCCCAGAACAAATTATATTTTTGAATGACACAATTCAACAAACAACCTGTCTTGGCCTAGCCAAAATTAAAGACTTAAACAAACCGTCTATTACAAAGCCAACACCTGACAGTAATAGCGCTACAGATGTTGAGATAGACGTATCCCATATTTTAAACCAAAACAGAACACATCCTGATTGGAAGAAATGGTTGATCTGGCCCACAGACACAAATAACTGTCAAAATAGATACCTGAACAAAATACAGGGGTTCAAATCGACCAGGCCAGACCCTAGATACTCCCAGAGACAACATCCAGGGATAGTAACAACATACAGTGTAGGAAAACTCTGCCTCGAATGGCTACAGACATCCACACTGGCAGAAATTAAGCAACACTTAACTTTACTTAAAGAAGGTGCTGACTTGCGTGATTTCATTATGGGACCACGCAAACAGCGTCAAAAACGTTTCATAGCGGCCTCTATATATGCAGCTTATAACGAAATTTGGAAAGAAACTCAAATTAAAACAGCAGAGAAAATACGGGAAATTGACCGTATTAATTTGTAAAAATCACTTTCTGTTGTGGGCAATGGGTTAATGACTCTGTCTTCCAGAATATATTCACTGGACAGTATTGTATCATCTGCAATCGATATAATAGAGCAGGACATGCTAATGTTACAACATGGTCAGTCCCAATTGCGTTCTATTGTACAGCTTGGCTGGACGTTACAAAATCTGCGTTCAGGCTACGTGCCTTGGCGTTTTATCAACACAACGTCACTATTCGCTATCTTTAACCTTACTGATATACAAATCAGCTTGGCACAAAAGGGAGCAGAATATACAATTCTGAGCATTGAAAAACTTGAGAGATTACCATTGACAATGTCAGAACGACCTGTCATTGAATGGATAATACACGGGATAATAACTATTCTGATATAGACTTTCCAATTTCAATACTGCCAAGAGTATATACAGGCAGGCCAGTATGAAAGGTTGGGTAAAGGATATATCAAGTCATCATGGAAATTACCTTACACACACATGTTATAGTGAAAAAGGACAGAATGTATTTCTTAGTGGTGATAATTGTGAAAAATCACTAAGTGGTACACTTCTGTGTCAGGGTATAAATCTACATGGGGCCTGTGAGGGGACTTCAAATAACCTTTCATGTCACCAGCTTGGCACACCTGCAACTCGAATGGAGCCATTCTTTAGACGGCTTTCGAACGGGAGCTACATTCTAATAGTGGACCACAGATGTTGTGGCCTGGTGCCAGGAAAAGCTTATCTGGTAAGCGTTTCGTCCAGGGTCACTTGCTGTATGAAAGTATTGTATCCAAACCACACTCCAGACAGGGAGGGAAAAATTTGGCCCAGTTTGAAAATCTCTTCTATTCGAATTGATACTTTAAGCAGAATGAAGTCTGTTCTTCTACAGACGCCAGTGCACTTGACGTCATCAAAAGAAACGTATGATCTGCAAGTTGCAATGACAACGGCAGAGATACATAACCTTTTATCAACAAATTGCCCCCTACACTTCGCAGAAATGCTAAACGAAATCTTAAACATTTCTGATACGAATGGTATCGCGAGTGTATTTAAGACAATTTTTTCGGGACTGTTGACACCTTTCAAAGCAGTCCTGGGCATCTTTCCTAATTTTGTCCATTCACTCTTTGGCGGCCTTCCACTCCTGTTGGGACTCGTGGCAGGCATTTTATTTTTGAAACTGCTGCTTTGTTATGGCAAGCCATGTCACAGACAAGACTCCAGCAACAATGGAAGAAACGATCCTAGCTATACGCTATCGGGACCGCATAACTAAAGTCCTTGGATTAGCCCGGCTAAGAGATCTGAACATGACCTGGTTTCTTTCATTCAGACCCATCTGGCAGAACTGTATCTTACCTGTGTTAAGATGTATGCTGTGCGGAGAAGAATGCGTGTTAGATGTCTGTCTTACACTACAATCAGAAGTACCATTGGATACAGATACTTTGCTAAGCCCAGTAAAGGCTCATGCATCGTGTTGTCCCCAGCGGTTACCCATCCTGATGACGGCATTCGTTGAGACTTCACCACTGCGATTGAAGGGTAGTGAAGTGCAAGATGAGAGCAGCATCAACCAGGTACGACCTTCTGTGAGCACTGCTGATCCTGTCATCGATGATAGCAATCATTCTCACGACTGCACAGTTGCGGCATTTTCCAACTTGGTCGAACTTTCACCTGAAGCGGTAAACTGCTTTTTTGAAAGTCTGTCTGAAATGATGTTCTCCCCTGAACAAAAAGAATAAACTTTTAAGCAAATCAAGCACTCAGCGTTCCCTGAACTCTGAATTTGGCCTTCAGCTTTAAAAACAAAAAGCTTCAGAAAATATTTGGAACTGTTTTGACTTCTTCCCTTGAAAAAACAAAATTATTTTTTCCCGATTCCAAAATATTTACCTTTTCATCCTCTGCTTAAAGTAGAACTATTCTTAGAGAACAGAGCTTCTATTTTTAGGAACTCTAGAGACAATATATTACCTCTAGCATATTTACAAAAAACTGTATTTATATGTGGTGGAATGGTCTCGCACTTTTCTTTTCTGTATTAAGAGCCATTTCATGTGTAATTTTCGCAAATCATTCATGCTGATATATATATGCATCCTTTTAATGAATGATTATACTGCTTAAAAGCATACAGTACCTATACTCATTTTTCGTGTATTTCGCATATGCCATTTCAGATGCAAAATAATGTATTTTGGGGTGGATCAGTATACACATGCACCGTTAGATATGTTTACTATTGCTTAGTTTAGTAATTATGGACATGAATTCGTGGAGTGGGTGTAGTGTGTTTATCTAGGTACCTGAATCAATATTCCTATTCTTTGCCCTTGTCCGGTTATAAATCAATAATATCCCTACAACAGCATAGAAACCCTTTTCATAATTCAGTCATAGCGCATGCTGTCACATTAAGCAAGCCTATTCCTCCAGCCCCTAGAAAGCACACCGAGTTCTTAAACAAATCCAAGCCTCCAGCAACCTGGGAAATCCCCGCTGCTTTGTTCTGATTTCGTCCGAGAACTCCTGTTCTCCTGTAAAGCACTGTAAGAACGACCAGTTCTTAGTGACATCTTTATTGACGTCTTATGTCCAGCCTTACATCAAACCCGGCACCTTTCAGGTATAAATATACCAACTTTGCCTTAAGCAAACACATGGTGGTAATCCTGGAGCAGTGCAGCTATCTACTTCCGAAGAGCCCAGCTGATGCGAGAGCCCACGGACGCTGCCCCTCCCTTTTGACGCGCTGAGAAAGACGCTGTCTTTTCTCCTGCCGAGAAATCCAGCCTCCGGCGTTTCCAGCCTACCCTTGCGGGTGACTGGGATACCGAGTCCTGAGAGAAAGATACCAGCCCTCCTGCCTTCTAATACCCAGGTACTGAACTGACTAAACCCTTACAGAGAATTCTTGAGTCAGATTCTTGGCAAAACAAACTTAACTTAAACTGCTACTTACTTACTCCCTTCCACGTATTAGGCTTAGGTCAGGTACACCGGGGTAGGCGTAGTTAGAAGCACCAGTTGAGTACGATTAGCCAATGTATATATGTATGTATCTATTTTATCCATTTTAAAGTATCATATGGCTAAGAAACCATATCAATGCTTTTACAGTATTATTTCATAATCCTGCTTTTACTGTATGCACTTTACCTAACTATAAGTATTGCAATTGTAGCAATTCATTTCTCTTGTATGAGGAAAGAGACTGCTCAATAAATAACACCTTTTATTGAAAACGCCCGTCTCTCTTTTTCTCTGCAATCTGGTGAAACTAAGTACGCACCTTTGACTGAGTGAAATAGCTGTCTTTTGTTTTCACATGACTCTAGAGATATACTTTTATTCAGGGAGAGCAAAGTTGTCATGTTTTATGGTTGTCAGAAACTAAATCCCTTCTTGTCTATCCAGGGAGGTTAAACTCCTCCTCGCTTATTCGAGAAAGTTTCTAGTGAACTCTGAGCTAGCTGGCAAACACTTAAGTCTAATATAGTCAGTAGAGACCTAGTTAACCTCAGTCCTACGTCAACACTACTGAAGATATCATTCCAATGCGCAGAGCCTATTGGGACTATAGGAACTACACTACAAGAGATCTTTAATAAAGTGGTAGAGAAGGGTGTTGAGGACCTTCTAGATAAAAAAATGTGGGTGAATAATAATCTCAATCAACGACAACGTAGTGCACTACATGACCTAGAACAATGTAAGGAAATCATCATAAAACCGGATAATAAAGGTGGTAGTAGTGTAATCTTAGATACCACCGATTATGACAATAGAATCAGTATACTTTTAAAAAATCAGCTACAATACTAAAATTCTAATTGAGAGCAATAAAAAACTCTTAGTGGAGAGATAGGCAACTTACTTAGGTTTGGGAAAGAAGATGGTATAATTTGTCAAGAAGAATATGACTTCCTACACAATGGAAACCCTACAATAACTGCACCATATGGGCTACCAAACGTTCATAAGGATATTCAAAATCCACCCATGCAGCCGATGGTCTCAAGTATAGATTCTATAACAGAATCTTTGAGCATGTATGTTGATATGTTTTTACAATGGCTTGTAACAAAACAAAAGGTCTATATTAAAGATACTATGGCCAAGACTCACAAAGTGGAAAACATTCCTTTTGACGCTAACAAACAGTGGCTTGTACACAAACATACCACAGGAGGACACTATCCAGATGGTAAAGGGCCTACGTTTAAATGAAAATGGAGCTTTAGCTCCACACTCAGCGTTATTGTTGAGTGTGTTGAGATTATCTTAAAGAACAACATTTTTCTTTTTAATGCAAAGTTTATTCAACAAATCAAAGGGACCAGTATGGGGCCATGTGTGCTCCCAGCCTGGCATATCTGTATGTCTCTTCATTTGTGGAGAAGCGTGGCTCAGTGGTTAGAGGCGGCAGACCCGTAAGCTGAGATCGACCGTGGACCAGGGTTCGATTCCCCACCTCGGCGGGTCTCGGGCTCAAAAATTCCACGGACTCGACAATTCTGGCTCCGGTGCCTACTCGAATCACGGGGTCACACTCTGCAACTCTGGGCAATAGCTTGCTTAATCTCCACTACGGCCCCTCGCGGCGGGATGCCTGGCTTTCACCTTGTGGACACCCTGCCGGGGTTTCTCACAGGGGAATACCAGGACGGGTTCCCTAAGCAAGCGCCAGGATGCCCTTTGGGTGACAGGTTTGCGCTATATAAGTACACCTACATTTACATTTACATTTGGAGATAAACATATCTTCAATGAACTAGCCCCTTTTTACAAGAATGTATCTAATTGGTCCTGTTATATTGACAATGTTTTCTTTTTGTGGCAGGGATATCGAAAATCTTTTGAAGCATTCATTCAGTGCCTCAATTTGGGTGCTGAAAACCTAAAGTTCACTTCATTCGTTAACAACAATAGCTGTGATTTTTTGGACATTAGAATTAAAGACAACAATGTCACTTTGAAAGTTGAGCTATACACCAAACAAATGACCACAATACAATGCTTCACTATGAGAGTAACCATTCCCTGAGTCAAAAAGATAACATTGCCTTTGGTCAATTTCTCAGGGTCTGCCGCCATTGCACCAATTTGAGAGATTATGAGTTTCATGCTGAAAAGTTGATTAAAAAATTTACTGATAGGGGTTACTCTAAGAAATTAGTGAAAAGAGCCTATAAGAGAGCTAAATATTATAATAGGGATTTTTTTAACCCAAAGTAAACAAGCATTGGCACAGCCAATATGTCTCGCCTTCGGGACCTTATAAGTGTTTAGCCATGCAGTACATTAACCTGAATACTACTCCTTGAAATGTGTGAGGATGATGTTGTGGCAGTTGTTATAGTGCTGCTGGTTGTGTGAGATTGCTACTCTGTGAGGGCAACAAGAGTGCTGTTGTGAGAGATAGCATGTGATAGCTTTTTCAAACAAGCACTGTCAAAGCCAATGTGTCGCAAATTTAGGACTTACTACCTTTGGCAATGGTTTTATCCATGCTATAAAGTATTTCTGAAGCTGTACAACATGATTTAAAAAAGTGAAAAACAAGTCTTTAACGCGACAAGCTATGTCATTTTGTTGGCATATGCAGCAAACATGGACACATCTGCAAAATGACAAAAGCATTTTTTTTTTAGATTATCGACCTGAAATGGATTGGTAAACAAAAAGAAAAAAGATTTGTGTGGGTGGGGTGAAGCAACACAAGGGAGGAGGACCGGAATCATGGCGGTCGGGAGAAGGCACACATGAGGTGGGTGAAAACGACACAGTGGTGTAGGCAGGGGAAGCAACATCGAGAGCACAATGAAGGAAGCAACTGGAGAGAGAAAAATTGGGGGGAGAAAACAGATAAGAGAGCATAATGTGGAGATGGGGGAGAAGTATACGGACAAAAGAAACGTGGGGAGGAAAAGCACCGATGGCAAACGCATCTCGAAAAGGAGATGGGGAGAAGCTTGCAGGCAGAGAAAGCTACATGAGCACAACAGCAGGGGTGAGTACACGAGGAACACAGCTTGAAAACACATGCACTTTTGTGGGTTCTGAAAAGAAAAAAATAGTGCCTGAAAAGTGAGCAGTGGAAGGATACAAGTAATGCACACATGCTCTAGGGGAGAGACAAACTGATGAAGTGGAAGGAAAGGTAACTGATGAAAATCAAGAAATAATAGTGACAGACAATCCAACTAATGGTAAGCAATAGGTGGGCTCTATGCCCACTGTAAGCTGTTAATAGTTTTTTTTCACTAATAGACAGTTTGCTCTGTCTGATAGACGAGATGTAAAAAGGTCAAAAGAGAAACCTAAACAATTAATCCATATTGATTACATATAACTGAAATTTGCAATTTGTTTAGAAACCCTCCGTTTTTAATATGGTTGAGTAAATTAGCCACGACTGGGGCAACACAGTTTCTTGCAATCACAGAATAAATGTGCTTATTCAGGCTGAAATGTAACTAGTGGAACAAGATAATAGGCAAAAGCATATCAGTAATGTCAAACTACAAGATTATGCTGCGTCTTAATGACCCTATTTAGATTTCTCCTAAGAAAAGATGTTGCCATTCTCCATTGAGTACAAAATGCATTGATATGAGCATTTTTAAGCTCACAAAATGTTGTCATGTATCATATTATTAACATTCATACATCAACTGCAAGTTGCAAGGCTCACTAAGCTTTCCTTCTAGTTTAGTTTACTATGGGGCTGGTCCATGTTTTAGGTGATCAAAACCAGTTCATTATGTGCTGACCAGTTTTGTCAAATCCATGTCACAATTCAATACCTCCTAGTTTAAAATGAGCCCAGAGTGAAAGAGAGAAAGTGTGTGTGTGTGTCTGTGTATTCTTCTCCCACCTCTCAACTCAGAAGTGGAACAATTTTCCCCTAGATCACTGAAAACTCGAAATCAACTGTATTTTAGATGTAGATTAGACTCTGCTTTTCACTACCTAACCTCGTTTCTTTATGGTGAGCATATCCATTTAGCCTTCCCATGTAAATGAAATGAACATTAACTTAGAGAGCTGATAATTATTCTATACAAATTGTACTAAGTAAAGTTCTGAGAATAAAAGCTCTACATTAAGAACATGTTTTACGTAATTCTCTTCCCTTTGAAGGTGTAAAGCTTTTGTTCCCTTTTGGTGTTTTTTAAGAGTTAAAGCTTAAAGGCTCCTTCTTCTGCACATTTGAAAGAGAGTGTAATAAAGCTGGTCATCAAGTTGGTCTCAGCTCTTTGAGACCAGAATATTGTGAGGAAAGGATAAATGTCAGCTAATTCACTCTACAGAAGTTAAGCGTCCCTTAACAATGTGGCCCTCTCAGAGATAAAGCTGGGTGGCACAGCCCCCTGGAAAGCCACACTGAAAATGTATGCAATAGTATACAATAATCGTACATGTTAACAGTCATGACGTAAGAGAACTAGGGCCCAGGCTTTATAAGGCATTACAACAGTGCTAGAATGATGCAAAGAGGAGCTTGTTATTTACTATCCAGTGCAAAAGATGTTTTCTACTGTAAAAGTTAACTTTTCACAGCTCAAAGTCACCTTTGCACTGCTTCGTACCAATTTGTATCAAGGGGGTTCAGGGGCAGATCAGTGATAAAACATATAGATTTTGAGGCAAAGGCTGAGCTAAGCCAGCTAGACTAAGCTTTGTATAAAAAAATAATGCCTTGTTGAAGCAGGACCAAAGAAGGGGAAAGGTGTTGTTTTTTAAAGATGACAAAATACATATGTACTGAAGTGCCATACATGCCAATACTTTAGAAGAGAAAAGTGGAAGATTTTGAAAAACAAATCAGGGGAATGTATTTTCCCTACTGACTTCTATTAAAGTAGAGCAATTTTAGGTGGGAGGCAGCTAAAACAAAAACATTTTTGGCTTTAAAAATGGGAATCTCCCACCTCAAGCAGCTCTTTTGGCATGTTTGCAGTTCACAGCACGCATCCAATGCGCGGGATTGTTCTGGCATAGTCTGCACATAGAAATTTGTGCTGGAAAGACATGCCTCTTGAACAAATTCTATTTTAGAGAGTGCGCACTCACCTCTGCGGCTTCGTTTAGGGCAAACTCATAGGGTGCCAACACAAGGAATAACACCAGCAGCAGAAGTCCAGTCTCAGTAGATATGGCTCAGACCTGTATTGTCCTCCTTTTCGTGAAATATTAAGAATTCTTGGACACTGAGGTGAGGCTCATGTTAAAGGAGACAAGAAACATTTCAGTCATGCTTCTGCTTCAAACACACACATCCCCTTACTAACAATAGTGGCGGGACACCGTTTTCTTCCTACAGAATTCGGAGCACAAATTTTAATCAGTCAGCTGAGGAATGTTAGTTACATTTGTAACTTTCACTGATCTGAAATTTGATTAATCACAGAACCACTCCTTTAGTTTTGAAAATGAATCAATTAATGATTGATAGGTGGTGATAAGAAATAAGAATAGCTGTGCCCTCTATCCCAGAAAACACACCTTCGTAAACAATTGAGAAAATATCTGTTTTAGACATGCATTCCTATTGTGAAATTGTGGGACTTATTTATGAGGAACAGATATGCTGTTTTTACTTACATTTGCCCCATATTCTGCATGATAGAGAAGTTAGATCATAGATGCGGAAGAATTAAACCTGCCACTATAGTATTGGCAATCGGATATGTGCAAGGAGTATGCAAACCTGCAGCGGTTATTCTCTAGTATCGCGACTAGTGGCTTTTACAATTATATTACATTTACTGCTTCATTGTACAGAATCCAATGAAGAATTGAGTGTCTCCTCAAAAGCCAAATGGACTACATGTCCGAATGTGTGTACATGTCCAAATGGGTGTACATGTCCAAATGGGTGTTTCTCTCAGCTGGCTAACAATGACACAAGTAAAACAAGTATTTCTTCGCAGCTTCAAGAAGCAACTAAAAATTGCTTAAACACATGAAAACAAATAGCGTCTAAAAAAACAAGTGCGCGTGCCTCGGAACTGCCGCGGGTTTACAAAGTGGGAGGCACACAAAGTGTTTCGCTGGCCAGAGCGAGCCAGGGGCACCATGTGTTTGTAAGTTAATTACAAACATATGGTGTCAAGCTTGCTCCCGCAAGGGAATCGCCGAATGTGCACGAGTTGCCATTGAAGGCACTGGAACGCGTGCACGTTTTTGGCTGAAAAACCAAAGCAATGGCTAAAGGTCTTTTGCCTATGCAGAGAATGCACGCTGCATAGGCGAGACCTAAAAACAGGGAAACTAAGAAACAGAAAATTGCATTTGTCACTAATTTTAGTCATTTAAGCATTACAATAAAAAACTTAATCAATAGGAATTGGCAACTTCTAAATGACAAGAGTGTCACTACCTTACAAAAAACTATTTTTTTCATACTGGAGAAACCGTACCATCAGAAACTGCTTAGTACATACTTGCAGAACAAACACAGAGAGTAAACAACTGAGTATAATTGATGGCCGGGTGCTTAAGGGCAATTTCCCATGCTGCTCCAGTAATAACTGTGCCAGTATAATAAAGAGGTCAGCGATAGCACACAATGGGATTACACACCATCTAAAAAGTTTGGTTAATTGCCGTACTAAAAATGTGATTTATTTAATAGTGTGCCCTTGTAATAAGGGTTACATAGGTGAGACCTCTCGAGAAATAAGAATGAGACTGAATGAACATAAATCTGCTATTCGCACAAATAAAGAAAAATGCTCCGCCAGTAGAACACTGGATAGAGAGGAGTCATACAATAGACAAGCTGAAATGGTGCATTGTAGAAGCTATACAAAAAAATACACGAGGCGATGAGTTAAAGGAAAAGGAGTGAACAATTTTTTATGTCTAAATTCACCACGTATAAGAATGGACTGAACAGTAAAGAAGAATGGGAGAGGCTTATATAATAATGTATGCAACTGGGCTTCTAAATCTATCTAATGTGATCTAGAATAAGGATACCAACCATAGCAGTTGATTAGGTTACTTCGAGATAGATGGAATTAGGTATAATTGCTGAAACATTTTTGTAATCCAAAACAATTCTGTATTCCATGCCAACCAAACTATCAAGAAATGTGATAGCCACATGAGATGCTCAGAAATTAGAGAACATTTTATGCAGAATATGTCAAGATAACTTTGTGTGCTTTTCCCTTCTTCTTCTAAATTTAAATAGATGATGGCATACTTTGCCCATTCATGTATGATGTTTATTCACCATTTTAAGATGGCTGCCACTTTTTGTTTTTTATTTATAAACATTCCATGTTAGGTAAAATCCATCGATTTAAGGCTCTGTAGACTACATGTAAAAAGGTTATCATCAACTTACAACAATTGCTGGTCCTGTATAACTGATGTAGGTAGCTCTTGATCTCAAGATTGGCCAATGAGAACATATATCGATCAAAGATGGCAGACATATTTTGGACATACTTCCAAGATGGCAGTCAAACAAATCAGTAGTTTTGGATCACAACATTACTAAGTTCGGCGAGCGAGAATATATACTACTCTAGGATAGCCAACATAGTTTGAACATACTTCAAACATGGCAGCCAAGAATATTCTTTGTTACGTAGACCGGTCCACTTCTATGTAATCTGCGGTTTCCTGATATAAGAGGAAGTAGTTCACAGCATGACTTGTTTCACACACATGGAATTCGAGTCAAGAGTCGTATGGCCGTTAGAGCTTTGATACGTTGAGTGTTCGACATACCAGATTTATGTTAGAGACATTTACATTTTTTAGTCTCTTATTAGCAGTTAGATAAATTGTCATTGCGGTATTTGAGATATATATAGGTTTTTATTAAAGGGACTCCAGTATTGAATTAAAGTTTTTCTATTTTTCGTAAAAGATAGCATCACATATCTTATGATGTGACACACTCCATTTGACTGGTGGTTTGTTGGGTATATGTTTAGAGACAATTCACCTTTAATTTGTCTTATTATTAAGGAATGGATTCAATCAGACAGTAGAAGATATTACAATATAGCAGATGACCCGGATTTGTATAAATATTGAGGGCACGCTTTAGTCATAGAACTACAAACTCAAGAAAAATGTTCATCTCTTTATTTTTCAGAGTCCAATGACCATCTAACTCTGCCACCTGTAATCCAACCACATTGCAATACGCAAAAGCGAAGTGGAAATTTGGCAATACCGTTTGGATTGGCAGGTAAGAATTTTATCTACCAGAAAATTGTTTTTCATAAAATCCTTTTAGCATTTGGACTAAAAATGCTTCCACTTCAATTTATAACAGGGAAGGCCAATTTTGAAGAACACTACGGTCATTTGAATGCAGGCAGCATTTCAACAAATTAGCTGTCCTCTTTATTATTGGTGAGTTTCCATTTAAGATGAGATCAATAGTTTCACCAAGTTTAGGCAAACATCTTAAACTGTGCCTTGCTCTCTTAGATAATCACTACGCTCTACCTAACTTATTTGAACTAACAACATTAAATCGTACGTCGTCCAAAATCAACTTACGACATTATATTGTGTGTGTCTCAACATCCACAGACGACCATATAGGTGGGAGTCCTAAAGGTTTATCAAAGTGCGTATAGTAGTAGCAGCTATGCAAAATCTAAATCGTTTTCAATTTCTTGATAGAACCCTACAATTATTGCATCACGGTAGAAGAATACAGTTCTCTTCCTTTGGGTGTCATGCCATTGTAAGCAGGGGAAGACTTTTCTAGGGTCTCAATATAATATGATTTGGTAAGATTCTTTTTATTCAGTTATTTTTATCTAGCGGATATTGATGGGTAAACAAGTAAACATAAAACCACATGAATCATGTGATATACGCACAATTATTGTGGAGTCAGTCCATACAGTTCAAATTGTTGCTGTACACGTAATAATTGAGCCATAGGTTTCTGAAATGTGTGTTAAGTTAGGGGCAAATTTAGCGTTGCTGTCTTAGGTAATGTGTTGGAAATGCGTATTGTTTTCTATGAATATATGGTTTTGATAATAAATGTTTCCATTTAGTCATTCAGATAAACTGAAAAAAAATTGTCATGAAGAAGGCAAAGAACTATCAACCTTTTGATGAAACTCTGCGTCAACTGTTTGTCTGTGTTTTAAAAAAAAAAAATTTACTTGGATTTGCTATCTGCCTTTTTGAAAGAATGCTACCACTATATTAAGGAAATTACTGTTTTGAGATATGCTGGTGATCCTATGAATTTGGACTCCATGAATTTGCACTTAAGAATTTCAAAACAACTTTATTTTAATTCACAGTGTTTTTAAATAAATAAATACATTTAAAGTTGATTATCAGTTTGGATTTTGAGTATCTTTGTAACACTTTACAGCAACTTGCAGACTAATAAGTTTTTTTTAAAAATAACGGTTGTGGTGACTGTAGTAGCATTACCTTTGCACTGCGTACTTATACCACATGATCCTGATTTTGTATTGGTTAAAGCATTTACCCGTATATCCACTTCGTTCATTTTCTATCTCTTTGAAAAGGGGTTACTTTGTTTTGTGCTTCATTGACCCATTCCTTTTCTAAGTATTAGGGTACCTTCCTTATATTTATCCACTCTGAATCCAGCCACAATACTACCCCTCCCTTCCGAAAGTGATGCAGTCGACAAACATGATTGCATTTTCCGGACAGAGGAAGAGACGAAGGGATGGGTAGACTTGACTGATGTTCCCTTATCTGACCCACAAGGGGAACTATACGTTGATGGTTCATATTTTAAGTTACCATATGGCACTACGACTGCAGCTTACACTATTACCGCACTGCGCACGGCAGTAGAGACATCACAGGTCCATTATCAGTTGCTCAAGGTGCTGATTTAGCAGCCCTTATCTGAGCTTACAAATTGAGTGAGAGGCTGGTTGTCAATATTTATACTGACAGCCAGTATGCCTACAGGGTCGCTCATAATTTTGAGTGACTCTGGGCTGAGAGAGGGTTCATTACTTCCCATGGCACAAAAATCCTGCATGGACATCTTATATTGAGGCTTTTGTCTGCTTTGACGCTCCCCAAGAAATTGGCCATAGTTAAATGTAGTGCCCACAGACAGGTCACCAATGACGTCGTTAGGGGAAATGCTTTTGCTGATCAGACAGCTAAAGAGATGGCCCGGACAAAGATGAAAAGAATGTTTGTAGTAGGTCCAGCTAGGTGGGTTCCTAAGGTTGTCATGTTTGAAGATGCCCTTGAAAGTGTAAAGGAAATACAGAGTGAAGCCACAAAAGAAGAATTAACGGTGTGGCTGGAAAGTATAGCACAGTTGAATGAGGAAGGGTGTTGGATTGATAAATCAGGGAAACAGAGATGAATGTTACCAGATGCATTTGTTCTTCCTGTGGTTACTATGGCTCACGGTCCAGCTCATATTAGCTCAAAAGGTATTTATAAATTGTTGGACCCTGTATGGCAGACAGACTGATAATATCTCTAAGACAGTTGCACACTTAGTAAAGTACTGCATGGTATGCATGATGCATAATCCTGGAAAGGGTACCCCTACACCACCCAGTAACTTTTCACCACCTACTTTCCCTTTTGAAGTCCTGCAAATAAAGTAAGTAATTTTAATGCAAAAGTGATTTAACTGATTTGTGAGGGTCTACATGTGAAGCAGAAATGGAATGCTGTCAATCATCCGCAGTCAGCGGGTTTGGTTGAGAAGTACAATGGTACTCTATAGCTGAAATTGGCAAAGATACAGGAGACTACAGGGTTAAAATGGCCAGATGCTTTACCGTTAGAGTTCTTGTCAACCAGAGCAACAGCACATTTTAGGAGAGGATTGACTCCTTATGTGGTCGTGTTTGGGCACCCGGCAAATGTCTGGGGTCTCCCCCGTCCTCATAAGTTTTCAGACATTGAGTACCCTATGTTGATTGATTATCTTGGCCAGAGTTTACGTTCTATTCACCAACAGGTGCTGGAGTACCTGCATTATACACCAAACGGACCCGGCCGCGATATTCAACTTGGTTATTTTGTGCTTCTCCGCAACTTTCAGCGAAAGAAAAATTTGGAGCCGCAATGGAAGAGGCCTCAACAGGTCCTGTCAGTGACAAGTACTGCTGTAAAGTTTGCTCACCATAAGAACTAGGTGAATGTCACCCATTGTCGAAGAGTTCCGTTGCCTCTGCTTTATGACCAGTGGGTCAAGGAAAGCATCGGGGACTCAGATTGACAGCAAGTGCCTCGGTTTGTCCCATTCAGTGATGTCCAACTAACATGGACGCAGATGGATAAGGAAAATGATGATGTGTTGAACGAGGCAGTTCCTCCAGAAGTACAAGCTAACCAGAAGCCTCTGTTCCCTGATCCTACAGTGTCTGGGGCTACTAGGTACCATTTGCACCCTCGGCTGAGGCAAATTGCACCAAAGGAGAAAATAAATTAGGGATGGACTGCATAAGATAGGCTGTACTGAGTTGGAGTACCAACGAAGATTTATTGAGCTTAGTGAAAGATTCTTGCTTACTTCAGTTTTGCTGTTTGGACATTGAACATTAGACAGGAAGGGGGGCGCTAGGTGGCGCACAAGCAAAATGGGCGCACACGTGTGAGGCTCCTGCAGCCTAGCGTGATTATCCTTACATTTATCCTACTTTCGGACCCCACTGCTGAGCTGTACTACGACATGTTCGTGAGCTAAACCCGCTGTAGACTTGCTTTGAAATTTAGTGAGATTGGGCTTACCTAGCTCCTGCTGCGGAGGCAAGATGTTCCGGCTGTAGGCGAGGGCGGAGCAACGTGGCTCCCCAGTGCGGCCACCAGAACTACGAGAGATCACTGCCTCACACGAGGCAGCTGGGCCCTGAGGTGCGGATTGGGCGGAGGCGCTGAAGGAGGAGCCCGACTGGCCTAATCAGCGTTTGCGGTTGTTGCCTCACCAGAGAGGCTGCCTTCCTGCTGCCCGAGACAGACTAAGCTGCGGCACCGACACTGGGGCGGTAGGTGTGCTACGGCGCGAGATCGGCGCTGAGGACACACTGTGCTCCCTTGGGGTGGGGTGAGCATCGCCATTGATATCCTGAGGGGGGCTTCGGCGCCAGGGAACAGACTGAAGCATTTGCGCCATTGCTGCTGCCCGTTGAACTGGTGAAACGGCACTGGGATGTTAGCGCACTGTCACACGCTACATCGGTGGTGCTCTGGGCTCTGGAGGCCTCCCGCGGGCGCTGCGCTGCCCTCATTAAACTGCAGATGCATTTTCAGGAGTGAAGATCGGCCCCCCTTGTCGCCGCTACTAGGGTACGAGAGGTACCTGATTCTTTGGAGATAAAGCTTACGGATGCGGCCTCTTTCTCCCCGAGGCGGCTCTCGTTTGTAGTAGCCGGGGTCGAGGCAAGTACTTGCGGAGCAGCCATTTATCATTGCATCCCTGTTAACTGTGTATAGGGGCCTAGATTTCCTGGAAGGGCGCCACCTTGAGGCCGGGTGCTGCCGGCTGCCATCTTTTGTGCTTGCTAGAGACTTGGAAGCGCAGTGCACTCACCCTATATACACTGTTTCTTGCTGAGCTGGGGAGCTCTTGTTGGATGTGGTGGCATATAGGGAAGTGCAGCAGTTGACGAGACAATTTCCGAGGGCGCTCTTTGGTCTCCCCCCAGACTACGCCGGCTGCGGAGATAGGACCTGATTTGTCGATATCCTGAGTAGGATCATCTGCGGTTGATTGGTGTAGCTCACTGTCCTCTCAGGCCTCATCGAGCTGGCTTGAGTCCCCTTGTGGCAGTGTAAGCGCCTGGGGACGGAGAGACCTGACTATTTTAAACAGCTCACTGCTAGTCATCCGGAGAGGCTGAACTCTATCTAAGCTTGGGCGTGCAAGGGACGTGCACTGGAATATACCCTCTGAGCTGCTGACTCTGCTACAATTGGGCACCGGTGGCCATTGTGCATGTAATATCCTTTCCCTGCGGAGGGCACGCGGCGACAGCACAGTTAGACAAACAGTCCGTAAATACAGAATGCCATGGGCAAGCCGGACACCCGTCAACCTAAATTGAACTTTGAGGCGGCAAAGCGGAGTGCCCGTAACCTGTAAGATGACCATGCTCTGGACGGGAGAGATGAGACACAGGTTGGGGCGACCGCGCAGAACACTGATGTACAAAGTATACTTCAGGAGGTGCGACAGGGATTCGCCACCATAGTAGACAAAGTAGACAGAATATCATCACGCATGGATGCCATTGCATACAAGCTGGAGGGGCATGAGGGCCGTATCAAGGAGGCAGAAAGGAGCATTTTGCACACCGAAGATAAGACGACTTGAGTTTTCACACAAGTTGCCCACATGGATAAGCTCCTGAAACTCATTGCAGCGAAAAATGAGGACTTAGTAGCGCGCAGGTGGCACAATAATATTCGCATCTTAGGTATTCCGGAGTCAACAAACACTGGGAGGATGGAGGAATATGTGGAAAAGTTCATACTGTCTTCAATTGGAGCTGAATCATTCTCCAACCAGTTTATAATAGAGCGTGCGCATAGGTCACTGGGGCCACATCTGCTTCCGGGCAGCACACCACGTCCCATCGTAGCGAGACTTTTGAACTACAGGGATCGGGCGCTGCACTCCGAGTGGCGAGAAGCAAACAAACGTTAAATTATGATGGCAATACATTCTCCATTTATCCGGACTTTACTCCCACAGTCCAGGAGGAAAGGCATAAATTCATAGATGTTAAAAGCAAGCTACGACTGGCACAGATCGATTATGCGCTCCTGTATCCTGCACGCCTCAGAGTCACCTACCAAGGCAAACAACTCTTTTTCACTAAGCCACAGCAGGTGGAGGAGTTCCTCAAGCACTTGAAATGTATGAATTGGGCTAATGGGAAGCCAGCGTAGTCGCAGCAGTCTTCGTTGGGAGCGGAAGATGATTCACAGTGAACATTTACATCGCTATGCACTGTCTACCGAGAGGCGGAGTGTGACGAACTAACAGTTTGAATGTTGGAACTACTTTGTGGGTTGAATATCCTTAACCAGCTGTTGGACCGCTTTAAGCTTTTCCTACTGCACGCTGGGCACCCTCTGCCCCCCAGAGCCCACCTGTTCCATCGGAAGTGGACTTTCCGGGCGAGGTGCACCTGTGCTGCCACCTAGACGGATCCCCTCATGGGTATTTCCCTACTGATGGTCACTGCGGGACTCTAGTGGTGACTGTTTGGGTTATGATGTTCTTGTTGGGGACAGGGGGGGTGGGGGGATGGGCAATCATTACTGGCAAGTTGGGGCTGCTTCAGTGGGTGGGGGTGGGTTTATGTGAAGATTGGTTTCATTTGTGTATGACCTTTGTTGAGCAGGATGGCTTTCTTTGTAATAGCATGTAGTTGGCATGTGAAGTGCATTTTGTACACGTGACACACAGGGTTGAGTTTCCATACGTACACACATTTACACTGAACTGGGGTTTCTGGGCATGGACTACATTTGTGACAGGCACATTGATCAATGGCTAATACAGACCTTGGGAAACTGAATATTGTCACGTGGAACATCAGAGTGCTGAGTGATCCGAGGAAAAGGCGACAAATACTAGCTTATTTAGAAAGGCATCAAGTGCACATAGCGATGTTGCAAGAAACGCACTTTAATCCCCAAGGTGTTAATACTTTTGCATGTAAATGGGCGAACCATAGAATTTTTTCATCCTACTCGTCCTATGCGAGAGGGACAGCCATACTCACCGTTTCACCTGGCTGGGGCTGCCTGGGATGAGCATTGGCGGTACTGTCTCGCGTGGGGGCAATTGGGAGTTGAGCCGGTCACCCTGGCCTGGTTCTATGGACAGAATGTAGATACCCCAGACTTTTATACCTCTTTGTGGGCAAAATCTTTTGATATAGGTTCCAATCACATAATCTGGGGAGTGAATTTTAATGTTGCGTGTAACCCAAATTTTGACAGGTCTCATCCTGCCCCTCACCATTACACCAAGGCGCTCACTGTCCTACTGGACTCGCTAGCTTCTTATCAGTTGACTGATGCATGGAGGCACACCCATCCCCATGGGTTGGAGGAAACACACTACACTGCGCAAGCGGCAACATGGGCGAGGCTGGACTACCTGTTTCCGTCCAGAGGGCTAGGCCCAGCCATATCTCAGGTGCAACATCTGGCCCGCACCTACTCGGATCACGCTCCTGTCAAGCTCACACTATCATCGTCGGATTACAGCCCACCGCCAATAATTGGAGATTACATGCCCCTATCCTTTTAGATACAGTTTTCCAGGAGGAATTGCGGGAGGAAGTGGGGGATTTTTTTGTAAGGAATAAAGACTCTGTAGAGAGTGTGGAGACCATATGGGAAGCATTCAAGGTTCCACTGCTGGGGTTCCGCATAAAAAAAGGTTCTGGACTGCTATAAGACATTAGTAACACGCTGCATAAATTAGAAACGGAGCTTAAGGAACTGGAAGCGACGCTGACCTCCAATCCAGATAGCTCCAACCAGGCTAAGTTTAGGGAGACGCTTACTGAGTATATGGAGTCAGCAAAGAGAGAAACGAGATTCAGGGGTAGATACAGGATAGCTCGGCACTATGGGGAGGGGGAGAGACCAGGCAAGGCGCTCGCAGACACGATTAGGAAGCCACGCTATTCCAATTATGTGTTAGAACTTGAAGGCCCAGGCGAGGAGTTCTACAGAGACACTGCAATCATACTGAATGCTTTTACCTCCCATTATGCTCAACTCTATACTATGAACAGGACAGGTAGTTAGGATTTGGAGAGTTATCTGGGAGACGTGACACTGGGTTAGTTGAGTGATGTGCAAAGAAAGTTTTTATGTGTCCCGTTTGAATTGGATGAGGTCCGGGAAGCCATCATGCATATGCAATTTTGGAAGGCCACCGGTACTGATGGCATCCCAATTGAGTTTTAAAGGACCTATATAGATCAGATGGCCCCCATACTGCGTGAGGTGTATGAGGACTCCTTATACACAGAATGCCTCCCGCCTTCTATGAGAGAGGCTCTCATCATCTCGCTGCTGAAACCTGGAAAATCACCCCTTCAAAGCGACTCCTATAGACCACTGTCCCTCCTCAATTGCGATGCAAAGCTATTGGCCAAGCTAATAGCCACCCAGCTTAGTTTATTGATGGAAAACTTGATTCTCCCTGACCAATCTGGCTTTGTACCCGGAAGGGCCACCTCCCATAATCTGAGAACCCTTTTCACCATTTTAAATAATGTCTCCCCTGATTTGCCTTTGGCGGCTGTATTTTTAGATGCCACAAAGACTTTTGATTTAAATTGAATGGGACTATATCTTCAAGGTGATGTTGTGCATGGGTTTTCCACCCAACTTTCTCTCCTTAATTCAGTTGTTATATCACTTCCCTACGGCTAAGGTACTCATAAATGGGTGTGTCTCCAATGGTTGGTGTGTTCACAACAAAAACAATAAAAAGGGTTTAAAAAAAAGCAAAAAAAAACATTGGATAGGAAACACCAAAGTATACTGTGGTGGTATACCATCATGATCGACGTATGATACAAGCTTAGGACTGAGCAAACTCCACCGCTGGTGACCAACGTATTGATGGACAATAGGAGCCTGTATCAGTCAGGCTCTTACGGACACTGGGAACTTGTATATACATCCTGCTTTACGCAACATCACTACTCAGTTAGAGAGTATGCAAATATATTCTAAACAGACTAGATACGCAGACGATTTTATTTTAGCCAAGAGTGGTGGTGGTGTAGTGGGAGACCAATGTGTAGTCGGGATCAAAAATATGGAAAAGAACATTACGAAACACATATTAGACATCCTATAGAATGTGAAGGGAATGGAATGTGGAAATTGGAGTTGGTCTCTTTTTGGTGGCTGGGGTTGGATATTTGAAAAGATAATTTACTTTATTGAGATATTGGTGTTTTGTTGTGCTCTTATTCAGTGCCTACTTCTCTGTTGCTCCTATTATACTGCCCTTCTGACTCCAAAGAGAAAAATATTGATTCATGATACCAATACCGCAATTATGGTGCAGAAAAAGAGAGATGACATAATGCAGATAGATAAGGGCATTTTCGAGACTGCTTCCCTCCTCACAGTCTCCCTCCCGATACTGAGAATATGGAATGTTCATGAAGAATTACGCTCCTTGTATTTTGTTTTCCTGCTTTTATATTTTTAAATACCAACAGACAATGATTTGGTACATTGTTTTTTAAACATAGCAAACTATGTGTGTTTTGTATGCAGGCAGACTCATGCATTTATTTAGCTTTTAACAGATGTGTCTTAGTTACTGGCAGCCGTTGCTTTACACATGCATGTACAACTTATATATGTCATTGTACATAGTGTTCATGGTGTGAAACATACAACACATAAACAGGGTAACTTTCATGTTTAGACCGAAGATTTCTATGATGGATTTGTACACACCTACATTACCTCACTGGATGGTAGTGTCTTGCATCTGTCATCTTTGTGACAACCCCTACAGTACACAGCTGATTGTTGCATATCTCGGTTTAAGTGAGACTGTAGTTTGTATGGGTGTCATATGTTTGGAAGTGTACATGGAGACTTATTTTTTGGACATTTGTCACCCTATGATATAGTCTCACACATTACACAGTATTTTACTATAGTAAAGTAAAGTGAAGCAAACACTACTTCTATGTTGTAGCATTGTAAGCTGAAACAACATGGTGATGTGATGGAATTATATTGGATGTGAGCCATACATTGATGGTGATGTTTTAATGTTTGCTCTTATATATGGCCATTCTCACAAGTAATTAAGTGTTGCATATTTGATGTCACACATACCGACTTCATCACTTACAGATGTTGGTTGTACAAGATAGCCTAGTATAGCATGTCGTCAGATATGTTGTCACATATTTTGAATGAATGTCACATGATCAGCTAAACATTTGCAAAATGGAATGAAATGAAATTGAATAAACAGAAAGAGGATATACAGTGTAAATAATGATTTATTTTTAGGATTATCAACTCATTTATTAGTGTACATTCTTTCTCTCCATTTTAGGTAAATACATTCTGTACAATTGCATCACATCTCAGACAACCAGCCATAGTGTGGACAATCTCTCCTTCAGAGCCTTCGTTTTTTTCCTGGTCATGTGGGATTGCCCCCTCATAGTCCCATGCAGTATTTAGGAAAAGCTGCATTGTATTTCTTCTGTTCGTCCATCTGGGGATTTGTGAATGGGGTCATCAACCATCGCTGCAGACCATATCCATGGTCACCTGAAAATAGACAACTTCACAAGTCAATAATTGTATTCTTAGTGACTTCAACATAACTACAAATGTATCAATCTATGCAGGAATTACGAAACACATTTCATGTTTATTGACACGTATGTGTCTTAGTTATTGTTGAGCATCGCTTGACACATGCTTGTTGTTAAATTTGGGATTATTTGTACATATTGTACAGCATGTAAGGGATACAATACATCAACATGATGGTTAACATGTTTAGACATAAGATTGACAAGATTCTCAAGCTTCTCTATTTGTATCAGCTAAATGTAAAATGGGGACTATGTGCATACACTTTCTCCAACTTTAATTGTGACTCTCTAGGAGGCATACTGAGATATATGGGTTGGAATAGTGACAGTAAGTTTGACACTCGCAATTAAATTTGACACATTTTCAAAATGCTGTGGTTGGTTGCCTCGGACTTACATAGTTAGATATGAATTTGCATGTTTAATTGCTTAATCAAAATTTCCATTATTTGAATTATGACATGGACTTTTCATTTTGCAATAATCATTCTTTAGGTATTGTTTTTGCCAAGGCAAGTTGTCTGGAAGAACTTACTGACACATAGAAATAGAATTGGGGCCTTTTCTGTATTAGACCTAATTATGTTTGAAAGAACGACTTGGTCCAACATACCTGTACAGTCAAGTCTCTGTCAGAAAATGTATGTATGTGTTTATCTTATATGCCTTGATTCTTACACCATTGCTTGATCATAAGTGTGTAGATGTGTTTGTGATAATTACACTGTGATGCCTTTCATTCATCACTATGTGACCTAGGTTTGTTCCTAGCGTATGACTTCTGTATTGGCCTATTTAATCATTGGGAGGCAATTACTTTGATTAAGTGAGATGCAGCAATTGAAGACAACTTGCAGGTGTATGCAATCATCTATTATGTTGATGAAGAATGTCAATTCAATTCAATTAAAACATCTTTATTCAACTATTATAAAACAGCCCTAAAAGCACAAACAATATAATACATAAAAATTGACGCAAATTAAAAAAAGTACAGACATTGGTGTCATCCATTACTAGTTTATAACACAAAGCTTTCCCTTGCGGATATTGATTTTAAAATAAACAGGGCAGTGCTATAGCCTCTCAAAGGATCTTCTACGCTTACAAGGAATTTTATAGCCAATTTATGGGACCTGATTCCACGGTTAACAAACAGGGGCTTCAAATAAAAATTCCTAAAATTACAATAACATTTGCAGAACAATATAAACTGCAGCATGCTTTGTTTACTCTTATTATCACAAGGACAGGGCACCTTATCTGAAGGACGTGTCTTCATTTTTGGGAAAGCAACACAATAATGTACAATACCACATCTCAGCCTCAATAAAACAAACCGATGCTGCAGGTGAGTCAAATGCAACAGGTAACCATTAATTCCCTCTTCTAACATATATGTTTTGTATAAAACCACAGTTGGTTTACTTAGTTCCATTTTTGCTCTGCGGTTTTGTCTAAATGACAAGAAGGAGGCCTTAAGTTCTTTCTTTTTAATAGTTAGTATTTTTGCTGGGTTCAACCATACAGACAAAATAAATAAATTCCCCAGTGCTGTATTAATATAGGACAACCAGGGAATTTTCAGGGCATCGTCCAGGTTTAAGGAGTGTAAAATGATTGATCTGGTAAAAGCAGTTTCTTCATTTTTCCAGATTTGGGCCCATAATAATAAGGGTCCTGCCATCAAGATGTCCTCTAAAAATTGCAGCCCCACCTCATGATATGCGATTGTATTCGATGCTCAGGTCAGTTAAAACAACAAGAGTTTAATAAAACAATTTTCTTCTACATGTAACGCAGCACTATTTGTGTAGCCCCAAAATCCTGCCCATATATATCAGTACGTACTCCTTTAGCTTTATAGATGGCAACCATCTCCTTAATTGGTTGTTTTCCCATTTTAGGCTCAAATTAAAAAATCCCTTGTTTGGCCCTACTCATTTTAACTTTTGTATTTATGATATGTTGGGACCATGTACCATTATCCGAAAACAGTATACCAAGGTAGGAGAAAGAGTTTACTGTACAAATTGGGGTACTATCTATTTGAAAGGTTCTACAAGGTTTCTTTTTAGGCCCACATACCATGGTGAACATTTTTGATTTGCTGATTACCATCCTCTGTTGTCCCATAAAACCTGAAAAACCATCCATCAATCTTTGGAGGCCCACTGGGGTCCGTGCCAATAGTACTGCGTCGTCCGCATATAATAATACATTTATCGGACTACTAGTCACCCAGGGTACATCAACTTGAATTTTCTGCAGGTAAGTATTGTAGGACCTGGGGTCACCAGATCCCCGGGGGTAGCCTGGCACGAGCAGGTAGGCACCCGAAAGCTTAGGTGTTAAGCGACTACACAGCACACGCATCCACTGAGACAACAAATGCACGCAATGACAGAGACCACACCTGTAGGTTGGATTCAAATAAATACGTTTTATCCAAGATCAAGATCAGGGCAGTCAAAAATCACAGTAGTAAGAACTCATTACCTTTCCTTAAAATGCATATCTTTCATTACGTAGCCACAAATACATAAATAAATAAATAGTAAATAGTAATTAACGGTAGGCCTGGTTTCAGCCTTGCTCCTATTAGCACCTGCAAGGAATTCCTAATAGAGACATTCGAAAAACATTTCCTAGCTGCAAAGATAAGCAGTTTAACAGCAGGTGTAGCACATTTCACAAGGCTGGAATAAAGCAATTCATGAACTAGAAATAACCTTTTCAGTAGGTGAGGTCCACCAGTTCAGCAGGAACTCATAACTATTTCAATAGGTAACATAAATCAGTCTATTAGATAGGCATCAGGCATATAAAACATTTCCCCGTGGTCACTGTAACAATCTACATCTCTCTCATTGCCTTCCTGATAAGAAGGGGGTCTCTGTGACCGTTCAATAGGGCCTAATTCCTATCCTGGCCCAGTTCAGAGGAGTTTGTGACCACAATCGGGGCCAACAGGGCCCAATCTTAGTTCTCCCGGGGGGAGGGGCAATCTCAGGGCCTCCTACTGTCTTCCGGGAGGCCCCGCGTTCAATCCGGCTGCCGCCCTCCTCCCCCTGGGGTTACCTTTGTATCTTCGGCCCACTGGGGGCCCTGGCGTAGGCTTCCAGTGAAGAGGAAGGCTCGTGCTCTTGTCTGAGCTCTCCAATGCGGTGCTCGGCAAAGGTCCCGGGCCTCCAGACGCTTCCCAGGCTCCGGGACCACTGAGGTGAGGGGGAGCCAAATGAACGCGCCGGCCGCAATTTGTAGCGCGGCCGGCTAGAGAGGTGCGACCGGGATGGCCAATCACAGCTAGCAAGGGCGGGGGCGCGGCCTGTGACGCGGTCGGGTGCCCCATCACGTGATGCGATTGCGGGCGCCTCACTGGGCCTAGTGAGGCCTACTTCACGATGCGGCTGCCCTCTTCCGGCTCCAAGGGCCGCCGGGACAGTACCAGAGGCCGCAGAAGGATGAGGCGGGCGTAATCCTTTGGGCTCACACAGCACAAGAGGAGCGGGGCCGCGGTGGTGAGTGTTCTCGCCGGATAGCGCTTCAGGCCTAGCGCACTACGGGGCCGGTCGGCGTTTGTAGCCCCCCAGGGAACGCAGCGCTCAGGAGACACGGCACCGTGGCACAGGGCAGCACAGCGCCTGAGGGACAGTAGCGCTTCAAGGGCACAGCGCAATGTCAGTCAGGGAGGCGCTCAACGTTAAGGGTGCCTTGGGGCAATTGGACAGCGCTTGGAGGCCTCGCAGTTCTGAGGTAGCGCTTAGAGGTACACAGCGCGAAGTCAGTCAGATCACATCGCTCTCAAGGGCACAGTAGGGGAGCGCTGGGTAGGCAGGCAATATAGCAGTCTCTACAGTAGCGCTTCGTGGGCATAGCGCTACGGGGCCATCAGGGAAGTGCAGGCAAAGCAGAACAGCACTGGGGGCTAGGCAGGTCAGCGCAGGCCCAGATGAGGGGCTCAGATGGGACACAGTCCGGTACCTGTTTACTCCCCAGTAGTCCTGGCAGTTGGATTTGTTCCTGGCGCTTGATGGTTCCTGCGCCCTTGATAGGTTACAGTCTCTTGGTTTCTTGAGGAAGGGGGGGTTGAGTTGAAGGCTTTCCTCAGCAGGTCACTTCAGATGGTCCCTGGGTTCCCCTCCCGCCGGGCCAGATCAGTGGGCTAGTTCAGTGTTCCTCACACAGCTTGGTGGGCAGCGCCTAAACCCTGTCACCCCCGGTGGTATAGGTTCCTGACTAGGCCCTACAGCCTAAGTTTCCTGCGTAGGGTCCCCCAGGTCAGTGATGCCCCAACTGACTAGAAAGTTTCCCTCCCTTTTCTATTATAGTGGCAGTTGGCAGTGGGCAGTTGGTGACCACTCCCCTATTCTGGAAGGTTCCAGGAGCTTCCTCACTCTAGCTATGGGCAGGCAGGCAGGCTGGTATTGCTACAATGTTTAGAGGATCCAGCAAGCTCCTGGCTACTAGAGTGTGCCTAACAAGACCACGCTGCGGTAGTAGGGGTCAGTGGCAGCCATGTTGGGGGAAGAGAGCACCTGCACCTTAGCATTGATTAGCAATGGGAAGGTGCCCGGAGACCTAAGGCCAACAAAAAGAAGGTGGGAAAAATGAGGCAAGGGCGAAAAAAATAGGGAAAGACCACCCTAGGGCTGACAGGTCTAACAAGTATCAACCTCATTAATTAAAAGGGAGAACAAAATTGGGGCTAGCACGGATCCTTGTCGTATACCCTGACCCACTTTAAATTTAGGGGTACATTCTGCCGGGGGCCAAAACAAACCACGGTGGTTAGTTTTTCGTATAAGCGTGAGAGAAAGTTAACAATTGCCCAAGGTGCTCCCAGGTCAATAAGGGTTTGCCATAGTAAGTTGTGGGCCACTAAATCGAAGGCGCTACTCAAATCGGCAAAGCATAGATAAATGGAACCCATCCTTGCCTTAGTGTATTTGCCGATGAGTAGCTCCAGATTACGTCACTGTTCAACTGTCCGCAGACATTTTCGAAACCCGTACTGCACAGGCGTTAGGATGCAATGCTCTTCAACCCATTCCTCCAGACTTTTAGGTAGAACCCTACTCATGACTTTTAAAGAAGTATCCAGAAGGAAAATCGGTGCATAATTTTTTGGGTCAGTTTTGTCCCCCTTTTTATATATTGAGTCAATTATAGACTCACCCCATGTTTGTGGTGTTGTTTCTTTTGCGGCTGAGTTGAACACTCTAGCTAAAATGGGTCCCCATAATTCCGGTTCCGATTTATAGACGTCTACTGGGACTCCGTTGGGACCTGGTGCCCGCCTCCAGCGCTCTCCTGAATTGCCAGTACAACCTCTGCACATGTGATATCTAAGATACAAATCCTCTCTTCGTGGGCATCCCTATCTATTCCCCCCACTATCTCCTCTGCGTTGTTAAAGATTCCAGAGAAGTGTGCCACCCATTTTTCTGCTGGGATAAATGAACCGAACTCTGGTACATCATCATTTTTTTAAAAGGAGCACTTACAGTGTCCCAAAAGAGTTTGCTGTTCTTTGTTTCAGTTGAGGTTATCAGGTTATCCCTTGCTTCTTTCTGTAAACCTTTTTCCTATTTACTAGAGCTATTTTATATTCTTGTCTTAGGGATTTGACCACCAATGCATCTTGCAGTGTTTTGGATAGTGCATATTTGAGCACCTGGAGTGCTTTGGTACAAGTTTTGTCGAACCACCCCTTCTTGTTTTTAGCTGTATTACCGGGCTGCCTAGTTAGAAGTCCTTTAATATACATGGTTATGCAGTTAAAATGACTTATTAATACAGTTGGAGAAATGCCGTCCTGAAGACAATAGGCGATTTCGCCCTGGTTATGTGTAATTATTTGCTTTAGTGTCCTACTTGGGTGAACACCTGATCACTTAATTTGAGTTCCATTATTCCTCAATGGAGTAATATTGGCCGGTAAGGAGAAAACTTCATCCTTTGGGCCCCAAAAGAACAAAGGTAAAGCCAATAGAGTGTGGTCTCTCAGAAAGGAGGGGACGATGATGGGGTTTCCACACCTTAATATATCCGTGGTGGATACTAATATATGGTCAATAGCCGAGTACATATTTCTCCCTTTAAAAGTGGTGAATACAACCCCATCTTTGCCACAACACCCCCTAAGTAGGGGAGATCGTATTTGGATGCCATCTGGCTTAGGGCTTCCCCATACTCACTGTGGCAAAAATTGTCAGCTTCGTTCCTGTCACCACAAATGTGGCAGCTTGCTTGGGGGTTTGAAGCATTACATGCCTGTATATTAAAATCTCCTATCCATAGTAGAACATAATTTGTACTGATTGTTGCTAAAAAAGATTCTAGTTGCCAATCGAGTGCTCTTACCACATCAATACATTTAGAATCAAAACTATTATTATACAAATTTACTAATATAAGGTCTTTTCTCCCTTCTTGCTTAGCCATAAGATCTGAGCATGAGGTTCCAAGAATACAACTTTTTTAACCATTACAGATATTTTGTTGGAATTAAGTATCTGCAAGCCCCCCTTAGCTCGACCTGATTTTGAACCAGTTGCTGGAAGCAAATGGGATGAGAAACCATAAATATGTACAGAATTTACACACCAGGTTTCCTGGATGCATACAATATCATAACAGGAAATACCCAGTCGATGTTCTTGACCTCATTTTGCTGCCCGTTCACATTCCACGTTGCTAGAGCAAACCCTTCCCACTGATGTTGGCCAGATAACCCTTTCCATATCACTCTATTTCCAGGTTGATCCCTTCTTGGTCCTTCAAATGAAGAATGCCACTTTGCCTCATTATGAATATGTATTATTTGACTTTGAATGTTATAATGACTGGTGTTTACCTGCCATGTACTCTTTTAGTGTGACTTATGTACCTACAATACATATTGATTACATTATTTGACTGAACACTTTCAGTGCATGACAATCATTTATATTTGACGATCCTTTCACATTTGCAGTCCCAACAAATAAAATGTTGTGTGTGATACAGATACTTGAGATGTGAAGATTTTGCCTATAACATTTTTAAATCAAGTGAATTAACATATATTCCCACCTTTATGAACCATTGCACACACACACATTCCACACTTTTTTGAGGCTGTACCTTTACTCTTAGCTTCAAATCAATTGTGGGGCACATTGTTTGTCATGTGCTGTCAAAGCAATTACACTACTTATGATCCAGCCAGCTCACCCAGTATGACAGGTCATAATACCTAGCACTATGTACTTGTTCATCCTTCCGTTTCAGAATCTATTAGGTACTCACACAATCGGACATCATAGGCTATATGTTTGAGTGAAATACTACCACCAGGTGCACATCACACATGATCCAAACACAAACACAAAATGGGTTTTCAGTCATTCATTTCAAATTAGGTAAAGTATTGGTAATTCTGCTTTCCAAACCAATGAGTAGGCCATTCCCATATCTGGTATTCTCGAACTGCTCACTGATGGGACTGTGATGGAAAATGTACGCATCATGGGCGCTTCCAGGGTATTTTGCAAGAAGGTTTATGAAGAGTCCCTGATGGTCCATTATCACCTGGACATTTATTGAATTATTATGTTTGTGGTTCATATAGAGGTGTGAAGTGGCTGTGGGTGGCACAAATTACACGTGTGCAATATGGCACCAATCACATGGAGGAATCCTGCAATACTGTAGAACCTTTGTTTGGTATTCCAATCTCTGTTGGTTAGTGTTGTGGAAGAGTAGGTACTATGGGGTTAGTTTTATAATGGCTTCCAACACAGATGGCAGAAAGGCAACTAATGTTCCCTGTGATTGTTGTGTGTCGATTTAGATTCTGTATGAATTTCCCGATTCATGCCCTTATATAGGTACAATTAACATTGCCCATATATAGGCATAGAAACCCAGACCTTATTTAGGCATAGTCCATGCTACCCAAATACAGGCATGGCTACTTACATCCAATCATCTACGTCACAATGAATTCTTGGAAAACCAGACTCTTAAGCTTTAGGGACTTCCCCTTCCTTGAACATTGATTTCTCCAAGAACTCATTTATTATGCATGAACATCTATTCCTTAGGGGTTCATTCAAGACGTTCATATGCCCGACTTTTACATCAATACTGGCATTCCTAAACACCTTCAAGGTATAAATCACACCACAGACTTTACACGGAGTCATGGGTAAACGACACGCAAAACGTGAACAAATTCCGTTCTGGATAGCTAAAAAAATAACTCAAATCAAAGCGGTATTTCCCAATACCAGCCCTCATGAGAAACACAGAATTTTAACAATCTGTTTACTGATGGGGATCACACCACATCTGGAGGACTGCACCTCTTGGGGTACAGTCTTCGCTGCTATCTACACTAAAACACATGGTGTTCCGTCTATGGCGGTAATACCTGACGTCCTGAAACAGATTCAAAACTAATACGGGGCAGAGCCTGCTCTGAATTTAGGTATGAAATTACTAAAAATGTTCACCCAGGTATCAACAATAATATTATCTAATATGGAGGGAGAAGCAGCATCAGTGGCAATCCGCCAGAAATTAAGGGAATTTGATGTAACAGAACAACCACAAGAACTAGCCAGAATAATTGAAAAATCCTATGAAGAATTAGGCTGAGACAGTTTGGGTGGGAAACCAGTTAAACCACAACTGTCTGAAAGTCCTGAAAAGGCTTTTACTAAAAACACTCCTACCTCTTCTAAAAAGAAGTGGGAAAATAACAAACAACATTCAAAAGTGAGAGATTCTCAATCCCGAGGTAGGTCTCCTCAAAAGGAGCCCTCTGAAAGGAGGTACAACATCCGGAATAGGGATAATTTGAGAAAACCTGACAGGTATTAAGATACTGATACATGTTTCTCTCGTACCTTTCAGATATCAACACAGACATCCAAAAGAAGAGGACGGTCAGATCAAAAAGAAGAACGCGAGAAGTCCAAAGACGATCAAAACATTCAGAAAAGCAAACCAAAACCTCAATTCACCAAAAAGAAAGTAGCAGGTCTAAAGATCAGACATGCCGAGGATCTTGAGGACACAACTCAAGAACGGAAAATTGGCTCAGACAATGTTGAACAGTGCAGCAGAAGTAATAATAGCTCACCAGAACCTGAAGGGACTTCTGGAGACAGTGGAATTGAATGAGGACAATGAAGTTGAAACTGCAGATACTAGGGTTAGCTCTCCACATAGGTCATATGAAATAACACTCCAGATGGAGGGAGACATACCAAGAAAAGTAAAAGCACTCTTTTGGAAACGACTTTCAAAGGGTTATGATATACTTCTAGCAGAACGGGACTGGCCATCAGAATTTGTCAGGGAGTGCCCACATGGTGAAGACATCATTATGTCAACCTTCTCTAATCATATTCCTATACATTTAAAATATACTTATGCCAGGAAATGGGCAGTCACCCAAGCCCCAGCATTATACAAAAATCATGTAGGATGGGATGAGGATTGACCTCACCATGAAATCCAGTTAAAAAACAAACAAACTGCACAAAGACAGTACCCAGTTAAGCAAGAAGCTAAAAAACAGGTCAGGGAGATCTTAGATCAACTTGAATTTCAAGGGGTGATTGAAACTTGCACCTCATCAATGAACAATCCTTTGTTTCCAAACCAGACAATACATATCGTCTAGTTTTGAATTACAGACACTTAAACTCATGTTGTAAAACATTTGCAGTGCAAAATGCACACAGTACAGCATTAATGAATAACATTGTGAGTAAAAAATATGAAACTACATTCAATATTTCAAATGGTTTCTTTAGTCAAAACATTGCACCTGAAAGCAGGTATTTGACTGCTTTCTCAAAAATGGTGACACAGCGTCAATTCTGTTGTCTCCCACAAGGATTCAAGAATAGTCCCGGGTTATTCTCAGCAAGGGTAACAGAGTTACTACAAATTTATGATGATGAGGCAGCGTCATATGCCGATGATATCTATCTGACAATCGATTATCTGAATACGCACTTGAACAGGGTACGAATTCAATTTTAGAAAATCAAGAATTGCCCATCTCAACGTCCTTTTTCTAGGATATGAACTTTCAAGTGACGGCAAAAGCCTGGCAGACAACTTTTTAGAAAAGTGTGAGCTGCTCAAACCTCCAAAAACACTAAAACACTTACAGTCGATTCTAGGTTTCCTGAATTTTGGAAGAATTTATATTCCAAACTACACAGAAAGGGTTAAACCTCTCTACGAATTAATCAAACCTGATTTTAAAACAGTAAATTGGAAACAAAAACACACAGAAATGTTGCATTCACTACACACAGATATGTTAGCAATCAAACATTTACAAACAAGCGTAAACATACGCAACTTAGTGATCCGAATCATTCCGGGTCAATGCAGATTCACCTACTTAACTTATAACGAAGGTGAAAAATTACCATTCGCATAAAAATCACATTTGTACACACAAGCAGAAATGAAATTAACTTCTACAGAAAAAAATCTGACAGCAGTTCAAACCGGTGTAGCAAAAGAAAGAGCCCTAGCACAGGGGAAACACATTATGGTCGTAACTCCTGTACCTGCCTTAGAGGCAGTGACAAAAGCGAGTATTCCAAATTCTATAGCTTTGCATTCGAGATAGATACAATGTGTTAATTCTCTTACTGCAACTGATGTTGAATACGTTTTTTATTCTTATTTTAAAAACACAAGCATTCTTGCAATAAGAACAAGAATATCCTCTGCCTACTGAAATACTGCCTCTAGATCAGTATGACTGTATAATTTATACTGACGGATCAGCACAACCCGCTACGGGAGGTAAACAAGCTTATAGTGCTGCATGCGCAATCGTTAAAGGTTGTATGCGCGATAGCAAATTCAGACCTATGGTCACAAAAACACAATCTCTAGGACATTGTACAGCTCAGAGAGCTGAACTATAAGCATTCATAATGGCACTTGAAAATACAGATCGCGAATTCCCCACACTTATAGTGTGCAATTCTTTCTACTGTGTACAATCATATAATGAATATTTACAGAATTGACTTCAAAACAGTTTCAAAGATTCAAAAGGTGGCACTAACAAGTATAAAACGCTTTGAGAACAAGTAGTTCAGTTGCAAATTGGATTACAAAACTCTCCTGTGATACACTCGCTGAGTCATCAACGTGATGGCGTTCACATTGAAGGGAATTCATTGGCTGATGAAGCCGCGAAGGGGGCTCTGCAAACGGCTTCAGTAGCTGCAATCACTTGTTCAAAAATGAAAAAGACAGTGAAATAATACTGGCTGTCAATGCTACAAGCAAATGCAGCGGTGCAGCGTTACCCAAAAAGTTTCCACTCAAATACTTATATATAGTTGGTGCAAATAGCGATCCGTTTGCTCGAATCCCTGGAGTGGGGGATAGAGTAATTCCAAACAGGAAACGTAGAGCAGCTTTGATTTACGAAGCACATTTGGAAGGGGTGTGATACATCAAGGGATCTCTAAAACAATATTAACTGTAAAAGAGATGTGCTGGTGGCCAGGAATGAATGCACACATTCACACGTTTTTCATTGACTGCGTTAACTGCAATAGAGATCGCAGCACAGAGCGCCGCCAGATATCTGACTATAGCATAGCCAGCCCAGTACAGACACCATTGTAAGACAGCATTAGACTATCTACCAGCAGAAGTCCCTGTGGACAAATGCAGTCCCATAAATACTAAGACAAGTTTCCTTTGGATGTGGTCTCAGTGCTCGTCTGACGCTCAAACTGTTATAAAAGATTTGCGAGTCTTAATCGGCACATTCGCAATTGGCATGCAACATTCTAACCAGGGTCCTGCGTTTTGCTCTCGAGCTTACAAAGAAGCCATTGCCAGTTTGGGTGTTGCATTGTGGTACTCTTGTCCATTCTATCCTGAGGGAAATTTGGCTGTGGAAAGAAAAAACCAGGACATAAAGCAATCTACAACAGCTAGGGTAGTAGGTTCGGGTGACGGGTGGGTTAAACAACTTGCCAAGAAGTTCTCTAGGGGGTATCACTCTATATGAGGTCCTATTTGGGACAAGAATGTTGGTCCCGGACCTTGATTGTCACACATCAGTGGTGGAAAATAAGAAATTTGATATAAAAGATTGTTTGGCTGTTTTACAGAACTTAAATGAACTAAGAACTAAATAAAGCAACGTGTTCCTGAAGCCAACCACCACTTGGGAAAAACCAACTGTCCCAGCAAGGCCTGTCTGGATCCCAAAGCTTGGTGATCTAGTCAGAGAAAAGATCGCGGACAAGAAGGAATTTAGGCCTTCTTACAGACAACCAGTACCTGTTAAAGCAATCCACGGATCAAGAACATTTTTACTGCTGGCCCTTGCTGGTAAAAAGGAGAACCGATTTGTGTCAATCGACCTTATCAAACCACACTATGTGACCGATACTAAGCAGTAGGCCAAGTGGACTCTGACAATGTAGCAGACGCAGTCCTCTAGCTACAATCCAAGAGGTTCAAATTGAGAGACTCATCACCATTGAAGAATCTGCAGTCAGAAAAGAAGGACTATGCAACAAAGCTATGGAACTCTTTCCTCTTGAGACCCAAATAACAGTTCGTCCTGAAACACCTGTCTACAATGAAGTGACAAGTGATCGAGTGGTTCCAGTGATTTCAACAAATCCGGGTGCAATTCCAACCATTGACAGAAGTGCCTCTTGATATTTCATGAACTTTTATATGTTTTCTGAGGATCCCAGTGAACCTGAAACAACGCCAGCAAAAAGAACGTTCAAAGAACAAGCAACTGACTTTTTTCATCACCTGGAAAGAACTTATCTGGTGTCACCATGGAATGAATTATGGTTTGTGTTGGGAATATTTTTTCTTCTACTGTGGTTAACTTTAGTAATAACTCTGGGTATGCTGATAAATGGAAAATATGTAAGAATGGACACAGCAAGTCAGAAAGTCAACTTACTCCTCAAACCACACAAATCATCTCATCGTGAACAAAGAGACTTGTCAGCAGTGAACATCACAGCCGTTCCTATACCTGATGGTATAGCTTGGGACAAAACAGAATATGGCATTTTTGGCCCATCGGAGCTGTTGAAGATTCTACACCAATTCAAGATTTCATTAAGTTACTTTATTACCTCTAGTACTTTTTCTGATGATTGGGACTTTGAGACTGTTAATAATCTGATGTCTGATCTAGAAATGTCAGCGGTATTCACAAATCATGAATATTTAGAAGGTTCATCAGACTATGAACAAATGTATTGTTATAACCATTCTGGTCATAATTTCTTGCACAAATCAACAATGTCTAGAAATGTATATATGTATAACCAATGGGAACATTGTCCTACACCTCCAAAGGGTAGCTCAAAAACCTTTGCGAATAAGTTTCTATATTTTTCAGAGTTCAATGTTTCGAATGCAGAAATTATGTTGACCAATACAAAACAGATTTATTCTGCAGCCTTTTATGCCCAATGTCTAGACAGGGTTCCGACTTTTGAAATGACAACATTGAGACAAAAACTGTCTGGGGTTCAAAAAATTGGCGAGTTTAGGGGTGGAAGCTTTGTTTAGAGCCTGTATCATTCCTGAGCAAATTATGTTTTTGAATGACACTGTCCAACAAACGTCTTGCCTTGGGTTAGCCAAGATCAAGGACTTGAACACACCGACCATACCAATATCTGCGAGTAATAGCTCTACACGGGGGAGGTTGACGTAGATAATATTTGGCATCACAACAGATCAGATCCCGTTTGGAACAAATGGTTGCTCCGGCCCCTAGACACAACTAACTACCAAGATCGATTCCTGAACAAAACTCAAGGTTTCAAAGTCAATAGGCCAGACCCAAGATATGTTGAAAGACAGCATCCTGGGTTAATAACAACATACAGTGTAGGGAAGTTGTGCCTTGATTGGCTACAGAGAGCTACACTGCAGGATGTAATACAGCACTTATCTTTACTTAAATATTGCACAGACCTTAGGAAATTCCTGCTAGGACCAAGAATCTTGTGTCAAAAACATTTCATATATGCCGGTATATATGCTGCGTATAACGAAATATGGAAGATTACGCAAGCAGAGACTGCAGAACGAATACGAGAAATTGATCATATTAATTTAGAGAAATCTCTCTCAGTAGTTGACAATGGGTTAACGACTCTGTCGTCCAGGATATATTCATTGGACAGCATAGTATCTTCTGCCATAGACATCATGGAACAAGACTTGGTCATGTGGCAACATGGTAATTCTCAGTTACGTTCTATCATGCTATTAGGCTGGACGCTCCAAAACTTGCATTCTGGTTATATGCCTTGGCGTTTAATCAATACTACGTCACTCTTTTCAAAGTTCAATCTCACTGATAAACAGATCAAACTGGCACAAAGGGGAGCAGAATATAAGGTGCTGAGCATTGAAAAACTGGAAAGATTACCATTCAGAGTGGCAGAAAAACCAGCTCCAGAATGGATAATACATGGAACAATCACTCTGCCAGTTACAATTTTCCATTTACAGTATTGCCTAAAACACATACCAGCAGGCAAATATGAAAGGTTGGGTAAAGAATACATCAAGACATCCTGGTATTTACAATACACACACAGATGTTAGAGTGGGGGGCGTGAAGTGTTTCTTAACGGTTCAAACTGTGAAAACGCACTAAGCGGTTCTCTCCTATACCAGGGTATTCATTTACACTGGGCCTGCGATGGTTCCTCCAACAACTTATCCTGTCACCTGCAAGGTACACCAGCTGCGGTGATTGATCCAATTTTTGGACAACTTTCAAATGGAACTTACCTCATGTTGAACGATCACACCTGCTGTGGAATGTTGCCAGGTATTCCATATCTAGTAACTGTGTCCTCCAGTGTCACTTGCTGTATGCAAGTATTGTTTCCACAAACCAAGACAACCAGGGAGTCGCCTTTATGGCCTTCACTGAACATCTCTTCTATACGAATTGATACTCAAAGCAGAAGGAAAGCCATTCTTTTGCAAACAACTGTGCCACCTACCTCGGCCAAAGAAACCTATGATCTACAAGTTGCAAGGACTTCTGCAGAGATACATGCCCTTTTGAATACAAACTGCCCTATACAGTTCTCAGAAATGTTAAATCGTATCTTAAACATGTCTGATACGAGTGGTATTGTACATCTATTTAAGAACGTATGTTCAGGACTGTTAGCACCTTTTCAAGCAGTCCTCGGATTATTTCCAAACTTCGTGCACTCTGTGTTCGGTGGACTGCCACTGCTTTTTGGACTCATTGCAGGGATAACATTTTTGCTCCTACTGCTAATATATGGCAAGCCAAATCACCAGCGCCACTCCAAGCACCATAGAGCGAGCTTTATTGGAGATGAAGTGTTGTGAGCACATCGTTCAAATTCTGGGTTAACCTCATCTACGAGAATTAAATACCACATGGTTTCTGTCATTCAGACCAATCTGGCAAGATTGCATCTTACCTGTTCTACGCTGCCTGCTATGCGGCGAAGAATACATGCTAGACATCTGTCTAACACTTCCATCAGTCATGCCAACGGATGTTGATACTTTGATGGAACCCGTAATGGCCCATGCTCTGTTTTGTCCCCAGCGACTACCAATTCTGTTGACGGCATTTATTGGGATCTCACAGGCACAAAATGCTGATGCTGAGTTATGAGAGGAAACATCAGGTGCACAGGTAACATCCGATATGTACAATGCTGAAGGCGATGCTTCACATCTATGTGCGGTTAATCTTCTAAACGAGGTAATCCAAGTTTCACCTACAATGATAGACGACTTTTTGTCTACAGACATAGAAGATTTCATGTTTTCTCCAGACCCAAACACTGATTTTGAATTCGGCACAGTGTTCTGAGAGACTTTGAGTTTGACCTTCATTTTTTACTAAACAAAGAACTTTTTCCTAGGATTAATTTTTTTTCTCCAATTTTGTATTTTTCATTTTTGGGCACAAGTAATCTGCTTATAGTAGAACTATTCATAGAGAACAAGAATTCTTTGAATACTTCCAGAGACAATATATGACCTTGTCCACACACAAACAATTTTATGTAATCTGACATTAAATGGTTTCGGCCTTTTTCTTCTGTATTTAAGAGCCATTTCATAAATGTATATATATACATTGCTTTAATATGTACAGCACCATTGCATTTTATGCATGGCAACAGCCACTGCATTTTCTACAATGTATTTTTAAGACATGTGTAGCTATGTTTTAGATATGTGTAACATGTTTAGAATTTTGTAACATTGTACATACGAAAGTGGAGTGGGTGTTGTGTGTCGATTTAGATTCTGTATGAATTTACCGATTCATGCCCTTATATAGGTACAATTCACATTGCTCTTATATAGGCATAGAAACCCAGTCCTTATTTAGGCATAGTCCATGCTACCCAAATACAAGCATGGCTACTTACATCCGTTCATCTACATCACAACGAATTCTTGGAAAACTAGACTCTTAAGCTTTAGGGACTTCCTCTTGCTTGAATATTGATTTCTCCAAGAACTCATTTATTATGCATGAACATCTATTCCTTAGGGGTTCATTCATGACGTTCATATGCCCTGCTTTTACGTCAATACTGGCATTGCTAAACACCTTCAAGGTATAAATATACCTTCACTTGCTATGGCAAGGCACGGTGCGGTTCGCTACCTACGTGCACGACGTGGCTCGCCACAGCAAGTCCCAAAGGAAGCTATCTCCCCAACTGACGCACTGACCAGACGCTGTCATCCTCCTCACTGAGAATCCAGCTCCAGTGTTTCTGACTCCCCTTGCGGGGTGTTAGAAAATAGAGTCCTGCGAAAGAGAGACCAACCTCTCTCATTCTAAGGTGTGGAGCTGATTAGAACCTAGAGAAACCTTTGGCAATCCTTGGCTAAACTAAACTCATGCTAAGACAGCACCTACTTCTTCCCGCGTACTAGACTTAGGTTAGGTACACTGTGGTAGGAATATTTTAGAAGCACCAGTTGAGTATTTTAGCCTGTGTTATTTATGTATGTATTTTTATATATGTCATAGTTATAGACCATGCTATTACAGTATTATTTTATATTACTGTTAACACTGTACGCATTATATTTTGCATTCTGTCTTACGATTGTAGCAGTTCATATCTCTTGCATGAGAAACAAGACTGCTCAATAAACCCTTTTTATTGAAACACCAGTCGTGCTATTTCTGTGCAAACTCTGTAGAAACAAAGCATGCACGATTGACTGAGTGAAACGGTTATATATTGTTTCCATGACTCTGAAGATATTGTTCCGACTCTAAGGGAAACGAAGTTGTCATGTTTATGCGGTTGTCAGAGACTAATCCCTTCTTATTCATTCAAAAAAGTTTCTAGTGACCTCTGAGTTAGCTGCCACACACAAGTAATTAAGTTTAATGTACTCGATAGAGACATACTGACCTCAGTCCTATGTCAAAACGATAGTGTATATTATTCCAATGTGCAGAGCCTATTAGGGATATAGCAACGACACTACATGATGTGCTTGCCAATCTTGGTACTGTACTTTGAAATGATCCAGAGGTCAAGATGTGTAGCACAGACATCAATTTTATTATGTGCTGGAATGGCAGGGTCCTTGTAGGTGTTGTCTGGAGACTTGGTCCTATCTTCTCAAGTAATTCCATGATGGACTCCCTCTTCAGTCTGTAAAACTGTATGACCTCCTCCTCCCTGAACCCAATGAGGGATATGCAGTGGTCATAAAATATGTTCCTTCCTCCTTCACTGCCTTCAGGGATGTCTCAGAGCTACTCCCAGTTGCAGCATGCCAACCTCCATGGCGTAGTTGAGCTTGCCAAAGTGTTCTGTGATGGTCTGGAATTTGTACTACAGTCACTGTGTCATTTCCTACTGCTGGATTGCTGATGCGCAGCAATTCTGCCTTATTTCTAGCTTTGCGTGGTAATTGTACATAATGTGCAATGCATTGCTACACTTTTAAATAGAACTGTGTTACAGTTGGTTTGGATTTTACAAAGGAACATCTATGCTGCATATATTAATTCCTACATGACGCAGCAGGATTAGGAGCAGCTGTTGTGCCACGCAATCATTAAAATTGTGAAAAATTTGTGTTGATGTGTCATTTTTTTAAATGAGACTTACTGCTTGCACTGGCATTGTGTTACACTACGTGATGCAAGGCTTCCCCTAACCCTTGATACATAGAGCATGTGATAACTTTAATCTGAATGACTTGACTATTTGATCATGTCTTTTTACTCTGGTTGGTTTATTGTTTCCTTGGACAATGTGCTGTGTGCATACAATTGATTTTGTGCGTTCTACTATTTTTGTTGGTTACATTGCTGCTGTAATTTTAATGATATTCAATTAATAAATCTAATGATAAAAAGACTAAGTGAGAGTCTTTATATAAAATATATATGGCACAGTTTTAAATGCACTTAGCATCACATTGATCCTGAGGGTCTATCTTTTGTGATAGAATGAAATCATTGACACAGGTTCCCAACTGCCTGCTGCACATGGCCTTCAGCTGTAAGCAGCGTTGGTTTGGCTTGGCATCCAACTGAATGGATGCAGTCAATCCCCACTGAGCATGACCTACAGCCTGCATAGTGCTGTTTGGCTTTTGGTCTAATACTAGGCCCGTTTCTGTTTTTGGGTATACTATTAGTATCACAGAACCACAATACCTCAAGGTCTTCGAAGAGCTGATCCGGTACTGCAGTACCTGCAACCCAAAAAGTATTTTAAAAATGTATTGACTTAAGAAGGGCTTTAGGATCCTCACTTGTGACCTTGGATGTCAGGGTGTGGCTACCTTGCCGTCTTATCCAGACTTTTTTTTTCAAGGCTTAAGTTTGTCAAGTCCTGCAATGGCCACCACAATATTATCTCTATGTTGTGGCTAGCCAGTCAGGATCCACTCATCAACTTTAAATGGGCCAGTCAGACCATATCTGGACACCAATATCTACAGATATCTTACCATTTTTGCCAGCATTAACCCCACTTGAGCAACTATTTAAATGCTAATTTCTCAGAAATGGGTGAACAGATTTACAACAAATAATTAAAAGCATGCTTTCTTAGTAAAGATATAACTTTTTGCTAAATATGGTGAAATTCATTTTAGCTTTATTTTTTGTGTGGGTAAACAATATTTCCTATGAAAATTAAGATGGCAAATCGCAATATTGGGCCCCACTTTTTCCTCCCCCCCAAACAGATTCACACAAAACTTTCCATTAACGAGTCGAAGTCATTGTTGGTGTGACCATTTCATGCAGATTTATCAAGCAGCACCAAAGTTATTAAAGAAACACAAATAATTCTGATCTAACTATAACTACCCAGTGTCTCTTTGCACATATATGGGTGGTAGTGTGTGGGTGTGTATGTGTGTACACATATACAAACACACACACATATATATGTGTGTGTGTGTGTACATATATTCAAAGAAAAAACAGAGGTTAATGTGACTTTATGGACGAGTGACCAAGCCAGCCAACATTATTGATGTATCTCAATAACGCTCCAACCATCAGCCTGGAAAATCTATCACCATCAAAATCGGAGACCGGGCAAAGTGGCTGAAACAAATGCCCCGTGACATAAGCACCTCCCTTCACGGCACCCTAGACCCTCTTCGCATCCACTGAGTTCCTCTGGCTATGCCTTATGAATGGTTCTTGCTGCTCCAGTGCCCGGGGGCTTTCTTGCTCACCCAGGAGCTTATTCAGCTATCTAGACTGAGGGGGGGGCCGCGTTCGCCAGCTCACAAGGTGCTCCAGGAAGGATTCCGGACCCCACATCCCCTATCAGGCTTGCCCTGCCCCACCAGTGTCACAGACAGAGAGTCTGACATGCTGCCCACAAATGATGGACCACAGGTGGGCCCTGCACTGAGCCACTAACCTGTTGCTGAGAGCGGCCCCGGGGGATAACTGCCTAAACAGTGACAAGCACCTACCTGCTCTTCTATGCCCACACGCACTGCCACCTTAGTTGCGGTACCCTTGAGGCACAAAGTAGATAAAGAAACCTGCAGAGTTCCTCAGCACTGGCCTGGAGGAATAGACCCGTGCTGGTTGTGACACTGGGCCAGATGCCATAAGGCTGAAAGCCCTGGTATTTTTGCAGCGGACCCGAAGGGGACACCAGCCTGCACCTTCACATCATTGGACTCCATTAACCCCCACAGAGGACGGAGGTCAGGGATGTCATGACAGGTCCCATCCCCTCTGCTGTGTTCCTTCCCTTATGATCATGCCAATCGCCTTCAGAGCTGGTCACATTATTGGTCCCTAGCAGATGCCTGGAGATCAATACATCCCAGAACAAAACTCTACTCCTTCCAGTCCATACCCATATCCTCTATGTCCACCTGGATTGCTTCCCCTGCTCCACATCCAATGTGTCCTTCATTCATCACTCGGACTATCTAGGATGCTTCATCTCGAACCATGATGCCCACTTTAGAAAAACCCAATGATGATGCTTTCATGTTCATATAAGAAGCGGATACTCAAGATATACCGCTCAACTACTCCTGTTGTGAATGAGGGTTTTGAAGACAGTCACCATACCTGCCCCTAGTTGTAATACAGGTACAAGTGATCCATTCTCCTATGATTATTAATTCTCGCTCGGAAGCTGAATGGATCTCAGCTTCTCTCTCCCTCCTTTGATTTAATACTATTGAAGAAGCGCACAGCTGTGGGAATCTCTCCCAATTGACATTTTTTGACACTCTGACATCCCCACTGGCCAATTCCAGTAGTGAGCTACCTCAATGCTACCAACTTGGAATGGCTGAACCACAAGGAGGAATATCTACTCGCTAATAGAAGATGGCAGAAAACCCAGGCCTCAGTTACACAGACGAAGAGATCAACGCGATCCTATCAGGACCTTCCCTATTGAAAGAGAGTGAGATCACACAAACTCCAGCCCAGACAAATGAATGGGATGAAATTACAGAAACCAAGAAAGAATAAGTAAGGACTGCCTTACATGGCTTAATGATGGCGCCAACGCAGCCCCCAAAGGCTTTTGGGTACATATTGCCTCACAAATATTTCTACAAGACATCATTTTTCGAAAAGACTGGTCAGCTATCTCGTGAAATGCATGAGGGATTATCTTGTCCTGATCATAAAAACAGACTCTCAGAAGCACTAGCAATAAAAAATACAGGTTAGTGAAGCCAAACTTAAGACCCCAGTGCACATCTCGTCTACAAAAAAGGGCTGGAAGAAATCCACCGTGAGATTTCGCCCTTTTTACACTTCAACATACTATCATTAACAAATTGAGAGAGCTTACATTGCAATAAACCTCTGTGTGCTCACCCACTCCTGCTTTAGGGCCTTCGCAACGCGACTAGCATTGTTGAGCATTGAGGGACTTGTTCCCGCCCCACAATCTTTTTAAATATTCCACTGACTACGATAGAAAAGCACCAAACGTTTTGCAATAATCAGCCTGTCTCCTTTAGGCTGCAATCATTTGGTTACTAATACGTACACAAATGCAAATATGTCACTAGCCGAACGATTGAGACAGATATCTTAACACCTGTATTTTACACCTATTTCTTAAGCGGGCTTTGAACCCTTCCTTTCTTTTAACTAACTAATCTCTGAACATCTGCACTGTGTTAACCAATGCAGGAGAAGTGGGAATTTGCAGGACATTGGACAGAAAATAGTGGAAACCGAGCAACATCTTGTTAACCTAGGGAAGAAAGCAGACAGTGACCCCACAAATGCACCAACCTATATAGAAGTAAAATCAAAGTGCTCCGCCCTCCTTAAACATTTGTAGTGGTTTAATGCACAGCCCATGTGGCCAAAGTACACAGAGAAGGGTATAAAAAAATGACGGCTTTCAGCCAGGCTCATGAGACAGGAAACCACTGCTGGCCCTATCATGGAAATTAGCTCACACTCAGGCACTTTATTTCAATCCCAGGGTGAGATGCTGCAAACATTCCACGTCTATTACTACACTATTTACCAAGCCACACCATAAGAACCAGCAAGTGCATTGTGTGCTTTCCTGGCCGCTGTAACCCGTCCACACATCGCTGACAGCACCAAAACTTCCCTAGATTACTCCCTTACAGTGACCAAGTTGGGGCAAGCAAACAAGGAGCAAACTCATAACAAAACTCCCAGCTTGGATGGACTGTCACTGGAATATTATTCTACTTTTTCCTCACTCATAGCTCCTCATCTACAGAATTGTTTGAAGCAGCCCTCAACATAGGTGAGCTTCGGCAGTCTCCTTGGGAGTTCCTCCTTGTTTCTATTCCCAAACCAGACCGGGATCCAATAAATGTGGGATCCTACAATCCCATTGACATTTTTGGGGCAGATTACAACATTCTGGGAAAGATCCTAGTCAACAGGTACTCTCAGGTCCTTTTGTAGTTAATACACATGGATCAGAATGGTTTTGTCCCAGGCCAGAGCACCTCCTGGAACATGCAGCATCTCTTTCACGTGCAAGATTGGGTCCAAGGCCATTTTCCTGATTGCTGCATGTCTCATATTAGGCCTGGAGATGGCATTTGAAATGCATTTGTGGGATTACGTTTTTTAGTGCTTGCTTATATGGATGTTGGGAATTGGCTGCTTGCCTATACCCGGTTACTCTATACAAACCTATCCCCTTGGATCCGCCTGGGCAGTCTCATCTCAGACTCATTTTGAATTGGGTAGGGGTACCTGGTAGGGATGCCCACTCTTTCCCCTGCTCTTAGTGATGGCGATGAAGCCCCTGGCCATTCAACTGTACAGGGAGGGCCGGGAGTGGGGTATGCCCCTTGAGGACAGAATACATGCCATATGGTTTTACTCGGACAACCTGTTTCTGTACCTATGAGACATATTGCCTTGCCTCTTGTACTATTTTGCTAACCTCTCTGTCATCACAAAGGTTATTCTTTACTGAACTCGACTCCTTCCTATGCACACTTATCTGGAGTAATAAATGCAGTTGCATTGCTCTCAAGAAACTACAACTCCCTGTAGGTAAGGGGGGACTAAGTGACCCCTCCTTAGAAGCATATTTTCTGACAGCACAGCTGCAATGGTTATCACGTTGGACGGCGGGGCGTTATATAGGTGAAACTAGTGATGACCAGGGGACCATGCAAATAACCATGGAATGGAGTTTACTCCTCCCAGGGGATTTACCCTCATCTTCTTGGCCTCTGCAGGTTGCAGTTGCTTTCTCCTGTGTGCTCCGCATACACCGTCTCACACATGGGCTACTGGTGTATGCCCTTACCTCCCCCCTGATCGACTTTCCCTGCTTCCCTGGTTTCTTTTCATCCAAAGATATGAGAGCCTGGACAGCACAGTCATTGCTTGGAGGGGGTTTGTTCTTCGAAAGCCAACACCTCTTATATGGCCAACTGACCACACCCTCCCATCGGGGCGGTTTCTCACACACCAGCTACTCAGCATCACCTGTTGTACACTTTGGGGAGCACTGAAGGTGGAACCTGCCACTCATCCGGTTCTGCAGGCCATACTTCACATGGGCAAAGGTCTCCACCTTATCACATGACTGTATAGAGCCATTCGCAATCTTATGGATATCTCTCTCACAACACTGAGGAGTAGATGGGAGAATGACTTTGGGGGGCACTTCATGAGAAGGAGTGGGGGCTAGCATTAGAAATCCCCCATCAGGTCTTCCAGAAATCCTGGTTCCATAAACAATCTTTTTTTATGTTACACAGGGTGTACCTTACCTCCGGCCAGTTGAACCGTTATTACCCTGAAACACACATCAGTTACCCACGTTGTCACACCCCTGATACAGACCTCAAGCATATACTATGGATCGGTTCAGCTTTACAAAGTTATTGGCAATAAGTGCACACCACCCTGCAGGAGGTCACAGAGCTGAGCTTTCTGATCTACACACATGGGAAGAATGTGCCTTAGGCATTTTTAGGTGCAGGAAAGAATAGAAGTTATGAAACCACTTTTCAGCCCTGGCACTACATCTCATCAGGTGTGTGCTCACACTCCAGTGGCACCAGTTGTGGGTTGTATGGGGTGATGCCCAAGTGGGGAGATGCGGAGGAAGAAGCCGTCTGATACAAGGAGGTCTGGCATCTCTGTAAGTGCCCTATTTCCCCTCAGTGGACTGCCTACTTTACAGAATTCCTGCAGGGAGTGGGTAATGATGATCTCCATTCATAAGATAAGCTGACCAGCCAAGGGATAATTGGCTGTATTGGTGTGACCGCCCTGTCTCTATACCTTGACTGATGCACAGCCCACCCCCCTAATTTATGTGGCAATAACGTTCCCGTCGGGGGACCTCTCTCTCATAACCACACACCCCTCCCAACTCAGATGGCCTGTTCACCCATGGTTGATACCCTACATCAAATTATGACATCATCTCTACATACACACCTATCCACACCATTGTGCTTTACTCAGTAGTCTTAGCCTGCTACCATAACCTCAGTACCCTGCCCACTCCCCCCACCCAGTTTAGATTCTTCCCACAGTTAGCAATACTGTGACCGGTACAGGTGATATCCATCAGCCTAGGACAACATTTACTCCATATCCTTAATGGAAATTCAAAGACGTTCCATTAACCACTATATGCTGTTGATATATCTATATTTGCTCATTTGGCATGATTCTTGATAATGTAACTGTGGACAACATACCCTGTTACAACTGTTGTGTATATCATAAAACCTATTAAAAACATTTTAAGTGACTTTATAGTTAAATAAATGGTTAGTTAAAGTTCAACATTTTAAACTCAAGAAAACACTGAAACGTACCAGTTATAGTTTACTGAGCTAACTAGAACTTGTGCTCCCATCATGCCCAATGTTGTCATTAATCATGTCATTAAACATGCCATCAGTGTTGTAGTCTGTGAGGTGAGAGGCAGAGCCTGGTGGGGGCACATGATCCAGCTAGCTCTGTAAACTTTAACTAAGATCTTATTACCAGACTTAATTATAGAGTCACTATAACTTTTGCCATTTACAGTGAGTTTTTTGGGCGTTTTTTAACATATAATAAGTTCTTATTAAAATACCCTACTTCCTTTTGGTGGACAACAGCTATCAGCTGTGCGTGGCTTGGAGTTGAACAGAGTGCCTGGACTATGTCCAGGTCCTCCACCTACCTCACCCCAGCGGGCAGCCAAACCCCACAGGGTACAACCTTTGGATGTGCGCTGTATGGAGATGGATGCAGGACGAGGCCTGTGACCACACCTTTCACACACCACCCTGCAGACACCCAATCCCCCTCCATTTATGGCCTCTGGCTGTGCATGGTGTGGGGTTGAGTACAGGGCATGGCATGTGGGGAGGGCCCACTCCCAACCTATTGCAGGTGGCCAACCTCCCTTGAACACCCACCCATATTTTTTTTGTAATTAAGTGCCCCTGTCCTTCCAAAGTCCTGCAGGAGTGCAGCCAATCCAAAATTTCTTTTGTTTATTTTAAGCTTCACCAGGCTAAAAATCAGGGTAATCTTTTTTTATATTTGCAAGACAAGCGGATAGAGTCCTTATACCCTTTAATGGCAAACACAGCATTCCCTATGATGTTGTGGCCTGGCAATCGGAGATCTTGGTTCTGTGGGACCAATTTTGGCCCTGCACGAGCGATATGAGCTATGGAGAAAGACCTACTTGGCTAGTCACAACGTTTTTTTTTGTTTTCTTTTTCTCATTCACAGTCCAACTGTACTCCTGAAGACTCCTGATAGTCCCCTGGGGACTAACTGTCAATATATTTCTATTTTTTTTATCTTAATTTCTCCAAAACTTTAAAACAGATTTACACTAAATCACAAAAAGTACACTTTCTGGGTAAAGATCTAGCTTTCTGTCAGATTTAGTGTAGTTCTGTTCAGTTGGGTTTTTACTGTATCCTTATCTAATCTTCTCTATGCCCCTGTTTATTGGTTCCTGCTTAACTGATCACCCCAAACCTATAGAGGAAGTAGCTGAGGTGGATGATCTTTTTTTCTGAAAATTTTGGGAAGATTCGTTAAACCGCACCAAAGTTATTGGTATAAAAAAACGCTCTTCCTATAGAAAGTGTGACTTGTAAAGTATATGTGTATGTGTATGGGCTCAGGCACAGGTGATCACACGTTTGGGTGTTTATTTTGCTTATATATATATATATATATATATATAGCTATTTGGTACTCAATAAGCAAAAGTAGAGTCAAGAATAAAAAGCAGCCTCAGTAATACATATTCAGAAAATGCACAAAACGCTTTGAAGTCCTGATGCAAAGCTCTTTCGAAATAATACAGGAATCAGCCTCGCCCTCAAGCTTGATCGATGTATGCTTTCAGCAGGCAGTAGATATCAAGGTTTACTTTGAAGACACAGCGTACAATGCATTAGAGGAACTGGAGTTGGGTAGGCATATGTCTACATATCAAGGCTGATCCGCCATATTCGACCAGTTAATTTCTTCCAGTTTCGTCCTATGAACTCATATTAGGCTCAGCATCATACGTGGGTTACTTATGTGGAAAACAAAAACTCAGATTTAGCCAGTGGGAAGTCTTCGCATACCTTGATTTTTCTTCACTTCAGAAAACCCCTTCATTTTTCTACATCCGGAAGAAAAATGCAGGTTGCCCGTCCAAATGAAGCGCATTTGGGGGCATATTACCAAGCAATAGCGATAATTATCGCTATTGCTTGGTTAGAGACAAAAATTTACCGCTGAGCTGCGGCGATTTTTATCGCAAATAAACCTTGGTATTGCCAAGGTTTATCGCAAATGCGATAAAAATCGGCCGCAATTCATGAATATCGCTGAAAAGTCAGCGATATTCATGCATTACCGAGCTAATGCTCTTAGCCATGTTATCCACCTCCCATTGGATAACATGGCCAAGAACTGCTCAGGGCAGGTGTTAGCTTTTGGAGATATTCACGCTTAGCTCGAATATCTCCAAAAGTTGGTAATAGGAGATAGCGATGTTAGCGACTGTTTCCAGTCGCTAACATCTTGGCACGCCCACTTTGCATGTCATTAGTGATAAATATCACTGACATGCAAAGTGGGGCCCAAGATGGTCGCTATCTCCTACTAGCTGTCGCTAACTGGTGTTAGCGACAGCTAGGTAACAGGGAGAAAATTTTATCTCCGCTTTCTTGGCTTTTAAAGCCAAAAAAGCAGAGATAAACCCCCTTGATAATATGCACCTTGATGTTTTGAACTGAATCCATTATCGCCACGAGTCCTCTGAACTTCCGTTTCCTCCTTCTAAAGAGGGATTCCTCAGATTGCATTCCTCTGGGAGTGGCTCGAGCTGGCAACAGACATCTGCCAGTGACCTTTTCTGCTGGATGCAGTCACATCATCGGTAGTCAGCACGGGTACTCCAAATCTCGATCGGCCTTCATGAATAGGAATTTAAGTGCCAGTGGCACTGTTGTCATGGTGATTTTATGCGCACAAAGACTTTGATTTGTTTTGATTTGGTCCGTAGCTAGTTCATTCTGTTGCATCGGGATTGTGGACTTCTCTCTATAATTTGAAAATAGTACTTTACAACGAAGAGATTTATTATGTTTTTTTAGTAAAACTTTTTTTTTATGTAAGCCAGTTCTGGTTTTGTCTCAAATCTACTTGACAGAAAAGCGGTTGATTCAAATATGTTTAAGCAAAGCAAGGGTGTGCACTGTGAAATTCTTCATTTCACTGTGTGGTGTATTCAAAATCAAACGTACAAGGTGCACAAACAGTCCTTTAGCATCCATTCTGAGGAGCAGCTCTCTTCACATTCAGAGAAGTCCTTTGAGACTGACAGAAGACTGAGGATAAAAGGAGAAATGAAAGGCAAGAAAGCGATAAATATCATCTTGGATAGTGCATCCCAAGAGGCACTGCACTGCATGCAAGCGGCTGAGAGAAGACAATCAAATGAAGTTATGAGTCATTCTCATCCTTAGTTTACTGTGTAACTCCAAAGGGCAAAGAAAACAAGCATTTGCAATGCAATAGGTCTCGTATTTGCCGGAGTTTGAGCTCTTGGCATTGTAAATGGCAATGCATTTTATTTATGTGTTTTGAAAACCTGCAAGCGCTGCGTAAACAAATGCATAAAAAAAATACCGGGAGTAAACGGGCAGATTCTCAGAATCTGGCCGTTTGCTCCCGGTATTTTTGCATTTGGGATGCATCATCCCAAATGCAGAAATCGCAATTTAAGAAATCTCTAAATAGCGATTCCTTAAATTGTTCTTGCATTTAAGAAATCCCAAAATGAGATTCCTTAAATGCAATGCATGAAACCCAAAAAAATAGCGAATTCGCTAATAGGGGGAGCAAATTACCATGAAGTTGAACTTCGTGGTAATTTGTAAGTGCATTTTTCAAAGTTACATGTTGCGCACGCACATGCCCTTAGGGCATGTGTGTGTGTAACATTTGTGCACAGGTCCATTTCAGGGGTGCAACAGGGTGACCTTTGGACACCCTGGCACCCTTGAAATAGCGGAACATTAGCGATTCGGTAATAGCTAATCGCTAATAAGGAATGGCTTTCCCATTCATTCCTATGGGCCTTTAGGCCCATAGGAATGAATGGGAAAGCCATTCCTTATTAGCGATTAGCTATTACCGAATCGCAAATAAGGAATCTGTAGGAATCGCTAATAACATTGCAATTCCTACATGCATCCCGTTTTGCGAGTCTTTAATAGCGATTCCTTAAAATTCGCTATTAAGGACTCGCAAAACATAACTTTGATGCATCTGCCAGTTTGTACTTATAGCCATTGCTTACGAGAAGCAAGGCTGGCAGCAAAAGAGGTGCAGTTACTGCCAGGCTTGCTTCTAGTAAGCAATGACTATGCACCGCTTGCAGATTTTTCAAAACACATACATAAAAGGCATTGTCATTTACAATGCCGAAAAAAATCTCGCCAATGCGAGACCTAGTGCATTCGTCCAAAAACAAAAAAGCAGGCCCTCTGAAGTACTAAGGGGAAACATATTGCAATATTGCAAAGAATGAAGTTAGGTGACAAATAATGCCACTTTTTGAGGGCGGTTGTCATTCTGTAGCTTTAAAAAAAAAAGAAATTGGCAAAGTGGATAGGTCTTGCCTCTAAAATGTACATCAACTGGCTTTGTTAATACCTTTTCCCCAATCCTATGCTAAGTTATGATGCGGGACCCAGCCAGCCATTTTTAATTTACTAATGCAACATGGCAGACAGCCATTTTCTAGCAGGAAATTGTAGTGAACAAATAAAGCTAAAACAAGTCATGTAGAGCGCAAATAAGTACATATATTTTCTTTGAACTCCAGATGTGGAGTGGGGCATGCAGGACTGAAGAGAGCAGGTGGCTGGAATGGGATGAAAGAGCAGGTGACTGACAGCACTTTGTAGCTGCCGGGCCATCATATAAAATACACTAAATATAAAAAGTGGCTGTATTTAGTTTTTATCGACTGTTCATAGTGACAATTACATTTAAAAAATGGTTTGTTAAGTTGGATAATGAAAATGAACTAAATTTGAAGTCAATAATAATTGTGATCCTTCAGCGACTCAGTAATTTTAAATTGGATTTGCGAAATAAAAACAGCTTTGCAAGTATTTCTATTACCCAAATGACGTTACTCTGTTTATCGGTGTCAGAAGAATGGAAGGCTAGGTCTGCCTTACCAAGATTGGAACTTATGACTTCCAGAACACCACACTTGTCAAGATGTGGAACCCTTGTTTATGGCTCACCATTGTGCGCAGCAGTGCCCTCTGGGGTGCATCACCCCAATACAGCACCTAACAAGCTAAGCATGACCCAAGGAACAAAGACCTTCCCCCGCATTCAGCATTCACCATCTTCAGCTGACAAAAACTGAGCTCTGGGAGGTCCATGAAGACAGTGAAAGCTTGAACTGCAAAATACAGTAAGGATGCCTAGGTACTGTGAGGGTAAGAACAAATGATGCTTTACTGTACTGAACTCATGACAGCCCAAACCCTCACTGGCCGGAGCTCAATCTCGGCTTTCAATTTAAAAAAGTGCTCTTTTATTTATTTACCCTTCATTCAATTATATTGGGATGGTCCAAATGTAGCCCACATTTGGGAAAGAATATCTCCAATCCTGTCTGAATCCTCAGACAGGCTGGCATTAGCCAATCAGAATCAGCCCTGCATCAGTAATGGAAATAGTTTATGGGCCTACGCATCATTGGTGCACTGATGGCTGGATGTAGCACCGCAATTACACAATGCCTTTGCCGCCATCTTAGCGATGACGAGGCAGAAGACGCGGCATGCATTCCCATTCCAGAAAAGAGACAGTTCATTTGACTCTGCACTGAAAATAGTTGCCTGTTTGGGTGGATATGAAAATGATATTTCCACTGAGTGCCAAGCAGCCTTCGCGTCGGTGCTGCCTGGCATGTCTTTTATCACCTAATTAATTAAATAATTAAATGTAGGAGCTGCCTGTACTGGGAGGGTGCATAGTGCTTCCCGTTAAGCAGCCCATGGACTGGCGGCAGGTGGTCAGCCGGGGGGAGGCAAGGCTAGCCCTGCAAGGAGCAGGCACGGTCAGACCACCCATTGGTGCCAGAGAGACGAACACTGAGGGTGCCACTCGTGGACGCCATGGCTGAGCCACTCATGAGAATGCTCTCACATGCTCTCAGTGCCCTGTGTATGAAGTAATGGTGAGCGGGCAAGAGTGAACTGGAACTGATGCAGGGAAGGGGGAGGTTTAGTGAAAGAGAGGGCTAAGAAAGAGCGAAAAGGTTGGGGAGGGTGGCAGAGAGAGAAAGAGCGATGAGAGGGTGGTGAAAAAGAGAGAATGAATGGTGGGAGGGCGTTGTGAGAGAACGAGTGGATGGGGGTGTTGAGAGAGAAGGAACACCATAAGGGGGGCAGAGAGAGATCCAACTCTGAGAGGGATGGAAAGAGGATCCTGAAATGCAGAGGACCATGAGGCAGGCAGCCCACCCTACCCAACTTGGTGCTCAACTGAGCTGGCTATTGCTAGGAGAGCCTAGTATTAAAAATATGTATTTGGGCAGCCACGCAGAGGAAACAGAAAGAGCATGGCTGCCATTATTAATCCTGTGGCACGCCGCACTGCTAATGATCCGGCGCTGCGTGTGGCCCCATTGTAAAAGTGAAAGGGCGCATCGCGCGCTGCAAATATACAAAAATACGAATTTAGAAGACTGCTACACATTATACAACAGATTTTGGAAAAGGGGGGTGGTGATGGACAGAGTTTCTGAATGATGCAGAATACTCTTACCAAGTCAATAGATCATGGTTTTAATCCATCACCGTTTTTTAGCTCACTGCACCATCCCAGCTCAGAACCTGGCTATATGCAAATTAGTCTGTTCCTGTCCCAGTGCATGATGGGAACAGGGCAAACCAAACTACCAAGCCAATTCTTATACTGGGAAGGAAACAAGCTTCCGGGGACCGGTTTCTGGCATCACAGCCTTCTTCGGCCCGGCTTGCTTGAATCCTGATGGTGCAATGAGCAAGGGACTCACGTCTGAGTATACCCTCCCACACATAGCGTGGATAAAACCGATTTTGGAAAAGGGGGTGGTGATGGACAGAGTTTCTGAATGATGCAGAATACTCTTACCAAGTCAATAGATCATGGTTTTAATTCATCACCGTTTTTTAGCTCACTGCACCATCCCAGCTCAGAACCTGGCTATATGCAAATTAGTCTGTTCCTGTCCCAGTGCATGATGGGAACAGGGCAAACTAAACTACCAAGCCAATTCTTATACTAGGAAGGAAACAAGCTTCCGGGGACCGGTTTCTGGCATTACAGCCTTCTTCGGCCCGGCTTGCTTGAATCCTGATGGTGCAATGAGCAAGGGACTCACGTCTGAGTATACCCTCCCACACATAGTGTGGATAAAACCGATTTTGGAAAAGGGGGGTGGTGATGGACAGAGTTTCTGAATGATGCAGAATACTCTTACCAAGTCAATAGATCATGGTTTTAATCCATCACCATTTTTTAGCTCACTGCACCATCCCAGCTCAGAACCTGGCTATATGCAAATTAGTCTGTTCCTGTCCCAGTGCATGATGGGAACAGGGCAAACCAAACTACCAAGACAATTCTTATACTGGGAAGGAAACAAGCTTCCGGGGACCGGTTTCTGGCATCACAGCCTTCTTCGGCCCGGCTTGCTTGAATCCTGATGGTGCAATGTGCAAGGGACTCACGTCTGAGTATTCCCTCCCACACATAGTGTGGATAAAACCGATTTTGGAAAAGGGGGGTGGTGATGGACAGAGTTTCTGAATGATGCAGAATACTCTTACCAAGTCAATAGATCATGGTTTTAATCCATCACCGTTTTTTAGCTCACTGCACCATCCCAGCTCAGAACCTGGCTATATGCAAATTAGTCTGTTCCTGTCCCAGTGCATGATGGGAACAGGGCAAACCAAACTACCAAGCCAATTCTTATACTGGGAAGGAAACAAGCTTCCGGGGACCGGTTTCTGGCATCACAGCCTTCTTCGGCCCGGCTTGCTTGAATCATGATGGTGCAATGAGCAAGGGACTCACGTCTGAGTATACCCTCCCACACATAGTGTGGATAAAACCGATTTTGGAAAAGGGGGGTGGTGATGGACAGAGTTTCTGAATGATGCAGAATACTCTTACCAAGTCAATAGATCATGGTTTTAATCCATCACTGTTTTTTAGCTCACTGCACCATCCCAGCTCAGAACCTGGCTATATGCAAATTAGTCTGTTCCTGTCCCAGTGCATGATGGGAACAGGGCAAACCAAACTACCTAGCCAATTCTTATACTGGGAAGGAAACAAGCTTCCGGGGACCGGTTTCTGGCATCACAGCCTTCTTCGGCCTGGCTTGCTTGAATCCTGATGGTGGAATGAGCAAGGGACTCACGTCTGAGTATACCCTCCCACACATAGTGTGGATAAAACCGATTTTGGAAAAGGGGGGTGGTGATGGACAGAGTTTCTGAATGATGCAGAATACTCTTACCAAGTCAATAGATCATGGTTTTAATCCATCACCGTTTTTTAGCTCACTGCACCATCCCAGCTCAGAACCTGGCTATATGCAAATTAGTCTGTTCCTGTCCCAGTGCATGATGGGAACAGGGCAAACCAAACTACCAAGCCAATTCTTATACTGGGAAGGAAACAAGCTTCCGGGGACCGGTTTCTGGCATCACAGCCTTCTTCGGCCCGGCTTGCTTGAATCCTGATGGTGCAATGAGCAAGGGACTCACGTCTGAGTATACCCTCCCACACATAGTGTGGATAAAACCGATTTTGGAAAAGGGGGGTGGTGATGGACAGAGTTTCTGAATGATGCAGGATACTCTTACCAAGTAAATAGATCATGGTTTTAATCCATCACCGTTTTTTAGCTCACTGCACCATCCCAGCTCAGAACCTGGCTATATGCAAATTAGTCTGTTCCTGTCCCAGTGCATGATGGGAACAGGGCAAACCAAACTACCAAGCCAATTCTTATACTGGGAAGGAAACATGCTTCCGGGGACCGGTTTCTGGCATCACAGCCTTCTTCGGCCCGGCTTGCTTGAATCTTGATGGTGCAATGAGCAAGGGACTCACGTCTGAGTATACCCTCCCACACATAGTGTGGATAAAACCGATTTTGGAAAAGGGGGGCGGTGATGGACAGAGTTTCTGAATGATGCAGAATACTCTTACCAAGTGAATAGATCATGGTTTTAATCCATCGCCGTTTTTTAGCTCACTGCACCATCCCAGCTCAGAACCTGGCTATATGCAAATTAGTCTGTTCCTGTCCCAGTGCATGATGGGAACAGGGCAAACCAAACTACCAAGCCAATTCTTATACTGGGAAGGAAACAAGCTTCCGGGGACCGGTTTCTGGCATCACAGCCTTCTTCGGCCCGGCTTGCTTGAATCCTGATGGTGCAATGAGCAAGGGACTCACGTCTGAGTATACCCTCCCACACATAGTGTGGATAAAACCGATTTTGGAAAAGGGGGGTGGTGATGGACAGAGTTTCTGAATGATGCAGAATACTCTTACCAATTCAATAGATCATGGTTTTAATCCATCACCGTTTTTTAGCTCACTGCACCATCCCAGCTCAGAACCTGGCTATATGCAAATTAGTCTGTTCCTGTCCCAGTGCATGATGGGAACAGGGCAAACCAAACTACCAAGCCAATTCTTATACTAGGAAGGAAACAAGCTTCCGGGGACCGGTTTCTGGCATTACAGCCTTCTTCGGCCCGGCTTGCTTGAATCCTGATGGTGCAATGAGCAAGGGACTCACGTCTGAGTATACCCTCCCACACATAGTGTGGATAAACCGATTTTGGAAAAGGGGGGTGGTGATGGACAGAGTTTCTGAATGATGCAGAATACTCTTACCAAGTCAATAGATCATGGTTTTAATCCATCACCGTTTTTTAGCTCACTGCACCATCCCAGCTCAGAACCTGGCTATATGCAAATTAGTCTGTTCCTGTCCCAGTGCATGATGGGAACAGGGCAAGCCAAACTACCAAGCCAATTCTTATACTGGGAAGGAAACAAGCTTCCGGGGACCGGTTTCTGGCATCACAGCCTTCTTCGGCCCGGCTTGCTTGAATCCTGATGGTGCAATGAGCAAGGAAGTCACATCTGAGTATACCCTCCCACACATAGGGATCGATTAGGATGGCGGACGGAAATGGGTACTGTCCGCCATGGTGGGGGAAATTGTACTCCCGGCTGCGCCGCGGAGATTCCGCGGTTGGGATTAGGATAATCATGTCACGAAACTCCGACCGCGGCGGACGGATCATAACCAACACCGTCCGCGGTGGACGGAACACATCCAACTCCGTCCGCGGCGGACGGAGTCCAATGAACAACCACTGCTGCGGACGGCAATGACCGCGGAAAATAACACATGTACCGCCATACCTGTGAATACTCCGTGGCCGCAATTAGGATAAATCCGCCCGTACCACGGAACGCACAGCCATCCACGTCCGCGGCGGAAAGAATGCAACGATAAACACTGCATCACTGCGGAAGGCCAACACGCACAACATCCCTAGCGGCAAACAAATGTTAGAAAGTGTACCGCAAGTCCAAAGCAAACATACGAACATTGACAACGCCCCCCCCCATACACCAACACCAAGCACAAGCCACCATGACACATCCCAAGTATCCAATAATGCACACTAGTCAACACGCCCACCTACCACCTGACTGGCAACAGCCATTGAGACACGACTATAAAATGACATCCACACACTACCACAATCCTTTGCATCACAGCATTGCTGCTAGCAAGAGGCCCTATTCGAGATACTGCTAACTCACATAGAAGACACACAACCACCACCCTACCACACCCACCACACAAACACCCACCACACAAATCCTACACATCACACACCACACACCTGCACCCCCCAACTCACTCAACTCACACACTGAGCACCACACACCATGGCACCCAAAAAAAACCTAAATTCACGGAGACCGAGTTGAGGGTAATGGTAGATGAAATAATCCGTGTTGAGCCCCACATCTTCGGGGCCCAAGTCCAGCAGACGTCCGTGGCGCAAAAGAACCACATGTGGGACAGGATCGTCACTCGGGTGAATGCGTCGGGGACTGTGCCGAGGACGAAGCATGACATTCAGAGGCGGTGGCATGACCTGAAGACCAGGGTGAAGGGCATCCGAGCCAAAAACTTTGCTAGAGCCAATCATACTGGCGGTGGAACACCCCCGGAGCCCATACCCTACACCGATTGGGAGGAGAAGGTGCTGGTGATACTACACCCAGAGAGCCTAGACGGACTTGACGAAGGAGAAGAGGCTGGTAAGTACAAACCAAGCACCACGATCAGCACGACATGGTCAGGCTCACACAACTGAGAAGAAACATCTCCTACGCCCCAACCCATGCACGTTGGACACCAACTCACAAACATGTACATGGCTCCCAACAGGCCCCCATGTTCACGGTGAGGGTGGTGGTGGTGGTGGAGGGTGGGGTGTGTGAGAGGCCCAAACTACAACTCCCACCAGGCCCCCATGTTCACGGTGAGGGTGGTGGTGGTGGTGGTGGAGGGTGGGGTGTGTGAGAGGCCCAAACTACAACTCCCAACAGGCCCCCATGTTCACGGTGAGGGTGGTGGTGGTGGTGGAGGGTGGGGTGTGTGAGAGGCCCAAACTACAACTCCCAACAATCCCCCATGTTCACGGTGAGGGTGGTGGTGGTGGTGGAGGGTGGGGTGTGTGAGAGGCCCAAACTACAACTCCCAACAGGCCCCCATGTTCACGGTGAGGGTGGTGGTGGTGGAGGGTGGGGTGTGTGAGAGGCCCAAACTACAACTCCCAACATGCCCCCATGTTCACGGTGAGGGTGGTGGTGGTGGTGGTGGAGGGTGGGGTGTGTGAGAGGCCCAAACTACAACTCCCAACAGGCCCCCAAGTTCACGGTGAGGGTGGTGGTGGTGGTGGAGGGTGGGGTGTGTGAGAGGCCCAAACTACAACTCCCAACAGGCCCCCAAGTTCACGGTGAGGGTGGTGGTGGTGGTGGAGGGTGGGGTGTGTGAGAGGCCCAAACTACAACTCCCAACAGGCCCCCATGTTCACGGTGAGGGTGGTGGTGGTGGTGGAGGGTGGGGTGTGTGAGAGGCCCAAACTACAACTCCCAACAGGCCCCCATGTTCACGGTGAGGGTGGTGGTGGTGGTGGTGGAGGGTGGGGTGTGTGAGAGGCCCAAACTACAACTCCCAACAGGCCCCCATGTTCACGGTGAGGGTGGTGGTGGTGGTGGTGGAGGGTGGGGTGTGTGCGACAGGAAACAGAAATGTCTACAAATCTATATTAACATGTAATGTCCACATTACTGACCAGCTCTATCTTGTCCCTCAGGTGATCGTGAACTGACTGGGGAAACCAGTACCCGGCCGCCAGCCTCGCCTCCCACACATACAGGACTCTCTGGTGACGAGGACGCAGGCAGCTCCGGTGCGGAGGATGTAGCGGGACCAAGCACACAGCCAGGGCCATCTGGCTCACAGGGACTCCCGGGACCGACCAATGTCGCATGTGTGACTCCAGCGACACCTGTCTCTGTGATCTGCACAGTCCCCACCACCACCAGTAACACCAGTACCACCAGTACCACCAGTACCACCAGAACCACCAGTACCACAACTCCTGCCTGTGCCACCCAGCCTAACCCAGCGCACGACGCTGGTCCATCGGCCTCACACACAAGCAGGGTGAGTGGGCCACAAAGAGAGGCAACGGGACATCAGCCAATCAGGCGAGCCACACACCGCCGTACAGAGGAAGGACAGCTACCCCATCCAGTGGCAGAGTCCCTACAAGCCCTTGCCAGGTGCCAGGCGTCATACGACCGGTCCCAGGCAAACGCTGATCGTGCACACCAGGACTCAGTGGACAACACCAACATCTTGCGCGAAATCTCTGGGTACCTTGGCCAGATGGTGCACATCATAGGCCAGCAGGCAACGATGTGGAGGGAATGGGTTGGCCGGAACAACCCCCCCCCTCCACCAATTGTCGTAGCGCCACCGCCACCATCACCTCCACCTCCACCACCACCGTCACCTCCGCCTCCACCGCCACCGTCACCTCCGCCTCCACCGCCGCCACCACCACCTGTGCCCCTGGCGACGGATGTGGCCCATCAACAACCTGCCCCCCCAGCTGCCTCTGTTCCACCTCAGAGACGGAGGGGCCGGCCGAGGCAGGAAGTGGCTGAGAGCAGTGTTGGAGCGCCATCCACACGCTCCAAGAGGGGACGCCAATGACAATGTCACTGCCTGTGCCAGACATTCACCCTGCTAAGTATCCTGTCCCACAGACAATCATTCCCACTGGTCTGCTGGACTACCCTGACACCCCCCAATGTGGTGTCAGCACGGAAATTTCATCTGCCATTACCTTCAACTCCAACTCCCTCCACCCCACTTACTTGTAAATATTCACCAGCACAAAAGCACAACCTGTAAATAAATTTCACTTACACACACAATGATGTTTTGCCTCCATGTTTATTCACATGATTGCCTTCAGAAACAGACGTAAACAGGTTCAGGGATCATAGTCGTACATGATCATGGCGCTGCGGGAGTCACCTAGGGAAAATCAGAGACAGCAAACACACGTCAGGAAACAGATTGACACACATCACAACACAATGCACAGCAACATTACACAAACTACAATCATCACAAAAGCATGGGATGAGAGCACACACATCATGGAGACTTGTATGTCCAAAGAAATGAAGACACACATATGCAACCATCACAAACAACACCCAGCTGATGAACCCCACATCCACACAACACCAGCAAACATACATGAGGCATTGTCAACCGCCACTAGAGGTAGTTCCTCACATTCAAGGGAAGTAGCGATCTATGAGCTGGCGCCTCTGGTCCACACCTTCCTCCTCACCACTATCCTCATCAGTCGACATGGGTGGGATGGGAGGCCGAGGAACTTCTTCGTCTTCAGGGTCCAACAGCAGTTCAATGTCATTGCGTACTGCCAGGTTGTGGAGCATGCAGCAGGCAATCACGATCCTGCATACTTTTCCTGGTGAGTAAGGCAGGGCCCCTCCGGTCTTATCGAGGCACCTAAACCTAGACTTTAGCAGTCCAAAGGTACGTTCGATGACTCTCCGTGTCCTTCCATGTGCATCATTGTACCGCATTTCACCCGCTGTTGTAGGATTACGTAGGGGACTGAGGAGCCAGGGCCGGTTTGGGTACGCCGAGTCTCCTATGTAGGGGGATGAGAGACACAAACATCACAACAAGATATGGTGGGTACCCCATGCCACACAGAGATCACAAGAGTCCCCACTGCACACTCACCAACAAGCCACGCTTGACCTGGTCGCAGATTTGCCATGAGTGGTGGGACAATGCTGCTCCGCATGATGTGGGCGTCATGTGCGGAGCCAGGAAATCTTGCACACACATGGGAGATGATGTTGTTTGCCAGGCACACCACCTGCATGTTCAGCGAATGGAAGTGCTTGCGATTCCTAAAAACTTGCTCACGTGCCCGTGGTGGAATGATAGCGATGTGTGTGCCATCAATTGAACCCACAACGTGAGGTATGTGGCCCAGTGCATAGAAGTCAGCTTTGACTGCTGCCAACTCTTCCGGCCGTGGGAAATGTATGTAGTCATTCTTGTACAGCATCATAGCTGTTATGACATCCCGAAGAACCGTGCTGAACATGGCCTGTGACATCCCCCCGGCATGTCCAACTGTGTACTGAAATGTGCCAGTAGCAAAGAAAGGTAGTACCGCCATGACCTTTGCAGTGGGTGTTATCGAACCAGGATACGTCCTACGTGGCTGCAGATGAGGAGACAATTGTGCAACAAGCTCCAGCAACCGACGTCGATCCAGACGGAATTTCCTAATCACCTCCTCGTCAACCATATCCTCCAGCACAGTGTATGGCCGATGCACATTTGGAGCCCTCCTGTGTGGGAGAGAGATGTAACTTAGGTCAACTTACAAACGACGCATACGTGTACAACTCCATCACATGTGAACCTTACTGACAAAACGTCAGTCTTCACCCTAATGTTTAGTAGCCACATCACAGACACACATGCAACTGCATGCACATAAACGATAATTATACACACGCCATGTCATCAAGCACCAATGCCAACACCAATAATGTTGTGCATACGGTAATTACATGCATGGTGACACAACGTCCAAAACACATACACGGAATGCATGTGTACCACCACCACTGTAGTCACCTCGCCAGAACCAGACACTGACAACAGATGCATAATTTGGCCATACAGCCGTGATGTACTGTGTAGTTGTGAAGATGTAATAACGTCTGTAGGGTCACACCCGACGTCAACATGTCCAAATGCACATCTGTTGCCCATTGTGTGCCCACAGATGGGCATAGTATGGACACACATGCTATATTGTATGACATATGACCTTTCCCTATCACGCTCACAACCCTCATGACGCAACTGCACACAACACATCACGGTGCAGCGTCTGACAAGATAACATAATTGGCGCCGCCATGGCGGTGCACAACTTCCGCTACTTCCCAAAGGCCATACGCGGCCAGCGGCCCTCTTCCCATTGGCTGCATGTGCACGGACCGTCACGGGCACACATCGGCAACCGCACGTGCAAGCTTCAGGCACGGATGCTTCAGTTGCAACAATGTTCTATCACTGGCGCCACCATGGCGGTGCACGTACTCAGCGGGGGAGGTGCAGGCCTATACACCCTGTAGATGTACTCAATGGACATGCCAGTTCATGTCCCCTCTTACAGTCACATTGCATCATCCACCGTACACCGGCCGGAGCGGCCGGGCCAAGGACGGCCGTGCCGGCCATGTCCACAACCGCCGTGCCCGGCCATGTACACGACCGCCGTGCCCGGCCATGTCCACAACCGCCGTGCCCGGCCATGTCCACAACCGCCGTGCCCGGCCATGTCCACAACCGCCGTGCCCGGCCATGTCCACAACCGCCGTGCCCGGCCATGTACACGACCGCCGTGCCCGGCCATGTCCACAATCGCCGTGCCCGGCCATGTACACGACCGCCGTGCCCGGCCATGTCCACAACCGCCGTGCCCGGCCATGTCCACAACCACCGTGCCCGGCCATGTACACAACCGCCGTGCCCGGCCATGTCCACAACCGCCGTGCCCGGCCATGTACACAACCGCCGTGCCCGGCCATGTACACAACCGCCGGGCCAGGCCGGGCCGGGCACGGTGGTTGTGGACATGGCCGGGCACGGCGGTTGTGGACATGGACGGGCACGGCGGTTGTGGACATGGCCGGGCACGGCGGTTGTGGACATGGCCGGGCACGGTGGTTGTGGACATGGCCGGGCACGGTGGTTGTTGACCTGGCCGGGCACGGTGGTTGTGGACATGGCCGGGCACGGCGGTTGTGGACATGGCCGGGCACGGCGGTTGTGTACATGGCCGTGCACGGCGGTTGTGGACATGGCCGGGCACGGCGGTTGTGGACATTGCCGGCACGGCCGTCCTTGGCCCGGCCGCTCCGGCCGGTGTACTGTGGATGATGCAATGTGACTGTAAGAGGGGACATGAACTGGCATGTCCATTGAGTACATCTACAGGGTGTATAGGCCTGCACCTCCCCCGCTGAGTACGTGCACCGCCATGGTGGCGCCAGTGATAGAACATTGTTGCAACTGAAGCATCCGTGCCTGAAGCTTGCACGTGCGGTTGCCGATGTGTGCCCGTGACGGTCCGTGCACATGCAGCCAATGGGAAGAGGGACGCTGGCCGCATATGGCCAATCGCAAGTAGCGGAAGCAGTGCACCGCAACAACAGGGCCAGTCATTGGCCCATTTCACGAACACGCTGCCAGGGCTGACCAATTGCTGGCGACGTATGCCACTGACACGTGCTGAGGGCCCTATATATGTGTGTTGGCCAAAATGACACTTCCTACCCTGGGGACCAGTGCTGCCTGTTCACCTCGACCTGCTGCTGCTGCTGAGCTGACCACCGACTGCTGCCTGTGACCATCACCTTGACCTGCTGCTGCTGCTGAGCTGACCACCGACTGCTGCCTGTGACCATCACCTCGACCTGCTGCTGCTGCTGAGCTGACCACCGACTGCTGCCTGTGACCATCACCTCGACCTGCTGCTGCTGCTGAGCTGACCACCGACTGCTGCTCTAGTGCCATACTCCGTGATCTTGCCATGTCGAGAGGCAAAGAGATCCGGTCTCGACCCTTCACCGCCGCGGAGCTTGATGTCCTCGTGGACGGTGTACTCCGCAACTATGGACGCCTCTACGGCGCACCAGGACGGGTGATAAGTGCAGTTTGGGACATGTTGGTGTGCATGAGGGGGCCAAATAATCAGGCCTATTTCTATCTTAGCTGTGTAGTGTGGCCTAGACATATGTTCCTGATTGTGCATGGCTGCTGACAGTTACGTCTTGCCCCTATGTGTGTGACAGGCCAACTGTCCACTGACTTAAACCCTTTTGTCTCCCATCATGGTAGGTCAAGCTGCACCTTCGCAAGGACCTGTGGAGGAGCATAGCACGGGAAGTACGGGCATTGGGGGTGTGCAACAGACAACATACACACTGCCACAAACGCTGGGACGACATTTCCAGGCTGAGCAAGAATGTAGCGGAAGTAACACTGGGCATGATTCCAAGGACGCCCCGTCTGGCCCGACGCTCCATGACCCCTCTCATGCACCGTATAATTGCAGTGACGCATCCTGAACTGGCCGAACGTCTGAGTGCCGATCAACAGCAAACTAGCGGTGAGCATACTGTCTGTGTAGGAAACCTGTGAGTGCTATGCATGTATTGGTGCACAGACACAGTATTGAGTTCCGTGTTGCGTATGTATCTCTGTGATGCCATTTTGGTCCCATTGGGTGGTTGTCATTTGACATCCAGGTCCGCCATGTTGACACGCCACTTGCTTAGTAGTTGAGTGTTGAAGCACATCCCCTAGTGGTCCATGGCCCCATGGCAGGAAATGTGAGGATGACTGGTAGAGGTGGGCCGTGTGCAGGATGGGGGCTACAAAATCTTTGTCAGCTATGTAATTTGGCAATCCTGGTCCTTCTGTACGTCAGTGTGCCCATGACTCACACATCTTTCATGTGCATTTCAGCTATGACAGAGGACACTCAGCCACAGACGGTGGAGATTAGTCGAGGAAATGAGTCCGGCTCAGACTTCGCACACACGCAGACTGACACAGAGGAGGGCAGCGCCGGAGAGGGGGACAGGACCGTCCCTGAGGACTCGCATGTGGAGACACCATCGTCCTCCTCGTCGGACACTCTTGGTGAGCCTGCACTGTTGTCACAGACTGGGAGTGGGCAATCATCACCTTCTGTCGGAAGACAGCACACAGGGCCCACACTTCCGCCAACTGCACCATGTACTGTTCGTGGCCGGAGGAGTAGGGGGAGCAGAGTGGCGTTCGGTGCAGGCACCGCTGCCCCTGCCACGGTGAGCCAAAATGCACTGTGTGCTGAGGCCGTTGATCTGCTGCGACAGCTGTGTGTGGGGCAGACCAATATGACAAATGCTTTCCAGGACCATGATAGGAAGTTGGGGCAGGTGGTGGCATTCATGGAAGGGATGCATGGCGATCTTGCAGGTCTACACAGGACAGTGCAGTCATTGGCAAGCAGTGTGTCATCTGCAATAGTACAGTCGCATGAACAGGGTGCTACTTCTGTTTCCCCATCTACACCACTGGATGTCTCAGGGGGTAGTGATTATTCTGAGCAGGACTCAAATACAGGTTATTGCACTAGAAGCAGCGTCAGACAGCAGGTCAGGGCACACAGGGCACAGACCCCATCCCCTAGATCAGCTAAATCTGTTCACGTAGACAACGTCAGATACACTGGAGTACACACACAGGATCCACAAGTGTTGTTGGGGGACATGCCTTCAGGAGCTACACAGGCATTCAACACAAAAGGTACTCCCAAGGCAAGGGATACTCACATGTCCATGGACTGTACCTTGTACAAGGCCAGTCAGAAGACAAAGGCACCTCCTAAGAGCAGGGAGACTCCCAAGGGCAGGCCCACAGCAGAGGAAAGGGACCCTCCCAAGGACAGTGAAAAGACAAAGGCACCTCCTAAGAGCAGGGAGACTCCCAAGGGCAGGCCCACAGTAGAGGAAAGGGACCCTCCCAAGGACAGTGAAAAGACAAAGGCACATCCTAAGAGCAGGGAGACTCCCAAGGGCAGGCCCACAGCAGAGGAAAGGGACCCTCCCAAGGACAGTGAAAAGACAAAGGCACCTCCTAAGAGCAGGGAGACTCCCAAGGGCAGGCCCACAGCAGAGGAAAGGGACCCTCCCAAGGACAGTGAAAAGACAAAGGCACCTCCTAAGAGCAGGGAGACTCCCAAGGGCAGGCCCACAGCAGAGGAAAGGGACCCTCCCAAGGACAGTGAAAAGACAAAGGCACATCCTAAGAGCAGGGAGACTCCCAAGGGCAGGCCCACAACAGAGGAAAGGGACCCTCCCAAGGACAGTGAAAAGACAAAGGCACATCCTAAGAGCAGGGAGACTCCCAAGGGCAGGCCCACAGCAGAGGAAAGGGACCCTCCCAAGGACAGTGAAAACACAAAGGCACATCCTAAGTGCAGGGAGACTCCCAAGGGCAGGCCCACAGCAGAGCAAGGTCCATCTCCCAAGGGCAGGGACACACACAGAGAGCAGGTGTCTACTGGAGACAGGTGCACCACAGACGACAAGTCTGCTGGCAGGAACAGGGCGGCGACCAGGGCACAGGCTACATCCAGAGACAACACTCCACCTAAGGATAAGGCACATCCTACGGACAAGGCATCTAGCATGGACAATGGCGCAATCAAGGACAGGCATACTTCACCCCTGGCTGCACTGAGGCTGATGTTTTCTACTGAATGCAAAACAGATGTCTCCGCGGCGGAGTCCCCCCATACCTCCACTCCCATCCAGGCCAGTCAGAAGCAGAGGAGGGTGTCCCCTGTTGTTGCATCCCCCATTACACATGATTCCGAGTCCAGGCGGCAGGCACACAGCAAACGACAAGCAGGCTCCAGCACGTCCCCAGAAACCCGATCCCCGGCTGCAGATGCTCCACCTATGGTGGGTGGTGATTCTTTAGAGTCCCCACCACTTGGCAGTCCTGTCCTGTCCAGGGTGCACTCACACATCCCTAAGAAACGCAGACACACACCATTGACACCTGGCAACCACGATTTGGCTCAAGGTCAGCTATCCCCAGCTCCCAGGCCCACCCTGCCTCCTGGCCCATACAGCCCTGTGGCTCATCATTTCAGTTGTCCCAGTGGCGCTGGTGCAGTTGACTCTCATGTATCAGATGGTGGCACTGTGTCTGTTGTTGGCTGTCATGCATCATGTAGTGGCACAGTCTCTGTTGTGCCCTCTCCTGTTGCAGGTTCTGGCAGTGTATCTGGGTCTATGGCTCACGTGTCAGTTAGAAGATCTGTGGCTGTGTTGCACACTCCTGTTTCTGGTGCTGGCAGTCTGTCTGGGTCAGTGGGTCACGTGTCAGTGACTACATCTGTGGCTGTGTTGCACACTCCTGTTTCTGGTGCTGCCAGTGTGTCTGGGTCCGTGGCCCATGTGTGTGTCACTCGGGCTGTGGCTGTGTCTCACACTCCTGGTGCTGCCAGTGTGTCTGGGTCCGTGGCCCATGTGTGTGTCACTCGGGCTGTGGCTGTGTCTCACACTCCTGTTGCTGGTGCTGCCAGTGTGTCTGGGTCCGTGGCCCATGTGTGTGTCACTCGGGCTGTGGCTGTGTCTCACACTCCTGTTGCTGGGGCTGGCAGTGTGTCCGAGGCAGGTAGTTCACGCAGTCCCCCTGATTCTGTGATGTGAGGTGCTGAACACTTCACTCAAATGTTATTTCACATGGTGTGTCCATTGAGAACTGCGTGGCACTCTTGTGGTTCCTGTGACGGGTTGGTAGGGACACGTACTTGTGCTGCCTCTGATGTACCTGCTCTGTACTCCACAATGCCCTGTTGCTGTTCTGATACTGCATTCTGCACTCTCATGTGCTGCCTCTGATCAACCTGTTCAGTGCAAGGGACTGTTGATGCACTTAGCCCCTCTCACGTGCTGCCTCTGATGGACCTGTTCAGTGCAATGGACTGTTGATGCACTTAGCCCCTCTCACGTGCTGCCTCTAATGGACCTGTTCAGTGCAATGGACTGTTGATGCACTTAGCCCCTCTCACGTGCTGCCTCAGATGGACCTGTTCAGTGCAATGGACTGTTGATGCACTTAGCCCCTCTCACGTGCTGCCTCTGATGGACCTGTTCAGTGCAAAGGACTGTTGATGCACATAGCCCCTCTCACGTGCTGCCTCAGATGGACCTGTTCAGTGCAATGGACTGTTGATGCACTTAGGCCCTCTCACGTGCTGCCTCAGATGGACCTGTTCAGTGCAATGGACTGTTGATGCACTTAGCCCCTCTCACGTGCTGCCTCAGATGGACCTGTTCAGTGCAATGGACTGTTGATGCACTTAGCCCCTCTCGTTTACTGCCTATGATGTTCCTGCTCCGTACTGCACAATGCCCTGTTGATGCTCTGATACTGCATTCTGCCCTCTCGTTTACTGCCTATGATGTACCTGCTCTGTACTGCACAATGCCCTGTTGATGCTCTGATACTGCATTCTGCCCTCTCGTTTACTGCCTATGATGTACCTGCTCTGTACTGCACAATGCCCTGTTGATGCTCTGATACTGCATTCTGCCCTCTCGTTTGCTGCCTATGATGTACCTGCTCTGTACTGCACAATGCCCTGTTGATGCTCTGATACTGCATTCTGCCCTCTCGTTTACTGCCTATGATGTACCTGCTCTGTACTGCACAATGCCCTGTTGATGCTCTGATACTGTATTCTGCCCTCTCGTTTACTGCCAATAATGTAGCTGCTCTGGTGCCCACTTTGCCCATGCTCACGCATACACTGTCATTATACCCCTATAATGTACAATAAAGGTAGTCTATCAAGTCTCGTGGTCTGTCGTTGTCATTCCTGCTTGCGTACTGCAAATGTGTATTCGTATTTGCTTCTCATCAGTGGTTTCGGTAACATGAAACTCCCCCTCCCTACGTCACGACCCTTGCTGGTATTCCCCTCCAGACAGCCAATGGTTTGTGCCTTACCTGCGTCGTCGTCGATAGTGGGCCATGACTAGGACTGGTGGATCGCGAAGAGCATCGGGAAAGCGTGTAGCGCTGGGTCCATGGTGGTGGTCAGCTTGCGGTGGGTATCTCTGCTATGTCACCTATGTTCGCTGTGGGGATTCCGCCGTGTTCAGACAGGTTGTTTTTCCGCTGCGGTTTTATGTGTATTTTCCGCCATCTTGATTTGGGGGACGGTCTTAGACGTCAGTACGTACGGCGGGGCCTCCGGATGTGTTCCGTCCGCCGCGTGGTCGTGTGTAGTTCGGCGGCGGTGCGTGCTTTTCCGTCGCGGACGGAAATTTGACACGTTTTCCTATCCTGATATGGCGGACGGAGTATCCGCGGCAGGCGGACACGGAAAAGGGTTTTTCCGCCTACTCCAGGGCCGCGGTGGCTCTTCCGTCCGCCATCCTAATGAGCCCCATAGTGTGGATAAAACCGATTTTGGAAAAGGGGGGTGGTGATGGACAGAGTTTCTGAATGATGCAGAATACTCTTACCAAGTCAATAGATCATGGTTTTAATCCATCACCATTTTTTAGCTCACTGCACCATTCCAGCTCAGAACCTGGCTATATGCAAATTAGTCTGTTCCTGTCCCAGTGCATGATGGGAACAGGGCAAACCAAACTACCAAGACAATTCTTATACTGGGAAGGAAACAAGCTTCCGAGGACCGGTTTCTGGCATCACAGCCTTCTTCGGCCCGGCTTGCTTGAATCCTGATGGTGCAATGTGCAAGGGACTCCCGTCTGAGTATACCCTCCCACACATAGTGTGGATAAAACCGATTTTGGAAAAGGGGGGTGGTGATGGACAGAGTTTCTGAATGATGCAGAATACCCTTACCAAGTCAATAGATCATGGTTTTAATCCATCACCGTTTTTTAGCTCACTGCACCATCCCAGCTCAGAACCTGGCTATATGCAAATTAGTCTGTTCCTGTCCCAGTGCATGATGGGAACAGGGCAAACCAAACTACCAAGCCAATTCTTATACTGGTAGAGGAAACAAGCTTCCGGGGACCGGTTTCTGGCATCACAGCCTTCTTCGGCCCGGCTTGCTTGAATCCTGATGGTGCAACGAGCAAGGGACTCACGTCTGAGTATACCCTCCCACACATAGTGTGGATAAAGCCGATTTTGGAAAAGGGGGGTGGTGATGGACAGAGTTTCTGAATGATGCAGAATACTCTTACCAAGTCAATAGATCATGGTTTTAATCCATCACCGTTTTTTAGCTCACTGCACCATCCCAGCTCAGAACCTGGCTATATGCAAATGAGTCTGTTCCTGTCCCAGTGCATGATGGGAACAGGGCAAACCAAACTACCTAGCCAATTCTTATACTGGGAAGGAAACAAGCTTCCGGGGACCAGTTTCTGGCATCACAGCCTTCTTCGGCCCGGCTTGCTTGAATCCTGATGGTGCAATGAGCAAGGGACTCACGTCTGAGTATACCCTCCCACACATAGTGTGGATAAAACCGATTTTGGAAAAGGGGGGTGGTGATGGACAGAGTTTCTGAATGATGCAGAATACTCTTACCAAGTCAATAGATCATGGTTTTAATCCATCACCGTTTTTTAGCTCACTGCACCATCCCTGCTCAGAACCTGGCTTTATGCAAATTAGTCTGTTCCTGTCCCAGTGCATGATGGGAACAGGGCAAACCAAACTACCTAGCCAATTCTTATACTGGGAAGGAAACAAGCTTCCGGGGACCGGTTTCTGGCATCACAGCCTTCTTCGGCCCGGCTTACTTGAATCCTGATGGTGCAATGAGCAAGGGACTCACGTCTGAGTATACCCTCCCACACATAGTGTGGATAAAACCGATTTTGGAAAAGGGGGGTGGTGATGGACAGAGTTTCTGAATGATGCAGAATACTCTTACCAAGTCAATAGATCATGGTTTTAATCCATCACCGTTTTTTAGCTCACTGCACCATCCCAGCTCAGAACCTGGCTATATGCAAATTAGTCTGTTCCTGTCCCAGTGCATGATGGGAACAGGGCAAACCAAACTACCAAGCCAATTCTTATACTGGGAAGGAAACAAGCTTCCGGGGACCGGTTTCTGGCATCACAGCCTTCTTCGGCCCGGCTTGCTTGAATCCTGATGGTGCAATGAGCAAGGGACTCACATCTGAGTATACCCTCCCACACATAGTGTGGATAAAACCAATTTTGGAAAAGAGGGGTGGTGATGGACAGAGTTTCTGAATGATGCAGAATACTCTTACCAAGTCAATAGATCATGGTTTTAATCCATCACCGTTTTTTAGCTCACTGCACCATCCCAGCTCAGAACCTGGCTATATGCAAATTAGTCTGTTCCTGTCCCAGTGCATGATGGGAACAGGGCAAACCAAACTACCAAGCCAATTCTTATACTGGGAAGGAAACAAGCTTCCGGGGACCGGTTTCTGGCATCACAGCCTTCTTCGGCCCGGCTTGCTTGAATCCTGATGGTGCAATGAGCAAGGGACTCACATCTGAGTATACCCTCCCACACATAGTGTGGATAAAACCAATTTTGGAAAAGAGGGGTGGTGATGGACAGAGTTTCTGAATGATGCAGAATACTCTTACCAAGTCAATAGATCATGGTTTTAATCCATCACCGTTTTTTAGCTCACTGCACCATCCCAGCTCAGAACCTGGCTATATGCAAATTAGTCTGTTCCTGTCCCAGTGCATGATGGGAACAGGGCAAACCAAACTACCAAGCCAATTCTTATACTGGGAAGGAAACAAGCTTCCGGGGACCGGTTTCTGGCATCACAGCCTTCTTCGGCCCGGCTTGCTTGAATCTTGATGGTGCAATGAGCAAGGGACTCACGTCTGAGTATACCCTCCCACACATAGTGTGGATAAAACCGATTTTGGAAAAGGGGGGCGGTGATGGACAGAGTTTCTGAATGATGCAGAATACTCTTACCAAGTGAATAGATCATGGTTTTAATCCATCGCCGTTTTTTAGCTCACTGCACCATCCCAGCTCAGAACCTGGCTATATGCAAATTAGTCTGTTCCTGTCCCAGTGCATGATGGGAACAGGGCAAACCAAACTACCAAACCAATTCTTATACTGGGAAGGAAACAAGCTTCCGGGGACCAGTTTCTGGCATCACAGCCTTCTTCGGCCCGGCTTGCTTGAATCCTGATGGTGCAATGAGCAAGGGACTCACGTCTGAGTATACCCTCCCACACATAGTGTGGATAAAACCGATTTTGGAAAAGGGGGTGGTGATGGACAGAGTTTCTGAATGATGCAGAATACTCTTACCAAGTCAATAGATCATGGTTTTAATCCATCACCGTTTTTTAGCTCACTGCACCATCCCAGCTCAGAACCTGGCTATATGCAAATTAGTCTGTTCCTGTCCCAGTGATGATGGGAACAGGGCAAACCAAACTACCAAGCCAATTCTTATACTTGGAAGGAAACAAGCTTCCGGGGACCTGTTTCTGGCATCACAGCCTTCTTCGGCCGGGCTTGCTTGAATCCTGATGGTGCAATGAGCAAGGGACTCACGTCTGAGTATACCCTCCCACACATAGTGTGGTTAAAACAGATTTTGGAAAAGGGGGGTGGTGATGGACAGAGTTTCTGAATGACGCAGAATACTCTTACCAAGTCAATAGATCATGGTTTTAATCCATCATAGTTTTTTAGCTCACTGCACCATCCCAGCTCAGAACCTGGCTATATGCAAATTAGTCTGTTCCTGTCCCAGTGCATGATGGGAACAGGGCAAACCAAACTACCAAGCCAATTCTTATACTGGGAAGGAAACAAGCTTCCGGGGACCGGTTTCTGGCATCACAGCCTTCTTCGGCCCGGCTTGCTTGGATCCTGATGGTGCAATGAGCAAGGGACTCACGTCTGAGTATACCCTCCCACACATAGGGGCCGATTAGGATGGCGGACGGACTTTCGTCCGTCCGCCATCCCAGAGGTGGAGGGACCGTCCGCATGGGCTGCGGCGTTCCCTCCGTGCAAATTAGGATGTGACCGCCACCCTGGCGGTCACATCCTGGATATTTAACATTGCGGCGGGTGCTGCTTCAAGCTTGTTTCCTTCCCAGTATAAGAATTGGCTTGGTAGTTTGGTTTGCCCTGTTCCCATCATGCACTGGGACAGGAACAGACTAATTTGCATATAGCCACGTTCTGAGCTGGGATGGTGCAGTGAGCTAAAAAACGGTGATTGATTAAAACCATGATCTATTGACTTGGTAAGAGTATTCTGCATCATTCAGAAACTCTGTCCATCACCACCCCCCTTTCCAAAATCGGTTTTATCCACACTATGTGTTGGAGGGTATACTCAGACGTGAGTCCCTTGCTCATTGCACCATCAGGATTCAAGCAAGCCGGGCCTGAAGAAGGCTGTGATGCCAGAAACCGGTCCCCGGAAGCTTGTTTCCTTCCCAGTATAAGAATTGGCTTGGTAGTTTGGTTTGCCCTGTTCCCATCATGCACTGGGACAGGAACAGACTAATTTGCATATAGCCAGGTTCTGAGCTGGGATGGTGCAGTGAGCTAAAAAACGGTGATGGATTAAAACCATGATCTATTGACTTTGTAAGAGTATTCTGCATCATTCAGAAACTCTGTCCATCACCACCACCCTTTTCCAAAATCGGTTTTATCCACACTATGTGTGGGAGGGTATACTCAGACGTGAGTCCCTTGCTCATTGCACCATCAGGATTCAAGCAAGCCGGGCCGAAGAAGGCTGTGATGCCAGAAACCGGTCCCCGGAAGCTTGTTTCCTTTCCAGTATAAGAATTGGCTTGGTAGTTTGGTTTGCCCTGTTCCCATCATGCACTGGGACAGGAACAGGAACAGACTAATTTGCATATAGCCAGGTTCTGAGATGGGATGGTGCAGTGAGCTAAAAAACGGTGATGGATTAAAACCATGATCTATTGACTTGGTAAGAGTATTCTGCATCATTCAGAAACTCTGTCCATCACCACCCCTCTTTTCCAAAATTGGTTTTATCCACACTATGTGTGGGAGGGTATACTCAGACGTGAGTCCCTTGCTCATTGCACCATTAGGATTCAAGCAAGCCGGGCCGAAGAAGGCTGTGATGCCAGAAACCGGTCCCCGGAAGCTTGTTTCCTTCCCAGTATAAGAATTGGCTTGGTAGTTTGGTTTGCCCTGTTCCCATCATGCACTGGGACAGGAACAGACTAATTTGCATATAGCCAGGTTCTGAGCTGGGATGGTGCAGTGAGCTAAAAAATGGTGATGGATTAAAACCATGATCTATTGACTTGGTAAGAGTATTCTGCATCATTCAGAAACTCTGTCCATCACCACCCCCCTTTTCCAAAAACACATTATACAACAGCATATTCACAAACACCCATTACACGAATGGTAAAAAAAAAGTGCTTACCCAATAATTAAAAAACTCAGTGTATTTCCACAAGTAAAAGATCCAGTCCTGGTGGGCGGGGCCAAAAGGAGACAGGGCGTAACAAGGAGGGACTAAAAAACCTCACTCCCAATGGAAAGCCAGGGTTTACCATGCGCGATGACGCAAGCCAATGGAAAGGAGGGGCGGAGCCTAGACTCCACCTCTGAAATTGGCTTGAATACAAGAAGCCTCGCAGAGCGAGCAGCGTATGCACACTGCAATGCTAGGTGAGACCTAAAAACATCAATGGCAGGAAAATACATCAGGCCAAAAGAAAAGAGAATAGCAGTATTAGTACAGTGATATTGGTAATCCACAGTATCGGTCCGACATGATTTAACTGTCTCTTTCCCTTTTTGTGCCGAATTGAGAGTACCTGTACTCATGGTGCAGCTCCTAACACAAAAAGGTGGGGCTCACTAAACAGTGATGTTTAGGGGTGTGGCGTCACAGGAACTGACCGCATAAGAAATTTAATCACAGAAAATTACATCTATACATCAGGTCTTAGGACCGCCGAGCCTAGGTTTACCAGGATTATCGTGAATACATTTCAGCACATTTCGAGATTTTACAATGAAAGCAGTTCATTATAAGTCTGTGCCTCCAGTTCCCTGTCCGAAGGAATAAATAGCCCATACATGTTTGAAGTTTGGTGCTTGACTGTCAAGCCACTAACAGTTCTACAATCTGGGCATGGAAAATATGGAACCAAGGAAAAAGCTAATTTCTCATATTGCATTAAACAGTATACAAACTACAATTGTGGACGTTATAACTAAAAACTAATTAGCCTACCTAACATACTTCCATTACATAAACTGAAAATGTTAGCACAATTTGACTAATATCAAGCAAATGCAAGTTGCACATTTGCATCTGGTATTTTCAGCAGTGCAATGAAGAATTTTCTGTGTTCAATTCAATTCAAAAATACTGTATTTAGAGAAGAAAGTCTGTCAAAGTGCATTCATTTCAAATAAAATCAGAATGATAGCTTTTGTCACAATTTTTGTTAAGTCTCCATATTTTGACAAGTGATTCATCGTTCATCCTCAGGTTTCCTCACTGGTAAACATAGGTAAAATATAATTCGATAAAAAGCTAAGATAGCCTTTGGTTAAAAAGGAAAGCACTACTGTCTGTCTATTTGAGGTTGATTTTTTAAAACTACTAAGGTTCAAAGCTCCTCCCCTTCTTTATTTTTGGTTCTGAATTTTTTTTTAGTTGCTTCTCCACACAACCCAAAGATTTTACCAATTTTGTGATCACTTGCGGCTGTTCATTGTTCAATAGGAAGCTGACGGCAGATGGTAATGTCTGTGACCCTTTCTTAGTCCATATGAACCTAAGCAATCTTCTGCGGTCTTCCAGTAGTGTAGGGCTATACAGAGCAAATGAGTTATTGACTCCTGGATTAGACTGCATAGTCGGCATAACTCTGGCTTAGCGGCACATTGTGGGGACAGGTCTAAGGACGCAAAAGAGCCCATCCGAAGCTGCAGGAATGGCATTTTATAATAGGGGGTGAATGTTCAGTTGATATATTTTTGTGGGCCTTTTCTATCATAGCTGCTAAGGACCAGGTAAGCATGTTCTCTTCTAGCAGATGCTCCTTGATCAGATTTAGGAGATATCAGTTTTACCTTTCTGTTCAAGGCTGTTTATATTTGTACCATCAAAACACGCAGCTTCCCGCTAAATGAGTTGTTTTAACGATCCTTGCTCAGCAGGTCTTGTGGAGTGCAGGTATGTTACTATGCAGGCCATCTATACAAGCAGTTGACCCTGTAGCACTAGTTCAATCCTAATTTGAGCTGTGGAGGTGTTGCCTGGTAGTTAAAATAAAGAACTAAACACTGCACTCTGTGCCCTATTTAAAAAAGCCCCAGTAGGCCTCTGATCCGTATGACAGTGTTGGCACTAATTTGGCAGAGACTATTTGCAGCATTTTTCCCCAACAGAGAACTTGTTTGTGCTCTTAAATATTGTTCGGAAAGCGCCTTGCATCGAGGCTAGTTTAGATCTTAGTGAGTTCAAGTTCAGAAAGTGACCTTCTTTGTTGTCTAACGAGAAGTCCAAGTATTTGTATTGGTTAACGATGGTCAGGAGAAGATTCTCACAATGCCATTGATGTTGTTTTTCTTTTTCCGACCATAGATAACTATATTTGTATTTTCATAGTTGATCTTCATCTCATGTGCCAAGCAATGTGTGTCTAAGGCCTCTAACAGTCTATGAAGCCCTACCAGCATCTGGCTGAGCAGGACGACATCATCCGCATTCAGCAGAGAGGAAATGTGCTTATTCACCAGTTTAGGAGCGTGACTATTAACTTGATTTAATGCAGGAACCAAATAGCTCCTGTTCAGATTAAAGAGGGTAGTTGCTAGTACGCACCCCTGTTTAACCCCTTGTTCAATGCAGATTTTTTCCTCTACTGCGGTGCGTTGTCCTAATTTTACTCCCGACCACGTGTTTGAATAGAGCAGCATGATGCCTTGTTATAATGGTTCTGGGATTTGCCAAGCTGTAAATTTAGACCACAGTAAGTGATGGTTGAACTGGTCATAAGCTTAGCTGTAGTGATTAAAGCAGCAAAACCGCTCTTCCTTTTACTGTAATTGTCTAGTGGCAAGCATCTTTATGGCCATTAGATTGTCTGCGGTGCTGTCCTGCGTTCTAAGCTTAGTTTGGTTACGGTAGAGCAGGTTGTTTGACTTTGTCCAATCTTGTATATCCTCAAGAAATAACGAGGCAAAATATTTTGCCTCAATATCAAGTAGTGCAATGTGTCTGTAGCTGGCTGGGAGAGAGATGGTACCGTTTTTGTATATGGGATGGAGAATCGAGCCTTGACAAGACAAGGGCACTGTGTGCTGCACTATGCATCCCTTAAATACATTTCGTAATATCTCAGACCAAACCCTACACAATGTCCGAACAGGCATACAGTTCAAATAGGTAGGTATAAAGTTACCCAGAATATATCCTTTATAATGATTTCTTGCATGTAGACGGTATATGCTCTATCAAGTCTTTGATGATGACAAAGTAAGTTCCACCATCTAATCAAGGATACCATGGGAGCATTTTTCCAGCTGGACGCAATGATTTGTAGAGCAACAGCAATTAGCAATTCCGCAAAGTTTTACAATTGCCAACCCAAATGTGGGGACAGCTTCTTAGAAAGAATATTGAATTTCAAACGGAAAATAATAGAGCAGATTTTTGAAATGTTGTTCCACAATTCCGGCCAAAAAGATGCAATGGAAAGATAATGAAAATACATATAAGAACCAGGTGCTGTTTTACAGAGAAATTGAGGTTAAAAATAGCCTAGTAAAAAATAGTATAGGGTTTGCGTAGTCCATCATATCAATCAAGAATACTTTATTCAACTCTAAAAGAGCCATAAAAGATTGCACATACATAATTCCATTTGAGAAACAGCGATTCCACAGACACAACATTTTTACAGATTATAAAAAATATCTAATTTTTACTACAAATCTTAAAAACATTAAAAATATAATTTAAAATGCAACATATGGTCTCATTTGTTCCTAAAGAGAGTAAGTTTTCAATTGCAGATTTATACTTTCTAATCCCTGCTGCAAGTAATAATGGGCAAATGAAGAGGGGCGGAGCTTGCTCGCGACCAAGATGGCCGCTTGAGCTGTGAGCTCCAAGTCACCTTCATACTATTCAGCATTTATCTGGCAACTATCTGATTTGGCGAGTGCCAGAAGGTGTTTTCCTGCCTCCGGTAGAGCTTCGGACTGCATAGCCCGATTCTGACCCCTGAGCGATCTGAGCGAAAGGAGCTACACGACCCCATCGTTAGTCGACTTACCAGGTCATGATCCCCGGACTCAAGTTGTGCAGATCGGCGGACCCGGCCAATAGGCCCTGGCTCGCGAGAATCCGGGGTGCCCACATCACATGCTACAAAGAGGATTGTTTCTGGTTCCGAGGGGGCAGTGCAGTCCCCAAGTCTGTGCACTCCTGAAGTGTTGCTCCTCTCCCTGGCAGCGCGTCATTCAGCAGCTTTGAGAGATGTGTGAATCTGAGGCTACACTGAAATATTACAGCTGTAGGAGCGGCGGCTTGTAGCTTGGCGCCCTAGCGGCCACACTGTCTCCTATTGCTCCTTGGGTAGATGCTGGCACCGTGAGTGCACGCCTCCTACGAGACCCTTCTCGACTGCACGCTCTTGCGACCTGGAGAGCTCCTAGAGGCCTGACTGCTCGGGTTCATCATTTTGAGGTGCCACAACACCTTAGCTCCAGGCCGCTTACATAAGGGCAAGTGGATTGCTTGAGCGGCGGCCGCTGCACGAACGGGGAGTGCGCCATAGAGGTCACGCAACTGGACTGAGGCAGTGCCTGAGGACGAGACACTGCTGGAACTGCATTCTGACACCGTGGCCCACCCAAGGTGGCCTTATGGTGTAAGTGCTACACTGAGTGCCTCCTGCCCTGGAAGAGATAGCTGACGCCGGCACGTTTGTTGTAGCTGGGACGGATCTGCATGAGGGCTCACTGCCTGCGGCCTCCTCTTGGTCCTCCTTGTGCCCGCTGTGAGACACGCTATAGAGAGCACTGGGATACGGACCCTGCCCACAGTTTGTGTGCACGTGTCTGGCTAAGTAGTGGTGGTCACTACAACTCGCTGAAGATAACACAGAGGTATCTGGCCCTGATGCAAGGTTTGAATTCCATTGCTTTGCGGAGCTGGTCTGAGCTCTGAGATCTAGATTTAAGAAATTGAGACTGGGCTGACATGTGGGTTGACAGTATTGGCCCAGTCACTGTTGTTCCCCGCTCAGCCGGGTACTTCCTATGCTACCTGGAGGTAACACTGGCAAGCTACTGGCAGCCAGGCCACATATAGCATCTGCCCCCCAGACTGCTGCGTTCCGGCTGCCCACACATCGGGAGCTCCGAGCGGCAAAGATGTGAAGAGTGGACAGGGCACCACCGAAACTATTGTTTTAAAACAAATGATCAAAGTCCTGGGACTCATCCACAGAAGACGCTGCTAGAATGCAAGAGCAGTCTACTGAAGAGACAACCCAGATATCTGAGGTATGCTGGTGGCAATGAAGAAGAGCCTACAGAATGATATCTCAGCACTGGGCACTAAGATGTATGCTCTATCCTACAGGATGGACCGCATGGCCGAGAGACTTGATAAACATGCTGAGTGGTTGGACATGTCTCAGCGCAGGGTGACGGAAGTGGAAGAAGCGCAAACCACCTTAGACACTGAACATAAACAACTCATCAGAGTTCTGCAGGTCTTACAAGACAAAACTGAAGACTTAGAGGCGTGCTCCCGGCGCTGCAACCTTAGAATTACTGGCCTGCCGGAGACAACCCCAACTGGCAACATGGAAAAATGTATAGAGAAACTACTTGTGACCCTGCTAGGTAACAAAATATTCTCCACTATGTTTTTGGAGGAGAGGGCACACTGATCCCGGGACCACGCCAGCCTCCGGGAGCGGTTCCTAGGCCGATCATAGCAAAATTACTCAACTACAGAGACAGGGATGTTGCGCTGAAAATGGCAAGAGAAAAACAACCTTTGAGATATGAAGTCTCTACGATTTCCCTATTCCCGGACTTTACCATCCAAGTGCTGGATGCGCGCCGTCAGGTAGCATCAATGAAAAAGCAGCTCCATGACCTTGGCATCGACTATGCCATGTTGTACCCAGCAAGACTACGTGTTAATAAACAGGGTCACTCCCACATCTTCACCGACCCCAAGGCCCTGCAGAAGGCACTCAAAGACTGGTCCAAAGAACAGCGTCACAGCCCGGAGCGGCAACTGCTTGATGAAGCAGCAGTAGGCCAACTGGATGAGCAGAAGTAAATGCTGTGTTGCACCAACAGGCGATAAGTACATTCTTGCAGCTGGGTTTGGAGTGCGGTTAGTAGTGCCTGTGGCCCCGGGTGCTGTACATTGTAGCATGGGCATTATTCTTCCCAATAAGTGTTGCGGGTAGCCTGCCTTAGTTCTAAATAAGACCATTCTGGTGTGGGCCGCCAGAGTGTTGCCATATGGGGAGTGGCTTAGACTCGTGCCCAAGATAGTGGTAAAATTTGGGGTGACTGCTTCATGGCAACTGCGACTCGCTGGCTTGAGTGCTCTAGTCTACCCATACCTGATAGGAGGCCTACCCCACAGAAGTGAATTTCCCTACTGTTGTAGGGGTCTGAGACTCAGTAAGTTATGTAGTTGTACACTAAAGTATTGACGGTGCTCGGGGTGCGGCCCTACCCAGACCGGATAGGTTTTTTTGTCAGGCGAGCAACATCCGCCCACGAGTGAATCATACTTGGGAGGGTATTTTGATTTTGTGGGGGAGGGAGGGGGGTGATCAGGAGCCTATGGGGAAACATCGCGGCCAAGTTGGGGATAGTCTGGCGTGGGTGGTGGTATATGGGTTATGAGAAATATTATGTGTTTTTTACGGTTGATGTTCTCTTCCAGGTTGCACATGGTGTCAGTGATAATTATTTGCTGCACAGGTCAGGTTGTACATTATGCTCCAAAATATGACAATGGTTGGACCCAGCAACATTAATGGTAACGTGACTGTAGACATCCTCCGAGCGCTTACATGGAACGTTAGGGGACTTAATGATCACAGAAAACTCCGCAAGGTACTGAATTATCTGCAGAGACATAACATTGACATAGACTTATTACAAGAGAGAACCTTCCACTTAACAGTCCACTACTGCACAACAGAGGATTGCAGAATAATATACACGCCTCAGGGTTCACCACCCATGCGCAAGGGGTGTTGACCTGGGCCAACAATAGATCTCCCTACTCCTTAGTCCCACTCGCCACGGACAGTGACGGTAGGTATGTGATTACCAGATGCCAAGGGAACGGCATGGACCAAGTAATTGTGAATATTTATGGCCCAAATTATGATTGCCCTGAATTTTATGATACACTTGGGAACACTGCCAGTAACTACAAGGAGGGACAATTCCCCTGGGGAGGGGATATTAAACTGGTTAGAAACCCAAACATAGATCGTTCAGGGGGACCCGAGAGGCCCACCTCTGCTGCAGCTAGGGCGCTGGAAGGCGCTATGGTTAGAATGGACCTATGCGATGTCTGGCATACGCGGCATCCGGGCAAAGGGGGTTTTACACACTACTCAGCTTATCACAACCTACATATTCGCATTGACTATTGGTTAGCTGCCTCGCTTCTGAATGATAATGTTAGATGGTGTAAATTTCTCCCTCGATCTTTATCGGATCATTCTGTTCTCCTGCTAGTGCTGGTCACTCCTAGGAAGTCCATCCCGCCATTCACTTGGAGATTTCCCCCCTATTCACTGCTGGACCTGGCCTTTAAAGAAGAATTAGCTGAAGCAATAGAGACTTTTTTACGACCAACGTGGGCTTTGTTGATAGCTTCCAAGTAGTTTGGGAGACCTTCAAGGTCTATATTTGTGGTGTCACAATAGCTAAGCACTCCGGGGTCCTCTGCTCTATAAGACAACATCTAGCAGACTTAGAAAATAAGCTGGGAGTCTTAGAAAAACGCCAACTAGCGAACATTGATGAAACAGTATCGCTAGAAATTAAGGAATTGTTGGGAGAATATCAAGATGCAGCTGACGCTGTAGTAAAACACTTAGGTAAATACGCCACGGCACGGGTATAAGGCAAAGGTGAAAGGCCAGGTGTTGTTCTAGCACAACTACTTAAGAAAAGGCGCAGTAAAACACAGGTCACTGGATACAAATCAGCAGAAGGGGATATGCTGACAGAAGAGGCTGAAATTGCGGTACAGTTTAAACAATTCTACGCGGAGCTCTATACTTCTCTTTCCACCGGTTCAGAAGATGAAATTCTAGACGATGTTGCTCATATCAAACTACCATTCCTCACTAATACACACCGCGAGTTCCTGATAAGGCCTATAGAAAAAGACAAAATTCTATTGGCGCTATCGAGTATGAAAGCCGGGAGTGCCCCTGGATTGGACGGACTCACTGTAGCTTTCTATAAGGCGTTCCTCGATATTTTAATTCTGTATTTGTCCGAGCTCTTTGATGACATGTGTGTATCAGGCATAAGGACTTTATTGTGTATTGATTCTATATTGTGTATACTCAACTAATTATGTATATTTGTTTGACCAATGTATGCAAAAGAATGTAATGATAGATAGAACAGCTTTCTGTACAGTAAGCAGCATCGGAAACTAATGTGATTTTAATTTATTTCTAAGAAGAGTGTTTTTAAACAGTCATGTTTTTATAAAATAAAAATCAAGAATAGTACATATATCTACGTGTGTGGCTATAATATATGAATGGTTTACCAAAATCAGGGACGGTCATTGAAATAAATAACCTGTCATTTAGGAATATCTAATTGAGTACACAGAAAGGAAATTTCTTTGTTTACTATATGTATCAGGTACTATGCCACCTACGATGAGAGAGGCTGTCATAGTTGCCATTCTTAAACCAGCTAAGCCCGCCGGAGGAGTGTGGATCTTACCGCCCACTTTCCCTGCTCAACGTCAACACAAACATATTTGCTAAAACCCTAGCTAACCGGTTAGTTCCCCTTGCTCAGACCCTAGTGGCCCCTGAGCAGGCTGGGCTCGTCCCGGACAGGAGTCTCACCTATAATCTACATACAGTGTTCGGGGCCCTACAAAATACCTGGCAAAAATCAAAGGCAGTCGCTGTCGTTCTTGACATGGAGAAGGCCTTTGACTCTGTGGAGTGGCCCTTTATGAGGCACGTCTTAACCAAGATGGGACTAGGCTCAATCTTTCTCCAACTGATAGGGGTGCTATACAACTTCCCCTCTGCCAGACTCAAAATAGGTAATCTGGTGACAGACCCCATTGCCATCACTAGAGGGACAAGACAATGATTCACGCTGTCCCCCATATTATACGCATTAGTGGCCAAACCCCTTGCCTGTGCGCTGAGAGAGTATCACAGCCATTAAGGCATCAGATTCCCAAAATATGAGCTAATAGTGTCCACCTACGCAGATGACACGTTGTTATATATCCGCAATCCAGAATGTAATCTCTCTTCAGTCTTAATGGAGGTAGTGCATTTTGGTGCGCTATCGGGACTGCGGGTCAACTGGCCTAAATTTATAGCTTTCCCACTTACACCTGCCACAACACCTTTCGAGACAGAATACCCACTGCAGTTGTCCATGGAAGCAATTCGATACTTGGGTATCCTGGTACACACTGATACGGAGACGGTATTCAGGGAAAATTATGGTGCTGCTGTTAGCAAATTAGAAGATGACATAGAAAGTGGATTAAGTTACCCCTGTCTCTACTAGGCAATATTTCGATCATGAAAATGGTGGCGCTGCCCCGGTTTCTGTTCCTTTTCACAAATATTCTGATGGTTTTACTTAGCTCCTTTTTTCACCGAGTCACAACATTGCTGATAAAATTGGTTTGGGCGGGCAAACAACCGAGGGTCAAAGGGCAAATACTCACCTTACCATACCATATGGGGGGGTTAGGCGCACCAGATTTAAATTTATACTATAGAGCTGCGCAGGGTGCACAAGCTTACTATTGGATTCATAGCCCACCAGCCATTCCTCATCTATGTATAGAAGCGATTATTGCTCACCAGCTGCCACTACCGGCCATGCTATTTGAGGCCATAGATTGCAGAACAGGGATACTTGATTCCATTAATGCAATTTGTCATGCCTGGCATTATTTACTATAATTGCAGGCAGGAGCTGTCCTGTGTTCCCGATTTATGCCAATAGAATGGTCCCGCTGGTTGCCCCATGCAGAGACAGAGGGGTTATAAAAGCGCTAAACTCACTGAAAATCCAGATAACCGGGGGCCTATTCCACAATGGTGTAGAAAGAAAGTGGGAAGAACTAGAGCACCAGGCTGCCGCTAACACTCTGCTTCCGCAGTTCCAATTCCACAGAACGCAACATGCACTACACAATATTAAGGCAGGACCTTCAGGAGCCCCCAGAACTAATGGAACTGACCTATATCATGAAAGCGAAGTCATCCCGCAAGATAGTATCTAACATTTACAAGTTATCAATGTCCCATAGGGCTAACCATTACACCAAAGCCAGAGGTGACTGGCAGCGGGATCTACAGCAGAATATAGATGATCCTATGTGGGCTTTCTGTTGCTCCAGTACATGGGTACTCACAAACTTTCTCTCAGGGGCCAAATTTACAGTGTGGTTTGTGTCTGAGGGCCACACCGGTGGGGGCGTGGTCAGTGGGGGAGGGGGCGGGGCTAGAGCATCAAAAAAAAACTGTGACCATGAGGTTGATCATAGGTCCCTGCAGTGAACGCCTTCGTCTCGCTTTCTCTCTGTCTCCCTCCCTCTCTTTCTCCCTCTCCCTCCCTCTCTCTCCCTCCCTCTCTCCCCTCTCTCCCTCTGTCTCTCTGTCTCCCTCTGTCTCACTCACTCTGACTCTCTCACTCCCTCTCACTCCCTCTCACCATCTCTCCCTCTCCCTCATTCACTCTGACTGTCTCACTCCCTCTCTTCCTCTGTCTCACTCACTCTGACTGTCTCACTCTCTCTGTTTCCCTCTCCCTCACTCTATTTCCCTCTCCCTCTCTCTCCTTCCCTCTGTCTCCCTCTCTCTCGTTCCCTCTCCCTCATTCCCTCTGTCTCCCTCTCTCTCCTTCCCTCTCCCTCCTTCCCTCTATCTCACTCTCTCTCCTTCCCTCTCCCTCATTCCCTCTGTCTCCCTCTCTCTCCTTCCCTCTCCCTCACTTTGAGGTCTCCCTCACTCTGAGGTCTCCTTCACTCTGAGGTCTCCCTCACTCTGAGGTCTCCCTCTGTCTCCCTCACTCTGACAAACATTAAAAGAATCAAGCAATATTTGTAGGCCATTTGCTATCCTAGCTAATAGGACAGTGTAGTTGGCAAATAGAAGCACGGGGATTTGGCACAAGTTGAGTCTTGGGGTGTCCTTCCCCACCTTACATAATTGGTCTCCCACCCCATTAATGTATAGTAAGAAAAGGAATGAGACCAGGTCACAGCCTGGCTTACCCCTATCTCACAAGGGAATTCTTAAGTCAAATCTCCCTTACTACTATAGCGTACTGAGGCTGAGGTGTGTTCATGAAACCTGCTGAGCAAAGTGATAATTTCCCCACCAATCCCCATTTGTAACATTATGGGCCATAATGTACTGCGATTCACTGTGTCAAAAGCACAGGTCGGGTACATAAAGGCTGGATGGACACAGCCTTTTGTTCTTTGGTATACTTTTGGACGATTAGTGCCAGATTTAATGTTTGTTCCACAGTTCCGAGTCCCAGCTTGAATCCCACTGGTAGATCGAGAGCATCTGATGTTCAAGGGCACAGAGTTTTAATTTGACCAAAATTACCCTGCCCAGAATCTTAACTGATCTGTGGAGCAGGGAGATTGGGCAGTAACAGTGGGGTTGGGTTTTACCCACCTTTTTAAAGATCAGAACTATAATGGCTTCTTGCCAGTTCTTTGCTAGGGGGCCCACTACAGCAGCCTTTAGGACATTTGTCATCAGAGAGCCCCAAAAATCTAGTAAAGGCTTCTATAGATCTGCCGGATTCTGTCCGGCCCCAGGTCTTTCTCTGGGCGACTACTTTCTATAGCCAAGATCACATCACTCACCTCTATTGAATCACTTAGGGCCTGGGTGGATCTTATTTCACCGGGGATTTTTAGAGCAGAAGATCAATTTGCTATCCTTAGTTTCGGTGAAAATACTTCCGAAAATGTTTAACCCAGGCTTCAGCTGGCACTATATAGTATCTAGTTTGGGAATTTCATCACCTTGCATAGAGATTGAGTTTACCACCTCCGAAAAAGCACACAAGTCGTTTAGAGTTGAAGCAATTTTCCAGATCTTCACAAGCCTTACCCTTCAGATACAGTTTCATTTCTTCAATTACCTTTTTGTAATCTTTCCTTGCTGTTGTTATTTCATTCAGCCTTATTCCTCTGGATCTTTTTTTAAGGCAGACCATAACATCTTATGGGCTTCAGAACAGAACTTATTAAACCATCTTGGGTTATCAGAAGCTTTTCTGCCACTTCTAGTTAATTTGACTGCCATGTGGCCATTTAAATTTGTAAAGGCCACTAAGATGTTCTCCGTAGTGCTTGCTGTGTGAAAGGTGTGATGAATCTTAGATCAAATTATATGCCAGATTTGCAGTGAAAAAAGGTGTTGTACATCTGATTCTCACACCAATTCAACCTTAGTTTTGGGGCCAGTGAGAGGTGTATATACAAGATGTCTGTATGTGTATGATACCTTAACAGCTAGGGAATGGGTGAATGAGTCAGGGAGGAAAATAGAAGTGGGTGAATGTTCATGAGTAAGAGTTGATATGTGCTGCAAAATGACAAAAGGTTCGTACTTGAGAGTGGAAGCAGAAGAGAGACCGTACTTGCATAGAAACGGGGAGAGAAGTGCAGTACTCTAAAATAACTGTTTAACTTGAATTATATCTTTCTCCCCTCATTCTTTCCAATAAATTGTACTGTTTGTCAGTTTAATGTATTTATTGTGCCAAATAGAGGAATCTAGAAATGCCTGTTTTGTTGAGAGAGACTGAGTAGGAATAGGATGCACTAGTATTATTTAGTTCTTAATAGTGGGGGAAGAGAAAGTCCTCAGGTGAGAAATTAGCAACTGTACCCAAGGAAAAGGGTGAAATTGTTGCGTCTTCCAATGTATAACTGCTGTGAATTCCTGTGCACTCTAACTGCCTTGCATACAACTATCTCTGTATGGGTGTGCTCCTCGGGCATGTATGTTGTGTACATACAGTCCTTACGTATTCCAATTGTGTCAAGAAAACCACTGCCTTGAACCCTAGGGGCACTGCTAAGCGAATATAACATGAACAATAATCAAACATATAGTATGTCTATCGCATATAAAAAATTATTTTACAATATTTAACATTCTTACACAATAATACTCAAAGCAAAATTCTGATTCATGATTATATAGACCACTGCCGTAGTTTATTCTTCTTCAAATGTGATTGAATAAATCAACCTCGTTATCTAAATCAATGCTGTATAAATACATACAGATACATATAAATACAATTGTATCATTGCTAATCATGATCCCAATCTTCTGTCGGTGCCCAATGTATTTCGGGATGATTTCCCTTCTTCAGGAACTAATATTTGCAACTATAATCAAAACAAATATATACAATGATAAGAGAGTTCACAACTCCGGCAACAATTTAAGTCACATCTTTGTGAAGTTTTAGTGTCCAAATGTAGCAATCTACTGTTTTAAAACTCGAAGACATTATATGTTCACTTCAATAAAAAAAAATAACAGGAAAAAAAGAAGAAAGAAGAACAAAAACCCAAAGTGCATCAATGTGCCGAATATTAATCACCAGAAACTGGTACAAAACATAGTGTGTGCCACTTGTATCTATCCGGATGCCATGTGTGCTGTATTACAGTGAAATTTTTGCTATTCGGACAAACTTACACCCATGAGTGCAATTGTGCAGCTAAATTCTTCTACTACGACTCATTGCGTGATCATGAAAACTCCTCTCCTCGCACTTCTCTACAGAGAACTGAAAGAAAATAAATTGTGGCTAAACAAACCCTCTATCACTTAATCGCATCACTCTAATAATTCATAGTAATATTCCTTCCGTTTACCAAATGAATTATAGCCACACGCTTAGGTCCTCCTCTTCAGTATGATATCTTTCCCAGTATTAGAAGTGCTAATGACAAAATCCTCCTGCATAATACAACATACCAGCATTCACCAAGTGTACTAACTGTTTCCTCATTTTAAGTTCCATTCCATACTTGGCTCACTCGCATGTTTGTCTTTATGTGAGCACCTACCTCTCAACTCTTGGTACTCCTATATAGATTATCCCCTTCTGTTCTCAATGACTGCTCAGCAGCAGCAACCGGGTGCTCAAACGCTTACCGGTGCATGCCGGATTTCAATCTTCCAATCAACAACAGAAACAAAGGACTCCTATCTACTATTCGCGCAGTAATCACAAACCAAAATAATTTCATAGCAAGAAAGACCACTTTATTAAGACAGGTAGGATCAAAACATCTTGCAAAATAAATTGACTGCACAGTAATTACTTTAACTCTTAAAACCCCCAAACTTTGCAAGAAACTTGTCCCCAACAGATCCAAATGACTTTTCCTTGAAAGAACCCCGATGTAATGGGAAAAAAAAGCATTTTCACTTCCCCTTCCCCTCCACCCCCGGCCCCCTGAGTGATGGATAAGGCCGCTCGACACTTTCCACCCCCCAAAAGCGCCACCCCAGGAAAACCAAAGAGTCTCCTGGCTCCACCCCCAACTTATGCTGAAAACATAGACCGAATTATAAAGAAGTATTACACCATACATTTTAACCCCACGAATTAGCAAGCATATCTCTCAATTCCATTAAGTAATAGGCCTGACCTAACTGAGATAAGTGCCCACCATCTTCTCTAAACAAATGTCCTTCTGCTTGGTAATGTTACAATTAGTCAAAACTTTTATCCCCATAGTGTGGCAAAAAACAGTCATGGCCCGATTGAGTTTCCGCCTAGCCTTCTCAACTGCAGCATGACATCTAGCCCCCTTCCAGACTTTTCTGAAAACAAATTCAGTCCAAATTAGACATGTGTCTGGCCAATTGTTTTTACTGACGGCGAGGTCCAATTTCATTATCTTAATACGTGTCAAGCCAGATAGGGACACAAAGTCATTTTCCCCCCTAAATGTATTATCAGCATGTCAGGAGGACCTCTAGAAGAAAAAGGTTCTGCAAGCATAGGGAATAAACCCTCCTACCTCATGCCACTCTTGCCTTTCCATAGGAATTTGTGTCTGGCACTTGGGAGTCCCAGATATATTCCATAAATATGTGTTTCAGCAAATAAAGCAGCCCACATTACGAATGAGAGGCCCACTATCCAAGTATTTCATTTTCTTGACAATGGGCCTTTGCACGTGACCTGAATAGAAAAACAATAATTAACGATGGGAAAAAGGAGAGAGATCACTTTCTAAAGTAACGGGCATAACAAGTTGATTTCCACCTCCCAATCCTCTGAATGTCGTTCCATGCCCAACTCAACCTTGCTGCTTCAGTGGCAGCTCCAATGCGAAAAGAGTGTGTCCTAAAACAAGAGAGGGTCTTTACCCAACCTAACCTGGGCCTTCCTTAAAATTGCTAGCAGTTGAGAACTAGAAATCTTAGATCCATCCATGTGACAAAATATTACTCCCGGCTTGAAACTAACTAAATTAGAAAAACTCTCCCACTCCCCAACTGGACAGCATCCTACTACCCCGCTTCTGTTTAAGTGTATCCAAACACCTTTACCTAACTGATCAGTTGTAGAAGCCCTCAACCAAATCCTAAGTTTCTGCTCCTGTAATAAAATATCGTCACTGCATAAACCAGAAAAATCTCGTAAACCTAACACTTCAGAGACCCTAAAAGCCCCCAAAAAAGAGCCAAATCATGCATTAATGAAAACAACATACTTCCCAATATTTATAGCAGCAAAAGGGTAACTGTTTCAAAATCAACTGTAATAAGTCAAAAGACACTGGTTCCCTTAAAGGAAATTGAGGTTTCTTCTCTCTGCTGAGACCTTTTAAAAACTTTCCTGACTAACACTCCTGTAACCGGGTCATATCCCCACCACAACTGGCCATAAAAAGAAACACCTGCCAGTTTTCCTGCAATTGTAGTGTGTGATAAACCATTTGTTTATTAAATGTATTATGAAGTCCAAAACCCTTTGTTCATTATTGACCACCTTTTCAGACTGTAAATCAAAATGATTATAATCTAAAAATTCCAACCAAGCTTGTTGATAGTTTTTCTTGGTTGAAGGAGCTATCGATTTTGCCACTAGCTCGACGAGCCTCATTCCCCAAGTTCCCAAACGCTCCGAGGGATGTCCGTCTTGATGCGATCTGCCCCTGGTGCCAGACTGTGAAACCTCTGCCACCGAAAGCGAGACAGAGCATCTGCTATGGAATTATCAGTGCCAGGAATATGTCTTGCCTTAAAACAATATTCAATTTCAGACTCTGAAACATAAAAGCACGTAAAAGGTGTAATACTCTCAAATCTTTCGCCCTCTGTTTATTGACTAACTCTACCACTGCCATGTTATCAACATGAAAGAGTACAGAACGATCACGAAATTCCTCACCCCAGACCAGTAATGCCACAATCAAAGGAAAAAAATCCCAAAAGGCAATACTACGTCCTTGCCTCAGCCAGAGAGAGGGCCAGTTTTCTGCACACCACCGACCCTCCCAAAACAAACCAAATCCATTTGCACCTGACGCATCCAAAAATATTAGAATCTGCCACAAAACTTTGTCATCAATAAAATACAGTGACACTCCATTAAAGTCGTCCAAAAACCGCAACCAGATAAATAGGTCCTCTCTAACAGCCTTTGAAATCCTAACTTTGTGATGCGGACGGTAAGCCCCAGACATGGACATGCCAAGACGCCTGCAAAAAGACCTGCCTGCCCTGACCACTCTACAGGCATAATTTAAATAACCCAGCAAATGTTGAACTTGCCTCAGTTCCATTTTAGGTTGATCGATGACATATAACAAAAAGGACCGTATCTCAAGCACTTTTTCCGCCGTCAATCTGGCTATCATGTCAATTGTGTCAATTTCAATTCCAAGAAAAGTTAATGTTGTACTAGGACCCTCTGTTTTCTCAGGAGCTAAAGGTACACCTAATTCCTGAGTAATGTCCTATAAGCTTTGTAACGCTAGACTGCACTGATTAGATTGTTTAGCACCGATGAAGAGGAAATCATCCAACTAATGACAAACTAGAGCATGTCCAGTAACTTGGGTAAAACACCACTGTAAAAACTAGCTACATTTCTCAAATAAGGCACGAGAGACAGAACATCCCATGCGTAGAACTTTGTCAAAATAAAAGTCTCCATCAAAAAACATGCCCAATAATTCAAAATCAGATGGTGGATCGGCAGAAGGCGAAAAGCCGGTTTTATATCGCTCTTTGCCATCTGTGCACCAGCCCCCTTTGACCTCACCAACTTCAATGCATCATCCACTGAAGTCAAACTGGTGTCTGAGGAAGAAATTAAATCATTGACAGATTGACCCTCCGGCCAGGATAAGTGGTGAATCAAACGATATTCTCCTTCTTTCTTTTTGAGGACAACTCCCGGAGGCAATACGATCAAGTTTGCAAAAGGGGTCTTCAAAAAGGGGCAAGCTATTCTACCCGCTGGAAGCTCTGCATTAAGCTTCTGCTGTACTACCAGAGGTAACTGTTTAGCAGATTTGAGATTGTCAGCCCACCTCCTCCAACGGGGCCCCTGGTAACCAATTTTGAAACCCTCTTTGAATCCCCAGTACAAACTAGATGGCGCACCTCCATCCAGATAAAAACTCAACCAATACTCCAACACATCTAATCTAATTGGTGTAGGAGCCCTTTGGTACATATTGTAATGTTGTGCCTCTGCCCCGCTGGAATCTACCTTGATCTCCAAATTTTGCTCCTGCAAAACATTGGGTGATAGGGTGCGTTCCTCCACATTGGGAACAATCATGTTTGTACCGACAAAATTGTCTGCTACAAAATCCTCTATTAAAATTCCAGCATGCCCCTGTGACCAATGTTTGTCCCCTACCATGCCAACCTGCCCCATCCTGGGCAGGACGCGGTGGAAAGGGCCGATAAGTGATCGGTAAACCACTAGCCGTGTGAGTCATGGCCGAAGGATGAGTGGAAGACATCCACTGTAGCCATAATTCAGAAGCTATGTCCCCCCATGGTTTGTCATGAAATAAACTTAACCTGGCTCTAAATTCCTCATCATAGCTCAACAAGGCGTAACCTCCAAAATGCAGGCCGATGTCCAATTATCAATAGTTTTTGGAACCCTTGTAGCTAATTCCCAGTCCTCCTCCTTAGATCCTTCTTGGGCTTGAATATCCCTATGTAAAAGTTGTAAAACATCTACAAAATCATGATTCCAAATTCTATTTTTTGTCTTGTCTGACAGATGAGACCCCAAAGGCATTGCAAAACCCATATAAGGAAGTTTTTGTGTATGTTCTGATCTTCTACTTTATCGAATTTGTCAGCATTTTCAACCTCTAAAGCATTCTTGGAATGAATTGAACTGTTCATTACACCACAAACTTTTTCTGTGACCTGTGTACTTGTGTTCTTTAACACCACATCAGTTTGAAAATTCAATTCAGTATCCACCAACTCTTCACCCACACCAATAGAACGTACGTTACATTCCTTGGGATCAGACTGATGCCATGACTTCCACCATTGCCCCTTACCTGAAGGTAATTCTGAAATTCTGTAGGATCGTACCGCTGTCGAGGTCCACTCAGATGATTTCGGTCCGATGACTTGTCCGCTCTAGACGACGATTTGTCCGCTCTAGACGATGACTTTTCCGCTCTAGATGATAACTTGTCCGCCATAGACATCTGTAAAATACTAAAAACATTTGTTTTCCCCGGCAAACCCTTATGCCCCCCAGATTTCTTATGTGGAGCCTTCAAAATCTCATCATCATCAACTTCCTTTAATTTCCCTTCTTTGATATCATCATCAACATCAAAATTATCCAACATATCCTCATGTGATACCAAACCGCTGCTCACACCCGGCTTTTCTCCATCACCCACACCCCCAGCATACAACCTCCAAGAATGTGCTGACATCCGTTTAAACTGCTCCGCCGATGAAGACGCAGCTGCTCCAGATCTTCTTTGAATATTAGTCCCCAGTTTTGAAGCCGCATCCTGCTCCGCAGACAAACAACCGGTAACACCAGAATTCTTATTAAAAGGAACAGAAAATTGAGCCTTCAAGCCGCCCGAGCCTGAAGAGTGCGTAAAACCCGATTTCCTAAAACTTATCTGTCGTGTTGGGCAGTTAGACACCGAAGAGGATAAATCTGAATGAGGGTCCCTGACCCACTGACCCGACTGTGGACTTAAATCAGAGTCAAAATAGGAAATGGACTGGGACTTAGTATTGCAGTTACTGTCTCTTAAAGAGTAAGCCGAAACATCTTTGTGCCTATGACCAAGGGGAATGCCGATATGTTCCGTAGGATAAATAACCTGTTCCCCCACATATCTGTCAAAATCTGAGCCTGAAATCTGACAAGATTCGTGAAAATCAGGTATTGTGCCATAGAAAAACTGCTTGTCTAATTTAAACTTTGCAGCCAAATCGGATCTCTCCATAGGAAATAAAGCCTCAGAATGTGCCCCCTCTAAAGCTACTTTGTCATTAAAAGATGCAATTTAGAATGTTTCTTGAATTTGGCAAACAATCTTCCTCACTGTCACTTGAGTATGCCACAAGTGAAGAAGACCTCTGCTCAAACTTAAACCTGAGGAATTTGTGTATCCGGAGAGCTCCAAATAAATCCGACCATTAATCCGACACTCTGCAGGACCCCGGGGGCCAATTCTCAGGTCCGGGACCAAGTGGCAACGTCCGAGGAAAATTTGGAGCAGTTCCGGTGCCGAGAGCAGCGGAAAACGGGGGTCGGCCAACAACAGCCTATGCGGCTATCTCAGACCGTGGTCTAAAGTTCCACGCAGCCCGGAGTGGAGACAGCAGCAGAACGGTCTGGCGGCACGAAAGAACACCCCGCCTCCGACACGAACGGCACATCCAGAAGTGCCCAACGGCCAGCAGAGGTATGGGTGTGGCGGTCACCATAGTAAAGGTGAATCGGAAGGCCTTTAGATAACGCAAAGATCGGCGGCTGACACCGCTGCACACTGGGAATTGGCAGAACGGCATACCTGGCGCAGGGTGGGATACACGCAATACCGCTGACGGCACTCTGGTGATACCCCCCCACCCCCGTGGGCAAGAGGCGATCGACATGGGCAGAAGGTGAGAAGGTGACCCGGCAACGGCCCGGAGCTGAGATTGGGCCTAAAAGTAAATTGAGGCCTGGAGGGACGGGAGGGGTGTACAGATGAGTAGAGGCTGAAGACCCCCTCCTACCTGGAGCAAGAGCACAAAGCATACAAGAGGGCTGCCCTGGAACCATCAACGGAGTGAGTGACGCATGACCAGCAAGTGAAACGGCACAGGGGGGATGAATTTAACGCCGGAGCTATAACCTGAGGCTTGAGTGAGAGAGCAACAACGAGGTCAAGCAACGACGCGCACACCATGTGCATTCTGCTGTGGCGGGATTATTAGAAGTGGAGGTGACGGGAGAACTGAACTAACCACCCCCCCCCCCATTGCTAGTACAGACACCGGTACGAACAGAGGCCAGACGGGACCGGCTAGTTAGAGGTAACAATAACAAACGTCATCCACAGTACGATCTAAAGCGCAGTGTTGGGAGACAAGGGCAGCAACACTGTACTGTGGACCGGGGGCGTGCCGGAGTCTCCATAAAAAGTGATCATCTGCCGGGAACCGCACACAAGTTGGGACCTCGACCCGCACTGATTGCTGCGTCACATATAGTGCTAAACACAACGCCCAATACCTCGGGGACCTGGTGTGCAGACAAGGGCGCCAGGTGGCACAGCTGAGAGAATAATTGGCCAGAGAGGCAGCCATGTCGGGCAGGGGGCCACGAAACCAGACAACACAGGCCAAACTGGACAAATACGCGTACGACAAAAGTTCCCCCCCCCAGACTGAGGGTAGACCAACGACGGGGAAAACTCCAGACAGTGAAGGGGCAAAGAAAGTTACGTTAGAAGACAGTATGCCTGCACTGTCAAGTGTGCAAACAACGGTGGGAACAATTTCAACAGATGTCTCCCTGTTACGGGCGGATTTTCACAAAATGGCAGAAAGAGTTAAAGAAATGGAGGTGGTGACCAAGTCCCTGGTAGAAGATACGTTGGAACTACTACTAATAGCAGTGGCACAAATTGAATCTGAAAACAAGCTACTTAAAGAGAAGTTGGATGACCAGGAAGGGCGCTCAAGAAGAAACAACGTACGCATCCTTTGAATTCCCGAGAGAGAAGGTACCCAAGCAATGGACCCATACGTGGAAGACTTGTTTAAGAATGGATTGCAACCCAAAGAGCTGTCCAGTTTCTTTTCAGTAGAGAGAGCACATAGAGTACCCGGCGGCAAACCAAAACCAAAACCAGGAGCGTCCCCGAGACCGGTGCTGGCCAGGCTCTTCAACTTTTGGGATAGGGATGTGATTCTCCAGACGGCGAGAATTTCCCCACCAATTCAAGTACAAAACTCAAAGATTGCATTCTTCCCAAATTATATAGCCGAAGTCTCCCGTTGTAGGAGAAGCTTCATGGAAGTAAAAAAGACGTCAAGAGCGCAGGAACTACCTTACTCCATGCTGTTCCCAGCGCGGCTCAGAATAGTGGCTGACAGGAAAATTTGGTTTTTCGATACACCGGAAGCTACTTATGACTGACTAGAAGGCTGGAAAACGGTGGGGGGCTCCCGTCGTGGAAACAGAAACCACCAACACCGGATGGAAAATGGCCACCCCGGGTCCCAAGCACCACGACGACAGGACCCGAACCGATTACCTGGAACAGGACCTGAAGGAAACGAGCCTGGGTCGGGCTCCTGAATAACTGACTCCTGAGGAACTGACATTCAACATGAACAATGAGGTCGTGCCGCTTATGGATACCGGACTGAGGCGGGCCTTGGGGTGCAGGAGGGACCGCGGCTCCCGTGAGAACTCTTACCCCTGCAAGCAAGTACTATGGTTTGGGATGGGGAGAAGCACTCTGCTAAGTTGGGGTGGCGGGCGGTTGCAAGTCCGTTAAGCAGGGAGGCAGGGAGGGGGGAGGGACGGTGGGGGGAGTTGATGGTTATTTGTTTCTTTGGATTGTTGCAAATTACGGCAGTACTGGCGCATCACAAACTCGACAAGCAGGCAGGTACATTCATGGCTTAGCAGCGACACGATTCCTCAGACTTAACACACTCCACTCATGGCGTTAGATTCACGACTTACCAATACTAGTGAGATGCCGGGAGAGACACCAGTAGCACCCCTACGGGTAGTAACATGGAACGTTAGAGGACGGGGCGATAAAATTAAGAGGGGACTGGTGCTGCAGGCCCTTAAGCGTCTTGGCCCGTCACTAGTGCTTTTGCAAGAGACACACCTCACAGGAAAGGCATGCAAAGCTCTGGACAGATGGGGTTACAAGATGGCGGCACACTCGGAGTTTTCCTCGGGCTCCAAAGGAACAGGTATTCTGGTAAGGGCTCCTCTCCATTCATTGTAATGCAAAGTAAGGTTGATGATCAGGGGCGTTTCGCAGCCATACAAGGGCAATGGGAGGGCAGACTTCTGAATATAGTCTCAGTTTATATACCTCCAGCACTTCAATCAGTGGCGCTGCCTGCACTGGGCGAATTCATTCTAGCCCTGCCAGAAGGTGACCTTATTAGAGGGGGAGACTTCAACACGACTATGAACACCAAAATTGATAGGTTCCCTGCCCGACCTCAGGCGCCCGGCACTTCCCGAATCCAGGACTTCATTGAAGCGCTGGGATTAATAGATGTCTGGAGGAGTATGCACCCCACAGCAAATCAATACACATATTACTCCGCAGTACACAGTAGTCTGTCACGGATAGACTACTTTCTGATGTTGGGCTCTGGGCTGCACAATGTTGAAGACGTAGAGATAAAACCCAGGGGTATATCAGATCATTCCCCGGTAATGATGACCCTCTCGTGCCGAGAAAAATCACGTAGGAGATTATACCCTATTTACCCTAACTACCTTAAAGTTCCCAGCATTAAGAAAGAGCTTAAAAAAACCACTAAACACTATTTTGAGGAAAACACAATGTCAGTAAACTCACCATCAACAGTGTGGGAAGCCTATAAGACAGTCCTGATGGGTCAGGCAATAGCATCCATTACTGGGTATAAGAGGGAACGACAGAGGGAACTGGCCAAACTAGAAGTGGCTTTGCAGGCGGCAGACACGGCGCACATGGCGGACCCCTCGCCAGAAACAACGCAAACCCTGAGTATCTGACAGCAACAGTACAGAGACCACCATAAAAAATCAAACAATCGAAAATATTAAGGCAACAACACATAAAATATACGACATAGGAGACAAAGCAGGTAAAATGCTAGCTTGGTTAGACAAAAGAGGAAAAGGCTCTAGGGGCATACTACAATTACACACGAAGGAGGGGACACTCATACGACATCCAGAGGAAATAGTAGGCACACTGGCGGAATATTTCCGGGAAGTATATACCCCATACCGAGAATTGACAGAGGGGGAAGCACTGGACTCACTTAGACACAGAGAGATGCTGACACTGACACCAGAAGCAGCTCTGGAGCTGGAGGCTGACCTAACGAGTGACGAAATACAAATGGCAATTCGCTCGATACAATCTGGAAAAGCACTAGGCCCAAACGGAATCCCCATAGAATGGTACAAGCTTATGTCCGAGACGATAAGCACACCACTGTTGGCAATGTATAACGAAAGTCTGGTAAATACCGAGCTACCACTAGATCAACGAATCGCCACCATAGTGGTGATCCCAAAGCCTGGTAAACCCCCGACAGAATGTACCACCTACCGACCGATATCATTATTAAACGCAGAATCGGGTTTTATGCCAAATAGAAACACAGTCCTTAATCTCAGGTGTGTACATGGAGTGTTGGCACGGGCGTCGACACTGTCGGACCCGGCAGTGATATTGTCGTTAGATGCGAAAATGGCATTTGACATGGTAGGCTGGCACTATCTCTTCGCTGTCCTATCCCTTATGGGTTTCGGCCCTAAATTTATTGCGTGGGTGCGACTTTTATACACTAACCCGTTGGCTGAGGTTACGGCTAACGGCCACCTATCTCCAAAAATACAACTGGCGAGGGGAACGCGCCAGGGCTGCCCCCTGTCCCCGCTTTTGTTTGCGATGGTATTAGAACCACTAGCAACATTGTTCAGGAAGACCCAATTACTGAAAGGAATTAAATGGAAGGAGGGATGAGAAGATCGACTCTCGCTGTATGCTGACGACATGTTAGTATATTTGATGGAACCAGAACGCAGCATACCGGAACTCCTTAAAATTTGCGATACCCTCGGGGAGGCATCGGGGTACACCATCAATTGGTCCAAATCGGTCTTATATACTTTGAAGGGACAGACACCCTCACTTTCCGCTAACTGCCCACTTGTGGTTGCAGGGAACTCATTCAAATATCTAGGTATCCACATTACGAAAGACAAGACAGAATTCTTCGCGAAAAACCTGGCCCCACCTCTAGGGCGATTGAAGCGCGACGTCGCACACTGGGCTTCTTTACCTCTCACACTCCTGGGTAGAGCAGCATTTTACAAAATGATGGCACTGCCGAGGTTTCTTTATGCGCTTGACAATTCTCCCTATCCGATTTTCACCCAGGCACTTTACACAAATAGCAGCGCAAGTCTTGACCCTTCTGTGGGATAACCGCCCGGCACGCATAGCACAGGTTAAACTGCACAGAGGATGGTATGACGGTGGGATCGCGCTCCCGAACTTACTACTATATTATTGGGCGGCGCAATTAAAGACCATCAATCACTGGATTCATGCACGTGAAGATGATCCAGCGTATAGGATGGATAGGGCACAGTTAGGCACGAATTATATACTCGCAGTACTCTATCATAGGGACCTTGCTTCGAAACTTGAAGGGCCCACAAAACAAACAGTCACACTGTGGTACAAGGCTCAATCCAAACTGGGTTGGAAAGGGGTTATCACAAAAACGTACCCCACTCTGGGACACCAAGGCTTTGGGATACCTGAGACGCAGTAAGGGATTTACACAGTGGGACAATATTGGCATCTCCATGGTGGGAGATTTATGGAACAAAGGAATGGTAATACCACTTGCCCAGCTTCAACAACAATATGAATTAGGCCCAACGGAGACATATAGATATGTGCAAATCAGGCATGAATTATTAGCGGCGCTCCCACCAGACACTGACGTCCCGGAGGCTTCCCCCTAGAGGACCTTCTACTTACTGACTTTATGCAAAAACGCGCAACGTCCCTTACGTACCGGAAGTTACTTAACAATCTACCAGACCCTATGACCACACTATGGGGGAAGTGGGAGACAGATGTGGGCGACATGGAGGACACGGAAAGGGTGGAGGCCCTGGCGTCTCCTAAAGAAGTGGGGATTTCCGCCAAGATTAGACTCGTACAGCTTAAAATCTTGCATCACATATACTACACTAGAACCACTGTACATAAGTTACAAAGGGCACAACATCCATTCTGTCTTCGAGGGTGCGGGGAGGAAGGTACCTTTTTTCACACCATGTGGGAGTGTCAGGTAATAGTAGAATATTGGCATCAGGTGATGCGCACAGTGTCACAGACAGTGGCGGTGTCCCTGCTGCCAGAACCATGAAAATGTCTCCTAAATGTGTGGGATCCCAATGACCTCACCCGTTATGGACAGACCTGGGTCACGTTAGGACTAATGATTGCGAAACGGGACATAGCGCAGAAATGGGGTGCAATAGATTTACCCACGCTAGCAACCTGGTGTAGAAATATGGATCTTGCAATGATTACAGAACGCACAGTATATGCAACCAGGGGAAGCCCGCGTAAATGGAATAAAATCTGGGCGGCCTGGAATGAATTCAGAGGCGATATATGTGACCGACTGCCGGAGTCTGAGGTAGATAGCTCGGATGAAGAGTCAGAAGGGGAGTAGGGATGGGGTGAAAATGGAGGAACGGCAAAAGCGCGTGCGGAGACCATAATATATACTGTTGCTACACGAACTGTATGTATAAACTAATAGAATATAGTGATGTGTAACCACTGTCTATTGATTGTCATATTTGCCAATGTACTGTTAGTTTTGAATAAAAACATTAATAAAAAAATAAAAAAATAAAAACCTGAGGAATTACATTTTATTTATTAACAGGTGAGGTGGTGCTTAACAACTGCCTCTGTGACAAAAACGCCCCTTGCTCCTGCAAACTGTGACAAGAATTGGCTTTGCTTTTGAAAACTGTAGCAATAACATTTTTAAAACACCTCCCACGTCTCTGCCCCCCACGAGATAAAGAAGATGATTTAGCCTTTTTTGCAGTGCTTAATCGTTCTGACCCTTTTACCTTCCTCCTGAAAATGCCTCCCTGCTGTCTTGCAAGATAATTCAATGCCGTGCCCAGTCCTGTCAGAAACTGGCGTTTGAAGGGAAGGCTCCTCGGGATCTTTATCAAAATTAACAGAGCCGGCTGATTGCAGGAGATCAGTAGGGGGCCTGGCATGAGCAGGTAGACTTGCAGCCACTGCCATTGCCACCCCTTCAGCAGCCTTTCGCCTAGGATGCTCCAAACCGGCCCACGCATTGCGAGGAACACCGAGCTGAAGAAGATCTTCTCTCCCAGCCTGGCAAATAACACGTATCGCGTCTCGCACTGCCTCAGAATCCATCCTAACAGTGACATAATGAAAGCTAAACTTGTGAGGAAACTGACAGGAGATCGCGTCAACGATACTCCGCCTACCTCCTGAAACTGACGACTGACAGAAAACCTTCCCGCCAAGCTAACTAACTCTACACCGTCACTAAAACCCCGCCCTCCCACGAATCAGGTTACAGTGGTTGCTACCACCGCTCGAAACATTTCAGGGGGAGACCAGCGCGTGCCAAGCTCCCCCTGGGTTCCCATAGCAGCCACCATCTTGAAACATGTTGTTAACTGCTCCGCAAATAAAATGCTTAAAAACATCTCCAATACCGCAACACTCTCAATCCTTATAACACCTCCATACTGTGTGGTTGGTGTCTTTGCTATTCTTGTTTCTTCTATGCTTGCCGTGTTGCAATTCAATGCCAGTTTCTTAACCAGATCACTCATACAAAATAAAAGTGACCACTATCTTACAATGTGCTATTGCTGTAAAAAAACCATACAAAAGCAAACATAAACCTAATGTTCTACAGAACCCACTAGTTACATGTCACTGGTGCTTAATAGTATACTATTCTACTGCTAATATCCTTGTTGTGCAGCTAAAAATTCACCTCTACTGCCCCAATGATTTAATCTAAAAAACTTTATTTAAACAGCTCCATCACCATATACTGAAACTCTCAACTCCCTGCTAAAGTCAAAGCCAAACCCTATCCTTTAGTAACCCAGTCCTAGGTACTGGGTTCCTATACTTATACCACGTTTAGGGGTGGGACTAACTCTAGGGTCCCACCTATGGGAGGACCTGGGGAGGGGGTGTTACACCCCTTCCCCTTTGTCCAGTTTCACGTTGGGGCTGAGTGCCCCAGCAACCGGCTTGAACTGGGAAATGAATGGAGCACCTTGTGTGCCCAAGGCAGTGTCTGAAAAGCATTCACTGAATGCAACCCACCCTGCCCCAATACACTATAGCCTGTCTGGGGAGGTGCTGGCACCTCCCTTGACAGGAAACCTATTGTCCAGGCCTCCCCTTCCGGAGTTTCATCCAGCAGCAGGAGGTTAGACTCGTGTCTGTGGCAGCAGCATCCATTGTGTGATGCTGAGGCTATTTTAAACTTTAACCGAGTATACCATTGTGTACATGTCTTCTCCCTCTAGAAGGGTGGAATGCTACCCCCGCCGCCAGAACTGGCGGGGGGGGCAGTATTCCAAAGTGTTTGGCACCAAACACGACATGTTTTGATAAAGCCAAACCAAAGTTAGCATTAACCGCGAGAATTATAACGCACTTAAGAGTATATGGTATGGCTATATCATAGAACCGCTATAAGGAGATATTTACGAAAGCTGCAGAGGGGCTCAGCTCATGCTAGGGCTCCCTCTCACACAAAACCAAGCACTCTGCCTTTAGGATTGTCAAGGCCTGCCATAGGAGTGACTTATAGGTTAACATGTGTCTATATATATATATATTTTCAACCTTTGCATTAAACATCTGTGAATCCTGACTGTGGTCCGTCTCCTACTTGCCTCGTGGGTTCTGAATTGCACTAGGACCTGAAGCGGCGTTTTTGGGAGTTTGCGCAGATATATATATATATATCTCTCTATATATATATATATATATATATATTACCTACTGGCGGTCGCCAGTAGGTATATATAGTTAGGATTTTTTCCCTATGGGATTTTTGAAAATTCTATGTCTAATAACTTTGGCGTTTGTGGACGGAATTGGCTGAAATTTTCAGGAAAATGGAACATTTTGTTTCTGAGCAGCCCCTGGAAATTTGGGGGGAGTTGGTCCAGGGGGGGCCGAGAAAAAAGGGGGGTCCCAAAACGTGTTTTTAACATTGAGTTTTCCATAGGGCGGTTAGCCTCACTTTTAGCCCGAACGGCTGAATGGATTTGCACGAAACTTGGCAAAATTGTAGGGACTGGTAGCCCGATGTGCCTTTTGTAGGTCTTAATATATGTGCTGCAGTGGATTTTGAGAAATTAACGGTCAAAAAAAGATATATATCTGTAAGCGCGGACCAGGCAGCGCCCCGGTACGCGTACTTTTCGCGTAACGGAACTTCGCGTAGCGAAGCTGATTGGCTCTCCGGTGTCTGTCAACATTCTAAACAGTCCGGAGCGGCCGCCATCTTGTCTCTCGGTAGGATCGAGAGACAAGAGGAGGCCAAAACAAAGGGGGAAATAACTATAAGGGGGCATAGTAGATCCTCGCTGACCCCCTAGGTTTAATGTGGAGGTTTTAAAGAGGTCCCGCGGGGCAAAAAAAAAAAAAATATTTTTTGTTTTTTTTCGTGGTTAGCGCCCGGTACGCGAACCGGGAAGCGTTCTGGGGAGCGTACTACAATGAAAAATGAATGATAGACTTTTCAAATGCTGTATGTTAATTGATTGTTGGTTTTGTTGATTATTTTTTTTTTTTTTTTTTTTTTTAAGCATTTTTTATTGTGTTTCATAATTTATTAAACTTTCTAACATTTCATTGTCAGAAATTTCATTATTATCATGGAATATACATTGTAGTCTCTGAGGTTGTAAAATGTCCTCATTTGCAAGGAGGTTATCTACTGCTTGTACACATTGCAGTAGTTCTTGGTCCCAAGTTTCATCCATAAATTCAATCTCATTTGGATCAATGATTTCTGTGTTGGACTCTGGAAGGACAATTTCAAATGAAATTTTTTGTTCACTTTCCATTTTCCCTGAAATTTGCATAAAAAAAATATATATTAGTAGAGGTAGGGCACTGTTGGGATTAATTTTAGATAGGCAGTTTTTAACAGTGAATTTATCTTTGGGCAGTGTATAGTATCAGAGTGGAAGTAGGAATATAAAAAAGTGTATCTAAATTTATAAGTACTACAGAGGGATAGTATATAACTAACAGAAAAAGTTTGCCATATTAACTTAAAGTGCACAATATACTTCAGTTTTAAAAATAACAACTTACCTTTAAAAAGAAGTTGAAGTTATTAATGAAAATCCTATTGAAATGTACACCAGGAAGTAGTAGTCAAAATGGCTGTGTTTCCTTGTCTTCCTTTATATATATTCGGGTACATAACCAATCAAATGTCAGGTAAAAAAAGTAGAAAATGAAAGTAACATTTTAATTGGTTGTCAATTCCAAAACTTCAGATGTGTTTTGTGAAGTAATTTACCTCACGGTATTTAGAGAGGTCTACAGGCTAAATGGCTAAATGGAATTCCAATCAAATTTGTGAAAATGGTAGGGATTGGTATGTAGTATGAGCTAATCTATATTTGGTGAAATTGTCTCAAGTGGCTTTTGTGTGAACTACTTTCCCACCTTTTTTGATGGTGCGCTTCCCAGGAAGCGACCCGGTACGCGAACCGGTGAGCGCCCCGGTACGCGAACCTTAAGCGTAACGGGAGTCCACCATTTTGTGTTTCGGTCGAATTATGATACAAGATGGAGGGCAAATAATGTTCAGAATAGGTAGAAGGGGGCACGGTAGACTTATCTTGACCCCCTAGGTTTTGTGAGGGTGGCTGAGGAGGCCCATATGTGCGAAAAAAAACCATTTTTTTAAAAAATTTCGCGAGGTTAGCTCCCGGTACGCGTACCGGGTAGCGCCCCAGGGAGTGTACTTTGTTGAAAATTAGTGAAAAAAGTTAGAGTAAAATAATAATTGTGAGTGATTAGATGTAGGGTAGCTCTGAGAAGAGCTTTTGGGTTTATGGTACATTTAGGTACTTATAAGTAGGTACCAATGCACATTCTTAAATTCAGAGTGAAAATTCTGTTGCCCTCATCTGAGAAGTGAACTCCATCTCCTCTGTAGATATCTTGCATGTAGTAACGCAAGTTATTGTTGTACAGGGAGCCCATTCCATGGTCTCTCATGTAAGCTGAAACAGATTTGTTTACATGCTTCCTCGACTTCTCAATTTGTGGACAAAATTGGTTTGACCACCTCCATTTCTGTCTTTGGCATATATTTGAATATACCAAGGCAGTCTGAGGAAAAAGTGCCATTAATTGCTCAAAGGTGTCCTTTAAAAGCATTTCCAGACCTACACCAGTCAAAGTGCCCAAGTCATTACCTCCACAGTGCACAATTAACAGGTCAGGTTTTGGCAAATGCATAAAGGTTTTCACCAATGGTATCAATTGGTGACATTTTAATCCTCTGTGGCCAAACCACTTAATTTCCACATCTTGTAAATTGAGGTTAGGTAAATTCCTGCTTTCAACGTACCTTTGAGCCCAGTGAATATAACTATGACCAACAATCCAGACAGAAAACATGGTGAGAGAAGGTGCTCCTGCAGTCAGATGAAGTGTGGCAATGAAATGGCAGTTGAAAAAATGAGAGTTTGAAATGAAAAAAACTATGGAGTTTCTGTGTTCATGAAGCAGTAACAGTGATTGGTGGATTTTGATTGATGAAAACAGAAAGTTAGGGTGTACAGATGTGTTGTTTGAGAGATGTATTTTGAGTGGTCAATAAAAAATCATTAAATGAAAGAAAGCACTGGATATGCAGGTGCACTGAGAGTTCAGAGTTCAATTGCAACATTGTTGTGTGAACTTGCAAACACCAGAGTTTCTCCAAGAGGTGGTTGCTATGGAAAATAGGCAGAAATGGCAGAGGGGGGAAGGGTTTTCATTTGAAAAAAAGTGAGGGAAGAGTTTTGATTGGGTGACATGAGAAATATGTGTGAAGAATTACAGCATTTCTGTGCTTTTGATAGCTGCAGACTCTGGAGTGCATACCTTTTGCTCTGCTGAAGACAAATTGGTGTGTTTCTTAGACTGTTTTCAAACTCAAAGTATTTGCTAAGGTGAGAAAATATTTCTTTATTTTAGATAGAGAATAGTGTGCTTTAAGGAGAAAATTATGATTTATGTGGCGCAAATTGCTTGTAAATATGCTCTCACATGTGCATGGAAAAATTTGATTTTGAATGTTAGTGTTATATAGCCATGTTAAAAGTGACCCAACCATGCTGGAAAGTCAATCAAAAAATGATTTCATGTGTTTTAATGACATTTTAAGTCATTTTCTCATGTGCAGTGTTTAGAAATTATGATTTGAAAATCGTTTTTGTGGAAAAGGAATTGTTTTTAAATTCATGACAAGGATATAATGGTGTATGGTTCTTTATAAGGCAATTGACTGTCCCTGATGTTATTTTTCTCATTTTAGTGTAAGACCTTTCTCTGTGGCGCAAATTGCTTGTAAATATGCTCTCACATGTGCATGGAAAATTTAGATTTTGAATGTTTGTGTTAAATAGCCATGTTAAAAGTGACCCAACCATGCTGGGAAGGCAATCAAAAAACGCTTTCATGTGTTTTAATGACATTTTAAGTCATTTTCCCATGTGCAGTGTTTAGAAATTATGATTTGAAAATCGTTTTTGGGGAAAAGGAATTGTTTATAAAATCATGACAAGGACATAATGGTGTATGGTTCTTTATAAGGCAATTGACTGTCCCTGATGTTATTTTTCTCATTTTAGTGTAAGACCTTTCTCTGTGGCGCAAATTGTGTGTAAATATGCTCTCACATGTGCATGGAAAATTTTAATTTTGAATGTTTGTGTTACATAGCCATGTTAAAAGTGACCCAACCATGCAGGAAAGCCAATCAAAAAACGCTTTCATGTGTTTCAATGACATTTCAAGTCATTTTCTCATGTGCAGTGTTTAGAAATTATGATTTGAAAATCGTTTTTGGGGAAAAGGAATTGTTTTTAAATTCATGAGAAGGACATAATGGTGTATGGTTCTTTATAAGGCAATTGACTGTCCCTGATGTTATTTTTCCCATTTTAATGTAAGACCTTTCTCTGTGGCGCAAATTGCTTGTAAATATGCTCCCACCTGTGCATGGAAAATTTTGATTTTGAATGTTTGTGTTACATAGTCATGTTAAAAGTGACCCTACCATGCAGGAAAGCCAATCAAAAAACGCTTTTATGTGTCTTAAGGACAATTTAAGTAATTTTCCCATGTGTAGTGTTTTGAAGTTATGATTTGAAAATCGTTGTTGAGGTAAAGGAATGTTGTTAAAATTTATGTGCGCCATATGCCCCCAAATTTCTTTTTTAGGGTTGCAGCAGGGTGTTCTTGAGACACCCCTGCACCTTTGGAATAAATTCCTAATTTGTGATGAGCAAATTGTTAATCGCAAATTGCACCTTCATTTATATGAGCCTCCTAGCTCATGGAAATGAATGGGTAATTTGCAATTAGCAATTTTCTCATCGCAAATTTGGAATGGTAAAGAATCGCTATTTATTCCTTAAAATTCGCTTTTTTGGAAATGCAAAATAGTTATATGATACATATGGCGGATGATGTCTAACAAGATAAGAAGCTTAGGGATACATTTATGATGACTGGCGCAATGAAGTAGAAATCACTTACTTCATTGGTAGGCCTTTACATGAATTATCTCCTCTGTATTCTTCATCAAGCGTAACTTTAATCTGCAATCCTGAGTAGGCCTCACCTTAAACAAACCTCTGGATAGGCCACATCCTATTGTCATCCTGAATTAATCATTTAAAATGCTAGGGACAGATTTATGATAGGTGTATACCTCTTTTGTGCCACTTAGAAAACATTGTCCATGGGGAAATGACTTAAAATGTCCTTAAGACACATGAATGTGTTATTTTAAAACGTTTGCAATTTTTTTGGGTCACTTTCAACATGGCTATGTGACTGAAACAGTCAAAATCTAAATTTGCAATGCACAGGTGGGAGCATATTTACAAGGAATGTGCTTCATGGGGAAAGGTCTTATAATGTAATATGGGAAAAATGACATTAGAGACACTGAAATGCCTTATAGAGAAGCATACACCATTATGTCCTTGTCATAAATTTGCAAACCATTACTTTTCCCCAAAAACGATTTTCAAATTATATTTTGAAAACACTGCACATGTGGAAATTACTTAAAATGTCAATAATTCAAAATTTGCGATTCCTTAATTGCAATGTATCAAAAAAAAATATGTAAAAAATGATATTAAGGATTTGGAAACTACCACCAACTTCTAGTTTGTGGTAATTTGCGAATTCTTTTCAAAAAGCATTTTTTTCAAAAAAAAAAAAGGTCCCATATGACGCCCATTCATGCCATTAGGGCATGTAGGTGTGCCATGTGCTCTCAAATTTCTTTTTCAGGGGTGCAGCAGGGTGTTCTTGAGATACCCCTGCACGCTTGAAAAAAATCCTATTTTGTGATGAGCTAATTGCTAATCACAAATTGCAACCTTAATTCCTATGAGCCTCCTAGCCCATGGAAATGAATGGGTAATTTGCAATTAGCAATTTGCTCATTGCAAATTAGGAATAGTAAAGAATTGCTATTTATTCCTTAAAATTTGCTATTTAGGAAATGGAAAATAGTTTGATGGTACATATGGTGGTTCATCTGTAACAAGATAAGAAGCTTAAGGATACATTTATGATGACTGGTGCAATAAAGTGCACATTACTTACTTCATTGGTAGTCCTTTATATGTATTATCTCCTCTGTATTCTTCATCAAGCGTAACTTTGATCTGCAATCCTGAGTAGGCCTCACCTTAAACAAACCTCTGGATAGGACACACTTTATTGTCATCCTGGATTAATCATTTAAAATGCTAGGGATAGATTTATGATAGGTGTATGCCTTTTTTCTGCCACTGTGCGTCACTTTTATGATGCAGCGGTGGTGCAAAATATTTGCTATGAGGTGACAACATTAAAAATTGATGCATTTAGGCAGATATGTCATGGTGTAAAAAAAAAACGTACCACATAAAACCCAATCAGCAGTAATGCAAAAGATGCACCATGTCGCAAGACAGGCCTCACTTGGGGCCATATGTATCAAGCTAATTAGCATTTGCAAAGATCAAAATTCTATGAATTTCGGCCTTTGCGAATGTTAATTAGACAAATGGTATGTATCAAACAACTTTGATGCAAAATAAGGAGTAGCAAAATTTGCTATTCCTTATTTTGCGATTGCACTGAAGCATTTGTAAATTTTGTGACTACTTAAATGCAATGTATCAAACAAAAACTATGTAAAAAATGACATTAAGGATTTGGAAACTATTGTGGTAAATTAGTGGTAATTTGTGAATTCTTTTCAAAAAGCTTTTTTTCAAAAAAACAAAAGGTGCCATATGACGCCAACACATGCCCTTAGGGCATGTATGTGTGCCATATGCCCCCAAATTTGTTTTTCAGGGGTGCAGCAGGTGTTCTTGAGACACCCCTGCACCCTTGGAAAAATTCCTACTTTGTGATGAGCAAATTGCTAATCGCAAATTAAACCTTCATTCATATTAGCCTCCTAGGCCATGGAAATGAATGGGTAACTTGCAATTAGCAATTTGCTCATCGCAAATTAGGAATGGTAAAGAATCGCTATTTATTCCTTAAAATTCGCTATTTAGAAAATGTAAAATATTTTGATGATACATATGGCAGTTCATCTGTAACAAGATAAGAAGCTTAGGGATAGATTTATGATGACTGGCGCATCACCAGGGATGTGACAGTCATCCTGCGCCACTGTTCCGCCACCCATGTTGTGCTGCATTTACAATGTGGCGCAGCATGGGGCAAAAACGGCACAGATGCGTGACGCATCTGTGCCGTAAAGGTGGTGCATTGCTGGAGTTGTATCGCAAGTGCGATGCAGCTCCAGCAAGGCTCAGGGGTGCCCCATCTCCACAATGCTGCGTCAAGACCTATGCCAGCTTCAATCAGGCGCAGGGTTTTGACGCAGCTTTCTCCTATCTGATTGTAAATGCGGCACACCATGGGTGGTAAAGCAGTGGTGCACATTAACTGGTGCATGCCTGGGGATGTGCCATTTAATATAAATCTGCACTTTAACATTTGAGTATGTGCAGGGGACACAGAGTCGTTGAGGCTTATCCAAGGTTAAGAAGAGATGAGTCCTGTTCAGTGAAAAATTAGACATAGGCTTCACCTGCTCAGCATTGCTGGACATGGCTAAATAATAGCTGCAAAATGTTAATCTTGTTAAACAATTTTACTATTATAATCTCTGAGATTTGTTTCTTACTCTGCAACATCTCATTGTTGTTATCTTTCTTTAAAGATAAAGACAACATCAACATGAGCGACAATCAGCAATCAGTTGATTTTGACCTCATCATTGAACTCGTAATTGAAACATCAGTGGATGTTGATCCCTTGGATGATTTAAATCCTGAGGATGAAGAAGAGCGTGATGAGGATGCAGATTTGTCCGAATTATATGATATAGGATGGGAAGCTGACCTGCTTGAGCCTTTGGAATTATAAACATTTATTTTTAAAATTTATAATCAATAAAAAGTAAAAAGGTAAACCGTTTAATTTAAAAATAAAGACACCTTCAAAAACAGGTTATGTGTAGTGTCTTCAATAAAATATTAAAATATGCTCATAAAATTAGATCAGATTCACATATAAAATAGCATAGGTAACATAAATATAAATGTCATTTCTTTTCTGGTATTTCTGTATTGTAAAATTGGCGATGACTAAAAAATCTTCAAATTAAAATGTCAAGTAGTGTGTTATGTTTTTGATCACTATTACTGATTTACTGTTTGATAATAATGTTTATTAACATTTTTTATTATATTTTTCCTCAGATTCAACTGCAGATCATTTCAAGATTTTAATATGCCTACAATACAAAGACAGATAAAGGCTGCAAAACGTCAAAGACAGCAGGAGAAAAAAAAATGCAGCAGTCCTCTAACAAAAAGATTTCTCAAGCCACGAAGAAAGCACCGGGTAAGAGCTCTAAATATTTCATAAGAAATATTTGTAATAAAAAAAATATTACTACAGAAAATGTTTCAGTCCATAACACGAGGAGTAAATCAAATGGAAAGAAAAGGACAATGGAAAATGTTACTGCTAGAGCAAGAGATAAATCTGTGCATGATAGTAGAAGGAAACAACAGTTTAGGGAGATTCGTAAACGAATGTTCCGCAACAGGATAATTGGCAATTTGTTAAAAAATATTAAGAAAGGTCAACAGAAACTAGTTTTTTATAAGAGAAAAAAAAAAGTTGAGAAAGTTATTGATCAGGCATTTGAAATTAAACGTAAGTTATTTATTTTGATAATCAATAGAATTAGGAAGCTAAACAAGGCAATTTTTGATTTCAAAAGAAATAGTAGATGGAAGAGAATAGTTAATCGTAGTAATTTTTGTGAAGTTTTTTCTGGAGAATGGATGCATAGTTCAAGCTGTGAGGCATTTTTTAATGAAGAGAGTTATTTCCAGGATAATGATTTGGTGCATGCAGTTGACATCAGTGGTCGTGCTTATGAAGTGAAAGATGGTTGTCCAGTTGAAAAAGAAAAACTTGTGACAACAGAGGCAGAAGAGTTGTTAGGTAATGAGGTTTTAGGAAGACGTGCTAAGGGTCCTGTGTACACCTGGAAGTGTAGTAGTATTTGCAGTGTGCGACAGGATTCCATCAATTTGCTTTGTGATTTTGTACGGTCATTTAACAAAAAAAGTTTGAAGCAGAAAATGAGGTTGTTGCAAGAATTAGATCCTTGCAGAGTAAGAGAAGTGACAGGTTTGCATGGTCATTCACTGGCTTGTCTTTCCAGGAGAGTATGCCAGAGTGTTTTTCATCATTTCAGGATGCTAGCAGTGCATCATAACAAAGTGAGGAAATTAGTTAGAATGTTGTATTATGCTAAGAGTCCAGCAATTATGCTGAAACAATTATGCGCTGCTCTTTTGCATGGTTCTGAAATAGATGTGAAGAATATATGTGAAGAAATTGAGTTTTGTTACTTTGGAAGTAAAGAGGAGAATGTTGAAATTGAGCAAGAAGTAGAGGGTCATTTGGAAGATAGTGTACATGTTTCCAGTACAGATAATTTCCAGAGGGAAATTGCGACGTTTGACATGAAATCAAGTGAGAGGCCTAATTTCACTTGTGTGTGTTGTAGACGCACTTATTATAAGAATCAGACTAAGTTAGTGGATTTATATGCAAAAAGTGAAAGGGAAAATAATAGTGAATGGAAGGATTTTGCAACATACTTGATGGTAGAAAATTGTTTTGATTTGGGATTGGATCAACGTGTGTGTACTTATTGTTGTAACAAATTAAAACAAAACCAGATGCCTGCTAAAGCAGTTCATAATAATCTGGAATTGGTTGAGATTCCTTCTGAATTGAAGGACTTAAATACTTATGAATCTATTTTGATTCAAAGTATCCATCCCTTTCAGGCTATTGTAAGAATGGAGCCAAAGACAGGGAAATTGCCTCCATCAGATTTACAGAGAGGATTAAAGGGAAGAGTTGTTTATTTGCCTCTAGATTTGAAGAAAAACATTAACACAATTGGAGTAGAAAAAGTGGAAGAGGAACCTCTGGTTATCTTAGTTAATGGGGTTCCGACAAAGAATAAGAAAATATGGCAAGATTTAGTAGATGTTAGGAAAGTTAAAAAGGCAACATTGTATTTGAAAAAAAATAATAAATACTATAAGAATGTATATGTTGCAGAAGAGGAAGTAAGTGAGGAAGAGGATAGCGATTTGTGTGCTGGTCAAATTGAGAAAGTAGAACCCTCTACTAGTGAGGAAATATATGAACATTATAGTGTTCATCCTTTGCATTCCAAGGAAGTCATGGGGAATGCTATTGAGTTGTTTCAAATGAAACAAGCCAAAGGGAGTCCCATTAGTGTTTGGGAGGAAAGTTTGGAAGCTCGGTGTTTCCCACAGCTTTTTCCAACAGGTCAGGGAGGAAGATATGATGAGCGACCTCATCAAATTCCTGCTTCTGAATACCGGACTTTGCGATTGTATGCAGGAGATGCTAGGTTTCGACAATGCATTCCTTATTTGTTTCATCTCCTGTTTGAAAGCGATCTGTCTGGACTGTCATATGCAGTGAACCACATCTTGAAAAGTGGTATACACATGCAAAACATCTCGGCAAGTGATTTTATGGATAAAGTGAATGTCCAAGATAGTATTTTGGATTCTCACCTGATTAATCTCATGGCGTGTCAGCGTGGTACTAATGAGTACTGGTACCGTCGTCATGGTGATTTAAAATGTATGCTGAGGAACTTAGGTACTCCCACATGGTTCCTCACTCTGAGTTGTGCCGAGTATGGCTGGGAAGACTTACTTCAATTTCTACGAGAGGCAAATGCTAACGTAGATAACATCGAATTCAAGACACCCGGAGAACTGTGCTCTTTGGATCCAGTCAATGTATGTAGGTACTTCAATCATAGATTTGAAGCTATGATGTCTTTCATCATGAATAAGAAGAATCCACCTCTTGGAGAGGTGTTGGATTTCTTCTGGAGAAAGGAGTACCAAGCAAGAGGTGCTCCTCATATACATATGTTGTTGTGGATCAAGGATGCACCTAAATTTGGAACGGATCCAGAAGACTCAGTGATGAGTTTCATCCAACAGTATTCTACGTGTGCTGTTTCAAACGCAAAGGAGAAGAAAAGCCTAAGAGAAAAAGTTCTGCGTTTCCAAAGCCATCGATGTGGAAAGTACTGCCGTCGTAAATTCCGAAACAAAGACAAGTTCTACACCAAATGTCGTTTCGGCTTTCCACGACCGGTGATTTCTAAAGGAAGAGTAAACAGTTTGATGTCTTCGCTGCGACATAATGTGATGAAGAAATCACCTAAAAACACATACAATTTGAAGAGGAATGAAGAGTCCAAGTACATCAACGACTACAACCCGGTGATTTTGTCAATGTTGAATGCTAACATGGATATACAGTTTGTGGCTGATAACTGTATGGCTGTGGCTCGGTATGTGACGTCTTACATCACCAAAAAAGAGAAGACAGAATTGAAGGATATGTGGGAGGACATTTCCCATGAAAAGAGCCTCAGCAAGAAGTTGTACAGTTTCAGTCTGAAGATGTTGTCGCATCGAGAAATCGGAGCGTACGAATGTTCTGACCGGTTGTCTTCAGCAAGTCTCTATGCCAAGTCCAGGAGTATCGTTTGGGCGAGTCTTGGTCTTGCTGCAACGCGTAATCGAGTTCTCAAACCTGTGCGGGAAATTGAGTATTTGGCGGAAAAGGAGCCAAACAGTACCGACATTTTGAAGACAAACATGTTGGATACATATTATCCAAATCGAAGCAGTCACCTAGAGAATGTTTGTCTGTATGAGGTTCTGCAAAATTACATATTCAAGAGGAACATCAAAGAAGATACTGAGAAAGGAGTGTATGCTGTAATAGGAAGTGAGGGATGTCTGGTCAAGCAAAGAAAATGCCACTTGATAAACCATCGAAAATTGAGTGGCGAATCTCCTGAAAAAAAGGAGTTTTTCTATTTAGCACTTTTGCAACTTTTCAAGCCTTGGCGTGCAGAAGAGGAACTGCTTGGAGATTTCCTCTGTTACGAAGACTCTTTCAATGCCGCCAAGGAGACCATAGAATGTCCTGCTTATCCCGAATATGTAGAAATGTTGAATGCGGAAATTGAGCAGGAAGCAACGATTGCAGCCGAGATTGCCAGAGACAGTTCTCAGGACAGTCAGAGTTCTGCTTCATTGAGTCAGGATCCACTAGGAGGACCTCTTATTGAAAATGAAGCTGCCACTGCTATGAATGAAGTGGAAAGAGCCATGGCACATGCTCAAGAGGATGTGGTTAACTTAGAAGAGTTGGAAAGGCAACTCAACGTTGAGCAGAGGAAAATATATGACGAAGTTACCATGCAAATTGATCATGGATTAAGTCATGATAAGAAAGAGTGCTCATGTACGTCGTTGAAGCCTGTCCGTCTGTACGTGAGTGGAGAAGCGGGAACTGGAAAAAGTTTCCTCATTAAAGCAATTTCATGCTATTTGCAGGAAAGGACAGAGTCATCGCTGTCTTGTGTTGTCACTGCTCCAACTGGACTGGCAGCACATAATATTAAAGGGATTACTTTACATCGTTTACTGATGCTGCCAGTGGAGCATGACAACAAATTAGAATATCACAAGCTATCTGGAGATGCTTGTTTTGAAGTTTCAAGAATCTTGAGGAAAATGAAACTTCTTATCATTGACGAAGTAAGCATGGTTTCCAATGTCATGCTTGCCTTTGTGCATTTGAGGATGCAAGAAGTTCTCAAAACAGAGTATGATGTGTTATTTGGTGGCAAACACATCATTGTTTTCGGAGATCTTCTGCAGCTGACACCAGTGAAAGGGCAACCTGTGTTCAAAATGCTCACGCATGAAGATACCAGGAAGTGCCTAGGCAGCATTGGCAACGTCAATATATGGTTAAACTTCAATTATGCTGAACTGCATGAAAATATGCGTCAGGCGAAGGATGAAGTTTACAAGACTATTCTACAAGATGTTAGAATTGGAAAAGTGACTGAGCATGGGAAAGAAGTTTTAAATGCACGATTACTGTCAAATTTATATCCAGAACAAGATGTTGTGCCTGAGAATATTTTTCAGAAAATTACTGAAAAGAAATCTGGAATATGTTTGATGCCAACTCTTGCAGAATGTGCCAAATTTAACAACAAAATGTTGCATTTAGAAAAGCAAGAGATTGTGAAACTGGAAGCTATTGATAGAGTAGAGCATATGGGATCAACAATTATTTTGTCTGAGAATCTGAAAACTAAATTGGATTCATTAGAGAAGAGTATATCTAAAACTGCAGGTTTTGAAAAGACTCTGAATGTGTGCTTGAACTGCCGTATAATTTTAAGAAGGAATTTACATGTTGAAAGAGGTCTGGTAAATGGATCAATGGGTAATGTTGTTGATTTTGTGAAATACAGAAATAGAGATGGAATTGAATTTTTAAAAATTAAATTTGATGGCATTGAGGAAGTACAGCTAATTGCTCGTTGTTCTGCTAGATTTTTGCTTGTAAAAGACTTATATGTTCGCCGTAAACAGTTCCCTGTTTGCTTGGCATATGCGGTGACAATCCATAAATCGCAAGGTTTAAGTGTAGACAGTGCATTGGTGAATATTGGCAGTTCTGTGTTCAAGGAGGGTATGGCATATGTGGCATTGTCACGAGTTAGAACTTTATCGGGATTGTACTTGATTGAGTGTGATGTCAGAAACATTTGTGCAGATCTAGATTGTGTTAAGGAATACAATAGATTAAGAAGAGAGTATGCGCCACATTTGCCTCAGTTTCCTTTGTTTGAGAAACGTCTGGTAGGCCGGAAACGAAGAAATGAGAACAATACTGGGGAGGTTGTAGCAAAAAGACAAAAAGTGAATGAACCTAAAATTACAAGCAGAAACAAAGAGGATTCTGTTGAAGATGTTGTTGGTTTTCAGTTTGAAAACAGTTCTGGTGTCAACTGCTATGCTAATGTAGTAATTAATGTTTTGTTTTCTCTAAAAAATGTAAAAGAAGAGATTGTGGTCAATTCTGATCAAAGATTTTGCAGTTTGTTAAATTCTGTGTTAGAGAAATGTACCACTGATAGAAGAAACATAGAAAGTGTGTCTGAAATTAGAAATCTGTTAGATAGATGTTCAGGCCAAACACAATTCTCTCAAAATATTCAGCAAGATTGTCAGGAGTTTTTAATGTATATGCTTGATGTATTACATGCTGAAGGTGTAGATGTAGATCAGCTGTTTGGGCTTTCTTATCAATGGCAGCATGACTGCGAGAACTGTATGGTATCAAGTACTACTAGTGTAGACTCAGAAAGATTTATATATTTAACTTTGCCAGACAGTAAATCAGTCTCCTTTAATAAGCTAGTAAAAGCTGCTAATCACAACATGGAGTGTAGCCAATGTAAATCTGAAATGATGTCCACATTATTTATACGAACATATGGCCAGTACGTCATTTTAATGTTCCAACGATGTAGGCCTGATGGAACAAAATTGACAACTTTAATAAAAAAAATTGTAGCTTCGCAGTTGTCAATATCAGGAAGGACTTTTGTAACTACAGCAATTATATATCATGACGGCCCTTCAATAACATCAGGACATTACACAGCTTATTTAAAGTCTAGAAATGGCTGGTCATTCTGCAATGATTCTGTTTTAATTTTCACAAAAAAATTGCCGTATGACCTTAAAAACTCTTACCTGGTGTTTTTAAAACCAAAATTTTAGGGAAATAATCTCGGGATGTGCTCTGTGGAATTTCAAGAAGTTCTAATGGCTCCTACACAATTTGGCCTTGAGGATAAGTGTAGTTCAGAGACATAACTTCTAATCATAGGACTGGACATCATGGAGATATATGTGCACTTTTAATGAGTTCAGAAAAACTGTTTCTTTTCATAAGCTAATTGAAGCAGCCAATCAAAACATGGAGTAGAGGGAATGTAAGTCTGCAATGCTGTCTACTGTTTTACATTGCTTTGTGATTAAAAGTGATGTAGAGAATTAAATAATTGTAGTACTCATAGAGGTAGTGTAAGTCTGCTTCATATTAAGCAGTATCAGTGTCATAGGAAATGTAGAACATGACTGAGCAAGAAGGGGAAGATATTACTATTCCAGGATTGTGAAAATGATCTTCAACATTTTAATTGTGAAAGTTGCGGAAATGCCAAATGATGGGATTGGCTTACAAGAAATCCAAGAGTTATAAATATCTCTGACTAGATTTGGCCTTGTGGAAAATAGTGGTAGAGAGCAAGAAGTCATTTATTGCATGTAACGTGTTTTTAAAAACGATGGAGGTTTTCTTTCAGAAAGTGGCGGGCTGAAAGTAATAACAGCACAAAAGAGTGTAAGCTGTTCATAGGACATCCTTGGACGTCATGGAAAGTAAGTTAACTTTAAGGAGTTCTGAATTTTAATTTCTGATGTTGTATGGGTTTTTTAAACACAATCATTTTGATTGTGTTTTTTTTTCCCCGCTGTTACATGATGAATACCTTCAAGTCACTGTTTTTAGTGAATTTTGATACATTCTGAGAACAGCAAAAATAAACCATTTAACATGTATAATTAATTCTGTACTGTTTGCATTTATGATGTATATGTAGAACTGTGTAGGAGGCATGGAGAAGGTGAGTTTTCTGTAAGTGTTAAATTTATTGCATGCAGTGCTGCACTTCTACGTATTCTTTCATATGCTGGACTACATCTGCACAATGAGATACCTAAGCAAAGGAAACACAAGTGATGTGATTGTGAAATGAGCAAAATAAATTGCACATATTTCAATTACATCACCTGTGTTTCCTATCATTATGAATCACATTGTGCAGATCAAGTTTAGGTCTGTCCAGGGAAACATAGGAGGTTTCTACTTTGTTGAAGAGTGCAGTGGACATGACTCACTTCATTGGTAGACTTTCACAGATATTATCTCCTCTGTACACTTCAACAAGTGTAAATCTCATCTTGAACTCTGAGTAGGCCTCACCTCAAACAAATCTCTGGATAGGAGACATGTTATTGGCATCCTGAAGCGACACTTTTCTGAAACAAGAGCAATGCAAAAGATGCACCATGTTTTAAGATAGGCCTCACTTCATCTGCATCAAGATACTGTTAGTTTAAAATGTATATCTTTAGGATTGTGTAGAGGACCTGGAGAAGCAGAAGCTTCTGTCAGTGTCAAAGTTGTTGAAAAACTATTTGTCCTTCAATATTTTCCCTTGTCTTTTGTAATTTTTAAATACATGTTTTAATATTTTTCAAATGTTGGTTCTCTCTTTCACAGATTGAAAGTATAAAAATAAAATGTGATTAATTTAACGGCAATTACAAGGTAAATAGTTGTACTCTTTTCGTTACATTTCTATCACATTCACCTACTATTAGATCCACTGCTTCACTTCTTTAATCCTCAGTTTCCTGCCTTTGCTACTTTCCTCATTCCTTTCTCTATTACCTACTTACTCAACTCCTTCCACTCTATTTCTCAGTCCCTCTGTTCTCATAGTTCCTCAGTCTTGTTCACTCACTCCATCTCTATTACTCTTAGTGTCTGTGAATTACTTTCCCACCTTTTTTTTTGGACCGCTTCCCGGGAAGTTGCCCGGTTCGCAAACCAGCAGCGTTATGGGAGTCCACCATTTTGTGTTTCGGTCGAATCAAGATACAAGATGGAGGGCAAATAATGTTCAGAATGGGTAGAAGGGGGCACGGTAGATGTATCTTGACCCCCTTGGTTTTCTGAGGGTGGCTGAGGAGGACCATAGTTCTTCACTCTTGTTCACTCTCTCTGTTTCTATTAATGTCACTGTTTATGACTGATCATAAAAAATTTTTTAAAAAAAGAACAGTAACTATAAGGGAAGGAAACAGACAGTTATGTTAAAAGAAAGACAGCTATAGGGAGTAAACTAAGGATACTGTTACCTACAATCCACTGCTGTTGATGTTACTGACCATGTCATGAATGATGTAATATGTGACATCATCAGCAGTGGATTGTAGGTAACAGTATCTCTTGTTTACTCCCTAACGCTGTCTTTCTTTTCACATAACTGTCTGTTTGCTTACCTTATACTTACTGTTCTTTTTTTTAAAAAATATTTTTTTTGGTTAGCTTCCGGTACGCGTACCGGGTAGCGCTCCGGGAGCGAACTAAGAGATATAGAGGTTGGCAGAGTTCCAAATATTCTACCAATTTTTTTATAATGGGGAGTTAGTTCTGAAAAGAACTTTTTTTTTATGTTTTTGTTGTTTTATATTTTTTTTAGTATTTTTTGAACATTTTTTTACTTTTTTAGTATTTTCTGAACGTTTTTAAAAAAAATTTGGTTTTTTGGGGGGGGGGGGAAACAAAAACGATCCATTGTAAAGGGCTCAACAGGAGCAACAAAAAAAAAGAATTTATTTTTTGGGGCGTCTCGGACAAACATTAACATGATTTTGAATAGCTCGTAAAATCAAACTGATGCTACTTTCCCTGTAGCAGATGAAAGCGCCACATTCCACGCACACTTGCTTTACGTGCCCAAACAACATTTGGATGTTTACGATCATCTCCCTCGCCTCTGGTCCCGACACCTCTGGGACAACCGATCTTCTTGCCATTGGGAGGGGATTTTGTTGTTCGTCACGTAGCTGGGCAGCACTATAATTATTTGGGTGCCACCTACTCATATGCCGATGCATAGTGTGATTGCCGTAACTGTATTTTTTATCAGTTCCCCTTGACAATCTATCACCGCATATACGGCAAAACACGTAGCGTGCATTCACTTTTTTTTGCCCCTCAGGAATTCTATAGAATTGCCAGATGTAATTCTCCTTTCGATTGTACCTCCTGGGCTCCTCTGGCAAAAACTCAGGCTCTTCCTCCTCTTCCTCCTCTTCCTGTTCTTCCTCTTCTTGCAAAATTACTTCTGCAGGTGGTCCTCTCTTTCTTGGATTTGGTGGAGGTGGTGGGTTAGCACCAGCTGAAGCTACTAATGAAGCCATCTCAAAGTCTAAATAAAGGGTCTTTCTCTCACCAAGATGAAAGTCAGAGTGAGGAAAGAAGGAGGGGTTTTCATCATTTGGGAAAAACAAAAGTTCTAAACCAATGAAAAGTGTTCATTTTAGATCACATGACCTAGTATTACATCATTAGGAAACCAAAAGTGAAATGAACCAATGAAAAGTGTTATTACCGAGTCACATGACCTGCTGTGTTTACGTTACGCGGTCGGCGCCGCGCCGCGGATCGCTTCCGGTTCGCGTACCGCTACGCTTCCGGGTACGCGAACGTAGCACGTAATATGACGTATTACGCGAGAACGCGAAACGTCATGCTGACGCGAAGCGTCACGATGTTGTTTTGTAACGCGAGAGGTGCGCAAAAGGAACGTTTACCGGTTCGCGTACCGGGTCGCGCCTCCGGATTGAGCTAACGGGAAGCTAACCGGTACGCGTACCGGGAGCGAAACAAAAAAAAATAAAAAAAAAATTGTATTAAAAACATGTAAAAAATATTTTTCTATTTAAAGAATAATACATTGTAAAGGTTTTGATATTAGCTATTAAAAAACCAATGAAATTCACTGAAAAAACCATAGGTTATAGACCATATATAGTTAGGAATTAGCATTTACAAAACCTTGAAAATTCACTGAAAAAACCATAGGTTATAGACCATATATAGTTAGGGATTAGCATTTAAAAAACCTTATTTTACTCACACAAAACCATTGAAATTCCATATATAGTTAGTTGTACTAACTATATATCACGCACCCGCAATCCACTGCTGATGATGTCACATATTACATCATTCATGACATGGTCAGTGACATCACTGATGACATCACTGATGACATCTCAAATGACATCACTGATGACATCACTGATGACATCTCAAATGACATCACTGATGACATCACTGATGACATCTCAAATGACATTACTGATGACATCACTGATAAAATCATTTATGTGATAATACGATGAACCTCTTCAGACTCTAATATAACCTTAGATACACTCAGTGTAAACACAGACTCACAGATTGTCACTCATCCATGAAGTTACACACACACCTAGACAGTCATGCAAACAATCAATCACACCTCCATTTCCTTAACTATACAGTTAAACACACCTTACTTATTCAAACATATACTAAGACATATTTACTCACTTATACAATCCTGGATACAAGTTCACAATGATCCATACAGCCACTCACACATTCACTGGCTCTTATGCACAGTTATTTATATATGTCAACTCTCACATGTATTGTATTTTACATATGTACTTAATTTGACATGTAGCACTGAGATATCTATTCACTCACCAATACAGTCATGCACACAGTCAACCGCCCATACAGCTGTTTCCAACATGCACTTTTGAACCCATACATCTATGCACAGAGTCATACACTTCCCAGCCACCCACACACACACTCAGTCTCCCATACAAATGCTTGGGCAACCAATCAATAACCCATATAGTTACTCATATAGCTACTGATCAACACATGCAGCAGTTTACAGAACAACAGACATAATGATGCACAAATTAAGACAGTTTAGTCACTAACCCATGCACTCAGTGAGACACATTTAATCACTCACTCATACATTCAGTCATGCACCTACTAAATCCTTCGTCCAGACACTTATACATCGACTCATTCATAAATATGTAAGACATATTTTAACTTTACAGAAAAATACAGTCACTGGATTTTGTCATCAGTGATGTCATCAGTGATGTCATTTGAGATGTCATCAGTGATGTCATCAGTGATGTCACTGACCATGTCATGAATGATGTAATATGTGACATCATCAGCAGTGGATTGCGGGTGCGTGATATATAGTTAGTACAACTAACTATATATGGAATTTCAATGGTTTTGTGTGAGTAAAATAAGGTTTTTTAAATGCTAATCCCTAACTATATATGGTCTATAACCTATGTTTTTTTCAGTGAATTTTCAAGGTTTTGTAAATGCTAATTCCTAACTATATATGGTCTATAACCTATGGTTTTTTCAGTGAATATATATATATATATATATATATATATATATATTTTTTTTTGTATTTTTTTTTTTTATATGTAAACGCTCACTCTCCACCATTCAACGGAGCACTCTTTGGCGGGTGCGGTCAGCGGTCGTGGACTCCCACTTGAGGTTACGTAGTTTTCGGCCCGGCTTCGCTACAACCGCCATTTTGTGTTTAGTCGCCATTTTATGTTGCCTCACTCAGGCAGCACGGCTAACGCGGTAAAATGGTCTTTCTGCCTTTTTCAGCTGCTCCATGTTTTTCCCGTTAAAGAACAACCTTTGTCCTTGTGTGCGATACTGATGTCAGGGTCTGGCCGAATTCGCAAAGCTGTGTCAAGACTGATTAATCCATGTCTTACTCCACTGTTTGGGTCCCACCATTCTTCTCTACCTTATCTTATTTAACTGGCCTTCACTATTCTCTTCGTGTGTTCTCTTGTTACATAGCCCTTCTTTTGAAGCATTCTACACATGTTTTGCCACCTGCAAATTGAATTACGGGCACTAGTGTTGATTAACCTGAGGGGAGGAGAGCACAAGGGGTCTGAAAGGAGGGTGTGTTTTAGACATTCGATAGCTTGTTTTCGAACTATTCCTATTTGTCAGTTTTGTGTATATTGGGAGTTGTCATTGTAAACTTGTGTTGTATAATAGACTGTGCGCCACGGATTGAAGTGGCAGTCTCTTGAGAACCTACTTGTGTGGTACTTCTTAGATAACTGTGCTTAGTTGCAGCTAATAAAAAAACTTTTCTACGTCTAACAGTGTCTCGTGTCTCTGTCGGTCGAGGCAAGTGAACTCGGAGATCTTAGGCGTGCCCTGCGCTGCCTGGCCCATAAGGTCAGGTTCTCCAATTGGCGGCCCAACGTGTGGGCGACTTCAACGGTAGTAGTTTTGCCCGAGAGTCGTGAGGAGCTTCGCAAGAAAATTCCGGAGGATTTCGCGAACCACGTGAGCGACCCCTGCATGTCGAAGTGGACCGAAGGTCTTTTGAAGCGTAGCTACTCCTTCCCGCCGGCTGCTGACGACTGCTGCCCTGACTGTCGCCCTACCTTGGCCCTTTGGTGATGATTGGTATCGCAAGACGTTAGACGGACATCTGTTGGCGTGAGAAAAGCATTTAGTTAAGTATTTGAGGGTAGCGCCCACTCTCTTTGTTTTTGTATTTGTTATTCGATTAGCGCGCTAACCGAAGCCAAGGGGTAAGTACACTTGTGCTGTGACTCTATTGTCTGAAAAACCCTTGACGTTTGTAAGGAAGTCCAGTTTGTTACGAAATGCCTGGATTTAGTAAATTTAAGAAGTTTTGTTGTTTTGATTGTTCTAGGGATTCCTGGCTAGAGGATTCTTGTCCGATTCCTCCAGTTGGAACTCCTACTTACGAACTTTATTCAAAGCATGGTCTGGGTCCTATTGTTTTTAATGAAACATGAATCCGATACACCAAGAAAGATGGTGTTTTACAGTGGCCACCAAATGTTTCTTTTGAGCCTGATATATTAGATAATTTGGAAGCGATTCTATTCAAAAGAAAAGCCCGGCCGGCAATGTTTGACTCCTTTCGCCTATGGCGTAAGGAAGCCAAACAGAAAGAAATTAAGCGAATAAAGAAAGATAAGAAAGAGGAGAGTATGTCGATTCTACAGGCTGCCCAACAATTTAAAAATGACGAAGCTGATCAGGTGATTGAGGTATCGGAAAGACAACATTGTATGGCAATAGATAGATGCAATCTGTGTTACCTACTGTATCAAAGAGTAAAACTCCTGATGACGATTTTTTTATGTCCCATTTGTTGGCATTACCTCCGCCTTATGTGTTAGGTGCTAATGCACCGCCATTGCAACCTGCTGTTAACCCAGCTGTTTTGGTTCCTGCAGTGTTGCCTATTCCTGTGATTCCACCTCCGCCCCCTTTGCCAGCAATATCTGCACCCCAATCTCCTGCGCCTCAGCCTTCTCCATCTGTCATTTCCTTTGCTACAGATTCTTCTTCTGTTTTACAGAATACGTTGTCTCCTGTTTTGGTGTCAGATTCCCCTACAGCTCGACAACGTTTAGTCGATACTGTTTCAGGTCTTTTGTCGCCTTTTCTTGGGCCTCTTTACTTTTCTCCTGCGTCGTCTAGGAGACAATCCTGTAGTCAGTTTCCGAATTTGGAAGAACGGACTAAATTAGATTCTCTTGCTCGGAATTGGATTATGAGTAGTGTACAATATAGTGTACGTGATATTTTAGATACTTTCCTTCAATGGAACGTGCCCACACAGAGATACGTATTTAATGTTATGTGCAATACTATGATTAAAGAATGGGGAGACGGGGATCTAGATTCACCTCCTCAGGATTTATTCGAAATACAGGATCAATTTGATAAGGGACTTATTGTGGGTCCTGCTGTAGAACATGCTATTCAAAAGCTTGTTACTTTTCGATCCGCCTTTTTCTCTCAAAATTCTCCTGAACATGATCCCGCGGTTCGTCGTAAGACGGCACAATATCCAATGCGAGAGGTTCCTCCGATATGGAAAGATGAGGTTCCTCAAGCAGGGGCTAATCCTGCTGTTCCTGCTCATTTTCAGCGTATATGGGTACATGACCCTTGGAAAAGGTCAGAAGTATTGGCACTTAAACAGTCTTTACCGGACCCTCGTAAGAATCCTGCTGGGTATTATAAAGAGCTGTCCCAGACTGTTGACGCTTGTATTATGAATTTGGCAGATATTGACTTACTTCTGGGAAATGTAGTCCCACAAGCAATATGGACCAAGATTCGTAGGCAGGATCATGCTGCAGCTTTAGGTGGTGATTGGGCTGCCATTACAGCTGCGGATGCAGGACAAGTAGGTGGTGCCAAACCGGATGTCTTGATTACGGAATTACCTGGAAGAATAATAGATTTGATGAAAACTATGATGCCTGCGGTGCGCGTTAATTGGGATAAGTTAGCGGCGTGTAAGCAAAAGACGGATGAAAGTGTCTCCGACTTTTTTACTCGTTTGGAGGAGACTTTCATTGACCATAGTGGGCAAGACATGAGTACTGAAGGTGGACAGCGATTATTCGTAGATAAGTTTGTTTTTAATTTACTTCCGGAATTATCGCATAAATTAAAACAATCGGAAAGTTCGTGGGCTGTCTCTTCCACTGCTCAGATATTGGCTACTGCTCAATATTATGAGAATAGGGATAAGGAAGATAAGGAGAAAGCGGAGAAAAAGACTAAAGATTTAAAAACGAAGGTTCCTCTGCAACAGGCTTATCCCCCTCGTTCTGCTCAACACCAATTTCCACAACCCCCCCAGTTTCAGAGGTTGTTACAGAAGCCAGTACCCTTAGTTCCACGAGTTCCATTTGGCACTAATCAGTGTGCTTACTGTAAGGAAGATGGTCATTTTAAGAATACTTGTCCAATTTTATTACAGCGGTATGGTGGACCATTAGCATCACGGGGTCGTGGTGATTCTCGATCCATATCCAGAGGTAGGGGTTGTGGTGCGTCGACTCAGGAACGACGTCCCTCTCCCCCTCAGGATTCTACAAATTACTTTGATCAGCAGAATTCTCAATCTGCACAATACTACAATGATGACTATTGTTTCGATAATGAGGACGTTGATTTTCATACTAGCTAGGACAGCCAAAGGCAAAGTAAGGGAGTCGTATCAGTTCCAGTAGATCAGGAAGGACCTTATGTTAATGTTATGGCATTAGGTGTTACAGAACCATTTATCTTGTATACTGGTGCTATGAGAAGTTCCATAATGCATTCTAAACTCCCTGGGGCACCTTTGTCTGGCTTAACAAATGTTTCTGTGGGATTATCTGGCGCCCCAGTTTCAAATCCTATTTCTTGTCCTTTGCCCATTTCCATTGGTCCATACGATTTGGAAGCTCCACTCCTTTTAACAACAGGATGTGGAGAGAATTCATTGGGTTTGACTTATTGAAACGTTTACATGCTACCTTGTATTGTTCACCCTCTGGTGTGCAGCTCACTTTGGGTGATAAACTGACTTCTCCGATGTATGTATCTACAGAACAGCTACCACACGAGTTGCGTTCACTTCCTGCTACACTTTGGGCTGTGGGTCCGAATGATGTTGGCTTATTGCAAATTCCCCCATATGTGATTACTGTTAAAGACAATGTTAAGATGCCACGTGTTCCCCAATATAAAATATCTTGTGATGGTGAGAGAGCCTTGTTGGCCATTGTTCATGATTTGGTTCAGAAGGGTGTGGTTGAAGAGACTAGAGGTAATGTTTGCAATTGCCCTGCTTTACCTATTCTCAAACGTACTGATCCCTCTCAGCCACCCGTGTACCGTTTTGTAATTGATCTTCGAGAGGTCAACAAAATTGTTGTCCCTCAGTTCCCTGTTGTGCCAGATATAACAGCCTTGCTTACTATGATTCCTGCTTCAGCGGTCTGGTTCTCGGTTATTGATCTTAAGAATGCTTTCTTTAGCATTCCTATTGCTGAAGAAAGTAGGGATCTCTTTGGCTTCTCTCTCCGAGGCCGAAGCTTCCGGTTTAAGCGTGCACCTCAGGGCTATTGTGAAAGTCCTTCTATATATAGTCAAGCTTTAAAGTCTCAGCTTGACACCTTTTCTTTACCCTCAGGTGCTACTCTTATCCAATATGTGGATGACTTGTTGATCGCTGCTGATTCGGAAAATGTCTGTAAAAATGCAACTTGGTCGCTCTTACGACATTTGTCTGACTTATATCATAAAGTGTCATCTTCTAAGTTACAATATTGCCGACAAGAAGTTACCTATTTAGGTCATCTCTTGTCGAAGAAGGGAAGGCGATTGACTCCAGAACGTATTCATGCAATTGCACGGATGCCTGTACCGTCCACACAAAGAGAAGTGTGTGCTTTCTTAGGCATTACCTCTTACTGTAGACAGTGGATTCCAAATTTTTCCATACTTGCTAAACCTCTGTTGGCACTTACACTTAAAGATACGCCCCAGCCTCTGCCTTGGACTGACGAATGTCAAAAGAGTTTTTCAGATTTACGTACTGCCTTGTGTTCTGCTCCGGTGTTAGGTACTCCAAATTACAGTAAACCTTTCACGCTCTATGTCCATGAAAGGGAAGGTTGCGTATTATCAGTACTGACGCAACAATTCGGCGACAAACAAAGGCCGTGTGCCTATTTTTCTGCAACATTAGATCCAGTTGCTAAGGCATTACCTAGTTGCCTTAGAGCAACAGCAGCAGCGGCAATTTCTATTTGTCAATCTGCTGGACTAGTGCTAGATCATACTCTTAATGTTATGGTGCCACATGCAGTAGATACTCTTCTTAACAGGACGAAAACTCAACACTTAACGAGTGCTCGCTTGTCTGGATATGAGTTGACACTTCTAGCTAGTAACATACACATAAAAAGATGTAATGTTCTGAATCCAGCAACATTTTTGCCAATTTTGGATGCGAACCATGTACAAGATCAGCATGATTGTTTTCTTCGCACCGAGGAAGAAACGAAGAGTCGAATAGATCTGAAGGATACACCACTTGTGGACCCTGATGGGATCCTATGGGTAGATGGGTCTTGTTTCAAGCTTCCTAATGGCGAAACGACAGCTGCTTATGCAGTAACGACTTTGTACTCCGTAGTAGAAACTGCACGCATTTCGCATAATTCAGCGCAAGCTGCAAAATTTATTGCGTTGACAAGAGCATGTGTGTTGGCGAAAGGGAAAAGAGTGACTGTCTATACTGACAGCCAGTATGCATTTGGCGTTGCCCATAGTTTTGATCGTTTGTGGAGGGAAAGAGGATTCTTTACCTCCCACGGCACCAAGATACAGCATGGTCAGTTGGTAACTGACCTTCTTGAATCACTTGCTCTGCCTACTCAAATAGCGATTGTAAAGTGCAGTGCGCATAAAAAGATTACTGATGACGTGGGTCAAGGAAATGCATTTGCAGACGAGATAGCGAGGGAGACAGCGAGGATTATTGAAAGTCGTATGTATGTTGCGGGCCCTGCATGATGGGTCGCAGAAGGTGGTATGTGTGAAGACACAGTGGAAAGTGTGAAAGTGATTCAGAAGGAGGCCACCGAGAAAGAATTGAGTATGTGGAGAGAGAGGATGGGAATTTTGGATAGTATGGGATGTTGGACGGAATTATCAGAGCATCAACGATGGGTGCTACCAGATGCGTATGTACTGCCTGTAGTTACTATGGCCCATGGACCAGCCCATATTAATGCAAGGGGTATATGCAAGCTTTTAGCTCCAGTATGGCAGAATGAGGGTATTCCTAAATGTGCAGAAAATGTGGTGAAACATTGCATTGTTTGTTTGATGCACAATCCAGGAAAGGGAACACCAACTCCAGCAGGTCACTTTGCATCCCCTACGTACCCATTCGAGGTGCTGCAAATAGACTATATCCATATGGAACGCTTTAATAATCTCAAGTATGTCCTGGTGGTGGTTTGTGCCTTTTCCAGATGGATAGAGGCCTACCCCCTAAAGGACAACACTGCCTTGTCCACTGCAAAAATACGTTTGAAATAATTCTTCCCGAGATTTGGTTTGCCGCACATTGTCTGGAGTGACAATGGAAGTGAATTTGTAGGTCAAGTTATGCAAAAGGTGTGTGTGGGTCTAGGCATTAGACAGAAATTCCATGCGGCAAACCATCCTCAGTCAGCAGGTCTGGTAGAGTGCTATAATGGCACTCTCAAACTTAAGTTAGCAAAGATTCAGGCCAGCACGGGCCTTTCTTGGCCTGATGCCTTGCCTTTGGCACTCCTTTCAACTAGAACGACTGTTCATTCCCGTTTGGGGCTTAGCCCATACGAGATTGTATTCGGATGCCCAGCTAATGTCTGGGGAGTCCCCAGACCCGAAAAGTGCTCAGATATTCCGTACCCGTTGTTGGTTGACTATTTGCATGATCTCACCACTAAATTGCATGTTATTCGTCAACAGGTCCAAAACGCTTTACCGGAGGCCTCCTCAGATCCCGGACACTCCATCCAGCCTGGGGACTGGGTGTGTCTCAAGAACTTCCAGAGGAAAAAGAACTTGGAACCTCGCTGGGGGCCGCCGAGACAAGTGTTACTCACAACTCGTACAGCTGTCAAGGTCCTGGGAAAGAAAAACTGGATCCACGGCGTGCATTGCAAAAGGGTACCATTGCCTTTACCTTATAACCAGTGGGTCCGAGAAGGTATCGGTGATAGTGAGTGCGAGAAGGTACCCAGCTTCGTACCATTCAGCAGTGCACGCCTGGATTGGACTAGCTCAGAGAAGGAGGACAATGACGTCTTACAGGAAGCTGTATCTGTTCATCTGAGACTTAACACCACAGATCCCGAACATTTGTTCAAGGTCCAAACGACACCTGGAAAGAGACGATACAATCTGAGAAAGAGATTGCCTAAAGACAATTAATTTTAGTTTCCTTTAATTCTGTTTATAAAGAAACATACCTTTTTTTCCCCTTATCCATCAAGTTGCAGGGTCAACGTAGGAGTCTTGAGCTGTGACCTGAATAGTGACTAGGTCAACAGGACTTGCAGTGTCATAGGACGGCTAACAATCACAGCCAAGTGATTAAGGAAGATTATCGTGAGCAACGCCTTTAGAGTAATGGATAATACAGGGAAAGGAAGTGATATTAAAATGATGAAGAGAGCTCATTATAAGAAATTATTATTCGGTCGTTGTGGCGTAGCACTATGTGTTTTAGTATGTTTCTGTAGTTTATTAGCATGCATAGGATGGCTTATTCACGTCCTACAGTTGGTACCTGTTCCCGCTTCTGCCTCTCTAACTCCCCCTACTACTGTTTCTCCGCATAAATTTTACTCACTCCCAGACCACGAGCAAATGAGAAGAATGGAATATCTTAATAATTCCTTCATTCAACTGTTACACCAGCATCAATTGATAGTAAATGTTACTGATTGTTGGGTCTGTGGTCTCATACCACATAATACACAAAGAGGGATGCCGTATCTAGTCCTCCCCTTTTCATACGAAGGTTCTGCTTGGGCCTATCTGGCTATGTTTTCCAATGCATACCAGAAATTACTTCGATATCCTTCTGATGGATCCTATAATGGTGGAGTGAATTTCAGTCACAGTTCTTTGATAAAGGGTATTGTAACGATGGCAAAGATTGCTGACATTATCAAGATTCCTAAAGACGAGAAGAGAGCATATGATGGGTGGAATATAACTTGTTATACTCTCAGCCTCACCGATAAGCTTAAGCACCAGAGTTCTACCCCGATTTGGGTACTACCCCAAAGAGGTCATTTGTGCTTGCAAATAAATGGCCAGAATACCAAAACTAAACAAGAGAGGAGCAATTGCTCCCATACTTATGTCTATACTCCTTCTACCCCCGCACCATTGGTGGCATTGCAAGGTACATATTTTATCTGTTACGATAAAGCTTACACGTGGCTTCCCCCATATTTCTCGGGGACGTGTTATATAGCTTTTCTCTTCCCTCCTACATATATTACTCCTGCTGATTATCATAAAAAGAGAGTTGCTAGAGGAGTTGTAGATTCGGAAGATACAGCAGGGCAAGAAGGAGGGGATTTTCTGAAAGTGTTTCTTCCCTTTTGGGGTCCGATGGCCAATAGCAAAAATATCAGACAGTTGGTACGCATGGTTGGTGCCACAATCAATGTAACTTCTGGAGCATTAAAGAATTTGACTGCTGAGCTTCAGGCGGATCGACTTATGACTTTACAGAATAGAATGGTTTTAGACATAGTCCTTGCAGATAAAGGAGGAGTCTGTAAACTGATTGGATCCAGTTGTTGCATTTATATTCCTGACAATGCCCCTACAGTATACCAAGCCATCTCTAAGCTACATGTCATCTCTGAGTCTATTCACCAAGATACTGGAGATTGGTCTGTGATGGTATGGTTGTGGGGACTACTGTCCACTTGGGAATGGAAAGTGCTAACTTTCCTTGGAATGATTCTAGCACTCGTCTTTTCTTGTTGTCTTTGTCTACAGTGTGGTCCAGCCATCTGTGGACTTTGTGCCACGATCTGTGCCTCCAAACCAGTAGCACAGCAGACAGAACACATCAAGATGATAGTGCAACAACATCTCAGTGACCTCATGACCATTGATATCGACTCAGACTAAAATGGGTTCGTTTGTGCATTGCCTGAGTATGGCAAAAGTAGGGTCTGAGGTTACGTAGTTTTCGGCCCTGCTTCGCTACAACCGCCATTTTGTGTTTAGTCGCCATTTTATGTTGCCTCACTCAGGCAGCACGGCTAACGCGGTAAAATGGTCTTTCTGCCTTTTTCAGCTGCTTCATGTTTTTCCCGTTAAAGAACAACCTTTGTCCTTGTGTGCGATACTGATGTCAGGGTCTGGCCGAATTTGCAAAGCCGTGTCTAGACTGATTAATCCATGTCTTACTCCACTGTTTGGGTCCCACCATTCTTCTCTACCTTATCTTATTTAACTGGCCTTCACTATTCTCTTCGTGTGTTCTCTTGTTACATAGCCCTTCTTTCGAAGCATTCTACACATGTTTTGCCACCTGCAAATTGAATTACGGGCACTAGTGTTGATTAGCCTGAGGGGAGGAGAGCACACGGGGTCTGAAAGGAGGGTGTGTTTTAGACATTCGATAGCTTGTTTTCGAACTATTCCTATTTGTCAGTTTTGCGTATATTTGAGTTGTCATTGTAAACTTGTGTTGTATAATAGACTGTGCGCCATGGATTGAAGTGGCAGTCTCTTGAGAACCTACCTGTGTGGTACTTCTTAGATAACTGTGCTTAGCTGCAGCTAATAAAACTACTTTTCTACGCCTAACAGAGTGTCTCGTGTCTCTGTCGGTCGAGGCAGGTGAACTCGGAGATCTTAGGCGTGCCCTGCGCCGCCTGGCCCATAAGTTCAGGTTCTCCACGCTCAACATCCAGCTCAGTCACAGCTACGTAAAAGCAAATTAACCGCACTCACAGGGGGGGGAAAAGTTTTCAGTAAACTTCTTTACTCCGATATGGACAGACGCCTTTCGGCATCAAGCCTTCTTCAGTGTCCATGACACCCGGAATAGAGACCTTAATAAAGCATTCAGCCCATAAATCATTAACATGGAGAAAGGACAAATCGACCTTACTAAACACGGGCGCCATATTAACACGATGTTATTAGCTCATTAGCTGTGGCCAAACATATGCTCATGCATGACAATTCAACATAAAAGCAAGCCCACTGTTATCCTAAGGTCTTAGTTCATTATGCCGTGTATCGGCGTAGCTCCCTACAAACTTTAGTAGTAGGGAACATCAAAACTCACCCATACCTGGGCTCTCCATACACTATTCCTATTCATAGGCAGTATATCCGAGAACCACTCCTGTACGGGGTACTAGGTTCTTATTTCGCCGTGTATTGGCAGATGTCCCTTCCACAATAAATGCTGGTGCTTACAAGGTCAATTTTACAATAAAAAATAAATCTAGGCATTATTTCCTAGTTTTGCTATTTGTCACATCTTCACCTTTCCTCTGTAGGGATTACCCACTCTCTACTTCTAAGATTTGCACAAATCCTAGAGTGGTCCATCAGCCCATTGTTTGAGTCATACCACTCAACACCCCATACTCCACTTGACTCGAGAATACTGTACAGTATAAATCATGAAGTCATGAAAAATTATACATCATAGAAAACATAAGAGACATAAAAGCCCATCTGACAAACTAGTACAATATATACAGTATATACATAATATGTCCAGTGTTCGCACGTATATCTATAAGTTCTCTCACTCATGTACAGATATATACACAGTTCATTCAGCACGGATATATACAATGACATTAAATTCAATCATGCCTATGTTCACTGAATGTACCGTTCATCTATAAGTACAATTATGTACAAGTATGTACAATCAGTTTGCTCTATCTCCTCTGCAGACTCAGTCTACTGCTTACCCAGATGCACTGCCAATTCCTCCCCGCTGTTCAGACCTCTAGGGGACTTGGACATAAGATCTATAATGTACCTAGACTCTAGGCGCCGTAACCTTCGCAATCTGTCATCCCCTCTAATATTATTCGGGACAGAGTCTAGGCCAAAATATTGCAGTTTGCTTCTGTCACACTGATGGAATTCTGCGAAATGCCTTGCGACTGGACAGGCTGGATCGGCCTTGTCTGTGGCCCTCAGGTGTTCCAAGATCCTAATTTTAAGCTGGTGTATTGTGCTGCCTATATATCGCAGTCCGCATGGGCAAACTAAGCAGTAGACAGCAGAGGAGGTACTGCATGTCATGAATTTGTCGATGGTTTTAGGTCTCCCTGTGGCCAGCAGGTTGTAAGACAGCACCCGTTTACTCCCAGCACAGGCCTTGCATTTGCTACAAGGGAAGAAGCCCCTCATCTCTCTAGGAGTCCCTGTTCGTGATGTAACTTTTTCAAGGTGACTCCTAACCAGCATGTCTCTTAGAGACCTAGCCTTCCTAAATGTGACCAGTGGATGTGCTGGTATATCATCCTTGATAATCGGGTCTGTCTGTAGGATATGCCAGTTTTTACGCAGCATTTTCCTAAGATGATTAGCTTCTGTAGAGTAAGGGGTGATCATCCGAAATGTCCCACCTTTCACCTTAGATTGATCTCTCGGTTTATCTCGCAGAAGTCCTAATCTGGGTATCTGTCTTACCCTGCTGAGAGTTTTCTCCAGGAAACCAGGGTTATAGCCCCTCATCTTAAATCTACTGATGCACTCCGAGGCAGCCGCCGTGAAGTCCTGATCTCTAGAGCTATTCCTACGGAGTCTCAGGAGCTCTCCATAAGGAATGCTATGAACCAGTTTGGGAGGATGGTTACTTCTAGCACTTAGGGTTGAATTCCCAGCAGTGGGCTTACGAAAAAAAGGCAGTCTGAATGCAACCTTGTCAATAAACACTCTGAGATTCAGATAATCGACAGTCACTGGGCTTATGGTACCTGAGAAGTGTAGACCATACTCGTTATCATTCAGGACATCGATATACCGATGAGCCATATCCACCGTCCCCTGCCACACGATGAAAAGGTTATCGATATACCGATGCCACTGAACCACTCTCCCACTTTCTCGTCCCGGGCAAGCTCTGGGCACCCGCTCCTCCCACCAGCCAACGAACAAGTTTGCATAGCTGGGGGCAAAGCAGGTGCCCATCGCCGTGCCAGAGGTCTGTCTAAAAGATTGCGCCTCAAATAGAAAAATGTTATTAGATAGACAGAATTCCACAAACTCAAGTATCATGTCATTATGCTGTGCATATCGTAGCTATAACCAAAACTAGGTCTGGGCTCACGGGCAATAAGGACAAGCCTCACTTCCTAGAAAAACCAATACAAGCACCAATATTGCCAACTTGTTTCAACAAGTGACTACTTTTTTGCCTCGCAACTGACTGAGCTAAACAGTAAGTCACAGGACTAATTGTTTACCTGAATAAATCAATTATTTTTATTTTATATTTCAATAACACATTTTAAGAAAATAACATAATTTTATGAACATTGCTTACTTCGCTCCGCACTTACTCACAATTACAGATTTACATACATTTCAAACATTCACTCAGGCATACACGATGTATAAAACAAAAAGTTTTCATCAGTTATTATACAACATTGTTTACAAACATAATTCCAACAAAACAGCATTGGGAATAGTTTCAAGTTCTATCTATTTTTGTTTTCACAAAAGTACTCCTAATGCTGTGGAAACCAGGGTCTACGCGTTTCGAAATCCCTTAATTAGAGGGAGATCTCATCAGGACCACATAGCTCAAGAAGGTGCTCAGATTCTTTTGTTTGTCGGCTATCTGCCACTTTCACACAGCAATTTGTCTCGTATCAGAAGGTGTAGTGTGCAATTTTAAAAGTTGGCGTGAAAGTCGTCCAACGAAGGGGGCAAAGCTGGGGAAGTTGAATTCCCGTGGTTTTCAATAGAGGAAGTTATTCGTCCACTCACACCGTCTCCTGCCGAATGTGTTTACGGAAGGCGCATATCGTAGCTGGCGCTTATCCAAATAATGTCTGACAGCAATCAACCCATGCTCATGCTTGATGTTTGTATATAGACTAGTAATGTCTAAAACCTTAAACTAACCTTGACCAGTTGAGGTTTCATGTTCTAGGTCGAAATATCTGGAGAGTCCATCTGCATTGGCATGGTTACTACCAGGTCTATGTTCCACTGTATAGTCCATCCCCTGTAGGGAAATAGACCACCTGAGTAGTTTGGGATTTTCACCATTCATCTGTTTTAGCCATACGAGGGGCTTATTGTTTGTCTGAACTATGAAGTGAGTACCCAACAAGTTTGGCCTCAGCTTCTTCAGAGCCCAAACCACAGCAAAGGCCTCCCTCTCAATAGCTGACCTATGTTTCTCTCCAGGGGTCATCCTTCTGCTAATGAAATCTACTGGCTGGTCTTGACCTTCATTATTCAATTGTGATAGCATGGCCCCTACCCCCAACTCAGAAGCATCTGTTTGTATAATAAATTCTTTGGAGTAGTCAGTACTTTGCAGAATTGGAGCGGTGCACATGGCCTGCTCAAGGTCATCAAATGCCTTTTGACAGCTGTCTGTCCACTGAACTTTTTTTGGCATTCTTTTAGAAGTTAAGTCATTCAGGGGTGTAACTATGCTATGGAACCATACCCCTTGACAAATCTCCCATAGTACCCAGTCAGGCACAAGAAAGCTCTGACCTGAGTCTGGGTGGTTCTAGCAACCCAGTCCATTATGGTCTGGATTTTGCTCTGTAATGGTTTAACCTGGCCTCCACCTACAAGGTGACCCAGGTACACAACCTGACTCTGCCCTATCTGGCACTTAGTAGCCTTGATAGTTAGGCCTGCTTTCTGTAGGGCCTCCAAAACATTTTTCAGGTGGATCGGGTGATCCTCCCAGGTGGAGCTAAAGACAGCAATATCATCAAGACAGTCTGCATGGTAGTCTTCCAGGCCTGTTAGGACTATATTCACCAACCTTTGAAATGTGGCAGGTGCATTTTTCAGACCAAAGGGCATTACCACAAATCGATAATGTTCACTAGGGGTTGGAAATGCTGTTTTTGGCTTTGCATCATCAGCTAGGCTGATCTGCCAGTAGCCAGCTGTTAGATCTAATGTGCTCAGATATTTGGCAGATGCCAACTTATCTATGAGCTCATCTGCTCTTAGAATTGGATGGGCATCAGTCCTAGTGACTGCATTGAGACCTCTGTAGTCTACACAAAACTTCTTCTCTCTCTTACAACCCTGGGTGTGAGGTGTTGGTACTAGGACTACTGGACTAGACCAAGGGCTATCTGAAGGTTCAATCACTCCCAACTCCAACATTTTCTGGACTTCAGTCCTGGTAACAGTCCCTGACATGATCAGGTTGCCTGTAAATCCTATTTTTAACAGGCAGACTGTCCCTAGTGTCCACTTCATGAGTGCACCAGGTAGTCCGACTTGGAGTCAGTGAAAACATATGTCTGTACTGTTGTAGAACTTGTCTGCAAGCAGTCTTCTACTGATCAGTGAGGCTGCCTGCCAAGGCTACTGCATCAACTGATCCATCATCAGGGTTCTGAGAGAGAAGGTCTGGGAGAGGGCCACTCTCTTCCTCCTGTCCTTCATCAGTATCCATGAGCAAGCCCATGTCTGTCCTGTCAACATATGGTTTCCATCTGTTGACATGAAGCACCCTATGGGGCTTCTGGGAGTTCCAAGATCTACCAAATAGGTAACCTCTCCATTCTGTTCAACAGTAGTGTGGGGTCCACTCCACTTGTCTTGGGGAGCTGCTGGGGCCACAGGCTCCAACACCCACACTTTCTGTCCTGGCTGGTAAACAGTCAGTACAGCTTTTTGGTCATGCCAGGCTTTCTGTAATTCCTGGCTAGTCTCAAGGTTTTTGGTTGCCTTTTTCATGTTCTCAGCCATCCAGGAGCAGAGACCAAGTACATAGTCTACAATATCCTGTTTAGGGGGTTTGAGAGGTAACTCCCATCCCTCCTTCACCTGACAAAGTGGTCCTCTGACAGGGTGCCCAGACAGAATTTCAAATGGGCTGGAGCCAACACCCTTCTGTGGAACCTACCTGTATACAAACAAAAGGCAGGGTAGCAGGATATCCCATCTCCGCCTGAGCTTTTCTGGGAGACCCTTAATCATACCCATTAAGGTCTTGTTAAATCTTTCAACTATACCATTGCACTGTAGATGATAGGGTGTGGTGAACTTGTAGTTCACTCCTCACTCCTTCTACATTGCAGTCAGGTAACTAGACATAAAGTTTGCACCTCTGCCTGATACTACCTCCTTAGGGAAACCCACCCTTGAGAAAACTCCCAAGAGGGCTCTTGCCACAACAGGTGCTGTAGTGGTCCTAAGGGGAATAGCTTATGGGTACCTGGTGGCATGATCCACTACCACCAGGATAAACCTGTGCCCAGATACTGTCTGAGGATCCATTGGTCCTACAATATCAATCCCCACTCTTTTAAAGGGAACCCCCACTACAGGTAGTGGCATAAGGGGGCCTTTGTAGCGCCACCTGCTTTACCACTGACTTGGCAGGTTACACAGGAGTGAAAAACCTCCTTTTTGTCTTCAGACAAGTGGGGCCAGTGAAAGTGAGGGACAGGCCTGTCCCAAGTTGAGTTCTGGCCAAGATGTCCTGTTGAGGGAGTATCATGGGCTAGTGTCAAAAGGAAGCCCCTGAATGCCAAAGGTATGACCAACCGCCTGTAAGCACCAGGCCTGGGGTCTCTACTCTCTAAATACAGGAGCCCTTCATCCCAATATACTTAATGGGTGACACTAGCATTCCCAGCAGCCTCAGCAGCAGCTTGCTGTCTGAGGGGTTCAAGAGAAGGGCAGTCCAACTGCGCCTGACTCAGATATGCTCTGGATGGGCCCTCTGTCCCAAGAAACTCAACCTGATCATGTTCAAGCTCTTCTGGGACAGTTCCTTCTTCAGGCTCACAATCAGCTTCCTCAGAAGGCTGATCCTCACTCTGAGTCAAGGGAGAAGGCACTACCTCAACCCAACTGTACCTTTTCTTGGTAGGCAACTGGTCCATTATTCCAGAATCCAGTGCCTGTTCAGTGTTAGACTTTTTGACCTGTGACCTAGTCACTGCAAGGACATGTGCTGAGATTCCTAACATTTCTGCATGGGTCCTAAACTCCACTTCAGACCAGGCTGAAGTATCTAGGTCATTGTCAAGCAAATATTCTACAGGGAGGTCTGCACTAATCACAGCCTTCTTAAGGCCAGTTACCCCTTCCCAGGCGAAATTAACAACTGCCATACTATGTGTAGTACTGACATTGCTGGCATTGGTCACTTGGTAAGTTTCACCAAGTATGACTTGTCCAGGGTCCACAAAGGCTGGTATCACCATTGTGACACTGGCACCTGTGTCCCTGTAGGCCTGAGCTTTTTTCTTAATAATTAAAGGAGTTTGTCTGTACTTTCCCAGATTACTGGGACTCACAGAAAAGGTCATATCCATTCCTCCATCACAGATCTAAACAGCTTGAGTTGGCACTCTGACTAGGCCAGAGTCCATCTCAGTTCCCAGGGTCAACCCTACTACACCCTTCTGCTGAGAACCACCACTTGTAGCTGTACTCGTTGAACAGTTGCCTTAGGGGCAATGGTGGCTGGAGCTGTCTCCTTTTTGGTGCACTCACCTGCCCAGTGAGTATTATTCTTACAAACTTTGCACCATGGTTTTCTTGGGCCTTTTTTCTTTTTAGATTAGGACCCCCACCATTAGAAGCTTTTTGGGGACCTTGTGAAGACTTCTGGTCTTTACCTTTCTCCCCATCCTTTTGGTCTTGCTTCTTGTCGTCTCCACCTTGGTTCTGTACCTTCTGCTTCACCCTGGTTCCGACCCATTTCTCTGCCTTCTTACCCAATGCTTGGGGAGAGGTCAGATCAGAGTCAAGCAAGTGCTGATGCAACAACTGATACTGACAGTGACTTTGAATCTGTTCTCTCATGATTAGATTATACAATCCTGTATAGTCACACACTTTACTGCCCAGTAACCAGCCCTCCAGAGCCTTAGTAGCACAATCTACAAAGTCAGTCCATTCCTGAGTATGTGTCTGTTGGTTATCTCTGAACTGCAACCTACACTGTTCATGGGTAGGCCAAGCCCATCCATTAGAGCACTCTTCAGGACTTTATAATCATCAGCATCCTCTTCTCTGACAGTGAAGAGCTTGTCTCCACCTTTGTCTGCAAAGGGGGGCCACAAGATTGCTGCCCACTGCTCCTGAGGTACCTTCTGTACTTTGCAGGCCCTTTCCAGCGCAGTAATCTATTTGTGGATGTCATCCCCAGTCTGATAGGGAGGGACAATCTTGTTTAGGTTTCTATGGTCATAAGACCTATCCTTACCACTAGGGCTATTGCTGCCACCATGGGACTCTAGTCCCATTTTTTCCCCCTCTCAAGAGCCAGGGTTTCCTTTTCTGAGGCAATTTCTTGCCTCCTTGTCCTAAGCGTGGCTTCTCACATCCTAGCTTCATGTTCCCTCTTCTCAGGAGAAGTTCTCCTTTTATGAGCAGAGGCAGAAGACCCTAAAGATGAACTAGAATGGTCAGATTCCACTGAAGGTGATCTTTCCCTTCTAGGTCCACCACCAGGTCTACATGGGGGGATGGAGGGAGGCCCATTCTGGCCCACCTCATCTCCAGGTAGACTTGGATTCCCCAAGTTGAGTTTACTGACATCAACCTGGTCTGCATCATCACCATCAGAGTTCTGGTGGAGAAACCCACTAGGATCCTCCTATGCTGATGGTTGCAACATTACCTAGTCTATCAGGATCTGATGCTTTTTCTAAGTCATCTGCCACTAAGATATCTATGAGGTGTTGGGTGGTGGGACTTTGTCCTTGCTTTAATTTTCTTATAGCACACAGACCCCTTAACTCCTGGAAGGAGAATGTGTCATACTTAGATTGGTGCACTAGGCTGTCATCTGGCAGAGACCCACTAGGTCCTGCCTTTAACTGCATCGATGCGGCGGCTTTTCCCGCTGTACGCGGCAATTTTAAAATTACAGCGTTACATGACGAGCTCAGCTCATCATGAGCGCACGGCAGGTTACGCTCATGACGAGCTGAGCTCATCATCAACCTGGAAGGGGTTAAAGCCATGTCTAGTTAGGTGTGGTGTGTGCACCTACCTACACTACTTGGTTTCCTACTAAACCTCTCTAGGAGTTGTATTCAGGGTGTGCTAAGCTCTTAACACCTACAACTTCTAAGTTCAGTCACACCGCTGCACACGCCCCCGGAGCTGCTGAGTTGCTGAGCAGTCCGTGGCGGCTGGAGCCTTCGGTTTGACCGGAGCCGCCTCTATCTTTCCGCCCGACGGGGCTGGTGCCGTGGAGAAGCCTGCAGCGGCTGGAGCCGCCGGGGAGCCTCCAGGTGCGGCCGGAGCCGCCTCTATCTTTCCGCCCGACTGGGCTTGTTCCGTGGAGGAGCCTGCCACGGCTTGAACTGCTGGGGAGCTTTCGCTGCGGCCGGAGCCGCCTTCTACCTTTCTGCCGGGCAGTGCGGCCATAGCCGCCTCTACCTTTTCGCCCAGCAGGGCTGGTACCACGGAGCACCCTGCTGCGGCTCGAACCTCTGGGGAGCCTTTCGTGTGGCCGGAGCCGCCTTCTCCCTTTCCGCCCGACGGGGTTGGAGCTGCAGAGCAGTTCGCTGCGGCTGGAGTCACCGGGGAGCCCTCGGACTGCCAGGAACCGTTTTACAACACTGCATATTAGAACAAACACACAACTTGCCCCAACCTTATGGTTTCTGCTGGCCAGTTCAGACTCTTATTCTTGCACGGTGATTTTTAGCTCAAGGCTGTGAAAGGTCAAGCCAAGGGGTGCCGCTCGTGTGAGGAGTTTCTTTGCCACTACTTCGGACCGCGCTACAGGAGTAGCTTGTATCTGCAATTGTTCCAGCCCATTGCCTGCGTGAGGAGGGTCTGCTGCGAGGCCGCAGAGGAGGCAAGAGGCGCAGCCCCGGGACTGCGAGGACCAGCTTTCAACAACCACAGCTGTGTCCTCTTCCCGGGTGAGCCGCGCCCCCTCCCAGTGCCCGCCCCCATCTGAGCGCTCTTGACTCCTAGCGGCCCCCGCTCCGCGGGTGCCGCTCGTGTGAGGAGTTTCTTTGCCACTACTTCGGACCGCGCTACAGGAGTAGCTTGTATCTGCAATTGTTCCAGCCCATTGCCTGCGTGAGGAGGGTCTGCTGCGAGGCCGCAGAGGAGGCGAGAGGCGCGGCCCCGGGACTGCGAGGACCAGCTTTCAACAACCACAGCTGTGTCCTCTTCCCGGGTGAGCCGCGCCCCCTCCCAGTGCCCGCCCCCATCTGAGCGCTCTTGACTCCTAGCGGCCCCCGCTCCGCGGGTGCCGCTCGTGTGAGGAGTTTCTTTGCCACTACTTCAGACCGCGCTACAGGAGTAGCTTGTATCTGCAATTGTTCCAGCCCATTGCCTGCGTGAGGAGGGTCTGCTGCGAGGCCGCAGAGGAGGCGAGAGGCGCGGCCCCGGGACTGCGAGGACCAGCTTTCAACAACCACAGCTGTGTCCTCTTCCCGGATGAGCCGCGCCCCCTCCCAGTGCCCGCCCCCATCTGAGCGCTCTTGACTCCTAGCGGCCCCCGCTCCGTGGGTGCCGCTCGTGTGAGGAGTTTCTTTGCCACTACTTCGGACCGCGCTACAGGAGTAGCTTGTATCTGCAATTGTTCCAGCCCATTGCCTGCGTGAGGAGGGTCTGCTGCGAGGCCGCAGAGGAGGCGAGAGGCGCGGCCCCAGGACTGCGAGGACCAGCTTTCAACAACCACAGCTGTGTCCTCTTCCCGGGTGAGCCGCGCCCCCTCCCAGTGCCACGCCCCCTTAGAAGCCCTGTCTACATCAGTACGTTCAGTATCGCGTACCGCGGGACGCGCGCGGGACGCAGCCCGGGCAAAGGGCGGGCCCTCTGTGGCCCTCCGGGGACCGAGGGTGCCGGGCCGGGGCCATAACCCTTGATACATCTGTCCCCTGCCAGCATCAGCACTTTGATATATGAGTTAGAAACTGCTGTTGAAAAACTAATCACGCTCCCCCTTTTTAGCTCTGAATTATACCCCATTATGCCCTCTAAATTGGTAACCATGGACAATTTTTTAATTAAAAAGGTTGCCCAAATTAATAGTAACAGAAGGGCGTCTCTGGGGCTGGAGCTCCCTTCTACAACCACTCTGGAGCTACCGCTTATTGCTATAGAGACACCCCTGTTAGAGGAGCCCCCTGCCCCTGTACGTAAGATAATTACTGCAGTTGCCATGATACACGCGGGCCAGAATGATGAGGATTCTAATGGCCCAGCCTTTTTGGGGAAAGGTATAGGCTCTTCTGGAATACATGAGCCCGCAGTAAAGGAATCACCACGCAGATTTAAGAAAGCTCGAGTGAGACGCAGGGGGAAGCAAGGGAAAAATAGTTATAAAAATCCACAAGGAGGGGGGGTTGAGTTCGTATCTTCATCAGTTTTCACAGGAAACAGATCAGCCGTATTTGGAGAGATAGGAGTTACTACTGTGCCTAAACGATCTGGTGACTCCTGTCTTCTGATTGATTTCTCACATACAGGGGTCGCTGCCATTGGTGAAAGCGCTGCCGATGACCCCACCATGACTAACAACCAGCCATTGTCCAGTACCCCTACTAGTGTATCTGTATTGGACCTACTTACCGGGAATGATAGTGTTAGGCTATCAGGTTCTCTCAAACTCCCCATTGAGCCATCCCCCATGTCCCCTACATCCCCCCTCATCATGACAAGTAATAAAAAAGGGGGGGGGGAGTCATTTGAATCTGGTGAAACCCCAGGATGTGAGGCAGCTATGATGGCCAAAATTGTAGATCTTATCAGGGGAGTGATGCAACCTCTTCTAGATAAGACTTCTGAGATGAGTGCACATCTAGACCAAATTGAGAAGAAGGTTGAACAGAATTCCCTTCTCTTATCTGATCTGGTAAAGGGGATAGGAAAACCTAAGGTAAACCCGCTATTAAAACCCAATCCACCTGTAAAACCTCCAGTAATAGGTCCCCCTCCACTGCAAGTAATAACAACACCAGCACCAATAATATCGGTGTCTAAGCAAAAACAGATACCAGTGAAAGAGGGAGTAAGTTCGGCTAGCCCGGCGATCACATTAATCACCCCGACCCCCCAGATGGCCACACCACAATCGGCGGCTCCCGCAACTAAGGGGCAACCGTCTAAGGCAGGGGGAGGTCAAATTAAAGATGGTAGTAAGGACCTGGCACCTACTAAGTCAAATAAAGGTAACAATAACCCCATTGCCCCTCAAAAAACGAAAACTAATCATATTATAGACCTAACCCCTGATTCAGCCCCTTATGTTATTGTAATGGCAGGGGTACCGGAACTGCCCACAGGTAAATGGGAAGATCAGGGAGCGCTACGGAACAAGGTGGTGTTCTGGCTCCGTGATAATAGACCGTTACCTGCCTCAATAAATGGTGACATTTTAAGCCTAAGGCGTGCCAACTGGGTAGGAGCTAGGCCAAAGGACAAAAATGGTGATGTTATAATCATCAATTCTAAGGATTATAGGGCTGTGAGGCATATCGGGGACTGGTTTGATGCTAGTAGCAGTGATTGAATCTCCACACATCTCCTTTCCTATTTTTATCCCTATGCACCCCCAAAAAGTTCTAATAACTGGGGCAGGGATAGGCAACTTATTAGGAACCCTGTTCAACAACGTCGGAGGTTTGGAAATGTAAGATTATGGGATATGAATGAGTTGGAGGGAGCACCGCCCCCGCTGGGTAGTTATGGCTATGTGAATGGTCAAGGTTCCTCCTTTTACACCCAGAGGCCGGAGGACTACTATCCTAGAAATGAGTATCATCCCCACCAACACTCTCTTCCCAGTAATCACTATCCACTACATCTGGAACCCAACCCTTTCCAACGTAGACCAAGGAACAATAGAGACTCTCTACCAAACATGTATAATTTACCGATCCAAAACCGATATCAGATTTTCTCCGGTTTGGATGGGGTAGATTGACAACAAGCCCAGTCCCCCACAGAATTCCTGGATGGGAATAAGCCCCCTTCTCCAGCTTCTGAAATGTGCACTAGGGATGGAGTTTCTTCTTCTTCTAATATCACTCCTAATGGTATAGAGGCCCCTAGTGAGCCATTACAAGAACCTCCCATATTAAATAAGACCTGCGCCTTCGATGGGCTGACACCTTGTCACAATGTTTCCCTGGATCAGGTACTTTCCTTCGTAGGTGTTAATAATAGGAGTAGGGGAAAGATAGGTGTTGGTTCAAGGCAGGCGAAGAGTGCTTTCTGCGAACTGCTCTTTTGGAATGTAGCTGGACTGAAGCAAAAAATCATCAACCCAGCCTGGGAGTCTGTAATAGGAGGCAAGGATATAGTGGCCCTACAAGAAACATGGACCCAGGTCCCAATCCATATAAATGGCTTTAGAACCTTTTTTACCCCCGCAGTTGGAGGCCACTTTGGAAGGGCAAAAGGTGGTCTGACTACTTTTGTTTCTAACCACCTTAAAACAAAACAGGTCCAATGTCACTTAAACTCCAAATACTTCCAGTTAATAATTCTAAGAGACCTTAAAGGAGCAAAGGTGATTATTATCAATTTTTACAATAATGTCCCGAGGGATGAAACTGTGGTTGCGATTAAGCAGCTCAAGGAGGAAGTTCAATTAGAGGTAGACAAAAATGACAGAGAACTAGTAATTTTATGGGGGGGGGATTTTAACTGTTCGCTTTGCACCAAAGGGACCCAGGGCCTATGTGGCCTAATGACAGAGAGAGATGTGAATCTGACCCACTTCGATCACACTTTAATGGGGGATTTGCTGAACGAATTATTGTTTATGTTTGACTTAGGGTTTGCCAATGAATTAGCGTTAAAACCCACCCCCTTTGTCCCGACCTTTGTTGGTAGAGGCTTATCAACTATTGATTTTATCATCGCCTCCAGTAACCTTGGTCACAGAGTCTCGACGGTTACAAATATTCCATTGCCTATAAGTGATCATCTTCCCCAATGCCTTACGATTGCAGAGTTATTCCAGGATCCACCTACGGCCGCCCCACTTGTTGAGGCAGCGGTTGATGTGGCTCTTGGGAGACAAAATGGCTATACACTTAACTGGAGTAAAGTAATCCCCGCGACTTTTTTCAAGGAACTCTGGGAGGCGTGCTCTACTAGTTTTTCGATCTGTCTGGGACATAATTCTAGTAGTGATCAAATAATTGAGCACTTTGGCAAACATAAAAAGCAGCCTAAGGGTGGAGTCGAAACGTAGAGGTATGGGCCCCAATAGCTGGTTTGATAATGCATGCACCAGGGCTCTGAAAAACCTAAAACATGCAGTACACAGAAGCCCCAGGGTTATAGGTGAAATAAGATCATGTAGGCTGGCATATAATCAGGCCCTTACAGCAAGGAAAACTGCGCTAAACAAGGAGGCCATTGATTCACTCTGCGAGGCTTCAAAGACAAAAAACCCCGCTGCATTTTGGAAAGTAATTAACACCCCTTTCCCCTATGAAACCCATACGGCGCGAATGGAGATCGCTATTACTGAAGACAATTGGGTGGATCATTTCTCCAACCTTTACAATGCACAGGCTGATACTCGCAGTAGTGATCCTCAGACCAGTTGGGACCTGGAATCAGGTCCAAATCTGGTTGTTTCACTTGATGAGGTACTGCTTGCCCTAAGAGCCACTAAAGGAGGAAAGGCAGCCGGTCCTGATGGGATCCCCGCGGATATATTCAAAGAAAACCCTGAAATCTGGGGCCCAATGTTGGTACAACTTTTTAATGCGGCTTTATCAAGGGGCCCAAAGGAGTCTTGGTTCACTTCTGTCATCGTTCCCATTTATAAGAAGGGGGATAGAAACAGCTGCGCCTGCTATAGGCCAATCTCCCTTCTTGATTCCTCAATAAAAATTTTGGGTCGAATAGTGTTGGCAAGACTCCAAAGCTGGGCGGAGGAAAACGAAATTATGAGTGACCTGCAATTTGGTTTTCAAAAAGGGATTGGCACAATTGAACAAGGCCTAAACTTGATGTTACTGCAACACAAATATATAAGGATCAAGCCGGAACGTCTGTATTTTACCTTTGTGGACCTTTCATCAGCGTTCGACTGTGTGTCGCACCCAAACTGTGGGCAGTTATGAAAACTTTGGGAGTGGACAACACCATCATCTCCTTCTTGAGGGACCTGTACAGTGGAGCCACAGCTTCTGTCCGTTATGGCAGGGGGGGTGAATGCTCCAGACAATTTAGTGTGGGTCGTGGAGTGCGCCAAGGATGCGTTTTAGCACCTTTTCTTTTTCTACTTTACATTAATGGGCTTGAGTATCACCTGCTGCATGAGTGCAGGGATATGCCCAGAGTGGGGAGGAGGGCAATCCCTGCACTCATGTATGCGGATGATGCCGTGCTTATGGCCCGCACTACCCGGGCTCTGCAAAAACTAGTAGTAAGCTTTGAGAATTTTATGCTTAATCTAGACTTGCTAGTTAACTGCAGCAAAACTTTTACAATGAACTGTGGTCCTAAATCAGGTAAACCGATGAATCGGATGATTTTAAATAATGTTCCATTAGACAACACTCCAACTTTTTCTTACTTAGGCATTTTATTCCATGAGTCAGGTTCTTGGACAAGTGCAATCAAGGCGAGAACTCTTTTATTTATGAAAACCATCATGGCTCTAAAGAATTTTGTAAGAAAACTGGGCAGGAAGCCGATAAAAGAAGTGATAACCATCTATAAAGCAACATGTGTATCGGTGGCTATGTATGGCTCAGGCTTGTGGGGGTACTCAAATGTTGATCCAATTCAGGTCGTGGAAAATAAATTCTTGAGGGAAGTCCTTGCTGTTCCACAGTGTGTTGCCACTTTTAATTGTCACGCTGAACTCGCCCTGCCACACATAACTGACATTATTAAAATTCAACCCATCCTGTTGTGGCACAGGGTATGGACTACAAACGAATGTGTTATGAACCGGGCTCTATTACAGGACACCCTCAACTTGGATCACGTGGAGAGATCACAATGGCTGGGCTATGTTAAGTGCTTTCTGACTGAGATTGGGTGCTATTCTTACTATTCGGATCCATCTACAATGGATAGCATCTCAAGGAGCTCACTGAAGGCCCTCTGTTTGGTTCACCTTGAAGACAAGAGGAGGAGAGCTGAATCTCTAAAAAACTCAGTACAGTCACACCTCGTGATTTTATGTGAGACTAAGTCAGTACAGCCATATCTATCCCTGCCTATGACAAACTATGATTGTTTCCTTTTAACCCGATTTAGATTTTGTATATTTTTTAGATTGGTGTCTTTTCCTAGAATGAACTCATGGACACGTACTCTGCCCCTCTGCCCGTGCGATGCCACCTCACAACAATCGGATATCCATATCCTCTTCTTCTGCAGACTCTATAGTGCTCTACGCAGAGAAATCATAGTCCCTTTTTTAAAAGAATTGAATTTTACCAGATGTCGCCCCGCCTTTTTAGAGCTCCAGAGAATGGATACGATTTTATCTGTATCTGTGGTTTTAAAATTCCTAAAGAGTGTTTTTAAGTCACGGAAATATATGGTAACAGAAATCTGTTAAATGTCTACTTCTTTTTACGTCTTAAGTATCTATCTTTTTGATCCTCCTTACTGAACTTACTTTAAGAGCTGTAATTATTGTAATCTGTTTTTCATGTTTGTTACTTTTATGGTTACTTGCTTTTAACCAAATAAAGTTCTTTGAATCTGAATCTGAATCAGTAGAATTTATGTATTTTAAGTTTGATTTATAAGTACCTACTGGTACCTTATGTGATTTTTCAAATGATATTCTCAAGATTATCTGGTAAAACAATGCAAGCTGTAATCCCACCGCTGCCACCAATGTGAGATGTTGGCCTGGCATATGATGTCCACTATTCTAGTGGGTACCTTGCACCAGTCCAAACGACCCTTATTGATGGTAGGTTTAAAGTCAACCTTATAGAAAGCTATCCTACTGGTAGCTGTGTAGAGCAGCCTTCAGGCTAAGATTTAGAGGTGAGTTAAGCAAGTTGTTTTACCAGATATAGTCTCTTGAATGATCAAATGAAAGCACACCACACAAGGTATATATCAAATATATATGTATTTATTCTAAACACAACCCCTCTGGTCTCTTTATGGGGTCAGAGGTAAAATTACAATACAAGGAACTTAATTAGCATACGATAAGTTGCACAGTATACGTTATGCCCTAGGGGCCTCACAAACCATATACTAAAATAGTGGTATAAGAACCACGTGAGGGTTAGAAAGTAGGCCTAGGGCCTGTAGAACCGCTGGGCCAACCAGGAACCACCCAAGGTAGGGACGCAGAAGACCCTCGGGGGACGTGTGCAGTGTCCAAACACAGCCACGAATCATCATTGACTTTCTACGGAGAACAAACAAGTTACAATTTTAAAGATTAAGGGCACTTAGAGGTGAACTACGATGGAACCCTTTTAGCCTAGGACACTTCGAGAGTCAAGACCCACGGGAGCATGGGAGTACTGGTGTTACCTCACCCAGGGAAGTCGGGTGCATAGGTGTCTTCTGTGTCGGGTTTCGTCGTCGATTCCAATGGTGAGCTTCGAAGAACTGCTGCAGGCCACCAGAGGAAAAGTGCCCGGGTAGATCCAAGGGTGGATCGGAGATGTGAAGAACCTGAAAGCAGAGGGGAAAGAGTCAGGGTCACTAGCCAGTGACCAGGATTGCGACAGGAAGATGCCAGCTGATGTCGGGTGATTTCAGGTGAAAGAGGTGAAGATTGACTCTTCAGCCACGAGGACCAGGAGGTGTTGACGATGACCAGGAGCTGGATTCGAGCTGTCCCACAAAGGATGTCGAGTGCTGCAGCGTCAGAATCCGGATTGGATCCAACAAGCCTTGGCAACAGCAACCCACACAAGATGACAAGATTGGCTTTGGTTCAGACCAGCAAGGTCTGAGGGACTCCTCCTTCAGAGAGGAGTGAGAGCACATCTGGAGCAACCAGGAAAGCTCAAAAAATCAAAAATTGTCTTTTGTGGGGACCCACTAGCCAATGAACTAGAGATTGCGAAGGAGCCTCAAGTGGAAATGCACAAAGAGGGCCCACGGAACACTCGTGGAGTGTAGGCCTCTGAGCTTCAGTGCAAAAGGTGCTCAGGCAGGTACTTCAAATACCCCAATGCACAATTTCGGGAAACTTCGGGAAGTAGGTGCAGTTGCAAAAATGCAGGATGTCCGTCCCATGTCTCTCATGTCCGCTACAGGTTTCAGCTTTGCTGGGAGCTCAGGTCAGCATCAGAGATGTCTGGAAATCTGTGTCCTGTGTAGCAGATTCTTCTGGATCTGGCAGGAGCCTCGAAAATCCAGACTGGCAAAGATGCTCTTGGTGCCTGTTTGAACAGGGTGGTCACTCCTTTACCACAAGGGAGATTTATTCCATCTTCCAGTCGATATGGAATGTGGAAGGTCCAAGATATATGTTGCAGAGTTTCGTCCAGGGTCATCTAAAGTCCTAGGGTCTGGGTTCTATACTCATACCAAGTTTAGGGGTGGGACTAACTTTAGGGTCGCACCTATGAGAGGACCTAGGGAGGGCGTGGTTACACCTCTTCCCCTTTGTCCAGTTTCACACCAGAGCTGGGGCTGAGTGCCCCAGCAACCAGTTTGAACTGGGAAATGCATTGAGCACCTTGTGTGCCCCAGTCAGTGTCTGAAAATTATTCACTGAATGCAACCCATCCTGCCTCAATACACTAAAGCCTATCTGGGGAGGTGCTGGCACCTCCCTAGACAGGAAACCTATTGTCCAAGCCTCACCCACTGGAGTTTCATCCAGCAGCAGGAGGTCAGACTCGCGTCTGTGGCAGCAGCATCCATTTTGTGATGCTGAGGCTCTTTTAAACTTTAACCGGGTTTACCAGTGTGTACATGTCTTCTCCCTCTAGAAGAGTGGAATGCTACCCCCGCCGCCAGAACTGGCGGGGGGGGGGGTGATATTCCAAAGTGTTTGACATAAAACACGACATGTTTTGATAAAGCCAAACCAAAGTTAGCATTAACCGCGAGGATTATAATGCACTTAAGAGTATATGGTATGTCTATATCATAGAACAGCTATAAGGAGATATTTCCTACCGTAAATGGTCAAAATATCGATTCCAAAATATAGACAAAACCAAAATATCGAGTCCAAAATATAGAATGGACAAAATATCGAATGGATAGAATATAGACATCAAAAATATCGTTTTGAAGGTAAGTAATGTAATATCTATTTTAAAAATATAGACAGTCAAAATATCAAAGTACATAATATAGTTTATTAAAAATATCGAATTTTTAATAATATCTAATTTTTTTAAGTGTTTTTTATGTTAGTATATGTGTGAAACGTGTATATATTTTTGTAATTTATTTTAAGTGAATAATTTTATGTTATTTAATTATTGTGTAATTTAATTCTGTAGCCGATTGTGGGTTTATGGGGGAATAGGGTGGGAAGTAATTTAATTATAATTAATTAAATATGTTAAATAATTAATTGGTTTTTATTTTGATTAAATTGTTAATTAATTTGTAATTGGTAATTAATTAATTCTTAAATGCTAATTATTTTTTATTAATTGATTAATTGATAATTATGTGAATTAAATTAATTTATTTTCTGTAGCGGGTTGTGGGTTTATAGGGGAATAGGGTGGGAAGCAATTTAATTATAACTAATTAAATATGTTAATAAATTAATTGGTATTTATTTTGATTAAATTGTTAATTAATTTTTAATTGGTAATTAATTAATTCTTAAATGATTATTTTTTATTAATTGATTAATTGATAACTATGTGAATAGTAATTTATTTTCTGTAGCGGATTGTAGGTTTATAGGGGAATAGGGTGGGAAGAAATTTAATTATAAATAATTAATTATGTTAATTAATTTATTGGTATTCATTTTGAACAAATTGTTAACTAATTTTTAATTGATAAATAATTAATTCTTAATTGATAATTAATTTGTATTATTTGATTAATTGATAACTATGTGAATTATAATATTTTATTTTCACTAGAGTGGGAATAGTAAAATTTACCCCTATGCTACCCAAAGCTTTCCCTACTGTTGCACTCTCTGGAGTAGGAATAGTATGTTTTTACCCCTACGCTATCCAATGCTTTCCCTACTGTTGCACTCTCTGGAGTGGGAATAGTAAATTTTACTCCTACGCTATCCAACGCTTACCCTACTGTTGCACTCTCAGGAGTGGGAATAGTAATTTCTACCCCTGCGCTATCCAACGCTTTCCCTACTGTTGCACTCTCTGGAGTGGGAAAAGTAATTTTTACCCCTACGGGGTGCCATTTTTCATTATTGCTCACCTGACTGACCGGTAAACTTCTGTGCTCCTGACTCCTGACTACGAGGATTGCTGAGGGTGCTTGGAGATACTTTTCATGGCCCCCGCTTCGCGGGAGCCGTTCACAGAATACCGGGGCTGAACTCTTGACGCTGTGGGACTGCGAGGCCCAGCAGGCCATTTGCCACACACCTGCCACCTCTTCCCGCAGTGGCCACGCCCCCGCCTGCCTCCTTATCTTCGTCTGACGGTCCCTGCTCCACGGGTGCAGTTTTTCATTATTGCTCACCTGGCTGACCGGTAAACTTCTGTGCTCCTGATTGCTGACTACGAGGATTGCTGAGGGTGCTTGAAGATACTTTTCACGGCCCCCGCTTCGCGGGAGCCGTTCACAGGATACCGGGGCTGAACTCTTGACGCTGTGGGACTGCGAGGCCCAGCAGGCCATTTGCCGCACACCTGCCGCCTCTTCCCACAGTGGCCACGCCCCCGCCTGCCTCCTTATAATTCCATCACTGTCCCGCGATGCATTATTAATTATGTTGTTACGTTCAGGGAAAGAAAGAATTGTACAGGTTGCCACGAAGAGTGGGGTTGTATCTGGCACTCTTGACCACTTTTTTATACGGGCAACGGGCATCTTAGAAAAGGAAATTGCGTTTGCAGAGAAAAGATTATCTATAGATCTTGTTACCAACAAACGCTCGTTGCTAGGAAAAATTGGGCAAGCAGTATCTCCCCCCAAACTTGCCCATCCCGTCCCTAGCTTAAAACAATGTTCTAATTTGGACTCGTTGTCTGTGGATTTGGGTGCTGAGGTTGTCAGTTTGACCCCGAATACATTAGTAACAAGTCATTCTACAGATGCCTCATTAGATAGTTCAGGTGACCTCTCCCTTCCACCCACTCCCGTACAAAACCCATCAACTTTGGGAGGTTTACTTAACTTTAAATCTAGTAAAAGAAAAAGAGGGGATACTACTCGGATAGGGAGAAATGCAAACATTTCTAAAATTAATATTGCAGTATTGCCCCCATCTGTTGTAACAAGCTCACCAACTCCTGTAGCGGGTCCTTTTGATCCTGACGACCAATGTCCAACCCATAGTGCAGACGATGTTTTCCTGGGTAAGATCGAATTTATGGTGAAATCATTGATGCAGCCCTTGTTAGAACGGACTAGGCTGATAAATACTAAATTGGACCTTTTGGAGAATCTAGTAAGAGATAACTCGGTTATATTAGGTAACCTTACCAAGGGTCCAGATGAGATATTGGAGCCAACCACAGGGCATCGGAAACCTGGGACTAGTGATACTGCTAGGCGGGCCCTCTCACCTATAATTAACCCTTTGATAACGCACACAAAAAAACTAGCACTGATAAAGCTCCTAAGGTGCAAATTCCCATGGCCACCACCAAGAGCCGGCCTCCGCAGGATGGTTCGTCGTCGAGTGTACGGCCTCTCCAACGTGCACCTGCCAGTGGTGGACAGGCTTTGGGGCTTGGCAAAATGGACAAAGAGCCTCATAAACAGAGGCCCCCCTGTGTTAATTTACCCCCTGAGTCTGCTCCATATACAATTATCTTAACGGGAGTTAGTGCTATTGGGGAGGATAAAATGGAATCTCATAGGGATTTAAAAAACAAGGTCACCTTTTGGCTGAATAAAAATCGACCCCTCCCTCCAATGTCTAATAAAGAGATCTTAAATGTTAGAAGGACAGGCTGGGTGGGCCACTGCCCTAAGGATTTGGAGGGCGATTGCGTAATTATTATTTTTAGGGACCCATGGGTGGTAGATCTAACTCGAAGAGAACCCAGATTTGGTAGGGAGAGAGATGTTCAATCTTGAGGCCTAAACTACTTCTATCCTCAAAGAAGTAGTGCCCCTATGTATGCACCAATTAACCCTCAAAGGGAAAGCTCCTTTAGAAGACCCACTCACGAATGGACCACGCACTTGCGCAACTCCCCCCATTGTACAACAGGTTTGAGCCCCTTTGGGAGTTGATTGACTCTGGGGTAGTACTGGCCAACCAACAGTGTCTAAGAGATCAAGTAAGAGTCCCACCGAACCTTGCCTACCTCTGGATGGGGAACCCCGTAATAGTGATGATGATAAATTGGAACAGAGTGGACTAAAGCTAATAGTATTGGATAATTCTAAGGTGGTAAATGTGGCTTTAACACCAGTCCAAGACCTCCTGCTTAATAATTCTACAGTCAGAGAGTCCCCAGTTGAGGGGGAGAGGCCAACAAGTTCCATCATGGAGCCCTTGAATTCAAGTCCACCCGATTTTCAGGACCCACATCTTAAAATTGCCTCATGGAATATAGCTGGCCTCAAAGGGAAATTAGATTCAGGAGAGTGGGCAGATTTTATTGAGGCATATGATATTTTAATTTTTCAAGAAACATGGGCACCAGACCCAATTTTTCGATTGGGGTATCTCAATTTTTTTAAACCTGCTACTCAGGGACAAAAAGGTAGAGCCTCAGGAGGGTTAACAATCTGGGTGAGGCAGTCCCTTGGATATAGGCCCTTTGAAGTGGTAGTGCAAAATCTTGATATCCTTGGGATTAGGCTTGTCGGGAAAGACACCAGGAAATTTTTATTATTGATGTATATGCGTGGCGTGGCTTGCCCGGTGGTCGGTCTCCTGCTGTTGTTGATAGTTTAGATTTAATTTTCAACACCATTGGGATGGACACATTTTTGATAGTGGCCGGGAACTTCAATTGCACCTTTGAACCTTTCCTGTGTGAGGGTGAAGACATTCACAGCGAAGAAGATGCACTCTGGAATATCCCTCATTTGGTATTAAATCCAGTTAAGAGGGAGACAGAGGCAGTCGTCCAATGGCTGGGACTATGCTTTGAGTGGGGGCTGAGAGCTGTAAACGGTCGCTCCCCTTCGGATAAAATGGGCCGCCCAACTTTTGATAATGGTATTCGTACCAGCCGTATCGATTACATCCTGCTAAAAATTGAGTTTTGGTCACTACTGGATGACATGACTGTTTTAGCACGCCCAGAAAGTGACCATAACCCTTTGGTCTTAAGCCTAAAATTAGCTGTGAATCATGGGTGTAGTAGTAGTACCAGGTATGTGACAGCCAATGCATTCCTAAGTAATGATAGACGTAGGGTTCATTGGTGTAAGGTTATAGAAGATCCAGTAGCCCTCGAAAGGATATCTAATGAAGTCTTGTTGATCCGGGGTGAGTTGGAGGCACTGGCTAACCTCACAGGGCAGCCTGATAACTTGATAAAGCTTCACGAGCAGCTTTTTGTAAATCTGAAAGCTTTGCTCACAAAACCCCCTAAACCTGGGCTAGATATGGTGCCACTGCCCGGAAAAAATTGTATAATAAATCATGTCGCCTGGCTTATAGTTCACTGGTCAATGCGATCAAATCACGGGTGGTAACAGACATTAGACAGGCTAGGGCTATATATAAGAAAACCCAAAGGGAGGCTAAAAGAGCTTGGGACAACAGACGTTGGCAGGACCTATATGAAGCTAATAGGTCATCAAATCAAATCAGGTTCTGGCAGGTGGTGAAATGGGGTGGCAATTGTGATTCACAAACTCCTGCAAACCACGTTCCTTTTGAGAAATGGGTGGAGTACTTTGCGTCCCAGTTTAGGGCACTAGAATCAGTAGACAGTATTGTTATGGAAACCGCGGCATTAATGCCTTCATTGTTATGCCCACCACTAGTGTTTGTGAGTAAAGATACAGAGCAGGCCTTGAAAATGATACAGGCTGGTAAAGCCCCAGGCATTGATTGCATCCCTGCCGACTTATTCAAATCTGACCTTTTGAATTGGGTTCCATATATTACAACATTAGCTAATGCCATCGCAAATGGAGCCAGGATCCCGGAGACCTGGAAAGGGGCTGAAATATTACCAATTTTTAAAAAGGGGGACCGCTCCGCCCCTGGGAATTACCAGCCCATAAGTTTAATAGACGCCATTCAGAAAGTTGTAGCAAGAATGTTAAAGGCAAAAAATCAGGATTGGGTTAAAAATGAGAATATCCTGTCGCCTATGCAAGCAGGTTTTAGAACAAGTGTCAGCACAATAGATCAAGTGCTTAGATTCCTCCTGATTTATTGGAAGGTGGTTCACTTGGGCGGCGGATTTGTGGATCTTAAGTCCGCATTTGACCTTGTTCATAGAGAAAAACTATGGGCGGTATTAGGAAAAATGGGTATGCCACAAGAACTCCTGAATTTAGTAATACGTCTACATGAGGACACTTTTGCCAGGGTTAGGTGGGGTAGGCTGGGCCAGGTAACTGAGAGTTTTCCAGTTAGACGTGGAGTCAGACAAGGATGCATACTCGCACCGACCTTGTTTCTTCTTTTCATTAACCAGGTTGCCACGCATTTTGCAGATCTTCCAACTGATGCACCAATATTAGGCGGTAAAAAGTTTCCTCTCCTTATCTTTGCAGATGACACCCTCATTCTTTCAAAAACTCAAAAGGGTCTCCAATCTGCATTACAACAGTTCGAGGTATTCTGTAAATCTAATGACCTACAGGTAAATGTGGGTAAAACTAAATTCATGGTCCTGACTAAAAATAAGCCATTAAAGAGCCATGTTTGTATGAATGGTACAGATTTAGAGCAGGTGGAGGTAATGACTTATCTTGGGGTAGTTTTAGAGTATAGAACAAGATGGAAACCCCAACTTGATGCCATCTGTCTTAAATTTTCTAGACTAACAGGGTGTCTTATCAAAGAGCAAAGAATGTCACAAACTAAGAGGATAGCACCGGTGCTTAAAATATATGAGGCAAAAATAAGCTCTGCTATCCTATATGGCGCGGACCTCTGGGGCGCCTCTGATCTCTCCCGATTGGCTAAAATCCAAAACAAATTCTTGCGAAACCTGGTAGGCCTCCCGCAATCCACTCCGATGAAACCTTTAATGCTCGATCTGGGCCATCGCTCAATTATAGATGTAGCTCGATATAGAATGTTGGGATTGTGGAGGAGAATTTGGTCAACCCCGGAATTGGCCATTTTCGCTAAAGAAATCTTAGACCTAAGATCAATAGTGGGATTTAGTAACCTCCCATGGTGTAAAGCAATAAAGTCCATGCTGGCCAATATGGGTTTAAGCTTGCTATGGACAGCCCCTGAAAATAATGTTTTTCCATCAAAAAAGCAATATAAAGAACTCTATTGGGCCTCCATTAAAACTCAAATTGTTGCTCAGTCTGACTCCTCCTCCTTAACTGGTAGGTTTCTGGCACACAAACTTGACCCGCACCTAGAGGACTACTGGGATATCATCATTAGGAGCAATTATAGAAAACTATACCACCAGTTCAGAGTTGGAACACTCCCGGTTAGGACCTTCACTAGTTCTTGGCGTGGTCACTCCTCTGTGTATTTCCCGTGGTGTTCGGACAAATTAGAATCAATAGGTCATATCTTCTTTGCTTGTCCTGCATATCATGCACCACGGAGAAAATGGCTAAAGCCAATCTGCACAAGGTTGAGAACAAGGGTGAGTGCAGAAGCCATATGGCTCCTAAGAACAAATACAATTGAGATTGTAACTATAGCTGTGGCAAAGTTTTTGGGTTGGTCTTGGCTCATTAGGACAAAGTACATACTTGGGAGCTGAGTACGTTCTACCCTTATTTAATTCTTAACCATAGTTTAAACGTCTGATTCTGTATATTTAATTCTGTTTTAAAATTAAGCATGATACACCAAAGCTATTGAGTAGACCATTTAGGTATGAGATAAACAACCCTCATTGAATATTAGTGTTTATTTTACTTGGGGTACCATGTTTTTACTCTTTTACTCTTTTTTAAGTATATTGCGATTTCAAGTAATTCTTTTTATATTGTATGTAGATGGTTTTACTCGTTGTCTTTTATGATGAAATATTTCGAATAAAGACGTATGAACTGAACTGAACTGAAATTTTTACCCCTACGCTATCCAACGCTTTCCCTACTGTTGCACTCTCTGGAGTGGGAATAGTAATTTTCACTCCTACGTGATCCAACGCTTTCCCTACTGTTGCACTCTCTGGAGTGGGAATAGTAATTTCTACCCCTACGCTATCCAACGCTTTCCCTACTGTTGCACTCTTTGGAGTGGGAACAGTAATTTTTACCCCTACGCTATCCAACGCTTTCCCTACTGTTGCACTTCCAGGAGTGGGAATAGTAATTTTTACACCTCCGCTATCCTACGGTAATAATATTGTGTATTTTTTATTAATATTATGTTAATATATATATATGTGTTAACAGATATGATTGTATTTTTTTTTTATATAAGTTAAATTAGTTATTTAATAATTTTAAGGTAATTTAAGTATTTTTAAGTATATTTTAGCTATTTATTTTTAATATTTTTTAAATTTTACATTAATTTTAAGAAATTCGATATTTTTATAATGTATATATATATATAAACATTATTTTGGGGTCGATATTTTGGTACTTACCTGTTTGTAGATAGGAATTCGATATTTTGTCTGTCTATATTTTGGAATCTATATTTTGGGTAGTCTATATTTTGTCCCTCGATATTTAGTCAGTGATCCATTTCCGAAAGCTGCAGAGGGGCTCAGCTCATGCTAGGGCACCCTCTCACACAAAACCAAGCACTCTGCCTTCAGGATTGTCAAGGCCTGCCATAGGAGTGACTTATAGGTTAATATGTGTCTATATATATATATATATATATATATATATATATATATATATATATATATATATATATATATATATATATATATTACCTACTGGCGGTCGCCAGTAGGTATATATAGTTAGGATTTTTTCTCTATGGGATTTTTGAAAATTCTATGTCTAATAACTTTGGCGTTTGTGGACGGAATTGGCTGAAATTTTCAGGAAAATGGAACATTTTCTTTCTGAGCAGCCCCTCGAAATTTGGGGGGGGTTCGTCAAGGGGGGGCCGAGAAAAAAGGGGGGTCCCAAAACGCGTTTTTCCCATGTTAATTTCCATAGGGCGGTTGGCCTCACTTTTAGCCCGAACGGCTGAATGGATTTGCACGAAACTTGGCAAAATTGTAGGGACTGGTAGCCCGATGTGCCTTTGCTAGGTCTCAATATATGTGCTTCAGTGGATTTTGAGAAATTAATGTTCAAATAAAGATATATATCTTTAACAGCGGACCGGGCAGCGCTCCGGTTCGCGGACTTTACGCGTACCGGAACTTCGCGTAGCGAAGCTGATTGGCTCTCCGGTGTCTGTCAACATTCTAAACAGTCCGGAGCGGCCGCCATCTTGTCTCTCGGTAGGATTGAGAGACAAGAGGAGGCCAAAACAAAGGGGGAAATGACCATAAGGGGGCATAGTATATCCTCCCTGACCCCCTAGGTTTAATGTGGAGGCTTTAAAAGGGCCCCGCGGGGCAAAAAAAACAAAAACATTTTTTGTTTTTTTGCGTGGGTAGCGCCCGGTTCGCGAACCGGGAAGCGTTCCGGGCAGCGTACTATAATGAAAAATGAATGATAGACTTTTCAAATACTGTATGTTAATTGATTGTTGGTTTTGTTAATTATTTTTTAATTTTTTTATTTTTTAAGCAATTATTTATTATTGTGATTGTGTTTCAAAATGTAATAACATTTCTAACATTTAACTAGTTTATGAATTACATATAAAAATGATTAAAGACTCAAACAATTTTTTTATTTTACATACAATTGTATTTTTCAGATTGTTTTTCAAAATGAAATAGAACGTCTAGCATTTGACTGTCCGATATGTCCTCTTGTTGAGTGAACATAAGTTCCCACATTTGACCGTCATCATAATGGAGTAAATGATCGACAGATTCTACACATTGAAGTAATTCATAGTCCCGTGACTCATCCATGAATTCTAAGTCATCAATGGGTTCCATAACTTGTTCATTGTTGCTGTCCAGAACAATTATACCACAGAAACCTAAATCAATCCATAATTATAATAAAGAAGCCTTTCTCAATGTCTAACTCTTACAGAGGGATAGTATATAACTATCTGAAAATGTTTTCAAATTTATAAAATAATATCTCACCTTCTAAAAACAAGTTTAAGTTGTGAGTGAAAATGATCTTGCAATGTAATTCAGGAAGTAGTAGTCAAAATGGCTGTGTTTCTTTCTCTTTCTTTATATATATTCAGGTACATAACCAATCAAATGTCATGTAAAAAAAGTAGAAAATGAAAGTAACATTTTAATTGGTTGTCAATTCCAACACTTCAGATGTGTTTTGAGAAGTAATTTACCTCAGGGTATTTAGAGAGTTCTACAGGCTAAATGGTTAAATGGAATTCCAATCAAATTTGTGAAAATGGTAGGGATTGGTATGTAGTATGAGCTAATCTATATTTGGTGAAATTGTCTCCAGTGGCTTTTCTGTAAACTACTTTCCCACCTTTTTTGATGGTGCGCTTCCCAGGGAGCGACCCGGTACGCGAACTGTTGAGCGCCCCGGTTCGCGAACCTTAAGCGTTACGGGAGTCCACCATTTTGTGTTTCGGTCGAATTAAGATACAAGATGGAGGGCAAATAATGTTCAGAATGGGTAGAAGGGGGCACGGTAGACTTATCTTGACCCCCTAGGTTTTCTGAGGGTGGCTGAGGAGGCCCATATGTGCGAAAAAAAAACATTTGTTTAAAAATTTAGCGAGGTTAGCTCCCGGTTCGCGTACCGGGTAGCGCCCCAGGGAGCGTACTTTTTTGAAAATTAGTGAAAAATGTTAGAGTAAAATAATAATTGTGAGTGATCAGATGTATGGTAGCTCTGAGAAGAGCTTTTGGGTTTATGGTACATTTAGGTACTTATAAGTAGGTACCAATGCACAGTCTTAAATTCAGAATGAAAATTCTGTTGCCCTCATCTGAGAAGTGAACTCCATCTCCTCTGTAGATATCTTGCATGTAGTAACGCAAGTTATTGTTGTACATGGAGCCCATTCCATGGTCTCTCATGTAAGCTGAAACAGATTTGTTTACATGCTTCCTCGACTTCTCAATTTGTGGACAAAATTGGTTTGACCACCTCCATTTCTGTCTTTGGCATATATTTGAATATACCAAGGCAGTTTGAGGAAAAAGTGCCATCAATTGCTCAAAGGTGTCCTTTAAAAGCATTTCCAGACCTACCCCAGTCAAAGTGCCCAAATCATTACCTCCACAGTGCACAATTAACAGGTCAGGTTTTGGCAAATGCATAAAGGTTTTCACCAATGGTATCAATTGGTGACATTTTAATCCTCTGTGGCCAAACCACTTAATTTCCACATCTTGTAAATTGAGGTTAGGTAAATTTCTGTTCTTAGCATACCTGTGAGCCCAGTGGATATAACTATGTCCAACAATCCAGACAGAAAACATGGTGAGAGAAGGTTCTGCTGCAGTCAGATGAAGTGTGGCAATGAAATGGCAGTTGAAAAAATGAGAGTTTAAAATGAAAAAAACTGTGGAGTTTCTGTGTTAATGAAGCAGTAACAGTGATTGGTGGATTTTGATTGCTGAAAACAGAAAGTTAGGGTGCATGGATGAGTTCTTTGAAAGATGTATTTTGAATGGTCAATAAAAAATCATTAAATGAAAGATTGCAGTGGATACGCAGGTGCACTGAGAGTTCAGAGTTCAATTGCAACATTGCTGTGTGAACTTGCAAACACCAGAGGTCTTCCAAGAGGTGGTTGCCATGCAGAAAAGGCATGAAATGGCAGAGGGGGGAAGGGTTTTCATTTGAAAAAAGTGAGGGAAGAGTTTTGATTGGGTGACATGAGAGATATGTGTGAAGAATTACAGCATTTCTGTGCTTTTGATAGCTGCAGACTCTGGAGTGCATACCTTTTGCTCTGCTGAAGACAAATTGGTGTGTTTCTGAGACTGTTTTCAAACTCAAAGTATTTGCTAAGGTGAGAAAATATTTCTTTAATTTAGATAGAGAATAGTGTGCTTTAAGGAGAAAATTATGAAGAAAGTTGTGTTTTTCAAATGTTGCTTTGTCTCAAGTGTTTTACAAATAGATTTTGTTTCTTTGAGAAAATGTAATTGGAGAAAATGTGAAGTATTAGTACTGACAGGGTGTTTTTCTGCATAGGAGCTGTGGAGTCTTTTCAAATTATGACTTGAAAATCGTTTTTGAGGAAAATTAATGGTTATAATATTTCTGACAAGGACATAATGGTGTATGCTTCTTTATAATGCAATTGACTGTCTCTGATGTTATTTTTCCCATTTTAATGTAAGACCTTTCTCTGTGGCGCAAATTGCTTGTAAATATGCTCCCACCTGTGCATGGCAAATTTAGATTTTGAATGTTTGTGTTATATAGCCATGTTAAAAGTGATACAAACATGCTGCAAAGGCAATCAAAAAACGCTTTTATGTGTCTTAAGGACATTTTAAGTAATTTTCCCATGTGCAGTGTTTTGAAATTATGATTTGAAAATCGTTTTTGGGGAAAAGGAATTGTTTTTAAATTTATGACAAGGACATAATGGTGTATGCTTCTAAGGCAATTGACTGTCTCTGATGTTATTTTTCCCATTTCAATGTAAGACCTTTCTCTGTGGCGCAAATTGCTTGTAAATATGCTCCCACCTGTGCAAGGCAAATTTAGATTTTGAATGTTTGTGTTACATAGCCATGTTAAAAGTGATACAAACATGCTGCAAAGGCAATCAAAAAACGCTTTTATGTGTCTTAAGGACATTTGATGTCATTTTTCCCATATTACATTAAAAGACCTTTCTCCGTGGGGCACATTCCTTGTAAATATGGTTACACTTGTGCATGGTAAATTTAGATTTTGACTGTTTGAGTTACATAACCATGTTAAAAGTGACCCAAAAAAATTGCAAAGGCTTTCAAAAAACACTTTCATGTGTCTTAAGGACATTTTAAGTCATTTCCCTGTGGGCAGTGTTTTCAAATTATGACTTGAAATTCGTTTTTGAGGTAAAGGAATGTTGTTAATTTTTATGTGCGCCATATGCCCCCAAATTTCTTTTTCAGGGGTTCAGCAGGGTGTTCTTGAGACACCCCTGCACCTTTGGAAAAATTCCTAATTTGCGATGAGCTAATTGCTAATCGCAAATTGCACCTTCATTCCTATGGGCATCCTGGCCCATGGAAATGAATGGGTAATTTGCAATTAGCAATTTGCTCATCGCAAATTAGGAATGGTAAAGAATCGCTATTTATTCTTTAAAATTCGCTATTTTGGAAATGCAAAATAGTTTGATGATACATATGGCGGTTGATCTCTAACAAGATAAGAAGCTTAGGGATACATTTATGATGACTGGCGCAATGAAGTGGACATCACTTACTTCATTGGTAGAGCTTTACATGTATTATCTCCTCTGTATTATTCATCAAGCGTAACTTTAATCTGCAATCCTGAGTAGGCCTCACCTTAAACAAACCTCTGGATAGGCCACACCTTATCGTCATCATGAATTAATCATTTAAAATGCTAGGGACAGATGTATGATAGGTGTATGCCTCTTTTGCGCCACTTACAAAACACTGCCCATGGGGAAATGACTTAAAATGTCCTTAAGACACATGAAAGTGTTTTTTTAAAGCCTTTGCAATTTTTTTGGGTCACTTTTAACATGGCTATGTGACTCAAACAGTCAAAATCTAAATTCACCATGCACAGGTGGGAGCATATTTACAAGGAATGTGCTCCATGGGGAAAGGTCTTATAATGTAATATGGGAAAAATGACATCAGAGACAGTGAAATGCCTTATAAAGAAGCATACACCATTATGTCCTTGTCATAAATTTACAAACCATTCCTTTTCCCTAAAAACGATTTTCAAATCAAAATTTGAAAACACTGCACATGTGGAAATGACTTAAAATGTCCTTAATTCAAAATTTGCTATTCCTTATTTTGCGATTGCACTGAAGGATTTGCAAATTTTGCGATTCCTTAAATGCAATGTATCAAACAAAAAATATGTAAAAAATGACATTAAGGATTTGGAAACTACCACCAACTTCTAGTTTGTGGTAATTTGCAAATTCTTTTCAAAAGGCTTTTTTTCCAAAAAACAAAAGGTGCCATATGACGCCAATACATGCCCTTAGGGCATGTATGTGTGCCATATGCCCCTAAATTTCTTTTTCAGGGGTGCAGCAGGGTGTTCTTGAGACACCCCTGCACCCTTGAAAAAATTCCTAATTTGCGATGAGCTAATTGCTAATCGCAAATTGCACCTTCATTCCTATGAGCCTCCTAGCCCATGGAAATGAATGGGTAATTTGCAATTAGCAATTTGCTCATTGCAAATTAGGAATGGTAAAGAATTGCTATTTATTCCTTATAATTCGCTATTTAGGAAATGCAAAATAGTTTGATGATACATATGGCGGTTCATCTGTAACAAAATAAGAAGCTTAGGGATACATTTATGATGACTGGCGCAATAAAGTGGACATTACTTACTTCATTGGTAGGCCTTTACATGTATTATCTCCTCTGTATTCTTCATCAAGTGTAACTTTAATCTGCAATCCTGAGTAGGCCTCACCTTAAACAAACCTCTGGATAGGCCACACCTTATCGTCATCCTGGATTAATCATTTAAAATGCTAGGGACAGATTTATGATAGGTGTATGCCTCTTTTGCGCCACTGTGCGTCACTTTTATGATGCAGCGGCGGTGCAAAAGATTTGCTATGAGGCGACAAAATTACAAATTGATGCATTTAGGCAGATGTGTCATGGTGTAAAAAAAACGTGCCACATGAAACCGATGCAGCAGTGAAGCAAAAGATGCACCATGTTGCAAGACAGGCCTCACTTGGGGCCATATGTATCAAGCTAATTAGCATTCGCAAAGATCAAAATTCTGCAAATTTCGGCCTTTGCAAATGCTAATTAGACAAATGGTATGTATCAAACAAGTTTGATGCAAAATAAGGAATAGCAATATTTGCTATTCCTTATTTTGCGATTGCACTGAAGGATTTGCAAATTTTGCGATTCCTTAAATGCAATGTATCAAACAAAAAATATGTAAAAAATGACATTAAGGATTTGGAAACTACCACCAACTTCTAGTTTGTCGTAATTTGCGAATTCTTTTCAAAAAGCTTTTTTTCCAAAAAACAAAAGGTGCCATATGACGCCAATACATGCCCTTAGGGCATGTATGTGTGCCATATGACGCCAATACATGCCCTTAGGGCATGTATGTGCGCCATATGCCCCCAAATTTCTTTTTCAGGGGTGCAGCAGGGTGTTCTTGAGACACCCCTGCACCCTTGAAAAAATTTCTAATTTGCGATGAGCTAATTGCTAATCGCAAATTGCACCTTCATTCCTATGAGCCTCCTAGCCCATGGAAATGAATGGGTAATTTGCAATTAGCAATTTGCTCATTGCAAATTAGGAATGGTAAAGAATTGCTATTTATTCCTTAAAATTCGCTATTTAGGAAATGCAAAATAGTTTGATGATACATATGGCGGTTCATCTGTAACAAGATAAGAAGCTTAGGGATACATTTATGATGACTGGCGCAATAAAGTGGACATTACTTACTTCATTGGTAGGCCTTTACATGTATTATCTCCTCTGTATTCTTCATCAAGCGTAACTTTAATCTGCAATCCTGAGTAGGCCTCACCTTAAACAAACCTCTGGATAGGCCACACCTTATCGTCATCCTGGATTAATCATTTAAAATGCTAGGGACAGATTTATGATAGGTGTATGCCTCTTTTGCGCCACTGTGCGTCACTTTTATGATGCAGCGGCGGTGCAAAAGATTTGCTATGAGGCGACAAAATTACAAATTGATGCATTTAGGCAGATGTGTCATGGTGTAAAAAAAACGTGCCACATGAAACCGATGCAGCAGTGAAGCAAAAGATGCACCATGTTGCAAGACAGGCCTCACTTGGGGCCATATGTATCAAGCTAATTAGCATTCGCAAAGATCAAAATTCTGCAAATTTCGGCCTTTGCAAATGCTAATTAGACAAATGGTATGTATCAAACAAGTTTGATGCAAAATAAGGAATAGCAATATTTGCTATTCCTTATTTTGCGATTGCACTGAAGGATTTGCAAATTTTGCGATTCCTTAAATGCAATGTATCAAACAAAAAATATGTAAAAAATGAAATTAAGGATTTGGAAACTACCACCAACTTCTAGTTTGTCGTAATTTGCGAATTCTTTTCAAAAAGCTTTTTTTCCAAAAAACAAAAGGTGCCATATGACGCCAATACATGCCCTTAGGGCATGTATGTGCGCCATATGCCCCCAAATTTCTTTTTCAGGGGTGCAGCAGGGTGTTCTTGAGACACCCCTGCACCCTTGAAAAAATTCCTAATTTGCGATGAGCTAATTGCTAATCGCAAATTGCACCTTCATTCCTATGAGCCTCCTAGCCCATGGAAATGAATGGGTAATTTGCAATTAGCAATTTGCTCATTGCAAATTAGGAATGGTAAAGAATTGCTATTTATTCCTTAAAATTCGCTATTTAGGAAATGCAAAATAGTTTGATGATACATATGGCGGTTCATCTGTAACAAGATAAAAAGCTTAGGGATACATTTATGATGACTGGCGCAATAAAGTGGACATTACTTACTTCATTGGTAGGCCTTTACATGTATTATCTCCTCTGTATTCTTCATCAAGCGTAACTTTAATCTGCAATCCTGAGTAGGCCTCACCTTAAACAAACCTCTGGATAGGCCACACCTTATCGTCATCCTGGATTAATCATTTAAAATGCTAGGGACAGATTTATGATAGGTGTATGCCTCTTTTGCGCCACTGTGCGTCACTTTTATGATGCAGCGGCGGTGCAAAAGATTTGCTATGAGGCGACAAAATTACAAATTGATGCATTTAGGCAGATGTGTCATGGTGTAAAAAAAACGTGCCACATGAAACCGATGCAGCAGTGATGCAAAAGACGCACCATGTTGCAAGACAGGCCTCACTTGGGGCCATATGTATCAAGCTAATTAGCATTCGCAAAGATCAAAATTCTGCAAATTTCGGCCTTTGCGAATGCTAATTAGACAAATGGTATGTATCAAACAAGTTTGATGCAAAATAAGGAATAGCAATATTTGCTATTCCTTATTTTGCGATTGCACTGAAGGATTTGCAAATTTTGCGATTCCTTAAATGCAATGTATCAAACAAAAAATATGTAAAAAATGACATTAAGGATTTGGAAACTACCACCAACTTCTAGTTGGTGGTAATTTGCGAATTCTTTTCAAAAAGCTTTTTTTCCAAAAAACAAAAGGTGCCATATGACGCCAATACATGCCCTTAGGGCATGTATGTGCGCCATATGCCCCCAAATTTCTTTTTCAGGGGTGCAGCAGGGTGTTCTTGAGACACCCCTGCACCCTTGGAAAAATTCCTAATTTGCGATGAGCTAATTGCTAATCGCAAATTGCACCTTCATTCCTATGAGCCTCCTAGCCCATGGAAATGAATGGGTAATTTGCAATTAGCAATTTGCTCATTGCAAATTAGGAATGGTAAAGAATTGCTATTTATTCCTTAAAATTCGCTATTTAGGAAATGCAAAATAGTTTGATGATACATATGGCGGTTCATCTGTAACAAGATAAGAAGCTTAGGGATAGATTTATGATGACTGGCGCATCACCAGGGATGTGCCAGTCATCCTGCGCCGCTGTTCCGCCACCCATGGTGTGCTGCATTTACAATGCGGCGCAGCATGGGGCAAAAATGGCACAGATGCGTGACGTATCTGTGCTGTAAAGGTGGCGCATTTCTGGAGTTGTATCGCAAGTGTGATGCAGCTCCAGCAAGGCTCAGGGGTGCCCCATCTCCACAATGTTGCGTCAAGACCTATGCCTGCTTAAAGCAGGCGCAGGGTTTTGACGCAGCTTTCTCCTATCTGATTGTAAATGCGGCACACCATGGGTGGCAGAGCAGCGGTGCACGTTAACTGGTGCATACCTTGGGATGTGCCATTTAACATAAATCTGCCCCTTTACATTTAAGTATGTGCAGGGGACACAGAGTCGGTGAGGCTTATCCAAGGTTAAGAAGAGATGAGTCCTGTTCACTGAAAAATTAGACATAGGCTTCACCTGCTCAGCATCGCTGGACATGGCTAAATAATAGCTGCAAAATGTTACTCTTGTTAAACAATTTTACTATTATAATCTCTGAGATTTGTCTCTTACTCTGCAACATCTCATTGTTGTTATCTTTCTTTAAAGATAAAGACAACATCAACATGAGCGATAATCTGCAATCAGTTGATTTTGACCTCATCATTGAACTTGTAATTGAAACATCAGTGGATGTTGATCCCTTGGATGATTTAAATCCTGAGGATGAAGAAGAACGTGATGAGGATGCAGATTTGTCCGAATTATATGACATAGGGTGGGAAGCTGACCTGCTTGAGCCTATGGAACTATAAACATTTATTTTAAAAATGTATAATAAATAAAAAGTAAAAATGTAAACCGTTTAATTTAAAAATAAAGACACCTTCAAAAGCAGGTTATGTGTAGTGTCTTCAATAAAATATTAAAATATGCTCATAAAATTAGATCAGATTCACATATAAGATAGCACAGGTAACATGAATATAAATTCCATTTCTTTTCTGCTATTTCTGTATTCTAAAATTGCCATGCACTAAAAAATCTTATATGTAAAAATGTAAAGTAGTGTTTTAAGTTTTTGATTACTGTTATTGATGTACTGTTGGGTAATAGTGGTTAATAACATTTTTTAATATATTTTACCACAGATTCAACTGCAGATCATTTCAACATTTCACCATGCCAACGAAAGAAAGACTGAGAAAGGCTGCAAAACGTCAAAGACAGCAGGTGATTGAAAAAAAGCAGCAGTCCTCTAACAAAAAGATTTGTCAAGTCAACAAGAAAGCACCAGGTAAGAGTACAAAAACATTCATAAGAAATATTTGCAGTAAAAAAAATATTACTACAGAAAATGTTTCAGTCCAGAAAAAGAGAAGCAATTCAAATGGAAAGGAAAGGCCAATCAAAAATGTTACTGCTAGAGCAAGAGATAACTCTGTGCATGATAGTAGAAGGAAACAACAGTTTAGGGACATTCGTAAACGAATGTTCCGCAACAGGATAATTGGCAATTTGTTAAAAAATATTAAGAAAGGTCAACAGAAAGTGGTTTTTTATAAGAGAAAAAAAAAAGTTGAGAAAGTTATTGATCAGGCATTTGAAATTAAACGTAAGTTATTTATTTTGATAATCAATAGAATTAGGAAGCTAAACAAGGCAATTTATGATTTCAAAAGAAATAGTAGATGGAAGAGAATAGTTAATCGTAGTAATTTTTGTGAAGTTTTTTCTGGAGAATGGATGCATAGTTCAAGCTGTGAGGCATTTTTTAATGAGGAGAGTTATTTCCAGGATAATGATTTGGTGCATGCAGTTGACACCAGTGGTCGTGCTTATGAAGTGAAAGATGGTTGTCCAGTTGAAAAAGAAAAACTTGTGACAACAGAGGCAGAAGAGGTGTTAGGTAATGAGGTTTTAGGAAGACGTGCTAAGGGTCCTGTGTACACCTGGAAGTGTAGTAGTATTTGCAGTGTGCGACAGGATTCCATCAATTTGCTTTGTGATTTTGTACGGTCATTTAATAAGAAAAGTTTGAAGCAGAAAATAAGGTTGTTGCAAGAATTAGATCCTTGCAGAGTGAGAGAAGTGACAGGTTTGCATGGTCATTCACTGGCTTGTCTTTCCAGGAGAGTATGCCAGAGTGTTTTTCATCATTTCAGGATGCTAGCAGTGCATCATAATAAAGTGAGGAAATTAGTTAGAATGTTGTATTATGCTAAGAGTCCAGCAATTATGCTTAAAAAATTATGTGCTGCTCTTTTGCATGGTTCTGAAATAGATGTGAAGAATATATGTGAAGAAATTGAGTTTTGTTACTTTGGAAGTAAAGAGGAGAATGTTGAAATTGACCAAAAGAAGCGGGTAATGTGGAAGATAGTGTACAGGTTTCCAGTACATATAATTTCCAGAGGGAAATTGCCACGTTTCAGGTCAAATCAAGTGAGAGGCCAAATTTCACTTGTGTGTGTTGTCGACGCACTTATTATAAGAATCAGACTAAGTTAGTGGATTTATATGCAAAAAGTGAAAGGGAAAATAATAGTGAATGGAAGGATTTCGCAACATACTTGATGGTAGAAAATTGTTTTGATTTGGGATTGGATCAATGTGTGTGTACTTATTGTTGTTGCAAATTAAATCAAAACCAGATGCCTGCTAGAGCAGTTCATAATAATCTGGAATTGGTTGAGATTCCTTCTGAATTGAAGGATTTAAATACTTATGAATCTATTTTGATTCAAAGTATCCATCCCTTTCAGGCTATTGTAAGAATGGAGCCAAATACAGGGAAATTGCCTCCATCAGATTTACAGAGAGGATTAAAGGGAAGAGTTGTTTATTTGCCTCTAGATTTGAAGAAAAACATTAACACAATTGGAGTAGAAAAAGTGGACGAGGAACCTCTGGTTATCTTAGTTAATGGGGTTCCGACAAAGAATAAGAAAATATGGCAAGATTTAGTAGATGTTAGGAAAGTTAAAAAGGCAACATTGTATTTGAAAAAAAATAATAAATACTATAAGAATGTATATGTTGCAGAAGAGGAAGTAAGTGAGGAAGAGGATAGCGATTTGTGTGCTGGTCAAATTGAGAAAGTAGAAACTTCTACTAGTGAAGAAATATATGAACATTATAGTGTTCATCCTTTGCATTCCAAGGAAGTCATGGGGAATGCTATTGAGTTGTTTCAAATGAAACAAGCCAAAGGGAGTCCCATTAGTGTTTGGGAGGAAAGTTTGGAAGCTCGGTGTTTCCCACAGCATTTTCCAACAGGTCAGGGAGGAAGATATGATGAGCGACCTCATCAAATTCCTGCTTCTGAATACCGGACTTTGCGATTGTATGCAGGAGATGCTAGGTTTCGACAATGCATTCCTTATTTGTTTCATCTCCTGTTTGAAAGCGATCTGTCTGGACTGTCATATGCAGTGAACCACATCTTGAAAAGTGGTATACACATGCAAAACATCTCGGCAAGTGACTTTATGGATAAAGTCAATGTCCAAGACAGTATTTTGGATTCTCACCTGATTAATCTCATGGCGTGTCAGCGTGGTACTAATGAGTACTGGTACCGTCGTCTTGGTGATTTAAAATGTATGCTGAGGAACTTAGGTACTCCCACATGGTTCCTCACTCTGAGCTGTGCCGAGTATGGCTGGGAAGACTTACTTGAATTTCTACGAGAGGCAAATGCTAACGTAGAAAACATCGAATTCAAGACACCCGGAGAACTGTGCTCTTTGGATCCGGTCAATGTATGTAGGTACTTCAATCATAGATTTGAAGCTATGATGTCTTTCATCATGAATAAGAAGAATCCACCTCTTGGAGAGGTGTTGGATTTCTTCTCGAGAAAGGAGTACCAAGCAAGAGGTGCTCCTCATATACATATGTTGCTGTGGATCAAGGATGCACCTAAATTTGGAACGGATCCAGAAGACTCAGTGATGAGTTTTATACAACAGTATTCTACGTGTGCTGTTCCAAACGCAAAGGAGAAGAAAAGCCTAAGAGAAAAAGTTCTGCGTTTCCAAAGCCATCGATGTGGAAAGTACTGTCGTCGTAAATTCCGAAACAAGGACAAGTTCTACACCAAATGTCGTTTCGGTTTTCCACGACCGGTGATTTCTAAAGGAAGAGTAAACAGTTTGATGTCTTCGCTGCGACATAATGTGATGAAGAAATCACCTAAAAACACATACAATTTGAAGAGGAACGAAGAGTCCAAGTACATCAACGACTACAACCCGGTGATTTTGTCCATGTGGAATGCTAACATGGATATACAGTTTGTGGCTGATAACTGTATAGCTGTGGCTCGGTATGTGACGTCTTACATCACCAAAAAAGAGAAGACAGAATTGAAGGATATGTGGGAGGACATTTCCCATGAAAAGAGCCTCAGCAAGAAGTTGTACAGTTTCAGTCTGAAGATGTTGTCGCATCGAGAAATCGGAGCGTACGAATGTTCTGACCGGTTATCTTCAGCAAGTCTCTATGCCAAGTCCAGGAGTATCATTTGGGCGAGTCTTGGTCTTGCTGCAACGAGTAATCGAGTTCTCAAACCTGTGCGGGAAATTGAGTATTTGGCGGAAAAGGAGCCAAACAGTACCGACATTTTGAAGACCAACATGTTGGATACATATTATCCAAATCGAAGCATTCACCTCGAGAATGTTTAACTGTATGAGGTTCTTCAAAATTACATATTCAAGAGGAACATCAAAGAAGATACTGAGAAAGGAGTGTATGCTGTAATAGGAAGTGAGGGATGTCTGGTCAAGCAAAGAAAATGCCACTTGGTAAACCATCGAAAATTGAGTGGCGAATCTCCTGAAAAAAAGGAGTTTTTCTATTTAGCACTTTTGCAACTTTTCAAGCCTTGGCGTGCAGAAGAGGAACTGCTTGGAGATTTTCTCTGTTACGAAGACTCTTTCGATGCCGCCAAGGAGACCATAGAATGTCCTGCTTTTCCCAAATATGTAGAAATGTTGAATGCGGAAATTGAGCAGGAAGCAATGATTGCAGCCGAGATTGCCAGAGACAGTTCTCAGGACAGTCAGAGTTCTGCTTCATTGAGTCAGGATCCACTAGGAGGACCTGTTATCGAAAATGAAGCTGCCACTGCTATGAATGAAGTGGAAAGAGCCATGGCACATGCTCAGGAGGATGCGGTTAACTTAGAAGAGTTGGAAAGACAACTCAACGTTGAGCAGAGGAAAATATATGATGAAGTTACCATGCAAATTGATCATGGATTAAGTCATGACAAGAAAGAGTGCTCATGTACGTCGTTGAAGCCTGTCCGACTGTACGTGAGTGGAGAAGCGGGAACTGGAAAAAGTTTCCTCATTAAAGCAATTTCATGCTATTTGCAGGAAAGGACAGAGTCATCGCTGTCTTGTGTTGTCACCGCTCCAACTGGACTGGCAGCACATAACATTAAAGGGATTACTTTACATCGTTTAATGATGCTGCCAGTGGAGCATGACAACAAATTACAATATCACAAGCTATCTGGAGATGCTTGTTTTGAAGTTTCAAGAATCTTGAGGAAAATGAAACTTCTTATCATTGACGAAGTAAGCATGGTTTCCAATGTCATGCTTGCCTTTGTGCATTTGAGAATGCAAGAAGTTCTCAAAACAGAGTATGATGTGTTATTTGGTGGCAAACACATCATTGTTTTCGGAGATCTTCTGCAGCTGACACCAGTGAAAGGGCAACCTGTGTTCAAAATGCTCACGCATGAAGATACCAGGAAGTGCCTAGGCAGCATTGGCAACGTCAATATATGGTTAAACTTCAATTATGCTGAACTGCATGAAAATATGCGTCAGGCGAAGGATGAAGTTTACAAGACTATTCTACAAGATGTTAGAATTGGAAAAGTGACCGAGCATGGGAAAGAAGCTTTACATGCACGATTACTGTCAAATTTATATCCAGAACAAGATGTTGTGCCTGAGAATATTTTTCAGAAAATTACTGAGAAGAAATCTGGAATATGTTTGATGCCAACTCTTGCAGAATGTGCCAAATTCAACAACAAAATGTTGCATTTAGAAAAGCAAGAGATTGTGAAACTGGAAGCTATTGAAAGAGTAGAGCATATGGGATCAACAATTATTTTGTCTGAGAATCTGAAAACAAAATTGGATTCATTAGAGAAGAGTATATCTAAAACTGCAGGTTTTGAAAAGACTCTGAATGTGTGCTTGAACTGCCGTATAATTTTAAGAAGGAATTTACATGTTGAAAGAGGTCTGGTAAATGGATCAATGGGTAATGTTGTTGATTTTGTAAAATACAGAAATAGAGATGGAATTGAATTTTTAAAAATTAAATTTGATGGCATTGAGGAAGTACAGCTAATTGGCCGTTGCTCTGCTAGATTTTTGCTTGTAAAAGACTTATATGTTCGCCGTAAGCAGTTTCCTGTTTGCTTGGCATATGCGGTGACAATCCATAAATCGCAAGGTTTAAGTGTAGACAGTGCATTGGTGAATATTGGCAGTTCTGTGTTCAAGGAGGGTATGGCATATGTGGCATTGTCACGAGTTAGAACTTTATCGGGATTGTACTTGATTGAGTGTGATGTCACAAGCATTTGTGCGGATCTAGATTGTGTTAAGGAATACAATAGGTTAAGAAGAGAGTATGCGCCACATTTGCCTCAATATCCTTTGTTTGAGAAATGTGTGGTAGGCCGGAAACGAAGAAATGTAACCAATACTGGGGAGGTTGTAGCAAAAAGACGAAAAGTCGATGAACCTGAAATTATAAGCAGAAACAAAAAGAATTCTGTTGAAGATGTTGTTGGTTTTCAATTTGAAAACAGTTCTGGTGTCAACTGCTATGCTAATGTAGTGGTTAATGTTTTGTTTTCTCTAGAAAATGTAAAAGAAGAGATTGTGGTCAATTCTGATCAAAGATTTTGCAGTTTGTTAAATTCTGTGTTAGAGAAATGTAGCACTGATAGAACAAACATAGAAAGTGTGTCTGAAATTCGAAATCTGTTAGACAGATGTTCAGGCCAAACACAATTCTCTCAAAATATTCAGCAAGATTGTCAGGAGTTTTTAATGTATATGCTTGATGTATTGCATGCTGAAGGTGTAGATGTAGATCAGCTGTTTGGGCTTTCTTATCAATGGCAGCATGACTGCGAGAACTGTATGGTATCAAGTACTACTAGTGTAGACTCAGAAAGATTTATATATTTAACTTTGCCAGACAGTAAATCAGTCTCCTTTAATAAGCTAGTAAAAGCAGCTGATCACAACATGGAGTGTAGCCAATGTAAATCTGAAATGATGTCCACATTATTTATACGAACATATGGCCAGTATGTCATTTTAATGTTCCAACGATGTAGGCCTGATGGAACAAAATTGACAACTTTAATTAAAAATTTTGTGGCTTCGCAGTTGTCAATATCAGGAAGGACTTTTGTAACTGCAGCAATTATATATCATGACGGTCCTTCAATAACATCAGGACATTACACAGCTTATTTAAAGTCTAGAAATGGCTGGTCATTTTGCAATGATTCTGTTTTAATTTTCAAAAAAAAATTGCCGTATGACCTTAAAAACTCTTACCTGGTGTTTTTAAAACCAAAATTTTAGGGAAAGAATCTCAGGATGTGCTCTGTGGAATTTCAAGAAGTTCTAATGGCTCCTACACGATTTGGCCTTGAGGATAAGTGTAGTTCAGAGACATAACTTCTAACCATAAGACTGGATGTCATGGAGAAATAAGTGCACTTTGAATGAGTTCAGAAAAACTATTTCTTTTTATAAGCTAATTGAAGCAGCCAATCAAAACATAGAGTAGAGGGAATGTAAGTCTGCAATGCTGTCTACTGTTTTACATTGCTTTGTGATTAAAAGTGATGTAGAGAATTAAATAATTGTAGTAGTCATAGAGGTAGTGTAAGTCTGCTTCATAGTAAGCAGTATCAGTGTCATAGGAAATGTAGAACATGACTGAGCAAGAAGGGGAAGATATTACTATTCCAGGATTGTGAAAATGATCTTCAACATTTTAATTCTGAAAGTTGCAGAAATGCCAAATGACGGGATTGGCTTACAAGAAATCCAAGAGTTATAAATGGCTCTGACAAGATTTGGCTTTGTGGAAACTTGTGGTAGAGAGCAAGAAGTCATTTATTGCATGTAACATGTTTTTAAAAACGATGGAGGTTTTCTTTCAGAAAGTGGCGGGCTGAAAGTAATAACAGCACAACAGAGTGTAAGCTGTTCATAGGACATCCTTTGACGTCATGGAAAGTAAGTTAACTTTAAGGAGTTCTGAATTCTGATTTGCTATGTTGTATGGGTTTTTTAAACACAATCATTTTGAATACCTTCAAGTCACTGTTTTTAGTGAATTTTGATACATTCTGAGAACAGCAAAAATAAACCATTTAACATGTATAATTAATTCTGTACTGTTTGCATTTATGATGTATATGTAGAACTGTGTAGGAGGCATGGAGAAGGTGAGGCTTCTGTAAGTGTCAAAGTTGTTGCATGCAGTGCTGCACTTCTGCGTACTCTTTCATATGCTGGACTACATCTGCACAATGAGATACCTAAGCAAAGGAAACACAAGTGATGTGATTGTGAAATGAGCAAAAGAAATTGCACGTATTTCAATTACATCACCTGTGTTTCCTATCATTACGAATCACATTGTGCAGATCAAGTTTAGGTCTGTCCAGGGAAACAGAGGAGGTTTGGCCTTTGTTCAAGAGTGCAGTGGACATGACTCACTTCATTGGTAGACCTTCACATGTATTATGTCCTCTATTCTCTTCAACAACTCGAAATTTCATCTGCAACCCTGAGTAGGCCTCACCTCAAACAAACCTCTGGATAGGACACATCTTATTGGCATCCTGAAGCAATCATTTAAAATTTTAGTGTCTTGCGACACTTTTCTGAGACAACAGCAATGCAAAAGATGCACCATGTTTTAAGATAGGCCTCACTTCATCTGCATCAAGATACTGTTAGTTTAAAATGTATATCTTTAGGACTGTGTAGGGGGCCTGGAGAAGCAGAAGCTTCTGTAAGTGTCAAAGTTGTTGAAAAACTGTTTGTCCTTCAATCTTTTCCCTTGTCTTTTGTAATTTTTAAATACATGTTTTAATATTTTTCAAATGTTTGTTCTCTCTTTCACAGATTGAAAGTATAAAAACAAAAGTGAGTAATTTAACGACAATTATAAGGTAAATGTTTTGTACTCTTTTCGTTATATTTCTATCACATTTAACTTCTATTAGTTCCACTGCTTCATTTCTTTAACCCTCAGTTTCCTGCCTTTGCTACTTCCCTCATTCCTTTCTCTATTACCTACTTACTCAACTCCTTCCACTCTTTTTCTCAGTCCCTCTCTTCTCATAGTTCCTCACTCTTGTTCACTCACTCCGTCTCTATTACTCTTAGTGTCTTTGACTGATCACTCTATCACTATTTGTTCATAATGCTTTCTCTGTGTAGTTGAAGCACACTAAGGGGCATATTATGAACACAGCCAATAAAATTATTGCTGTTTTTATCGGCAGAAAACTGGTGCAAAAGTGGTTTTAGCGGCAGTTTTCTGCCGCAAAAGCGGCTTTAGCGACACATTTCTGCCGATAAAAGCTGCAAAACTTTTATTGCCTATGTTGATGATATGGCTCTATGTTACTTACATTTCTTTGCTGTTTCAATTAATCTTTTTTGTTATTTTTTGTTTTCTGTTTTCTATTTTTTCTCTCTGTTATTCCCCATGTTTTAATCTTATTTTGAACATTCACTCACATTCTCCAAGAAACTCTTCTTTGTTAATGTTATACTCTCTTTTTTTTTCTTTCACTTCCTTATCTATTTTGTTTTTCACAATTATACCCTCTTCCGTCTTTTCTTCGGTAAATAGATCTATTAAACAGTATCTCTTCTTTACTCCCTATAGCTGTCTTTCTTTTAACATCACTCTCTGTTTACTTTCCTTATACTTACTCTTTTTTTTTTTTTTTTTGGTTAGCTCCCGGTCCGCGTACCGGGAAGCTAACCGGGAAGCGAACCAAAAGAAATAGAGCTTGCCAGAGTGCTAAACATTCTAGCAATTTTTTTTGAAAGGGGAGGTAGTTCTGAAAAGAACTTTTTTTTTTTATATTTTTGTTGTTTTATATTTTTTTTTTATTTTTTTTTATTTTTTGTTTTTTTTGTATTTTTTGAACGATTTTATATTTTTTTTGTTTTTTTGGGGGGGGAAACAACAAAAAACAGGCATTGAAAAGGGCTCAACAGGAGCAAAAAAAAATTACTGGGGGCGGTTAGGGCAATTATGATGTTCATAAGCCAGGTTGATAGCATTTATACTCATATTACCACATGCTATCAACGCACCACAGTGCATACAAGTATGTTTCATGTGGCCAAAATTCTCTTGTATGTTTGGCACAGTTTCCCGTGCCTCTGCTGGTGTCAATGATATTGACGATCTTGATCTTGATCTGGCCACAGGAGTTGATGTTGGATTTTCCTCCAAATCCCGTATTTCCGCCCGGCTGTAATTAAGTGGATGCTTCCTGGTCATGTGCCTATGCATAGTATAGTTCCCATAACTATACTTCTTATCAGTCCCTCTTGATAATTTATCTTTGCAGATGAGGCAGGTGACATACCTCGCATTCACTTTTTTTGGGCCTGGAGGGATTGAATAAAATTGCCAGATGAAACTGGCTTTCTTATGGGAAACCCGGGGCACCTCTTCCAAGAACTGTGGTTCTTCTCCCTCCTCTTCCTCCATTTCTTCCTCTTCCTCCTCTGTGTTGGTCATGACCTGGGGAGGTGGTCCTCTCTTCCCATGAGGAGGTGGAGGTGGTGGTGGGGGTGCACCAGCTGAAGCAACTACTGAAGCCATTTCTGAAGTATTAATAAAGGTCTTCCTCTCACAATGATGAAAGTCAGAGTGAGGAAAGAAGGAGGGGTTTTCATCATTTGGGAAAAACAATAGTTGTCAACCAATGAAAAGTGTTATTTTTAGGTCACCTGACCTAGCCTTACATGATTATGAAACCAAAAGTGAAATGAACCAATGAAAAGTTTTATTAACAAGTCACATGACCTCTCACGCTCATGTTACGCGCTGCGGAACACGCCCCGGTTAGCTTCCGGGTCGCTGCGCTTCGCGCCTCGGTCCGCGCCCCGGAGCACTTCCGGGTGCGCTAACGCGGTACGTCACAAGACGCATTACGCGGCAACGCGATACGTCGCGCTTTCGCGACGCGCCGCGGATCGCTTCCGGGGAGCTGCGTTTCGCGCCTCGGTCCGCGCCCCGGGGCACTTCCGGGTGCGCTAACGCGGTACGTCATAAGACGCATTACGCGGCAACGCGATACGTCGCGCTTTCGCGACGCGTCACGATGTTGATTTCTAAAGCGGCAGTTGCGGAAACGGAACATTTACCGGTTCGCAGACCGGGTCGCGGCATCAATTTGAGCTAACGGAAAGCTTTCCGGTTCACGGACCGGGAGCGAAACAAAAAATTTTTTTTTTTTAAATTATTAATAAACATATAAAATATATTTTTGGATTTAAAGAAGAATACATTTTACAGCTACAGATATTAGCTTTTAAAAAACCAATGAAATTCACTGAAAAAACCATAGGTTATAGACCATATATAGTTAGGAATTAGCATTTACAAAACCTTGAAAATTCACTGAAAAAACCATAGGTTATAGACCATATATAGTTAGGAATTAGCATTTAAAAAACCTTATTTTACTCACACAAAACCATTGAAATTCCATATATAGTTAGTTGTACTAACTATATATCGCGCACCCGCAATCCACTGCTGATCATGTCACATATTACATCATTCATGACATGGTCAGTGACATCACTGATGACATCACTGATGACATCTCAAATGACATCACTGATGACATCACTGATGACATCTCAAATGACATCACGGATGACATCACTGATGACATCTCATTTGACATTACTGATCACATCACTGATGACATCATTCATGTGATAATACGATGAAGCTCTTCAGACTCTAATATAACCTTAGATACACTAAGTGTAAACAGACACTCACAGACTGTCACTCATCCATGGAGTTACACACACACCTAGTCAGTCATGCAAAGAATCAATCACACCTCCATTTTCTCAACTATACAGTTATACACACCTTACTTATTCAAACATATACTAACACATATTTACTCTCTTATACAATCCCTGATACAAGTTCACAATGATCCATACAGCCACTCACACATTCACTGGCTCTTTTGCACAGTTATTTATATATGTCAACTTTCACATGTACTGTGTTTTACATATGTACTTACTTTGACATGTAGCACTGAGATATCCATTCACTCACCAATACACTCATGCACACAGTCAACCGCCCATACAGCTGTTTCCACATGCACTTTTGAACCCATACATCTAGTGAATCAACTGCTCACACATCTATGCACAGAGTCATACACCTCCCAGCCACCCATGCACACTCTCAGTCTCCCATACAAATACTTGGGCAACCAATCAATAACCCATATAGTTAATCATATAGCTAATGATCAACACATGCAGCAGTTTATAGAACAACAGACATAATGATGCACAAATTGAGACAGTTTAGTCACTAACCCATGCACTCAGTGAGACACATTTAATCACTCACTCATACAGTCAGTCATGCACCTACTAAATCCTTCATCCAGACATTTATACATCCACTCATTCTTAAATATGTAAGACATATTTTAACTTTACAGAAAAATACAGTCACTGGATGTTGTCATCAGTGATGTCATCAGTGATGTCATTTGAGATGTCATCAGTGATGTCATCAGTGATGTCATTTGAGATGTCATCAGTGATGTCATCAGTGATGTCACTGACCATGTCATGAATGATGTAATATGTGACATGATCAGCAGTGGATTGCGGGTGCGCGATATATAGTTAGTACAACTAACTATATATGGAATTTCAATGGTTTTGTGTGAGTAAAATAAGGTTTTTTAAATGCTAATTCCTAACTATATATGGTCTATAACCTATGGTTTTTTCAGTGAATATATATATATATATATATATATATATATATAGATATATATAGATATAGGTACACTATATCTAAGTAAGGGGTGATTACACCACCTTACCCAGGCTGCAAGTGCAGACCTGTGGTGCCATTTTGGAAGGCTAACCAGGGGTGGCATATCACATGCTTCAGCCCCTGGTAGGCCTCTGGTGCACCTATGCCCTGGGTACCTAAGGTACCATATACAGGGACTCACAAGGGTGACCCAGTAACCAATCTGGTATGTACCTAAATTACATGGTATCAATTTACAGAGAGAACAGATAGGCGGTGGTCCTGATTAGCAGGGACACAGCCATACTAAAGAAGAAAAAACAGTGAAACACAGCAAATTGTGGGGTTAACCCTAGGAAGCAGACCCTACTCTCCTACTTGCTCCCCCAGCTTCCTGTGTCGACTGGAGCCAAACTAAAAGGCACACAAAAGGAGTTTACCCCAGAGAAATTCCCACTTTATAGAAGTGGCATTTCCAAGCGCTTAATGACAAATCCACCATTACCATCAGGGTGGATTCGTCATTGGGAATCCAACGACAGTACACAATGTGAGGCTGCTCCAATGTAAAACACCATTGCAGCTTAAAGTAATCTCAGCTATTCATCCTTGCTAACCTATGGGGAGAGCAAACCTCATAGGTAGTGAAAACACACATGGGGGTTCGTCACTACCTGGGCAGGGAACACACATATGTAACTGCCCTGTATTTCACCTATCACTTGCTTCACCCCCGCAAGGGGTCACCCTAGGGATGCTCCAGTGTTAGGGAAAGGCACCCTCAGCATTGGCCAATGATTTAAGAAAGGCCAACCTGAGCATAAGTTCAAATGCGCACACACAGGCCTGCATTGGCAGGCTTGAGACATGCTTAATAACGCTATGAAGCTACTTCTTGTTGTAAGCTAAAACTGCAGTTTAAGTTCCATTCAGCAATTATCCCATTTTGACCTGAGGGAAAAGCAGACCTTCTAAGTAGGGAAACCTGCATGGGGATTATTCCCTACCTGGGCTGTGAACACACATACATACCTGCCCTGCCTTTCTCCCTACCACTTGCCACACCTCTTAGGGCTTACCCTAGGGGTGTTCTAATGGTATTGAACAGCCCACTCAGCATTGGCAAGAAATGCCATATTGAGCATGAGTGCAAATGCTCAGAATCAGGCATGCAATGGTAGGCTTGAGTCAGGTTTAAGAGCACCAGTAGGCTAATCCCTGCTGTAAGCTAAAACTGTAGTTTCATTTATTCAGCAACTCCTCCATATAGAATGAAGGGAAAAGCAGATCTCCTACGTAGGGAAAACCCACATGGAAATAATTCACTAACTGAGCAGGGAACACACATTTGTACCTGCCCTGTCTTTCCCCTACCACTTGCCCCACCCCTCAGGGCTTACCCTAGGGATGTCCTTGTCGGAGTGAATGGCCCACTCAGCATTGGCTAATGGTTTAGAAATGCCAACCTGATCATACGTGCAACTACACAAACACAGGTCTGTTTGAAATGCTATTCTTGTAGGTGGCACAATCAGCCCTGCTACCACTAGTAGCTAGTGCAGTACCTACCCTAGGTATGTGGTATACCTATTTACTGGCACTCAAACATAAGGCACCTAAAACAATCAGGTAAGCACCACTTCCAAGCATGTGTAGGAAGTGCACACTCCCTTTCACACTGCAAAACAGTTGGAAAGTGCACAGAGTCCAGAGCCATGATAAGAGATTTAGCAGAAAGAAGGAGGAAAAAATCAAAATGTTTAGGGAAATCCCCTAGCAAGGGGCATTTCTAACAACATCCCATTAAAACTTTTTAACCTACGCAGCATTACCTTCTGGTTGGTTCACATTTAAAAATGTTGGTTTAGGATGAAAAAATTCCCACAAAGCTTATCAATGTAAGATACAATCCTGAATGTTAATGCTTTGTTTGTCCAGCACTTTGCTGCCCTTTTCCTAGGCCTGGTCTGTGCTTTATGATCTTTCAAATAAATGATAAATATATCAGAACTCAGATGTTATCTCACTGAATCTCATTAATTAATGTTACAGTGAAGTGAGTGATACCTTCAATAAAAGTCGTTATTTTCAGCTGTTCTGTTTCCTCCTAGATATATCTCGCTCAGAAACGTCTGTACCACACACCTTATCTTGGACTGGGAATCTGGGAAGCTATAATGAATTTTAATCCACATTCACCACTCCTTAAGGGTATTATACATGCTTCAGCATGCCTCATTCAGGCCTGCAGAAATATGACCACATCAACCCACCCTGATAGAACTCCACAGGCTCCTCTTGCTGGACAGCACCCCTGCTTTCTTGGATGACACGTTTACAATATCCAGTGACTCTTCACACACTCACAGCCAGGACACCTTCAGTGGGGGGGACAAAGAAGAGCAAAAAAAGAAGCCAAAACATATTCTACATCTCTGCACCGAGCATCTGGAATGATATCTGTCTGACCTTCTGCACAGACTAATCCCAGCTCCAATTTAGGAAATGGTTGAATACTGACCTCTTTAAAGATCACTTCACCATAATTCAGTAGCAGTGCGCTAAGCAGATACCCCTCCTATCACACCATTAATGCATTTTTTGCCTGTGTAGCTCTCAATTGCCTTTCTGTTAGGTTTACACTATACAAATACCACATAAATGTATATATAATAACATGCTAAAAAGGAAAACAAATGTTAAAATTGGAGGGTATAAATATAAAGTTTGTAGAAACCTAGACTAAGTTTCTTCACCTGGATTGACACATTTAATGCAAATTCACTTAATGTAGTTTTAAAATATATGCATTTATTTTAAGAAGGCTAATATTCCTCTTTTTTGGTGTTTTATTAATATTGCTTCTGGAAAGCTCCTTCTTGCAAAGTCCCGTCAACAATGCCAGATGATTCATTTATAGTACTTCCTGTGATGTCACCGCCTCTGATGTTATGACATACGCAAATCCGAGGGCCTCGCCCATTCCATTTCTGCCTAGGACTCCACAAATCCTAGATCAGGCTCTGAGTAGTTCAGTTGCCCCAGTTCACTTTTTAGTGTTGTCTTTTTTGGTGTTTCGCACACACTGAGACATCTTTCTTTTACCACAGATTGCAAAGGGGGAAGGACATAAGATAGATAGATAGATAGATAGATAGATAGATAGATAGATAGATAGATAGATAGATAGATAGATAGATAGATAGATAGCCATTTGAAGTGCATTGTATTCCATTTTCTGACACTTAAACTCCTTTAAATACAACTTGGTAACTAATACCTGTGATAACAGGAACACGCGTGAGAGGACCAAATGTCAACTAAAATCTTTACGAACAGTACCTATGGATTAACATCAAACTCTCGTGTGAGTCAGAAAATAGACCCTAATGGCATACATTCTAGAAAAACTTTCACTTTTGTATTTCAACCCCAGAAGATGTTGGCCTTTTTACTTCTTCTAGCTCCAACTGTCTGCCATTGCCTACTGTACATAGCTACATAGCTCTTCAGAGACATTGATTTTCTTTTGAGTTATTATTATTGTGAGACAATGTAGTCAAGGTGTAAGCCCAGCATCGCATCATGAACAAAACACTGGCAGCTAATTTGATCTTTCTTTGGAATGCTAAGAGAGTTCTTGGTTAATCCAATTCAACGTCTTGGGATACCAGCAGTAAATAACACTTCTCACAAAGGCAACGCCCTATGTAACTTCTGGCTACCCCAGGACCCAGAGAAAAGGTCTCACCACTTGGAGAAGAGAAAGGTAAGGCTGTGGGATGTATGACTGTATTACGCATGTATTTATCACGCATGCCTTGGGAACAGCGTCATTAGAACAAACGTGTCTTGGCATGCATTGATTCTGCACGCAAGTCATTATAGCGACTTGCCTTAGGGGGGTGCTGGATTTTGGAATAGTTTTAATTTACTATTCCTACTCCAGTCTGTGCAACAGACTTTAATTCCAACACCATTCCACCAATGCGCCCCCCTAAAGCAAGTTGTTGTAACAACTTGCTTGCAGAATCAATACATGCTAAAGACCTGTTCATTCTGTTGCCTGCGCTGTGAAGGCACATCGTGATTGGGGCTTCATCTTAAAGGACGTTTCCCAAGGCTGTGACTTGCCTCCAGAGTGGGAAAGTCCATCAGCTGAGTAAAAATAATATTAATCATATATCTTAGCACGCTTTATGTATATGACTGCTTAGGGTTATTCACCTATATGTTGAAGTCTCCTTGAATGAATGAGGACCCTGTGGAGCAAAGCGGGAGTTAGACTAAGTACAAAAGACTCATTTTGGGTTTAGTAGAGTGGTAGGAACACCGTGCAGCAGCCCCTCCACCCCACCAAAGCTGCTCTTCCCCCATCCTTGAGCAAAGTCTCAGAAGGTTCCACTGACAGTAATGCCAGATGACTGTCAGTTCATAGCGGTGCTGCCTTGCCCCATGGTCAGGTCGATGATCACTAATTTGTTCTGCCTATTTCCACCAGGCAAGGAATGAAGGACATGGTGAAGGAAGCTGGCTCTGTATGTACTATACAAAGTAAGGTATTATGTGTACAGAGTCCAGTGGAACTCCAAAGGTAGGCAGAGGTAAAAATAGATAATACCTTACTCTCTATTTGTGGCAGTGTGTGCGAGCAGTACGGCTTTATCAGAGGGTAGTGTTAAGCATTTTTTGTACACACGCAAGCAAGAAATGATGTCCAACACTCAAGGACCGAACTAAGAAAAAAATGTTTGTATTAAAATATCATTTAGTTATATCGCATTTCCTAGAACCAAGCCAGCCTGGTACCTGTGAATTATGCAGTGAAATACAGTTTGAATGCAGTTTGAATGCAGTTGGATTGGTTTACAAGTTAGTCATGTGTTAATAAAACGGTTGAATTACTTTTCAGATCACTTTTCAACTTACTTTACAGATTACTTTTTAAATTACTATTTCTACTCAATGTGATGTGCCTGGATATCACACTGGGATGTTTCCTAGAAAAATGGTAAGTAAATCGGTTTTGGTATATTTGCAGTTTCTTAGGTTTTCATGCAAACCAACTCCACTTATGCCACCCTCCAGTGGAAGGGTGGCATAAGCCTCACTCTGTTTGGCTTGGTCCCCTCATCTGCAAGATAACAGAGACTGTGAGTTTTGCTTCACCTCGCCTCCCCCACCTGAGGGGGGGGTTGGCAAAGGTGGGCAGACCTCTCCTCCTGACATGGTTTTCCTGTCAATTCTCCAGTCCAAAGTAGGGGTCCGAACTGGTGGAGGCCAGTTGCTGGGAGCAGGAAATGTCTGGGGTAGCTCACAAAGCAGAAAGCTTTTGAAGCTTCCCCTTCGTGGACCCAGCCCATCCTGGTGGAGGAGGCATGGCATTTTATCTTGTGCTATGTTTCAGAACCCTGAGAGTTGCAGCCTCTCAATCCAGTGGTCCAAAAACATGTCTTGTGGTGGCAGCTGGCAAGCAGCCACTCAGCCAGTACACTAGAGTTAAGTTGTTTTTCAGGGGGCGTCGCTAAGAAGCCCTCAGAGTGCATTTTTCATTAAATCCCACCCTGGCATCAGTGTGGGTTTAATGTGCTGAGATGTTTGATAACAAACTTCCCAGTTTTCAGTAAGGCCATTATGGTGCTGTGGAGTGCGTAAAGACAAACTCCTAGCACAATATGCTCTTTATGGCATTACTGCACTTACAATATTGAAGAAATCACTTAGACACTGTAGGGTTACAGAGCTCATGATCCTATACCCTCACCACTGGTATAGTGCACCCAGCTAGAGTGGTGGCTTACCTATGCCAGGGCAGTGGGTTGTAGACAAAGGCAATCAGGGGTGTGTGCCATGTCCACTCTTCATTTTGTTCTGCACCAAAACACGCAAACTGCAATGGCAGTGTGTGTAAAGGTACAGGGCCTAGTGGCACATTAAGTGTTGCAGCCCTTAGAGGTATTCCGTTATCACAGTGCCCTTGGTACCTGTGGTACATTTTACAAGGGACTTATATGTGGCCAGAAAGTTGCCAATTTGGTTTTGCACAAGTACAGTTTAGGGAAAGAACATAAGTCCTGGGTACCTGGTTGTCAGGAACCTAGGGCACATTCAGTCAAAGTACATCAGCATTAGGCAAGAAGTGGGTGGGGGGACCATGCAAAAAGGGGAACTTCCCTACACAGCTGAAACATTTTTAATTTAGCAGTGACTTCCTCCACAGCAGATGGTGGGAAGTTCACCATCAGCGTGGCAAAGGCCACACCCTGGCAAACTAGCAGATCATTCGCCAGAAACGAAATGAACCACTGTTAGACCTGGCATCCTTGGCGTGGTTTTCACTGACTTTTTGCCTCCACCTCATCTGTTATTTTGATGCTATGCTGGATTTCGTTTTTGCTGGTTTAGATGCTTTGCACACTTTGCCACTGCTGATCAGCGTCAAAGTGCAAGTGCTCCCTGGGTAAATTGTTATTGTGATTGGTTTTCCATGATTGGCATATTTGTCTTACCAGTAGGTCCCAAGTAAATGGTACTAGTGGGCTTGCAGCACTGATTGTGCCACCCATATAAGTAGCCCTGAAAAGATGTCTCAGGCCTGCCACCGCAGTGCCTGTGTGCAGTTTGTTATCTGCCATGCTGACCTGGCCAGTGCACCCACTTGCCAGGCCTCCCCCTTCCCCTTTCTTACACATAGGACACCCCTATTGTAGGCCCAATGTACCCCTGAGCAGGGTGCAGTGTATGTAAAAGGTAGGACATGTACTGGTTTGTGTAACATGTCCTGATAGTGAAATACTGCCAATTTAGTTTTTCACTATTGAAAGGCTATCTTGCCCATAGGACAGAATGAGGAATGCTGTGTAACAGTTTTACAAGCATATCTTCCCATAGGAGTAAGATAGGAAATTAGAGTCTGGTATCCCTGAACTCAGAATGTAATAACACATCGTTTAGGAAGGATGTTTCTTAAATTCTGTGTTTCGAAATAGCACTTGTAGAAAGTGTCTATTTTCTTGTTTAACCTTTCGGTGTGCCTCTGCCTGTTTGTGGATTGACTGTCTGGCTTGAGAGTGACAGGGGCTGGGGTGGCTCCAGGCTTCTGGGTGAGTCAGCACTAGGCTGAATGAATAGACCAATCTGCATTTGGAGTGGTGCGAGGAGCAGCACCTGGGTTTGAATAGGGCTGTTCCTGCCTTCCACAATGCTGGCTCCACCCCTGCGGTGTGTCTGATGACCCTGGCCCACATTAACAAAGGATGAAGTTGTGCACTGGCAGAGTACACACAGAACTGGTTTGTACCCTGTCCAGGACCCCATATACCTAGAGAACAAAGACGTTTGGGGTATAAATTTGAGAGCTGAAACCCCAGAACTTTAGATCATACTGGAATTCAAGAGGAAGTTTTGCCGAGGAGAAGAGTTAGAGAAACTGAAGAGAAGGACTGCCTTTGCTGTGTGTTCTAGGGCTAACCTGCAGTTGCTATTCTGCCAAGGAAAGGAGAAGGACTTGCTGTGTGCTGTGTCCCTTGCTTGAAGAAATCTCCAGGGGCCTGAGGAGAGCTGGCCTCCTGTTTTGAAGTCCCAGAAACATAAGAACTTCACCCCCAGCTCCCCTGAACTCTGCTGTGTGAGTTCTGACTCGCCTAGAGTGCCTGACCCAGTTTTAGGGCCTATGGAGGTTGTTTGCTGCTGTTTGGGAGCTGGAAGATGAAGAAGCGTGAAAAGAACTGCAGAATCTGTTGCATCGCTCTTCTTGCAGCATGTTTCACTGGCGTATTTTGACGGCGCGAGAAGATTTCCATTGCATCGCCATGCCGCTGCAAAGATCGTCGCAGCGCCTTTCAAGGTTGCAAGAACTGACGCATCGAGGGAACGTAGCTGAAGAGGACCGACGCTGCGCAGCGCAACACCGCCGCATCGATTGCTGTCGCTTCCCGAAGATCCACGCATCATACCTGTGCGAAACGCTTTCCCGACGCATCACCTGCGAACCGGAACTGGCACGAAGACGCGATGCATTGCTCCCCCTACAGACAAGACTCAATGCAACCCGTCCACTGCGTTCAGCGGGGCTGTCGCATCGTCGCCTCAGGGTCTCAGGAGTGTTGCATCTCTTTGTTTTCCAATGCTGCAGTTGTTTGGCTTGGGAACTTTTGTCGCATCTACAGGTACTTTGGTGCAAAGTCACACATCCATAGATTTCTATGGTACAAGTTCTTAAACCCTTTTTGAAGTCATATTTTTAAACTGTGTATGTTGGATTTTTTTTGTTTTGTTCTTGTGTAGTTTAGATAAAGATATTTTATTTTTCTATACTGGTTTGGTGTCCATTTGTGGTGTTTTCAGTGTGTTACTGTGAGCGCCATGAAACCGTTTGGTGAACGAGCACGGTATAAGTGTTTTTAACATAACATAACATAACAGTGTTGGTACAAATACTTTACACATTGCGTTTGGGATAAGCCTTCCTGCTTGTGCCATGCTACCAAGGGGTTGAGCAGGGGTTATCTAAAGTGTGTATCCTCTGACTAGAAGCAAGGGTCCCTATTTGGACAAAGGTACCTACCTCTGCCAACTAGGGACCCCCAGTTCTAACAACCCCCATGTTAATACTTATGGAACGGGAATACTTGGGATCTCTGAAAGGGAAAACTTGAAGGTGTTTGTGGTATACAATCACAAATCTTTAAAAGGTGTTCGCAGGAACTGACCCATTTGATTAGTAGGTGTGGAATGGAGTTAACCTCCCACCAACAGCCTCCAGCCACAAAAAAAGTGAATGCTAATGTAACATCAGCAGTAATGGGATTTGTCGTGATCGCAATAATAATCATAATATTGACATTAATAAAACTGGTACTACTACAACTACTACTAATAATAATAATAATAATAATGATAATAATAATAAAAGTGGTACTACTACCAATAATAATAATATTAATAATAATTATACAACTGGTACTACTACCAATAATAAAAATAATAATAATAATAATAATAATAATAATAATGTCTAAGGAATGGTTCTTTTCTAATTGTCGCTTTCGCTGCTTCCTCCCTGGTCGTTGGTTCCTCCCTCCACTTCCCTGCAGATGGCACTCACAGACTCCACTCTCCTCCGCCTTCAGTCCACTATCATTGCCGTTTCATATTTTCTACAGCTGTTGTGAATGCATTCTCCACTCGCAATGTACCCTCATTGAGAACAATTGAACGGGAATTATTTCCGAAATTAAGAAAAAAACACACAAGGATTAAAAAACAGCCACTGCAGCTCTTTAACTCTCCCCCTCCCAGCATAATCGAGGCGCAATGTTCAAAGCGAGCCCATGAACTGATCGTCGTGGGGACAGGTTCGTAGGGTGGCACATGTGATACCCTCGACGTCCACGCTCTCATCGCCCGCCCCGCGGGAGTAGGGGTGTGCATGCTACAGCCGCGAGGCGCCAGTCGTCATCTCTGCTGCTCTGGCCAGATGCTGCAGCTCCTCTCGCGCCCATCGCACCTGTTACTGAAGCGGAATTCGTCAGCGCTGCAGGAGCTCCAGGGCTTCCCAGGTGGGTTCAAGGCTTACATTTTACAGCAGGCTCTCTGGGCCGCGGTGTACAGAGAGCGCCCCGGTCCTGTGTAATGCTGAAAGCAAGCAATCAGGATATACTTTAATCTTACATATACCCAATGCGTTTAGGAGTCCTCGGTGTTCTGCATGGTTTTTCAAGGAAAATATCGTTGCTTACATTTCCGAGTGTTAATACAAATAATGATAGCACCTCGCGGGGAGCACCCATGAGTATTGGGTAAATATGCACGCACGAGCTGTGCTGGTATTGAACATGAGTTGTCCCTTTTTTTCTGCAACTACTTCTGCAGTTTCACACACTGGTGTTTTTCATTGCCTCACATCACTTCAGCGCTGAGGAGCGCACTGCATCATGCTCACTCATGCAACCAGGCAGACGCATTCTGAACACTTCCCATCTGCAGAATGGATTTGCATTTGTGTTTGGACGTCTGCGGGCTATTGGTGAATCTTTCAGCCGTTGATCGCTTTATTTGTGTGTGTTGGTTGCTACTGTCTTCAGCTGGAAACTAAACAGCAGCCGCAGCTTGCATCAATTATCTGCGCAGATTGTTTACTCTCCATAAAGCACAGGGTTATGGGAACAGCTTTTAACTTCCCTTTAATCTACATTATACCTCTGGCTGTGTGTGTGTGAATGCGTTTATGCATGTGAGTGCAGATTCTGTTTTCTACTTTTATTAATTTGTATGTGCCTGTATGCATATACAAGCAAGTGTGTCTGTGTTTGGGTGTGTGCAAAAATAAGGAATATTAGATTTGCATGTGCCTCGCGTCTGTGTGCTTCTGTAATTTGCAGTTCGTTTCTCCACGATTAGTGGTAAACGGGCAGGTCTCTTGAGAAGCTTAGCCTGTAACAGTCATGACACTCCTCTCTGAATAACTTGTACAAAAACGTGCTTGATTACACTGTACACAGGTGCACACAGCATTCATTTCAAATCTACGCATATAAAATAGACAGTTTCATTATTACTTTTTCAAGTATTGCATGGTTTACGTTCATGAACATTATTACATCGGAAGTTATGCGGTAAGTTTAGGTTCACCATTAAATATAACTACGTACATGCACGTGCACGCACAATCACTTTCAAAGAGAGCTGATGACATTTTGATAATGTATTGTTCTAATTCTGGCCTGCATAGTTGTTTACTATTTATTCAAGGAAGCAATTAGGGGCATATTTACTAACATTTCACACAACACAGGGCAGCAAGCAAAGTTACTGTGCTACGTGGAAGGGAGAGAGCAGAAATGCACCATATTTACAAAGACATGGAGCATTTCTGCTTTCTTATTGTGCGAGCGCACCGTGTGCTGCCTTGCGCCAATGCAGGCAGGGTAGTTTTTGTTAAAAAATGCACACCTTCTTGCACACAAATAATCCTTAGTGGCATTTTCCCCTTTCAATGTAATGCAGCCCATGTGGAAAGAAGAAACAATGAGGATAAATATATTTTTCCTTATACTCCTCACTGGGGAAGGCATATCATTTTGATGCATTCCCAGGTTTACTACCTTTAGTGCCAAATCCATGTGTGGGTGCATGGGAGCGCCCATGCTCCACCCATGGAACGCCTCCCAAGTTCAAATGTGACACCGCGCAAGCAGCTACACTGTGTTACATTTCTTTACAAAGCCATGCCACGCAAATCAGGTCTTGAGTGGCATTGTACATTTCAAATGAGTCTTTGCGTTGCCCTGGATCACCTTGAGTGACTCAAGGGCGATGTAAAGGCTTAGCAAATCTAAGCCCAAATATCATATTTATTGACACAAAGGCTGAGGTAACTGGTCCCCACACTGAGTGACAGGCGGAGGGAAGTAGGGGGCATAAGAGTACAAAAACCCCAAATAAAATTTAAAAATAACTTACCTGACAGTCCTGCTGCATCGCAGCATGACGCTCTTCTCTTGTCACGATCCACATGCTCATTGCTCCCAGATTCTCCTGCAGCTAATCTTGACACTGCTCTCATTCATGATTGGCCTGAGCACCGAGGATTTGCGCTACCAGGGAGAATTGGAGCCTGTGACTGCTGTCTCCAAACCAGCAATACAGCTGGGTTGGGGAGAGCTTCACTGCGCATGACGCTTTGGCCGGCCTGAGATGGCCGGCCAAATCATCATGTGCAATGACACTGGTGCTGCCACCACTCTTCCTCTGTGACTGCCCCCCTCCCCGTATGGCCCTGCCCCCAAGACTCATTAGAGAAAGAAAAATGAAATGATAGTAAACCTGGTTTATTATCGTTTTATTTTTACATTTGGCCACTGCTGGTTTGTGGGTGACGCTCCTCCGCCATAGCGGAGGAGCTGCCACTTGCACAAATTATTAAAGAAGGCTATGTGACTTTCTCACGGAGAGGACATGATTGGGGGCTATTTATTGCATCTTTTAAATATTTCAAGCCAACCTTGTCAGACTACAGCACTGATTGCAAATGGGTCAGAGTTTTCCAATCCCTGAATAAACCTCTATTTGGCAGGGATTGGAACTGGGTGGTATTTATTAGATCCAGTAATTATTGTGCATGTGTAATATCTCACCCTTGGTTAATTGTCATTATCAACAACAGGGGCAGCCCTGTACACCTTAACCAGGGGCAATCAATATTTAGTCCTAATACCGGTCAATGTATTATGAAAATATAAATTTCACAAACAATCAATAACAATAAATTGAACTTTTTAGAAAAGGAAAAAACTATACAAAAAATGTAAATAGGAGAGAAAATAGAAAAACAAAAAGAAAAACAAAATCTTTTGCCCTAAGGTTTGAGTGACGCATATAGGAGATTTGCTCTCCCAATCTGTGGTTAGCTCTGCGAGATTAATTCATGCAGCCACAGGGGCAATGCCTGTATCAATATAAGTTGTGCATTTCACAACTTTACATGACTGTATCTAGAAAGTTAATGTCCACTAGCCTTTGGTGAGGGGCAATCTAATACCATAAAGCTGTGCATATCACAACTTTGCATCTTGTATCTAGAATCTCGTTTTCCGTCGTGGTGTACAATTTTTGTACACAACTCAAATCTGTGTAGTCATCTGGGGTCACAGTATATCAATGAAATAGATTTTCTTGGACGCTCAGTTAAAATTAATGTCCTGATGATGACCATGTAATTATACAAAGGTCAAAACGCTGTTGACGCATATGTAGCGGTAACTAACGAAGGACGCATCGTCTTGCCTGTTGTTGCCTCAGTGTTGTCCTGAACTTCCCTTGCTATATAATCCCTTCTGTTTGCCACTTATCTGGTTTGGTATTGCACAGCAAATATTATACCAGCGCATTGTTTCAAAATTGTTTTTATCTATATATTGAATACATTTTTTACGCTTTTCTAATATTTCTTACATGGGTTTTTCTTTTTTTTCTACTTTCTCTCCTATTTACATTTATTGTATAGTTTTGTTATTTCTCGGCAGGACAATCCTGCCAGAATTTAACAAGGAAAACGTGTGTGGTATTTACCGTATCATGTGGGTTTGGGAACAGCAAGGACCAAAATCAGCATGTAAAAAAAAAAAAAAATATATATATATATATATATATATATCTTTATTTTAATCACAATCCAGCAGCCGTGTCGACATAGTAGTTGGGCATATTAGCACATAAAGGCAAAATGAGCATGCAAACCTGAGACACCTCATTCTCCTGTTAACCAGGATAGAATTGACACAGTCCCATAAATATCTTCATAAACCGTTCACAATAGGTGCTATATTTCGTACCCAACAACCAACATACCACTGGGTGACGTTATTTATCAGGTGTGAAAAAAAGCACCAGGTTTCCAACAGACTCGACGTGAGGGCCTACATTGGTTGAAATAAATGTCATTATTTTCCAGGCTGAGCGTAATCAGGGCCCATGAGTACCCACTGATAAGTAGACTCCACTTCACTCATTATAAAAAGGTATGTATATACCCACATTCACCCATATGTGGACACACAGACCCCCCTCCTTAAAGAGAGTCTGATATTTTGGCAATGAATTATTACTCTGACTTGCTTGTAATGTGCTGCAGTGTGATGCATGTATATATATATATATATATATATATATATATATATATATATATATATATATATATATATATATATATATATATATATATATATATATATATATATATATATATATATATATGTGTGTGTGTGTAAATAATTAGTTCCAACACAACATGCTGGCGTCCATTGGAAACGCCTGCCTCGAAGAAGTCAGATTTTGCAGGCATGTAGCTTTATACTCAATTGTGTGCATTTGTCCCTTTTTGTATTTTGTCGAGCCATTCTGAGTTATTAAGCAAATGTAAATGCCATTCGCACATAGGCCAGTATAGTATAACTCGATAAGTCTTCTTGAACACAATATAATCTTTTCAGAACAAGGTAGGTTGTTAAGATTGTGTATATTCGCAGATATTAGAAGTGGGAAACTTGAAAAAAAATACTAACCTCAAAGTACATGGCGCAAAGCTCATGCTACAAGTTGTCACTACATAATGATATTTGCAAGAATAACTCAAAGATGCTCACTAGGTGACATATCCCTGCATGGACACACAAACGAGGTGCTATAAATCTACGGAGTGCTCTGGGTTAGTGAAGCCCATGCCACATTCTTGTTACAAGCTGGGACTGCAAAGCCACTTATGACCGCACATATACATTACTGGCCTTTATGTCACACATGAGACATAGCACATCTATGTGGAAACACAATCTAAATGCTCCCCGCCTTCGTGGAGGTCCGTGGAGGCAAACCTCAACTTCTTCCGATGCTTAGCGATGGCAGTACCTGCTGTACGATTTATAATGTTGAAAACATACATGTATCTCACGAGGCAGTCTATACCTTCATAGAGAAACAGAGCAAGTGCTATACATCTCCGTGCAGCGACGTATGAGGGGTAAAATGCCCACATCAAACCACAATGGCGGTTCCATACCACTGCATGGAGTCACAGATGAGGTGCGTCACAAACTGTAATACCTACTTGGAACACCCGCTTGTCATTAGCTATGTGCTTTAAAAACACATACTAAATCAAATGTTCCCGAATACGAAAAGAAACACGAAAAGGATGAGGTACTGTTTTTTCCGACAGTTGGCAACACTACAAGCTACTACGTACTCATAATGGGCACAACATTCCTGCAGCTTAAAATTATGAAATGACCTGCTTTTGTTTTAAATAACACCCACGAACATCTTGAAAAACAAAAGTAAAGTGTTGCAACACTCACAAAAACATAATTCAGTCACAACTGGAACACACAAACACAATTAAGAATTTTTCTCAAATTGAACATTTAAAAAAAGCATACAATTTATCAATATTAGAACAGCTATACATGTATTTAAAAGCCTGGAATTCTATGAGGGTTGTGCATTGCATTCCTGCATAAAAACAGAATAACACGGTTTACGCAAAAAGTTGGTACCACTTTTTCCCTTGCTACGTCCATAGGTAAAAAGCCAATAGCCCCAATTTTAGAGATTTATATTCACAAATGTATACTGATTTTAACATATGGCATGGGCGTCTGGGGATGTAGGGACGTACTTGCTCTGCAGTCAGAGGAGAATAGATTTTTCCGCAAAGTTTTAGGTGTTCCCCCCTCCTCGCTGCACTTCTCCCTCCATCTGGAGTTCGGTCTTGATTATGTTCAAGATACAATAAAGGCGGCACCTCTACCCACATGGGGTTCCATCTGGGCAAATGAAGAAGCTGATCTCAATCGGGCTATTATCAGAGACTGTCTAAGTTGTACTCGAGGCCTCGCTATTCCCTGGCTCCAATATATCAAAACCTGCCTCACAGGACTTTGCAATACTCCAATGTTTGAGAACCCAGAAGATCGCCAGAGGGCTTTGGATAGTTTTCGAAAGCACAGAGAATTGTCCAGGGAATTGCTTGAAGTATCTAAACCCTCTGTTAGGGATTACGGTATTAAACATGTACCTCCCTCCATTGCCCTGTATCTTTTATATGTAAATATTGGGCACAAAAGGAATTTGTTAACAAGATTTAGGCTAGGGTCATTCCGTTGGATGATATGCTTCCCCTTGGGCAGTATTCTTGTGAATCTATTACGATTTTTCCTTGCGATGAACATTCATGCCAAACCATTTTACATTTTGTATTTTTCTGTTAATTTTATCTTCCATTTACTAGGAAATTTTTAATACCACTTTTGCGCAGGCACAAATTCTCAAAGTGTAAAGCGTCTCTGTTTTTCCTCCAGCAAGTCAATGATTGTGATGTTTGTTTTGCTGTTGCGAGTTTTCTAAAGTGCACCGTCACTTTAGTTGCGATCTTATCACTGTTTTTGTCTGCGGTCGTACTTATTTTAAATGGAAAATGTGGTTGTAAATTTTTGCGATGAGTTTGATCTTAACCCCTTCGACGCTCATGACGAGCTCAGCTCATCATGAAGTACACCTCTTGTACACTCATGAACCGCGGGATTCTGCATTTCTTAGCGCACAGCGGGAAAATGCGCCGCATCGATGCGGTTAATGATGTCTGTTATCATGTGTGGCTTTTATGACCTGGAAGGTCGAATAAAGAAAGAATTGAATTGAATTTAAAAAGCAAAATCTCTACATAAATGAAAGTTAAAGGCAATTTAAGGCTGCTAGCACATTATTTTGAGATCAAAGAAAAAAACAAACGAAAAAGATGCCAGTTCACCATTTAAGATACTAACGTATCCTAGAAAGTTCCCCTTCTTCTGGAAAATAATTCTAGCAGACAATCTGTGAGGAATCAAGCGGTGATTTAACAAGGCAGTCAAGCTCAAGAATTTTTAACCATGGAATCAGAATTTTGTAAAGTAGTAATAAATAAGTTACTGGACTTTTATAAATATACTTCTTGTAAATTACGTGTTGTTGGCCCATTTTTTGTTTTCAGTGGCGCGGCGTGCATATATTTATATTTTGTTATGAAGAAAACAACGATCTGATACCTTAATTAGGATAACAAAGATAACGTATTTACAAGCTTTAGAAATAAAATATCATTGCAACTGACAGTTTACGAATGAAGCTTTGGAACAAATGTGCGCAGATTCTTATTCAAGTCTTTGTTTCCTCAGGCCCCTGTAATTTACTTTTGTTCATTTATATATTCATTTGTGGTGATTTATTAACCATCACATCTGAAAGCAACCACTTCAGAGTGACTCAAAATGAAATAAGATAAAGGAAGAGAAAGGTATTTTAGAGGAAGATGGTACGAAATATTAACAGGCAGGTGATCTTCAGAGCTTGTGGATTTGTCTTTTTCCAGCTCCTATCCCCAGTGGAATAGTGGTAGTCTACTAAAAAGTCAAGGCAATTGAATTGCATTTTTTGTTGACTATCCGATTAGATAAAATCATGACAGTAAAAACATATATGCACCCCCCATCTCACCCCTTACAGTTTATAAAGTACAGTGCAAATAAAGGCAAATTAATTACCCTTTGCTGTAATCAGATATTTTCGGTTTTACCTCTCAGGTTTGAGGGTGGCTTGTTCTCGATTCGCAATCTCAGGTCTGTATATAGCCTGAGTTCGATCGGCAGTCGGGCAGCAATTAGACTCTTGGGGAGTCCTGACCAAACAGGCAGTTTGACACTTTTTTCTCTTCGGAACTTTGAGATTGAATTGCAGTTGTATGAGGACGGTTATTAGACTGTTCCAGGCTTTTGGCTCACATTTCTATGGTTTTTGCTGTTATACTCTTCTTGTTGATTTGGGCAAAGTAAGTTGAACATGTTATTGAAAGCCGATCTCAGACTGCATGAGGGTATGTAGATACTAAAAATCTTGAACTTTACCCTCAAGTGGCAGAGTGGTTTGATCCATCGTTTATATGTCATAAGTTAGTCTTTCTGGTGTATTTTGAATCAGCTAAAGCTCTTACTCTGTAAGCCAATGTTCATACTGATACAATTATCAATACGCGACAGTCCCAATGAGCGGACAAGGTCCACTCTTTAATGCTAGCATAACATAGCTGTAACTTGTTAAGTATCTGAAGGGATGGAGTGCTTTCTGAACCAAAGCATTAAGTTGGAAGTGATGTTTAATTCATACACATTTACTGCATCCTGGAGGATTTAGGGCCACTGGATCAAAGATGGATCCTGCTGCTGCTGTCTCTGACCTTTAGCAGTGAGCATTGGGGCATGGCCCCAGAGCCTGACTTTTGGGGAGGCCCTCCATCCAGCCTCCCGCTAGTGAACTCCAACAGCGTATGGCCTTTCACCATTACCAGTGGGAGTGGAGTAGTGGTGGTAGAATACTTTATTGTTTAATGTTTAAATAAAATGATATACAATACATATTTTGCATAAAAGGCATCACAAAATACTAATAAAATGCACACAAAAATCGTCGCTCATTAAAATAGACAATAAGGTTAAGTATTTTCCTCCCACAGCTTGACCGTCTGCCTCAAGAATTTTAGAAGGGTTCCCACCACTTGAATAGAACCACCTTCTAATCACAATAATACAGCTCTGGTATTGCTCTTATGCCCTCAGCATTAAACATTGGCTTTAAGTATTTTTTTCCACGCCTCTAGAAAGGCTGGGCATAGGCACATTATATGTTCAATGGATTCTTCGGCTAACTTGCACATCCTAGATGACTTGTCACTGCAGCCCTTTAGTTTTCATGAACCATCAAAAACCTTAAAAGGGGGGTAAAAAAACATGAGTCTGAAAAATGCACTCTTGTCCTGAGGTAGCAAATTAAAATCGAAGTAAGGTTGCCTTATGCTAGAAAAGGTGTATCTGTTATGCTTATATCTGGAGGCTGCGTCATTGTCCCAACTCAAGGTTAGACTTGTCACTCCCTTCATTAACATTAATTTGCACACAGCTTTAGACATGGATGCTAGAGTCGCCATCGAGAGGAGCTATATTCTTCCGGCAGCTCTACCCTTTTCCTTTCTGCATTAAATGCTCTTCACCAAGATGCAGTTAATGCTTTGGCGATAAGGGAGGATTTTGTTTCTGCCACCTTCACGTATATAAAATGAATCATCATATTAATACCAACCAAAGCAGATAATGACACCAGCCTTGGTTCTTCCCACATACAACATAGAAGAGTCGAATGCCTTAAGCAAAATAGTTTTTGAATGCAAGTCATGAACATGTGATCTAGGCTTTTCATAAATGATTGCGTCCCCATTAAGGCCCCATTTTAAAAAACAACAACAGGGTTAATCTTTCTCTCTATGACATCCAGTCGAGGACCTACTACTCCCCTTCCATAGAGAGAGGACAACCCTTTTAGTGCTTCACAAATGATTGTAATTCTACTTTTTAAGTTCTCTGAGTGACATTTCCGGAGAAGATTTTCGTCTATATCAAATCCTGAGTGCAGGTATACCCCAGGCTACTTCAATTTAGTGGCACCTAGCTTCCAAATAAACTTTGAGCTATTTCCGTCAAAGGACATTATCTTGATTTTGTTGAAATTGATAAATAGGTTTTTTTCTTGGTTATATACTTGGATTCAATTGAGGTGCCTTTGAAGGCCCATCTGGGTTGTTGCCAGGATAACCACATCATCAACGTAAGATAAAAAGGAGTTTTAGTTTGCCCTGTTTTCAGGGCATTATCCAGGCTATGAGTGAGTGCATCCGCTAAATCCGATATATACAGATTAAAAATAAGTGGTGCTAAGATGCACCCTTGCTTTAAGCCATCGAGGGTGAGAATTGTAGGAGGAAGAGCATAACCATAAATCAATCAATCAATCAATCACTGTATTTATAAAGCGCGCTACATACCCGTGAGGGTCTCAAGGCGCGGGGGGGGCAGGCTGCTACTGATCGAAGAGCCAGGTCTTGAGAAGTCTTCTGAAGGCCAGCAGGTCCTGGGTCTGTCGTAGGCTGGTAGGGAGAGCGTTCCAGGTCTTGGCGGCGAGGTAGGAGAAGGATCTGCCGCCGGCGGTGGCTTTCCAGATACGAGGAACTGAGGCGAGGGCGGCCGAGCAGAGGATGTGGGTGGGGGTGTGGAAGCTGAGTCGTTCGTTGAGGTATGTAGGTCCGGTGTTGTGTAGCGCTTTGTGTGCATGGATGAGGAGTTTGAAGGTTATCCTCTTGTTGACGGGGAGCCAGTGTAGGCCTCTCAGATGGGGTGTGATGTGGCTGCATCGGGGAACGTCGAGGATCAGTCGTGCCGAGGCGTTCTGGATTCCTTGTAGTCGTCTCAGGAGCTTGGTTGTTGTTACTGAGTTGAGGGCGTTCCCGTAGTCAAGTCTGCTGGTGACAAGGGCCTGGGTGACGGTTTTTCTCGTGTCGGGGGGATCCATTTGAAGATCCTGCGGAGCATTCGGAGGGTGTTGAAGCAGGACGCAGAGACGGCGTTGACTTGTTTGGTCATGGAGAGGGCGGAGTCGAGGATGACCCCCAGGTTGCGTGCATGGTCGGTGGGTTCCGGGGCGGTGCCTATGGATGTGGGCCACCAGAAGTCGGCCCAGGCTGATGGGGTGGGTCCAAGGATGAGGACCTCCGTTTTGTCTGAATTCAGCTTCAGTTTGCTGTCCTTCATCCAGTCGGCGACGGCCTTCATTCCCCTGTGGAGATTGGCTTTGGCGGTGTGGGGGTCTTCGGTGAGGGAGATGATCAGCTGGGTGTCGTCGGCGTAGGAGATGATGTTGAGGCTATGCTGTCATGCGACGTGGGCGAGTGGTACCATGTAGATATTGAACAGCGTCGGGCTGAGGGAGGATCCCTGAGGGACTCCGCAGATGATCTCGGTGGTTTTTGAGCGGAAGGGTGGGAGGCAGACTCTATGAGTTCTGCCGGAGAGGAAGGATGTGGTCCAGCCCAGGGCCTTCTCTCGGATTCCGGCGTCATGGAGGCGTGCTGATAAGGTGCAATGGCAGACCGCGTAGAAGGCCGCTGATAGGTCCAGGAGGATGAGGGCGGCTGTTTCTCCCTTGTCCATCAGGATCCTGATGTCGTCGGTGGCGGCGATGAGGGTGGTCTCGGTGCTGTGGTTGCTCCGAAAACCAGATTTGGAAGGGTCCAGGATGTTGTTGTCTTCGAGGTAGCGGATTAGCTGTTTGTTGACAATCTTCTCTGTCACTTTTGCCGGGAACGGTAGCAGGGAGATGGGCCGAAAGATCTTGACGTCTTTGGGGTCCGCCTTGTGTTTATTCAGTGGGGCATTGATCTCGGCATGCTTCCAGCTTTGTGGGAAGGTTGCTGTCTCGAAGGAGATGTTGATTGCTTTCCGGAGGTGGGGCGCGATGGTTGTGCTGGCTTTGTTGGAAATGTGGTGAGGGCAGGGGTCGGATGGGACTCCGGAGTGGATGGAGTTCATGGTTTTGATGGTGTCTTCGTTGCTGACGGTGGACCAGGCGGTCAGGCGGCTGGTGTGGGGTGGTGGTCTCGATGGTGGGTGTCGGAGTTGAAGCTGTCGTGGATGTCGGTGATCTTGCAGTGAAAGAAGGTGGCCTGGGAGTCGCACAGGACCTGTGAAGGTGGAATGTCGTTGGTGTTGGAGCTGGGGTTGGAGAGTTCTTTCAGGATGCTGAAGAGCTCCTTGGTGTTGTGTGCGTTGTTGTCTAGTCGGTCCTTGAAGGCGGTCCTCTTGGTGGTCCTGATGAGTTGGTGGTGTCTGCGGGTGGCGTTCTTGTGGACTGTGTGGCTGTCTGGTGTTCGATCGTGGAGCCATTTCTTCTCCAGCTTCCGGCAGGTGCGCTTGGATGTCTGGAGGTCTTCGGTGAACCAGGCGGCTTTCTTGTTGGTGTGGTTGGTTGTGGAGATCTTGAGAGGGGCGAGGGCGTTGGCACAGTCGTTGATCCACTGTTTGAGGTTGGTCGCTGCCGTGTCGGGGTCGATGGGGTTGGCGGGTGGTTTCAGGGTGAGGGTGGTTGTCAGTTGGTCCTTGGTGACCTTGCCCCAGCAGCAGCGTGGCAACTGTTGGGCCGGTGGTGTGTGGTGGGTTTCTTGAAGGTGAAGTTGACGTATCTGTGGTCGGTCCAGTGGGGTTCGGTGGTGTGGTTGAAGGAGACGTGGGGGCTTGCGGAGAAGATGGGGTCCAGTGTGTGTCCGGCGGCGTGGGTGGGGGTCGTCATGAGCTGTTTGAGTCCGAGGTTGGCGAGATTGTCGATCAGGGCAATGGAGTTGGCGTCGTTGTTGTTCTCGAGGTGGAAGTTGAGGTCCCCGAGGAGGATGTAGTCCGTGGAGGCGACGGCGTGGGTGCTGATGAGGTCAGCGATGGTGTCGTTGAACTGTGGTCGTGGTCCGGGTGGTCTGTAGACGAGCGTTCCTCTGAGGGTCATGTTGGGGTCGGTGTGGATCTGGAAGTGCAGGTGTTCGGCAGTGGTGAGGGTGTCGTCGGTGTTGGTCGAGACTCTGAGGGTGTCTTTGTGGACGATGGCGATCCTCCCTCCAACTCCATTGGCACGGTCTCTGCGGGAGATCTTGTAGCCTTGTGGGAGGGCTATGGCGATGTCTGGTGCTGAGGTTGCGTTCAGCCAGGTCTCCGTCAGGAAGGTGACGTCGGGGGCGGTCGAATCTAGGAGGTCCCAAAGTTCGATGGTGTGCTTGCGGGTGTTGAGTAGGATGCATCTGAGGTGGTTGGGTTCTCTGGTTGGTGGTTTGGCGGGCTGGATGTTGTTGAAGCTGCAGTTCCGGAAGGTGAAGGGCCCTTGGGTGTGCTTCGGGCTGGCCTGGTAGCAGGGGTGTTGGAGGGTGCTTGAGTCGTAGTGCAGTCTGGCGTTGCGGCGGGCGCGGGGTCCAGGGGTTCTGGCGCTGGGCGCGGTCCAGGTGCGGACGGGCGCAGACGGGCTTGCCTTTGGCATGCCAGCAGCGTGCCCACTGTGCGCGTCTGCTGCGCTTCCACTCGGCGACCTCCATAAGAGGCCAAGTGGGAGGGAGGAGCAGCTGGGAGGCGGGAGCGGGGCGGCCAATGGGTGAGGGGAGGGGACACAAAAGGAAAAAGGGGGCGGGCTGCAGGGGAGCAGCGGCGGAAAGCGTGGGGCGGAGGGGCACAGAGGGCAAGGGGCACAAGGAACGGCGAACAGAAGGAAAACCAGATAATAAATGCAGGTACAATACTAAAGAGCAAATAAAACAAATACCAAGGCGAACAACAATTAGGCAGGGGAACGAGAAGACAGTCACCAGGTGTGCCTCAGTGGCGAACTCCCGGCAGTGGCAGCCAAGGGGAGAGTCAGGGCGCGCGGGAGGAGCCATGCGGCGTGGGGAGAGACCAGAGGTCAGGTCACAATCACTGCCGCGCGGCGACCTCCATAAGAGGCCAAGTGGGAGGGAGGAGAAGCTGGGAGGCGGGAGCGGGGCGGCCAATGGGTGAAGGGAAGGGACACAGAAGGAAAAAGGGGGCGGGGCTGCAGGGGAGCAGCGGCGGGAAGCGTGGGGCGGGGGGGCACAGAGGGCAAGGGGCACAAGGAACAGCGAACAGAAGGAAAACCAGATAATAAATGCAGGAACAATAATAAAGAGCAAATAAAACAAATACCAAGGCAAACAACACTTAGGCAGAGGAACGAGAAGACAGTCACCAGGTGTGCCTCAGCGGCGAACTCCCGGCAGCGGCAGCCAAGGGGAGAGTCACAGGCGCACGGGAGGACAACATTCAAAAAATGACCAGATAGAAGTTCACCAGTTGACCTTAATCCTGTAGTTAGGCGTTCCAAGGACCTTACAAGTATATTGTAACTGGCCAGCGAGCAGTTGTGTAGTGCATGCAGAGGAAAGTGTTACCTAATCGGTGATTGTGGTACATTTGCAGTGGATATAGCTGCCTCTGCCAGGTCATCTACCTCTTCTGCCCGCTGCTTAAGGAGATATGCTGTGAAAGGTGCCCATATGTCTTTAGGCTGTGACCTCGGGGGCAGGAGTTCTGCGTAGTCATATAAACTCTCTTGCCAATTAGACAGGGAGCGAATCCAGCACTTAAACTTTGGGGCTCGGCCCCTGCCCCAGTGGCAGGCAATTAAGCGCTTGGCCAGTAAAAGACTGAGGGCCAGAAATCTTTTGTGGCTAGTGACAACGGACTGCGTCAAACCCAACAGCGCTTGGAGTGGGCATGGAGTCAGTGCTACGCCTAGCATGCTCGCAAGACCAGCGAAAACTTGTTCCCAATACCTGGCAATCTGGGGGCAGGACCACGCTAGATGTATAAAATCTGCACCAGCGGTGCCGCAGCGAACGCAGCAGTCTGATTCGCGCAAGTGAAGCCTTTTCAGTCTGGCAGGTGTATAATATATACGATGAAGGAATTTATAATGTAGTAGCCGCAGTCTATTATTGCCTGTAATCGCACATGTCTGAGTACAACTACTTTCCCATTGTTCGTCCGTTAGTGGCAAATCGAGGTCTCTATCTCACTCCTTCCTGGCCCTAATGGTAGTGACACTAGGTGCGGCCTGTGCGTGTTTGTAGAGCGTGGATATCACGTGTCTTGGATTTTCGGGCTGTACTATGGCGTGAAGTGGAACCAACGTGTCTGGCTCAGTGGGGAATGAAGGGATAAGGGCCCGGACATTTTGCTTCAGTCTGGTAAATAGAAAGGTATCAATACAAGACGAGGACATATCCCAGAGAAACTGTACCGTTGTTCGGAAGGTACCCCGCACGTATAAGTCTCCCCAGCAGCAAATTTTCAGTTTCCAAAGCAGGTGGTGACATATTGCTTCGCAGGTGACCTGCAATCTCGGATCATTTATCAAGGGTAGGTTGGGTGAGTAGACAAATGGACTTTCAAGGGCCCGCACCAGTCGATTCCAGGCCTGCACCGTACAATCTACAGTGGAGGGGTACCGGCTTCTCTGGCTCACCGAGGTGTGAGTATAGCCAGTTGGGACTATGGGAGCCATATAGCCCTCTTCAACAGCCAAGTGCGCCATGTATGGTGGTGGATGATACCAGAATACGGCAAAGTGCGCTTGGGCACAATCATAATATCTTTCAAAGTTGGGTACTTCAAACCCACCTAGGTGAAACGGAAGCATAAGGGTGTCGAGACTAAGGTGTGCTTGTTTCCCACCCCAAATCAATCGCGTGACCCGGGACTTGAGGGAGCGAAAGAAAAAATTGTCGGGATTATACGGAATGTTTACAAAAAGGTAAAACAATTTTGGCAGTATATTCATCTTAATTAACGCAATGCGGCCTGCCATGGAAAGAGGGAGGTGCAGCCACTTAGTGACATTATCCGTGATTTTATCAAGTGTAGTGCCATAGTTGGCACGCATCAGTGCCTCCTTATCCCTGTGAATGTGGATGCCCAAGAATTTCAAGTCATCCTGCTCCCAGACTAGCGGGTAGTCGAGTTGGAATGGGTGTGTGTTATCCGTAAGCGGGAAAATTGCCGATTTGGTCCAGTTAATTTGCACTCTGGCAATACCCCCAAATTTTGTAATTTCGCGTAGGACCGGATTTAAATTATCACAGGGTTTTTCTATAAAAAGCCTAAGATCCTCCGCGTATAGTGAGACAAGGAGTGGTCGGGTAAGTAAATATCCTATGGATATCGCCAGCTTTGTCATGGATTTCGGTAACATAATTAACAAATCTAGGGAGTTTAACCGCATTCGCTAATGCTTTATCGGTTCTGTCGCCCTCCCCGTATACCGGGGCCAAGTGCGGGCGTCTGAGGAAATTGCTCTCTTTGTCAGCTAATTGTGTGTATTCAGAAAGTTTGTTACACATGCGTTCATGAGTCTCAAGGTCAGCAGGGCTACGATCAATGAAATGCTCCAGATCCCTCAGTTCGGTCTCTAGCTTATGCAAATCGGTGCGTAGAGATTTTAAAATACCACCCCCTTTGCCAATGCACCAGCCCCTAACGGTTACCTTAAGGGCTTCCCAAACAGTAACAATGCTATCAACAGATGAAATGTTGCGTTCGAAAAAGTCCTGAATATCTTGTTCCAATTCGGCCTTGAAGGCCGCGTCACGGAGGTGCGCCGGGTTAAGACGCCATGGCAGGTACGGGGAACTATCTAGAGGAATCTGTAGTTCCAAGAGGACTGGTGAGTGGTCGGAGAATGTGCGGGCCAGGTGGGCTGCGTGCCGCAGCCAGGGAGCCACCCCCGCAGTATTGAAGACATAGTCCAAACGTGCCCAAGTAGAGTCGAATGTAGAGTAGTGTGTGCCTTCACATAGTACGGGGTGCATGTATCGCCAAGCATCTGTCAAGTGATTATCTTCAACTATGTCACAGAGCGTGTGTTGTGTGTTAGTGTAGTGTGAGAGGAGCGGTCGAGATCTGTCAAAGGTAGGCCGCAGCGCCGTATTAAAATCTCCACCCCAAATGACGTCTGTGATGCCCAGTGTTTGGATCTTACTCCATAATGTCAGCAAGGTGGAAGGATTATCTACATTGGGGTCATAAAAGTTGGCGAATAGAACATCGTGTGTGTACAAGCGCCCCCAAACCAGACAGAATCTGCCCTCCTTATCTGTGTCAAACCCGGTGGGCGTAAAGGCCACCCCCCTTTTTATCAGAATTGTAGCGCCTCTAGCATAATTGGAGTAGGGCGAGAAGGTGCAACTTGAGGCCCATCTGGCCGCGAATTGCGGAGAGTGCCCAGGAGCAAGGTGTGTCTCCTGTAGGAGAGCTACGTTTATGCCATGCCTATCTAAATATCCCAGAATCTGTCTGCGCTTTCTAGGGTCATTGAGGCCTCTAACATTCCAGGAAGTTAACCTGATAGTCTGGCTTGCCTTAGGACTAGTCATGGCGAACATAGGTGTAAGCGGCGTGAAGTGGTGGACAGGCATGTGGCGGAGATTCGATTAAGGAAACAGTTGAGGAAATAGCGCCATCTGTTAGGTACAGTGCAAAGATCAATGACACTTTGGAATGAACATTGCGATCCCCCCCCCTCCCTCCTCACCCACACTGGCTGCCCCAACTTGCCAGGAAAGAGTCCCCCCCCCTGAACAGTGCACTGAGTCGCTGCACCCAGACTAAAAAGTCCCAAACTTTAACAGTCATTAGATAACAATGGGTAATGCCCTCTGTAGGGGCCACTAGGGGCTCCTGCCCGTTCCACTCCACCTCCTTATTTCACCCATCCACTACCACCTGGGTCACAGGGGTCGAGCTGACGGGACGGAGGTGAGCGGCCAGGAGTCACTGAACACCTTCAAGTCAATAGAAGTGTTATACATCACCAGTCAGTTGATCTTCGTCGTGCCACCAGGGGGATCACCAGCTCACGGTTGACACTATGCGGAGACTGCGCCTCACGAAGGTTCTGACAGGGGAGAGCGGGATCCCGAGCGGCGACGTGCAGCCGCCTCACGTGAGGACGATCTCCTGTCGCGTTTCAAATATTCCTCGGCCTGCTGGGGTGTCTGGAAAATGTGCTGTCGGCGTCGATGGTGAATCCGCAGTCTTGCAGGGTAGAGCATTGCATATTGGATACTGTGGGATTGGAGTTGTTTCTTCACCGCAAGGAACTTTCGCCGAGCCTCTTGTACCACCTGGGTGAAATCCGGATAAAAAGACAAGATGGTGTTTTCGAATTGCACTTCCCCCTTCTCACTCGCCAGTCGTAGTAAGGTATCCCAGTCGCGATAATTGAGGAATTTCATGATGATCGGGCGAGGTGACGCACCCGGAGGGGGTTTAGGTGCCAGGGAGCGGTGTGCTCATTCAATGACCAATTGTGCTGAAAAAGAGTCACGTCCGAAAAGATCACTCAGCAAACGCTCCATGTAGTCTTCCAGTCGGCCCGTGTTGGTAGATTCCGCCAGGCCCGGCATGCGGACATTGTTCCTGCGGGAACGGGCTTCCAACTCCTCATTCTTGTCCGCTATTACTTTTAATAGTTTGTCCATATGTGCCACTTGTTGCCGATTAGAGGTAGTTCCATCCTCCAGATCCGACACTCTTTGTTCAGCTTCTTTAAGGCGCTCTTCGTGCCCATCTAGTTTTGCCACTACATTATCTAGCCTATGGTTCATGGAGTCAATTTTTGAGTCTATAGAGGTGAGGCTTTGTTGCAGGGTTACCAGGAGGGCTTTCCAGCCTTCATCCCACGTTTCCGGCGGATCTTCATCACCTTGGGTCTTAGAGTTTGCGCCCGATGTCTTGCGACCGTTGAATAACAGTCTTTGACTGTCTTGGTTCCGTTTTGCCCATCGTGGCGGGCCGAGTGGTATGTGACTGTGGTGAGGTAGATGAGCGGTAGGCCCTTACACGTCCTCCCAGCTGTTTGCGCAGGTCCAGTTTAGGAAAGTACTAGGTAGGTGTTTCTCCAAGCCAATCCACCTGGGCAAGCGCAGCTCTGCAATTTATTGGCTTCTGTGGGGGGGAGTAGGGGAGTGGAACGTGTTTACCAGCTAGAACGCCCGCACCCGACTGGTGGAGGTATCCCCAGCGACGTCAGTAGCCTCCCAGTTGTCTCGTCTTCCAAGAGCCACACCGTCCATGCAGATCTGCTCTCGATATGAGGAAGGTGAGGGTTCAATGACAATGCGTGTGTCTAGAGGAGGCAGTGGTAGCTTGTTTCACCACGTGGAGTCAGTTCTTTCCAGGGGTGTAGGGGCCGTGGCCCAGGCGTGGAATTCAACAAATCACAGGTATGGCTGTGTGACGGGGCTTGGGGTAAAGAGGTGGCGGCAGCAACGCAGCTCGCTGTAAAATGGCGGCCAATAATAGTACAGGCCCCGGCCATACACTGCGCTCCAAGGCCCCCCAAGTGGTATGCTGGCCCCATGCGAGTATCAGAGCAGCGTTCTGACTAGGAAATGGGGTCCCAAGGCGGTCCGAGGCAGGCACCTTGCAGAAAGGCGCGGGGATCCGGGCGAACCAGGGTCGTCAAAATGGCGGGCACAACAACCTCTGCCGCAGCTTCTCCCGTTACCGCCTCAGTGGGTTCTTCTCTTCCCCCCGGTCCCGAGCGATGTTATCTGTCCTCGCCAGCCTCTAGCCGTGTCCAGGAATTGTATAGGGACTCTCCCCTGGTCTCCAGTCGCCTCTGGCACAGCCGGTAAATACAGCGGCTATCGGCGGGGGTAGAGAGGGGGGGAAAGTCGCGTCCTACCCCTGGGTGTGCACTGCAGTAGAGCGTGAGGGGGATCCACGTACCTGGCAGAGGGATGCCGAATACCGAGCAGTGTGCTATGGGCAGCGCCGAGCCTGTGACGTGCAGCGATCTGCAGGCCTGCGCAGCCCCGCTCTCGCGTATGTTCCCAGGCCGTTTAGGAGACCAGCACTCGCATCAGCCTCATGGCGCGGTAGCTACTTCCGCCGATTCCGCGCTCGCTGTGATAGCTACGGAGCTGAGAAGTGCACAGTGTGCAACGCAAACTTTTGTATGCTGCGGTGGTGTTTGTAGGCTTCAACTCAAAGGCAGGATGAGGATTATGGCTATTTTAGTCCCGGCAGGACGAGAGCTCTACGCTAGAGCGGCCATGCCGGTCCAGCGCCACCTAGCGCCTCCAAACACAGTCCAATATTAAATTTGATACAAGAAGACCTAATCCTATCATGTATTATTACTGGGGGTAACAAGTTTGCAGTTTTGCAAAATCATATAATTTCCTAAACTTTGTTTACAGTTCATCTTAATCATTCAATGGCTTTTTAGTCATCAGAACAGAAATCTAATCAAAGGGGACCGTATATTTTTTTATCATAAAAATGTATGGAGATCTTCTGTTCCATTAAGCCCTCCTGAAGACTTGTAATCAAATTCCAAAATGTAATTTGTCTCCAAGCGTCTTAGTCTAACCTCTCTGTCCCCCCTTCTTTTTGTCAGAGGTATAGATTCTATTGCACAGTAGCATAGATGTTGGGGGTTGCTGTTATGTACGGCTTGAAAATGTCAAGCTACAGGGTAACTCTGGTCTTTGTTGGTTATAGCTCCTAAATGTTGCAAGATACGTTTGTGTACCGCTAGCTTAGTACTGCCTGTAAACTTATGGTGACACTCACATTCCAGAACATAAACACAATATTCCGTTTTACAGGTCAAATGTTGTTTGATTTCTCTCATAGTTCCGGAAAATGCAGTTTTATAGGTCTTAGTGTTAATACCAAACTGACAAGCTTTGCACGATAAACATTTATAGAATTCCCTTTCTGCTTGCCAACCAAGTGTCTTTTCTAAAACTCTCTTGACTATTCCTGGCCAGCATATTGCCCATACTCATCGATTTACGAAAAGATATTGAAAGGTTTGGGGGCATCAGGTCACCTATCACAGGATCATCCTGGATGAAGAGCCAATTGTGTCTTATTTTGCTCCTTAGTTCCTTTTCTTGCTTTGAGTATGTCAAAATAAGCTGTACCGATTGGATCATTTGATCTACAGCCTCCTGAGGGGTTTTAGTTCGATATGAAAGAAGTTCCTCCCTCGGCCTCACTTGTGATTTTTTCATGGCGGCCTCCACTATTTTGGGGCTGTACCCTCTAGCTAAGAACCTGGCACTGCTCTCCAATTGTTTAATCTTCGCATCTTCTGGGTCACTACAGATGCGTCGAATACGGAGCATCTCTCCATACGGTATGCTCTTTATTATATGTGGAGGATGTGCACTTGTTGCGTGTAAAAGCGTGTTACCCGCCGTAGGTTTCCTAAAAAGGGTAGTAGTTAAAATGTTGTTTTTTATTAAGACCTGAACATCTAAAAATGTCACTGAGTGTTTGCTGATGTTAAAAGTGAACTGGAGATTAAGATTATTCTGGTTAATTTTATCAATAAATTTCAACACACTCTCTTCACTCTTTCGCCACACAATAAAAAGATTATCTATAAAGCGCATCCAGGAGACAATATTGGTGGTGTATATGTGTTCGAACTCTCGCTGGAGGACCAGTTCCTCCCACCAGCCCATAAACAGACAGGCGTAGCTGGGGGAGAAACTGGCCCCCATTGCAACACCTTGTACCTGCTGGTAAAATTGTCCATTAAAAAGGAAGTAGTTATTTTCTAAACAAAAAGACAACATGTTTAGCAGCATCCGAGTATGTTGGGCGTACATCATAGGTCTCATGTTTAGAAAGTACTCCATAGCCCTCAGCCCGTCCTTGTGTTTTATACAGGTATGCAAGGAGCATACATCTATTGTTACAAGCAATACATTCTCATCCCAGGACAGATCTTTAATCTTGTTTAGAAAGTCACTGGTGTCCTGCACATAGGACCTAAGGTTTCTCAAGTGAGCCTGTAAAAAGTAATCGATATACTTAGAGAGGTTCTCCCATGGCCCATCACAGGCCGCAATGATCGGCCTGCCTGGTGTTGTTTCCAAATTTTTGTGGACCTTGGGTATAAAGTATATGTATGGCACTTGTGGGTGTTCTTTTTTAATGAATTTATATTCGTCCCAACTCAAAAGGCCCAAAGCTTTCCAAGCTAACAGGCTTTTAAACAAAGAATCCTGGCTTGCCTTGTACTCAAGAGGAGTACTTTTTTTGTAACATTGAACATCGTTTAGCTGACTATGTGCTTCCTTTAAATATTCTGACGATTTCCAAAGGACGATGTTTCCACCTTTGTCTGAGGTCCGTACTACCACATCCTCCTTTTGCAACTTTAAAATCAATTAATTGTATTTCCATTCTTCATTGGAATATTTTTTCTTTTCTCTGTTGTTGGTGAGGGTTAGCTTTTTTATCTGTGCCACTACATGATCACTGAATGCATCCCAGCCATCGTGCGCTGCAAGGGGAATAAATTTAGACTTCATCTTAAATCGTGTCTCAGGCTTCTTTTGCCCCGCCATAATTGTTGTTCCCTGACTGATTTGTACTTCTCCGGTGGCCAATTGACATAGGTCTTGGTATAAATCCAGGTCAGAGACCACCAATCCTGGAGATTCACTATGCACTCTTGTTTCAACATTTGAATCAGTCACTGGTCCTTGTAGATGAAGTTTTTTTAGTTTTAGTTTGCGTATAAATAAGTACACATCTGACCTTGTTCTTGTGTACTGAAAATTGGACTCCGGGCAGAAGATTAGGCCTAGGGAAAGTAGTTGCTTTTCAGCGACTGACAGGTTGATATTAGCCAGGTTTATTATTGACTTTGACTCCTGGTTCTCTGGTGGTCTACCAGGGCATGGCTGTTCTTTAATAGTACTATCTAGTTTCTTCTGGCACAACCCCGGCCCCGTTTCCTTGGCTCTCCCCTTCCTTCGGGCCTGGTGTCTCCCCCTTCTCCTTTGGGAGTTTGTTTTGCCACTGCCCCCTGATTGCGTGGTCTCAAAGTGTCCCTCCTCCCCTGCTTTAAAATGTCCAATTCTTCCCCCAACGTTAGCTTAATTTCTTGCTCTGCTTTCTTTCTAGTACCTTCACTTTCAGATTCACTTTCTGGTGCTGAGCTTAGCTCCAACATAGAGGAGAGTTCTGCTTGTTGTTTGCTTGTCCCTTTATTTCCTTGGCTGCGCTTGGTTGAGGTGGCTGCCCTCAGTGAGTCGTAGCGACAAGTGAACGTAAAGATCTAGGCCATTGGCATAATCCTCACGATCTCTCTTGAATTTGTACATTTTGCGCATCTTTATCTTTTCCTCCTCCTTCGCCAGTCTGCTAGTCAATTCATCCCTCATTTTTGTTTCCAGGCGAGATTCTCCTCCCTGCTGCTTCATTTTTTCTTCTAGGGTTTCAATTTTAACTTGTAATTCTGCCCCATCAATTTTGGCATACTTAACCAGGATCTGTACAAGCCGTCTGGATGACTAGAGGTTACACTCACCCCATTCTGCCATCATCAAAGGGTTGGATGCCTCATAACTGGGGGCTAGCATGATGCGTAACCCCTAGGGATTCTCCCTACGTCAAGATACCTTTTTAGCGAGCGCGCCTCCCACCACTTTGACTGTTCTTGCCTCTTGTAATTTTCCAGTAACTTGAAGTTCTCCCTTAGACTATTCGACTTGGCTCCAGACTCAATGTTTCCTTCAGTATTGGCAACTGTTTCGTTCTCAATCTCATCAGAGAACATTTCTTCCGCGGCGAGCTCGCGGGTTCTAAGCACGTCACCTGACATCCTGCTGATTATTAGAAATATGCTGTGCCGATTAGAATCCCAATGTTTTGTGGACATTTTTATCTAGTACCAAGTTTCACAAGTGCTTGTTCGCCCCTCTATTACGTTAAGGATTGCAACAATTGCACACCTCCCGACCCTCAGAGCAGTTCGCTTATCGCGGGTGTTGCTCTTACCAATGCTGAAACCTTCGGCAGCAAGGGACTCACGTCTGAGCATACCCTGCCAACTTAGGGTGAACAAAGCTATACAAAAGGGGATGATGGACGGAGCGTTTGAGCAAATCAAACACTCACCCCCGGTCAACTGATCTGGGTTTAATCCATCACCATTCTTTAGCTCACTCTGCCCCCCCAGTTCCGACATGGCCATATGCAAATCAGTCTGACCCTGTGCCTCATGGGAACAGTCCAGCCCGAACCCCCAAGCCATGTCCTCCCTGGACCAGAAACAAGCATTCTGGGACCGGTTTCGGGTTCATAACCCTCATCAGCCAGGCTATTTTTGTTCGCCATAAGTTGGCAGGGTATGCTCAGATGTGAGTCCCTTGCTCACTTTGCCACTGGATTCAAGCAAGCCTGGCTGAAGACGGCTGTAATGCCTGAAACCGGTCCTAGGAAGCTTGAATCCGATCCAGGGAAGGCATGGCTTGGCAGTTCGGGCTGGACTGTTCCCATGAGGCACAGGGTCAGACTGATTTGCATATGGCCATGTCTGAACTGGGGTGGCAGAGTGGGCTAAAGAACGGTGATGGATTAAACCCAGATCTGTTCACTGGGTGTGAGTGTTTGATTGGTTCAGATGCTCCGTCCATCACCACCCCCTTTTGTACCGCTAGTACATAATAGGGCAGGGGGATTAGAACTACCTTTAAGTCCCTAGAATATAATAGGGCATGGCAGGTTAGAGGTCAGCAGCCCTTTCTGCGTTTGCATGTGTGCACTGCTGAAGCCTGAGGTCAATTTTAAAGTAGCCCGGAGTTGTAGGACTGCTTTTAAAATGCAAATTGTGCCCAAACTCTTCTTTTGGGTTTGGGGAACTTACAAATTGATCAACTACAATGCTGGGGCAAAATTAAGTTAAGTGGAAAAATGTTTTCCACTTAACTATGGCTGTATCATATTTGCCACATAATACATCATCTGCTGCATAATCTAACGATTTGACCCAAAACAATTTTGTAGCTCAAACTGATCAAAAATCACTAAAAGAAAGGTGACTTATGTTGCTGTAAAGTGTAGGGCCCTTTGCAAAGGTTGACTGGTCACCTTTCCCACTGCTGCTTTTGTAGGTTGCACAGGCAAAAGCTTTGCAGAGGCTGTTAGTATGCATAAATATGTCAAAGTAATATAGTATCATAAAATGCACCGCATTACGCTGCAGCCTTTTTATTGTTGCATAATTTAGTCAACACTGTGACATAATTTTGGACTCCATTGCTGCATGACTCCAGTGGCCCGAAAGCAGGCTGCACATGTTAAAAGTGTTTGTGCATGAAGCAGAGACCATGAAATTTGCAAACTTAGGGGCTGAATTCAATGGCAGGCGGACTTCAGTCCGTCTGCCATCGAATCGGGAATGGGACCGCTGTCCTTCAAGGTGGCGGCCCCACAATAGGCATTGCAATGCGACCACCACTATGGCGTTCGCAGTGCCTATCTTTTACATTGCAGCAGGTGCTGCTGGCTGCATCATCCATCGCAATGTAAAAACTTACATGTTACATATATCTCTGCACTATGTGACAGGCACAATGCAGTGCCTGCCACATGGTACAGTGATATGTAGGGGGGCATCTGGGTCCAATGTCCGGGGGCTGGGGGGAAAGGGGCCTGCTACGGACCCCCAATGTCCCTTTCCGCCAACTTTTCCATGGGGGATGAACCGCAATGGATAGGCTGGTGGGTAAGGGGTATCGTAATCCCTACTGTGGTGCCTGGTAGGCACCACCAGCATTGTAGGAACCACTAACCCCTCCGCCACACTGGCGGGCTCAAGGAGCCAGTTGGGTGCGAGGCAGTTGGTCTTTCCGACCACCAGGGAACCACCCGCCATTGTAATATGGCTGGCTGTGATGCAGTCACCGATGGCGGTGGGACCGCCACTGACGGGTTGACGTGGCGGTCCCACCTCCATTATAATCACTCCCTAAGTTTGGTGTGCATGCAAATCCTTCATTGCTGATCCCTGGTGAGTTGCACCACTACTGCTGAAAAATGCCAATGGAGGTACCAATGGGTGCTGTGGACTGGCCTCAAGGATATTGTGACCTCAGTGACAGTCACTGTCAATCTAGGATGTGCTTCTTTGTATGCCTGCTCGCATGACTGGAGGTGAACTGCAGTATGGATTGTGGTTGACAGGCCTTAAAGGTTAACTCACACTTGCCACCGTTAGGGTCCACCTGCGGGTGCTAGGACACCAGGGCTTCTAAGGTCTATCGAGCCTTCTAAGGTGTAGCATCGGAATGAGCTCTGTCAGGAGAGTGGTCTGGTGGACTGGTCATGAAGGCTGAACATGGTGCTCCAGTTCCAACTTCAGCAGCTTTGTCCAGCGTGCTACATCCTCTCCCACACTGAAACCCCTACTGCCCCACTGAGAGAAACTCACACTGCCTTCATCTACAACTCAATTGTGCTGCAACTAAATTCAAATTATGCACTAGACAACAGTAAAATGTTGCCTGAAAAAACTGACTAACACCCTAGAAAAAGCAAACACTTATAGGGAATGCAAGAATAAGCAAAGCATGTGAAATGTATTCAGGAACAACATGGTTACCTTAACAGCTTTAAACTCATTATTCAGAGATCAGTAAGTGATTTTGCCTGAAAAAATTCAGGACATAGCTACAGGACCAGGAAGGGACCAGTTTCAATATCCAGTGCTTATATCCTTTCAAAATGTAAGCAGTCTGGTTTTAATAAGACCACATCCTGGAACACAGAGCCGCAGTACACATTTTATAAGCTAAAATAATTAAAACAGTTGAAAACGATCATATTAAACGTTTCCACTTCACCCATCAACCAGGTATTGCAGTCCCTTTAGGAATGGTGCACTTTCCCACCCTGGTAAAACGATGTTGTTCAAAGAAAGAAGAAAAAAAGAAAGTAGCGCTTTCACTGGCAAACTCTGTAAAGTGGCGCTAATGTGTGTCGTTGTAAATAACAATCTGGCCTGTCTGCTGAACCCTCTGTATTGCTTTATTTAGGTATTTAATTATTTTTTCTCTCCGTCCCGAGGTATTTCTTTGGAATTATAAAACGGTCAGTAAATGAGGACATTTCCAGCCAAAGTGTTCCGCCTATTTTGGATTCATTTCACAGGGAAACAAATAAAGGGGAGGCAAGACAGAGTACGTAAGAGCTGTCTCTTGAAGTCAGAACTTAAGGAGGAGCGAGACAGAGTCAGAAAGAAATGGAGGAATAAAGAGAGAGAGAGGGGAGGAGGAGGACAGCTGCCAGAGGCGGATCAGGAGAAGTTGACACTGTCCTTGCCTTCTCTGGGTATGAAGGAAAAGAGACATAGTTTTTTTCCCTTCTCTACCCTTCCCAGAACGCCGAGCCTTACTGCAGAATAACAAAAGGCAAAGGGCGGGTGGCCTCTTTGACTCCAGGCAGGTCAAGTGCAGGGCCATTAGGTAGCACTTTTGGGCACTAATGGCCCTGTAAATAACTGACGGGAGAGGGGAAAATATTTTCTCCCCTCGCCCCCCCCCCTTGTCCCCCGTGTCCCCCCCACTCTAAAATCTGGGGGGATATATCCCCCATGTCCCCCACACTTCCTACGCCCATGCCCTCTCAGAGTTGGCAGCGTGAATGGGTACAACCATCTTGTTCTAAATGGCAAGTTCTCCATCCTTATTGATTCGAAACAGAAACGAAGATATGCAGTTGCCTATATTTTTTCAGTCTTTGCTGCTTATTAAAAATATATATATATAAAAATATCATTGACATAGTCACCCGTCATTCAGACTGGTGAAGATCCGGATATTTACTCACTCCTATGCCAAGTGCCAAAGAGCCTGGTGGTTGAGAGGGATTCTTCCACAAGGGTCACCAAAACACCGCGATGTGCATGACAGCTGTGAAGAGAGGAGAAGTGTAATTTTTGGATGAACTGTATACTTTTGGAGCGGGCTATTGTGGTACAATAAGTAAAACCTGCATTAGTCATTGCGACTTTTAATGTCAATTTACTCTGGAGCATGAATTGCAGATTTCCCGTAAGAACAACGGAGGGGCTAAATACATTGGTACGGGACTGACCAATCCCTCTCTCCCTTTCATTCACAGCGTCCAATGGAAAATCAGCCATGACTTCAAAAGTGCTGTCATGCGTTTGCTGTTTGATTTACATGTGAGCTAGAAAGCAGAAAGCCGAAACGCGTCCTCACAAATAAATGGATTACAATTAACCCCGTGAGTGTAGTGTGTTTTCAGGACACAGGAGCTTTGATGTTTTGAATGGACCCACCTCCATTCTTGTCTGCACCCGCCACTAAGAGTGCAGCCCACACCAAGGTGGACAATGGAGCAGAGCATGTTAAGGCGTCTTGTACCACGACATGGGCACCTGAGGCACCAGGTTTGACATAGTCACCGGTCATTCAGACTGGTGGAGATCTGGATATTTACAGACTCCTGCACCAAGTGCCAAAGAGCCTGGTGGTTGAGGAGGGATTATTCCACAAGGGTCACCAAACAACTCAATGAGGAACTGTGCATGACAGGTGTGAAGAGAGGAGAAGTGTAATTCTTGGATGAACTGTATACTTTTGGACCGCCCCATTGTGGTACAATCAGTGGTAGAAGTGGGCGGGAAGGGAAGGGAACGGCGTGCCCCTACTTCTTACTTTCAAAAAAGCATCCCGGGACGGCAAGAATAGTTCGACTTAAAAACAATAACTTTTTTCATTAGATTCCAGGGGCTGCTCGCACTTCTCTGTGAACTCCAGAGGCTGCAGAAGCCCCCGCACTCCCCCTTCCTGAGCTCGCACAGACCGAGGGCAGGCCTATTGTCATTCCGATTGAGGCTGATTATCCCCTTTTGAATGACAATGAGCCCGACCTCTGCCTTTAGCATATCAAGTGACAGTGAGATCGGAGTTGGTGATTACAGAGAAGCTTTCCCCCAACAGAGTACTGTGGGGAACTTGACACCTTGTGTAATATGTTAATGTTGTACATAGAGTGACTTGGGCAGGAGCTGTGACCGGACAGAAGAGGTGACAGGAAAGGAGAGGTAATGGGGCAGGAGAGATGACCAGGCAGGAGAAGCAATGGATAGGAGAAGTGACGGGGCAGGAGAGTTGACGTGTCAGGAGCAGTGACGGGACAGGAGAGGTGACAGGAAAAGAGAGGTGACGGGGGCAGGAGAAGTGATGGGGCAGGAGAAGTGATGGGGCAGGAGAAGTGAAGGGGCAGGAGCGGTGATTAGGCATAGGCAGGAGGGGTAACCGGCAGTAGCAGTGAACGGATAGGGGCAGTGAACGGATAAGAGCAGTGAACAGGGCAGGAGAAGTGGTCGGACAGGAGAAGTGATCGGGCAGGAGCGCTGACTGGACAGGAGCAGTGAACGGGTTGGAGCAGTGAACGGGCAGGAGCAGTGAACGGGCAGAAGCAGTGACGGGGCAGGAAAAGTGACGGGGTAGGAAATGTGACGAGGCAGGTAAAGTGACGGGTCAGGAGCAGTGACGGGGCAGGAGAGGCAACAGGAAAGGATAGGTGACTGGGAAGGAGAGGTAACTGGACAGGAGAAGTGACGGGGCAGGAGAAGTGACGGGGCAGCAGAGGTGACGGGGCAGGTGAGATGACGGGGCAGGAGATATGACGGGGAAGGAGAGGTGAAGGGGCAGGAGAGGTGATGGGGCAGGAGAGGTGATGGGGCAGGAGAGGTGACGGGGCAGGAGAGGTGATAGGGCAGGAGAAGTGACGAAGCAGTCAATGTAATGGGGCAGGAGCGGTGATTAGGCATGAGCAGGAATGGTAACCAGACAGGAGCAGTGAACGGGGCAGGAGCAATGAACGGGGCAGGAACAGTGAACAGGGCAGGAGCAGTGAATGGGACAGGAGCAGTGAATGAGGCAGGAGCAGTGAACAGGGCAGGAAAAGTGATGGGACAGGAGAAGTGACGGGACAGGCGAAATGACGGGATAGGAGAAGTGACTTGGACAGGTGAAGTGACTGGGACAGGAGAAGTGACTGGGACAGGAGAAGTGACCGGGAAGCAGAAGTGACGGGGAAGGAGAGGCAACAGGGCAGGAGAGGCAACAGGGCAGGGGAGGCAACCGGGTAGGAGAAGTGACCGGGCAGGAGAAGTGACCGGGCAGGAGAAGTGATCGGACAGTAGAAGTGACCGGGCAGGTGACGTGACAGGCAGGTGACGTGACAGGCAGGTGAAGTGACAGGGCAGGAGAGGAGAGGTGACCGGGCAAGAGAGGTGACAGGGCAGGAGAGGTGACGGGCAGGAGAAATGACGAAGCAGGAGAAGTGATGGGGCAGGAGCAGTGATTAGGCATGAGCAAGAGTGGTGACCGGGCAGGAGCGGTGAACTGGACAGGAGCAGTGAACGGGGCAGGAGCAGTGAACGGGGCAGGAGCAGTGAACGGGGCAGGAGCAGTGATCGGGGCAAGAGCAGGGAACAGGGCAGGAGCAGTGAACAGGGCAGAAGCAGTGAACGGGGAAGAAGTGGCAGGGCAGGAGCAGTGAACGGGGCAGGAGCAGTGAACGGGGCACAAGTGACGTGGCAGGAGAAGTGACGGGACAGGAAAAGGGACAGGGCAGGAGAGGCGACAGGGCAGGAGAGGCGACAGGGCAGGAGAGGCTCCAGGGAAGGAGAGGCACCAGGGAAGGAGAGGCACCAGGGAATGAGAGGCACCAGGGAAGGAGAGGTGACCAGGCAGGAGAAGTGATGGGCAGGAGAGGTGATGGGGCAGGAGGGGTCACGGGGCAGGAGAGGTGACGGGGCAGAAGCAGTGATTAGGTATGAGCAGGAACAGTGACCGGGCAGGAGCGGTGAACGGACAGGAGCGGTGAATGGACAGGAGCGGTGAACAGGGCAGGAGCGGTGAAGAGGGCAGGAGCGGTGAACAGGGCAGGAGAAGTGACGGGCCAGGAGAAGGTAGGGGGCAGGGGAATTGATGAAGCAGGAGTGTTGATCGAGCATGAGCAGGAGTACTGACTGGACAGGAGCAGTGAAAGGGCAGGAGCAGGCGTTTCCCAAGGCGACTTGACGGGTAGGGGGCCAGTTTAGTTTTGGGGGACCGGTTTTGTACAAGTGCTGGAGTTTAAAAAACACTGCAAAGTTCTTTGTATATTCAGCAGGTGTTGGTCAACAACACAAGTGCCAAGATAACTTTGGTGATAAATGTACCTGCTGGAGAGAGATGGAAGCATGGTTTGTCTAGTGGCTGTTTTACTCATCTAAGGTAGTGCAGAGGGATAATATGCATGCTGCAAAGAACATGTACCATGCATATCAAAGAGCAATATGTTATGTGCATAGTTCAGTGGGTACTGCATTGTGTTCACTTCCCGAATGAAAGGACACTTGAATACATTTGGCCTGGCAGTTCGGGCTGGACTGTTCCCATTGGGCGCGGAATCTAGACTGATTTGCATATGGCTGGGTCCAAATTGGAATGGCATGGTGAGCAAAAAACGATGGATTTAAACCCAGATCTCTGAACTGGGGTGAATGTATGACATTGTTCTGCATTCTGTCCATCAATTGTTCTTTTTGCATTTGTCACCCCGTGTGGGACAGGTATGCTCAGACATGAGTCCCGTGCTCTCCATGCCACTAGCATCAAGCTATCCTGGCTGATGAGGGCTGAAAGCCCGAAACCAGTCCTAGGATGCTTGTTTCCAGTCCAGGGAGGACCTGGCCTGGCAGTTCGGGCTTGACTGTTCCCATTGGGTGCAGGATAAAGACTGATTTGCATATGGCTGGGTCCAAACTGGAATGGCATGGTGAGCAAAGAAACAATGGATTTAGGCCCAGATCTCTGTACTGGGGTGAATGTATGATATTGTTCTGCATTCTGTCCACCAGTTGTTCTTCTTGCTATATTATGATTGAGCAGCTAGCTGGCTGACATGAATATGAAGGAGCCTTTGTGGGTTTCCGTGAGTCTAGATTCTCCTGAAGAGTCCCTTTCTCTTCTGAACCCTGCTTAACACATGTGTACAGGAGGAGCCCTGTATTCATGACCTCAATGTTTGAGATAAAAGATAATCATGGATTTCTGAACAATGAGAGTAAAAGCATTAAGGTAACATGTTGTTCCTGCTTATATTTCACACGCTTTACATAAATCTGTATTCCCTATGAGTGTTTGCTTTTTCCTGAATTAAACCTCAAATAAACATGTTTATCAATTGTTTTAATTAAATAACGTTATAAGCTGTAACTGGTCAGTGAAATGCTAAACGTACTTACTTCAAATTGGTATGTTTTGCTATTTCTAGCCACACCCCTGACTTCGCCCACTGATTCATTCTTCGGTTATTCCCGCCCCCTGATTCTCCAGCCACAGTTCCCCAACTTTTTTTTCCCACTTCCACCACTGGGTACAATAAGTAAAACCTGCATTTGTCAATGCGACTTTTAATGTCAATTTACTCCAGGAGAATGTATTGCAGATTTCCCCTAATTACAATGGAGGGGCTAAAGACATTGGTACGGGACGGAACAATCTCTCTCTCCCTTTCATTCACAGCGTCCAATGGAAAATCAGCCGTGACTTCAAAAGTGCCGTCATGGTTTGCTGTTTGATTTACATGCGAGCTGGAAGAAGGCATATATACATATATAATATTCTGTTGCACAAATGTTTAAATTCATTATTCTGACCTACAGTCATAATTTATATATATCTACTGATGGCTTGTGTTCCGTTACAGATACCCAATATATTTAGCAGGTGACTTAATAGAGTTAACCACCTCAAATGAATATGTGCTATCCAAAATCCTTAGTATAGTAGCATTGTTCTAGGCTCTATTAATGACATGACCCTATATAGTATGGCATTGTCTCAGTTCTCGTTCTTGAATATACATTTTTGAAGCAGCACATCAATATACGTCTTTAATTGCATCTAAATTATGACAATAATAGAGAGCATTCAGTAGGATGCCAAAATAATAGGCGCTTACTTTCAGCACAACAGTATGAATGCACACACATTTGCGAAGCAGGCTCATCGTAGAGAACTCTAAAAAAAGTGCAGGATTGTACCCATTTTATTAAATCAGCTACAATTTAATTACACTGAAACTGAAAAGAAATATCTATGCTCGGTGTGAGAGGAAAGAAAGCCATCTAATGCCATTAAGAAACATTCAGATGGCAGCGTGATGAATTTTGCACGATTGCAGGCATGATTTGCATGTTTAATTCGCATTCGAACACGATATGTGCTGTCCCCAGCAAAGCAAAGCGCGAAGAGGTGATTTGCATAAAGATGTTGTAGGCCTATTCTTCCCGAGGACAAACAATTACAAGTGTAAACATGTTGTTCGTGAAGAGAGCACTATCAATTAGAGGCGAGTCGTGCACACCTCCCGGACTCAGCCGTTGTTAGGAGACTGGAGTGCGTCATCTTCATGCGAAAGTAATCTGTACTGTCGAGGTTGTCGAAGCTGCTTTGAACACCACGTCACAGGTGCTAGTTCAAAAAAAGTCAAACGGCGTTAATAGGACTGCCTATGGGGTGAGAATAGACAATATTAGTTTACTCTGCTGGCGCATCACGTTGCAATTGGGATTTATAGACAGTTTAATGTACTATGTAGCAAAGTTAATTCCTTAAACTTCTCTGTAATATTACGGTTTAAATGATAACTATAATATTTTGGTGCTTCCTAATAACATTTTATAAACCACGAAGGACTGCGCTGCATTAGCTCAGAAAGTAGCGTTAGGTTGCACGGGATCCTTAGGGATCTCCTTCGTTTGGGGACTATTTTTGGGTACATTGCAAAGGTTTTTGCGAAAAAACTCACGTGACGCAAAACAATGCAAAACATTGTGTCGTTTTATTTCCCATTGTGAAAGCCTGTGGGTGCAGTTGCAAATTGTGCATTGCTAAGTGAGCATAGGCACAATCATTGGTGACTCTAGGGGGCACATGCATCATTAGAAATTGCGCTCGCATAGGGGCCGATTCGCAGAATCGGCCCCTTTGCGACCACAATTTTTGCATTTGGGATGCATCATCCCAAATGCGTAAATCACGATTTGCGATTGCATTTAAGGAATCGCAAATTGCGATTCCTTAAATGCAATGCAAGATTGCATTTAAAATAGCGATTTCGCTATTACGGTCCGCAAAATAACGAAAATGTAACCCTGATGGTATTTAGCGAATACTTTGAAAAAGGCACTAAAGTGCATTTTCCAATGTTCCAAGTTACACACACAGACATGCCCTTGGGGCATGTGTGTGCACTACATGGGTGCACTTATCAATTTCAGAGGTGCAACAGGGTGTCCCTTTGACACCCTTGAACCGTTGAAATTGCACATGCAATTTCCCTTTCATTCCTAAAGGCCTGTAGGCACATAGGAATGAATGGGAAACCATTCCTTAATTGCGATTCGCAATTAAGGAATGTTTAGGAATCGCTATTTTAATAGCGATTCCTACATGCATAGGCTTTTGCGAGTCCTTAATTGCAATTCCTTAATAATCGCAATTAAGGACTCCTAAAAGCATGGCTTGATGCATGTGCCAGTAGGTCTATGCATCACCTGTCGACCTTTCAACAGTTATTTTCTGAGATGTGCATAGTTCCCTCACCCTTTCTTGTTGGCCCAATTCTGGTTTCAATTTATGATGTGATTTCCTGTGTATCACCATGCCTCAGTGTTGTTTTAAGGATTTTGGGGGCTTTGGGCAAGACGTATTAAGTGCCCTCTTTTTAGTAACACCTTTAAATTGTATTACCTTTTTTATGCTAATTGAAGCCTACGTGGGGCGGCTCCGCCGTAATGGCGGATGAACATTGCCCCGCTGCCAGCAGACGATAAATAAAATGATAATAAAACATTGTTGTTATAATTTTATTTAGGTCTGTCTGAGCTGCTTATGGCCGACACAGATGGAGTGGTAGGGTCCGGGCCATGGCAGGGAGGAGTACTGTGCACTTATAAGTGTGCATGTCAGTTTTGCCGACCATGTTATGTTTCTCCAAACTAGCTGCGTTCCACACCCGGGTTGGAGAAATGCCACAGGCTCCCAGGCACCGTCTGAGCAGCAAACCAGACCGCTCAGACTATTCCTGGTGCTGCTCTCATGTTAGACAGAAGTGTCTGGACTGGGTGGGGAGCCAGTGCCTCCAGGCCCATCCACTTCTGGGATGAGAGGAGCAGGAGCAACAAGGCAGTTACCAGATGTTCCCTTCCTCCCTTGTCCACATTTAATTTCCGTTCCACTTCAAGGCATATGTGTAGTTTTATTCCATCAAGACACAGTGCTTGCTTTTTAGCCTTTTATCACCTGTTCCTTCCCCTCCGCGACTGCTATTGCACAACTACAAACAGTGTATTAAAGCACTGCATCTCTGGTGGCCTCAATATGTTGAACAGATGCAGCACCGACAGTGGGATTGCACAATGCCAGGTGCATGTGTATTCTTAACCTTTTCAAAGAGGTTGCCACTTGTTTGCTTGTCTAAAGCATAGTTTCTTAGGCTGTGGCTGAGCTGCTCCAAATAACAATGACCTATAACGTCTACGTATCAATATATGGATAACCACACATTTAACACAAATTCTGGTAGTTTGTAAATGGCCCCGAACTTTAATTTTAGTCCAAATTCCAAACTAAATATTCATGTTGGTTCTTGAAATAATTACTATGTTGGTTTAAATCTACAACTCTGCTTGGAAAATTCTCTTCTGACCTTAACAGCTGGCCATCAATGTCAATTCACCAGGATTATTTCAAAACAGATCATTCAACATTCAAACTGATGATTGCGACCATAAAAACTACAGCTATCCTTGAGTGTGCGTGTCTGTGTAAGAAAAAGCAAAAAAGTGAAAATGATTGTGAGAGACAGGAGCTAAAAAAGGGAAGGATATGAGCAAGTGAAAGCTCAGTGTAAGCGAAGTTAAGTGTGTGTGAAGGACAAGTAAATAGAATATGTGAGGGAATGGAGGATTCAAAAGAGAGAATGGAATGTGCACATGTGTTTGTGAGAGAAGCATTTCATAGAGTACTGAAGGTGTGAAAGTGTGTGTGTGTGTGTGTGTGTGTGTGTGAAATGGGATGGTAACTGGAGTTTGTTGGACAGAAAAGAGAATCCTTAAAAGAAGGGTGGCAAGAGAAGGTGAAACTAGAAGATATGTAAAAGTATGTTGTGATAGAGCAGTGATGAGATGCGATAGTGAGATGACTGCTAGGAGGAGTAGTGTGTGTAGTGAGCTTGAGGGGATTTAGAAGAAGGGAGTAAGGTATGAAAGGATGGATAGAAATGAGTGTGTGAATGAAAAGCGTGAGAGGATGGTATGTGCGATGGAGAAAGAGTGGTGGAGGGTTGAGAAGAGAAAGTGTGAGGCTCTGGCATTTAAGAAAATGATGGGAATTAATCATGAAAATAAGATTTCAAGGAACTATCTGCATGAACAGAGGATAGTGGGAGACACATTAAAGCAAGTGCAATTTTTGGGGATGAGAATACTTGTCAGAAGTTGTATGGCGGGACAATGACTCCCTAAACCCTGCATTCCTTAACAATTTGGTTTTAACAACAACCACCTCTTTACCACGTACGAGTTTACCATGCACGCCTTTACAACGAATTTCGTAATATAGGCATGATTGGTAAAGGTATATGATTGGTAAATATCACAACGTGCCCCACTGCCCTGACCATAAACCTAGCTCCAGCCCTGAAAGCTGCCCCTCTTCCCCGCCCTGAGCCCGAATGTGGTGTCATATTTCCAATACAATCAGCAAATAGGGTGCTGTTGCTACACTGGATGGTAAAGAAAAAGTGACTTTGAACTAAGAATGGAAAAAATCTATGACCTGTCACCTGACCCATCATGGGTGTAAATGGAGACAGAAGTAGTAGAGACAAGTAATAAAGAGAGAAGGTATGTGAGAGATAGAAAGGGGGGAGAGAGTGAAGAAGATGATAGGAGTATGAGAGGAATGTCTTATAGATTAAACTCAGATAGAAGAGGGAGAAAGATGGACAGATGTGAATAAAGAATATAAAGGTGTTGGGGGTAAGAGAAAAGGGTTAAGAACATATCAAGAGTAAATGAGAAGAAACTGAGAAGAGACAGAAATGTAAGCCAAAAGGATGCACACGAGATGCAGGGAAAAGAGTGATAAAGAGGGAAAGGGTAAGTCAGGAGTAAAGGCTGGATAGAGAAAAAGTGAAACAGAGAAAGGAATATCTGATAAAGTTGAGGAATATATAGAGACAAAATGGGCAATGGTGAAAAAAGAGCAGCAGAGAGGGGTTTTTTTCTATTTTTTTTTTAATGGACCATACTGGGCACATACTTCTCCCTTCATCCACTTTCCAACCACAAGGAAGGGGTGTCTCTGTATTAGTATAGCAATGGACCAGCCTTTGACAATTGTGCATGTTAATTGCAACTGCTGGTTCTAAAGGAAATGACAACAGCACAACTTTGGCATATGACACCAGTAGCTATATCTCTGACAACAGGTCTCTGAGAGGCAGCAGCAGGACTTTCTGAATGTTGACGTGGAATATCACCCAGGAAAGAATGTGTCAAAACGTTCATATTCACTCACTCTTCTAGCCTTACATTCCCTCAGTGAGTTAAGCACTCGGTCCAGAGATCGGGCTGTAATCTACATGAAAATCATGTCTTAACTTTGCATGTTCTATGAGTGATGAAAGCTTGTACTAGTCCGCCCAGCAATGTACTTTGCTAGTGCAATGCGCCCTTGTTCTGCGCGGAAGCAAAGTTCGCACTGCTCCTACCTGATGTGTATGAGTGCTGTGATGGGGAAAGCTTGTGTTATTGCTGCACTAGTCCTCTGATGGAAGTTGTGTCTGTTCCATGAAGAAGAGTTGCTTCCACTTCTGTTGCCTAATCCTATGAAAAACAAAGGATATGTTGAATGTATTTGCATGACATGCTGTATGAAACAGGGACAGTTTCAAAATATTGGATGTGATAAACCAAGACCTGTAGTCCTGAGGAAGACACTTGACCCAGTAGCTGCAAAATTCAAGCGTCAAAACACAGTAAAGTAAACAAGAAGTAGTGTCTATTGCTTGACGCTCCTGTTTTGAAGCTGGTAGTAGGGAGACATCAGTGACATTTTTGATTCACCCACACATATTTTAATATAGGTCCAAATTTAACAAAAGGAGGACTAAATGCTGACATATGGAACATAATCTCCCCCAAACTAGGGATGGAGAACCCATTGATAAAGCACACCACACTAGGCAGGTGGAGACGAATCATCCTATGTAAGTACATGAATGTTTGGTAATTCCATAGTGGGTTTTGGCTGTTATTTCTGGGCTGTTGTCCTTCGTATAGGTTTATGTCTGAGATCATACAACAGTCTGTTAACTCCTCTTTAGTGTACTATCTATATGTAGTGTACCTTTTGTGTATTTGTGAGAGAACTGTGTGATATTCCTCTTGCGTCTGCAACCTGTCCTTTACTCATTCTTTGGGTTAGAGAAGGTAGCTGTTCATTTTGTTCCTGTGTTGTTAAGTTCAGTATTAAACTTTGCACTATACAAAAGACATAACAATTTGCATTGGCACTGCTTGTTTTAATACATAAAGTGAACGAAAAAGTGAATCCTCGCAAAATATGTGAGCAGAGTTAACTTTTGGGTTTATGTGAGAAATGACCAGATGACTTTGTAAAAATTTAAATCATAGCTGACAAGTGATTTAAGGCCTGATTACGACTTTGGCGGTAAGGGAACCGCTGTCGAATTTTGGCGGTCCGACCACCCACTTCCTTGGCAGTCCAAACCCCTGATTATGAAGTGAGTGGTAACATCGCCTCCAGATCACCGCCATTATCAAAGGTCCCGTAGTGGTGGCTGGAGAGGCAGAGGAAGCCCATGAAGGTGGTGCAGACATTTTTCCCGCCATGCAGATTATGACCTGTCCTTCTGTTGACCTATTCATGGCGGGGACACCGCCATACAAGAGTCGGCAGGTACTGAGGGGAAAAGCTGTCTCCAGGGCGAATGTGCCCTTGTGAAGTGTAGCTCGGATGCGCGCACAGTTTCTCTTGCACAATATAATACAAGTGCGCCTGAATGGCTGGAGACAGTGTAGAATGGTAAGAAATGGCTTTAGGCTCATTACCAGAGCTGAAGCATTCAGCCATGACTCTGCCGCCCACACACCAACAACCCCACGGTTAGGTAATGATACGGCACGCAGGATGACACCAGCTTGGTGGCATTCTCTGAAAACGCCGCCGGGGTGGTCTGGCAGTAGATCCTCCAAAGTCGTAATTGACCCCATAGTGTTATGCCGTACACCAAAGTCTAGCTTTGTAGCCAAAAACCCTTTGCATGCAGGGGTTTTGAATCCATAATGGCAGCATTCAAGACAAAACTAAAAGCACAACAGTGCAACATGCTGTAAGGTAAAAAGTAATAAATGGTGGCTGTAAGATATGTAGAGACAATACATTAAATGTATAAAGCACACAGCTGCTTCCGAAGAAGCCTCCTGGGGAGGATATACTGCAGATGAGGCAATAGGGGACCAAATTATGCAAAAGTGACTCAATACGTAGCAATATTAATTCAATATTATTTCTTAATTATGACTTTTTGGCGGTAGAAGTGATTCATATTAATGGTTTTAAGACCTTTCATGTGCCCGCAGTAGCATCGATGCATGGGAGAGCAATGGGGGGGATGCGTATCTATGTAGCATATCACACAAACCTGATGAACATAGTAACATTGGCCGCTGAGCGTTACTTTTAAATACTAGGGGCGGATTTGGACAGAACAACACTGGTTCCGGGGAGATTTTAACTGACTTAATGCTTACAAGCGATATGGGCTTTGCAAATAATTTATGTAGTTTATCAGCCCCGTTCAGTCCAACATTTAACGGACGAGGATTTTTCTCTACTACTGATTTTATCTTAATATAGACACGACATGCCTCCAGAGTCCTAAGTTTTCAAACTCATGACATTGCCCTTAGTGATCTTTTTCCGCAGAGTATTGAAACCAAGTTAGACCAGGGAAGGACCCCTTAACTCATTGTGCTAATGACCTCACACTGGCTAGACAAAACGGCTATGCCCTAAGCTGGAAAAAAATAGATCTAGACTTATTCATGAATAAGGTGATACTCAATTGTAGCGAAACCATAAATAAATGTAAAGGAGAAGGCTACTCTGCGTCACATATAGTGGTGGGGATTTCCACTTTATCTGAATTTATTGGTAATTTTTTAAATGTAAATTCAAGAAAGAAAACCCTACCAAAGAAAGGCTGGTACTAGAGCCCATTCCAACCTCAAACTCGCATTACATAGAAAAGTTAAAAATAATGAAGAAATAAGTGAAGCGAGAAGGGCATATAGATAAGTGTTAAAAGCAAGGAAGAAATGGATAAGGGAGGAGGCATGGAATGCCTTACGAGTTGCATCCGAAATGAAAGACTCCTCAGCTTTTTGGAAAGCAGTAAATGCGCCCTTTCTAATTGATGCAGGGAGGGCAAGCATAGAGATAGCGATCTCTAGGGATGATTGGGTAGATCATTTTTCTAAATTATACTTTAATCCTAGACCTGAACCAAGTTTGAGCGACTTGGAGGGGGATAGGATGGAACCCTAGATTGTTAACCACAAGTCGCATCTCCAACTGCATCTTCACGAAATCGAGGAGGCGATTCAACTGAGCAAGAGTGGTAAAGCCCCAGGGCCAGATGGTATCCCGGTGGACCTTTTTAAACACAACATAGATGTCTGGGGACCGATTTTAACTCAAGTCATCAATGCATGTATCTCAGCCAGCCTTATTTCTACCTGGAGTGAATCGATCCTGTTCCCGATCTTTAAAAAGGGAGATAGGCATAATCCAGCATGTTATCGGCCCATCCTGCTCCTAGACTCCACTGTTAAAATAATCGGAAGAGTAATTCTATCTAGATTACAGGTCTGGGCAGACGACCACTCCAATATTAGTAACATCCAATATGGGTTTCGAAAGGACCTTGGCACGATAGATCAGTGCTTAAATTTAGAACTAACTATTACTAAATATACAAAGGCCAAAAGTGGTCCTCTTTACCTGGCCTTCGTGGATTTGTCCGCAGCCTTTGACTGCGTCATCCACAACAAACTCTAGCTGATCATGGAGAAGCTGGGACTGGAGCCATCTTTAATCTCCTTAATGCGAGAATTTTACATTGGGGCAAGAGCCAGGGTACAATTTGGCATAGGGGGCGAGTGCACGGACCATTTCATCGTCGGAAGAGGAGGAAGGCAGGGTTATGTCCTGGCACGTTTTCTATTTACCCTGTACATTAACAACTTAGATTCGGTTTTGAGAAAAGAGTGCCAGGACCTCCCGAGGGTAGGGATGCGTTCACTCCCTGTGCTCATGTATGCCGATGACGCTGTGCGTATGGCCCGCACCCCAAATAGTCTTCAGAAGGTTTTATCTAGTTTCGCACATTTTATGTCCAACTTAGGCCTTACAGTCAATGCATCCAAAACATTAATACTGAAATGTGGCTTGGGGAGTAATAAGTGCCACTCGTTCGTCCTAGAGAAGAATCATCTAATCTCTGCTAACACCTTCCATTATTTATCTAAATCACCAAATAATCAGTGAATGCTGTGCGTTAGATGGGGTTTCACATATAGGGTGGCTTAAGTATGTTAAGGAATTTCTGTGCAAACTAGGCCACCAATAATATTTCGACAACCCCATTACTCTGACTAAGGTAGACAGGAAAGTTTTTAAATCCAGCTGCCTGCAATATCTTGAAAATATAAGAACGAATACAGAGCTTCAAAAATCCTCACTCTCGGGACATCAAAACATCCTGACTACCCTTAAGATGCAGCCGTACTTAATTTATGTTACTCTTGACTCTGAAAGATTTTTATTAACACAATTTAGGATGTGTATTGTTCACAGGTTATTCAGCTTCCAAATACATAATGATTGGTCCAGACAGTTTTTCCAATTACCCATGTGATGACATGTCTGCGCAATCCAAAATGCATGTTTTTTTTTGTTGTAAATTTTACATAGTCCAGAGAAAGAGGTGGATACTCCCGGTGCTTAGAACATTAGGTTTAAGACAATGTCGTCCTTCTTTTTTAGTTATACAATCTTTGGGGGAAGAACTTACAACCTTAGCCGTCTAGTCGTTTTTAAAATCCGTTTTTAACTGTAGAAAGACTATCCTCATGTAAGAATCTGTACTGTATAATTGATCTCATATTTCTGTGGCCTTTTATCTATATTAGTAACATGAGTTTTTTATTGTTCTATGTGCTTTTATGATTATTCTTTTAATCGAATAAAGCTTGATTGTTTGATTGATTGACTCAATATGTAGCAATATTATTTCAATATTATTTCTTAATTATGACTTTTTGGCAAGTATTAAAAGTGTTTTGGCAAAGTTAAATGATCAGCCACTGCTCAGAATTACGTGTAATGTTTTTTGTTTAATAAATTTTTATTCGTTTGAGCTCCACAAGAATCTTTTTTTGTGAAAATCTTCAAATTATGCAGCATGTGGTGCTTTATGTGGCAACCAAGAACATCCATGATTATACAGAAAACCTTATAGACGCCAAAAGGCATAATTCCACTTGCCCTGGTTATATGCCATGGTGCCAAATCTTACACTTCCTAAATGCAAATGAAAATTTAGTTCCTGGCTTTCTTCCTTTTTTCTTGTAGGCAATCAAGGGTTATGTTATGTTATGTTAACTGGGATTTGTGGAGCGTGTAATCACTGGCAGGTCTCTTAAGCGCTGCGAGAGAGTGGCGAAACCCCACCAACCGTAATAAGTACAACACACTGAGAGGCTTATACTGTGCCCAGACTCTTCCTGAACAGAGGAGTCTTAAGTCTTTTTCTGAAAGGGAGGAGTGCGGGTTCCTTGCATATGTTCTCAAGTAGCCGATTCCATAGTTGAGGGATCAAAACAGAGAAGGCTCTGCCGCCTTTAGATGTGGTTTTGAACCCCAGACAGGCCAGAAGGCCTGCCTTGGTCGACCGAAGGGTAAGTCCGGGCACATAGTTCCCTAGGTACTCCTTGATATATACTGGGGCCTGGCCATGAATGGCTTTGTGGGCGATGTAGAGGCCTTTGAACCTCGCTCTCTGTTTAATGGGGAGCCAGTGCAGCTGCTGTAGAAGAGGGGTAGCGTGAGCCTGTCTTGGGAGCCTGAAGATCAGCCTAGCTGCATCATTCATGGTCACTTGTAGTTTACTGATCAGTTTCTCAGGGAGACCAATATATAAGGCATTGCCGTAATCCAGCTGTGACACAATCATTGCCGACATGACCATCTGAAGTGTGGCAAATGAAAGGAGATGGCTGTGTTTCTGAAGTTGTCTCAATAGGCCCACACAAATTCCAACCATGGTGGAAACTTGGTTTGACATGGAAAGATTGGTATCAATTTTGATGCCTAGGCTTTTTACAACGGGAACGGGCGCTGGGGTAGTGCCGATCTCTTGCAGCCAGAAGAGATAATTTCAGGGGTTGTTTTTGGTAGTAATGGCCAGGACCTCGTTTTTATCTGGATTGATTATAAGCGAATTGGCTGTAATCCAGTTGACCGTGTATCTAAGTATGGTTTGCACGCGTGCATGGGCCTGGGAAAAGTTGTCAATCTGAAGCATTATTTGGGGGTCGGGCACATAGTTAAACACTTAGCAGTCCATACGGGCCAATTCAGCCACTAGTGGCTGGAGGTAGATGTTAAAAAGGAGAGGGGACAGTGCTGAGCCCTGGGGCTCTCCATAGGTAGGTGCACCGATGTTAGACACCCGCTCGCCCAGTTGGACACTTTGAGACCGACCTGACAGGAATGACGCAATCCATTGGTGTGCCAGCCCATGGATACCCAATTATGTGATCTGGGCCAGAAGTTGTACGTGATTGACCGTATCGACCGCCACTGATAGGTCTAATAGAACCAGGACGCTCAGCTTCCTGTTGTCGGCCATGAGTCTGAGTCTTTCCAACATTTACAGTATCACCAGCTCGTGCTGTGGTGGGCACTAAAGCCAGCCTGACGTATTTGGAGTAGCTGTTGTTCCTCAATAAGGAGTGACAGTGTTTTGAGGACATGTTGTTCTAAACACCCAGTGGGTGAGAGGGCAGAGAGAGCCTATTAAAGGCAGATGTGAAATATCACTACTAATGGGTTAACATTAACCACTGACAATGTTAAATGATTTTTTTTATGAGAACAATGCAAGCAGGTAGAGTGTCTGAAGAGACACTGAGAAATGAGGTGCCACCCCTCTTCCTGAGCCCATTCTTGGCTAAGAGGCCGGTGTGACTTAGGAGGAGCATCTGAATTGGGCCCTGCTTGAACAAGTGCAGCCAGAGCGGCAGGTGCTTCCGTGAGGCGTACTTCATACACTGCGCCTGACAAAGTAGTGCTGCATCTGCTTCAACAGAAATCCAATTCACTGCAAAACAGCCAGGGCAGAAAGCAAGGTGTGAATGGTTGTGCATGGTGTTCCCGACTATTTTTAGAGCGGGGGCGCCATTCCCCTTAATCTGGGGCCGAGACCAGGTGTTTGTGGTGTCACACACCATCTGATCTCTTAGCACTTTTGAAAAGTGCGATTCGTCATATGGCTTTCTAATGCGACCACAGGGTGTTTTCAACCCTTCATCTAACTGGAAGCATCCTGTCAAATGCTATTTTCTGGATCTTTTGACTGCCCACTAATCATCTTTAAATTGCTTAAAGAGGTGTCAATGGACGAATTAAATGCATTAGGAGAAAATGGAGTAAACCTATAAAAAACACATCCAGCCCACGGTATTTATTGTACACCACTAGTTTGAAAATGTAATTACCAAATACCAACTCCCATGCTGTTTAAAAAATATTGGTACTTGCAGCCATTGCCAAGTTCCCTTACACATATTTCCTTATAAAAAGTAAAACTTACTTCGAATATGCTGTTTTCACGTTTCTGTCTGACTGCATTCATTTGTTAAGTTGTATAGTGCGTGTGCAGTAGGAAGGCCACGTCAGATCACAAACTTCAAGAACTATGTATGTTTCACAGACACATTTCCTTTTTATCTTTAGATTTGATACCATCTTTGTTAGTTCATCTTTGTTAGTTCAACTTACACACAACAATGTTAAGAGCACATAGGTTCTTAATATCTATATTAATCAATGTAAAAGTTGTTCGTCACGTATATATATTTTTCATTATTTCATACTGTGCTAATTATTGAATGTTTATAAATGCATGGATTGTGGTTTAAATCTAACTCACTTGTCTACAAAATTCATTCCTTTGCATTCACAGAGAGGTTCAAGTATGTGTATATTTTGTTTAGAAGGGAATACATACATTGTATACATGAAGTTACATTCTTATGTATAGCAAATAATGTGACTTGGGTTCATTTAGGGTTCGGTGAAAAATTCTGTTTCGCCGGCGGAGTTCGCAGAGTTTTGCCCACTTTGCGTTCTAAGCAGAACACGGAGATCCAGCAAAACTCTGCCAACCGCCACATGGTTGAGTATTTCTCATACATGGCTCACCTACTTTGTGAGCACAAGCGAGAATTGGCGTCCAGTGGTGCAATTTATGGGCGCCAGACTGCTTCCCGGCAAGACTTCTCAAAGCGGGCTGTGCAGCAGGTCATAACCATCTGCACTGAGAAAGCTGCCACTCGAGTCCAAAATCTACTCGAGCGGATTAAGGTAGCAGTGCCCTCTGATGTGCCATGTGGTGGGTGCACTTTGAGCTGATTTTAGAGCACGGAACGAACTCAGGGAGCAACAAATCTGCTCAAGCAGTGCGAAGTGGCGGATTCCGTCTCTTGAGTAACTCCGTGGAATCTCGCTAAGGTTTTAAGTAACTCTGTGGAATTCCGTAGAGTAAAACCCTGCGAGTTCCACCCACCCCTAGTTTGCTTTCATTAAAGGTCTGTTTCCCTTTGAATAAGGGATATTGTAAGGTTGTGCCGTTACTAAATGGCCTATGCTAATGTTAATATTTAAATGTTGTTATAGAGCACTCACATGCCCAAATGGGCAGCTTGGCACTAGTAGTGCTAATTAGTCCCCCTAATATTGTTACGACCTGTACCCTGAACACCTCAGATTAATTTTTATATTCTAAAATATGACTTCAAGCTAAAAATATATTGTATGAAAAAGACTCCTATCAGTTTAAAAGTCTTCAAATCAAAAGAATTTTGAAGGAAAACATGGCTGGAGTGTACCTCAAGCAACTTTATGGAGAAACTAATTTTGGATATCTATCTTTTGAGGATTATGTTTATGTCCCTCTCCCGGGAAGAGCCTTCCTTTTTGTAAATTCGATGTAAAGTTATATGGTGACCCAGCCCCAAACGCCCTCTTTGTTTTAATCAGTCGAACCAGCTCTAAATTAAAAGGTGTGACTGGGCCTTCACACTTAATACAAGACCCATGAACCCTGCTGGAGGTAGATATACCTCATTGCCTGTCCACTGTATCACTACTTCACTGAAGAAACCACTAAAGAAGCTATTCTGTCCCTCAAGGATAAGAGAGATCCCATTGCCTACTTTCTGGTCAAGATGGCTCAAGGCATTTTAAGAGGATTTTCATAAATATGTTGATTTATAATTGAAGTCATTTACAAGCCATCAAATGTCACCATTACATATGGTGATTCAAATTTAGCCTTCATCCCAACAGAAATTCAATGCTAAATCTTAATAAAGTTTAAACGTTCTTACCATTAGTACAAATGTATTGTCTACAATATCCCAGACGAGACCTGCTGGGATGTATGTCATTACCACGCATGCTTTTACAACGCATGCCTTTACCACGCAACTTTTACAACGCAAGTCGTTACAACGACCTGCGTTGGGGGGTGCTGGATAGTGAATTGTTTAATTTACTATTCAAACTCCAGTCCCCGAGGATAGTAGGGAAGGTTTTGGATAGTAAATTAACTATTCCCTATCCTAGACAGCCCCCCAGCGCAAGTCGTCGTAACGACTTTCGTTGTAAAAGTTGCATGGTACAGGTACTGCGTTGTAAAAGTTGCGTTGTAAATGCTGTTCCCCGATCTGCTGTGCCAGTGAAACTAGGGTGCAAGACTTTTTTTTAAAAAAAGAGCAGGGGCACTCGAATAAGGTTAAAACAGAAGACACAAAGCATATAGGTGGAAACTTGAGAGCTTCTTTGAGTAATCCCAGTAGGTCAAGGCACCCCCATGCTACAAAAGCCCTGGGAAAAAACTATGTACGGTATTTTAGTTCTAGCTCATTGATTAAAAAGTGATCCATAATGAACACTGCAAACTATATGCAGGGATAGCACTTGGACCACCTGGGTGCAACCTAAGATATCAGAGGAGCTACAGATTTGATGGTAGCACGCCATACTTTCTTTTTCTGTGTGAAACAGTATTATCCATGCTTATACATAGACAAACATGGGTGATTTCATTTAACATTTGATTTTTACCCCATATTTAGCTATATCATTGTCAATCTTACTTAGCTGAACTGCACAGAAAACAATAGTCCCCGAGGTCTGATTAAATACTGCCATTATACAAGTAAGCAAGGAAGAAGCTGCCAAGTGCAAATTAGTATCCCTGACATAAATAGTGTGGTACTACTCATAAAAGACTACAAAGCCAGATACTTTGACATTTGTGTCACAAGAGGAAAACAATGTCAAAGAAATTCTGAACCTTTTCGTACCGGTAATGAGGGACAGAGCTGAGGGCTGTGTGATTTATTTCCTTTATTTAGACTTCAGAAAAATAATTAAATATCATTCCACACAGTAGGATTAAAGAAAGGTTGACCAGCATTGGAATGGTAGTTGGGCTAGTAAACTGGTCTAGGATTGATAGGTGAAGAACTATGAGGGTAACTAGACTCTAATTGGATGCATATTAACCTAGCTTTCTCCATTACTGATCTGTGCATTTATGCATGGCAGTGCATTGGGGTTAGATGGTAAGGACGGTCTGTTTGCAGATGCTACGTAGATCTGCCATGAGACTAACAATAAAAGATGTGGTGGGAAAATGAGTGGTTAAAAAAACTGGAATAGAGTATAGGGGCTGGTTTAATGCAACTAACATTCAATGTGTCCTCTTGCAAAGTCATTCATTTTGGGCAGGGACATGATGATAAGCATTACAAGGTCTGGGGTATGTGATTCAGGCCTATCAACCAGGATGTGGAACCTTGGCTTATCATAAATGAAGGTATTTGGGTGGGCCAAGAGTGATGCAAGACAATGAGGACGAAGGTCTCTTGGGGCATTTAGTAAGGCGGACAAGAGCAGTCAACAGGACGCGGGTATACGATTATGTGCACACAGAAGGTGATTTCAATACGTCAGAGCCTATGCAGGCTGCTCCCAACAGCGAATAAGCTGTCCATCCGAGTCCTGAAAGCAGATAAAAGGACTGGAGCTGCCTTCCCCTGCATCCATGCAATGGTAGAAAGTCTTACTTTATCTCTCCATAATCTCTGATTGCGCAGCCGCATGCTTCACGTCACTGGGTTGCTAGGGGCACTCCAATGTGCGCCTGTACATACAGTGTCTCAAGGTGTCGTTGTCAGGTACCCTCACAATGCACCCTTTCAATCCCTTAGACGATTTGAGAGGGAAACCAACATTTTTTGACTTACAGATGATCTATTTGCCAGAAGCTACAGTTGCAGTGAGGATTGTTGGCAAATTAACCGGAAATGAATACCCAAGCTAATGGAACATTGGCAAGCAGCTGTCATCAAGTTTTCTTCAAGTTTATGGGGCTTGCATTAGAGGTCATGTGTATCTTACCACTGCAAAACATGAGAATGGGGAGACAGAAAAACAAACCTCTCTTAATAATTTAGGCTATGACCACCCTCACGGATACACACCTGTTGAGGACTGGGTGCATGTCTTAGTCCCAGGGAGGGTATGGCACAAGATAGCAGCTAAGATGTGGGAACGGCAGGGAAACAGGGATGCCAGAACACCAGTTGTATTTGTTCTAAGGGATCAAAAAACAATGGGAGAGTAAGGCTTTCTCCACAGGAGTGGAGGGGGGTACTCCTGGTCCCCTAGATCGATAATATATAAACAAAAGAGAGGAGTATCACCACAGGACCGGGAGGTGGCCCTACTGGAGATGGGGAAATTATTGAAGACTCAAGGAGAATTATTCCTTGTTTTTATAAACCCCTCACTCACCAACCTGGTTGGTGACATGCTTCATCATCGGGGCCCACCCGGATTGCCGAGTGCCGTCCGGGTGTGCTGCGACACCTGAATTACAGTGGAGCTGATAATTTTTTGTGTGTGGGGGGGGTTAAAGAAACAGAAAAAAAGTGATTTAAAAATGTACACAGTATACCTTCAATAAAACTTTAACACTTGAGATCGAGTGAGCAATGCTTCATAGGAAATCGGGGACAGGCTGCGATCCAGAATCTGTTGCGACCTGGTAGGGAAAAGGGAGTTGTGCCTAGATGCTGCCCGCCGACTCCTTGAAGAGTCGGCGGGCAGCATTTAGGCAAAACTCCCTTTTTTGTGAGTCAGCCCATATTTGACTGTGATTTTACATGAAATTTTTTTTTTCACTTAGCCTAGGGTTGGGTGCGCCTTAGCGTGCGCAGACCGCCCAGGCTTTTTTGGTCCTGACGAAAACCTGGCAATGCCGCTCAGAGGTTGAAACATGTAGACCCTTCTTTTTTTCACATAGATATAGTCGACCATTGTAACCCTCTTTAATATCTTACACTTTGTTTTTATTATTGTCCAGTACCTTCAGATTAAAGTTTTATTGAAGGTATACTGTGTCAATTTTTAAATCACTTTTTTTCTGTTTCTTTAACCCCCCCACACACAAAAAATTACCAGCCCCACTGTAATTCAGGTGTCGCAGCACACCCGGACGGCACTCGGCAATCCGGTTGGGCCCCGATGATGAAGCATGTCACCAACCAGGTTGTTGAGTGAGGGGTTTATAAAAACAAGGAATAATTCTCCTTGAGTCTTCAATAGTTTCCCCATCTCCAGTAGGGCCACCTCCCGGTCCTGTGGTGATACTCCTCTCTTTTGTTTATATATTTGTTCTAAGGGAGACAAGTTTATTTTCTACCATTCCCTTGGCTGCAAAAGTGCTATCACTGGAGGCATGGGAATTTTATGGTGGCATAGCTGGACCTTGTACAGCCCGTGGCGGTCCCTGAATTTGCTGCCTGCGGAAGCCGCATATAAGAACAAGGGGATGTGGGGGGTGCTGGGGATTCCTGCAACAGCCATCATGTGGCAGCCGCAGGTAAGAGCGGGGGTGATGCCCCACCCCTTGCTACGCCACTGGGCTTGTAGATAGTTCACAATGACCCGGACACAAAGTTAATGGAGGTTCTCAATGTACTTGGTTACAAGGGCTATTATCATTGTTTTACAATTGCCCTAAATGTCCCTCAAAATGTCCAGAGATGCAAGCATCCACACTTGAAAGACAATCTCTAGTGATTTCCAGGTTGTCTGACTAACCATTGGTTTTCTAAAAGAGACAAAGACAAAGAAAATCGATAGTGGACAGATTTAAATCAGAGGCAGATCAGGGCAAGGCTGTTGACCTTATCTTATTAGACCTGTCTCCTGCCTTTGATACTATCTCACACTTTTAGCTATTTCGTAGGCTTCTTGAAACAGGCTTGCATTCTACCACTCTACAATGGTTTGCAGGGTTCCTGTCCAACAGATCATATTCTGTTTATTTGGCTACACTTAAATCAACCCCTTTGCAGACTAATTGTGGTGTTTAATGTCTATGTTGCCCCCTTGGTGAATATTGTCAAGTCTTGGGTTACAAAATATTTTCTTATGTGGATAATAACCAGCTCATTATTACCTACGATGAGAATAAGCCTCAAACCCGCAAGAACCTTTTGGTCTTCCTCTCGGACGATGTCAAAAATATAGAACTACAAGAATATCGAGGTAAAAATATAGAATACAAAAATATCTACCTCCTATCTCCAAACAGGTAAGTACAAAAATATCGAATCAAAAATATCGATGTAAAAAATATAGTTAGTCAAAATATCGATTTTTTTTAAATGCTTTAAATTAATTAAAAATTAATGAAATAATAAATATAATTAACTTAAACATATTTAAAATACTTAAATAACCTTAAAATGAATAAATAATTAATGTAAGTAAAAAAAAAACATAAAAATTGATTTGTTAATACATATATATATATATTTAAACGTAATACTAATTCAAAAATTACAATATTTTTACCGTAGGATAGCGGAAAGGGTAATAATTACTATTACCACTCCAGTGAGTGCAACAGTAGGGAAAGCGTTGGATAGTGTAGGGGTAGAAATTACTATTCCCACTCCAGAGAGTGCAACAGTAGGGAAAGCGTTGGATAGCGGGAGGGTAAAAATTACTATTCCCACTCCAGAGAGTGCAACAGTAGGAAAACCTTGGATAGCGTAGGGGCAACAATAACTATTCCAACTCCAGAGAGTGCAACAGTAGGGAAAGCGTTGGATAGCGTAGGGGTAAAAATTAGTATTCCAACTCCAGAGAGTGCAACAGTAGGGAAAGCGTTGGATAGCGTAGGGGTAAAAATTACTATTCCCACTCCAGAGAGTGCAATAGTAGGGAAAGTGTTGGATAGCGTAGGGGTAAAAATTACTATTCCCACTCCAGAGAGTGCAACAGTGGGAAAGCGTTGGATAGCGTAGGGGTAAAAATTACTATTCCAACTTTAAAGAGTGCAACAGTAGGGAAAGCGTTGGATAGCGGGAGGGTAAAAAATACTATTCCCACTCCAGAGAGTGCAACAGTAGGGAAAGAGTTGGATAGCGTAGGGGTAAAAATTACTGTTCCCACTCCAGAAAGTGCAACAGTAGGGAAAGCGTTGGATAGCGTAGGAGTAAAAATTACTATTACCACTCCAGAGAGTGTAACAGTAGGGAAAGCGTTGGATAGCGTAAGGGTAAAAATTACTATTCCCACTCCAGAGAATGCAACAGTAGGGAAAGCGTTGGATAGCGGGAGGGTGAAAATTACTATTACCACTCCAGAGAGTGAAACGGTAGGGAAAGCGTTGGATAGCGTAGGGGTAAAAATTACTATTCCCACTCCAGAGTGTGCAACAGTGGGGAAATTGTTGGATAGCGTAGGGGTAAAAATTACTATTCCCACTCCAGAGAGTGCAACAGTAGGGAAAGCGTTGGATAGCGTAGGGGTAAAAATTACTATTCCCACTCTAGTGAGCTTAACAGTGGGGAAAGAAAAGATTTTAATAAAATGTCATTAAATATCAATACCAAGAAAATATTAATTAAAATAAATTACCAATTTAATATGATATAATAATTAATGAATTACAATTACAAATTAATATTAATAAATCAAAGTATTACTTATTAATACAAATTATTTACCAATTAATTAATACATTGAAAATAAATACCAATTAATAAATAAAAATGATTTACTTAATTACAATTAAATCACTTCCCCCCCTATTCCCCTATAAACCCACAACCCACTAAAGAAAATAAATTAATAAAATTAACTTTTTAATCAAATAATCAATTAATAAAAATAAATTACCAATTAAAAATTAATGAATTAATCATTAATTAACAATTCAAACTGAATACCAATAAATAAATTAACATATTTAATTAATTACAAATAAATTACTTCCCACCCTACTCCCCTATAAACCCACAACCCGCTACAAAATATAATTAATTAAATTAACATAATTATCTATTATTCAATTAATAAACGGTATTTACCAATTAAAAACTAATAATTTACCAATTAAAACATAATTGACAAATAATTCAAAATAAATACCAATTAAAAAACTTAACATGCTTAATTAATTACAATTAAATTACTTCCCACCCTATTCCCCTATAAACCCACAACCCGCTACAGAAAATAAATTAATAAAATAAACATAATTATCAATTAATTAATTGATACAAATACATTACCAATTAAAAATGAATTACCAATTAAAAAATAATTAATTACCAATTAAAAATGAATTAACAATTAATTAAAAATAAATACCAATAAATAAATTAACATTTTTAATTAATTACAATTAAATTACTTCCCACCCTATTCCCCTATAAACCCACAACCCGCTACAGAATTAGATAACGCAAAATTCTATATATTTAATTACCTATATTTTATACTTCGATATTTTGACTTTCTATATTTTAAAAAACAATATTACTTACTTCGATATTTTGAGTTTCTATATTTTAAAAATCAATATTACTTACTTCGATATTATGACTTTCTATATTTTAAAATTCGATATTACTTACCTTCTGTAGGAAGGTGGCTACCTGACTATGGTTACCCCAGATTTTTTGCCTTGTGTTTAGCTGGTTTTTGACTTAGTTGACCTGGTTCCCTGCTAATCAGGGCCCCAGGCCATCTGCTCTCTCTGTAAAATGGATTCCATGTACCCTAGGTACATACCACAATTGGAAATGGACTCCTTGTCAGCCCCTGTATAATGCACTATAGGTGCCCAGGGCATAGGGGCCACCAAGGCCTACCAGGGGCTGCAGCATATCTTTTGCCACCCCTGGCTGGTTCTTAAATTGACACAACTGGCTGATCACTCAGCTGGGGTAAGGTGGTGTAATCACCCCTTACTTAGATATAGTATACCTATATCTAAACCTATATCTGGACACATATTAACCTGTGAGCCACTCCTATGGAAGGCCTCATCAATCCTGGAGGCAGAGTGCGTGGTTTAATGTGAGATGGAGCTCTAGCATGAGCTGAGCCTGTCTGCAGCTGTCGGGAACAACTCCCTAAGCTGTTTCAGGATAATGCCATACCATATACTCTTAAGTGCATTATAATCCTCGCGGTTATATAGCAACTTTGGTTTGGCTTTATCAAAACATGTCGTGTAAGGTTTCATACGATTTGGAATACTATCCCCTCGCCAGTTCTGGCGACGGGGATAGCATTCCACCCCTCTAGAGGGGTAAGACATGTTACTTTACTTAAATGCGGTTAATTTCTAAAAGGACCTTGAATCCACAAAATGGATGCCTCTGCCACAGACACGAGTCTGACCCCCTGAAGCTGACCGAAACTCAGCCAAATGGGGCCTGGACAAAGGGTTTCCTGTCGCAGGGAGGTGCTACACCCCCTCAGACAGGAGATAGTGGATTGTAGCGGGGAGGTTTGAAAGAAACCAGACACTGCCTGGGGAGCACAAGGCTGCCCCTTGCATAATCCGGCCAAACCGGTTCTGGGGCACTCCAGCCCTCGTGCCAGGGCAGCCTGGATCAAAGGAAAGGGGTGTATCCACCCCCTTCCTGGGTCCCACCCATAGGAGGGGACCTAGCAGGTAATCCAGCCCCCCAGATTCGAATAAGAGTGGGAGCAGTGCCAATGCACTTCAGATTATCCTGATGAAACATAAGAAACGAAACTCTGGACCCTTCGACATCCTACTCGACGTAGAAGCCCGAAGAATCTCCCTTGTGGTCAAGGAGTGACCACCCTGTGCAAACAGGCACCATCTAGCCATCGACGTCTGCTTTGTCGCAGTTCCCGCCGGAACTCGAGCAACAGAGATCGACGAGATCAAGCTTGCCTGCCTTCCAACAGCCCGATCCACAGTCTCTGCAGAGCTGAGACCCGTGGAGGTGACCGGAAGCGTGGGGCACGCCATCTTGGAAAGACCACAAGATGCTGACCGTGCAGTCCACGAGTGACCCTCGAAGCTGTACACCGGGGTTTGAGAAGCCCTAACCCTGAGCCACACTTGCACCGAAGTTCAGCCCTCCACACTCGACGAGTGCTGTGTGGGGCCCTTCTGCTTCTTTTGGCTCAACGCGTTGGCCCGGTCACTTGCCAGCCGGCTAGTTGCCCCTGTGCCGACGAAACTTGAAATTCGACCTGCGAATCTGGTTGCTCCAGATCTGCAGCAGCTCCCCTGAAAAGGAGCCCCCACTCTGACCCTCCTGGTTCGAGTGAGAAGCAATCTCCCGGTTCCGCGTGGATTGCTTTTGCCAAGTGTTGTTTGCTCCAATCTTGAAGCCGACAGCGCCGACGGTGAGAGCCTGCGTGAGACAGATTGTGACCTGCTCCTGGACGTCATAGATGCCCCAGAGCCCACGTGACAGCGGAGAGAAGCTCCTCGACGACGACCTGATTGCGCCCGACATTGCCTGGTTCCGTCCTGGTTCCACCCTGGTCACTGCTGAGTGACCCAGACTCTGTCCCCTCTGCTTTCAGGTACTTTTCGACTTGAGTCCACCCTTGGACTCCACCGGACACTTCTCTTTCACCCCGCCTGCAGCCCTTTCAGCTTCAAGCACCAAGAGCCTGCGTGACGAAACCCGACTCAACTTCGACCCTGTGCACCCGCTTCCTGTGGGTGAGGTAACTTTGCTCCGCCGGTGTTCCCACACTGGTACACATCTCTAGGGTCTGTGTCTTAAGTTTTGTTCCTCTAGGTTCAGCGGAAGTGTCCTTAAACTTTAACTTTACAACTTTTACGCACCATTGGTTAACATTGGTGCATGCGTGCGCTTTCCGCACTGCACCCGAATCCCGTGGGCCTCTCCCGACTTCAGCATTGCTTGTCCCGACTGCTCCCAGCGATTCCCTAGGCCCTAGGCCTAACCACTGTTCGATTGGTATCTCTTATACCACTTGTTTAGTATATGGTTTGAGTGCCCCCCCGCCCTCATCCATAATTGTGCAACTTTGTATGTTTATACTGTGCTTTTGATTTAACGCTTGTGCCCCTTTATTCATAAAGAATACTGGGGATTGTTTTTAGTAATAAATACATATATTTTTATAATATATACTTGTGTGGTGTCCTTTCATTTGATATTACAGGATTGTATGTGGTAAAACAGCTCGCTTAACACGACCTCTTAAGTTAAGCCTTTAGGCTGCTTAGTCCATGCTACCCCTAGGATAGCTTGTCTAATAAGGTTGACTTACAACCAGACACCATAAGGGACTGTTTGGTCTGATAACAGGTGGTTCCAGAATTGGAAACATCACCTATCAGGCCAACTTCTCACACCTTCAATTCAATATTTTTAACCACTATATTCTGTCCATTTGATATTATGTCCATTCTATATTTTTAACTCGATATAATGTCCATTCTATATTTTTCCTTCGATATTATGTCTGTTCACCGGCTAGCTGCATGCTCTCATATTGTTTGAAGCTGAATGCAGAATAAAATGGAGTTCCACTGTTTGGAGGGGTGGAAAAAGTCTGGAACAATACCTGGTGGCTCACCTGTCTTGGTGCGCCTCCTTTACTTTACCAAGGAGAGCCACCAAGAACCTGGGAGTCGTACCTGGGAGTCGTATTACAAGATTCATTTTCTGTGCAGGTCCAGGAAACTCGGTGTGCAGGGGTTGTTTTGATTTCTCACGCATGCTGAGCAAGCTATTCAGATGGATCCCTTTAGCCTTGCAAAGGACAGTCACTCAGGCCCTTATTCTGAGCAGATTGGACTATGGCAATGTCTTACGCATAGGGATGGCTGACTATTTTTTCAGTCACCTTCAGTTTATACAGAACGAAGCTTCCAGACTGATCTGCAACAATCTCAAAAGGTGCTCAGCATCAGCCTGCCTCAATAAGTTGCACTTACTCTCAGAGCAGAAAAGAGCCAGGTTTAAACTACTCTGTTGTAGGAGAGTAGGGTCTGCTATCCTATGGTCACCCCAAATTTTTGCTTTTTGCTTCACTGGTTTTCGACTACTGAGGCTGTGGGCCTGCTGATCAGACCCCCAGCCTGCTGTTCTCTCACTAAATTAATGATACATGTGCTATAGGCACATACCACAATTGGAAATGGACTCCTTGTCAGCCCCTGTATATTGCACTATACGTGCCCAGGGCATAGGGGCCAACAAGGCCTACCAGGGGCTGCAGCATATCTTTTGCCACCCCTGGCTGGTTCTTAAATTGACACAACTGGCTGATCACTCAGCTGGGGTAAGGTGGTGTAATCACCCCTTGCTTAGATATAGTATACCTATATCTAAACCTATATCTGGACACATATAAACCTGTGAGCCACTCCTATGGAAGGCCTCATCAATCCTGGAGGCAGAGTGCGTGGTTTAATGTGAGATGGAGCTCTAGCATGAGCTGAGCCTGTCTGCAGCTGTCGGGAACAACTCCCTAAGCTGTTTCAGGATAATGCCATACCATATACTCTTAAGTGCATTATAATCCTCGCAGTTATATAGCAACTTTGGTTTGGCTTTATCAAAACATGTCGTGTAAGGTGTCATACGATTTGGAATACTATCCCCTCGCCAGTTCTGGCGACGGGGATAGCATTCCACCCCTCTAGAGGGGTAAGACATGTTACTTTACTTAAATGCGGTTAATTTCTAAAAGGACCTTGGATCCACAAAATCGATGCCTCTGCCACAGACACGAGTCTGACCCCCTGAAGCTGACCGAAACTCAGCCAAATGGGGCCTGGACAAAGGGTTTCCTGTCGCAGGGAGGTGTTACACCCCCCCAGACAGGAGATAGTGGATTGTAGCAGGGAGGTTTGAAAGAAACCAGACACTGCATGGGGAGCACAAGGCTGCCCCTTGCATAATCCGGCCAAACCGGTACAGGGGCACTCCAGCCCTCGTGCCAGGGCGGCCTGGATCAAAGGAAAGGGGTGTATCCACCCCCTTCCTGGGTCCCACCCATAGGAGGGGACCTAGCAGGTAATCCAGCCCCCCAGATTCGAATAAGAGTGGGAGCAGTGCCAATGCACTTCAGATTATCCTGATGAAACATAAGAAACGAAACTCTGGACCCTTCGACATCCTACTCGACGTAGAAGCCCGAAGAATCTCCCTTGTGGTCAAGGAGTGACCACCCTGTGAAAACAGGCACCATCCAGCCATCGACGTCTGCTTTGTTGCAGTTCCCGCCGGAACTCGAGCGACAGAGATCGACGAGATCAAGCTTGCCTGCCTTCTAACAGCCCGATCCACAGTCCCTGCAGAGCTGAGACCCGTGGAGGCGACCGGAAGCGTGGGGCACGCCATCTTGGAAGGACCACGAGACGCTGACCGTGCAGCCCACGAGTGACCCTCGAAGCTGTACACCAGGGTTTGAGAAGCCCCAACCCTGAGCCACTCTTGCACCGAAGTTCAGCCCTCCACACTCGACGAGTGCTGCGTGGGGCCCTTCTGCTTCCTTTGGCTCAACGCGTTGGCCGGGTCACTTGCCAGCCGGCTTGTGGCCCCTGTGCCGACGAAACTTGAAATTCGACCTGCGATTCTGGTTGCTCCAGATTTGCACCTGCTCTCCTGAAAAGGAGCCCCCACTCTGACCCCCCTGGTTCGAGTGAGAAGCAATCTCCCGGTTCCGCGTGGATTGCTTTTGCCAAGTGTTGTTTGCTTCAATCTTGAAGCCGACAGCGCCGACAGCGAGAGCTTTCGTGGGACAGATCGTGACCCGCTCCTGGACGTTGTAGATGCCCCAGAGCCCACGTGACAGCGGAGAGAAGCTCCTCGACGACCACCTGATTGCGCCCGACATTGCCTGGTTCCGTCCTGGTTCCACCCTGGTCACTGCTGAGTGACCCAGACTCTGTCCCCTCTGCTTTCAGGTACTTTTCAATTTGAGTCCACCCTTGGACTCCACCGGACACTTCTATTTCACCCCGCCTGCAGCCCTTTCAGCTCCAAGCACCAAGAGCCTGCGTGACGAAACCCGACTCAACTTCGACCCTGTGCACCCGCTTCCTGTGGGTGAGGTAACATTGCAACGCCGGTGTTCCCACACTGGTACACACCTCTAGGGTCTGTGTCTTAAGTTTTGTTCCTCTAGGTTCAGCGGAAGTGTCCTTTAACTCTAACTTTGTAACTTTTACGCACCATTGGTTAACATTGGTGCATGCGTGCGCTTTCTGCACTGCACCCGAATCCCGCGGGCTTTTCCCGACTTCAGCATTGCTTGTCCCGACTGCTCCCAGCGATTCCCTAGGCCCTAGGCCTAACCACTGTTCGATTGGTATCTCTTATACCACTTGTTTAGTATATGGTCTGAGTGGCCCCTCGCCCTCATCCATATTTGTGCAACTTTGTATGTTATACTGTGCTTTTGATTTAACGCTTGTGCCCCTTTGTTCATAAAGAGTACTGGGGATTATTGTGAGTAATAAATACATATATTTTTATAATATATACTTGTGTGGTGTCCTTTCATTTGATATTACAGGATTGTATGTGGTAAAACAGCTCGCTTAACACGACCTCTTAAGTTAAGCCTTTAGGCTGCTTAGTCCATGCTACCCCTAGAATAGCTTGTCTAATAAGGTTGACTTACAACCGGACACCATAAGGGATTGTTTGGTCTGATAACCGGTGGTTCCAGAATTGGAAACATCACCTATCAGGCCAACTTCTCACATTGGTGAGCAGCGATGCGGATTTGAGCTTGCTGTTGTTTTACCATTGCAATCTTTTATCAAATTGAAAGATCACATCTAGTACCTCTAGGTACATATAAATCAAAAGCTTAGCATATTTAAGTTCTACTGAACTTAGTAGTTGTAGATTAAAGGGATTAGCACACCCTGACTACAACTCACTAGCAAGGTACAGTAGGGAAACATTTAGTGTAGGTAGGTGCATCACTTACACCACACTAAAGTCATGTCTGACACAGGAAAAGCCTCAGGGTCTGCTCCTGTGACAGTTGACCTTACCCAGGCAACTTCCAGCTATGACAAACTAACCCACAAAGACTTGGTTGCCTTGTGCATCTCAAGAGGGTTAAAAAGGGGCGGAAGTCCCACCAGTCCTTCCCTGATAGCCATTCTAGAACAGGATGACTTAGAAAAGGGGAATGCAGTTCCCTTAGAGTCAGGAGATGGAGTGAACCCCCCTGTAACTGATACCCCTCCAGAGGAAGAAGAAGAGGAGGAAGAGGAGGAGGAGGAGGACTCAGATGTAGAGGACCCAGAAAAACAGGATCAGAGGGGTAGCCAGGTCCTAGTTGCCAGGCTTAACCAGGCCAACTTAGACCTACTGGGAAATGGAGAGGGCCAGCACCTCCCCAGATCCCACCATGTCATTCTCCCAGGCAACAGAAGAGTGAGATCTCCCTCAGGGGACTCTCATATTTCTAGTGCCTCAAGAGAATCTCAGAGAGGTATGACTGCCTCTCAGAAGATAGAGCATAGGGCCAGAATGAGGGCTGTCAAACTCCAAATAGAGAGGGAGGAGGTAGCCTTGGCTCAAGCTAGACTTGCCTTGGCAAGAGAGCAGAAATTGTGTGGCTTAGATGCCACTGGTGGCAGCAATATTCCTAGAGAAAAAGACAGGAGCTATGATAATAGAAACCTGAAAAAATTGTGGCCCCCTACAAGGAAGGGGATGACATCCACAAATGGATGACTGCTCTTGAGAGAGCCTGCATGGTACAGCAGGTTCCTCAGGATCAGTGGGCTGCAATTTTATGGTACTCCTTTTCAGAGAAAGGGAGGGACAGGCTCCTCACAGTTAGACCTGAGGATGCCAAAAACTACTCTGTCTTGAAGAGTGCTCTTATTGAAGGGTTTGGCCTAACCACTGAGCAATACAGGTTGTTGTTCAGAGACACCCAAAAAGCACAGACTCAAGACTGGACTGATTTCGTAGATTGTGCCACTAAGGCTCTGGAGGGTTGGTTGCAGGGAAGTAAAGTTTCAGACTATACAGGATTGTACAATCTTATCATGAGAGAACAGATCCTTAATAACTGTACAAACCAGCTGTTGCATCAATACCTTATTGACTCTGATCTGACCTCTCCCCAAGAATTGGGAAAGAAGGCGGACAAATGGGTCAGAACAAGGATTAAGCAGAAACCCCAGAACCAAGGTGGTGACCAGAAGAAAACAGACCAGAAGGGGGGAAATCAGAAAGATAAAGAACAGGACCAGAAGTCTTCAGGCCCCCAAACTAATAATAAGGAGGGTGGTTCCCAAAATGGAAACAAGAAAAAGAAGAATAATGGCCCAAAGAAGCCTTGGTGTAATACCTGCAAATCAGTTTCACACTGGGGCAGTGAATGCACCAAGACAAATCCAGTCCCCACCACTGCAGCTCCTAAAGCACCTGCACCCCCTAGTACAGTTAACAGTGGTGGAACACAGCCAAAGGGTGTAGTAGGGTTAACCCTGGGTACTGAAGTAGGATCTGGCCTAGTCAGAATCCCTACTCAGGCAGTTCTCCTATATGATGTGGACCTAGCTTTGTCCACTACAGTGAGTCCCAGTAACCTGGGCAAATATAGGCAGACGCCTTTAATCAATGAGAAACTGGCTCAGGCCTACAGGGACACATGTGCCAGTGTCACAATGGTGACACCTGACTTTGTGGACCCTGGACAGATTGTACTAGGTGAAAGTTACCTAGTGACCAATGCAAGCAACTCCACTACTTCCCATAGTGTGGCAGTTGTGAACTTCTCCTGGGGAGGGGTAGATGGCCTAAAGAAAGTTGTTGTGAGTGCAGACCTCCCAGTAGACTGTCTTTTAGGCAATGATCTTGAAAGCTCAGTTTGGTCAGAAGTGGAGTACAGGACTCATGCAGAAATGCTAGGGATTTCAGCACATGTCCTTGCAGTGACAAGGACTCAGGCTAAGAAGTGCCTTCCTGAACCAGTGGTGGATCTTGGAACAATAGACCAACCACAACCCAAGAGAAGGAGCAAGAGAGGAAAGGCTGAGCCTTCCACCTTGCCCCAGGTTGAGGATCAGGTTTCACAGGAAACTGATTCTGCAGTCCAAGAGGAGACTGTCTCTGAGGAGCTTGAACCTGACCAGGTTGAGTTTCTGGGGACAGGGGGACCCTCAAGGGCAGACCTGAGGCTGGCTCAATTAGATTGCCCTTCCCTTGAACCCCTCAGACAGCAGGCTGCTGCTGAGGCTGCTGGGGATGCCCAAGGTACCCATACTGTGTATTGGGATGATGGACTCCTTTATTCAGAGGCTAGAGACCCCAAGCCTGGTACAACCAGGAGGTTGGTCATACCTTTGAAGTTTAGGGGTTTCCTTCTTACCTTGGCCCATGATATTCCCCTTGCAGGACACTTAGGCCAGAGCAAGACGTGGGACAGGCTTGTTTCACACTTTCACTGGCCTCATATGTCAGAAAATGTCAAGGAGTTTTGTCGCTCCTGTGTCACTTGCCAAGCCAGTGGTAAGTCAGGTGGCACAACAAAGGCCCCCCTCATACCACTACCTGTGGTGGGGGTACCCTTTGAAAGAGTTGGAATAGATATTGTGGGTCCCATGGATCCTCAAACAGCATCTGGGAACAGATTTATACTGGTGGTAGTGGATCATGCCACCAGGTATCCAGAAGCTATTCCCCTGAGGACCACCACAGCACCTGTGGTGGCAAAAGCCCTCATTGCAGTTTTTTCAAGAGTGGGCTTTCCAAAGGAGGTATTGTCAGACAGAGGTACTAACTTCATGTCTAGCTATTTAAAAGCAATGTGGAAGGAGTGTGGAGTAAACTACAAGTTTACCACACCCTATCACCCACAGTGCAATGGGCTTGTGGAGAGATTCAACAAGACCCTCAAGGGAATGATAAAAGGATTACCAGAGAAGCTTAGGCGGAAATGGGACATTCTTTTACCCTGCTTGCTCTTTGCTTACAGAGAGGTCCCACAGAAGGGGGTTGGCTACAGCCCTTTTGAACTTTTGTTTGGCCACCCTGTGAGGGGTCCATTATGTTTGGTGAAGGAAGGATGGGAGTTACCTCTCAAAAAGCCTAAGCTAGATGTAGTGGACTATGTACTTGGTCTCCGCTCCAGGATGGCTGAGTATATGGAGAGAGCATCCAAAAACCTGGAGGCCAGTCAAGAATTACAGAAAGCTTGGCATGACCAAAAGGCTGTTCTGGTTGAGTTTCAGCCAGGGCAGAAGGTGTGGGTGCTGGAGCCAGTGGCCCCAGCAGCACTCCAGGACAAATGGACTGGACCCTACCCTATCATTGAGAAAAAGGGAGAAGTCACTTACTTGGTTGACTTTGGAACCACTAGGAGTCCCCACAGGGTGCTCCATGTGAATCGTTTGAAAGCATTTGTGGACAGGGAGGACATGAGCTTGCTCATGGCCACAGATGGGGAACAGAAGGAAGAGAGTGACCCTCTCCCAGACCTACTTTCTCAGAACCCTGATGATGGTTCAGTTGAAGGAGTAGCCTTGGCAGGCAGCCTCACTGACCAGCAACAGATGGACTGCAGACAAGTTTTGCAGGCCCACAGGCATTTGTTTTCACTCACACCCAGCCAGACTAACTGGTGCACCCATGAGGTGGACACTGGTGACAGTCTGCCTGTCAAGAATAAGATCTACAGGCAACCTGATCATGTCAGGGATTGCATCAAGGCTGAGGTGCAAAAGATGTTGGAGCTTGGAGTGATTGAGCCATCAGAGAGCCCATGGGCCAGCCCAGTAGTCCTTGTGCCAAAACCTCATACCCAAGATGGAAAGAGAGAAATGAGGTTTTGTGTGGACTACAGAGGTCTCAATGCTGTCACTAGGACAGATGCACATCCCATTCCAAGAGCAGATGAGCTCATTGACAGATTGGCTTCTGCCAAGTTTCTGAGCACATTTGATTTGACAGCTGGCTACTGGCAAATCAGACTAGCTGAGGAGTCAAAAGCCAAGACAGCATTCTCTACCCCTAGTGGACATTATCAGTTTGTGGTGATGCCCTTTGGTTTGAAGAATGCACCTGCCACCTTCCAAAGGTTGGTGAATTAAGTCCTTGTTGGGTTGGATGACTTTTGTGCAGCATATCTAGATGATATTGCTGTCTTTAGCTCCACCTGGGAGGATCACCTGGTCCACCTGAAGAAGGTTTTGGAGGCCCTGCAAAAGGCAGGCCTGACTATCAAGGCTACTAAGTGCCAGATAGGGCAGAGTAAGGTTGTGTACCTGGGCCACCTAGTAGGTGGGGGTCAGGTTCAACCACTGGAGAGCAAAATCCAGACAATACAGGACTGGGCTCCTCCAGTTACCCAGACACAAGTCAGAGCCTTCTTGGGCCTTCTTGGGTATTACAGAAAGTTTGTGAAAAACTATGGGTCCATTGTGACACCATTAAATGACTTGACATCCAAGAAGATGCCAAAAAAGGTTCAGTGGACAGTTAGCTGTCAAAAGGCATTTGATGACCTGAAGAAGGCCATGTGCTCTGCACCTATCCTGAAGAGTCCTGACTACTCCAAACAGTTCATTGTACAGACAGATGCGTCTGAGTTGGGGGTGGGAGCTGTGCTTTCACAACTTAATCAAGATGGTCAAGACCAGCCCATTGCTTTTATTAGCAGAAGGCTGACCCCCAGAGAGAAACGTTGGTCAGCCATTGAGAGGTAGGCCTTTGCTGTGGTTTGGGCCCTGAAGAAGTTGAGGTCCTACTTGTTTGGAACTCACTTCCTAGTTCAGACAGACCATAAGCCCCTCTTGTGGCTCAATCAGATGAAGGGTGAAAATCCCAAACTGCTCAGGTGGTCCATTTCCCTACAGGGGATGGACTTTACAGTGGAGCACCGCCCAGGGACTGACCATGGTAATGCAGATGGTCTCTCCAGGTACTTCCACTTAGAACATGAAGACTTATCTGGTCAAGGTTAGTTTAATGTCCCTGCGTTTGGGGGGGGGGTTGTGTAGGAGAGTAGGGTCTGCTATCCTAGGGTCACCCCAAATTTTTGCTTTTTGCTTCACTGGTTTTCGACTACTGAGGCTGTGGGCCTGCTGATCAGACCCCCAGCCTGCTGTTCTCTCACTAAATTAATGATACATGTGCTATAGGTACATACCACAATTGGAAATGGACTCCTTGTCAGCCCCTGTATAATGCACTATAGGTGCCCAGGGCATAGGGGCCACCAAGGCCTACCAGGGGCTGCAGCATATCTTTTGCCACCCCTGGCTGGTTCTTAAATTGACACAACTGGCTGATCACTCAGCTGGGGTAAGGTGGTGTAATCACCCCTTGCTTAGATATAGTATACCTATATCTAAACCTATATCTGGACACATATAAACCTGTGAGCCACTCCTATGGAAGGCCTCATCAATCCTGGAGGCAGAGTGCGTGGTTTAATGTGAGATGGAGCTCTAGCATGAGCTGAGCCTGTCTGCAGCTGTCGGGAACAACTCCCTAAGCTGTTTCAGGATAATGCCATACCATATACTCTTAAGTGCATTATAATCCTCGCGGTTATATAGCAACTTTGGTTTGGCTTTATCAAAACATGTCGTGTAAGGTGTCATACGATTTGGAATACTATCCCCTCGCCAGTTCTGGCGACGGGGATAGCATTCCACCCCTCTAGAGGGGTAAGACATGTTACTTTACTTAAATGCGGTTAATTTCTAAAAGGACCTTGGATCCACAAAATGGATGCCTCTGCCACAGACACGAGTCTGACCCCCTGAAGCTGACCGAAACTCAGCCAAATGGGGCCTGGACAAAGGGTTTCCTGTCGCAGGGAGGTGTTACACCCCCCCAGACAGGAGATAGTGGATTGTAGCAGGGAGGTTTGAAAGAAACCAGACACTGCATGGGGAGCACAAGGCTGCCCCTTGCATAATCCGGCCAAACCGGTTCTGGGGCACTCCAGCCCTCGTGCCAGGGCGGCCTGGATCAAAGGAAAGGGGTGTATCCACCCCCTTCCTGGGTCCCACCCATAGGAGGGGACCTAGCAGGTAATCCAGCCCCCCAGATTCGAATAAGAGTGGGAGCAGTGCCAATGCACTTCAGATTATCCTGATGAAACATAAGAAATGAAACTCTGGACCCTTCGACATCCTACTCGATGTAGAAGCCCGAAGAATCTCCCTTGTGGTCAAGGAGTGACCACCCTGTGCAAACAGGCACCATCCAGCCATCGTTGTCTGCTTTGTCGCAGTTCCCCCCGGAACTCGAGCGACAGAGATTGACGAGATCAAGCTTGCCTGCCTTCTAACAGCCCGATCCACAGTCCCTGCAGAGCTGAGACCCGTGGAGGCGACCGGAAGCGTGGGGCACGCCATCTTGGAAAGACCACGAGACGCTGACCGTGCAGCCCACGAGTGACCCTCGAAGCTGTACACCGGGGTTTGAGAAGCCCCAACCCTGAGCCACTCTTGCACCGACGTTCAGCCCTCCACACTCGATGAGTGCTGCGTGGGGCCCTTCTGCTTCCTTTGGCTCAACGCGTTGGCCCGGTCACTTGCCAGCCGGCTTGTGGCCCCTGTGTCGACGAAACTTGAAATTCGACCTGCGATTCTGGTTGCTCCAGATTTGCACCCACTCCCCTGAAAAGGAGCCCCCACTCTGACCCCCCTGGTTCGAGTGAGAAGCAATCTCCTGGTTCGGCGTGGATTGCTTTTGCCATGTGTTGTTTGCTCCAATCTTGAAGCCGACAGCGCCGACGGCGAGAGCCTGCGTGGGACAGATCGTGACCCGCTCCTGGACGTCGTAGATGCCCCAGAGCCCATGTGACAGCAGAGAGAAGCTCCTCGACGACCACCTGATTGCGCCCGACATTGCCTGGTTCCGTCCTGGTTCCACCCTGGTCACTGCTGAGTGACCCAGACTCTGTCCCCTCTGCTTTTATGTACTTTTCGACTTGAGTCCACCCTTGGACTCCACCGGACACTTCTCTTTCACCCCGCCTGCAGCCCTTTCAGCTCCAAGCACCAAGAGCCTGTGTGACGAAACCCGACTCAACTTCGACCCTGTGCACCCGCTTCCTGTGGGTGAGGTAACATTGCAACGCCGGTGTTCCCACACTGGTACACACCTCTAGGGTCTGTGTCTTAAGTTTTGTTCCTCTAGGTTCAGCGGAAGTGTCCTTTAACTCTAACTTTGTAACTTTTACGCACCATTGGTTAACATTGGTGCATGCGTGCGCTTTCTGCACTGCACCTGAATCCCGCGGGCTCTTCCCGACTTCAGCATTGCTTGTCCCGACTGCTCCCAGCGATTCCCTAGGCCCTAGGCCTAACCACTGTTCGATTGGTATCTCTTATACCACTTGTTTAGTATATGGTCTGAGTGGCCCCTCGCCCTCATCCATTTTTGTGCAACTTTGTATGTTATACTGTGCTTTTGATTTAACGCTTGTGCCCCTTTGTTCATAAAGAGTACTGGGGATTATTGTGAGTAATAAATACATATATTTTTATAATTTATAATATATACTTGTGTGGTGTCCTTTCATTTGATATTACAGGATTGTATGTGGTAAAACAGCTCGCTTAACACGACCTCTTAAGTTAAGCCTTTAGGCTGCTTAGTCCATGCTACCCCTAGGATAGCTTGTCTAATAAGGTTGACTTACAACCAGACACCATAAGGGATTGTTTGGTCTGATAACCGGTGGTTCCAGAATTGGAAACATCACCTATCAGGCCAACTTCTCACATCTGTTATATGCACAAGTCACTTTACGAGTCAGGACCAGTTAATTTACATGTCAAAGTGCCGCATATAAACCTAGTAGAGCACTGTGCTCTTCCCATCAAGCCCTGATTCTCAGCACACAAATTAGGAAAGACAGAATGGGTGGCCACTCTGTTGGCCATCTGGCAGCACTTCACTGGAATTCCCTTCTCCTGAAATGCATTTTATGGAGGACCGTTTTGTGTTCCGTTAGCATTTGAAAAATAGCTGTATCCTCTTTAGAGGCATTTATCTGCAGAGTCTCCTTGTTTGGTACTAGTGCCGAGATCTCCTCCTGGGAATGATGTGTGCGCTTTATAAATAAAATAAATAAATGAAGGAAGATTTTTTGTTATTATCTAACTGGCAATTGGCTCCAGTTAATTTGTGATACAATCAGGCAGTCTTCTTCCTCGGGCCAGTGAAACGAATTTTGCCAACCATTGGCAAAGGCCTATTTTTCTGTACAACACTTCGGCTCCAGCAATAGTGCCATATTTGCTATTTCTACAGCCAGTACTACATCCCTTCTTGTAGGAACCTTAGTCACTCACAAAGTATTCCCTTTACTGAAAATGCCCCCTTTCTCTGTCTCACAATCCCGTTTACCCCATCTCATGAATCCTTTAGCACTCATATTTGCTCTCCAGTTATCACTCATAGCTTCCTCTACCACTTCTTTTCACATATCTTCTAGTCTTGCCTTCGCAAACGCCTCCCTCTTTCAGCTCCCTTTCTCACCTCATGTTCTTATCCACTCTCTAACATTCTCTCTCTCTCTGTCACACACAGACACTCGTCTTACTAAAATTATTTCTTTCACATACTCTTTTGTCTCTGTAATGCTCGTTTTAAACCTTTTTGCTTGGGAGATGGCTGTGTAAAGTATGCTGCCAATTAGTGTAATTGTTGAGTTATCGTTTTTTCACTGATTAAAACAAAGGAGTGTTTTGCAATGAGGCAGTTTCGACCGGAGGCAGTCCTGAGGATGTTTGTGGAGGAAATCTTGTGGAGAACTGTAGCCTTAATCACTGCATTGATGTTTCAAAATGGAATGTGAGCGTTGCATGGGTATTTCATTGTTAAAAAAGAGCAAAGAAACCTTTGGGAGGATTTAGAAACAAACTGCTGGATGTTATATCGATTCTTTAGTTTTACTTATACAGATGTAAACTTACTAAGCAGGTGACGTTTGAAGCAGCCCAAACAGCTACTAAAAGAAAGGCATGCCACTGGATGCAGGTCATTAGCATTATTCTGACTAATAATTGGCTATGGAGGCATTTAGAATTACACATGCGGATTCTCTCAGTTGGAGGAAGGTGTGTGCACATGAACACTACCTACTGCGAAAGAAACAATCACGTAGTTTCCATCCGAAATAATAAGCGCATTCTCACAAAATAAAGCCTTTCTTTTATGACTTCGAATCGGAACAGTGAAATGGCTCTTCTTTAGCAAAATCCTAAATGTAAAACATAAAGAGTAGAAAAAAAAACAATAAAACGTAAACATGTACCCCTAAAATGTCACACTAGGGTCCGCACACTCGAAAGCCAACCCACACCTGAGGCTTTCTGCTTACCTTGGCTTCGGCAGTTTGTTTAAATGTGTCACCAGTGGTAGCTCTGAACACTATTAAATACACATAGCTCATTTATCAGTCTTTTTTTATTAACCGAGTTTACTATCTGATTTAGTACAGCATTTGAGCAATAAACGTACTCAGAAATAGCTCATGAAAATAGAAAACCATACATGATTAATATGAACTGTACCATAGTCATGCCTCGACCATGACACAGCCTTGTAATGTGAGTTATTAAATATCAAGGAACCACGACACCACTGCAGCTGTTCCACATGATTCCTGTGCGCTAATCATAAACTTAGCAAGCTTGGCACATTCATAACAGATACTTAAACAATGCTTCAAACGTCACATGCCAGGAATCTTCTATCGCCACAGCTAGAGCGAATGACAGCAATAAAATAGGATGAAAGTGCCGCAGTTCATAATTATGTGGGCCTCTGTCTCACTTTTAGTTCCAGAAAGCAGACACATGCTTCTTGCCTTACCAATGCCTGACCAAGCCCCAACAATCAAGGGAAAATCGGAAACCCCTAAAGTGAATTGTATAAGTGATAGAGCGCGCAGGTCACCCGACTAGTTTTACCAATACTCACCTGGGCCCATAACACATTAATAACTAAACACTTTACACATTAGTCAGGTAACCTTTGCTTCTCTGCTCTAACCAGTGATTTATTTACCTTTTAGGACTTTTACCTATACACCATGACTTACCAATCCTTGTCATCGGTACGTAAAGTCCTAAGGGATCAAGAGTGTTAGAATAATGAGGTAGTTAATAAACAAATTTGCATTTTATAAAATAACCACAAACTCAGGAAAGGTTTAAACACTTCATCTATGTGAATGTCAATGTTCATACTACATTAATTGAAACTTTTATCAATCAATAAGAATATGATTAAAGCGAGATGAAATGAGAAAACATTCATTTAAGCGTTGAAACATAGGAAGGGTAGAAAGGGGAAACTGTACAAAGATGTATCAACACAAATTTTATAGCTACCTACAATGGTGTGAAGACCAAACCTGGCCACGGGCTGGGATAAAGGACAGAACCCCAAGATGCAGGTGTCAGCAGGAAAGAACAGGTGCAGACCAGAAATCAGGACAGGTACGGACCAAATTGGATCAGGACAGGACCACCACAGGCTAAGACTGGCACTCACAGCTAAAGTGCAATGCCTGCATCGCAACCTTCTCTACAGCTATCAGTCGAACCCCGATTGGGTTATCAAACTCCTTTCCAGAACCCCGATTGGGTTATCGAAACTTCTGACAGAGTGCTCCATCAGCAACTCTGCTCTTGATCGCCTATTGAGCGCGTTGGGTCAGTGACAGGTCAGCTATTCGGACAAGTCGGACAATCTAAGTAGCTAAGCCTACCCTAGATATACCATTTTCCCGGGCAGTGTACCAACCCCCAATGTTGCAAGTGTGTGAATCCCACAATTTGATTGGTCAAAAAGACGAGGAGAGGTCATCACACCATATTAATATGAGGTAACTTGCATTCTTTATTCAAATTTTGTTCCCTCCCATAACTTTATTTTCCCATGCACTTTTAGTCCACCCGGCAGTGAAATTTTCAATAACAAATACAATGTATTATATCAGTTCATTCAGTTTCCTTCCAAAGGGTTAGGAGGTGAGGTTCTTATGAGCATCTTCTAGCAAGTCAGGAATTTGGCATGAATTCAATGCCATTGCTTGTCGACTTTTGAGCTCTTCTGAGCAGTCGCAGGTTTTGAAAGATGGAGTGCAGCAAGATTGCATCAGGCCCACATACGAGCCAATAGCAAAGTCAAAGAGAAACAGTTTTAGAACGAAGAATAAATGTGTGCACTGTATACCACTTACCTCTACTCTATTCCCATTATTTTAGTATAATTACAGCATTAGAAATTAAGCAGAACAAACAATTTAATAAAATCAGCAATGCAAGCGCTCGCATGTGAAAACATAGAGCAGCCATCTTTAGTTCTAGTGCACAGAAGCAAAGTTTCCCACCAAAGCAGAGAGTACGTCATGTCACGTGAGTGTGACAGACGCATGCGCAGAAAGGTTCCCACATTGCGACGGCAATTTTAGGACACTCAAGTTACTTGTTAGTAAAAGCACATTGTCAAGCTTCCCCAGCTTACTAGATATGTTGTTTAGTGCATATTAATTGGACAAAACATAGTGGCTAGTTCATTACAAGTTATTTTGAGAGAGCTGAGTCCAAGCAAGTCGCTTTACGTGCGCAACCTTGCTCCATCATAAGTATGCACCTAACATTATCTGTCAAAACCAAAGAGAGATGTTGTAGCGGCACAGAGTGAAAATAGGAATGATGCTCTTACTTAGCAATGCTCTTGTTGACAAAGACTATTGGACCCTTCTGGTTTGTGTTAATAGTTAACCATACGCTTTGTGGGTTTATAGCCTTCTTATTTTGGGATATTTGTACTGCCATACTACCATACTGCTTACTTTGCACATTGTATCCAGAGTCATTTGGGTCTTTTAGTATATACATAACCTCTGTTCCCATAATTATTCTCCATGAACTATATTTTTTCCACAGAAGTTTAAATTAGTTTGCTGTCGTTGTGTATCAATGTAGATTCCGTATGAATTTCCCGATTCATACCCCTATATTGGTACAATTCACATTGCCCTTATTTAGGCATAGAAAGCCAGCCTTTATTTAGGCATTGTCCATGCTAACAAAATACAGGCATGGCTACTTACATCCGTTCATCTACGTCACAACGAGTTCTTGGAAAACCAGTCTCTTAAGCCTTTAAGACTTCCCCTTGCTTGGATATTGATTTTTCCAAGAACTCATTTATTATGCATGAACATCTATTCCTTAGGGGTTCATTCATGATGTTCTTATGCCTGACTTTTACGTAAATACTGGCATTCCTAAACACCTTCAAGGTATAAATATACCGTCACTTGCTATGGCAAGGCACGGTGCGGTTCGGCCACCTACTTGCACGACGCGACTCGCCACAGCAAGTCCCGAAATAAGTCAAGTCCCCAACTGACGCGCTGACCAGACGCTGTCATCCTCCTCACCGATGATGGTGCACGCGACCACTTGCTCAATTTACCATACTCACCTGGGCCCATAAACATTCACACATTGAACTAGTAGTCCTGCTTTTACTACTGACAGCCTATCAGTACTTTGAGTCTTTTTAGGACTTATACCTGTAAACCATGACTTACCAATCCTTGTCTCCTTTGCTATAAGTCCCACGGATTGAAAAGGGTGATAGCATAATAAATAGTATTTAACATTTTACCTTTCCTGTATAACAACAGAATTGGGAGAAGTTTTAAACACTTTACCTATGCAAGTTTCGGTGAGTCGTTATCCAAATTACAGAGACCATAAACTTCACAAGTAAGAATATGATTAATAGGATATAAAGTTTGCATGGAATCACAGCAACACCTTTAGACATTGGTACCTGGGAAGGGTGAGAAAGGGAAATAGCACAAGAACATACCACATGGATTATATTTACCTAGAATAGTACAAGGACCAATCCTGGCCATGGGCTGGGGCAAAAAACAGGGCTCCCGACTAATCAGGTGCCCACGGGACAAGACAATTGCAGATCAGGACAGGTGACCTACGCAAAGTGCAACGCCAGCGTCACACCACTCTCTAACCAAATTTGATAGCCCGACTTGGTAATCGATAATTTCCCCAGAAACACCTTGATTTTTCTGACGGAGTGCTCCTCCAGCACCTCTGCACTCGATCTCCTATAGCATGCGTTGGGTCAGTGACAGGTCAGCTACTCGGACAAGTCGGACAAATTCTCTAACTAAGCCTACCTTAGGTATACCATTTTCCTGGGCAGTGTACCACCCTTAAATGTTGCAAATCTAAGAGTTCCCCTTCAGTGATTGGTCAGAAAGACGAGGAGAGGTCATCACACCATACTAAGATGAGGTCATTTCAATTTAACTTAGTTCCCGCCCATAATTCATTTTCTCATGTCTTCATTCCGCCCACCAATATTATGTCATTTTAATATACAAAGTTTTAATAAAGTTGCAAGTCTTCTTAATTTCTCAGGTTAGGGTTGAGGTTTTCCCAGGCGCATTAGCGGAAAGACAGTCACTGGCATCGGCCACTGCTTGAGGTCTCTCAGAGTTCTGTACACATGCGCAGAGCGGATTTCAAAATGGCTGTTCATGTCACCCTCAGGCCAAAATACGAGCTATTAATAAAGTCAAGGAGAGACACATTAGAATACAAAAATAAATGAATGCACTGTATACCACTTATCTCTACTCTACCCCCATTACTTTATTTATACTCTAGCACTAATAGTTAAGCAGAACTAACAATGTTTAGTACAAGCAGCAGCATATGCTTAAATGTGTGAGACACGATGCGGCCATCTTGGCACTAGTGCGCAGAAGCAAGAAGTTCCCGCCAAAAGCACAGATACGTCACACCACGTAGATGTGGTAGACGCATGCGCAGAAAAGTGTCCGCGTTTTCGGCAGCCATTTTAAGACACTCGAGTTACTGTTAGTAAAAGCACATAGGTAAGCTTCCCCTAGATACTAAATATGTTGTGTAATGTAAATATTAGTAGACAAAACATGTTGATTAATTAATTATAGGTTACTTCGAGAGGGCTGAGTATGAGCAAGTTTCTGTACATGTGAAATCTTGCTCCATCAATCCCATCTTTGATGATATGTTATATCATCACTAATTTCGGAACCAGATGCCAACTTTAGCACTCTCCCTGTTTAATTTCTTCAATTACTTTGGGAGTTCTCTTTTCACCTTTATTCTGGTAAACTTTCATTCTTTTATATATATCCCCCTTTAACTCTTCCATTTGAATTTCCTCTCTTTTTAGTTTCTTCTTTTTCTCATTCACTGCATACCTTTTTCTGTTTCTGCAGCATTTCCACCAGATCATTATCACCAAAAGTATTAGTGATATCCCCATTATTGGCATTCGTGAGTATGTAATATATTTATTGTTTGGTTAATTAAAACCTTTACAATTTCCATGTAAAAAAACATAATAGTCACAAAATTCATGTTCTAAAACCATTAAAATAAAACATATGGAGCTTTCATGAGGTATTGCTAACATTCACAGAGCAGCAGCAGCAAAATTTGTATTCTAGAACTAGTACGATAAAACATTAAACTTTCTTGTGTTATAATAACAAACACAGAGCAATTGTCAGTAAATGTTTACACAGTACATAAGTTTAAGAAAAGCAGGGTTCACTTCTCAAAGAAAAAGAGAGAAACTGTTCCATTGTCAACTAGTTGGTACCAGCAGTAAGAAAAAGATTTGCTGTCAGCTTTAAGGGGCCATGGAACGCAAAGATTAAACAGTCTGGTCACTTGACGCAAGAATTTTTTCCCCTGCCACTTCCAAAAATTGAACAAGGCGACACGCTAGTTGTACATCTCCTCCTCCAAAACATGCCTTCACAGCTTGTCTGCAGGTTCTGATCCACTTACTTACAAACAGTGGCTTTAGTAATTGTCGCCGTTCTATCTGTAGATTTCTGCATATGCATAGTAGGTGTAGTACACTTTCCTTGGCGTCAGCACATAGGCGGCATACTGACTGACCCTGAAGACGCTTCCATGGGGGAAGATGCGGTAAGGATGGTATAATACCCAAACGAAAGTGAAGATATTTTTCTTTCCTCTTTCTATTAAAGCCCGCGCCTAAGTATGGTTGTGGAGAGGATTTTTCATAGCTGTGAACCACAAACCATCCGTGGGTTCTTTCTGTGAGTGTTGCCTTGTCTTCTACCAGTGATAGCTTTTTCACTGTTTTGTTAATAATTTGTTTAAAACAAGGGTAGGACCCAGAGCTCCTTAGGTCCCAAACGATCAATAGATGTTATCAAGTAAGACCTTGTAGCACACTCCCTCTTTAGGTGTATTTCATTCCATAATTGTGAGTTCAGTGTGCCTGCTGCAGATTTTTTTATTCTATACCAAGTCTTAGCGTAGGGCTCCTTTGCGGGCAATTTCTTGGCTGTGCATGCCGAATTCTAGCCTTATTTGGGCTGGCGAGACGTACTTTGATAGATTAAATATTATTCTGTCAGCTCTAGAGACAGTTCTGTCCAAAGTCAATGCACCTCTTCCTCTCAGACACTCACTCCCATAAGTGATTGCCGGGATGAGTTTCGCCTGCCAGACTTGTAGCAGTGGAACAAGGCTTGGGCCGGCCGTTTTCTTTTTGATCAATTTTATGGCTACCGCGATCAAGTTGCCTCTTCTTTTAATTGCTTCTTTTTGTAGATTAAAAGACCCCTTGTTGTCCATAATCACACCTAGGTATTTATACTCTTCAACTACTTCGATTGGAAAGTCTGCTATATGCCAGCTGTATTTGGAAGTTTCCTTATTTGGATGTATTCTCATAACCTGCGTTTTGTCATGGTTAATAGTTAGTCCATTAGATATAGAATATCGACTAGTTGTATCCAATAAACGTTGGAGACCAATGGGGGTCTGACTGACCAGTACGAGATCGTCTGCGTACTAGAGGTTGGAAATTGAGAGCCCTCCCAGCTTAGGTGGATGAGAGTTGCAGGAGTCCAGTTCTGATGAGAGGTAAGACATAAATAGGTTGAAAAGCGTAGGTGCCAGAACGCACCCCTGTTTAAGTCCCATGTTTGTTGGAATTTTCCTGGACAAGTACTTTCCATCTCCTAGCTTTATTTGGACCCAAGTATTTGTATGAAGGAGTATTAGCTGGTTTAGGAGAGCAGATGGTATTTTCAGTTCCTTCAGTTTGCGCCAGAGTTTTCCTCTATCGATTTTGTCAAAAGCTGATGAATAATCGATGAAGCACATGAATAGAGGTATTTTTGCTGTCTTAGCCCTGTCTATCAGTAGGGACAATGCAAGGATATTAGTAGTTGTTCCCATGCCCTTACAAAAGCCTGTTTGGTTGATTGGTATAATCGAGTGATCTTCCGCCCAGGCAGTTAGATCATCCAGAAGGAGGCCAGCGTAGTATTTCGCCTCGATGTCAATTAAGGCTACAAGCCTGTAACTCTTTGCTGAGTTCTTGTCCCCTTTTTTGTATATTGGGGATATAATTGAACCCCCGACATGAGTCCGGGATGATGAACCCTTCTGCTATCTGGCCGTACAGCGGTAGTAGAGCAGAGGCCCAGTATTCCGGGTCCAATTTGAATAAAATTAGTGGAATACCGTTAAGGCCCGGAGCGCAATCCCTCTTGCCTTTGGCTATCATTTTCTTGATCTGTGTGGTTGAAATGAAAGATGATCGTACTCAGTTGGAGTTTTTAAATGTGTGGTAGGATACCTCTAGGATGTTGGAGATCTGCCTCCGTGGGGCATTAAAGTGTGTGTGCAGATGCAATGCCCAGGATTCTTCTGACAAGTGGGAGTTTACTCTTTGCACATTCTGGTTGGCTAAGCTATTTATTGTTCGCCAAAATCTTGCGCTGTTATTCGTCTTGGAGTCGTGCAATAGCCTCACCCACAGGTTATCATCCTTTTCTCTTTTTACCTGCCAAATTTCTTTTTTCTTTTCTGCTTTTAGTTGAGATAACTCCCTCAATAAAATGGGGTCATGGCCTGTACGCTGAAGATTGCGTGTTAATTTATTTATTGCATTCTTGAGCTTCCGGAGGTTTGTGGTTTTGTAATTTAGAAATTGGCTCTCCTGACGGACTGGCACACTGTTCGTCATAGAAGCTGGGGTAGCATTTTTCCTATTCTTTGCTCCCAATGTTTTGGCTAGATGTTCCCAGTATGTTATCATATTTTCATTAACTTCTGTCTGTTCCCGTTGGTCCCATATTGCCTTTGCTGTTGATAGTAGTTCCTCTGGATGATTAGTTTTCATTATTGGCATTAGTAGTTTACCTACAATACTTCTTCCAACATTAGAAAGCCAACTACCTACTGAGGAGAGGCCATCAGTTAGTCTCTTCCATGCACTATCAACCTTCAGTGGTTTCAGTTCTTCTTCCAAATGTGTAATATTTCTGACATACCTTCCAATTTCAACACTTTTATCAGGTATGTACGTGCAACAATGTTGCGCCTTCAACATTCTACAGACTCCGCCCTCTTTTGCTAATACTATGTTAAGAGATTTTGTAAAACCATTGATCTGATCGCAACCAATTCAGTATTGATCAGTAAGAATCCTCCAGCAGTGTCAGTCGATAAGCGATCCACCACTGTGGAAAATTTACAAATTCTAAGTGTATTCAGAATTACTCCCACTGAAGGTATCAATGCACTAAATATATCACCTAGAATTTCTGAAAAACTAGCTCTTCTATATCGTGTTACTTCACTTCCGTTTTCATAGCTTCCAGTGATTCTTTTTACATGCTATATTTCGGGAATACTATTCCGAAATAGCAACTCCTGTACCAATGATCAGGCAGCTTAAAGTAAGCTTTGTTCCCACAAATATAATAAACTCCAGGAAATACTGGATCTTTTCCCCCTTTTAGCCCCCAACCCCCAATTATGGGGAAATGGTGTTCACATTCACTGGAACCGATGAATACATTGCTATACTCAGTTTTCTCTCTATTGAGACAGATTTTCCCCTTTTTTTCAAAATCCAGAGACATAGCAGCATGAGTCTTGCTAGTTGCCATAAATTCTTCCCTTTCAGTCTATTTGGGTATCTGGGGTTTCGGTTCAGTGGCTTTTCTATGGAAATCCTGTCTCCCTTTCTCTACTAAATTCAAAAATATTTTCTCCTCTTCATGTAATTTACTAATTAAATTGTGTGTGTGTGCTTCAGCTATATCTATTGTTTTCATTGTTAGAAAATATTCACCCATGAACTGTGAGTCTCTACTACTAAGGACAGGATTCAGTTTTCTGCATTTAGGAATTTCAGAAAAAATGTCTAGATTAGAATAATAATACTGTAACTTTCCAGTTCTATAAAACAGACTAGTTAATATGCGACTGGAAATACCATAGGACAGTGATAAATTATGGTAAGTAACGCCTTCAGCTACTGATGTCGGTAATTTCATACAAACATAGCAATCACTAATTTGCATTGGCTCTACATAGTGTATAGTGTACTAATAGATTAGCGAATACATTCATATCAGTTTCATTTCTATTTCTAAAGAGATGTAATTCTATCTCATCTGGTGCTTCAAGTCTACTCTATCTTGTTTGTGGTGTACTATCTTTCCGTGTATACTAGTGTCATTAAGTTTAGCAGCCATCAAGTAAGGTATTGCTATCGTCAGTCCTCGCCATGCTATAAGCACTATCAATACACTACATATGCATATTCTACAGCATGTCTTTATACAATTTCTTTTCGAGTTTCCAGTAACTCTATTATCAGACATTTTGACTAAGGAGGCTTAGCCCTCCTTGAGAATTTTACACAGAATACAACTGTGATTGTATCTCAAGTTGGCCTCACTTCTTCGATAGATTGATCAGAAATGAATTCTTCATCACTTTCATCATTGATTTCCAGATTCTCAAAATCTTCAAGGATGACGTAAGTCCATTCAGGGCCTTTGAATTTATTGTTCAGCTTTTACAGGTGTGGACTTCTCCGTCTTTGATTACTTGTTGACGGTTCAGTTGGACTGGTCACTTCGTCCACTTGTTCAGGTTCTTCATCCATTGTGACGAGGCGATTTTTCAGTCTTTTTAAAAAAAAAAGGCCATTTATCGCCTTTTCTGAGTCTTTTAGCTGGCACTGTGCTTTCTGATTCTTCAGATGTCCTTTTATTTTATTTTAGTTGTGGCACAATTTGGTTTTCTCTCTATCTAACCTTGTCCAGGGCTTATTCCCATTGACGTTTCTGCTGGATGGGTTCTTCTACACTAATCTGACCTGGTTCAGGATATTGCTTTGTTGGGCCTGGAATTTTTTCTTTGTCCTGAAGCCGTTTTGCGAATCTTGTCTGGTCCTGCTCAGGTCTTGCAATTTCTTGATTGTCTTCTGCCTGTGCTTTTTCTCTAGTACCTATCTGTCCCTCCTCAGACAGAGGTGTTCTGATGGGGGTTTCGTTGGTCAGAGTATATTGCCCTTTCCTTATCTGGTCTTCCTCATGATTACCAATAGCTTTGCTTTCTGTAATCTGAGTACATTCTTCTATTCCTGTCTCGTCCTCACTGTCAGGCTGACTATCTAAATACGTTTGGCTTCTTGTTCTTATTCTTACTTCAGGTATATCGACTACTGGGATCCATTCATCCGGACTGGTGCTCGGTTGTTCTTCGTCAACTACTTCAGGATCAACTTCTTGAGACCCTTCAGCAACGCAACCTTCAGCCTCAACTTCGTCAGATTCAGTTATCCTTTTGGTGTGGCTGGCATGGATCCAGATTAGAAGTCCCTGGCACTTTACAGCTGTGGTGATAACCAGTATCATTTGATGTGACTCTCTCCATCTTGCTGCTAGGCAAGATTCCCAGGTGTGATTTTCTATCTCTACCCAATCTCCAGGGTTCGAATCATGAGCTGGAGTTGAATGTCTGGCTTCAGTGTCTTCCCCAACCTGGTGAGAGATAAAAGGCACTTGGTCAGCCACTCCAACGCTAAATCATCAGATATAGGTAACAGCTGGTGACTTGGCACACATGCTTGCCTCATTGCCCTTCCCATGAGTATTTCATGAGGAGTCAAGCCTGTTTTCTTATCTGGAATGCTTCTGAGTCCCATCAGGACAAGAGGTAAAGCATCAGGCCATTCCTATTGGGTAGATTCACACATCTTTCCCAATCTTGCTTTAATTGTGCCATTCAGTTGTTCTATCACTCCAGAAGCCTCTGGGCGGTATGCATAGTTCGGCTTTTGCTCAATTTTGAATGCTTCACAAATTAGTCCAAATATTTATTTATTAAAATGTTTCCCTCGGTCTGATTCAATTGTTACTGGAAAACCGAACCAAGGAATGAGCTCTCTCAAAAAGAGCTTGGCTACAGTTAAGCTGTCATTCCTGCGGGTGGGGTATCCTTCCACCCATTTTGAAAATAGACAAACAATGACTAAAAGATACTTTAATACTCGACAAACAGGTAACTGAATGAAGTCAAGTTGTAGACTGATAAAAGGGCCTTCTGCCTTCCCAATTTTCCCGGGACAAACCTTAGTTTTCTCACCAGGGTTCATGTGTTGACAAATTAAGCATCTCTGGCAATGACTCTCTGCTATGTTTCTGAACTTCGCATTAAACCAATCCCGTCTAAACAATCTGATCATGGCATCTCTCCCTATGTGTGAGTCCCCATGGTACATTTTGGCCATTGGTGCAAGCATACAATCAGGTACTGGTCTCCCATCTAGGTAAACTATCACACCATCTTCAGGTCTTATCTGACACCCTATTTTCTGCCAATCTTCTTTTTCTTTCGGTTCTGCGACGCTTTGCAAATCTTTCACTTCCTCCCATGTGTTTACTCCTTTCAACAGCATAAGTTGGCAGCTGATTCCACATGCTTCAATTTTCTTATTTACTGCCATTTTATATCTGGCCCAATGTTGGGCCACTTGGTCAGCATAACGATTACCAGCTGTCACTTTGTCATTTCCAGATTGGTGAGCAGCACTCTTGACCACGGCCAATTCTTTTGGCAATTGAATTGCTACAAGTAATTCTTTTTTCAATTTGCCCATTTTTAATAGGGGTTCCTGAAGAAGTCATGAACTCCCTTTGCATCCATAGGTGGCCAAAGTCATGCACAACCCAGTAACCATATTATCAGTGTAAAAGGTTACTCTTCAAATCCTCCCAATTTTGCACGCTTTTATTAAAGTAATCAATTTGGCTACTTGCGCAGACTTGACTCCTGGTAAATAGGATGCTTCGACAATATCAGATAATGTACACACAGCATAAGCAGCGCGTAGTCCTCCTTCTTCATGGCGCATACACAAGCCATCCACAAATAGCTCATGTTCTTGGTCTTTTAAAGGTTCTTCTTGTATGTCTGCGCGCGGTTTAGTACTGAATTCAGTGAGGTCGATACAATCATGTTCGACTTCTTCCTTTACCAACTCAAAGTGGGAATCTGGCAACAAGGTTGCTGGATTTAGAATAGTGCATCTGACTATTGTCACGTTCTCTGAACCAATGATAATTCTTTCATATTTAGTCATCCGACTAGGAGTTAAATACTGAGTACGTGTTCTGGTTCACAGTATCACAACTGAATGTGGGACATACACTGTTACAGGGTGTCCCATGACAATGGATTCAATATGTTCCAGACTCATACAAATTGCAACTACCGCTTTCAGACAACCTGGTAGTGCTGATGCCACTGGGTCCAATGTGGCAGAAAAATATGCCACAGGTCATCACATTAACCCATGGGTCTGGGTTAGAACTGAGATAGCACAATTGTCTCTTGTGTCACAAAATAGTGCAAACTCTTTTGAATAATCAGGCATCCCTAATGCTGGAGATTCACACAGGCAGTTTCGTAATTTTAGGAAAGCAGTCATGCTTTCATCGTCCCACTCGACTGGATCTTTTGCTCGTTTCTTTGTCAGCTGAATCAGTGGTTTGGCTAGCACTTCAAATCCCTCAATCCACAGTCTGCAGTAACCTACAACTCCGAGAAACATTCTGATTTCTTTCTGATTTTGTGGTAGATTCATGTTTTGAATTATTTTGATTCTTTCAGATGTCACTCTTCTGACCTCTCTTTCTATCTGGTGTCCCAGATACTTGACTGATGTTGTACAGTATTGCAATTTCTCTGGGGACACTTTATGTCCACCCTTTGCTAAATGGTTCAATAATGCAATGGAATCAATCATGCAGTCATTTCTGGTTCTCAATGCCAATAATAGATCATCGATATACTGCACCAGAACAGATTGTCCAGGCAGCACCAGTGATTCAAGGCACTTTTTCAGAATTTGATAAAAAAGGGATGGGCTTTCCGTGTACCCCTGTGGAACACAAGTCCAAACGTAAACATGCTTGTCAAATTTTAACAAAAATAAAAACTTGCTATCTGGATGCAATGGAATGGAAAAGAAGGCATGGCATAAATCAATTACAATGAACCATCCTGCTCTCCATGGTATGTGATACAGAATCACAGCTGAATTCGGTCCTACTGGACAACATGGGACGACAATTTTATTAATTTAGCGGAGGTCTTGGACCACCCTGTAATTTCCATTTGGTTTGTTTATGCCAAATATAGGTGAATTGCAAGGACTGCTCATTCTTTCTTCTAGAATGCCTTGTTCAACCAAGCGCTCTATTTCCTTTGCAACTCCTGCCTTTATTTCGGAACTCATTTTGTACAGTCAAATATTTGGGTAAACTGCACCTTCTTTTACTGTTACTTTTATGGGATCGAAATCTGCCATCAGACCTACTTCTTTTCCCGAAAAATCCCACACATCAGGATTCACAAAGGTTTTTAATTCTTCTGGTAAATCTTCTTGGCACATCTTTTAAACTTTTGTTTCTTGCATGGCTTGCATAATTTTGTAAACTCCGTCTTCATCTGGAGTCTGAAGTTCAACACCATTGGGTTTGCAAAAGATTGTGCAATTCAGCTTGCACAGTAAATCCCTCCCTAATAAGTTTACAGGGCTAGAGTTGCATACTACAAACTTGTGCATTCCTCTAAAATTACTGATACAGACTTCCATTGGTTATGTGACAGGGGTCCTAATTTGTTTATTAGAAACGCCCACTACTTGGATCGCTTCTCCCGAGAGGAGTAGTTTGGGATGTCTGCTGTTCTCACAGTAGAATGGGTAGCACCAGTGTCCAACAAAAAGGTAACATGATTTCCTTCCACTTTTCCCTCAATGTAAGAACTTGACTGATCTACCGATAAGGATGCACCAAGTACGCATTCCTCTTCCCCCCCTCTCAGGCACCGTCAATAATCTTCTGATTAAAAAAATGTGTCCTGCTAAAGAAAGTGTGGCGTTACCGTATTTTTCTTACCACTTCCCTCGCGAAATCCGGTGTCCACATTGTATTTTGCTTGAATCACAAAATCTGGCATAGGGGCTTGAGGTAACTGGTTCTGTATTACCTGTTGCGGCTGTCTCATTGACACCTCATTCTGCGTCTGTGGATTTAAATTTTGATTTTGGACATTATTATTCTGTATTAATTTACACTCTTTTCTACAATGCTCCAATTTTTCGCACCCATGACAAGGAAACTTTTTCTTTGGCTCTTCTTTACTCATTTTTCCTCTGGGTTTACCTCCACTTCCTTCGCCTTGGCCTTCCCCTTTTTTCTGATTATTTGCTTGCTGACTTAACTGAAATTCCTGTTGTTCTGCCATTTTTACTTGAGCCCACATTACTTTTTCCTTTAATTTCTTTCGTTTAATATCAATTTCATCCTCACAGTATTTTGCATACTTGAGAATCTCTTTGACAGGCTTCACTTGCCAACATAATTTATGTTCTTTAATCGTTTGGGAGATTGTGTCATGTCCTTATTATCAATGTTTTCTAAGCCACTGTACTGTTTAAATACCTGCAATAGGCCTTCATATTATGCATGTACAGACTCATCTTTATTTTGGGTAGTTCTGTCTATTTTAGTCCAATCTGTTTCTTTTGGAGGACTCTTTCCCTTTAAGTAAGGTATTACTTGATTATATTTGTTAATTACTTCTCCTCCTGTCTTTGGGTCTCTAGGGTATTCATCATTTGGACAATATACTGTAATTTTACACTCGGTCCACAAATCAGCTGGAACAACAATGTCAAGGAACCCATCTAAATCTTATAACAGTACGTTTGAAACCTTCACACACCTTTCAACTTGCCGGTACCGTTCAACAGGCTTTTCTCTAAGCTTTGGGAAGCCATTAGTAAATGATAAAATATCTTGTCGGGACCATAGGACATGTACATAACCTCCTCCTGGCACATCTCTCATCGGACACAACCTTTCGACTTTCTATGTTTCTTTTAGTAAATACTCAGATGAAGTTTTATTTGCCACTGCGTCTTCCTTTTTCTTTGCCCATCTAGCTTTCCATTTGCTAGATTTCCCCATTTTTGCAACAACGACAACAGTTCCTTTATCTGCAATTTCCATCCTGACACATTCATGTTTTCTAAATCTTTGTCAGAAAATTCAGCTCTATACGGTTTTTGTAACACCTTTGATTTGCCAATGTCAATTCCCATTTCAGAAGCCAAATTCATTAACTTTTCATGGTATATTTTCGTATTTCGAGTAATTCTTCTGCATATAAACAACAATTCATCTTCATTTAAAGAATTTAGCCTTTCCAATCCTACATTTCCTGCTACCAGTTCTCCCAATTCTACTCTTAATTTGAATATGTCCAATACCTTTGGCTGTGATTTTGGCTTTTCTATGTATCGGGTCCATCTTTCTAATTCATCAGGGCTTACAACAGTTGCACTTCTTATTCTGTTTCAATCTGCACTTCCTTTGAACATCGGGGAGTAATTTTCCTGATCGAGTCACCCACAGGTTCTCGTATAGGTAAATCCATTAAGCAAACCACTGACTCGCATTCACTTGCTTGATCATCAACTATTTGGGTTTCTTTCCTAGGCTGTACTATGGGTGTAGTCAGAACGGGAGTTCTTGGACTAGCTTGCTTATCTCCATATAGAGGAACTACCGGACCTATTGTTACTGGTATTGTGAGGGCTTCAGGACTCGTATTTAATTGGGTGATTTTCTAAATTAACTCGCTACGCTGTTTGTTTAATACTTCTTTCTCTCTTTCTTGGAGTACCTTTCCCAATGAGCTTTAATGTTTAATCTGCGGAACCAAAGGTGGTTGTAAAAATGGAGCACTGAGAATAACTTTATTAGTTTCTTCCTGGTAAGGTGGCAGATTTTTCATTAATAAGTCATCTAAATAATCATCATCCGTATCACCACCACTAGTCATTAATCGTTTTGTTTTCTCAGTACTTTTAGTTCCAGTTGGTTCTTCTGTGGTAAAAACAGGATATAATATTTCCACTAGCATTGACTGTCTCCATTGTTTCATTTGTTTATCTCGAGTATCCTTTGGGAATCTGGGATAAAATCTACTAAAACTTCTGTCACCTCGAGATCTATCTCGCTCAAAAGCCTCTGTCTCCCACTCTTCTAGGGCTTCATATCGCATTAAACTTCGTCGGGCGTCTAATTCATTCATTCGAGTTCTCAAATTGTGCACTATTCTACCATTAAAGGTACCATGTTCGGGAAATGCTAATATGCCATTGTCTTTGGTATATTATATTGAATTCTCTAACCACACACAAGTGTGATAGCCTCTTTCTACCATCATGTGTGATGCGGGTGTCTTTGGTGGTGGAATAATAATTCCTTCTCTCTTTTTCACTGCTTTATCTTTTTTAAAGTAATTTTTGATTTTCTGCATAAACAAAAATTTTCTCTTTTCTCCGTACGTGTTATATGGTCTTTCTCTAATACTCTGTTCTTGGGCAAAACCTAAATATCTTCTATTTGGACGATTTTCTATGATTGCTGGATCTAAATGCCACATATACCGCTATATGAAATTCAAATTAATTCAATTAATTTACTTTGTTTACTTTGCAGAGATATTTCTCAATACCAGCGCATCTCTTATTTTTAATGACCAATGAGGCTTTGACTTACAAGCAGAATTTAACCAATGATTGTGCGGCTTTTTCTGTGACGTGAATCTCACTCTTTGCACTTACCCCTCCTTTACAATTTTCTCACGGTTACACATTCGCTGTTTCTAACAATCCCAGTGTTGCTCTCTATGCCGTCAGTGCAGCACCCCCGACTACTCCTCCTTTGCAAGGTAATACGACAACTTAATTTCTTTTCACTTTTCAATTGCACATTTCATTAATCCACAACATGAAAACATTTTCTACTGTGCCTGATTGACTAAATTCAGAAGGAAAGATAATTTCTTTCACAACGAGGAAACCTATTTCCGTCTACTCTTCATACACTGCGAGTAAAACAACCTTCTGCTTACTTTTCACTTAAGCAAAAAGAACCTGCTTCTCCTTCAGAATTACCCTTTCTAGGTGATAAAAGACCAAAGTTTCATCAGCGAACTCCTTTGCTACCAATAACTCTCACTTTCATACTAGATAATGATCCCTAACTAGTGCTTCAAGTTTTACCTAACTTTCCGCACCTATTCCATGTAGGCAAGTAAACTCACTGCAGTGTGGCTTCCATTTGCCACCCACTATTCAATATCCCGGGATTTCCAAACAACAAATAACAATCCAAACAGGTTTTTAGTCAGTACATAAAATCAATAAAATCAATAAACAATCAATACGCAACTAACTACCTATCTTTAACTAAACCCTAACCATCGCTCTGCTACCAGAAAAGTATACTGATGGCGCGCTGGACCACTAGCTCAATTTACCATACTCACCTGGGCCCATAAACATTCAAACTTTGAACTAGTAGTCCTGCTTTTACTACTGACAGCCTATCACTACTTTGAGTCCTTTTAGGACTCATACCTGTAAACCATGACTTACCAATCCTTGTCACCTTTGCTATAAGTCCTAGGGATCGAAAAGGGTGTTAGCATAATAACTAGTATTTAACAATTTACCTTTCCTGTAATAACCACAGACTCGGGAGAAGTTTTAAACACTTTATCTATGCAAGTTTCGGTGAGTTGTTATCCAAATTACAGAGACCATAAACTTCACAAGTAAGAATATGATTAATAGGATATAAAGTTTGCAAGAAATCACAGCAACACCTTTAAACATTGGTACATGAGAAGGATGAGACAGGGAAATAGCACAAGGACATACCACATGGATTATATGTACCTAGAATGGTGCACGGACCAATCCTGGCCACGGGCTGGGGCAAAAGACAGGGCTCCCGACTAATCAGGTGCCCACAGGACAAGACAGGTGCAGATCAGGACAGGTGACTTTCTCTAAGTGCAATGCCAGCGTCACACCCCTCTCTAGGCAAATTTGGTACCCCGACTGGGTAATCGATAATTTCACCCACAAACACCTTGATTCTTCTGACAGAGTGCTCCGCCAACACCTCTGCTCTTGATCTCCTATAGCATGCTTTGGGCCAGTGACAAGTCAGCTACTCGGACAAGTTGGACAAATTCTCTAACTAAGCCTACCTTAGTTGTACCATTTTCCAGGGCAGTGTATCACCCCTAAATGTTGCAAATCTAAGTGTTCTTCTTCAGTGATTGGTCAGAAAGACGAGGAGAGGTCATCACACCATACTAAGATGAGGTCATTTCAATTTAACTTAGTTGATCAATGTTCCCGCCCAAAATTAATTTTCCCACGTATTTATTCCGCCCACCAATCTTATGTCATTTTAAAATACAAAGTTTTAATAAAGTTGCAAGTCTTCTTCCTTTCCCAGGTTAGGGTTGAGGTTTTCTCAGGCGCATTAGCGGAAAGACTGTCACTGGCATTGGTTCAATGCCACTGCTCAAGGTCTCTCAGAATTCTGTACACATGCGCAGAGCGGATTTCAAAATATCTGTTCATGTCACCCTCGGGCCAAAATACGTGCTATTAATAAAGTCAAAGAGAGACACATTAGAATACAAAAATAAATTAATGCACTGTATACCACTTATCTCTACTCTAATCCCATTACTTTATTTATACTATAGCATTATTAGTTAAGCAGAATGAACAAAGTTTAGTACAAGCAGCAGCATATGCTTAAATGTGTGAGACACGAAGCGGCCATCTTGGCACTAGTGCGCAGAAGCAAGAAGTTCCCCGCAAAAGCACAGATAAGTCACAACTCGTAGATGTGGCAGACGCATGCGCAGAAAAGTTCCCGGGTTTTCGGCGGCCATTTTAGGACATTCGGGTTACTGTTAGTAAAAACACATAGGTAAGCTTCCCCTAGATACTAAATATGTTGTGTAATGTAAATATTAGTAGACAAAACATGTTGATTAATTAATTATAGGTTATTTAGAGAGGGCTGAGTAGGAGCAAGTTTCTGTACATGTGAAACCTTGCTCCATCACCGAGAATCCGGCTCCAGTGTTTCTGGCTCCCCTTGCGGGGTGTTAGAGATCGACTCCCGGGAAAGAGATACCAACCTCTCTCCTTCTAAGGTATGGAGCTGATTAGAACCTACAGAAACTTTTGGCAACTCTTGGCATAACTAAGCCAGACTAAAACAGCACCTACTTCTTCCCTCGTACTAGACTTAGGTTTGGCACCCTGGGGTAGGATTATTTTAGAAGCACCAAATGAGTATTTTAGCCAGTGTTATTTATGTATGTATTTTAATGAACATATGTCATAGCTACAAGAAATGCTATTACAGTTTTATTTCATCTTACTGCTAACGATGTACATTTTATACTTCGCATTCTGTCTTACGATTGTAGCAGTTCATTTCTCTTGCATGAGAAATAAGTCTGTTCAATAAACCCTTTTTATTGAAACGCCCATCTCCCAATTTCTGTGCAACACTGTAGAAACGAAGCATGCATGATTGACTGAGTGAAATGGTTCAAGTTCAAACAAGCTTTATTCGATTTAAAATGTCAAATCATAAAAGCGCATGATATATAAAAACATTTGACAACAATCAGACAGAAAGCCAGTATACAAGACATAATTATGGCTAAGAATCTTAGGTCATTGAATTAAAAATACAGCAAGTCTACAGTAAAAACTAAAAAGAGAATCATATTTAAAAACAATAAATATTGATAAAAAGGACATTACATTGTGTTCCGAAATGTAATCATAAGCTTCAAAAAACTAGTAACTGCGAGAATAACATGATCTTCATCTATTTTTGTGAAGCTTAATGAAAGCTGCAGAGCATGATCTAATCCCCCAGGATTTAAGAACAGGTAATAAGAAGGCCCTACGTGGAGCATGATAACATTTACAAAACAAAATAACATGTAAATTTGTTTGGTAAGAAACATCATCACAAGGACAAAGAAGTTTGTCCATTGACCAATTATTACATAGGGGAAAGGTAACTCAACGAAAAAAGATACCTAGCCTAAACCGGGTCAGCAGCGTGCGAGCATACGGACTATTTTCGACCAGGAGATAGTTCTGAAGCCCTTCTTGTTCAGTAATTTGTTGAGTGGTATTTTTCCTTTTTTCAAGGTTCCACCGAATATCAACTAAGTGGTCTAAGGCCATCTTTTTGAGGGAACCTCTCGACACCATATCCAAACTAGCCGGCTTCTCGAAGAATTCTGGATGTCCCATCTCATTAAACATACGTCTAAGGTAGCAGAGCCATGAAATGTTAGAGACCCCGTCTAAAGATAGACAATCCTTTATTAGGTCTCTGTTTAAAGCGGTCTCACTGGTAACCCAGACCTTGTGCCAGAGAAGTATAGGGGCGATCCTGAAGGTATCCAATATGTAGGGTAGTACTACTTCCAAGTGTATCATGTATCTAGAAGTCGTTTTAGGAAGTCCCAAAAGATGACAAATGAATTGGTTTTCGCCGGTTTGTAGGACCTGAGCATTTTCTCCTCCCCACACTCCCGCTCCATATGTTGCTACGGAGACACATTTAGCTTTATATACATGAATCAACTCTTTTACCGGTTTCCCCCCTAGTTTTGAAGCAAAATTTCTTAGCGCTCCCATGGAACGCATAAAGGACAGATGCCTAGCATGTACTGCTGCATGCCAAGTTCCCCTCCTCTCAAAATGTACACCTAGATAAGTGAACTTATCTGTGGATTCAATTCTCTTACCCTCTCAGTAAATTGGGCAGGGCACCCTCTTTGACCCCTTCCCACAAGACATTGTGAAGGTTTTTGATATATTAATTTTGAGGCCTCTAGCCCTCATAAAACCAGAGAATTTATCCACTGTCTTCTGCAGTCCTAATCTGGTCCGCGACAATAATGCTGCATCGTCCGCATACAGCAATATTGGTGTAGGGATCCTACCAATAGTTGGATAATCATGCTGCGACTCTCTAAGGTAATCTCCAACTGTGTTTATATATATGGTGAATAGCAGGGGTGCTAAAATGCACCTCTGTCTTACCCCCCTCATTATAGGAAATTTGTCGGAACACTCCCCCTGCAACCAATACCTTACACTAGCACCAGCTCCCCTATAGAGTTCCTTTATAAACAAAATGAGGTGGATGTCAACCCCTATATCACTCAAAGTGTCCCACATAAACTCATGATCTACACAGTCAAAAGCAGAACTTAAATCTATAAAAGTAATAAAAAGGTTCCCGTTCTTTGCCTGAGTGTACTTTGAATTCAGTAGGGCTAGGTTTAAGCATTGTTCAATAGTCCCCTTGCCAGGTCTAAACCCATACTGGAGATTCGAGATGATATTATTCTCCTCCCCCCAGGTTTGAATCCTATTCAGGATAATACGACCTACCACCTTCATGGAAGCATCCAACAAAGAAATTGGGCGGTAGCATACAGGGTCATTCCTGTCACCCTTTTTAAAGACGGGTACCACAATAGCATCCGCCCAGGAGGGTATAAAGCCACAGTGGTTGGCCTTGTTTAAAACATTCATTAACATCGGTGCCCAGAGGTCAAATTCAGCCTTAAAAACATCAATCGGTACCCCATCGGGCCCGGGGCCTTTCCCAAGGAGCTATCCTTTATCGCTTTAGTGACCTCCTGGCAACTAAAGGATATAGGTAGTGGAAATGGGCAATGGTGATTACTGTCCAGAGGGCTAGCAGTCTTGTAGTTATTAGTCTGCTCTCCTTCATGTGGGGTAACTTTTTCATACAGGTGGGTAAAATACGTCACCCAAGTGTCCCCCGTTATAGCGATGTCTATCATATCCACCTCTTTATTTTGAAAGTAAGGTGCATTTATCACCTTCCAAAAGGCCGTGCTATCTCTTTTATTGGATGCTTCTTTTAAGGCCACCCATGCCTCTTTCTTCAAAGTGGCCTTCCTCTCCTTTATTGAGTCTTTGTAAGACTTTCTGGCTTGCCTAATTAGCCCAGGGTTTCTTGGTTTCGCGTGTAAGACCTTTTTAAGGATTGAAAGTGACTTTGTACACTTAGTGTCAACCCACCCTTGAGCCCTTCTTGTCTCACCCCGGTGTTCTCTTATTAATAGTGCTTTTATGGAAGCTTGTATTTTTAAAAAAGAGGCCAGTACCTTTTCCGGTTCCTCGTCATGTGCCAGACAAATGGAGATATCTTCCGGGCATGCCGTAACTAATTTTTCAAGGAAATCCAGAGGCTCCACCCTGTTCCATTTGATAGTATAACCATTTTTAGATGCCAATCTAATTTCTGTTGAATATGGAGTAGTAGTTCCTATCCTACGTGAGTGATTTTTAATTTTTATCCTAAATGATATGGGATAGTGATCACTGAGCGGGGAGCCACCAGTTACCCAGGATACGACCAGCCTTGCATGGGCAGCAGAAATTATTGTGAAATCAATTGTGGAATTGGACCCCCTTCCGTTAAAGGTCGGCTTGAATGGGATACTCGGTCTGCATGCCTCATTTATAAAGGACAAATTAAAATAAAAAAGAATATTATTAAGAGCACTACCTAGTTTCATATGATTAAAGTGAGTGGGACTGTCTTCCCCATGCTCGAAAAGTCCGCACATGCATGTCGAGCCATGATGACAGACCATACAATTAAAATCACCCACCCATATCATAACCTTTTCTTCAGCTGTCTGGTCATTTAAGGCGATTAGGCTCGACAAGAGCTTATTGATCGTAGGCTCTATCAACAAAGAAGGCATGTTGTTATAAAAGTTAACTACAATCATATTTTTTAGGTGGCCCCAGCTTAGCAGCAGGATCTGGTAGAATTCCGTAAACAGAAACTTATGTACTTTCAAGCCCCCCAGATATAGACACATATGTGCAGAGGCCCCCTCTATTTCGACCCTGAACACTTACCACTGCCAGGGTATGAGTGAAATGGTTAACTATTGTTTCCACGACTCTAAGATTATTCTGACTTTAAGGGAAACAAAGTTGTCATGTTTATGCTGTTGTCAGAAACTAATCCATTCTTGTTCAGAAAATTTCTAGTGACCTCTGAGCTAGCTGGCACACTCACAATTAAGTTTAATGTACTTGATAGAGACATGCTGACCTCAGTCCTATGTCAAAACTATAGTGTATATTATTCCAATGTGCAGAGCCTATCAGGGATATAGGAACTACACTTCACTGTGGTTCTGTACTAAAACTCAAAAGATGGTTGGAAAAAAATAGCAAGGATACATAAAAACTTGGACATGCTTTATGAAGATGACAAGTCTGCCATCATGATTTTTTTTTACTTATTTAGGTGTTCATCTGTCAGAACAGAGTTTACATCAAACACCTCTAATACCTTCTTACTTTGATGCTTTTGTGAATAAAACATAATTAAGCTTAAAGCAGCTGTTACATAAAGCGAAATTGATTCTTGTAAAGGGATGGATGAATGGATGGATGGGTTGAATGGATGGAAGGAAGGAAAAGGATGTTAAAAGAAGAGCCTTACATTCAAGTGTATATTGTAAATTGTATCATACAAATAGTATTTTACATCCAGGCTTGTGTGGATTCAAGCATTATATTGGAATGAGGGCAATGTGAATTGTTGTGCCAGTAGTTCCATAAATACAAGGGCAATTAGCAGAACAGGCATTTTGCTGGATTTTTAATTGTTGCAGGACCCGAGATATGCATTATAAGTTGGAGTAGATATTTTCACTTGCTATGGCATTTTCATTTTTCCCCTGGTTAACACCCAATCGGATAGATAGTGGATACTGCTTGTCCTGTGGCAGAATAGTTTCCTGTGCATACTTTTTTGTACTTGGAAAACAATTTTCACATACACACATAGATGATATTTTGCTAGGGAGAGATATTCATACTGGATACTGTTGGGGGTCTGGAAGTATTTGAATGTAAAATCAACTCACCTTTAGAAAGACATGTTAATACTATAACTATTTAGTCAACGTTTTTGCAAACAGAAATGTTTCCATGGATCAGTACCTTACTGTGGTGGAAAGGTTTGAATGTGCTGATGAAGCTAAGAACTATTCCGTCCGGAGTGAAAACTCCTAGAAGGGACACCCATGACTGCAAAATCGAGGCTGAAACTTGAGACTAAATTTCATCTGCTGAAGAAGGAAGTGGTGGCCCACCTCATTATCCTCACCTAGAAACTTGAATGGATACTGTAATTGACCAAAAAAAGTGATGAAATCTTATCCATTGAATCACCAAGAGTCGATACAACTGAATGACTAAAACAACAACAATGTAAAAATGACCAGTAAAATTACCCCTTTTTATGGTACTGGCTCGACAGTGCAGACGCAGCCAGGCAATTGTGTGAGCACCACTAGAGAGGGGCTTTAGCTCTGCACACATGTTGGGAGCCAGGAGTATATGTTTTGATTGGTCAGAAGTTGTGTGCTTCTACAAAAAAGTGCTTGCCCTCCACCAACTTTGATCATTTTGTTTATTTATCCAGCGGCTAAGCTTGAACTTTCAGGGACACATGCACAACATTGCAATGCTGTAAAAGTGTCTTAGATAACAAGATAAATTATGGTGTTTGTCTTTCTATGGCAGCAGCACATATGGGAGGAGGGCAGTCATTAACACACACCAATTTTTAGGCCTGGATGACAGTACATTTGTCATCTGATCTTTTAACCAACACAAATATTATTCTACAGTGTTTTGCTTCCACACAAATACAAATGGTGTTTACTTGTAATGTAGCACATTACCATACAACATTCCTTTGAAGCCAGACCCATTGGCACTGCCAATGCTGTTATGGTCCGGCTTGACAGTGAAGTTGTCACCAGACAACAATGTAAGAACCACCAGGAGAGGGGCTTTGCTCTGCCCTCATGTTGGGTGTCAGTAGAACATGCTTTGATTGAGCCAAAGTTGTGTGCTTCCACAGAAAAGTGATTGCCCTCCACACATGTGTAATAATTCTGTTCATGTATATAGCTGCCTGAGCTTGAACTTTAAGGGACACCTGTATGCCATTGTATTGCTAATTAAGTGTCTCAGATACGTAGATAATGTATGACGTTTTTCTCTAGCAGTGGTTCAGGTAGGAGTAGGCAGTTGCTAACATACATGGATTTTTATGTCTGGTTTGACAATGCATTCATTGGCCAAATGCTTGTTAGGCTTTCAATGATCTTTTGGTTTTGTTAAAATTATATGTATCATATTAATATTTACAGGAGATTTCAGCCAACCCACTTCATCCGTTGGTCTATTAATGTGTTATTCACATGTTTCTTCAGACCACTACAGCATAGTGCAGTGGTTCATCCAACTTTGGCTGCTGGCGAAAGTCACAGTATTCTTCTCATTTACTTTTTTTTTTTTTTTTGCAAAATACATGAGTCTGTTGGTATGAGTCATTCTAATACAGTATACATTATCACAAAACAAGTCAATGCATGTAAAGATACTACAGAAATCAAAACAAAACATTTTACACCAAGCAAACTTTAAAAAGTGTATTATGAGTTGTCAAAAAAAAGAAAAACCACATTAAGCTGTGGAACAATAAAAATTAAGGCATTTAACTTAAAGCTACCAGATGACACAGGAGAAGAGAAGGAACCCTATTTAAGACTCGAGATATTGTGTGACTAAGCCCCATATTTGTTCACCAAGCTTCTTTTTCCGTGTGCCCTTGAGAGCATAAAGACTATCAGCTAGATTCATCATTGGAAAATGGGCTCGCAAAGGGCCAGATTCTTAGAATCTGGCCCTTTGCGAGCGCAATTTTTGCATTTGGGATTCATCATCCCAAATGCAAAAATCGCTAATAGCGAAATCGCATATGTGCGAGGAATTGCATTTAAGGAATCTCTATTTGAGATTCCTCAAATGCAAATCATTAACCATTTTTTATTTGCGAATTCGCTATTTCTGGTTGCTATTTACCGCGAAGTCTGACTTCGTGGTAAATAGCGAAAACTTAGAAAAATGCACTTTAGTGCATTTTTCTAAGTGGTATGTTACAAACACACATGTCCTTTGGACATGTGTGTGCGCAACATCAGGCTAAATTTACATTTCAGGGGTGCCATAGGGTGTCCTTTGGACGCTTCTGGCACCCTTGAAATCGCATCCTTATTTGCGATTAGCGCTAATCGCAAATAAGGAAGCTGTAGAATTCGCAAAATAAATTGCGATTTGTACATGATTCCCGTTTTGCGAGTCTGTAATAGCGATTCCTTATGAATCGCTATTGCAGACTCGCAAAACGGGACTTTGGTGAATCTAGGTGTATGTTCCATGTTATGTACTGCAAAGAACCTAGACCGCCATACCTCAAAAGAGGGTGGTTCCTGTTGTAACCAGAACGATGCATTACAAAGTCTGTAAACAGATGTCGCTACAAATATTAATTTAGCATGCTGCTTCGATATTCAAATATCCAGCAGACCCATTTCTACCCCTAGGAGGATCTGTGTTGCAGACAACTGAATTGGGTTACCTACAATTTCCGATGTTCTATCTTCGACAAAAGGGGTGCCAAAGATGGGCATGCAAAGAAAATATGTACATCATCTGCGGAAATAAAACCGCAGCGAAAATATTTCCCAATCGCATCCCCAGGCCATTTTGACACCTTATCCGGTGTATAATATAAATTGAAAAGTGATTTAAAATGTTGCGCAGAGAGCTTTGCAGACAGGAATAAATCTTTCGCCATTCCCAAAGAAGTTCCAATTTGAATATCCTGCCTGTCTAATTTAGCCCCCCATTTAAGAATCTGCTGTTCAATGTCATTAGCTTTTGTACCTAACATAAGGTTATATAGCATGCCAATCTTTGCCCCCTTTGTATTACCCTCAATCAGGGAATTTGGTTGAAAAGTTATACCACTATTCTCCAAATACTCCCTAATCTGCAGATATTTAGAAAAATTCTCTCTGGGAAGCTGGTATTGTGCCCGTAGTTGTTCAAAAGATTTGAGAGAACCATCAGAATAAAGATCTCCCACCACCCTTATTCCTCTCCCCCTCCAATTATACACCACTCTGTCCCATATATCAACTAGTAAAAATATTGGAGATACCAATGGTGTGTACCATGAAATTTTCATGAAGCCAAACATGTCCCTGACTGCTCGCCAGACCTTGTACGCTGCTTCCAGGGTCTTGAACCGCGTACGCTTGTAATAGCTCCATTCCAGATACAAGAATAAGCAATTTTCTGCTTTTACCCCGAATAGCATTTGATATATCGAGGGGCATTCCGCGGGCTGCGCCGGAGCTGCCCCTGTCAACAAAATACCCATCCCTTGTAGCATTTATGCATAATAGTATAATACAAAATCCGGTACCGACCTGCCTCCTAGATTTTTTGGCAATATCATGAAACGCCTAGCCCGTCGTGCTTTGCGCCCTGACCACATGAAGCGCATACAGGTTGCTTGCAGTTGTGCCAAGCTAGCCTTAGGGACCTCCAAGGGTATGCAACGAAAGAGATATAAAATTTGTGGGAGAATCATCATTTTTAATAGATTACATCGCCCCACTAGATAGAGGTGCAAGCATTCAGCACAATCTAGTTGTTTCTTTACTCCGACCAAAAGCTGATCCCAATTTGCTTTGACCAACGTGGTTGTACATACTCGTAGCTTAACCCCCAGATATACAACCTCTTGGCACAGCCTTGGGTCAGCATACTTCGGAATATTTGCACTTAATAACTGAGTCTTAGCGGAATTCAACTTGTAGCCAGATGACCTACCAAATACTACAGCCAATTGTTCAGTTGCCTGCATCGCTGTAGCTGGATTCGACGTGACTACTGCCACATCGTCTGCGTATGCTAGTACTTTAAATTGGTAGGACTGTATAAATAAAGGAGGTATACGCGAACTGGATTCTAGCATCTTTAAAAAAGGTTCAATATATAAAGAAAATAAAAGAGGAGAACAAGGGCAACCTTGCCTAGTACCTCTACAAATTTGTACCTCAGCTGACTCGAGTCCCATAGCATTAATACGAGCAACAGGTCGATGATTTAATGAACTGTGGTCCAAAGCCGCGACTCCTCATAACGTCCCATAGGAAGCACCATGTAACGCAGCCAAAAGCCTTCTCGGCGTCTAATAAAATTAAACAAAGTGGTTCCCGAGTAACTTTCACATAATCAAAAAAGGTTATCACGTGGTTAACGTGATTTTGTGTACCGCGTTGAGGGATAAACCCATGCTGTATTGTCGATGCAAGTCCTGAAATGACTAAGGAAAGTCTATTGGCTAAGATCTTCGAATATATTTTCCCATCTGCATTTAAAAGCGAGATGGGCCGATATGATCCAGGCATATTCGCCGGCTTACCCTTTTTGTGGAACACTACTATACATGCCTCATTCCATGTTTTAGGGGCTACACCTTTCTGTGCCGCTAGCATTGTTGCCAAGAGATCTGTCTTTAGAGCGGGGAAAAAGGTTTTATATATTTCCAACGGCAGCTTATCTGGCCCCGCCGCCTTCACCATCGCCAACCCATGTACTGCTTTTTCCAGTTCTTCTAGTGAAATGGGAGCCTCCAACAGTTCCATCTCCTCCGCCAGCAGATCCTGCATACAATATTGAGTGATCAAAGTAGCAGCACCTACATCATCATATACGTCATTTTGGTACAAAGTCTCATAAAACTGTCTAAACACCTCCAAAATTCCCTGATCGTCCTTAACAGAATCACCATTCACATCTAGTACTTCGTCTATACGCTGGGCTGTCTCCCTTGATCTAACTTTTTGGGCGAGACATCTGCCACTTGCCTCGCCATACTCATAATGAATTTGCTTCTTAATAAAAAACTTTTTTGCAGCCTCTTTAGACCAACTCAAGTTTAACCTTGCCTTAAGCCGTGCCACTGCCATAATCTGATCCGCTGAATCTATCCCAGCCTGAATACACTGCATAAGAGCTTCCTCAGCTGTTATCAGCTCCTGATATAATTCTTTTGTTTTGGCTGCCTGCTTTTTTTGGTTATATAAACCGAAACTCAGCGCCTCTCCACGAAAAGCAGCCTTAAAGCAGTCTCACACACATCCCACACTACTACTCCCATGGTTAGTATTAAAAAAGAATATTATCCATTGTTTCATATGGTCGATAGATTTCTGTTCCAACAGTAGTTTACGATCGAAAGAGAAGCCCCTTGGTCGCCTAGTTGATGCTATACCTGCTATGGACAGAACTACTGGCCCGTGGTCCGAAGTGATTCTCGGATATACCTGAATCGTTGCCTGATTTAGCAATGATTGAGGAGTAAAAAAATAATCTTAGCAAACTCGCGTCCGATGGGGAAAAGAAAAAAAAGTATATCCAGGTGCTGCCCCCCTTAAATAGGCCCACTCATCCACTAACCCATGATCGCTCGTTAATGCCTGTAATGCTTAAAACACACGTGGTTTCCTGCCAGTATACCTCAACTGCTCGTTGTTTAGGATATTAGGTGCTAAGTTTATGTTAAAATCCTCAGACAGGATCAGTGGTGTGGGCCAATTTGCTAATTCAACATTTAAAAACTCAAGAGTGGTTGCTTCATCTAAGTTTGCCCCATATACTACGGAAATCGTGAATTTTGTATGGCCCACAACACATTCTGCAATTGTCCATCGACCTAGCCAATCAGATAATATCCTACCAGTATTGGCTATATGTTTTTTGCCAAGAATTGCCACTCCTCTCGTGGCACCCGAGTATTTGGTACAGGTAATTAAGTTAAATCCCAGTTCTTCTAACGTTTGTCTATTTGACCATACTATATGAGTCTCTTGCAAACATACTATATCACATTGGAGAGCTCGTAGTTACTGTGCAACCCGTCGTCGTTTCTCCAGTGAGTTCAACCCCCTCATATTCAACATGCCTACCCTAATCCCCCTACCTGCCATCTAGCCATGTCTGATTTTCTTCCATTTGTCCACAATTTATTCAGAAAAACATCACTGACTGCCCTATCAACAAGACTCTTTCCCAACCTGGATGCATGTATTATTTTCTTTTTCCTGCCCAATTCCCTCCCACATCCCCCCATTCTCTTGCCCACCCCACCCTTCACCATCCCACCACCCACAACGAGGCTTAAGGACCATGTCCTCTGCGATGTGGACGTGCCTTCACCTATGCCCCACTGTTTGACTCCCCAGCCCCCCACCCTCTGGCTCTCTCCCTCCTCACCCCAATCATAAGCCTTACATCAGGCACTCTATAAATTACAAACTCTGTTCCCCGTCCTTCTTTTCATATAAAACCATCAGAGATCCTATATTGGGTAACTACTCATATCTTTGCATATCTTTGCATATGTCATCGAGTACTCCCCCTGAAATAAAAAGAAGAAGCACACCAAGAAACAGAAAAATAGTAAATGAAAGAAAACATTTTGGAAAGCAGGAAGGTAAATCCTATGGGGGAGAGAGAGAGCCCCTACAATATAACTGTATCACAACATTACGTTCCCGGTGCGTGTAAAACCCAACAATCCATTTCAAATACTAATGTAAACACTTCTAATTTAAAGCCATTTCCATTATCTATTCAATGTAGTACTCAAATTTGGGCTTTTTGATTGTTTATCCATATCTTTTAAGTACGCCTGTGCCTCTGAGCTAGAAGTGAAATATCGGGTTTGGCCTCTACAAATCGTCTTCAGTTTAGCCGGATTGAGCAGGAAGCATTGAGCCCCCTTTGCTTGAAAAGGTGCAATTAGTTTCCTCAGTTGCCATTGCTCATGCACCGTCGTAGGGCAAAAGTCAGGGCGCACAAAGAACTGACATCCAGTGCCTTTCCGTTTTCACTCAGGCCGGGGGAAATCATATAATGCCTCTCTCAATAGGTAGTTATTGAGGCAAATTAAAATTGCCCTGGCATATGCATTCTGATCATTACCACGTTGCCGTATCACAAATGGGAACCTATGTGCCCTAATGACTTTGATATCCCAGTTCCAAGCATTAAGTTCAGGAAAGGCTTCCTTAAATAGCTGGATGATAAATTTGTGTGGGTCTGAGCCTTCTTTTCCTTCAGCAATACCTAGAACGCGCAAATTATTGCGCCTTGCCCGGTTCTCTAAGTCTGTGAGCTTCCTTTTTTTTATTTTTTTATTTTTTTATTAGGTTTAGTTGCAGGTAAGGACAGAGTATTTCATTACATATATATCTAAAGTCAATATACAAAGTAATATTTATAACAATCAAGGAGTAAAACAGTAGGATAATTAGAGTAAGAGCATTCAAAAATAGGAAACTATTCATATAAAAATATTCTTTAAATTAAATTCATTATCATGTAGCCGTTTCTGATAGTCTTGCCATTCTCCAATTTGTTATAGGGGCCCATATGCGTCTTCCCATCTCCCGTTTTTTAATCCCTTTAAGTTCATACAAGCAAGATTCAACATTGTGTATGCCTAGGAATCTAGAAAGCCAAATCTGGAAGGAGGGGGCTGTAACATCTTTCCAGCCAGCAGAGAATAAAATCCTTAGTACGGCGACTGACATAAAAACTAGGGCTTCCTCCTCCTTCCCAAGATTCAGCGTAGAATCCGTACCAAGTAACATTAGGGTCGGGGATAGATCGATCTTGTGACCTAGCAGCCCCTCCCAAAATTTCATAATCTCTTCCTTTATTGGCTCTAGCCGATTACATTGAAAAACCATATGTACAATATATGCTTGGCTGTCGTTGCATCTTGGGCATCTATAATTTTCCCTTACGCCCCAGGCATATAATTTAGAGGGAGTATAGTAAAGGTTGAAGACCGTTTTATAGTGCTGGCCCGTAGGTTAGAAGCCCTGAAAATCCTTTTATTCAAACATAACGCAAGGTCTACATCTACATCAGGATTTCCCAGTTTAGTGGCCCAATTATGTTCAGTCTTTTCAATATCATCTGGGATCTTCATTAAAAGGAGATTGTACACCAATTTTATCTTCTTAAAACCTCTAGCTAATACCTCGATCACGGGAATATCCACCTGTGCAGTGACCTTTAATCTTTGTGCACTAAGGGCTCGAGCTATTTGACCATACAATAACCAATGGTCGGCTGGGATACCAAACCTGCTTTGTAAAACTTCGAACCCAATTATCTTATCGCCCTCCAGGATATCCCCGATAGTCTTAACACCTAATCTTTTCCATAGCTGAATATTTTTATCAGCTCTCAACTGAGGGAAAAGGCTGGAATTTCCAAGATGTAGATATGAATGTATCTTTGAAGCATTAAAGAACTTTAAAATAATTCTCCAGACCTGCCAAGCACTATACAGAGTCTTAAATCTCGCCCTATTATAAAACCTCCTTTCAACTTCACGCAACAGTAGCCCAGTAGCCTTTCCCCCCAACAGCATTTTAAAAATCGGGGGAGGATTCTGTACTACAGTGTTCTCACTACCAAATGCCGACTCAAATTGAAAAAAGATAGAGATTTGAATCAATAAACAAGACCAATGATAAAGTCTGAGATTCGGAAGAGCCACCCCCCCCTTTTCCCTCGGTAATGACATCAAAGAAGGAGAACGCCTAACCTTCCCATACTGCCAGATAAATCTTATAAATGTAGATTCCAACCTTTTCATTATTATTTCATCTAAAAATAGGGGAATAGCACGAAACAGGTATAGCACTTTGGGAATCATTAACATCTTTAATGCATTAACCCTTCCTACCTTTCAGTTCGGCTTCTATGGATTTAATCAGAGGAGGATAATTTTCTTCAATAATTCGATCAACTGAAGCATTAATTTTGACCCCTAAATAGATGGCAGAATCAACAAATCTAGAATCAGATTTGACGATATTTTTTGAGCAGATAATCTGTGTTTTAGATTCATTCAAAAGGTATCCGGAACTATGACCGAAGTCCTCCGCCATCCGAACCAGAACCGGAAGCACTTGCTGTGGATTCGTGGTGATAACCGCCAGATCATCGGCGTAAGCCAGAATTTTATGGGAATACCCATTAAAGATCACAGGGGCTCTCCGGGGGCACTCGAGAATTTCCTTTATTAAGGGATCTATATAAAGTGAAAACAGAATGGCTAGCTCCCCATAGGATAAGATTAAATTAACATTTTTCCATTTAATAAGTGATAACTTTTGTTAGGGAACAGGTAGAAATGTCATGTTTGGTGTCTTGTGAAAAGTCACAATTCTAAAAATGCCATCTTTTAGAAAATTGCCTTTTTCTTGTCTTGAACATTTGGTGCATGCAGTCTATTTCCTGTGTCACATGACTAGGTGTTGTTGGCAGTTGGCCTTTGTATATTCTTCCCAGATAGCCACACAACAGATGGACTAGGTGTTGGCAGGATGGGCCTTCCAAGCAGGATGAGGGAGCAGGGCTGCACACATCCCCACTTGAACTTCAAATACACTGCCTCAGCTCACACACAAAAAACTATTCTGTCTGCCTATTTTGACTGCAGGAAACCTGTGACTAGGGTAGAGAGGCACAATATTCCAGACACTTCTGTGAGGGGAAGCTCCAGAAGTTTCTTCCATTACAAAACCGACACCAGGTATAAAAGTAGGACACTTAGTCATAATCCTCAGTTCACTCCTTGGTCTGTAGAAGAACTTTCAGAGGACTGCCCTGATGCCTTTCGCTTGCCACTTACTTCAGAGGATTGCCCTGCTGCACCAAAAGGACTGCCATGCTGCCTGGAGTCTGCCCTATGCCTTTAGAGGACTGTGTGCTGCCTGAGACCTGAACCCAAAACTTACAGTGTGATTTCAAGGGCTTAGTTGACTAAAACCTGATAAGAGCATAAGGGACAGAAAAGACTCCAACCATCTTGAACCAACCCCTGGACCCAGACTGGGGAGTTCTGACCCTCCAAGTAGTGCCTCACCAGTCCTGGACCTTTGGAAGTGGTGGTAAAGGTATCCAGATAGCCCACATCCATATTTGGGACTTAGAAAACTTTCTGGCAAAAAGTGATTTGAGAACTGAGAGAAGACAGAGAGTTACCTACCCGCCGATCCACAGAAGGTGCATTGCTGGTTGGCCTGACTTTGCTGCTCCTCCCACTTTGTCCTTCCCTACAGCAGCAAATCCTGTTCAATGGTTCTTCACAGAAGGGATATGTGCCCTTGCGGAACTACAGCCTGCAGCTTCATCCCACTCGGAATTTTTGACTTGCATAAAAGAGACTCAGTCCACAAATAGAAATCTTCCCCACAATTTCGTCCAGCGGCTCCCCGGCAACATATTCTGCTCCGAACACGCCGGCTACCTTTCTCCATGGAATTTTACCTTCTCAGACATTTTTCTTTAAAAATTCTTCAAAGCCTGAAGGTAAGCGGAGACGGAGCCCAATCCACTTTGTGTTTCTGAACCAATCCATCGCTGTTTGCATTAACTTTAGACTTTGCACCTGTCTTGTGCGACTAGACGGCTGCAGCTGGTACATTGATCTTTTAAGAGCTAGTTTTTACTTTAACTTTCAAACATTCCTAACTCTGGCTCCATTTTTTGAATGTTTGTCGTTTTGGTGTCAAATTACTTTTTAAAATGTACTTTATGTTTTCGAGGGTGCTGTTGCATGGGTTGAGCAAGTAATTTCTTAAAGATCATACCTTTTGGATAAGTTGTGCATTACATGAAGAAACCAGATGGGATTGGCCTGACTATGCTGCTTAACATTCATGGATACGGGCAGTAGGCATATTGGTCTGGCTATTGGGCTTTATGGGCTAGGACTATGGTGCTGCCCCTTCTGTGGCATCATGAAGAACAGCGTTACTATTGTGCTACACTTAGTAGCAAAATGCAGATACAAATTTGGCTAGGACACTTTAAATACAAACACTGGTCACTAGTCGCATAGCCCTTGACCTACAGCTCCATAGCTAGTCCATACTAGTCTGTCTTTGGTTAATTACGTATTGCAGTGTTAGCCTAGCTATACTGCTTTACATACAGGAGCATTGTGAAACTTATTTGGCTATTCTGTTTGGAATACTATGACATTGTGAAATATGCCTGACTACAGTGCTTCATACATTTTTGGCACTGTGTATCCTGTTCTTGCTGTGATAGGGATCCTGAACTGACTGTAGTGCTTTACATAGTCATTGAACAATATGTCTTTCAGCATTGCGCTAGTGCTTTACATACTTGTCCAATAACATTCTGGTCATTATGATATTTGTATGGGCCATACGGATTTTGTGATTCTGCATCCATAGTTATTTCCACAAAGTTACGGATTTTCTACACATGCCACATAATCTGGTGTCTTTTGCATAGTTTGTAGATTTCAACAAAAAACATTATAGCTCAAATGAATCAAAATTTAGCAGGGGGTTACATTTTTGTTGACAATTGCTCTATTTAGGTGCTCAAGACGAACATCCCCACACAAACACACACACCCATGCACACAAACACACATACAAACACCACAAACACACACACAGTCGCTACTCTATAGTTACAGTTAATCCAGAGTTTCCATAGGAGGAGCTTCTTTTTTTTCCTAATAACGCTGGTGCTATTTGGTGAATCTGCGTGAATCTTTCCATAAAAAGTTCATCCACCACAGCTCCTTCCGGAGGATTTTGCACCAATCAATCAAATGGGGAGTTAAGTAAAATGGGTGGGAGGGGTCCCAAACATTGATTTCTAATGTTAATTCCCATAAGAAAGTGTGCTCTTCAATTCAGAAAAATAGCTGAACGGAATTTCACCAAAGTTGGCAAGAAGTTAAAAATGTACTCAGAAAGCGTGCTTTTGGTGATCTGGTGTGAATCCGTTCAGCCATTTTTGGGAAATTTGCGATTTAAGAGGTTCTCAGGTTGGGCTTGGAGTGGTTTAACAGTTTGGTATATCTAGACAGTTGTTCTTGTGGGAGTTGTGCAGTGCAGACAATTAAAATTTAGACCCCTCTAAGTGGCCGAGAATGTTGTTTCTCAAAATAATATTTTTCGAAACAGCAGAATCACGGCTTGTACCATGGTACAGAATGATTTGAAGGGCTGGCCGCAATACTGAAGAAAATGTTGTGGCTGCCATTCCAGGGCTTGGGGACTTATTTCTGAACATATACTAGGGGCCAGTGTGACATACCCTGACCCCCTGGGACATGTAGGAGGGTCCCAAGGGGAAGTCCCAATGAAGACAAAGTAAAGAAAATATATATATTTCTGCATACCAGTGACAAGGTCACAAACAGCTGGCACTGCAGTAGCCTGCGCAGCATAACGTATGGTAATCCAAAAACATGTTTATTTTTTAGAGGGAAACAAATGTGACGCCATGAGACAAAGAAAAATGTTGGATGTCTAATGTCTGTTGTGAGTGATTGATAGAGATGAAGCTAGGGTGGAGGTTCTCATAACTCTGGTCCTGCCTGTCCAGCTATTTGTCTGAAATCTTGCCCCTCCCTTGTCTGTCAGTCTGTGAAACCTGCCTGTCAGCATGCTTGCCTGTAGAGTTAGTGACATGCAGAAACACATAATTTCAAAGCATTCGCGAAACGGTTTAAACTAATTTTGCCACTTAGCTTTAAGTACAACCCAGTCATAAGTGCTGTTAAACACTCTGAATGCTGACAAATCACTATTTTCTCTGCACACAGTGCTGCACACAGTGATACCCAGTTGGTGGTGGCACTGAATAACAACAGTGGTCTGGAAGCCCTTCACTTTAAACAGACACTCATCGACATCACCAACTGGATGACGGCGAACTTTCTCCAACTAAACGCCGGTAAAACCGAGATTCTCCTCTTGGGAAAAAATACAGCTTCCTGGGGAGATAATTGGTGGCCTGACATTCTGGGCCCACCCCCCAAGCCAAAAGACTGTGTAAAAAATCTAGGTGTCTGGGTCGATTCGGCCCTAAAATTTACCATCCACACCAAGAAAGTGGCCGCCACGTGCTTCGGCATTCTACGCAACATCAGGCCCATCCTGAAGTTCTTTGACTGTCGCACTCGCCAACTTATCGTCCAGGCGACGATCCTTTCTAGACTGGACTATGCCAGCTCTCTCCTTTTGGGAGCAAACTTGGCTGAAACCACCAGACTGCAGAGAGTCCAGAATGCGGCTGCCAGGGCTCTGGTCGGCCTCCCTCGCCACTCTTCTGTCTCTGGAACGTTAAGAAAACTGCATTGGCTCCCGGTGGGAAGAAGGATCCAGTTCAAGGCTCTATGTCTAGCCTTCAAGATCCTCAAAACCGCCTCTCCCCCACTGCTGAGTCCCCTCCTGTCTGAGTATACTCCCAGTAGATCCCTCCGCTCAGAGGGACAACATCTAGTGACCATCCCCCGCACTAGACTTGCTAGAGTGGGGGGACGCTCTTTCAGCCTCCTCGCTGCCAAGTTATGGAACAGCCTGCCTGTAACCATACGGGGGATGCATGATCTTTTAGCCTTTAGAAAAGCCATCAAAACCCATCTTTTCCAATAACCCGTTTTCTTTGTGCACCTTCATTCTGCACTCTGGTCAGCTTGCAGCGCCGGGACGCCCCTTGGCTGGGGCAGCCGCGCGCTATACAAATTCTCATAACATAACATAACATAACACAACGTCCTTCTTACAGAGGGAGCCCCCGTACAGTCCCTGGTGTGGATGCTTCTGTAAGGGGCATACACTGCATGCAAAGGGCCTTAATACCCTACCCCTTTACTGCTACTGACACCTCAGCAAGGGCACAGCATATATTACTAAACTATTCTTTGTTATTTCCCGCTTTGAATACATAAACGACATGGAAATAGTTTCACAAATATCATGAGGAAATTTATGGCTGGCCTTTAGCATGAGAGGGGTGGGCTCATGACCAGGGAGCTGACCGCCAGAGGGATGCTGGTGCTGCCTTTTTAAAAATATTTATTTATTGATTTTATGAGATTTTATATAACGCGGACTTTACCCGAAGGTGTCAGAGCGCTTCACAATAGGAACAGTACTGATACATGAGGAGCATATTACAAGTGTACAAATTACAAAAGCAAACGTTAGGTTACATGAGGCAAAAGTGACAATCGTGAGCAAACAAATACAAGAAGTAGCAAACAGTACATTACAGGAGGAAAAGTGAGATGTTTGCAGGTTACAAAAGCGTACAAAGTACAAGTAGAGGTATAGTAGTGCAATAAATGGCAGACACTCAAACACAAGAACAAACGTTACGTAGGCAATGGTGGCAATTGTGCAAGTATCTAAAGCAAGCAAAATGTAAGAGGTAGCAAACAGTGTGTTACAAGAGAAAAGTGACGTGTACATGTTACAAAAGAGTACCAAACACAGGTAGAAGGATAATACTGCAATAGATGTTAGACACTCAAACCACAACAACACATTGGGAAGGCACTTCCATGGTCATGGAGAATAGAATTTTCTATAAAGGAAGGTCTTCCTTCAGATAATAGAGAGGGCATGCATTAAATTTGGAAGTGTCTTTGATTGAGGAGAACTTTGAGGTCAGTTTTGAAGGTCTGGGAGGAGGTGGTGGTCCAGAGCTGAGGCGGAAGTGAGTTCCAGATTCTCACCGCGTTGCCTGAAAGGGATTGGGCCATCGATCATTCCTTCTTGAAAGTGGAAGGTTTAAGCAGTAAATTTTCCGCATTCCGTGATGGTCTAGAGCCTCCAGGGAGTTTCAGTTTATTCGCCAGGTAGCGAGGAGAGGAGGAGTGCAAGGCTTTGTGGGTGATACAGGCAGCTTTATAGATAGATCTTGCCTCGATGGGAAGCCAGCGGAGGGTGGATAACATGGGTGTGATGTGGTCGCTTCTTTTGGCCCCATAAATGAAACGAGCTGCTGAATGGAGAACAGATTTAAGGGGGGACAGGTGGGATTTGTGGAGGCCAGTAAGAAGAGAATTGCAGTAGTCCAGTATGGAGAGGACCAGCGATTGGACCAGGGTTTTAAGGTCTTGCTCCGGGAAGCAGCGAAAAATTCCCCAAAGAAGGTGCAGTTGGTATCGAGCAAACTTTGCAATGGATTTGATTTGGGAGATTAGATTGAGTTTTTTGTCGAGTATGACACCAAGGGATTTTGCGCTGTCAACAATGATGGGTTTATTGTTAAGTAGATTCATCTGATCCATCCATGATTGAACCGGGGGAGGAGAAAGTGAGGAGGAGAGGAGGAGGAATTCAGTTTTGGAGGGATTCAGAATCAGTTCATGAGTTGACATCCAGTTTTGAATGGAGTCGAGAGTAGAGCTTAGGATGGAGAGATCGTGAGTGGAGGCAACCTTGAGGTAGATTTGGGTGTCGTCCACATAGAGATGATAGTGGATCCCGGATTTACTTAGGAGATTTCCCAGTGGTTCAAAATAGAGATTGAACAATGTGGGTGCAAGTATAGAGCCTTGAGGAACACCTTGACCTACCGCCAAAGGAGATGAAAGACTGTTTGCTATTTTGATCATTTGGGATATATCAGAGAGGAAGGAAGCAAACCATTTAAGCACAGTGCCCTCCATGCCCAAATCTCTGCTGAAGAGTGTTGAGGAGAGTGTTGTGATTGACAGTGTCAAAGTCTGCAGTAAGGTCAAGGAGAATTAGAAGGCAAGACCCCCCTGAATCGAGTATCCGCAGCGAGTCATCAATCACCTGCAGCAGGGCGGTTTCAGGGCTGCAGTTCTGGATGAAGCCCTATTGAAAATTGTCAAGAAGATCATTGTCCTTGATATGACGAGAGAGTTGATTCGCTACACATCTTTCTGTGATCTTTGCAAGAAAGGGTAGGTTAGTGATGGGGCAGAAGTTGTTGAGGTCATTTGCATCAGCAGTGGGTTTTTTAAGCAGAGTGGTGACCTGCCCAGTTTTGAAGGAGACAGGAAGGGAGCCTTGAAAGAGGTAGAGGTTGACCAGAGTGGTCCAGTAGGAAAGAGAAAGGGTATAGAAGTCAATGGCAATGGCACTAGGGATGGGGTCAAGAGAATGGTTGGTGGGCTTTGTTTCGAGGATGAAATTGGGGAGGTCATCTTCAGAGATGGGGTCAAAGTTCTGCCAAATGGCTAAGGATTTGCGCTCCTCTGGACGGGTAGGATGAACTACCTGATCCACGAGTGATTTCACTTTTTCGTCAAAGAATATAGCGAAATCCGCTGTTTTCTTTGTAGAATCCTCCAACTTGGAGGTTGGGGGAGAGCAGTTAGTATTCTTGATGAGATCAAATAGTTTTTTAGGCCTCTTTTTGGCTGAGTCAAGGAGGGTTCTCAAGTGCAACGCTTTCCCAAGGAAGATGTGCTTGTGGTACTTGGCTCTTGCTGAACGAAGCGTGGCCAAATTATCGGTGGAGGGCGCTTGCCTCCATTGTTTCTCCTGGAATCTTAGGTGCTTCCTTTCTTCATAGAGGGATTTGTTGAACCAAGGTGCTGAGAGAGTGGGCCTTTTAGTTTTGCTTTGGAGAGGAGAGACGTTGTTGATTTCGACTGCAAGGACTGTGAGGCATTGGGAGGTGAGTTTGTCAACATCTAGGTTCAGGTCTAGCCTTGGAAGTGAAAGCAAATCTGTTTTTTGTTTGTTTTCTTCACATGATGGTCCTTAATCTTGGCCGATCACCTTCCCCCTAATCTTCCGAAATTTTCAGTCCATAGACAACTAAAGAGGAAAAGTGGGAGGGGGTGACAAATTTGGTTGTGCTCTGTGGAAATTGTAACCAAATTCTCAGTATGGTAAGTCAGTAGGCTTGAAGTTTGTGTATTCCGAACAGGCCTCAAATTAACTGCCTTCAATTGAAGTGAACTCACTTGCCCTTTTCCCCTCTGACACTCTTGTGCCTATTTGTTTCTCAGAATTGAGAGCCACAAGGCTTTGCTTGTTTGAGCACTCTAGACAAAGTCACCCGGTGAATTGCTTGGAATTCGGAGCTTCTTCGGGAGGAGAAGCCGAATTATCCACTAACAGACAGCGGTGTAGTGTTTGTAAAGAAGATTCTTCTTTTTCCACAGCACTTTTCAGCTCCATCCCAATGAGCAAAACCCAAAAGGCATAGTGCTCTGACACAGCATTGGGCCGTTCTAGGTGCTACTCCAACCAACACACATAAATGAATACACACAAAGAAACACATGCATATATAAACAAAAACCTGACTAAATACACAGAGTGCGAACATAGCTGCCCTGCTCAGTGACCAGTGTGGGAGGGTAGAGCTGTGCGCTGCATTAATATTTTAGTCACCTATGTGCTGGAGGTCTGCCTTGGTGGTGAAGAGGCCCACACAGTGAGGTATAAAGGCAAGGTAGGAGGCACTTAACATAAAAACAGTGCACAGTGGTATGCTTGTGCTGGTTGAATGACCCTGAGCGGTCTAAGCCCATTTATTATACAGCCTCTGGCGACACCGTGCAAGAGGATGTACAAGGTACATTTCCAGAGCATAGTCCCCCTGGGGGAGGGGTTAGCTGGCTATTATAACCCTTCACAACTTGTCAATGAACTCAACACACAAAGTCTCTGAGCCTCTAGCTCAATGGCGGTTTGAGTCAGAGAGGTAATATCAGTGTTGCTGAGAATGTCTTCTTGTTTCCTCCAGCCTCTGGTTACTACAGGGATCAGCTTCAGCACTGAGCTCTCCTTGGGCCCGGTTGGGGGTTTCATTGCCCAAAGCTAGCTTTTTTTTCTCTGCTTTATGGTTTTGTCGGGCTCTTCCATGTTGTATCATTCTCTCCCTCCTCTGCTTTGGGTGACTGGGTGAAGTCTACTGCTTGGAACTAAGAGATGTTCCTATTGACCAGTTTATTTCCTTACAGGCTGTGATCGAGGTCCCGTTTACCAGGTGGCGGTCCACACCCCGGTACAAAGGGTGGTCAGAACTTCCATCGTCAATGTTAGTCTTTGAGTAGCACTTTGTCACCCGGCGGGATCACCCGTGAAGTGGCACGCCTCTTGAGGCTTGCAAGCACATTGATCTGAGTGCGTCGAGCTTAGGCGACCATATCATGAGGGAGAACACTCTGAATGTACTTGGATTGTGTCCCGGCGGTGTCCATTGAGCATCAGTGACCATGGAGAAAGTGTTAGGTGGTACAATGTGGAGTTCTGTAGTTTTCCCTCAGGAACTTCTGGAGTGCGATTTCAGAGTTGGTCCCTTCAACTACAGTGATTCTGAGGGTCTTATTCAGTATCCGCATGAACTGCTCTGCTTCGCTATTCACTTGCGATCATTGGGGCATGGTTCGACAATGACAAATCTTTAACTGCTCTAGTAAGTCCTGGAATTCAGAGCCTTGGAAGGGTGATCCGTTGTCTGTCTTTATGTCTTCATGTAGGTCAATGAGTGCACAAGCTTTTTCCAGTGCTGTTGCTTCATTGTGGAAGACTGTAGAGTCAACAACATTTGACGAGGGGGTACGTGGAGTAGTCATCGATGACGACTACAGTTGTTCTCCGGTTCTGGAAACTTCCTAGGTCAAGACTCACTCTGGACCATGGCGCAGGACATGCTTCTTCTGTTATGATGGGTGCAGGTACTTCTTGACAACTGGTAAGCTGGCACGAGGGGCATTGTCTTGCCATGTCTTCAACAGCGGCCTCGAGCCCTGGAAACCAGACTTTGTCTCTCATGCAGAACGTCATTTTTGCTGTCTCTTTATGCCCCCCATGAGCCAATTCTATAACTTGATGCTGCAGTCTCTCTGGTATTACTAAGTGCGGTTGTCTCAGGATGAGCCCATCTGTTGTGGCACTTAATTGATTTCGCACTCACCATAGTTGTGTGAGTCGTTCTCTTTCCAAGCCTTGCCACCCACTGGCGTTGCGTATGAAGGGGTGCCATGAGCCACTTTGCAGAGCATGCAGCAGTCTCTCAAGCACCGGGTCTGTCATCGTGGAACCTCTGATTTCCAGTAGCTTGAGTGCTTGGGGCACGCTCTTTGAGAGACCATTTAGACATAGGCTTTGATATCGTCCATGCCATCATTAGCTTCGCTGGTCGGGTGATGGTTGATGGCATGAGAGGAACTCCATCGTGTTCTTAGACCCTTGCCGGTAGATGACTTCCATGTGGTAGTGCTGCAGTTGGACCTGGCCTGGCTGCAGTTGGGCCCGGCCTCGCAGTTCAGGCTGGACTGTTCCCATTGGGTGCATGATCAAGACTGATTTGCATATTGCTGGGTTGAAACTGGAATTGCATGGGAATAAAAAAAACAATGGATTTAGGCCCGGATCTCTGTACTGGGGTGAATGTATGACATTGTTCTGCATTCTGTCTATCAACTGTTCTTTTTGCAGTTGGATAGCCCAGCATTAAATCCGTGGCGGTGGATGGGGAGCAGAGCCACAGAAAAGGTGAACAAGAGAGTGATAGCCAGTGATGACAGGGGGAAGTATTCACAGGCCTATTTAATTGCTGCAGCTTCTCTCTCAATTTGTGAGTAACATGATTCGGTTGGTGTCAGTGCTTTGCTGGTGAAAAGTAGCGGACCCCCACCTCCCCGGCTCTACTTCCTGGGTGAGCCTACTCCAACTGGGCTGGTGTCAACCAGTAGTTGGGGCTGTTTCTTTGGGTCAAAGTAGACCATGTTAGTCTTGCTTAGTAGGGTTGTTTTCAAAGCTTCCAATGCACTTTCGTCAGTGGAGCTCCACTTTCAGGGGACGTTAACCTTTGTAAGAGCTCTCAGGGATTCAGCAATGGTTGCCAGATTGGGGATAAATCTGCCACAGTAGGTGGCCATCCCTAGAAAACTTCTGACTTCTGAGACGGTTATTCTAGCAGGGGCCTGTTGTATGACCGGTGATTTCTGGGGATCAACTTGCACCCCATCTTGGTTGAACACATAGCCAAAAAACTTGATAGAGTTTCGAAAAAAGAGTAATTTTTCCTGATGCAAGGTAACTCCGTGCTCTGATAGGCATTGTAATGTGGCTCGCAAATGCCAATGGTGTTCTTCTGCTGTTGCAGAGTATAATAGGATGTCGTCACACACGTTCATGATGCCCTGGAGGCCACAGAGTGTCTCCTGAATGACATCCTGGAAATCTCTGCTGCAGAGGAAGTGCCAAAGTTCAGGCGTTTATAAAGGTGCAGCCCCAGGTGTATCGAAAACATGGCGATATACATGCTCTCTTCAGATAGAAGCAGTTGGTGGTATCCTGCGTTGAAGTTAAATTTGGAGAACCACCTTGATCCATTAAGGTCAGCAATTATGCTGTCCATTGTGGATGTTGGATGTCTTTCTCATTTTATGCCATGATTGGTCTGGCGCATGTCGATGCAGAGGCGTATCTTCCCTGCCTGCTTTGGTTTTTCTGCAATTACCATGCGGAAGACCCATGGTGTTGGTCCGGACACTTTTTCAATAATGCCTTGGTTTTCCACCGTGGCCCATTCTTCCTTGCTGAGTGGTTGCAGATGGAACGGCACCCGTCGGTGATGAGTATGACTGGCTTCATGAACTTGTCAATGTGTAGTTTGATTGGTGGGGCTTTAGGCATCCCAATCTTTTGAGAGTTCCTGGAATTGCTTTAGGAGTTTGTCTACTTGGCAGGCTGCCACGATTTGTGCAAAGGAAACTAGCCCTAGATCCCCCACCATCTGGCTTCCAATGAGGGTGTCAGCTTCTTTGTTGACTACATGGAAAGTGGTCATAATTTCCTTGCCTTCTGAGCATACAGTCGCCCTTTCAGGCGTAGCAAAGACTGGCTACCATAGGTAGAGGTTTTGGTGTTTGTCTGAGACATAGGTGAACTTGGCATGAGGCATCATTATTGTACTCCCATCACATTTACGAATGCGCTGGTGTTGATGAGGGCCTTCATGTTGGAGCTGGCGATTTGGACCATGCATGTGGGCTGTGGTCATCTTTGACAATTCAGGTCATTAGTGAAAGAGATGAGGAACCCTTCCACCTCGTTATGGTCTGGTGACAAATCTTTATGTTGCTCTTGGTGTCGTTGTGACAACTTGGTGGCCTTTTGTGACTCTGGCTCATCTGGCATAAGCTGTCATAGAGCTTTGGTGGAGGTCCAGCTGCCTCTCGTGTCCCTTCCTCTGGACCCTCCTCTGCATACAATCACAACGTGGCTTAACTTGCCACAGTTTGGGCATGTGTGGCCTTGTGCTGGGCAGTCCTCGAGGGGGTGTTCCTCTTGCCCACAATATCCACATTGGCATCCTTGTTGGGAGGAAGTGTGGGTCTTGGGCTTGTTTAGTCTTCCTTTAGTCCGGACGGCCTCTGCTCACACTGTTTTCACTTTGGGCACCATTTTGGGTTATTGGGTAATGAAGACATCCATCTCTGCTGCCCTAGAATTGGTCAGATCATGGTATTTGGCAATGATGAGTATGAAATCAAGGCTGGTTTCGGGCTGCTGAAGTATGAGGCCTCTGAGGGTTTTGTTTCTGCATCCTTGGATGATTTGAGCCCTTATTTCTTTCGCTGGTTGCCCACTGTGCATGTGCTGGCAAGTCCGCGTAGGTGCACATACAGGCGTCTATGGAATCTCCTTCTTGCTTGACGGTTTTTAAAGGGCTCAAAGTCTGTCTTTAGTTGTGGGTCAAAGTGAGCGTTAAGCACCTGCATTGCATCGTCATAGTCATTGGAAGCGTCTGTATTTGGTAGGTGTTAAAACAATTTATAGATTTCTTCACTTGCATAGTGGTGCAGGAGGAATTGTTTCATAGTCCCATCAGTCTCAGGGGTTGCGTCAAAGTCATTTTCTAGCTTGCCAACCTATGTCTGCCAGGGTGGTGATGCAGTGGCTGGGTCAGCAAGCGCGCTGAGCAGCTGTAAAACTCCCACGTGTGTGCACAGTAGGGTAGGCTGCTCTCTTTGTGGGCCTTGCAGGGGTCGGCATTGACTTCGCCAGCCTGGTGCTTGCATCCTTAGGTGTGGGGACTTGCTCTGAAGATGGTGTGCATGTGGTGTACCCTCCTGATGTGTAGGAGATGAACCTCTTTTCTAGCATTACATGTGTGGCATATTGACACCCTTTAGTGCAGGGTGTTTTGGTGTCAGGGCTTCCTTTTGTGTGTTTGATGTTGTCTCATAATGTATTTTACCAATTTGGTTTAGCCAGTGCTTGTTGTAGGGTCCCCTTTTAAATAAAGCACTTTTGTTTTTATTCCTTCTCCACGTCTCCAGTATTTGACTGGTTACAGTCTTGTGAGGGTATGGTTGATGTGCCCCTTCCTCTGGAGAGTGTGATTCCTGGTCCAGGACCTGAAGGCTGCAGACGGCAGTTGGCAGCAGATCGATGGTACTTCCGCGGGGCAAGGGCCGCTCACAGGGTCATGGCAGGGCCAAGGTGTGGTCCAGCGGCCGGAAGCTCATGGGGAGGGGGGCACGCAGAGAGCAGTTGGCAGTGCAGCGATACACACATGCTTAAGTGGGGCTGCCCCACGAGGTAGGCAGGAGCTCAGAGCACGTGATGTTAGCACTTCGGCGAGGAGCACTCTCTGTGCCCATCTTGCAGGAGAGCTGAAATGGGACATGCATGGTGGATCCTCATCACCAGTGTGCTGGGGTCCCACCCGGGTGGTGGAGGGGCCTGCTGAGTGAGGCCTACAGGCATGATAGGAGGCACACAACATAAAACCAGTGACACAGTGGTCTGCTTGTACGGGCGGGAAAGACCCTGAGCGGTCTCTGCTCTTTTATTTTATAGCCTCAGGCCACGCCTGGCCAGTGGATGTACAAGGTACATTTTGGGGGCATAGTCCCTTCAGGTTAGCAGACTATTACAACCCACATGTACACTTCGTGCCTGCTGTTAGTGGCAGTCCTCTAAGATGGGCGAATTGGGCCCATGCCCAACTCACCAACCGTGAGAGGGGCACAGTAGTTGCCTGCAACAGTCTCCCTCTGACCTGGCTGCAAAGAAAATTTTGCTAAACAGTGGCACACGTGTTCCTATTTTGGCTATTTTTCTTCTCATAACCTCCCTTCTTATTCCCATCACCTTTCCACCACCCCACATATTTTTCCCACACCAAACAATGGGTGGGTCGGGCCGAATTTGGCTTCTTCCAGGATGCTATCCATCCGAAGGCCACCTCTGCTGCCACCCCAACCCCTGGTAATCTTATGTATACGTGTCTGTGTGTGTGTATATCGGTGTGTCAATTGAGTATTTGGTATATGCATGTGCTTATGTGTGTAGTGTGTCTATGTTTGTTTCTGTGAGTATAGTTGTGTGTGCATGAGTGTAGCCATAGATTGTAGGACGCTATAAGTGCCTCACATTAATAGGGCAGGTAAAGGGCTATATGCCCAAAAGTCACTTCTCCTGCCAACCCAACCCCTGGGAGACTTATACGTCAATGACTAGTCGTTGCTGGCTGTGTGTTAACCTACAGTGTGTGTGTGTGTGTGTTAGATTGTGTGTGTGTGTGAGATTGTGTGTGTGTGTGTGATTCTCTCTCAGTGAAGTTACCCTTGAGTAGATACACTTTTAAAGATATAATTAGTATTGATCATTTAGCATGACTGATTATTCAATTGACAAGGTCACCAATACCCCCTGGTCATATAGATATAGCTGCAGTCAGAGCTAATGCTTCCCGAGCTAGTGTGCAGAGCTTTGAGTTCAGCATCTGCTAAAAATTAAAAGCTGAAAATAGAATCACTAATTATAGAGAAATCATCCTTTAAGAGCTGGATATTATATACTGAAATTGTGACAATATCTTGTTTCTTCAGATTTTGGTGGTAATTATTGGGAAAGCATGTTGTTTAGTGTCCAGTAGTAAAAAAAAATGCTCAGCTAATTTAAATATTTGCCTGTTCTAACTGCAGATTTGTCACTGTATATAGCAGACTATTCTATGTACACCTTGGTTCATTTCTATATAAATATTTACCAATCTCAGCGCTCACTCAATTGTAAGTACCACAAATAACTGCCTTAAAATAATATTATAACTTCATGGCATCGTTACTAAGTAACTTTTTAGGGAGCCACCCATAATCCTTTTCCTTCAGGCCATCCCAGATGGCAAGGAGGGCAGATTCTGTGCCTTTTCCTGGACAGTATCCCGTTTGGAATTCTGAAAGTATGGAATTCTCTTCAATGAAATGTAACATCTGGGTGAAAGCTGCTCTTTCTATCAGTTTTGAGAAAATCGCAACACGGTAGGCTTTTGAAAAGATGAGACTATGAATGCGTTCGAAATACACATGAAGACTAGCATTTAAAACATTCACTTTATTGTTTTAGAAAAATTACAAATGGAAAGAGCGCCGACTAATATTGATCCCACGTCGATATTAGCGAAAAAGGTGCCCTCCATAAGGTTTCAGGTACTATAAATTATAAAGCACATACAGATAAGTGTAAAGAGATAATCCAATAGGAAGGTAGAAGTTACTAAAGTTTTATTTTTATTTCACAACTTCTTTTTTAGATTTAGAAGAAAAGCCCTGATGAGAGTTCTGTGAAGAATTTAACAGAACTAGAAACGCGTCGGCATATGGTTTTATTCCATTATAAACCAAAGGATAAATACATTTTATGCCTTTAATATATTGTCCAATGGAGTTGATAAATGAAAACATTTTCAGTGGACATTTAAGAATAGGGCAATAGGACAAAAAGTGGTTGGTTTATTGTAATATATTTGTCTTTCATAAAGTGTTTGGTATAGTAAAGGTCACATTTTTTAAATGATATTTGAGGTTGTTTGTGAAATGTGCTGCATTGTCTGTTTTTTTATTAGTGTAAATGTTTTCTATTTATGTATATATTTGTGGTATGTCTTTTTGTGAAACAAATATTGAAAGACATTGTTTTCATTTTTCCATGTGTTGAAATTGTGAAAATTCAACCAAAAAGATAAAGTGAAGAGGTATAAATAAATGTACCAGGATAAACACAAGTTGTAAGTGTCTGTCCCAAAAGCATAAATCACTTAAGCTTTTCAGCAATCAGAGATATAGGCGTATCCTTATTTGCATATGTATTAACGGCCCTGCCTATTCTCTATCCCGTGGGCCTAACTCCCCTTTGGTTTCTGAGTTAAAAAAAACATTTTTATGCTAGAGCTCGTACTGATAGGGAAAGTGGGGAATTAGTCAAGCCCTCAGTCCATGAACACACTATTATCTCTACATACGGGTGCACTGATCCCTACCTCGCCTTTGACACCAACTTGCAATATCGTTTCTTGCTGACCTGTTTTAGGTTAAATCGACTGCATTGGCTGTTAGTTGGTCCTATAGGATTTAACAATGATGATAATTTAACTCCTTGTTGATGGGACAATTTTTCAGTTCAGTATACTATTCATTTTGTTTTCTGACCTTTATCACTATCCCAATAGACAGTTTCTTTTCCCACTTTTTCAAGAGTAACAGTTTATGCAAGCTAGACCAGTTTTTATTTTTTTACAAATGTTACAGATGAATATGTATATTTTAATGAAACAAGGTTTTTAATTAGTGCGGTCAGGTTTAGAAAAAGCAGGTGGTGACTGACTTATGTTTTTATTTCTCCTGTATTATAGTCATTTTATGAAGTATTTCTAGTCATGTTACTGTTCTTATTGCACATTATGTGCTAAAATAGATTGCTTTGTAAATAAACTGGTGATAAAAGAATTTGAAATATGTTTGTTTTTGTTTTTAGATGGTCTGTATGCATCTTGGCTGTTGTTGATGTATTCTCTAAATAAAGTGTATGTATCTTTTATGGTTTTTATTAACTGATTAAAGATTATTTTGATGATGATAGAGGAATCTCCCCAAACCGATTAATGTATTGCTTCATTCCTGAGAGGTGGTTGGGACACACATTGGAGGAGGGAGAGCAAGGCTCTTTAGTAAACTTCAAAGGGTGCTCTTTGATTCAGGGAGAGGTCACTGAAAAGAGGTCTGTGCACTTCTCAGGAAGGAGATGGGGCATATCGCAGAATGAGGAAGAGTAGGATTGGGATCCTGGGGTAACCTTTTGATGCACAGATCACTGTGTCTGGCATCCAGATGTGAGCCTCTCATCACTCGCATGGCCTGTGTTTTAGGGCAGATTTGGAGTCACTCCTGCTGTGACAGAGTTCTTTCTAGTAGGAGGGCAGTACAGACTACTGGGTATTTCAAAGGAAAGCAGACCCAAAACACAATCTTCAAAGACTCACACTCTAATCACTTTTGGTGTCTGTAAAGGGACTATAAGAAGGGCAGCTCAAGGCCTCCTCAAATGTTTCAGCTCTCAAGCAGGCAGGCGGACTGTATGTCAAGAAAGAGAAGCTCTATGTTGTGTGTGCTTCTGCTCTTTCTACTGTGTCTGGCGGGGATGGAGTGTTTACTGTGGACTCTAATCTGAGGTTCTACGGAGACACGACATTCCTGGAGAGGCGGTTGATGAGAATAGCAGACTAGGATCCCTGTCCTGTTGGAGAGCTCTGAAATAAATACTTACTTCAACTTACCCGATCTCCTCCTCCGTATTTAGTTCAATATTTTGCGGTCTGTGGGCTAAGGTAAATCTAAGACCCTCTGCACCTGAAGCACTAGTGCTTCCCGTATCACAAGACCAGTGTGCCGAGTGAGGAAGAGCAGAGCGCTTAAAGGGAGCAAGGTCCACTGGGGGGATCCTGGCGAGTGGATCCCCATTGCGATCTATGAGGACTTTTATAATGCACCATCCAGGTTGTCACTCGTGTGCAGATTCAAACTGGTGACCCTGTAAGCCAGAGAGGTCCACAGGGAAATTAGTCGGAGTTGCACCGATCAGGCTACCACCTGTGTACAGAGTAAAGTCGCTGACCCGTATGCCAGAGGGAGTGACCTTGAAGAACAAGGAACATTGCTTGCCTCTTCCATCATCAAGAGGCGGGAACGCCGTGGTGACCTGATTGTGCCTGAACACCAACTGAAGATCAGAACCTGATCGATAGCTCCCCCCACCTCTGAGAAGGATCAGAGGAACTTACTGTCTCACCGGAGGAAATTATGTGGATGCCCAGGTCGTGTCCTGAACAGTTGCAAGTGCTACTCACCATCAGCAGTCAGTTAAGCCCCCTGTGATGTCCGAGAGTGAAATTCCCCAAAGCTGATCCAGTTGCACAACCCCTGGAGGAGTGTACAAGACTAATACCAGGGCTAGAAGACTGTGGGTGAACTTGTTCTGCCGCATATTGCTTTTGTCGCTAGAGCACTTTTGCCTTTGGAAGAGTCGGAGTGGGACTCCTGATACGTGGCCTACTAGTGTGGCTTAAACTGTATGTCATCTATACGGCGAATAACCACTACTGTTAATCAGAGGGAAGTAGGACTCAGAGAGCCCAGAGGACTGTCTATATTGTTTGTATATGCTGTATTTTACTTTATGTGGTATATAAATACTCCTTTTTTTCTTAAAACCATGTATTTGTACAATAATTTATTGCTGCTATTGAATGTGTTTTGAGTTGTGAACCTGTGTTGACCCCCTGTATTTACCCCTCTTGTGAAGCCTAGGACTGCTTGACCCACACTCATTTTGAGAGTCAAGTGGCTGGGACTGTTATGAGTCACGTGGTGACCTGGGTAGGGTAATCTAGTGATGTTCCCCCACCCTGGCGGTCCAGTGGGGGACGGGCTGCCTGGTCAATAGTTAGCACCAGCAGAGCCTAGCCAAAGCTCCGCCAGTGTAACCCTCATGCTCCCTCCACTTCTAAATAGGACAGTTGTATTAGAGGATATAGAGGGTGGGCAACCAATGATTCATGGCTGTTTTCCCACTCCAGCATTCCCTATATGATCTCCTGAGTCTCTGAGCATTAGCAAAATTTAATGTATCCAGCATAAATGCCACTGAAAAAAATTAATTATGCCATTCATAAATTTCAGTATCGTTTATCATGTGTTTGAGTAGTGCACCCTTCAATAAATAAAACATGGGTGAACCTATTTGCAAAAGCTATTCTTACAAATTTCATGTAAAGCATGCTTATAACATATTTACAATGACGGTTCGGTGTTTATATTTAACATTTACTCTTAAAGACCCAAAAAACGGACAGTCCTTTTATTGTTGTGACAAGCACAGTCTATGAGGTTGTCTTCCCACATACGCTTAGGTCCTACAAAGGGGGGGAACAGCGGCAGAAGGATTGTGACCGTATTTAGATGTACATTTAAAGGTTGTTTCTGCTCTTTAATTGCTTCAAAAAGTCTTATGTCCACTTTGCGCTTGCCCACTCATTGTATTTTGACCCTCAATGGAACCAAAAGAAGGGTCTTCTTCAGGACAGAGAGATCCTTTTTTTCTTAATTATTTTTACTATGAATAAAGTGGTTTTCCATGGAGATAAGTGGACTGTTTATATGTACAATTTGTATTACTTTGAACTACAGGGTGCTGCTTCTTCACAAATAGGCCATGTGCATAGTATCTGACACTAGGTTGGGAGATGCTGCTGTGCTGCATGTTGTATGTCACAATGATGTCAGTAAAAACATAGTCTCACATGTATATCATGTCCTAAATATTGTTTACAAAAATGTCACCGCACTGGGTGTAGATTATCTGTTATTAACTTTATCTTTATCTGGTGATATTTTGTAAATGATATTCAAAACACAATAATTCCATCAGATGTCATTCTGGTTATGATATTCTGGTATAATGCCACATTGTTAGTTGAGTTGTGGGCCACAACTAGTTTTCATTGCTGTTTCAGCACTAGTTGAAGACTAGCAAAATAAGCATGAAGCTCTGTGATTGAAAAAATGACATTATGTCTCTGTTAGAGATGATATATTTGGCATTAGGACTCTGCACACTTTACTCCTGATAACCAGTAGAAAAGTTCCTATGTTCTCCCTCCCATCATGGTAAAATTAATATACACATAATTTGCACATTTAATTTACTTTTATTTCCCATTTACATTATACTACATGTTCCTAGGGCCTGTAAATTTAATGCTACACGTGGGCTGCATCACTCATGCCACCCACTAGAGTAGCACTACAAATAATGTCCCAGGCCTCCCACTGCAGTAGTAAAACCTCCATTTCGAACTGGAAAATTAAACTTTTAGCCAGACCATGAACTTCCTTTTCAATAATTATATTTTCACACGCAGCGTAGTCCCTAACATCTCTTAGAGCAAGGAGCATGTTATTTGAAAAGTAGGGCATGTGTACCTGAGTTTTACATGTCTTGGCAGTGAAACCGCCCCCAAAGTTATTTTTCCCTGTAGCAATGCTAGCTCGACCATAGACTAACAAAGGGGAACCTTATTACACCTAATAAGTGATTACTTCAGTTTGGGAGCCATTAGAGTATTTTCTTTCACTCATTTGTTATTATAATTTAAAATCGTCTTTAATGGTAATGTCAGATTTTAAATTACTATTCTAATTAAGCCAATTTCAGAAACTTTGCATTATCCTGCCAACACTGAATGTGCCTTTTTGCCAGTGTCCAGGTTCATAAGACTGTTAATGTCTCTACTGTGGTGTGACATGTGTCCCTTCAAGGCAGGGTACAAACAGACCTTGAGTGTGGGGAATGGTGTTCCTTTCCTGAGCAGGATAGCCTGAGGGGTTGTATCCTGCCCTTCCTGGACTTCAAAGGATAGCCTAAGGACTATACCCTTCCTGGCTTCTAAAAATGCCTGCCAAATCAGTGGCAAATGCAGCTCATACATGGGGCTCGCCTGCCCTTTGTTACCCGAGATGGACTGGCGCCAGCCCCAGACCCAGGGAAAGAGGAAGAACTAACCAGTACCAGTTTAAGGTTAGCCATATGGGGTGACCCCACACACACGGTACTGAATACAAAAGTGACTCTCTCACAACCTCTCATCAGAACACTTCTGGATCTGTGGAGATAAAGAAGGAGGACTGGCCTTCTGTCTGAATCCTGAAGGAAGATTAGATCTGCTTTCTTTGATCCCAGGATCCCAGAAGTGACTCCAAGGGCCAATTGGCTGACCTCCTGTTTGAGCACAGCAACACAACAAGCTTCCAGAGTCCTTTCCCAGCAACTGCCCAGCTGACAAGTAGCAACTGGATCTGCTTGAACCCTGCGGTCGGTCTCTGCTGGAGAATGTCCTAACCCCCAAGAAGTACTGTTCTAAATCCTAGACCCCTGGCTGATGTTAGAGTGTACTCCTCTATCTTAAAAACTGCAAGAACTGGATTCCAGGTGAAAAAACAGAGATTCTGGGCTCCTCGTGTCACAAAGAACCGGTAAACATCACTTACAACGAAACTTTTACAACGCACTACCATTACAACGCGATCATTACAACGCAAACCATTACAACGCATTGCGCTGGGGGGCGCTCTAGGATAGGGAATATATTTAATTTACTATCCAACACCTTCCCTACTATCCACGGGGACTGGAGTTGGAATAGTAAATTAAATAAATCACTATCCAGCGCCTAAAAGCACTATGCGTTGTAATGGTATGCGATGTAAAAACTGCGTTGTAAAGGCAGGCGTTGTAATAGCCTGCGTTGTAACGTCATACATCCCAAAGAACCATCCGCGGTCTCTTCACGAATGCAAGTGGACTTAACTGAGGCCAACCTGGGACCTGCATTTGACTACTGACGTGACCTTCCAAGATACAGACCCTGGACTTCACCACCTAGGCCTCTTCTTGTTGACAACAACCACCTTGTGTTTTCTGCAAATGCAAATTTTGCGATTGTTGACCAGCGCTTCATTTCGACAACAACTGTGCCACCAACTGGAGGTTCTGACTGAGGCCTGAAACTTCAGCAATTCGTTGCCAATGAGCCCTTCTCGAATCCAGTGCCAATGCTGTCGGCCTGAACGTTTGACTTTGATCTGGTCCAGTTTGTGACTAGATAACAGCAATTGGCTTTGTGTTCTTCTTGATGCTATTTTTACCAAAAACCTTAAAAAATCATAACTCCGGTTCTACTTATTGGGTATTTGTGTCATTTTATTTATTAGTTAGTTAGGTAAACTTTATTTTAGCCATAGGCCATTACATTTGCATATAAACATACATAAAAACATTTCATTATGTTGTTAAAGGGCTGTCTATTTTGGATGCCAATACTTGCAAAAATAAATACAATAATAGTATTTATTAATAGGTATCTATTTTACTGGCGATCTAAACCTTGTTTCTAGAGCCACAATCCCAGTCAGTTCTAAATACAATAATTACATCTATAAAATCATCCTCAATAAGAATCATTTTATATTCAATACATTTAAACTTTACAAATGTGGCCAAAATACTCCTAAAATCATTTAAACTTCAATTTAGCACTCAATTAAATACTATTGCTTTGGAATAATCAATTAAAAATACAATTAGAAAGTTTCAGCTGATTGACAATATATATTTCAGAAATTATTTATGAGAACGGGTGACCTTAAAAATGTCAGCCCCATCTTCTTGCGTTTGAACAGCTGCGGCCCGTGCAGGTAAGAGCAGTGAGGCCACGTTGGGGGGGATTTGACAGATGACCACGAGGAGAAATTAAATAAGTAATTAATTTCCCCCTGTCATTGTTGTCTGTCAAAATCCCCTCCTCCCCGCCCTGCCGCTCTTACCTGCACGGGCCATGGTTACGTATGAATCCAAATGCAAGTAGGTAACTGCTAAGTGAAAACATTATATGCCGTCTCCTGGCAGGAGTATGCAGTGAGGGGTGCTTGTCCGTGTAGTCCCCAAGGGCACCGACTGTGCTGGAGAGAGGGAAGGTGCTGCCAGGATCAATAAGCATTTGCAATGCAATAGGTCTCGCAATTACAAGACTTTAATCTAATGGCAGTGTAAATGACAATGCTTCTTATTTATGTGTTGTTTTTAAAACAAATAAGTAAAAGGCATTGTCAGTTACAATGCCAATAGCTAACACTCTCACAAATACGAGACCTATTGCATTGAAAATGCTTATTGCTTGTATGCCTTCTTGCAAAGGTTTTCAGGCAATCAAAGTGCTATCTGCTTAGCTTAAGATGCCTTAGAGGGCAGACAGTGAAACCCCGTGGCTTCTCTCAAAAACATAGCTACGTCTTCCGTCCTAAGCTACAGCGTACTTAACTATAGCTAGAGTTTATGGGGGGGGGGGTGGGGGGGGGGCAGGGCACAAGTCGTAAAAAAATAAGTGGGGGGACATTGTCACCGGAAGTGACGTCACGAAACTGACGTTACGAAAGGTGCCGAGCTCCTCGTCCCAGAGAGGCCAAAGAGTGAAGTCCAGCTGTTTGGCAGGGGGGATGGCGTCCCCCCGGTAAAATAAGTGGGGTAATGCCATCCACCCGCGTGGTACCCCGACTCGAGCCCTGGGGGGGGACAATGGATCAAGTCATGAATATGTTGAACAAAGTACGACTCCCATGCAAGAGAGTCTTGGACAGGATCGACCATGTCTAGCTAAAGTAAAAACACTGGCGCTGCTATTAAATGATTTGTGAGTCAAAAAAGGGGGTGGGCAGTGGCTCTGCAACAGCCTGATGAGGAAGCTAAAAACGATTAATATTCGTGCCAGCCAATGCTTAAAAATGTAGAGCACTAAAGGCTTATATATACATGAATCACAGAAAGTGCAAAATCGTGCAAGAGCAGAGTTAATTAAGATGATTATATATGCCCGTACATAATGCAAAATAAAGTGCAGAATGTGATTGTCAACATGGGTAGCTAAAGGCTAGTAGCCTCACAAGCGTGTGTGTGCAAGGACTTCAAAAGTACAACTGTGCCATAGCAGGTTTAATTGGAAAGGATCTTATATGACCGTGCAACAGGCAAAATAAAGTGCTATGTGCAGTTGCCAGCAAGGGCGGTTGGCGGCTTTATGTTAAGTGTAATGGTCATCCAAAATAGCACATTCCGAGCAGTAGAATAGGACCGGTTTACTAAAGTGTGAAGTCTGAAAAAGACACATTTATATTGCTGACAGTCTAGCATGAGTAGGTGGACAGATTCACAATACTTGTAGCTGAAGAGTTTAACAACAATTGGTTTGGAAGCAGAATGGAACCAGAGTGAGAGATCCATGCATGTGCTCAACAGTGCAATGCTTTGCTATCTCAGATGCATTAAAAAGTTCCGAAATTACTTTCTTGATCAACAGTTCCATATTGCTCATCGCTCTTTCAGGAATTCCTATTACATGCACATTGTCACATACAGAGTAACCCTCAATATTTTCAGATTTGCCTTGAATTTGTTTCACTGTCAAAATAGGCTTTTCTACAGTGGATGGGGAGCCTGTGTATTGTTCTTTTGGTTTGGAAATCATCTGACTTTTATCATTATTTCTATCTGAATGTTTACCATGCCTCTATTGAACATATTCACCTTGCATAGGAGTCTTCTTCTCCCCAGCTAACAATTAAACTGCAGGGTGCTACAGGCCTCCACCCGTGCCTATTATTATTCGTTATACACATAAAAGCCCTCACGAACATCCGCCACGACAACCACATACACTTCGTCTCCCTAGCATAAATTGGACTCTCACAATTCTAAAAATATTTACTTAATGTGCTTTGAACCAATGTAATAAAGGACTTTAGTTCACTGTAATTTACTTGATAGTAATGTATTTTTGAGGGTGAGAGCCAGTCTTTATTTGCTGTTTTAGCCCTCGGGCCATACAAAAGTCAACCAATCATGAATAACACTTTACATCGATAGGCACAAATATAATAAAAGCAAATTCAAAACAGTGGTCATTGTGAAGCAATTCATCTCTGACAGTTCTGCAATGTTCAAGTATTTGCTTTACTATAAAAAGGAAAAGTGCATCTGGACAATGCCCATGTATGAAAGATGTAAAGTGCCATCTTTTAGTGATAACAGAGACAGTCTTCTAGTTTACGGAGGCAATTACTGTAAATTATTTTACTGTTGTTGACTCTCTCTGTGTCTATATACATATATCTTCTGTGTTGAATGATGTACTCACCAATGCTCCCTTTAGTATGGGACAGTACTGCTTCTATGGGTTTTCCCACCCCTGAACTGGCTGGGACTTGGTAATAAAATGTATTGCCCTAGAACGCGTCCCTCTCAAGCACCTAGAAAACAATTGAGCTTAACAAATAAACATGAAAACTGACGCAATGATGATAGCCGAGGGATCAGAGCCAGAGGCGCAACTAGAGCCACATTTCAGGAGGGGGGCAAAGAAAGAATTTCGGGGGGCTAATTCTTCAAGCAATCGGCAGAGTGGAGATGCAGGGGCTCTAAGAAGACGGGAAAGCACAACAAAGGCTCCTTAACAAGTAGATGGTCTTTTAAAGACCTGTGAAGTGCTTGGTGCGGCTGTGTGTGTCCGGGAAGCTGCCTCACCCCGGGCTGACACACACTACGGAGTGGGCTTTACCTTTTAGCCTAATGGGCGTTGCACACCTGATCAGAGCCACACCATGAAGGCTGATTAACATTAAAATTCACTTGCTGGGCACAGCAGAAGTAAGCTTTCCAGTCTCCGTCAACAACAGGTTTTCTTGGTGTTATACCGCACTGGAGCAATAATGCCAAACCTCAAATTTATCAAATGCACGCAATTCTGATTTTGAGCTACGGAATAAGAAGCCGCCTTAGCACAGGACACATATCATAGCTGGTGGGGCCTGCAGGACTTCAGGGCCAGTGTTACTTGCGGCGGAGGTCGCCCATGTAGTGCTTCACGCTAGGAAGGTGCTTAAAACCAGGCCTTGACTCCAGCAGCGCAGGACGCATCTAGGAGCCGGTGGGGGCCACAGGACTTCAGGACCCAGCGTTACTCTCGGCCTTCACTCATTTTAGAGTCAGTATCTGTGCACTCTGGAACCGGAGGCCGCCCACCCTGGGGAGGCGGGGTCTGCAGCAGCTAAGCAATAGTCTTAAAGTAATACATAAATAAACAGAGCGTAGTATCCCTGAAGCGGGCACCGCGCTTTGAATTAAAGTTAAAAAAAATGGCCCAGTGTTACTTCGCTAACGGCAGCCACTATTAAAGTGAAAGCACGCATTGCGCGCTCTGTATACAAATAATGCCGCCATTGTCCCGCGAGTGCTGGGGAGGGGGGGCATTGTAAATAAACTAAATAGTGCTCACGCCGTGTAACGAGTGAAGTAAAAGATCCAGTTCTGATGGGTGGTCCCAAAAGGAGACAGGGCGGTAACAAGGCGGGACTAAGAAGCCTGGTATTGAATTGCAAGCCAGCATTTACCATGGACGATGACACCATCCAATGAAAAATATGGGCGGGCTTCCACATCTGTCCCTACTACAATATGCCTTGCAAAGCTGCAACGCTAGGCAAGACCTAAAAACAGTTCAAGAGCGCCTCGCGCTGTGTCCCACGCTGCATGAGTGCCCGGCCGCTGAAGTGTTCTTGTCCGAGGGTCAGCGGTCACCACCCGTCCGCCTCCTGACGGGGTATGTATTGAGGGTGTCTGGTCCTTGTAGTCTCCCAAGGGACCGGCTGTGCTGGAGAAAGTGAATTTACTGGCAGGGTTAAAAACAGTTCAAGCGTGTCTCATGCTGTGTCCCGCACTGCGAGAGTGCCTGCGGGTCAAGGGTCACCACCTGGCTGCCTGCAGGGGGGAGTATGTGGTGAGTGTTGCTGGTCCCAGTAGTTCCCCGGGGCATCTGCTGTGCTTGAGAGAGTGAAGTTGCTGGCAGGGTCAAAAACATTTCAAGCATGTCTTGCACTGCAGAAGTGCCTACCTGCTGACCTGCTCGTGTCTGAGGGTCAGGGGTCACTGCCCAGCAGCCTCCTGGAGTATGCAGTGAGAGTTGCTGGTCCCTGTAGTCCCCCATGTCACCGCTCTGCTGGAGAGAGTGAAGTTGCTGGCAGGGTCAAAAACACTTCAAGCGCGTCTCTAAATTGGTTTGGGGGTTTTATTGTGTTGTCTTTTCAATATATTATTAATGTTTCAGTGCAGCATAAATACTTTACACATTGTCTATAAGTTAAGCCTGACTGCTTTATGTCAAGCTTTCAGAGGCTAAGTGCAGATTTATTTAGTGAGTGCTGTGGTTCATCCTGACAAGGACTGTGTTTATTACTTGAGTGGGCCTCTCATCTCTGTCAACCAATAACCCAATTTCTTATGGTCTGAGTTAGGCTTATTATAGCATCTGCATATTTGACAATTAGTCAGTTTAGTTTGATGGCTATTTTGTACATGGAAGGCAACACATTGTTTGGCAGAGCACTGAATGTAGATGCCTCAAAAATACTTGAATTATTCAGTCAGCCAGTTAATGGACACAGAGAGCATAACTTTTTCATCACAGCATGATGCTGGCACATTAACCTTTACCGATTTACTGAACGTATGAGGCTTTGGGTTAAACATGCATCCTAGATCACAAAGGACTAAAAAAACAAGATTAGTCACGTTTCCTACACCTACCTGCAAGGACTGATTGGACTTGATATGTGGCATGAATGCAACATGGATAATGGTATTCTGTAGCATAACTTCTTCGTTGTGGCATGTTTTCTCAAAGCAAATGTTTGTTTATTTAGAGTTTTTTCAGGTTTCTCACACCACAAATTGTCAGTTCAGCACAGGGAAGGAGGAGATGGCTAGAGACATTGGAAAACATACAAGGGAATAAGATGTAGCTAAGGCGGAAACCACTCAGCCAAAGATAAATGCTGCAAAAGAATAATAATAATTTTCAGATAACAGAAAATTGTCTGGGGTCTAAAGATCCTAAAAGGGAAATAAAATAACGCCCTAATCAGGTTTATCACAAGTGGAGGCCACTTACAGAGCACACTTAGAGCTGTGGACGGATCTAAGGAGTAGAGTCTAAGAGCAAATCAATGCAATTACAGCTTCCTGTGCGTTGTTATGGCAACTAAGGCAGCATTGACGACCTTCAAACTTGACATTTCCATATAGCTAGGCCATGAGTGTAACCAGGGGTGATTGAGCCGACCTCTTCAATGATTCACAGGGGGTCTTGGGCTTTTTAACTGCTTCCCTCTCACACTGTTTTTTTCTGCTTTGTATTCTTGTCTAGTGCTTCTAATGGACCTAAAGTGATGACACTGACAACCCTGCAATATTTGTGTTTTATATTACTGCAGGTATAAGTGGCAAAAACATGCCGTGGCAAGAAAAATATGACTACTAGTATACCTGCTGAGTGCCCTCCAACGTCCCATTATTAGGTAGAAGAAGAATGCCCAATGCAAAGTAAGGGGCCATCTCGTGAGTTTGGGATGTTCCGACAGAACACTATGGGCAATGGAACTGTCAAAGCCCCAAGAGCAGAAGACAGCTGTCCCTCCTCCAGCTCAAGGGACAGTGCATCTGGGGCACTGAAAAAGTTGCAAGAAACTGTCCTCCTTTTGGAAGAGGAGCTGCGACGGAAGTGGGAGGAGCTGCAGGAGAAAGATGAAAGAATCAAGCAACTGGAGAAAGAGCTCCAAGCAAAGGTATCCCAGATTGAAAAGCTGCAAGATGCCATTGGTTACAATAGCAACCCTACGTCCCCAGTCACCAGCCAAGAGAACAAACTGAACAGTGTCCTCAACCAAGTGCCGAATCGATGTGGAGACCACACGCCAGAAGTTCAGAGGCGTTTGAAGGCTAAAGAAGGTGTGTCAGCAGAGCCAACGTCGAGGAAGTTTTACTGCCCTTCCACACAGAATCTCACCTTTGAGTTGGCATCCATCCGCAAAGACTCCAGGTAAGAGGAAATACGTTCTCTTTACCATATGTAGGACTACCGCACATCTTTTTCAATTCATAAATAAGGGAAAATATTATAGGGTGTCTCTCTCAGTCATAGAATTAAAACACTCTAAATGAGAAGTAAGAAAATCCATACCGTTAATCAGTATTGACACAAAATAGATGTTTGGAGCACACAGGAACCACCTGGCCTTCGAGTTACTAGATTAGTTCATTGCGCTGTATTAAAGAGAAGACACCATGATATAATGGCTGCCCACATTAGTGTATTCCCACCATCACAGTGCCTTTAAAGAATGCTCGTTTTTCCAGTGCATGAAACAAAATGTTTGTCAATATTTATCCAAGGTGAAATGCCGAACCTTTCTCTGTCGAGCGTTCCATCTGTTTCTCTATAGAAGTACAATCACTGTCATATTACCCACGATCAGGCAGCTGCCAACGAGAGCCCTAGCATATGTCTCATCTGCGAATATCAAAGGGCCTCAAAGACAGGGATATCTTATACTGCTTTGCTAATTAGGTAATAATTCCTGATGGAAGAGGCCTTTATAAGCAAGCTTCTAATTTGTCTGAAAGTAAAGAAGGCCTGATGCAAACGTGTAATCAAACTAGAGATTGCCTTGTTTTATGCTGTTAATGTCTAATTAGCAGAACCCTTTACTAAAATCTTTTTCAGCAATTTTACTCCTATGTAGTTCTATGAATCTTGAGTTTTTTAAAAACATTTTCATGTAACCAATTTTTTTTTTCAATTTAACTTACTTTATTCGGTTTTCTTGAGCTTACAAAAACCATAAACGTACATATTTTAGACATTTGATTAAAAAGAGGAGATCTTTAAAAATATAAATAAAAACTATTACATTTTTTTACAAAGACAATATAAAAAATACATAAATACATAAAAGATACAATGCTAGGGCTGAGGAGCAATGGACGAAAGCTGATAATCTCTCAAACAGCATAAGGGATGAATGGAGACAGAGATAATCACATCCAGTGTAATGCAACAGCGCTACTCTAAATTTTTTCTATGTCTAATACAGAGCTTCAGAAAATGTGCAATATTTTTGGTAAAACACTCTGCATCCAGAAGTTGTAGGGCAAGGAATGCAGGTCGACATTATCTCATACTTAAGATCTTTCGAATGGGTAATACCCAACTTCTCCTGAATTCCTTGTAAAATTTACAAAACAACACAACGTGCAAGGATGACTGCACGGATACATCATCACAGGGGCAGATTAACAGGGTTTATGTAACCAATAATGCTGTTTTGAGAAAGGGCTTAAAAACCTTACACAAAAATGATGCATTTTTAAATACCATATTGGTAAGAAAAGAGCTTAATTATTGTGGAGACTCTAAAAAGTTCCACACTTCAGTGAAAAACATTAGAAAAAGAAACTGTGATTACATATTAACAGCGTTTACAACAACATTGAAATACTAACAGACATTCCGCATAGATGGAATCTAGAGTTATGGGATCGAAATATAAGCTTTAAAAATTGTGCTACAAGAATATTATAGTAAAAACATTGACAACCAAAAATTGACAAAGTGAAAATGGGTAAGTACAGGACTACTATACGTAACTCCCCAATAACATGAGAAAAATGTTTAGGAAGCCATTACAAGACGCTGAACATTGGTTCCCTATCATGAGCTTAGAAAAAAAATAGTGTAAGGGGGCAGGATAGGGTTACTCTGAACCCCCTAGTCCTCACGGGGGGGGAACACAGAGGGATCCCTTTGGGACCAAAAAAAGAAAGATTCAAAAAATTAGGTCATATAACATGTCATGAGTGATGTGATATGCAAGGATAGATAGATAGATAGAAAGATAGATAGATAAATAGATAGATAGATAGATAGATAGATAGATAGATAGATAGATAGATAGATAGATAGATAGATAGATAGATAGATAGATAGATAGATAGATAGATAGATAGATAGATAGATAGATAGATTGACATATTCACACTCCAAACTCCATTGCAGATGCCGAACTCGAAGTGGGTGCTCCAACTTTGTGAGATTGGAACTCACAATTAACCCTGGGCGGAACACTACACTACGCTCGCGGAGTGTGCGGAGTTGGTGCAACTACGCGCTTTGCAAATTGCATGTAGTACAGTGCAAAAACGCGTAGCGGGCATTTTTTGCTCGCTCGCGGTCCTCAACGTCAAGTTGGTGACTGCGAGCGAGCAAAATCACCATCCCGGAGAAACTTTTTCCTCGTTCGCGATCAGTAACATCAAGTTGGCGATTGCGAGCGTGGTAAACAAACTTTGCAGTGAGATTCTCAACGTGGGGAGGTCAGGTTTCTGATTGCGAGTGGTTGCGTATGCGAGATGAGAAACTACCAGTCCGTGTTGAGAAAGCTGCCGCTCGAGTACAAATCTACTCGAGCGGCAGAAAACGACTGCTTGCACTGTGCAAGATGCCGTTTGCAATGATTGCACAGTGCGGACAAGCATCCTGCACTATGCAATCAGTGCAAACAGCATTTTCCCAACAGCAGTACGCAGTTCGCGTAGCTTGCGGAGTGCGAAGTGCCCTCGCGTAGCTACATGTAGCGATACTACACAAACTACGCCTGGGTTACTCACAATGAAATGTTTGCTCCAAAAGAAATTGTGAATCACTCACGTGGTGAACCGATGGTTTATTAATCGAAACAGACGCGTTTCTGCTAAAATGCCTTCCTCAATGTTTGTTGATTAAAATATGCTGGGGATAGGGGATTTTGAAAGCAACAGGGTGTCGTCCGCAAACATTAACGCGGGAAATTTTTGGGCGACTAGTTTGGGAGAGTCGATGTCGTTAGTGGCAAGAAGATCATCAATAAGCCTGTTACGAAAAAGGGAAAACAGGGATGGGGCAAGCACACAGCCCTGTCTGACGCCTTTCTCAATCGGAAAGGGACCAGTTAACTGGCCTTGCTTGCCAAAACAAACTCTGGCAAAAGTGCCATCATGTAAAATCTTAAATTGATGACATAAATATGTCGGAACCCCCATTGCTAGTAAAATGGACCATAACTGGTTCCGGTCCACCATATCGAATGTGGACTTTAAGTCCACAAACGTAAGGTATAGACTACCCCCTTCCAAGGCCACATGCTTCCAATAAAGGACCTGCAGCCGGAATAGTTGGTCAGTTGTCGCTGCTTTGGCCCTAAATCCCGCCTGAAGTGGAGTCAAAATGTTGTTTTCGTTGGTCCAAGCCTGTAAGCACTGTAAAAGGAGCCTGGCGTAATTTTTTTGGGTCACATCGATAAGGCTTATGGGCCTATAATTAGAAGGTTCAAGCGGGGAGCCCTTCTTATAAATAGGGATTATTTCTGCCCCTAACCAAGTACTTGGGAGTGGTAAGCCCTTCAGTATCGCATTAAATAATGCTAGAAGATATGGAGCCCAAACTATTGGTTCCTCTCTATAAAGATTACCTGGGATCCTATCCAATCCCAGAGCTTTGTTCGATTGGATACTTGAACTAGCCAGTTGTACCTCAGCCATCGTGAATGGTTGGATTGACCACATTGGGTCCGTGGCCAATAGGCTCGGTGGGGGCTCACTTATAAGTGTGAGAGGGAGAGAATAGAGCTCTTTAAAATAGGAAGACCATGCTTCTTCAGAAATGTTTGGGTCGATTGCAGTCCTGCCCTCTGATTTCCCAGTATGGACAAGATTCCAGAACGACCTTGAGTCCTTTGCCACAAGTGCAGATGTAATGGCAGACCAGTGCTCTGCTTCCCATTCGGATTTTGCATTTCTTAGAATTTTCTTGTATGCCTGCCTAGCTTCTTTAACACCCGGTTTATTGCCTTGCTTTAGGGCCAATAATAGTGCGCCTTTCGCGTCCCTACTATATTTACAACAAGGGGTGGTGAGGGACAGAGTCTCTGAATTAAGCAGAATACTCTCACCCAGTCAAGAGATCAGGGCTAGATCCAACACCGTTTTTTAGCTCATTGCACCATCCCAGTTTCAGAACCTGGCTGTATGCAAATTAGTCTGTCCCTGGCCCAGTGCATCATGGGAACAGGGCAGACCAGACTACAAAAGCCAATTCTTACACTGGGAAGGAAACAAGCTTCCGGGGACCGGTTTCTGGCATTACAGCCGTCTTCGGCCCGGCTTGCTTGAATCCTGATGGTGCAATGAGCAAGGGACCCTTCCACGCTTAGGGTGGACAAAAATATTTACAACAAGGGGTGGTGAGGGACAGAGTCTCTGAATTAAGCAGAATACTCTCACCCAGTCAAGAGATCAGGGCTAGATCCAACACCGTTTTTTAGCTCATTGCACCAGTATGGACAAGATTCCAGAACGACCTTGAGTCCTTTGCCACAAGTGCAGATGTAATGGCAGACCAGTGCTCTGCTTCCCATTCGGATTTTGCATTTCTTAGAATTTTCTTGTATGCCTGCCTAGCTTCTGTAACACCCGGTTTATTGCCTTGCTTTAGGGCCAATAATAGTGCGCCTTTCGCGTCCCTACAGCACTTATTAAACCAGGGTTTTCCATCACCGCAAGGTTTCGGCTTGAAGGTACCTGTCTTGTAGAAGGTATCCTTCAATAGTGTGACCATTTCCCTATGTAAACCTGTAAGGTCGCCCTTATAATCGTCCAAAGGATTGATAATACTAGAGTTTACCCTTTCGAGCAAGGGGATTACATTCTGATAAATTTTTGCCATATTATCAGTGGACATCTTCACAGTTGCCCATCGAACTTTCCTCCCACTCTGCACTATTCTCAGGTCACTACTTGGAGAGTAAGCATTGGCGAAATTTGCGAATTCACGTTCCGCGAATTCGTGCGAAAGCGAATTCGCGGTTCGCATAATCCGCGAATTCGTGGATTATTTTTATTTTGCCAGTTCGCGAGGGTTTTTGCCAGTTCGCGAGGGTTTTTTACAAGTTCGGGAACGCGAGCTTACTTGTGTGGTCGCAACGGTCGCGACCATGTTGTTTCCACGTGTCCAGCCTGTTTCCAACCCTGTGGTTCATCGTGGCCACCCTCCGGTTCATCAGTCCCACCCTCTGGTTCATCACTGCCACCCTCTGGTTCCCCAGTGCCACCCTCAGGTTCACCACGCCACCCTCTGGTTCACCACTGCCACCCTCTGGTTCATCACAGCACCCTCTGGTTCATCACAGCAGCCTCTGGTTCACCATTTCCACCTTCTGGTTCATCACTGCCACCCTCTGGTTCATCACTGTCACCCTCTGTTTCACCACTGCCGCCCTCTGGTTCACCACTGCCACCCTCTGGTTCACCACTGCCACCCTCTTGTTCACCACTGCCACCCTCTGGTTCATCACTTCCATCGCCTGGTTCATCACTGCCAAACTCTGGTTCATCACAGAACCCTCTGGTTAATCACAGCACCCTCTGGTTCACCACTGCCACCCTCTGGTTCATCACAGCACCCTCTGGCTATTCAGAGCACCCTCTGGTTCACCACTGCCGCCCTCTGGTTCATCACAGCACCCTCTGGTTCATCACAGCACCCTCTGTTTCACCACTGCCACCCTCTGGTTCACCACTGCCACCCTCTGGTTCACCACTGCCACCCCCTGATTCATCACTACCACCCTCTGGTTCATCACAGCAGCCTCTGGTTAATCACAGCACCCTCTGGTTCACCACTGCCACCCTCTGGTTCATCACTGTCTCCCTCTGGCTCATCGCTGTCACCCTCTGGTTCACCACTGCCACCCTCTGGTTCATCACTGCCACTCTCTGGTTCACCACTGCCACCCTCTGGTTCATCACAGCACCCTCTGGTTCATCACAGCACCCTCTGGTTCACCACTGCCACCCTCTGGTTCATCACAGCATCCTCCGGTTCATCATAGCACCCTCTGGTTCTCCACTGCCACCCTCTGGTTCACCACTGCCACCCTCTGGTTCACCACTGTCACCCTCTGGTTCACCACTGCCACCCTCTGGTCCATCAGTGTCACCCTCTGGTTCACCACTGTCACCCTCTGGTTCATCACTGTCACCCTCTAATTCACCACTGCCACCCTCTGGTTCAGCCCTGCCACCCTCTGGTTCAGCACTGTCAATCTCTGGTTCACCACTGCCACTCTCTGGTTCAGCACTGCCACCCTCTGGTTCATCACAGCACCCTCTGGTTCACCACTGCCACCCTCTGGTTCATCACAGCACCCTCTGGTTCATCACAGCACCCTCTGGTTCACCACTGCCACCCTCTGGTTCATCACATTATCCTCCGGTTCATCATAGCACCCTCTGGTTCTCCACTGCCACCCTCTGGTTCACCACTGCCACCCTCTGGTTCACCACTGTCACCCTCTGGTTCACCACTGCCACCCTCTGGTCCATCAGTGTCACCCTCTGGTTCACCACTGTCACCCTCTGGTTCATCACTGTCACCCTCTTATTCACCACTGCCACCCTCTGGTTGAGCCCTGCCACCCTCTGGTTCATCACTGTCAATCTCTGGTTCACCACTGCCACCCTCTGGTTCACCACTGCCACTCTCTGGTTCAGCACTGCCACCCTCTGGTTCATCACAGCACCCTCTGGTTCACCGCTGCCACCCTCTGGTTCACTCCTGCCACCCTCTGGTTCATCACTGCCACCTTCTAGTTCAGCACTGCCACCCTCTGGTTCATCACAGCACCCTCTGGTTCACCACTGCCACCCTCTGGTTCAGCACTGTCAATCTCTGGTTCACCACTGCCACCCTCTGGTTCACCACTGCCACTCTCTGGTTCAGCACTGCCACCCTCTGGTTCATCACAGCACCCTCTGGTTCACCGCTGCCACCCTCTGGTTCACTCCTGCCACCCTCTGGTTCATCACTGCCACCTTCTAGTTCAGCACTGCCACCCTCTGGTTCATCACAGCACCCTCTGGTTCAGCACTGCCTCCCTCTGGTTCATCACAGCACCCTCTGGTTCACCACTGTTGATTATGCCCTCTGTTAGACTCGTTTTCCCCTTGTTTTTCTGCCCTTCTGCCCTCTGTTAGACTCGTTTTTCCCTTGTTTTTCTGCCCTTCTGCCCCCTGTTAGACTCATTTTTTGTGCCCTTCTGCCCTCTGTTAGACTTATTCCCTTGTTTTTCTGCCCTTCTGCCCTCTGTTAGACTCGTTTTTTGTGCCCTTCTGCCCTCTGTTATTCCCTTGTTTTTGTGCCCTTCTGCCCTCTGTTAGACCCGTTTTTTGTGCCCTTCTGCCCTCTGTTAGACTAGTTTTTATGCCTTTCTGCCCCCTCTTAGACTCGTTTTTTGTGCCCTTCTGCCCTCTGTTAGACTCGTTTTTCCCTTGTTTTTCTGCCCTTCTGTCCTCTGTTAGACTGTTTTTTTGTGCCCTTCTGCCCTCTGTTAGACTCGTTTTTCCCTTGTTTTTCTGCCCTTCTGCCCTTTGTTAGACTGCTTTTTGTGCCTTTCTGCCCTCTGCATCACCACATCATCACTCAGCGCTACCCCAGCATCACTCAGCACCACAACATTATCACACAGCACCACCACATTATCACTCTGCACCACCACAGCACCACTCAGCACCACCACAGCATCACTCAACACCACCACAGCATCACTCAGCACCACCACAGCATCACTCAGCACCACCACAGCACCACTCAGCACAACCACAGCACCACTCAGCGCCACTACAGCATCATTCAGCGCCACCACAGCATCACTCAGTGCCACCACATTATCACTCAGCACCACCACAGCACCACCACAGCACCACCACAGCATCACTCAGCACCACAACAGCATCACTCAGCACCACCACAGCACCAATCAGCACCACCACAGCACCACTCAGCGCCACCACAGCATCACTCAGCACCACCACAGCATCACTCAGCACCACCACATTATCACTCAGCACCACCACAGCACCACTCAGCACCACCACAGCATCACTCAGCGCCACCCCAGCATCAATCTGCGCAACCATTCAACAACAACTGGTTCAAATATGTTCTCTCAATGTTTCAAGCTTTATTACAAATGTCACAAAAAGATGTTAATATTTCACTTCTGTTCTTGGATTTTCGTCACAATAAAATACACTGAACATAATCTTCACAAAAGTTATTTACAAAAGTTTAAGCTATTGCCATTATAAATTAAAATCACTTTTATTTAAGTATCAATTATTTAAAAAAATTAAAAGCCATTGTAATTTGTAATATCAATACATCTAAGTCACGTAAATACAAAACATTTTGCATTACAAATGCTATAGGTGTCACATTTGCGAAAGTTATAACTATTGGCATTGTAAATGACAAAGCTATTAATTTAGCTATTTTCAAAACCAACATATAAATAAAAAAAATTGTCATTTACAAGACCAATAGCTCAAATGTTCCTAATGCGAGACCTATTGCATTGCAAATGCTTGTTTTTATATCTGTCAGTGCTTCCTGTTGAGGTTTAATTTTCGTGACAGGCGCCTCATTGCCTACTTGTAACTATTCTCTCAAGGGTCAGAGCAGGGTCAGAGAATAGTTGCAAGTAGGCAACGAGGCGCCAGGAAGCACTTACAGGCTTACAGCAGCAGGTGCCCAAGTTGAAGTTAATTTCTTTGTAACCCTTTTGTAAAAGGTTACAAAAAATTAGCTTCAACTTTTGCACCTGCTGCTGTAACCCTGTAAGTGCTTGGCTGAAAATTCGTCCTCGCGAGATTCGCGGATCGCGAAATCGTGGAAAATCCGCATATTCCGCAAGCGGAACGAATTTTCAGCCCATGCTTATTGGAGAGATCGTCTTTGCAATATCCTCGATGGACAGTTGAAAGTCCATCTCAATAGTCAACGGATTATGATCGCTTTCAATCCGAGAAGGGACTCTAAAATCCAGGATTTTGGGCCACAAAGCCAGCTGACCATAAAATAATCTATTACAGAAGCATGCCCCATGCCTCTGTAAGTTGACTGGGCTGGAATATCACCCAAAAGTCGCCCATTACAGGCTCTAACAGAGAACGTATAGGTGAGGGAAGTCAACTGGAGAGCGAGAGCTGTCCAGTTTTTCACAGGATAGGCATTAGGGGGGGAAACTGACCAGGTTTCGTTTTCTTCAGTTGTGATTGGAGGGACCCCTTGCAAAGGTTCATAATGACAATTGAAGTCTCCTCCAATCAGTAAGACAACATCACCCCCAAGCGAATGTAATATGGTGGTCAGTTTATCTAGAGTGGTTGAGGTTCCTCCCGGTCGAACTGGCCGTAAATAAATATTAATAAGTGCCAGTTTTGGTGTTTCTTTATGTAACATCAAGATGCACGTCAGATCAGGACTATTTGTTTTTAGCCTTTTCAGTGTGAATCCAAGGTGAATACCCACCCATATGCACAACCCCCCCCCGATGGTCTACCTCTCGGGCCTTTTACTGCAGGTTTCACAAAAGATACATAACCCAATCTATGAGTGGGGTTTACCGCCCACGTTTCCTGGAATAAGCAGATCCCATGTAAGTCTACAAATGTGCACCAATCCGGAATATCTAGATTAGGTACAAGACCTGCTGTATTCCAGGATAAGATTTTATGGGTCCCCTTTACTAATATCTGCCTATTTCCCAAATTTTCCTCCTGTCCAAGCCCAGCGTGTCCACCCGCCCCATGGCCAGCTGTTTGCTGATGTAAGGGTGGGCGGGCAATCTGTTTTTGGACCGAGGGTGTGGGGTTATCAATCACGAGGGAGCACAGGCCATCCCCTGGCTTCCTAGTGGTTCCCTCAAAAGACGTTATTGCTTCAGTGGTAGGGGGGGTCAATTACATGGTTCACCACCCTCGAGTAATCTTCCCTAGTAAACCACAGACCTTCCACCCTTTTATTGTTATCCATTAGAGGCACAGTTAGGGGGCTGGGAGGGATATAGAGTCAATCTACTTGGTCTAGCAAGTTGTATCTATTGTCTACTGGAAATCCCAGCACTTCATCCCTAACCCGTCCACCCCTAGTTCTCTCTACATAATTCCGGGAATCCTCTTGCTGGCACCATAGGTCATGGGTCCTGAAATTAGTAGCACTGAGTACATTAGCCGGTTGGTAAAAATATCCCAGCCTCGCTGTTTTGATGGTTGTATCAGGACTAGTATGATACCTACTACACACATGATCAACTGCCCTGTAATCCCCAAAGTTTATATTTACGCAATCCCCCTCCACATTTTTTGGTTTCCAGCCCACCCACCCCACCCTTCTAACAAACAAAATTTTGATTTGGATAGCTCTTGGCAAGGGTCTGTGGATGTTCAGCAAATGCATCGTTTTGTTCTTAAGTTTCCCGTACGATTCTTGTCTGTCATTCGCCACCTTAGGGACCCTTATAAGGACGGCCACGTACGGAGCACTTTCCGGAGGTAAGTTGATGCGTGGAAGGTCAGTAGAAAAATCATTTCCCCAAGATTGATTTTTAGGTGTTTTTCCTGGAGTTTTGACTTTTACAGGATTGGCGGGCTGCGGGGGCTGGGCCTTTCTCACAGCTGTGGGAACAGTTTTAGGCCCTGGTGTACAAGAGCCTAAATTTGACCCCTGATTAATATTCGCAGGGGGTAGATCACTAAGACTAGTAATTGTCAGCTTTGTCGGCTTTGGCTGGGTCTGGGGAACATTCACCATGGTGACCGAACCTTTAATTTGCATCTGGACAGCTGAAAGTTCCTTTGCAAGGTCTATATTTTTCACTAGTAATTCCTCCATTTTCCCCAGCCTTTTTTTCGATGTGTTTCAGTCTTTGTTCCGTAGGCTGGATGACAGAAGATAAAACCATACATAGTTTTCCCACCAATAAATCTAAATCAAAGGAGCCTGTAGGTGTAGAGTCAGTGCCAACTTTAAGAGGGCTGTCTGAAAGAACCACAGGTGTACTATACTCGGGTTGTTCTACAATTGGTGGTTCCGGTTGGCTGTTATGTTTAGACTGTTTTGGTTTTCTTCCCCGGAGTAGTGCTCCGGCCCTCTTCCTTTTAGGAATTGCACCCTCTTTACATTTTGTGCTATCCAGCAGGTTTTTACTCACTTCTGGATAGTCAGATGTTATATGAGTAGCCCGCCCGCGTAGTGAATGTATTGACCCATCCGCCCGGTCTGGTGTGTTGTTATCAGTGGAATTTAAGAAGCCAGGATACCCTTCATTTGCAGTAGTTTGCACAGGGGGACCTGGTGAACACGCTTGTGCAGCCGGACCCAGAGATGATCTCCTTAGGAAGACTGGATCCTGCGACATACAGCGTTCTGTCATCGCGATTTCACGTTCCAATACCGATGATGCTCTCAGGATAAATTGATCTAATGTCCCAGCTACGTGCCCTGTAGGTGTTGGTTTCATGCCCCTTCTAGCTGCCATATTGGACGGAAAAATAGAGCAAATTATAGATAGTACTCAGAGTTCCAACTAAACGTAAGAGGGTTGGCCCAGTCCGGTCTCCTTCGGTCTGTGACGGGCTTGGACAGGCCTGCCCTTTGCCCGCGCGCGTCCAGCGTAGCGGGATCTGCAGGCATTATAATAGCAGGTTGACGTGTGGGGGAGGAGCGCTGTGTTGGCAAGAGCGGAGACTCCTATGCTTGGGAGTCCCGCGTCGTCCCCCTCTTCCTCCTCGAATTATGGCTCCAAGTGCTGGCGAGAGTCCTGGTAAGGCAGGGAAAGCAAGTCCCCCACTGTGAGCGGCTCCCGCGAAGCGGGGGCCGCGAGCGGTTTTAACTCTGCCTGAGGGTGGGGGAGGAGCGCTGTGTTGGCAAGAGCAGAGACTCCTGGGCTTGGGAGTCCCGCGTCGTCCCCCTCTTCCTCCTCGAATTATGGCTCCAAGTGCTGGCGAGAGTCCTGGTAAGGCAGGGAAAGCAATATATACATATATATATATATATATTTCTTACTGCTCCAGGTTTCACCTCGTCCGCGAACTCGCGTGTGGGTGCTTTCCGCGGGTGGTGTGCCCGCATCAAAATTGTAGCTCCTTTCCTCACGCAGATTCCATACGCATAAAGAAAAGCACTCTCAGGGGCGAGTCCAAGATTTTATTTCAAGACTCACGGTGACCAGACGCGTTTCGGCAGTCGCCTTTGTCAATGGTGCACCATCGAGAAAGGCGACTGCCGAAACGCGTCTGGTCACCGTGAGTCAGTGATTGTATGCGTGACTGTATGGATAACTGTATACTTGTAATAGTGATTTTATAATACACTAAGTATAATTTACTATCTATATGAATACATAAAGTGGTGTTTGTATAAGTGTATAGCTAAGTAAATATAAGTATGATCCATTGTTTGCATAAGTGAATAGGATGACTTTATAAGTGAATAGGATGTGTGCTGGTGTGTAATGTCGATATAGGTGTATAAGTATATTTGATAGTGTTCTATTGATCATTGACTGCATGTATGAGTGAATCTGTAGCTAAGTGATTAGATGTGTGTATAGATCTAGGAATCACTGAGTGGGTTTTTAGAAACTTGTATTGGTGTATCAATGGATTCAAATATGGTAATCTGTATTTTACAGTGAGTGATGAAAGGTTATACTAGTGTATGATGAGGTGTATCGCCACGTGGATGATGTCATCAGTTACACCTGATAACAGTAACACTTCAGAGGGGTGGTCGACGTACATACTATTTTGCATCACAACAGAACAGATCCAGGTTGGAAAAAATGGTTAATCTGGCCCACAGACACAAACACCTGTCAAGATAGATTCCTGAATAAAACACGGGGTGCACATTCACTAGGCCAGATCCAAGATATGTTCAGAGACAGCATCCAGGAATAGTAACAACATACAGTGTAGGGACACTGTGCCTTGAGTGGCTACACAAATCTACACTAAAGAAAGTGAAACAACACTTATATTTACTTAAAGAGGGCACTGATGTGAGGGACTTCTTACAAGGACCTATTAAACCGCGTCATAAATGTTTTATATATGCCGGTATCTTTGCATTGTATAATGAAGCATGGAAGATTATGCAAGCAGAGACTGCAGAACAAATACGAGAAATTAATAGTATTAATTTAGAGAAATCTCTCTCTGTAGTTGACAATGGGTTAACAACTCTGTCGTCCAGGATATATTCTTTGGACAGCATAGTATCCTCTGCCATAGACATAATGGAACAGGACTTGGTCATGTTGCAACATGGTAAGTCGCAACTACGTTCTATAATGCTATTAGGCTGGACGTTACAAAACCTTCATTCAGGCTATGTGCCTTGGCGTTTAATCAACACCACGTCACTGTTTTCAGAATTCAATCTTACTGGTAAACAGATCAAACTGGCACAGAGGGCAGCAGACTATACGGTGCTGAGAATTGAAAAACTGGAAAGATTGCCATTAGCTGTTGATAAAAGACCAGCAACACAATGGGTAATACACGGTACAATCACTCTGCCGGTTACAATTTCCCATTTTCAGTATTGCTTAAAACATATACCAGCAGGCATATTTGAAAGGTTGGATATAGAAAACATCAGGACATCCTGGGATTTACCATACACACACAAATGTTGGAGTGGGGGGGAAGAAGTGTTTCTTAGTGGTAAAAAATGTGAAAACGCACTAAGCGGTTCTCTCCTTTGTCAGGGTATTAATTTACACGGGCCCTGTGATGGTTCCTCTAACAACTTTTCCTGCCACCTGCAAAGTTCACCAGCTGTAGTGATTGATCCAATTTTTAGGTAACTTTCTAATGGAAGTTACATTATGTTGAATGATCACAGCTGCTGTGGCATGTTGCCAGGTTTACCCTATCTCGTAACTGTGTCAGCCAGGGTCACTTGCTGTATGCAAGTATTCTTTACAAAAACCAAGACAGACCGGGAGTCGCCGTTATGGCCTTCACTGAACATCTCTTCTATACGAATTGATACTTTAAGCAGAGTAAAAGCCATTCTTTTACCGAAAACTGTGCCACTGACCTCGGCCAAAGAGACGTATGAACTGCAAGTCGCAAGGACTTCTGCAGAGATACATGCCCTTTTAACTACAAATTGCCCTATACATTTCGCCGAAATGTTAAGTTGTATCTTAAACATGATACGAGCGGTATTGTACATGTATTTAAAACAGTTTTTTTCTGGACTTTTAGCGCCTTTTGAAGCAGTTCTAGGCATATTTCCAAACTCCGTGCACTCTGTGTTTGGTGGACTGCCTCTCGTTTTGGGACTCGCAGCAGAGATACTGTTTTTGCTCCTACTGCTCTGATATGGAAAGCCAAATCACCAGCGATACCCAGTTCACCGTGGAGAACACTCTACTGGTGATGAAGTGTCGTGAGCCCATAGTCCAAATTTTTGGATTAACTTGTTTAAGAGAATTGAATACCACATGGTTTATGTCATTGAGACCAATCTGGCATGATTGCATCTTACCTGTTCCACGATGCCTGCTATGCAAAGAAGAATGCATGTTAGACATCTGTCTCACTCTCCCATCAGTCATGTCAACGGATGTTGATACTTTGCTGAACCCGGTAAAGGCCCATGCGCAGTGTTGTCCCCAACGGCTACCAATTCTGATGACGGCATTGATTGAGATCTCACAGATGCAAAATGCTACTGCTGAGTTACGAGAGAAAACAGGCACACAGGTACCTATCAATTCAAACATTGCTAATGCGACCAACGCTTACGGCGATGCTTCACATCTATGTGCGGTTGATCTTCTTAACAAGGTAATCCAACTCTCACCTACAATGGTAGACGAATTCTTTAGAGACTTAGACGATTTTATGTTTTCTCCAAACAATAACACTGACTTTTGATTTGGCACACAGTATTCTGAGAGACTCTGAATTTGAGCTTCATTTTTCAAAACAATGATCTAACTTTGGCACAAAGTAATCTGCTTAAAGTAGAGCTATTCATAGAGAACTAGAATTCTTTGAAGAAACTTCCAGAGACAATATTTGACCTTGTTCATATTCAAACAGTTTATATATTCTGCCATGAAATGGTCTCGACCTTTTTCTTCTGTATTTAGGAGCCATTTCATAAATGTATTTTCGTGATTCATTCGGATAGCATTTTCAAATGTCAAACTTTATGCTTTGAATGAAACATTGCTTTTAAATGCATACAGCACAAATGCTCCTTTCGTGAACAACCAGTACCAATGCATTTTTATGTATTTTGGGTGGGTTTTTAACACATCATGCTTAGATATGTTTTTATGTGTTTAGAACTTAGTAATGTCATACATAAGAAAGTGGAGTGGGTGTTGTGTGGCGTTGTAGGCTCCGAGTGAATTTTCCCGATTCATGCCCTTATATAGGTACAATTCACACTGCCCTTATATAGGCATAAAAATCAAGCCCTTATTTAGGCATAGCCCATGCTGCCCAAATACAGGCATGGCTATGTCCACCCGTACCAAACGTCACAATGATTTCGTGGAAAACCAGCTTAAGCCGTTAGGGACTTCCCCTTGCTTGAATATTGATTTCTCCAAGAACTCAGTTAGTTTACAATGAACAACGATTCCTTAGGGGTTCATTCATGACGTTCATATGCCCGACTTTACGTCAAATTATGGCATTCCTAAACACCTTCAAGGTATAAATATACCTTCACTTGCTATGGCAAACTACAGTGGTTCGGAGCAGATCAACAGCCTACTTGCCCGATGCAGCTCGCTATAGCAAGTGCCGAAGGAAGCCGACTCTCCAGCTGACGCACTGATCAAGAAGCTGCCTTTCTCCTGCTGAGAATCCAGCTCCAGTGTTTCCGGCTCCCCTTGCGGTGTGTTGGGAAATCGAGTACCGAGACAGAGATACCAGACCTCCTTCATTCTAAGATATGGAACTGATTAGAACCTAGAGAAACCTTTGGTAGATTCTTGGCAAAAACTACACCTATGCTAAACAACACTTACTTCTTCCCTAGTAATAGACTTAGGTTAGGTACATTGGGGTAGGCGTATTTTAGAAGCACCAGTGGAGTATTTTTAGTCTATGTTATTTATGTATGTATTTTTATATGGCTTGGAAACCATACAATGCTCTTACAGTATTATTTCATATTTCTGTTTACGCTGTACGCATTATACCTTGCAGTCTGCATAACGATTGTAGCAGTTCACCTCTCTTGCATGAGAAAGAAGACTGTTCAATAAATCTTTTATTGAAAATGCCCGTCTCTCCATTTCTCTGCAACTCTGTAGAAACAAAGCATGCACGATCGACTGAGTGAAATACTTATCTATTGTTTTCAAGTGACCTCTTAGTTAGCTGGTACACACACAATTAAGTTTAGTATATTCAATAGAGACCTTGTTGACCTCAGTCCCACGTCAAATCTAAAGGATACATTATTCCAATGCGCAGAGCCTATTGGGAATATATGAACTACACTACCCTTCGAGGTTTGTCATTCTCAGTAGTAAAATGCACGTGCAGTCTCTGGTAATCAGGTAACTACAGTTTTTAAAATGGTGGTCGGTTTGTTTTATATGTTTTGTTGTTTTGCACTTAATTTGAAAGGAATGTGTATAATTTTTCTTTGTGTTTTTAATGGTGTGTGAGAATGTAAATAATAATTTTGTTATGTTAGTTTTTGTAACTTTTTTTGTATGTTATAACGTTTGTTTTGAGTAATTTCACTGAAAGAGTTGTACGACTTTTGTTTTCGGAATTTAAAAACCGAAGTTTTCTTTTTTGTGTTGATAGTACTTTTGTGTTATAGTGTTTTTGTGGACCTTTAAGATTTACTAATGGTAGTTTGTTTTGTTTTATTACCTGTATTAATGTTTGTTTATTTGTTTTGTGTTTATATAGTACATTTTTTTAAATGTTGGTTAAATGTATGTTATGTTAAAATATTGTATATGAATTAATTTTGTTACTTAAAGTTTGATATTTATTTTATATGTGTTTTATATATTTTGTTAATGTTTAGAAAAAATATTTAAAAAAAGAAACATTGGGATAAAAAGTACTCGAGTATTACTTTTATTACTCGAGTATTGTTTTTTTTAGAAATGTTCAATTTTTATTAAATATTGTGTTATAAAATAATATCTTTTCTAGCAATATTTTTAATAAATCTATATAATTTTTATTTTATAATTTATTAATTTTATATTTGCATATTCATTTTAGTACTTGAGTATTAATTGTAATACTTATGTATTCATTTCCATTATCCACTTTTTAATACACTTCCCCACCCAAAACCCCTATTTTCCCTGCATCCAGCACCAGGAGTTAAATATACAAAAAAAATAATATATATAGCGTTGTAAAAGTGTGCATTGTTGTAATATGCGTTGTAATGGATCATTCAATGTATTATACTATATTTGCGTTGTAATGGTATGCGTTGTAAAAACATGCGATATAATGTCACTTGCATTGTAAAAGTTGTGTTGTAAAAGCATGCGTGGTATTTGTTTGCGTTATAACGTCATACATTCCCTTTTTACTGATCATTTAACGGCTAGAGCGATCAACCTCAAATCTGGGGAACAGGGTTCGAGTCTAGGCAAGGGTGCTTAACATCCTGTGATTCTGGGCAAATCACTTAATCTCCTTGTGCCTGAAAAAAGATGTATGTGTCCTTATGTAGCACAACTGGTGCTCATGTAAAGCGCTCTGATACCTGATACCTTCAGGTCAACTTTGCCTAATATAATACTCCAGGAAAAAGCTGTAATTCTACAACATGACCATGTGCTTGCTTATGTACTGTGTACTGTATTCAAAATCACAAAAGCTTACTATATAGATGCACTCCAGCGCCTAGGAGTGCAGTTGGTGGCCCTTTCCGCAGCCTATTTTCCTAGTAACCTGCAAGCCAGTTATGACCTGTTCTTGTTTTTAGTAACTATCACAGGGGTGGGAAGTGGGGTGAGAATGAGTGAATGTTGGGCAACTGAAAAGAAGCAATCATGTGACCTTGCAAGGCAATGGAAACCATGGAGAGGATTGCTGATGTACTGAGCACTGTATTCTACAATACAAAATGCTTGCCAAACAGATAAACTCAACTTCCTAGGAGTGCAGTTGGTAGCATATGGTGTTTCACAATGACCATCCAGTGAATTGAAACAAGCCCTTCCCGTAGCCTGTTTTATTAGTAACCAGCGAGCAGGTTATGAGATGTTCCTGGTTTTTGTAGCTATCTCAGGGGTGGGGAGTGGAGTGAGATTGAGTGCATTAAGGACAGCTGAAATAAGGCAGTCATGTGATCTTGATAGGCAATGGAGGTCATTGAGGGGATTACAGATGTACTGTGCGCTGTATCCTAAACCACAAAACACTTGCAATGCAGATGCACTCCAGTGCCTAAGAGTGCAGTTGGTGGCATTTGGCACTATACAATGACCATTCAGTGAATTGAAAAAAACCCTTCCCACAGCCTGTTTTCTTAGTAACCAGCAAGCCTAGTACGATGTGTTCCTGTTTTTTGTACCTATCTCAGGGGTGGGGAGGGAGGTGAAAATGAGTGAGTGGAGGGCAGCTGAAACGAAACAGTCACAAGACCTTGCAAGGCAATGTAGACCATGGAGGTGGTTCCTGATTTTCTCGCTGTTTCCCTGCGAATGCTCTCCTGGCAATTGAAAAACATGAAGTGGCTTGAAAAATAAGAGAAGTGCATGATTATCAGGCCTGCTCCATTACAGTCGGAGAAGCACAGGGCAAGCCGCCACGGGCGTGAGAGGGAGCAAGCAACAACGGGAGGAGTGTGAGATGAGATAAGAAAGAATGCAGAGAGGGGGAGTCCAATTTCACGATGGTCAGAGAAGCACAGGGCAAGCAGGCACAGGGGCGCAAGATGGAGAAGCCAACAGTGGGAGGAGGGTGATTGAGGGACGGGGCTAGAAACAAGATAAGAGCATGATTTATGGACCTATTTACAAAAACACTGCAGCACTCAGAGAAAGTAAAAACATGGTCGATCCTGAGGTAGGTTCTTAACCAGAGAAAAAATAAGTTCCTAAATTGGTCCTTTAATGGGAGGAGTGGCTGGATAGTAGTAGGTGGTCCATGCTTGCACGGAGGGAAATACACAGGAGGAGGCATGAAGCATGCATACCATGGACAACTGGCGAGAAAGATTAGGAGAGTGACGAAGGAGCCTGCTAAATGGAAAGCCCATGGGCGGGCTGAGGCCCACAAAGTATATAGAACATGTCACTTTTGAGTCAGCGCATGCGCTGTCTAGAGCAGAGACCTAAAAATGATGTCTACTGACAGCTGTAACAATATATGCAATGCATGTTTTACCTATTCTCACGCCAGAATAGCAAGTGAGATAAAGAGCAAGGTTTAATGCCAAATGTCATATATTAAAGTAAGATAAATGTGCCCCATGTGCTTTGTTAACAAGATCAGCATTTGTAAGGGACAGGTGATATAAGTGATATCAACAATGACGTAATCGGTGGGGATGTCATACGTGACATTCTCAGTTATGTCATCAATTGTATGCTTTATGGTGTCATCTGTAAATATAATACAGAAGTTTGTAAATAGTTATCTGGTGACAGAGTTTTCACTTTTATATCTGAACAATAGCAAGACTATTTCTGGAAACCAGTGTTAACTGTTATCGACTAGCTGTAGTAAGTGGTTAAATATGATGCTTCTTTTGACTCTCCAGATCTGAGTCTTACAGAAGGACAATGTGTATAAAGAAGATATGAAGGACTGCATTTTTCACATGTTATTTCCCCGATCAGTCCCTTTCCTATAGCTATTTACCGGTGTTTGACTCATTGTTACACACTGTGCATTTGTTGACACTTATGTGGACGTAATAAGTCGGATACAATAAAATAAGTATTAATTCATTAAGTAAAGGTTGATTGTACATATATTTTGGGGAGGTAGCAGGAACTTATCCTTTTTCAATGTTAGAGATGTTTGAAGATTTTTAGAAAGGATCTCATTTGTAATTATTTTCGTCTTAATAGACATTTTTACTTATGTCAACAGAGCACAGAAACCCTACATGGAAGCAATCACTTACAGGCATCCATGGACGGAGTTTCAATTTAAACCCATGTTAAAACCATGTAAGTGAAAATACCTGCTCCCTTCAACGAAATAGTTTTTGATTCATAAGTCCCCATCTGTGAGATTGAGACTGCTACTACCATTGAAATCTGAACGGCCACAAACTCAAATCCATATTCTAATAAGCAGAACAGTAGGTTTAGTTGACATTAACCGTAGTGATATTGTGACCTCTTGGCAATCCCCTTCTCTTCCAATTTAGCCGTCCCTGACATACCACCTATAAAACATTGAAGCATATTTGCAGTTTTTGTTTTAATCGTCATTAGTTGTCATCCCTTCAGCAGTCCTGCATGACAGAACAGATGCTGTTTTTTCAGATGGAGAACATTGCAGATCGACCTTTCCAAATGCTGCTTCTTCTTTTGTGTATATGGTTTGTTTGTGCTTGATAAGTGAATTTGTCTATGCTTGCTATTTTCCTTGATAGTGTTATGACGTTATCTCATATTCAGAGTAGCCTGTGATCAGAATTGGGTGTCGAGCATATAATCACACATTTATTTATCACTCAGCTCTTTACCGCAAACTTGAAACATTGTACGCACCACAAACCCTTTTCAAGCCAGGGCCTGGCATGGTTCAGCACTACAAACACTTTGGTTATTTCGTCAAGACCCACGGTATATGACAGTGATTAACACTTGAAATGGCATAATTGTGTAGCTGAACAGCACAGTAGATTGGTATATTTGCATGGTTCTTAACCCATGCATCTCCATTGTCTCATAGCTGAGACCTTGCAAACGAATAGAAACCTCTGTACCTCATTTTTGCTTCGTACTGGGTATTTATTGTCTTGTAAGTCGATTGTCTTCATTCACGGTTTGCTAGGCACCAATGCGGAGCAATCCTTGCAGGCATTTTTCAGAAAAATATTGGTTGTACTTGTTTCATAGAAGTATTCTTTGTATAATAGAGTGAGATAAGATTAGACCCAGGCACTAATATATTTTCTGCACAGTAACATTACATTACTACAAAAAGGTGGCGCACTTTTAGTGCAGCTCCTGAAGGCAGCCCTCTGAAGGGGAGAAAAAGGTTGCCATGGACCCTCCAGGCATCTCTTGCAGGTGGGTGTAGTCACTCACAGCAACCACGTACAAGAGGATCGCCCTCCTCTCTTGAAAGTGCAGGTGGGATGTCGCCTGCACAGAGAAACAATAAGCAACTTTTTTTTCTCTTGAATACGGTTCCTATTCGTGTGCAAGGTCTCAGCTATGAGACAATGGAGATGCATGGGTCAAGAACCATGCAAATATACCAATCTACTGTGCTGTTCAGCTACACAATTATGCCATTGCAAGTGTTAATCACTGTCATATACCATGGGTCTTGACGAAATAACCAAAGTGTTTGTAGTGCTGAACCATGCCAGGCCCTGGCTTGAAAAGGGTTTGTGGTGCGTACAATGTTTCAAGTTTGCGGTAAAGAGCTGAGTGATAAATAAATGTGTGATTATATGCTCGACACCCAATTCTGATCACAGGCTACTCTGAATATGAGATAACGTCATCATACTATATAAAATTAACACACGTTTTAAGAGGGTGGGAGACTTTTTAGGGTAACTAGTTTAAGGCAGCAACACAAGTGTGGTTTTACTTGAGGGACAGTGGTTGCAAGATTAATTGTTATGAAATGCCTTCGGTACAACTTGAGTTGAAGTTGAACATGATAAATGGTGAAAAGATAAGGTACCAAGGATGACCCTGTTTGGGATTACATCAGATGTGTGGTCTATGTTCCCACCAGCGTTTGTGAGGTACCTTTTACCATGTTTAAAAATGTAAGATTGAGTAATCAAATGTTTGAGAGAAGGCATTAAAGTAGATATTTACTGTGGTAGTAGGCAAGCACTGAGTGATATTAGATGTTCTGCATTAGGTGTAAAAGTTTTTAAGAAGACCCTTACCTACTCCTTTAATGATGCTCAACATCAATTCTTGCAGTATGAACTTCAACTAAATAAATTCCGCAACATTTGTTATTATTTTGATAGCTCTGATTACTTGTGTTTATCATGAATGATGCTTTAATATCCAGGACTCTCATCCATCAATAATTAGATTACAATGGTTAAATTCGGAATGTAAAGCACCTTTCAGTCCTAGCTGCGTGATCTCTCATTGGCCTTTCCCTCCCTTGTTAGAGAAGTTAAATGGAGAGTCAGATTGGATAATCTGTGAATAGTGACTTGTCTCTGTGGTTTGTCCTCCGGCCCTAGAGACGACGAAGTCAAAACACACAGAAGAAATCAATAATCCACTTTTCAAAAAACCTAAAAACTATGGAACAATGAAAAGTAGGTAAGAGTCCTCACAGTCAATAACTGCAGATTTGAAGTTCCTATTTAAAGGTAAAGCTCATGTATTTTTTTGTCTATATAATTTGTGGATTTCTCACCACCTACAACAAAGTATTCATTTCACTGAGGTGTCCTGGGTGTTTTTTTAGCAATTGACTGTTCTTGTAATGCTCCACCATTCTTTTTAATGCTCCGATCCCATAAAAAGAAGTGAAATATACCTGATGTCCTGCCACCCTCCCTATAGGTTACATCATGCACACCCAAAAAATCATACACTATCACCTCATGTTTTGTAATCCAAGTCACTCATGTACTACTGCAATAATGTTATACTGTGGGCCATGTTATGGTCCCCCATACTTCTCATATCTGCCACTCACACATACAATAATGTCTCCTGTCCTGTAATACTCCAACATGTCAACCACATCTCTGACTACTCTCATCCTGTATTCCATAAATTAATGTAGGTGTCCTGCTATACATGCTCACCTTTCCGATGTATACTTTCATTACAACAACATGGGCAGCACAATTATGCTTGACATTAGTAACTGAATATGATTGAGCAAACATAAGGGGGCAGATTTACTCAGAATTCATGCAAAGCAGTGCAGTAAGGCAAGTTGTTGTGCTGCATTATGTGAGTAAAAGCTCCATATCTAGTACGATAAGGTGCTATTCAGCTCTTTCCTGTTACTGGTGCATTTGAGGCTGCCTAGTACTAATGCAGCCATCCTTGCACTATGGCCAATTACTGCTCAGGGACCTCATCCCCAAGGGCCACTTCTTTATAAAAAGGAGAGGGGGTGTGCATCCCTGTTAAAAATGGGGGGCCTCATTTAAAAGATTTTTGTGCAGGAAGGGATACCCACCGTAAAGCCCTTGGCACGCCTCTTCATCGCAGTGTGAGGCAACGCAGCGACTTGACTTGCGTTGCCACACTTCATATATACAAGGCCATGAAAAGCCATTCAGGGTGGCTTAATGTAGCCTTATGGATATTGCTAAACCCTGTTTGCCACAGAATGTCACAAATAGTGACATTTCGGATGCTCATAGGGCTTTTTAAATATGGCTTTGGATCTCCAGTTGGCAGAGGCATGCACCCTGTGCAAGTAGGGTAAGTCAGATACACACCATAAATTAACCTGCGCCCAACCTCTGGTAGCTTGGCACAGAGCAGGCAGGCTTAACTTAAGAGGCAATATGTAAACTATGTGTGCAACACAACACACAGTAACACAATGAAAACACCACAGAGGGCTCCATACAAGGTTAGAAGTATAGACTATGATTTTTTAAATAAAACAAGACCAAAACGGCAATAATCCACTAAGTAGAAGTCGAGATATGATTTTTTAGAGATTAAGTGTAAAAATAGAGCTTAAAAGCGATAAGGCTCTATGAGGGTTATCAGGCCGCGCAGGAACTGTGGAAAGTCAAGAGTTCAGGCCAACCATGATGTAGCAGGAGCCAGATACAGAAACCAGGCAAAGCCCGCTGAACAAAGTAACTAAAGCCTTGTAGCAACAGTGAGCTGCGGGGTGCAATTGAGTGATGCGTCAGTGTTGATCCTGCAGATGAGGTGATGCATTGATTTATTTCACAAAGTGGTGGTGATGTATTGGTTCCAAAGACAATGCACTGAGCCAAGAGGTATTGGTTTCGAAGACAATACACATAGCCAAGAGGCATTGCTACTGTAGACTATGCAATGGGTTTTGTCATGCAGTCGAGGGCATGCACCGATAATCCCATGCGACAAGCAGTTTGTCTATGATTGTCTTGCAATAGTATTGAAGGAAAACGTCTTCCAATTTGGAGACCGGATGTATCAACAAATCAAGGGCGTAAGCATGGGGGCAGCCATGGCCCCTTCCATAGCAAATATATATATGGCTTTGTTTGAGGCACGTAATATATATAATGAGATAGCCCCCTTTCATGAGTCTGTTTCCCATTGGTCTAGGTTCATTGATGATATCTTCTTCATCTGGACCAGTGGGGAACAGACCTTGGGAGAATTCTTGGAGTGGCTCAATCTTGCAGACGAAAATCTTCGTTTTACTGCCCACGTTGACACCACCAAGGTTGAATTCCTGGATATATATATTCAGAACAAAAATAATGCACTGGAAGTGGACCTATACTCGAAGCCCACATCAAGAAACACCTTGCTCCATTTCTCGAGTTATCACCCTAAGAGTCAGAAGGATGGGATTCCATTCTCCCAGTTCCTGAGGGTGAGACGAAATTGCACTGATATCAAAGACTTTGATAGGCAATCGGAAAAGATGAAGCAAAAATTCCTGGACAGAGGGTACCCCCGCCGACTAGTACGGAAGGCCTACAAAAGGGCCAGATACTATGATCGGGAGGCGCTCCTAAGACCAAAAAATGCAGTCCAAGAACCAAAATTAGTGTGTGTCACGCAGCACTCAACACTAAATGCAACTATTAGACAGATAGTGAATGCCAATTGGCATTTACTAAATCTTGAGCCAGCTGCACCCAAGCTCAAGAAACCGATGTATGCACACCGGAGGAACAAGAATCTAAAAGATTTGGTGGTGAGATCCAGGTATTCTGGTACCCTTGATAGACCCCCTTTTGTACAAAAATCTATACAGGGTGCCAACCCTCTAAAGGGTACTTCAAGATGTGGCTCCTGTCAATCATGTGAGGGCATCATACCAGGACAGAATTTTCAATTGAACGGATATAACATCACAGCTAATGATCTGTGGACATGTAATACTAGCAATGTTGTTTATTTGCTCGTATGCCCCTGCAATTTAGGATATGTGGGCGAGACTTCAAGAAAAATTAAAACCCGGCTAACTGAACATAGGTCAGCGATAAATACTCAGAAACTGACTGCCCCACTTGTCTCGCATTTCATAGAATTCAAACATGCTCCATCAAGAATACGGTGGCGCATTTTGGAAAAGATCCAGACACCAAATACGAAGGGAGGAGAGAAAATAAGAAAAAAACGCGAAGTTTTTTGGATATTTTCTCTAAAGACATTCAGCCATGGCCTTAACAATGATTTGCCTTGGCAGAATGCAATTCTATGATAACCACCATTGATCACTCGCACAATATGCTTTCTGTAAATAGGGCCTTCCCCTTTAAGAATGCAGACGCGATGAAAACCAATGAAAATCTCCCTTATAAAAGAATGTTCTAACTGCAAATCAGGGCTGCTCTTCCTTGAACACCTGACCGACCGGCAGGTTCCGGCACGATTCGTACCCGCATGCAAGCATCCAGGTAAGCGTGTGCGTGGATGGGTCAGTTTAAAATCGGCTTGACTTGAGATTCTTTTTTTTGCAATTACTAAGAATCTCCGCTTTTACCTACAGGAGTGACGAGCGCTTGTTAATATATATATAATATACAAGTATCAGCACCCTACCGCCGTACACTTAAGATTGGACCACGATTGGTAAACGGCCATGCCTGGGAACAGCGCGCAAATAAAAAATAAAAAATAGAAAATAGGTAAGCGGTATGAGTAAAAGCTAAATGTAAATACATCTGGCCCTTTGTATATTCGCCTTTTTGGTGACCTAAATCCGGCACTTGATAACGCTAATCGATAAGAATTTTTGTCCAGGTCCACTCCCCCACGCTTTAAATGAACCTGAGAAAATGAATGGTACAATAGTCACTAACGGGCTGCTCCTCCCTTCCTAACAGGATCTGTGAGTACGGCAGTAGAATATCTCACGCCCACGCTGAACAGACCTTTTAACTTAACAACCGGATATAATCGGCATCTAGAATTAACACCGCTCGGGTTAATCTCGGTAAGTGACTTCTAGAATTAGGCAGTAGGTATTGTATCTGGATCAGTAGGCTTATATAAATTGCGCTAATAAGTCCTGTGTTTCCTACTGTTAGGATTTTAATCAACATATCATTTTAAAGTCGTGTCACCTGATTGATATAAAGGACCCCAGAGGGAGAAGGTTTTGAACGAATTCTCTCAGTGGTAAGACAGTTATAAATATGCTTTCACTTGAGGGGGGAAAAAAAGCCCGTATCAATCTTGCAATACATTTTAACATATGTTTCTCACCTATAGGTTAAAATCATTCATTTGAAAATTAGACACTCAGGTTATGGATGACCTAATGAAAGCAATAATATACCTCTAAGGTTAGTGTTTAGCTGGAACTTCCTTAGTGGAAAAATCCTTGATTGGATTCTTAAATAGTTTGAAAGGAAACCACCATGTTGATGTAGGACTCACCCGTTTGTCAATTTGTCTTTTTTAGATAACTGTTAAATAAATATCCAGTCTGGAGTCTTTTGACACAGCTAAAATACAGCTAGAAAAATAGAGAAGAGTGTGTACCCTGCACGTGAATCTATCTCTAGGTAAGACAACTAGATGTATAGAATCTATTCATGTTCTAGATACTTGTGGGCACCATGAGTGCAGCAAATATTTTTAGGTACTGCACCATTTTCAGGATATCAGCTGAGATTCCACGAACAGGAGAGGCATCTTTATTTTAGAAAATGCAGTAATGCATAAATTGCTTTGATTCTCTTTCATCTTTTTCTTTCTATTTTTCTATCCTTTTAAAATTTAAGTGTATTGGGGCTCATTCTTGAGCCAAAAAGTCATGCGCAAAGGAAGACAATTGAGTTGATTATATGTAATATATGAAATGGAGAACAAACAGTTAGCTAAACCAGTGAGCTAAAATCATTGTATTCAAAAGCATGGGGAATTTTTCGCTTTTTTCTGACGTTTTAAGAAAATATATCCTAGAATAAAGTCAGCCAATTAGGCTCGATCATATGCCTTTGGTAATGCATAAACTTCATATATTGTACTTCGTTGTTGGCATGTACAGACTATCAACCGACATATGCATAGGTGTAAGACATGTATATAAGGAGCGGTATATCATATATTACATCAAACATGTGTAAAACCAATAGAAACTTGTAACAAATCTTTAACTACTAGAGTATTACCATCTCACGATAGGATGATAAATTATTAAAAATCTGTTATAATCTTTTTTACAGAAATTGGATGGTAAATGTCCTGATGAAGACATAATTTTATGTTGCAACGCGTCGACCGGATACCATCTAACCTCTTTTTAATTTAAAAAAAAATTGTTTTGTGAATCCATATGTATTAGTCTAGGACTCTTTTATGAACTTTGATCATTGCACCAATTGTTATTAGTTGTCTTTTTAATTGAATTAAAAATGTATATTTTTTGAAACCCTAGTAGTCTGTTTGTTCACTCTATTGTGTTACCGTTTAAGTCTATGCCTGGGAGTGTTAATTTACATACATGCACCGATAATCCCACACTGCGGGTGGTGGTGATGCGTTGGTTCTTTAAGGAGATACGCTGGTTCCAAATGCGATGGACCGATTCTGCACCTGCAAGAGCAATGATGCATTAGTTCTGCTATATGCAGTTAGGAGATGTGATGCTTCGACTGAAGCAAGCATCTGAGTCCATTTCCAATTAACCAGGTTGTGAAACTTTGATATCTCTGAGTCTCTAAAACAGGAGGCAAGCCAATAAGCCCTTGGAGATCACTGTGGATTCGAGGCAGAGTCCAGATCTTCCTCAGCAGGGAACAGCAGGCACCAGGGCAACACAGCACAAAAGCAGTTTTTCCAGAGCAGAGATGCAGCTCGGCAGTCTTTGTAGCAGCACAGCAGTCCTTCCAACAGAGGAACTTTAGAGGTCTAGAAGAAACTGATTTGGCGGGGTCAGAGACCGAGAACTTATACTAGATTGTGACTTTGAAGTGGGGGTGACTTTAAAGAAGGGTCATTGAAGTGCACAGTGATCCTTTCTTTCTAACCCTGGATCCAGACTCACTGAAATGGGGTAATCACCCCTTTGTAAGGGGACAGGACAATGCCTATTCAGGTGTTAGTGTCAGCTCCCCCTCACATATTTTTTTCTCCGAAGATTTATATACCATGAATTTGACCCAAAATCAGGTATCACAGCGCTTCACATGAGCACCAGTTGCATTACATGAGGACACATTGATTTTTGTTAGGCACAGGGAGATTAAGTGATTTGCCCAGAATCACAGGATTTGAACGTCATTGCCAAGACTCAAACCCGGTTCCCCAGATTGGAGGTCAACCACCCTAGTCTTAGGCTACATCCTCTCCCCCAGGATAAGCCATTAGGATGCAGATGGGCACTCAGACATACCAAACTATCCTTTGTGTTTTGCTGTCTAGAGGAATGCACAAGTGCAAAAAGAACAGATGATTGATGGAATGCTGAACAAATCAAACATTCCAGTTTGGACCCATCCTTTTGCAAATCGGTCTTGGCCACGCACCCCATGGGAACAGTCAAGCCTGAACTGCCAAACCAGGTCCTCAATGGACCAGAAACAGGCATCCTGGGACCAGTTTTGGGATACATGTAAATGCCCTTTGTGAATACTGAAAGTCAAACTTTACAACTTTCAGTATTCGCAAAGGGCATTTTCGAGTAGTAAATGCCCTTTGTCAATACCGAATATCGTAAAGTTACACTCCCATCTCACTTTACCTTTGTGAATTGGGCCTATAATTTTTTTGCCCACCGCACCATTCTAGTTTTGACCCAGTCAAATGCAAATCATAAATGACCCTACTCCCCATGGGAACAGTCCAGCTTGAAATGCCAGCCCAGGTCATCCCTGGACCAGAAACAAGAACCCTTGGACTGGTTCCAGAGAAGTACACCTCAGCAGCCAAGCTAGATTGAATCCAGTGGCATAGCGAGCATGGGACGGGCCAGGTTCATCCTGGGATGGGTCTGATGGTATCACTTCATATCAGCCAAGCTAGCTAGAATCCAGTGGCATAGTGAGCATGGGATCAAAGTCTGTGCATACCCTTCCCACTTAGAATGACAAATGCAAAAAAGAACAAATGGTGGCCTGAATGCTGAACAAATCAAATATTCGTCCTAAGTCATACATCTGGGTTAAATACATTGTTTATTTGCTCTGAATGCCATTCCAGTTTGGACCCAGCCATATGCAAATCAGTCTTGAACCTGCTCATCTTGGGAACAGTCCAACCCGTACTGCCAGCCAAGGTCCCCCCTAGACCAGAAACAATCATCCTGGGACCAGTTTCAGGCTATCACCCCTCTTTAGCCTGCCTAGCGTGGATCCAGTTTCATAGCAAGCATGGGATCCTCTTCTGGGCAAACCCTTCCTACCTAGAGTGACAAACGCAAAAAGAACAGATCATGTATGGAATGCTGAACAAAGCAAACATTCACACACAGTCGCAGATCTGAGTTAAATCTGTTGTTATTTTGCTCGCAATGCCATTCCAATTTAAATCTAGCCTTATGTAAATCAGTCTTGACACTGCTCCCATGGAAACAGCCCAGCCCAAACCGGCAGTCCAGGTTTTCCCTGACCCAGAAACAAGCATAGTGTGACCGGTTTCAGGGTATCATGATATCAGCCAGACTAGCTTGAATCCGGTGGCATAACATGCATAGGACCCACGTCTGGGCAAAGCCTTCCCACTTAGAGCAACCGATGCAAAAAAAACAGATGATGGAATGTTGAGCAAATTAAACATTCACCCCAGTCACAGACCTATGTTAGATCCATTGTTTATTTGCATGCTGTGCCATTCCAGTTTGGACCTAGCCATATGCAAATCAGTCTTGACCCTGCTCCCCATGGGAACAGTCCAACCCCAACTGCCAGTCCAGTACCTCCGTGGACGAGAGACGAGAATCCTGGGACCGGTTTCAGGGTATCACCCTTCATCAGCCAAACAAGCCTCAATCTGGTGGCATACCGAGCATGGAATTCATGCCTGGACATACCCTTTCCACTTAGTGTGACAAATGCAAAAATAACAGATGATGGATGGAATGCTGAGCATTTCAAATATTCACTCCCAGTCAGATAACTGTGTTAAATCCATTGTTCATTTGCTTACCGTGCATTTCCAGCTTAGTCTCAGCCGTATGTAAATCAGTCTTGACCCTGCTCCCCATGGAAACAGTCCAGCCCGAACTGCCATGCCAGGTCCTCCCTGAACCAGAAAAAGCATCCTGGGACCTGTTTTGGGGTATCACCACTCTATAGCCTGGCTAGCTTGAACTTGTTTTAGCAAGCATGGGACCAATATATGGGTATACCCTTCCCTCTTTGGGCAACTAACACAAAAATAACAGATGAAGGACATAATCCTGAACAAATCAAACACTCATCTCCACTCCATGTCATTCCAGTTGGACCCAGCCATATGCAAATCATTATTGAACCTGTTCATCTTGGGACCTTACTGCCAGGCCAGGTCACGTCTGGACCAGAAACAAGCATCCTGGGACCGGTTTTGGGTTATCACCCCCTTTAGCCAGGGTAGCGTGAATCAAGTTTCATAGCAAGCATGGGACCCACGTCTGGGCATACCTTTCCCACTTAGGGTGACACCCACAAAAAGAACAGGTGATGGACAAAATGGTGAAAAAAATCAATCTTTCACCCGCAGTTACATATCTGGGTTAAATCCATCATTATTTTTTATTGTCATGCCCTTCCAGTTTAAACTCAGCCATATGCAGATCAGTCGACCCTGCCCACCATGGGAACTGGTCTCCCCAAACTGCCAGGCCAGGTTCTCCCTGGACGAGAAGCAAGCATTCTGGTACCGCTTTCACGGTATCACCTTTATTCAGCCAGGCTAGCTTGAATCTGGTCGCACACAAGACCCATGTCTGGGCATACCATTACTACTTAGGGCAGCAAATGCGAAAATAACATATGATGGATGGAATCCTGAACAAATCAAACATTGATCCCCAGTCACAGATCTGGGTGAACTCCATTGTTTCATTGCTCGCCGCACTATTCCAGTTTGGACTCAGCCTATGCAAATCAGTTTGACCCTGGGAACAGTGGAGCCAATGTCCCAGGCCAGGCCCTCCCTGGACCAGAAAGGAGCATCTGGGGACCATTTTTAGGGTATCACCACTCATCAGTCAGGCCAGCTTGAATCCAGTGCCATAGTGAGCATGGGGCCCACGTCTGGTCATGCACTTCCCATTTCAGGTGACAAATGCAAAATAAACACATGATGGACTTAATTCTGAACAAATCAAACATTCACCCTCAGTCACATATCTGGGTTAAATCCATTGTTTATTTGCTTGCCTAGCCATTACAGTTTGGACCCAGCCGTATGCAAATCAGTCTTGACCCTGCTCCACATGAGAATAGTCCACCCGAACTGCCAGGCCACGTCCTCCATGGACCAGAAGCAGGCATCCTGTGACCAGTTTCGGGGTATCATCCCTCATCAGCCAGGCTCGCTTGAATCTGGTGACATAGGGAGCACGGGGCACACGTCTGGACATATCCTTCCCGCTTAGAGTGACAAATGCAAAAAGAACAGATGATGGATGACATGCTAAACTATTTCAAACATTCACCCTCATTCACAGATCTGGGTTAATTCTATTGTTTATTTGCTCACCCTGCCATTTCAAATTGAACACAGCCATATGCAAATCAGTATTGACCCGGTTCCCCATGGGGACAGTCCAGCCCGAACTGCCAGGCTAGGTCCTCCCTGGATGAGAACCAAGCATCCTGGAACTGTTTTTGAGATATCACCACTCATCATCCAAGCTAGCTTGAATCAGGTGGCAAAGCAAGCATGGGACCCACATCTGGGCGTACCCTTCCCACCTAGGGCAACAAATGTGGAAAGGACAGGTCCTCTTCAAACTGGATTTTCATGGCAAGCAAAAAACAATGGATTGAACCCATATCTATGACTTGTGATGAATGTTTGATGTGTTTAGCATTCCGTCCATCATCTGTTCTTTTCACACTTTTAAAAGTTGCATTTCTAAAATTCTAATGCCAATTCCAACTTTACCAGGAAAGAGGATTTGTCATTACCATTCAAAAAATATGAAACATGACAGAGCTTCTCTTTTTTAATCAGTAATTACAGCAAAAAAGTGTAATAAGAAATTTCCAATGTTGTCCTATGAGATGAGTACGGCTCACAGTAGTCAAAAACGAATGTATGTGTTTTTCACCACCAGGACATGCAAAACTTAAAAGTTCATGTCCTACCTTTTACTTTTGCAGCACCCTGCCTTATAGACTACTTAGGGCCTTCCTTAGCGGTGACTTATTTGTAAAAAAGTACACTTTAAACCTCGTGAAAGTGTTTTATATGCCAATTTGAAAAAGGCAGTAAAACTACTGCACAGGCACTGCAGTGGCAGGCCTGGGACATGTTTAAAGGGCTGCTTGTGTGGGTGGTGCAAACAGTTCTGCAGACCCACTAATAGCATTTAAATTACAGGCCCTGGGCACAGGTAGTACACTCTACTAGAGGTTTACAGATAAATCAAATATTACAATTGTAGATATTTCAAATGTAATCATGTTTAAGGGAGAAGCACATGCACTGTAATCAGCAAAAAGAGGAGGTAACCATGCAAAGTTTTGGAGGAAGACCACCCTATGGCTGACAGCTGTAACACATGTCCCTGCAGCTGAATGTGGTGAGAGCTGCACAACCTCTAGGGGATTCTTATCTCTAATGTGGAAAAACCTGGAGAGACAATCAGCACGGGCATGGTCTACCCATGATCTGCCTTTAGGGGAATAGTGAGTGTGTTGACAGCAGTTCTTTTATATCATAGGGCTGAATCCTTGCTCATATGAATTAAATCAAAAGTCCATTTTATGTAGATAAAGACTCTTTATTATTTTTAGTAAGAACATGAACAGCCGACACGTGTTTCGCCCCCTATGGCGATTCGCTCCAGGGCTTTTTCAAGGCTATTTACAATTCAGTTCGCTCATTGCAATTCTTCATCATTGTTTCTACAATTTTCCAACAACACATCCGGTTTTTCAAAATATACATTTGGGGGAAAAATCCCTGAATCTCGTAGTCGTGGTCGTGGTCGTGGTCATTCCTTCCGCTTTCGCGACAAAGAGAATAGGAGTTTGGAGGACAGAGGGAGGCCGTATGTAAGGCTAGATATCGGGTGTAAAGATAGAGGCAGGGAGGGGGGTTAGGTGGGTGGGGAGAGAGTGGGGTGAGGAAGGGGCGTTAAAAAGGAGAATGGGGAGGAGAGAGAGTTGGAGGGCAATAGAGGGGAGCCTGATGGGAGAGCAGAGTGGGAGTCAGTGTCAGAGGTAGGTATTATGGACCTCAATGTTTGTTGAGGAGGTATAGTTTAAGGTCTTTTTTGAAGTTGAATTAGGAAGGGTTACAGGGCAGGTCTTTAGGCAGGTAATTCCAGATGGAAGGAAAGTTTCTGAAGAAGGAGCATGCTTGTGTGCGTTTCTTCTTAAAAAGAGTGGGGACAAGAACGAGGGCGTTGTTGCTCCTCGTCGGTCAGGCACAGCCCGCTTTGTGTAGTTTGTCCGAGAGGTAACGTGGGGTGTTTCGGTGACGGGCTTTGTGCGTGATACATGCAATCTTAAAGGTGGATCTGCCTTCTATGGGTAGACATTTGAGGGTTTTGAGGGCGGGGAGATGTGGTTGAAACGTTTGTAGTTAGAGATAGGTCTGGCAGCAAGGTTGAGCACAGATTTGAGTGGTGCAAGGTGGACTTTAGGGGTTCCAACGAGGAAAGCATTACCATAGTCGATTCTTGACAGGACCAGCAATTAAACAACAGATTTATAATCATCTGCCGGGATGATGGGTTTAATTTTCTTGAGATGATGGAGGGTGAAGAGTGATCCTTTAGCTGAGGATTTTATGTGGGAAGTAAGGGCGAGGCTATTATCAATGGGGATGCCTAGAGATTTAACTGAGTTGGAAGTAGTGAGAGAACAGTTGAGAGCATTAAGGTCAGAGATCAAGTCTTGTATGGGGAGCGGGTTGTTTTTAGGGGAGAAGAGAATGATTTTGGTTTTTTTAGGGTGGAGTTTGAGATGATTGTGGTGGAAGCATGATTGGATCTTGGTCAGGGTGTCATTGAGGTGGAGGACATCGGAGCAGGATTTAATCTTGTAGTAAAGTTGAGTGTCGGCAGCATAGACGTGGTAATTCATTCCTGCTTGTTTGAGAATGAGGGTAAACGGTACCATGAAGAGGTTGAAGAGAGCAGAAGAGAGAATGGATCCCTGGGGGACTCCGAGGGAGATTGGTGTAGGGTTAGAAAGGCAGTTATCGATTTTGATTTGTTGGGTTCTGTGTTGGAGAAAGGAGGTGAACCAGTTGAGGACAGGGCCATTGAGGCCAAAGCAGACTTTAAGAGTGTTAAGTAAGGCAGTATGGTTAACTGTATCAAATACAGCGAAAAGGTCGAGGAGAATGAGTAGGCAAGACTCGCCATTGTCTAGTGATTGATGTATGTCGTCAACTATATTGAGCATGGCAGATTCAGTGCTGCATCCTTTTCTGAAGCCAGATTGCAGTGAGTCAAAGAGATTGAAAGTGTTGATGTGATTATCCAGTTGGAGCAGAGTGAAATTTTTCAAGGGCTTTAGAGAGAAGAGGGAGGTTAGAGATAGGTCAGAGGTTATTTGGGTCGTTGGAATCTGCATTGAGATTTTTGGGGATGGGTGTGATTTGACCCAGTTGGAGGGAAGCGGGGACACACCCCATGGTCAGGGAGGAGTTTATAATAGTGGTCCAGTATGGGGCAATGATAAGTTTTAGGTCTTGGACTAGGTTAGAAGGTAGAGGGTCTTTGGTGTGAGAGGATGGTTTTAAATTAGTGATGATGTTATAGACTTCGTGTTCTGTAACAGGGTGAAAATTAGGCCAGGAGACATTATTTTTTTGCCTGGGGAAATAAGGGTTGGATTCAGGTGGGAAGGTAACAGAAGTGAGATGGGAGGAGACTGGGGAGGATTTGATGGGGATGTAGGTTCAGGTGAAATGTCGTAGGAAAATAGTGGGTAGGGAGAGAGGGGATTTAAGAGGAAGGATTGATCTATTTTGGTGATTTTATCAGAGAAGAAAGTTGCAGTTTCTTTGCATTTCTCAATTGAGGTCCTCAACTTTTGGGGGGCAGAGGATGTTTGGTTTTTGATGATGCTGAACAGTTCTCTAGGTCAATTTTTGGCCCTGTCGAGTTGTGCGCGGAAGAAGGAGGCCTTTTCATTGAGGATGTGTGTTTTGTAGTAGGACCTAGCATATCGGAGGAGGGCTAGATGGGAGGGGGATGGGTGTTGCCTTCAGGTTCTTTCAGACAGTCTAAGAAAGCGTCTTTCGCTGTTGAGATCACAGTTGAACCAGGATTTGGAAGGCATGTTTCTTTGGGTTTTTAGTTTGGATGGGGCCACTAGGTCTAGGACCTCCGTAACTGATTTGTTAGAGTGTTCGGTGAGGGCGTTAGCATTTTGGGAGAGGGGAGTGAGCAGAAGTTGGGCTTTAAGTTTAGTTTCCAGATGAAGGTTTCTGGTCAATTTAATTTGTTTGCTGCTTTTGGTGTGGAGGGGGGCTGTAATGGTGATTGAGAAGAGGATGAGGTGATGGTCGGACCAGTCGATGGGGATGATGTTGGAAAGGGAGGCCTAATCAATATTAGTGGTGATGGCATCAAGAGTGGCCCCTTTGGTGTGAGTTTGAGCGTGACAAATTTGTTTAAGGTCACTAATCTCCAGAAGATTCTTGAGGAGATTAACTGTAGAGTCTTTGATATCATTCCAGTGGAGATTTAAGTCTCCAAGGAAGAGATTTTTTGAGTTGGAAAGTGAGGAGGTCGGAAAGTTCCTCTGTGAAGGCAAGAGGTTTGCCAGGAGGACGGTAAATATTATATAGGCGAATAGATGGGGAGCTCTGAATTTTAAGTTCTGCTCCGAGGTATTCAAAGGTATTGGGGTCAGAGTTCTTGACAGGCGAGAGTTGAAGTTAGTTTATAAAGATGATGGCTAGACAACCTCCTATTCTATCTTGTCTATCTTTTCTGAGTATGGAGTAACCAGGGGGGAGAGTAAGTCAAGGATAGATGTAGAGTGGTCATTGAGCCAAGTTTCCGTAAGGAAGGCAATGTCAATGTCATCGATGAGGATGGTTTCAGCTGCTGGACAGCTGAGTGGCAGCTAACCAGCATGCATGCAAGGGGTTTATGGTTGTTTATGGGGAGAGGGCATGATTGGATAGCGTTAAGTTACGTTGGGGGTCTAGGAGAGACGGGTGAGGGAGGGATTCTGCTCGTCCCCAGGATCACGGGGATGGTAGAGTGGGGATGGGAGGGTCAGTTGGATAGTTAGGGAGGTAAGAGTTACAAAGGTCGAGGAGGTGGGAGGGGGAGAGATGGTTTGAAGCACGGGGGCCTATGGGAGCAGTTGCAGCGGGGGAAGGTTCTTCACTGTTAAGGATTGGCGGTGTTTTATGAGCACGGGCTTGGGCAGATCGTGCGGTTTAGGAGGATCTCAAAGGAGCGGGAGTTAAAATCTTTCCTGAGTTGAGAGAGTTCGGTAAAATCTTTCCTGAGTTAAGAGAGTTCGGACGACAAGGTAAGGAGATAGCTTTCGATGTTAGATAGAGTCTGGGTTAAAGGAGTGATAGGGACTGAGGGTGAGAGGGTGGTAGGGAGAAGGAGAAGAGAAGGATCCGAGTTGTCCGGGGAGAGCGGTCTGTGGAGTGTGTGGGTTGGGAGGCCAGGGGGGGTGGAGAGGCATGCTCAGGTTGGTGGATGAAGGGAGGTCCGTGGAGTCCGAAAGAGATTGTATAGAGTCGAAATAGGTGTTCAGAGATGGTAAGGGGGCATTAGGAGAGAGAGGGAAATAACATCCTGGCTGGGGGGGAAGGCAATTTGGAGAGGGTGAAATTGGTGCTGGCAGTCGAATAATAGGTACTTCGAGAAGAGGGTGCTGGAATGGGGTAGTGAGGTAGGGGCAATTCCTAGTGGTAGGTGGAGATGAGTCATGAGAGAGAAAAAGGGTTTGGGAGACTGAGAATGCTGTTGAGTTGTCTGGATGAGGTAGGGTTGCTAGGTGGTTCTCTGAACCGGGATAAATGTTCCGCGATTAGAACCGAGCTTTAAAGCCCACAGTACTAAGACAGTTTGTTCACAAAAGAAATAAAATTTAAAGGTAACTTAGAGGCCGGAACCACAACCAGAGGCCCAAACCCGAGAAAAAGAACCAGAACCGAGACATCTGGTCCAGAACTTCAACTTGGACTGTAAGAGAACTGGCTCCAACTTTTTCTTCGGGAACATCCTTCCAGAAATGTTTTATCCTTGGAGGCACTTGTTGAACTGTTCTATCTTCAACAATGAGCGGGAAGCCGCGGCGGACAAAGACTGATTGGAGAAAGTAAACTGTCTATTCCCGTTTTGCTGGCCACAATGACGGATTGTAGAGAGTAGACTGTCTCTTCTTTTTTTGTCAATCGAAGGAGAGAAGGTGGTCATCTTGATACTCATCATGATCCTCATCTTGATCCTGTCCCTTTACCTTCATGATCTGGAAGTCCAAGAGGTCTCTGACCTCCTACGTGTTATATGTTTTCTTCTTCTTCTTTTCCATGCTTTAACTCTTACTATGAATTTGAGTCTTTCATTTTTGTTTTATCTGTAAAGGGAGAAGATATGTTGAATATTTGTACTTCCTTCAGAATGGCTCCTTGGTGTCAGGAGCCCTTTCTTTGTGTTCCTACCTTCCCAACCTCCCATAGTACCTAAGAGTGTTCTATCTGGTATGTGAAGGTTCCAGCCTTGGCACTTGATGGTCTGGTCAGCTGTGAGGTTTACTGCTCTGCTGTACTAACTTAAAAAATCTATCTTATTAACCTGAAAAAAAAATGAAATCAAGCAACTTCAGCAATTAGCATCAAATAAAGAGAGATCAGCAATTTAACATCCACTCAACCAAATCACGCAAACCAACAAATTACATTCACACCACCTTCTCCCTTCTTCAAACAAAACATAGCTCCCAAATCGAAATAACCAAAACACCACCACGCCAACACACCACATACAAAACCCAAGAAACCAAACAAACCGACTGGCCAGGTCAGCAAGCGGCAAAAGGGGTCCCAACTCACGGCGTGACAGGAAAAGAAGCAACAATTATAGACACATTATATAAAACTTACGAATGTGACAACAGTCACGTCACTTAGGTCACACACACATATCACTCAAACTAGAAAATCTGGGAAACATCCAGAAATGAAGCGCTAAGCTCCTGCAAACTCCTTGTAATAGAATACATATGTTCCTATGATCAACACTGGGACACCCAGGCTCCAAAACCTCTTAAAATTGAATTGGGGCATACTGCTCCCACAACCTCCACATTATAGGGCAACATCACCCTACGTTCCAATAGTGGGGCACTTAACTCCCAAAATGTCCATTTAATAGGCAAACAGACATCCCTACGATGCATAATTGGGCACCTAGCTCCCTAACCTCTGAAAATTGAACTGGGGCACTTTGCTCCCAAAACCTCTCAAAATAAATAGGACTGGAGCACACAGTTCCCACACCTTCCACATAATAGGGAACACACCTCCCTATGATCCCTAACTGGGACACTTACACTACGCCACATCCTCCACGCAAGAGGACATACCTGATGCAACCAGGACAAAACAAGCTATTAAAATAGTTGAGGATGTGCACTAAAATGACATGCACACTATAATGATACCTAACACTCTTAGTCACGATAATAGTAAATGATGAATTGACGAATAGAATGCTATGTACACCTTGATGACTCTTAATGTTGGTGAGTAACACTGCTAGTTCATTCACTTTAAATGGTGCATCAATACAGTAAATTGTCAAAGAGTTCAATAGTTGTTCACACAAAAACTAAAACAAAAGAAGTAGTCACCGTTGTCGTCATGAAGGGTTTGTATGAAGAAAATTAATACCATTTAACAGTCTAAAATGATCCGGTCATAACTCTCACTCCATGTTCTGCTAACTCTGATGACTGAGAGTGCTATCGCCTCATTGCTGCCTCCCAGAAATGCGCTGCAAATCGCACCAGCTGGGCAGTGTAGCCATGCTCCACAGTGCAGGCATGAACTGAACGGTGCAACCTCCCTGGCCACAATTCCAATATAGTAGTGCAACATTCCCAAAAACTGTATTGAGGGAACAACGTGGTTGGGAAATAACAAGTAAAACTGCAGTGAAGAAACAAAGCGCAAGATGGCAGCACGTTCAAATGACGCCATGCCGGGTGGCTATCAGCTCCAGCGAGCTCTCAAACATCCACGTAGTCAGGGAAGATGTCACAAAAGATTCCCCAGCTGTCGTGGATGAAGAGGTGAGAAGCGCGAGATAGCGCAACCTGTGCACATTTAAATATTTGAATGCTGCGCGAAGTAGAGGAAACGGCCTCAAAACAGTAGCATAATGTCCCCCAAAAATAAAAAGAGACACTCACAAATGCTCAGTGTCAAAGTAATTCCGACTGCACTCTCCTTAAGGTGTAATGAAAACCGGCATGCCTGAAAATAAAAACAGTCCTTTAATCATGCTTTGCTGCGTGTTGCCTGCTGGAAAAAACACACGAACACTGAGGGAATTGCCCATGCTGCGTTCCGTTCTCTCTCCACACAGCAGGGACTGATGTCCCCACAGAGAAAGGGGGGACCCAGGGAGAGCTAGGCGCGAGCCGGTCTCTTCCTGGGTATGTTCGCGCGAGAGGCAGGACAACAGGTGGGGACTGATTAGGGGAGGAGATATAAGGGAGGCAGGCTGGCGGTTGGGAACTGCGTGGCGGGAAGCTAGAAGGGAGGTTTTGTTTTGCCCCACCCACCCTCCCTCTTTTTTATTTTATTTTCTGGGTTTTTATTTTTGCGGTGCTCTAGGTGCTGCTTTGTTTTGTAGGTTTGCCACTGTTAGGGCAGGTGTCTTTGTTCTTTTAGGAGGCGGGTTTTTGCTAGTGGGGTGGGCAGCCTGGAGCGGGTTGGCCATCCTGAAGGGTAGCTCTTTGGGTAGTACTAGGGGTAGTAGGCAAGAGTTAGTTCGGGGTTTTGGGATTTAGGTTTCGTAGGCTCACTGTAGAGTTGAATTATGGTAAATAAATAAATAATGAATGTGTTTACGAAATTTATGATGCACCTGTCTTAAAATAAAGTGGCCTTTCTTGCTCCTAAAGAGGTGTGGACAGTGAATTCTTGCGCGAATAAAAGCTGTTCACCTCACAAGCAGCAGAGCACGAGTTGGTTAAAGTGTGTATCTGCTGAAAGAAATGTCTTTATGCACAACAAGACACTCGCTCCACCAAGGATGCTGATTTTTCAGAAACTGCTCAAATCATTCTTGTGTGCTAAAGGGTGTAAAATTCAGACCACTCGATTTAAGTGTCTTGAAAGACAGGGGCATGGTGTAGATTAAATAAGGAACAGAGTTGGGAATACTCTTGGCTTCACGTAACTGGTGTCAAACACTAGTTTAACCCGTTCGGTGCTGATGACGGCTCCCGGCCGTCATGAGTTACGGTGGGCGTGCGCTGATGACGGCTGGGAGCCGTCATGACCACGCCCGTGATCGGAATGTGCCGCACAGGTGCAGAATTCCAGCCGCAGCCAGGGGGTTAAAGGTCAATGTCTCAACACATACCGCCAGTACTGTTTACAGTGGCTTTTGACCTTCAGCTTGATCGTTTGGTCTGTCACTGTAAAATCTTAGGGCGTCCGGTTTCAGGGTCACTGGTGGGGTCTTGTAGTGCCAGTTAGCATAAACACATGCTTTAAAATGTAGAAAGTATTTTACCTTGTTTCTGTTCTGTATCCTTAAATTTTCTTTCCTCCTTGTAGGTTCTCTAGTTGGCTTATATAGAGTTATCCTGCACGCTGTAGGTTCTTTGAATTTTTTTCTCATTAGGTTGAGATTCTTTTCTCCTTGTAGGTACCTTAGTTCTCTTGTAGATAGGTTCCTGCACGCTGTAGGTTCTCCAAAATGTTGCCAAAAATGTTGTAAATAAACGTAGCATAGACCTTGTAGTTCCTTGTTAGTAGTTTATTTAGGTAAGATGGTAAGTTAAGAAGATGAAGCCCCACCAGGAGCAGCCTCCTGCCGCTCAGCCCTCCATCCAACTGACAGTCTTACACACTCAACATTCCAACAAGCTCTCACACCAACATTCTAGGCTGAGCAGCAGGAATAAGTACAACAGTGCTGGAAGGAGGTAGTGAGGTAGGGGCTATGCCTAGTGGTAGGTGGAGATGAGTCATGAGAGAGAGAAAGGGTTTGGGAGGCTGAGAATGCTGTTGAGTTGTCTGGATGAGGTAGGGTTGCTAGCGAGGGCAGGTAATTGGAGGATTGGGTATGGGAGACATCATAAGCAGTAGAAGTGCCAGTTGGGGGATGGGGTGGGGACAAGGAAGGAGAGGGTAAGAGGGCATCAAGGTGTTGGGAGGGTGAGGGGTTAGGAGGTGGAATGGATAGTAGGTAGGACAAGGTGCTGAAATGTTGTTCAAAGATGGTGAGGTGATGTTCAGAAGCTTGGATGAGGACGTTACCAGATTTGAAAATGGAGATGTCTATTTCGCCGAGGAAAGCAGGAGAAGGTGAGGTGGACAGTTTAAAACCATACGGGATTTTACATGATTTAGTGATGGGGAGGTGGTGGAGGAAAATGCTTTTCCATTTGGCGGGACGTTTGGAGTAAAATATGTAGTTGGTTTTTATTATGGAGGAGAGGCTAAGGTAGTTATTGAGAAATAGTTTCATGGTGAGAAATAAGTAATTTGTGTTTAAAGTTTTTCCTAGTGTTTTTGGTGAGATTAGGGGTTAGAGAATGGACCATGAATTATGGTTATGTGTAGTGATGGGGGAGTCCTGTGGATTGTGGGAGTGGGAGCGGGGGCATTTTAAAGAAGCTAGGGGGAAAGATGATGGGGAATACTTGGTGTAGGGCATAGAGAGGTGGGAGTGTCGGAGTAGGAGCAGAGTGAAACTGAGCAATTTGAGCAAGCACAAAGGGGGGAGGGCCACGTTAGGGGGATAAAATAAGAGGAGAGTGTTGGAAGGAAGAGATGCGGGTATATTGGAGTGGACACTGTCAGGTGGGCTTAATCAGTTATTATACATATTGAAAACCTGGACAAGTGTGGCACAGGTAGGTATTAAGGGAAGGGAGAGGGTTCAGAGCAAGGAGGAGGAGAAGTGGTAAAATCAAGGAGGGTCAGAAAGAGTAGTAATCAGAGTAACACAGGGAGATAGAGTTACAAAGAGGGAGAGAGATCGGAAATTTACAAACTTCGACTAGTAAAGAGCAGGTTGGGGCAAGAGGGACATACTAAGGGGGGTTGAAGATTTAATGAAAAACTAAGGGTGATAAAGGCAACAAATAATCAGTAATTTGCAAAACAGGTAGTAATTACTTTAGGCATGTACCTCCACAAATGATCCCCCAGGATTCCTCAGGAAACTTGCATACCCTTAGGGCCACTTCATAGGCTGCAAACCATTGTCTGTCAGCCACCTCCACATAACTATGCACCTAGTCCTTTGGTAGGTGGACCCTCACTGCAACAGTGGACACTGCATTATTGATACAACATTTACTGCTAGACTCCACCTGCAGCATGTTACTGTCCAGCTTTCGGAAGCTTAGATCACTGGCCATTTTCCTCTCCTCTAGAGCTAGCAAGCTCCAAACTAGCAAGCTCCAACTTAAGCTATCTCTCCTCCCTCATGTCCTCTAGCTTCTCTGGGTTAAGGGTCTTTGATGAGATGCTTCTACCTGCTCTAGGGCCAACAACTGCTACTGACTGGATGCTGGCTTCCCTCTCCTTGGGCAGTCCCAGAGCCACCTCAGAATCCAAGATCAGCTCCTCATCCTCCTCAATCTCTTGCTCCTCTTCTTCTGGGGTCACAGCCCCTGCAGTGTGACCTTCTGGCAAGCTCTCACTGCTTTATGTAGCTCCACCTTCCTGTGAAGCATTTAGTGGACAGGTCAACCCCCTTACACAAGTATCCGCAGGCCCTAAAGGATGGATTACCTTATGGACAGTTTCTGTGTTTATGCAGAGACTGCTCAAAAAAAGAAGACTATTTTTACGAAGCAAAAAAACTCGAAGATAAACTCAAAGCTCTAGGTTATCCTGCAAGACTCCTCGAGAAATCCCTGAAACGAGCCTGGTACAACAACAGAAAATCTCTCCTTGAGGTAGGGAGATGGCCCAGGCAATCACAACTGGTATGTGTGTCAACGTTCAGAACTCAGTGCAATAAAATCAAAACGATACTTAAAAAGCCCTGGACATGAATTCAAACAAAATCCTTTGTTTGCATATAGAAAAGGCACTAACCTCAAAGATCGGTTAGTACATGCCCACAACGCACCTAAAAAAGCCACTGTAAACAACAAGTTCCAATTGACACCGGTTGTAGGGCACTTCAAATGTAATACGAGTGCTGCATGCAGTACTATAAAAGTCATCAAGACATTTCAAATCAATGGTTAACTGGTTACTCTAAAACAGTTTTCTAATTGTAACATCAGTAATGTAGTATATTGCATTAGATGCCCATGTGGTTTACACTATATAGGCAAAACTACCCAACAGGCTAAGATAATAATTCTGCAACATCAATCCAGAATACGCTGTAGAGTTAAAAATTCCCTCTTCGTAGAACACTATATTAAGCTGAAACACTCTGAAAAAGACTTGTTGTGGTGGTTGATGGAAGTGGTCAAACCATGCAAGTGAAAACCGAATGTGGAACATGTAAAGACAAGAAAAGAGAATCGCTGGATTTTCCAGACAGACAATATGACAAATGGTTTGGATTCAGCGATGGAATGGCATACATTGACATCCATAATGTAATAACAAGTATACATTCAGTCAACATCATTCTGTGTCACTCTTGTTATACAGTCCCTTTAAAAAAAAATATGTTATTGTGTCTTGACTGGTATATTATAGAGATGTTGTTCACTATTATTTCATTTCAGTTTACTTTGTAATGGAAAGCTACAAGTCATGAAAAATCTAATATAGATTTGAATATGAATAACCGGCATGTTCTCTTAACAAGCAAATGTATAGGCATGTGAGTTACTGATACTCCTACCTTTGACTGAAGCTCTTCTTTAGCATGGGTGTCTATTATCTCTGATACATCGTGAATTACTATGGCACACTTGGGTACTTCAAATGAGTCCTCAGGCCTGTTTTAGTTTCATTTTATTTTCAAACTTTCCGATGCCCACACTTCTAAAGCTGCAGTCTAGGAATTCCTTTTGTACATTTTAATTATTCCATCTCATTAAGTCACAGCCGACTAACTGTTGTAAGATAGGCGCGTGACTTTTCTATGCAAATGTAGCCCCAAGGAAAGAGATACTTTGAATTTCACACATTACTGCTGTATTACCTTTTCAATACGTTTTCCTTGAAAGATAGATTTTTCCCATCATATAATCTTTTTATTTTTGGGTGCTGTTTTTTAACTTTTTGCAGCTTCTTCTAGAACAATTTGCTGTCCCTTCACATATATCACAGATTTACCTTTCCTCCCTTTTCACAGTCAAAAAATGATTGTTCTTAATATTCTCACTCTTTAATTACACTTAAACCTGAAAAGAAGCAGTAGAATCAGATTTGCTTCTTTCGTGTACTTGGTTAAGATGGCCGCCGACCTATGCGAGTAAGTTTACTGTGTGTTAGATAGAGCCAGAATTGTTTATAAACCTCTGGACTCTTTTTCCAGTTCGCCCTTTGAATTATAGAGTATCGGAAGCCAGACGGAAAACTGCAGCTCTCCTTTTTTCCACGTAGTGTAAGAGTTGCCTTTGTGCAACATTACTCATTGATGTATTTGTAAAAAACAGATGTTTTTAGTCTTGCAGCGTGCGCTTGCAATATGAAGGGTGCCACCACGCTACATCAGGTAAGCACATAATTGCACGTCTTGGGGGCCAATTTATGTAAAAGAATAACCACTGATAATGGCTAAGACGGTAGAAATTCACGGTTTGTTCAAGATTTTGCCTTACTGTTACCTTTGTATTTACTTAAACATCTTAACTAAAGTAGTTTCACCAGATACAGTTTAATAACCAGGCTTATAACTTTTTGTCCCCTGATGTATACACATCAAGAACCCACTTTGGAGTAGTATATAGATATGTTTATATGTGGTCATTCTTTCGGGCTCGTGATCTCCTTGCTTTGAACTTCCGGACTTAGATGTGTTTTTTAAATATGGGAAGTACAATATCTAAACAGATAGTTTGTACTTAACTTATGGTGATTAGGTTAGGATCGATTTTACACCTCCATTAAGACCAGTATTACTTCCTAAACAACCATTATTTCATTTTAGATCCTTGGAGTACAATTAATTCTCCATTCCTGGATTGAATTGTTCCATGCTCTTGAACATATTATTATGTTCCCAATTTTCCAGTACGTTTTTGCAACTTGCTTTTCTTAAATTGGTGAGGGTTTCACTTTTTTTTGTATTATCTGGTACATCACCCTCTCAGTCAATATTTGGACTTTGGTTCTTCTTCTTTTATTCTCCTCTGGTTGCACAAATAATTATTTTCTTTTCCTTTTATGGTGGGTGTATCACTTTTTGAAACTCTGAAATCTTCCATTGATATACAATCTTCTGGTTTAATCCATCTTTTTAGGGATCTTCAATCCACATAAGAACGATTCGTCCTGAAGATGGTCTTATAGATGTTATCACAACAAAGATCGAAACGTCGACAATTCAACACATTTTAATTGTAACCATCATCTCAGGAATTGTTCATTGTATAATCAATGACGATTTGCCTGTTTTTTAATGTTTGTAATGGGTTATGGCAAAAGTGTTCATGAGACAAAAAAGTTATAGTGAAGAATATCTATCTAAGTTGCTGTTGTCTATATGTGAATTGGATTTTGTACCCTTTTAAACAACCTGTGTTTTTAGATAAATCTGTAATTTGAAAAGTATACACCAGTTTTGTATTGACCATTTTTGTTGTGCACTTGCCACTGCAAAGGGCTAAAAATAATTAATTTTCAAAGATTACCCAAGACTTTCTATAACAAAATCCCTTGTAGGCACTTTTACCTGATATTAATACTTTCTAAAAGTGACAGTTCAAAATGAGTACTGTCAAATTCAACTTTTTCAGTAAATAGGATTTGTCATTACCATTCCTAAAATATAAAACATGACAGCGCTACTCCTTTCTAGTCAGGAATTACAGCTTAAAACCATAACAAGGAAATCCCAATCTTAACCCATGAAAGGAGTGGGCTTCACAGTAATAAAAATTTATTTAGGTGTTTTTTCACTACCAAGACTCTCAAAACTTAAAAACACCCTGCTCTATGGGCTACCTAGGGCTTTCTTTAGGGGTGGCGTATGTGTAATAAAAGAGGCATTTAAGGCTTGTCAAAGGGTTTTAAATGGCAAGTCGCAATGGCAGTAAAGGTGTACACATAAGCTCTGCAGTGGCAGTTCTGTGACATTTTTAGAGGGCTACTTGTGTGGGTGGCACAGTCAGGGCTGCAGGCCCACTACTACTTTTTAATTTAAAAGCCATGGGCACAGGTAGTACACTCCACTTGGGACTTGCAGATTAATTAAATATCCCAATTGTGGGCCTACCAAATGTATTCGTGTTTAGGGAAGTAGCACATGTACTTTAGCAACGGTCAGAAGTGGTAAAGAGCTCAGAGTCCTAAGGCCAAGAAAAAGAATCAGCTAAAATAGAGGTAAGCAGGCAAAACGTTTGGGGGAAGACCACCCTGAGGCTGACAATTCTAACAGCCCCCCTACTCCAGCCTGTATAGGATCTTGGGTTGCCATCCCCTGGGGCCCAAATGCTTATTAATAAGGGAGAGGCCCCCTGCTTGAGCCACCAATAGGCACAGGGGACTCCATGCCCCCGGGGCTAACATGTAAGCATAGGGGAAGGACAGTGCGGACGCTCTCTCTGAGCCATAAAAGGCTCCGGTGAACCCATCAGCTATGGTCGGTTCATTCACTGTGTCCCAGGGTGCCCACCCCTGGGACACAGTAGCGTACTGCCCACAGGAGCACAGACAGGGAAAACAAGTGCTCTCCCACCAGACATGAGTTTTGAAAAGGATCCCTCCGGGTGGGAGCAGTCTTTTGCTTCCCTCCTGTATGCCGCCTCACCTTAAAAAAAAAGTAACCCAGAGGATCAAGCCCCCAGGGCCTGCAAAGACCAGAGGAGGGAGCCGTGTATCCCCTCTGCTTAATAAAAAATAAAGCCCGGGTGCAACAGGCCCTGCAATGGCTCGGGGAGGGGGGCGCGCACTCCCTCCTATGTTTCTAACAAATTGGTCCTGGGGGATGGTGTCTGCCTGAGTATTGTACCGCACTGAGGCCAATCCCTTTGGCCATGCGCGGAAGGGTTTTGGCTGGCTGCAGACGGCAGGGGATTGACTTTGAGTATCTAAACAAAATATTCCTTGTCATAAAAAAACTCAAAAAATTATCTGAAAAAACAAAGGCCAAAGTAACATTAGGAGAAAATTATTTACAAAAAAACACTGAAAATAACCAGTTATAGTTATCTCTAGTAACTATAAATTGTGACCTAAGGTGATAATAACTTGAGCCCTGGCCATGCAGAGCTAACTACCCCGCATATTATATCACTCATGACTTGTTCCACAACATTGTTGATAACACGCGGAAGGGAGGACGGTGGCAGAGTCTCCCCGACCCGCTTGTGTTATCTGCTGTGATTGCGACAGCGCTCTGCGCTCCCCACTAGCCGGTACCTGTTTGTGTGCTCCTGCACAGTTTTACTTTTAATCTGTGATTACTACATTTTAAAAAATATTGGGATACTCACTGTTATTATTGTGCTGACTTCCTGGGCCTGCGCTCGATTCTTCCCCTGCCCCGCCCCGTTCTGACACGGCAACCAGTGCCGATTGAGCGGAGGGCGGGACAGGAAGAGCCAGTGACCCCACCCAGACTATCGCGCTGTTAGCGCTCTAGCAGATCACATCAGGCAGGGCATTTAAGGCGGCGAGGAGCTGCGGCAGCTTGCGGAAGGGAGGACGGTGGCAGAGTCTCCCCGACCCGCTTGTGTTATCTGCTGTGATTGCGACAGCGCTCTGCGCTCCCCACTAGCCGGTACCTGTTTGTGTGCTCCTGCACAGTTTTACTTTTAATCTGTGATTACTACATTTAAAAAAATATTGGGATACTCACTGTTATTATTGTGCTGACTTCCTGGGCCTGCGCTCGATTCTTCCCCTGCCCCGCCCCGTTCCGACACGGCAACCAGTGCCGATTGAGCGGAGGGCGGGACAGGAAGAGCCATTGACCCCACCCAGACTATCGCGCTGTTAGCGCTCTAGCAGATCACATCAGGCAGGGCATTTAAGCCCTCTCGTCGCCCAAGCGCGCAGCGGTTGCGCTCAGGGGGCGCCTTAGTCGCGCCTGAGACGAGCCAGAGAGGAGCCCGTCTGTGCCCGTCCGTGACCGAACGGGGCCAGGGGCCATGAACCCTATTTCTGCAGCCTCTACCTGTAGTGTAGCGGACAGAATAAGGTACTCTTCTAATGACTTACGCAATCTGTGGCACCCGCCGCCAAAAGGCTGCGCACAGGATTCCGGCCCATGTCCCGGGGGCCCGTTTTCCTGCAAGCATTGTCACTATCAGTCATATCCTTGTCCTCCCCTTGTAGGCACACCTACCCCTGATGACCGTAGCCCCATGCCCCCTAGGGGCAACAGCATACTCTGTAACATAAGATCCCTCCCGAAGCATCACTCGGAGGTCTGGGACTTAATTCACTCAACCCGCCCTGATTACTGCTTCTGTACGGAGACCTGGCTTAAACCCCACCTGGTCCCTGCTATCACCTTGGGGGTCCCTTTGGGGTACAAGATTCTTAGGCTAGACCGCCCTGTCAAAACCGGTGGCGGGGTCGCTGTAATCTATAAAGACACTTTCACTGTTACCTTTCTCGACCAATGTTGTACTAGTGACATTGAAATTCTGGTTTTCAAAATTGGTTCCACATCTCAAGCTTGCTGGAAGGGAGCATTGGTGTACCGCCCCCCGGGCCCCTATACCGAGGCCTCGACCCTCCTTCTGGAGACACTAGCTCCTCATATCAGCATAGGGACCAATTTTGTACTCCTTGGAGATTTCAATGTCCACAGTGAACTATCTGACAATGCAGAAGCGCGCAACCTGCTGGCTGACTTATCGGCCCTAGGCTTTAAACAGTGCAACCAGGGTCCAACCCATCAGGCTGGCCATACCCTCGACATAATTCTGTCCAACTCGCACTTCCTGACTTGTTATCCCCCAACGCAGGTGGAATGGACCGACCACTTTATAATTAATTTTTCCCTCCCCATTCTCTCCGAAGAACGTCCCCTCCCTGCCCCCCTTCCGTTATGGCGCAGGCAGTGGCACAAGATGTCCGCTGACACTTTTAAAACGGCTTTTATACCTCCTGACTTTCTTCCCTCAGACTCCCCCAGTTCGGCCCTGTCCAAATTCAATGATGCCTTGAGTACGGCGGTCAACCTTATTGCCCCCCTAAGACGCTGCAATCGGCGCTCTGACCGCAAGCAGGAACCATGGTACTCGGACTTACTGCGTGCGGAGAAAAAGGCCTGCAGGAAGTTGGAGAAATCCTGGAGATTCTCGCGCAGCACTGTCGATAGAGACCGTTATGGCTCAGCCATGAGACTCTATCACAAAAACATCAGAGCTGCCCGTAAGTCCCATATTGTCTCCCAACTCTCTGAGGCTGGCAATGACCCTAAACTGCTGTACCAGGTTCTCTGCACATTCACCAAGCCCGTCGCTTGCGACAGCCCAGAAGTGCTGACCCAAAAACTGTGTGAGGATACTGCTGGGTTTTTTTCCGATAAAATCGATGCCATTTATCGAAACATTTCCCAATCAAGTCCATCCGCTGATGGAAAGGACTCCTCTTCTAGCCTTCAGCCTGGAATAGCCTGCGCTGCTCCAGCTGTGCTGTCCTTCATCCCCGAGATAACCTTGGACCAAGTCAACTTCCTGATTGGGACCATTAAATCAGGCAGCCCAGTGGACCCTGTACCTGCCCGTGTCATGCACCTCATTGGGAGTGTCCTCAGTCCCTCCATTCTGACGGTGATCAACCGCTCCCTCTCCGAGGGACTGGTCCCCCGGGAGTGGAAAGAGGCCATGGTCAAGCCTATCAGGAAAAACACCTCCATCCCCTGGTCAGACATGACCAATCTGAGGCCAATCTCCCTTCTGCCGTTCGTCGGCAAACTGATGGAGAAGCATGTTAATCACCACCTTTCCAGCTTCATTGAGCAGACTGGCAGTCTGGATCACTCTCAGTCCGGGTTCAGGCCTAGGCATAGCACCGAGACGGCTCTTCTTTCCGTCACGGATGCCATACGCCTGTCCCTGGACAGAGGGCTGTCAGTGGTGTTGGTGCTGCTGGACTTATCCGCAGCATTCGACACCATATCCCACGCCATCCTCCTCACCAGATTAAAGGAGATAGGCATTGACAGATCTGCCTTGGCGTGGTTCACCAGCTTTCTCTCTGAGCGTACCCAGAAGGTGAATATGGGCTCTTTTAGCTCCACTTCTGCCAGTATCATCAGAGGAGTCCCGCAGGGCTCCTGTCTCAGCCCTACGTTGTTTAACGTATATGTCTCCTCTCTGGCCAACATGACGAGGTCTTTCGGGTTTATGCCTATCTCTTACGCTGACGACACGCAGCTGCTGTTCACTTTTAAGACCTTTACCCCGGAGATAAGACAAGCTTTCTCCAACGGCATGACTGCGATCGCCAGCTGGATGGCCAAGAACTTTCTCCAGTGTAACGTGGGAAAGTCAGAGGTCATGCTATTCGGAGAGGCAAAAATCCTGTGGACCCCCGACTGGTGGCCCCCAGCCTGGGTCAGGCCCCTCTCCCGAAACAGGTAGTAAAAAACCTGGGGGTCCGTTTAGACCATGACCAGTGTTCCCCCTTCTACCAGACAATACACGGAAGACCTTGGTCCAGGCCCTCGTTCTGAGCCGCCTGGACTATTGTAATGGCCTATTCTTAGCAGCCAACGAAGGAGTGCTCAATAAATTGCAGGTGGTTCAGAACACCGCGGCACGGCTGGTAACTAATACCCCCCCCAGAACGCCGTCCCTGCCCCTCCTCAAGGCCCTCCACTGGCTTCCCATCCGGAAACGGGTGGAATTCAAGATCTGCTGTGTGGTACACAAGAGTCTCCACAACCTGGGACCTCACTATCTGGCAGAGAAATTTGTGTATCACCGCCCTTCCCGCAATCTCAGGTCCAGTAACCAACTGTTACTTCAGGTTCCCAGACATTACAAAACCAGACAGGGAGGCCGCGCCCTCTCCATCATGGGCCCACGTCTATGGAACAATCTTCCCCTTTCCCTCAGAGAATGCCCTAGTCACTTAGTTTTCAGGAAATGCCTAAAGACAGCACTATTCTAGGAGGAGCGCTGCTCGACCTGTTTACTTCACAGCACCGCGCGGAGATACACCTTCGGGTGTGATGCCGGCGCGTTATAAGCCTATAAATAAAATAAACATCACTGCAAGAATTCAAATGACAATTATTGTTGACAAGACGGGGCACAAGTTATAATTACCTCAGGGCATAAGCATAAGTTATAGTTACTAGAGATAACTATTACTGTTGAATTTGAGTTTTTTTTGTTTAAAACATTGCATTGTCACTAAAATGTTCACCTAATCATAACATCACTTTAACCTTTATTTTAGGATATGTTATTTAGTAGCATATATTTTTGTGCACATTATTTTGATATATAAGCTGAGGAACTGATTCCTGCCTAATTTATATACTGGGGAAAGAGCAACCCACAAAAATGTCACATGAAATTGCCCAAACATCTAAGGAAACTTGCAACTGGTACAGCATTCCCTAAAATTACTGTAATGTCTGTGAGTGCCAAAAACTAGTGTTAGAAATGTTGTCTCTAGTTGGCAGAGGGATGCAGCTTGTCCGGGAGGGACCTTAAGTGACAATACCAGGCAGGGTAAGCTAGGCACACACTAAAAGATAACCCGTGCTCACCCTCTGATTGCTTGACACACAGCAGTCAGACGTATCTAAACAGGCAATGTGTAAGATACCACTAAAATACTCCTTTTAATCTTTAAAGAATAAATATAAAATTGTGTTTAAAAGTCAAAAGCGCTAAGGAGCTACTTTAGGTCGCGCTAGACCGGGGTGCATCCAAAGTTCATGCCAACTGCGATGGAGGACAGGTCGGCTAAAGGACTCAGGCAGGTCGCACTGACAAAGTACCTTGGATGGAGCAAGCATCGATGTCAAAGACTCGATGCGAGGAGTCAAGAAGATACTGCAACAGTGTCAATCCCATGGATTGAGGCAAAGCTGCGGTGCAAATCGGCAAAGTCGATGAAGGGTTTATGAATAAAGTATTTTATTAAGCAGGCACTGTGTCGTCATTGAGCCGCAATGTCCATATTTGTCGAGCCATGCAGTCCATTGAGTTGATGTTGTCAATTGGCTCCTGCCTCGAAGGGCTATGCTTTGGTTCAGATCTGTGCAAAGAAATCACTGCATCAATTTTGATGGCTCTTCACAGTAGAAGTCACCTTTCAAAGGACCAGGACAGGATTGGCACCAGTTGGCACAGCAGGACTCAATTCAATTCAATAACTTTATTCGGTTATTATACAAAAGAACAATCATAAAAGTACAATTACTCATTACAATTTAAAATATAAAAACATTCATAATACAGCAAAATAGGCTTATTAAATTTCATGCATGAATTGATTTTTGTGACCTAAAAACATTTTTTTAAAACGCAGAGACAGATGCAAAAGTTAATATATTATCTAGTTTCTGGATAGCTAAAAAAGCAGGATGACACTGATTAAAATCCATGTACTTCAATATGGGCAAGATCCATCTTTTCCTAGGAATTGTGTAAAATTTGCAGAATAACAGGATATGCATATCTGATTGATTGGACAAATCGCCACATGGGCATTTGCTAAATTGCCTTGTCCAGTCATTCATATTGGGGAAACTTAAAAGTCTAAGGGCCAGATGTAGCTAGCCAAATACCGGTCGGTAACGGCCGAATTCGGCCGTTACCGACCGGTATTTGGCTTTTGAGATGTAGGTGGGTAGTTATTTACAGAATCGGTATATTTACCGATTTGGTAAATTTACCACTTCGGCATTTTACCAAATCGGTAAACATACCGATTCTGTAAATCCATATGTAGCTGACACTCCTAAGAGTGCCACAGGCCCTTAAGAGTCGGTATTTTACCACACAATCCTATTGGGTGGTAAAATACCGAATTCAGGTGTGCATGCACATCTGTGCATGCACACCTGTGCAATGTGACACACAGACATGCCCTTAGGGCATGTATGTGTGCCACATGTTACACAAGCCTGTACTTGGGGTGCTAGAGGGTGTCAAAGTGACACCCCCTGCACCCTTGCAGGATTTTGTATTTACCGATTCTGTAAATACCGAATCTGTATTTCCCATTGATTCCTATGGGCTTCAAGGCCCATAGGAATCAATGGGAAATACAGATTCGGTATTTACAGAATCGGTAAATACCGACTCTTACAGAATCGGTAATTTTTTACCTACATCTGCCCTCTTCCAATTTACCGACTCTTAAATACCGATTCAGTATGAGTCGGTATTTAGGAGTTGGTAAATCGGAATTACCTACATCTGGCCCTTAATAAAATATTTAATCTAAAACGTGTCAATAGAAACCTTTCGAGGTTACTCATGGGTAACTTAATATACGGTTGGATGTCACTTGTAATCATTGTTAACTGATGGGCAACAACTGTGTTTTTTTTGTCATTTCTATGTTAGTTCTAAGATCTTCCAGGTACATCATACAGAGATTTTTCAGTTCTTTCTAGGAATCTGACACATCAGTAAGGGATCTTCATAATAATCTCGGTGGCCTATTTGTATGAGAAACATCTTTACATAATGTAACCATCCCAATCTACTAACATGATCGAGGCTCATCGCATCCCTCAAAATAGAACGGTTAAAATCACACTCCTCGGTAGTCCATACCTTGTGCCACAGAAGAACTGGTTGTACCTTAATGACGTCTTCTAGGTACGGTAGTCCAAGTTCTGCATGGCAAATATACGTAGATACACTATCCGGGACTGCTAAAAGATGTCTCATAAAACAGTTTTCTGCCACCTGCAGTGCTTTCACATTTGCATATCCCCAAATACCCGCACCGTATATAGCAATTGCTACACAAGTTGCTCTATAAACACATAAGAGTTCCCCAATCGTTTTTTTGCTAATTTTTCTACTAAATGTTATCAGGACCGTTATAGATTTAGAAAATAGCAATCTCCTTGTCTTTATTGCTGTGTTCCATAGGCCAGATTGATCAAGCAAAGTGCCTAAATACGGAAAGGTTGGGGTGAAATCCAAAGTTTTGGAATTAATGTACATTACTTTTTTCTTTTTATCTATCCCTGAACCACAGTTCATACAAAACGTTTTCGTACAATTAATTCTCAAATCCAAATTGGTCATGAAATGAGAGAAAGATGTTACCATCCTTTGCATAGCCTGGGGCGTCCGAGCCATCAAGACCGCAACGTCTGCATATAATAGTGCTGGGACAGATCGATTAGATACCATAGGCATGTCCCTGCATTCCTGCAGCAGTGTTCTTTCCAGGTCATTAATATAGATTGTGAATAAGAAGGGGGCAAGGACGCATCCTTGCCCCACTCCTCATGCAATACTAAAAGGCTTAGTGCACTCTCCATTCTTACCAAATCTAACTGTGGGCCGTGCCCCTTTGTAAAGGTTCCTAAGAAAGAGGATATTTTCCTCACCCCCCAATTTTTCCAGAATCCGCCATTGCTTACTATGAGTGACGCAAACAAAAGCAGATGTTAAGTCAACAAAAGTTAAAAACATATGACCACCCTTAGCTTTAGTATATTTTTCTAAAAGAATATGCAGGTTAAGGCCCTGATCGATAGTGCCAAGGCCCTTCCTGAATCCATATTGAAGGTCACTAATTATTGAGTGTTTCTCAGCCCATATTTGTAATCTATTTAAAATCACGCAACCAAAAATCTTAATGGTTGAGTCCAATAATGATATTGGGCGATAGCACTAGCAACTTGCTCAATCACCCTTTTTAAAAATAAGTATAATAATACACTCAAACCATGATAATAACAGTCCATTCGAACAGGATGCATTAAAAAGTTGCGTGAGGAGTGGACCCCATAAGGCTATATTATTTTTATAGAGGTCAACCGGAACCCCGTCAGGGCCCGGGGCCTTTCCTCCCAAACTAGCTTTAATACCTAGGGTCACTTCATTCAGGGTGATACCCAGATCCATTTTCTTATTATTGTATGCGGTCACTTCGTCCTCTACATTCACGATGGGTATTTGCTCCGGTACAGTCGGAGCACTATATAAATCTACATAAAACTTTACCCATTCGTTCTCAGAAATGGCTATCTACCCTTGCCTTGGATTTATCATTAAAAATGGGGCATTAACTGCTTTCCAGAAAGCTGCAGTATCTCTTAAAGAAGCCTCACACAAAGAGTCCCATGCTTCCCTTTTCAAAGCATCCTTTCTCTTTTTCAGAGTTTCCTTTCCTATCAGGGACATTTACCAATCGATCAATCAATCAATCAATCAATTTGTAAAGCGCGCTACTCGCCCGTGAGGGTCTCAAGGCACTGAAGGGAGGGGGGGGTGCCGCTACTGCTCGAATAGCCAGGTCTTGAGGTGTTTCCTGAAGGTGAGATGGTCCTGGGTCAGTCGTAGGTGTGCGGGGAGGGAGTTCCATGTGTTGGCTGCCAGGTAGGAGAACGATCTTCCTCCGGTGGTGGTTATGCGAATCCGAGGGACGGTGGCGAGGGCGAGGCTGGTGGAGCGGAGCTGGCAGGTGGGAGTGTAGAATGACAGGCGGTTGTTGAGGTATTTGGGGCCCGTGTCGTGGAGCGCTTTGTGTGCGTGGGTGAGCAGCCTGAACGTGATCCTCTTGCTGATGGGGAGCCAGTGCAGGTTTCTCAGGTGGGCAGATATGTGGCTGTGGCAAGGGATGTCGAGGATGAGTCGTGCGGAGACGTTCTGTATGCGTTGAAGGCGTTTCTGAAGTTTGGCTGTGGTTCCTGCGTACAGTGCGTTTCCGTAGTCCAGTCGGCTGGTGACGAGGGCCTGGGTGACCGTCTTTCTGGTTTCGGTGGGGATCCACAGGAAGATCTTTTGGAGCATGCGGAGGGTGTTGAAACATGAGGACGAGACTGCGTTGACTTGCTTGGTCATCGAGAGGGAGGAGTCCAGGATGAATCCCAGGTTGCGTGCGTGGTCCGTGGGTATCGGTGCGGTGCCCAGCGTCGTGGCCCACCAGGAGTCGTCCCAGGCCGATGGGGATTGTCTGAGGATGAGGACTTCCGTCTTGTCTGAGTTGAGCTTCAGACAGATGAGCTTCATCCATTCTGCGACATCTTTCATTCCGTCCTGGAAGTTGGCTTTGGCGGTGAGGGGGTCTTTGATGAGCGAGAGTATCAGTTGGGTGTCGTCGGCGTAAGAGATGATGTTGATGTTGTGTTTGCGTGCGATGGTGGCGAGGGGGCTCATGTAGATGTTGAAGAGGGTAGGGCTGAGTGAGGAGCCGTGGGGTACGCCGCAGATGATCTTGGAGGCCTCGGAGCGGAAGGGTGGGAGGCGGACTCTCTGGGTTCTGTCGGAGAGGAACGATGTGATCCAGTCTAGGGCCTTTCCTTGGATCCCAGTGTTGTAGAGGCGGGTTATTAGGGTGCGGTGGCAAACGGTGTCAAAGGCTGCCGAGAGGTTGAGGAGGATGAGAGCGGCTGTCTCTCCGTTGTCCATCAGGGTCCTGATGTCATCGTTGGCTGCGATGAGGGCTGTCTCGATGCTGTGGTTGGCTCGGAATCTGGACTGGGATGGGTCAAGCGAGTTGTTTTCTTCGAGGAATGCTGTCAGCTGTTTGTTGACGGTCTTCTCGATGACTTTAGCCGGGAAGGGGAGGAAAGAGATGGGGCGGAAGTTCTTGAGGTCTTTGGGGTCCACTGTTGGTTTCTTCAGTAGGGCGTTGATTTCTGCGTGTTTCCAGCTTTCAGGGAATGTGGCTGACGTGAGGGAGTTGTTAATGACGTTCCGGAGCTTAAGATTAGAGTAAGCCTTAGTGCAAGCTGTATCAAACCAGCTCGCTACTTTTTCTTTAGGGTTTTTTATTTCTACCCACAGGCTACTCTTAATTTGTGAGGCAATTATCATAATTTTTTTAATAATTACAGAGTCTTCTGAGTTCTCATCCAGACAGGCGTTCATACTAAGTTTGCATTTCTTAATTAAGTTCCTTTGGAAATCCTCAGGAACTACCTTTGTCCATTTTAGGGAGTACCCATTTTGTCTGTTCAAGGCAATATTACCCAAATACTGCCTAGGTATACTATCTCTATCATGATCATAATGGGGGTTTAAAACTTCAACACTTAGAGGAAAATGATCACTTAATACATTATCTAGAGTCTTAAAATGTTTCACTTGCCCTCTATGTCTGGCCTATATCAATATGAAATCAATTGTTGAAAAAACTCCTCTGCCATTAAATGTGGGACAAAAAGGGACCTCAGGTTGGCACATTCTATTGGAACAGCCCAAATCACAAGAAAAAATAATTTCCTTCAAGAGGTTCCCGCATACGGTATGTTCGAAATGCATTAAATTAGTCTCTTTGTCCAGCATTATGCCACATGTCCCCTGTTCTCCTCTTTTACATAATAAACAATTAAAATCCCCTCCCCAAATGACAAAGGCTTCTTCGGTTTTCCCTCCTAGCAAACATTTAATATCTGTACTCAATGTTTTCAGCATTACTTCCATTTCCTCCACAGGAGCATTATTATAAAAATTAACGATAATCAAACAAAGCACTTTATCGATATGTTTCCTAACCATATGATAATATCTATTGTTAAGGGGTATCTCTATTTTTTCACATTTAAAAAGTTAGATACATAGGTACACAGCACCCCTTTAGCTCTGCCATGTACTGAGCCTATTGCTGGCGAAAATAATGTTTTAAAACCGCACAAATGATGTGCTTATTTTACCCAGGTCTCTTGTAGACTAACTATGTCATATTCATTTATAAGTTTAACCCAGGTTTGATTGGTCACCTTTGTTCTTAAACCTGCAACATTCCAGAACATGATCGACCACTTGCCCTTCGTAGTCGTAATCTTCTCCTTGTTAATACCACCTAGGTTATCATTAACATTAGCAATATTTCCAGTCGGGATATTCGCTACTATGTCACTTCCCTTTAATACACCAATCTTTCCAGGGTTAAGTAGCGCAGATCTTACCCTTGAATTTACTTGTAAACACATTGCTCTTTCAGGAGCATCTGCAAGCACAGGTGTCACATTTAAAGAATTAGACATCGATTTAACAGTGGCATTCCCTATACTCAGTCAGTCTACCCCCTCAAGCCCGTAAAGCGTATCAAAACGATTGAATGTAGGAATGTTAAATTGGTTTTTGTGCAGAATCACAGGGCTTCCTCACTGTGTCCCAAAAGGATAGAAGTTTTGTGGAGTAGAAAAAGAGGAAGGGTAAAAATAACTTAGGTCGAAAGTTTGAATACCACCAACTCTTCTTTGGTGGTACCAATCACAAATATATCGGACCACACGTCTGTCCCTGAAGTTAACAATGATACAATCCCCAACTAGTTCCTTTGATCTATGACCCACCCAACCTACTCTACGAACATGCAGGATTTCACCATGTATATGGGGTGGAAGGGGTCTATTCTTATTTAACCAAAAGGTTACCTTGTTTTTTAATTTGGGATAAGTTTCTGTTTTGTTATTGTCAATCTCAGGGACCCCAGATAAAACAACTAGGTAAGGGAATCAGGTGGAAGATCTATACGTGGGTGGGTACTTTTTTGTTTTCCAATATTTGATATTTCCTTAACTGAAGGTATAATTTTTCTAACCTGTCCCACTTCCCCAATTCCCTTTGCAGCCCCCAACCCACTCACCCCTTGTCGTCCCTCCCTTTCTGGAATCATAGTCCTGTTTTCTGAAGTTAAATCACTTTGTCTAGATCCATTTAACAATTGGGGTGGTATATTAGTGATAATCGGACTGGGGAGTTGGGTAATTGTACTTATGGATTCTCCTGTTGTGATGCTTTCTGCTACGCTTTGGCTTAATTTACTTTCGGCAAGTTTTTTCAGTATAACAGAATTGGCTGTGGTTGCTTGTTCAAGTATTCCCAATCTTTCACTGATCCTTTAAGTCCTCTCTAACAAAGGTAGCATTAGAGACTTAATTAATTGTTCAACTTTTTCCATAAGTCCCTCTACGCTTTGAACCACAGTCAGAGAGGGATCAACCGTTTTTAAGGGCGGTACCTTTGGCGAAGGAATAGAGGTCGGGGTAGGTGACATAGTGGATACATCCAATATCTGCATTACAGCATTCTTAGTTGTTTTTCATGCTTTTGTTCTCTTTTGGCACCAACTCTTTTGTGGACCCCCTCCACGTTTCCTCTTTACAACAGGTCCCAATCCTAAAGATTGTTTTAACAATTGGGGATTAGGATTAGTTCTAGATATGGACCAAGTAGGGAAACACGGCTCAATTTCATTAGGTGTGTAATCTGGGGATAAATCACTAGATAGGGCAGTAACACTTGCCTCTTTCGTCACAGATTGATTTGATAACTCCTGTGAATGATGATCGTTACTATCTCCCAGGTTAGTATCAGGATTATGTATTTGGTTTACTATCTGTTCTGGAGAAGTAGCTGATGTTAAATCTCCCAACGAGGATCGTTTCAAATACATAGGTTCTAATGAAAGGCAGCGTTCAGTCAGAGCAATTTCATGCTCCAAGACTGATGTGGCCCTAGTTATAAATTGGTCCAATATCCCGGTAACACTCCCACCTGTCCCTACCGTTCTCCTTTTCCCTATACGTTCCGCCATAACCCCTGTATTCCACACTATATATCACTGCAAAAATGTATCCAATCCACAAAGCAAACAAAACGTTCAAAACGCAATAACTGAATATATAATCCTAAATTTACAATCTTACGAATATATCAATGTTTGGGGGGTGGCCCAGCCCAGTTTCCTCCTGTCTCGGACGGGCTCAGACGGGCCCGCCCTTGGCACAGGCTTCGCCCGGCGCGCGCCCGCGCGCGTGCCGTGCAGCGGTGACAATAGGTCTCTTTAAAAGCCCACGGATGATGCAGGGCAGGTGCGTCGTCTCCCAAGGCCCCCTGGACCTGCAGTCCCTTTGGTGTGCAGGCTCCGTATGTCAAACAACCAGCGCGGGCGTTCCTGCAAAGCGGAAGCAGCAAGCTCCTTTTACCGCTGGTGCGGGTGATGCTGGGCAGGTGCGTCGTCTCCCAAGGCCCCTGGGACCTGTAGTCCCTTTGGTGTGCAGGCACCGTATATCAAACAACCAGCGCAGCGGCTCATCCACTTACTCAATCTCATTCACTCCTTGATTTTTAATCCCTCAACCTTTCACTCATTAATATAACTGAAGTAAAAAAAATATGTTTGCAAATGTTCTGGTGTTCATTGAGTTACTTCGGCCGAGCATCCCGATTTTTCTCACCACAGAAGATGACGGGAGCATATATTAAACAACCAAATACCACAGATTAATAACAGAGATCAATGATTTGCTATTCCACCCAGAAAAGTTCTACAGGAAATAGGTCAGCAGCAGGGATGACTGACGATATGGTTGCAGAGGGTTTCATCCACTTGTTTTTTTGCCTCTCTTCTTTTTTTAAGTGAATTGCTGCATACCTTGTAGTAAGATGCTTGTGGCAGATGTTGTTCCAATGCCGTATTTCCCTGTAATTTCCAGCAGCAGCATCTGCTCAGCGTCTTCTTACAGAAAGTGCAAGTAACGTATTTGAGTTAACCTTAATCAGTACGAAGTGCGCGTGCCTTCTAGTACCACAGAGGCTGCAGTACCTAACAGCACAGGCGGAGGAGCTTGGAGGGTGCGCTTGCCCTACAGCTGATCGAGGACGTGCCTGGTGCCTTCCATATGACATAGCAGCTGCTCTTTGTTGCCAGCGCTGAGCGGTTGGTTCCGAATCGAGCATCTTCCTGGAGTGGCGAGTTAAGTTACCAGCAGGACTCACAGATGGCAGAGTCCAGGTGCAGTTGCAGGGTTAAAGGAAGTCTTTGATGGCCCTGAAACTTCAGAACAGATGCAAGCCAGCACTATGCGCGCAAATGCATTGGGTCCAATCCTCTTTCTCAGCAGTGTAGAGGGCAGCAGGCAGAAGGGCAGCACAGTAAAGCAGTAAAGCAATTCTTTTGGAGCAGCAGTCAAGTAGGGTAGCAATCCTTGTAGCACAGCAGTCTTTACTCCTGGTAGAGATCTTCACAGGTCCAGAAGTGCACTATCTTGGTAGGGTCAGAGCCCCAGTACTTAAACCCAGTTGTGCCTTTTAAGAGGAGTGGTGACTTCAAAGCAGGCCCTTGAAGTTCACAGGTCCCCCTTTCTTCCCATCCCTGGCTCTAGACTATCAGTAGGAGGTACTCAGCCCTTTGTGTGGGAAACAGGACACTGTCTATTCAGGTGTGTCAGCTACCCCCCCATCTTCCTGCCCAGGAAGAGTCTTCAGAATGTAGATGAATGCAGAAGAGTTCTTCCTCACACCCACCCTACCTGTGTTTGTGGCTGTCTAGAAGGAATATGCAAAGTGTAGCTATCACGCACTCCAGACGTGTATTAGAGACAGTCTTCAAGGGACACAGAGCAGTAAGAGCAGAGAAATGTCCACTTTCTAAAAGTGGCATTTCTAAAATAGTAATGTTAAATCCAACTTTAAAAGTTAAGAGCATTCATCATTACAATTCCAAAGACATGAAACACAATTTAGCTATTCCTTTCTAATCAGGAATGACAGCTTAAAAGTGTTTTAAGGAATTTGCAATGCTAGCCAATGAGAGGAGTAGACTTCACAGTAGTGAAAAATTAATTTGGCTGTTTGTCACTACCAGGACATGAAAAACTTAAACGTATATGTCCTACCTTTCACTTACAGAGCATCCTGGCCATATGGCTACCTAGAGCCTACCCTAGGGGTGATGTATGTATAATAAAAGGGGAGTTTAAGGCTAGGCAAGTGGTTTTAAATGCCAAGTCGAAGTGGCAGTCAACTGCACACACAGGCCTTCCAATGGCAGGCCTGAGCAAGTTTTAAAGGCTACTTGTGTGGGTGGCTAAACCAGTGCTGCAGGCCCATTATTAGCATTTGGATTACAGGCCCTGAGTATATGTTATACCCCTTTGCAACAGACTTATAAGTAAACTAAGTATGCCAATCAGGTATAACCCAATGTCACCATGTTTAAGGTAGAAGCACATGCACTGAAGCACTTGTTAGCAGTGGTAAAGTGATCAGAGGCCAATTGAAACGAACCACAAATAAGTGGAGGTAAGCATGCAAAAAGTATGGTGCAAGAACACCCTAAGGATAACAGGTTTACCAACTAGCAAATTCACAACCTTTGATATCACTTTTATGAGTGGAGATGTACTAAATGTTTTTTAAATGTCTTCTTTGAAGTCTTTTTTTTTGCAGACCCATTTTGATTGTGATCAATAATGTTATATGTAACATAGTGTGTGGCAAAGATTACAACATTAATGCATAATTTGCAAAGGAAAAATGTTGCATCCTTTGCAAACTTGTAATGTTTGGAATGTACTTTATTGACTATGGTTAAAAAGAGCACTGCATGTTAATTCACTGATTGCAAGCAGCACACTTTTGCATTTGTGCATACATGTGCACATTTCAACTCCAAATCATTGGTTTCAGGCATATTAGTCTAATTAGTTCAATTGAAGCAAAAAAAGACTCAAAATGCATTAGGCTATCACAGAAAAGAGCAATACTGGAAACAGAGTCTGTATTGACCTGGAAGGAAGTCATAACCACAGGCAAAATATAACCTGAGATATTCTCATTCAAATATGTTGAGATAGTCTGATTTGAACAGTTTGCAAACATTATAATTAGGGATGACATCCTCAACATTACCATGCCAAAGCATAGGGAGAACAAAGCGATACAAAAGGGGGTGTTGGACGGAGCGTTTGAGCAAATCAAACACTCACCCCCAGTCAACTGATCTGGGTTTAATCCATCACCATTCTTTAGTTCACTCAGCCACCCCAGTTCAGACATGGCTATATGCAAATCAGTCTGACCCTGAGCCTCATGGGAACAGTCCAGCCCGAACTGCCAAGCCATGTCTTCCCTGGACCGAAAACAAGCATCCTGGGACCGGTTTCGGATTCATAATCCTCATCAGCCAGGCTATCTTGAATCCAGTGGCCAAGTGAACAAGGGACTCACATCTGAGCCTACCCTGCCAACTTAGGGCGAACAAAGCGATACAAAAGGGGGTGATGGACGGAGCGTTTGAGCAAATCAAACACTCACCCCCAGTCAACTGATCTGGGTTTAATCCATCACCATTCTTTAGTTCACTCAGCCACCCCAGTTCAGACATGGCTATATGCAAATAAGTCTGACCCTGAGCCTCATGGGAACAGTCCAGCCCGAACTGCCAAGCCATGTCTTCCCTGGACCGGAAACAAGCATCCTGGGACCGGTTTCGGATTCATAATCCTCATCAGCCAGGCTATCTTGAATCCAGTGGCCAAGTGAACAAGGGACTCACGTCTGAGCATATCCTGCCAACTTAGGGCGAACAAAGCGATACAAAAGGGGGTGATGGACGGAGCGTTTGAGCAAATCAAACACTCACCCCCAGTCAACTGATCTGGGTTTAATCCATCACCATTCTTTAGTTCACTCAGCCACCCCAGTTCAGACATGGCTATATGCAAATCAGTCTGACCCTGAGACTTATGGGAACAGTCCAGCCCGAACTGCCAAGCCATGTCTTCCCTGGACCGGAAACAAGCATCCTGGGACCGGTTTCGGATTCATAATCCTCATCAGCCAGGCTATCTTGAATCCAGTGGCCAAGTGAACAAGGGACTCACGTCTGAGCATACCCTGCCAACTTAGGGCGAACAAAGCGATACAAAAGGGGGTGATGGACAGAGCGTTTCAGCAAATCAAACACTCACCCCCAGTCAAGTGATCTGGGTTTAATCCCCTTTTGTATCGCTTTGTTCGCCCTAAGTGTGGCAGGGTATGCTCAGACGTGAGTCCCTTGTTCACTTTGCCACTGGATTCAAGATAGCCTGGCTGATGAGGATTATGAATCCGAAACCGGTCCCAGGATGCTTGTTTCCGGTCCAGGGAAGACATGGCTTGGCAGTTCGGGCTGGACTGTTCCCATAAGGCACAGGGTCAGACTGATTTGCATACAGCCATGTCTGAACTGGGGTGGCTGAGTGAACTAAAGAATGGTGATGGATTAAACCCAGATCAGTTGACTGGGGGTGAGTGTTTGATTTGTTGAAACGCTCCGTCCATCATCCCCTTTTGTATCGCTTTGTTCGCCCTAAGTGTGGCAGGGTATGCTCAGACGTGAGTCCCTTGTTCACTTGGCCACTGGATTCAAGATAGCCTGGCTGATGAGGATTATGAATCCGAAACCGGTCCCAGGATGCTTGTTTCCGGTCCAGGGAAGACATGGCTTGGCAGTTCGGGCTGGACTGTTCCCATAAGGCACAGGGTCAGACTGATTTGCATATAGCCATGTCTGAACTGGGGTGGCTGAGTGAACTAAAGAATGGTGATGGATTAAACCCAGATCAGTTGACTGGGGGTGAGTGTTTGATTTGTTGAAACGCTCCGTCCATCATCCCCTTTTGTATCGCTTTGTTCGCCCTAAGTGTGGCAGGGTATGCTCAGATGTGAGTCCCTTGTTCACTTGGCCACTGGATTCAAGATAGCCTGGCTGATGAGGATTATGAATCCGAAAGCGGTCCCAGGATGCTTGTTTCCGGTCCAGGGAAGACATGGCTTGGCAGTTCGGGCTGGACTGTTCCCATAAGGCACAGGGTCAGACTGATTTGCATATAGCCATGTCTGAACTGGGGTGGCTGAGTGAACTAAAGAATGGTGATGGATTAAACCCAGATCAGTTGACTGGGGGTGAGTGTTTGATTTGTTGAAACGCTCCGTCCATCATCCCCTTTTGTAAGCATAGGGACAGGCAGTGCTTATTTTGGAAAAGAAGTGGAATGTCCCATAGTTTTGCTCAGAAGCCCATTGTTTGAAATGGCCCTTTTTGCAGGGATATCCCCAAACTTTTTGCTTCTTCCTCCCTTGTTTTTCCTGACCTTTGGTTGTTGGCAATAGAACTCTGATCACTTTACCACCTCTGATCATTGCTAAAGTGCATATGCTCTCCCTGTAAATTATTACTGTGATTGGTTATCTATGATTGGCATATTTGTTTTACCTGTAAAGTTCCTAGTAAAGGGCACTGAGTGTGCCAGGGCTGGTAATTCAAATGCTACTAGTGGGCTTGCAGCACTGATTGTGCCACCTGCATGAGTAGCCCTAAAATGGTGTCTCTGGCCTGCCACTGCAGTGCCTGTGCGCAGTCTATGAACTGCCATTTTGCCCTGGCCAGTGTACACACTCACCACGCCTGACCCTTCCCTTTTCTTACACATTGGACACCCCTATGGTAGGCCCAAGGTACCCCCCTGGGCAGCGTGCAGTGTATGTGAAAGGTAGGACATGTACTAGTGTGGGTGACATGTCCTGATAGTGAAATACTGCCAATTTTGTTTTTCACTATTGAATGGCCATCTTGCCCATAGGATAGAATGGGGAATGCGGTGTCCCATGTGTACCTGCATATCTGCGCATAGGAGCAGGATGGGAAGCTGAAGTCTGGTATCCCTGAACTCAGAATTTGATAACGCAAAAAGATGGTTTTTAAATTCCGTGTTTGAAAATAGCACTTTTAGAAAGTGGCTATTTTCCTGTTCAACCTTTCTGTGTGCCTCTGCCTGTTTGTGTATTGACTGTCTGGTTTGTGAGTGACAGGGGCTGGGGTGGCTGCAGGAGGCCGGGGGGGTCAGCCCTAGGCTGAACAGACCTCTCCAACACTTAGAGTTGCATCTAGGCCTGAATAGGACTGTGCCTGGCTTCCACAATGCTGGCTCCACCTCCTGCGGTGCGTCTAATAGCCCTGACCCACACTCACAAAGGAAGAAGACCTGCCCTGGTAGAAGGCACCCAGAACTGGTTGGGACTGGATCCTGGACCCCTCACACATGGAGAACAAAGATTTTTGGGGTATAAAAGTGAGACCTGAAACCCCTGTAAATTAAACTACTTTGGAACCAAGGAGGAACCTCTGCCAAAGAAAGTCACCTGAAGAAACTGAGGAGAAGTACCACCCTTGCTGTATGTTCTGGGACTGGCCTGTAGTTGGCTGATTCTGCTGAGGGTGAGGCCAAAGGACTTTGCTGTGTGCTATGTCCCCCATTCTTGAAGAGAAGGGACTTTGCTGTGTGCTGTGTCCTAAGAGTCTCCAAGGGCCTGAGGAGAGCTGGCCTCCTGTTTGCAACTCAGGGACACAAAAGTTGCATGAGATATCCGCTTGTGAATGCCCAGTGCGTGTGGCTGCGCACTGACTGTGGCTCAGGGAACTTTGCCCTGTCTTCCCATGTTGTGAATCACTCGGTGTGCTTATTGGCACACATCAGGGCTCAGGGCAAGGTGTGACACGCCCCCATCGTGAATCCCTGCCGGATTGTCTTGGATCAAGAGTGTCTGCCAGGGCACTTCCCGAGACGAAGACTCGGGGGTTAACATCACCGCCGCCGACCCGGGATCGAAACACGCACTGAGGGCCGGTATTTCTTCACCACCGGCCCCTGGCCGCCAAGTGTGCTGTGTGTCCTCTTTTTGGCCTGCCTTCACAGCCGCCGGCCCGGGGGCTTCATCAGAAACGCTGTGCCAGGAAGTATCACCGCCGCCGGCCCGGGAGCTTCGGGACACAGTGTCTGCTTCCCCGCTGACGTCAGGGAAGAGCCACACTGGAATTGGACCCAGCACAAGATGTTGCCCAGCAACCAGGGGCTCGTCAGCTGCGAGAGCCGTGCCAGCCCGGGAAGTACGGAGGGTCCTGGGGAGCAGCTGAGGCGTGATCGGCGATCCGACAGAGACCGCGCACCCAGGTAACAGCCCCCACCTACTGGTAGAGCGGAGGAGGGTTACCGTTGAAGACGGGGAGCGCGAGTCTGGAGTGTGAGCACAGCGCTCTGTGCACAAATACTTAGGGGCCTTGTGGAGGAACCCCTTACTCCTCGGTTGCGTACACTCGGACTTCCTAATTGCTGAGAAGTAGCACCGACCACAATAGAGCGTTCCGGACTATGCGCACCTAGGCAGAAGGTGATTTCAGAGCTGGCAGTAATGAAGTGCACTCATGTCTGGTGAGAAGGGAAGGGGCAGTACCGGGAGGGAGCGCAATCTTTCTGTCAAGTGTGATGATGAGTCCTCCACGTTGGGGACAGTGTTATTGGCCAAATCAACTATTGTAGTTCCGTTGTTGTAATAACAGTCACTCCACACACAAGAGACAGGCTCCCAGTCATACTGAGCCAACTAGTGATCTTTTTTCAGGTATAACAGAGAACACTTTTCATACAACCAAGGACAGTGTTACAAGTGAACTGTCTGTGAGAAGATAGACAACATTACAAGAGAGCCATTGATTTTTGAAGTAACTTTATTGGTATATTGGTTTGCTGACATCTTTGATCTGACCTAAATCTATATAAAAAGATAACTTAATTTTTATAAGAACTGGTGTAGTGTCCATTTGTGGTGTTTTACAGTGTTATTGTGGGTGTTGGTGCAAATACTTTATACATTGCTTCGGGGATAAGCCTGTCTGCTCGTGCCAAGCTACCAAGGGGGTGAGCAGGGGTTATCAACAGTGCGTGTTTCCCCCTTACCCTGACTAGAGTGGTGGTTTCTGCTTGACTTTGGCGCAAGCCTCAGCCAACCAGAAATCCCATTTCTAACACCCGTGTTGGGCAATTTTGAATGACGGTATGCTGAATACACTGAGTAAACTTCCACCACATGCCTCTTTCATCCTCCACCAAACCAGTGGTTTTGTTGAACTTGAGGGTACCCCCTGCACAGTACCTGAAGTTGGCCCCCCATGTTCCGGACCCAGTCAGGAGCTCTCAGTCCATGGGCCTGCCACTCGTGCACAGTGCCGGAATGGGCCCCCGGGAGCTTGGGGGCCCCCTGAACCATGGGGGCTGCAGGGGCTTTTGTTACACCACTGCATCAAACACCCCCTGCCCTTTTATCTCACTCTAGCACATTCTTTCATTGTATCCCTTCTTTCTCCCTATGTCAAGGTTTTTTAATCTTCCTTTCCTCCATTTTCCTCCTTGCTTTTTTTCCTTTCTCTCTCTGTGGATCATATTCTGATGAGGAAAAATAATCTACAGTCATTAAAAATGAGTGCCATAAGCTTCACTTGCCAGATAAGGGCAATGTAATATGCAAATAAATGAAATAAACAAAACATTTGAATTAATTACAGTGAGACACAAGCCTGTATCCATGAACTCACATAACAAGGGAAAACGAAAAAAGGCTCAGGCAGCATGTAGTTGTCTGTATCGGGTAATAAAACAAACAACATTTGCAGAAAGGTCACCTTTACACACAATATAACATACAAATCACTGTGTACAAGGTTGGCAACTTGTCAAAGGCGTTTCGATCCTTAACCAAGAGATATAGGATCATCTTCAGGACTTTCAAGATAAAGTGACTGAAAACAATAATGTTACAGCAAACAAATGATGGACGGAATGCTGACAAAGCAAACATTCAACCCCAGTCAAAAGATCTGGGTTAAATCCATCGTTCTTTTGCCCACTACGCCACCCCTGTTTGGACCCAGCCATATGCAAATCATTCTTGACCCTGTGCCCCATGGAAACAGTCCAGGATGTTGGTTTCCGGTCCAGGGAGGACCTGGTTTCGCAGTTCGGGCTGGACTGTTCCCATGAGTCACAGGGCCGAGACTGATTTGCATTTGGCCTGTTCTAAGCTGGGGTTGCATTGTGAGCAAAGGAATGATGGATTTAACCCAGATCTCTTGACTGGAGGTGAATGTTTTCATTGGTTCTGCATTACGTCCATCAATTGTGTGTCTTTTGAAAACAATAATGGCATCATGCCGCAATCTACTTAGTGACCGAACAGCAAACCGATGTCGGTTGCGGACCGCGTATTCACCCATTATACGGACCTCAACACCCATACAGGATTCCCGTGGCCAGGTCACCCTCGTTTCATGTTGCCTTTCATCGCCTAGCCATGCAATTAAGACACCAAAATAGGTCCAACGATTGCTTCCTGTGATCAATGTATCACTTCGCTACATTCCCTACCTTCCAGCACTGCTTCGCCCCCCGGCTTGACACGAGTAATTACAGGCAATTGTTTTCAGACACTATGGGCCAGATGTAGGTCGGTCGGTAACGGCCGAAAATCGGTATTTTCGGCCGTTACCGACCGGTATGTATGAATTGGTATGTAGGGGCATATTTTTACAGAATCAGTAAATTTACCGATTCGGTAAATTTACCGATTCTGTAAAATACCGAATCGGTATTTTTACCGAATCGGGAAATCTCAGATGTAGGTGGGACTCTTCAGAGTCCCAAAGGCCCTACAAATTCGGCATTTTACCACACAATCCTATTGTGTGGTAAAATACCGAATTCAGGTGTGCATGCACATGTGTGCATGCACACCTATTCCATGTGACAGACAGACATGCCCTTAGGGCATGTCTGTGTGCCACATGGCGCACATGTCAATTTTTGGGGTGCCAGAGGGTGTCAAGGTGACACCCCCTGCACCCTTGCTAAAATCGGTATTTACCGATTCTGTAATTACAGAATCGGTATTTCCCATTGATTCCTATGGCTTCAAAGCCCATAGGAATCAATGGGAAATACCGATTCTGTAATTACAGAATCTGTAAATACCTAATTTTAGCGATTCGGTATTTCCACATCTGGAAATACCTACATCTCCCCCCTTCATATTTACCGACTCTTAAATACCGAATCGGTAAAATTCGGTATTTAAGAGTCGGTAAATATGAATTACCTACATCTGGCCCTATATCTTGAAAGTCCTGATGATGATCTATATCTTTGGGTTAAGGATCGAAATGCCGTCGACAAGTTGTCAACCTTATACACAGTGATTTGTATGTTATATTATCTGTAAAGGTGACCTTTCTGCAAATGTTGTTTGTTTTATTGTGATTACCCGATACAGACAGCTACATGCTGCCTGAACCTTTTTTCGTTGTCCCTTGTTATGTGAATTCATGGATACAGGATTGTGTCCCACTGTAATTAAGTCACATGTTTTGCTTATTTCATTTATTTGCATATTAAATTGGCCCATTTTCCGGCTGGATAATGGCTAAAATATAGTACAGATTGGGGCTATATTGATTTCCTCTCGACTTTTTGCTTACTCAGGGACCACAGTCTCTCAAAATAAGGTAGCTCCCAAGATCCCTGACTGATCCGAATTGAGTTCCCTTGTACTTTATAAACATAAGCTTCACTTGCAACAACCAGGTTGATTTAAGCACCGTGGACATGGTTGTCATTCAGAGAACTATGACAGCAAGATCCCGGTCAGATTTTCAAAATATCCATGTGTATATGAGATCAATTTTAATCAAATATACGTAGGTTTATATAACGTGAATATCCTGAATATCTTGCATGGATGTTCTTTACAAGACCATTCTAGTCTTTTAAATGTGTTTGCATTTTCTAGTTTTATGCTATGCTCTACTTTTGAGGTTGTCACTTCAGTTAAAATAATTTGAATGAGATGCCAATGTCAGAAAATGTGTTGGGAAGTTGGAATGTAACCGAATAAATTGGGCATACAATGACATGCATTTAATGTTTTCTGATGTCAATAGGTGAATTGATGTACTAGTTTTGATTTTATTGAGCTTTTCCTAAATAAATATTGTTGCCTTGTCTTGACCCACAGTTTTGTGCTCAATAGAATAGTGAAAAATGTATTCCTGTGTAATATTTGGATTGAGTCAATGTATCTGCTAAGCTTCAGTCTCTACTATGATGTTTCAGCTTTGTTGTGACTGTGAAAGAAAGATAAGCCTTTGGTACAGTGTTTTGCTAATGAAGTTCTGAAATAAGATTATCTTAATTAAACGCTTATCTGTTTCACATGCTGTTTTAAGACAAAATTATTGCTTGCTAGCTGCCACAGAGAATGGAGTTGTTTCATAAGGATTTTTGGGTATCAATAAGCACCTTAATACCATTCACATAAAATGTTTGACAAAGTAAATATATACTCGGATACAATGTGAAACAAGACAATCAGCACATCACAAATTGACAGAATTACAAGATATCAGTTAAATAATCAGCAGGGCTACACATAGAACATAGAAGCAAAGAAAGAACCAGATAAAATCTGGAATTAGCAAAATAATATTCAGTTAACAATACAGCTCAAATTAAGCTCTCACACAATTCCAGGGGCGGTATTACTTTAAGGGAGCACAAGGAACGCTAAGTTAAGACACCATGGGGAATATTTACACTGAAATGGTGCAGCACTGCAAGCAATTTAGCTGTGCCGAGTTGTGTCATTTCAAAAACACAGGGAAGTGCTATAATAACAAGAATAGGAGACGCCCCTGTGCTCTTCCTTGTTCTGGTGCCTAAAAAGCTGCCTAGTCCCAGTGCAGGCACCCTTGCACCACAGTGCAAGGGTGCCTGCATTGCAGGATGATTGTGTTTGTGCAGGAAGGAAGGCCTTCCTGCTCAAAAACAATTATTAATGGTGTTTTGCTTCTATGGCCGGGATGCCCGCCACCCCCTCAAAACACCTATCCCCAAGGATGGGAAGTCGGACACTGGTTGAACTTTTGGAAGGCGGGAGGGAGTCACCCTCCCGGCCGTATTTATTAAAATATGAAACAAAAATTTAAAACATTAAAGAAAAGTTTCATCATTATGCATTTATGTACAATTTTACATTTATTACATTCCGATGTAGACGTGTACTTTGGCTAACCTTAACGGATCTCAAATACAAAGGTTTCCTAGCCGAGTCTAACATCCTGCAACTGCATCATACATTCTAAATTAAAATTGTACATCCTAGCATTAAGGGCCAACGGCAAGGTCTTAACCGGTGTCAGATCCCTACTACCAGACTCTCGCCCTCACGGTGTGAGCGGCGCATGCGCAGAGGACTCTACCCTCATCGCCAACTGTAACTTCCCTTGTCGTGGTGGGGGCCCTCTTTCTACTCGACGCCATCTTAAAGGTCGTCCGAGTTCTCGTGTGAGGTATCTGTAGGAAGGACAGCGTGGACTCCCCCCCATCCCCACATTCTCTATCCGCCGTCGCGGATATCCAGCCCCCAGGAAATTAGTAGGAGGGGCCTCTAACCACCTCCCCCCCTTGGGAGGGGCCTCTGGCCGCCTCCCCTTAGGCGACCCATCCTTAGTGGGTGCCGCCTCCCCGTGGGAGGGGCCAATGGCCGCCTCCCCTCGGGCGCTCCCATCCATTCTGGGTGGCGCCCCCTTCTAGGGACCTTGAAATTACTGCTCATCGATCATGACCTTACCGCCTGACCAAAAATAAATACGACAATTGTTTACCTACTAAGGAAAGAAAATTCTGACATAGCCTTGATGTGTCATCAACTGCTCTCTCCCCTAAGAACTGTTCCTGAAATGAAAAATTCAAATCTTTCTAGACATTCCTTTATTCTTTACTCAAAAGGAAAACGGCCTATACTCTCATTATTTCAATCAGACTTTATTCACACAAACATCTGTCATAAGGGGCTGGTGGGTGGGTCAAAAATGGCTGCTTGTTCCGTCGAGGGTTCACGAGCAACGAGTGGGTGCAGCCTTCCGAGCCGAGGAACAAGAGGTCGCTTCTTCGGATTCCCGCTCTATTTATTCTTCTGCGGGAGGGCGTGTACCCTCCTCCTGTACGCCTCTGGGGCGTGGTCTTCTGTGGCGGTGTCTAGGACAACCCCTCCTGAGCGGGGAGAAGGCGCGCCCCAGCTACGCCACTTCGGGCATACCAACCGGGCCACGCCCCTCGCCCAAAAATGGTTTCCCGGGGGGTTCGGGGCACCCAACCATATTTTCGGGGGGACCGAGTGGTCGCCCCTTTTCCATATGGCCGGGATGCCCGCCACCCCCTCCCAACACCTATCCCCAAGGATGGGAAGTCGGACACTGGTTGAACTTTTGGAAGGTGGGAGGGAGTCACCCTCCCGGCCGTATTTATTAAAATATGAAACAAAAATTTAAAACATTAAATAAAAGTTTCATCATTATGCATTTATGTATAATTTTACATTTATTACATTCCGATGTAGACGTGTACTTTGGCTAACCTTAACGGATCTCAAATACAAAGGTTTCCTAGCCGAGTCTAACATCCTGCAACTGCATCATACATTCTAAATTAAAATTGTACATCCTAGCATTAAGGGCCAACGTCAAGGTCTTAACCGGTGTCAGATCCCTACTACCAGACTCTCGCCCTCACGGTGTGAGCGGCGCATGCGCAGAGGACTCTACCCTCATCGCCAACTGTAACTTCCCTTGTCGTGGTGGGGGCCCTCTTTCTACTCGACGCCATCTTAAAGGTCGTCCGAGTTCCCGTGTGAGGTATCTGTAGGAAGGACAGCGTGGACTCCCCCCCCATCCCCACATTCTCTATCCGCCGTCGCGGATATCCGGCCCCCGGGAAATTAGTAGGAGGGGCATCTAACCACCTCCCCCCCTTGGGAGGGGCCTCTGGCCGCCTCCCCTTAGGCGACCCATCCTTAGTGGGTGCCGCCTCCCCGTGGGAGGGGCCAATGGCCGCCTCCCCTCGAGTGCTCCCATCCATTCTGGGTGGCGCCCCCTTCTAGGGACCTTGAAATTACTGCTCACCGATCATGACCTTACCGCCACAGACCGGATAGTTGACCGACTATCCGGTCCCCCCAAATCCTCCTAAAGGTTATGCTTCCTCAAACCCCTTAGCCATGCCACGAAGTCTCCTATGAGTAAGTCATTCCCTCCTTGGACAGGTGAACCCCATCGCTCAGATACATTTGATCACCCCGAATACAGCCATGAGGAATGCTATGCAGCTGCGCAGAGCGGAACAACTTACCAACCTTATTATTGACTCGTTTCACTGAATGGTTCAGTGCTGACACCGAAAGGCCCCCCCGCCATACCTTCCTTGGAATCATGTGGGACCAGGCAATCGTGCACCCCGGGACTCTTTTAGCCAACCAGCTAACAGCCGACAAAATGTGTTCCAATAACACCCGTCTCCCCAGTGTCACCAAGTCGTTGCCCCACAGGTGTACTATGACTACAGATGGCGGTGACCTATGCCGCCCTAATAAACACTCAAAAAATGACTCGAATTGGTCAAAACAGAGCCCGCCCTTCCCATGGAAGGCCACTCTGCCCCCGTATTCCACAAGTGCGTGAATCGCGTCACCTGCCCTGAATACGTCCCCGGCACGCCTCACGTATGAGTGGCCCACGACCCATACCATCCTCTCTCCAGTCGGTGGTCCTTGACCGCTGGCCTCGCCATGGTGGGTCGACTTCAAATTCCGCCCCGCGTGACAGGCTCGTGAAACTGCAAGAAAACAAAAGACAAAAAGCGTAAGTGCATGTCAATTGATCTCTACAACATGTGCAATCGCACATACCTTTTGAAGCAATTCGAGGACCAACGGCCCAACTGTTTCACTTCCTCCGCACTCTGACCCCTGGCTGTAGCCTCAGTAGCAGCCCCTATCCGAAAGGAGTGGGTCCCAAAATCGCATGGGTCCATACCCGCGGCGGCGATTGATAGTGCCAGCACCCTCTGAAACTGAAATCTCGTCAGTGGGGTGCCATCCCAGTGCCGAAGCAAACTCCCCCCCCAAGCAGCTGACCGTAGCGTCAAATAGTCTTCTACGCACTTCAACGGGCAGATGGGGGACCCTCGTGCGCGCTGCACGATCACACTATTTCCCATAGCTCCCTGGTCAGTCTTGGACCTGGCTATCGAGATCACCATTGAATCACCCCTTATTTGGACGTGATCCCTGCACAAGCCTCCCTCCAGATCTTTCTTGTTCCTTGCGACCAGTTCGCTCACCCGCATAGCCCCATGGAATGCCACTGCGAAAGCTGCCCGGAACAAGACCCCTTCAAAATAGGAGGAACACGTCTCATCCAGCTTTGCTAAAAGCAGAGACAGCCTGTCTAAGCCAATCGGGCGCCTTGTGTCTTGCTTGCGACCTTCAAGGCGCTGCCAGCCGCGAAGGGCTCTCTTAACCAAACACGAACCCGTCTGGTTTTTTATGCCATGCACCTGAGCCATGAATGAAATGGCTGCCCTATGCCTATAGTCCGTTGCCGCTGATCGGCCCTCCCTGTGCAGCGCTACCAGGAACCCCAGGAAGGATTCCTCCTGACCCCAGTTCTGACTCCCTGTGGGACCCAAAAATGTGCAATAGGAACGAAACGCTCCTTCGTATGCCTTCCTTGTCCTGGGGGCTAAGCTTGCTGCCACGAGGTCCTGTAATCCTGGGCACCGATGAGCCATAGTGCTTCGGGGAATGGGGCTGCCTCTAGGTCCGCTGTGGGTAGATAACCCCTGAATGCCTGCATATGTGAACGAGAGAGTGCGTCAGCCGCATGATTCAGTACACCTGGCACATGTTTCGCCCTGAACTGTACATTCAATCTCATGCAAAGTAGTACAAATTCTTTCAACACTCTCAAGATCCATCTGCAGCGTGCTGCCTGTTGGTTAATACAGTTGACAACAGTCATATTATCAGACCAAAACACCACTGAGCGGTCCCTGAAGTCGCCAGGCCATGCCATCAGAGCGACCCAAATGGGGAATAACTCCAAGAACCCAATGTTACCTGTGAGACCGTTGGAGTGCCACCACGCCGGCCATGTTTGCGCCGACCATCGGTTACCTAAGATGGCGCCAAATCCCTTGCTCCCCGCTGCGTCAGTCCATAGACCTAGTTCATCTGAAGACACTGGCGGAGAGTTCCACATGACTCGACCGTTGAAGTCCGCCAGGAATGCCAACCAAATGCGCATGTCCTGGCGAACTCAGCCGACAGTCTCGTACGGTGGTGACCCTCCATGAGACCAACCATAGCTTGTGCGATAGAGCGCGAGAAGGGGCGGGCCATAGGCATCACCCTCAAAGCAAAATTAAGCTGACCCACTATTTGCTGTAGCTGGTGCAGGGTCACTTTCTCCCTGCCAAGGCATTCCGTCAAGTAAGCCCTAAACTTGGTCACCTTTGCCATCGGTAAACGGAAGCACCCCTCCACAGAATCGAGCTCAATTCCCAGAAACTCCAGTGAAGTAGATGGCCCCACCGTCTTACCTGGTGCCAACGGGACTCCAAACTCTCTCATGAGGATGCAGAAGTCGTACAGCGCCTGCGCACAGTTCGTACTGCCGGCTGTCCCCAAGAACAGGAAGTCATCCAGATAATGCATAACATGCCTATGCCCTGTAGCCTTGGTGAATGCCCATTCTAAAAAACAGCTAAAATTTCAAAATAAGCACAAGAAATGGAGCAACCCATAGGCATGCATTTATCCATGTAATAACTTCCCTGAAATGCAAAACCTAGCAAGCGCTGATCCTGTGGGTGCACCGGAAGCAACCGGAACGCCGATTCGATATCTGTTTTCGCCATCAGCGCCCCGGGGCCTAGGTGGTTTAACATGGTCACGGCATTGTCAAACGATGCATACCGTACTGTACAAACTTCCGGGTCAATGGCATCATTCACCGAGAAACCCCTCGGAGCAGAGAGGTTATGTATGAGTCTAAACTCCCCTGGGTCCTTTTTCGGGACAACCCCCAGCGGGGAACAGATGAACTCCGCCACCGGCGGGTGATGAAAAGGCCCTGCTACACGCCCCAAACTGACTTCTTTTGCTATTTTCGTCTCTTCCACCCCTGGGTTGTGCAGTACCGATAACTGGTTTCTACAAAAAGGAGTCCCCCGAAAATCCCCTGCCGGGAATCCCTTCCTCAACACCCCAGCGGAGACATAATCAGGGTATTTGCTTAACCAAGGAGTCATAGCCATGAGATCAACGGGTGTAGGCAATCTGTTACAACGGTCCACCTTACTCCTGCTTAGACCCTCCTTTTCCTCCCGTCCCGCTATTCTTAGATCTACATGAACTTTCCGGGTGTGAGGAATTCCCACAGCCGGCACACACATGCTTAAACCTACATGTTCCCTGCGGTCTGTTACAGTTGCCTCGATTGAAGCCCCAACAGACCCCCCTTTTTCCGCCATTCCCGCCGGTCTTCGGCTGGTAATCCCCACCGGTGCCCGCTCGAAAGGGCACCGTGGGCTTTTGGCGGACAACTCCTGACCCGCTCCCGCCTGGCGAGGACGTACCTGCCGCCCCTGGCAGGAGCTGCTTGTGCCATGACACTGAGTCCAGACAATCCCAAGTCAACGTGGCATCATATTCCTTAGCTTTACGGAATTTCATGTCATAACCTTTCCATTCCTCCCCATCATACATTGAATAAAAATCCATAATGCGATTCTGATAGCAAGTCAAATCAGTCATTACCTCGGGTTTACGTTCCCCCATAACTGCAGTAAATATAGAGAAGGCCTTAACCCAGTTTGTAACTGTCTCATCCACCCTAAACTCCGCCATCTTGGCCCACCAGACGCTAGGGTGCCACAAATCCTTCTGCGTTTTCGCATACTCCATCTCGCGATGGTCAGTTAATAAAGAAAACATGTTGACATACTTGTCCCCCCATATCAACTCTTTTGTGGCCATGGGAATGTGCTGTGCAACCTTTTCCCGCCTCGAGGGTATTGAGCCCTCCCCTGCCATTGGCAATGCGAGCTTACCCGGGTCGGCCATTGCTCCCGCCGTCTTCTCCTGACCAACTGCTGGTCCTACCGGCGCCACCTGTGGGGAAACAAGAGGAACACTCGCCTTTGCAACATCTCTCGACTGCCACAACTGCTTGATTAATATTCTAGCCTCTTCGGCCGTATCTCCCGGGGCCACTGTGCCCCCCGCTTTTTTCCTCAGCCATGCTGCCAACTGGGTGGCCAATTCCGGAGGCATTTCATCATCCTCGGCAGGAGTTATCACCACCGGAATCGGCTGGCCTAAATCAGGGTTTCGTGCCGGGTTGTCTGCTGGCACGAGGGGGGTGACTGGGGGTACCTCTGGAACCGGGACTTCCCCCGAAACCGCCCTCTGCTTAACCCGTTTCCCTCTACCCCCGGGGACGACTCCGGGCAAGGCCGGGCCTATTACCTTTTTCGGATGGCCCGGGTCGCTCAGTGCGGCCAATTGTTTCTTTACCTCCGCCAAACCTCTACCGATCGATTGGACTTGTCCGAGTTTTCGGTCCATGCAAGCCATCCGGTTCGACAATAGACGTAACACCTTATCCGTCTCGGAACCCTTTACTGCTTTCTTGCCGGCCATGGTTTCGAGTATTCCGCCTTTGGTCGATCTACGAGGTCCTGAAATCTACGAACTCCGGCTAACTGAAAGAGAAAAGACAAGATTACAAGTTCTCAAAAATGGCTGCTTGTTCCGTCGAGGGCTCACGAGCAACGAGTGGGTGCAGCCTTCCGAGCCGAGGAACAAGAGGTCGCTTCTTCGGATTCCCGCTCTATTTATTCTTCTGCGGGAGGGCGTGTACCCTCCTCCTGTACGCCTCTGGGGCGTGGTCTTCTGTGGAGGTGTCTAGGACAACCCCTCCTGGGGGGGGAGAAGGCGCGCCCCGGCTACGCCACTTCGGGCATACCAGCCGGGCCACGCCCCCGCCCAAAAATGGTTTCCCGGGGGGTTCGGGGCACCCAACCATATTTTCGGGGGGACCGAGTGGTCGCCCCTTTTCCATTCTTCACACATAGAGAAAAAAACAAGAAGAAGTAAAAGTATTTCTCCTCATAGTGCCACATTAAAGATTCCTTTTGAAAGGCGTTAGTTTTTGGTGCTGCCTAAGATTTACAGATCTTTGTATATCCGGGGCAGTGTCAAAAAGCAATTGGTGATGCTTGAGACTGCCCACAGCAACACCCATTCCATGCCCCTTTGCCGCAGAAAACTGCGTTGAAGAGGGCCATCTTTACAAGGCGGCATTAAGCCACGCAAAGTGCCTTAGCGTCGCCTCGTAAAGATGGAGCACGGCACAGCGCCACCGGAGCGTTGCAAAAAATGATACTCCGGTGGAGCTATGCCCTTGTAAATATGCTCCCATGTCTGCCACAGTTTTGAGCTGACTAATGTCATAAGTAGTTAAAGCACTGGAGCAGCGCTATATTACCAAACTTGAAGGTGATAAATGATTGCTTGTCACAGGCACTTTCAGGGATTGTGCTTTTTTGGCTAGGAATGTACCAAAATTTACTGACATATCTAAAGTAAACAATAGAACATAGCACAATAATACACAAAAAGCATCATAACAACTCACTCAAAACATAACAAGCACAACACAACCAAATAGGCAAAACAGAAAGCAACATTACTACCATCGTACAATATTACATCACATTGTAATGATGCAGCACAAAACCATAACAGCACAAAAAACAGTAGAACTCATCAAGAACACAAGAAAATGACAAAATTGCAGTGCAACAAATATGAAAAATGTTTTTGTCACACATTACCATCTCCAGAATCCTGTTTTCATTTATTTTGGTGAATGGTGTTTGGAGCATACACTGCCTTAATTTACCAGCAAAGATATGGAATGGCGCTAGACAAAAATGTTTTGTAATCCGACGCAAATTTAAGGTGATGATTCCTTTCCACCTTTCCACCTCCTCTTTAACAATTAAAGCGTGTGTAAATTGCCAGAAAGCGATAGTTACAGATATGCATACACAATGCTTTATATACTGACACTGCACCATGCAATATTAAAAACAGCAGGGGTCGCCCTTCTCGATTGTGTCTCTTGCGAGCAGTAGTGTGTTTAATTAACTTTCAATTTAGAGGAAGCTACTGAAATACTACCCAGCACGACACCTTTGTGTCTTCAGAATGCAAGACTGGAGCAGCAAAAAAGGACACGGAACTTAAAGTCCTGAGACAACGTTTAGAACAAGTAGAGACATTTTAAGATTTTCTGGGGCTCCCTGGTCGAAGTATCTTTGAATTAATTTCTTATTTTCAGCTATTCAATGCCATCAGGTGCCAAACAACACTGTTTACGTAACTGTTTTATAACATAACCTTTTAGAAATAGGGTACTCAAAAACAGTCGAAAACCCAATTTGGCCTGCGTGCACCATTCAAATAATATGAAAAGAAAACATGAACAGTGATTGATAAAACCGCTTATTTTGCCGCAAGGGGTTTGCCTTTTTTTATATCTTACAACAACAATATTTAACCATCAAAATATTTGTCTATCTCACGGATCCCCAACGAGTAACTTGTTAGCTACTGGTAGCTTGCCAACACTCTTGAAGTACCTCTCCAAAGGGAAGCTCATACCACCAGTACGCATGCATTAATGCACATCAAATGAGACAACGCTGCTCATCTCAATATGTTTTATGTCCAATATTGTTGCAGGGTCCGCCACCATTATGTCAGAGGTGGCCAGAATAATGTAAGCCATCTCCATGCTCACAACATGTCGGTTTTAGCCGAGAGTATGGAATTTTGCGCGAAACTGATCAGCATTACCCAGCTCTCAAAGGTGTTTCTGGTTTGGCTGCTTGCACGGAGTGAAGAAATATTAATTAATGGGTGGCCTTGCCCGTACACTTAAGCCTCCTCAACATGGTCGAGAGTGTAGCTTTTTCTCTTTAAAAATGTAACTATTTTAAATTTACGGATCTGTTAAGAAACTAAAATGATGGGAATGTTGAGTTGGGAAAGGAATGCAGTACACATGCAGACATTTCTCTCTTTACCTATTTATAGCCTCATGAAAAATACATTATGTGACAAATTACTAAAAACCCATACCTCCTCTCACATTTTTGACATGCTAGTTTAATGCCTGCATTAACATCTCAATGCTTATTTACTTCAGCAGGCTCCTTAGGGGAAGCTTTAATTTTAACAGCACCTATTCCGATAAATCGGCTTTTGGAAGTGACTCACTTTTTGTCTTGAATAAAAAATGCACTTGATTAGTAGGGAGTTAACTGAAAGACTGTTGCTGGTGTTGTGAGTATATGTTTCACTCTGTATTACAGACTGTTTTAATGAAGTGGATGAGGAAGACATTTGGCAACTCAAAGAAAATGTGTCCTCATTTTAGCTTTCTAGAGCTGCAACCATAATTTCTGTGTCAGAAACCCCTTATCTTGTTCCTTTACTACAGTCTCTGCTGTTAGAAATGTTGTCATTTTTATAGCTTTGATTCCATCAAGATGGTTGTTATAAAGCTAGAATGTTAGCACTGTTAGAACTCAGTGGTTAAACTGCAGGTGATCACTAGGGAGTGAACTGATAGAATGTCAGAAAGATATTTGAGGCGTCACAGAAAATGTACCCTCATTTTCACATTCTAAAGCACTAAACATACTATTATGTCAAAATTGACCCCCTAATTGTGTTAGTTTTTAAAGAAAATGCTTTAATTTTTGCAGTAATTCTAACAAGATGATGTTCAGATGTCACACACTTTTGGCAAGGTTAATACAGAATATTAGCATTTAGGTTTTCATTAGAACACTGTGGGAAGCTGCAGTACAAACCTGGGAATCAACTGAAAGACTGCTGCTTGCTGCTGGAAGTACATGTTTTACTCAGAATGTTGGACTTTATTTTCTCATGGCTGAAAAAGATAGGGTGAACCTAAAGAAAATGTGTTCTCATTTTAGTTTGTGGCATACCTTCCATAACCCAGAAAAGAAAATCATGAGAGAAACAGTTTTCTCACAAACACGCTCCATCAAATCCCAGCAGAGGCTCAGCATTTTCGCAGTGTAAAATCTTTGGAAAACTCACCAGAGTAAAATTAATATAACACCACCAACTGATTTATATTCTGACTAAAATCAGACACCACTCTTCTTGTGTGCTTCCTTTTAGGATCTTTTGTGATCAAAAGAGCAAACTTACTCAAAAGTTTAAGTTATCTTTGTGAATCAGGTCCCAATATTTTCAGCTAATCTTATAACTGAGGAATTTTACAATCAGGCAACGAGAGAGCAGCAGGGTATTCCATTCATGTGTCGCTAGATAAGTAAATAGTTGCCCGTAGCTCTTGTGTGAGTTTCGGACTAAAGAAAAAAGAGTGAAGCACATGAGGAGGCTTGCTGACGGAAACTCTTCTACTTATGTAGTGGGTGCCAGTGCGTTTCAGGGTCATATGTGTGTGTGATGCAGTACTGTAAACAGAGCATGTTTCCTTATTGGAAATCAGGGGAGGGCTTCAATGTAAGGGAACATGGAAGAATAGGCAGGGTTATTGAATACCATGTGTGCAGCAGCAATTTATACAGTCTGCAATCTACTCAATATGTGTTCAGGAATACCTACATATAGTGAATTACTGTAGTCTAATTGGCTGGTGATCAAAGCCTGGATGACAGTCTAATGAATGAATCCCTTTAAATACATTGCTAAGCATCCTAAGAACGCCGAAGCAGAATGTGGGGAATGTTGGCGAGATACAAGGTGTGGTTCCACAAGCAGGAGTACATGGTGCTCAAGTAGGATTTGGTGTTTCACAGGACAGAGGTAGAGGAGTTTGGCATTGGAAGAGGAAGTGTGGACTTAAACCTGATGCAGTAAATAGTAATGCGCAAATACAGGGAGAAATATAGATGCAAAATTTGCCAGTTCAGCAAATGCAAATGTCAAATACCAAAAGGGTCCTAATGATACAAGTTCTCCAAGCCAGGATAGACCCTACAACATTAACATTTATTTAAGTCAGTTGTCCAAAGCAAATTTGAATTGTTTTCAGAACCAAATTCAGAACCTGTTTCAACAATCTGCTGTATTTGAAAGTGACAGTTTTAGCCCCAACATTTCTGATATTACCAGATCCATTGTTAGAACAGTGGAAGTTGCAGACGTATCTTACTTAGTAAAAAAGATCCAAGTTGTAGGAGTTTTAAACAAATAGATTACAAATTCAGTTTTAGAGAAGGTTGGGGTAAAAATAAGTTCATTTTGAGGTAAGTTACCAATTTTTTGTGGTGCAGGTTAAACTGCACAATTTATTGTACTCCGGATGATGTTGAATATCAGACTCCTGATGAGGATGTACAGTTTAAAGTGGCTCAACAAGACACAGCTGTATGATTGGTTTCAGAAATGACAGTTGAATATTTCTGATTTGAAAGAAACAGTGAACCCAGAAGTATGTGAGTTCACTGAGAAATATGTTAGATTATAAAAAAGTGCAGAACCAGTTTTTGTCAAATTAAAATCAGATGTCATATGTTCAGCATAACCACCACACAATTCGAAATAAGAGACAGTTGGAGGAATTTCACCCCTAATTGAAGATAAACTGAGTGAGGGACCTTTAGAGGAATTGATTGGAAGTTCATGTAACTCTCTGATCACAGGTTTACAGAAACCCTACAAGAAGTACAGAATAGTGTAGGAGATTAGCATCACAATTGTTCTATGTTGTCCTATGGTACCAAATCCAGCCAACATACCTTTCACAATTTGCATGTACTGATGAATGGCTTACTGTTATTGATTTTTGTCAGGTTTATATCACAGTGCCATTGCATGAGAATAGTCAGGAGTACTGCCAAAAAGAAGAACAATATCTGGGACACATAATTTAAAAAGGAGCTAGAAAGATGTTACCAGAGACAGTGAAAGCAATTCACCAGATGGATCCACTTCGAACTCAGAGAGAAGTCTGGATGCTTTTGGGAATGGTTGGCTAATGTAGACAGTCAACACCAAACATTTCCCCAGTGGCTAAGCCTTTACAGAGGCTGACACACAAGGATGTGTATGATCAGCTTCCATGGGACAACAAATGCACAAAAGTATTACTAGAGTTAAAAGAGAAAGTGTGTCCTGCCTTTTGTACTAGGGGTGCAAGTTTATTTAAAAGAATATACACAATTTTGCATTGAGATGGAGGGCTGCGCTCTCTCAGTGCCTGTTCCAAAGCTAGAAGATGTTCAGAAGTCTGTTTCCCAACAACCCTTGACCCTATTGTCACAGAAATGCCCAGATCCTTAAAATAGTATCTGCGGTTGATGTCAGTCACAAACAAAGTGAGAATATAATGATGGAATCCAGTACCTGAAATGGTTCCTTACTTTGTGGAGTTGTTACTGAAACATCTTGCAATCAAAATATGTCGACATTCAAATGTGTTGAGACTACTGCCAGTAAATGAAAATGCTTGTGAAGTTAAACCTGAATGTCTAGGTGCCATAGATCTAAGCATGAAGCCAAGGTTAGACACTAATGATGAACCCCCGATTGAGCCCGATCATGTCAATTTTGTAGATGGCCATGTTTGAGAGGTAACAGTGGCACATTAGGAGCAGCATATGCAGTGTGCACCATGCATAATGTTGCAGACGCTTCATGGCTTCAAGAATTAATTTCAACACAAAATGGAAAATTGAATGCCCTTACCATAGCATGCAGTCTAACAGCTCAAATTGGATTCACTATTGTCATGGGAAAGAGAGATCGTGATTAAGTTGCAAAATATTGTGTCCTGATAGCCTACACATTTAAAGGAAATTTCACATGCTAATCTGAGAAGGACACTGTCTATTCAATGTTGATGTCAATCATGTACACTTGATATGAGTTAAAAGGAGTACAAGAAAATGTTTCAGAGGCAGAACAACCAGAGTGGATCAGAACACATTTTGAGGAAAACGCAAATTACATTCAACTGTCAGCTAATGGGAAACCAGTGTTGCCAGACAGGTTGTCATTTCCGATGACACGATACATGCATGGACACACACTTAGAGAGGGATTCGATGAAACATTTCTTTAGAAAGAATAGATACCAATGAAAAATTAGGAAGGGGAGATGTGGTCTCGCTGCACATGGAGTGAAACGCACGCCGCTTGAGCTCCGGGCTGCTGCCGCTAATATTAGCAATTATAAGCAATGCAACGGCTCCAAAAGTGCTCTGGCCGGGAGCGCTTGACAAGTGGAGTGGTTGGAGCAGCTTTTCTAGGGCTTGAAACGCATTTGTGACTGCGGACGGCAGAGATTCAAGCCGCAGAAGAGAAGCAGCCTGGCATCCGATAGCTCGCTGCCATCTTAGCTATTCAGAGTCCACGCATCTGCAGCTATTACCCCTGGTGGTGCCCATGGGTGACAAAGAGGCTCCACTGCTTCCACAGCTCTTGGGAGGAGAGGCCACAGCCCGGAGGGGACCTGACACCCCCAACCATCTCCTACCCCTGTCCAGGCTCCCTATCGCGACGAATCAGAAGGGACGCCCGCCATTTTGGCCGCGCTGACCCTGAGGACGGCACCGGAGGCTCTTGGTGGTGCCACGGTGCGGCCGTATCATCTACCAGCACCAGCGGGGCATGCTCTTGGCTTGGAGGGAGCCGGGAGCTGCTGGTCCTTCAATCTGCCTGGCAGCGCTTTGAAGAGAAAGAACAGACGACGCTAGGCGGGAGCGCTCCCGCCATTTTGCTGCCCCGGATGGTTGCGGGCCTCGATGCGACATGGACGGGCAACCCCCAGTGGTGGAGTTCCTGCACACAGAGACAGCTCAGGTACGGGGGCAAGGGGGTACTGCTGCTGCCGCTGGGGGGGGGGAATACCCTGAAGAATCGAGCCATCCGAGATCCCGCCCATCTGCTGTCCCCCTTGGGCCTGGGAAGTATCCTGGCGGCGGCACCCCTGCCCTGCTTGGCAAGACCCGCCCCAGCCATCTCACGCCAACTGCACTGCTATATGGAGCTGGCCAGATTGCCACCCGTGCCTGGAAACAGCATCCTCATTAGCCACTGCCACCGCCGCACCTCTGACACCTGCGGGGACCCTTTGTGCGCCTACCTCCTCCCCCTGTGTCCCCAGTTGAGGCCCTGAAGAAAAACTGCTGAGTCGGCGCGGGAGGGCAGCGATGCCGGCTGCAACCGCTGGGTGGACGGTGGGGCCATAGGCCTGTCAGAGTGCCCAAAAGACATCCTCTCCTTCTATGGGGTGCCAGAGAGTACTGAGACAACGAGAAGCATTGTGACTGGAAGGGGGGACGGTTCGATAATCGGCTAGGGAGACCCTATACGCGGACCCTATACGCGGAAGGACAACCTTTGGGCTCTGGGCCTCTGCCGGCGGGACTCACAGTGATCGGGGGTGCTACTGCCTGCACAACTCATTGGGGTTTCACTGAGCCCATCGCCATACCGCCCCAACGTCACAAGTTTCTGCACAACCCCACTGACAAGAAGTGCCGGCGCTACTGCCCCTGCTGCCCTCTATACTGGCCACTAGATTGAGAACCACGGAGCTCTGTCCTGCCCTTCCTTAAACAGCAGAGTGGCCACCATATTGCAACATACCTTCGCGGCTGCCCCACTGCCCTCTAGCCGAGTTCCCTGGGCGATTAGCATATTGATGGACATTGCCTGGCTTGTGACGACTGTGCCCTACTGGCTTTGTAAGCACGGAGGGGTGATACTGCGGTTTGATTAAATCGGGCCCTGCTCTACCTGCGGCCTAGTCTCATTTAGACTTTGCCCCTACTTGAAGACCCCTAGAGCGGCATCCTGCGGCACTGAGGGACTGTGCCTACTCTCTCTTTGCCGCACTGTTTCTTAATGCCTTCGGGGCCCTGGAACTGAGAGAGTAGGCACTACTGGACGTCGACAGCTGCTGGCGTGGTGACGCCTTCCTTGGTATCCACGGTGTAAGCTAAATGAACATGACTTATTCAAAGTCCGGGAAAGAGCCCTCAACAACCCCTAAGGACACTACAGTCATGGCCCTGTGGAACAAATCGGGCTCTGCCCCAACATGAGACGCGACGTCGTCAACCGGAGGCCCCTCAGAACCGGTCACGCAATCTTTTATGACCCTCTTTATGCAGGAACTCAAATCTGAAATACGGTCTCTGAGCACAGAGGTCCAAGCCTGTGTTAAGGAACTCCGGAAAGATGTGGGGGGAGCTAGGTGGATGAGTGGATGACCTTGAGAAGACTCTTGATGCCCGTTCGGAAGACCAGGAACACCTATGGCAATGGCTTGCCACTCTTCAGGAGCAGCACATCGAGTTACAGATCAAGCAGGAGGACCTGGAAAATAGGGGACGCCGGAACAACGTACACCTGCGGGGGATTCCGACTGGGGCAGAAGGCTCCGACATAATGACTTTCGTGGCTGACCTGCTTCACGACATTCAGGGAGATTACGATGCCTCACCGCATGCCCTGGACCGCGCACACCGAGTGTTAGGTCCTCCTGGGAGACCTGGTCTCGTTCCAGACATTTTGGCTCGGGTCCATTTCTTTACCGAGAAAGATGCAACCCTCAAGGCAGCCAGGGACAAGCCTGAGATCCTGTTCAGGGGCACGCCCATCCAGTAGTTTCAAGACCTAACCCCCACGACCTTTCGACGCCGCAGGAATTTCCGATCCATCACGGACAAACTCTGAGAGCTCAACATCCGCTACTAATGGGGGCACCCTTTTGCTCTCATATTCCAGTGGGAATCCAAACGTCGCGTACTGCGATCTTACAGGGAGGTGGGCCAACTCCTTCAGATCAGTGACACTCGCCCGACAAGTCTATCAGGCATGCCTCCCAAGGCTCGAGTCCCACTGAAGCCGTAGTGTACCTCAGTGCGTCACACCAGGTATCCATCCTCCTGGGAACAAAGCAGCTCTTCCCAAGAAAAGCAGGACATAATTCAACATATACGATCTCTAGAAGGAGGTCAGACACTCTCGGGCTCTCACACATCAGCCAACAAATAGCTGGACAATATGCCTGTGGAACAACTGGTTTTACATCTTTCATCCCTAGATGGGCCTCTGGCCCTTACGCATCTACCTGTCTGCCCCCTCTCTACCGCTCAAGAGGCACCACTATACGATGCTTGACCTATGCTAGGACGGTGGCCCGGGGTCGCACACCGGAGATATAGTTTGAATCTAAAACACCATGACCAACCCCCACTCCTATTTCTGGGAGAGTGACATCTCGGGGATAGCCTGTGCCACTGTGCCTAGCTTCTCACTGGACTGGAATAGGCTCTGTGGGACATGTTGGCCGTTAATACATTTGGTTTGCATTGTTTACCTTTGTCCCTTTCTTCCTCTGCCTTTCTCTTACCCACGCCCCCCGGGGGGGGGGGCACCTCGGATGTTAGGAGGGACTGAAACTGGACGATCTGCCCCTTCCCACCTTCCCACTCTACAGCAACCACCACACCCCTGGGGCTCCGCGGCCTTTTGCTGGGTTTCAGTCCACTGGCCCTGTGCAATTCTCCGGGTCCCCTGCCTGGAATAGCACTTGCACCTGACGACATGCGACTATGACCTCTGTACCCTGCTTGAAGCTCCTATCCCTTAACGTAAAGGGCCTTAACTCTCCCAATAAGCGGTGCCTGATATGGAGGTATTTGCTACCACAAACCCTAGGCATTGTCTTCCTGCACGAGACGCACCTCCTCAGGGCTGACATATCACACATCCACGATTTCCCCTCCAGTTTTGGAGCTCACCACTAGGACAGTGGGTGTAGCTATCCTTTGTCGGGCAGGTATCCACCAGGGAGATGCTAAAGTGATCCGTAGCACAGAGGGCAGATTTATTAAAGTGGTAGGCAAGATGGGGCATCACACTCTCACCCTTTGCAACACCGACGCACCAAATCAGGGCCAGGGTTCTTTTCTGCGAGAGCTACTATGGGAACACATAGCAGAAGTAGACTCAGACCTCATTCTGGTCAAAGACACTCTCTCATCCATCTGTCCGATATCTCAATTTCCTACCATGCGTTTGTTGAACTTCTTCATGAGCACTTCTCCCGCCCCAAGAGGCCTACTAGATGGCGGTTTCCCCCCCACATCCTTAGAGATCCCGTAGACCTGTTGGAACTTCAGGCCGCCATCTCGTCCTATTTCGAAACTAACGATCTCCTGGAAGCACCGCTCCATGTCCTTTGAGATGTCTTCAAGGCCACGATTCGCGGCACCCTCACATCCATCACTATTGCCCGGGCTCAGGAAGCCCGTTTGGACAGAGAGAAGCTCACACGTGAAAACAAAACGCTTGAGAGACTAGACCAGGAGTGTCCCTTAGTAATACACAAGCGCCGTTTAGCTATACTTAGGGGCCAGCTCCAGGCACACAGAACCAATAAGGTCGAACATGCTCTTCTTGCATTGCGACAGCGTTACTACGAAGGAGGGGACAAAGTGCGCACCGTCCTGGCGTGCCGCCTGAGAATGTGGGCAGCCAAGGCGCACATTGCTAAACTAAAGTTGGGAGATGGGACTTGGGTCATCGCAGAATCAGCTAAACTTCAAGCATTTCAAAATTACTATGCATCCCTCTACGCGCAAGACACGCCCAATCCCGATCAAATATAGGCTACTTTAGATGCCTGCGAATGGGACCCCCTTAGCACGTACTACTCCAAACCATTGGAAGAACCAATCACACTAGAGAAGCTATCCGGCACCCTTAAGGAACTGCCATTTGGCAAAACGCCGGGCACAGATGGACTCCCAGTCTTGTTTTACCGTGCCTTCCTACCACAACTTCAATCACACATGTTACGCCTTTTTAACTCCTTTACAGATATAATCGTGCCTTCCGCAGATATGGCTATGGCTGAAGTTGCCCTAGTCCTGAAGCCCAGGAAGTACCTCACACTCTGCTCCTCCTTCCTCCCCATTACCCTCTTAACCACGGATCTCAAACTCAATGCTAAAATACTCGTTAAATGTCTCAGCGTGCATCTGCCCGGCCTTATTGAGTCGGATCAGGTGGGCTTTATTTACCAATGAAAGGGGCAGACAATGTGTGACGAATCGCGCATCTGGTTGGGAAAGCGCACAATTGGAAGATACCCTCCTGCTAACTCTCGCTGGACGTTGAAAAAGCGTTTGATCGGGTGGACTGGACGTTTCTCCGAGCTGTCCTGCAGAAAATAGGCCTAGGCATACAGATGATAGCGCGCATCATGGCCCCCTACCATTTACCTCTTGCTAGGGTACGAGTCAACGGCCAACTCACACAACCCATCCCCATTCTCAGGGGCACCAGACAGGGTGTCCCTTGTCCCCTCTGTTGTTCGCCCTTGTAGTAGAGCCGCTCGCCATCATGATCCGTGAATCTCCCGATATTCATGGTCTTACCCTCGGGCCATCGATCACAAGATTGCTCTCCTTGCGGACGACCTACTTCTTACATTGTCCAACCCGACTTGCTCGCTACCAGCGGTGCACACCCTGCTCCAGTCATCCAAGCAAGTTTCAGGGCTTAAAATCAACCATACGAAATCATGGGCTCTCAACCTTACGGTTCCAATGGACGAGTTTGCAGCCCTGCAAGCTCCCGTCTCTTACCAGTGGGCAGCCAGTTCTATTAGATACCTGGGACTAAACCTGACCCCTGACTTGGCTACCTGGTCCCAAGCTAACTGGCATGAATATAGAACTGCTGTTGTGACCGACCTAAGGGCATGGATATTGCTGCAGCTCTCTTGGTTGGGATGCCTCAATACAGTCAAAATATCCATCCTCCCGAAGATACTCTATCTATTCCAGACCCTGCCCACGCCCATCCCAGAATACCAAATTCAGGGTCTACAACGTGAACTTGTCGCATTCTAATGGGTAGAGAGATTCTCCAGCAAAATCCTAATCCTTCCTCGAGATAAGGGCGGGCTCGCCTGCCCTAATCTGTTAGACTATTACTGAGCATCTCATCTCCGCTTTGTACTGGAGTGGACAGCCTGGGAGAGCGAGAAGGTGTGGTTCCATATGGACAGGGAGGTCACCTGTCACCCTATCCGGGACCATGCGTGGCTCCCTCGGGAAGCACGCTTTTGCAGTGCTTACATTGCGGTCTCTACCAGGACTGTACTCGAGATTTGGGTGAAACTGGCCGTCCGCAGGGGTCTCACCACTTTCCCGTCTTCGCAAACTCCAATTGCTCGCAACCCGCAATTTTCCCCCCGTTCTTCACCCGCCTGACTTCGCAGAATGGACGGACGGGGGTTGTAGAACGATACACGATTTATTTATAGGAGATAGCATCAAAACTTTTGCCCAATGCAAACAGGAATTCCAACTATCGGAAAGGGAGAGATTTCAATACATACAACTCCGGCACCGGATACAGGCATACTCCCTATCAGAGGCGGCTACACAACCTTTCACATCGTTTGAACTGCTGGCCCGTACATTTGACAACTCTAAGGGATTAATATCTCGCATATACCAAGTCCTTCAGCACTCACAACGCCTTAACCCACACTCTTAGCTACAGCGGTGGCAGTCTCTTCCCGACGCCCACATTGCACCCTTCCAGTGGGAACGCCTTTGGCGCGACATCCTAAAGACTTTTCATAGCATCCCCCAGCAGGAATCTGCTTACAAGGTAATGACACAATGGTACTACACTCCCCACAGGCTACACAAAATGTTCCCCAACTCATCACTTATTTGTTGGCACTGCACTCGCACACTGAGAGATTTCATACACATTTGGTGGTCGTGCCCCCTTTGGCCACCTACTGGAAAGAAGTTCTCAGCCATATTAAGCGGGTGTTAGGCTACCCCTTACCTGAAAACCCACTCACAATTGTTCTGGGCCTCAGGCCGGTGAGCCTATGAGCTATGACTCACCATGACAGGCATCTCAGTCTTCATATGCTTGGAGCTGCCAAGCAGACTATTGCCCTCTATTGGAAAAAGGCAGAAATGCCCTCAATAAACGTGTGGTTCACCCGCATGTGGCACACAGTGGCAATGGAACTGCTCACATCGCGTTTACAGTATTGAGACACCAAATTATAACAGTGGTCAGTCCTCAGGATTGGTTTGTAGCTAGTAATGGTCCACCTCTAGATCTAACCAAGCCTGAACAGCCGTTATGGCACAGGTCATCGGAAGGATCAAGTGGGGGAAGGAAAGGAAGGGAACAGTAGGGAGGGAGATCTGTAACACAAAACAAAACACACAATTAACACCTCCTGCTCTATCTCTGTTAAACCATGGAATACATATAGATAACAACAGACTGTGCAGGGGTAGGACACCTCTTATACCTGTAAAACAAAATGAGCAAACCTTGTAGTGTTGTCACTTTGGCAGAAAGTGGTGCCTTTTACGTGGAGGGTACTTGTTGTTTATAACTGTAGGAATACAAAAAAACATATAGCCACGTACTCATAAATTCACTCTTTTTCTTAGGAACAAAACATATTAACAATCTTGCACTAGATGTACGCATGAACATACCATTCTCTATGCTCCATTGTACTTCACAGGGATAGAGCATAGACCTTTACCACTCGTATTAACCCCTGTTAAAAATAGAGCCAGAATAATACTCGATATAATACTTATCAAACCTCCATGTAATTCACAATACACATTCCTGTGTAACATCAGCCACAGGACAAGCAAGTCCATATGAGAACCTTTATCCCTTAGTGAAGTTTTGGTGATCCATAAGAAAGTATAACAAACTGATACTTCCTGTGTAATACGTCTTACACAGAAGTACTGAAAGTAATGCGGGAAGCAACTGTACAATAGATCGAACGGGTTTGTGCCTGAGAAGGATATGGCAGCAAGGTATCAAGGGAACCCCCCCCCGCAGGCCGACAATGCAGGCCGAAAACTTCAAGGAGCTGCCAGCTCCCTCTCTGACAGTTGAAAATACCGGCTGGTGTAATAATCCAAGAATTAGCCAGCTTCCGCACGAGCAGGACGCTCACCAACGGAGGTTGGCTGGAAGAACAAAGATTGGTGCAGAGCACCCTTACCGGATTGCCACAGTAGAACCAGGAACCGCTGCAAGAGTACGGCGGGGGACGAGGAATTTCCGACACCAGCTCGGAGAACCACTTCCTCCTTATGCCGTTTTCTCACGACGTCAAACGTGACGCGCGAGGAGTCATGGGAAATGTAGTTCACTTGTGACATGCATAGGTACTTCTTAGCGAAGCGTCTAAAACTATGGTCAATGCGCTACCTGAATTGCGCTCATGACACAAATATACAAACCTGTGGAAACCATTGTTGGATCACCTAGGACGATTAGAGAATGCTAGACTGGGGGCTCTACACCTCTTTGACCTTGCCGTCGACTCCACAGACTCAGACAGACTCCGGAACCCCACTGACTGACCAGCCTATGCTGCATTCTTAAGTACCCAATATGACCTGGATCCCGTAGGTTTTTGGCACCTCGGCAGCTGCTGTTACTTCCAGTACCACTCTGCATTGCTAGCGACATTAAACAGCATAGATGCCGCTGCACCGCCCAGCAATGTGAGTTAATCCAGGTATACTGTCAGGTTGCTTCCGCCCCCCTCCATGCCTTCTCCCTTTCCCCATAGCCCCCCTTGCTCTCCTTTTATTGTTTTTTATTGCTGGTATCTTGGTTACAGCTTTATTGGCGTCACCTATAGACAGTTCTGGTCTGACTATTGCTGAAAGAGCCCTGAAGAGGCAGCGCACAGCATTGCGCCCTTGCGACTTAGCTATCGTCGCAAGACAACCACAACACTGCAACGACTGCGCCAGTGACACGTTTGTATGATGTTGGTTTTTGACAGCACTGTAATATACCATACTGCGCAATGTCCTTGAACCTAACTAAGCAGGCCTGCTGAGACAGTAATGCTAGATATATGGTATAGGACATGGTGTTCAGACTCGGCCTCTTTTGTATCATTCTGTGGCGCTCGCCTATTGCACTACTAATTACTATGCAATGTATTTCTTTTAAATGCTAAGAAAAACATGTTTGAAGAAAAAAAAGTTTAGGAAGCTTACAGAAGAAGAGTGTTATTGAGATGTGGCATGACAACAAATGAATTCAGGGAAAACAACACATGTTACATTGAGTCACATAGGGAGATCACACTGTCCCTTCTATGGAATGCAAAGAAACATAATCAAAATGCCTGATTACCATGAGCTGAGATGCGTATGAGTCATAGTGTACATCTTCGCAAGATTGGCGATAGCTTACACATTCAGAAGAACTGACAACCACATGGTATCAAATGTGTTATTGCAAAAAAGTGATCCCCAAGTATAGATTGCCAGTTTCTCTGAAATCTGAACAAAAGACCCACTCTATCAATGAGGTCCTGAAGATGATGTGTGCAGAACTGCAGATTGAACAAGGATTTGTAAAGCGCAAACTAATCACCCATAAAGGTCTCAAGGCGCTGGGGAGATTAAGTGAGCTATTGCCCAGTCACATGATGATGAACTGATCTGCCTCCAGTGCTGGGGATCGAACTGTGAGCCCTGTGCTCCGGAGGCCACTGTCCTGGCCACTGTACTGCACCTCTGTATTTACCACCCCAAAGTTTCAAGCATTATCGAGCAACACAAAGGCACCATAGAGTCTCGGTTTGCAAACATCTGTGTCTCAACTTCAATAAAGTGCCTTGATGCTGTACCTGTAAAAGTGCTTGTGAAAATCACATTTGGGAAGTTAAGCCATTGCTGCGAAGGATTGACTGATGTGGTGCATACAGTTCCTCACCAAGTTGCAGCTGCTACACAAGATCTGCATAGTGAATGGTGAAACATTCTTGATCTGAGAGATGGTGTTCTGATCGAGAAGCCCATTCTGAAGACTTGGTTGAAACCAATATGGCAAGGCCCGTTCCAAGTGATCCTTGTCACACGATTGCTGTGAAGTGTGGTGGTCTTCCGAACTGGGTGCATGCCTTCCATGCTCGTAGGGTCCTGTGTCGTCTTGATGAAACAGCACCTCTTCCAGAAGAGATGGAGAGGGTCAGCCAAGCTATAAGAGAACAAACTGAGTCTGAGGCAGCACTAGAGCAAACCGAGGAAAGACTAGAAAAGCAAGAAATAGAAACTGGCTCTGGTGAAACTGGTGTCAAAGTGATGAATGAGCCAGGTCCAGCCTCTGATGAAGGAACTAGTGATGTGGGGCCACAAGAGAAAGTGGAAGAAAGCTTGCTAAAAGGGTATCCTAAAAGTCTGCAGCTGTTCCCTGAAAAAGCATTTGTACCCATAGCTGAAACGTTGGAATCAGAACAAAGTGAAGACAAAGGTGGAAGGCTTGGGTTGAGAAAGTCCAACAGATGAATGGTGCTCTGCTGGAGGTACTCAGCACCTGAGTGGTCATATTGCATGGACAAGGCACTGAACGTCACATTGGATGAACTGTGTGATGCAGGATTTGAACTTTATGGACCACCCTGATATCAAGCTTGAGACAAAAAGAACTGAGAAAAGATTAAACAATGACTGAGATCTATCAACAGCTGAAAAGAAAACAATAAATATTTTTTTTAACAAATGTCCTGTTAGACCTTTAACATAACATGTGCATTTTGTAAAGCACACGTTCATCCGGAGGCATCTTGGTGCTGAATAACAGATGTTTATTGTTATCCAAATCAACAGCACTCATTTTAGCGACCTCAGATGGATGAAAGGCTGAGTGGACCTGCTGGGATTTGAACCTGTGACCATGAGGTTGAACTCAGGCCCCTGCAGTGGACAAATCAGTCCACTGAGCCACAAGATCCAGCATTCACATACCCAATAGAAATTAGGTCTGTTAATGAAATTACCATGTCTACACACACCACAGACAAGTAGCAATAGTTTAGGTAGGGAAATATATTGATTCAACTAATGATAAGGGTGATCTTTACATGATTTCACATGTGAAATGAAGTTGGTGTGATGATTTCCAAATCATGAGAGGTGTGATTATTTCAAAAACATCAGGGGGAGGACAGAAAGAGCATAAACATTTCTTATAGAATTAGGCATTGCTAATGGCAAACCTGCCTTGGGCTTTAGATTAAGCCTGGACAGAGTTTGTGGAGTTCTGCGCAGCAGACCTCTTCAAAATGACAAAAAAACTGCCAGGCTATGCCGAGTTCAGTGAGCGGCAGAGTAAGTTAGGTTCATGCCATTTGCGGTGATTTAGAGCGCCAGGTGTTTGACCCACGCTGTAAAAATCATCACGAACGGCACCATGTGCAGCGCAAGAGAGTTCAGCTTCATTTCTGCTGCTTGAGTACATTTTCCACTCAAGCGGCAGCTTTCTCAAAACGAACGGAAGGTTTCTCAATGCAAGTGGTGTCGACCTGCCGCGACCACTCGCATTGAGAAATCGGACCACCAGCGTTGGGAAATCTCACCAGGAGGTTTTAATTTCCTCACTCACGCTCACTAACTAGACCTTGGCAAGCGTGAACAAGGAAAAATCTCACTGGGAGGGGGATTTTCTGTGCTTGCACTAGCAAACTTGACCATAACGAGCGTGAGCGAGGAAAACAACTCTGCAAACTCCGCAAGCGGAGCCGAGTTCACTGCCCTGGGTTACTTAAGACAGAAAACTGCATTCAAAAAGTGACACACAGACATTTGGTGCTGCAAAATGAAAACATGAGGCTTTGATATTCAAAGGCTTAGGCAGATGCTTTCTACTTAAATCATGTAAAATATTGCACAATTAATTCATAGTTTGATTGAATGTGGTTAGTTTAGATTTTGGTTTCACTATAGAAGGTGATTTGAATGTGCAAAACATTTTATGTGTGCAGTTGTAGAATTTAAGTTCTACTGAATTAACCTTCAGATAACAGAAAAATGTTTCTTCTTGTGTAAAAGAAGAACGCCTCACATAATGTACAGCATGCAACCTGCCTTATCTATTTAGTTGCTGGAAATGTTAAACAAAGCCTCAGTTAATTCTTTGCTTTAGAGAGAATAAAAAACACACATACTTTAAAAATGCATTACCATGTTATGCTTTAATGATTCTTGCTTAAATAACATAGTTCTTTTGCAGCTAATGGTGTGTGCTTAGTTCAAATAAAATGTTTCTTTAAAGGAAGGTTAGGAGATAAAGTTATATTAAATAAGATGCAGAATATGTTGTGGGAAGGATTTACGCCTGTCAGATGGATTACGTAGGCAGACTGCAGAGAGGTGGAGATGAGAATGCTAAATTCCAATTGGAAGCAGAACAAAGATCATGCAACATGCTTTGCAAAACTGTTCTTATAAACGCGTTCCTAGTTTACGAGTTTCAGACCTTTACCTCACAAACTTTGCCGAGAGACAGAATCAGACAGATTTAGACATGGATACCTGCAGAGTTTCGGAATTCGATGCAGAACTGAAGGGAGCAGAGCAGATGTGATTTGCAGATGCAGAAGAGGAGAGGGCAGACTTGGATGGAGAGCAGAACAGATGCAGACAGAGGCAGACTAGATGCAGGCTTCGTTCCATTCACACTTTTAGTACAACCCTAAGCTTCATGCTTAGATTAACTGGCTTTGCATAGACTTATTTGCTCTGTGTTTTCTTTTTTTTAATGGGATATTCTGCAATTATTAATTATTGATTTAGCTTCCTGCTAATCTCACTCTTGATTTATTTTTAAGTCTTCATGAGTTTTGAATGACATTATTTGTACCTCACATTTTAAGAATAGGAATTCGTTCCTTTATGTAACACGCTGTATGCAATTTATGATATGCTATGCACTAACTTTATTTTTCTATTATAAATTCTGGAACCTTATTGATACCTGACTAATGAATGAAGAACCAGAGAATCTTACATTTTAATTACAAAATAAGGGCCAGATGTAGGAGCCAAAATACCGGTCGGTGACGGCCGATTCCGGCCGTTACCGACCGGTATTTAAGATTTGGCATGTAGGGGGCATATTTTACCGATTCGGTAAATTTACTGAATCGGTAAATTTACCGAATCGGTAAAATACCGAATCGGTATTTTTACAGATTCGGAAACTTTCATATGTAGGTGGAACTCTTCAGAGTCCCAAAGCCATTGGAGATTCGGTATTTTACCACCCAATCCAATTGGTTGGTAAAATACCGAATCCAGGTGTGCATGCACACCTATGCCATGTGACAGACAGACATGCCCTTAGGGCATGTCTGTGTGCCACATGGCACACATGCCCGTCTTTGGGGTGCTAGAGGGTGTCAAAGTGACACCCCCTGCACCCTTGCTGAAATAGGTATTTACCGAATCGGTAAATACCGAATTTTAAAGAATCGGTAATTCAATTACCGATTCTCCCTACATCTCCCTCCTTCAAATTTACCGATTCATAAATACCGAATCATTAAAATTCGGTATTTATGAATCGGTAAATTCAGATTACCGACATCTAGCCCTAGATCCTTTAAAACTACTCACAATTCTCATTATTGACTAAAATGTTTATCTGCATTTGATTACATGTATGTGTTAATGAAGGAGCTCTTTTGGTCAAAATACGGTGGCAAAGATTTATCAACTTTAGAATAGATAATGTCATGGAAAAAGGGTAATTGTAATTAAAGGTTAATTGTGCCACATTTACCTCATTTTCCAAAGAGAGATTACCGCGCTATCACCCTGAAACATTTTGCCTTCCACCTACTATTTTTTGCAAAATTAGTTTTGCTGGCTTTAGGCCTTTGTGTAAATTAGCACTACTAACCAGTGCAAAAGTACTTGAGCTATATCCTTAAAACATGATAGCATTTTGTTAATATCAATTCGGCACATTTAATTTACTTATAAGTCCCTAGTAATTGCGCCCAGGGCTTGTAGCACTAATGTGCAAGCAATCTAACTAGCACTCTAAACATGCTTCAGGTATGCCATTTCAGAGCCTGTGTGTGCACTTTTAAACTGCCATTTTAACCTGACAAATTAAACCATTTGTCAGGCCTAAACCTTTCATTTAAATACATAGAAGTCATCCCTGGGGTAGGCCCTGGATAGTTCTAAAGGCAGGTTGCAGTGTATTTAAGAAGTTGGACATGTTTTACATGTCCTGGTAGTGAAAAACTGGTAAATTATTTTTTCACTGCTGCAAGACCTATCTCTCCTATACGGTGACATTGGAGTTGCCTTATTGCATTTTCTTGCCTTATCCATTTGGTGCCTGCCGCCTGTCTCTGATTACATGACTGGGTGTAGCTAACAAGTGAGGTTTAGGCATTCCTACTAGACAGTCTCACACAATGATAGCTTAGATGTGACTGGATGGGCCATCACTGGCAGGATGGGATGGAGGAGCTGGGCACGGCCCTCCTATACTTGAATAGGCTGTGTCCTGCATCCACAGGGCTGCACAGCCCCTGTAGTTAGTCTGCTGCCTGGGCCAGGAAGACAGGGCATCTGTGCACTTCAAAGGCAGGCATCCAGAAGCTTCTCCCCACTTCAAAGGAACAACTGTGTATAAAAGAAGGACCCCAGACACCAACTCTTCAGTACACTTCTGGACCTGTGGATTCTCTGCCAGAAAGAAGGACAGCTGTGCTTCTACAAGTACTACCACTCTGCTGTACTGTTGCTCTGAAGGAACTGGTGCCCTGCTGTGCTGATCTGCTGCCTGCTACCCTCTTGCCTGTGAGCAGGACTGGACCCTTTGCTTAGGGACATAACAGGATTCAAACAACCTTGAACTTATCACCTGGACTTTGCCATCTGTGAGTCCTGCCCTACCAAGTGGTTCCTCCTAGTCCTGGACCCTAGGAAGTGGGTCTGAAAGTGCTTCTGTCACGCCCAGCTGTGGTCCCCATCAGAACAGATGCCAAGCAATGCAAAGCCCAGCAAGGCCTTGCCACACAGCTGCCAGCCTCATTGGAATCGATGCTGAACAGCTCCAAGGCCTGTAAAGCCTCACCGCACAGCTGCCACCTCATCAGAACCCACACAAGCCCCCCCCAAGCTGTGCCGCATAGCTCCTCAGAACCAATACAAAGCAATGCTAAGGCGCGCAAAGCCTTGCTGCACAGCTTCCTTAGAACCAACACCGGACAACGCGTAGTAACTCAAAGCAGTGCTGCGCAGACCGCGCACCAGCATTTTAGGTTATTGTGTTCAGTGGACCTTAGTGGGTCCTTGTAGCCGTCCCGCGCTTCATTGCGGTCAGCCTGAACACGGGACTTTGTCCCGGTCCAGTGTGAACCATATAACCCTAGCAGGGTCAGTAGTGACTGACTCCCTAATTCAGTTAGCTTTGCCATCAGGGGAAAGGCAGAGAGAGAGTGAAGACCTTCCCATAATTCACGCTAGTCAGAATCATCAAAGTGGACTCCAAAGGGACAAGATAATATCGGCTATGTCCCCTAGTTTCCAGGGAGGAAGTGAGATTAATCTGATCTTCTGGAATGTGGCAGGGCTGGGTGCCGAATTTAATGATGAAAGATGGATCCAAACCATAACTTAGTATAAGATCATTGCCTACGAGAGACCTGGGAGGTGGAAAACATACTTTTTGGGGAGGGATATAGGTCGTTCTTCCTCCCAGCGGAAGGTTTGAGATATGGGAAAGCGAAGGGTGATCTAAGTATATTTATTGCACTTGAACTGGGTTGGTCATTGAATCGACTAAACTGGAACTCAACAGTGGCATTAGGATTAAAATTGGTAGTAGGTATAATGAAAAGATTTACAATAATTAATTGTTATAATGCCAAAAATAGCAATTCGAGTTTTGAGATTACGGAGTGTGAAGGAGATAGCCAGGCTTTTAGACCAATTGAAGGGAACCCATTTTTCATTTGGTAACCTGATTGTGATAGGGGATTTTATTTGTCATTTATATTCAAATATTGGGCGAAACACTGGGGTTACTCCCACATGTATGAAAGCAAAGGAATGGCACAGGGAACACTCTGGGGAGGGTCTGCTTTCCTAAATAATTATGATCTAACGTTTACGCTTCAAAAGGCCACTATACCACCCATTAGTCTTTATCTGGCTACCTATAAAGGTAGGGGTTGTGCATCCACCATTGACTACATCTTTGTGTCGCCAGCCCTGACACATATTATAACATCTTTTAGGGTGATAGAAATTCCTTGCAGTGATCATAACCCTCTGGTTATGGGGATACGGACCCAGTGGCCGAAAACAGCCAATAGTTGGAGGGTGGGAGGGACATTAAAGTCAACGAACCAGGGGAGGCGTCTGTGATGGTCACTGGTGGTTAGTAATCATTTTTTTTCATCCCTTTTTAAAGAGAGGCAACAGGAGATTCTGAAGTGTCTAGATATCCTACCTTCAGAGGAGGATGTACTCAGATCTTTTGACACCATAGCAAAGTCAGTGAGGATTCTTCTAACTGTCCCAGTAGTCACGTCTCAACCAGATATCCCATAGGTAGTTTGATAAGTAGTGCTCCCAAGCACTGAAGTCCCTTAAAGTGGCTCTGAAAGAGACACCCCGTAGCAGATGTAACGTTGCTAAGTGCTGTAGTATTTATAAAAAAGTTCTAAAGGAAAGGAGGTCAATCCTACAAAAACAGGCTTGAGACGAACTGGTCGAGGCCAGTGAGCTGAAAGATAGCTCTCTATTTTGTAGTGTTCTTAATAGACCCTGCTTCTCTGAACCTGACAAATCATCTATATTTCATTACATCACACAAGACCAATGGGAGAGCCACTGCCAATCAGTTTATACATTTGGGGAGGAAGCTTATTGCAATAGTGCATGGGAACCTCTTACATGTGATTCGTATATGGAATTTCAGCTACATGAGATAATAATAGGCATAGAGGGACTGACCAACAATAAGGCGACGGCCCCAGACAGTATCCCCTTGACCTGTTTAGAAGTAAAATCGAGGTGTGGGCCCTGATCTCGGTCAACAGCCATTATCGTCCCTATATATAAGAAGGGAGACTGGGGTAATCTAAATTGCTACAGACCCATTTCGCTCTTTGACTTGACTGTTTAGGTCATGGGGCAGGTCATCCTTAAGAAAACTAAAGAAATGGGCAGACACAAATCAAATTATCTCGGAGGTCCATTATGGCTTCCGACTCCGAGCAGGCAAATCAACAGTGGACCAGTGCCTGAACCTCTACCTAGTGATAGCGAAATACGCAATTGCTAAAGCGGGAGCCATTTACTTAGGTTTCATGGATCTCACTGCAGCATTTAACAGGGTGAACCGTAGTAAACTATGGGCCCTGTTAGGTGATCTGAGAGTAGAGCGCTCAATTATAAATGCCCTGATGTCTTTATATGCCCATACCACAGTTGTCTTATGTTTTACTCAAGAGGGCGATCTAACAAATAGTTCTCAATAAAGGCTTAAAGGGGTACGGCAAGACTGTATTCTTGCATCTTTTTTATTCACGTTGTACATTAATGGGCTGGACTCTGCCATGATATTTCTGCATGCCGATACTCCCAGAATACGTACTAGATACCAGTTGTGATTTACCATCACCATCATCACTTTAGATCAGTACCAGTTGTGATTTACGCAGATGATGCCGTGCTCATCGCACGCACCCCAAGAGCATTGCAAATATTTTAATTGACGGATTTGTCTCCTTTATGGAGGGACTGGACTTGTCTCCCAATTACGCGAAGTCGTATGTGATGGAAGTGGGCTGTTGAGGGAAGAGTAATACACTTTACAAGGCAGATTCCCATAGCATAGCCAAAGTCACAGTTTTTAAATATCTAGGATGTCATTTGATGCCAGGTTAAATTGGAACAAACTGAAAGAAGAGAAGGTGGTGGACAAGAATAAGTCAATTTGTGCAATTGCGAACTATGCACATAGACTAGGCACATGGTCTCCGGGTAGTGATTTTAAAATTATATTGATCAATTTGCATTTCTAAAGCTGTGTATGGGAGCCAAATTTGGGGCTATAAGGATATGGGGGACCTTCAGATGACGGACAATAAATACCTGAGACGGTTAATAAAGGTCCCTCAAGGTACCCCCCGCCTTTTCACTCCACGTAGATCTCAGGATGGGGCATGTGGGGGATTTAGTTGCAGTTAAACTCCTTCCCTGTTGGTTGAGCATTTGGGCAAAGGAGGAGGCCTCCCCTAACCATGAGATAATCCTGGATTGCCTCTCACTGGAGCACGCCCTTAGAATACCATGGCTAAGATATAATAAAGACACGTTGGTTAGCCTTGAAAGAGCAGATATGTTTACAAATTTTAGATCAGTGAAGATAGTCGATAAAAAACGAATCAATGATCTTTTAAAAAAAAATACTTGACGATAAGGAATTGCTAAAACCGTCAGTTAGAGCACATGTCTTAGTGAAATCAGTGCAAGGAACAGAACACTATCTTACTATTTTAACCAGAGCTTATGAACGTTTTTTGATCACCCGTTTTAGATTCAATATGTTCCATCATCTAGTGGCTGTTCCCATCGGATTTATAGCAAGAACTGAAGATAGAGGACCCTGTGGTTGTGAAAATAGGTCTCCACAGGATATTTTGTGCAAATATTTTACGCATCCCTGGCAACTGTATCTTTTTTTTTTTTTTTGTTAAATTTCTTAATTGCGTTTGCATTGAGAACATCAATATAAAACAACAATCCCACTCAGAGTCCCCCCTCCCCCCGATAGGACATTGCTGACTTCCTCTGCATACACAGTATCATTGCATCCTTCTAAGAAGTGTATACACAGCCATGTAGCCAACAACCCGTAATAGGGCAGGCGGCGCCTCATCACATTTGTTAATCGTGCTTCTATTAAGAGACATTCTGCACAGCTCGCAACTGCAATGCAAAAGCAACACTTTGAGTTCTATTCCAGCCACACCTGTCTGTTTACCACACCATACCTTATCCTTGTGCGGCCCCATCGGTGCCCTCTTTGTTCGTCAAGTAAGTTTGGTACAGGCCCCAGAAATTCTTAGGTCTACTAGGGGGGGCTGCAGCTCGCTATAATTTTCAGATTGAGTGCAAGAGTAGAGCATGTCATGTGCCTAGCGCTTTGGTGTTGGCAACGGACCTCTCATCCAGCAACATGCCAGCACCCGGCGGGCCACAAGCAAGCCCATGTCTACCAGACGTCTAATCGTCCTCGGCATCTTTTTAGTATACCCTAGTAGGGCAACCAGGGGGTCAGGCGTAATGACAACCTCCGTCAGCTCGCTAATTTCATCAAATATCTTTTCCCAAAAGTCCCAGACGCCAGGGCACTGCCAGGCAAGATGCAAGAAGTCTGCGTCTGGGGCACTGCACCTCTCGCACCGGGCAGAATCCCTCAAGCCCTACCTGCAGAGTCGGGCTGTGGTGCTGTACACCCGATTTAGGAATTTAAAGTGGACTAGTCGATGCCGGCCATTAAGTGATACTTTCTTAGTGTTAGTGCAGCAGTATCGCCACGTGTCATCGTCCAGTACAGTGTCTAGGTCAGTCTGCCATGCTAATCGCGCCTTAGTGTATGATTGTCGTGTGCTCGCTTGCATCAGTTTGTATAAATTGGACAGCAGTTTCCGGGGAGAAGCAGTTTTAATGACATATGTAAGCTCAGAGACCTCAGGGGCCTCCGCAATGTCCCCGCCCAGCAGGTCACCGAGAGTGCTGCGCACCCTGTGGAACTGGAATCGTGTCAGGAGTGGGGGTGTGTCGCAGGTTCCCAGTGCTTGTTCCCATGTCTTTTTGACCACATCAACGAATAGATCACCCGCCGTTTTTATGTTAAGTTTATGTAAGGCAGCGACTACTCCCTTTTCCTCGAGCCGAGGCAACCATCTGGCCCAGTCTATTGGCATCTCCGGTTAATATAGCAGCGCACCATTTTGCATCTGCAAGAGGCTATGCCATGCATGATTCGTGGCTGTTATACAGTCTAATAGGCCCGTTCTGCGATCTAGCGGTCGGAAGATCGTATGTTGGAGTGGGTCAGGGCTTGCAAAGAGAGTCTCCATGCGGACATGTGGTATGATCTGGTCCCCATGCAGCCAAGTGTGTAGATGAGACGCCTGGGCTACGCGGTAGTATGCCTTCAGGTCTGGGGCTCTGAAGGACTGGGCTAATTAAGGCCCAGCGGTGCCAGGGGACAACACCTAAAACCTTCGTGGGTTACCTGTTCTGGCGCACTAATGACAGAGACACGGGACACTTCCTACGGCGTCAAAGATCAGCGTTTATTACTGCAGGGAGGCAAAAGTCACAAGAAGTACAACAGAGTGTAGGTTCTGAAAGTCTGCTTCAAATTGCAAAAGTGGGTCCCTCCTTTTTATACACTGGTTCGTCTTTGTACAGCATACGAACAAACGGTTACAATTTAGTTCCCACAGTAAACTTCAAAAAGGGCTTTCTGAAACCCGGAACATAATTATAGTAACATTGCCGGTTCCCAACTGTAAAAGCACATTATCCTGCTGCTAGGCACATTCCACTCTAGTTGTAAAAGGACGAGAGTAAGAGACAGAACAGGTGTAAGGAAGTCAGACAACAGAAGAAGAAGGAGTGTGGGGGTAATATCGGAAGCGCAGTCTCAGGATCAAAGGATTTGAGCCGGGCGCATGCAAGGCTGAAACAATAGGCCAACGTGGGAAGATTACCCTCGAGCGGAGCCATCTGCCTCTGCCGTGTCATCCCTTGGTCATAAAAGACGCATGAAAGGAATATGCGTCTTCCGAAAGGCTTGGGAACTAAGGGTCATGATGCAGACATTTGCCTGTTCGCTGACTACCTGAGGGCAAGAAACAAAATGGATGCCGTATCTAAAATAGAACCCGAGGGTTCAGTAGAAGAAACGCGTAAATAAAGCGAACCCTGCCAAGTAGTGTAGCGAAAACGCGTACACTTACTAAGCTCGTCATTTACGGTTCATCGATACCAAACTTGCCCATATTCAGTCATGCCCAAAACATCATGACGATTCTCACGGAACCTCAGACGCTCCTTTTGCCCTCATGTAGGCAAGCACTAGTCGGAATCAGAATCGATCTCAATATTCATCAGATCATTCAGGTGTTGCTGGAACATTATCTTATCCATCAATGCCTCTTTGGTAACAGATGGCCATCTTATACACGTAGTAGCACAGAGGCCACATAAGGCAGGACCACACTGCACACAAAGACAACACGTGAACAGAAACATCACAACAATCCCTATAATCATCAGAATCTTCCAACCCCAGGTCGACATCAGGCCCCAAAACCATCCTAGAAGCGTCCAATCTCCCTCATCCACGTGTATGGACTCTGAGATTTTATGCAACTTTGAGATGGCTTGATAGACAGTTGGAGCATTATCAGGTATAAAAATGCAACAACTCGAATGGATGACCTTACACACACCACCTCTATCTGCTAGTACAACGTCTAGAACCATACGGTTCTGTAACGTCATAAGCCTATCCGCTTGAAGCTCTGCTGTCAGGTTACCAAGGGCACTTGCAGTTATGTTGGCAGTTGACTCTCCCACGCGAGTTAACTGTCTCAGATTCCTGCTATTAACCATAGGGCCCCAAAATGGGAGGAAACCCTTAAAGAAGTCTCCTGCTTCTTGACCGGAAGTATCTTCTTTACTAACAACGCCTCTCACAACTCTAGTCTTGTGATAATCTGAGGCAACAGTGAAAGTCGGAGGTAAAAGATTTGCGATATAGCATGTACCCGAGAAGTCATGGGGTAACCAAGCATATGCGCGATCATAACACACAAAATAGGTACCCTTGGCAGTCAGGAAGACAGGAGAAGAGAGCATTGGTAGAACATAAGTATCAACACAAGCGCTCTTCCCGAGCTGAGCTCTCGGATTTCGGCCATGACCTTGCAGACAAAAGCGGCCTAGGTGAGGTACGATCCAGATTGGAGATGAGCTCTTAAGCTGTCTATCACCCACTGATACACTATACTCAGCCTCACTAAAGTATTTATAGGCTTGCACTTCCTCCTCTGGGATAAGCGATGCATCAAAAATGTCTCTATCTAAATCAGCAATAGCTATCGCCAGAGACTTGTGGTATGGGCCAAGACCAAAGCTTGTTGTGCGTGGCTCTCGATGGGGGTAGGAATCTAGTGCACTACGGAACATGGTTTGGAATGCTCGAGCTGACCCTTGGGAGCTGTAAGGAAGAACCAAATATGGAATACCCCTATCCATGGTATGTGGCATTAGCCCACACACCCAACAATTGGTAGTATTTACCACCAACTGATGCTGATGTAGAAGTTGAACGAAGGAATTGTTCCTAAATTCCGCACGTCTGACTTGTTCATGTTGAGGCAGAAGATTAAAGGAATGTGGAGAAACAGTGGAGGAAAAATTCAAATCATGAGAAGGAGGAGTAGGTGAAATGGAAGGCAATAATAATTGAATCCCAAATTATACTCCACCCACCAGTAGCATAGATACAGTTAGGAATAACATAAAAATCTGAAACAAAAAACATTTAGTGCGAAACACCTCATGCAGTTTAGATCGTCGCGCCGACATTTCCTCTCTTTCCGACAACTTTGAAAATTCCATCCTCTAAAGACCGTCCGTGACGTTCTTGACGCACTTTGTTCTGAGTAGCGATTATCAATTCCCAGGAGTTCCCAGAAATTGATAAAAGAAATTGACCTAGTGTCAATAACCTGCTAAACAGAAGGAAGTACCCGCACGGCCCTACGGCCAACCCAGATGATAGGTTTATTAGGTTACATTCACTTTAATATAAGTCTCGTAGCTGCATGAAAATAAAAAGGGTACACACAATATAAAATGTCCCAAAAAAAATAATAAAGAGGATTTTATTAGTCTTTATGGCGTGATCGAAGAAAATATCGACTTCTCCCAGATCGAGTCTGCTCTTCAAACAATGGTTCTGGTGGCAAAACAGTGTTCGAGTGTTCGGGTAACAATTCAGAGCTTGTATTCTCCAATGCTGATGACGAAGACAAAGTTTCTGCTAATTTGATAGGAATGTCTGATTGCACTGATTCCTTCTTCATAAACTGAGCATCGCTAAATGGCACGAACCGCAGAGGAACATCAGTCTGAGACAAGGCAATTCCTTTCTTCACCCACGTATCAGCTGGCAAGGGAAGCGGAACCTTCTTAGTGTGGGTGGCATGCACCCAATGCTTCCTGCCTTCCAGCCGAACTGCTGTCCTCGTCGCCAGTAGCACCTGATGGAGGCCCACGAACCTCGGCTCAAGATTCCGTTTTCGTCCGAAATTCCGGGTAAGTACCCAGTCACCTGGTTGAAGCCGATGACCAGGACCCTCTGTTTGTACCGGTAGTGCCTCAAAGACCTGTTGATGAATCAAACTCAATTTAGCAGTCAGATCATAGAGATAGTCAATCAACATTGGATATTCAATTCTATCAAACTCCTTAGGCCTCGGAACCCCCCAAACATTAGCAGGACGACCGAACACAATTTCATATGGGCTAAGCCCTACTCGAGAGTGCACAGTCGCCCTAGTCGATAAGAGAGCTAGAGGCAAAGCGTCAGGCCATGATAAACCAGTTGTTGCCTGAATTTTGGCAAGTTTCAGTTTCAGGGTACCATTGTATCCTTCCACCAAACCCGCTGATTGTGGATGATTAGCACTGTGAAATTTCTGACATATACCAAGGCCACGACAAACACTCTTCATCACACTTGCCACAAACTCACTTCCGTTGTCTGACCATACAACCCGAGGCATTCCATACCTAGGGAAATATTCTTTGAGCAGAACTTTTGCTGTTGACAGGGCAGTATTATCCTTAAGAGGGTAGGCTTCAATCCATCTGGAGAACGCACAAACCACAACTAGAACGTATTTCAGATTATTGCATCTCTCCATGTGGATGAAGTCCAATTGGATAACTTCGAAGGGACATGTAGGGGGAGCAAAGTGACCAGGTGGAGTGGGAGTGCCCTTACCGGGATTATACATCAAACACACCATACAATTCTTGACCACTCTCTCCGCACATTTAGTAATCCCATCATTCTTCCATACAGGAGATAACAACTTGCATATGCCTTTCGAGCTAATATGTGCTGTGCCATGGGCCATTGTAACAACGGCAAGCACATATGCATCCGGTAACATCCATCTCTGCTTTTCCGACAAATCCACCCAACATCCATTCTCGTCTAACTTCCCAGTGCTTTCTTTCCACTGAGTCTTTTCCATATCAGTAGCCTCATTCTATATCTCCTTCACACTCTCAACTGTGTCCTCACAAATACTAGTTTCTGCCGGCCATCTTACTGGACTCGCAACATACATTCGATTTGTCAGATCTCTAGCTGTCTCCTTAGCAGTCTCATCCGCAAACGCATTACCACGGCCCACATCATCTGTCACTTTCCGATGCGCACTGCATTTAATTATAGCCACCTGCTTAGGCAATGTAAGTGCATCTAAAAGGTCATTCACAAGCTGTCCATGCTGAATCTTTGTGCCATGCGACGTAAAGAATCCTCTTTCTCTCCACAATCGACCAAAACTATGCGCTACACCAAATGCATACTGGCTATCGGTAAACACATTCACCCGCTTTCCTCTAGCTAACACACACGCTCTCGTCAACGCAATCAATTCGGCCGCTTGAGCCGAATTCTGACTCAATCTCGCAGTTTCCACAACCGTACTCAACGTTACTACAGCATACGCAGTCGTTACATCACCATTCGGCAACTTAAAGCATGAACCATCAACATACAAAGTACCATCGGCATCTACCATTGGAGTGTTTTTCAGGTCAATACGACCCTTCGTCTCTTCTTCAGTTCTCAAGTAACAATCATGGGGTGCTACATCACCCAATTCCATGTTGATTGGCAACAATGTTGCTGGATTCAACACATTGCAACGCTTTATCCGTATATGACTTGCCAAGAGCGTCAGCTCATAACCAGACAACCTTGCACTCGTCAAGTGCTGAGTTTTTGTCCGGTTCAAGAGAGTATCGACTGCATGTGGGACCATCACCGTAAGCATATTATCCATGACCAAACCAGCGGACTGTCGAATGGACACCGCAGCTGCCGCTGTTGCTCTTAAACAACTTGGCAAAGCTCTAGCCACTGGATCTAAGGTTGATGAGAAATATGCACATGGACGTTGTTTGTCGCCAAATTGTTGCGTCAAAACACTCAACGCACAACCATCCCTCTCGTGAACGTATAGTGTAAACGGCTTACTGTAGTCAGGGGTACCTAACACAGGAGCTGAACACAACGCATCACGCAATTCAGAAAAACCTTTCTGACACTCTTCAGTCCATGATAAAGGAGTCGGAACATCCTTGCACGTGAGAGCTAACAATGGTTTCGCTAGCAATGAAAAATTCGGAATCCATTGTCTGCAGTAAGACGTAATACCTAAAAAGGCACGTACATCTCTCTGAGTTTTTGGCACAGTCATTCGAGCAATCGCTGCGATTCTTTCTGGGGTCAACCTTCTCCCCTCTTTTGACAATAAGTGACCTAAGTAGGTTACTTCCTGACAACAATATTGCAGCTTAGAAGGTGACACCTTATGATGTAAAGCACATAAATGGTGTAACAATGAAACGGTAGCAGTTCTGCAAATATTCTCAGTATCAGCAGCTACCAACAGGTCGTCGACGTACTGAATCAAAGCCGCGCTTGCCAGTAATACAAATGCATCAAGTTGACTTTTAAGGGCTTGACTGTAGATCGACGGACTCTCACAATAGCCCTGTGGTGCGCGTTTCAATCTAAAACTACGACCACCTAATGAGAATCCGAATAGATCTCTGCTTTCCTCAGCGATCGGGATACTAAAGAAAGCATTCTATAGGTCGATCACCGTGAACCAGGAGGCAGAAGCTGGAATCAGGGTCAACAAGGCCGTGATATCAGGGACCACGGGAAACTGTGGAATCACGATTTTATTCACTTCTCTCAAATCGATTATAAAACGGTACACAGGAGGTTGAGATGGATCAGTTCATTTTAAAATGGGTAACACAGGACTGTTACACACATTTCCCCGAGTTTCTTCAATGACATCCCTCTGAATCAGGTCATAAATAATCGCTAATAGCGCTCGCTCACCATCAAGAGAGATACGATACTGAGGTATACGTGGCAATCGCACATTTGGTTTCAGTTTGATCACATAAGGTGGGATGTCCAATAGACCCACATCATTGGGACCTGCGGCCCATAGAGACGCAGGAAGGGAGCTCAATTCCGGTGGGAATTTATCGATCGACAAGTACATAGGAGAGATTACTCTCCGACCTAATGTAAGCTCCACTCCTTCAGGAGAGCAATACAAAGTCGCATATAACCGTTTTAACAAATCCAGACCCAAAAGATTCTCACCACAACCAGTAGATAGAATCAATGGAGTCTCCAGCTCACGAGGACCAATCGTAAGGGGCAAAGGGCTAGAGACAGGATTGCTAACCGGGGCGCCAGAGAATCCAATGGAAACATTCGTTAAGCCGGACAAAGGTGCGCCAGGGAGTTTTGAATGCATGATCGAACTTTTTGCTGCACCAGTGTCCAACAGAAAAGGCTCAACTACGCCAGATGTGGCAACTGCGACGTAAGGCCCTCTCTGATCAACCGGAACTGACACTACTCCCTCTCTTTGTCGATGGCTATCCTAGTAACGGTCGTCTGCCACAATCTCATGTTCAGTATAATAGTCGTCCACATGGTACTGTGCCGATCTATTGGACCTCGCATTTGGCTGGTCAAAACAATTATTCGCGGTCGATGAAACAGTAGAGCGCTTATGATTTTGAACGAAACCTCGACCTCTACCTCGAGAGGCCTGTTGAGGACCACCACGACCTCCCCGAGCCGAAACATTATTGTAACGATCACGTAAAGCGGGACAATCGAACTTTATATGGCCCTCTCTTCTACAATATGCACACTGATTATACCCAAGCGTAGATCTAAAGTCAGGGGAGTCAGAGCGCGACTGCATCTTAGTGGACTGGGCTCGTGGTCGATACTGCTGTTGCGAATCATTTTGATTGGAACGTGGAGGATACGCTTGCTGCAACAAAACCTTCGTTTTAAGCTCCTTCGTTTTCTTGTCTGCACGATCACTTTCTTCCTTTTCCCTATTCTCATAATATTGAGCCGTCGCTAATATCTGTGCGGTGGTCGAAACAGCCCATGCACTTTCTGAATTTTTCAATTTGTTGCATAGTTCAGGCAACAAATTTAACACAAACTTATCAACAAATAACCGCTGACCTCCCTCGGTGCTCATGTCCTGACCACTATGGTCGACAAACACTTCCTCAAACCTAGTAAAGAAATCCGAGACACTCTCGTCTTTCTTTTGCTTACAAGCCGATAATTTATCCCAGTTCACCCTCATCACTGGCATGGGTGTTTTCATAAGTGTAATGATTTTCTGAGGTAGATCCAAAATTAACTGCTCAGGCTTAGCCCCACCAACTTGTAGTCCATCAGCCGCTATTAGTGCAGCCCAGTCACCACCTAACTCATTCACATGATTCGTTAGGCGAATTTTCGCCCAAATTGGTTGCGGTACGACATTACCAAACAGCAGATCGATGTCAGCAAGGTTCATAATAGAAGCCTCCACCAATTGGGATAACTCCTTATAATAACCTGCTGGATTCTTACGCGGATCAGGCAAAGATTGTTTCACCTGCAAGACTTCTGATCGCTTCCATGGGAGGTGTATCCAAACTCTTTGGAAATGTGGAAGAATCGGAGGATTAGCAGCAGGATCACCTGGCATCCATACTGGCGGAACCTCTCTCATAGGATACTGACCAGCGTTCGTTTTCGTATTATCAGCGTCATCATCAAATGACACACGAGAAGGCACTGTGGATCTAAGGGCTAACAATCGCTCTAATGCACGTCGTACATCTCCACCTACAATCATACCGTTCGAAAATTTACTCTGAAGTTCAGTCATATCGGGCGGTACATTATCTAAATCATCATTATACCATTCTTCCCTCAAAGAGTTACACATTTCTCCAAACACGAATCTCTGTGTAGGCTCATTAAACTGAGAAAACGTGTCGAAAACCATGCGTGGAGTGTAGTTAGCAGGGTGTCTTATCCACCTATGTGCCATAGTCACTAACGTCTCTTTCTCCCTTCCACTAGGGATCTGACTCCGTCTTTGGGGAGTTTCAGAAATATCGGATGGAAATAACTGTCCAGAAAGCGGTGAATAAAGGGTAGCAACAGCGTTAGGGATACGATTACGAACAGAAGGAGAAAGAAGAACGGGAGCAACAACATTAGAAGTGAACGTAGGGACAACAGAGGTTGCCGGGACAGCTGAGGTAACAGGAACAATGGACTGAGGAGGTACAGGCAAAGGAGCAGTAGGAATAGAAACAGGTGGTGGGACAAACGTAGGACCAACAACGGGCTGACCAGCAGCCGCTGGAACAACAGGAGGGAGGACAAGAGGAACTACAGGGGCTGTAGCACCCTGTGCATAAGGAGGTGGCGATTTCATCAAATACGCTAACAGGGGATCCTCCTTTGAATCCTCTTCTTTCTTATCAAGACTAGTTGGTAAAACCGGATAACATTTGTCTATCCTCATGTGATGTAGTCTAGTAGAAACTTCTATTTCTTTTTCTTCTTTATCTCGCTGACATTGTTGTACAACTTGCATTATCGGGACGATACCGTCTCTCCGATTCTTTTTAAGCTGTTTGATTTCTTTCTGTTTGGCCTCTTTACGCCACAACCGAAAGGAATCAAACATAGCGGGCCTAGCTTTCTTTTTAAACAATTTAGCTTCAAGATTATCTAAAATCGTAAGTTCAAAACTTCCATGTGGTGGCCAACTAAGGACACCATCTTTTTTCGTATAACGGACCCAATATTCATTATATATAATAGGGCCCACACCATGTCGACTATAGAGCTCATATATCGGAGTTCCAACTGGAGGTATCGGACACAAGTCCTCCAACCGGGAATCCATATTGTAACATTGAAATAAACCAAGAAAACCACTATGGCTAGGCATCGTGCACACTAACCTAGTATCAAACTTCAAGGGTTACCGAAACGCTAAATCTTCGTGAAAGACAAAACCCTCGGTTTTTGGCAATTGAAACTGTCAAATAACAACTAAGAACCAACAACTAAGAACCACAAATGCAATGGAACCATGCAGATAACTAAGCTTCAACAACAACCAAGGACACTGGTAGCGACCCACAAATACTTAACTGAGAGCACAATGGCATCACCAGGAAGGCCCGTCTATCCTCTCGCCATACGAAAGGACTACGCCAGGCGCCGAAAACAGGTCGACAGTCAGGGCATCGGTCCGTCGCAGCCGTCAGGAGGCGGGAATCTTCGCGGGAAAAATCTTCGGACCACTTATTTCGACAACAGGATCGATGAAGCGGGGTGCACCTTCCCTCGGAGATTTCACACGAAGTTCCTCACAATTGTCAGGCTTTGGACCGGTACCGCTGATGTCGCCCCACGTTGGGCGCCAACTGAAGGACTGGGCTAATTAAGGCCCAGCGGTGCCAGGGGACAACACCTAAAACCTTCGTGGGTTACCTGTTCTGGCGCACTAATGACAGAGACACGGGACACTTCCTTCGGCGTCAAAGATCAGCGTTTATTACTGCAGGGAGGCAAAAGTCACAAGAAGTACAACAGAGTGTAGGTTCTGAGAGTCTGCTTCAAATTGCAAATGCGGATCGCTCCTTTTTATACACTGGTTCGTCTTTGTACAGCATACGAACAAACGGTTACAATTTAGTTCCCACAGTAAACTTCAAAAAGGGCTTTCTGAAACCCGGAACATAATTATAGTAACATTGCCGGTTCCCAACTGTAAAAGCACATTATCCTGCTGCTAGGCACATTCCACTCTAGTTGTAAAAGGACGAGAGTAAGAGACAGAACAGGTGTAAGGAAGTCAGACAACAGAAGAAGAAGGAGTGTGGGGGTAATATCGGAAGCGCAGTCTCAGGATCAAAGGATTTGAGCCGGGCGCATGCAAGGCTGAAACAATAGGCCAACGTGGGAAGATTACCCTCGAGCGGAGCCATCTGCCTCTGCCGTGTCATCCCTTGGTCATAAAAGACGCATGAAAGGAATATGCGTCTTCCGTAAGGCTTGGGAACTAAGGGTCATGATGCGGACATTTGCCTGTTCGCTGACTACGTGAGGGCAAGAAACAAAATGGATGCCGTATCTAAAATGGAACCCGAGGGTTCAGTAGAAGAAACGCGTAAATAAAGCGAACCCTGCCAAGTAGTGTAGCGAAAACGCGTACACTTACTAAGCTCGTCATTTACGGTTCATCAATACCAAACTTGCCCATATTCAGTCATGCCCAAAACATCATGACGATTCTTACGGAACCTCAGCTCCAAGTCCCCCCATTGAATATGGCATAGTGAGTATCTTCCACCGGACACGTGGTTGTCCGCCCCCCCAAGCTAGCTTGGTCATCTGCTGCTGCAGCCGTGCAAAGAACGATTTGGGTAGGACCATTGGTATAGTGATGAACAGAAACAAAATCTGGGGAGCACTACCATTTTCATTATTGATATGCGTCCCATTAAGGACAAAAGGAGTTTGCTCCAGTTAATCACGCCATCTTCTAGCTTACTAACGGCAGTACCATAGTTGGCTCTAAAGAGGATTTCCGCATCCGTGTGCAACTGAATCCCCAGATAGCGGATCGAATCTGTGGTCCACTGGAGGGGGTATTCCATAGGTGTTGGCTGCGTGATCGGTGTTAGTGGAAAAGCCAGCGATTTAGTCCAGTTGACCCTCAAGCCAGAGAGCGCCCCAAAACGGACCACCTCCCTGAGCACCGATGATAGGTTGGCAATGGCATCAGGGTTGCGTATATACAGCAGGGTGTCGTCTGCGTACATCGACACTATGGTCTTATAGTCCGGAAATCCTATGCCCTCGTTTCTGTGGTATTCTCGCAGGGCGCACGCTAGTGGTTCAGCCACCAAAGCATATAGGAGGGACGAGAGAGGGCATCCCTGCCTAGTACCTCTACTGATGGGGAAGGAGTCCATGACCAGGTCTCCCATGCGGAGCCGAGCCCTCGGTTCGTGATATAGCGCCCCTAACATCTGTAGAAACGGCTGCCCTAGGCCCATACGCTGCAGTACTATACGCATGAACGGCCACTCCACTGAGTCAAAGGCCTTTTCCATATCTAGGAATACAGCCAGTGCCTGCCTATCTTGTCTCACATGTTGAATCGCGCCCAGGACTGTGCGTATATTGTAAACTAGGTTCCTGCCAGGGATAAATCCTGCCTGCTCCGGGGCGACCAGACAATCTGCAAGGAGCGCTAACCGGGTGGCCAAGACCTTGGCGAATAGTTTGGTGTCAACATTCAACAGCGACAAGGGTCTATATGAGCTGCACTCATCATGGGGCTTTCCCGGCTACAGTATGGTAACCAATAGTGCCTCCCTCATAGAATGTGGCATGCTGCCCTCCATGCATATGTCATCAAAAAGAGTCAACAGGTGCAGGAGTAGTTGATCCTTAAAAGTTTTGTAGAAGCCCGCCGTAAGTCCGTCAGCTCCCGGAGCACCGCCCGACCTCATGGTAGTCAGCGCCTCTAGGATTTCATCCTTTTCAATAGGATGCATGAGGAATTCCCTGTCAGAGTTGGTCAATGTGGGGATGTCGATGTGGCCCAGGTAGTCATTAATTTCATCTTCCATATCGCCGCTCTTAGAGGAATACAGATCCGAGTAGTATCCTTTAAAGACATCCGCTATGTCCCTCTCATCTGTGATCGGTTCTCCTGCGGCATAATTCACCACCGCGACGTGCTGGCGCCGTCTTGCACCCTTCATGAGATTGGCCAGAACCGCACTCGGCCGCTCCCCCTCGCCATACACCCTGGCAGTGGAATATTTGCCCATGTGTCTAACCTCCCTATCTGCTTCTTCGTGATATTCCGCAAGCAGAGTCTTAATCTCTTCACTCACAGTGTTATCTGCAAGGTCACACTGTCTGCGTTCCAGCTTACCTAGTTGTTTCTCAAGGTCTGCCAGCCTCCGCCGAATGGACTTGAGTATGCCCGAGTGCTTTGACATCGCAACCCCTCGGATATAGACCTTCTAGGCCTCCCAGACCACCTGGAAGCTCTCAACCGAGCCTATGTTATTTTCGAAGAAGACATCTATGGCCTCAGCCAGCTCTCCCTTAAACACCGGGTCCAGTAGAGAATTAGGCGGAAACCTCCATGTGAATGGCGGTATGGATTTGCCTGGAATGCGTAGTTCCAGCAGCACCGGTGAGTGATCGGATAGTGTTCTGGGCAGAACTCTGCAGTCTCTTATGCGGTCAAAGTGAGAGGAGGAAGCGAGCCAGTAATCTATCCTAGTGTTGACATTGTGATATGCTGAGTAGTGCGTGTACCCACCCTGCTGAGGATTTCGTGAGCGTCATACGTCCCCCAAGCCCAGGCAAGTTATTGCACTCTGCAGCTCCAGAGCAGCAGCAGCGGGTCTGCGAGTAGGACCGGACAATCTATCAAGAGTCGGGTTCATAGTAAGGTTGAAGTCTCCCCCCCCATAGTAGCAAATTTCTCTGGTCGAATCGCTTGATCTTGGCAGCAAGAGTCGTATAGATTTCTGGTGAGTCAAAGTTGGGGCCATAGGTATTGACTACAGTGAAATCTATGGCAGGGCCGTAACATCTAGATATAACTTATCTGCAGTCAGCATCTTTCTCCAGTGTGTGTATCTGCGATTTGGACTGGAGGTAAAGACCGCTGCTGAGATATTACCCTCAAGTCCTCTGCTTCTGAGCATGTGACTGTGTGTAGGAAGATGCGTCTCCTGGAGCAGGGCAACGTCTATGTGTTGGCACTGTAAATAACTAAGGACCTTCCTGACTTTGCGGTGGTCATTCAGGCCACGAACATTCCAGGTGATTGCTGTTAGTCTAGGTGTGAGTGTCGTCCCACCATCCGTGGTGGTGTCAGCCATAGCACAATACAGTTGGGCATAATTGGAGCAAATTTACGTCAGTGCATGTCACAGTCACAAAGTGCAAAGTCAGATTAATCAGATTCCCAAGAGTTAGATAACAAGGTCCTCTCAAACAGGACAGTACCATCCGTCGTTGTGTGCAACATAGCTTATCTTTCCCAGAAGAGCAAGGTTTTCCCCTCCCCATGTACTCCTTCCCCCCACCAACAGCATACCAACCCCAACAAGGCCTCTTTCCCCCCCCAGGACCCCTCCATTCCCCTCCCACAGCAGACCAACCCCAACTCGGCCTAGCATGCTAGCGTATCCCCCCCAATACAATCCCAATTAACTCAGGAAAGCCCCAAAGGGGACTAACAGTGCACACAGTGCAAGGGCCGAGGTTGCCAGGAGTAGTAGTCTTAACTTCAGTTAGTGCCTACGCAATCATCGCCCCCAGCGCCATCGCCAAAAATTGTCATCCCAACGCGAGCCGTCAGGGTGTAGTTAAACGACAATAACATATCCTCAGGTCAATGCGCTTACTGCCCGGAATGCTCCAGGCAAGATCCGGTGACCAATCTAACACAGTGTGTAAATTACATGTAGTAGCGCGCCAAGTGCATACATTCTAAGTGAGGACGTAATAGGTAAAGTGGAACACTCTCACCCACAAGTTGAATCCTCTGGACTCCCGCAGTCCCCCCCACAGTGTTATGGATATTATGCACTCAGGAGCCCGGGAGCTTCATGTGTCAATGCCGAGCCCCAAGGCCAGGTCAGGGCGCCCAGCAAATAGCAAAGCCTCAGCATGGAGCTCGATCCCTAGACCATTGAATGCTTCTAGTCTTGTTTCTCCAGTTGGCGGCTGCCATCCTCATCGTCGTTCTGACTCCTGGGGCTACCCCTGCATTCTTTGGACCAAACTTTCAATGCTTTTGGGAGATCTTTAGGGTCCGTGAAAATGTGCGAATGGCCCTGCCGATTGATTCTCAATCTTGCTGGATATAGCATGGCGTTGTCCAGCCCAAGGTCTCGGCGCTGCTTCTTGTACGGAGCGAAATGCCTTCGCTCTTCTTGTACCTTAGCAGTGAAGTCCGGAAACAAAGATGTCTGAGCCTTCATATTGCAGTGACTTCTTTTCTCGGGCTATCTGCAGGGCCGTGTCCCTATCTCTATAATTTAGGAGCTTGGCGATGATCGGCCTCGGGGGTGCCCCCGGTCGCGGACGCGGGCCCAGCGTGCGGTGCGCTCTCTCTACAATGAACATTGGCGAGAACGCGTCAGCTCCCAGAAGCGTGGTCAGTAGCTTCTCTACAAATAGCTCAATTTTCCCTGTGTGGGTAGTCTCCGAAACTCCCGTAATTCGTATGTTCGATCTTCGGGAGCGGGCTTCAAAGTCTTCCGATTTATCTTGAATGACCTGCAAGATTCTGTCAAGCTGCTTGCGATCTTTATCCAGTTCCGATTGTGCTTCTTCTACTTCTGTTATGCGCCTCTCCGCCATATCCAGGCACTCTGCATGTTTATCCACTCTTTCGAACATACGGTCCATGCGATAAGAGAGCGCATCAATCTTAGAGCCCAGGGATGTCATGCTGTCTTGTAGGCCCTTCTCCATCGTCACCAGCAGAGCATTAATGTCTGCATAAAATTAACCCTCCGCACCTCTAGTCAGTGGCGTAGTCTCCATTTCCTGCACATCAGGGGCCTTAGTGCGGCGTTGTTCGAAGGCTAGTTTAGTTTGGGTTTTGTCTCCTTTGCCCATGGTGCCCTCAAGGCCCAGAGTAGATCCTGGTCAGGCCTCTGCAAATGCCAAGCCACGCCGAGTGGTCAGCTACGCAACTCTCTCGCCACTCAGCACCGGACACTCCAACTGGTTGACACAGCAGACTCAGGCCCAGTGAACACAGCTGGGTCACCAGGCTGGGAGAGAAGGACTATCACCACTGGGGATCCGGCAAGGTATCGCTCCACCCTACAGCTCCTCCTGGCCGGCACGGGGGGCACAACACCAGGGCACTGCAAAGACAAGCTATCCACTCTGCCTGCGACGGTATTGTGCTTCCTGGTCACTCCGCCTACAATAGCCACGCCGTCCCCACGTGGGCTTACCAAGCTGCCGCTGGTTCCAAGGGGGACCCCACCGCACTGGGGCCCCGAAAGTTCCAGAAGACGTGTGCTGCTGACTCAGAAGCTCTGGCCCACTGCACCAAATGCCCGGAAAGTTCACCCGCAGAACACCGCGAGGGTCCACGGAATGGGAGAGGGCAGTGGGGTCCCAGTAATCTGTGTCTCGGGGTTTGCGAGTCAAACTCCGATCGCGTGTGTCTGAATCGCCCGTGGGAGTCTCCCCCTCCAAATGTGTAGGGCAATGTGGGACTCACGGGTCCAACCCGATCCCTTCCGGTGTGTCAGCGACTGCTCCCTGGCGCCCGCCACCATCCGCCGCCTCACCGGGTTGATGCCCCGCTGGGCCGCCGCACGTCAGGTCGCGCACGCCGGCCAGTGTCCAAATCCAGGCCGGGGATTAGCGGCCTAGGGTGACGGCCCCCGCACTCTCGCTGCCGACAGCCCTGAGTGCCGTAGCGGCTCCGTTGACGCCCGCACCGGGCAGCGGAGGACTCCGGGGAAGGATATGCAACACTTTATACCCTCAGGCTCCGTATAGACAGGATTTTAAAGGATTATGCTGGCGATGGCGCGGAGCTCCGGGATCAAGCGTCCGCCATCAGCGCTGGCAAGCTCCGCCCCCCGGCAACTGTATCTTAAACCATATCTAAACAATATAGGCTTTAGACAGGCTCGAATTGCGCTTTTGCACATGCAACTTTTGCAGACTGAATGCACTTTATTTGTGGTTACACACTTCTTAAGAGCAATGGTGAGATCCAGGAAATCTTGGAATGATTAAGATAGAGAGGTGTTTTATGAAAATTGTGATATATCTAAAAATAGGCCTCCAGAAGAAACAGCTAGCTCTGAGACTTATGTATAATTTGAATGGCCCTGTAAGATGAGTGTATAATATGCTATTACTTTTATAGTGGTGACAGAATGAATTAGCCCATTTTATGACTTTGTTTTGTTTTTTAATGTATTGCATCTTTTATGGCTGTATGCTTTGCCAAATAAAGATTGTATTTATTATTTATTTATTTGGTGCTTTGTGCTTTTATGTTCTATTTTCACTGAAACCTTTAACATGCCGTATCCCCAGTTCTAGTGATTGATTTTTTGCTGTTTTGGTTGTGTTTAATTTTTAATCAAAGCTCTATTTTTCTAACCTGGTGTGGGATTTTTTTGTGTGGTGTTTTCACTGTTTTACTGTTTGAAGTGTTGCTCAAGTACCTTACACATTGCCTCTAAGTTAAGCCTGACTGTTCAGTGCCAAGCTACCAGGGGTATGAGCATTGGTTAATTGGGTTTGCTTGTGCCTTACCCTGACAACGATTGTGATTGCTGCATGGCCAGGGTTCATACCCCAATCGACCAGTAACTCAATTCCTAAACAATGTGTAGAGTATTTATGCTGTACTTCAAACAGTAGCAAAGGAAAAACACAACAGAAGAAAAATCACACACTAATTTGGAAAAAAAGACCAAAATGTAATACATTTTTTGAGACCAAAATGACATATATCCAATCAGAAGAACCGGACATGTGCAATTTGAAAGATGTAAGTGAAATTAGTGCCCAAAAGCACAAAGTGTCAACTGTGGTTATCTGGTCTCGCGGGACCTTGATTAAAGCAACAAGTTCAGGCTGACTGCGATGCAGTGAACACCAGATACAGGAACCAAGTTAGGCCCGCTGAACAAAGTATATTATATCTGGGTTGCAGAGCATTGTGAGATCCTGCTTGAAGGATGCATTTTCTAGTGGCAGTTGCAATGTGCTGCAGATTGAGATGCAAGTTCACATTTCAAGGATGACTCGCACAACTATGATTTCAGGGAGCTGTTGGGCAATGATACGAGGTTCTGCATTGAGGATGTGTCACACAGCAGCAGTTCCAAGGGGTTGCAGGGCTGCGATGCAAGGTCCTGCATTGCGGAGCCACCATTCAGCAGAGGGTCCAAAGATCTACCTGGTCCTGCATCGGGATTGCATTGCACAGCAGTGGTTCCAATGTAGAGCTGCACTGCATCACAATGTATTTTTTCTGTTTAGTCACAGCCCACTTCCAAGTGTTCAGGACTGGGTTGGCGCCACTTGTGGGGGTAAGACTCACAGCATGCACAGTACAGGTGCTGTGTTCAAGGTGGATGGAAAGTTTTCTGTTCCTGAGGTTCCGAAGAGAGGACCAGCCAACTAGCCCTTGTAATCACTCAGTGTGTCCTGGTTCCAGAGGCAGGTGCAGTCCATTTTACTCAGGCAGCAGAGTAACAGGGCAGCAGAGTAGCAGCACTTCATGAAGCAGAGTAGCATGGCAGTCCTTCTGAGTCTTCTACAGGTCTAAAGGTGTATTGAAGAGTTGGGTCTGAAGGCCCAATATTTATACTTAGTTCCTGCTTTGAAATAGGAGAAAGATCTGGAGGTTTCCACCCCTAGATGTGTTTGGAATTCTCTGCCTCTGTGTCCAGGCCCCAGCTTCTTTGGGATCCTAAAAGACTAACATCAAACCTTTTGTGAGTGTGTTCAAGCAGAGGCTTTGTGATGTGCACTTATGGTAGGTGACAGCTCCTCCCCCTATTAAGTTAGAGATGGTCTGTGGGAAGCTGACTCTCTATATGGCATACTAAAAGAAGTGCACTGTGCAGATGGTATGCAGAAGTAAAAGCAGATATTTCTAATGCTCGTTTTGGGATAGTGTAGGTGAGCAGCTAGGCTTATCAGAGGGGAGTGCTAAGCATGTGTTGTATTCACAGAGGCAATAAATGAGACATTCAGCCTGAGGCATCAAGATGGTGGTCGCACTCTAAGAGTGCTCCGGACCCCCTCCGTCATCCGCCTTGTATCCTCCCATTTACAGCTGTCATCGGATCTCTTCATCTACCAGCCAAGGCTCACTGTCCCACCAGCATTGCCCCAATTCCTTTTGCTGGCTGATCGGAACCTCTACTGCCTCAGTTTGATCCCCTTCCTCCTGAGGCCTCTGACTCTCAAAATGGCGGCCCCCTCGCCATACCTTCTTTGGGCCTGATATCTATGCCTTGATGGTCTGTCGCTCAACTCCCCCTGTCGCTCTGAGGTGGCAGCCATGCCCAGCCAGGGTCCGCTTGTTCTCCCCCACTGCCTGTGACTTACCCTGAGGCTTCACCCTGTGCCAGCGATCAATCACAACGCCTTGGTGCCTGAAGCTGCGGTGGGGAGCTCGCCTCCCGTTTGGACGGAGCTTGGAGGAAGCAGGTGGCAAACACGGCCTGGCCGCGATGGCGCCTTCATCCTGAATCCAGCGCCTGTCTGATGTCTCCAGGGGGGCTCGGTCTGGGACCTCTTCAGCAGCACCCGCCTGGTGAGTGAAGGCCGCCGAGTTCGGCTACCGCTGTCGGGTAGCGGCTCGAGGGGTTGGGGCCTCCTTCCAACCCTTGCAATGCACTTTCCCCTCTCCCAGGACCTGGATGTGTGAGGACCGTCCCGACAGCCAAAAACTACACTTCAACCTTCCAGCACTGTGGCCGCAGGATCTGGGGGGGGACACTGACTTTGAACCCTAGAGTGGCCCTTGGATCACTGGAGGGCCCCTACACCTGGCGGGTCCAGGAGGTGGCCCCGCTGCAGTGCGCATGCCTGTTCCATCCCGGCCTGGACCCTCCTGCCCTCCCTGATTCACAACGGAGCTGCAACCTCATCCCTGCCTCTGGGAGCTGCTGGCTCCTGTGGCCTCCACCAATGGACCATTGGTGTGTGGGGTTGGAGGCTAGGGATCAGCTACTGGACCGGGTGGTGGTGCAGGGAGGGGATATTGGCACTCCCGCCTAAGCATGGGCGTAAAATCCGTTCCGCTCGCGGATTTTGCAGATTTTCGGTAAATTCGAAATCCGCGAACTCTCGCGAACTTGCCGAAAATTCGTAAAATCCGTGCGAAGCGGATTTTTTGCTTGGTCGCACTTGCCAACTAGAATACTATACAATTTCGCGGGAGTAAACACTTGCGAACACGTAGATGCGGCGGGCAGCGACAATCTCGCAATTGCGAGATTGCAAAATTTGCAATTTCGCACAAGAAATCCACCAGCAGGCAGCATAAACCTTGAAAATTATGATTTTTATCAGAATAACTCCTCAGGTTGACATTTGCCTGCACTTTTTCTTTGCAAGGAGTCCATTTTGGGGGGTGGGGGTGGGAGGAAGGAAGTGCCCCACAGTCTCCAACTTCCTGTTCCTGTCCACCAGGCTCCTCCCAGTGCTTTCTTCATGTGCTGGTCACTTTGATTTGGATCTTGACCTGGAAGGATTACTTTTTGTGGATGCTGCTGGATATTTGGAGTTTTGCAAAAATGAAAGCACTCAGCAGGTGCAAAAGTTCAATCTTATCATTAGTAACCATTCCCTGTAGTGCTTCCTGAGGGGCCCCTTCAGAGGTCATTTGCCTACTTGCAACTATTCTATGACCCTGCTCTGACCCTCACAGCAGGCTCAGAGAATAGCTACAAGTATACAACAAAGGTCCTGTTAAAAAAATTACACTGCAACAGAAAGCAATTACAGACCAAACTGAAAGCACTCAGCAGGTGCAAAAGTTCAATCTTATCATTAGTAACCATTCCCTGTAGTGCTTCCTGAGGGGCCCCTTCAGAGTTCAGTTGCCTACTTGCAACTATAGGCCACAAAGGTCCTGTGAAAAAAAAGTGCACTGTAACAGAAAGCAAATTACAGATAAGGAAGCAGGTGCCAGCCAGACTGGAAGTTTAAATTCAGTGACACATTAATCAACCCCAAATTAATTCATGTCAGTTGAAGCAGGGCAGGTGTGCTTGCTTTTTTTCACCCCCATAATCTACAGTGATAAACCAACAAGAGGGTGGCAGTGATGTACCTGAGGGTGGCAGTGGTGAAACAGAGGGGGCTGTGAACCTGTGATGATGAACCAGATGTAGAAACAACATAGTCGCGGCCGTTGCGAGCCGACAAGTAAGTTCGCAATTGCGAACTGGTACAGAACCCTCGCGAACTGGCAGAAATCCTTGCGAACACAAAAAAAAAAAATCCGCAAATTCGCAAGAGTTCGCGGATTTTGCGGATTGCGAATCCGTAAATACGCAAGTTCGCGGATTGCCAATTCGCAAAATCCGCCCATGCTTACTCTCGCCCTCCCTCTCCCCCTCACTGACTCACCCCTTCACCCCCCTGTGCCGGCACCTGCCTGGATCCCCGGAGGGGCTTTGCCCTGGATCTCCTTAACAGCACCTGCCCTGTTCGTGAGGTACCACTCAGCTCGGTTGCCGCTGTTAGGTGGTAGTGTGAGGGGTCGGGCCGCCTCCAACCCTAGCTGGGGTGCCCCCATCTGTCCTGTGTCCCCCTGGGGCTGGTGGTGGGGAGATTGTCCTGGTCTGTTAGAGGCTGCACTCCGTCCTTACAAAACTGTGGCCCGCTGGATCGGGGGAGGGGCACTGAACTTGGCTTTTGGCGGGGCCCTCGGATTACCGGAGGGCCCCTATCCCTGGCAACTCCCTGATGTGACCCAGCTGCTCTGCAGATGCCTGCTCCGGTCCGGCATGGATCCTCCTGCCCCCCCTTGGTCTGTGCCGGTGCTGCAGCCTCATCTCCGCCTCTGGGGGTTGCTGGCTTCTGGGGGAGAGGGGAGCTCCCTCGTGGCACTGTCTATGATCTCACCTCCCCCCCTCCCTCTCTCATTGACTCACCCCTTCACCCCTTGTGCAATGCACCACACCTGGGGGTGCCTCTCTGAGATTGTCGACCTGGGCGTACAAAGTATTCCTGTCTGGCCACCCTGCCCTGTGCCGGACCTCTGTCGGCGGCGAGATCCCCTGCAGAGCCAGACACTTCCTTTTCTCCCCTGACCTCCTCCACTGGTCTGGAAAAACCTCCACAACTGAAAGACTGATCTCAGCCGTCGTTGTCAGATGGTGCGGGGCCCTGCTACTGGCCTCCCCGTCACTGTTCACCCACAAGGACGTGCCTGCGCCCTGGTGCTTGGAGCCCGCTATTCGCCCTCAGCTGCCTCCATCGAGAGACGCCGGACCCCTGCACGCTGTGGGCTCAGGTGACAGGATTGGATTTCAGTTGACTGCGTGGTGGAACAGCGGACCGGCTTCCGGCCCCCCCCTCACCAATCCATTGCCACCCATCTTGAGACGGGGAGGTGGTGCCATCCTTTTTTGACCTTGACAAGGAAAATGAACAATCCAATAATTATAGGCCACAATATGCACTATAATGAAAAAAAGTCCAGCCGGACTTTAGAATTTATTCAATGTTTGAATATATTAAATCAGACGAACTAACAATGAAACAGTGGGACACAATCCTGCATCCACAATGCTACACAAACATTAGACAATACATATAGTTAGGGTATTTCAGGCATATAGAAGAATGGAGCAAAAAAGGAAATTTACAATGCATTTGCTTCACGTATGTGGGAAACACAAGATTTTTTGGCACATAATATTACACTAGTGTTTAAGCCACATATTGTGTCGAGGGCGTTTTGATCCAATTAATAATGATGGATCATCATCAGGACATTCATTGCTTGCCTGAGTTAAAAGCTTGGACACGGGGTCTATCGGAGTTGAAACTGAGCCGGCGTCCAATTGGGAGCCTTAGGTTGATAAGATAAAACTTGAAAACCCACGGACTGACGATAAGGACCGCCGTAGCAGATTAGGGTAGCATGTAATAGGGCTCCCTATTACAGGCTACCCTAATCTGCTACGGCGGTCCTTATCGTCAGTCCGTGGGTAAGCGTCCCCGCAACGCTCCTTGGCACGGCGGTTAATTGTCCAAGTAATTTGGCCGCAGGTCCCACACCAATCCAGCGTGCCTCCCCACAGCACCATTACGACTTGAACAATTCGATTGCGAGGCTTAAGGCGCCCATTTCTACCCCCTTACATACCGATCGTGCTGTAGGCTCTACCTTCGTGGTTTATTGATAACTGCAACCCATGAGGCAACTTACGAATTGACTGCTTTTCAAGTTTTATCTTATCAACCTAAGGCTCCCAATTGGACGCCGGCTCAGTTTCAACTCCGATAGACCACGCGTCCAAGCTTTTAACTCAGGCAAGCAATGAATGTCCTGATGATGATCCATCATTATTAATTGAATCGAAACGCCGTCGACACAATATGTGGCTTAAACACTAGTGTAATATTATGTGCCAAAAAATCTTGTGTTTCCCATATATGTGAAGCAAATGCATTGTAAATTTCCTTTTTTGCTCCATTCTTCTATATGCCTGAAATACCCTAACTATATGTATTGTCTAATGTTTGTGTAGCATTGTGGATGCAGGATTGTGTCCCACTGTTTCATTGTTAGTTCGTCTGATTTAATATATTCAAACATTGAATAAATTCTAAAGTCCGGCTGGACTTTTTTTCATTATAGTGCATATTGTGGCCTATAATTATTGGATTGTTCATTTTCCTTGTCAAGGACCTTTGTCTTTAACGTAATTGATACCCCAGGTCCTTGCTTACCTAGTGGGTCCCCTTGTCCTTTAGTAAAAAATCCTTTTTTGACCATCGCATCGGGCGGAGGTTGGTGAGGGGTCCCCGGATTCGTGCTGGCTGGCCCTTGTGTCCCAGGGGGATTTGGGGGTATTGGCCTTGACGTCCATGCCTGAGTATTGACAGTCTGGGTGTCGGCTCCTTCCCTCTCTGGGTCTGTTGACTGCCTCCCCCGCCCGTTCAGTGGCAGCGCCCCCATCCTCTGTAACGATGGGCAGGGACCGTGCCCCAAAGACAAATGCCCCACAGACCCAAACCAAAATGCACTGATATACCACCAACAACCAAGATCCTGGAGGGGGGGCGTCAAACACCCCTGGCCCCACTGGTGGAGATCTCTCCACCATCCTCCAAGTAAACAGCGCCTCGCAGGCTTCAGTGGAGAACTAGATTGGTGAGGGATAACAAGGCCCCTATTCATCGGACCTGCGTAACGTCACAGCCCGGATCGCTGAGGCGGAATCACGTATCTTCACGGCCGAGGACGACATAGGCCAACTCAAGACCCAGGTGGCCCGTCTCCAGACTCAGACCTCGGAGGTTCACCGTTGGGTCGAAGACGCCAATAATAGGTCGAAGAGGAATAACCTACGCCTCGTAGGATTTCCAGAGGGGGCTGAGCAGGGTCAAACGGACACATTTGTGGAGACCTGGCTGAGATCTAGCATGCCCAAGGAGTCCCTATCTCCGTGGTTTGCGATAGAGTGTGCCCATCTCTCTCTGGCTCCCCGGTCCCCGCCTGGGGCTCTGCCACGGCCCATCATCATGAGAGTCCTCAACTTCTGGGACAGGGACGCTATCCTTAGGGCAGTGAGGACACAGGGTCCAGTGTCTCACCAAAACAATAAGGACTGGACTATTCCAAAGAAGTGCAGGCCCAGCTGCAAACTTACTACGATGTCAAACAGAAGCTGCGGAATCTGGGTCTACGGTATGGTCTCCTCTTTCCGGCCCGGCTTTGAGTTGTTTTTCAGGACCAGACAATCTTTTTTGATACCCCGAAGTGGCCTGGACCTGGCTTACGGAGGAGCGCACTCTCCGGACTCGTCCTGCCTCTTCCCCTGTTAGCCGGGAACCTACTCAGCTTCAACCAAACCTTCCCAAGCCACAGCGCCACCGTACTCTGTCCCACAAGAAGGGTGACCGCCGTCGCGGGGCCTCATGCTCACTGAGGAAGTGTCCCAATCGCCTACTACCTCTGAATTGCCTCTTATATGTGAGACTCTCAGCCTGACTTTTTCCTTGATTGATCTGAGTCGGATCCCAGACCCCCCGTGAAACAATGCACCCTGCCATATCTGACTCTCACTTGTACAGGAGCCCTGCACTTCAAGGATCCGGAGAGGACAACGAGGTCTGACCTCCGAGGCCTAGCGGATCAACATGGCAGGTCCATCTCTGCCACAGTCATGCTCCGCTAATCGTTTTAGCTTAGCACATAGATTTGTTTGTATCTTTGTACTGTTGTATTCCTTTTCAGAGAGACATATGCTTCAATTCCAGATGTGTAGGGTGGGGGTTGTTGGGGGGCAAGGGGAGTGTGAGGACCGTTGTCTCCCGATTTTTTACTGTTCTTGGCCTTGTTCGGGCCAATGTTTTTCGTTCTTCTTGGCAGCTCCCTGCGCACACATGCCACTACCACTGACAAGAGACCTATTGTTGTACACAGGCTCTATCCTCACACCCCGGCTGCGGGTTGTTACCTCCCCTGGGATCCAGGTCCATCAGTGCTGATCCACACACACACCGCCCAGTCAGACGACGTCAACTCTTAATAGACCCCTCCACATTGTGTCATGGAACGTCAATGACCTATTAGACCGTATAAAATGAACTTCAGTTCTTCGCAGCGCCCAACGACAAGCGCCCGATATTCTCTTACTACAGGAAACACAACTTCTGGGAACTCAATGCACCTTCCTCGCCTGATATGGGTTTGATAGGGTCTGGCATTCTGGGTTCACATGGGGCTCCCGCGGTGTGGCCATACTGACTAGCAGAGGTCTCCCCTTTACTCCGATACCGGCTGAGATTGATGTGCAAGGGCACTATGTGGCCTTAACCAGTAGGATTGAGGGTCATCTTCTCAATCTCCTCTGTGTATACATTCCCCCTGCTGCTATGCCCTCCGACACCTCACACTACTGATCTCGACTTTCCCTCAGGGTCTGACTGTCATCGGGACGACGTCAACGCTGTTATGCAACTTCCACGCGGCTCGACAGGTGCTCCCTCTGCGTCCTGCCTTGCCTCTGCTAAGTGCCTCTCTTACTGGTCCTCTGCCCTGGGTATCTGCGATGCCTGGAGGGTATGAAATCCCGCTGAGAACAATATACCCATACTTCGGCGGCCCACCGTACCCACTCCCTATTGACTTGCTCCTGTTGCCGGCCACCGATTGTTAGTTGGTGTTTGGAGTCACTATCCTCCCACGTGGTATTTCCGATAACTCTCCCGTCTCCCTCTACCTCGGAAGTTCCCCCAATGGGGATCACACAATCTGGCGGATGAACTCTTGGTTTCTGCAGGGTGCGGAATTCATTGAGACCCTTGGGCAAGAACTGCAGCAGAACTTACTAATTAACTAGGGATCGTTTCCCTCTCCGGGAACACTGTGGGAGGCCGTCAAGGCTACTATACGTGGGTGGCTAGAGGCCTTGTCCACACAAAGTGTACAGCCCAGACTGCCCCCCTGATGCAGCTCGAGCCCCAGGCTGCACGGTTGGAATCAGCCCAGGCTTGTCCCGAGAGCGCTGGCTCCACCCGAGAGCTTGCACTGCTCCGTGATGAGATCTGTCAGATCTCTCTAGAATCAGCTAAAATGTTATGGTGCTCCTCGGTGGGGTGGGTATATGGCTGGGGGGACAAAAAGTGGCAAGCTACTCCATAATCTAATCTCGTATCCCAAAGCCCATTATATAATCCCCGAGGTCTGCAATGCAGCCGGTGTTCACCATTTTGCCTCACATGCTATCGCCCAAGCCTTTGCAGGCTACTATGGCCATCTTTATGCGGTCCAGCCTCCCTAGCTGCACTGCTGTCAGAGACAGTGACTCAACTGCCCCATCTTCCCCAGGCAGTCTCGGAAACTCAGGACATCCCCCTTACCTCAGAGGAAATACGCTGGCCATTTAATTCTTGCACTCCCGTAAGATGTCAGGGCTGGATGAATACCCTCAGGAATATTACGCGACCTACCGTGACCTGTTGGTTCCAAACCTGGTGGATCTGTTCCACCATGTAGTGGACATGGGGTCCTTTCCCTCGAAGACCGATGTGGCCACTATTGTGGTTCTTCCGAAGACACAACCGCCTTCCTTTTCCTGCACGGACTACCGACCCATTTCCCTAATCAACACCGAGGTGGAAATCTTTGCCACTGCTTTGGCTCAACGCCTCCGCCCCCTCTTACATGGCTTGGTCCATCCAGACCAATGTAGCTTCATGCCTGCCTGAGGTACCCGCCATTGCATACGCCATCTACACCTCGCCCTCGCACATCGCCATCAGCTCACCCCATACTTGTTCCTTTTATGCGGAGTTTGTTGTGTGTTTATTGGGGAACAGGGTGGGAAGTAATTTAATGTTATTAAAGTAACTATTAATTTTAATGTATTGGTATTTATAATTAATTTATTGTTAGTTTATTCATTCATCATTATTTAATTGATAAGTTTGTTATTTTTAGCCCCTACGCTATCCAACACTTTCCCTACTGTTGCACTCTCTGGAGTGGGAATATTAATTGTTACCCCTACGCTATCTAACACCTTCCCTACTGTTACCCTCTCTGGAGTTGGAATAGCAATTATAACCCCTACGCTATCCAACACTTTCCCTACTGTTGCACTCTCTGGAGTAGGAATAGTAATTTCTACCCCATGCTATCCAACACTTTCCCTACTGTTGCACTCTCTGGAGTGGGAATAGTAATTTATATCCAGTGCTATCCAACACTTTCCCTACTGTTGCACTCTCTGGGGTTGGAATAGTAATTTTTACCCCTATGCTATACAACACTTTCCCTACTGTTACACTGTCTGGAGTGGGAATAGTCATTTTTACCCCTACGCTATCCAACACTTTCCCTACTGTTGCACTCCCTGGAGTTGGAATAGTAATTTGTACCACTACTCTATCCAACACTATCCCTACTGTTGCACTCACTGGAGTGGGAATAGTAATTTTTACCCCAATGCTATTTAACAATTTCCCTACGGTTGCACTCTCTAGGGTTGGAATAGTAATTTTTACCCCTACGCTATCCAACACTATCCCTACTGTTGAACTTTCTGGAACTGGAATAGCAATTATAACCCCTACACTATAGAAACACTTTCTCTATTGTTGCACTGTCTGGAGCGGGAATAGTAATTTTTACCTCTACGCTATCCAACACTTTCCCTACTGTTGCACTCACTGGAGTGGGAATAGTAATGTTTCCCCATACCCTATCCAACACTATCCCTTCTGTTACACTCACTGGAGTGGGAATAGTCATTTTAACCCTTTCACTATCCAACACTTTCCCTACTATTGTACTCTATGGAGTGGGAATAGTAATTCTTTCCCCTACGCTATCGGACAGTATCCCTACTGTTGCACTCTCTGGAGTGGGAATAGTAATTTAATATAATTAAGTAAATATTTAATAATATGTATTGGTATTGAGTATGTATTGTTAATTAATTATTAATTGGTAATTGATTTTTGTTAATTAATATTTATTGCTACTGATAATTAATTTATTGTCAATTAATTAATAATTGGTAATACATTTTTATTAATTGATTGAGAGATAATTATACTATTGTGTTAATTTATGTGGAGTGGGTTGTGTGTTTATTGGAGAATGGGGTGGGAAGTAATTTGATGTTAATAAAGTAATTATTAATTTTAATCTATTGGTATTTATAATTAATGTATTGTTAATTTATTAAATAATCATTATTTAATTGATCAGTTTGTTATTTTTAGCCCCTACACTATCAAACACTTTCCCTACTGTTGCACTCTCTGGAGTGGGAATATTAATTGTTACCCCTACGCTATCCAACACTTTCCCTGCTGTTGCCCTCTCTGGAGTTGGAATAGCAATTATAACCCCTAAGCTATCCAACACTTTCCCTACTGTTGAACTCTCTGGAGTGGGAATAGTAATTTTTACCCCAACGCTATCCAACACTTTCCATACTGTTGCACTCTCTGGGGTTGGAATAGTCATTTTTACCCCTACGCTACCCAACACTTTCTCTACTGTTGCACTGTCTGGAGTGGGAATAGTCATTTGTACCCCTATGCTATCCAACACTTTCCCTACTGTTGCACTCTATGGAGTTGGAATAGTAATTTGTGATGCTACTCTATCCAACACTATCCCTACTGTTGCACTTTCTGGAACTGGAATAGCAATTATAACCCCTACGCTATAGAAACACTTCCCCTACTGTTGCACTCTCTGGAGTAGGAATAGTAATTTTTACCTCTACGCTATCCAACACTTTCCCTACTGTTGCACTCACTGGAGTGGGATTAGTAATGTTTACCCCTACCCTATCCAACACTTTCCCTACTGTTGCACTCACTGGAGTGGGAATAGTAATATTAACCCTTTCACTATCCAACACTTTCCCTTCTATTGCACTCTCTGGAGTGGGAACAGTATTTTCTGTCCCTAGGCTAGCCAACAATTTGCCTACTGTTGCACTCTCTGGAGTGGGAATTGCAATTTTTACCCTTACGCTATGAAACACTTTCCCTACTGTTGCACTCATTGGATTGGGAATAGTATTTTTTCCCTCTGCTATCCAATATTTTTCTGTATTGTTTTAGTTAATGTGTATAATTTATTTTAAAAGCATTACAAATATTGTCGTTTTTTAAATTAGGTATATATATATTTTTTTATATTTTTTCGTAGGTGTATATATGTATTTATAATTTCTAAAATGTTTTTAACAATTTATAAGTTATTAAAATATTTATTTATGAATATTATTAAGTAAGTATATATATATATATATATTCACTGAAAAAACCATAGGTTATAGACCATATATAGTTAGGAATTAGCATTTACAAAACCTTGAAAATTCACTGAAAAAACCATAGATTATAGACCATATATAGTTAGGAATTAGCATTTAAAAAACCTTATTTTACTCACACAAAACCATTGAAATTCCATATATAGTTAGTTGCACTAACTATATATCGCGCACCTGCAATCCACTGCTGATCATGTCACATATTACATCATTCATGACATGGTCAGTGACATCACTGATGACATCACTGATGACATCTCAAATGACATCACTGATGACATCACTGATGACAACATCCAGTGACTGTATGTTTCTGTAAAGTTAAAATATGTCTTACATATTGAAGAATGAGTGGATGTATAAGTGTCTGGATGAAGGATTTAGTAGGTGCGTGACTGACTGTATGAGTGAGTGATTAAATGTGTCTTACTGAATGCATGGGTTAGTGACTAAACTGTCTTAATTTGTGCATCATTATGTCTGTTGTTCTGTAAACTGCTGCATGTGTTGATCATTAGCTATACGAGAGGCTATATGTGTTATTAATTGGTTGCCCAAGTATTTCTATGGGAGATTGAGTTTGTGTGGGGGTGGCTGGAAGGTGTGTGACTCTATGCATAGATGTGTGAGCAGTTTATTCACTAGGTGTATGAGTTCAAGAGTGCATGTGGAAACAGCTACATGGGCAGTTGACTGTGTGCATGAGTGTATTGATGAGTGAATGGATATCTCAATGCTACATGTCATAGTAAGTACATATGTAAAACACAGTACATGTGAGAGTTGGCATATATAAATAACTGTGCATGAGAGCCACTGAATGAGTGAGTGGTTGTATCGATCATTGTGAACTTGTATCAGGGATTGTATAAGAGAGTAAATATGTGTTAGTATATGTTTCAATAAGTAAGGTGTGTTTAACTGTATAGTTGAAGAAATGGAGGTGAGATTGTTTCTTTGCATGACTGACTGGGTGTGTGAGTAACTCCATGGATGAGTGGCAGTGTGTGAGTGTCTGTATACACTGAGTGTATCTAAGGTTATATTAGAGTCTGAAGAGGTTTATCGTATTAGCACAAGAATGATGTCAAATGAGATGTCATCAGTGATGTCATCAGTGATGTCATTTGAGATGTCATCAGTGATGTCATCAGTGATGTCACTGACCATGTCATGAATGATGTAATATGTGACATGATCAGCAGTGGATTGCGGGTGCGCGATATATAGTTAGTGCAACTAACTATATATGGAATTTCAATGGTTTTGTGTGAGTAAAATAAGGTTTTTTAAATGCTAATTCCTAACTATATATGGTCTATAACCTATGGTTTTTTCAGTGAATTTTCAAGGTTTTGTAAATGCTAATTCCTAACTATATATGGTCTATAACCTATGGTTTTTTCAGTGAATTTCAATGGTTTTTTAATAGCAAATATCATAAGCTGTCGAATGTCAAGTACGTGGTAAGTGAAAACATTTTCGTGTTTATGCACACTGATCTGCTTTGAATGGTGCCCCCCCCCCTCATTTCTATTAGGAGTACTCTCTCTTTGCAGATAGTGAAAGGTAGTTAACGCAGGCCTTTGCCCCCGTTGTAATCCGTCGTGCCTGCTTCTCTCTCCATTTCATTGATTGTTGATATTTACTGTTTTAGAATTAGTTCTCTTTGGTTCATTCTCTATTTACAAACAAACACAGAGTCGCAATACTCTGTTTAGTCTTTGCAGATAACGAAAAATCGTGTAAAAAAAAAGAAAAGGAATCGAGCAAAATCAGTAGGCCACTAATGGGATCTCTTTTTGACCTCGCTAAAATAGAAACATTAGGAACAACCCCTCATGACAAATACAAAACTAGTGAGATGAACTGAACTCCACACAATGATGGCTGCAAAACAGCTCGGCTCCGCCACCCACCCCGCCCAAAATAACGATAAAGAACGGCTGCCATGATTGGTTGCGTAATGACCTCGACGGAGCTACGAAATGGTGCTGCTCTCATGCTAACCCCAGCTTCAGTCTGAAACATCCAGAAACACTGTAGACTACCAATTCGATCAGTTCCGGTAGCGCCCCAATGTAACCCGGTAGAGAAGAACTAGCCCTCCCCTCTTTGACTGATGGTTCTTGTTGCCTGTCCCTTCTGTTGTCATTTAACAGAACTATTTAGCCTGCTGAAAGGGGTTGTGTTCCGACCGCTGGTTGGTGGAGACATTTTGACTATATTCTGTACCTGCGTTGTCGCGTAATGCGTCATATGACGCGCCGCGTTAGCGCATCCGGAAGTCATCCGGGGCGCGCAGCGCGTAACGTAAGCATAACAAGTCATGTGACTTGTTAATAAAACTTTTCATTGGTTCATTTTACTTTTCTTATTGTAATGATGAAAGGCTTGGTCATATGACCTAAAAATTACGCTTTTCATTACTTCCGAACATTATTTTTTCTTAAATATATGTTATAATGTTCCAGGCTAATGTACTTTCCCGGAAATTTTACAACTGTCCTGCAAGTAAAATATATTCTTTTTTCGAGAAAAAGAGCGTTTCTTCGTCCCATGACGGAGCCGTTGAGCAAAAGAGGGTCGACCTGCTGTCTTAGTCGCCGATACGCCTGATTATGAGATTCTTATCGATCACTTTATGTTGCAGGAATAGAAAACACAACAGCCCTTGACCATTTATCTTTACTGCGTTCCTTCGTATTATACCTTTTACCCTTCATGTAATTGGTCTGCTTTATTTCACTTGCCTTTTAATGATTCTAAAACAGTCACTATTATTAAAAACTTTACCAATGTATATACTACTACCATGTTTTCTTTTAAAAACCTTTATTGTGAAAATTTCATTATACAAATACGAGCCTATAACCACGTGGGCCTGCCACAGAGCAAACTGTAATCGTATATGATGAATAGACATTTACACTGTAGAGGAACGTAACGGGCGGGCCATTAGGTTGCAAGAACTAAGGTGTCTAACAGTTACGGAATCGGTGGACGTACATTTTATAATTAAAATACGACAGGGCCAGTTACAATAAAATTATCTAGATATACATTTGCGGGCAAGTACCATGGGTGACGTTAATTCGAACTTTCAACAGTACAGTAATCAATAACACATCAGAACTTAATATCAATAGGGATGTCGAAATAGTCAATCAATTCTCGTCCCCGCCCGCCATGTGCTTCAAAACTGCATACGTATCTCGTGATTTCAAGGTTCTGCAACCAGTACACAACAAGGAGTTACGAGTCCCATTTATTCCGGCGCCATTTTGGGCGAGGACGGGCAGGTCCAGGATATAGTCAAAATGTCTCTACCAACCATCGACTATGATGATGTTCATATGCTGTATTTATTAGAGTAACACTCATCTGTCCACATGAAATTAATTTGCCACAATCTAAACATGTCATTTTAATCTTTCCAAAGTTCTTCTAAATATTTGGGACCGTTTCCCTTGCCTCTGAAGCTCTCAGTGCCACTTCTTTGATGAATGTACTAGCAGGTCAGGGGTTCTCCTCCAAATCTCTCTTTTATGCAGCACTATAATTAATTGGTGCCACCTCTCCATATGACGATGCATGGTATAGTTACCACAACTATATTTTTTTTCGGTTCCTCTGGAGAGTTCATCGTGGCAGATGAAGCGTGTAACGTACCGGGCATTTACCTTTTTTTGCATGTACAGGAAAGGAAAAAAAAATCGAGCGTCCGAGTTCTAAGGTGTCCCAGGGCCATTTTAGTGGACCAGGCCCAAATCCAAAGAACAGGCCGCCATTTTGAGAGTCCTCTTGCAGCCGCCTGTCGCTGTAGCATCAAGAGCAGCCGAAACTCAGCTGAATGGCAACTGAAACGGTAAAGGGGCGCCCCACTACAGCAGACGAGCCTCCACCTAGGAAGGCCCATTCACGCCGGCTCCCCCCCCCTTCGGGCACCCCACGCCGTTATTCGGAGCAGTATTGTAGGATGGCCACACCAGTGCGGCAACTTGCTAGACATCACCTCGGTGGTAACCGAATCTCAACGCCTTGTGGTGTCTTCTATTCAAAAAACATTGTTATGCTGCCTTCGACCTATTCGCCGCAAGTGCGCACACAACTCAACTGCATAGCTTGCTAGACACCACCTCGGTGCCATCCGGATCTTGGAATGTCAGCACCTTTTGGTGTCTTCTCTTCAGAAAATATTGTTGCGCTGGCTTTGGCCCCATTCGCACATCAGTCCGCTACTGACGCCATCTCACAGGCTAATGGGGCGCCCCACGCCGACTTTCAGCATTGTAGAATGACCACACCAGTACAGCAACTTGCTAGACATCACCTCGGTGCCATCCGGATCTCGGCGCCCCACTGCAGATGAAGTGCCTCTCAACTATGAAACCACCACGGTGACATCCGGATCTTGGCGCGTTGTGCTGCCTTCGGCCTATTCGCACATCGGTCCGCTACTGACGCCATCTCACAGGCTAATGGGGCGACCCACGCCGAGTTTCAGCATTGTAGGATGACCACACCAGTACAGCAACTTGCTAGACATCACCTCGGTGCCATCCGAATCTTGGCATCTCAACGCCTAGTGGTATCTTCCATACAAAAAATATTGTTACGCTGCCTTTGGCCCCATTCGCACATCAGTCCGCAACTTAGACATCACCTCGGTGCCATCCGGATCTTGGCATCTCAGCGCCTTGTGGTGTCAGTCAGAAAATATTGTTGCGCTGCCTTTGGCCCCATTCGCACATCGGTCCGCTACTGACGCCATCTCACAGGCCAACGGGGCGCCCCACGCCGACTTTCAACATTGTAGGATGGCCACAGAAGTGCGACAACTTACTAGACACCACCTCGGTGCCATCCGGATCTTGGCGCGTTGTGCTGCCTTCGGCCTATTCGCACATCGGTCCGCTACTGACGCCATCTCACAGGCCAACGGGGCGCCCCACGCCGACTTTCAGCATTGTTGGATGGCCACACCAGTGCGGCAACTTACTAGACACCACCTCGGTGCCATCCGGATCTTGGCGCGTTGTGCTGCCTTCGGCCTATTCGCACATCGGTCCGCTACTGACGCAAACTCACAGGACAACGGGGCGCCCCACGCCGACTTTCAGCATTGTAGGATGGCCACACCAGTGCTGCAACTTGCTGGACACCACCTCGGTGCCATCCGGATCTTGGCGCGTTGTATTGCCTTCGGCCTATTCGCACATCGGTCCGCTACTGACGCCGCCTCACGTGCCAACGTATTTTCTCCGCATTTTATACCCTATGCCGCATAACAGGTCATGTGACTTGTTTATAAAACTTTTCATTGGTTCATTTTACTTTTGGTTTCCTAATGATGGAAGGCTTGATCATATGACCTAAAAACAACACTTTTCATTGGATGAAAACTTTTTTTTTTTTCCAAACGATGAAAGCCCCACCTTGTTTCTGGATGTTTCAGACTAAACTGGCGTCAGCATGAGAGCACCACCATCTCGTAGCTCCGTCGTGGTCATTCCGCGAGCAATCATGGCAGCCGCTCCCCACCAGAAGCCTGCAGGAGTCGGGGCCCCCAAAACTTTTGATGAATTCTCAAGGCGGAGGGGACGCTTTCGGGAATGGGGTCCAAGACCTAGCAGACAAGCGTCCGATTTCCAAGGTGTCCCAGGGCCATTTCAGTGGACCAGGCCCAAAAAGGAAAGAGCCTGCCGCCATTTTGAGAGTCCTGTGACAGCCGCCTATCGCTGCACCGCAAGAGTGGGCGCAACTCAGCTGAATTGCGGCTTTTGACACAGTGGACCAAAAACGGACGGAATGGCAACTGAAACGGTAAAGGGGCGCCCCACTACAACAGATGACACTCCACCTGGAGAGGCCCGTTCACGCCGCCTCCCCCGGGGCGCCCCACGCCGTTATTCGGAGCAGCATTGTAGGATACCAAAACCAGTGCGGCAACTTACTGGACATCACCTTGGTGCCATCGTTCTGCTGCCTTGGAACTATTCGCACAACAGTTTGCTACTGATGACCCACCCCCCGCGACGCCCCACGCCGGAAATCTGGATGTTGTGCTGCGTTGGGACTATTCGCACAGCCGACCGCTACTTCGTTGTTTTTCCCTAAAAATGTTTATATGTTATTACTATTTTTGTTTTCTTGTATATATTTATAAATTATTAAAGTTTTATAATCTTACTACTTTGTCGGAGTGCTATATATTTTTAATGTGACACATAATTGTAAAAACTTTGATGTACAAAGAGTCATCCCTGGAATCTTCCGCTTCACGCTCGGTCCCCTCCCCAATCACAATACAGGATGGTTTTCAGATAATAGCAACGCTTCTGCTGTGACGGATCTCATCGAGTGTGGGCCTTGATCTACTATAACTCCTTTGAAGAGGGGTGATTCTTTACCGCTGTGGCCATAAACTACATCTGCAGGGCTAGCTGATAGCCTAGGACCGGCCTGGACAATCGGACACAGAGGAAAAGGAGTGTCAGAGGGTGCGGTAGTGAATAGGGCGAAAGGGAGGTGTCGGGCGGGCACAGGGTGTGATTCTCAGGGAAGAGCAGCGCAGATGGGGGGAGGTTTATTACCCATGCATAAGACAGAGAGCGGGGGTGACCACTGCCTGGGTGAGATGCTTGCGAGGGTGGGGAGCCATGCTAAGGATCGACAGCGTGCACAGAGTGGGTCTGGTCAAGGCATCTAAAATGGCTGCCGTGCACGACAAAAGTGTGGCATTTGAAAAAAGACAAGATGGCGCAGACAATGTTTTTCAACACTTCCTGATTTCCTTCGAATCGAACGTTAACAGACGTTGGGGCATATTACCAAAGTTAAGCGATATTTATCCCTAACGATGCTTAGCAACGATTTTTTTACCGTCAGAAATTATCGCAGATAAACCTTGCTATTATCAAGGTTTATCGCAAATACGATAAAAAACTACCGCAATGCATTAATATCGCTGAAAACTCAGCGATATTCATGCATTACCGAGCTAATGCTCTTAGCCATGTTATCCACCTCCCATTGGATAACATGGCTAAGAACTGCTCAGGGCAGCTGTTACTTTTTGGAGATATTCGCGCTTATCTCGAATATTTCCAAAAGTTGATAATAGGAGATAGCGATGTGTCGCTAACATCTTGGCATGCCCACTTTGCATGTCATTAGTGATAAATATCACTCACATGCAAAGTGGGGCCCAAGATGGTCGCTATCTCCTACTAGCCGTCGCTAACTGGTGTTAGCAACAGCTAGGTAATACAGATATAATTTTATCTCCGCGAAGCGGAGCGCTGTTACAGATATATATCTTGTTTTTGAACGTTAATTTCTCAAAATGCACTGAAGCACATATATTGAGACCTAGCAAAGGCACATCGGGCTACCAGTCCCTAATATTTTACCAAGTTTCGTGCAAATCCATTCAGCCGTTCGATTATTATTATTATTTTTTTTTTTTGCCCCGCGGGGCCCTTTTAAAACCTCCACATCAAACCTAGGGGGTCAGCGAGGATCTACTATGCCCCCTTATGGTCATTTGCCCCTTCGCTTTGGCCTCCTCTTGTCTCTCGATCCTACCGAGAGACAAGATGGCGGCCGCTACGTACTGTTTGGAATGTTTACAGACACCGGAGAGCCAATCAGCTTCGCTTCGCAAAGCTCCGTAACGCGAAAAGTACGCGAAGCGGTGCGCTGTTACAGATATATATCTTTTTTTGAACGTTAATTTCTCAAAATCCACTGAAGCACATATATTGAGACCTAGCAAAGGCACATCGGGCTACCAGTCCCTACAATTTTGCCAAGTTTCGTGCAAATCCATTCAGCCGTTGGATTATTATTATTATTTTTTTTTTTGCCCCGCGGGGCCCTTTTAAAACCTCCACATCAAACCTAGGGGGTCAGCGAGGATCTACTATTCCCCCTTATGGTCATTTGCCCCTTCGCTTTGGCCTCCTCTTGTCTCTCGATCCTACCGAGAGACAAGATGGCGGCCGCTACGGACTGTTTGGAATGTTGACAGACGCCGGAGAACCAATCAGCTTCGCTTCACAAAGCTCCGTTGCGCGAAAAGTACGCGTCCTGGAGCGCTGCCCGGTCCGCTGTTACAGATATATATCTTTTTTTAAACGTTAATTTCTCAAAATCCACTGTAGCACATATATTGAGACCTACAAAAGGCACATCGGGCTACCAGTCCCTACAATTTTGCCAAGTTTCGTGCAAATCCATTCAGCCGTTCGGGCTAAAAGTGAGGCCAACCGCCCTATGGAAAACTCAATGTTAAAAACACGTTTTGGGACCCCCCTTTTTTCTCGACCCCCCCTGGACGAACCCCCCCCCAATTTTCAGGGGCTGCTCAGAAACAAAATGTGCCATTTTCCTGAAAATTTCAGCCAATTCCGTCCACAAACGCCAAAGTTATTAGACATAGAATTTTCAAAAATCCCATAGAGAAAAAATCCTAACTATATATACCTACTGGCGACCGCCAGTAGGTAATATATATTATATTTCATATGTATATGTTTATTGTATTTTAACATTATGGGGTCGACCGTACAAGCAGATTTCGGCTTGAACCCCATGCGAATCAGACCCTCCCAGGTACGCGAGTACACCCCATGATTGCAGGGGTACTCTGCATCGGGGTACGGTGCGTAGGGGTTCGGTGCACCGTGGTACGGTGCGTAGAGGTACGGTGCGTAGGGGTACGGTGCACCGGGGTACGGTGCGTAGGGGTACAGTGCATAGGGGTACAGTGCATCGGGGTACGGTGCGTACCCCCATGAATGCAGGGGTACGGTGCATATGTGAATGTGTGGCTCTCCGTATGAATTGCTCATACGTCGTTTTCCATACAAATCGCGTTCTCGGTCCCCGGTCCGGATCGCACTTGTCGGGTTGTACGGCATGTTTACGATTCGTATCGTTCACTTTCAGGGTCCGTATTGTATGGATTTTCCGTTGCTTTCCGTACGATTCGGATGTATTTTTTTCCTATGGATCGTACTACGCGATTCGGACGGATTTGTACGATTCGGACGGAAACGACTACGAATCGGAATCGTTGTACAGATTAGTTTCACGAATCAGAATCGACCCATATATGTATTTGTTATTTCCAAACATTTTTAAATATTTTTAACTGTTACTTTTAATTATATGTATTATTTATTTTATTTTACATAATTGTTGTTAAAATGTAAAAAAACGATATTTTTTACAACAAAATCTTTGACATCAATATTTTTTTCTCGATATTTTTGTACTTACCATGATTAGATAGGATGTCGATATTCTTGACTTCAATATTTTTTTCACAATATTTTTGTACCTCGATATTGTTTTAGTCGATATTTTGTCAGTGGTTCAGGCCCACTAATAGTATTTAATTTAAAGGCCCCGGATACATGTAGCACCACTGTACTTGGAACTTAGAAGTAAATCAAATGTGCCAATTGTGTTTAAGTCAATGTTAACTTGTTTTAATGAGTGAGCACATGCATGTTTGCACTTTTAGCAGTGGCAAAGTGTACAGATTCCTAGGTCCAACAAAAACAGGTTGAAAAAAAAAAGTGGAGGAATAAGGCAAAATGTTTGGGGAAAGACAACCCTAAGGCTAACAAGTCTAACAGGGTCTAATTATGGTCTTTCCAGAGAGGTAACTCTATCACAATGGCAATGGCGTTCTCTACTAACCAAGTCTATGATCCCCCCCACTCGAATTAAACGAAGGTGGACCATAGTTTGATGATGGTGTCAGAGAATTGGCTATATTTCTGACCACCTAATTTAGATGAGTGGACATATAGCAATTTTTCAATGTCCATCATCGCCAGAAAAATCCAGGTGGTAAAAGGCACTGAAAGGTGCTCGAAGCCCCCATTGCCATAGGAGGAAACTCACATTGTGTTTTTTTTTTGTTTTTTTTTACTGTCATACATCCTTTAAGGAGAACAGCCTTTACCACGCGGATTTTACTCCGCATACCGTTACAACACGGTTTTTAGAGCGCAAGTCGTAACCACGACTTGCGCTGGAGGGCGCAACAGGACAAGGAATAATTTAATTTACTATCCAACACCTTCCCTACTGTACGTAGGCTGGTGTTGGAATAGTAAATTAAAGAAATTCCGAAGTCCGCACCCCTACAACGCAAGTCGTGGTAACAACTTGCGTTGTAAAAACCGCGTTGTAACGGTACACGTGGTAAAACCATGCGTCTTACCGTCATACATCCGTTTTTTTATTTCCAAAGAGAAAATCCTGCATTTTCATGTCTGAGAGAGCTTTTCAGCAAAGTTACAATGCATTTGCAGCAACCACCCTGAGGGACTGACGGCCATTTCAAACCTAAATTTAAATTGGCCCCATAGTAAATTTTGGGTTCTCAAAATTCACCAGTAGAGCAAGGTGGAAAGATGTAGCTCTGCAGGCCTACTTGAGTATAGATAACTTCATGAAAAGGCCCCAATGAACCAATTTTCAGTGCAGCAAAAAGCTTTGAGGGGGCGAAGCTGAATTTCTTGCCTCAAGGGAACATCCTCCCTACTAAACTCTCCTTGCATTTACCTTCTCCAGATCCTCTTGAAGATGTTGGAAAATTATAACGTCACTCATTTTTTAAACTGCAGGAAAGTTCCTCTTGATCATCCCTGCATCCTCATGTATTAAGGCACTAAGCACCAGTCTGTTTCCATCCATGGCTCCTACAGAGTCCAGTAGTCAGTGGACACCTGGACCTTCTTGGAGTCAGTAATCTTGCTTTTTGTGTCTCTCTAGCAGGTAACAGGAAGTCAACCACATGAGCATTTTAGACCAGTTTCAATCCCTAAGTGCCAGTGGGAATGAGGATTCATTGGATCTTTTTCTTCAAGCATCAAAGCTGATTCTACTATCTTTTGGATGATTTCTCACCCAGGTCCTGGAGTTCTCTGAGGAGAAGGTGGTGAGACACCAGTCCTATCCTGTGCTCTAGCCAGGAATGGGAAAGTTCCCTAAACTCAGTCTTGACTACTTTCTTGCAGTATCACCACTTCCCTTTTCAGCACTTTTTTCCTGGTTTGCTATAAATATTCCCCAGTCCCTTAAAAATAAGGTGCCACCATTCTCCACCTGGAGGAGCTCTTGTCTTTCTCTTAGCCGTCCCCTATGAATGTGAGGTATTCTCCCCTCTGTGAGTGCCAGAACCAGTTTTTGCTCAGGGTGGGGCCGGGGCCAGAAAGATTATGGTTTAAATTAATGGTAATAGTTTCTGTCAGCAGCAGCAGTTTCTCTATACAGGCATTTGGCTATGCTCCTTTGATTTTCAGGCCTAAAAAATGTTTCTTCAATCTTACCCTGAATAAAGCCCTGACTGCCACACCTTTCATCTGATCATTCGACGTCTCAGTAACCAAAGATAAGCAATTACAAGCTAACCATTGCACATGCCATGGAATCGCTGCTAATTAGTGCTTATCCATTCATAGTCTTCACTTTTAATGAAAACGTGGGTGCAGGAGGGACGCCATCACTTTGATAAAATTCAGTCTAGTAAGGCGTTGCACAATAAAGCTCAGCTTCATGCAGTCATGCTCCACGTCACTCATTAAGTAAGAGAAAACACGTTTTACAACAATCCCTCATATGTTTTTCATAGATGACAGACTGCATGCTTGGAATCTGTTGTGCTGCTTTAGAAACCTCTACTAAATGCCGCCACGTTAGGTACTTTGGGGCATATTATCAAGGACAGGCAATACATTATCGCCGCTTTTATCGGCAGGAAACTGCTGATAAAGCGGCGATAATGGCCTTGATAATATGCTCTATGAATTCCAATCTAAGCCCATGTTAGATGTAAACATATCTAACATGGGCTTCGATTGGAATTCATAGAGCATATTATCAAGGCCATTATCGCCGCTTTATCAGCAGTTTCCTGCCGATAAAAGCGGCGATAATGTATCGCCTGTCCTTGATAATATGCCCTTCTATTTCTAGATTAACAAAAATTGGAAATTGAGCTGTTATGATATAATGTAATCAAATAGCCCCAACTTCTGGAACTTTGCTACTAATGTTTAAGTGTATCTAAATATAATGGAATTAATACATGCTGTCATCCACTGTCATGAAATTGTTGTTATAGTGTGAGACGAAGTACAGTTGTCGATTGTATTTACATTTAAGTGGGCAAATGTGCATAGGCACCCCTGTGCAGTGTTTGATTATTTTGTATACTGGGCTGGATATAGACTAAATACAGTACAATAGTACTTATTGTGGGAGAAACAACCAGTGGCTTGCCCAGCTACACCTTTCTTTAAAGCGTTGGGGTCGTGTGCGGCACTTGAAAGTGCATTTCACTTTGGTTCTTTTGGCGCCACCATTTTTTTATTGCGCCAGCCACCACTGCCTGTCAACCTTATTTGGCATTTCTATGTCTAATGTAGAACTGTGAAAGCAACCTTCTGTTCTACTAACTGTTCCTGTGGTTCTTCTAGATAGCAAATTCATGATGAGGGCCACTTTTTCTCAACCTTATCTTATTGAGCCCAGAGTAAGTTTTTTTAAATAATTGCTAAGTTACTTAAGACCATTGCAATACAATTTAACCCAATATAATTACATAATTACATGTTACACATAAAAATTAACAGAATTAGAATTAAGTCTTTTTACATGTTAAAAATATCGAATTATAAAAGATGAAGAGTACCAGGCCATTAAATTAATAACCTAGGAGAGCCACACCATTGCCTGTTGAGTTTAGTATGAAAAACAAAGGCGCATATAGAATGAATAACACATTTAAAATGTACGTCTTTACACACTTGCATTTTTACAGTTCTCAGTTTGTTGAATGAAAAGTAGGATTTGTAGTGACCGAAAAATGCAACAGTGTTATCGGGTGGAGAATCGAACTGTTCTTGGTATGTGTCCTTTATATTGCAGTCTGAGTCTGTTAGGCTGGACGAACAGCGTTGTGATACAAACTTTGCTCAACATTTACCAAAAATTGAACAAAGTGGCAGTTCGGTTGGGGATCCCCTAGGTCACAGCAGGCCAGGATTGCCTGCCTTCTTGTGAGAATTCCCCTTTGATTGAAAGCCATTGTTAGGAGACAGCACCGTCTTTGCCTACAGTTGTGCAGGAGCAGACTAAATGCATCAGATCTTCCTTTCCAGTCCCACAAAGGCGGCAGGTGACGAGAAGATTTCTGCACAACCAGGTTGCCAGATGATCTTTAACTGGTGGTAGACCTAGCTTACATTTTAAGAACTGCATCTTGATAAAGGCTCAGGAGCCTATTGCGAAATAGTTTCGGAGGGTAAGGGGCCTATTAGGATGGCGGGCGGACATTCGTGCACCCGCCACCCTAGCGGTGCTGGGACCAGCCGCCAGTGGTGCGGCGGTCCCGCACTGGCAATTAGGATGCCACCGCTACGGTGTTGGTGGCATTCCCCATCCACAGCTATGGCTGCACTGTGTGCATGCAAATGCTGGGGGTACCAAAAGTACCCCCCATGTGCACCCCCACCCCCCCATACCCTAGGGGCGCGCAACAGGCCCCCAACTGAGCTATCCGCATGCCTTTCCATGGCGGCAACGCCGTCACAGAATGGCTGCTTCCCGCTCCCATTGTAATATGGATGGCGGTGTCTAGCAGACACCTCCACCATTAAAGGTCCCTTTGCCGCCCGGTCACCTGTATGACCGGCAGAAAACTGGCAGACGGTCTTTCCGCCCCCCGGGGTCCCACCCCGCCATACTAATATGGTGGGGGAAAGGGCATGCAGTGGAATGTTGGGCGGATTGCCTAATAGACCCCTAAGAGTTGTATAGCTATTAAGCATCATCCATCCATGTGCTCTTTTGGATAGTGTAGACTTATCCTCCATGGAAAACTGGATTTTAAGTGACTTTGTAACCAGATGCTTGATGATCTGGAAACTGGTAGGTGAATCCCAAAGGTCTGTCAATCCTGTAAGGTCGAGAGACTCTTGTAAGTACACTCTTGCCGGTGATGTGTTACAGTACTGTAGTTGTTCCCATAGCATGTTGTTCAAGGTGTTTGGTTCAGCTATTTGAATTCCTGTTCCAACATGTTATGTATGCTCTGCGCCTGGTTAACAACTGTTTTAACAGTCCGAATTCCAATCTTATCTGCACCGATGGGGTGCAATATGGCAGAGAAAAAATAGTTCCATAGACTCGGTTATTGTGGTGTCTAGGATGCTGGCATCTCGCCCTCTTAGTGCTTCGCTTCCGTCTTAAGTTTTTTGGCAGAAGTTTCGCTCTTGTGACTTCAAGCAGAGGCTTCAGTGAAGGGCCAGCTAGTGTTTTCTTCAGATTTTTCAGTGCTATGGCCAAAGCCAGGCATTTCCTTCTTTTCACCTTCTTCTGGGCTGTGAAAGTTCCTTTCCTGTCAATGATGACTCCAAGATATTTGTATTCCTCCATGTTTTTAAGCCAAGTGTCACCCCAGAAGCAAGCCTGCCTTTGGGTTTTCTTGGTGTTAAAGACCATGTTTTTTTATTTTGCTAAGGTTGATCCTCAGGCTGTTGGTAAGTGAATATGTCTTCAAGAGATTTAGGAGCTGCTGAAGGCCTACAGAGTGTGGCTGACCAACACCACGTCTTCGGCACATAAACAACTAGATGTTACTTTACTGCCTAGTTTAGGAGTGTGGGAGTTACATATTTGTAAAGTCAGGTCATCCAAGTAGAGGTTGAATAAAGGTGGGGCCAGGACACATCTTTGTTTCAGAACGCATGTAGTTTTAATTTAGCAGAAAAGGTGCGTTCTTGCACCTATCTTAATTTGAACCCATATTTCACTACGCAGCATTAACAGAAGGTTTTGCGATATTCCCCAACTGGCTAGCTTCTGCCACAACCTCCCTTGATCTACACAGTTGAAGGCTGCTTTAAAGTTAATGTGACAAAAGAATAGTGGTGTGTCGGATGCGTGGGCAGCATCCATTGGTAGAGAAATTGCTAGTATGTTTGTGATTGTGCCAGATGCTTTTTGAAACCCATATTGGTTGTATGGTATGATGACATTGTTGGAGGCCCATGCTGTTAACTCTTCAAGTACAATTCAAGTGAAGTCTTCGGTGTTGTTATTGGTCAAAGTTATTAGACCGTAGTTTGCTGGAAATTACCTATTCCCTACTTTAACACCTTGACCGCGGTGCGAATTCCACCGCGGTGCTGGAGAATTATTGAGTGGTTGGGGTTCGGACGACCCCCGGCTGTCCTCCTCATATGCCCACTGTGACGTCGGACGGATGCATTGAACGTGTTAAAGATTGGTGATATGATTGAGCTTTTCCATGTCGCTGGCATATTATATGTGTTCCTGACCTGTGTGAATACTGGTGCCAACATTTCTACCCAGAGGTCTTGATTGTATTTGAAGACTGCTGGGGGGATGCTATTAGCACCCGGGGGTCCTTCTTTTTGCCCTTTGTTTATTTATTTGTGATGCTCACTGTGTCAACCTCGGTTGGTTCTTCATCTTCTGCTGTAGGTGAAGCTTCCCAGCTAACTGCCTGCTGGTTGTTTATATCTTCAAGACTAAGCTGTTTTATTTAGGTTTTGGGCCCATGAGGCTTCAGTGATGTATGAATTAATGCCTCTATGGACAGGTTGGAGAAGTTGTTTAAGCATTGTCCAAAATCTTGCACTGTTGTTGTGTTTCAGATCAGTGTGTAACTTGGTCCAGAGTTCGTTGTACTTGTCTCTTTTTATTGACCATTGTAACTTTTTGGGATGTTTTTCATTAAATCATAGGGCCGCATGGGCAGTTGAATCACCTGGTCTTTTCCTCAGATTTTGAAGAGCTTTGTTTATTCCAGCTTTGTGCTCCCAGAATCTCAGGTCATATAATGCACTGAAGGCCTCTATTGAGCGTTGCTGCCCTGGTCAGGTCTGATAATTTTAGAGTATATTTCCTGAAGTACTTCTATAAGGATTTCCCATGTGTTTACACCATCCATTTCTTTGCTTATGTGGATCTGGATTATGTCCCCTATGGTTGCTGTGCAAGAACAGCTGGTGTAGACTTTATACACCTATAATTTGAAGTGTAGGTTTAATCAGTTGTCCCATTAATGTATTTTGAGGAACTGCGGATTGAAAAAAATGTGCCCTCTTGCAGAAGATGGTCGCTGCCTGGTCTATCTAAGATTTAGAAAGAATGAACATATTGAAATGTGGATAGGGATACAAATATGTAGTTGAGATAGAAGCTAGAACTGTTAGTGTAAAATGTGACGGTCGGAGGGTTATCTTTCTGGAACCTGCCATTCAGTGCCCTGAGGCTCAGATGCTCTAGGTCTTCCAGTAGTTCACTCCTGAGTTTTGTTTGGCGGCTGGTTACATTTCTGCCTTGGTCGGGTTTTTTCTATAGCGAGGTTTGAGCAATTGTTAGGTCGCCAGTGGATATGCCCAGTAAATATAGGTTGAAATCCCCAGATATGACGAGATGAGTTGAATCTTCCTCTTCCACTATCCTCATTATTTCTTGCACTAACTCTATGCAGGTGTTGGGCTTGCTTTTGGGATGAATGTAGATATTGATCAGGATTACCGCAACAACAGCTCCTTTGATTATGAGGGAACATTTTGTTGCATTAATTCCTGTAAATTTGATATCTAATGCTGTTGCCGAGGCAACACTGGCTATAGCGATGCAAGTAGCCAGCCCTCCTGAAAGGTGACCGTATATTGCCCGTTTCCCAGCTGAAGTGCTGAAGCTTGTGTAGCCATGGAGGTAGACGGGGTCGGACAACCAGGTTTCCTGAAGAAGGATATCAAGGAACCTCAGGTAGTTATACACTGGCTCGCTCAATTTTGTGTTCAAGCCATTAAAGTTCCATGAGCATATGCAAAGTAGTCAGCGATTTAGTCCTACTTGGAGTTCCTGGGCAAATTTTGGTCATCTAGGCGTTGGCGAACGTCTGATTCTTCTGACTATGTCACCTATGTTTCCCTGGGGTCTGACTTGGGGAGTTTGGTCCTTCTCCCCGTGGCTTCTGTATTTTGGGTGGTGTTTTTCATCTGGACCCTTTGCTCCCTAGAGCACTGATGTAGTAACTCTTTGCCGCTGGTCTGGCTTCCTTTTGTAGCCTTTGGGGAGAAGGTTTATCAAGGAACAAAAGGCCCTTTGGTTTGGAAATGCATACAACAATACATATAGGAATAGAATAAGTTCTACATCACAGACGTGAGTATGTGTTGTGCAACTCAATATATACACAGGGTGTCAAAAACCATGCAACATATCAAGGTGCCTAACTGGAGTTGCTTAAAGGACTGAATCTAAAACAACTGACCTAGTCATAGGTCCAGTGTGATGAGCCGGTGGAGTCTCTGGTAGGAAGAGAACTTTGCGTGGTATAGTTAACCAGCAGTTGTAGCAAACTGGGGTAAAACAATGAAAAGGAGGTTGAGGGTGTTGTGAGATGGGATCATAGTGGTGGGATAATCTGCGGATTGAAACCCCTGCACGAACGTGGTACTGCTGTTTATTCATTTTGCATGTCCCAAAGAAAGCCCAATGGTCGGGGGAAGCCTGGCGAGGGCGTCACGTCCGAATATGGTACAATAGTGGCACAATGTATGCCTGAATGATGGTGATCAATTGCAGTCTCTTTAGGAGGAGGATTGGCAAACCTGGACATGGAATTGCCTAAAGGTTAGGTAGCCAAACAGTCAAGTAAGTAAGATAGAAGAAAGTCGGGTGAGCGGGAAACTTACCTCGAGGATGAACTGGTTCTCACAAGTAACAAGGAAAACATCCCGATGGTACAGAGAAGGAGGCGCATTGAATGTGTGTGGTGAGTTGGAGAAGCACTGGCCATGGGAGGAGAACGGGAGTAAGCTATCCTATCATTTGACAAGGGATGACCTTAATGCCCCACTTTTTGAGAGCTGGTCCTTCTGAGAGGACTTGTTTTTTAAAGACGGTTGTGATCCATGTATTCTTGGTTACTTCCTCACCGGGTGCTTCATCAGAGCTTTCAAACTGTATTGCCACAAGGTATTTTGATGATAAATCGCTTAGTCTTGAGATGGCAACTAGTAGCCTGAGAATGTTAACCCTGTTTAAAACATCATGCTTTCCCCTGGAGATGTATTCCGGTATGGTCATTAGTACTTGGGTGTTATCCACTTGACCGTCAGTGGAAGTCTGACAGATTCCTGGATCAGTGAACTCTTTGACCTGTAATAAGGTGTTAAGTGCACATTCTTGTGGTATGGCACTGGGCGTGGTGGTTTCCTTGCGGCCCTTAGGTGTAGTATTGTGCTGAATACTGAAATGGGGTATCTGAACTAAGTCTAGAGTTGTTGAGGAAATTGGTGGTTTCCCACCTTGAGTTATGCATTTTTTCTGTGAAGGAGAGTTGTTTCCAATTCTCAGAAAAGGCAAGGGTTTTTCAGTGCTGTATTGGTTTATCTGCTTTGAGTCTGTAAGACAATACATTGTAACCGGGATATTGGTGTCCACTCCCACTATTGTTTGTGTTGAGGCAGACTTTGTAAGGTTCGTATTTGACAGGTATGTTAGTACAAAATGTCTTCCGAGAGAGTTAGCTGATGGGGGGGTTTGGCTGGGTTCAACCAGCTGTTTTCCAAGCCTGATGTGGGTCTGATCCAAATGTGGCTGTCCAATGGGTTGTTCATCCCCCAGTTTTCCTGAGGCCAGTGTAGGACGGATCCAGCAAGAATAATCCAGTGGTTTGTCCATCCCCCTGTGTGGCCAGAAGAATAGTTGGAGCCATCATTTTGGTGTTGTTTTTATATCAAAGAGGGGGTAAACTTTAACTTGGGCTGCAGATTTTTTATTCTGCCCCATCCTCCTTTGAGATTGTCTATATGTGGCATTTTCCTTTATATTTTCCAAACCACTTGCATTGATTTCAGTATCTAGCTGCTGGGATGAGGGATAGGTTTCCCTTAGCGTTCTTAGGTTGGGTTTTGATGTTACATCCAGCATGTCCCTCTGTATTTCTGAGTTTTGATGTATTCGTTCTATATGTCTTCTGCTTCCGCCTGTGGCTGGGGCAGAGCATGAGCGAACATAAGATTTTAATGGACTTTGAAGTTATGTTTTTTCCCAGATTGGTTTTCTCCCTGGGTTCTTGTGTTTTGTTTAAGATCGAATTGTTGGTCATTTAGCATTTTAATGAAAGTTGACAGTTTTTCGATAATGTTTGTGCAAGGGCACTTTATTTGAGTGAAAGAGGTGCCATCCTGTACCCTTCTTGTAAGAGAGTTTAACTCTACTAGTTTCCCATCAATCCCTGCCACGTAAACAGCCAGTGTATTAAGTATTGAAAGTTGGATATTCATCTTGTTTAACTGGAACTTTTGGGCTTCTGCTGAGAGCTAGACCATATTTAAAAGAGATGCCCATGCCGCGTTCAAGGGTGATAGTTGTTCTGCACTTTCCACACTCTTACTGCCTGCGGTGTTTTGTTCAGAGTGTGATCACCAGGTGGTCCGGAGTGTTTTGTCAGTTACCTGCGTGTATGCTGCAAGTATTTCTTTCCATTCTCGTGTATTTAGCAATGAGAGTGGTTTACTGTCTTCAATTTTATCTTGAGCTGGAGGAGATGCTATTGGTGAGGTTCCTGTACTTCCTTCTAGAGGACTAGCAATCGGAGTGCTGTTAAGGTTCCGAGTGCTGTTTGTGGTTATTGAGCTTCCCTTGGGGGTCATGTATGGCAGATGAAGGTCCTGCATTCTGCTGATTACTTGTGTGCAGGGAACGGTCCCACTGCATTCTATGTGTCCTCCTTGTCTATCATCTGGGGAACTTACATTTAGCTCTTCAGTCCTTGAACTTATGGGGAGCTCTGCAAGTTTACTGTATCCCTGGGCCTCAACATAGTCTTTTATGTTTTAAAACCCTGCCCAAAGAAATTGGCATCAAGGAGAAATTTGGCAGTAAATCGGTTCTGCTTAGTTGGTTACAAAATCTGCATTTTAAAATATCCTATAAAGTAAAGGCACCTGCTGCAGAGATCTTTGTGTCTCAACTAAATCTCTTGAAATAATAATAATAATGGTATGATAACTCTTGAGGTTAACATATTTGCTCAAGATATCTGTATTTTGTCTAGTCCAGCAGCGGCTGCTGCCAAAATAAAATGCCACACCCGGAGGCTCTTGTAGCAGACTTCGCTGCCACTCGAAGAGCCACGCTGTTTAAATAAAATGCAGTTGCAAACGTAGAACGTGCAGACTTTGCTGCCTCTCGAAGAACCACGCCGCATGAGCAAAATACAGCCTCAAAAAGCATGAAGTGACACGGGCACGATTACGGCAATCGCGCACTCAAAACGCCATGCCCAAAACTTTTTTGCTGTGACTTTAAGCAACAAGAATCAAGTCACAACAATCGGCTCTTTCCGCTCGACGTTAGGTCGGATTAGATACAAACTTGGACTCCAGAAAATGCAACCAATTCATAAGTCAGCTTATCCGACTTCTACATGACACCACCATGCTAAAAACCGAACTCACTACGCCCCCTGATTGAACAAGAACTTAATTGATCATTAGTGGATCTACAAAATAGTTGTCTGTGGTCCTGAGGAGAACTCCAAAACAATAGAGGAAGCATAGAGGTAATGAAGGAATCACTCTGCTTACTGATTTATTCAAACAAAAAGATTCTATCAATGTGTGCTGGTGACTCATTTTTAATTTTTATACATATATAAAAAGTGCGGTACTAGGCTCTCTCTTAGATTGGCAAGACGAGGGCACTATGTGCTTTTAAAATACCCCTCACACACTAAGAATCCCATAGTGTCATGCTTCATCATTGGGGTCTTCCCGTCCCTCTACGGGGAGGGGCGTGCTACAACCTACGGATTACGCGGGAGCACTGATTTCGTGACAAAAGGCTATGTGTTGGTGCAGTGTAGGTGATATCAGTGAAGTGTAGGGACCTAAATATGTGAGTATAAAAATTAAAAATTCCCTGGCTAGTAAAAATATATTTTATTCACTTCTCTGGCTGGGAATGTTAAAAAAGGGGTTTTGTTGTAGAGCTATTAGCTGGCTACCTGGTCGACGTGTTTCATAAGCAGTCCCCTACTGCTTATTCATCAGGACCTCTAGTGGTCCCTACTGGATATTACTCAGTTCTAAAGTAGTAAGCCTAAAGTCCTACAAACCGGTAGCAAAAATAGGCTGCCCGTTTGAGCTTCAGGGCATGAGTTGGCCCTAGGTGAAGCGTAGTAGAAAATATTTTCATGAATTTTTTTTTCGAAAATGTTGACACAATGGTCTCTGTAAAAGAAAATGGGAAAAAAGGGAAACCATAAACATATCAGTATGATTGCGCATAGTTCTCAACATCCACATTTCATTGGGGTTACCTAAATTCTTGGGTAGCCAGTTTTTTACAATGAGTACACATTAGGCTGCATGAGGAGAGACAAAAGTTATACGCAATTGTTTTTTATAATAATCGTTTGCCCATTTCGTGTAGCCCCTCAAATGCGAGGACAAAAAAATAATCTCAACAAATACACACACAAACGTAACTCGATACACTTAAAATGCACCCTTCTGACAGAGTGTCCAAGGACATGAGGAAACCGTTGTTGCGGTCAAAAAGACTAAGGTCTCGTTTTTTGGAGGATAATGAAAATAGACTTGAAAAGTTAAAAAGGCCAATGTTAATAAACCGAAGGAAAGATATGTATACATACTATTTAGACATATGTTGCGTGCCCCATGAGCCGGCAGACGAAAGGTATTCCACGCGGTCAACTGTAAAATAAAACCGCACCCTCTCGTCAATTACGTGTTTTCCGTAATTTGTTTTGACCTTGTTGCTGTAACAGACCAAGTTTAAAGACTCTTGGTCGGAGTCTATTACTTACGTTACCGCTTGTGTACACTGCCTTCTTCCTACCCTGGTGCCGCTCCGAGGGGATAAGAGTGTCCTGCATCTGCCATCTTTTGAAGCACTGCGCGAGTTGCATTGTCATCTCTGTCCGATGCCGGCAGACACTAGTGCGCTAACCCAAGATGGCCGCCTGCCGCGGGACATCCCTTGGGTAATCTGATGGTTTCGGAAGTTTTTCTTTTATTTTCCTTGTTATCCATGAGGAGAAAATTATATTCGAGGAAGTTTTTTCAAAAAATATTAAAGAATATTAAAGAATTACGGGGTGATTCGCATGATAAATTCCTTTTGAGAAAAATATTTCAAAGGGTATAATTACTGTCAAATCGCCATGGCCTTATATTAAGGTGGTTCTTAATCATGCAGGGACAGATGTTTTTCTAATGGACAAAATATGGATTTATTCCTATATGGTTAGTGGAACAATGCAAGGAAGGTTTACAGACAAGGTAGGATAAACAGGTTTCATGCTGTAGTTCACACTCTCATAGTTGGCCCCAGGGTATTTCATCATTGAGGCCGTTTTTGTTTGACTTGATACGGAAAACCCACCTCTGTTCTTTTTCTAGGAGATGTTCTTCTTTGTCAACCAATTCGATTATTGTCCAGGAAATGTCCTCAGATCTATGGCCGATTTCCAAGAAATGAATGGTCAATTTTGTACTGGATTTTTTGCATTTAATAGTGCTTTTATGCTCCCCTATTCTAGTCTTTATGGCCCTGCTTGTCATGCCCACATATTCCAGGTTGCATGGGCTGGTGATGAGCTACACTACATTGAAGCTGTTACAATTACTGAAACATCTCTGTTCCCAGGATGTCCCATCACGCAAGGTCAATCTTTTGCTCTTTTTGGTCAGACAGCATACTTTGCAATTGCCACAGGGATGGTGGCCTTGTACAAAGTTTCTTTTTTTTTTTAGAGTTATTTCTGTCGGCTTTTGGTCTCGTATGTACCAACACGTCTCTTATACTCTGAGCTTTTTTAAGGGAAAAGATGGGTTCTGGTATCTGAAGACCACCACTGTTTAGGATCCTCCAGTTTTTGTTGATAATTCTTGTCACCTGGTTTGAGCTTGTGTTGTATGTAGTTACACAGATTGGTCTTTGCTCTTCCTCCTTTTGTACCTTCTCCTCAAGAAGGCTTTCTCTGCAATTATTCCTCGCCCTTTTGTATGCCTGGTCAATGATTCTCTTTGGATATTGGCGAGTTTCCAACTTCTTTCGTAGGTCTCTGGACTGGAGTTTGAAGTTCCCGATTTCTGTGCAGTTCCTTCGAAGGCGCAGAAACTGACCATATGGTAAGTTATCTCGTAGATGTTTTGGATGAAAACTCTGGTACATTAACAGGCAGTTCTTAGAAGTACTCTTAAAGTGAGTAGTGGTCAGCAGCCTGCCATCCTTGGGGAAGATGTTCAAATCCAGGAATACTAGATTACTGTTCGAGGTGGTGCTGGTAAACTTGAGAAAGTCGTCTTGTAAGTTCAACCAGGTCAAGAACTGTCTGGAGGTCCTTTCATCTCCATCCCAGATGATAAGGATATCATCGATGTACCTTTTCCAGATCCTGATGTTATTCCTGAAAGGGTTTCTTGGGTTCAGTATCCTAGTTACCTTCAGATGATGTACATAGAGACCAGCTATGCTAGGAGCAAAAGTGCTCCCCATGCTGGTCCCGTGCTTCTGGAGGTATATGGTGCCATTATATTCAAAGAAGTTCTCTTTTAGTGCCAATGAGCAGCACTCCATGATCACGTTGATAATAATCTAGTATTCCTGAATTTGAACATCTTCCCCAAGGATGGCAGGCTGATGTCCACTACTCACTTTAAGAGTACTTCTAAGAACTGCCTGTTAATGTACCAGAGTTTTCATCCAAAACATCTACGAGATAACTTACCATATGGTCAGTTTCTGCGCCTTCGAAGGAACTGCACAGAAATAGGGAACTTCAAACTTGAGTCCAGAGACCTACGAAAGAAGTTGGAAACTCGCCAATATCCAAAGAGAATCATTGACCAGGCATACAAAAGGGCGAGGAATAATTGCAGAGAAAGCCTTCTTGAGGAGAAGGTACAAAAGGAGGAAGAGCAAAGATCAATCTGTGTAACTACATACAACACAAGCTCAAACCAGGTGACAAGAATTATCAACAAAAACTGGAGGATCCTAAACAGTGGCGGTCTTCAGATACCAAAACCCATCTTTTCTCATAAAAAAGCTCAGAGTATAAGAGACGTGTTGGTACATACGAGACCAAAAGCCGACAGAACTAACTCTAAAAAAAAAAGAAACTTTGTACAAGGCCATCATCCCTGTGGCAATTGCAAAGTATGCTGTCTGACCAAAAAGAGCAAAAGATTGACCTTCCGTAATGGGACCACCTGGGAACAGAGATGTTTCAGTAATTGTAACAGCTTCAATGTAGTGTATCTCAGCCCCTGTCCATGCAACCTGGAATATGTGGGCATGACAAGCAGGGCCATAAAGACTAGAATAGGGGAGCATAAAAGCACTATTAAATGCAAAATATCCAGTACAAACTTGACCAATCATTTCTTGGAAATCGCCATAGATCCGAGGACATTTCCTGGACAATAATCGAATTGGTTGACAAGAAGAACATCTCCTAGAAAAAGAACAGAGGTGGGTTTTCCGTATCAAGTCAAACAAAAACGGCTTCAATGATGAAATACCCTGGGGCCAACTATGAGAGTGTGAACTACAGCATGAAACCTGTTTATCCTACCTTGTCTGTGAACCTTCCTTGCATTGTTCCACCAACCATATAGGAATAAATCCAGATTTTGTCCATTAGAAAAACATCTGTCCCTCCATGACTAAGAACCACCTTAATATAAGGCCATGGCGATTTGACAGTAATTATACCCTTTGAAATATTTTTCTCAAGAGGAATTTATCATGCGAATCACCCCGTAATTCTTTAATATTCTTTAATATTTTTTAAAAAAACTTCCGCGAATATAATTTTCTCCTCATGGATAACAAGGAAAATAAAAGAAATACTTCCGAAACCGTCAGATTACCCAAGGGATGTCCCGTGGCTGGCGGCCATCTTGGGTTAGTGCACTAGTGTCTGCCGGCATCGGACAGAGATGACAATGCAACGCGCGCAGTGCTTCAAAAGATGGCAGATATAAAAAAAAAGAATTAAACAAAACAAAAAAAAAAGATGGCAGATGCAGGACGCTCTTATCCCCTCGGAGCCGCACCAGGGTAGGAATAAGGCAGTATACACAAGCGGTAATGTAAGTAATAGACTCCGACCACGAGTCTTTAAACTTGGTCTGTTACAGCAACAAGGTCAAAACAAATTACGGAAAACACGTAATTGACGAGAGGGTGCGGTTTTATTTTACAGTTGAACGCGTGGAATACCTTTCGTCTGCCGGCTCATGGGGCACGCAACATATGTCTAAATAGTATGTATACATATCTTTCCTTCGGTTTATTAACATTGCCCTTTTTAACTTTTCAAGTCTATTTTCATTATCCACCAAAAAACGAGACCTTAGTCTTTTTGACCGCAACAATGGTTTCCTCATGTCCTTGGACACTCTGTCAGAAGGGTGCATTTTAAGTGTATCGAGTTACGTTTGTGTGTGTATTTGTTGAGATTATTTTTTTGTCCTCGCATTTGAGGGGCTACACAAAATGAGCAAACGATTAATAGCAAAAAACAATTGCGTATAACGTTTGTCTCTCCTCATGTAGCCTAATGTGTACTCATTGTAAAAAACTGGCTACCCAAGAATTTAGGTAACCCCAATGAAATGTGGACGTTGAGAACTATGCGCAATCATACTGATATGTTTATGGTTTCCCTTTTTTTCCCATTTTCTTTTACAAAGACCATTGTGTCAACATTTTCGGAAAAAAAAATTCATGAAAATATTTTCTACTACGCTTCACCTAGGGCCACCTCATGCCCTGAAGCTCAAACGGGCAGCCTATTTATGCTACCGGTTTTTAGGAACTTAAGGCTTACTACTTTAGAACTGAGTAATATCCAGTAGGGACCACTAGAGGTCCTGATGAATAAGAAGTAGGGGACTGCTTATGAAACATGTCGACCAGGTAGCCAGCTAATAGCTCTACCACAAAACCCCTTTTTTAATATTCCCAGCCAGAGAAGTGAATAAAATATATTTTTTCTACTAGACAGGGAATTTTTTATTTTTATACTCACATATTTAGGTCCCTACACTTCACTGATATCACCTACACTGCACCAACACATAGCCTTTTGTCATGAAAACAGTGCTCCCGCGTAATCCGTAGGTTGTAGCACGCCCCGAACCGTAGAGGGACGGGAAGACCCCAATGATGAAGTATGACACTAAGGGATTCTTAGTGTGTGAGGGGTATTTTAAAAGCACATAGTGCCCTCGTCTTGCCAATCTAAGAGAGAGCCTAGTACCGCACTTTTTATATATGTATAAAAATTAAAAATTAGTCACCAGCACACATTGATAGAATCTTTTTCTTTGAATAAATTAGTCCTGAGGAGAACCCAATATAAGGGGATCGAAACACGTAGACCCGTTGGTTTTTTGTTGTATATCAAACAAATGCTCTGCTTAGACAGATAGGGCTAGTTGTGCGTTGTCTAAATTGTGTCTTGAATTTATGATTGTTATTTAAGATTCCGTGCACAGCCACGTCTTTATATTGAACCTTTGCATTGTTTGGTTGTAGGCCCCCTAGTCCGGTTAAATTTCTAAAAACGTTCCTTTTTATTCTATGGGGTCATGTGTATGTGTGTGAATGTTGAGCAGGATGATTGAGGAAATGTGGTATGAAAGATGAAAGTTTTGGTTGAATGAATTGGGCTGTGATCTTCCAGATCTTTTTCCTGTACATAGATCAATTTTTGTTTCAATATTAGTTGTGGTGTCTATATTTTTCTCACACTTCTTTAACATTTCTTGTTAAAACTGGCGTCGTCTCCCTTGAAATAAAGTTTATCAAAAAATTGATTGTGTTTTTCAATTAAATAAAGATTATTGGATAATCTGAACACAGACCGACTAGTAGCTTTTGTGTCTGTTAAAGTCATTTGAATAGTTTTCAGTACTGGCACCTCTGGTTGTTTTACCAAAATAAAATGGGGAGGCAGTGCGGGGGCAAGCGAAAAAACAAAAAAAAACGTACCTGCTTCTGCCGCTCCGTCTGCCAGACACCTCAGTGCTCCTCTTACCGAAGTCCTGGGCCAGCACAGGCTTCCAGACTCCCCACACAATCCAGATGCTGCTCTCATGCTGTGAGAGCAGCGCCTGGATTGGTCTGAGCGGCCTGATTAGGTGCAATTGAAGGGACTGGGAGCCTGTCCCATTTCTCCACCCAGCTGTATAATTTAGGTTGGTGAAGAATTTATAAGTGACCATGTCTGTTTGGCCGGTCTAAGATGGACGGCCAAACAAACAGGCACACTTACAAGTGCGCACCACTCCTCCTCCCAGTCCCTCGATAGTGTCGAGAGGATTGCCTGGCCCGCCCTACACTCTGCAACATTGGCTGCCGGTGAAAAACAAAGCAACAATAAAAATGTTTTATTGTCGTTTTATTTTTAATTCTAAGTGGGGCAACATTCCTTTACCACTGTGGAGGAGCCGCCGCAGGTCTTGTGCCTGTTTTGAATCAAAAGTAGCACATAGGGGTTAATATGTCACCTGCAAAGCTCATTATGTAGCACACAGAGGGCAGATTTTATTTTATGTAAAAGGGTGAGGGTTACTGCTTTTAATACAGAGCTCCTTTTGATACTTCTGGTTCATAAATTATAATCCTTCTATTATAGCACAGTGAGCTATGATGGACATAATGCTCCTACACCTTGTAACCCTTATTGCCTTGTGTAAAACATCCTACATATTGATTCACACACATGATTTATAGTCAATGTATAATGTGTACAAAATATGGCATTTAAATTGATATTTGGGTAAATACTGGGACAGACCAACACATCTGACATTCTTCCAGTGCATGAATATCACTTATTTACAGGGACTAAACAAAGTCAAAAGCCTGCCTTTCTTAAGTACTTGTGAAGTGATAAACTGTGTGCCCTTATGTCCCTTCCATTGCTCTTAGGTGTAAGCCTCCCATCAGTGCCCAGCCAGGTACTCCAACTAAAACAAGCCTGAGGACACCTTACCTTCGCTTCGGCCTTTGTTAAGGGCTGAGCTGGAATCTGATAAACTCCTTTATCTGGAATCTGATATTCTCCTTCATAGCCTTCACATTGCTGCTCCAAACGAAAGCAGACAACATGCAGGCGCTGCTGAATGAGTCCCTCTGGCTGCAAATTAAACCGGTACAAGTTTAGCATATTTCTGAGGGGCCCAACCTCTTGGCAGGGAAGTCGGCATTCACCCTGTGAAAAGAAAGGTATTCGCCCTCTAACTGCAGTTATCCTCGACTTGTGCCAAGTAACGCTCTGTCTTGCCAAAAGACATCTCCTGCCCTTCAGTCATCATCCTCACACCCTGCCCTCCCCACCCGACGTAGAACTCCTGCAGACACTTGCTGCCTGATCAGAAAGGGTAATGAATGTCTACATCAAACGGCATGGACTACAAAATTAGGTATGAAATGATGCCTGACTCTAAATCTGTTCCTGCAGTTAATTCCCCATTTTCGTGGGTTTTAATTTGCAATTACAATGTACTGGTGGATGTTACTGCAACGTAGTAGCATTTAAGGCTCTGATGTTTTCACCCAGTCATTACAACACAACTCATAAATGTGGCATCAGTGCGTAAAACCAGTGCAGTGAAGGAATTTGACAGATTAAATGCCAGCAGAACCTATGCATGCATACATATTTAGACAATAGGCAGGCTCATCTGGTTTCAAATGTCCATTCCTACCATAGTACCCACAGTGCAGATTCAAGGTTGGTCTCATTCACACTGATGTTCTTCTACTCACTATCTGTGAATGAAGGCAGTTCACACATGCTTGCGTGCGACACAAATACACACTTTACACCCATAAACAAATAAGCTAACAAAAATATCTCCTGACAAAAATATTGTGCCCAGATGATTTTTCACACAAATATTGCCCCATTAAAGTTAATATTAGAAAATGTGCAATGCCCCATTGCCGTTAGTAATGGAAAACGTACAGCCGGTGAAATTATATTTTTGTACTTGATATTTAGGACCTGGTATTTCTATCAGGCAATATTTTTCCTAACATTATTCTGAGCTGCAACAATTGTTTGCTGCCTCGATGCCTGCAGCCTTAATGAGATGAAGTTAACCCTTACCAAGCGCTGACAGAGGACTGGCCTAGAATGTGCTCTAAATAGTGTTTTAGCGACCATTGTCACTTTGCAATTTTGTGAAATATTAAACAGGCAGAGTAGGTTTTGTGAGGCTGTTACTTGAATTGCAGCAGTAATCTCCATTTGCACCGACAATGACCCACAGAATGGTTAGGAAATTAGATTCACTCAGAAATTGACTAATTCATTTCTATAGATGCTAATGAGGTGAAGATTCAAATTTAGTATGCGTTTTGAAAACAGACCCTCTTAGTTTAAAATGAAGTGCTGCATCATGCTGACACACAGCTCATGACATGGTTAACATTAAATTATGTTATATTATGTTGATTTGCATAGCGCACTAATCACCCAAGAGGGTATCCAGGTGCTTGGACAAGGTGTGTAGGTGTGTCGTCCCAATGCGCTCATATGAAGAGTCAGGTTTTCAGCCTCTTGCGGAAGTCAAGAAGTTTCAAGGAAGCTCTGATAAGTTTAGGGAGGTCATTCCATGTGTTATGTGTTGGGTGCAATATAGGAAAATGAGCAACCTCCAGTTTTGCTACTGCGGATGTGGGGAGTGTGCACGAGTTAAAGTGAGGAAGAGCATAGGTGTCTGGTGGTTGGTGAAAGTGCATGCAGCTGTTCAGGTATTCTGGTCCTGTGTTGTGTAGGGCTTTGTATGTCTGCATGAGAAGTTTCAAATGGCTGTGCTTGTGAATGGGAAGCCATTGAAGCTTCCTAGGTGCAGTGTGATGTGGGCATGGCATGGGAGGTCGAGTATGAGTCTTGGGACTGGGTTCTGGATTGTCTGGAGACTGTGTAGGAGTTGTTGAGAGATTCCAGCATAAAAAGTGTTGCTGTAGTCCACGCTGCTGGTGATGAGTGCTTGCATGATGGTGCGTCTGGTGTTCTGAGGCAACCATTTGAATAGCTTTGCATAGGATGTGGCAGCCGGAGGTACACACTGTGTTGACTTGAGCTGTCATGCTGAACTTGTCATCTAGGAGGATCAAAAGATATCTTGCTTGGTCTGTGGGAGTGGGTATTGTTTCTATCGCCGAAGGCCACCAGGTGGAGTCCCATGGTGAGATCTTGTTGCCAAAGACCAGTACTTCCATCTTGTCAAAGGTGAGCTGTAGGCAGTTAGTTTGTTTTAGAAACCTGGTCTCTAGTTAGCAGAGGTGTGCACCCTTGTCTAAGTAGGGACCACTATCCTAGTCAGGGTAAGTCACAACACTACCCAAATTATCCTGCGCTTACCCTCGGTAATTTGGCACTGAGCAGTCAGGTTTAACTTAAAAGGCAATGTGTAAAGTATTTTATAACGGCTCATACCAGAGCATAATAAAGCACCACAAAAAGACTCCACACTGCCGTAGAAAAATAAACACTGATTTTATATACTTAACCCAAGACCAAAGATGAGGAGAATGTTTTTAGCAAATGTTGAAGTACGAAGTTGAGTGAATTCAAAAAGTCAGCAGAGTACTTAGAAGTGAGGAGCTCTTCAATGAGTTATTGGGTAGCACCAGACCAGGACAAAGTCAAAGGTTTAGCCCACCTGCAAGGGAGCATGCGCTGGCAGCAGGGACCTCTTTGGATCCGCTGAAAGAAGTATCTTGATCCGGGCTATGTCATTGTTATGCGACTGCGTGATCACACTGTGGATGAGATGTGCAGAGGTCTCTCACATAGCTGCAGTGAGGCACCAAGTCCACTACCTGCAATGGTGAGAGTGTGCAGTTTCAAACACACATAATTTCAGAGGTATGCCGAATCCAATGCGGCTGTGTGAGTTCAGGTGTTCGAGTACCTTATTAAGACCTCACTTCCAAGTGTCCAGGACTGTGATGGCACCACTTGGCAGAGTAGACTCATAATGTGTAGAGTCCAAGGGCTGATGCAAGTGGTTCACTTCTTTGATAACACTGAGACTTGACACAAAAAGGCAAGACAGCAAGCCCTTGCAGTCACGTTGAGATCAAATGTGCGGTCCAGTCTGTCTCCCCCAGTCAGTAGAACAGCAGCCAGCAGGGCGGCTCAGAACATCAAGAGCACAGCAAGGCAGACTTCAGCAAAATAGTGGTCCGAAAGTTTAGCAGTACTTTTGAAGCAAGGCGGCTCTTCTTCCTTGTAGAGTGGTCAAGGTCCAGAAGTGTTCTGGTGTGTTAGTGCCAGAGGTCCAGTACTTTAATCCAGAGGTGCCTTTGAACTGGGGAGACTTCAAAGAATGCTTTGAAGTGCACAGAGGTACTCTCCAACCTGACCTGGCTCCAGACACACTATAGGGGTAACCAATCAGGCAGGAGGAGACAGGACCCCATCCTTTCATGCTTCTAGGGATCGGTCATCTGCATGCATTCCTTGGTGTGTTGAGGTCGGACGGGAATGCCAGAAACTATCTGTCACCCACCCCAGACGTGTATTCTAGAGACAGGCAGCAGGCACCAAATGTCTAAGTGCGTAGAGGTCAACTTTCTAAAAGTGACATTTGCTAAACAGGAATCTAAAATCCAACCTTACAATGAGTTGTGATTTTAGCATTGGCAGTTGTAATTACATCCCAGTTCAACACCAAGCAAGTAACCATATATATTTTGGCCTGCTATGTAATTTATTGTTCTTTTCAAAAACAAATACCTGAAGCAAAATAACAATGTTCCTGAAATGTCGAGAATTTTCCTACTGCAGCAAAATGCTCATTCTGCATTTGGATGAGGAAAAGCTGCTGAGAAACATTGGAATTCGTTATGCAGAAGAGGGTTCTCTGGGTTGCTCCATATATGTAAAGCTTTAAAAGAGTGTAGCAAAACTATGTGAGAAGGTGCATAAGGAGGCACATAACATTGAGCAAAGAAATGTTTTATACAATTGTGTTACTTATCACTGAGGTGTAACTTAGGCTCTAATTTCCAGTTTTGGAGGTTTCGTTATCGGAGCGATACACATAGACACAAAACAAGTAGAGAGACCAAGAAGATGCATTAGAAGTCATAAGAAGCAAGATCCACAAAAATATGTCATCTGATCCACATCACACCAATCCACCCACTCCACCCTAATTCACACCACTTTAAATCACATTAAAATCCACACCACTCCAATCCAATCCACCCAAAACCAATCCAATTCAAACCAATCCAATCTACCCTACTCTAATGGAATCCACCTCACCCAATCCAATCCACTACACTCCCTCCTGTATCCACCCCACTTCAATCCAATCCACCCCTCTCCTGTCCAAAAACATTAGCCCCAAAATAGTCTGCCACACTCCAATCCAAAACAATTTGCCCCATTCAATCCAAAACAATATCTGACCCCAATCCAAAACAATGTGCCCCACTAAATCCAGAACAATCTGCCCCATTCCAATCTTCCCATCACCAATCCAAAAGAATCTGCCCCACTCCAGTCCAAAACAATCTGGCCCACGCCAATCCAAAAGAATCTTCCCCACCCCAATTGAAATTAATCTGCCCCACTCCAATCCGAAAGAATCCTCCCAACCCCAATATGCCCCACTGCAAACCAAAATAATGAGCCCCACTCCAATCCAAAACAAGCTGCCTGCTTCATTCGGTCCCAATATGCTGCATTCCAATCCAAATCAGTCTGTCCCACTCCAATCCGCCCCCACTCCAATCCACCCTCTCCAATCCGATCCGCCCCAGACCAATTCGATACACCCCAATCCAATCTACCCACTCCAATACAATCCACCTCACCCTAATCCAATCCACTTCACTCGCTCTGAATCCACCACACTCCAATTCAATTCAACCCTCTGCAATCCAAAACAATCTGCCCCACTCCAATCCTAAACACCAAAACAATCTGCCTGACCCCAATCCAAGAGATTTTTGCCCCACTCCAATCCTATCCTAAGCAATCTGCCCCACTATAGTCCAAACCAATCTGCTCCACTCCTATTCAAAAGAATATGCTGAACTCCAATATGCCCCACTTCAAACCAAAATAATGTGCCCCACTCCAATCAGCCCTAATACAATCCAATACACTCTGCCCACTCCTATCTGCACCACTCCAATAAACTCAAATCCAAAACAATCTGTCCCACTCCAATCTGTCCCACTCCAATCTGCACCACTCCAGTCTTCCCCACTCCAATCTACCCTACTCCAATCTACCCTACTCCAAACCAAAACAGTCTACAACACTCCAATCTGTCCCACTATAATCCAAAACAATATGCGCTCCAGTCAAAAACAATCTGCCCCACTCCAGTCTAGAACAATCTGCCCCACTTCAATCTAAAACAATCTGCCCCACTCCAGTCCAAAACAATCTGCCCCACTCTAATCCAAAACCTGCCTCATTCCAATTGAACGCCCTGCTCCAATCTACCCCATTCCAATCTAAAACAATATGTCCCTTTCCAATCTGTCCCACTCCAATCCAAAACAGTCTGCCTCATTCCAAACTTCCCCACTCAAACCCAAAACAATCTGCCCCACTCCAGTCCAAAACAATCTTCCCCACTCTAATCCAAAACCTGCTGCCCCACTCCACTCCAAAACAAACTGCCTGCTTCAATACATTTCATTTCATAGTCTTTTATTCGGTTACCACTTGTTTTGCAACCATAAAAAGCACATAAAAAATGACAATGGATTAATAAAAAGAAGATTCAACACAAAAAATGAAATTTCCACAATACATGAAGAATCAAACGATATTGCTAACGGAATCAGAATCAGAAAGAAATTAAAATTGATTAAATAAAATATACTACGAGAACAAATATAAAAATTAAAGATAACAGTTGCATACGTGAGAATAAAATCTGTGAACATGTAACAAAATTAGCCAGCAGCACGACGGATCGTAATACAAGCTTTTTAAAAAAGTAACTATGCACTTTGCAAAGCATTCTGAGTCCAGGAACTGTAGAGACATAAATGCTGGATGACACGACCTTAGGCCAATTAAACGGAGGAGTGGTAGAATCCAGGACTTTCGTGGTAACTTATAGAATTTGCAGAACAAGATAGTGTGGATTGTTGACTGGGGGGATACACCATCACAAGGGCAGTTCGTGATGGCATTCGACCAGCTCTGTGTTGAAGTGAAACCTTGTCAAAAGATATTTCTCGTGGTTGGACAGATGAAACGATAAGTACGGTTGCATGCCTTTATCAGTCTGGACTGCGCGGATTTGGGAATTGGAGGGTTTTAAGATCTCAATTGAGCCACGAAGTTCTCTTAGGTGTCCCAAACACATCCTCTTTAGCGCCTTTCTCGAGATATCCTCCATACTAGGTGGGTCCTCGAAGAAGGAGCTGCGACCAAGGTCTCTAAAGAAGTTCCCCACATAAACAAGCCATGGAATTTTTTGCCAGTTTATTAAGTCCGTGCAGTCCATGATCAAAGAGCGCGTTAGGTGGCACTCGGCTTTTGTCCATATACGGTGCCATAAAAGAATCGGTTGGCAACGAATAGTGTCAGTAACATAGTCCATACCTAGCTCTTCATGGGATGCATATGTTGGCGCACTTTGTGGGAGCGCCAACAGATACTTGACAAACCCGTTCTCTATCGTCTGGATTGGATCTATTGGACCATAACCCCAAACTCCCGCGCCATAGGTGGCTACGCTGTGGCACTTTGCGTAGTAAATCTTAAGTAGTTCCGTGGGAGCTGGTTTACCGAGTTTCCTGGAAAAAGAGACCAGGGCCGTTGTTGCTCGCTGGAAGAGAAGTTTTCTACTGGCCATGGCCTGTCTCCAGCTTAGGGTGTCGTTCACCAGTATACCTAGATACGGGTAAACGGATGTTTTTTCCAGCCTTGTTTTCTCAACAAAAATTGGTTTGGGATTCTTGACCTTGGGGCCAAAGTGCCTAACAAAAGTCTTTTTTTTGTTGACTTTAAGGCCAAGAGAGCCCATAAAAGAACAATATGTATTAAGTTGTTTTTGCAGTTGGATCAGTGTTCTGGCAAAAATGACCGAGTCATCTGCGTATAGCAGTGTTGGAATTGGGCGGTGGTTAATCTGAGGTAGATCCTGGCTCCCTTCTAGCATGGCCACTTCAAGGCCGTTGGTATAAAGATTAAACAAGAAGGGAGCCAGTACGCAGCCCTGCCTGACCCCTTTTGTGATGGGAAAAGATGGGGTCAGGTCGCCGTTAACCCCAAATCTGACACACGCCGTTGCATCGGAGTAAAGTTCTCGGAGGAAAACAACGAGGGCTGGGTCCACCCCAAGGTCCCTGACGATTGCCCATAGTCTGGAGTGCAGGACGCAGTCGAAAGCTGCACTGAGGTCTACATACACAAGAAAGATGTTACCCCTTTTGGCTCCCACATACTTCCCAATCAGGAGGGCAAGGTTCAAGGCCTGCTCAACGGTCCCAAGACCCTCCTGGAATCCGTATTGCAGGTCGGTCAAGATGTTATTGGTTTGGGCCCAGGCTTGAAGTCGTTCCAAAACCACCCGACCCGCAACTTTACCCATGGAGTCCAGGAGGGAAATAGGCCTGTGACATCTAAATGCTGCCCTGTCGATGAGTCAGCCAGAAAGGGAGATCTGATAACACGCCAAAAGAGGACGCTGTCTTTATTATGACAGCTGTTGTGTAGTTGTGACCAGAGGTTTTGCTTAATTTCCCTCCTGCGTTCCACTCTGGCTAGGTTGTAAAGTTTCCTTAGGTTGGAAATTTCCAAAGTGTCCCTCGTAGTTCTGCGGAGGGCTGCCTTTAGATTGGAGAGTGCCTTACGGCACTGCGGGTTAAACCATCTTTCAGTTGTACACTTTTTATTTTTGTGTTTGCCTATGAGCTCCTCTCAGATTACCGCCAGGATCTTCTGGAAACTGGCCATGATTGTTTGGGGGGTAGAATCTGGTGCTAAACAGTCAAGAACCCAGGGTCTGGCTTTTGCAAGAACCCTACCGGTGATTACGGCTGGATCTATCTTTGCCCATTTAATGGAGTAGCCATTCACCTTATTCATAGTTAATGAATTTTGTGTTAGCAAACTGGTGATGTTAGATTGTAAGGAGACATTTTTTGGTACAACTACGACTCTAATGGGAAAATGGTCACAACTGACATCAGACCCGGTTCGAAAATTTGCCACTTGACCCTTCGTACTCTGGGAGGACATGATGTAATCGATGGTGCTTGATAGCCCCCTACCTAGAAAAGTTGGTGAAAAGTCAATTGAAGGTTCTACAAGATCATTGGCGAAATCAAGCTCTAATGAAAAAAGGCACTCATTTAGACTATTTCCGCAGATAGTGTGTGCAAAGTGAGACAATGGACTGCCATGCTCATCCAGTAGGCCACAGTTTCCGTTTTTATAATTAGTGCACAGTGGGAGATTAAAATCGCCACCCCAGACCACATATACTGGGGTTGTTGAAAGCTTATTGCGCTGAGTTATTAAAAAAGTGGAAATTTCATTGAGGATGTTTATACAATCCATTGTTTCAAGATTATTATAAAAGTTAACCAAGAAGTAGGTACTATTATTATTAAAAGTTAGTTGTAAAATTTGATAGCTCGGCTCTTCTTTAGACCTACATATCGTTGTGAGAGACAGAGTATTAGCAACAAAAACTACCAGTCCACCCTTTGATCTGCCTGAGACACCCTGACTAGCTGGTACGTGAAATGTTTTGTAACCCACTAGATGATAGGGAGTAGTTGACCACGTTTCTTGAAGGCAGACTATCTGATGCTCATTTACCGTGTCTAACCACGGCTGCAGAGTCATTTTTGTACGTAAACCTGCAACATTCCAGTACAAGATTGAAAAGCTCAGGTTAGTAGTAAGCAGAAGTTCATTTGGCTGAGGAGGTAAGGTTTCAACTGACGAAAGCTCGGGTGCATGCGTGAGCGAACACACCGAGGAGACCACGGTCTTTATCCTGTGGTCAAAGTCCTTGAACTGGTGGAAGTTAAGGGCGTTTGTACAGATAGAAACCACCGGGGATCTTTCCACCATTGTGTTGGAATAGGCAGGAGAAGTATCTAGCGAAGTTCTGACCTCGTTAGCATTTAGTGTAGTCGGGATTAATTGTAAAATAGTATGGTATTCAGTCGGGTCTAAATGTGTTCCAGGACTGGATAGAACGCCAGAAACTCTAGGGACCTGGTTTATGCTATCTGGGTTTACTGACGGTCAATCAACCATTTCCAGACAATCATAGCGATTTCTGGTTGGAAAACCCCGCCATCCCTCCATAGGAAAGTGAACTCTGCTTGGATGCCAAGACTGAGCCTGCCACTCCCTGCTCCTGTTTCTATATCTATTACCCAAAGATTCCAGGACCCTTCTGGGGCTCGTTGCCAATTTGAAGTAGGGAAATATTGATAGCTATTTACTGGAGGGTAAAAGAAGGAGAGACGTTGAGCATCAATTCCCCCCTTTTTTTCCAGTGATGGCCAGGAACAGATATAGTCAACTGTAGTTGGATCGTCACAGTTTACTATAATACAGTCACCTTGTATTGTTTTACGTTCGTCCCCGATCCATGTTACTCTGCGGACTGTAGAAATTCTACTTGAGTAACGGGGCTGTAGGGGCCTGTTTTGGCTAAGCCACTGCAAAACCTTGTTGTGAAGAGACCAAGATGGTTCATCTGTACCATCGGATAGCTCTGGGACCCCAGTGTGGATAACCGTATAGGGGGACGCCTCCGGTGGAAGATGAATGGGGCACCTAGGCCGCGCTCCCTTTTTTACCTCCCCCGAGGAATTTAATCCCGGCGTTTTAGGTGTAAAAGGAGTCTGATTTTTATTGGCTACTTGGGCAGGACCTTTCACCGGTCCTGAGGGGGCCTGGGACGGGACAGTGGGCGTACTAATCTAAGCCAAGCCCATGCCAGGAATTGACTGGGAGGAAGCAGATGGTGTATTGGGCTTAGGTTGCGTGGTAGAAGCCTTAGCAGCTTTGGTCTGCATACCTCGAGGACCTGGTTGTGTCGATTGAGGAACTATATTTGGAGGTTTAGGTCCCCCCCCCTGTTTTGTTTAAACTAGACTGGACTGAGTGGGTGGTGTAGCAGAAAGTGTAGCTATCTGTTTTTCGAGGTGCATTAAACTGCGTTCCAGAGGTTTTAAGTGGTGCATAAGAAGCTCCCTGATGCTGACTAATAGGTATGGGGTGGTGGTGTTACAAGTCCTACAAGAACCCCCCGCCTGGCCCATGATGGAAGGATTATCGGGCAGGTCAACTAAATTAATAACAGGAGAGTTGGTAACCTTTGGATCACTCAGGCTAGAATGGACAGGCTTCCCCCCCCCCGGTCTCTGAGGGGGCACCAGATCTGGCTAGACTAGCGTTTTTCTTGCCTTTCCCCCATTTTGGAACAGCGCCCTCCCTAGCCCCACGAGACTGCTTGACTAATGCTGTCTCTGGCGATTGGCATAACTGTAGGTCTGGGGTGATTTCAAGGTCCTCTGACACATGGGAATCTAACGAAGGCTGGGTGACTGAGAGATCCACCGTACTAGGGACGGTATGGATTTCTGCTATAGTATTAGATGGTATCAACAAAGGGATATTGGTACCTTGCTGGATAGGTGATGCCGCTGAAGCCAGGAGGCCCATAGAAGAGCGTCTCGCGTTCGCAAGGTCTTGGGATACCCTGCGCTCCAGCAGAGAGATACTCTGATCGATTGCCTCGTTAGTTCGAGAGATGAATTGGTCGATCGGACCTGTAATCTGGACGACGCTCATTGCAGTTTTACTCCTGCTCCCTCTGGTCATGGTGGCCTAGCCTAAGGTTTACACTATATTCCGTAGAGACCTAGGAGATAGTTCTTAATATATGTCCAGCTGTGATTTATACAGTACTTATTGGCTGGAGGGAGGATGTTCCTAGGATAAATAGAATAAATAGAACAATTTACCTTGTGGTGAACTAAAGGGGGGTTGCCCGGTCCGGTCTTACCGGTCACTAAGTGGCTTAATGCTGCCTTGAGAATAAGGCCCCTTTCACACTAAATTTTGCGCGAAATGGACATGCAGTTTGTGTTGTGGTGGGCGTTCCACCGCAACACCCATTGTGATCGACGCTGCCACCTATTATCAAGGGCGAGGATAATAGGTAGCAGCACCGAACTTAGGACCAGAAAAATCCTGGTCTTAAGTTGGGGAAACCAGAAGAAATGTTTCATTTCTCCCCGTTTTTGCATTTTCCATGTGTGCCGCCTTGTGCAGCACACATTGAAAACGCAAAATGCCATGGTTTGTTTAGGCACAGGAAGGTGTCCCTTCCTGTACATAAACAAACCTTTTTTTTAAATGCCGTTTTGTAACTTATATGTGCGCTGCAGGAAGCAGCACACATGTAAGTTACAAACTGGCATTTTCGGTTTGTTTATGTGCAGGAAGGGACACCTTCCTGTACATAAACAAACCTCCCTGCTTGCAGACACCCTTGCACTCTGGCGCAAGGGTGCCTGCTTTGTCGCTAAGTCGTGAAACTTAGGACCATCGCAGGGGGAATCGCAAGGCTGCACCACATTCTTGAGAATAGGGTGCAGCCTTGCGTTTCTGAAGTGGTGACTCCACTTCATTGAGAATATCCCCCACAGCTTTTAGTCAATTTATTTGAAAAAGTGTGCAATAAAACGTGCAATTTGAATAGCCCTTTCTCTTTCTTCTTTAACAAGCTCAGCCTTATTGCCCCAATATATTTAATCCCCACTAGTCATAAAGTTCACCAATGAATACAAGAGTTGTTTGAATTTTAAACTTTGTCGAGTACGAGGCCTGGGTCTCTTGCAGTTGTTTTGCAACGAATCTAATCCTACTTTGAATGAAAATTTGGGAAAAGAAAAGTTTGAAAAAATACACCACTAAATAAACAGAGCTGGGAAACTGAATTGCTGCATGAAAGTTGTGTGTACACGTTGCATGGAAATCTGCCTCGAATGTGTTCTAGGGTGCTTATAGGAATGTAGTAAAGGGTATATAGGAAAAACTGCTTACCGTATTTGTAGTTTAACTGAATAACAATGTCTTCTTCTGTAGCAGAGTTGATATAAGCATTTTTTATACAACAGGTGTTATTATAGTAGTCAGTCCAATGCAGAAGCGTTGGCCGGTTTCTGATGACTATATCGCATTTAACCGCAACACTTGTATGGTATTGCATGTATCTCCCTAACATAATCACTTTGTTGTACAAAATGGGGACACTATCCATTTGTTTGTTGATGAAGAAGAGAGTGCTCGAACACCTAGGTTCATCTTACATATCACAATCTGTTATCTTAAAGGGCCTCCCCTATAGGTCCGTGAGTGAGATCACTAGTGCCCTACCGGATTGTCGCACCAGTGCGGTAGCATAGGGCACCGTAGCCCTGCTGGTGTGGGAAAGGTCCTGAGCTCCATGGGGCCCCCTCAGCACAGTGCCCTGGCCTGAGATCTCCTGACTGAGTCCGGTGCGGGTCCCTCCGTTTAGTTTGCACAGGGGGCCCCTCAAGGTTTGTTACTCTAGTGGGCAGCACCAGGGTCGGACTGGCAGTAGCGGGCACCAGGCATTTTCAAGGGAGGCTGGAAGGGTGGGGACCCGTATTGCAGCACTGGTCGCTGGTTTTATGCTACTGGTGGATAGTTTTGAGGCGGTGCGGCAATATTGGCCCCCCAGAAACAAAAGCAGCAGTGGTTTACACTTGCATCTCTCCCTCCGGGGGTGGGAGCTGGTCCTACAAAATTGCCAGCGCTGCTTTGAATTTCCAGTCTGGCCCTGGGCCGCTTCTGCTTCTGTGCTACACTATGCTCTGTGCACCTTGGCAGGATGGCATCATCGTCCTCTGCTCTTTCTTGGTGTTAAGGAAGAACAACTCCTTTTTGACGGTGGACCTGAAGCTAGCACTATCTGCAAACATCTTGGTTTATAAACACAACATAGGCTTCATAAGTAGGTGGCAGCCTGTACTACTTTACTGATGCCCACAGCTTGAAAACGCTTGCACACAAGTGCACAAAGCTGAGCAGAAGATAAATGGGTAATGGGCATAAAAGAAGGTAACAAGGAATGGTCGATACTTTGAAGAGATATTTTTCTGGCTTCTGATAGGTCGGATAAATTGAGGTTACTTCTGTGCAGACATGGAAATGCTGATGTGCACGGTCCTGCGTGTTCTATTGTTACCTTTCTTTGTATGACTACTTCACTGATTCTACAATGTTGAATTTCCGAGGCCTTGCTACCAGGACTGGCCTTAGGCATAGGTGAGTTGACACCAGTCCAGGGGCTCCTAGGTATACAGGAGTTCGCGAGCTGACCTAAATGCCTACTTTCATTGTATTTTTTGTATTGGAGGTGTAGTGTAGTTCCTATTATCCCAATAGGCTCTGCGCATTGGAATAATATCTTCAATAGTATAGACCTAGGGCAGAGGTTAACTAGGTCTTCTACCGACGATATTAGACTTAAAGTTTTGTGTTTGCCAGCTAGCTCAGAGTTCACTAGAAACTTTCTCGAATAGGCAAGGAGGATCTGAACCTCCCTGGATAGACAAGAAGGGATTTCGTTTCTGACAACCATAGAACATGACAACTTTGCTCTCCCCTAATCAAGAGTGTATCTCTAGAGTCGTGTGAAAACAAAAGACAACTTATTTTACTCAGTCAGTTCAGTGCATTCTTAGTTTCACCAGATTGTAGAGAAAGGAAGAGATGAGCGTGTTCAATAAAAGATGTTATTTATTGATCAGTCTCTTTTCTCGTACAAGAGAAATGGATCGCTATTATTGCAATACTTATAGTTAAGTAAAGTGCATACAGTAAAGACAGAATTATAAAATAATACTGTAAAAGCATTGATATGGTTTCTGAGCCATATGATACTTTTAAATGGATAAAATAGATACATACATATATACATTTGACTAATCGTACTCAACTGGTGCTTCTAACCACGCCTACCCCAGTGTACCTGACCTAAGCCTAATACGTGGGCGGGAGTAGATAAGTAGCAGTTTAAGTTAAGTTTGTTTTGCCAAGGGACTGACTCAAGAATTCTCTGCAAGGGGTTATTCAGTTCTGTACCTGGGATCTAGAAGGTTGGAGGGCTGGTATCTCTTATCCCAGGTCTTGATATTCCAGCTGCCTGCTAGGGCGGCTTGGAAGCGCCGGAGCTGGATTTCTCGGCAGGAGAAAAGCAGCGTCTCTCTCTCAGCGCGTCAGGAAGGAGGGGCACCGTCTGTGGGCTTCGCTCTCAGCTGGGCTCCTCGGCAAGTCTCGCTGCTCCAATCTCGTCACCACCGCGTGTGTTTGCTTAAGGCAATGTCGGTAATATTTATACCTGAAAGGTGCCGAGATTGACGTAAGGATGGACATAAATACGTCAATAAGGATGTCATACGAACGGGTTCGTTCGCACATTCTTTACTGAAGTTCTCGATGAAATCAAAACAATGGCTGCGGGGATTTTCCCAGGTCGCTGTAGGTTTGATTTGTTTTGAGAACTCCGTATGCCTATCAGGGGGCTGGAGGAATATCGCTTGCCTAATTAGATGGCATGCGTTATGACTTAATCAGATAACGCGCTTCTGTGCCGTGGTGTGGCTTAATCAGATAACGGGTTTTTGCGCCGTTAGATGGCTGCTAGTTAATTATTAACCAAACCAGGGTCAGGAATAGGGGGATCGATAAAGTACCCATAGGAAATACATCACACCCACTCCACGTAATCTATGTCCATATTTACAAATCTAGGCATAGTAAAAAACTAGTAGTGCATGTGTATACCGTACCACCCAAAAATACATTCATATGCATTCTGAAAACTGGAAATATGAAATATACGAAAGATAATTATATGTACTATATGCACTCAAGCAGTATAATAATGCTAAATCTATAACGCATATTTTAAACTCAGCATGAATAAAATGCGAAAACTACACATGAAATGGCTCTTAATACAGAAGAAAGGTGTGAGACCATTTCATCACAACATAAAATCTTTTTTTCAACATGCTAGAGGGTAGCTAATGTCTCTAGAGTACCTAAAATAGAAATTCAGTTCTCTAAGAATAGTTTCTACTTTAAGCAGAAAATAAGTGTCCCAAAAAGTTGTAAATATTTTTGGCTTGGGGAAAAAGGTTCCCGCTGTCTGGAAAATCTGATGAGAAAAATTTCCCATATCGCTTTTCAAAAGTGAAGGCCAAATTCAGGATGTAGGGAACTCCGTGTGCTAGCTTGCTCAAAGTCATTCCTTCTGCTCTGGTGAAAACATCATATCATTCAGACTGTTGAAAAAACTGTCAACAGCTTCTTGCGAAAGTTCCACTAACTCGGAAAAAGTTGTTACCATGCATTCATGAGCATGATTGCCTCCATTGATGTTTTGATCAGCATAGCTGACTGAAGGTCGTACCTCATCGATGCTGCTTTCATCTCGTACTTCACTACCCCTCAATCGCAGTGGTGAAGTCTCCATGAATGCCGTCATCAGGATAGGTAGCCGCTGGGGACAGCACAATGTATGAGCCGTTACCGGACCCAACAAGGTTTCTGCGTCCATTGGCACATCCGATTGTAGTGTCAAACAGGTGTCCAACACGCATTCTTCGCCACATAGCAAGCACCTTAATACAGGCATAACACAACGTTGCCACATCGGTCTAAATGAAAGAAACCAAGTCATGTTCAAGTCCCGAAGCCGTGCTAGTCCAAGGACTTTAGTTATGCGGTCCCGGTAGCCAATGACTAGGATCGTTTCTTCCCTTGTCGCAGGTGTTTTGTCTGTGACATGGTTTGCCATAGCGAAATAACAGGATCAAAAATAGGATGCCTGCCACTAGTCCCAAAAGGAGAGGAAGTCCGCCAAAAATGGAATGGACAAAGTCTGGAAAAATACCCAGGATGGCTTTGAATGGTGTTAAAGCTCCAGAAAACACTGTCTTAAATACACTTGAGACACCACTGGTATCTGAAATATTTAAGATTTCGTTCAGTATTTCTGCGAAATGTATGGGGGAATTAGTTGATAACAATGAATGAATCTCTGCCGTTGTCCTTGCAACTTGGAGATCATACGTTTCTTTAGATGACGTTAGCCTGGTCGGCGTCTGTAAGAGCACTGTCTTCATTCTGCTTAAAGTATCAATTCGAATAGAAGCAATTTTCAAGTTGGGCCATAACCTTGCCTCCCTGTCTGGAGAATCGTTCGGGAACAATACTCGTTCACAGCACATGACCTTCCTAGTCACGGTTATGAGATAAGGTTTTCCGGGCAGCAAACTACAACATCTGCGATCTACTATTAGAATGTAACTCCCGTTCGAGAGCCTCCTAAAGAATGGTTCTATTTGTGTTGCAGGTGTGCCTAGCTGGTAACATGAAAGGTTATTTGAAGTCCCTACACAGGCTCCATGCAAACTAATACCCTGACACAGAAGTGTACCGCTTAGTGACCTTGCACAATTATTGCCACTAAGAAACACTTTCTGGCCTTTATTACTGACACATGCGTGTGTATAGGGCAAGTTCCACGTTGACTTAATGTACCCTTTACCCAACCTTTCATACTGGCCTGCCTGTATATATTTTTGGCAGTATTGAGACCTGAAAGTTGATATCGGAATATTAATTATCCCATGTATTATCCATTCAATAACAGGTCGTTCTGACATTGTTAATGGTAATCTCTCGAGTTTCTCAATGCTCAGAATTGTATAATCAGCACCCTTCTGTGCCATACTGATTTGTTTATCAGTAAGGTTAAAGATATTAAATAATGACGTTGTGTTGATTAAACGCCAAGGCACATAGCCTGAACGCAGATTTTGTAACGTCCAGCCAAGCTGTACAATAGAACGCAATTGGGACTGACCGTGTTGTAACAACAGTAAGTCTTGCGATATTATATCAATTGCTGAAGACACAATGCTGTCCAGAGAATATATTCTGGAAGACAGAGTCATTAACCCATTGTCCACAACAGAAAGTGATTTTTCCAAATGAATACGGTCAATTTCCCGTATTTTCTCTGCTGTCTCAATTTGAGTTTCTTTCCAGGCTTCGTATATAGAGGCCGCTATGAAACGTTTTTGAAGCTGTTTGCCTGGTCCCATAATGAAATCACGCAAGTCAGCACCTTCTGTAAGTAAAGTTAGGTGTTGCTTAATTTCTGCCAGTGTGGATGTTTGTAGCCATTGAAGGCAGAGCTTGCCCACACTGTAGGTGGTTACTATCCCTGGATGTTGTCTTTGGGAATATCTAGGGTCTGGCCTGGTCAATGTGAACCCCTGTATTTTGTTCAGGAATCTGTCTTGACAGTTATTTGTATCTGTGGGCCAGATCAACCAATGTTTCCATTCAGGATGTGTTCTGTTTTGGTTTAATATATGGTTTACGTCTATCTCAACATTTATAGAGCTATTACTGTTCACTGTTGGCTTTGGAATAGACGGTTTGTTTAAATCTTTGATTTTGGCTAAGCCAAGACAGGTAGTTTGTTGAATAGTGTCATTCAAAAATATAATTTGTTCTGGGATCATGCAGGCTCTAAACAATGATTCTATACCTTGTACTTGCCAATCTCTTGTACCCCAAACAGTTTTTGCTTAAATATTATTGTTCCAGAAATCAAAACCAAATGTATTCATTTGCTCAAAAAATGAATCTGAATATATCAATTTAGTGTTTGTAAGCATGGTCTTCATACCTGTCTTATTTGACAATTTGTAATAAAATGTTTCTGCTTGACTTGTGTTAAAACCTGAAAAGTATGAATATTTATCATAAAATGTTTTCGAGCTACCTTTTGGAGGAGTAGCACAATGTTCCCATTGGTTATAATTTAAAACATTTCTAGGTTGTGCAGATTTATGTAGATAATGGTTACCATAGTGGTTGTAGCAGAACATCTGATCATAATTAGACGAACCCTGCAAATAATCATGTTCTGTAAATTTAGCAGACATCACTAGGTCAGACATCATATCATTAATACTTTCAAAGTCCCAATCATCAGCAAATGTGCTTGGTTTAACAAAGTCACTCAATGAGATCTTGAATTGGTGTGGATACTTCAGGATTTCAACCGAACCATAGATTTCATAATCAGTATTGTCCCATGCTACCCCGCCGGGTATAGGGTTGGCTGTGAAGTTGACTGAAGAAAGTTCTCTTTTCTCGACGTGTGAAGATGTGTGTGGTTTAAGGACCAAGTTGATTTTCTGGCTTGCTGTGTCCATTTTAGCATATTTTCCCTCAATGAAATGTCCCAAGCATAGTACCATGATGAGCCAAAGTACGAGGACAAATGCACCTAAGGCCACCCAAAATTCAATCCATGGAGAAATCATATAGGTTTCTTTCAGTTGTCGAAAAAGTTCCTTAGCTTTATCTTTAAAAGTTTTTGTTGATGGCTGTTTCTTAGATTCACTCAGATCTTCAGATGAATCATCGAAGTTGATGAAGTAGCCGGATGCTGTTCTGTCAATTGTTCCAATTGCTTCTGGATTACTTTTTGTTCTAGAAGTTTCCTTTGTTTCATCAGCATAGTCTTTTGTTACATCATCGTAGGTTGGTGTGTCTTGACTAAATGGTTTTATTTGGGTTTTTAGAGGTTTAAGTTCCATTGCTTTGTTGCATAGTCCTTGTTGATGTTCTGTAGGCATTTCGAATGTGATTAGCCTCTTATTTTGAACCTCTGAATTTGTAGCAAACATTGGTGTTCTACTACTTCTTGGGAGTCCACTTGGCCTACTGTTTGTTATCGGCCACATGATTGTGGTTTCACCAGGTCGATGGATACAACTCGGTTCTCCTTTTTACCAGCAAGGGGCGGTAGTACTACTGATCTTGTCCCGTTGACAGACAAGACAGGAACTGCTTTTCTGTAAGAAGGCCCAAATTTCTTCTTTACCGCGATCTTTTCTCTGACTAGATCCCCGACTTTTGGAATCCAGACAGGCCTTGCTGGGACAGGTGGTTTCTCGCCAGTGGTTGTTGGCTGCTGTTTCAACTTTATGTTGCTCAGGTCTTTCCTTGTTTCATTTAAGTCCTGTAAAATAGCCAAACGATCTTTGATATCAAAGCATTTATCTTTAACCACTGAAGTCTGACTATCAAGATCTTGGATCATCATTCTAGTCCCGAACAATAGTTCGTACGGACTGAATGCTTTCAGAGAATTTCTTGGCAGGTTATTTAGACTACGTTGGACACTTATTAAATGTTTGACCCACCCAGCTCCCGAACCTAATACCTTTGCTGTTATAGATTGCTTTATGTCACGGTTTTTTCTTTCTACGATTCCGTTTCCCTCAGGATGAAATGGACAAGAGTACCGCAATGCAATGCCCATGCTGGTCATGGCCTCCTTATAAGCTCGAGAGCTAAAGGCAGGACCCTGGTCAGAATGTAGCATGCCAATTGCGTATGTGCCGATAAAGACTCGCAAATCTTTTATAACAGTTCTGGCGTCAGCCGATCGCTGGGGCCACATCCATATGAATCTCGTACATGAATCCACTGCGACCAAGATATATTTATAGTTACCATCCCTTTGTAAGGGACCACAGTGGTCCAGATAAACACAGGCTAATGGTTTATCTGAGATTAGAAGGGGCGTCTGTGCTGGTCGTTTCACTGTTGATACCTTCATTCTTTGACATATTTCACATTCTAGAACATAGTTCCTTGTCTGTCTTCTCATTTGTGGCCACCAGTATCTCTGCTTTAATAATGATACTGTGGCTGAAACGCCAGCATGTACAGAAGCAAGCCCTTCGTGTGCCGCCATGATGAGTCCTAACCTATGTTCCATGTTTGGAATTGCCCTATCCCCCACTCCAGGGATTCGAGCAAACGGAACATTATTTGCATCAGTTATGTATGAGTACTTTACTGGAAAGCCTTTCGGGAGTGTTTCTATGGCTTCTTTTACTGTAGCGCTGACAGCCTGTAATATTTCGCTGTCTATTTTTGTTTTTGACCGGGTGATGGCAGCTACGGAAGCCGTTTGCACAGCTGCCTTCGCGGCCTCATCAGCCAATGAATTCCCTTCAACGTGAACGCCATCACGTTGATGACTCAGTGTATGTATCACATGAGTCTTTTGTAGTTCCTTTTGTAAAAGAACTACTTGTTCCCAAAGCGTTTTATGCTTGATTGTGCCACCTTTTGCGTCTTTAAAACCATTCTGAACCCAGATCTGCAAGTATTCATTGTATGATTGAACGCAGTAATACGAATCGCACACTATGAATGTGGGGAATTCCCGATCGGTATTTTCAAGCGCCATCTTGAATGCCAGTAGTTCTGCTCGCTGAGCTGTACAATCTCCTAAAGATTGCGTTTTAGTGATCAGTGGTTCAATTTTCCTTTGTGCCAGCGACCTTTAACAATCGCGCACGCAGCACTATAAGCTTGTTTACCCCCCACTGCGGGTTGTGCTGATCCGTCTGTATATATTATACAGCCGTAATGTTCTAGAGGCATAATTTCGGTTGGCGGAGGACATTCAAATTCATATTGGAGAAATTCTTGTGTTTTTAAGTTGGGATCAAATTCGTATACCACGTCTGTAGCAGCAAGAGAATTAGCCCACTGTATCCACCTTGGATGGAGTGCTTTAGCATTCGGAATGCTTGCCTTTGTTACCGCCTCCAGGGCTGGTATCGGTGTTACGATAATTATTCGTTTTCCTTGTGCTAGGGCCCGTTCCTTTGCCACAGCAGTCTGTACCGCGGTCAGAATTTTTTCCGTTGGGCTAAATTTCATTTCAGCTTTTGTGTACAAGTGTGATTTGTATGCAATTGGTACCTTTTCTCCCTCATTAGAGGTCAGGTATTTGAATCCGCATCTTCCTGGGATGACTCGAATCACAAGGTTGCGTGTGTTATCACGTGTTTGTAATTTTGTTTTAACTAACATGTCTGTTTGTAAAGATCTAAAAATTTCTGTGTGTTTTTGAGTCCAGTTGATTCTTTTAAAATCTGGTTTTATTAGATCATAGAGAGGTTTAACTCTCTCTGCATACTTTATAATGTAAGTTCTTCCGAAATTCAGGAAGCCTAGAATTGATTGTAAGTTTTTTAATGTTTTAGGTGCTTGGATTACAGCACATTTCTCTAGGAAATTGTCAGCCAGGCTTTTGCCTTCACTTGATAGTTCATATCCTAAAAACAGGACTGTTAGATGGGCAATTCTTGACTTTTTAAAGTTGAATTTGTAACCCTCTGCTGCGAACCCAAGTATTATGGTGTTCACTCGCTTCAAGTGAGTATCCAAGTCATCATCTGTTAGATAGATGTCGTCGACATAAGATAATGCCTCGTCATCATATGTTTGTAGTAATTCTGTTACTCTCGCTGAGAATAATCCTGGGCTGTTCTTGAACCCCTGGGGCAAACGACAGAATTTTTTTTGCGCGCCATTTATTGAGAACGCCGTCAAATATCTGCTCTCTGGTGCTATATTTTGACAAAAGAATCCATTAGAGATGTCTAATGTGGTTTTGTATTTTTTGCGCACTATGTTATTCATTAGTGCAGCACTATGCGAGTTTTGTACTGCAAAGGTTTTGCAACATGAGTTAAGATGTCTGTAACCCAAAACAAGACGATATGAATTGTCTGGTTTGGAGACAGGAAACAAAGGATTATTCATTTGTGAGGTGCGAGTTTCAATCACCCCCTGGTATTCAAGTTGATCTAGGATCTCTTTTACCTGTTTTTTAGCTTCTTGCTTAATTGGGTACTGCCTCTGTGCAGTAGGTTGTGATTTTAACTGGATTTTGTGAGGAGGAGAGTCCTCATCCCATCCCACATGATTTTTATATAAGGCAGGGGCTTGAGCTACTGCCCACTTTCTTGCAAGTGTATATTTTTTATGAATTGGAATATGATTTGAGAAGGCAGGCATAATTATTTCTTCGCCATGTGGGCACTCCCTGACAAACTCGGGTGGCCAGTCTCGTTCAGCTAGAAGGATGTCATAGCCCTTGGAGAGATTATCCCAAAATAGACCCCTTATTTTTCTAGTCTTATCCCCCTCTATACGCAATGTTATTTCATATATTTTATGAGGTTTGCTAACTCTGGTATCTGCAGTTTCCACTTGAATGTATTCATTCGTGTCCACTGTCTCCAGATGATTCATAAGGACTTTGCGAGCTATGCTCACTTCTGCTGCGCTGTCTAGCATTGTCTGAGCCCATTCTCCGTTTTTCAGCTGTGTCCTCAGTATTCTCGGCATGATTTATTACATTAATACTGGCTACCTTCTTCTTTGGAAATTGTAATTTTTTATTTTGATGAGCAGGTTCCTTGTTTTGGACTTGACGCGCTCTTCCCTGTGTTCTGATCGTCCTCTTCTTTCCGATTTCTGCGAGAAAGTCTGAAAAGATTGAGAGGGACGTGTATCAATATCTTGATATCTATCAGGTTTTTTTATATTATCCCTATTTCTAAGGTTGTATTTTTTCACAGAGGCCTCCCTTTGGGGAGACTTGCGTCCTTGGTCAGGAGATCTTTCTCTCCGCCGAGGAGACCTTCCTCTGGACTGGAATCTTTTTTCTTTAGGAGTGGATTGTTTATTTCCATCCCAGCTCTTTTTTTGAGTGTTTAGATTATTTTTAATAAATACCTTTTCAGGACTTTCAATTAGTTGGGGTTTCACCGGTATTCCACCCAAACTATCTCTTCCTAGTTCTTCATAGGATTTTTCTATAATTCTGGCAATTTCAGATGGTTGGTCTGCTATATTTGTCTCTTTTAACCTCTGGCGGATCGCCACATTTGCTGCTTCTCCCTTTATGTTGGCTAATAATATTGCCGAGACCTGCTTGAAGTCTTTCAGTAATTTCATACCGAGAGTTAAAGCGGGTTCTGGACCGTATTCGTCTTGAATTTGTTTTAGCACATCTGGTATTACTGACATGGATGGAACACCATGTGTTTTTGTGTAAATGGAAGCAAAGACTGTTCCCCAAGTGTCACAGTCCTCCACATGTGGTGCGATTCCCATTGGAAGACAGATAGTCAGATTCCTGTGTTTCTCAACAGGGGTGGTATCTGGAAACACCGCCTCTATTTGAGTGATTTTTTGTGCTAGCCAGAAAGGAATTTGTTCCCGTTTTGCGGGTACTTTGCCTAGACAGGACTGTATGTTCAGTGGTGTAATTTTATTTGTGTTCCCCTGATGAGGGGTCAGCTGTGGAATTTTAATTGCTGGTTGGACTGTTGAAGTCCGCATTACATATTGGACTAATTGTCTATGTATTTTTATTAATTGTTTTAGCTGTGCTAAAAGGTCTGCTGCAGGCATTTCTTCAATGTCTGGATGTGGTGTGTATCCGGCTAGGACCGGCCACGTCGCTCCTGGTCTACCTAGTGGACCGAGCCTGGTGATGTGATTATTATGTTTTAGGGCGCCATTAAACAAGAGCAGGTGCTCTTGGAATTTGAGTGGTATTTCCACCTCCTCGAAAGGAGTGTACTCATTAGGAGGTTCCTCTATTTTGTAATAGTGGAAGTCCTTTGTTACAGCGTTTGCTGCTGGAAAGTTTATCCATGAATAGAATACCTCTGTCTGCCGATATTCGTGTGCCTCAATTACGAATATGACTGTACCACCTCTTGGTGTCAGTCCATTTTCTATAAGTTTTAAGGTTATAGATTTTCTTATGTTGACCGGGATGAGTATTATATCCGGGTCATTTTGTAGCAGAGTATTATCAGCTGCTATGAGCTCAGCTGCTATTCTAGCTGTCTCCCTTTCTACTTCACTGTCTGACATTTTACTGTTAGAAAGGTTATTTTGTTTGTTTGCAGATCAGGTTTCCACGGAAACAAAGATTAGATGCACAATATTTTGGAACAGTATATCCTTCAAGGTTGAATAAACCAAGAACCATACATAGGAGTCTCCTCCTGCGAAGTTTGGCGGATATGACCTTTCACCCACTCCAGACGTCTTTGGAGTATTATGGGGAGAAAGGGGGTCTCTGTGAAAAAGCACGACTGAGTTACTCTAGTGTCTTGCGTTAGTTTTATCGCCTATCCAAACGGTTGGGCGCCATGTAGTGTAGTTCCTATTATCCCAATAGGCTCTGCGCATTGGAATAATATCTTCAATAGTATAGACCTAGGGCAGAGGTTAACTAGGTCTTCTACTGACGATATTAGACTTAAAGTTTTGTGTTTGCCAGCTAGCTCAGAGTTCACTAGAAACTTTCTCGAATAGGCAAGGAGGATCTGAACCTCCCTGGATAGACAAGAAGGGATTTAGTTTCTGACAACCATAGAACATGACAACTTTGCTCTCCCCTAATCAAGAGTGTATCTCTAGAGTCGTGTGAAAACAAAAGACAACTTATTTTACTCAGTCAGTTCAGTGCATTCTTAGTTTCACCAGATTGTAGAGAAAGGAAGAGATGGGCGTGTTCAATAAAAGATGTTATTTATTGATCAGTCTCTTTTCTCGTACAAGAGAAATGGATCGCTATTATTGCAATACTTATAGTTAAGTAAAGTGCATACAGTAAAGACAGAATTATAAAATAATACTGTAAAAGCATTGATATGGTTTCTGAGCCATATGATACTTTTAAATGGATAAAATAGATACATACATATATACATTTGACTAATCGTACTCAACTGGTGCTTCTAACCACGCCTACCCCAGTGTACCTGACCTAAGCCTAATACGTGGGCGGGAGTAGATAAGTAGCAGTTTAAGTTAAGTTTGTTTTGCCAAGGGACTGACTCAAGAATTCTCTGCAAGGGGTTATTCAGTTCTGTACCTGGGATCTAGAAGGTTGGAGGGCTGGTATCTCTTATCCAGGTCTTGATATTCCAGCTGCCTGCGAGGGCGGCTTGGAAGCGCCGGAGCTGGATTTCTCGGCAGGAGAAAAGCAGCGTCTCTCTCTCAGCGCGTCAGGACGGAGGGGCACCGTCTGTGGGCTTCGCTCTCAGCTGGGCTCCTCGGCAAGTCTCGCTGCTCCAATCTCGTCACCACCGCGTGTGTTTGCTTAAGGCAATGTCGGTAATATTTATACCTGAAAGGTGCCGAGATTGACGTAAGGATGGACATAAATACGTCAATAAGGATGTCATACGAACGGGTTCGTTCGCACATTCTTTACTGAAGTTCTCGATGAAATCAAAACAATGGCTGCGGGGATTTTCCCAGGTCGCTGTAGGTTTGATTTGTTTTGAGAACTCCGTATGCCTATCAGGGGGCTGGAGGAATATCGCTTGCCTAATTAGATGGCATGCGTTATGACTTAATCAGATAACGCGCTTCTGTGCCGTGGTGTGGCTTAATCAGATAACGGGTTTTTGCGCCGTTAGATGGCTGCTAGTTAATTATTAACCAAACCAGGGTCAGGAATAGGGGGATCGATACAGTACCCATAGGAAATACATCACAGAGGCTGCCAGCACCTTTTTGTTTTCTCTATAAATCTTCTCACGCTTTTTGTCTCCCCTCCTATGGCCTCTTACCTCCAATTTATCACCTCAATAGGTGATTCAGGTATGGTGGAGGAGGGGGAAATTTGCTTTCACAGGCTGGGCACTGCTAAGGTAATCTCCCAGGACCTGACTGACCTGTGCACACAAAAGCTCCTCCCCACTAAGATCATTTGCAGTAGCGGAGGGGGGAAAACAAGGTCAGGAGCATTATAGGTGGCTGGGCAGAGACCTTCTATAACACTCAATATTATTCTGTTTCTCCCCAGAGCCTCCACTTACAACTAGAATAGCAGAAATGCATATTTCACTCATGAATTAATGAATTTAATTATAAAGGACACAGCTATGCTGACATAGGGCCTCATTTACAAGAGGCCTGCCCCGCCGAGTTCACTTTTTATGTCCTCAGGTGGGGCAGGCCTCTCAACAATATCTATGAGGTGACGCACAGCCACCCTGCGTGGCTTTGCATGTCCTCATGGATATGGAGTAAGGCATGGCAGCGCAAAGTGCTGCATTGCCTTACTCTACATCAAGGTGGCGTGCAAGGGGCATTAATGTGGATTTTCCCAAGCAACATCCATGGGTTTTGACACATCCCCAGATTTACAAGGATCTGTAACCCTAAAAATGCATCAAAAATATTCACCTCCCCAGGGGAGGTGCAACAAGGAGAAATCATTTTGGGGCATATTTACAAACCCTTTGTACCTCTGGTGCATCACTTTTTTTGGTGCAGCCCACTTGGAAAGAAGAAAACCCCTCTTGTGTTTGTTTTTGTGCAGGAAGGTGTTCCATCTTTCACAAAAAATAATCACCCACACAACACAGACACCTCTGCACCATTGCGCAAGTGTGCCTGCATTGATGCATGGCAGCCCATTGTACGCCAGGACAGGGGAAAAGGAAGTGCTGCATCTTTTAGATGCTGCTCCTTCGTGCCCTTTTCTTTTGATGCACCGCAGAGCAGCAGGAAGGCTTGCTGCGAAGCTGTGCATCAAAAAATTGTAAATGAGGCCATTTATTTCTCCTCGTTTTTTCCTCTTTCTATGCGTGGTGCAGATTGCAGCACACATATAAAGAGGAAAACACCTGCATTGATTGTTTTTGTGCCAGGAGTTTTCCCTTCGTTCACAAAAACAATTGTGCCCACAATGCAGATACGCTTGCGCCATGGTGCATGGTGCAAGGGTGACTGCGTTGGCGCTAGGCACCAATTTGTGCACCGGTGCTGGCTCAACGGACAGGAATGCACTATGGGCCAGATGTAGGTCGCCCAATACCGGTCGGTAACGGCAGAAATTACTGAATTTCGGCCGTCACCGATCATCGGTATTTGGCATTTGGAATGTAGGTGGCATGATTGTAGGATTCGGTATTTTACCAAATCGGTAACTTAAGGAATCAGTAAATTACCGAATTCTTAACATACCAATTCGGTAAATTACCGAATCCTTAATGTAGGACGCACGCAAGTGAGTGCTTTTCACATTTAAGGATTCGTTATTTACCACCAACTACAAGTTGGTGGTAAATAACGAAAACCGTTAGAAAAGCAATTTTGTGCTTTTTTAACAGTGCTATGTGGCAGACATACATGCTCTTAGGGCATGTATGTGTGCCACATGTGCACCCATGCACTATTCAGGGGTGCAACAGGGTGTCAATGTGACACCCTCCTGCCCTTGTAAGTCTACCTCCTATTACCAATTCGGTATTTACCAAATCGGTAATTCTCATTCATTCCTGTAGGCCTCCAGGCCCATAGGAATGAATGGGGAATACCGAATCAGTAAATTCCGAATTTTACCAATTTGGCAAAATTTACCGAATCATTAGCTACATACCATTTCCCGATTCTAAAATACCGAATCGGTAAAATTCGGTATTTTAGAATCGGTAAATGATATTTACCTACATCTGGCTCTAAATCTCATAAATACAGTGCATTCCTGCCCTCTCAATTTGGTGTAGGGCAGCAAAGCAAAAATACTTGCGTCGCTGCCCTACGCTAAATCCTTGTAAATGAGGCCATAATGGGCAAAAAATGCAATTATGTCAGACAGCAGAGCAAGGTTTCCTCATTCCTACAAAATGCATAGCACAAAGTAGCACTACTACGTTGTGTCATAGTAAAGGCTAGGAGAGGAGAGCGGAGTGTGACTTGTGGGAGCAGCACACTCCGGGGAGCAGAGGCTGCTGACAGTGGGAGGAGGCAGCCGTGGAAAAGCCGTCCCGTCTCCGCGCACACCCCCGCCCATACGAGCAGCCGAGCGGCGGCTCTGGCCGGCGACTGCACCGATCCTGCTGCCCACTCCCCTCACACATGCTTGGTGGAGGAGCGCCAGGCGGGCAAGGTGACGAGCTGCGCTGCAGGGGATAGCGGGTCGGAGCCCGCCGGTGGCCCTACTGACCACAGCCGGCGTGGAGGGAGGCAGCGGCGGCAAACAGAGGAAGGCAGCTTGGAGGACGGATACTCGAGCTACAACAGCCTTTACGACACCACCTCCCTCCTCCAATTCTGAAACACCATCACTGACTGATACAAACTCCAGAACTCGTTCCCTTTCACTGTTCTGTCATTCCCTTTCACTGCCGTTTGAAAGTGACTTTTTTTCGTTTTGGTGCCTGGGTGCTAAACTTCCCGACCTACCTGCAGATTTTCCTTGCGGTACGGGCCGCTACCTCCTACGCTGCTGACGCAAAGCCCATCCCGCTGGACTGGACAAGGGCTTTGACTGAGAGGGACTGCATTTCCCAGGAGCCTCCTTTGGCGGGAATAATTCACGTTATCTACAAGCACCAGGTGGTGTTTAAATTCCACCAGAGCCTCCCGCACGTGCGCAGGCATGCCTGGGCCAAGGGCCTGCCTGGGTCAAGGGCGGGCCCGTCGTAGCCAGGAGGAGGCAGGGCGGGCCACCCCTTTTTCATCGGCATATCCGGTTATTGTTTTAGGTGATTTTAATGTACATTGCTGCGACCAAAACTGTCAGGTGTGGGATAGCTTTGGCCCAGCAGATCAAACAGAGACACACTTTGAACACTCAATGAGGGAGTTTTTTTGGAGAAACTAATGGCAGACAATGGCCTAATTTATCCCAACAAATTTAATGGTGGCATAGTTGTTCCAACTTGTAACGGTAAGGGCATGCGATCAACCATCGATTATATGTTTGTCAGTGCAGCGTTAACTACCAGGGTTAGTGGCTACACTGCTATCTGGTCCTCGTTCAGTGACCACAATCCGGTAATTTTGACCTTAGTAGATGGACTCAAGAAACCCAAGAAAACCAATAGAACCACTGGTTCTCGAGATATACGGCCTACAGACCAGGCTCGAAGAATTAAATGGTGCCTGGTTGTGCCATAGGATTTCCAAGCAAATTTATTGGTCAAGGTCGGTTGTGAGATGCTCATCTGCTCAAACGAAAGCTCGGGGGACGTTGATGTCCTTAAGGCTTATACTAAAATTTGTACCCAGGTAGCTTCTGATCTTATGCGGCCATGCAAGGTGCAGTCAAAAAAAGGGGAGAGATGGTTTGACCAAAAGTGCTCAGCAGCCCACCGCAAGCTGCTGACAGCCTTGAAAACAAATTCACCAGATAAATCCACTATAGCAGCTTTAAGGAATAGCTATAAAATGACTCTAATGAACCGGAAAAAGGAGATTAGATATGAGGCTTGGAATGAGCTATTATCTAGTGATGTCATTAAAGACTGCCAAATTTTTGGAAGTTGCCAACAAACCCTTTTTTCAAGACTGCATTAATAATCCCCTTGATTGTAGTATCCAGGAACAGGCCTTGTACAATCATTTTAAATCGATCTATGATGATGAGGATACCCAAGGTTGCACTGGCACCATTTTTGAGATTGAGGCTTATACCATGAATTTTACAGAACCAGATGTAGCAGAGGCCATATCCGAAATGACAGGCAATAAGGCCCCGGGACCTGACGGTGTCCCAGCCAATCTTTTTAAATCTAATATAAAGACATGGTCTAAAATACTGGTGAATGTTTTTAACAAGGCCTGTAAATCAGGTCTGCCCAGTTCGTGGTCCGAGTCAGTAATAGTGCCCATCTTTAAAAAGGGCAATAGAGGGGACCCTAGTTGTTATCGCCCCATTTCACTCATTGATTCTGCCATAAAGGTGCTCGGTAGGGTGGTACTCAGTAAACTCACGGGTTGGCTATCCGAAACCAAAACCCTATCAGATCTTCAATAAGGATTCAGGAAAGGCAGGGGCACAATTGATCAATGCCTCAATTTAAATCTTTTAATCGGTAAGTATACAGTCGCCAAGAAGGGTACACTTTATCTGGCATTTATGAACCTTTCCTCAGCCTTTGACCGAGTGAATAGGTCGAAACTTTGGGTTATGCTCCTGAAATTAGGTGTTGACAGACATATTGTGCACTTCCTAGCCGATCTGCATAGGGATTTAACTGCCACTGTGAGATATGATCATAGGGGTAATTGCACCGGGGGAATAAGTATTGTAAATGGTGTTAGGCAGGGGTGCATCTTGGCCCCTTTACTCTTCACCCATGATATTAACAACCAGGACCAAGTCCTAGGTGAAGCTTGCAAAGACATTCTACGTGTAGGAGAGCACCTGATTCCGGCACTCCTCTATGCGGACGATGCTGCCCTCCTAGCACGAACGGCGGTAGGGCTACTACTTCTTTTGAATTCCTTTGCCGGTTTTATGAAATCCTTAGACCTTAGCGTCTATTTTACTAAATCCCATGTCATGATAACTGGTCACAAACCGAAAAGGGTTAAAACTTTCCATTGTGAGGGCAATGTGCTTACCAGGGTCCCTACCTTTCCCTATCTGGGAATCATTTTTGACGATCAAGGTACTTGGACCGCGCAAATACACGCCAAAAGAAACATTCTGGCCAGATCTACATCAGTTGTTTTGGGCTTTGCGCGTAGACTAGGGGCCAGACCCATGCAAGCCTTTCTAAAAATATATGGTGCAAAATGTATTTCCCTCGCAATGTATGGTGTAGACATTTGGGGTATTAGCAATACAAAGGAAATTCAAGTTGTTGAGAACAAGTTTCTTAAAAACCTATCTGTGCCGCAATTCACGTCTGGCTATATTGTCAATCAGGAGTTTGGAGCTGGCTTTTTGGAGGATCTAATTGCTATTGCACCTCTCCTGAAGTGGATTTCTACATGGTTAAACCCCAAATTAGATTTGAATCGTGAAGTATTAGGAGACGGTTTGGCTCGCGATCAAGCGAACTGTATCCCCTTGCTGAGTTATGTCCACAGGCTGACAGGGAAACTGGGTCGACCAGAGTTATTTAACTCGCCTGATAATTTGGAAAAAGGGGATTTGAAATGGGTGAAGGATTCATACTTGTTGATGGCCGCTGTGGACAGAGAAGAAAGGGAGCTGGTAAAACCAACCGTAAGAGCTCACCAATTGTTAATAACATCTTGTACAATTGAACCATACCTGAACACTGTCACAAATCCTAACCATTGTTTTCTTTTGGTCAGATTCAGGTTGAATCAGCTCCATTTACTCCTTGCCGATCCCCCGGGTTGGAAAAGGGTGGAAGATCCGGGGGCTTGTTCCTGTGATGATTTTTCTAACCAGGATACAATGCACTTTATTTTTTTTGTAAGCATTTTTGTACTTACGGAAGCGTTTTATTCTCCCTATTTTAAAAGATAAAGGCTTTTTGCAAGTTAAGCCAGCTCTTCTCTATTTACAGCTGCTATCTAATGTGTGAGAGACCTTAAGTATAGCCAGCTTTCTTACTGCAGCAGTTAGATTGAGGAAGAATATTAAGAAAAAGGCAACTGATTTTCGTGATCTAGTTTGCATTACCTAAATTTAATTATGGTTTTAAATGGATTAGCGGTCTTAAGGAAAGTATCCAAATGAATTATGTACCAGTTTTGATACGCAGTCCAGGTCTAAAAATCTTTTTATTGTGACTCATGGTTTTATTATCAAATTTTTATGTATTGTATAGTATGCTTTTATGGTTTTAAACTAACCGAATAAAGTACTTTTGACTGACTGACAAAGTAAAGCCTATTCTATATAGCGCTTGGAAAATGCAGAAGTTTAACGGGACCCATGATTTCCGATGCATTTTTGGTGCACCGTGGGACCAGACAGGGCTGCCCCCTTCTCCAGCTGTTATTTACAGTGGCTATGGAGCCATTCGCACAGATGGTACGGCTGGGGAGGCAGTATAGGGGGTTGCAGATTGCAACAGATACCCTATATATACCATTATACTTGGAGGATACCCTATTGTATTACATGGACGATACATTATTGTATATGCACGGGGAGGAGACTGAGCTGGAGGGGGCTCTTCCTGCCCTCTCCACTTCTGGGGCAATGTCGGGCCTCTCTGTTAACTGTTGGAAATCCAGTGCCTACCCACTGAACCTGGATTTTGCCGGGGGAACCCCATCAGCACTTGGCTGCGCAACAGTATTAAATACCTGGGTATGGGGATATACAAGACTGCGGCATTCTTGTTTGAAGCAAACTTTGGGAGGACTTTGGCCAAGCTACGATTCTCTGTCACCATTTGAACTGAACTTCCAATATCAGTGAGTGGCTGTATCTCCAAAATGGTGTTACTACCATGCTTTCTCTACTTATTTTCAAACACTGCCGGCGGAGCTACCTGGAGGGTTCTTCCGAATGCTGGATAGTGTATTGATGACATTATATTCAGGCTACTCCAGACATCAAGTGGCACTATGGAAATTCCAACTACTTGTTTAAGAAGGGGGACTGGTGGCCTCATATCTTGAGCTTTATTATATATTTGCTCAATAACGATGGGCAGCCAGGTGGCGTTCTCATTTGTGGAATGCTCTGAGCGATGCAGAGCATGGACAGCCATAATGTGAGCTCCTGACCCAGATGTTGCTGAAACCTACCCCAGTGTTGAGGGTACGTAATGATAATATACTATTTAGAATATCGAGGCATGTATGGGCCTGGGCGCTACAGAGAACATGCACTAAAACCCACTTCAGAGCTTCCTTTGCAGATCATGAAATGCTGGTTCACTTCTGAGAACTGTGTGGGTCTGCAAGCATGGACGGAGGTGAGATTTACCATGTTCGGCGATCTATACATGGGTCAAATTTACACCCTTTCTGGACCTACGCTACTCTTGCAGTCTTTTGGCTGGGCCGTTTCTTTTAAATGGGGCATTGACTGGCAGGGTACTGGCGTAGTGGGGCTATCAAGCTGCAAAGCCTCCGGAATACAAATGCCTTTCTTACTTTTACACATAATTGGGCAGACAAGGGTGGTTCTTCTTCTTTATAGAGTCTTTTTGAAGGGAGCTCAAGAAGACCTAACCACACTCCACCAGCGCTAGGTTGCAGACCGGGTTCCCTCATTAATGAGGTAGCCTGGAGGAGAACATTGACCTAGATGCCTAACACTTCTTGTAAAGCTAGGTTTAATTCAACCCAGTTCTTTTGTTTGCACAGAGCATATCTCACCCCATGGACACTACATGGTATGTTCCCTAGTGTGTCCTCAGCATGCCCCTGTTGTGCTTCAGAGAACGTAGACTTCTACCATATGTTGTGAGTATTCCTAGTGATCGCCCACTACTGGGAAACAGTTATGCGGGTCATCCGTGCTGCTACGGATAGGTCATTCGACACTGCCCCCCAGTTGTGCCTGCTAGGTCTTCATGTACAATGCACTGTGCATAAGGTTACAGATTGTTTTACAGAGGTGGCACTGATCTATGCCTGCAGACAACTGACGATGTGCTGGAAATCAGCTGGAGGCCCGACTTTTACAGGTGGTGGAAGGAAGTGATTAAATGGGTGGACTGCGAGAGGGAAGCGATCAGGAAGGAGGAGGATACAGGGGTACATAAGATACCCATACTACAGGCTTAGGATGCAGCAATGCTGGGCTGTCCTAGGCTCGATCCCCAGGGAGGATAGTGGTGGAGGGAGGGGTCTTCTGGGGAGCCTTGGATGGAAGGGGTCTCCCCCCCAAAGCAGAGTGATGACACAGAGACTTCTGGACTAGAGTAGACTTCACTAGTGGGAGGTTTTATGATCATATGGAGAATGTGCTTGAGGATCTGGTTGTGCAGGGTATGCGTGGTCTCATTAAGGATGCTTCTCAGGATGTAGTATTGTTTATAGCCTGTGCCACATCACCGTAGTGCAACTGCCATACTTTATGTATCTTATATCCAGGCTATGCACCTAATTTAGAACTTGTTGGACAGGTTACTCCGTCACAGCGGTAATGGATAGCCTGTCTGCCAAAATATGAATACCATTATATCCTATGGGATTTTTATTTCAGCAGACGGGATATCCGTCACCTTTGTGACGGAGTAACCCATCCGTCGATATCTAAATGTAGCCCTGAGACACTCTAGTGTCCAGCTCGGTTTGACATGTCCTTACACTTATATTTGTTGTGTGTTTTTGTTTGCATTTTGTTTGTAAAAACAATACAAACTGTTAAAAAAAAAAAGAAATTGAGAAATAAAAGCTGACATCCGGGATATTACCAGGGGAAAACTTAAACTAAAGTTGAAGCTTCTGTGTTCCATAGAAAGAAGGGGAAATGGCTTTGGGTCACTTATCCTTATCAGCAGTCTTCGGCAATTATGAGGGTAAGAAGTGTATGATAAGGTTAATAAGAAAAGGGAAAAGGTTTATGGAAAGGCTGTTCAGGCCTTAATGTTGTGATTTGTGGATATTAAGGCGTTAATGTTGTGATTTGTGCTCAGAAGGGAAATAACGGGAAAGGAACATCGGGTGGATGAGACAACCACAGGGTTAAAGATCAGTATACAAGGATGTGTGTGTATTTTTCCTAAACTAGAGTTAACATTGCTACAAAGGCAAAATGAGAATGAGAACTTTCATAAAGAGGTGAGAGTGAGTTATGTTTCTGTCACAGTACTGTATGGGTCATTGCACCAATTAAGGCTATAAGTCGTCACACACAGCATAACATTTCTTTACTTCAACCATTGTATGCATCCATTCTCATCTGTGCAGAAAGTACTGTCCTATATGGGTACGTAGTGTTTGCTATTGCTATTTAATGCGCCTCATATACTTTTGGTAGGAAGATTTTGCCTATTATTGAAATTGCAGGAAAATTAAGTTTAGGCTTAAGGGGTGCTGATTTGTTATGCATATAAAAAAGAAGGCAGATGTGATTGCCTTGGTTAAAAATCAATACGCAAGGAAGTCTTGCTAACTTGAAGGGGATTATGAGTATACCCTAATTACATTGCAACCACTATGCAGACTGGTCACTGCATCACAACCTCTGCCTTCAGGTTGCAACTACATCATCAGCATCTACATCATTAAATGTGATATAATGTGAAAAATAAAATAAGTTAGTACTATTAAAATTATATAAAACCATTCAAAAGATTTAGCCACCTATATTTACTAAATATTTGATCTACAATTCAAAGAATAAATATTACATTGTCAAATGAATAATGGCACTACTTTTTTAAACAAAAAAAGAGGTTTCTCTGTAGAGAATCCTCCAAAAACATATATAGTGGTAATATCATTAAAATTATTGATAATATTACAAACAAATATTGCTATTGTTCTTAGTTTGTTCTAAAAAAACATTCTACTATAATGTATACAGACATCTAAAAATAAGGAATATTTATTTAATTTATTTATTTATTTAATTATTTATTTATTAGATCTTTATTTCGGCACATTGTGGCCATAAAAGATACATACAAAACAACAAAGCACATATTACAATGGTGAAAACAAAATATTTGCAAGGTAACCAATGGGGTTTGCGGAAGATACAGTAAAATTCATAAGTTATTTAAAAAGGCACACTAAAATATTAATTTAAAAAGAGCTATTTTGTGCAGTTCAGAGAGATATTATTCTGCTGGAGCAACTCATCAATGTACAACCAATAATAGTCAGAACAAACCTAACAAATACATGATAAATACACACAGCCTAGTCGTTTATAGGTCTAAACCCAATCTCTTGCGGGAAAAGCTTGCTGACAATAAGAATCTGCTGACACAGAACACGACAAGTTGTCTAGTATCCGTTTTGATAATCCTATATGCTTCAACATACGATCGTATACCTAAAGCATTACACAAAGGTTTGATCCATCGTTTCCTTGCCAAATCATATGCAGTACAGAAAAACAGAACATGATTATCATCCTCTCTAGAATTGGACTGGCAACACACAAATTTAGCGCTTTTCGGTGGCCTCGTTGACAATACCCATCTTGCTAGCATTACATTTGTTTTAAGTATTCCATACCTGAATTTTAGGTACAGACTTTTTGCCAGAGGTGGTCGGACCTCATCTAAAAATTCCTCGAAGTGTGGGGAGTCCTTAAATGCAAGAAAACTACTTGTAATGGATCCACCTGTGTGGTCATTTGGGAGATTGCGGCAGCAGGGTACCGGCAATACTGTTTGCCGACGATACCCTGTTGCTCTCAAAATCCCCAATGGGGATACAGCGCGTCCTAAATGGCTTTGTGGAATTCTGTGGGGAACATGGCCTAGAAGTTAACACCCTAAAGACCAAATTTATGGTCTTTAATGCCCCACAAAGGCTACGAACTGCCCCTACCATCGGACAGACAAGACTAGAGAGGGTGCGTACTTTTGAGTATCTTGGGCTCCTATTAAATGAGAATATGACCTGGTGCACACACCAACAGAAAGCACTACTCAAACTGGCCCAGTACTCGGGAGGGGTCATGAGGCTTATGGGAAATAACAGGTCATCCATTAAACCTATTGGCCCACCACTCCAGATTTACAAGGCTCAGGCAAGGGGGGCCGCTATGTATGGCTGTGAGTTGTGGGGGCACGTACCTTCTCATGAATTGATGAAAGAGGAGAACAAGTTTATAAGGAAGGTGGTACGACTTCCGCCTAGTACGCCTCTAGTTCCACTGAGGTTAGATCTAGGGCTGCGTCCTCTAAGTGAAGAACTGGCACTGCGTCCCCTTGTTTATTGGAGTAGGCTGTGGGCAGTTCCAGAACTGAGCAGTTACAGGCAGGGTCTGCAGGAAGTTTTAGCCATGCCTAACGCTGGGAAAATTAAGTGGCTTAAATTTGTTAGAACTGAGTTGGAGGAATTGGGCTTATCGACACTCTGGTCTGATCCCCAATCTACATGTCCATTAATTTCCAAAAAGAGATTGGCTAAGGCATACCATGAAAGTAAACTAGCGGCACTCTGTCGTCAGGAAACTCTGGGTACACACACGGAGCTATTTTTATCTATCAAGGACAGCTACAGATTTGAACCAGCCCTGGATAAAATGTATCCTCTACTTCTCAGGAAATTATACTTACAATGGAGGCACGGCACTCTTCCTACCAGAGCTCTAACTAGTAAGTGGAGCAAATCTTCTTCTAGCCTATGCCCGGCTTGCGGAGTGGTCAATGAATCAGAACTCCACATAGTCTTTTTTTGTCCAGCTTACTATGTTTCCCGTAAGAAATGGAGTATTCCCATTTGTAGGAGTCTGGGGTTCGCGGACTGTAGGGCCGCGTTTAGAGTTCTCAAATCAGATCTGTCTACTCACATTGTTTTTGCTGTCGCCAAGTATTTAGGAGCAATGTGGTACCTGAGAAGCCAATACCTCAAGGCTGGTCACTGATTATTGACTGACTGTGGAACAAAACCAGAAACTCTGTACAAACGAAATTTTATAGTACCCGGATGGATTGTGATTTTATTATTTTAATGTTTTAACACTTCTGAAATGAACTATGTATATCTTTTATGGTGATATAACTACCGAAATAAAGATTTATGAAATGAAATGATTGCGTGTTATATAGGCCCAAAATTTTACCTTTACGTGTTTCTTACAGCTTTGTGTCAGACACGAAGGGTCTTCCCAGAAATGAAACAGCCCTATTCTGCAAAGCCAAGTTTGAACATGTCTCAACCAAGGATTAGAATTATAAACGTCCAGGCTCTTCACTTCCAAAAGACTATCTCTATAATCTGCGAGTTCAGGTGTACCCCAGAGTCTCACCCAATAGGAAAGTGGACATAGTATTGCAAGATGGTCTGTGCGTTTCATGCATCGGTCAAAGAATAACGGTAAAAGTGGGGTACGTTTTGGTAGTCTTAAAATACTTCTATAAAAATTATTTTCATTTTTCGCAAAAAGATTCCCAGCATTCATACCCCAGATTTATGCACCATAAAGAGCAGCAGACTGGGCCTTAAATTTGAACACTTCAATTGCTGGTGATTTTGATTAATTAAGACTCACCCCATGTCTCTTTAGGATAGGTAGGGTGTTCTGGGTAAAAATAGTTTTACTTTTTTCAATTTGGTTTTTCCATGAATTTTTGGAATCTAAAGAAACACCCAAATAGGAAAAATTAGACACAAGTTCCAGTTTTTGCCTGTTTAGGAAAAAGTTCCCCTTAAAAGATTTATGGGGATTAAGGTCCATGCATTTGGTCTTTTTCGTATTTATTTCTAGGCCTTTCTTGTTGCAATAAAGTTGGAAGGAATTTAAAAGGGTTTGCAGACCAATGGGCGTTTGCGGGATCAGGATTGTGTTGTCCGCAAATAAAAGTGCTGGACCCTCGCTCCATTCAGCTTGGGTGAATCATTGTTACACTCTTCTAAGTAAGCTGGAATGTCGTTAACAAATAGTCAAAAAAGTGTGGGAGCCAACACACACCCTTGGCGGACTCCCCGCTTTATTGGGACAGGTTTGGTTAATTCCCCATTTAGACCCCAGCGCGCTCTAGCATAATTGTTATCATGCAATCTTTTAATCGGCTGAAAAAAACAAGTCGGTAACCCCAACGCATACAAACAATCCCATAGGCGATCACGCAAAACTAAATCAAAAGCTGCCCTAAGGTCAACAAAAGCTACATAAATATGCCCCTTCCGTAAAAAAACATACTTCCAACAAAGACAACAGAATCTGAAAACTTGGTCAATTGTACTAATGTTGCTTCTGAAACCTGCCTGGAACTTTGTGAGGATGTCATTCTCGTCAATCCAGAGATTCATACGAGTTAAAAGGTGCCTAGAAAATATATTTTGTAAAATATCTATTAGACTAATAGGACAATAGTTGAACGGATCATTTCTATCTCCCTTTTTAAAAATTAAGATAATCTCCGCACCCCTCCAGCTATCAGGTAAGTTTACACCAGTAACTAAAATATTAAAAAGCTGGTTAATATATGGTGCCCAGACTCTAGTCTCATGTTTGTACAGATCACCGGGTATTTTGTCGAGCCCTGGTGCTTTGGCATTTTTAACTGAGCTGATGGCTTGCTCTGTTTATTCTAGGCTAAAAACTAAGGTACTTGTACAAGCTGCAAGCCATGGGCAATCCTCTGTAGCTACCTCCATATTTTCTGGGGCTTCATATAAGTGGGTAAAGTGGTTAACCCATGTCTGTTTGTCGATGAACACGTCTTCAGATGTTTTGCCTCCAAGTTTCTCATTTGCAACTAATTTCCAAAAACCCACGTTATCCTTAGACTTTGCAGCCAATAGCATGTTCTCCCAACAATCCTCATCCCAACTTGTTCTAGCGATTGCCTGAATCCTCCTATATTCCTTCCTTAACGCCCTGATCGCAACCGGTGCTTTGTTTTTGATTGCCTCTAGAAGTAGGGCCTTACTCAAGCGACAACCTTTATTATACCAGGGTTTAGTACCTAAGGAGCTGATTTTGGTTAGCCGCTTTTTTGGGGCATTTTTAACACATAGGGTACTAATGATGAAAAAAGCCCAGTATGCAGGTCAATAAAGTCATTACCCCCTACCGTTTGGCTCAGATGGCTAGCAAATGTATCAGCAAAGAGCAAATAAATACTTGATAAAGCTTCTCCGTTACCCAATAGGCTAGCCCATTTAAGTGAGCGTCTATTGTTGCTCAATAATGGGGCATCATTATTGCTGTTATCCAGGAGATAATACTCCTTCATTAAGCCAGTGCTAGGAACTAGTTGATAGTCTATTGATAGGTGTAGCGGCCGGTGGTCACTTTCAAACCTAGGCATGATTTCAAGATCTGTCAGGTAGGACCAAACATCAAAGAATACTAAAATATGGTCAATACGGCTTTGGGAATTGTTTTTGACAAAGGTCGCAGCCTTGAGGGAATCAGATGGGAGATGGCCATTACAGGCCCTCAGACCATGCACTGTTAATAATCTCATTATTTGGACTGCTAAGGTCGTGCAACGCACTCCCTCCGTGTAAGATAGGGATGGAATATTATTAGCCCTATCCTCATCTCCAAAAACATCACCAAACCCTAATATTGGCTCAAAGTTGCAGTTCAAATCTCCGCCAATTATAATACCTAGTATGTCTACGCAGTTGGTTATAAAGTTATTTAGTTTTTCCAAGATAGGGTACTACTTCGATAACCCACATGGTCGGTTATATACATTAAATAAAGAGACGCGCCTACCATCCTTCATTTTTACTACTAGCCCCAATATGTCAGCTGAGTCAATATTTAATGGCATGATGCTAACTTCCAAAGACACTTTTACCCATACTGTAAGCCCCCCTGATGGCCTACCTCTGACAGATGGTACTGCTTCTATGTTGAAAGTCCTATATCCCACTCTGTGCGGTATTTCCAGGGCCCATGTTTCCTGAAAGAAACAGATATCACTAGAATCTATATAGTTAGACCAATCAGGATCACAAAGATTTTTTACCAGACCCGCGATATTCCAGGATATCAATATTAGATCAGGAGGAGTATTTGCTGGTTTTACTGCTTTTGTCCCCTCAGAAGATACTTCTTGACTACCTGCCCTTAGGGCTGGGGATATTACTGATATACGTTCATCAACACCCCCCAATCTTGGGATCCGAAGGCTTCTAGCATGAGTATCTGGTCTCTCTAATCTCTACTAGGTCAGCTCTTGGGAATTTAACTTCAAAGCAGACGATAGGGCTGTTAATTCTCAAAGAACCCCAGTGGTAATAGCAGGTCCCAGACTTGACTCTATACCCGCTCCTGATACCTCCATAATCAGCTCTTGTATGGTTACTTTGGGTTTATAGTCACTAACAATATTTCCCCTGCTTAATTCAACATTATCCTTTATATCGAAAACCAGGGGCATAGGTTTAATTAGTCAGTCAACCATCTCTAGGGATGATAAATCCCGAAATCTATTCGAGGTAATGATGGGCAATGAAAAGTCCGCCCTAGAGCCCATCCCTTGAGTTGAAGGGCGATAAAAATAACCCAAAGGGAGAGCGTGAATATTAGTATGAACCTTCTGGGTTTCGTCACATACACTCAGGATGTGACGTACAGTGTTTGGGCGTTTGAAATTGACGACAATGCAATCCCCCTCAATGTCTTTCCTCTGTTCACCAACCCAACCCACTCTACGAACCATAATAATCTCATTTGTTTTTGAGGGGCTAAAACCTTTAAACTTTTGTAACCAATCTACAACCTTATTTCTGAGTGTATACCAAGTTTCATTTTGGCCGCTCTTAAGCGCAGGCGCTCCTGTTAATATTAAAACATATGGGCACGCTGCTGGTGGTAATCTCAGGTTGTCATTATTTGGGGTAATGTTAGATACATGCATCTTTGGGTTTGGCGTTGGTGAATTGCTATTACTAGGGTCTGACAGACTCCCTATTGCTTTGTCCCGCTTGCCACTACTTAGACCCGTTTTATTACAGCCCGTAGCAGTCTCAGCTAGTGGGTGACAGGTTACACTAGGAGCTGCCATTTCAATGGGAACAGCTACCGCTGTGGGTGTTATAGAATTTGGCCTACAGGAACCTTCACTAGATCTTTCAACATACCCAATCCTCCCCACAAAAGCTTTAGAACATTCCATAAAAGGTAATTCCCCTTTTTTATCATGGCTTCCATTTCTAATAGTCCCAAGTTTAGACCTTTTATTCTATCATCCAAATCCTTAGATCTAGAGACCATAAGATCATTCACTTGCTCCTGCATGGAATGCAGAGTGGATTTGAAAATATCGGCAACTATCAGTTCCAGTGAGTCTATCATACTATCAGATCCAACATTTGGAGAAGAAGAGACTGCTTCTGTTTGGGTGCCGAACGATTTCTTTTTGGGACTTGTGTTGCCCGTTTGCACCATCTGAGTGTCTACATGTTTCACATTTGCCCCCACCGCACCTTTGGTTTTGTATGTTCTTTTCCTTTGCTGCACAGGTTTTGATTTTTTTTTTCCTGATCCCCCTTACGTGCCCCTCTCTGCCTAGTCATCATTGGTGGTGTCAACGATACATCGGAGTCATGAATGAATGAATGAATAAAATTTATAATGCGCAGACAATAACCCGAAGGTATCAAGGCGCCTAACAGAAAGAGATCAAAAAAGAGATTGTTGCTTTGCTACAGGTACGCTTGCGTGAAAAGGTGAGTTTTCAGGGCCCTTTTAAAAGCCTGAAGGGTAGGCAGTGATCTTATTTCCAGGGGAAGAGCATTCCACCAAGTAGGGGCCAAGGTGGAGAAGGCCTTACCACCCCATTTTGCTCTCCTGAAACGAGGGGTCGTTAGCAAAAGTCTACCGGAGGACCGTAGATTTCAGGTGGGGAGATAGCGGAACAGGATGGAACCTAGGCCAGAGGGGCTGTTTCTGGCCAGAGCCTTGTATATCAGGCATAGGATCTTAAAGCGGATCCGGGCCTCTACGGGGAGCCAGTGTAGCAGCTTTCTAGCTGCTGTGGCTGAGGAGCGCTTGGGGAGGTCCAAGACAAACCTGGCAGCGGCATTTTGGACTACCTGCAAGCGTTGCAGTAGGCCCTTTTTCAGGCCCGCATACAATGCATTGCAGTAGTCAATCCTAGAGCCTATCGAAGCAACTGCTAGTTGTTTCCTGGCCTGAAGAGAGAGGTAATTCCTAATCCTTCTCAGGATATGAATAATGCCCCAGCAGGTGGAGATGGTACGACTAACCTGCTTGCTCATGTCCAGGGCGGGGTCAATCATGACCCCCAGATTCTTGGCCGAGGCAGTAGGGGTGGGACAGGCTCCCAGTGACTCTGGCCACCAGCTAGAAGACCATACTTCCTCTTTCCCTCCGAACACCATCACCTCTGTCTTCTCTCCATTTAGTTTAAGCGAGTTTGTTATCATCCACTTGCCGACTGCCTCCATACAAGATCTAAAATTGGAGGCAGTTGGAGCGCTAGCATGGGACAGAGAGACCAGGATCTGGGTGTCGTCAGCGTAGGAAATTATCTCCATCCCGTAAGATCTAATCAGCCTGGCAAGTGGCGTCACGTAGATGTTAAAGAGGGTCGGACTTAGAGCCGACCCCTGAGGGACCCCACATTGCACAGGGAGGGATGGAGATAAATAGTCCCCCAGCTTCACTCTTTGTTCTCGGTGGATGAGAAAAGACGTGAGAAGATCCAGGGCTGCTCCATGCACCCCAATCTCCCTCAGCCGAGTTGTTAATATAGAGGGGGAGAGGGTATCGAAAGCCGCTGTCAGATCTAGAAGGATCAGGAGGGTGGTCTGGCCCTCATCAACCCGTGTGCGTATGTTATCCAACACGATGGTGAGGGCAGACTCCGTGCTGTGATCCCTCCTGAAACCGTGTTGAGAGAGATCGAGACAATCCGAACTTTCGATAAAAGCGGCAAGATGGGAGTTGAGGTGCGCCTCTAGCATCTTTGCTGAGGCAGGGAGAAGGGAGATTGGTCGGAAGTTTTTTAGAACTGATGGGTCCAGAGCGAGATCTGTGAACGATCTGAATAAGCGTTGCCTCTGGCATCACAGGAGTAGGTACTGTTACCGGCAAAGATTTACATGCTGGTTGGGATGTGTTCAAGGTGACAGGAGAAGTATGTACCAGATGTGACATCAGTGTGGATGGGTCCAAGGACAACCTTTTCTCAACCAGTGCAATCTCATGACTAATGAGGGATTCAGCGCGGAGGAAAAAACCGTCCAAAGTGCCACTCAGACATTTCTTCGTGCTCTGGGGGCCAGGAGTCAGGACGTCCTTAGGTAGTTAACTAGCCATCAGCAATACTATAAATATCCAGATTCAATATCCAGATTCAATGTGTGTCCGCTATACTGTTATATTCTAACAAAAAAGTCTAACAGTTGCTGTCCAACAAGGTAACTTTGTGGGAGATCGAAAAGTACCTGAATAGCCAGCCAAGAGATGTGGCCCAGCCCGGCCTCGTCCGTCCCCGGACGGCCACAGACGGCCCGCCCTTTGCCCGGGCTTAGCCCGGCTCTGCCCGCGAGCGGACCCGCGACGCGGGGGATGAGTGCTATTTAAAGCGCCTCCAGGCGTGCTGATGACGGTGGCGGGTTAGCCGCAAGGTAGCCTGGGAGTTGTGGTCCTCCGCTCGGCGGCAGCGGGCTGCGGCGGCGGGAGGACAGCTGCGTCGGTCAGACAAGCTGGGGAACAAGCTGGGGAACGTCAGGAACAGCCAGTAGACTCCAGGAATTGCCCCCAAAGGTTGTTAGCTCCACCCCGCTCCACCGGGGATGAGCGCTATTTAAATCGCCTCCAGGCGCGCTGATGACGGTGGCGGGTTAGCCAAAAGGTAGCCTGGGAGTTGTGGTCCTCCGCTCGGCGGCCGCGGGCTGAGGCGGCGGGAGGACAGCTGCGGCGGTCAGACAAGCTGGGGAACGTCAGGAACAGCCAGTAAACTCCAGGAATTGCCCCCAAAGGTTGTTAGCTACACCCCGCTCCACCGGGGATGAGCGCTATTTAAATCGCCTCCAGGCGCGCTGATGACGGTGGCGGGTTAGCCAAAAGGTAGCCTGGGAGTTGTGGTCCTCCGCTCGGCGGCCGCGGGCTGCGGCGGCGGGAGGACAGCTGCTGCGGTCAGACAAGCTGGGGAACAAGCTGGGGAACGTCAGGAACAGCCAGTAAACTCCAGGAATTGCCCCCAAAGGTTGTTAGCTACATTTATTTAATTTAGTTTTAAAACATCGACTAGCATAAAAGTCAATATTTGAATTAGATTTAGAAGTATATTTAAAACATATAAAAATGAACTAAATGAGAGAACTGGAAAGAAAGGATTTGGGTCATCTCCAATTATGGCGGGCTGTGAGATCGCACCAATGCTTTTTAATGTAAATTTCAACAGAAAACATGAATTTCTATTCTAAGTGTGTTGGTTAAGTACGATGCAGGCAGCCATATTCCTCTGCTCCTTTGTACTGATGATGCAGTGTTAATTTCCAAGCAAGAAAATGCGCTGGATAAATTACTGTCCTCGTTTTCATGCCGTGTGTGCACTAAGGGATTTAAAGGATTTAAAGCTAAAAGTTGCAAAATCAACAACCTAGAATGTTCTTCAGCGGAGATGTAGGAAGAAAATTGTTTCTGAACCAACACTTGATTCACATTACCCCATTTTGAATATTTGAGACGTTCCCTCTCTACTGGAGAATATTGTCACAAGCAATCTGATGTTGTTGCATGAAAAGCAGCCATGCGAACTGCAGCTGTTTATAGAATAAACAGAAATGGTCGTGGTGCTCACTGAAACTGTTGTGAGAAAGACCTAGAAGGCGGTGCACTGCATGGAGAGAAAGTATGTCATTGTCATTTATAGAGCACACTGCTGCCGCCAGTGTGGATTTCAAACTCGGCTCCTTTTTCATCTTCATAGAAAGGATGGCTAGAAATGTTGTTGGTCACTATGACCTCGGATTGGGCATTAGAACGCTTTTTGATGGTAAATGGAGAGATGTTGCAGTTGCAGTTGCGATGTAGAAGGTTTTAGCCAGTGAAACAGAAAGATGGTCGTGTTTGAAAATGATGTATTGTATTTATAAAATTGCAGATTAGGAAATGCAAGGAAGCAATGGAATATTTGCAGCCGTTGCAATCTGATATTGTTTGTCAAATTATCTTTGAATACTTAATTGCAGCAACTAGCTTAAGGAAAGGGGTGGGGAAATGAATTGTTTCTATATATGTATGGCCACCTTTTACTGACTGATTGTTTTATGGCATATGTACTGATTGTCTCTGAATGCATTGGGTTCCCCAATTTTATTTCATTGTTGTATCTGTTCTTAATCAGCAGAATCCTAATGCTTTTATGCCTGGCTTTGCCTTTGGTTTATAATATCATTGTCTATTATGGTTTAATATATATCGAATAAAGATTTTTTCAACTTGAACTTCTGTTGTGCCTCTATTTATGTTTCCCAGGGCCGGAATGGGAACTGAAAGCAGCCCTGGCAAATTTTGCCAGACCAGTCCCCGTCCGACGCGTAGCGATGGAGCGCAGCGAGCGAGCCCAACTGCTACTAGGGGAACTTGGGGGGGTTTTCCCCCCAAGACCATTTTGGAAAAAGACAGACCACAATTGTGAATTTTACAGCACATTTTTCATTATATATTCAAATGTATCAACTTTCAAAGCACAGTACATAGTAGATGATGACCTTAAAGAGCACCAGGTTACCCACCCAGTCATATGTACCCTCTACCTATAGACATTCTTTCAGAGAGCACCAAAAGTAGACAAGTTGTGAATCAGAGAGAACAAAGTAAAAGTGAGACCTGCCCCCACATGGTGTGTAGCGGGCAAGCGCAGGGAGCAACCACTACTAGGGGGAGTTTGGGGGGCTGTCCCCCAAGAAAAGTTTGGAGACAGAGAGGCCAAAACAAAGCATTTTTCAGCATATTTTCTCTCCTAAACCGCACTGATGACATCACCATGTCTGCAACGAATGAGGCAATTCAAATAATTTATCACGTCATCCATGTACAACTGAGCCAGTTCATAGGTATAATGGATGATTCCATCACAATGCTCTTGAGCCAGAGAATAATTAAAGATGTCATCTTTGTGCCATGGTCTCTCCTGGGCTGGGTGCTTGTGGTCGCTGCAGGGGTGCAGTGCTGCCAGAAGACCACTTGTCATGACAATAGGCGCTACTCTTGTTTCTCAGACATTACCTTGCATTCTGGGATATGTAGTTTTGTTTTTCCAGTTATGGGCCTAGGTCTAGATTTCCATGCAAGTGCTGTAATAGGTCACGATGGGGTGAAAGAATCACATGGTGGTCAGGAGTCATTTTACAGTCTGTTTTTCAAAGTGAATCACAATTTCATCAACCAGTGGTGAGAAAAATGAAGACAATAAATGTTTTTGACACAGTGTTGGGTCTCCTCATTAGCCCAGTCTCTGTATGTGTGCCCACATACTTGGGTCTACAGGATACTGCTGACATGATGCCAGTTACCAAGTGGCTTTTCCTGGTGCCACTAACTTTCTTTCCCATCCCCCTCCAGCAGCAGTGTGCCCCTGAACCAGCCAGCGTCCCATGGTGGTACACACATCAGACTGCCCTTGCATGTGTGAGCACCCCTTAACATATGGGTACACCTCTCGCAGCACCCACTCCAAGCATCTTCGGTCTTAATGTTTGCTGACTTGACAGTGTGTGCGCACAAACCCAATGCCACCTTCTCTTCATCGTGGGGCATGTAGAATGCAGGGTGCCTAGTATGTTAAACCACTGAGACGCACATAACCCCTAGCACCCAATCCGCACAGACTACATACAAATCAATCATGGCCAGCACCCTGTCCGTGCTAAACATACGAAGGAAAACAGCTTTCCATACACAGACGTGGGAGGACATAATACAAGCGTCATCTGTGGTTTGAATTCTCATTATAAATGCTTCGCTTTAAAATACCACAACAGAACACCAATATAAAAATAAATACAGGACTGCAAGTACCAGAATGCACTCTGCCTTGCAGAAGTCCTATATACAACAATGCACACTGTACATGCAGTTTTGATTTTCATTTTATAAACGCATGAATTCAAGTTCCATAAAGCAGTATCCCATGAGAAGATATGATATAAAAAAATCATGTAATTTTGAATTTTATTCTGGTTCTGTAGGTATCAAGCACAGATATGCTACAAAAATACAAACTGTACATGTTGCTTTGATTTCCATTTTATAAATGCAGGAGTACGAGTACCAGAATGCAATATTCCTCCTACGTGTATTATATAGTACACACCGAGTACATGTTCTGCTGGTTTTCGTTTTACAAATGAAGACTACAAGTATCAAAATGCATCCTAGGTCAATTATAGCATAAAACACACTGTACATGTTATTTTCTTTTTACAAATGCAGGACTGCAGCTACCAGAATGCAATATTGAATAGACAAGAACACACGCTGCTTGTGTAGTTTAGATTTTCCTCCTATGAACAAGGCTACAAGTATCAGCACACAAACTGCGAAACAGGGCAAGATAAGTTGTTGTAAAAACAACTGAGGTGGTAATTCGCAAATCTCTAGTCACACACTGACCTGCTAAAAAATGAGGGATGCTATCTCACTCACTCAGCACTCCCTCATACCCCAGGACCTAAGCTCCTCACTAGCAAAGCGCCTAGGAGGCATCATGTGGTTCTTGGTAGCGCTATAGATACTCATCACACAGACCTAGCTGCAGATAGTGGTGTGCCGCAAATCCCCCTCCCCCAGCAAAATGAGCTGAGGGGCCACTAAAACTCTCATACCTCACACACATTCTCAGGATGGAGGCTGAACTGGGGGCCCTTAAAGATGGAATGACACCACCGCAAGGGCCTGTGCTGGGCCCCTGGCTGCAGAGAGCTATGCAAATCATTAAAATAAATGAAAACATATACAAAATCTGTTTTTGAATTCATGAATATGCGTGAAATTTTGCATACATTGAATATATTGATGTGACGCACATCCCTTTATAACTGAACACCTCTTTGCCAAGCAATTCTTTCATTATGCTCTGAAGGTAGGGCCATGCTGACTTGTTTCAAAGCCAGCATAACAAAACACGGGAAGCCACAATAATTATGCTGTTTGTGTCAACCGGATGCCTGTGCCGGTCTCATCGCCTCCACCATGGCTTGACGCTGCATAGCTATACTCAATGGTGAAAGTGGGGGAAAAAAGTAGGGGAACTGTGGATGGTGACTCCGAGGGTGGAGATAACGCAAGGATTCGATCAGTGGGCGGAGTCAGAGGTGTGGCCAGAATGTGCCAAACATCCCAATTTTGAGTATTTGTTTGGCATTTCACCGACCTGTTACAGCTTATTGTGTTGTTTAATTCAACTAATGGATTCACTTGATTATTTAAGGTTTAACAGGAGTTATTGGCATTGAAATACATTCACAAAGTGGGATATATTTCTAATCACGCAATGTCCCAAATACGCTTAAAAGTGGAAACATAAGCCATTTGTCTCCAAGCCATGCAGTTTCTCTCATTAGCACTTCTCCTCCCTTCTTCCACAAGAGCAGTTCAAACATGAATGGCAAAATATCCTAGTTTGTAAATGTTTTTTATATAATTATGGCTCTGCCATATTTTCCACATTATACATCATCCACTGCATAATCTTACAGTTTTAACTAATCCTTTTTGTAGCTCATACAGATAAAAAGTTACTAAAAAACGTGACTTGAGTTGTTGCAAAGTGGACGGCCCTTTGCAAAGGTTGACTGATCACCTTTCTCACTGCTGCATTTGTATGTTATACTGATACTAAGGAGGCAGAATCTTTGCAGAGGCTTAACATGTGTAAACGTGTCTAAATAATAAAGTATAAGAAAATATATTGCATTACGCTGCAGCCTTTTTTTTGTTGCAATATTTTAGTGTACACTGCAGCATCATTTTGTCCCCCATTGCTGCATAATTCTAGTGGCTCCAGAGCAGGCAGCACAAGTTAAAAGTGCTTGTGCATGAAGCAGAGAGACTGTGAAGTTTGCAAAATTAGTTTGGTGTGCGTGCAAATCCTGCATTGCCTATCCTTGGTGATTTGCAGCTACTACTGCTGAAACAAGGCCAATGGAGGAATCAATGGGTGAGGTGGACTGGCCTCAATGGCAGGGCCGGCTTTAGTGCTGGTGGCACCCTGTGCAACAATGTTTGCTGGTGCCCTCAATGATCACCTACGCCTCGGACTCCCTCACTACCACCTTTTAACAGTTCCCCTCAAGTCTCCATAACTACACTCTTTCTCAGATGCATTTCATTTGATTTACAGCACCACTCTTTACAGTGTACAGTTCCCGAGCACTTTACATCACACACACTACAGAGAGACCATCATTTATACGTGTGTAAATCACTGTATAGGAAATGTTACATAAGACAAAGCACTACAAGGTGTAGAAGCAACATGATAACCATACTAGCAGGCAGTATTGTTTAATAGCTCATTGTTCTATGTTAGGATTTTTATTTATGAACTGCAAGTAACAAAAGGATCTCTCTGACAGAAACAGTAACCTACTAACCTAGTTAACATTATGTTTACTTTGTGATCTGCATGGTACATGTTCTTTGCAGCAGGCACATTAACCCTCTGTTCCACCTTTCCAGGAGTCAACCCTTCCACTAGACAAAACTTCGATCTCTCTCTAGAAAGAACATTAATCACCAAAGTTATCATGACATTTTTATTGTTGCTGAAAATTGCTGGAGTCCAGGAAGGAGGCTGCAAACTTGTTAAAACCATAATATACTTGCAACACTACACACCCACCCGAAATAGGTACCCAGTGCAGTCACACCGTTCGCACCGCCCTAACCTGCTCAAGGTTCATGTGACCTCAGTGACAGATTCACAGTGACTGGATCCCTTTTGCTCTAGGGTGTGCTGCTTCGTAGGCCTGCCCACAAGACTGGAGAAGAACTATAGTATGGATTGTGGTGGACAGGCCTTCAAGGATAACCCACAGTTGACACCACAAGGGTACACCTGCTTGTGCTAAGACATCAGGCCTTCTAAGGTCTAGTGGGGCCTTCAAAGGTCCAACATGGTAATATGCTCCCTCAGGAGAGTGGTCTGGTGGACTGGTCATGAAGGCTGAAATCGGTTCCCCAGTTCCAAATTCGACAGCTCTGGCCATAGTGCCACATCCTCTCACCCACTGAACACCATACTGCCAAACTGAGAGAAACTCTCACTGCCTTCAGCTACAACTTAATTGTGCCCGCTATAAACACTTGGATGTGGCTCAATTCAAATCATGCACTTAATAAGAGTAAGATGCTTCCTACAAAAAAACTAAAGTTAACCCCTTGCCCGTGGCCGGAATTCCGCTCCTCTGCTGGACATTCCAATCCCGGGCGTGGTCATGACGGCTCCCGGCCGTCATCAGCACAGGAGCACTGTAATGCATGACGGACGGGAGCCGTCATCAGCACGCAAGGGGTTAAAGCAAACTCTCATCGGGAATGTAAGTTTAAGTAAAGCAAGTAAAATGTAAGCAGAAACAACATGGTTACCTGAACGATCTCTCACTCACTATTCAGAAATCAGCGAGTGGTTTTACATGAAAAGTAAAGGACATGACTACAGGGCCCTGAAGGGAACCGTTTCAATGTGCATTGCTTATATCCTTACAAAACGTAAGCAGTATGGTTTAAAAAGACCACATCCATAAACACAGAGCCATGGTTCACAATAGTGTTTTCCAATCCACCCATCTACCAGGTATTGCAATATATCCAGGAATGGTGCACTTCCCCACCTGGGGATAACAATGAAGTTCTAAAAAAGACAAGAAAACAAAGATAACGCTTCACTGCAAACTCTGTAAAGTGAGGCTGATACGTTTGGATGTGAATAAAACCAATCTGGCCACTTGGCAACCACTCTGTCTTGCTTTATTTAGTTATGTATTCATTTTTCATATATAAAACCTTTTATTTCTCTCCATCCTGAGGCTTTACTTTGGAATAGAAAAATGTCAGAAAAAGGGCATTTCCCGCAAGAGTGTTTTTCTTTTTTGGATCCATTTCACAGGGAAGAAACTAAACGAAAGAAGGAAAGAGAGGTTGTGAATAGTTTCTTCCAGTCACGGTTTTCAGTAAGTGAGGAGCAAGACAGAAAGAGATGGAATAATAGGAAGTGAGGGGAGCAATATGCGGAGAGATTGAGAATCATTGTGCTCAGGGCAGGCCTGGGCTCGATTTGGCTGTGTCGGACCGACTGCGTGAGTCAGAGACAGTGACATTAAGCACAACCAGGCACAGCCAGCCCCTGAGATGGCTAGGCTTGGTTGTGCTTAATGTCACTGTCTCTGACTCATGCAGTCGGTCCAACAAGACCAAATCGGCCACAACAACAGAACCGGCGCCATCCCAAAACCGGCCCCCACCCCATCAGCCTACCGGGCCCTGTCCCAAAACCGGCCCCCACCCCATCAGCCTACCGGGGGATTGCCCGGTGCCCGGACTTACCAGTCCGGCCCTGGTGTTTCCTGCCCCTTTGCAGTCCTCCGAAATGGAGCGGCCTGTGCAGGTAAGAACAGTGAGGTTGTGTAGGCAGGTGAGGGAGAGTTGACAGACTGCGTAAAGGAAAAATAAAGCTAAAACAAAACAAAACCACTTACCTTGCGCTCGCCACATTGCCAACTCGGCAATGAGGTAAGCACAAGGTAAGTGGTTTTATTTTTTAATTTTCCCTCGTAATTGTCTGTCAACCCCCCCTCCTCACCCCGCTCTACCGCTCTTACCTGCAGGGGCCGATCCTTCCTCCAAAGTGCTTACATGGGTAACATGCTGAAAGGCCAGAAACTGGTCCTAGGAAGCTTGTTTCCGGTTCAGGGAAGGCATGGCTTGGCAGTTCGGGCTGGACTGTTCCCATGAGGCACAGGGTCAGACTGATTTGCATATGGCCATGTCTGTACTGGGGTGGCAGAGTGGGCTAAAGAACGATGATGGATTAAACCCAGATCTGTTGACTGGTGTGAGTGTTTGATTGGTTCAGATGCTCCGTCCATCACCACACCCTTTTGTACCGCTTTGTTCGCCATAAGTTGGCAGGGCATGCTCAGACGTGAGTCCCTTGCTCACTTTGCCACTGGATTCAAGCAAGCCTGGCTGAAGACAGCTAAAATGCTAGTTACCGGTCCTAGAAAGCTTGTTTCCGGTCCAGGGAAGGCATGGCTTGGCAGTTCGGGCTGGACTGTTCCCATGAGGCACAGGGTCAGACTGATTTGCATATGGCCATGTCTGAACTGGGGTGACAGAGTGGGCTAAAGAACGGTGATGGATTAAACCCAGATCTGTTGACTGGGTGTGAGTTTTTTATTGGTTCAGATGCTCTGCCCATCACCACCCCCTTTTGTACCGCTCTGTTTTGAAAGAGGGCATAATTTATGATTAAAATCACCTCCCCACATCACTATGAAATACGTTTTTGCCTCCTCAATATGACTTGACAAAGCGTGTTCCAATTCTAAAGCAATGCCTGTATTTCTAACATAAAAGTTATTGTGGTAGAAATGTACAAGTGTCAGTGTCAGGTTTTCGCCTGAGGGAAATATTGATAATCTGAAAATGCGATGAGTCGCACTTAATCTTACCTAGCCTACCATTCATAGTTGTTGAGACCAGAGTTAATAAGCCTCCTTTGGCATGTCTGCCCAAGGAGACCGTGGCTGGGGTAAAAATCAAATAAAATCCATTCACATGGACAGTGTCAAGCAACCATGTCTCCTGAAAACATATTATACTGAAGTTCTCATTAAAAGCAACCCAATCCTTGATTGCTAATTTATGCGAAAAACATGCGATATTCCAAAATAGACTACCACAGGTTGCCAAAATATTCAGATCAATGGGCCCCTCCGCTACAATGGACAAAGATGAAACATTGCCCTCTTTGCGCCCAATGTCATGTAATACCACATCAGATTCCAACTCTCGGCACAACAAAACATTAGATGATAATACAGTGCTCTCTGATAGTTCATGGTGGGTACAACTAGCTAAATCAGAAATCACGGGGGAAACGAAGTAATCAGAACTACTCGCATAAACATTAGGCATTTCTTCTCTGAAAGTGACGTTATGGGATACCAGAAAATTCCCTACAGAGCGGTCACTATCTATCATGCTCACAACGGATGGCAATGACCATCCTTGATTTCGGAGTTTTAGGCGATATGTGTAGTGGACCACAGTATATCCCGGACAAGACCCTACCATCAGAAAACAGTCAATCTACATATTCTAATGAAGAAAAATAGTTACAAGTTGGGATATCAAAAGCGGATGCCAAGTTAGCAGCTGTGTATTCGGGGCAAGGGCCTTTTTTTATTTCTGGCTTGTAAAAGAACCCCAAGGGAACTGCCTCAATAGGACTTCTCCTGTTACCAACCCAGGAAAGCCTATCCATAAGCCAGTGGACCAGGGACCTGTCCCTAAAGTTAACAACAATACAGTCCCCTGAAACTATTTTTGCTTGAGAGCCTATCCATGACACCCGTTCAACATTATTTATGTTGTAGTACAGTTCACTACTACTGGTCCAATCCGCAGTTTTTGCCAACCAGTGAACAGTTTTATTCTTAAGCAGCTTCCAGGCCTCCTCTTTATCCACTGGCAAAAGTGGAACATTTTTCAGGACAATGACATATGGTGTAGCATCTGGAGGGAGATGTAGTGATCTTTTGATGTTTTTCCGATTACCACTTAAAGATGTAATATGTTGGCCATCTGCAGGGTTAAGTCCGCCAGACTCTCTCTGCCTAAGTGTTGGACTTGGCCGCTCCTCATCCTGTGTTTCCACTTCAACTGACTGTGTCAAAGCTGTGTGAGTGGTGATCTGAGGAAGTTTTGTGGGACAAGCTTTGGCTAGGGATGCCAAATAGGAAGATTTTTCTTGTGGCATACCCTGATTTAAATTAGAAGAGGGCTCAAGAGCGATACCCGAGCCCAAAATTAGCTTGGAGGCGGTGGCACCAATTAATATTTTTAAAGATGTATCAATACTGTTCAGTGCTCCTATTAGTGGCTCGAGGAGTGACTTGATGGTGACCTCCAAAGTACGAGTGAGATCTATTAATGGCACAGTCCCGCCTGTAGACTCATTCTTCTTTAGGCCCGAGCTAGTGTTGTAGGCTGTCGCCTTATCTCCCTTATGTGCAAAGGGGGGCTGGGTTCTCTTTCTTGTTACAAGTGGCAGAGCATCTTTTTTGACCCTACTGCATGCCATAGATTTTTCAATGGCAGAGGGCACAAAGTATCTAAAAAAAAACCTGATGTACATCACTTTTGCTCACGCTAATCGTAGATGTGCTCAAGTCAAGTGGAGCCATAGTTCCCACAACTCTTTCATCGCTCCTTGCACTTGAATCCTCCACAGTACTCTCCAAGGCATGAACCTGCTCAAGGACTTGTACAGACGGAGTCTCACCATTTAACGCTTCATGGGTTGCCCCCAATCTCTCCTCCACAGACTCTATTTAACTCGTGATAACCCCCATAACTGTAGTCAATTAGCTGGTAATTGATTATGTTAATGGACGATCTTTTGCTGCGGGCATCACCGTTTTACATTTCCCTATTTCTTTTTACATTTGGTGATTTGCTAGATGACTGTCCTTGCTGGTAAGACTTCCCTGCCCTTCTTATGTGAAGCCAAGAGGCCTGGCCCAGCCCAGCCTTGTCCAGATTCTAACGGGCGCAGACGGGCCAGCCCGCGGCCCGGGCACGCCTGCGCGCATCCCACTCTGCGGGAGCCCCGGCCGATACTTGAGCACCCCCTGGAGCATGCGGTGACGGTGGGGGTATGCGCGCAACTCGGCGAGTCAGGAATTGTGGTTCCCTGGTCGTCCTCGCTCCTCGCACCCCTCAGCAGTCTTTCAGGGAATTAATCCGGTGTCAAAGAGTCCTGCAGGCACAAAAGGAAAATTAAAAATGAGCTGTATCATCATGCATTTTGGGAGAACTGAGATATTCTTGCCAGGCAGTGTGCAACCCCACTTTGATTGACTACAGCAGACTCATGGTGATTAGTGGAGTTTGTGTTTTGGTTTCTGGAGCAAGGGGTTATCACCTGGCAGCTGTGTTGACATTATCAATGAAGGTTACAGATGTAAGACACGCCCCACCCCCACTAGACATACGTTTCCGAAGAATACTGAAAGTATGAAACATGCCAAAGGTTAGCAAGTGCTGCAAGCAACCACTTATCTACTGTGAGTAAATACTCTTTAAGACTACTTTATGCATTTCGGGAGAACTGGAACAGTCTGGCCTGCCAGTGGCAAGAACCAATTCTATTGATTGCAGCAGGTTTCTATTGACTGGGGAAGCTTGTTATTTGGTTTCAGGAGCCAGGGTTAGCACCTGGCAGGATGCTGGCTCTTATCCATGAATAATACAGCAGCAAGACATTTACCCACACCAAGACTTACCCTACTAAAGAATACTGAAAGTATAAAATATGGGTTAAGAACTGCACAGCACTGAGATGTGCTTGAACATGCAAGCAGTCACTTATCTACAGTGATTAAATACTTGTTATGACTACATGTTCCATAATGCATTTGGGGAGAACTAGGACAGTTTTGCCCGCTAGTGTGCAACCACACCCACTTTGATTGATTGCAGCAGACTCTTGTTCATTACAAGAGCTTGTGATTTGGTTTCTGAAGTCAGGACTTAGCACCTGGGAGTTGTACTTGCATTTATCCATGAATAATATAACAGTAGTACTGGAGGTACATGGTAGGCTAGTTGGCCTCCAGTTGGCCCCCAGGGACCCTCAGGATTCAAGGGGACTTAATCCCCCAACTTAAAATGCGCCACAGTGTGCGTTGCACACTTGTCACATCAGGCCCCACCCCCTCCCTGCACCACTGTGCAAACGTGGTCCTGTGGTGGATTTTAAGTTGGGGGATTAATTCCCTTTCGATCCTGAGGGTCCCTGGGGGCTAACTAGCCCACCAGGTACCACCAGTAAGCGCCACAAGGCTGTGTTGCAGAGAGGTGGTTCGAGGCCACAGTAGTGCAGGGAGGGGGCGGGCATGATATAACAAGTTAGTGATCTTGCTGTGTGGGACTTACTGGAGGTAATAAAAGGGGTAGATGGTCCCCAAGGTTGATGTTGGAGGCTAAAATCCCCTCCTGTTACCTCCAGTAAATCAAAAACAGTGGGATTGCTGAAAGGTGTTTGGAGGCCACGCTCACCTTTCTCCACCTCTCTGAAAGCGAGTCTGCTATGTTATAGTTAGAAATTAGCATTTAAAAAACCTTGATATTCAAAAAAAAAACATAGGTTTCAGGGACGTTATAGTTCGAAATTAGCATTTAAAAAAACATTGACATTCACTGAAAAAAACATAGGTTTCAGGCATGTTATAGTTAGAAATTAGCATTGAAAAACCTTAGAAATTCACTGAAAAAACACAGGTTTCAGGGATGTTATAGTTAGTTGGACATTTCAATCATACAAAACCATAGAAATTCTGCCGTTATAGTTAGTTCAGCTAACTATAAGTCACGCTCCCGCAATGCACTGCTGATGATGTCACATATTACATCATTCATGACATGGTCAGTGACATCACTGATGACATCTCAAATGACATCACTGATTACATCACTGATGACATCATCCCGTGCCTCAGTGGGTACCTGCATGGCCCTTGCATGGTGTTAATACGAACAGCACCCTACACGGATCAACAATCTGTGCAGTGAAGTAAAAACCAAGGAGAAGGCATCCTCGCGATATACCGGACTAGTGTCTCAGACACCGCTCATGGGGTTGATACAGCTGTGCAGGTGGGTCACGCGCTTGCAAGAGGCTGCCTGTCCATTCATCATTCCTAGGTAGGGAAAATAAGTCAAGTTGGGTTGGGCAATTGAAACGTTGGTTTTCCTTGTATTTTCTACAGTGACCGCCACACCCTCAAAATGAAATAGTCCAAAACCGAGTCACACCTGGCTACAAGAACGGCCATGATAAAAGGATGAGCGGAGGAATGGATGTCTGCATGGAAGGTGAGTAGTGTTGCGCTTTGGAGAATTGTAGGGCGTGGCTTATCACCCGAGAGGGTTTCTAGACGCCGACGGATACCCTGCATGGGTAGGTAAATAGGTGGATGGCCAAAAGAAGAATGAATGACCAAATGTGGGAGCGAACACATGTAGGGATGAAAGGATGAATGAATGTCTCGATGGAAGGACTAGAGGATGGTTGTATTAAGGAAATTAATGAATGGAGTCATTAACCAGTCAAGCATGTTAAGCCTCGCAGGGAATATGGAAAGGGATTCCCATCAAATGGACCCGCTTGCAGGGGTTCGATGAACACCTGCTGTGATACACTCCCAGCCTGTGTGTCCATCATGGCCTCTCTGAAGGGATGGCTACTGGCTCGACGCCTTGGCGAGGGCACGCTGCAGCCGAGCCCCTGAGGTGCGACGTGGGAGGAAAAACTCATTTTGACAATAGGCCTTTTCAAGTTTATTGAAAGCTACACTTTCTATTGATCACCAGTCTTAGGAGCGCGCTATAAAAGCCTGGATATTGTCTGTCTTTATTAAAAGAGGGCGGCTCGAGGCGGATACGTGCAGCTCACATAATTCGGTGTAAAAACACTGACAGCATTTACAATAATGTTTAGCAAGGCTTCGAAATGTCCAGGAATGCGCACATTGATGGATGTTAATACAGGATTAAACAATTCTTACTTCGCCTAAAAAGTTACAGTTGAAACAACACTGCACTGGGCGGTTTTCAACTCCAGTTAGCACTGGAATGGTACATTTGATAATCACAAAATCGAGTCACTGTCAGCAACATTTAGAAAGACCTTATTGTTGTTCTTTCAGCTGTTGAGCATGGTATGCTCCCTAACACTATATAATTGAAAGTTGATGACATCCTTCATGCTTGCTTATGTTATGTTATGTTACCCATTTTTCTATAGCGCACAGCTGCCCCAGCAAAGGGGCGTCCCGGCGCTGCAAAGGATCCAATAGCACACACAGCAGCGAAGGTCGTAACAGGAGTCACAAGACCATTAGACTACACTGAGGGGAAGAGGAAAGTTTTGATGGCTTTCCTGAATAAGGAATTATTAGCGTCACTATTAAAAGATTACGCATTTAAAAATGATGTTGTATCGGTCTCGCTCTTTCTCTCTCTCTCTCTATATATATATATATATATATATATATATATATATATACATATACACATATATGTGTGTAATATATTTGTATATAATAAATAATTATATACACGTATAGACCACACACACACACATACCATACATATATATGTGTTAAGAGGACCCATCACTGAATGGGCACTTGCGAAGGACTCCACTAACCACAATGCAGCAGTGCAAGTGAGGAGCGCCTAGTGTCTTGCACCTGTGAGGCAAGGGTGGGACTTGATCATGTGACTGGGAGTGGTCACGATCAGAACAACTACAAGTAAGGAACCCCCGGAAGAGCAACAAACAATCTGGATGGGCACTGATGAAGCCATTGAGGCGGAAACGCGTCTGCCCTGCGTTTCCAGAGACTCTCTAATGCCAGCGCTGTTTTTAAAATAAAGCCGTTCCTGATTCACTCTCGGTATATATATATATATATTACCTACTGGCGGTCGCCAGTAGGTATATATAGTTAGGATTTTTTCTCTATGGGACTTTTGAAAATTCTATGTCTAATAACTTTGGCGTTTGAGGATGGAATTGGCTGAAATTTTCAGGAAAATGGAACATTTTGTTTCTGAGCAGCCCCTGAAAATTTGGGGGGGTTTCGTCAAGGGGGGCCGAGAAAAAAGGGGGGTCCCAAAACGCGTTTTTCCCATGTTAATTTCCATAGGGCGGTTGGCCTCACTTTTAGCTCGAACGGCTGAATGGATTTGCACGAAACTTGGCAAAATTGTAGGGACTGGTAGCCCGATGTGCCTTTGCTAGGTCTCAATATATGTGCTCCAGTGGATTTTGATAAATTAACGTTCAAAAAAATATATATATCTGTAACAGCGCTCCGGGTAGCGCTCCGGTTCGCGTACTTGACGCGTAACGGAACTTCGCGAAGCGAAGCTGATTGGCTCTCCGGTGTCCGTCAACATTCTAAACAGTCCGGAGCGGCCGCCATCTTGTCTCTCGGTAGGATCGAGAGACAAGAGGAGGCCAAAACAAAGGGGTAAATGACCATAAGGGGGCATAGTAGTTCCTCCCTGACCCCCTAGGTTTGATGTGGAGGCTTTAAAAGGGCCCCGCGGGGCAAAAAAAAAAAAAAATCGTTTTTTTTGCGTGGGGAGCGCCCGGTACGCTTTTGTGCAATGGGCGGTGGTAATCTAAATGATGGGGGGGGGGGGCAGCGTTCAAAGCACATCAGCGTGCATAAACACGAAAATGTTTTTATCTACCACGTACTTGACTTATCTCTCTGAGATGCATTCCCTTGTGTTTCGGCAATGGTAGTCTGTTCATTACATAGATCGCCCAAGGGCGGTAGTACAGACCGCGTGTAGGAAAGGGTCAAAAGCCAGGGGTATAGGAGTATGTAACAAGTGAGCCATTTAATTGAAAAAACTAAACGTGACAAATGGTTGCAGGATCAGTGAAGGTTGATTTTATAATTGAAAGTATAACAGGATCAGTTACAATAAAGTCGTCCATACGCACACCATGGGCGAGTATCATGGGTAACATTATTTCGAAGCTTTATTAATACAATAATCAATAATGAAAAATCGACATCAATAGGGTTGTCTGTATTCCTAGTCAGTACCCTTCCCCGCCCGCCATGTGCACAAAGACCGCATACATCCCCCATAACGTCAAGGCTAAGTAACTAGAACGTCATAAGGAGTTGCAAGTCGCTCCCATACTGGCGCCATTTTGGTCGAGGCCAGGCAGGTCCAGAGTATAGTTCAATGTCTCCAATAAGTAGCGGCAGGACCAGAATCCCTTTCGGCAGTTCTGGCTTCGTCATTACGAGCACTAGAAAACAAGACATTCTGGGCAATACCACCCTTGACACAGCCCTTTATTCTACAAGATGGTGTCTTTCAAAGCCAGGGGTATAGGAGTATGTAACAAGCGAGCCATTTAATTGAAAAAACTAAACGTGACAAATGGTTGCAGAATCAGTGAAGGTTGATTTTTTAATTGAAAGTATAACAGGATCAGTTACAATAAAATCGTCCATACGCACACCATGGGCGAGTATCATGGGTAACATTACTTCGAAGCTTTATTAATACAATAATCAATAATGAAAAATCAACATCAATAGGGTTGTCCGTATTCCCAGTCAGTACCCTTCCCCGCCCGCCATGTGCACAAAGACCGCATACATCCCCCATAACGTCAAGGCTAAGTAACTAGAATGTCATAAGGAGTTGCAATTCGCTCCCATACTGGCGCCATTTTGGTCGAGGCCAGGCAGGTCCAGAGTATAGTTCAATGTCTCCAATAAGTAGCAGCAGGACCAGAATCCCTTTCGGCAGTTCTGGCTTCGTCATTACGAGCCCTAGAAAACAAGACATTCTGGGCAATACCACCCTTGACGCAGCCCTTTATTCTACAAGATGGTGTCTTTCAAAAGCCTGGGGTATAGGAGAATGTAACAAGCGAGCCATTTAATTGAAAAAACTAAACGTGACAAACGGTTGCAGGATCAGTGAAGGTTGATTTTATAATTGAAAGTATAACAGGATCAGTTACAATAAAACCGTCCATACGCACACCATGGGCGAGTATCATGGGTAACATTACTTCGAAGCTTTATTAATACAATAATCAATAATCAATAATGAAAAATTGACATCAATAGGGTTGTCCGTATTCCCAGTCAGTACCCTTCCCCGCCCGCCATGTGCACAAAGACCGCATACATCCCCCATAACGTCAAGGCTAAGTAACTAGAACGTCATAAGGAGTTGCAAGTCGCTCCCATACTGGCGCCATTTTGGTCGAGGCCAGGCAGGTCCAGAGTATAGTTCAATGTCTCCAATAAGTAGCGGCAGGACCAGAATCCCTTTCGGCAGTTCTGGCTTCGTCATTACGAGCACTAGAAAACAAGACATTCTGGGCAATACCACCCTTGACGCAGCCCTTTATGCTACAAGATGGTGTCTTCCATTCAGAAAATATTGTTGGCAGCATTTTGAAAGGAAAAATAAACGGCCGTTCTCCTAGTGAGTCTCACATTGTTACATTTATGAAGAATGTTGAAGAGTAGTATGTTGAAAATCTGAAGCCATCATTCTACAAACTCTCAACCAGCCTTGGATGGAAAAATCCTGAAGAATGTACAAACTGAAAACCAGTTTTTGTCTGCATAGCATCAGCAGCAACACTTGAGTCAGCTTTGTGTGAAGCCGCCATCTTGATCCAATCAATACCGTCCCCCTGCACACATTCAGGGACCAGGCCGCATTGCGAGGGCACCGCAGGATGTGTCTTCAGGTCAAACGGATTGTGGGACAAGGTCCAGAATGAAGAGTCACCAAAAGGCAAAAAGTTCCGCCGGACCCCGGGAGCCGGCCGCCTATGTCGGGGGCGATCTCAGGCCACACCAGGGCAACAAGACTTGGGGAGGGGGCAGGAGCCAAGCGCCCCCTCCCAGTCCGCGCCACCACACCGCCCCTCGGGGGCCTCCGTCAAGCGGTTCAGGGAGGCACTGCAGGCAGCGGTTCTTCAGATCAGTGGCTCTCACCGGCAAGGCTCCCCTCCGTCAGCAGCGATCGTTGGCGCTGTGGTTGCGGCCGGAGGCCCCGCCTAGTCAACGCCCCGGCATCTCCATGTCGTAGGCCGCAAGAGTGGGTGCAATTCAGCCGGATGGCGGGTGAGACGCTGTAGCCGCAAGAGCAGGCGAAACTCAACCGGCCGAGTGAGGCACTGTGCCGCAAGAGCGGGCGCAACTCAGCTGGCCGAGCGAGACTTGGGGAGGGGGCAGGAGCCAAGCGCCCCCTCCCAGTCCGCGCCACCACACCACCCCTCGGGGGCCTCCGTCAAGCGGTTCAGGGAGGCACCGCAGGCAGCGGTTCTTCAGATCAGTGGCTCTCACCGGCAAGGCTCCCCTCCGTCAGCAGCGATCGTTGGCGCTGTGGTTGAGGCCGGAGGCCCCGCCTAGTCAACGCCCCGGCCTCTCCATGTCGTAGGCCGCAAGAGTGGGCGCAACTCAGCTGGCCGAGCGAGACTTGGGGAGGGGACAGGAGCCAAGCGCCCCCTCCCAGTCCGCGCCACCACAGCGCCCCTCGGGGGCCTCCGTCAAGCGGTTCTGGGAGGCACCGCAGGCAGCGGTTCTTCAGATCACAACAGAGTCTCATGCTCGATCGATTGAGCTGGCCGAATCAGGCAACAAGGTGGGGGGGGCACCTCTTGCTCAACCACCACCTGAGGAGGTGGTACTCTCTTCCTAGGAGGTGGCGGTGGTGGTGGGGATGCACCAGCTGAAGCTACAACACTTGCCATTGCTAAGTGATGAAAAAAGGTCTTTCTCTCACAAAGATGAAAGTCAGAGTGAGGAAACAAGGAGGGGTTTTCATCATTTGGGACAAAAAATAGTTCTAAACCAATGAAAAGTGTTATTTTTAGGTCACATGACCTAGCCTTACATCATTAGGAACCCAAAAGTGAAATGAACCAATGAAAAGTTGTATTAACAAGTCACATGACCTGTTATGCTTACGTTACGCGCTCCGCGCCGCGCCCCGGATCGCTTCCGGGAAGCTGCGCTTCGCGCCTCGCGCACCGGAGCACTTCCGGGTGCGCTAACGCGGCTCGTCATATGACGCATTACGCGACAACGCGATATGTCGCGGTTACGCGACGCGTCACGATGCTGTTTTCTAACGCGCCAGTTGTGCAAACAGAACGTTTATCGGCCGGGCATATGGAATACATACACATTCATACCATACAATCCGGGCATGTACGCTCAGTCACACCATACAATTTTTCACATTCACAGTGATGGTCTGCACTCCATGCAATATCTCACAGCGCTTGTCTATGTCTTTCCCTACATGGAGCACGGTGCGGTCCATGTCCACTCCATTCTTCAGTCGGAACTCCGATGTAACCTACAGAGGAGAAAAGAAAGGGGGGGGATACAGCATTCAGAGGATGTCAGCGCGCGCAAACACGAAAAAGCTTCTACTTACCATGTATCAGACTAGCTGCAGGAACGTGTGATACAACAGATCTTGGCTATCCCTTTCGCATTATTTTTCTGTGTAACATATCCTCCCCTTCTTATGATGCCAAAAAATGTTTCATTTTGTTTGTCTCTAAATTAGAGTTCCCTCTTCGTGTATTTGTTTCTCAATTAGTCTTATTTTATGGGACAAAATACCACACCTTACATTCGGCAGATACCTTAAGCTACGGTCGACCATTTTCTAACAATTCTGGAAAAAGGGCAGGTGTGACGGATACAAATTTCAATCAATCCAAAATTCAGGCAAAGGGTCTGCATTATCTGTCTTCTATTGTTTGGGAATAACAGCCATTATTCTAAAATCCTACCAACCTAGACGATTGTTATGACGCTGATTCCATACTTCCTTCGAAAACTTTTTTTTTTGCAAAAATGTCAGTATACAAATACGGGCCTACAACCACGTGGGCCGGCCACACTGGAATCGTATATGATGAGGGGACCTTTACACTGTAGAAAAACGTAACGGGCGGGCCATTAGGTTGCAGGAATTAAGGTGTCTAACAGTTGCGGAATCGGTGGACGTTAATTTTATAATGAAAGTACGACAGGACCAGTTACAATGAAATTATCTAGATATACATTTGCGGGCAAGTACCATGAGTAACGTTAATTCGAACTTTCAATAGTACAGTAATGAATAATACATCAGAACTTAATATCAATAGGGATGTGCAAATGTTCAATCAGTACCCGTCCCCGCCCGCCATGTGCTCCAAAACTGCATACATATCTCGTGATATCAAGGCTGAGCAACCAGTACACATCAAGGAGTTGCGAGTCTCATTTATACCGACGCCATTTTGAGCGAGGCCGGGCAGGTCCAGAATATATTCAAAATGTCTCCACCAACCAGCGGTCGGAACAGAACCCCTTTCAGCAGTCCAAAAAGTTCAGTTAAATGACAACAGAAGGGACAGGCAACAAGAACCATCAGTCAAAGAGGGGAGGGCAAGTTCTTCTCTACCGGGTCACGTTGGGGCTCCACCGGAACTGATCGAATTGGTAGTCTACAGTGTTTCTGGATGTTTCAGACTGAAGCTGGCATCAGCATGAGAGCACCCCGTGGCTACGTCGTGGCCATTCCGCGAGCAATCATGGCAGTCGCTCCCCACCGGAAGTCTGCGGGAGTCGGGGGCCCCGGTAACTCTTGTAGAATCTTCAAGGCTGAGGGGACGCTTTTGGGAATGGGGCCCATGCCCTAGCAGTCAAGCGTCCGAGTTCCAGGGTTGCCCAGAGCCATCCTTGCAGGCCAGGCCCAAGTCTGTGGAGACGACCGCCATTTCGTGAGCTCCGCGGCAGCCGCCTGTCGCTGTACCACAAGAGTGGGTGCAATTCAGCCGGATGGCGGGTGAGACGCTGTAATAGCAAGAGCAGGCGCAACTCAGGTGGCCGAGCGAGGCACTGTGCCGCAAGAGCGGGCGCAATTCAGTTGGCCGAGTGAAGCGCTGGGGTGCAGCTGAGAAACCTCCACCTGGGGAGGTGGGGGAGGCTCGTTCGCGCCGCCTCTCCCTTCCAGTGCACCCCACGCCGTCTCCTGGCGCAGGTATATGTGATGGTCGGACCAGGGCACCGCAGGACGTGTCTTCAGGTCAAACGGATTGTGGGACAAGGTCCAGAATGGAAGAGTCACCAAAAGGCAAAAAGTTCCGCCGGACCCCGGGAGCCGGCCGCCTATGTCGGGGGTGATCTCAGGCCACACCAGGGCAACAAGACTTGGGGAGGGGGCAGGAGCCAAGCGCCCCCTCCGAGTCCGCGCCACCTCACCGCCCCTCGGGGGCCTCCATCAAGCGGCTCAGGGAGGCACCGCAGGCAGCGGTTCTTCAGATCAGTGGTCTCACCGGCAAGGCTCCCCTCCGTCAGCAGCGATCGTTGGCGCTGTGGTTGCGGCCGGAGGCCCCGCCTAGTCAACGCCCCGGCCTCTCCCTCTCGTAGGCCACAGAGTAGTCGGGGAGAAATCCCGGGAACGGCGGCATGCATTTGGATCGATGTTGCAGCAGGCTGCCATGTAAATAGTTATTTAATAAAACGTTTTACCCTGTTACTTTGCTGGTGTGTTGTATATATTTATCATATTTGCATAGGGTTTGTCGTTATTTTGGGCGGGGTGGGCGGCGGAGCCGAGCTGTCTTGCAGCCATCATGGCGTCGAGCTCGGTTCCTCTCACTAGTTTCATATTTCTCATGAGAGGTTGTTCCTAATGTTTCTATTTTAGCGAGGTTAAAAAGAGATCCCATTAGTGGCCTACTGATTTTGCTTGATTCCTTTTGTTTTTTCTAACGATTTTTCACTATCTGCAAAGACTAAACAGAGTATTGCGACTCTGTGCTTGTTTGTAAATAGAGAATGAACCAAAGAGAAGCAATTCCAAAACAGTAAATGCTTGGATAACAATCAATCAAATGGAGAGGGAAGCAGGCACGACGGATTACAACGGGGGCAAAGGCCTGCGTTACCTACCCTTCACTATCTGCAAAGAGAGAATACTCCTAAAAGAAAAGAGGGGGGGGCAGCGTTCAAAGCACATCAGCGTGCATAAACACGAAAATGTTTTTACCTACCACGTACTTGACATTTTAAAGCTTTTGATATTTGCTAATAAAAAAACATTGAAATTCACTGAAAAAACCATAGGTTAGAGACCATATATAGTTAGGAATTAGCATTTACAAAACCTTGAAAATTCACTGAAAAAACCATGGGTTATAGACCATATATAGTTAGGAATTAGCATTTACAAAACCTTATTTTACTCACACAAAACCATTGAAATTCCATATATAGTTAGTTGCACTAACTATATATCGCGCACCCGCAATCCACTGCTGATGATGTCACATATTACATCATTCATGACATGGTCAGTGACATCACTGATGACATCTCAAATGACATCACTGATGACATCACTGATGACATCTCAAATGACATCACTGATGACATCACTGATGACATCTCAAATGACATCACTGATAACATCTCAAATGACATCACTGATGACATCACTGATGACATCTCAAATGACATCACTGATGACATCACTGATGACATCTCATTTGACATCAATGGTCACATCACTGATGATATCATTCATGTGACAATACAATGCATCTCCTCACACTTTAATATAACCTATGTTACACCCAGTGTTAAATACAGAATATAATTTTTTAAACCATTGACACACCAATACTAGTTACTACATACGCACTCACTGATTCCTACGTCTACACACACATTCACTCATTCACCCATACAATCATTCATACATACAATCACTCATCTTTACAACACTATCATATGCACTCATACACCTATACAGACACTCACACTCTGCCACTCATCCATGGAGTTACTCACACACCTAGTCAGTCCTGTAAAGAATCAATCACACTTCCATTTTCTAATCTATACAGTTAAACATAGAGTACCTTACATTTTCAAACATATACTAACACATTCTTACTCTCTTATACAATCATTGATACAAGAACACATTGATCTGCACAGTCACACATCTCCCAGCCAGCCACACACACACTCAGTCTCCCATACAAATACTTGGACAATCAATCAATAACCCATATAGTTACTCATATAGCTACTGATCAACACATGCAGCAGTTTACAGAACAACAGACATAATGATGCACAAATTAAGACAGTTTAGTCACTAACCCATGCACTCAGTGAGACACATTTAATCACTCACTCATACAGTCAGTCACGCACCTACTAAATCCTTCATCCAGACACTTCTACATCTACTCATTCTTCAATATGTAAAACATATTTAAACTTGACAGAAACACACAGTCACTGGATGATGTCATCAGTGATGTCATCAGTGATGTCATTTGAGATGTCATCAGTGATGTCATCAGTGATGTCACTGACCATGTCATGAATGATGTAATATGTGACATCATCAGCAGTGGATTGCGGGTGCGCGATATATAGTTAGTGCAACTAACTATATATGGAATTTCAATGGTTTTGTGTGAGTAAAATAAGGTTTTGTAAATGCTAATTCCTAACTATATATGGTCTATAACCCATGGTTTTTTCAGTAAATATATATATATATATATATATATATATATATATATATATATATATATATATATATATATATATATATATATATATATATATATATGTGTATACCAAATTCGGTGCAAGGTGATTTAATCGGTGTTAGTTCTCCCAGCCATCATGACGCGTTTCGCGCTACACAGTGCGCTTGATCACATGACACAGGTAAGATTGCGGCATTGGTTTATATACACTGATGACATTGCAAGTATTGGCCTACAAAGTGCATAGACATAAAGAAAATCCTCGTTTGTGAACTACAATAACGTGTTATTTTCAATACATTGTGTTTATGTATAATTAATGCATTCAATATGCAGTCAGCCAAATAAAATAGATTAAATCCTGCGCATCAGTAAAAAAACATACAATGCCTAAGTATTGTGAAGGTGAGAAACAATATTAAACGTGATTTAAAATAAATGAATTCATTATTATTGAGTCTTAGTGCAGCATGACTCCTGACGTTTGTAATGAATATATATCATTCAATTATAGCAGCATAATATTTTCTTTACATCCCTGGGTGTATTCACGGGTGGAACGGTATGGAGCCCCATACGTTTGAAATGTCCCTTTAGTTACAATCCCCAAGGGATGGAGATAAAGTGCAAGAAGGCAATATCATATGACCTCATGGAGAGCCACTTATGAGGGGGTTTAAGAAGAAATCGGTAAAGTACCATGATTGTACAGTCCAGCTACAGCTTATGTGCAAAATACCGCATGTCATATATGGATTCCGAAATTCATATCAATAAATAAATATATTTCCATCTGCAAAATACCAACCATCATCAGCAATAAATAGATAAATATACATAGACAAATCAATTCATTATTACACCTATAATTAAAACCTTAAAATGGTATATAAAGGCTAAAATTGATTTATATATTGTACATATCTAAAAAACCATCACAGTAAATATTGTTACTAAAAGATGGTATGGCATAACAAACTTAAGAATTCATCATAATAAATATGTATCAAAAATCCATAAAACATGCTAATTGAAAATGCAATTAAAAATGGACCATATCCTAAAATGTCGTGTATGTCCCCGGTAGACCCACTATAAGCATGTGTAAAGATCTTCAGTGATGTTAAGGCCTGACGGGTGTATGGTGTTCAGTGCAAGTATATAATGGGTCTCGAGGCGGCGAAGTTTGTCCTCTCTGTTGCCGCCTCGTCTACTTGCCGGTACGCAGTCTATTACATAGTACCTACGTTTATTGCTCTTGGAGGCGTGCTTAGCTTTAAAATGTCTCGCGACAGGATAGGTATTATCTTGATTGTCAATTGCTCTGAGATGTTGGAGAATTCTTTTGTGTGCGGGATGTTTAGTACTCCCGACATAGAGCAGCTCACATGGACAAATCAAGACATAGAGGGCGTATTCAGTTTTGCATGTTAACACCTTATCTATTTTGTGTTCCCTCCTGTCAAATGGCGAGCGGTAGCAAGATTTGTTAACTGCTTGTTGACAAGCCTTGCATACCTTACAATTAAAAAAGCCTGTGTGTGTTTGATACCAGGCTGTCGACTCCAAGATCTCTGGGCTGGTTTTCACCAGTTCGTCCCTCATAGACTGCCCCCTACTGTAAGTAATAAATGGTCTTTTAGGAAGATCACTTCCTATCACCGGGTCACTAAGGACTAATGGCCAATTCTTGCTGATGATGGACTGTATTTGTTTGAATTGTGCGCTATACTGCACAATTATCTTGAATTCAGGTGGCCTAGTGACTGTAGCATTCGCTTCCAGTGGCAACTCAGGGTGTCTTAGCAGCAGTTCGGATCTATCTTTTAGTTCAGTTTTTTGGATAGCCGCATCTATGATTTTACTTGAGTAACCCCTCTGTAAAAATCTGTTCTTACTCTCTTTTTGTGCGTCTCTCAGGTCACTCTCCCTGCTATGTATCCTTTTAAGCCTGAGTATTTCCCCATACGGGATGCTGTTCACTAGATGTTTAATATGTGAACTTTTGGCATGCAGGGTGAAGTTCCCTGCAGGGGATTTGCGGTGTAGTCTCGTCTCTAAATTGCCTTGTTCAACAAACACTTCTGTGTCTAGGAATGTGATAGATGTTTTACTTATAGTGGCAGTAAACTGGAGGTTCAGATTGTTTCTATTGATGTTAGTAATGAATGATTCTGCTGATGTTACATCCCCCCTCCAGATAACAAACAGGTCATCGATGAAACGTAACCAAGTTACCATCCTGTTTTGCATTGTCTCTACGTGTTCTACCATGAGGACCAGCTCCTCCCAATAGCCCATGTGCAAGCACGCGTAGCTAGGAGAGAAGCTGGCCCCCATGGCAACACCCTGTAGCTGCCTATACATCATATTGTTGAACATGAAAACATTGCTGTTTAGACAAAACTTTGCCATATCCACCAACATATTGTTATGCTCTGTCATGTTGGGTTGTGCTCTCTGCAGGTAGAAGTTCATGGCATTGAGGCCGTCTGAGTGTATGATACTAGTCTATACTGAACACACGTCCAGTGCGATTAGTAAATAATCCTGGTTCCATACAATGTTCTTTAATTTATTCAAAAAGTCGCTAGTATCACTTATATATGACGGCAGCCTTTTTACCTCCCCCTGCAGGAAAAAATCCACATATTGTGACAAATGTTCAGAGCAGCTGTTCCTAGCTGAAATAATTGGACGCCCAGGAGGATTCAGCGGGTCTTTGTGCAGCTTAGGCAAAAAGTACATTGTCGGCACAATGGGATGATCGTTTTTAAGGAACTTGTATTCAGATTTAGTAATCAGGCCCTTAGTTTTCCATTTGGACAGTTTTTTGTAACAGTCCATATATAACGCCTTTAGTTCCAATCTTGTAAATCTGGTGTAGCAGGTTCTATCATTAAGCTGCAAAAGAGCTTCTTTCAAATACATTTCTCTGTGCATCAACACAACGTTTCCTCCTTTATCAGAAGCACGAATTATAAGATTACGGTTCTTTTGCAGCTTGACCATTAGAGCTCTGTACTCTGCCTTCTGTTTGTCGTACTTGTGTTTGCCTCTGTGAATTTTGATATTAAGATCATTCAGCTGATTGGTTACTTGGTCATGAAACAAGTCTATAGAGTCTTTGAGCATGACTGGATTAAAGGTTGACTTGGCTTTGAACTTTGTAGGAGGTTTCCTGAGCCCTAGCGAATTGACGTTAAGCCCAGAGGTTCCCAATGTAGATTGTGATTGTACCAGACCACATTCATTCTGTGAACTTGATTGCCACATTTCATCAAGTTCCTCCATTAGATCAACTGTTGTTTGCGAATAAGCTGTGTTTCCAACAGTGGTATCACTAGATGATGTGGTTTGTGTGTCCTCATGTTTATTCAGGATAAAATACTTTTTCAACTTTAGTTTCCTTGTACTTTTGAAGACATCCAGTCTGGTATTTACATAGTTAAAATCCCTCTTTGGGCAAAACGAAAGGCCAAGGCTTAGTATTTCTTTTTCCTTTTGACTCAACTCTATATTGGCCAGATTTACCACAGTCTTGTCCAAATCAATGGGGATTATTTGTTCTTACCCCATCCTCCTCTCTTTTTGCGAGTTCCCCCTGCGTTTGCTGGCCTTCCTCCGCTCTCTGTGCTTCCAGTTCTTTGAGCGGTGTAATTCTGTTGTCTTGTCCGAGGCCGCAACATTTGCCTTCTGTCCTCGCAAAAAATCTCCAGCTCTTCATCCAGTGTATTTTTTGGGCCTGCCGCTCTTGCGCTCTCAGCCCTTTCTTGGTCGCTATCGGGTTCAGAGCTGTTCTCGGAGTTAGTTGAAACAGTTTCCTCATTTGCCGGTCTGACTGTTCTTGGTTTCACTGTAGGCTGTTTTTTGGCATGTCTAGATTTTCTTATCGCTTCATATTTTCTAGAGAAGGTAAATATTTGCCCAGTTTCAAAATCGGTTTTGTCTCGGAAAAATGTGTATGTTTTTCTATTTTTAATAACTTCCTCCTCTTTCTATAGCCTCGTACACATTTCTTTCCTAAGTTTGTTGGCCTCCTCTCCCTCTTTTAATGCATCTATTTCCTCATTGATTTTTTTATTTCTTCAAGCAATTCTGCTCTATCCAATTCGGCATGTTTTATGAGTATGTGCATTAGTTTCTTAGAGGACTCTAAGTTACAGTCAGCCCATTCGCGCATTAGAGTAGGGTTCGGCTTCTCATAGCTTGGCGCCAGGAGGATGCGGAGCCCACGAGGGACCCTATCCACATCCAAATACATTTTTAAAGACCTGGCATCCCACCATTTACTCTGTTCTGCACGACTTTTTTTCTCTAGTAGTTTAAACTTGTCCTTCAATGTAATATTAGGTTCATTCGTTTTGCCAGTTGCACTAGTCTCCTTAATGGGTGCTGTTTTCTTTTCATCAAACATCAGGAGTGCCGCACTTTCCCTTTCCTGTACTGTGTCCGATGACATTTTAAGGGAAACACTAACAATTTCCTGAATTATTTTAACTCAGGAGTACGAGCGTTGAGGCTTTTTCCTTTGCTCTGCTTACTCCCTCTGTTAAGTGCACGCCTCTAACCCCTTGAACGACCTTTCATTTGCGCACACGTACCCCAGGCAGATAGCAGGACCGGCTGTCTCCTCTGATCCAGTCGTGTCTCGGTCTGTCTTCCGGCTCCTCGTGCGATATTCTCGGTCAGAAAGGGGGTTCTGCAGTCTTCTCTCCTTCCGGAGCTTCTAGCAGTTTTCGCGAGAAAATGTGTCTCCTGTTAAAGCTGCAGTCCAAGTTGAGAGTGGGTCCGTAAAAAGCCGACAAGAGACTTCACTCGGCTTTCAATATTCCAAGGGTAATCCGGCAGCAAGGCAGGCTTCACTCTACTTGAAAACACGGACACGGACCCAAATTCGGTGCAAGGTGATTTAATCGGTGTTCGTTCTCCCAGCCATCATGACGCGTTTCGCGCTACACAGAGCGCTTAATCACATGACACAGGTAAGATTGCGGCATTGGTTTATATACACTGATGACATTGCAAGTATTGGCCTACAAAGTGCATAGACATAAAGAAAATCCTCGTTTGTGAACTACAATAACGTGTTCTTTTCAATACATTGTGTTTATGTATGAATAATGCATTCAATATGCAGTCAGCCAAATAAAATAGATTAAATCCTGCGCATCAGTAAAAAAACATACAATGCCTAAGTATTGTGAAGGTGAGAAACAATATTAAACGTGATTTAAAATAAATGAATTCATTATTATTGAGTCTTAGTGTAGCATGACTCCTGACGTTTGTAATGAATATATATCATTCAATTATAGCAGCATAATATTTTCTTTACATCCCTGGGTGTATTCACGGGTGGAACGGTATGGAGCCCCATACGTTTGAAATGTCCCTTTAGTTACAATCCCCAAGGGATGGAGATAAAGTGCAAGAAGGCAATATCATATGACCTCATGGAGAGCCACTTATGAGGGGGTTTAAGAAGAAATCGGTAAAGTACCATGATTGTACAGTCCAGCTACAGCTTATGTGCAAAATAACGCATGTCATATATGGATTCCGAAATTCATATCAATAAATAAATAAATTTCCATCTGCAAAATACCAACCATCATCAGCAATAAATAGATAAATATACATAGACAAATCAATTCATTATTACACCTATAATTAAAACCTTAAAATGGTATATAAAAGCTAAAATTGATTTATAAATTGTACATATCTAAAAAACCATCACAGTAAATATTGTTACTAAAAGATGGTATGGCATAACAAACTTAAGAATTCATCATAATAAATAGGTATCAAAAATCCATAAAACATGCTAATTGAAAATGCAATTAAAAATGGACCATATCCTAAAATGTCGTGTATGTCCCCGGTAGACCCACTATAAGCATGTGTAAAGATCTTCAGTGATGTTAAGGCCTGACGGGTGTTTGGTGTTCAGTGCAAGTATATAATGGGTCTCGAGGCGGCGAAGTTTGTCCGCTCTGTTGCCGCCTCGTCTACTTGCCGGTACGCAGTCTATTACATAGTACCTAAGTTTATTGCTCTTGGAGTCGTGCTTAGCTTTAAACTGTCTCGCGACAGGATAGGTATTATCTTGATTGTCAATTGCTCTGAGATGTTGGAGAATTCTTTTGTGTGCGGGATGTTTAGTACTCCCGACATAGAGCAGCTCACATGGACAAATCAAGACATAGACGGCGTATTCAGTTTTGCATGTTAACACCTTATGTATATATATATATATTCACTGAAAAAACCATAGGTTATAGACCATATATAGTTAGGAATTAGCATTTACAAAACCTTATTTTACTCACACAAAACCATTGAAATTCCATATATAGTTAGTTGCACTAACTATATATCGCGCACCGGCAATCCACTGCTGATGATGTCACATATTACGTCATTCATGACATGGTCAGTGACATCACTTATGACATCACTGATGACATCTCAAATGACATCACTGATGACATCACTGATGACATCTCAAATGACATCACTGATGACATCACTGATGACATCTCAAATGACATCACTGATGACATCACTGATGACAACATCCAGTGACTGTATTTTTCTGTAAAGGTAAAATATGTCTTACATATTTAAGAATGAGTGGATGTATAAGTGTCTGGATGAAGGATTTAGTAGGTGCATGACTGACTGTATGAGTGATTGATTAAATGTGTCTCACTGAGTGCATGGGTTAGTGACTAAACTGTGTTAATTTGTGCATCATTATGTCTGTTGTTCTGAAAACTGCTGCATGTGTTCTTCAGTAGCTATATGAGTAACTATATGGGTTATTGATTGGTTGCCCAAGTATTTGTATGGGAGACTGATTGTGTGTGTGGGTGGCTGGGAGGTGTATGACTGTGCATAGATGTGTGAGCAGTTGATTCACTAGATGTATGGGTTCAAAAGTGCATGTGGAAACAGCTGTATGGGCGGTTGACTGTGTGCATCAGTGTATTGGTGAGTGAATAGATATCTCAGTGCTACATGTCAAAGTAAGTACATATGTAAAACACAGTACTTGTGAGACTTGACATATATAAGTAACTGTGCATAAGAGCCAGTGAATGTGTGAGTGGCTGTATGCATCATTGTGAACTTGTATCCAGGATTGTATAAGAGAGTAAATATGTTTTAGTATATGTTTGAATAAGTAAGGTGTGTATAACTGTATAGTTTAAAAAATGGAGGTGTGATTGATTGTTTGCATGACTGACTAGGTGTGTGTGTAACTTCATGGATGAGTAACAATCTGTGAGTCTGTGTTTACACTGAGTGTATCTAAGGTTATATTAGAGTCTGAAGAGGTTCATCGTATTATCACATGAATGATGTCATCAGTGATGTGATCAGTAATGTCAAATGAGATGTCATCAGTGATGTCATTTGAGATGTCATCAGTGATGTCATCAGTGATGTCATTTGAGATGTCATCAGTGATGTCATTTGAGATGTCATCAGTGATGTCATAAGTGATGTCACTGACCATGTCATGAATGATGTAATATGTGACATCATCAGCAGTGGATTCCGGGTGTGCGATATATAGTTAGTGCAACTAACTATATATGGAATTTCAATGGTTTTGTGTGAGTAAAATAAGGTTTTGTAAATGCTAATTCCTAACTATATATGGTCTATAACCTATGTTTTTTTCAGTGAATTTTCAAGGTTTTGTAAATGCTATTTCCTAACTATATATGGTCTATAACCTATGGTTTTTTCAGTGAATTTCAATGGTTTTTTAATAGCAAATATCATAAGCTGTCGAATGTCAAGTACATGGTAAGAAAAAACATTTTCGTGTTTATGCACACTGATCTGCTTTGAATGCTGCCCCCCCCCCTCATTTCTATTAGGAGTACTCTCTCTTTGCAGATAGTGAAAGGTAGTTAACGCAGGCCTTTGCCCCCGTTGTAATACGTCGTGCCTGCTTCTCTCTCCATTTGATTGATTGTTATCCAAGCATTTACTGTTTTAGAATTGGTTCTCTTTGGTTCATTCTCTATTTACAAACAAACACAGATCGCAATACTCTGTTTAGTCTTTGCAGATAACGAAAAATCGTGTAAAAAAACAAAAGGAATCGAGCAAAATCAGTAGGCCACTAATGGGATCTCTTTTTGACCTCGCTAAAATAGAAACATTAGGAACAACCCCTCATGACAAATACGAAACTAGTGAGATGAACTGAACTCCACACCATGATGGCTGCAATACAGCTCGGCTCCGCCACCCACCCCGCCCAAAATAACGATAAACTCTATACAAATATTACAAATATATACTACACACCAGCAAAGTAACAGGGTAAAACATTTTATTAAACAACTATTTACATAACTATTTTATACTTTTTGTTGCCCGATCCGGCTAGCTCAATCGATCGAGCATGAAACTCATGCACTCTGATGGTTCAAAGTTTTGAGGAGTGCTTGTAACACTGTCTGAAGCCTATTTGCACTTTCTTCAGCTTCACTATTCTCAAAGTAAAGTGGGGGCTGTTTGAGGACGTGACTGCATTTGAAAACAATGTGATGCGGTGCCACCCTGAACCGCTTGACGGAGGCCCCCGAGGGACGGTGTGATGGCGCGGACTCGGAGGGGGCGCTTGGCTCTGGCCCCCTCCCCAAGTCGTGTTCTCCTGGTGTGGCCTGAGATCGCCCCCGACATAAGTGGCCGGCTCCCGGGATCAAGCGGAACTTTTTGCCTTTTGGTAACTCTTCCATTCTTGACCTTGTCCCACAATCCGTTTCACCTAAAGACACGCTGTAGTGGGGCGCCCCTTTACCGTTTCAGTTGCCATTCCGCCCGCTTTTGCTACACTGTGCCTCTTCCGCTATTCAGCTTTTTACCGCCCGCTCTTTCGACTACAGCGTCTCGCTCACCATGTAGTTGAGTTACTCCCGCTCTTGCGGTGCAGCGATAGGCGGCTGCCACAGGACTCTCAAAATGGCGCCCGGCTCTTCAGATTTGGGCGTGGTCCACTAAAATTGCCCTGCGACACCTTGGAACTCGGACACCTGTCTGCTAGAGATTGGGCTCCATTCTCGAAAGCGTCCCCTCAGCCTTGAAGATTCTACAAAACTCTTGGGGGCCCCCGACTCCCGCAGGCTTCTGGTGGGGAGCGGCTAGCATTATTGCTCGTGGAATGGCCACGACGGAGCTACGAAATGGTGGTGCTCTCATGCTAACGCCAGCTTCAGTCTGAAACATCCAGAAACACTGTAGACTACCAATTCGATCAGTTCCGGTAGCGCCCCAACGTGACCCGGTAGAGAAGAACTAGCCCTCCCCTCTTTGACTGATGGTTCTTGTTGCCTGTCCCTTCTGTTGTCATTTAACAGAACTATTTAGCCTGCTGAAAGGGGTTGTGTTCCGACCGCTGGTTGGTGGAGACATTTTGACTATATTCTGGACCTGCGTTGTCGCGTAATGCGTCATATGACGTGCCGCGTTAGCGCATCCGGAAGTCATCCGGGGCGCGACGCGCAGCGCGTAACGTAAGCATAACAGGTCATGTGACTTGTTAATAAAACTTTTCATTGGTTCATTTTACTTTTCTTATTCTAATGATGAAAGGCTTGGTCATATGACCTAAAAATTACGCTTTTTATTACTTCCGAACATTATTTTTTCTTAAATATATGTTATAATGTTCCAGGCTAATGTACTTTCCCGGAAAATTTACAACTGTCCTGCAAGTAAAATATATTCTTTTTTCGAGAAAAAGGGCGTTTCTTCGTCCCATGACGGAGCCGTTGAGCAAAAGAGGGTCGACCTGCTGTCTTAGTCGCCGATACGCCTGAATATGAGATTCTTATCGATCACTTTATGTTGCAGGAGTAGAAAACACAACAGCCCTTGACCATTTATCTTTACTGCGTTCCTGCGTATTATACCTTTTACCCTTCATGTAATTGGTCTGCTTTATTTCACTTGCCTTTTACTGATTCTAAAACAGTAACTATTATTAAAAACTTTACCAATGTATATACTACTACCATGTTTTCTTTTAAAAACCTTTATTGTGAAAATGTCATTATACAAATACGAGCCTATAACCACGTGGGCCGGCCACGGAGCAAACTGTAATCGTATATGATGAGTAGACATTTACACTGTAGAGGAACGTAACGGGCGGGCCATTAGGTTGCAAGAACTAAGGTGTCTAACAGTTGCGGAATCGGTGGACGTACATTTTATAATTAAAATACGACAGGGCCAGTTACAATAAAATTATCTAGATATACATTTGCGGGCAAGTACCATGGGTGACGTTAATTCGAACTTTCAATAGTACAGTAATCAATAACACATCAGAACTTAATATCAATAGGGATGTCGAAATATTCAATCTATTATCGTCCCCGCCCGCCATGTGCTTCAAAACTGCATACGTATCTCGTGATATCAAGGTTGTGCAACCAGTACACAACAAGGAGTTACGAGTCCCATTTATTCCGGCGCCATTTTGGGCGAGGACGGGCAGGTCCACGATATAGTCAAAATGTCTCTACCAACCATCGACTATGATGATGTTCATATGCTGTATTTATTAGAATAACACTCATCTGTCCACATGAAATTAATTTGCCACAATCTAAACATGTCATTTTAATCTTTCCAAAGTTCTTCTAAATATTTGGGACCGTTTCCCTTGCCTCTGATGCTGTCAGTGCCACTTCTTTGATGAATGTACTGGCAGGTCGGGGGTTCTCCTCCAAATCTCTCTTTTATGCAGCACTATAATTAATCGGTGCCACCTCTCCATATGACGATGCATGGTATAGTTACCATAACTATATTTTTTTTCGGTTCCTCTGGAGAGTACATCGTGGCAGATGAAGCGTGTAACGTACCGGGCATTTACCTTTTTTTGCGTGTAGAGGAAAGGAAAAAAAATTTGAGCGTCCGAATTCTAAGGTGTCCCAGGGCCATTTTAGTGGACCAGGCCCAAATCCAAAGAACAGGCCGCCATTTTGAGAATCCTGTTGCAGCCGCCTGTCGCGGCCGAAACTCAGCTAAATGGCAACTGAAACGGTAAAGGGGCGCCCCACTACAGCAGACGAGCCTCCACCTAGGAAGGCCCGTTCACGCCGCCTCCCCCCCCCCCTTCGGGCACCCCACGCCGTTATTCGGAGCAGTATTGTAGGATGGCCACACCAGTGCGGCAACTTGCTAGACACCACCTCGGTGGTAACCGAATCTCAGCGCCTTGTGGTGTCTTCTATTCAGAAAATATTGTTGCGCTGCCTTTGGCCCCATTCGCACATCGGTCCGCTACTGACGCCACCTCACAGGCCAACTGGGCGCCCCACGCCTACTTTCAGCATTGTAGGATGGCCACACCAGTACGGCAACTTGCTAGACACCACCTCGGTGCCATCCGGATCTTGGCATCTCAGCGCCTTGTGGTGTCTTCTATTCAGAAAATATTGTTGCGCTGCCTTTGGCCCCATTCGCACATCGGTCCGCTACTGACGCCATCTCACAGGCTAATGGGGCGCCCCACACCGACTTTCAGCATTGTAGGATGGCCACACCAGTGCGGCAACTTCCTAGACACCACCTCGGTGCCATCCGGATCTTGGCATCTCAGCGCCTAGTGGTGTCTTCTATTCAGAAAATATTATTGCGCTGCCTTTGGCCCCATTCGCACATCGGTCCGCTACAGACGCCATCTCACAGGCCAACGGGGCGCCCCATGCCGACTTTCAGCATTGTAGGATGGCCACACCAGTGCGGCAACTTGCTAGACACCACCTCGGTGCCATCCGGATCTTGGCATCTCAGCGCCTTGTGGTGTCTTCTAATCAGAAAATATTGTTGCGCTGCCTTTGGCTCCATTCGCACATCGGTCCGCTACTGCCGCCATCTCACAGGCCAACGGGGCGCCCCACGCCGACTTTTACCATTGTAGGATGGCCACACCAGTGCGGCAACTTGCTGGACACCACCTCGGTGCCATCCGGATCTTGGCGCGTTGTGCTGCCTTCGGCCTATTCGCACATCGGTCCGCTACTGACGCCGCCTCACGTGCCAACGTATTTTCTCCGCATTTTATACCCTATGCCGCATAACAGGTCATGTGACTTGTTTATAAAACTTTTCATTGGTTCATTTTACTTTTGGTTTCCTAATGATGGAAGGCTTGATCATATGACCTAAAAATAACACTTTTCATTGGATGAAAACTTTTTTTTTTCCCCAAACGATGAAAGCCCCACCTTGTTTCTGGATGTTTCAGACTGAAGCTGGCGTCAGCATGAAAGCACCACCATCTCGTGGCTCCGTCGTGGTCATTCCGCGAGCAATCATGGCAGCCGCTCCCCACCAGAAGCCTGCAGGAGTCGGGGGCCCCCAAAACTTTTGTAGAATCCTCAAGGCGGAGGGGACGCTTTCGAGAATGGGGTCCAAGACCTAGCAGACAAGCGTCCGATTTCCAAGGTGTCCCAGGGCCATTTCAGTGGACCAGGCCCAAAAAGGAAAGAGCCTGCCGCCATTTTGAGAGTCCTGTGACAGCCGCCTATCGCTGCACCGCAAGAGTGGGCGCAACTCAGCTGAATTGCGGCTTTTGACACAGTGGACCAAAAGCGGACGGAATGGCAACTGAAACGGTAAAGGGGCGCCCCACTACAGCAGACGAGACTCCACCTGGAGAAGCCCGTTCACGCCGCCTCCCCCCCCCCCCCGGGGCGCCCCACGCCGTTATTCGGAGGGCGGCAACTTACTGGACATCACCTTGGTGCCATCGTTCTGCTGCCTTGGAACTATTCGCACAACAGACCGCTACTGATGACCCACCCCCCGCGACGCCCCACGCCGGATACCGAAATCAGTGCGGCACCCAGGCAACATCACCTGGGTGCCGTCCAGAAATCTGGACGTTGTGCTGCGTTGGGACTATTCGCACAACCGACCGCTACTTCCTTCTTTTTCCCTAAAAATGTTTAAATGTTTTTACTGTTTTTGTTTTGTTGTATATATTTATAAGTTATTAAAGTTTTATAATCCTACTACTTTGTTGGAGTGCTATATATTTTTAATGTGACACATAATTGTAAAAACTTTGATGTACAAAGAGTCATCCCTGGAATCTTCCGCTTCAGGCTCGGTCCCCTCCCCAATCACAATACAGGATGGTTTTCAGATAGTAGGAACGCGTGTGCTGTGACGGATCTCATCGGGTGTGGGCCTTGATCTACTATAACTCCTTTGAAGAGGGGTGATTCTTTACAGCTGGGGCCATAAACTACATCTGCAGGGCTAGCTGATAGCCTAGGACCGGCCTGGACAATCGGACACAGGGGAAAAGGAGTGTCAGAGGGTGCGGTAGTGAATAGGGCGAAAGGGAGGTGTCGGGCGGGCACAGGGTGTGATTCTCAGGGAAGAGCAGCGCAGATGGGGGGAGGTTTATTGCCCATGCATAAGACAGAGAGCGGGGGTGACCAGTGCCTGGGGGAGATGCTTGCGAGGGTGGGGAGCCATGCTAAGGATCGACAGCGTGCAGAGAGTGGGTCTGGTCAAGGCATCTAAAATGGCTGCCGTGCACGACAAAAGTGTGGCATTTGAAAAAAGGCAAGATGGCGCAGACAATGTTTTTCAACACTTCCTGATTTCCTTCGAATCGAACGTTAACAGACGTTGGGGCATATTACCAAAGTTAAGCGATATTTATCCCTAACGATGCTTAGCAACAAATTTTTTACCGCTAAGCATCGTCAGAAATTATCGCAGATAAACCTTGCTATTATCAAGGTTTATCGCAAATGCGATAAAAAACGGCCGCAATGCATTAATATCGCTGAAAAGTCAGCGATATTCATGCATTACCGAGCTAATGCTCTTAGCCATGTTATCCACCTCCCATTGGATAACATGGCTAAGAACTGCTCAGGGCAGGTGTTACTTTTTGGAGATATTCGCGCTTAGCGCGAATATCTCCAAAAGTTGGTAATAAGAGATAGCGATGTTAGCGACTGTTTCCAGTCGCTAACATCTTGGCATGCCCACTTTGCATGTCATTAGTGATAAATATCACTGACATGCAAAGTGGAGCCCAAGATGGTCGCTATCTCCTACTAGCGGTCGCTAACTGGTGTTAGCAACAGCTAGGTAATACAGAGATAATTTTATCTCCGCTTTCTTGGCTTTTAAAGCCAAAAAACGGAGATAAACCCCCTTGATAATATGCCCCGTTATCTCTCCCACACTACCGGCCCCCCTGGGCTTAAACGCCGAGATGGTAGGGACTGCATCCCGTGGAGATAGGCCGAGACGTCACTCAGCAGAAAAACAAGTCTATAAACATACAATAAGTTAAAAGTCAATCATTCTTCTTTCCTTGTAGTACGCTCCCCAGTCCGCTTCCCGTTACGCTAACCGGGCGCACCCCACCAAAAAAACGATTTTTTTTTTTGCCCCTCCAAAAAGAACCAATTTTTGCACTCTATACTATAACTCTTTTTTTATACTACAATCACTTCGCTACAACCTCATAAATTAAAAATAAAAATGAATAATGTCTCAAAGAGGTCAGGGAGGATCTACTATGCCCCCTTATGGTCATTTGCCCCTTCGCTTTGGCCTCCTCTTGTCTCTCGATCCTACCGAGAGACAAGATGGCAGCCGCTACGGACTGTTTGGAATGTTTACAGACGCCGGAGAACCAATCAGCTTCGCAAAGCTCCGTAACGCGAAAAGTACGCGAAGCGGAGCGCTGTTACAGATATATATCTTTTTTTGAACGTTAATTTCTCAAAATCCACTGGAGCACATATATTGAGACCTAGCAAAGGCACATCGGGCTACCAGTCCCTACAATTTTGCCAAGTTTCGTGCAAATCCATTCAGCCGTTCGATTATTATTATTTTATTTTTTTTTGCCCCGCGGGGCCCTTTTAAAAACTCCACATCAAACCTAGGGGGTCAGGGAGGATCTACTATGCCCCCTTATGGTCATTTGCCCCTTCGCTTTGGCCTCCTCTTGTCTCTCGATCCTACCGAGAGACAAGATGGCGGCCGCTACGGACTGTTTGGAATGTTTACAGACGCCGGAGAACCAATCAGCTTCGCTTCACAAAGCTCCGTAACGCGAAAAGTACGCGAACTGGAGCGCTGCCTGGTCCGCTGTTACAGATATATATCTTTTTTTGAACGTTAATTTCTCAAAATCCACTGGAGCACATATATTGAGACCTAGCAAAGGCACATCGGGCTACCAGTCCCTACAATTTTGCCAAGTTTCGTGCAAATCCATTCAGCCATTCGGGCTAAAAGTGAGGCCAACCGCCCTATGGAAAACTCAATGTTAAAAACACGTTTTGGGACCCCCCTTTTTTCTCGGCCCCCCCTTGACGAAACCCCCCCAAATTTTCAGGGGCTGCTCAGAAACAAAATGTTCCATTTTCCTGAAAATTTCAGCCAATTCCGTCCACAAACGCCAAAGTTATTGAACATAGAATTTTCAAAAATCCCATAGAGAAAAAATCCTAACTATATATACCTACTGGCGACCGCCTGTAGGTAATATATATTACCTACTGGCGGTCGCCAGTAGGTATATATAGTTAGGATATTTTCTCTATGGGATTTTTGAAAATTCTATGTCTATATCCTGAATTTGGGGGGGGGTTCGTCAAGGGGGGGCCCGAGAAAAAAGGGGGGTCCCAAAACGTGTTTTTAACATTGAGTTTTCCATAGGGCGGTTGGCCTCACTTTTAGCCCGAACGGCTGAATGGATTTCCACAAAACTTGGCAAAATTGTAGGGACTGGTAGCCCGATGTGCCTTTGCTAGGTCTCAATATATGTGCTTCAGTGGATTTTGAGAAATTAACGTTCAAAAAAAGATATATATCTGTAACAGCGGACCGGGCAGCGCTCCGGTTCGCGGACTTTTCGCGGTACGGAGCTTTGTGAAGCGAAGCTGATTGGTTCTCCGGCGTCTGTGAACATTCCAAACAGTCCGTAGCGGCCGCCATCTTGTCTCTCGGTAGGATCGAGAGACAAGAGGAGGCCAAAGCGAAGGGGCAAATGACCATAAGGGGGCATAGTAGATCCTCGCTGACCCCCTAGGTTTGATGTGGAGGTTTTAAAAGGGCCCCGCGGGGCAAAAAAAAATAATAATAATAATAATCGAACGGCTGAATGGATTTGCACGAAACTTGGCAAAATATTAGGGACTGGAAGCCCGATGTGCCTTTGCTAGGTCTCAATATATGTGCTCCAGTGGATTTTGAGAAATTAACGTTCAAAAAAAGATATATATCTGTAACAGCGCTCCGCTTCGCGTACTTTTCGCGATACGGAGCTTTGCGAAGCTGATTGGTTCTCCGGCGTCTGTAAACATTCCAAACAGTCCGTAGCGGCCGCCATCTTGTCTCTCGGTAGGATCGAGAGACAAGAGGAGGCCAAAGCGAAGGGGCAAATGACCATAAGGGGGCATAGTAGATCCTCCCTGACCCCCTAGGTTTGATGTGGAGGTTTTAAAAGGGCCCCGCGGGGCAAAAAAAAAAATAATAATAATAATCGAACGGCTGAATGGATTTGCACGAAACTTGGCAAAATTGTAGGGACTGGTAGCTCGATGTGCCTTTGCTAGGTCTCAATATATGTGCTTCAGTGGATTTTGAGAAATTAACGTTCAAAAAAAGATATATATCTGTAACAGCGCTCCGCTTCGCGGAGATAAAATTATCTCTGTATTACCTAGCTGTTGCTAACACCAGTTAGTGACCGCTAGTAGGAGATAGCGACCATCTTGGGCCCCACTTTGCATGTCAGTGATATTTATCACTAATGACATGCAAAGTGGGCATGCCAAGATGTTAGCGACTTGAAACAGTCGCTAACATCGCTATCACCTATTACCAACTTTTGGAGATATTCGTGCTAAGCGCGAATATCTCCAAAAGCTACCACCTGCCCTGAGCAGTTCTTAGCCATGTTATCCAATGGGAGGTGGATAACATGGCTAAGAGCATTAGCTCGGTAATGCATGAATATCGCTGAGTTTTCAGCGATATTAATGCATTGCGGTCGTTTTTTATGGCATTTGCGATAAACCTTGATAATAGCAAGGTTTATCTGCGATAATTTCTGACGATGCTTAGCGGTAAAAAATTCGTTGCTAAGCATCGTTAGGGATAAATATCGCTTAACTTTGGTAATATGCCCCAACGTCTGTTAACGTTCGATTCGAAGGAAATCGGGAAGTGTTGAAAAACATTGTCTGCGCCATCTTGCCTTTTTTCAAATGCCACACTTTTGTCGTGCACGGCAGCCATTTTAGATGACTTGACCCACTCTCTGCACGCTGTCGATCCTTAGCATGGCTCCCCACCCTCGCAAGCATCTCCCCCAGGCACTGGTCACCCCCGCTCTCTGTCTTATGCATGGGTAATAAACCTCCCCCCATCTGCGCTGTTCTTCCCTGAGAATCACACCCTGTGCCCGCCCGACACCTCCCTTTCGCCCTATTCACTACCGCACCCTCTGACACTCCTTTTCCTCTGTGTCCGATTGTCCAGGCCGGTCCTAGGCTATCAGCTAGCCCTGCAGATGTAGTTTATGGCCCCAGCTGTAAAGAATCACCCCTCTTCAAAGGAGTTACAGTAGATCAAGGCCCACACTCGATGAGATCCGTCACAGCACACGCGTTCCTACTATCTGAAAACCATCCTGTATAGTGATTGGAGAGGGGACCGAGCCTGAAGCGGAAGATTCCAGGGATGACTCTTTGTACATCAAAGTTTTTACAATTATGTGTCACATTAAAAATATATAGCACTCCAACAAAGTAGTAAGATTATAAAACTTTAATAACTTATAAATATATACAACAAAACAAAAACAGTAAAAACATATAAACATTTTTAGGGAAAAACAACGAAGTAGCGGTCGGCTGTGCGAATAGTCCCAACGCAGCACAACGTCCAGATTTCTGGACGGCACCCAGGTGATGTTGCCTGGGTGCCGCACTGATTTCGGCATCCGGCGTGGGGCGTCGCGGGGGGTGGGTCATCAGTAGCAAACTGTTGTGCGAATAGTTCCAAGGCAGCAGAACGATGGCACCAAGGTGATGTCCAGTAAGTTGCCGCACTGGTTTTGGTATCCTACAATGCTTCTCCGAATAACGGCGTGGGGCGCCCCGGGGGGGGGGGGGAGGCGGCGTGAACGGGCCTCTCCAGGGGGAGTCTCGTCTGTTGTAGTGGGGCGCCCCTTTACCGTTTCAGTTGCCATTCCGTCCGCTTTTGGTCCACTGTGTCAAAAGCCGCAATTCAGCTGAGTTGCGCCCACTCTTGCGGTGCAGCGATAGGCGGCTGCCACAGGACTCTCAAAATGGCGGCAGGCTCTTTTCTTTTTGGGCCTGGTCCACTGAAATGGCCCTGGGACACCTTGGAAATCGGACGACTGTCTGCTAGGTCTTGGACCCCATTCTCGAAAGCGTCCCCTCCGCCTTGAGGATTCAACAAAAGTATTGGGGGCCCCCGACTTCTGCAGGCTTCTGGTGGGGAGCGGCTGCCATGATTGCTCGCGGAATGACCACGACGGAGCCACGAGATGGTGGTGCTATCATGCTGACGCCAGCTTCAGTCTGAAACATCCAGAAACAAGGTGGGGCTTTCATCGTTTGGGAAAAAAAAAGTTTTCATCCAATGAAAAGTGTTATTTTTAGGTCATATGATCAAGCCTTCCATCATTAGGAAACCAAAAGTAAAATTAACCAATGAAAAGTTTTATAAACAAGTCACATGACCTGTTATGCGGCATAGGGTATAAAATGCGGAGAAAATACGTTGGCACGTGAGGCGGCGTCAGTAGCGGACCGATGTGCGAATAGGCCGCAATACAAATAGCCCTAACATAACATAACATAACATAACACAACGCGCCAAGATCCGGATGGCACCGAGGTGGTGTCCAGCAAGTTGCAGCACTGGTGTGGCCATCCTACAATGCTCAAAGTCGGCGTGGGGCGCCCCGTTGGCCTGTGAGTTCGCGTCAGTAGCGGACCGATGTGCGAATAGGCCGAAGGCAGCACAACGCGCCAAGATCCGGATGGCACCGAGGTGGTGTCTAGTAAGTTGCCGCACTGGTGTGGCCATCCTACAATGTTGAAAGTCGGCGTGGGGCGCCCCGTTTTGGCACGTGAGGCGGCCTCAGTAGCGGACCGATGTGCGAATAGGCCGAAGGCAACACAACGCGCCAAGATCCGGATGGCACCGAGGTGGTGTCCAGCAAGTTGCAGCACTGGTGTGGCCATCCTACAATGCTGAAAGTCAGCGTGGGGCGCCCCGTTGGCCTGTGAGTTCGCGTCAGTAGCGGACCGATGTGCGAATAGGCCGAAGGCAGCACAACGCGCCAAGATCCGGATGGCACCGAGGTGGTGTCTAGTAAGTTGCCGCACTGGTGTGGCCATCCTACAATGTTGAAAGTCGGCGTGGGGCGCCCCGTTGGCCTGTGAGATGGCGTCAGTAGCGGACCGATGTGCGAATGGGGCCAAAGGCAGCGCAACAATATTTTCGGAATAGAAGACACCACAAGCCGCTGAGATGCCAACATCCGGATGGCACCGAGGTGGTGTCTAGCAAGTTGTGGCACTGGTGTGGCCATCCTACAATGGTAAAAGTCGGCGTGGGGCGCCCTGTTGGCCTGTGAGATGGTGTCAGTAGCGGACCGATGTGCGAATGGGGCCAAAGGCAGCGCAACAATATTTTCTGACTAGAAGACACCACAAGGCGCTGAGATGCCAAGATCCGGATGGCACCGAGGTGATGTCTAGCAAGTTGCTGTACTGGTGTGGCCATCCTACAATGCTGAAACTCGGCGTGGGGCGCCCCATTAGCCTGTGAGATGGCGTCAGTAGCGGACCGATGTGCGAATGGGGCCAAAGGCAGCGCAACAATATTTTCTGAATAGAAGACACCACAAGGCGCTGAGATGCCAAGATCCGGATGGCACCGAGGTGGTGTCTAGTAAGGTGCACTGGTGTGGCCATCCTACAATGCTGAAAGTCGGCGTGGGGCGCCCCGTTGGCCTGTGAGATGGCGGCAGTAGGGGCCAAAGGCAGCGCAACAATATTTTTGGAATAGAAGACGCTGAGATTCGGTTAGCACCGAGGTGGTGTCTAGCAAGCTATGCAGCTGAGTTGCGTGTGCACTTGCGGCGAATAGGTCGAAGGCAGCACAACAATGTTTTCTGAATAGAAGACACCACAAGGCGCTGAGATTCGGTTACCACCGAGGTGGTGTCTAGCAAGTTGCTGCACTGGTGTGGCCATCCTACAATACTGCTCCGAATAACGGCGTGGGGTGCCCGAAGGGGGGGGGGAGGCGGCGTGAATGGGCCTTCCTAGGTGGAGGCTCGTCTGCTGTAGTGGGGCGCCCCTTTACCGTTTCAGTTGCCATTCAGCTGAGTTTTGGCCGCTCTTGATGCTACAGCGACAGGCGGCTGCAACAGGACTCTCAAAATGGCGGCCTGTTCTTTGGATTTGGGCCTGGTCCACTAAAATGGCCCTGGGACACCTTAGAACTCGGACGCTCGATTTTTTTTTCCTTTCCTCTACATGCAAAAAAAGGTAAATACCCGGTACGTTATACGCTTCATCTGCCACGATGTACTCTCCAGAGGAACCGAAAAAAAATATAGTTATGGTAACTATACCATGCATCGTCATATGGAGAGGTGGCACCAATTAATTATAGTGCTGCGTAAAAGAGAGATTTGGAGGAGAACCCCCGACCTGCCAGTACATTCATCAAAGAAGTGGCACTGACAGCATCAGAGGCAAGGGAAACGGTCCCAAATATTTAGAAGAACTTTGCAAAGATTAAAATGACATGTTTAGATTGTGGCAAATTAATTTCATGTGGACAGATGAGTGTTACTCTATAAATACAGCATATGAACATCATCATAGTCGATGGTTGGTAGAGACATTTTGACTATATCCTGGACCTGACCGTCCTCGCCCAAAATGGCGCCGGAATAAATGGGACTCGTAACTCCTTGTTGTGTACTGGTTGCAGAACCTTGAAATCACGAGATACGTATGCAATTTTGAAGCACATGGCGGGCGGGGACGAGAATTGATTGAGTATTTCGACATCCCTATTGATATTAAGTTCTGATGTGTTATTGATTACTGTACTATTGAAAGTTCGAATTAACGTCACGCATGGTACTTGCCCGCAAATGTATATCTAGATAATTTTATTGTAACTGGCCCTGTCGTATTTTAATTATAAAATGTACGTCCACTGATTCCGCAACTGTTAGACACCTTAGTTCTTGCAACCTAATCGCCCGCCCGTTACGTTCCTCTACAGTGTAAATGTCTACTCATCATATACGATTACAGTTTGCTCCGTGGCCGGCCCACGTGGTTATAGGCTCGTATTTGTATAATGAAATTTTCACAATAAAGGTTTTTAAAAGAAAACATGGTAGTAGTATATACATTGGTAAAGTTTTTAATAATAGTCACTGTTTTAGAATCATTAAAAGGCAAGTGAAATAAAGCAGACCAATCACATGAAGGGTAAAAGGTATAATACGCAGGAACGCAGTAAAGATAAATGGTCAAGGGCTGTTGTGTTTTCTACTCCTGCAACATAAAGTGATCGATAAGAATCTCATATTCAGGCGTATCGGCGACTAAGACAGCAGGTCGACCCTCTTTTGCTCAACGGCTCCGTCATGGGACGAAGAAACGCCCTTTTTCTCGAAAAAAGAATATATTTTACTTGCAGGACAGTTGTACATTTTCCGGGAAAGTACATTAGCCTGGAACATTATAACATATATTTAAGAAAAAATAATGTTCGGAAGTAATAAAAAGCGTAATTTTTAGGTCATATGACCAAGCCTTTCATCATTAGAATAAGAAAAGTAAAATGAACCAATGAAAAGTTTTATTAACAAGTCACATGACCTGTTATGCTTACGTTACGCGCTGCGCGTCGCGCCCCGGATGACTTCCGGATGCGCTAACGCGGCACGTCATATGACGCATTACGCGACAACGCAGGTCCAGAATATATCACTGATGACATCTCATTTGACATCAATGACCACATCACTGATGATATCATTCATGTGACAATACAATGCATCTCCTCACATTTTATTATAACCTCTGTTTCACCCAGTGTTAAATACAGAGTATAATTTTTGAAACCATTGACACACCAATACTAGTTACTACATACGCACTCACTGATTCCTACGTCTACACACACCTTCACTCATTCACCCATACAATCATTCATACATACAATCACTCATCTTTACAACACTATCATATGCACTCATACACCTATACAGACACTCACAGTCTGCCACTCATCCATGGAGTTACTCACTCACCTAGTCAGTCATGTAAAGAATCAATGACACTTCCATTTTCTTGTTTATACAGTTAAACATAGAGCACCTTACATTTTCAAACATATACTAACACATACTTACCTTCTCATGCAATCATTGATACAAGTACACATTGATCTGCACAGAGTCACACACCTCCCAGCCAGCCACACACACACTCAGTCTCCCATACAAATACTTGGGCAATCAATCAATAACCCATATAGTTACTCATACAGCTACTGATCAACACATGCAGCAGTTTACAGAACAACAGACATAATGATGCACAAATTAAGACAGTTTAGTCACTAACCCATGCACTCAGTGAGACACATTTAATCACTCACTCATACAGTTAGTCATGCACCTACTAAATCCTTCGTCCAGACACTTATACATCCACTCATTCTTCAATATGTAAGACATATTTAAACTTTACAGAAACAAAAAATCACTGGCTGTTGTTATCAGTCATGTCATCAGTGATGTCATTTGAGATGTCATCAGTGATATCATCAGTGATGTCACTGACCATGTCATGAATGATGTAATATGTGACATCATCAGCAGTGGATTGCGGGTGCGCGATATATAGTTAGTGCAACTAACTATATATGGAATTTCAATGGTTTTGTGTGGGTAAAATAAGGTTTTTTAAATGCTAATTCCTAACGATATATGGTCTATAACCTATGGTTTTTTCAGTGAATTTTCAAGGTTTTGTAAATGCTAATTCCTAACTATATATGGTCTATAACCTATGGTTTTTTTCAGTGAATTTTCAAGGTTTTGTAAATGCTAATTCCTAACTATATATGGTCTATAACCTATGGTTTTTTCAGTGAATATATATATATTTAAAGCAAAAACCTTCCAAAGGAAGATGCCGCACACCACTTCGTTTCTCAATCCTTATTTTATTTTCTGTAGGTTCCCCACCTACGCGTTTCGGACAGTAACTGTCCCTGATCACGGTGCAAACAATTGTCCTTCATTACTGTTTACTATTTATCTGATGACACCATATAACGTATTAGGATGCATTGTGGGCTCAGTATTTAATGTGTGCATTTCACAAATCGACAACGTCTGTTCTGTTTGTTCAATTTGGTGTGATAATTCGTAAGCAATTTGAAGACTGGTTGCATCCGCAATTTAAATGATATAAATGTCGACAAGGATTTACCTGTCTTCATTTTGCGCAATCACTTTATATGACCAACATAAACAATCACATATCCGTTTGTGTTGAAAACTGCAACAGTCCGTTTAAACAAATAGCCAGATTGGGTCCCCACTCTGCACTGTCCACGCTGCATTTCACGGACACTTGATATCGCCTGTGCAGTCCTGCCTCCACCTTTCAAGCAGACGGTGCGTCCTCTGCGGCTGAGACCGCCGCGTTTTAAATCACCCATAATGTCTTTTGGGTTAGTTGGTTCCCAGTGACACTCTGGGGCAGATTTACAAGATCTCTGTGCCACCAGTACGTCACTTTTCGTGACGTACTGGTGGCATAGGGGGCTCCTCCATCTTTACAAGGAGAGGAAAAGGCCCCTACACACATAGCACTTTGCGATTATTTGGCATTTTGTGGGTGTTGCTGTGGGTGTTCCCATGCAACACTCATGGAACAAGAATCATCTCCAGATTAACAAGAAATCGTCAATTTGGAGATGTGTCTGAATGCTACGCCACCCTAGAGGTGGTATAGAGAGATGTTCTCATTTCTCCTCTTTCAATGTGTGCTGTATTCTATAGCAGGCATTGAAAGAGGAAAAAGCTTTTAGTGATTGTTTTTGTGCAGTAAGTTGCTCCTTCCTGCACAAAAACAATCTACCCATGGCACAGGCATCCTTGCTTCATGGTGCAAAGGTGCTTGCGCCGACGCTTGCCAGCTGTTTCTGCGACAGCGCAGGGGAGAGCACAGGAATGCGACATATCATTGTAGATATGTCGCATTCCTGTACTGTAAAAGTGCCGCATCGTGCTGCAGCCAAAGGACTTGTGGTACCACACTGCAGCACTTTTTTCTAGATCTACTCCTCAGTGTTCATGTTAACTTTATCCTGTAACTAAAAACACCCAAAGAGCGTCTTTCCACATATATCTACTCCGTCCTTCTCCATTTTCTTCACCTGTGTGCAAACACAGGTTATTGTGCATTGTAATACTTAGTTAAACTTACCTGCACCATGATATAAATAAAATAGGCTAGACTTTTTTTCCAGTTTTTTTTAATAAAATACATTTGAATAAATTTGATAGTTTAGAATTAGAATCTGTAAAAGAGAAAAAAAAATTCAGTTATAATACATAGTATTATACTTTTTAGAAAACAGAATAATTTTTACATTTCACAAATTATTTTCTTTGCCTTTTTTGCTGTTCTCAGAATATATTGAATTTCACTAGAAACAGTGATTTCAATCGTACTCATCACATATTAGCGGGCAAAAAAAAAACCAATCAATAAGATTGTTTACATTTTTTTATCTATCCCGAATAAAGCACTATAAAATACAAATCACACATATATAAAATGCTTACTGGTAAGAACATTTTATAACTTAAATTTACAAACACTATAAATGCTGTTGTTTAAAACTATACGCGAGACAATGTGCAAGAAAAAGTCCGTAATTCAAATAAACACCTTTCCTTAAGGCCAATGGTATTCTTGAAATCCGTTATATTGAAATTTTACAACTGTAATCTTATTAATACATATAAATAAATTCTTCAGAGGCCAAATATTGTTCCTAAAACTTTGGTTTTAAAAATATTAAGTAGGAATTAGGTAATTCGCTTGGCAAACATTGTTTAAAAACCAACTGAGCATCATTACCAAGTGTCCACCCTTTTTCACATTTTAGATAGGCAGTGTAATGTCCAGATCTTGTTAAAAGACCATCATGGAAAATTATTGCTACTGCTACAAAAGTCCTTCCTGATATTGATAGTTGACTTGCTACAAAATGTTTTATTAAAGTTTCTATTTTTCTTCCATCAGCTGTACAACGTTGCATCATTCAAATTATATATTGTCCATATCTTTGTATAAATAATGTTGATAACATTTCTGATTTGCATTGGCTGCACTCCATGTCCTGATTCGCTGCTTTAACTAGCTTATTGAAAGACACTGATTTACAGTCTGGCAATGTCAAATATATATGTTAGTGCTACATGTATACATACAATTTTCACAATGATGTTCCCAGTTATAACAAAGGCTAAAAAGGTTTTCAATTTGTATACCTTCATTTTCCAATATGGTTAGCATTTACATTAGAAATTCCTGAGCATCTTGTTGGATATTTTGCGTAAATTGTGTAGAACCAGAACATACATCCAAAAGATTACGAATATCACAAACACTTTGTACTTTACTTTTATCAGTTCTCAATTTTTCATAAACGGAATGCAACAAGGAACAAGGGGGCATATTACCAACAACTAGCGATAATTATCGCTATGTTGGCTTAGCGGCAATATTTTTATCGCCGAGCTGCGGCGATTTTTATCGCTTAGGAACCTTGCTATTATCAAGGTTTATCTCCTAAGCGATAAAAATCGGCCGAAATGCATGAATATCGCTGAAAAGTCAGCGATATTCATGCATTACCGAGCTAATGCTCTTAGCCATGTTATCCACCTACCATTGGATAACATGGCTAAGAACTGCTATGGGGCAGGTGTTAGCTTTTGGAGATATTCGCGCTTAGCGCGAATATCTCCAAAAGTTGGTAATAGGAGATAGCGATGTTAGCGACTGTTTCCAGTCACTAACATCTTGGCACGCCCACTTTGCATGTCATTAGTGATAAATTTCACTGACATGCAAAGCGGGGCCCAAGATGGTCGCTATCTCCTATTAGCTGTCGCTAACTGGTGTTAGCGACAGCTAGGTAATAGGGAGATAATTTTATCTCCGCTTTCTTGGCTTTTAAAGCCAAAAATGCGGAGATAAACCCCCTTGATAATATGCCCCAAAATCTTTCTTCCCGATTCTCTATAATTGCTGTTGCAAACCTTCAAGATAAAAACAACATTAACCACTACATTAGCATAGCAGTTGACACCTGAACTATTTTCAAACTGATAACCAACAATCTCTTCAACAGTGTCCGTTTTCTTTTTGCTTGCAATCACTACATTACCTTGTTTTTTTCCCTTCTCTATACCTTCACTACAGATGTTCTCATATGTTCTTTTTTTTCCTACTACACGCTTTTCAAATACAGGATATTGACCTAAACTAGGAGCATAAACTCTTCTTAACTGAATATACTCTTTTACACAGTTTGCATCTGCAGTAACCTTTGTGTCATCAAAATCAATCAAAAACGAACCAGATAAAGTTTTGACTCGCAACAAAGCAACATATGCCATACCCTCTTTAGATACACTATTTCCAATATTCACCAGAGCACTTTCTACACTTAAACCTTGAGATTTATGAATTTACTTAGAACCAGTAGGGACTCTACGAGTGAATGGTGGAAACACAGGTCAATTCCGTATAAAAAGAGGGACTAGACAGGGGTGCCCTTGCTCACCTTTGTTGTTTGCCATATATATCGACCCATTTATACGCAGAATAGAGGCATCTGAGATGATAACTCCGGTAACAACAGTCATTGGGCAGTGTAAAATCTTAGCCTATGCAGATGACATTGCTGTTATTTCTCCAAATCCATCTGAAACCATAGAACATCTTGAATTTGAGGCGTTGAAATTTGGAAAGATATCGGGATATAAAGTAAATACATCGAAAACACAGATAATAAAAAATTCATATACCCTATGTTTAGATAACCGAGTGGTGCAAGAAGGCATGTATTTAGGGGTTATCATAATGTCAGATCTGGATATCTTAGTGGAAAGGAATATCACCCCCTTAATCAAGAAAGTAGAGAAAGATCTGGATAGATGGGATAATTTGCACCTGTCAATAGTGGGAAGGTCTAATATAGTAAAAATGATCATTCTCCCAAAATTTTTATATTTATTTAGGGCAATACCGCTTTTTTTCGATAGCAAAATATTTAAAAAACTTGAGAGTATACTAAATAGATTTATCTGGGCAAAAGGGAAAACGAGAAGGGCCCTCAGATATATGACATTACCGAAAGAAAGGGGAGGCTGGGGAGTCCCAGATTTAAAATCTTATTATTGTGCGGCGGCTTTACAGAACATGACTGGTTTAATGGGAGGTGAACAGTGCTGTGGATTAGAGGAGTGGAGTAAATTTGGGTCATTAGCAATCTATGGATTAGCCTTGGGAACGGAAGCGAAGAATGTTTTCCTGAAATTTACAGAGGCCAGTTATTATAAGAGGACAAAGTTTAAGACATTAATAGCAGCATTTGAAATTTGGAAAAGTTTTGCTAAAAAAATTGGCCTAGGAAAATATAACTCATACACAAGACTGTTACACAATCCAACCCTCCCACAAGATATCTTCTCGGGACCTATAATTGCAGAGTGGGAAAACAGGGGAATTAGAACTATTGGAGATATAAAGGGGGATCCGGGTGTTCTCCAATTTAAAGATCTACAAGACAGATTTAACTTAGAAACTAGGCAATTTTTCAAATATCTCCAAATTAGGAGTTTTCTCCGGAATAAAAAAGGTGGCGATTTGGGTTTTAGGCGTAACGCTATCATGGAAATTATTCAAAGGGGGCAGGATTGCACAATCAAAAGATTATATACTGAACTGATTAAAGTAAAACAAGACGACTACCAAAAATGGAGCGAAAAATTGAAGGATAATCTTAAAATCAGCTTTGAAAGTTTTGGTATCTCCTTAGAAAAGGGGAATTTGTTACTATGTTCAGCACCATTACAGGCTCAACACTACAAAACACTTTATCATTTGTATTATACACCGGCTAAAATAGCACAATGGGGAGGCTTAGCGGGCATTACGTGCTATAGGTGTGGAAGCTCGGATGCTGATTTGCAACACGTATTTGCTCTATGCCCCCGTCTAGATTTATTTAAAAAAGAAATCGAATGCTTTATAAACAAAATTTTAGAAAGCGAAATTGTATTAACCCCAGGAACTATTTTACTAGGAGTCAATGTTGAGGATGTACGGCCTTTTTGTGGGAGGGAATTTTTGTTTGTAGCTATGTCTATTATGAGATTATGTATAGCCTCTGCATGGATAGATCCTGTACCGCCTTCCTTTCATAAATGGTTGGCTAAGTTACTAATAACACATAAAGTGGAGAAAGAGATATATGCAAGGAAGGGAAAAAGAGGAAGGAAGTTAGGTAAGATAATATGGGATCCCATAACTCGATGGAAGGAGGAATAATTGTATGAAATATAGGTTTCCCTAGAGATAAGGAATTAATAACTCGGTGTAATTACAATATCAATGTTACACAACATGAAAGTACACTATGTTCCAATTTATGCTATCTTTGTGTCCTAAATTGCTTGTTGTAATATCTACCTCGCCTGTTGATACTTTATTGACTGGTTTTTAGCTTGGTCTTTAAATGTTTTGTTTATACTTTTTCCCTCGTTCTTTTTGTATTAATGAAGCCGTGCCTTGTATATAACTGCAAAATACTCTAATAAAAAATTTAAAAAAAAAAAAAGAGATTTATGAATCGTCACTGCATATGCCAGAGAAACTGGAAACTGTTTTCTGCGGACATATAAATCTTTAACAAGCAAAAAGCTAACTGAACAACGACCAATTTGTTTTACTTCTTCAATCTGATCAAATTTAATTTTTAAAAATTCAATGCCATCTGTATTTGGATCATTAACAAAATCCCCAACTTTGCCCATTGCTCCATTAACTGAACCTTTTTCTACATCCAAATTACACCTTAAAATTATCCGACAGTTTCTACATACATATAAATTCTTTTCTAAACCAGCAGTTTTAGATATCGATTTTTCTAAAGAATCCAATTTTGTTTTCAACTTTTCCGTCAAAATAATAGATTCCTTCATGCTCAATTTTATCAATGGCTTCCATTATTATTATTTCTTCATTTTCCAGTTTCAAAAATTATTTGTTAAATATAGAACACTCATGCAGAGTTGGCATTAAGCAGATTACAGATTTGTTTTCTGCAATTTTCATATATATTTTCTCAGGAACTACATTTTCATTTGGAAACAAATTGGAAAGTAGTCGACTCTGCAAAGCTTCTCTGCCATGTTCAGTCAGTACACCACTTCCTATATCTTGAAGAATAGTTCCATAATCAACATCATTTGCCTGTCGCATATTTGTAATAAATTCCTTGTATTCAAAATAAGACCAAGTGTTTACATTTCCATGACTACCCCGAGACTTTCTGGTGTCTTCATGCGCAAGTGTTATAAATACTGGTTATCCTTTTATTGGAGTAAGTTGCAAAAGATCTCCAAAAACTATGAAATGTTTCCTGCATTATTAAATGCACAAAAGCAAGCATCAAGTTTGAGACCATGCTTACCTCATTGATAATAAGAAGTTTCATTTTCTTCAGCACTCTTGAAACTTCACAACAAGCTTCTCCAGAAAGCTTGTGAAATTCCAATTTGTTTTCATGCTCCACGGGCAGCATTAATAAACGATGTAATGTAATTCCTTTAAGGTTGTGTGCTGCTAACCCTGTTGGAGCAGTTACAACACAAGCCAAATGTGACTCAGTTGTTTTCTGTAGATAAGTGTTGATTACCGTAATTAAGAAACGTTGTCCTGTTCTAGCTTGTCCACTCACATACATTCGGATAGGTTGAAAAGATGAACATGTACATTCTTTCTTTTCATGAAGAAATCCATGGTCAATCTGTTGTCTCACTTGCTGATATTTCTTTCTGTTCAACATTTAGTTGTTCTTCCAAGTTTGGTAAGTCGGTTACATCTTCTTGAGCTTGATGCATTACTGGTTCCACCTAATTCATGGTAATTGCTGCTTCATTTTCAACAATTGGTTGTCCTAGTGGATCTTGACTCAGCGTAGCAGAACTTTGACTGTCTTGAGAACTGTTTCTAGCAATCTCAGCTGCAATAGTAGCATCTTGATCAATTTCATCGTTCAACATTTTCACATAATTTGCAAAAGCAGTACATTGTATGTTATCTTTACAAGCATTGAAGGAATCTTCATCAATAAATCAATCAATCAATATACTTATAAAGTGTGCTACTTACCCGCAAGGGTCTCAAGGCGCTGAGGGAAGGTGGGGGGGCTGCTACTGCTCGAAGAGCCAGGTCTTGAGGAGTCTTCTGAAGGTGGCGATGTTTTTTGTCTGCCGTAGGCGGGTGGGGAGGGTGTTCATAGCTATGAAAATCTACAAGTAATCCAATTCTGAACGCCACGGGTTAAACAGTTGCAAAAGAGCTAAATAGTAAAATTCCTTTTTATCAGCAGTGTCGCAACTCAGCTTCCTGTGATTAATCAACTTTCCTTTCATTTGTTTTACCAAACATCCTTCGGGTTTCCATTCACTCCATATTTTCCTTCATTGATGTTCTCCGTAGTACTCCGTTTAAAAGTGTAGTTTTGCAGCACTTCATAGAGACATATGTTCTCAAGATGATGACTTCTGTTTGGATAATGTGTCCAACATATTCATTTTCAAATTATCTGTACTTTCTGGATCTTTTTCTGCTAAATATTCAATTTCTTGCACAGATTTCAGTACCCGATTTCGCATTGCAGCGAGACCTAGACTCACCCAAATGATTCTTCTGGATTTGGAATATCGACTTGCAGACGATAACCGATCTGAGCATTCATATGCTCCGATTTCTCGATGGGATAACATCTTCAAACTGAAACTGAATAATTTCTTACTTAGACTCTTTTTGTGAGAAATCTCTTCCCACATTTCTTTCAATTGCGTCTTTTCTGATTTTGTAATGTAGGACGTTACATATCGAGCAAAGGCAATGGAATTGTCCGTAACATATTAAATATCCATGTTAGCATTCCACATGGACAGAATAACTGGATTGTAGTCATTTATGTATTTTGACTCTTGGCTTCTTCTTAAATTGTAGGTATTTTTTTGAGACTTTCTTGTGATGACATGTAGCATAGCTGACATAAAACTATTCACTCTTCCTTTGGATATTACCGGACGTGGAAATGCAAAACGACATTTGGTATAGAACTTATCCTTAGACTTGTACTTTTGTAGGCAGTATTTTCCACATCTATGGCTTCGGAATCATAAGACTTGTTGTCTTAAGTTGTTTCCTTCTGTACTTTTGGGTACAGCACATGCGGCATATTCTTCAATAAAAAATAAAACTGCATCATCTGAATCTGTTCTGAATTTTGAGGCATCCTTGATCCATAATAGCATATGTATATGAGGAGCACCTCTTGCTTGATACTCCGTTCTCCAAAAGAGGACCACAACTTCTCCAAGAGGAGGATTTTTTTTATTGCAGAAAAAAGAAATAGCTTCAAATCTATGATTAAAATACCTGCATACATTAACAGGATCCAAAGAGCACAATTCTCCAGGTGTCTTGTATTCAATATTTTTTATATTGGAATGTGCCTCTTGAAGAAGTATATCATCCCAAGCGTACTCAGCACAGCTTAGGGTAAGGAACCCTGTAGGAGTTCCTAAGTTCCGTAGCATACATTTTAGTTCTCCATGACGACGGTACCAATATTCCTTAGTGCCACCCTAACGTGCCATTAGATTAATCCGCTGAGATTCTAAATGATCATCCCTCTGGTGCACTTTATCCATAAAATCCTTTGCAGAAACATTTTGCATATGTACCCCTGTTTTCAATATGTGATTATTTATTTATTATTTATTTATTTATTGGGCTTATTGAGCGCGACAGATACCCAAAAAGGGCTTCCCGGCGCTAAAGCAGAATATTGAACCAGAGAGACAGGAAAGGATTATTAAAGGAAGACCTGAACAGGTCACTGGTTAAAAAGCCAGGTCTTAATGGCTTTACGAAAGTGATAGTACCTAGTTTCTAGACGGAGAGGTTGGGGAAAGGAGTTCCAAAGCTTCGGGCCTAGGAGGGAGAAGGATCTACCTCCCATCCTCGCACGGTAAACCTTAGGGACACAGAAGAGACCTTGGGTAGCAGATCTCAGGCATCGGGCAGGCATGTAGGTGTGCACGAGGGTCTGAAGATATCTGGGAGCATTGCCCCACTTTATCCTGTGCATGAGGCTAAGAGTCTTAAATTTGACCCTGTTGTCGATTTTTAGCCAGTGGAGTGCCTTTAGGTGGCTGGACATACGATCTCTCCTGTTGCATTTACAAAGCAGCCTAGCTGCCGCATTCTGTACCAGTTGGAGGTGCCTGAGATGCCCCCAAATAAAGGACATTACCATAGTCCAGGCGGGAGGTAATTAATGCATTGATCACTGTCTTTTGAGTGTCGTCAGGGAGCATCCATATGATTTTTCTGAGCCATCTTAAGATTGTGAAACAGGTGGCTGTGAGAATGTTCACCTGGGGCTCCATGGTTAGGCCCCTGTCAATGATAAAGCCCAAATTGCGGACTTGGTGCGATGGGGTTGGCAGGGGGCCCATTTCGGATGGCCAGTGTCTGGAATTCCAGAGGTTATGATCGGGGCCTACTATCAGAACCTCGGTTTTACTGCCATTAAGTTTGAGCATGTTTTTGTTCATCCAGGAAGAAATGTTCCTAAGGCCCGTCTGTAGGCGTGAAGGAAAGTCTTGATTATCGTTTGATAGAGAGAAAACGATTTGGGAATCGTCAGAGTATGTGAACATATTAAGACCGGCAGATTCAGCAATCTGGGCCAATGGGGCTGCATAGAGGTTAAAAAGCAGGGGGCTTAATACTGATCCCTGTGGAACTCCGTGCAGAGAAAAATGGACCTTGGATGCCGCATTACTGGAGGAGATTTGGAATGTCCTGAGCGTCAGGAAAGATGCAATCCAGTCTAATGCCTTTCCTCTTATGCCCATATTGGAAAGGGAAGCGAGCAGTGTGTTATGGGAGATGGTATCAAACGCCGCGCTGAGGTCAAGTAGAATCAGCGCGGCAGAGTTACCCTTATCGACCAGATGTCGAAGATTTTCCACGACTCCAAGTAATGTAGTTTCCGTCGAGAATCCAGTGCGGAAACCCGATTGGGAGGGGTGCAAAATACTGTTTGCTTCCGTAAACTTGGTGAGATGTTCATGGACATGCTTTTCCAAGATTTTGGAGAGAGCAGGCAGGAGGGATATTGGACGAAAGTTTGCCAAGATTTTGGGGTCGGCCGATGGTTTCTTAAGAAGGGGGGAAACCATGGCATGTTTCCAAGATGGCGGGACCGTGGCCGAGGAAAGAGATAAGTTTAAGATTTGACATAGCACGGCAAGAAGAGGAGTGTCCAGGAGTCTAAGTATAGAGATCGGGAGGGGGTCAGCAGGAGATCCAGATTTAACCTTCACTAGGATGTCCCGTAGACCTTGGACATCTATCTCGGGCCAAGAAGTAAGTGGCGCGTAGGACAGATGAGGTTGGACAAAGATGACATCTGTATTGGATCCGAGGTTTTGCGTACTTATGGATTGAGCTTGGTGTTGTGCTGCTATATCCTGGTAGATGTTCTCAATCTTGGATGTGAAATATTTTGCCAGTTCCTCACATTGAAGACTGTTAAGAGGAGGAGGTTTGGAGGAAGTATTAGCGCCTGCCAGCTCTTTTACAAGATTAAAAAGAATTTTTGATTTGTTGGTAGCTTCAGATATGGATTTAGTAACATAGTTAGCTCATGCCTTATTGCAGGCTTTATGGTAGAGCTTGAGCTCACTTTTATACTGTGAGCTAGCAGCCGGGGAATAATCCTTTCCTCCACAGGCGTTCTAATCGTTTACATTTAGATTTAGAAGCCTTCAGGTGCTCGTGGTACCATGGGGCAGGCGGATTATGGGAAGTGTTTTTTTTTTGAGCTAGGGGCAGGCAGATGTCTAATGCATCTAGGAGCCATTTATTGATATTGTGGCTACAATTTCCATGTCTCCGGTGTTTAATGATTCCTCTGGTGTGGTCGAGCTTAGGATGGACATGAGGCGATTAATGTCCAGATTTTTCCAATTTCTTTTGAGGGACTTAATAGTCCCGCTAGGAGGGCTGACGGCTGTATGGTCCCCCAGATGGAACTTTATAAGGAAGTGGTCTGACCAATCTAAGGGCAGAGCCTGCTGGCACTGTAGCTGGGGGAAACTGGAGAAAATAGGGTCCAGGAGGTGTCCTCTTTTGTGAGTAGGACCTGAGTTCCATAGAGTGAGATTCATGGCAGCCAGGTCATGAATTAAATTTGTGCCTGGTTTGTTAGCAGGGTCGTCGAAATGAATGTTTAAATCGCCTAGAATGGATAGATGGTTATGATTCACCCTTACCGAGGCGATCCAGTCCACTAGTTGGGTGGCCCAAGGAAGAGTGGGGCCGGGTGGGTGGTAAATCAGAAGGCCAGTAAAAGTGAAGGTCGGGTGAAGTTGAAGTTTAAAAAGAGCAGCCTCACAAGCAAGAAGAGGAATGGGCTCCAAAATGCACTGCAGCGATTTTCTAAAAATGACTGCTATTCCACCTCCAATTCCGGAGGTTTGGTCTTGTCGAATGATGGCATAATTGGACGGTAGGGCTTCGGCGATGTCTGGGCCAGAACTAGCATGTAGCCACGTCTCAGTGAGAAAGAGGGCATCTAGGGAGTTGTCAGACAAAAGATCGAAAAGGTCCCTTTTGTGTTTACAGAGCAACCTACAGTTAAGACTGCCAAGTAGCCAAGAACGAGTTGTCTTGCGGTCGTTGGGTCTGGGCCGCTGGCCACATAGTTGCGGGATATCGAGATAGAAATTACATGCACGACATTCGATACTATTTGTCCTATAGTTAGATAGTATTTCGCAGGTGTGTTTGACAGGGGGACGTAGGGACCGTAAAAGGTCGGGTGTGTAGGTAATCACAGAGTTTAAGGGCCCTGGGCCCGGCCAGGCGCGGACGGGCGCAGACGGGCTTCCCTTTGGGGCGCCTTCGGCGCGCAAACGGCGCTCCCGCTGCGCTCGTCCGCTGCGCTTCCGGAAGATGCACATTTTTATCTCATAAGGGAGAGGGCAGGAAGGGGCGTGGCCTCAGGTAGGGGGCATGGCCTGTGGGCTCGCCAGTAATGGCGGCAAAGGACTTTGGGGATTTCCGTCCCGCGGCAGTGCTAAACTCCGCTGCACGGATGTCTGAGAGGAATGGCAGATCCACAAAGACGAAGTGCAGGTAAAAACAAGACAAAGTATTGTGACACTCAAATTTTAAAAAAATGCGCTACTGCGATCAGGCTCCCGACTTTCCGCCTCAGGAGTTCAAAGCATCTAGTGACGCTAGTAAGTCAGCGCCCTAAATAGGGTAGTCGGGGGGCGTGGCCTCAGGTAGGGGGCGTGGCCTGTGGGCTCGCCAGTAATGGCGGCAAAGGACTTTGGGGATTTTCGTCCCGCGGCAGCGCTAAACTCCGCTGCGCGGGTGTCTGAGAGGAATGGCATAGCCACAAAGACGAAGTGCAGGTAAAAACAAGACAAAGTATTGTGACACTCAAATTTAAAAAAATGCGCTACTGTGATCAGGCTCCCGGCTTTCCGCCTCAGGAGTTCAAAGCATATGTCCAGACAAGTCACTTTCAAACAAAAGATGAAATAAATAAGGGATACATTGTCTAAATCTTGGATCTTCTGCATATAATCTTGTTGTCCGATATTCAGATGCAGGAATTTGCACAGGTCGTTTATCATATCATCCTCCTTTTCCTGTTGGAAACAACTGAGTAAAACAACGAGCTTCCAAGCTTTCTTCCCATACACTCATTGGACTTCCCTTTGCTTTTTTCATTTGAAACAACTCAATAGTGTTCCCCATCACTTCTTTTGAATGAAGTGGATGTACACTGTAATGTTCATAGATTTCTTCACTTCTTCACATATCCACCTTTTCAATTTGACCACTTGACGTTTCAGTATCTTCTGCTAAAACAATTTATTTTTCTCAGATATACACATTTTTATAGTACTCATTGTTTTTTATCAAATACAAAGAAGCCTTCTGCACTTTCCTAACATCCGCTAACTCCTGCCAGATTTTCTTACTCTTAGTAGGAACGGCAATAACTAGAATCACTAGTGGTTCATTTTCTGCACACTCTACACCAATAGTTTCAACATTTTTCTTTAAATTTAATGGTAAATATACAACTCTTCCTTTTAATCCTCTCTGTAAATCTGAAGGTGGCAATTTTCCAGTTTTAGGCTCCATACGAACAATAGCCTGAAACGGGTGCACACATTGAATGATTATAGACTCATAGGTATTTAAATCTATCAATTCTGGAGGAATAGCAACCAAGTCTAGATTATTATGGACAGCTATAGCAGGCATTTTATTCTCATCTAATTTGTTATAACAATATTTACAAATACACTGATCAGAACCCAAATCAAAACAATTCTCTACCAACAAATAAGTTGCAAACTCCTTCTACATATCAATGTTTTCTCTTTCACTTTTTAAATACAGATCAACACTCCTAGTCTGATTTTTATAGTGAGATTGCCGGCAACAAATTCAAGAGTAATTAGGCCTTTCACCTGAATTAACCGTAAACTTTGTATTTTCACCTTCAAATCTTTTGGTACAACTATGTTCAACATTCTCTTCAACATTTTCTTCTATTAATGTTAGAATTTCTTCACTCTCTTGTTCAGAACCAAAGTAACTAAACTCAATATCATCACAAATCTTCTTCACATCTGAAACTGACCCACCCAAAAGAGCACTGTTCAACTCATTTAACTTTAGTGCTGGACTTTTTGCATAATACAATCTTCTGACTAACGTCCGCATTTGAGTATGATGTACTACCAACAGCCTGAAATGATGAAAAACACTTTGACAAACTTTTCTAGAAAGACAAGCCAGAGAATGACCTTGTTCTCACTATGCAAGGGTCTAGTCCTTGCAACATCTTAATCTTTTGTTTAAAACTATTTTTACTATATTCTCGTAAGAAATTACTTAAAAGATCAATAGATTCTTGTCGTACACTACAAATACAACTGCAATCCCACGTGTACAAAGGTGCTTTAGCACGTCTGCCTAGAACTTCATCAGCTAACACTTCTGCATTTCTGGGAACCATTTTTTCTTTGTCAATTGGACAACCATTTCTAACTTCATAAGCTCCACCACTGGTATCAACTGCCTGCAACAAATCATTGGTCTGAAAATAACTCTCTTCATTAAAAAAGGCTCTGAACTTGAACTGTGTTTACATTCACCCAAAAAAAAATCACAAAAATTAGTTCTGTTATTTACTCTTTTCCTCTTACTTTTGGCCTTCATTGAATGGATAGGTTTATCTAGTGATCGAATTCTGTTTAACACTAAGATAAATAGTTTTCTTTTTACTTCAAAACCTTTTCAACAATGGATTCAATATGCTTCTTTTTATAAAATTGTGATCTCGTTTTATATTTCTTCAAATCTTTCAGCAAATTATGTACTACTCTATTATAAAATATTTTCTTTCGAATCTCTTTATACTGATTTTCTCTTCTTTTACCAAAAGAAGCGTCATCGCTGATTTCAACATTTTAAACATTATTTTTCCGTCTAGAAATATTTATAATAAAATTCTTAGTAATCTTACCAGAAGATTTGGCCTCATTATGTTGATCATCCAATACTTTTTGAGTTTTCTTCAAGTAAATATCCTTTAGCTCTATTTTTCTTTTCCAACCTTTTTCAGGCATGATAACGTTATTTTAATGATGATAAATAATATCTGAGAAAAATAAACATAAATAAAAGTATATTACTAATCTTATAAATTATACTTTTCTAGTACTATGCAAACACATTCTATATAAATACTGACAGAGAAATTGTATACTTTAAATACAAATGTGAAAGTGGTTACACTACACCACATGCATAGTGCATAGGAGTTTGAACCACTCTGTGTCCTAAAGCCTGACTCACTATATGAGTACATGCATATTAACTGAATAATTAGAATAGTACAAGAAAAGACACTAAGTAAATGTATAACTAGTTGAATTTTACTTTGCTGAATGAATTAAAACATAGTACTAAAAGATTCACTTTGGCATTGCAAAAGCAGTGACAGGGTGTTTGCTGTAGTGTAGGTATACTGACTAGAGAAGTGTAGGCCTAAAACACAACTGTAAAAGTGATTATACCAGTGCATGCCTAGTGTACAGGAGTTTAAAACAGTCCGGACTCCTGTGCTTGTTTAAAAATTAGCTACCAGGGGAGGGCCAAATTCAGAGGTCTAAAATATTAAATTTCATTGAGGTTCAGAGGGGCCCTGTAGCCCGGGGACCGCCATTCCTCGGTGCTACAAAATAAATGTGGAAGAGGTGTGCCGCCGCGGCCAGGGCGACTGATGCTGGACGCTGGGGATCACGGTTCGATCACCGGCTCAAGGAGTAGGGGTCTGCCCAGCACCATGCGACTTTGGACAATAGCTCGCTTAATCTTCCCAATGGCCTCCAGTGCCGAGATAACCCTTCCGGGATGATTCATGCGCTATACAAGCACTGGATTTACATTTACATTTACAAATGTGTGGGAAAACTCAAAGGTACTCCCCAGAAAAATACTTAGGTAGGAATGCCTTAAAGACCCCATCCAGCTCCGGGAACCGCTACTCTTCGAGGCTTTGAACAAGAATGGGTCGGAGGGCTCTAAGGTCCCTCCAAGCCCCGCTGATCACCACCCTTCGTGGCTTTTTATATTGTAGGAGACAGGTCGTGTGGCCCCCATTCTGGAGCAGTCAAAAGCCTTGGTGAACACCACCCCCAGTACCGGCTCCTGCTGTGTCTCGGGGTGTCTACCCCTGGGACACTGTCACTGCTGTTTGCTATGGCAAGGCGGAGTCGAGGTCCCGGCTCTATCATAGCAAACTGGAGCGCATATTAACAAATGCCACTTTGTCGCAATTGATTTAACGCATGTTAGAAGCCGGCTTGGTAATGGCTCGCCTCGTATCTCCAAAAAGTTTCCATGTAGGCGTTCCCAGAGGCATGATATGTTTTCCTATGACAGTAGAACATGGAAGAGGGGAGTCCAACAATAACGTTATATTTACAAGGTAACCCTGCACTTGAGGAGCAATAGCAAAACTCTCACTAATTGCGCTTTATGCAGGATCCTAACAGCAGGCACACTTGTAATTCTAGACAGGTAACACTACTACCTGGATTTTACCAGGAAAAAACATTAATTATATTAAAAACAAAAACCCCAAATAAAACTCTTCATAAATTACTAATTTACCTTTCAAATTGATTTGTAGATTAAGAAGAATTTCAGTAACACACCAGATTTTCTTATACAGAATCTCTGTACTGCACTACTTAGCAAAACCCAAAAATGGCAAACTTTCCCTCTCATTCAGCACACATATACATGTAAATATCAAATCATATTCCTTCCCACATTAATTCAAAATCTAACACACATTTCTATTGGTTACACATTTCAGCCCTTTCCAATTGACATATGGAAACAGTAAAACAAAGTTGAGAAATAAGGAAAGGGGGCAGGGTAGAAACATTCTGACCCTATAGGCTTGCTCAGGGGGTGGTACATGGATCTTTAGGGTCAATTATTTTTTTTATATAATAAGAAAATCGCGGGGTACTCGTGTGGTACTCGTACACGGTGGAAAAGGTGAAAAAAAACTAGAAGTCCGTTTTATTCATTAGGTCCCAGGGGGGCAAAATTACGGGGGCAATTGTTTTCCATAATGGGGGGTTTGTAAGGCGTCCCGAGCACTGGGGAACGCCACTCGTCTGTTTTTATTTTGAAGTATGTGGGGGGGTTATGGTCCTACTCCCCGCAGTCTCGGGGAGCGGCACCCCTCGAGGCTTTTTAAAAAAAAATATATGTTTTGAGCTGTCCCTCCCTCTTTCCCCGTACACGTCGAGGGGAACGCCACCTTTCTGGGGCAGTAATATGTAAAATGACCTTCCAGCTCCGGGTACTTGCACTGTCTGTTTTTTTTTATTAATGTTGGCAGGGCGTCCTGGGGAGCACCATTTCTCAGGGCCGGCTCTTGCAGTGTATCGGGGTGCGTACTCCCGGGACACAGCTGTTGATATGGTAGGGCGGTACCGTCGCCGCTTCCACTTTACCGTAGCAAACCGCTTTTCTATTTGAAAGAGAGAGCAAGTCAATCTTCTCTCTTTCAAGTAGGAAGGAGATTGGTAGGACGTGGGGAGCCGTCTGGGATCGTGGAGGCATTGGGGCTAAAAGAAAAAAAAAGAGTTCTTTTTTGAGAACTAGGGGGCATATTATCAAGGACCGGTGATAAAATTATCGCCGTTTTATCGGCATGAAACTGCCGATAAAACGGCGATAATGGGCTTGATAATACGTCCTTGTTAATTCCCATAGAAGCCCGTGTTCTGGTGTTAACATGGGCTTCTATGGGAAATAACAAGGCCGTAATATCAAGCTCATTATCACTGTTTTATTGGCAGTTTCATGCCGATAAAACAGCGATAATTTTAACACCGGTCCTTGATAACATGCCCTTAAGTTTACTGGTCAAAAAAAGAGGTATAGTTCTATGATAGTATGTAAAACTTTCCATTTTTTTTTGTGCAGCAGTTGACTCTCTATTGATGCGCAGCCTCGTTTCGAAGCCCACATTTTTTTTTTCTTCAAGTTCAACAAGCAAACCTTTCTTTATTTCAGGTATTAAATTTGCCGCTTTCTTTTCCCGGGTCGTGTGTGTCATCCGCTGCTGTACTTTTGTAATATATTAATAATCATATTTTATCTATATTTATTTGAAACGTAGTGCCGAGGCACCAAACGTTGATTACGTACTCCTTCCACCACCATTTTAGTAGTTCTTCAGAATTATTTTTATTATATCAGTTACTTTCATTTTACCGTCCTCCTATTTTCTCTGTGATCTATGAGATTTCCTGCCACAGACACCACGGCGTTTGTCCTTGGCCTCTGATATTATCAGACTTGGTCACACGTATACCTACAAACTAATTTGAAGCACGTAAGCCACAGCCATTAGAACGTGTGTTCAACAACAGAAAGACATTATTATGATTATGCCTTTGCGTGGTAAATGTATACTAGTTGTAAAAGCATGCGTGGTAAAGGCCTGCGTGTTAAAGCTACATGCGTGCTAATGGCTTTGTGGTGACGATCACGCATGCTTATGACCGCGTTGTAATGGCTGTTTCCCCCCAATGGACAGTGCAGCAACTGGGTCTGGGCGTCGTGGAGTGCAAGGCAGTAAGCGGAGGGCCACGCAGCCCCACATACAATATAGAAATATTTCTGGGGTGATTGTTTCCGTGGTTGAGGGGCGTCATTGAGGCCCACACACTTAATTTTGTAGGGGGCTAAGGTTTGCACGGGAAAATGTGGCGTGAGGCTTGTAAATGTGGTACACATTGTTTAGTATTATTTTGATTTCTTTTGTAAGTTGTAGTCTATCCAGAGGAAATATAACTCAGTAGTTTTCAATCCTAGTCTTGAACATCTTACTATAGTATTTCAACATTATTTTTATTGTGGACCGTCATACCCCCCCCCACAAAATAAAAGAAGTATGTAGTTTTTTTTATTACCTTTTATTAAAACAATAACTGTAAACGAAACTTAATTATAACTATTAGAAGCAACTAGAAAAATAACTTTAAAAAAACCCATTATAAACAAATTGTGAAATGGACTCCAAAAGATGTCCGATTGGTAATCTGCAAAACAAAAAAGAAAATTAGAGTTTAGAATTATGTAAATGTGAGTAAATGAGCTGAAGCATTACAAGTCAAGGTAACTCTACGGTTTTACGTGTGCAGTGTGCCTGGTACATTTCACTTGTTATAGTGGCGCATTCAAGTGGTGTCTATATGGAAGTGCCTACTGCGTTACTGACAGAAAAGTGGCACAACGGGATTGTAAATATGCGGACTTATTTCTAATGCAGTCCTATGAAGGCTTTGTAGATCTAGGCCTCTGTGCTTACCATTGCATGAACACTGCGGCCAAACACGTCAGGCAGTGGAATTCACAACTTGAGTTGGGCTGTTCTTCTACATGTACAGGTAGACAGCAGTGTCTATAAGTTTAAGAGAGAAAGAGAAATTATGTCACAGAGAGTGAGAGAGAGAAAGAGAGAAAAAAGAACATTGAAACTGTCTCGCATAGTCTGGAGTTGACATTTTTTTTTCAAAAGTGAGAGGTAGATTTACAAGCTCTTTGCGTCACTTTAACCATGTTAAAAGTGACTAAAAAGTGGCGTAATAAGGTTGTAGATCTGTTTGTCAGACTGTTGTAACTTATCTGTTGTCACTGCTCGGAGGTAATTATAGGTTTAACAGAGAGAAGCTGCTGTACACTACGCACTCTCTCCTTTCACAAATAAAGGTAACACTACTGTTTTATGAGTGCAGTGTGCCTGGTAAATTTCAGTTGTTATAGTGCCGTGTTCAAATGGTGTCTATATGGAAGTGCCTACTGCGTTACTGATGCAAAAGTGGCACAACGGGATTGTAAATATGCCGACTTATTTCTAATGTATTGCTATGAAGGCATTGTATATGTAGGCTGCTGTGCTTACCTTGTATAAACAGTGCGGCCACCGGACTTCACAACTTGACTGGAACTCTGCTTCTATACGTCAAAGTATATTCAACACGTTGCAGAGAATTCCATTGCTGTTGCTCGATAGGTCGTGATTGCTTCTGAAGGATGTTTGGTGAAAGATACAAAAGGACATTTTGATTAATCATCGTAAACTGAGTTGCGAAACTACTGTCAAAAGTGAATTTTAATGTGGGTTCTTAATATTCCATACTTAGACTGTGGCAGCCCATTGAGTCGCAGAGTTTGGAGTTGAGAGCTTTTCTTGAAAATTCAGACGCAGATTTAGAAGCTCCTTGCGTCACTTTCCCCATGTTAAAAGTGACAGAAAAGTGGCGTAATAAGCTTGTAGATCTGTTTGTCAGACTGTTGTAATCTATCTGTTGTCACTGCTCGGAGGTAATTATACATTTCTACACTGTGAAGCTGCTGCAGACTACCTGGTCTTTCACAAATAATTTGTTGTTGTTTCAGAAAGAAAGGGCCATATTATCAAGCAAGGGCGATACATTATCGCCTCTTTTATTGGCAGGAAACTGTCGATAAAGCGGCGATAATGGGCTTGGTAATATGCCCTTGTGAATTCCCATAGCAGCCCAGGTTAACACAAGAACTTGGGCTGCTATGGGAATTCACAAGGGCATAATATCAAGCCCATTATCGCCGTTTTATCAGGAGTTTCCTGACGATAAAAGCTGCGATAATGTATCGCCATTACTTGATTATATGGCCCTCAATTCTTTGTCACCTAGTGCCATTGGGGTGATTGAAAGATGGTGCTCTACGTGTGGAAGAAGTATTCACTGTAATCAAGACAGTTAAGTACTTGAATTCAGATAAGGTTGTATACAGCAGAGTGGAGATAGTAGCGTCGAAAACTTAAAAAAAGAAAGAGAATCAATGTGAGAGAGTAAGAAAGAGAAAGAGAAAAAAAGGACAATAAAATGTGGGAGACACACGACAGGGGGGTGTACCTGAAGCCAGAGGCGCAACTACAGTCAGAATTTTTTGGGGGGGCTTAAGTTCAAACAAAAAGAAGAGTGGAGCTGCAGGGCCTATAAGCGGGGGGGGGGGTCATCAAAGCCTCATTAACAAGCAAAATGTCTTTAAAAGACCTGTGACGTAATCGGGTGCGACTCTGGGTGGGCGCAGGAAGGCATGTCATCCTAGCTGAAGCCTCGTTAGCCCAATGTGTGTTTTGCGTGGCTGCTGCATACTATGGATTGTCTCCTTTTACAGATAACTTGTTGTTTCAGAAACAAGCGCCTTTGCTCACCTTGTGCTATTGCCGTTGTCCTTGTTACACAATCCATCATTAAGTTGTGCATCTAAACAAAATTAAAAGAAAGATGTTATGATTGGTAATTGTTGCTATATTAATTTGGAGTTAAATTATATCGCGGTTTTATAGATGTTCATTGTCATATTTGTAGGTACCAGGGGGCATATTATCAAGGACCGGTGATAAAATTATTGCAATTTTATCGGCAGGAAACTGCTGATAAAACGGCGATAATGGGCTTGATAATTCGCCCTTGTTAATTCCAATAGAAGCCCATGTTTTGGTGTCAACACGGCGATAATTTTAACTCCGGTTCTTGATAATATGTCCCCGTTTGTATTGTGAGTATATTCCAGACATTTCAGCGATTATAAAAACGTTAGTGCTATTGGGAAAAAAAAATTTAAACATGTAAATTAATATATATAGGAGTGCGTTCATCTAAAATATTAAGTCGCATTTTTGTATGTAGTCAGCTACAAGCCTTTGACTCCTTCTGATGCGTACTCAAGTATGACAGCTCACCTTTTGGGGAAACAACAGTTTCTTCATGATGTAGTCACGATCTCCAACAAACAAGTCTCATATTTGGTGCCGAGTCTTGATATCTCTATGGCTAACGACATACTCGTGCTCCCATCATCATCATTGCAGGTTCTTCACCCGCTCAGTTATTCGGGTACCACTAACTCATTGACCAAAGAGGCCACGCATGTAGTAGTGGGCCCCTTGTTCGGTGCTTTGGGAACAACTCTAAAATGGCGTACAACACGTGCGCTCCGTCTTTTTTATAGATAGGGTCACGTGTGTAGTGACGGATGCACTGAATGGGTGTGGTGTGGGTGTATACCAGCCATGAGGGAATGTGTGTGTCGATCTGACAATTAGACCTGCAACTAAGAAATCACTAAAATGGAAGTTTGGGCCTTGTACTTTTGTTGTGTTTTCCTGGTAGCGTAAGAGTGGCTTTCTTTTTTCTATGTGACGTTATAGAGTAACCATGTACGTAGCCTATTTTGTGACGCATTTTATTGTACAATGCATTTCAAAAACTAGTTGTGGTAGGGTGCTTTTAAATTAAACTGTGTACTCTGCTTACGAGTTTGTTGAGTGTAGAAGTATATTTTTTTTTCTTCTATTTTTTATTATATCATAATTGTGCTGACTTTTCTGCTTTAGCGGGCAGTAAAATATTATTTTATAAAATGTACAACAAACTGTTGAAATCATGTTTGAAATTAGAATGGAAGCATGTAAGGTGCTCTCTGTGAGGAATAGCAATGCCGGCTCCGGCAGGAAGTGGGGAGCCGGCTGGGATCGTGGAGGCCTTAGGGATGTTCTCACGGTCCTGAACGTTAGATTTGAGCCCTGGGGGATGGGGTCCTCAGGAATTATAGAAAATTTGCGATAAAGGCTAAATTTTTTTCATGGTAGATTTAACGTACGTGTACGAAGCACGTATGGATGACGTATAGCTGGAAGATTGGAAGTCGTCCCGTAAGCGTACCTAAGCAAGAAAAATAAAAATATTTTTGGATATTTATGAAGTGTATTTGTTTATGTGTTGTGTGGCTCTAAAAAGAGCCCTTGTGTTTATTGGGAGATTTTAGCACCTACAAGTAAGTACCGATGCAGAGTCTTAAGTTTATGAGGAATACTCTGTCCCCTCATCTGTAAAATGTACACCATCTCTCCTATAGATGTCATGGATATTGAAACGCAGATTGTTGTGGTAGAGGGACCCCATTCGATAGTCTCGGAGAAAGGCAGAAACAGATTTATTCACATGTTTCCTAGCTTTTTCAATCTATTGACAATAGTGGTTGGACCAGTTCCATTTCTGCCTTTGGCATATATTAGAATAGACAAAGGCAGTTTGGGGGAAAAGTGCCATCAATTCTCTAAAGGTGTCCTTCATAAGCATTTCCAGACCTACCCCAGTTAAAGTGCCTAGGTCATTGCACCACAGTGCACAATTATGAGGTCAGGGTGTTGGAGATGTAAAAAGGATTTCACCAATGGCATCAATTGGTGGCACTTTAATCCTCTCTGTCCAATCCATTTAATGTCTACATTTGGTAAACCTAGGTCTTTGTGAATTATTTTCTGTTGTGCGTACCTTTGGCTGCATAAAATGTAGCAGTGTCCCACAATACACACAGTAAGCATTTTGAAGAGGGGTCTGGATGCACTGTGATTGTCTCTGTAAATGAAATGGCAGTTTGAAAAGTAAGATTTTTCTAAAATGGTGGACAACATTCAGTTTTGAAAAAAGAAAAGAAATTATTGGTTGTTTGACAACATTTTACAGAAAACTAGGATGCATGTTTCTGTTTTTTAAATGTCTTATTTTTATTGGTTAAGAAAAAATGATAGAAAAGAACGTTACAGAAGATAAACTGGTATATTCTCAAGTCAAGCATACTTGCTGTTTTAATTTGCAACAATGTATGATGAACTTTTCACCTGTGTGCTGAGTTAGGTGTTCCCTGAAGTGTTTCTATGGTAACTGGCAGACTGTGGAATGGGGGAAGGGTTGAAAGTTTTGTCAGTTGGAAAGGGTGCAAAAGTTCAAGCAATAGAAAAGTGTGTTTCATTTTGAATTTAATGTGGGAATAAATGTGATTTATTTATTTATTTGTATATGTGTGTACATTGAGTGTGTAGATTGATCGGAAAACTTTCCTATTTGCAATAGGACTTCCTGATCCCGTAGGAATGCTTAGGGGGATTTACAATGATCGCTAAGGTCAAAATCTTTGATTGCCTTTGTTGAGCCTTTGATGGAACTGGGGAGCACCATCTCCGAGGGTCGGCTCCTGTAGTGTTATAGGGTGCCTATCCCTGGAACTCCATTACAAGAATGGGGTAACCCAATACGGTTCGTGGACCTGGGTGATCGTTGATATCAAAAAACAGTGGTCCAAACCGAAATAATTCTTTAAATCAAACAAATGATGAACTCACAGTTACTCATTTTTCATTATTTAGATGAGTATAAGAATTGTTCTACTCCATAGAATCAATCAGCAAAAAGTCTTAGCAAGGTAAAGCAACTATCTGACACAAAAACAATTTTTAATCAAAAAAGGAGAGTTTTAATTAATTACTCCATCGCAACAAAATTGTTTATATACATTTATACATCTTCAATGCTAACGGTGAAAGGGGAGAGCAACCTGCTTCTAAAAAGGGGGTGCAAGAAAAGAAGTGGTGATTTGAAGAAAAGGGTGTAAGCCTCAAAATAAAAGTGACAAAAGGTTTAGAGTGAATTGAAAAAACAGAAACTGTAAAAATCCAGCTTATTATACAAAAAGGCCACAGTTAATTATTTTTCTTTTAACATTTATACAGTCCAGAATAGCATGAATAATGTAATTAATAAATGGTGATCCTGTTTGCTTGTAAACTAAAAGAAGCGTCGACGTTTCGACCCGTCTTTGGGGTTCAGGGGTAATTAGGGGCCTCGACCTGCGGGTCTTCCTCAGGACGTATGTGGCACCACCTTAGACCGTAGATTTTCAAAATGTGGACCTAGGATAGATCAAGGTAGTGTTCAGTAAGTTGCATAGTTGGAACTATAAGGATAGTTACCAAACTCTATTTTGTGCTTACCCACGAATGTTCAATGGGTGCCTTTGGTCCTCCTATTACAGGATGGACGATATAATTAGTTGACCGTGGTTTGTCCAACCTGTAATTGATAAGGTACAGACGGTCTATCAGAATCAATCCTTAGTTTAAAACCATAATTAAGGCTCTCTAAATTCTCTAAATGAAGCTTACCAAATGGACTGGGAGGGGCCCGTGTGTCGTAATCTGTCTAGGGCGTCCCACTTGGACAGTTGAAGATTCAGGAGAAAAGGCAGACACAATTTCAGACCGGACACCGTCAATGGCTACAAGAGAACACAATAATTTTGTGTTACCCCGGTGGTGTTTTCAATATATAATTCATGAATGCTCAATACATCCGTAGTAAAGCCTACCTTTGCGTGTTCAAAACGGCCATCACTTTCGGCAATATGTTTTCACTCGGGTGGTAAAGGAGGAGGGGGGTGAGCACTGTTCAAAAGGCAGTCCACGCTATAAAGGAACATAAATGCGAAGTTGTTAACCCACAATGGTGTGTGCCTCAAGGGTCGTTGCTCGACGGATACTAAAAAGTATCTTGGCGCAGCCTACCTTGCCAAAATTACGCCTCCACTACATGTGAGATCCACTGTGTCGGATCCAGCCGCAGCGTGATAGCGTCATAAGGACGTATTTGACGTTTGAAAAAAATGAACATGAATGAAAGACTAACACGCGTTGTTGGCTGGCTCGGGCTACGAGAAAACAGCCTAAGCGAATAACTTATTAAGTGCTCAACATCCAACCGATAGCCAATTCCGGTGAATATTAATTTGAAGAGGACACACACACATATGGGAGGATGTTGTCATTCAATAGACACTAGTTGTAGAAACTACAGAAATCACTGATAAGGAGATAGTTGGATACATCATCTACTGTTCAATACTACCACCTGCTTGCTGATTTCTTCATATTCATTAAGGCCCTGTTTTATTGTGTCGAATAAATGTATAAAACGACATTCACGAAGGCTCAGGACGTGATTGAAATCTCCTCCTCTGGGGTTTGGTGTCACCTTTTCAAGGACGCACCATTTCAGGCTTTCTGGTGCGTGTTCAAATTTGGTAAAATGCTCTACGAGCGGTGCCCCCTGGGTCTTACATTTAATGCGGCTGATGTGCTGTAGTATGCGACACTTGACCTTTTGGATCGTTTGCCCAATGTACAAGAAGCCACAAGGGCATGTGATTGCATAAATAACCCCACTAGAGTTACAATTGCTATGTTCTGTTAACATGTGCATTTTGTTGTTATGCTTGAAGTATTTAATTTCTTGAGTTAAAGGGCATGCCTTGCAGCTTCCGCATTTCACATATCCTTTTACTGGGGGAAGACCCCATAGGACCGTTTGACTTGGTGGAGTTATTGTAGGTAACATTGCTTTCACGACATAGTCCCTTATATTTTTTGCCTTCTTGAACGCATGCAGGGGCAAGGGGGCATTCCCAATCTCATCAGATATCATATGCCAATGTAGATTAATTATTTTCTTGATCTTATTACTTTTGGTGGAGTATGTAGTAACACACACTAGTCGATCCTCTTTTTTACTTTGATTATTTGACTTTTCCAAGAGATGTTCTCTATGATTGTGCCAAGCTCGTTTCCGAGCTTGTTTTAGAAGCCTGATTGGGTATCCTCTTTCATGCAGCCGTGCTAGAAGACCTGCTGATTCATTGAAAAAGTCTTCCTTTTTGGCGCAGTTCCTCCGCAACCTCAGGAACTGCCCAAAGGGAAGGTTATCCCTGAGGTTGCGAGGGTGGTGGCTGCTATAGCGGAGCAAGGTGTTACGCTCACTGCTTTTACGATACAGACCGGTGTATAAAATTCCCAATTCTGTGTTGATGGTAATATCCAGGAAATTAATTTTTGACCTATCAGATTCTAAGGTGAATTTGATGTCTATGGAGCGTGTGTTAAGCCAGTCGTGGAAGGAAGTGAGTTCATCTACATTTCCATTCCATATGATTAACACGTCATCTATGTAACGACGCCACAACCCAATACAGCTGAAAAAAGGGTTGGTGTCATTAAGGACATGTTCCTGTTCGAATGCATCCATAAAGATTATGGCTAGGTTGGGGGCAAAGCTTGCCCCCATAGCCACTCCCTTCGTTTGGACGTAATACTTGCCCAAAAAGGTAAAGTAGTTTTTCATCATTGCCAAGGACAGGAGTTCAATAATGAAATCAGTGGGTACACGATGGGGTGCATGGCGTAAATTCAATGCTGCCTCAATCACTGTTAATGCTTGGTTCTGTGGAATGTTAGTATACAATGATTGGATATCCATTGTAGCCAAAAGACTTACATTGGGATCGTGTAATCGACCATCAAGCAACAGAATGGTTTGCATGGTATCCTTTAGATAAGTAGCCGTCTTCTCAGCGAGAGGTTTTAAAAAGGTGTCGATGTACTTACACAGTGGCTCAAGTAGAGAACCACAACCCGAAATTATGGGTCTGCCCGGGGGGTCTTGCATTCTTTTATGAATTTTCGGCAACGTGTAAATCGTCGGCATTCTAGGGTACTTATTATTAAGATAGTCAAACTCCTGTTTGTTAATAAAACCTGACACAAGTCCTTGTGTCGTTATGGAGTTGATTTTATTTGCTAGCTCATTTGTAGGGTCACCTCTTAGTTTAACATAGTTGCCTTCAACATCTAGTTGGTCAAGTATTTCCTTCGTGTAATGATCATAGTTCTGAACCACAATTGCTCCGCCCTTATCGGCCTGTTTTATAACAATGTTGGTATTATCTTTAAGGGTATTGAGTGCCTGTCGTTCCGCCTTAGTGATGTTATATTTGACATATTGTCTCTCTGACAGTGTCTTTTCTACATCTCTCAAAACCCATTGTTCAAATGCCAAAATCTTTGATGACATTTGATGAGCTGGGGGGTTGAACTTCGACGGGGGCCTCAGGCCACTGCCAGAAAAAATCGGGTTATGTGGGACCTTTTGAAAGAAATGTTTAAGTCTTATCTTTCTAAAGAAATGGTGCAACTCAACTTTAAGGTTGAACGATTTGGGCACCGAAGTTGGAACGAAGGAAAGTCCCTTCTCCAAGACACTTTGTTCATCCTGATGTAATTGATAATCAGAGAGATTAATTACCTGATTTTCAGGTTTATACACTACCATCTGTAGTGTTGTCTCCTGGTTTGAATCTCTCCGTGAGATGTCTGTTGGAACTGTGTCTGCCTTCTGCCTCTCCCTCTGCCTCTGTTCCAAGTCTGTGTTCGTGAACCCCTTGGCCTCCCCCAGGGACGTCCTCTTCCTCGCTGGTCCCACCATTGGTCCTGTTCTAAAAAATTAGTTTGATCTGGGTAATTATTGCCTGGGTTAGTTGTATCAGTGCTGGTGCCTGCTTGTTCAGATTCACTATCTGGGTTGCTGCCAACTGAAGATCCCGAGAAGGTGGTGTACTTTCTGTACCCTCGTCCCCCCCTGCTGGAATATGTCCCTGGTTGTTCTCTGGTGTAATACCCTTCCTGTAAGTATGGATATACAGTCTTTATCGTAAAATTTAATGTCTTTGGTTACTTTGTCCAACTTGGTGGCTTGGGTGTACAGGTCGAATTCACGTATTGTTTTCTCCACACGTTCTAAAGCCTCTTTTGCGTTGATTAAGGCTTTATCTTCGATGATCTCTTTCCTGAGATCTGTTATTTCTTTTATCAACCTCTCTGCTTCTACCACAGCAGTCTCTATCCCCAACACCATCCAATGTCTCAAACAGGTGTTGGAGACAAAACTGAAGCGTTCTTTAAATTTTGGGTTGTCAACAAAAATTGCCGGTTCGTTTCTTACTCTCAACCCTACCGGGATCACGTTGGATTTCAAGTATTTCGCTAATGTGTATCCGTGAAGTCTTGTTCTTATTAATTTTTTCTCCAAACGCTCTAGTTTGGCAATTTTTTTCATTTAATGTAATATGAATACTCCTGGTTTCGTTACCTAGGATCCCATTGGTTCCTTGGTCACTCAGTAGTTGGTCAATATAATCTTCACTGTAAGACAGTGTTTCTTTCTCAGACATGTTATTCAAAAGACACACTATGTAGTATTTCAACAGCACACCAGAGTTCAATCTTTAAGTCATACAATTGAATACACTAAAGAAACATTCAAAACATTTAATCATACACGACAACAGTTAACATTTAAACAATTTTCACAAAACCCTCGCAGGAATTCCTGCACAAGGTAGCCTATACAAGAATGGGGTAACCCAATACGGTTCGTGGACCTGGGTGATCATTGATATCAAAAAACAGTGGTCCAAACCGAAATAATTCTTTAAATCAAACAAATGATGATCTCACAGTTACTCATTTTTCATTATTTAGATGAGTATAAGAATTGTTCTACTCCATAGAATCAATCAGCAAAAAGTCTTAGCAAGGTAAAGCAACTATCTGACGCAAAAACAATTTTTAATCAAAAAAGGAGAGTTTTAATTAATTACTCCATCGCAACAAAATTGTTTATATACATTTATACATCTTCAATGCTAACGGTGAAAGGGGAGAGCAACCTGCTTCTAAAAAGGGGGTGCAAGAAAAGAAGTGGCGATTTGAAGAAAAGGGTGTAAGCCTCAAAATAAAAGTGACATAAGGTTTAGAGTGAATTGAAAAAACAGAAACTGTAAAAATCCAGCTTATTATGCAAAAAGGCCACAATTAATTATTTTTCTTTTAACATTTATACAGTCCAGAATAGCATGTATAATGTAATTAATAAATGGTGATCCTGTTTGCTTATAAACTAAAAGAAGCGTCGACGTTTCGACCCGTCTTTGGGGTTCAGGGGTAATTAGGGGCCTCGACCTGCGGGTCTTCCTCAGGACGTATGTGGCACCACCTTAGACCGTAGAATTTCAAAATGTGGACCTAGGATAGATCAAGGTAGTGTTCAGTAAGTTGCATAGTTGGAACTATAAGGAGAGTTACCAAACTCTATTTTGTGCTTACCCACGAATGTTCAATGGGTGCCTTTGGTCCTCCTATTACAGGATGGACGATATAATTAGTTGACCGTGGTTTGTCCAACCTGTAATTGATAAGGTACAGACGGTCTATCAGAATCAATCCTTAGTTTAAAACCATAATTAAGGCTCTCTAAATTTTCTAAATGAAGCTTACCAAATGGACTGGGAGGGGCGCGTGTGTCGTAATCTGTCTAGGGCGTCCCACTTGGACAGTTGAAGATTCAGGAGAAAAGGCAGACACAATTTCAGACCGGACACCGTCAATGGCTACAAGGGAACACAATAATTTTGTGTTACCCCGGTGGTGTTTTCAATATATAATTCATGAATGCTCAATACATCCATAGTAAAGCCTACCTTTGCGTGTTCAAGACGGCCATCACTTTCGGCGATATGTTTTCACTCGGGTGGTAAAGAAGAAGGGGGGCAAGCACTGTTCAAAAGGCAGTCCGCGCTATAAAGGAACATAAATGCGAAGTTGTTAACCCACAATGGTGTGTGCCTCAAGGGTCGTTGCTCGACGGGTACTAAAAAGTATCTTGGCGCAGCCTACCTTGCCAAAATTACGCCTCCACTACATGTGAGATCCACTGTGTCGGATCCAGCCGCAGCGTGATAGCGTCATAAGGACGTATTTCACGTTTGAAAAAAATGAACATGAATGAAAGACTAACACGCGTTGTTGGCCGGCTCGGGCTACGAGAAAACAGCCTAAGCTAATAACTTATTAAGTGCTCAACATCCAACCGATAGCCAATTCCGGTGAATATTAATTTGAAGAGGACACACACACATATGGGAGGACGTTGTCATTCAATAGACACTAGTTGTAGAAACTACAGAAATCACTGATAAGGAGATAGTTGGATACATCATCTAGTGTTCAATACTGCCACCTGCTTGCTGATTTCTTCGTATTCATTAAGGCCCTGTTTTATTGTGTCGAATAAATGTATAAAACGACACTCACGAAGGCTCAGGACGTGATTGAAATAATTTTTTAGAACAGGACCAATGGTGGGACCAGCGAGGAAGAGGACGTCCCTGGGGGAGGCCCAGGGGTTCACGAACACAGACTTGGAACAGAGGCAGAAGGAGAGGCAGAAGGCAGACACAGTTCCAACAGACATCTCACGGAGAGATTCAAACCAGGAGACAACACTACAGATGGTAGTGTATAAACCTGAAAATCCGGTAATTAATCTCTCTGATTATCAATTACATCAGGATGAACAAAGTGTCTTGGAGAAGGGACTTTCCTTCGTTCCAACTTCGGTGCCCAATTCGTTCAACCTTAAAGTTGAGTTGCACCATTTCTTTAGAAAGATAAGACTTAAACATTTCTTTCAAAAGGTCCCACATAACCCGATTTTTTCGGGCAGTGACCTGAGGCCCCCATCGAAGTTCAACCCCCCAGCTCATCAAATGTCATCAAAGATTTTGGCATTTGAACAATTGGTTTTGAGAGATGTAGAAAAGACACTGTCAGAGAGACAATATGTCAAATATAACATCACTAAGGCGGAACGACAGGCACTCAATACCCTTAAAGATAATACCAACATTGTTATAAAACCGGCCGATAAGGGCGGAGCAATTGTGGTTCAGAACTATGATCATTACACGAAGGAAATACTTGACCAACTAGATGTTGAAGGCAACTATGTTAAACTAAGAGGTGACCCTACAAATGAGCTAGCAAATAAAATCAACTCCATAACGACACAAGGACTTGTGTCAGGTTTTATTAACAAACAGGAGTTTGACTATCTTAATAATAAGTACCCTAGAATGCCGACGATTTACACGTTGCCGAAAATTCATAAAAGAATGCAAGACCCCCCGGGCAGACCCATAATTTCGGGTTGTGGTTCTCTACTTGAGCCACTGTGTAAGTACATCGACACCTTTTTAAAACCTCTCGCTGAGAAGACGGCTACTTATCTAAAGGATACCATGCAAACCATTCTGTTGCTTGACGGTCGATTACACGATCCCAATGTAAGTCTTTTGGCTACAATGGATATCCAATCATTGTATACTAACATTCCACACAACCAAGCATTAACAGTGATTGAGGCAGCATTGAATTTACGCCCTGCACCCCATCGTGTACCCACTGATTTCATTATTGAACTCCTGTCCTTGACAATGATGAAAAACCACTTTACCTTTTTGGGCAAGTATTACGTCCAAACGAAGGGAGTGGCTATGGGGGCAAGCTTTGCCCCCAACCTAGCCATAATCTTTATGGACGCATTCGAACAGGAACATGTCCTTAATGACACCAACCCTTTTTTCAGCTGTATTGGGTTGTGGCGTCATTACATAGATGACGTGTTAATCATATGGAATGGAAATGTAGATGAACTCACTTCCTTCCACGAGCGGCTTAACACACGCTCCATAGACATCAAATTCACCTTAGAATCTGATAGGTCAAAAATTAATTTCATGGATATTACCATCAACACGGAATTGGGAATTTTGTACACCGGTCTGTATCGTAAAAGCAGTGAGCGTAACACCTTGCTCCGCTATAGCAGCCACCACCCTCGCAACCTCAGGGATAACCTTCCCTTTGGGCAGTTCCTGAGGTTGCGGAGGAACTGCGCCAAAAAGGAAGACTTTTTCAATGAATCAGCAGGTCTTCTAGCACGGCTGCATGAAAGAGGATACCCAATCAGGCTTCTAAAACAAGCTCGGAAACGAGCTTGGCACAATCATAGAGAACATCTCTTGGAAAAGTCAAATAATCAAAGTAAAAAAGAGGATCGACTAGTGTGTGTTACTACATACTCCACCAAAAGTAATAAGATCAAGAAAATAATTAATCTACATTGGCATATGATATCTGATGAGATTGGGAATGCCCCCTTGCCCCTAGCATGCGTTCAAGAAGGCAAATAATTTTAAGGGACTATGTCGTGAAAGCCTTGTTACCTACAATAACTCCACCAAGTCAAACGGTCCTATGGGGTCTTCCCCCAGTAAAAGGACATGTGCAATGCGGAAGCTGCAAGGCATGCCCTTTAACTCAAGAAATAAATACTTCAAGCATAACAACAAAATGCACATGTTAACAGAACATAGCAATTGTAACTCTAGTGGGGTTATTTATGCGATCACATGCCCTTGTGGCTTCTTGCACATTGGGCAAACGATCCAAAAGGTCAAGTGTCGCATACTACAGCACATCAGCCGCATTAAATGTAAGACCCAGGGGGTACCGTTCGTAGAGCATTTTACCAAATTTGAACACGCATCAGAAAGCCTGAAATGGTGCGTCCTTGAAAAGGTGACACCAAACCCCAGAGGAGGAGATTTCAATCACGTCCTAAGCCTTCGTGAGTGTTGTTTTATACATTTATTCGACACAATAAAACAGGGCCTTAATGAATATGAAGAAATCAGCAAGCAGCTGGCAGTATTGAACAGTAGATGATGTATCCAACTATCTCCTTATCAGTGATTTCTGTAGTTTCTACAACTAGTGTCTATTGAATGACAACGTCCTCCCATATGTGTGTGTGTCCTCTTCAAATTAATATTCACCGGAATTAGCTATCAGTTGGATGTTGAGCACTTAATAAGTTATTCGCTTAGGCTGTTTTCTCGTAGCCCGAGCCGGCCAACAACGCGTGTTAGTCTTTCATTCATGTTCATTTTTTTCAAACGTCAAATACGTCCTTATGACGCTATCACGCTGCGGCTGGATCTGACACAGTGGATCTCACATGTAGTGGAGGCGTAATTTTGGCAAGGTAGGCTGCGCCAAGATACTTTTTAGTACCCGTCGAGCAACGACCCTTGAGGCACACACCATTGTGGGTTAACAACTTCGCATTTATGTTCCTTTATAGCGCGGACTGCCTTTTGAACAGTGCTCGCCCCCCTCCTTCTTTACCACCCGAGTGAAAACATATCGCCGAAAGTGATGGCCGTTTTGAACACGCAAAGGTAGGCTTTACTACGGATGTATTGAGCATTCATGAATTATATATTGAAAACACCACCGGGGTAACACAAAATTATTGTGTTCCCTTGTAGCCATTGACGGTGTCCGGTCTGAAATTGTGTCTGCCTTTTCTCCTGAATCTTCAACTGTCCAAGTGGGACGCCCTAGACAGATTACGACACACGGGCCCCTCCCAGTCCATTTGGTAAGCTTCATTTAGAGAATTTAGAGAGCCTTAATTATGGTTTTAAACTAAGGATTGATTCTGATAGACCGTCTGTACCTTATCAATTACAGGTTGGACAAACCACGGTCAACTAATTATATCGTCCATCCTGTAATAGGAGGACCAAAGGCACCCATTGAACATTCATGGGTAAGCACAAAATAGAGTTTGGTAACTATCCTTATAGTTCCAACTATGCAACTTACTGAACACTACCTTGATCTATCCTAGGTCCACATTTTGAAAATCTACGGTCTAAGGTGGTGCCACATACGTCCTGAGGAAGACCCGCAGGTGGAGGCCCCTAATTACCCCTGAACCCCAAAGACGGGTCGAAACGTCGACGCTTCTTTTAGTTTACAAGCAAACAGGATCACCATTTATTAATTACATTATACATGCTATTCTGGACTGTATAAATGTTAAAAGAAAAATAATTAATTGTGGCCTTTTTGCATAATAAGCTGGATTTTTACAGTTTCTGTTTTTTCAATTCACTCTAAACCTTATGTCACTTTTATTTTGAGGCTTACACCCTTTTCTTCAAATCACCACTTCTTTTCTTGCACCCCCTTTTTAGAAGCAGGTTGCTCTCCCCTTTCACCGTTAGCATTGAAGATGTATAAATGTATATAAACAATTTTGTTGCGATGGAGTAATTAATTAAAACTCTCCTTTTTTGATTAAAAATTGTTTTTGTGTCAGATAGTTGCTTTACCTTGCTAAGACTTTTTGCTGATTGATTCTATGGAGTAGAACAATTCTTATACTCATCTAAATAATGAAAAATGAGTAACTGTGAGTTCATCATTTGTTTGATTTAAAGAATTATTTCGGTTTGGACCACTGTTTTTTTATATCAACGATCACCCAGGTCCACGAACCGTATTGGGTTACCCCATTCTTGCAATGGCTACCTTGTGCAGGAATTCCTGCGAGGGTTTTGTGAAAATTGTTTAAATGTTAACTGTTGTCGTGTATGATTAAATGTTTTGAATGTTTCTTTAGTGTATTCAATTGTATGACTTAAAGATTGAACTCTGGTGTGCTGTTGAAATACTACATAGTGTGTCTTTTGAATAACATGTCTGAGAAAGAAACACTGTCTTACAGTGAAGATTATATTGACCAACTACTGAGTGACCAAGGAACCAATCGGATCCTAGGTAATGAAACCAGGAGTATTAATATTACATTAAATGAAAAAATTGCCAAACTAGAGCGTTTGGAGAAAAAATTAATAAGAACGAGACTCCACGGACACACATTAGCGAAATACTTGAAATCCAACGTGATCCCGGTAGGGTTGAGAGTAAGAAACGAACCGGCAATTTTTGTTGACAACCCAAAATTTAAAGAACACTTCAGTTTTGTCTCCAACACCTGTTTGAGACATTGGATGGTGTTGGGGATAGAGACTGCTGTGGTAGAAGCAGAGAGGTTCATAAAAGAAATAACAGATCTCAGGAAAGAGATCATCGAAGATAAAGCCTTAATCAACGCAAAAGAGGCTTTAGAACGTGTGGAGAAAACAATACGTGAATTCGACCTGTACACCCAAACCACCAAGTTGGACAAAGTAACCAAAGACATTAAATTTTACGATAAAAAGACTGTATATCCATACTTACAGGAAGGGTATTACACCAGAGAACAACCAGGGACATATTCCAGCAGGGGGAGACGAGGGTACAGAAAGTACACCACCTTCTCGGGATCTTCAGTTGGCAGCAACCCAGATAGTGAATCTGAACAAGCAGGCACCAGCACTGATACAACTAACCCAGGCAATAATTACCCAGATCAAACTAATTTTTTAGAACAGGACCAATGGTGGGACAAGCGAGGAAGAGGACGTCCCTGGGGGAGGCCCAGGGGTTCACGACCACAGACTTGGAACAGAGGCAGAGGGAGAGGCAGAAGGCAGACACAGTTCCAACAGACATCTCACGGAGAGATTCAAACCAGGAGACAACACTACAGATGGTAGTGTATAAACCTGAAAATCCGGTAATTAGTCTCTCTGATTATCAATTACATCAGGATGAACAAAGTGTCTTGGAGAAGGGACTTTCCTTCGTTCCAACTTCGGTGCCCAATTCGTTCAACCTTAAAGTTGAGTAGCACCATTTCTTTAGAAAGATAAGACTTAAACATTTCTTTCAAAAGGTCCCACATAACCCGATTTTTTCTGGCAGTGGCCTGAGGCCCCCGTCGAAGTTCAACCCCCCAGCTCATCAAATGTCATCAAAGATTTTGGCATTTGAACAATTAATTTTGAGAGATGTAGAAAAGACACTGTCAGAGAGACAATATGTCAAATATAACATCACTAAGGCGGAACGACAGGCACTCAATACCCTTAAAGATAATACCAACATTGTTATAAAACCGGCCGTTAAGGGCGGAGCAATTGTGGTTCAGAACTATGATCATTACACGAAGGAAATACTTGACCAACTAGATGTTGAAGGCAACTATGTTAAACTAAGAGGTGACCCTACAAATGAGCTAGCAAATAAAATCAACTCCATAACGACACAAGGACTTGTGTCAGGTTTTATTAACAAACAGGAGTTTGACTATCTTAATAATAAGTACCCTAGAATGCCGACGATTTACACGTTGCCGAAAATTCATAAAAGAATGCAAGACCCCCCGGGCAGACCCATAATTTCGGGTTGTGGTTCTCTACTTGAGCCACTGTGTAAGTACATCGACACCTTTTTAAAACCTCTCGCTGAGAAGACGGCTACTTATCTAAAGGATACCATGCAAACCATTCTGTTGCTTGATGGTCGATTACACGATCCCAATGTAAGTCTTTTGGCTACAATGGATATCCAATCATTGTATACTAACATTCCACAGAACCAAGCATTAACAGTGATTGAGGCAGCATTGAATTTACGCCATGCACCCCATCGTGTACCCACTGATTTCATTATTGAACTCCTGTCCTTGGCAATGATGAAAAACTACTTTACCTTTTTGGGCAAGTATTACGTCCAAACGAAGGGAGTGGCTATGGGGGCAAGCTTTGCCCCCAACCTAGCCATAATCTTTATGGATGCATTCGAACAGGAACATGTCCTTAATGACACCAACCCTTTTTTCAGCTGTATTGGGTTGTGGCGTCGTTACATAGATGACGTGTTAATCATATGGAATGGAAATGTAGATGAACTCACTTCCTTCCACGACTGGCTTAACACACGCTCCATAGACATCAAATTCACCTTAGAATCTGATAGGTCAAAAATTAATTTCCTGGATATTACCATCAACACAGAATTGGGAATTTTATACACCGGTCTGTATCGTAAAAGCAGTGAGCGTAACACCTTGCTCCGCTATAGCAGCCACCACCCTCGCAACCTCAGGGATAACCTTCCCTTTGGGCAGTTCCTGAGGTTGCGGAGGAACTGCGCCAAAAAGGAAGACTTTTTCAATGAATCAGCAGGTCTTCTAGCACGGCTGCATGAAAGAGGATACCCAATCAGGCTTCTAAAACAAGCTCGGAAACGAGCTTGGCACAATCATAGAGAACATCTCTTGGAAAAGTCAAATAATCAAAGTAAAAAAGAGGATCGACTAGTGTGTGTTACTACATACTCCACCAAAAGTAATAAGATCAAGAAAATAATTAATCTACATTGGCATATGATATCTGATGAGATTGGGAATGCCCCCTTGCCCCTGCATGCGTTCAAGAAGGCAAATAATTATAAGGGACTATGTCGTGAAAGCCTTGTTACCTACAATAACTCCACCAAGTCAAACGGTCCTATGGGGTCTTCCCCCAGTAAAAGGACATGTGCAATGCGGAAGCTGCAAGGCATGCCCTTTAACTCAAGAAATAAATACTTCAAGCATAACAACAAAATGCACATGTTAACAGAACATAGCAATTGTAACTCTAGTGGGGTTATTTATGCGATCACATGCCCTTGTGGCTTCTTGCACATTGGGCAAACGATCCAAAAGGTCAAGTGTCGCATACTACAGCACATCAGCCGCATTAAATGTAAGACCCAGGGGGCACCGTTCGTAGAGCATTTTACCAAATTTGAACACGCATCAGAAAGCCTGAAATGGTGCGTCCTTGAAAAGGTGACACCAAACCCCAGAGGAGGAGATTTCAATCACGTCCTAAGCCTTCGTGAGTGTTGTTTTATACATTTATTCGACACAATAAAACAGGGCCTTAATGAATATGAAGAAATCAGCAAGCAGCTGGCAGTATTGAACAGTAGATGATGTATCCAACTATCTCCTTATCAGTGATTTCTGTAGTTTCTACAACTAGTGTCTATTGAATGACAACGTCCTCCCATATGTGTGTGTGTCCTCTTCAAATTAATATTCACCGGAATTAGCTATCAGTTGGATGTTGAGCACTTAATAAGTTATTCGCTTAGGCTGTTTTCTCGTAGCCCGAGCCGGCCAACAACGCGTGTTAGTCTTTCATTCATGTTCATTTTTTTCAAACGTCAAATACGTCCTTATGACGCTATCACGCTGCGGCTGGATCTGACACAGTGGATCTCACATGTAGTGGAGGCGTAATTTTGGCAAGGTAGGCTGCGCCAAGATACTTTTTAGTACCCGTCGAGCAACGACCCTTGAGGCACACACCATTGTGGGTTAACAACTTCGCATTTATGTTCCTTTATAGCGCGGACTGCCTTTTGAACAGTGCTCGCCCCCCTCCTTCTTTACCACCCGAGTGAAAACATATCGCCGAAAGTGATGGCCGTTTTGAACACGCAAAGGTAGGCTTTACTACGGATGTATTGAGCATTCATGAATTATATATTGAAAACACCACCGGGGTAACACAAAATTATTGTGTTCCCTTGTAGCCATTGACGGTGTCCGGTCTGAAATTGTGTCTGCCTTTTCTCCTGAATCTTCAACTGTCCAAGTGGGACGCCCTAGACAGATTACGACACACGGGCCCCTCCCAGTCCATTTGGTAAGCTTCATTTAGAGAATTTAGAGAGCCTTAATTATGGTTTTAAACTAAGGATTGATTCTGATAGACCGTCTGTACCTTATCAATTACAGGTTGGACAAACCACGGTCAACTAATTATATCGTCCATCCTGTAATAGGAGGACCAAAGGCACCCATTGAACATTCATGGGTAAGCACAAAATAGAGTTTGGTAACTATCCTTATAGTTCCAACTATGCAACTTACTGAACACTACCTTGATCTATCCTAGGTCCACATTTTGAAAATCTACGGTCTAAGGTGGTGCCACATACGTCCTGAGGAAGACCCGCAGGTGGAGGCCCCTAATTACCCCTGAACCCCAAAGACGGGTCGAAACGTCGACGCTTCTTTTAGTTTACAAGCAAACAGGATCACCATTTATTAATTACATTATACATGCTATTCTGGACTGTATAAATGTTAAAAGAAAAATAATTAATTGTTGCCTTTTTGCATAATAAGCTGGATTTTTACAGTTTCTGTTTTTTCAATTCACTCTAAACCTTATGTCACTTTTATTTTGAGGCTTACACCCTTTTCTTCAAATCACCACTTCTTTTCTTGCACCCCCTTTTTAGAAGCAGGTTGCTCTCCCCTTTCACCGTTAGCATTGAAGATGTATAAATGTATATAAACAATTTTGTTGCGATGGAGTAATTAATTAAAACTCTCCTTTTTTGATTAAAAATTGTTTTTGTGTCAGATAGTTGCTTTACCTTGCTAAGACTTTTTGCTGATTGATTCTATGGAGTAGAACAATTCTTATACTCATCTAAATAATGAAAAATGAGTAACTGTGAGTTCATCATTTGTTTGATTTAAAGAATTATTTCGGTTTGGACCACTGTTTTTTTATATCAACGATCACCCAGGTCCACGAACCGTATTGGGTTACCCCATTCTTGCAATGGCTACCTTGTGCAGGAATTCCTGCGAGGGTTTTGTGAAAATTGTTTAAATGTTAACTGTTGTCGTGTATGATTAAATGTTTTGAATGTTTCTTTAGTGTATTCAATTGTATGACTTAAAGATTGAACTCTGGTGTGCTGTTGAAATACTACATAGTGTGTCTTTTGAATAACATGTCTGAGAAAGAAACACTGTCTTACAGTGAAGATTATATTGACCAACTACTGAGTGACCAAGGAACCAATCGGATCCTAGGTAATGAAACCAGGAGTATTAATATTACATTAAATGAAAAAATTGCCAAACTAGAGCGTTTGGAGAAAAAATTAATAAGAACGAGACTCCACGGACACACATTAGCGAAATACTTGAAATCCAACGTGATCCCGGTAGGGTTGAGAGTAAGAAACGAACCGGCAATTTTTGTTGACAACCCAAAATTTAAAGAACACTTCAGTTTTGTCTCCAACACCTGTTTGAGACATTGGATGGTGTTGGGGATAGAGACTGCTGTGGTAGAAGCAGAGAGGTTCATAAAAGAAATGACAGATCTCAGGAAAGAGATCATCGAAGATAAAGCCTTAATCAACGCAAAAGAGGCTTTAGAACGTGTGGAGAAAACAATACGTGAATTCGACCTGTACACCCAAACCACCAAGTTGGACAAAGTAACCAAAGACATTAAATTTTACGATAAAAAGACTGTATATCCATACTTACAGGAAGGGTATTACACCAGAGAACAACCAGGGACATATTCCAGCAGGGGGAGACGAGGGTACAGAAAGTACACCACCTTCTCGGGATCTTCAGTTGGCAGCAACCCAGATAGTGAATCTGAACAAGCAGGCACCAGCACTGATACAACTAACCCAGGCAATAATTACCCAGATCAAACTAATTTTTTAGAACAGGACCAATGGTGGGACAAGCGAGGAAGAGGACGTCCCTGGGGGAGGCCCAGGGGTTCACGACCACAGACTTGGAACAGAGGCAGAGGGAGAGGCAGAAGGCAGACACAGTTCCAACAGACATCTCACGGAGAGATTCAAACCAGGAGACAACACTACAGATGGTAGTGTATAAACCTGAAAATCCGGTAATTAGTCTCTCTGATTATCAATTACATCAGGATGAACAAAGTGTCTTGGAGAAGGGACTTTCCTTCGTTCCAACTTCGGTGCCCAATTCGTTCAACCTTAAAGTTGAGTAGCACCATTTCTTTAGAAAGATAAGACTTAAACATTTCTTTCAAAAGGTCCCACATAACCCGATTTTTTCTGGCAGTGGCCTGAGGCCCCCGAAGTTCAACCCCCCAGCTCATCAAATGTCATCAAAGATTTTGGCATTTGAACAATTGGTTTTGAGAGATGTAGAAAAGACACTGTCAGAGAGACAATATGTCAAATATAACATCACTAAGGCGGAACGACAGGCACTCAATACCCTTAAAGATAATACCAACATTGTTATAAAACCGGCCGTTAAGGGCGGAGCAATTGTGGTTCAGAACTATGATCATTACACGAAGGAAATACTTGACCAACTAGATGTTGAAGGCAACTATGTTAAACTAAGAGGTGACCCTACAAATAAGCTAGCAAATAAAATCAACTCCATAACGACACAAGGACTTGTGTCAGGTTTTATTAACAAACAGGAGTTTGACTATCTTAATAATAAGTACCCTAGAATGCCGACGATTTACACGTTGCCGAAAATTCATAAAAGAATGCAAGACCCCCCCGGGCAGACCCATAATTTCGGGTTGTGGTTCTCTACTTGAGCCACTGTGTAAGTACATCAACACCTTTTTAAAACCTCTCGCTGAGAAGACGGCTACTTATCTAAAGGATACCATGCAAACCATTCTGTTGCTTGATGGTCGATTACACGATCCCAATGTAAGTCTTTTGGCTACAATGGATATCCAATCATTGTATACTAACATTCCACAGAACCAAGCATTAACAGTGATTGAGGCAGCATTGAATTTACGCCCTGCACCCCATCGTGTACCCACTGATTTCATTATTGAACTCCTGTCCTTGGCAATGATGAAAAACTACTTTACCTTTTTGGGCAAGTATTACGTCCAAACGAAGGGAGTGGCTATGGGGGCAAGCTTTGCCCCCAACCTAGCCATAATCTTTATGGACGCATTCGAACAGGAACATGTCCTTAATGACACCAAACCTTTTTTCAGCTGTATTGGGTTGTGGCGTCGTTACATAGATGACGTGTTAATCATATGGAATGGAAATGTAGATGAACTCACTTCCTTCCACGAGTGGCTTAACACGCGCTCCATAGACATCAAATTCACTTTAGAATCTGATAGGTCAAAAATTAAGTTCCTGGATATTACCATCAACACAGAATTGGGAATTTTATACACCGGTCTGTATCGTAAAAGCAGTGAGCGTAACACCTTGCTCCGCTATAGCAGCCACCACCCTCGCAACCTCAGGGATAACCTTCCCTTTGGGCAGTTCCTGAGGTTGCGGAGGAACTGCGCCAAAAAGGAAGACTTTTTCAATGAATCAGCAGGTCTTCTAGCACGGCTGCATGAAAGAGGATACCCAATCAGGCTTCTAAAACAAGCTCGGAAACGAGCTTGGCACAATCATAGAGAACATCTCTTGGAAAAGTCAAATAATCAAAGTAAAAAAGAGGATCGACTAGTGTGTGTTACTACATACTCCACCAAAAGTAATAAGATCAAGAAAATAATTAATCTACATTGGCATATGATATCTGATGAGATTGGGAATGCCCCCTTGCCCCTGCATGCGTTCAAGAAGGCAAAAAATATAAGGGACTATGTCGTGAAAGCCTAGTTACCTACAATAACTCCACCAAGTCAAACGGTCCTATGGGGTCTTCCCCCAGTAAAAGGACATGTGAAATGCGGAAGCTGCAAGGCATGCACTTTAACTCAAGAAATTAAATACTTCAAGCATAACAACAAAATGCACATGTTAACAGAACATAGCAATTGTAACTCTAGTGGGGTTATTTATGCGATCACATGCCCTTGTGGCTTCTTGTACATTGGGCAAACGATCCAAAAGGTCAAGTGTCGCATACTACAGCACATCAGCCGCATTAAATGTAAGACCCATGGGGCACCGCTCGTAGAGCATTTTACCAAATTTGAACACGCACCAGAAAGCCTGAAATGGTGCGTCCTTGAAAAGGTGACACCAAACCCCAGAGGAGGAGATTTCAATCACGTCCTGAGCCTTCGTGAGTGTCGTTTTATACATTTATTCGACACAATAAAACAGGGCCTTAATGAATATGAAGAAATCAGCAAGCAGGTGGCAGTATTGAACAGTAGATGATGTATCCAACTATCTCCTTATCAGTGATTTCTGTAGTTTCTACAACTAGTGTCTATTGAATGACAACGTCCTCCCATATGTGTGTGTGTCCTCTTCAAATTAATATTCACCGGAATTGGCTATCGGTTGGATGTTGAGCACTTAATAAGTTATTCGCTTAGGCTGTTTTCTCATAGCCCGAGCCGGCCAACAAGCGTGTTAGTCTTTCATTCATGTTCATTTTTTTCAAACGTCAAATACGTCCTCATGACGCTATCACGCTGCGGCTGGATCCGACACAGTGGATCTCACATGTAGTGGAGGCGTAATTTTGGCAAGGTAGGCTGCGCCAAGATACTTTTTAGTACCCGTCGAGCAACGACCCTTGAGGCACACATCATTGTGGGTTAACAACTTCGCATTTATGTTCCTTTATAGCGCGGACTGCCTTTTGAACAGTGCTCGCCCCCCTCCTTCTTTACCACCCGAGTGAAAACATATCGCCGAAAGTGATGGCCGTTTTGAACACGCAAAGGTAGGCTTTACTACGGATGTATTGAGCATTCATGAATTATATATTGAAAACACCACCGGGGTAACACAAAATTATTGTGTTCCCTTGTAGCCATTGACGGTGTCCGGTATGAAATTGTGTCTGCCTTTTCTCCTGAATCTTCAACTGTCCAAGTGGGACGCCCTAGACAGATTACGACACACGGGCCCCTCCCAGTCCATTTGGTAAGCTTCATTTAGAGAATGTAGAGAGCCTTAATTATGGTTTTAAACTAAGGATTGATTCTGATAGACCGTCTGTACCTTATCAATTACAGGTTGGACAAACCACGGTCAACTAATTATATCGTCCATCCTGTAATAGGAGGACCAAAGGCACCCATTGAACATTCGTGGGTAAGCACAAAATAGAGTTTGGTAACTATCCTTATAGTTCCAACTATGCAACTTACTGAACACTACCTTGATCTATCCTAGGTCCACATTTTGAAAATCTACGGTCTAAGGTGGTGCCATATACGTCCTAAGGAAGACCCGCAGGTCGAGGCCCTTAATTACCCCTGAACCCCAAATACGGGTCGAAACGTCGACGCTTCTTTTAGCTTACAAGCAAACAGGATCACCATTTATTAATTACATTATACATGCTATTCTGGACTGTATAAATGTTAAAAGAAAAATAATTAACTGTGGCCTTTTTGCATAATAAGCTGGATTTTTACAGTTTCTGTTTTTTCAATTCACTCTAAACCTTATGTCACTTTTATTTTGAGGCTTACACCCTTTTCTTCAAATCACCACTTCTTTTCTTGCACCCCCTTTTTAGAAGCAGGTTGCTCTCCCCTTTCACCGTTAGCATTGAAGATGTATAAATGTATATAAACAATTTTGTTGCGATGGAGTAATTAATTAAAACTTTCCTTTTTTGATTAAAAATTGTTTTTGTGTCAGATAGTTGATTTACCTTGCTAAGACTTTTTGCTGATTGATTCTATGGAGTAGAACAATTCTTATACTCATCTAAATAATGAAAAATTAGTAACTGTGAGTTCATCATTTTTTTGATTTAAAGAATTATTTCGGTTTGGACCACTGTTTTTTGATATCCCTGGGACTCTGCTGTTTGCTATGGTTGGGTTAGAGTTCTCTTTGAAGTAGGAAAGCAGATTGTTTTTCCTCTGAGAGAGCAGTATGTAAGCTGGTTTCTCTGACCAAAAACAAATGCGGCTCCCGAAAGACGCAGGGAGCCGGCTGGGACAGTGGGGGTTTTGGGGCTCTCACCACGGTCTTGAACGTTATATTTGAGCCCCGGTGGATGGGGTCTCCGGATATTGTAAAAAATTAGTGATAGATGCTATATTTTTTTTACCGTATATTTAGTGTGCGCATACAGTGCGAATTCTGAAAGTTGTACATAAGAAAGAAAAATCAATTAAAAAAAAATATTTTACAGATATCTACCAAGTATATGTGTTTATATCTTGGGTGCTTGTAATGAGAGTTGTTCGCTTTATTGGTACTTATAAGTAAGTGCTTATGCATAGTGTAAATTTGTTGAAGAGCAGTGATGTATACAGTGTTGAACTTTTGACCTCTGTTGACAGTTGACTTTTGCATGATTTGTTGGGGGTAGGGTGGAAACATATGTCAGTTGGAAAGTTTTGGAATGTTAAACCATTAGAAATGTGTGTTTTGTTTTGAAATAATGTGTAAAGGATTTTAATTGGTTATTTATATGTATGCATGTGTAAAATGAGAGGGAAAATGTTCCATTTCACGGTTCTGCTGGAAAGACTGAACTAAGGAGATTCTGTATAAGAATAGCAACTGTGTGAGTGGTATTGTTCTTAATCTACAAATCAATTTGAAAGGTGAGTTGATAAGTTGTATGGGAATGTGTGCGGTGTATCTTTGTACATTAAGGAATTATGGGGTACATCAAGACAGGAGATATAATTATCGCCGCTTTATCGGCAGAAAACTGCAGATATCTGATGAACTTGTATTGGAATGTGTGTTAAATTATGAGATGTTAAAAGAATACATTTATTGTTTAAAAATAATAAAGGTTTGAGCACTATCTACTAATGTATTTATTGTACTGAAAGTGAAGCACTTATAGATTCAGTTATATATTCTTTAAATCTTTGTATTGATTTAAAATATGCAAAGTGCGTCTGAGGATATGGATTGCTTAAAATTCGTATGGAGTATACATGCAGTCTTGTATGCACCTGCAAACTTGTGTTTTATGCCTTCAATTCCCCAGTCTGTATCCTTAGACTTCCTCCAAACACTCTGACACTGCTGTTTTAGTATTGTAGTGAGCCAGTCAGCAGTATGTTCTTTTCCATTGTACCGTGGTAAAACTGAAGCTGTAATAAATTCAGTGAGGAACTTTCTTTGCAGAAGTGTAATGATCCAGTCAGTATCTAGATACTCATGGATTAAAATAGGCCTTAGGGCGTAGACTGTTTCAAACCCTTATAGAGTATTTATGCAGTCTGCTATGTACTTGCAAATTTGACTTTTATACTTTCAATTTATCAGTTTGTATCCTTACACTTCCACCAAACACTCTATCACTGTTGTTTTAGTTTTGTAGTGAGTCATTTATCGGTATGTAGTAATGCATTCACTACATTAAAGCACTAATGGGCACATATACAATAACTAGCATATCCACAGGAATATGTCAGTTATTGTGCTCCGTGACACCACCACCATGGATGTGCCGTATTTACAATGCTGTGTACCATGGGACAAAAATGGCACATATATGTGATGTATCTGTGCTGTAAAGGTGGTGCATTGTTTGAGTTATGTTGCAAGTGGAAGGCATCTCCAGCAATGCTCCGGGGGCCCTATGCTGAGAATGCTGTGTCAATCCTTATACCTGCTTCAAGCTAGTGCAGAGTTTTGACACAGCATGAGCCCAAAAGTGACAAAGTAAAATCTTGTAGATTTCAGTCAGCCACTTTTAGGAGGTGTTCCTGTGCCGCAACCCTCCCCTCTATGTAGGAATGTCTCCTTCTGGTACTGGGTTTTACAATGTGACACACCTCCCAGAGACGTCACATTCTAAATACCACATATCATGGCGCATCTTTTGCACCACTGCTTCATCAGAAAAGTGATGCAACAGTGGTGTAAAAGAGGCACAAGGGTGTTGTAAATCTGCCCCTAACAAACACTTACAAATTCACCCAGGCAGTTTCACTAGCAGTGCATTATTTTTGAATTTAATTTTGTAATTATTTTACATTAAAAATATAAAATGTAACTTTAAAAATAAAATAAATATAAGTATTTATAATAAAAATGTAGGACATTACTATAAAAAGATAGCAATATAATAATTAATACATTTTAAAATTATCATTTACAAAACCTTTGAAATTCACTGAAAAAAACATAGGTTTCAGGCACGTTATAGTTGGGAATTAGCATTTAAAAAACCTTGGAAATTCACTGAAAAAACCATAGGTTTCAGCCACCTTATAGTTAGGAATTAGCATTTAAAAAAACTTAGAAATTCAGTGAAAAGCCATAGGTTTCTCCCATGTTATAGTTAGCTGGACATTTCACTCATACAAAACCTTTGAAATTCCCCTGTTATAGTTAGATTAGCTAGCTATAACTCGCGAACCCGCAATGCACTGCTGATGACATCACATATTACATCACTCATGACTGTACTGGGACTGTAATCGTGGCTGTGGACCCTTGAGTGTGAAAGGTCTTTGCTGAACGGAACATACCTTTCGCCGCACCCGCTTCGCGGGTGCCGCTTCAGAGCTCGAAAGACCGGGGACTGTGTCAGCAGTGCGGGCACGCTGTGTCTCTGGGCGTTGGAAGGAGGCATTGACGGCGAGTGTGAGCGCTGCAGGGACTCCAACATCCAGGAGTCCCTGCGTGACCTCTACCACCTGGTCAGCGCTCCCCAGGACGTACCCGCCCACCACGCTGCAAAAAGCGGGCGCTTTCCTCTTCCGAGTGGGACTGTAATCGTGGCTGTGGACCCTTGAGTGTGAAAGGTCTTTGCTGAACGGAACATACCTTTCGCCGCACCCGCTTCGCGGGTGCCGCTTCAGAGCTCAAAAGACCGGGGACTGTGTCAGCACTGCGGGCACGCTGTGTCTCTGGGCGTTGGAAGGAGGCATTGACGGCGAGTGTGACCGCTGCAGGGACTCCAACATCCAGGAGTCCCTGCGTGACCTCTACCACCTGGTCAGCGCTCCCCAGGACGGACCCGCCCACCACGCTGCAAAAAGCGGGCGCTTTCCTCTTCCGAGTGGGACTGTAATCGTGGCTGTAGACCCTTGAGTGTGAAAGGTCTTTGCTGAACGGAACATACCTTTCGCCGCACCCGCTTTGCGGGTGCCGCTTCAGAGCTCGAAAGACCGGGGACTGTGTCAGCACTGCGGGCACGCTGTGTCTCTGGGCTTGGAAGGAGGCATTCACGGCGAGTGTGAGCGCTGCAGGGACTCCAACATCCAGGAGTCCCTGCGTGACCTCTACCACCTGGTCAGCGCTCCCCAGGACGGACCCGCCCACCACGCTCACTACATAATTGACACAAGATCCCGCGGCGCGGGAGCGCGCGGGAGCGCCGGGCGAAGCCCGGGCAAAGGGCGGGCCGTCTGTGGCCGTCAGTGGTCAGCAGTGGTCGGGCGGGCCACCCCCCTAAGATCTCCCCATAAAGGTGAGCACTTTACTAGGATAACAAAATGGGCGATTGTACGGCTATCGGCAACAATATTGATGTCACGACCCAGGGTGTTGATACCTCCGTCTCCCTTATTACATCCTTTGAGACATTGATAGAAACAGCCTTCAATGAGATCGTGGAGACTGAGAGGAGGTTTTCCATGGGTTCACTTACCACCAACAATAAACCGAGTGTAACAAGTAGCACAAGTTGTACAAATGGAAATATACATAAAACCCCTGCAGTCATTGTGGTTAAGCCATCACATCCTCCTGTTAATGTCCCCATTGTTTTGGATGACGAAAATACCGTCACTTATATAGCACCAGACCCCGCCTCTTCAATGCCAGCTGTTGTCACCCCATCGCCGGTACTGATATCAACACCCCCTGTATCCTCGCTGACTGAAATCGTTCCTACTATTACAATAGTTTCCCAGGACGATGTTATTACCCTGGATAGTATGGAATCTAGTAGCAATAAACAGGGAGGGGAAAAACGCAAAAGAGGCATTACTAAGCAAAGTGCTAACAAAAGGAAAAGGAAACAACCCCTAATCCACAAGAATCAGCCTACACCTCAAAGTTTGTGGAATAAACAAAACTCTTTCGGGGCACAAACTGTTCCTACGGAGGATAAAGATTTAGCGGACACGGACAGTATCTCTGCCGCATCCATTATTCACTCAAGTGGGAACTCTAATACTGTATGGACCCAAACAACATTAATGGGAGATAATTATAATCTCTCAAGACAAAATGTGAACCTCATAGATACTATAGTGGATACTATTTTTAACCGGTTAGAAAAGCAAATGATCAGTCAGTTTAATAATGTTTTTAAAAGACTTGATAGATTAGACAACCTGGTCAAAAATGGAGAAATAAAAAGGAAGGGGTCTGTCATTCTGGACCAAATCAGAGCCGACCGCCTTTTAAAAGAATTGGAATCTGTAAACAACACATTGTCATTAAAGAAACAGGAAACTACTACCTTTTTGGGTGGGGCTATGAGTAACCCTGGAACATTACCCCCGCCTACTGCACCATCTACAATTCAACCCCGATCCACTAATGGAGGGCCAAATTTGACAAAATCCAATTTACCCACTAAACCTACCCCAACACCTGCCCCTAGAAAAACTACCACCCCCCTTATTAGCAACAACACTGCCTCCAATAGCAATTATGGTCCTATTCGACCTACTACAGCATCAAGACGAACTGTTGCTAATAATAATAAGGGTATTGGACAACAAGGGAAAAGCAAACCTCTTAAACGTCAAGGGCCTGCCTTACATCTGCCTCCGGATGCTTGTCCTTTTGTTTTGGTCCTTGCAGGTGTACCGCCGTTGAGGGAGGACCAGGGGGAATCATGGGTGCAACTGTGAAATAAATGCATAGACTGGCTGACCAAGCACAAAGGCGTTGGATATGACATCTCAAGAGAGATTCTATCGGCCCGCAGGGTGTCGTGGGTCGGGCCCTTAATCAAAGACAAGGAAGGTGACTGCATAGTTCTTAATTTTCAAAACCCAGGGACTGTGAGAAACCTCCTTAACAGAAATAGTAACTGTTCTGCCATTTCAACTGTTGCAACTATGTTACCTTTGAGTTATTTCTACAGACAAATGGCAATCCAACCTCGGCCTCCTTTCATGCAATTTCAACCATCATCAATGCATTTCCAACCATCACCTATGTATTTTCAGCCACCGCCTATGCAATTCCAACCTGCCCCATTCCCACTTAAGATGTTCAATAGATTTGCACCTTTGTCGGATCTGGATACGCAAGATTGACCATCTCTGACTAACTCTGTTGCATCATCTTTGTCACCAATTTCTGAACCCCAGGTTGTTCCACAACCTTTACCTTTGCCTCGGACTGTTATGAGTCAAAAACCTTTGATCCATAGACATTCGTCCCTGGATTCCGAACTATCTCTTGTCAGCTGGAATATAGCAGGACTAAAATCCAAATTGAAAATTAAAGAATGGTTAAATTGGGTCGACAATAACTGTGACATATTGATGTTACAAGAAACTTGGTGTACATCGACACCAACAATGGAGGGTTTTTGTTGTTATAACTTAAAGGCTTCCCCCTCTCATATGGGTCGGCCCAGTGGGGGGTCTATCCATCTGGTCCAAAATAAAATCCGGGGTGCAAACCAAATTGATCCCTACACCGGGTAATTGTTTTATGGCCATGAAGTACATTAACAGAATGAAATTGTGCATTATTAATTTTTATAATAATGATTTTGTAACTCGTCCTAATGATAATTTTATTTCATTGTTTATTTTTATTGATGATATTATGGAAGGGCATAAGTATGGGCCCTTTTATGGCATCTGCATTGGAGGCGATTTTAATGCCCATATGTATCGCAACAGCCCACTATGCAAAAACGGTGAGGAGCTGAAAAACCATCTAGCCTACCGCGACCTAGTAAATGTAATGGAAAATGCAGGTTCTAATGCGAATAATATAACAACACCTACTTTTATAGGTCATGGCTGTGCCTCTACGATAGATTATATATTTACATGCCCAACATTAAGTGACATAATTTTAAAAGCAGAAGTCATCTGTTCCGCTTATAGCGACCACTATCCGCTTAGAATATATTTACACAATCCACAGACCATGAAGGTTGCAGCAAAGTTAGAGATTGGGCCACAAAATCTGGCATTATCTACCGATAGATTAAGACTAGTATGGAAAGGGGTGGACAATAAAGACATTCTAGCCAGAGTAATTAAAAAACATCCTGAGACAGTAGAGACTTGCCTGTCACACATGAGTCCTGGTAGGGATGTGGTTGATGCCTTTGGCAACTTATGTGGGGCCATTAAAAGAGAATCCTCCAAACCAGTCAGGCAGAATATAGCTCATGGTCCCCGCTGGTTTGATTCTTCCTGCTCTAAGGCCAATAGGGACCTGAGGGCTGCTTTAAAAATTAACCCAAGGGATGCTCCACTCATAAGAGAATTAAGATCAAAATACAAAACTGCCCTACGCACTAGATCCGAGGCTTTAGTGATTAATCACTGGGAATCTCTCACGCGCACTGCCACATTAAAGGACACAACAGGTTTCTGGAGAGAAGTTAAGTCCCTAAGATCCTTTGGTTCTAGCATCAACCCAATTAACTGTAACATAACGGGTGAGGCGTGGGTGGAGCATTTTTCTCAAATTTATGCCTTATCAGCCACTCCTCTAGATACTGTCCCCCTATCCAATAGCTCTGAACCTCTGACCTTTTCATTAATGGAGGTCGAGGATGCTATAATTGATAGCGCCAGCAATAAAGCCCCCGGCCCGGACGGTCTTTCTATTGACCAGATTAAATCAGAAATTAATTTTTGGGCCCCTCTACTATGCAACTTATTTAATAACCTGAGTGACAGCTCAATTCCCGAATCCTGGTCGAACAGTGTCATCGTACCAATATTTAAAAAAGGTGACAGGTCGGACCCCGCCTGCTACCGCCCGATCTCACTGATCGATAATTCGTTAAAGGTCCTTGGAAGGGTAATCTTTAAACGGATAAGGAATTGGGCTGAGGACAACAACGTTCTTCATTGTAGTCAATTGGGATTTAGAAGCCAAGTAGGCACTGTTGAACAATGTCTAAATTTAAATTTGATCATGGCCAAATACATCATTGTTAAAAAATCCCCTCTTTATTTAGGTTTCATGGATCTGAGTTCCGCATTCGATTTTGTTAATCGTTCTAGGTTGTGGTCACTTTTGCTTGATTATGGTTTGGATGACTCACTGGTGTATTTTCTTTCTGATTTACATAGGGACTTAAAAGCGAGAGTACGAATCAATAATGATGGCGATCTATCCAATGATGTTTTTATTAGCAGAGGAGTTAGACAGGGCTGCGTACTCGCCCCACTGCTTTTTATTTTATATATTAACGGGTTGAGTAGCACTTTGAGTAAGATTACTAAGGACGTTCCAATCATAAATGGCTCCCCCATTACCACCTTACTTTATGCGGACGACGCAGTACTAATGGGGCGTACCCCGAATGCTTTACGCATTCTAATCTCTGGGTTTGTTGCCTTTATGTCCGACCTTGGTTTAAATACTAATTTTAAAAAATCTTTTATCATGAATTGCGGACCAAAAAAGTACAATATCACATCAATTAAATCCGACAACAATATTCTAAAATGCACTAGCACTTTCCCCTACTTAGGGTTGTTATTCTCCAACTCAGGCTCATGGCAGCCACATGCTGCCTATGCGAGAAACAAAATTGGCAAGTCAATTAATTCAATTTTATCTCTCCGACAACCCAAACTGGCTGATGTCGTTACACCCCTGCTCAACATTTATCGTACTCAATGCCAGCCAACTGGGTCATATGGAGCAGAAGTGTGGGGTTATTGTAACAGCACGGCTCTCCAGTCAGAGGAAAATAGATTTTGCAGGAGGGTGTTGGGGGGAGTTCCCTGTGCCCCTACATTTATCTGTCACAATGAACTGAGGCTGCCATATATTGTTGATTTTATTAGGTCTAGGCCTGCTCTTTTTTGGATCAAAATATGGCTAAACCCAGCAGCATCCTTAACGCGCAGTATAATATCTGATTGTTTGTTAAGCGATAGATTTTATCATATACCTTGGTTAAATGCAGTCAAGAATAGCCTGCAGAGCGTGGGTCAAGGTACTTTATTTAGTTCCTCTAATTCTATTGTACCCGCTCATAAGAATAGTATTAAACGGGCATTGCTTGACTCATATAAAGAGGAACGACTGAGATCCGAATCTATTAAACCTGTTGTTATTAGATATCTGCGTATTATTGACTCAGGCAGTGATAATTTGAATAATTTTTACAGATACTTGACAATACCAATAGGAAAGTGGAACCGGAGCCTTTTATTCAGGTTTCGGGATGGAAGCATAGTTAATCTGCTTAGCTTCCCCCTTGGCTATAACAAAAAACTAGAAGAATTGGATTGTCCCTGCCCTCTTGGCGGAAAACAAAGTTTATTGCACTATCTCTTCTTTTGTGGCCATTACAAATTGTATACCTGTAAATATTTAAGGCCGATTCTTCGTAAATATAACCTTAGAGATTTCAATCTCGTATTAAAATTTTTCCAAATGCTGCACACAGATGAAGTTATATATACTGTAAGCTGTTTTATAAAAGTCTGTGTGAGCTCGAGGGCAAGCATGGAACATGGATAATGGATAACAGTACTAAGTTATTTGATGCATTTTTTGCACTTTATCACTCTGTTGCAAATTGACTACAGATTTAATTGTATACGTGTCTCGATACAAACGATCACTTCGGGAGTATATACATTGAACTCTGTGATTAAGTACCCCAAAAAGATTAATGTTTCTCCGTCCATTATGTATTTTGCACCTTATACTATGTACATCACACTTTATGATACATATGCTGCCTAAACCCAATCGGATAATCAGTTTTTAATTTTTTATATACATGTTTTTAATCTGTTTTAAATGTATTTTGATTCTGTCTGTACTTTTATGGATGTACTAAAAATCCGAATAAAGATCATTTGAACTTGAACATCACTCATTACATGGTCAGTTACATCACTCATGACATCACTCATGACATCTCAAATGACATCACTGATGACATCACTCATGTCATCATCTTTGTGAAAGAGTGGCAGACCTCCTCTCACCCTAATATTACCTTTGATACACACATTCAAAAATAGGAACTAAAGTTTTCCAAAAAATGGAGATACCAATACCAGTTACAACAACCTATTCAGTAATTCCAACATCTACATCCACATCCACTCATTCACCAACAGTTCTATATAGTCACTCATACATGTACCCACTCATCATATGTACTCATACACCTATAGATCCTGTTACACACCGATACTTATCCATAGAGTTACTCACACATATACTCACACATGCAAATAAACAAAATCAAACATCCATTTACTTTCATATACAGCTATACACACACCACTATACTTACTTCTACAGAAACGTACACATACTTACTCTCTTGAACAAAAACTTATAGAAACACATACTTATTTATACAGGAACTCTTCCAATCTCTCACTCTCACATATACTCACTTATATACTCACATAACTAGTTTAAAACATATGTAGTTCTCATAAAGATACTATTGAGACAGTCCTTCACTCACTAACACACCCATACACACACTCATCCACCCATACAGTCCTGCACACATGCTGTGTTCAAAACACATACAAACAGTGAGTCAGGCATTCATGCATCTGTGCGCTAAGTAATACTCCCACCAAACCATACAGACACTCATTCTGATACTCAAAAATCCAACTAATAACCCATATAGAGACTCATGTAGCTACTCACCAACCCATGCAGCCACTTATACACAAAGTGAGACACTGATACAGATATTTACATAATTTGAACATCACTTGCTAATACATGTGTTCACTAAGATACACTTAATAGGTCAGTTATACAATCAATTTTACAAAAAACCCATCCATTTAGACACTTATTTACCCATTTATTCTTCCATCGACCTTTAGATATACATATATAAAAAATATTTATTTTTCAGAAAGACACACATTCACTGGATGATGTCATCAGTGATGTCATTTGAGATGGCATCAGTGATGTCATGAGTGATGTGACTGACCATGTCATGAGTGATGTAATATGTGATGTCATCAGCAGTGCATTGCGGGTGCGCGAGTTATAGTTAGCTAAACTAACTATAACGGGGGAATTTCAAAGATTTTGTACGAGTGAAATGTCCAGCTAACTATAACATGGGTGAAACCTATGGTTTTTTCAGTGAATTTCTAAGGTATTTTAAATGCTAATTCCTAACTATAACGTGGCTAAAACCTATGGTTTATTCAGTGAATATATATAATATATATATATATATATATATATATATATATATATATATATATATATATATATATATATATATATATATATTTATGGATCTCCACCTTCTTCAAAGCTTTCATCAATATCCACAACCCTCTGGCCCTCTCTTTCAACTTCCTCTCTCTTGTTAAGATCTCTCACTTTCTCTCTTGTGCATTCTCTCTCGTACTCTCTTCCCCACTATCCTCTACCCCTCTCTCTCTGCTAGTATCTTCTTTGTTTTACCACCACATGTATACGCATCCGCATAACCTGAAGAGTTTGCAGCCCACAGTTTAAGCGTGTACCCTGGCGCACACGCGCGCACCTGTCTGCTCTCCCCAAGTGCACACACAAACACGCACACGCACGCACACCTTCATACACGAGTCAAAAAGGAAACGGACAAACTAAGCCAAATCTGAGGGCGTGTCCTAACAGAAAAGCATTTCATGTATTAGTGATTCTCTGTAAAACGTAAGATTGGAGCCAGAGATAGCGCATGAGCCAGGCGGAGGGCAGGGGCAGGGGCTCGGGATGCTGCTGGTTTGAACGGTATGGGAATGTTTTTTTGTATTGTGCCTGCCTGGTCTGCTGTGCATGATCGGGGGTGTTTATCATCAAGAAATCTATTTAGGTGTATCCCTGTACCTGTGTTGTGTTAAGTGTGAGGGCTCTAGCCTGCTTGATATCTGTGTGATTTGTGGTAGGTGTAGTCAGTGGTATCTGCAGTATTCACTATAGTGGCTCTTAGAGCACGTGGCCACATTACATATGTGCTGAGGGTGACCTCTGCATGTCTGATATTTATTATTTTTATTAGTGAGTGGCATATGTACTGTAAGCTGCACAGTGATTTCCTGTGTGTATAATGTGTTTTGAGAGCAATTTATGGTGTCTGGAACATCCACTCCCCAGTCTAATGTGTGTGTTTGGACTGTTCTTTACCCACCATAAGCTTCATGTTGTCTGTATTCTCTGCTTTAGTGCATGTGGTATGTGCGGTGCATGTGATGTTAACAATAATATCTTGGTCTGATATAGCGCTTCAACCGCACTTCTGTGGTTTTACGGGCTATGAATGATATGTAGTGTGTTGTGTGTTGTGTGATGCAGGAGTTGTGAGTGATACGTGCGATCTGTGATGACTGTTTCCTGTATAACTTTCTTGCAATGTATGTTTTGGGAGTTATCTGTAATGTGTGTCATTGTATGCATGCAGCATGTGCTCACTGGTCGTTATTATGCTGTGTATGTGCACGAAAATTAGATTGTGCTTCCAGAATTGGGGGGTTCCAAAATGTGTTTTCTCGATTTTATTTCCCATAGGAAACTTTAGACACACTACAGGCCGAAATGCTGAATTTTATCTCGGCCCCCGCTTGGCAAATCACCCCGGAACGGGCCATAAGTTTTGAAAAATTCGCGAAGATTCTTCAACCGGCGCCAAAAGTATTACGAAAACAAAAAACGAGTTTCCTATGGAAACTAGGTCCTAACTATAACTACTTACTGGCGACCGCCAGTGGAAAACATATATATATATATATAAATATAATAAATACTGCTGCAAGCGATTTGTTTCCGGATGGCTCTTCCTAATTTGGTTCTGCGAATGGCTGGAGATGTAACGGCCTGCCAAGGTCGTGGTAAGAGCCTACTGCTGAAGAGGCGGGTCCGCGGCGGCATCACCGATGCTGCCTTCGGCGGAACGGAAATGAGCATACACCTATGCAGGATGGTGTGCGCTCACATCTTGGTGGCAACAATTACACTTGGCGCAGGTCTTAAGCAAGGTCACCAATTATTAAAGGACACTAAGGCGGGGAGAAAGCGAACCCACTGGGGTTGACTATGGCATGGACTACGAATCCCAGAATGCCGAGGGGCCACACCCAACCAGGCGGGGAGTTACGATAAAAGCAGTAAGTGCCTCAAATCGCCTTCCCCCTGCATACCTAACAAGCCACTGATGAAAGGACTAACAACCTGGAAACGCGTCTGGCTTTTAACGTTGGAAATTTTACCTGTTTGAAGTTTCTGTGCTGGCACGCTGTCACCATGAATAAATACTGCTGCAAGCGATTTGTTTCCGGATGGCTCTTCCTAATTTGGTTCTGCGAATGGCTGGAGATGTAACGGCCTGCCAAGGTCGTGGTAAGAGCCTACTGCTGAAGAGGCGGGTCCGCGGCGGCATCACCGATGCTGCCTTCGGCGGAACGGAAATGAGCATACACCTATGCAGGATGGTGTGCGCTCACAGCTTGGTGGCAACAATTACACTTGGCGCAGGTCTTAAGCAAGGTCACCAATTATTAAAGGACACTATGGCGGGGAGAAAGCGAACCCACTGGGGTTGACTATGGCATGGACTACGTATCCCAGAATGCCGAGGGGCCACGCCCAACCGGGCGGGGAGTTACGATAAAAGCAGTAGGTGCCTGAAATCGCCTTCCCCCTGCATACCTAACAAGCCACTGATGAAAGGACTAACAACCTGGAAACGCATCTGGCTTTTAACGTTGGAAATTTTACCTGTTTGAAGTTTCTGTGCTGGCACGCTGTCACCATGAATAAATACTGCTGCAAGCGATTTGTTTCCGGATGGCTCTTCCTAATTTGGTTCTGCGAATGGCTGGATATATATATATATATATATATATATATATATATATATATTACAGCGCAGGAAATCACCGCCGCCGCTCCTTTTTCCTTGGTGCTCGTTTCAGTGGTGGTGAGCCGCTTGTAGACTGCAAGCAACAGGTAATGGAAAATCTTCAATACCAGATGAAAGGCACACATGGGAGCGATTTTTGAAATATTCAATATTTAATTAGTGCAGACCCCCCTGACAGATGCGTTTCGCCATAGCTTTTTCAATGCCGGTTTCCCCGTGCATTTCAACAGTATTTCACACAGCAATGTGTCACATGATTATTACTCGACATAAACGATGTACTTGCAATGCATAACCACAAGATTAGTGTTTGAGGATTTTTTTCGTGGTTACGCTGCAAAACATGTAAATTTAGTAGAAAGACTACCACATACATGGGCAGGCCAGGGGATCCTAGACCTACCAGAAAAACAAACAAGCTTCTCAACTGTAATTCTAAGTATGTTGTGTACTGCCCAGAATGTCCATGTCACAAACGTTACGTAGGCAGTACAATTAACGCAGTAAAGAAGCGTATCCTCGAGTTTATGCGCGTTATAACAAACAAAGATGCGAGCTATACAGTTGTGCGTCATTTTGAAGAATTTCATCTTAGTGACCGAGACTTCCTAAAATACAACTGTATAGACCAGATGGAAAGAGGAGAAAGAGGAGGGGATAGAATAAAGAGGCTACGGGTACTGAGTACAGGTACATCATAGATCTGCAAATAAAGGCTCCGATCGGGCATAATAATGATGAGAAACTATGGGTGCATCTGGAATCATAAGAGAAGGAACTATGAACAAGTATAAACACCACTGCCTAATAAATGGAAAAAATATAATCATGCAGGGAGCCATATGGCATTAGATTGACGATCATAATCAAATTCTGAAGATCATTTAGAAACGTGGGTAACTCTAGTGTATTGAGAAATTAATTTGCCACTTGAAAAATGCCCATTGAGGGCTCAATTATGTTGTGACTGGGGTTGTGTAGAAAAATCAAGGCTACATTGGTCCGCAATGATTGAGTAGTGACATGACCATCTTTGCCATAAATCAAGGATCACATAATGGATTTTTGTATCATCATACAACTTGGCATGGTAGATAGTTGTGCGTAGGAAAAAATGTATTACAATCCCTACGCACAAATGGTTTTAAAGTTTTTATTATTATGCACTTTACTCACAAGGTTGCTTGAAAGACAGTAGGAGTCACACATTGGACACCACGTTACAAGATGTCCACCAATTGTTTAGTCTGTGGTTATGCAATTGCATTGCAAGTACATCGTTTATGTCGAGTAATAATCATGTGACACATTGCTGTGTGAAATACTGTTGAAATGCACAGGGAAACTGACATTGAAAAAGCTACGGCAAAACTCGTCTATCAGGGGGTGGTCTGCACTAATAAAATATTGAATATTTCAACAATCGCTCCTGTGTGTGCCTTTCATCTGGTATTGAAGATTTTCCATTACCTGTTGCTAATATATATATATATGTTGATCAGAGCCCACAAAATTGTGGAAAGGTTTTGTAGATGTCCAAACCCCTAAATCACCTGAAAGTTCAGGTGGCTGATGGCTCAAGAAAATCTGTTCACCTAGACATATTCAAACGGCCACCACGATCAGGGATTTTTATATGATTAAGATCTTGAGTCCATATTTCTGTTAGCTACTGCCGAAACATTTAATGGTACTAAGCTTTCAGTAGTTTCTGATTCTTCAGTCATGGTTGGAAAGTTCACAGGAGTCAAGCAATGAACAGTTAGAAATTGATTATGGTTCTAATTTTAGGATGAAATGTGCCAGCATGACTGTAAGAAGTGAGGCTATAATATTTAGTCAGGGACAGCAGGAACACGATGAGGAGGAGCACAATGTAGAAGTAATTTTAGAAGGAAGAAGGAATCCAGCACATCTCCTCTCTTGCACAAGAATATTTCAGTAGTGTAAGCTGAGGGTGAGGTGATGAACTGCATCAAAACAACCAAGAGGTCCAGAAGAATGAGGGTTGCAGCTCCATTCCAATTCAGCAGGGTAGTGAGATCAAATGGCAATGGATGACTCAGTCCAATGGTGAGGACAGGCACTGAAGATATGAGTTTCAATGTTGGATTTGCATGAACGCCACTCCTTCAGTCACCTTATCCAGAAAGGGTCCGTTGATAATCGAAAACTAATCAGCCAAGAAATGCTTATTTGGGAGTGACTTGATGTGAGCGGTTTGTCAGATAAATAACATTTTTGAGAAATAATTTGAGAATGTTTAATACCTGCATTAATGTTAGGGGATGGTCAGGAGCTCTTAAAAGATGACAGGAGGGCAGAAGTTAGTAGGAACTGGATTTCAGGACATAACGCAACTATCTTGAAGAAATTGCATCGGGTAACTCAGAATAGAAGCAGAGCATAGGTAAATAGTAGATGAGAAACTGATCATCACAATTTAGTCTTGTCCAGGCCTATTATCTGTTGAGTAAGATGGTACTTGAGATCCAATAATTTTGTTTCACAAAGTGATCTGCCAGTGCATAGGAAAAGAGTTGTTAGGAAGCTACTTATGGGGAGTGTTGGACTTGGCCCTTTCCAAAGTTCCCTAAAACTTTTTGCCTTCCTCCTAGACCTTTTTCTGACATGGTAGAAAAGCTTGCCCCTGCATCCCTGCGATATGTAGCCCGGCGGAAACCATCAGCGCCATGGTTCTCGGACCATCTTAGACTTCTAAGACAGGGCTGCAGAAGCAGTGAGAGGAAATGGAGGAAATCCTGGGATCCTATGGATAGGGAGGCTCATAAGTCTGCTCTACGGGAGTATAAGCAGAAAGTGATTGTGGAAAAACAGGACTACTTTTCCAACCTTACTAGTTCACTCACTTCCTCTAGGGAGCTCTTTAAAATAGCTGACTCTCTATGCTCCCTCCAACTTCCAGATCCCGTAGTTAGCTCTCAACGTCTTTGTGACGATATTGCAGACTTCTTTCACACAAAAATTTATGACATCCATACTTCCTTAGAAGTACAACGTCTCTCCCTGGTTGAAAATTCTCCTTCTGATATAAGCTCTTCTGAGGCACTGAATACTGGCCCTTCTAGCTTCCTTTCTGTCTTCCCTACTATGTCTCTGGAGGGACTGAATCTTCTTCTAGACAAGACGAAATCCTCCTCTCCACTTGATCCTCTGCCTCTCAAAAAGTTAAAAGATTGTAGGAATAGCCTCCTTCCCCCCCTACTTGAGGTAATGAACAGGGTAATTGATCAAGGCATCTTTCCATCTACTTGGAAGAAGGCCATTGTGAAGCCGCTCCTTAAGAAGCCTTCACTCGATCCTGGCCTCTTGAAAAATTTCAGACCCATCTCTTTGCTCCCTGCACCTGCAAAAATCCTTGAAGCACACTTGAACCGCCATCGATCCTCTTTCCTTGAAGCTTCGGAGTATCTTGACATTACCCAGCATGGTTTCCGAAAACACCATAGCACAGAATCTGCTCTCACCTCTGTAGTCGACAACATCCGACGCAAGGTTGATGCTGGACAAACAACTGTTCTTGTGCTATTGGACCTCACGGCCGCATTCGACACTTTGTCTCCTGCCATTTTAACATCTCGGCTTAGGGAGGCTGGTGTCACCGGTTCGGCCCTGAGTCTCCTCAACTCCTTTCTCCTTAATAGGGAACAGAGAGTGATGCTCGGCAACCACCTCTCCCCAGCTAAGTCTTTGCAATGTGGGGTGCCACAGGGGTCGGCATTAAGTCCGACCCTGTTCAACATCTACGTGGCCCCCCTTGCTAGGCTAGTAAGATCGCAGGGGATGGAGGTGGTTTCATACGCCGACGACACCCAGATTATGGTCTCACTCACTCAGTCCTCTGTTATAACATCTGCCTCTAGCTTCAGGTCCTGTATGCAACATGTTGCAGATTGGATGGTTACCAACTTCTTGAAGCTAAATGGCGACAAGACTGAGATTTTGATTTTTGGAAAGGACCAAGACATCTGGTCGAGTGAGTGGTGGCCCCCTTCTCTTGGCATCTGCCCCACTCCCTCTCAGTCTGCCAGAAATCTGGGTGTAGTGTTCGACACCTCACTCTCGATGTCCCTTCAGGTGAATCGGACTGTTTCGACCTGCTGGGGCGTGATCAGGACGCTCAACAGAATTCGCAGCTATTTGTCTCTCGAAGCACGCAAGCAGATTGCAGTCGCCCTTGTTGGTTCCAGGTTGGATTATTGCAACTCTCTTTACATGGAATCCAACAAAGGCCTTATACACCGACTGCAAATAGTGCAGAATGCCGCTGCACGCTTTGTCCTGGATCTTCCCAGGGCCTCCTCTGCCACTGCTGCGAGGAGAGACCTTCACTGGCTGCCCATTCAACACAGAATCAATTTCAAAATTCTGTGCTTGATCTATAGAGCACTCGAGGATGGATCTAATGGCGCTATCAGCTCTCTGCTTACCCGTTACCATCCCACACGGTGTTTGCGCTCTTCGGGACTATTCCAACTTGTTGTCCCTCGCTTTAAGCTCACCAGATGGGGAGCCAGGGCCTTCTCCGTTGTTGCTCCACAGCTTTGGAACATCTTGCCAATGGAGATCAAGACCCTACCCTCTTTAGTCTTGTTTAAAAAGGCCCTTAAAACGTGGTGCTTTTCGAGAGCTTATACAGGTTGAGCTGCTGGGTCTATGTTATGAGCTTTATTTGGAATTAGGCGCCTTGACGCCCATTGGGCTATGTTTGCGCATGATAAAACCCCTTTTATTATTATTATTTGGTGTTGCCGACTTAGATGCTTTGGGCACTTTGCCACTACTGATCAGTGTCAAAGTGCAAGTGCTCCCTGTGTAAAGTGTAATGGTAATTGGTTGTCCATGATTGGTATGTTTGCCTTACTAGTAAAGTCCCTAGTAAAATGCACTATGTGTGCCAGGGCTGGTATTGCAAATGCTACAAGTGGGCCTGTAGCACTATTTGTGCCACCCACACAAGTAGCCTTAAAGAGAAAACTTAGGCCTGCCACTGCATTGCCTGCACGCAGTTTGTCAAACTGCCATGTTGTCCTGACAACTGCACCCACTTGCCAGGCCTTACCATCCCCTTTCTATGCACCTCAGACACCCCTATGGTAGGCCCAAGGTACCTCCAGGGCAGGACACAGTGTATGTGAAAGGTAGGACATATACTGAGGTGTGTACCTTGTCCTAACAGTGACATTTTGTTATTCAATGTTGCAAGGCCATCTTGCCCATAGGACAGAATAGGGAGGCTGTGTAATATGTTACCAGCCTATCTTCCCATAGACTTAAGACGGAGAGGTGAAGTATAGTGTGCCTGAACTCACAATTTTATAATGCATCTTTTTGTGCAGGTGGTTTTTGCATTGTGTGTTTAGAAACCACTCTCTAGAAGTGGCTGGGTTTTTGTGCTTTAACATTTCTGTGTGTCTCTGCCTGTTTGTGGATTGACTGTCTGGATTTGAAAGCGATAGAATCTGGGGAATGTCTTGACCCATGGGAGGAGGTGAGACAGCAACAGGCTGGACTGCATCTGGAATGTAGGGGGGAGGAGTGGCCCCAGAGGTGAAGAGGCCTGGGCTGCCGCCATAAAACAATGGCTCCATCTCCTGCTGAGCGATTGAGGAACCAGACCCCCACTATCAAAGGAAGATGGTGTCACTGGTAGGGAGGCTCCCAGAACTGATTTAGACAGGGGTGAGTGCCCCCTGAGCACAAAGACTTCAACGGCTTTGAGGGGTATATGTATTAGAGCCCCATGTGTTTAGAGGGATGCTGTTCATCTGGCTGGGGAGAATTGCTTCTGCTGAGCCCCAGGAGGAGACCGCCACAAGGGACTGCCTCCCTGCTTGAGGGTCCTGTGTGCTGGCCCGCCTGGACCCAGCGGTGCGCCCTGGACTTTGGACTATTACTTTTATTCGGAAGAACTATATATTTTAATTGCCAAAGAAGAAGAGGAGCTGCCATCTGGCAGGCGTGGCGGAAGAGCCTGCTGAGGGAATCCCGAGCATAGGGCTACCCCCTGCGCTGCTGACCAAGCGGAAGCCGGTTGTATGTCAGTACAACGCATGCTTTTACCCCGAATGCCATTACAACGCAAGTTGTTACAACGACTTGCGTTGGGGGGCGCTGGATAGTGGAATAGTTTCATTTTCTATTCCAACTCCAGTCCCCGTGGATAATAGGGAAGGTGTTGAATAGAAAATTAAACTATTCCCTATTCAACAGCGCCCTCCAGCGAAAGTCCTTGTACGACTTTCGTTGTAATGGTAGTGCGGGGTAATAGTTGCGTCATAAAGGATGTTTCCCGCTGGAGCCTATCCCGCATTTGTTCCTTTCTGGTGGGTGCCCACCCTGCGTTGACCTTGTTTCCAGGTGGGAGCCTACCCCGCACTCTCCCCCCAAGTGAAGCCGCCGCCAAGAGCACCGAAACCGGAAGACCAGCACCGGCGTCTGGCTGTGGGCAGGGCCTGCCATCAGTGGACCGGGGCCAGAACCAGGAAGTCATGGCTGACCCGAGCGGGGCTCCCTTGAGCTTGGGGGAGTCCTGCATATGCAGAGAAGTGAGCGGCGGTAGCGTGGCCAAGCGGGACACAGGAGAAGGCTGCCGGATTGGAGCGGGCTGCCATGTTGATTGGAGAGCCCCACGTGCTGCCAAGACCGTCCCGAGCTTCGCAGGCTCCTCAGAAGAAGTCCCATGTCCCAGGAGGGGGACCGGGCAGGGCCAAGAGGTCTTGTGAGCGGGGCCTGACTGCGATCTGGAGGAGGAAAGGAAAGAGCCCGGTGAGTGGGGCCCTTCTTGAGGCACGTTGTCGCTGCCTTTCCTGCAACATGGGGTCATTTTAAGTTGAGAGTCCCAGAGTAGGGTCTCCCGAGGCACAGTGAGTGCCAGTGCTCCCATGCTACACAGCTGCACTGCAGTGGTGGGCTGCACCGTTAGACAACTTTGAGTTTAGTAGCTCCAGAGTGAGTCTCTGATCGGCGCATTGCAGTGCCATTGCTTGTTGATCTTTAGTAATGACAACCTCTTCTATCAGAGTGTCTATATCTTCAATTGTGCAGTTTTCAGCTGCATGTTTGTGCACTATCATGTGGTTTTGAGAGTCCACAGAACTACTAGCAGTCTTCCTTTAGCCCATAATAAAAATGATAAGCTCTAATATATGCAATTCACAAAAAATCTACAAAATGTGAATAATATTAGTACAAAAGTTAAAAGTTTCAGGACCTTGGGCTCAATAAAACAAAAAGCCAGCAATCACTGTTGTTCAAGTTCAAATTATATGTATTTATTTATTTATGTGTATAGCACAGCTAATTCCCTAAGGCGTCTAGGCGCTTGTCATCCAACAGCCTGCCAGCAATGAGATAAGAGAAGGGTTAAAGTCTAAGTATAACCGGATTGATGCAGTAAATAGCCATGTCTTCAAACCTTTCTGGAAAGAAAGCAGGTCGGGTGAATTTTTGAGTTTCGCTGTGATATTTAAACAGCTTTTGCCACCCCAGTTTGAAAGTCGTGATTTGGGGACCTTCACCAACATATGTGAAGAGGACCGCAGTATTCTGATCGAAGAATACCAGCGGAAATGGTCAATCAGATATGCAAGGCCCTGATTATGCAGTGCCTTAAAGGCGATGCATAGTGCCTCAAAATTAATACTTTTCTCCACTGGAAGCCAGTATAGAGCATTGAGGGCCAGCTTAACGGAAGAATATTTTAGCATTCCAAAGAGCAATAGAAACTATAATCTGGGAGTCATCTGCATACGACACCATGGCAAATCCATAATATTTAGTAAGTCCAGCCAGGGGGGCCACATGTAGATTAAAAAGGGTCAGGCTCGGGGACGAGCCCTTTGAGACCCAACACAATATTTTGAAACTCTGGGAGCTAAGGCCGTCCACTTCCACAAATTGTTTCCTGTCCGAAAGGAAGGATTTAAACAGAGATAGTGTGGCACCAGCTAGGCCTATTTCTTGGAGGCGTTGTAGTAGGAGGCTATGATCCACCATGTCAAATGCTGCCGAAAGATCCAGCAAGATCAGTGCCGCCATGCCTCCCTTATCTACAGAGCGCCTGATTTCTTCTGACGCCGTTATCAATACAAGCTTGGTGCTATGTCCACTTCGGAAACCATACTGTGATGGATCCAGAATATCATTGCTAATGATAAATGTGGCCAGTTCTTTGTTTATATATTTTTCCAGAAGTTTTGCCAGTAGTGGCAGGCGATAGGATGATAGTTGCCTGGATCTGCTTTATCCAAGTTAGCTTTTTTTAAACGGAGTAGAATGGAGGTCCTTTTCCATATTTTAGGAAAGATATTAGCTTTAAAGGCAAGATTGAATATCTCCGTAAGATGGCAGGCGACTAACTCAGTTTCAGAATGTATTAACTTAGGTGATCCGGATTTAGTGGCATAAAGAAGTCTGGTGAGTTGCTCGTATGTTATAGGCCGAAACTATGAAAAGTGTGCAGAGTAGGGGCTGCAGGGATTATTAGGGTCATGTAAGTCCAACCTTTCTGCATCAAATGGTGGAGACTGAGAGTGGGGGATACGGGGCACACTAGAGTCCTGTAAATCCCCTCTAGCAAACTCAGGGAGTGCAGACTGAGTCATAATATCAACTCTAGATCGTGCTGTAAACATATCATAAATACACAGTACCTTACTACACAAAGTAGAAGCTAAGGTACTGCAGAAGGCTTGGTCAGATACATTGTCTCTGGGATATTGTACTCTGCTGAGCTTTTGGACCGTAGTGAACCATTCTAAAGAATTATTCTTCGCTTTTTCAATTTATTTCCGGGAAATGCTTGATTTTATTATTATGGATCGTTCCTTTGTACTGAGTTAATAATTCCTTATAACACTCTTTTTCCTTTCAATCATAGTTATGTCTACAGCGCCTTTCTTGTCTGCAACATCGCCTCTTAAGAAGTCTAAGCTCTTCTGAAAACCAAGACTAGGTGGGAACTGTCCTTGTAGTTTTCCCAGCTTTTTGAGGAATTATTGCTTTAACTGATGACCCAATACAGTTGTCATCGTCTAGAGATGCTATCTCCTGATCTTGTGATAGGAGGGGTCTGCTCATGCTTAGTTGAGTGTTAAACTTGATTTTATACAGGCAATGCCATTGGTATCGCCTGAGATTTCTAGTAGGAGACGGGCTGTTGCCGGCTGTAGGAGGTAGTGTGAAAGTAAGCATAACTGCTGCATGGTCGGACCGAAATAGTTGCAAGATAGTTTTAAATTCCAAGAATGGACAATCTGAACAAACAGCGTCCAGGAGGTGCCTGGCTCTATGAGTAGGACCTTCCGTCAACTGTGCCAGACCTACACTGGTTGATAGGTCCATAAGGGCCATTGAGTCCTTATTATACTGGTTATCTGGATGAAAGTTAAAGTCCCCAAGAATGGTATAGTCCTGGGAATTAACTTTGTATTTGAGTAACCGCCCCAAAGTATGTAGAAAGTTAACCCTAGGTCTAGGGGGTCAATAAATGAGCATTCCATTAAAAGGGTATGTGTGATTAATGGCTAGCTTGAAGGAGAGCACTTCACAGTTAGGGCCGGTAGAGATCTCATTAAAGGATCCTGTCAGGTAGTCCCAATAGACAATACCGGGTCCACCCCCTTTTTTCCCTCTGAGATCTTTCCTGTTAATAGAGAAACCTGGCAGGATAGCCACCACCAGGTCAGGACCCGAGGTCTCTTCTGCCCAGGTTTCCACAACAAACAAAATGTCGAGGGCCTGCTCTTCAACAAAGTTCGCAAATTGAAACTTATGTTTGATCAACAAATGTGCATTGAAGAGAGCATCTACTGGGCCCTAGGACCCACAGGGACACATGTGACCCTTTCATTATCTTTGTAAGATTTACTGGCGTGTATACTTTTGATGTTTAAAAGCATACATTTACCTATATGGCATCTCTGAGTTTCTGGGATTTTAACACAATTAAAGACTGGATCAAAGCAGCGCGGGATAGTAGCAGATAGTGTCAGCAACTTATTTTGTGAGTAAGTAAGCATAATTACCAGCTGGATCCTAAAAGTTGGCAGCGTGGCTGGCGCTGAGCGTGTACCGAACATGGACAGACGCAGATGAGCTTGCCTTTGGCATGCCTTCAGCGCGCCAGCTGTGTGTCCGCTGTGCGTCCGCGTCAGGGGCAGGTTTAAGTCGTGAGGCAGCATCGGCTCTGAACTAGAAGAGAACAACTAGAACGCTGACTGCTCAAAATGGCAGCCATCAAAAGTAGCAGTCAGCCTCTCCCCTCCCAACTCTCTCCAAACAAATGGCACAGATGGACCGCGGTGGACTGAAGCGCAGCGAAAATGGCAAGGAATAAGTGGAGATGTTAAAAAAGAGGTAAAAACAGCCCTTAGAAACTGTGATACACTGAGTATTGCAAAAAAGCGAGCCTTATCAAAAAAATGTTTTAGGGCAGCCCAAGCTATCCTCTCATTAACATCTTTGCCAGTCAACTATCACAATAAAGCAGTCACTAATGGTCCATTAGAGTCATTATTTCATCATAATTGAAAATCTGGTCCCACAGTTACAATTTATTGAATAAAAAGAAACTGTTAAAAATCAGGACCAAGGGGATGGCCCTGCCCTGCCTTTGTTTGGCTTTATCAGGCACACACCTCTACTCCCCTATTCACTGCTAAACAGGGGAATCTTACCCTCTACCACCTTTAGACCTGACCAGAAGCTGATAAACGACAGCCAATGTCGTCCTCCTCTTGCTGGTATGGGAAGAGCAAAGAATTGCAGTGTACGGCTGCTGAGTAGTGGTGACTTCCATTCATCAGAAACTCTGGTGTCTAGAATCACACTGTGTGCCTACTAAACAATGTCAATTTACCAATTTCCAATTGCAGTCCTGAATGGTAGAGTTGTTTGGCTGTCATGCAAGGCGCTTTTTACAATTTTTTTTAATGCTGTACAGCTTCATATTTCTTTAAGATGGCAACTTTTGAAAGTACATGCACAAATTTGTGGGATGCAAGTCTTTACTGCTTTGGCCATCTCTAGTCTCAGTAACAAATGGGCACCATCCTGATCCCACAATAGGTATGTGTTGGAGGCTACCATTGATGGAGGTTTTTGTGTGCTTTTCAATCAAAGTGTGCTGTTTTAATTGTTTATTCTAACAATGCAATCAAGCAAAGAACAGCCGACGAATATTTCACTCGTTTGGACAGCCGGCTGAGGGCTTTTTCAAGGCTGACATTAACAATACACCACAGTGTTTAAATGTATGACAGAGGTAGGACGAAGGTACAAATGAGTCATGTGAAAATAAGTGTGGATTATGTACAAAGTGAATAGGAGTGAAGATTATAAGCCATATAACACCAGGAAAACCCGAGTTAGTTGGGTAGAAGTAGATAGAACAAAAGCTGCAAGAGAAAGAGAAGAAGAAACCTCAAGCAAAAATATCAAAAAAGATTAGTAAAAATAGCAATTATTCTATGACAAAAATGTCAGACTGGCTATTGAAGACATATATAGGTATCTGAACGATCCTATAGAACACAAGCAAATGGGGAGAAAAAGAACCATATATCCCTAATATCATCATGGCCTAAGACCAGTCTAATACTGGAATCATATCATTTTATGCAATTATTTCACAACACCAAGCAAGAAGCTACCAAAATAACTGTTTAAAAGTTAAAAGAAGGTTCTCATGTGATGTGACTACGCAAAGAAAAAATTGTACTTACAAGAAAATCTTGTTGTGTTCCTATAATCTAAATAAAGATAGAAGTAAAGCACAGTATAAGGAATCTGCAGTCAGCAGGACCACAGATCTTAATAACCTGCTAATGTTAGGAATTATACTGATCACAGGGCCTATCAATAGACTCGCCTGTCTAAATTTTACAGTTAGAGATAGATAACATTCCCAAGTTCCGGTTGGCCGAAATAACAAAAAGGTAGAGAACAAGAACTCTAGTGGCAACCTGCAGGGTCCAGGGAAGAGAAGTACAGAGTGTTCAACCTCCCGAAGTAAAAAATATATATATACCGCTGCAAAGTTGTAATAATGTACTGGGTTATAGACCCCAAAATAGTTTGTGATACTGTGATAAAGCCTCAGAGACAAGGCCGCTAATAGTCTATGGCGGCTAAAAATAAAATTAAATAAAACAGATGCCAACCGTGGACTGCCCCGTTAGATCTAAATGAGGCCAATAAAGGTCGAGCTCCATTAGCTTACTTAAGTGGAGCCCACGATAATTAGGCTAGTGCAGACTAGATAAAAGAGTCTAAAAAAGATACTTACTAAGGAAATCAGTTAAAAAGGTGGTCTTTGCGGTCCCAGGAACGTTATTGTTCCGACAAGTGTACCTCTCAATCAGTCAGTCAGTGTCTGTCAGTCAGTCAATCTCTCTCTCTCTCTTAGTCTCTCTCGCAGTCAGTCTCTCTCTCTCTCTCTCTCTGTCTCTCTCTCTCTCTCTCTCTCAGTCAGTCCTTCTCTCTCAGTCAGTCTCTCTCTGTCAGTCAGTCTCTCTCTCTCTCTCCGTCAGTCAGTCAGTCTCTCTGTTAGTCAGTCAGTCTCTCTCAGTCAATGAGTCAGTCAGTCAGCCTGTCAGTCAGTCAACCTCTCTCTGTCTCAGTCAGTCAGTCTCAGCCAGTCAGTCTCTCTCTAAGTCAGTCGCTCTCTTTCTGTCAGTCAGTCTCTCGCTCTCTCAGTCAGTCCGTTATTGTATGTTATGTTATGGATATTTGTATAGCGCATGGCTACCCAAAGGCGTCTCAGCGCTACCTGAGAGAAGGGGAGGTCATAGCAGCTTACTAGGTGAGGTTTTGAAAAAAACAAGTTTTCAGACGGTTACGAAATGGAAGTAGATTTGGTTCTGGTCATAAGTGGAATGGAAGAGTGTTCTCAAGCTTAGCAGAGGTATAACAAAATAATCTACCACTACTTCTCATCCTGTTGATCTTAGTGACCGCGGCTAATGGGAGGCTGGATGATCGAAGGCATCTTTTTGGGCGGTAAGGGTAGATGATACCTTGGAGGATGGGGGCCTTTCTTCCAAAAAGATTTGTGGGCAATGCATAAGGATTTGAATTTTATTCTGTTTGCCACCGGGAACTAGTGCAGGGTTTTCAGGGCAGGTCTTTCAGACAAGCAGTTGGCGGTCATTAAGAGCATCCGTGCAGCACTGTTCTGGATTATTTGCAGTCTGTTTGTGGTAGTCCTGGGAGCTCCTAAATACACAGCATTTCCATAGTCAAGACAAAAGAGAATTAAGGCCGAGACCATGAGCTTCTTGGCGAAAATGGAAGGAGCGGGAGAACTTTGTGGAGCATCCGCAGAATGCCATAGCAGTATGCAGGCAATTTAGTTGTCTGATACTCAAAAGTGAGTGACTGATCTAGCCACATACCTAGACTTTTGATCTGGTTTTTGGGAGTGAGTGGGGAGCCAAGACAGCTTGTCCATGCTGGACCAATGCCAGAAATAGATGGGTTGCCCAGCAGCATCAGCTCCATTTTATCTCTATTAAGTTTAAGGGAGGAGAGTTCCTTCCATTTGGCAACTCTCTCGGCAAGGGCCTAGACTAGTCAAGATGGATCCTGGATGGTTTAGGGCCACCACTAATTGGGTGTCATTGGCGTAGGTAACAATGTCTATCCCGAAGGGGAGGGCAATCTCTGCCAGTGGGCTCATATAGACATTGAACAATGTCGGACTCAAGGATGAGCCCTGGGGGACACCGCATTCAAGTGGGATTTGGTCTGAGGAGTTATCTCCTTCAAAGACTTGAAAACTCCTGTCCTTTAGAAAGACAACAGCCAGGTGATGACAGTACCTGATAGGCCAAAAGCTGCACTGATGATGGCCATCAATCCTCCTTCATCCAGGATCTTTTTGTCCTTTTCCACCACTGCAAGAAGTGCAGTTTCAGTCCCATGCTGGGGGCGAAATCCAGTTTGTGACGAGTAAAGTATGTTATTAGACTCAAGAAATGCCGAGGCAGGGGGGCGGGGCTAGCAGCCAGGGAGAATGGCTGCTGCCTAAGTGTGCTCCCGATCCCGCATGCTATCCTGCCCTATCCTGTGCCATCCACGTCTCTAAATTAGCTGTGGCTGTGCTGTGTTGAGCTCCTTATCTGGTGCAGGGAAAACCGACCCGCTCTGAGGCTGGGAGATACGCCTGTGCGACCTTTCCGGGGATGGAGGCAGAGCAGTAATGGCGGCTCTCTGGGGTCTTGAGGAGAGGAACACTGCAGAGAGTTAGCAGCAGCAGTGGTGCTGGGGTGCCCGACTGGACTTCAGAGGTGGCACAGACGAGGAGGAAGCCTCAGCTGCTGAAGCAGTGGCGATCGTACCGGACCCCATGGGGCGCCGAAGCCCGGGAGGTGAGAGCCCTGCAACTGGCGCTCCTAATCGAGGTCCTGGTTCAGAGGCCTGAAAGAAATAGATCGCACCAGGCCTGGGGGAATACGGAGCCATGGGGGAGAAAATAAAGCTGACCATGAGCCCCTACGGACAGTGTACTGTTGGGGAAAAGAAGCTGGGAGGCAAGGCACGCCAACCTAGTGTGCTGGTGGGAGCGGCGCGCCGCCGCAGCTGTAGTCCGGAGGCCCAACGCGGGTGTGGCGGTGAACTTCGTCACTTGAGGCCCCGGCTTGTGACACCGGCTGGGCCCCATGCAGCCTGGTTACAACTGGGAAGTTTTTGCGGTACCAGGGATGGCAGGGAGGGCCCGGCATACATGAATACTAATACAGGCCAGCAACACAGAGGCCAGATGCGCAACCTGGTACCTCCCAACATACAAATGGAGTGACTGCTGGAGCTGGGGGTCTGGCGGCGCAGGGACTTGGATCCAGGGTCCACCACCAGTTTGACCTGCCGCTACCTGCCTGGATTATTCTGTGAGACCGGACAGTGGCCTGCACACCTCAGTAGTGGCACTCCTACCTCATGATAAAGCAGGCAAGATACTGGACTGTGCGACCCGAAGGACCCCATTAAAAGTGCTGAGCAATAGGTTGGTTCAGTCAATTTGCAAATTCGGCTTGGCCAACGCAGGGACTGCTGGACGAGGCCTAATTCATGTGTAGGAGATGCAATGATTCGCGGGCCTCACTAGAAAGTGAGATTCCTCCACGGAGGGGGTAAAAGTCCATAGGAGCTAATTGATGGGAGTCACCGTCGGAGCCTCGGACACAGTGAACGGAACAATACGCCTGGCTGGGTCGGATTGTGCCGGAAGCGAGTCCCACCCAAGATCTCCTCAGACCCCATGAGGGAGGAGAGACATCGCCTGTGCAGAGCACTCACATGGGAAATCTGAACTCAGCTGAGCTACAGAGAGGCAAAGGTCCTAAGGGAGGTTCAGGCCCAACGCCACAGCTTTCAGGCAGTAAAAAAGGAACTTCAGGACCGAGAAATAAAATACGCAATGCTATTTCCGGCAAAGTTGAGAGTGGAGTCGGGTGGAAAAACATGGTTCTTTGAATCACCGGAGGAAGTGTGGGACTGGATGGAGGGATGGACTGAAGTAGGGAGCCAGAGAAGAGATCGCGGTGCCAGATCGGGCCAACAGAGTGGTGGCCGCTCAAATGCACTTGGGAACAGCTCAGCGGAGAAAGAAGGTCAGATGAAGGAGTCGGAATGATATATCCTCGGCGGCACTCGAAGAGTGTTGGAACCCCGCCGGAAACGCAAGTATGGTGGGGGGAAGGGGTTCCGGACACTATTGTACACAAGATACTGACGTTGGGTGCTGGTGATCTAGTTGAAACTGGCGGGCCTGACTGATGGGGTTCCACCCGGGACTTGAATATTACAAACAATGGATGGCAGATTTCATACAAATGTGATATGTACATGCGATGATGGGACTGACTAAACCCGCACATTTTCTGCATTTTCGGGGGGAGAGAGGCACTCTGCCATGTTTAGGAGTGGGTAGTTCTAAATCCACAGGCAGGGGGGCAGGGAGAGGGGAGACAGCGGTGAGAGGGATCGAGGGGGGTGTTTACAGGTTTACTGCTTTGTTGGTTTGCAATATGATTCTTTGATTTTGGTATGCAATGGGGCCACATCATTGAGTAGACTCATGCAGAAGAGCTGGCTGTTACGGGTTACCTATCTGTTTGAACTGATCTGTATTCTGGGGAGTTGGGATATGGAAGGAAATCTGCAAAGTTTGGTGGGTTTCTGCAGTATTGATGGAGAATTCTCATGTACCGATTTTGTTGCTGAAGTAGGGTATGAGGGGGATGTGAAGAGCAGTATTGCATTAGGACAGCTCGTGCCAATAGTATCTCACTCACCACTGTTGACCTGTCGGGCTATGCCTCTACATGTGTTAGATGATGGGGGGTGAAAGGGATGTGTCGCTCTCTATCCTTACCTGGAATGTGAATCGGATGGGAGATAAAATCAAGCGTGGAATTGTTCAGCAGTACTTGAAACACCAGTCTCCAGACGTGGTGCTTCTACAAGAGACACATCTAGTTGGAAATCAAAGGTGGTGATATAAACTCCTAGTACATGCAGATTACACCACAGGCTCACGGAGAACCAGTATTTTAGTTAAGAAAAATTTGGCCCTTACTGCGCACCGTACCTGGGCAGACCCCGGGGGACCATTTGCTGTTTTGGAGGCTCAATGGGAGGGACGAGCGCTCAACATAATTTCACTGTTCTTGCCACCGGCACTTGGTAAGGAAGCCTTAGCAGACCTTGGCAAAATATTAACGGACCTTTCCGTGTGCACATTATTCATGGGGGGCGACTATAACCTGACCATAGATGACACAATTGATAGACACCCACAACAGCCGGGGGCGTGGCCGAATGTGCTTATGGCGGAATTTATAATGGCTATAGGCCTAATAGATGTAGGGCACGGATTACACCTAAACGCACCACAATTTACCTATTTTTCCAATGCACATAGGAGTTCATCCTGCATTGATTATTTCCTGACACATACAGCTTCGATAGGTAATTTTAAGCACCCCCAGGTTCTGCCGAGAGGGATCTCAGATCACTCCCCGTTTGGATCGGATACACACACTGGGAGCAAAAGCCGCGAACTACTATTGTATTAAACCCATGGTTGCTGAAGATACCTAATATTAAAGAGGAATTATGCACACAAACCGGGAACTACTTTGAAAATAATTTGGGGTCTGTTAGTTCGGCGCTCACTATCTGGGAAGCATTTTATGAGGTTTTGAAGGGGTAGGCTCCGTCTCTAAAAACTGGCAATATACAGAACCAACTTGCATACTACTCCAGTTGAAGATGAGCTTAAGCAACTTGAATTAGATTTCACAAATGGGCCAAATGACCTTACATACCGGGAAACCTATATCTTTCGTAAGTGGTGCTAGCACCAGCTTACACAGGCTGCAATGGCAGACCTGTAGTTACAAATTGAGTGTTCTCCCATGGGTGGCATAATACATGCTTCAGCCCATGGGGGACCCCTGGTGTACCTATGCCCTGGATACCTCAGTGCCATATACTAGGAACTGATAAGGTTGCACCAGTGTCCAATCTGGGATGTACCAAACCAAACAAATTAAGGGGAGAAAGCTGAGAGGCTGAGGTCATGATTAGCAGGATCCCAGTCAGACTAGTCAGAAACAGCATTACATCAAGCAAAAAATGGGATTAACCATAAAAGCAGATCCTACTTTCCTACAATGCCATTGTATTATTTGTGCGATTGTGATCGCATATGATTATGGAGGGTCAGGACCCATTCAGTGATAGTGACAATATAAGGTTCCTGTCCATCGCCTCACAACAATGTCAGGTTCTTTGGTCTTGTCCAGTTTGTTTGCCAAGTGGATCAGTTTTCCTTCTTTAAAGTCTTGAATGCAATGTAGATTTCACCAATGGCTTGCCTCTTGTGACCCACGGCACTGCCTTTACAACGCCTGAACTCAGGTGGAAAAAGCAGTCCAGAGAGCAGAAGAGAAACAGACACCTGATGAGCACTGTTTACTTTCAGCTGGTCAGACTGGCATTCTGTTCTATAAAATAAATTAAGCAGAGCAATGCACACTCCTGAATAAAGAAAAATGTGACCTAACACACATTTTTAAACAACTTTTATTTTTAGGTGTGCCATACATTATGTCATCAACAAACAAAATGCTTTCAGAGCACTGCTGAGAGAGGGGCTTAGGCTTCACCCGAATGTTAGTTCCCCTGAGTTCAGAATTTGATTGGGTCAAAGTGGTATGTTTCCACTGCATTTTCTGGCTTGCGGGCAAAGCTTATACGCAATGAAGGAGAATTGATTTGGTTATGGTGGCAAGCCAGTAATCATGACTATAGACCTGATATGTTTATTATGAATTGCTATGATGTATTAATTTTGAAAAGTATATGTTAACAACCATCCATTTAAGGCTGGCAGGTTATTATTCTAATTCAGCACCTCCAATGCACTACCCTATATTTCCCTCTATACCTCTCTCAATATATCCTCTACCTCCACTCTTTGACTCATCCCAAACCCCATTCTACTACTCTCTCCAATGCACTACCCTATTTCTCACTCCATACCTCTCTCAAGATATCCTCTAGCTCAGGGGTCTGGAGGGCCGGATCCATGCCAGATTTTTGGGATATCCCCATTGAGATACATGTAGTTATTTTAAAAATCTGGCATGGATCCGGCCCTCCAGGACCAGTTTGGAGACCCCTGCTCTAGCTCCACTCTCTCACTCATCCCAAACCGTATTGTACTACTTTGATCCCACAATAACCCTTTCTAGACTCTACCGCTTTTTTTATTCAGATCTCCAAACAAGCCTTCCTAAATCCTTCCCTCTGACTCTTACCCCATCACCTCCACTATACTCATCCCAAACTTCCTCATACTACTACAATTTCAAAATAAACACTTTCTAGCACATCCCCTCTTCCATCCCTCCATTATACTTTTCAATCCAACTAACATTTCCACACTCAAATTAATTTCATAATTCCCTACACTAATTCTCCACTAATCCTGTTTGGTTTCACGCTGAAAAGTGCTTCGACACCTCATCAGGGGTAGCAAGTGCTTTATAAATGCAAACACTTCCCTCTTCCATCCCTGCACTATCCTTTTTCAATGCAAATAACAAACTCACATGTCCACAGCTCAAACTAATTTTATATCTCTAAATACTAACCACTAATCCTCTTTGGGTTCCGAAGTAGCGTGCTACTCGCCGAAAAAAGCACTTCGACACCTCGTCAGGGGTAGTAAGCACTATATAAATGCAATTACAGTTAAACCCCATTCTTTTTGCTGAATGATTTTGTAAGATTTCGTACATTTTTTATTCAAAGCAAACACTGCAAGCCTGCTTTAAAAATAATACTGGCTCTGCCACCAGGCTGTCCTTAGGAGCCCCAGGAGCAACCACTGTAAAGAATGAATGGTGGGCGGAGCTTAAATGGGGCACGCGAGACAGATCCTGGAGATACGGCTTTTCATCCATTGCTGAGAAAGAAACACAGGGGACTCCGAGGAAAGATAAGAGACACTCAGCCTGACGGATGACAGAACATTACAGAGTCACATTCTCTAAGCAGCATGGCTTCCATTGCATTCAAAAGGCCACATTTCAATGTTCTAGTTAAACTCCTGTTGCAAATGCCTCAGCTCTATTTATATGTTCCAAGCTGTATAAAAAGGCTTTCTAGATCTGAGCGGTGAGGGCCGTAGGCCTTTGCAAACTGAATTTAGGTCACAATGAAAAGGCTCTCTCTTGCACAGTGTATCCTTAGAAGTCCAACCCCTTGAGCACATGCTCGCAAGCATATGAAAATGCGCAAGGCTAGAAGAGCGCAGTGTTTAGTGACATTTCGCAAAACCGCTTTGATTCTTAATCATCCGATTACCCCAATTAACACCACAGACAGCACCCAGGATAATATAATTCATTGCTAAACACTTATAAGGTCCCAAAGGCCTCTGTACTGTATTGGAAAAGAAAACATAGGTAAAATACATTGTTGTTTACATTAGCAATAGCTCTAACACTTGCAAAAGCAAACCCTACTGCATTACAAATGCTTGTTTGACATTATGCTCAATTTCCTTTGAACTCGACTGAATCGCTTCATATTGAGTTGGCCGTCTATCCCATGAATAGTGCACATTGTCAGGCTAGAAACTTGAGATCCTGCTGGACAGACATGGGGGGTTACTTATTTGAAATAGAATTCCCACATTTATTCGACATATGCTATTCTCTATCATAACTATTTGTCATGTTTTAAATGTTTTCCATGTTTAGGCTGCATGCCAACTAGCTTTTTAGTAATACTTTTCGTTGCTAATATTCTATCATAAATTGGAAATATATATATTGATTGAGCATGGGTATGCAAATTGCTTATCTGCAGTTATTGATTGATGAATTGTTGCAAGAAAAAGAGGAATTGATTAATATTTTACACATATGGCATAGTTTAATTTGTGTTCCACAATTAAACTTTGTCACTGTACCCTACCTGGTGATTGAGACTAAATCCTCTGCACGGCAGGAAGCTACAGCACTGCTAGATTGGAAATCAGGAAATGCAGGAAAGAGAAGTGAAGATGCCAGATGATCTTATTCTATGCCTGTGCCATCTATACTGTCCTTCAGGTCTGGATCTCCTAGGCTGCAAACGCATGCTATTTCAGCAAAGAAGTGAAAACTCATGTCTTCAAGTGACACAATGTCACAGGCTAACGACCAGGGTTCCAGACCAGCCCTAAAGAGTTCCCACACTGGCCCCTTCCCACTCCCACACCTCTATTCCATTAGCACGTCTGCCTCGCTCCACTCTGCCCCACGCTCCTTGAGGGGTGAAACCACAAACAAAGCTTCCCCTTCCCACTGTGAACACCTCACACGATTCTGGATCTCCGCTGCTCCCCCGCTGCTCCCTTCCCTCTCCCATTGTATCAGGACCACTCACTATAACCCCTGTATCCATGGGCAGTTCAGACTTGCATAGAAAGACGCTTTGGTCTAAAATAGGATAGAATGGGCGTTTTACTCAACCCAGGCATTCCCACAGAGAAACAGATGCATAATTGCTGTGCAATAAAACACATCTTTACGCAAGGATTTGCTACAATACCCCTTCCTTCGAGTGACTTATAAAGACAGCATGCATGTTCCAAAATATACCTGACATTTTCCACACACGCCCTAGCCATATACATAGTTTATATACGTCCCTTTAGGACATATTCCATCTGGCACTCGTTTTCCCACTACACAACACCCGGGACAGTGGCACTCAATTAATCATATAGTCGCATTTTCACTCCTAGAACATTTTGTGGCACAAACAGCGCTATTACCTGGCGATGTTAGTCCTCTGCATTAGTGCATAAAAAGCTCGGGACATCATGTTGCTCATAGAAGCCTCACTGCAAGGGGTGATATATGGCAACATTTCCATTCGCCTATGGGGTGTCAAAGGAACTTCCACCAGTCTTTTCTTGTGTTCTTGGACAGTAAACTTCATTATTCAATCTTATACAATCCCCAGGGGGCTTATGGTCCGAGGCACGCACTAGGAAAACGTTGAAATTTATTGTTTTTCTATTAGCGGATTTAGATAGAGCTAGCAAATCATCTGGGTGTCTCAGAGCTTTACAGCAGGGGCGGCTCTAGGTTAATGGCGGCCCTGGGCAGGGAGTGTAGGTAGGGGGCCCGGAACAGGGGGTCCGGGCGGGGCGGAGCGCGGAGTCCAGTGAAGAGAGGAGGGGGGGGGGTCAGGGTGTTTGGAAGTAGAACAGAGCCGGAGGTCGCTAAATCCCTGCCAGGGGCCGCCACACGAATATGTATCCATCCTCAGAGGATTATTATATTAAGGATATATATTGGCGTGGTGGCTCCTGGGGTTTGGTGGCCCTGTGCTGGTGCACAGCTTGCCCATGCCTATGGCCGCCCCTGTTTACAGCGGCAGATTGACTTTAGTTTACCACCGAGGTTTAAATTAGCAAATATGTCCACAGCCATTGGCATGAAGAAAAGTAAAAATCAGGGTAACAGTATAAAATGAGAGATGATCTTTTGACCACTACTAACCCGCAGGAGGATTTTGACTAGGGAGTAAGGAGAGCAGGATGTGATGGGAGGGGTACAGCTGGACGAAAAAATTAACTAAGTGTTACTTCAGTTCAATTATTGTTGAAAACTAACTGGAGTATCTTCACAGATGTTAAGGTCTTGTCCCAAGAAGGTTATAGAAAGATTGAAAAAAGGTCAGACACCGGCAATGTTGCATGGTTAAACTATGATCATAATGTTTACATGTTAGAGAGAGAATGTCCTAAAGGAGTAGTCAAAATATGGATCTGAAGGAAGGGAGTTAGGGAGTTAATAAATGTGTAGAGGGAAAAAGTACTGAGGGGCATATTATCAAGACTGGGCGATAAAATTATCCTCGCTTTTTGTTTCCTGCGGATAAAGCGGCGATCATTTTATCGCCCAGTCTTGATAATATGGCCCTTACTGCCTATAGCCGCACTGCTGCAGAAGTCGTCGGTGCCGAAACTGAAATTGAAAGTTAAGAGAACTTGTATAGACCAGGTTGAACAACTTTGCTGCGGCACAAATCAGGTGAAAGGCAGCCTTTAGTTTGGAGCAACTGACAAATTGATTGATGGATAAAACTAAGAGATGGATATATGGATACGAGGGTGGATTTTCTGGCATGTTCATTTCTCAGATTAGAAATTATGAGCTAAAACATTCATGGCCTAAAACGTCAGATTACAATATAGACATTACAAAAATAAATGAGGCACCACTTTATGCTATGTGTTCGACCTGGCGATTTTTGCTGGGTTAACCCCAAACTTTTTGCCTTCTTCCTCCTATTTTTTCTGACCTGTTTTTATTGGCTCTAGGACTCTGGGCACTTTACCATTGCAAACCAGTGCTAAAGTGCATCTGCTCTCTGTCTAAATTGTATTGGTGATTGGTTTATCCATGAATAGCATTTGTGGTTTACTAGTAAGTCCCTTGTAAAGTGTACCCGGTGTGCCCGGGCCTATAAATCAAATGCTACTAGTGGGCCTGCAGCACTGATTGTGCCACCAACATGAGTAGTCCTACAAACATGTCTCAGACCTGCCACTGAAGTGTCTCTGGGTGCAGTTTTAAATTCCCTTACAGCAATGCAGGGGGGGAACTTTCACGGTTTTAAAAAGAAGCCTCACTCACCAACCTAGTTGGTGACATGCTTAATCATTCGGTTCCCACCCTGGAAGCCAGTGCCTCCAAGGTGTGCTTTAACACCTGATTACAGTGGCGCTGGTTGTTTTTAGACTGACGTAAAAAGGTGCAAGTGATTTAAAATTGACTCAAAGTCACCTACCTAAAAGGTTTTTTAATCTTGGTGAGATTGTGCAAGTTTTAAATTCAGTGTTTAGGATACTGCTGAGATGTCAATGGTTATGTACCCCATATCATGGTCAACATGTTCTAGCTATTTATGCTAAGCACCCAAGTAAGACTATATCGATATCGCCAGGACAGTTTATTCAAATGCATAAACACTAAGCCATGCGTAAGTGCACCTGGTTTTAAACTCACTGTTTTTCTGAATCACCTTTTGCAATATTTATTTGCTGTGTAGCACTACTCCACAACATGGATCGCTTCAAGGTGGTGGACTCTGGAGTCACACTTTCATCAAGGTGTCTCACACTCCAATACACCTAAGGGTGTTCCTCGTAAGGTCCGTATCCTAAGGTTACAGACCTTATGAGGAGGATCATTAGATGAATGGCTGAAACATGTTGACTATGTTAAGGAGTACTTGAGACAATTGAGATCTCAATGGCCTTTTCACTTCACTCAACAACCGGCTCCTCTGTAGTCAGGTGTCGAAGCACACCTTGGAGGCACTTGGCCTCCAGAGGGGTAACCCAATTATGAAGCATGTCACCAACAAGGTTGGTGAGTGATGGTTATTTTTAAAAACCCTGAAGGTTCCCCCCTGCATTGCTGTAAGTGAGAGACGCTTAACCCGTTAAGTGCTACCGTCGGCCGATGAACGTTCGGAGCACTACCTGGCTGGTGCTGCGCACGTTCAACGGCCGACGCAGCCCCGCCCACTCTTCAAAACGGCCGCACTGCCGCGAAAAAACAGCCGCGGTTAACGGGTTAAGGGTCCTTTGTCAGGTTAATAAGGTACTTGCTTTTGTTGTTTGCTATATATGGTCAAGGGAAGACGGGCGAGTGTGGAGAAGTGTGGCTCAGGGGTTAGAGGCGGCAGACCCGGAAGCTGAGATCGATCCTGGACCAGGGTTCAATTCCCCGCCTCACCGGGTCTTGGGCTCAAAAATTCCATGGACTCGATAATTCTCGTTCCGGTGCCTACTTGACTCACGGGTTCAGACTCTGCGACTCTGGGCAATAGCTTGCTTAATCTCCACTACGGCCCCTCGCGGCGGGATGCCTGGCTTTCACCTTGTGAATACCCTGCTGGGGCTATCTCACAGGGGAATACCAGGACGGGTTCCCAAGGCAAGCGCCTTGATGCCTACGGGTGATACGTGCGCTATATAAATCGCAATACATTTACATTTACATTCTTTCTCTCTCTCTTTTTCCTCTTTCAGCAATTTTAAACTCAGTCAGTCAGTCAGTCAAAACCACTTTATTCGATTAATTAAAATCATAAAAGTATACTAAAACAATGTTAGGTACATGATTAAGAACAGGATAAAAAATCAAATTAATACAGTTAAATTCATGAAAAATGTTTAAAAAAACAATTTTCTCTCCTTTTTTCCTCCTATTAAGAGGACAACTACTGCACGAATCCCATTCCTCACTGGAGCTCACCAACATTAATTCATATACAAAATACAGTTTTAAAAAGGATATTTTTAAAATACAGTTTTAAAAAGGATGTTTCTACAGTATTACAAGTCAAATCTTTTTCTCCTGATTCTTACGGCAACTGTTAAAAAACTAGCAATACAATACATAATGAAAGGGGTTTCCAACATTAATAAAAATAACAGTGCAGGTTTATATTGAGTGAAACTCATTTCTTTCAGCAAAGGTTTGACATAGCGCTTCCGGGGTTCACTATACCACGGGCAAAAAAATAGAAAATGCGCAGTGTCCCGGACAGACTTATCATCGCATTTACATGGGGTAGAATCCTCTAACTTGCACCAATTTTTCATATCCCATAAGACCGTATGAATTTGGTTGAAGCGGAATTTTGACAGTAGCCATCTATGGAAAAAATGTGTTACCACTGACAAATAAGGCGCCATTTCAGGAGTAGTAGTTATCATTATATGGCTCCTCACTGAGAGTTTACACAATTCCTCCGCCTCTCGTTCCGCATCACAAAGCTTGATGAAATTAGTTTTCACCCATACTAGATCTTCTTTGCATAGGGATTCTGGACTTTCAAAGATCTCAGGGCGTCCTAGCTTTTTAGCCACATTCTCTACATAAGACAACCACTGAATGTCCCTTACATGATCTAATTTCATACAGTCTTTGATGATTTTATGGTTCAGACTAAGGTTCTGATTTAGCCAAAGTTTTATCCATAGCACAATGGGTGCTAATTTTAGCATATCAGTGATAAATCCCACCCCTAGTTCAAGGTGTACGGGATAGGATGCTGTTTGCTGGGGCAAACCAAGCAATGATCTTAAGAATTTGTTTTCTTCCACTTGGATGCGGTCTATTTTTGAATATCCCCAAATAGCTGCCCCATAACGTGCTATTGCAACTGATTTGGCTTTGTAGATGGCCAAAATAGCCTCTATAGGTTTCCCCCCTAGTCTTTTTGCGAACCCCAAGACTGCTGATGCAGAGCTTCTAACTGCATTTGCCTTAGAGGTTAGCTGCGGTACCCATGTTCCCCTTTGGTCAAACACTACCCCTAAATAAGTAAAAACCTTTACTCCGGAGATAACTTCACTGCCACAAAAAAAAGTTTTTTCTTTGCTTTTTGAACAACCCACTGACATTGTATGCGACTTGGCACTATTAATGACCAAATCCAGATTGGACATAAAAGATCCAAAAGAATCAAGGAGTTTTTGTAGGGCAATCAGGGTCCTGGCTATCAGGACCGCATATCGGCATAGAGGAGCACCGGAATTGGCCTCCCCCCCCATGCACGTGATGTCCTGAGTTACTGCTGTTAGGTTGGCCTCCAATGAATTCACGTACAACGTGAACAGCATGGGGGCCAAAATACAGCCCTGGCGTACCCCTCGTCGGGACCTAAAACTTGCTGTACACTTCCCATCGGTAGTCATCCTAATGGAGGCATTTAGATCTTTATGCAGCTCCGCCAGGAAGTGTACCAAAGAGATATCAAGGCCCATGTTCAGTAGCATAGTCCACAGCTTTGATCTATTAACTAGATCAAAAGCTGTGGATAAGTCCATAAAGCCTAGGAATATGGATCCCCTTTTGGCCCTCGTGTACTTTGCTATTATCAGGTGAAGGTTAAGACATTGGTCTTCTGTGCTCCTCCCCGCTCTGAAGCCGTATTGTACGTCCGTCAAGATGTTATTCCTAGTAGCCCAGGAAGTTATTCTGGCTAATACGACTTTTCCTAGAATCTTAACAGAGGAGTCCAATAATGATATGGGCCTATAGCATCTGATCCAGCGGGCTATAGAAAATATATCATATACTACGCTACCCAACTTCATAACCTATAAACAAAATTCTAAACTAAATATGGACCCATTTATAAACCTGATATATTTTGGGCCTACTGAATCAGGTGGTCAGAATAAATCTATATACACATTATCTACAAACTATATACATATTTATACATTTGCAGAAAGAATATTGTCATTAGAATAAAACCCAACCATTTAAATGACCACCATAGGCGACGTGATCTAGCTAATAGTAACCTACACTTCTGAATAACCAAGACCAGCTTGTTTGTCAAAAGTAAGATTTTATTTACTAAATTATGGTATATAAGTTGAAAGTTTTATAAATGAAATTTATTAGCAATAATGCAAGCATGATTATAATGAAATATGAGAAAATTACTATTTAAGCAATTGAAACAATTTTAAAGAAAATATATAAAGTTTAGCATTTCCAAAACCTAATTCCCTAACTAAGCTAAATAGATAGAAATTAAAGTAAAGTAAAGTTCTTTGAGGATTCTTACGTGCTCCACGCAAAGTCCAGTAGCACATCACCCTCATCGGAAAGTCAGAAAGCAGCAGCCAGCCCAACCCTAAGGGTATGACTTTTTATACCTTTCTACGCTAACTAAACTAGCAAAGGAAAGTTTTCAGAAATCCTCGACGTCCCATTGGCTGAGAGTGACAAGTGACATGTCACCCGTTTCTCAAAAAGTTCCATTAATTCATGTCTCATAAAGACCATTGTCTCTTCCACGTGAAGCCAGAAGCTTCCTGAGATTGCAACAAATGTATTAAGTCATTCTCGCAGCGTCCATAGACTTTCAATACAACTTCCGCGGATGCCAAGTTAAGGACTGACAAAATGTTCACTTTCGACCTTGGCCATGTCCGACAGAATGATGTCAGCTCATCAGTTTTTGCTTTGTGAATGCAGCTTCAATAAACGTTTTAATTCAGAATGGGCGTCTCGTGACTTTCTGCAGAATTATATGTCAGCTCTTTTTCTGCGGTTCAAATGACTAGGCCCAAAAGCAGGCAACTTATGTTTTCTAGTATAAAACAAACACAAGAAAAGTATTAATGTAAGAAATAAAGTAGATTCTGTATCCACCCCATGGTTTACTAATTAATTAACCCACCCGATTAATCAAAATGTTACCTAGCCATTGCAAACAAATAAAGCAGCGTTTATATCTACCAGTCTCCGTTTTTCCATGAGACCCATATGCACCTAGAATAGTAGAAATGACATCACACAGACAAGGAAAAGCAAAACAAGCACATGCTTCTTTTAAGTTTGCAGCAATTAGTAGTGACAAAAACGAAAACAATAAATTATTTTATTATTTTGTACGAACAAAAAGATGCAACATTTATGCACGTTTATGAGCACACATGTTAGTCCCCCCACGTGTAAAGTTTAATCTAAGTTGTATTAGCACGACATATCACAAATCATTAATAATTTTATTCATGTTATGGAAATGTGACTTTGCGAGTTTAAACAAAATTTTGTTTTCTATCTCGCTCCATCAACTCCCTCATCTGGTGATTAACAAATCACCACACCAGCACTCAAAATTTTGGTAAATTAAATTTTTAAGAAATCGATTCAAATTCATTTGTATCAGTAAACCTAAAAGTCTGTTTCTGCATAATCTTTGCAATTAACATGACGCTCTCTATGTAACTCCTGTAATTCGATCTCCCTTTCTTCTTCTCTTCTGAGTTTATAGATTCTTTTCTTTTCCTTCAACTGTTTCTTTCTTTTATGTAACAAACAACCTAATTTGGTCAAAATAAAAATGAATACTATTATAATCAAAGGTGCCAGAATCTTGCCAAGAATTGAACTTCCGATATTATGAAACCAGTTTTTAATTGCTTGAAACCTTTTTGAAAGTTTCCCTGTAAAATCTTCTTCTTCTAAAGGAATTATCTCTGAATGCATTTGTGTAATATTCTTAATATACATTTCAATATTCTTACTTTCATCAGGTATATATGTACAGCAATGTTGGACATGTAAAATGCCACAGACTCCTCCCTCTTTTGCTAGGAGTATGTCTAAAGCAAGACGATCTTGAATTACCATGGATCTAATTGCAATAACTTCAACATTCACTAATTGAAACCCATCAGCAGTGTCAGTTGATAATCTATCAACTATAGTGGACAATTTTCTGATTCTCCCTGCATTTAGGGTTATACCAACAAAAGGTATTACAGCTTGAAAAATATCTCCCAGAACTTCGGTAAAAGTTTCTCTTTTAGCTCTATTTACATAATTATGAATTTTAAACAATCCTTCTGAATCTCTGTCAACATGAAACACTTTAGGAAAAACAATTCCCACATAACAAGTTCCATACCAATGGTCTGGAAGGTTGTAGTAGGCTTTGTCACCACAAACAAAATAAATCCCAGGAAAGATAGGATCTTTTCCACCTTTAAATCCCCAACCTCCCATAATCTGATAAGTATCTTCACAGTTACTTGCACCTACAAAATAATTATCAAAAAGTGTATTATCTCTTCTAATGCAAAGCTTTCCACTAACTGGTTTGTCTATGTGAATTGCAATATTTTCAAGCATTTTGCCATTTAATTTCTCATCCTCTTTTTGCCAGAAGGCTGACTTAGTCTGCTTGACTAATTCATTTCTCTTATAAATTGCTCTTCTCTCCTCAACCATATTCAAAAATTTCTTTCCTTCAGCACTTAATTTACATGTTAGATTATTCTTGTAAGCATACTCGTAAGTGAGTTCGTTAGTAACAAGGAAATATTCTCTCATTTGTTTTGCTTTCTTATGCTTATTTAAAGCATTATCAATCTTAACATTAGCAAAAATTTCATCATAATTTGAATAGTAATATTCTAAACGACCAGTTTGATAAAATAAACTAGTTAATACACTACATGTTACAGCATAAGTGAGAGGAAGCATATTATATGTTACTCCCTCAGAAACAGAAGCAGGTAACTTAACACAGACATAGCAGTCTTTTGCATCCATTACCTTTACATATTCACTCAATAGCTTTGTGAATGTATTACTTGAAAAATCACCTATTGATTTATCTTGATGAATGTTAGGCTGATGATCTATAACTTTTGCAGATGTACTATGTTTAGTTTGGCTAACCAGAGCTTTGCTTGTTATGTTAACTTTGTGTAATTCTCTATTCATTTCTAAAGGGATAATCACAGCTAGTACCAACCAGAGCAGAACTAAAATGAGCAGACATACCAGAGTCATCTTACAGCATCTTTTAAAAACAGAACACTTTGAAGTGCTCTCCTTAACATAAGGCATTTTTTAGGTTAGTTTTAGCCTCAAAAATAAAATAAATTTTAAAATGTATATACTCCCCCCTTTTAAAATATATTTTTCTTTTATAACCCTAAACAAGATTTCTTCGACCTTATGTCATACATAAGTTTTCTTCTACTAAACAGTTTTTCTTCGACCTTGTGTCAACTAACAGATTTTCTTCAGCCTTTTGCCAATTTAATAATTCTGTACTTCAATCATTGTCACTAATTTCTTGTATTTCGTTTTCTTCTTCACTACTATCATATATGTCAATAACAGGTGGAATTACTAAGTAAGTCCACTCAGGAGACTTGTATTTCTGGTTTGGTCTTATTATTCTCTTCCCTTTTCTCGATATCACTTCAATTTTTCTTCCAACTCCAACTTCTTTTCCTGGACTCTTTTGACTACTTATTTCCGCTACTTGTTCTATTGGCTTTTTGATCAATCTGACTCTCAATCTTCCACCTGGCCAGTAGTCTGCTTTTCTCACGTACTTCTTCTTTGGTTCAGAATTATTTGATTCTGACTTCCAATTCCTTTTCTTTCCGTTTTCACTTCCACCTTCCACGTCACTTTCTTCAGTTTCGTAGTCTGAAATTTCAATTGACTCAGGAACTTCTCTATTCGGCAATATCTTGAAATCGAAACATTATCTGCTCCCAGTATGATTTTCTCATACTTTGTCAATCTGCTACTTGTTAAATGTTGAGTCTTACCTCTTGTCAGTAATATTTCAACTGAATGAGGCACAAAAACTTTCACAGGAAATCCCATAATGATTCCTTCACTTTGTTCGAGGCTGATACTTGTAGCTGCAACTGCTTTCAAACAACCTGGTAATGCTTTTGCAATTGGATCAAGAACTGCAGAGAAGTATGCAATAGGTTTCTTTAAATTTCCATGTCTCTGTATTAATACAGATAATGCACATCCTTCTCTCTCACTGCAATACAGTTCAAAATCTTTCTCATAATTTGGCATACCTAAAGCAGGAGCTTGGCATAAGCTCTTTTTCAGGTTCTCAAAAGATTCCATCTCAGCATCATTGAGAATAATTGGATCTTTTACATCTGACTTTGTCAATCTTTGTAGTGGTTTTGCGATTACTGAAAATCCACTTATCCATTGTCGACAGTAACCTACCATTCCCAGGAACATTCTGACCTGTCTTTGTGTTCTTGGCGGTAACATTGCTTGAATCATTTTTATTCTCTCTATTGTTACTTGTCTTTTTCCTTTTGCAATTCTGTGACCAAGATATTTTACTTCTTGTTTGCAAAACTGTAGTTTTGCTGGGGACACTTTATGTCCTTCTTCTGCAAGGCGATTTAACAGAATTATTGTGTCTGTTACACAATTTTCTCTTGTCTTTGCAGCTATTAACAAATCATCAATATACTGCACCAACGTAGACCTACCTGGTAAGTCTAAATCTTCTAATGATCTTTTTAACAATTCATTAAAGATTGAAGGACTTTCTGTATAGCCCTGAGGGATTCTTGTCCATCCAAGGGTCTTACCTTGGAATCTGAAAGCAAAGATTTCATAACTGTCTGGATGTAAGGGAACAGTAAAGAATGCATTGCAAAGGTCAATGACTGTGTACCATTCAGCATCATGTGGAATCTGAAATAGAATTACTGCTGGATTTGGAACCACAGGACAACATGGAATGACAATTTGATTAACCTTTCTCAAATCTTGTACGATCCTAAATGTTCCGTTAGACTTTTTAACTCCCATAATTGGTGAATTACAAGAGCTACTCTTCATTTCCTTTAATACACCTTGCTTAATTAATTTTTCAATTATTGGTGTAATACCTTCAATTGTTTCTGTTTTCATTTTATATTGTGGAGTGTTTGGAAATTCTATTCCCTGTTTCAATGCAATTTTTACAGGATCTACGTTTTTCATTAGACCCATCTCATTCCCAGTAAAATCCCATATTTCAGATTTCACTGTTTCTTTTAGCTCTTCAGGTAAATCCTTTTCTTCAAATGCAGGAAACAATTTTGTTTCTTCTGCTTCCATCATCATCATTGTCATCCTGTATAAACCATCTTCCTCCATTGTTTGTAACTCAACTCCATCAGGAGAACAATATATTCTGCAATTCATTTTACATAGGATGTCTCTTCCTAATAGATTCACTGGACTACTATTACAAACCACAAATCTGTGTTTGTCTCTGTAATTTCCAATTTCAACTGGTACTGGATCAGTTAAGTCAGTTTTAATTTGCTGATTACTTACTCCGACAACTTGGATGGTATCCCCAGAGAGAGGTAGGTTTTCAATTTCCACTGATCTAACAGTAGAACGGGTAGCACCAGTGTCCACTAGAAAAGTGATGTCTACATCATTAACTTTCCCGTTTACATAAGGACCAGACTGGTCAACCTCAAGAGTGGCTCCAACAACACACTCTTCCTCCTCTCTCGGGCACCGTCAGCAATAATCATCAGAATCACTGTCTTGACTTTCTGCTAATAAAAATTGTTGTGAAGCATTTTGCATTTGAACCCTTTGCTGCTTTTGCTGTTTTTGTTGTTTTATTACCTGTTCACTTCCCTGAAATCCCACGTTTGGATTATATTTTTGAACTCCCCCACAATTCGAAAAAGGTGGTTGTGGCAATTGGTCTTGATGATTATTCACCTGTTGTTGTTGCTGTTGTTGTAACTGTCGCTGAATGTTAAATTCGTTTAACCCCTGTTGCATCTGTAGCTGTTGCTGCAGGTTAACACCATTCTGCATCTGTGGATTCAATAAGGGATTCTTTAAGTTTTTAGGAGGATGAGGACACTCGTCCCTCCAATGTCCAATTTCGCCACAATTAAAACAAGGTAATCTTTGTTTCAGCTCTTCTATCTTTGGGCTAAATTTCTTTGGGAAATTATTACCTTTAAACTTTCCTTGTATCTGGTTTGTATTTCCAGTTTGAACAAAATTAGTGTTCTTATTTCCCATGCTGGCAATCTGTTGCTCAGCCACCTTTACCTGAGCCCACATGGCTTTCTCCTTCAGCTTCTTCTGTTTTACTTCTATTTCATCGCTACAATACTTTGCTTTTCTTAGAATATCATCTACGGATAGTGATTGCCATCCGACAATACTAGTTCTGATCATTTCTCCAATTTCAGGTTTTAGTCCATAAACAAATCTATAGACAAAATGACTCATGTCTTTTTCATCTAATTTTTCATAACCACTGTATTGTTTAAAGATTAACAATAGTCTTTCATAAAAAGAATGAACTGATTCTTTTGTTTCCTGTTCTGTTCTTTCTATTTTAACCCAATCAACTTCTTTGGGTGGAATTTTGTTTTTCATCCAAACAATTACTTTCTCATAAAAATCCATTACAAGTGGATTTGGAGCTCCTGTTTCTTTGATTCGTTCAGGTTCTGCTTTTGGCCAACTAATAGATATTTTACATTCTGTCCAAAGATCAGATGGAACTACAATGTCAAAAAATCCATCTAAATCAATCCACAGAACTTTTGACACTTTGATAAATCTATCAACTTGCCTGTACCACTCGACTGGCTTTTCCCTCAATTTTGGAAAGTCATTTGTAAATAACAGAATGTCCTGTCTCGACCACGGGATATGAACATATCCTCCACCTGCAACTTCTCTCATTGGAAATTGTTTTGACAATTTATCCAATCTTTCATCTTCCTTCTTTTTCGTCCATTTTACTCTCCATTTATTCAGTTCTCCTAGCTTTTTGATATAGACAATCAAATCTTTAATGTGAACTATTCTTCCCATTGAGTTCAAACTCTCAATGTCACTTTCTGAAAAGTCTAATCTGTAATGCTTTGCAAAATTCTTTTGTTTACTCACATCGATTTCAAGTTCTGCAGCTAGATCCTCTAATTGATCATATTTATTTTTCGTTTTCCACTGAATGCTTTTGCAAATGAATAGTAGTTCATCATCCCGATAGTAATTTAAACTATCTGGGCCAATTGTTCCAATTATTAATTCTTCGATATTCGCTTTTAATTTGGCCACATCAAGTTTTGGTGTGGTTACCCTGACTTCAGGACTCCCTATATCTGACATAGCACCCATTGGTGTTTTTGGAGATAAATCCTCATTAAAAGTTAAATCAGGCATTCTTGATTTAGAAGTGTTTAATTCCGTTAAATCTGAATAAAATTTTTCAGCAGCCTTTTGAATTTCTGTATTTAAAGGAATAGTTAATCCATTTTTGTTTGTATTCTTTTGATCAAATACAGGCTGAACAGGACCAATTGTTACTGGAACTGTGACAGCTTCCATGCCTTTTGTCATTCTTTTTATTAGTTCTTCCTTTGATCTTATATATTCATTATAATCAACATCTTCAACATTTCTTGTCTCTCTTGTATAATCTTTTGGAGGTTCCCTTGCTCTTGAAGTCATTGAAAAATGTCTACCTTCATTTCGAGCATTCTCGAATTCTGGTCTTCTAGGAGTTTCATTGATTTCACAATTATTTGGATAAAGTTTAGGAGCTTCACTAATTGGAGGTGCACTCGGTGAAGTTTCAGTAGAAACCACCGGAGTAGACCATGATCTAGGAGGTCTCAAAGGCTGATTAGGCTGATTCTTTCTAGTAGTTGTATATATTTCTTCCATAACTGCATCCTCAGATTCACTTTCCATAGATTTCCCTGTAGGAGAACCCATTACCATTTCATGAATTAAATACAATCCTTCACTCATGTTTCCCTGTCTCCACATTCGCAATCTATCTTCATGAGTTTCTCTTTTCCAAGATGGATTTTTAGAAGGTCTTTTAATTCCACTAGCTTCTCTTTGTATCTGATACATCTCGTCTTCCCATTCAACTAAAGCTTCAAATTGAGTTGGTCTCGGTTTTGGAACAAGAGCATTCATTTTCTCTCGTAAATTTCTTAAAACTCTTACATTAAATGAACCATCATCAGGCCAAGCTAAAACACCGTCGTTTTTAGTATAGCGTTTCCAACTGTCGAACCATAAGACAGTATGATATCCGTATTCACCTTCCATGTACGCTGCAGGTGTTTTATACTTATGAAGTAGTTTACCACCTCGCGTTTCGATTTTCTTGTCAGGTGAAAATAAATTTTTGAATTTCTGAAATAATGTTGTCTTTTTCTCAACATGTTTAAAATGATAACTCATTTTTAAAAGTTAAATTTAATTCACAAATTCGTTCGTAAAATATTTCCGGGATGTTCCGCAAAACAACCAATCCGTGCGCGAAACACACCAACAAACCAATGACGGTTGAGCTACGTCACTTTTCTGCTCAACCAATAAATTTAGAGTTTTTTCGAACGACCAATCAGCTCACAGGCCGTCAGAGACTTAAGAGCCAATCAGAATACAGCTTGTGACGTAGGTCACCCAATCCCAGCGCGGCTCTGTGACGTACACAGCAGCTGCGGTTTCTCGCTTCTCACTCCTGGCGTTTACCCCTCCTTCACAAAATCTTTTCACAGCGCCATTTTAAGGGCACTTTTCAGTGTAAATTAATTCTTAACAATGACTATAAAGACAACATCTGTTCGTTTCACTATTTAGGATAGTTTACATACATTCAAGTATCCACACTTCGGAATAGACGGCGCTATTCACACTAAGGATAATATTCAATTGTCAGTAGAGTAACCTTACCCCACCCTTCTAACACGTATAATTATGAACTCGCTTTGCTCTGAACCCACCGCGAAGTGAAAGTTCTAAGAGTTCCACTTGAACATAAAATACAATTCAAACTCGCACTTTTACACGGAAAATTCCCTAATTTCAAACACACATGAAATCCGTACAGGACTCTCACCTGTTTATAGAAATCATGCACCGTTAGCAAAATAACGACGTTATCCGTACAGGGCTCTCACCTGTTTATAGATATGAAACATGTACCCGTACAGGACTCTAACCTGTTTATAGATAATCATGCACCGACGTTAATTTTACCCTTCACTCAAGCTCGGATATAACTAATACTCTCATCACAGTGAGTTTTATGGAAGGCGCTTTGTCCCTATTCTCATGCTGCTTTAATTTCTTAGAAAACCCTCACTATACAAGATTCAGACCTAGCCCTAAAACTGTGCTGCTCGGCGACAACACTATGGTACACGGCGATACCTCTTGTGATACTCGGCGATATCACTACAAACAGAACAGATGGCTTGCGTGACTAATTTCTCGCCACACAATCTATACCGGTATAGCTTACAGATAGCACGAAAAACAAACTTAACATGTGTTATAACATCGATCCTATTTCCATACCATAATGTAACCCTTAGCAACCAACATATTACCTTGGTTACCCCTTAGCAACCATCAATTTCTGCTACCAGAGAATTGATCCAGCGGGCTATAGAAAATATATCATATACTACGCTACCCAACTTCATAACCTATAAACAAAATTCTAAACTAAATATGGACCCATTTATAAACCTGATATATTTTGGGCCTACTGAATCAGGTGGTCAGAATAAATCTATATACACATTATCTACAAACTATATACATATTTATACATTTGCAGAAAGAATATTGTCATTAGAATAAAACCCAACCATTTAAATGACCACCATAGGCGACGTGATCTAGCTAATAGTAACCTACACTTCTGAATAACCAAGACCAGCTTGTTTGTCAAAAGTAAGATTTTATTTACTAAATTATGGTATATAAGTTGAAAGTTTTATAAATGAAATTTATTAGCAATAATGCAAGCATGATTATAATGAAATATGAGAAAATTACTATTTAAGCAATTGAAACAATTTTAAAGAAAATATATAAAGTTTAGCATTTCCAAAACCTAATTCCCTAACTAAGCTAAATAGATAGAAATTAAAGTAAAGTAAAGTTCTTTGAGGATTCTTACGTGCTCCACGCAAAGTCCAGTAGCACATCACCCTCATCGGAAAGTCAGAAAGCAGCAGCCAGCCCAACCCTAAGGGTATGACTTTTTATACCTTTCTACGCTAACTAAACTAGCAAAGGAAAGTTTTCAGAAATCCTCGACGTCCCATTGGCTGAGAGTGACAAGTGACATGTCACCCGTTTCTCAAAAAGTTCCATTAATTCATGTCTCATAAAGACCATTGTCTCTTCCACGTGAAGCCAGAAGCTTCCTGAGATTGCAACAAATGTATTAAGTCATTCTCGCAGCGTCCATAGACTTTCAATACAACTTCCGCGGATGCCAAGTTAAGGACTGACAAAATGTTCACTTTCGACCTTGGCCATGTCCGACAGAATGATGTCAGCTCATCAGTTTTTGCTTTGTGAATGCAGCTTCAATAAACGTTTTAATTCAGAATGGGCGTCTCGTGACTTTCTGCAGAATTATATGTCAGCTCTTTTTCTGCGGTTCAAATGACTAGGCCCAAAAGCAGGCAACTTATGTTTTCTAGTATAAAACAAACACAAGAAAAGTATTAATGTAAGAAATAAAGTAGATTCTGTATCCACCCCATGGTTTACTAATTAATTAACCCACCCGATTAATCAAAATGTTACCTAGCCATTGCAAACAAATAAAGCAGCGTTTATATCTACCAGTCTCCGTTTTTCCATGAGACCCATATGCACCTAGAATAGTAGAAATGACATCACACAGACAAGGAAAAGCAAAACAAGCACATGCTTCTTTTAAGTTTGCAGCAATTAGTAGTGACAAAAACGAAAACAATAAATTATTTTATTATTTTGTACGAACAAAAAGATGCAACATTTATGCACGTTTATGAGCACACATGTTAGTCCCCCCACGTGTAAAGTTTAATCTAAGTTGTATTAGCACGACATATCACAAATCATTAATAATTTTATTCATGTTATGGAAATGTGACTTTGCGAGTTTAAACAAAATTTTGTTTTCTATCTCGCTCCATCACATCTTGGATCTCCCCTCTGGCCTTTTTTGAACACGGGGATTATGGTAGCTCTGGACCAAGATTTCGGGAATCCCACAACAGTTGAAGCATTAAAAACTTTAACTAAAATATCTGCCCAGAATAATGAGTTAACCTTAAACAGATCCGAGGGAACCCCGTCTGGACCCGGTGCCTTTTTGCCTGCGCTACTCTCAATTGCTTCAATGACTTCAATTATGTTGAAGTTTACTGGCCCTGGCGGGAATTCAGATGCAGGAAGCTCAAAGAGCTCCTGCTCCATGTTACTTCCATAAATTTTTTCGAAATGGTTAAGCCAGTCAACCTCAGGGATATTAAGTTCCAGTTCCTCGTTCTGGTCACGAGCAAACAATGGGGTATTTATTATTGACCAGAACTTCAAGCTATTTTTAAGGTAGCTTTATCCATAAGCTCAAGCCAAGCTTCTCTTTTTAAAGCATGTTTACGCGCTTGGGTTACCCTGGAATAATCCTTTCTCAGCTGTCGCACTAAGGATAAATCCCTGGGGCGGGTATTAAGTGCTTTTTTAGGCTGTTGTGGGTTTTACTGCAGGTAGTATCAAACCAGCCTAATGCCGGTCTGTTCTTCCCTCCCTGACCTTTGGATGTTAGATTCTGGGATATTATATGGCAGATGCCTTCAAAAGAGGTTAAAACCTCCTCGCCTTTTGAGAGGGGGTTAGCACAGATGTTCAATTGTTCGGTAGCCTCAGCGGTTATGGTGAGAAAAAAATCCTCCGGAACTACCTGTCCCCACTTGAGCCTCCTCCCCTGATCTTTAGTCTTAATGGGTAAAGCAACCTGAGATATAGTACTGAAACTCATGAGGGAGAAGCCATTTACTAACTCCATCCCCACGGGGTTATGATCGCTCCCAGGCATCGGTACGGCATTATAAAAAATCACAGATTTAAGTAGACCTAGCGATAGGAATATATAATCAATTATTGAATCACAATCCCTTCCAGTATACGTAGCTACCCTAGTGTTTTTATCAAAAAATTCTGCCTCATATAAATCATTGGTCGCTAATAAATTTTCCATAGCCACCCCCTTCTGACTGTGTTTAAAGTGCGGGGGGGAAATACTGTCAGGGGCATCTGTATCGATAAGGTCACAGTTTACACACACGTGTACATTAAAATCACCCAACAATATAAAATGACAATAAGTGGTTTGCTTCTCTTTATAAGTAGTTAAAAAGTCTGTTAGCCACACTAAATGTTCATTAACAGGGTAGCCATTCGGTGAATTATAACAATTCACAAAGAGTATTTTGTTGCCATCGACCAAAGTTACCTCTAAAACTAAACAGTTATGGGAGTCGCAGACAACTTTCATAATTTTACCCTTTACATTCACCGAGACCAAAGTCAGCAGGCCCCCTCTGTTCCTTCCAGCAGGAGATGATAAAGCCGGGACAAAGTAAGAAGTAAATCCATCCAGCCAAAAGTCACAATCCATGTCCCAAGTCTCCTGCATAGCAACAATGTCATATGATTTAACAAAGTTCACCCAGTTGGGATCTTCTCTCTTGGACCGTAAGCCGGCAATGTTCCAGCTTAATAATCTGATCTTATCCCTTTTATCCGGGGTATCCAGTTCTAATTTGCATCCAATATTATCTGAAGAAGGTACAAGAGCCATAGGGGCATGGACCACTACAGCAGCATCTTCCCTACCTTCTCCATCCCCCCGTCAATCGCACAATTCAAGACCCGACAAAGCGTCAAATCTATTGTGCGTTGTGATATGGGGACCAAACCTAAAAAGGTTCTCCCTCCCTGAAGCCTGGCTAAAGGTAGCTGGTGGAAGGCCTAAAGGTGTAAAAGGGCTTCTGCCTAGGCTGGGGGTGGGGGGTCCTGGAAGGTGATTATAAAAATATCCCAAAGGGCGCACGCTGATGCTACTACTATCGGTGGCCATTGAGGCTGCCCTTACTAGAACTGTGGCAACATGTTGAGGAAATCTTAAATTTACCACCACGCAATCACCAGTACAAGTTTTGCGTGTGGGACCAATCCAGTTTACCCTCCTAACTGTGATTATTTCTTCAGCAAATTTTGAAGGGAAACCACAAATTAGGTTCAGCCATGATACAACTTTATTTTTAAGGGAGTCATGTGACTCCTCAAATGGCTCAGCCAAAGAAGAAGTATGTGGGGGTACATTTGCTAATACAATTACATAGGGGGCACAGCCTGGCGGAAGATCAATAAAATTACTTCTCCTCCTAGGGGTAGCAGATGGATTTATAACCGGCCCAGATTTGTTGTGTACTCCTGTATTGATAGATTGAGGTGTGGGTAGAGCAGAAGGGCCAGGAGGATCTTGGGTAGCTCTAGATGCTTGGCATAGGACGTGTACATTTTTATTGCTCTTGGCTATCCCTTTCCTGCCAGACTCCATAGAATCTATATTAGGTGTGGGTAGACAGGGCTTTACTTTATCTATGCCAACTACTTGCTTTTCTAATAGATCACCCAATCTCTTAACCTCTGCTGTGACAATTTCCAACTGAGACATTAATGGTTTAAGGGATTCCGCTAATTTCAGCTCGAATTTGGCCTCCATATTGCGAATTTGCAGGTCAAATTGGCCAGGGCTAAAGGTTATATTTTCCTCGCTCTTATTCTCCACCATGACAGTCAGGACCGGGGTGGAATTGATCACAGATTGATTATTTTCTTCCTTTCTTTTCTGAGCAAGCCTTCCAGCCCTCTTGCCTTGCTGCTTCCTACAGTTTCTGAATGGCCTAGTGTGGGTTTGAACAGGGGCTACCTCCTCCTCCGACTCCGAGGTAGATTTGTCAAGTACTACAGTATCCGGGGCCTGATGAATCAGTACTTCTGCTGCAGTGATTGCCACTGGTGTATTATCAGTACTAATGGCGGTATCCGGTAAACCCTCTGGTAAAAAAGGGCTCTCCAGGGCTTGGTCATGATCTAAGGAATTACCACTACCCAAGTAGGCCCTTCAATCATTATTGATCTTATGTACCATTTTTACCAGGAAATTATCAATAGGGCCCGCCCCCACCGTTGCCTTGTCTTTCATGGCCCCCGGCATGAGTACAGGGCCAAGTGAGTAATGTACACAGACCTGTTCAAACCTTGCAGAGGGGAGGTCAGTTCAATAGCACCGCAGTTCCCAAAGGATCATACACTATTAAGTTCGCTTTACCTTTTGATAGTGTAACAAGACTCCAGAAGAATTGAGCAGAGTCTCTGGCCCTGCCCTGCCTCCTCCTGCCTTGGACGGCCACAGACGGCCCCGCCCTTGTCCCGGGCTTAACCCGGCGCTGCCCGCGCGCGTCCCGCGGGGCGGGAGGCGTTCCTCAGCTATGTAGCGCCTCCGGGCGCAGCCAGGTGTGTCAGCGGTGCGCCGGTAGTCCCAGGGGCTCCTGGGTAATGTAGTTTCTAGCCGTTGCCCTCACGGCGCTTGTTTGTCAGCAGGGAGCCCCACAGCCGTTTCCCTCACGGCAGGAGCGTTCGCGCTGCAGGTCCGGTCACAGTAGCACCCCCGCTTGAGCTCTCGGCGCTCCTCAGCTATATAGCGCCTCCGGGCGCAGCCAGGTGTGTCAGCGGTGCGCAGGTAGTCCCAGGGGCTCCTGGGTAATGTAGTTTCTAGCCGTTGCCCTCACGGCGCTTGTTTGTCAGCAGGGAGCCCCACAGCCGTTTCCCTCACGGCAGGAGCGTTCGCGCTGCAGGTCCGGTCACAGTAATACCCCCGCTTGAGCTCTCGGCGCTCCTCAGCTATGTAGCGCCTCCGGGCGCAGCCAGGTGTGTCAGCGATGCGCCGGTAGTCCCAGGGGCTCCTGGGTAATGTAGTTTCTAGCCGTTGCCCTCACGGTGCTTGTTTGTCAGCAGGGAGCCCCACAGCCGTTTCCCTCATGGCAGGAGCGTTCGCGCTGCAGGTCCGGTCACAGTAGCACCCCCCACGGCCGACGCAGCCCCGCCCACTCTTCAAAACGGCGCACGTTCAACGGCCGACGCAGCCCCGCCCACTCTTCAAAACGGCCGCACTGCCGCGAAAAAACAGCCGCGGTTAACGGGTTAAGGGTCCTTTGTTAGGTTAATAAGGTACTTGCTTTTGTTATTTGCTATATATGGTCAAGGGAAGACGGGTGAGTGTTCTTTCTCTCTCTCTTTTTCCTCTTTCAGCAATTTTAAACTGCCATTTAAACATGGCAAGTGCACCCACTTGCCAGGCCCTAAAATGTCCTTTTACTACATGTAAGTCACCCTTCTTGTAGGCCCAAGGCAGCCCCAGGGGCAGGTTGCAGTGTAAGTAAAAGGTAGGACATGTACTGGTGTGTTTTACCTGACCTAATAGTGAAATACTGCTAATTTCATTATCCACCATTGCAAGGACTATTTTTCCCAAAGGGTAAAATGGGTATTGCCTTGAAATATCTTTTAAGTATAATTTCCCTTTGGGAACAGATGGAAATTTGGAGTTTAGGGTCTCTGAACTCACAATTTAAAATGCATCTTTTGGAGAAGTTGGTTTTTAAGTTGCGTCTTTGAAAATACCACTTTTAGAAAGTGGACATTTTCTTGCTTAACCATTCTGTGCCTCAGCCTGTCTGTAGAATACATGCCTGGGTTGGCTGACAGTTGAGCTCTTGTGCATTCACTCTAGACAGTCACACAAAGGGAGTTGAGGTGTGCCTGGTATAGCCTGATGAGCCATCACCAGACTGATGTGCCTTCCTGAGCTAGAATGTTGGGAGCAGTTGTCACTGACACATGAATAGGGCTGTGCCTGTCCCCACACAAAGCGGTCTCCAACCCTCTGTAGTGTGTCTGGAGTCACATCAGGAAAAGGCAGGGTCTTGTGCACTACAAAGACTTTCCTTCGAAGTTGGCCTACTTCAAAGTCAGAAAGAGATATAAGTATTGGACCTCTAACACCACAGAATCAAAACACTTCTGGACTGAGGACATTCTGCCATGACGAAGAGCTGGATACTGTCGGAGGGACTGCCACCCAGCTTCTTGCTTTGTTGTGCTGGCTTGCTGCATCTATCCTTGGAGTGAAAGCACTGGACTTTGCTTTCTACATCCTGATTCCAAGGTTCTCCGCGGACTTGTGCGTGCTTGTCTCCTGTTAAGAAGTCTCAGGACCATTAAAGACCTCACCTACCAGTGCATGGGCTCTTCTGCTGAGAGTCCTGACTCTCCAAGTGTTGCCAAATTCAGTTCCTGGGCCCTTGAAAGTGTTAAATGGTCATCTTAAAGAGAAAATCCACAAATCTATTTCCAGGGCCTGTTTTCTCAACGCATCACTGCACAAGATCAATGCATTGTCGCTGCCTGCACAAAAGTATGGTTCCCACTGGAAGCACCGACTATGGCTTTCACTGCAGGGCCCCAGCTTGTTATTGCAGTGTGTCGTATATGAAATGATGGATAGTCAGGTGGTTTCTTGATGTTCCTTTATTCATGTAATATAGTAATAAGATATAATGAAGAAAACCCCACCAGGAACAGGATGGTCACTGCTCAGCCCACTCTCTTCAACTGTCATTCCACATACACACCAGGCACACTAATATTCTATTCACTCTGTCATCCAACATTCAACATTCTACACTGACATCACATTCATACAGGCTGAGCAGCTACAAGGAGATAATCCAATGTACAACATATCCCCTTTTCTTCAATAACAATAAGCACAATATTATGTTACATAGCTATTTAAATTGAAAAGAGAAAACGTGTAATATATCATATGGTTCGTAATAACAGAAAAGAATGAATGGTAGCTGAAAGTGACAAGAATGAGGAAAAGATAAAACAGTCCAAACAATAACACACATCTCCTTCCTCTGGAACAACATTTTTTTTTTAAATATTGAGAAAGAAATGTTGTTTAGTGAAGGTGAATTAATACAGGACTGAGAGAGAAGGAAAACTTGAATAGGGTACCTAAAACTATGTGTATGTATATAACGTACTGCCTAAGGCACAAATGCTCAAAGACATAATAATGCATAAAGGCACAATGTATGGGTTAGATAAATATAAGTACATAGCCTATTGTATATTGGCATAAATGTATAGGTACATGACCTATGTATTTTATAAACTGTAGTGTGAACTCAACATAGCAATTTGTAGTGTAGGACCAATGAAAAAGGTGTGCGCACCACCCTCATTGAAGTATGGAATAAATGTAAAGAGGCCTGCTCCTATACATAACTACATTACTCAACATCAATACTAGAGTTCTACAACAGTTAATATCATTCATATAAACAAATTCTACTTCTTTAAATTCTAATTATAGAATCATGTAAAATACTGTGCATATAGTATATAATCATTAATAATAAAATTCAGGAAACTTCAACTACGTCTTAACATCAGTGCGCAGGAATCGTTTCGTGACTTATAATATGTGTGATCAAAATTTGGGCTGTACATATATCAAGATCAGCCAAATTTAACATATAATAAGGAAAATTCTGAAAATGACAATATGTGTCTTGATACCTGTGCGCATGAAGCATCTTGCGACTTATAATATGTGTGACTAAATCTTGAGCTTTGCTAACTTCAAGATTCATATTATGTATATGAGTCACGTAACCTGTATTAATATTAGTGCATTCAGTAAGCATATCGTGACTTATAATATGCGCGTGTTAATTAAATTCCCATATAACGCGTCTTAATTAAGTGCTTTTAAGATCCCACAAAATACACATTAAATAAGCAAAGTTTAGTGCAAACACAGTTCAGTATGCTAAACATTGTAAAAAACAATAAATTAAAACAAATAAAGTTGTCACCGTCGTCTCAGGGATACTTCTTTGTAAATATTGTAAGTAAGTGCCAGTTTCTTTGTAATATAATTGTCCATCAAGGTGTTTACTTAATGGTTTAGTAGGATCCAATGTCCTTGAGAAACGTTATTGTCCCATCGGAAATTTACTTGCGCTGACTAAATAATGTACATTTAGCATGGTGCAGATAACGTAGCTGGCAAGACCTTGAACAGGAAACCACAATAACTCACAGTAAGGATACTTATATCATTCACTAACTGCTCCTTCGAGATTGCGTTGAAGATTATGGAGAAAGTGAAAAGCTTGCAGCAAGTTAATGTTCGTCTGTGTACATGGCAGATTTCAATTTGCGTGACAGGCATTTCATGGACGTAGACGCAGGCGTGCCGGATGGTTAGAGGAAAATGCGTGCACCAAAGTGTCTGTAGCAGAAGTGAGCATGCGTCATAGAGGTTAGAAAGAAGACTGAGGAGCAGGTGAGGCAGCGCGAGCTGTGGTTGACTTTTAAAATACATTACGACAGTTTTAACGTTGCACTTAAAGTACATAATATTTCATAAATAAAATCAACACTATAGTTGTTTCAATCATGGAGGAAAAACGTGAACTGTCAATTTCCTTTCTATTTAGCAACACATCTCCTACATGCCTGGCTGCTCGAGTGCCATTTGTACCTTGAACAGCAGCCCTCTTCCCGGTTTGGCAGTTTATTTTACTTCATTCCAGTTAGGTTGTATTTAACTGTATTTTGAGTTAAGAAAAAACAAAAACTGTCATAAATAATTCTGTGGCGCAGTTCACTTTCTATTTCATGTAGGTGAAAAAATGATTTTCCTTTTTAATTGTGAATGACAGACAAATCCGATAGCACAACTGTTTTGAAATTCACCTTAGACACGCAGCTCTTTACTCGAGGAAAAATTCCAATCAAATTCTTATTTCTTTAACAGCTGCAATATTTCAGGAATGACAAGTAGGTGTATGTCATTATAGCCACGTAGTCTTAAGTAGCAAAAAGTCAATTATGGTAATATTTGTTTGAAAAGCTCCGAGTCCTGACACTCCTCAGTGTGCTTTCTCTTGCTGGCTACACGTATATGAGAGGGTTGATTTCAATTATATCTTGGATTTATACACCTCATTAAATGGTATACTTCTCTTGTCATAAGGTTATTAACTTTGAATATGTAAACTTACCATGGCACAGGTTTAGAGTTTAGGGCGACCGATTTCGGGGTCACTGTTGGGGTTTAATAGTGCCAGGTAATTTAAATATAAGTCTTAAAATATGAAAGTCTTTTACCTTGATTCCGTTCAGTTTCTTGAGGTTGATTCTTTGTAGATACCTTAGTTTGTATGTAGGTAGTTTCTTGCACGCTTTAAGTTCTCCAAACGTCGCCAAAATGTCGTATATGAAATGATGGATAGTCAGGTGGTTTCTTGATGTTCCTTTATTCATGTAATATAGTAATAAGATATAATGAAGAAAACCCCACCAGGAACAGGATGGTCACTGCTCAGCCCACTCTCTTCAACTGTCATTCCACATACACCCCAGGCACACTAATATTCTATTCACTCTGTCATCCAACATTCAACATTCTACACTGACATCACATTCATACAGGCTGAGCAGCTACAAGGAGATAATCCAATGTACAACACAGTGCATCCGAAAAATCCCTGCGTCATAAGTTTTCAGCACAGTGTCACTGACATACATGGCACTCACTCCGACTCCGACGTGGCACCTGCTTGCTGCTGAAGAATCAATGCAACGCCTGCCTTGCAGCTGCAAAATTGATGCAGCGCCTGCATATCTGCATCAGTACTGCCACATCGACTCAGTGCATCTGGATTTTTGACGCATCATCCCTCGACATCGACTCTTCATTAACTGTGCTGCAGTAATGAACAGAGGCCTTGTGCCTGAAAACCGACACATCACCTCTCCTGCCAGTAAGGAACCAACACATCACCTCCCCTACCAGAAAGGAACTGATGCATCACCTCCCCTGCCCAGCAGTAAGGAACCCACGCCTCACCTTCCCTGCCAATAAGGTACTAATGCATCACCTCCCCTGTGTAGTAAGGAACCAACACAATGCTTTTGCTTTTTTTACATGACTTAATAAAATTACCATATTACCAGATGACTAATCAGCTATGCGGGTGAAAGTGGTTCATTCAATGTAAGCCTTCTTTTAACATGGGTGACTACTGTCCTTGCTCATGTCCAAGTCATCACACAGCTGATGGTTTATGATAGCTGGTTCATAGCCATGGAGTTATAGCTTTTGTATTGCCACCTCAGGTTGAAAAAGGTTGCCTACCGGCCATCACTGGCACATGCATGCTCGCAATTACCTTTTTTTAGATGTGCAAAAGGCATTATTTAGTGGCTGTCCATTTGATCTTTACCTGCAGGACTGAATAGGAACTGCAAAGTGTGAATTGGGCCAGTCTGCACCCAAGGAGATTGTGAGCTGAAGAGCATTACCCTCCCCCTCTGCACACCAGTTTGAATTTTTTGTAATTGACTAGACCAGGTCTCCCTCCTCTCACACCTTTCACAGCCCCTTAGGTTGGGGAAGGACCCCAAGGTTGCCACCTTAATTGTGTCTCTACCCAGCAGGGGAAATTAAGACTGCTCACACAAAAGCAGTAATTAACAGTGCTTCCCTCAGCTCCAGAGGAAGGCGTGGTGATGAAAATCTTTATCGTTAGTTAGCTATCACACTTTCTCAGGCCAGAGGACAGCCTGGCCTACTGTGCAAAGTGGAAAGTCCAGAAAACTGGAGCCAGCGCAAGAGAGGGCTTCTCTTTGAAGCTTTGGAGGAAAAGACCCTGGCATGATGTCAGTGATGGGTGGAGCTGAGGCCCCAGAGCAGATGTGACTAATAACTCCTGGATAACACCAGGTTGAACTGTCCCAGCATACTATACAGAAAGGTTGGGACAGGGTGGAGAGATGATGTGGCACCCCGAGAAAATCCATGGGTGCCTGTCTTCTAGAACTTCCCACTCACTTTAAAAACTCTTGCAGAAGGGAGAGAAAGAGCTGTTTGTGATTTTTAATGCTGGGCCCTTGGACAGCGACAGCCATGCACAACTAGCAGGAGAAACCACCTGTAGGAGAGTAGGGTCTGCTATCCTATGGTCACCCCAAATTTTTGCTTTTTGCTTCACTGGTTTTCGACTACTGAGGCTGTGGGCCTGCTGATCAGACCCCCAGCCTGCTGTTCTCTCACTAAATTAATGATACATGTGCTATAGGTACATACCACAATTGGAAATGGACTCCTTGTCAGCCCCTGTATAATGCACTATAGGTGCCCAGGGCATAGGTGCCACCAAGGCCTATCAGGGGCTGCAGCATATCTTTTGCCACCCCTGGCTGGTTCTTAAATTGACACAACTGGCTGATCACTCAGCTTGGGTAAGGTGGTGTAATCACCCCTTACTTAGATATAGTATACCTATATCTAAACCTATATCTGGACACATATAAACCTGTGAGCCACTCCTATGGAAGGCCTCATCAATCCTGGAGGCAGAGTGCGTGGTTTAATGTGAGATGGAGCTCTAGCATGAGCTGAGCCTGTCTGCAGCCGTCGGGAACAACTCCCTAAGCTATTTCAGGATAATGCCATACCATATGCTCTTAAGTGCATTATAATCCTCGCGGTTATATAGCAACTTTGGTTTGGCTTTATCAAAACATGTCGTGTAAGGTGTCATACGATTTGGAATACTATCCCCTCGCCAGTTCTGGCGACGGGGATAGCATTCCACCCCTCTAGAGGGAGAAGACATGTTACTTTACTTAAATGCGGTTAATTTCTAAAAGGACCTTGGATCCACAAAATGGATGCTTCTGCCACAGACACAAGTCTGACCCCCTGAAGCTGACCGAAACTCAGCCAAGAGGGTCTGGACAAAGGGTTTCCTGTCGCAGGGAGGTGTCACACCCCCCCAGACAGGAGATAGTGGATTGTAGCAGGGAGGTTTGAAAGAAACCAGACACTGCCTGGGGCGCACAAGGCTGCCAATTGCATAATCCGGCCAAACCGGTTCTGGGGCACTCCAGCCCTCGTGCCAGGGCGGCCTGGATCAAAGGAAGGGGGTGTATCCACCCACTTCCTGGGTCCCACCCATAGGAGGCGACCTAGCAGGTAATCCAGCCCCCTAGATTAGTATAAGTCTGGGAGCAGTGCCAATGCACTTCAGATTATCCTGATGAAACATGAGAAATGAAACTCTGGACCCTTCGACATCCTACTCGACGTAGAAGCCCGAAGAATCTCCCTTGTGGTCAAGGAGTGACCACCCTGTGCAAACAGGCACCATCCAGCCATTGACGTCTGCTTTGTTGCAGTTCCCGCCGGAACTCGAGCGACAGAGATCGACGAGATCAAGCTTGCCTGCCTTCCCACAGCCCGATCCACAGTCCCTGCAGAGCTGAGACCCGTGGAGGCGACCGGAAGCGTGGGGCACGCCATCTTGAAAAGACCACGAGACGCTGACCGTGCAGCCCACGAGTGACCCTCGAAGCTGTACACCGGGGTTTGAGAAGCCCCAACCCTGAGACACTCTTGCACCGAAGTTCAGCCCTCCACACTCGACGAGTGCTGCGTGGGGCCCTTCTGCTTCTTTTGGCTCAACGCGTTGGCCCGGTCACTTGCTAGCCGGCTAGTGGCCCCTGTGCCGACGAAACTGGAAAATCCACTTGCGATTCTGGTTGCTCCAGATCTGCACCAGCTCCCCTGAAAAGGAGCTCCCACTCTGACTCTCCTGGTTTGAGTGAGAAGCAATCTCCCGGTTCCGCGTGGATTGCTTTTGCCAAGTGTTGTTTGCTCCAATCTTGAAGCCGACAGCGCCGACGGCGAGAGCCTGCGTGGGACAGATCGTGACGCGCTCCTGGATGTCGCAGATGCCCCAGAGCCCACGTGACAGCGGAGAGAAGCTCCTCGACAACCACCTGATTGCGCCCGACATTGCCTGGTTCCGTCCTGGTTCCACCCTGGTCACTGCTGAGTGACCCAGACTCTGTCCCCTCTGCTTTCAGGTACTTTTCGACTTGAGTCCACCCTTGGACTCCACCGGACACTTCTCTTTCACCCCGCCTGCAGCCCTTTCAGCTTCAAGCACCAAGAGCCTGCGTGACGAAACCCGACGCAACTTCGACCCTGTGCACCCGCTTCCTGTGGGTGAGGTAACATTGCAACGCCGGTGTTCCCACACTGGTACACACCTCTAGGGTCTGTGTCTTAAGTTTTGTTCCTCTAGGTTCAGCGGAAGTGTCCTTAAACTTTAACTTTGTAACTTTTACGCACCATTGGTTAACATTGATGCATGCGTGCACTTTCTGCACTGCACCCGAATCCCGCGGGCTTTTCCCGACTTCAGCATTGCTTGTCCCGACTGCTCCCAGCGATTCCCTAGGCCCTAGGCCTAACCACTGTTCGATTGGTATCTCTTATACCACTTGTTTAGTATATGGTCTGAGTGGCCCCTCGCCCTCATCCATATTTGTGCAACTTTGTATGTTATACTGTGCTTTTGATTTAACGCTTGTGCCCCTTTATTCATAAAGAATACTGGGGATTGTTTTTAGTAATAAATACATATATTTTTATAATATATACTTGTGTGGTGTCCTTTCCTTTGATATTACAGTATTGTATGTGGTAAAACAGCTCGCTTAACACGACCTATTAAGTTAAGCCTTTAGGCTGCTTAGTCCATGCTACCCCTAGGATAGCTTGTCTAATAAGGTTGACTTACAACCAGACACCATAAGGGATTGTTTGGTCTGATAACAGGTGGTTCCAGAATTGGAAACATCACCTATCAGGCCAACTTCTCACACCACCTCATCCCCAAAAGGACCAAATACTCTGCACCAACTGATCCCAGCACCATTGGGTATCTCCAAAGGCCAGTGAGGCAGGCCCCCTTACAACCCTGTAAGGCCAGTTAGTGGAAAGATCTACACCCAGAGACAAAGACTAGGAGGAAAGCTGGTGCAAGAAGGTAGTGGAACCAGCTCCCTGCAAGGTACACCAACTTTCAGGCCAGGAGGCCTGCTGGAACTACTCATGTTGGCTAGAGCTAGCCACCAGGAGTAAAACAAGCCCAGGCTCTTATCAATCTGCTCAACGGGGTCCAAGTTTCGGTCTTTTCAAGTTGGTGACCTCGAACCCCATTTTGATCGACGGAGCTCATGAGGTTCTGCTGCCCACCTGAAAATTACACCCAGACTGGGCAAGTTTCCAGGAAATGGCGCTCAGAGTATTTTTAATTTTTACCCAGGGAAAGGGCATGCGTGGGGCCCCATCTCTAAGCACATTCTCAAGCCCAGGGGCTCCACCTCTCCAGGGGCTGACATCAATGGAAAACAGGGGAGCACCGTCGCACCCGCCAACAAATAGAAAAGGGCCCTAGGACCCAGTCTCTGGGCTCCCACTAACGATGGCCTTGCTCCTGCTCCCCATGTCCATGTCTTGGAGTAGCGGGCGGCCACCACATAACAAACTCCCTGCCCACATGGAACATTCAGGTGAGAAGCACACTGATTGCACCCGCACCAGAGCTGGATGCTGTAGGAGGGACTGCCACCCTGCTTGTTGCTTTGTTGTGCTGGCCTTCTACATTCTGATTCCAAGGTTCTCCAAGGACTTTTGCATCCTTGTCTCCTGTTAAGAAGTCTCAGGGTCATTAAATACCTAACCTACCAGTGCATGGGCTCTTCTGCTGAAAATCCTGACTTGCCAAGTGGTGCCAAATTCAGTTCCTGGGCCCTTGAAAGTGTTAAATGGTCATCTTAAAGAGAAAATCCATGCAACTATTTCCAGGGCCTGTTTTCTCAACACATCACTGCACAAGATCAACGCATTGCCGCTGCCTGCACAGAACAGTGGTTCCCAATGAAGGCGCCGACTATGGCTTACACTGCAGGCCCCAGCTTGCCATTGCAGTGCATCCGAAAAATCCTGCATCATAACTTCTCAGCACAGTGTCACTAACATCCATGGCACTCACTTCGAAGTAGCACCTGCTCGCAGCTGAAGAATCGATGCAACGCCTGCCTCGCAGCTGCAAAATTGATGCAGCGCCTACATTGCTGCATCAGAGCTGCCACATCAACTCAGTGCATCTGGATTTTTGACGCATCATCCCTCGACGTCAACACTTCATTAACTGTGCTGCAGTAATGAACAGAGCCCTCGTGTCTGAAAACCAACACATCACCTCTCCTGCCAGTAAGGAACCAACGCCTCACCTTCCCTGGGTGTAAGGTATCAACGCATCAGCTGCCCTGTATAGTAAGGAACCAACATAATGCTTTTGCTTTCTTTACATGACTTAATAAAGTTACCATCTTACCAGCTGACAAATCAGGTATGCGGTGGAAAGTGGTTCATTCAATGCAAGCCTTCTTTTAACATGGGTGACTACTGTCCTCGCTCATGTCCAATTCAACACATAGCTGATGATTTATCTATAGCTGGTTCATAGCCATGGATGTATAGCTTTTGTATTGCCACCCCAGGTTAAAAACGGTTGCCTACCGGCCATCACTGGCACAGACATGCTTGCAATTACCTTTTTTTAAATGTGCAAAAGGCATTATATAGTGGCTGTACATTTGAGCTTTACCTGCAGGACTGAATAGGAACTGCAAAGTGTGAATTGGGCCAGTCTGCACCTAAGGAGATTGTGAGCTGAAGAGCATTATCCCCCCCCTCTACACACCAGTTTGCGTTTTAGTGATTGACTAGAGCAGGCCTCCCTCCCCTCAGACGTTTCACAGCCCCTTAGGTTGGGGAAGTGCCCCAAGGTTGCCACCTACATTGTGTCTCTTCCCAGCAGAGGAAACTAAGACCGCTCACACAAAAGGAGTAATTAAAAGTACTTCCATTAGCTCCAGAGGAAGGCGTGGTGATGAAAATCTTTATAGCTAATTACCTATCACACTTTCCCAGGCCGGAGGACAGCCTGGCTCACTCTGCAAAGAGGGAAGTCCAGAAAACTGGAGCCAGCGCAAGAGGGGGCTTCTCTTTGAAGCTTTGGAGGTAAAGGCCCTGGCAGTGATGTCAGTGACGGTGGAGTTGAGGCCCCTGAGCAGATGTGACTAATGACTCCTGGATAACACCAGCTTGAACTGTCCCAGCTAACCCTGGGCAAAGTACTACGCTATGCTCATATAGTTTGCGCTACTTTGCACTATGTGAATTGCACATAGCACAGTGCAAACACGCGTAGTGGGAATTGTTTGCTTGCTAGGGGTCCTCAACGTCATGTTGGCGAACGCGAGCGCGCAAAATGACATTACGGGGAGACTTTTTCCTCCTTTGCGATCCGCAAGATCAAGTTGCTGATCACAGGCATGGAAAATGGATCTATGACATAATATCGACAGACAGAATATCTACATACAAAAATATCGACACAAAAATATCGAAATCAAAAATATCGGAGTTATATCTTCATAAAGGTAAGTACAAAAATATCGAAAAATTAATATCGTAGTACAAAAATATCGAAATTAAAAATATCGTTTTTTTAAATGTATTAATAATAATGTAAAAATAATTTAAAAATACATATAATTTTACAAATATTAAATAAAAACATTAAAACATATTTAAAAATTATAACTAATACATATACATTTAAAATAAATTAAAAACTCTACATATAAATTAATATATATACCTACTCCACATATTGCAACAGTAGGAAAATCGTTGGATAGCGTAGGGGTAAAAATTACTATTCCCACTCCAGAGGGTGCAACTGTAGGGGAAGCGTTGGATAGCATAGGGGTTTAAATTACTATTCCCACTCCAGAGGGTGCAACAGTAGACAAAGCGTTGGATAGCGTAGGGGTAAAAATGACTATTCCCACTCCAGAGGGTGCAACAGTAGGGAAAGCGTTGGATAGCATAGGGGTAAAAATTACTATTCCCACTCCAGAGAGTGCAACAGTAGGGAAAGCGTTGGATTGCGTAGGGGTAAAAATTACAATTCCCACTCCAGAGGGTGCAACAGTAGGGAAAGCGTTGGATAGTGTAGGGGTAAAAATTACTATTCCCACTCCAGAGGGTGCAACTGTAGGGAAAGCGTTGGATAGGGTATGCAACGTTTACAACGAAATTTTTACAACGCACTACCATTACAACGCAGGTATTACCACGCATACCATTACAATGCATTGCGCTAGGGGGGCGCTCTAGGGTAAGTAATAAGTTTAATTTTCTATCCAACACCTTCCCTAGTGTCCACGGGGACTGGAGTTGGAATAGAAAATTATACTTACCACTATCCAGCACCTCTAAGCACTATGCGTTGTAACGGTATTCGTTGTAAATACCGCGTTGTAAAGGTATGCGTGGTAAAAGTATGCGTTGTAACGTCATACATCCGTTGGATAGCGTAGGGGTAAAATTTACTATTCCCACTCCAGAGAGTGCAACAGTAGGGAAAGCGTTGGATTGCGTAGGGGTAAAAATTACTATTCCCACTCCAGAGGGTGCAACACTAGGGAAATTGTTGGATAGCGTGGGGGTAAAAATTACTATTCCCACTCCAGAGGGTGCAACAGTAGGGAAAGTGTTGGATAGCGTAGGGGTAAAAATTACTATTCGCACTCCAGAGGGTGCAACAGTAGGGAAAGCGTTGGATAGCATCGGGGTAAAAATTACTATTCCCACTCCAGAGAGTGCAACAGTAGGGAAAGCGTTGGAATGCGTAGGGGTAAAAATTACTATTCCCACTCCAGAGGGTGCAACAGTAGGGAAAGCGTTGGATAGTGTAGGGGTAAAAATTACTATTCCCACTACAGAGGGTGCAACTGTAGGGAAAGCGTTGGATAGCGTAGGGGTAAAATTTACTATTCCCACTCCAGAGAGTGCAACAGTAGGGAAAGCGTTGGATTGAGTAGGGGCAAAAATTACTATTCCCACTCCAGAGGGTGCAACAGTAGGGAAAGCGTTGGATAGCGTAGGGGTAAAAATTACTATTCCCACTCCAGAGGGTGCAACAGTAGGGAAAGCGTTGGATAGCGTAGGGGTAAAAATTACTATTCCCACTCCAGAGGGTGCAACAGTAGGAAAAGTGTTGGATAGCGTAGGGGTAAAAATTACTATTCCCACTCCAGAGGGTGCAACATTAGGGAAAGCGTTGGATAGCGTAGGGGTAAAAATTACTATTCCCACTCCAAAGGGTGCAACAGTAGGGAAAGCGTTGGATAGCGTAGGGGTTTAAATTACTATTCCCACTCCAGAGGGTGCAACAGTAGGGAAAGCGTTGGATAGCGTAGGGGTTTAAATTACTATTCCCACTCCAGAGGGTGCAACAGTAGGGAAAGCGTTGGATAGCATGGGGGTAAAAATTACTTCCCACACTACTCCCCCTTTAACACACAACACACTACACATACAAAAAAACACAATTAATATAAATTTCAAATAATCAATTAATAACAATTAATATTACTAAATTGATGTAATTATAAATGAACTAATTAACACATATTAATTACTAATTAATTAACAATAAATACCAATAAATAAATACAATCTCTTTAATTAATTACATTTAATTATATCACACCCTATCCCCCTATAAACACACAACCCACTACACATAAATAATTTTATTAATTAACAATAACAAAATTAAATATATTAGCACATTAACTCTAATTAATGTAATTAAATAATTAATATTATTTAATTACCAATTAATTATTAATTAACAATAACAAAAAATTAAATATATTAGCACATTAACTCTAATTATTTTAATTTACTATTTAATATTATTTAATTACCAATTAATTAATTAAGAATAACAAAAAACTATATATATTAAAACATTAACTCTAATTAATGTAATTAACTAATTAATATTAATTAATTACCAATTAATTATGAATAAAAAATATTTACAAAAATATAAAAATTAATTAACTAATTAATATTAATTAATTACCAATTAATTATTAATTACAAATATTTACAAAAATATATTAATTAATTAATTATTATTAAATTACTTCCCACCCTATTCCCCTATAAACCCACAACCCGCTCTGAAACTAAAACGCAAAAAGTAAACAAAATTACTAATTTTCAAACATACATTACAAAACATATTTAACAAACATATAAACAACATAATAAAATACATAACACTAAACAAAATTTCGATATTAGTAAATTTCGATATTAGTAACATACATACCTTAAAAAAACGATATTCTGTCTGTCGATATTCTGGACATCGATATTCTATACCATCGAAATTAAAACATCGATATTATTGTATATCGATATTTTAATTTCGATATTTTGTCTCACTACCATGGAAAATAAACCTCCCTGCGAGATTCTCAATGCGGGGAGGTCAGGTTTCTCATTGCGAGTGGTCACGTATGCTCGCGACCGCTCGCGATGAGAAACTACCAGTCCGCGTTGAGAAAGCTGCTGCTTGAGTAGAAATCTACTTGAGTGGCAGAAAACAACTGCTTGCAGTGTGCAAGATGCAGTTTGCACTGATTGCACAGTGCGGACAAGCATCCGGCACTGTGTAATCAGTGCGAACAGAATTTTGCACAGTGCACTACGCAGTTTGCGTAGCTCGCGTAGGGCGAAGTAAACTTCGTGTAGCGCTACTACGCAAACTACGCCCAAGGGTTAGTCCCAGCATAGTCTACAGAAAGGTTGGGACAGGGTGGAGAGATGATGTGGCACCCCAAGAATATCCAAACTGCCTGTCTTCTAGAACTTCCTACCCACTTTAAAAACTCTTGCACAAGGGTGAGAAAGGGCTGTTTGTGCTTTTTGTGCTTTTTAATGCTAGGCCCTTGGACAGCGACAGCCATACACAACTGGAAGGAGAAACCCCTTCATCTCCCAAAGGACCAAATACTCTGCACCAACTGATCCCAGCACCATTGGGTCTCTCAAAAGACCAGTGAGGCAGGCCCCCTTACAACCCTGTAATGCCAGTTAGTGGAACGATCTGCACCCAGAGACACAGACTAGAAGGAAAGCTGGTGCAAGAAGGGAGTGGAACCAGATCCCTGCAAGGTACACCACTTTTCAGGCCAGGAGGCCTGCTGGAACTACTCATGTTGGCTATAGCTAGCCACCAGGAGTAAAACAAGCTCACGCTCTTATCAATCTGCCCAACGGGGTCAGAGTTACGGTCTTTTCAAGTTGGTGACCTCAAACCCCATTTTGATCGATGGAGCTCATGAGGTTCTGCTGCCCACCTAAAAATTACACCCAAGTTTCCAGGAATTGGCGCAAGGAGTATTTTACATTTTTACCCAGGGAAAGGGCATATGTGGGGCCCCATCTCTAAGCACATTCTCAACCCTGCGGGGCCCACTTCTCCAGGGGTTGACATCAATGGAAATCAGGGGAGCACTGTCGCACCCGCCAACAAATAGAAAAGGGCCCTAGGACCCAGTCTCTGGGCTCCCACTAACGATGGCCTTGCTCCTGCTCCCCATGTCCATGTCTGGGGCAGCGAGCGGCTACCACATAACAAACTCCCTGTCTACATGGAACATTCAGGTGAGAAGCACGCTGACTGCACCCGCACCAGGATAAAGGAGTGTTGGCTGGGTAGATAGCTGGCTGAGGCAGCCGGAGGTCGGCTCCCAGAACTGCCCCAACAAGGAGGCAAGGCGGAGTACCTGGGTGGGACTGGGCACCTCGGACTTTTTTTTTTTAACAAGAACAAAAGAGAAAGCTTTGCAGCTTTCCCTAGCACAGAGGATAGCTGTTAATAAAATATTTACTTCTCAAGGCTGGAACGCCCCATAATGCCCTGTAGGGCTGTATTATTTGCATATTTTTCTTGCCATGTGGTGGACAAGGTTGGCAGATGCACCACTAACACAGTAAATAAGGGTTGCGTGGGATGCAGGAGTTGCAACAGACCCCACAGAAGTTACTTAAAAAAACTGACCCTGTATTGCTGTGGGTCACAAAACTATGAGCCTCTTGAATTTTCATCATTATTTAAGCATTCCCAAGGCAGGAACCTTTCTGTACAGCTGGTAATGCAGCACCCTCTAGTGGCTGATTCTATGGCTACTTTTGAAGTGGCCTGAAAGTGGAGCTCTTTAGGGGCTTTTTTTATGGTTGTGTTTTAAGTGGCCTGAATGGATATAAAAAGCACACAGACACAGTATGTTATTTTTCAAATTCTTTATTAATCTAGTATTATTGACAGTGATTATTGATCAAAGTTCATAGGCTTTGTTAAGATTAATAATATTTACACTTGGTTATTACTAATTATTTTAATTACGCACAATATTATGATGTTTTTACCCTGTGGTTTGTTGTTTTCATAATATGGTAAACCCTTGATAAAGCCATTAGGTCTGTTTGATCTAAAGTGATACCACCCTATAATGTAATGCGCTGTCTGATATAGGTTGGAGGCACTGTGATTTTGAGGGGCATGTCCCATTGAGTTCAAATGATTTCATAAAATAATCCAAGATATTTTCTATCTACTTCATGGTTACATTATCCCTTTTCTAAGGAATAAGCACTGACTGGACAATCATGCAATGTTATTATTGTGTGCCAGTGAATGGTGATTACTAGCCTACACCACCTCCCCTGAGTAGGCCTTCGACTGCTCTGCTTCACTACCTTGAGAGTCAAGTGCTACATTGGGGTGCTTGGTTCACATTAGGAGAAACGTTGAACCTATTACTTGTGCAGGCATCACATCATGCACAACAAATAACCCAATTACCTACAGCTATGTATTCAATTAGATACAGTCGAAGTTCAGGTTTTCCTTCTTCTCTTTCTACAGTCTCCCACCCCGGTAGGTTTGGTCTCCAGTTGTTGTCACAATTTAATCAAAAGTTGATGCTTTATTAAAACAGGAGTCCATGCCAGGAGTCCAACCCAGTTAGGAGGGACTTTAACTGTACTGCAGAAACAAGGTCAAAGTTTACTAGGTGAAACATCCCTTTATGAGTGATTTCTATCTGAGATGAACAGGGCAGCCCAAATGACAGATGACTATAACAGCTTTTATACTTTACCAAATCTAATGCTAGCTGAATTGGTCATGAGAGCCATGTAAAATAATGGTCACTTGAAGTAATTGTCAGATTCAAGTAATGGTCCAATCCAGAAAATGGTGAATCAAGGTAATGATTGGGTCAAAATATTACTATGCTAAGTTATGAGGTTGAAGTAGCCGGGAGCTGAAAAATGCCCAGCAGATCTAAATATGGTTTGTAAAGAAGCTTGTGCTTGATCCAATAACAAGGAGAGGTTAACGATCACAATGAGATGCCTCCTCACACAAAAAGCATCAAAAAATAGCACACAAATAGTACTGCTTGTGCTCGGTTCTCGAGGGAGGAGTTGAATATAACTGATATCATGCTGTAGTTCTCTGCCTCTCCACTATGTCTATTGCTCTTCCAGTACTATAAATGCACAATAAGCTATGCCAGGTTCGGGAATGTGGAAAAGCAAATGTGCAAGGAATAGCTGGATAAAGTAAATTAACATTGTTTTGCTATTATCATTTTAGTGTCAAGAAGCTGATCACGGGCGCCATCATGAGTAACGATTTCCTGAGACAACTGGAGGCCTCGCACGGGCGACGCATGGTGGACTGCATGTATGAGAGAACATACACGCAGGCGCAGGTGGTCATCCAGGAAGGGGCAGCAGGAAACCACCTCTATGTCCTGGCTGGTAAGAAAACAAGAAACCCACATGTATCAAACTGAACGTATTGCACTTGAAAACAAAAAACCCACATTGATCAAACTTGCACTAATGGTACACTGTCTGCGCACCAAATTGATACCAGCGAGATTTTTCCAACCGGAAGCCTGTCCTACAGTCCACAGCTTAAACATAAGCAAAGTATCTAAAGCAGGGTATCAAAACAAAATAAAATGAAAAACTATATAGCATCATTAATTGAATAATATACTTAACACTCCTCTCCCGATGTATGATCACAGTTGTAATGCAACCCTCATAAAAGATTGATTATTTCTTAGAAGTAAATATTACACACAAACTCTTGAAACAAACTTTCACATGTGGGGGAATTCAGTTCCAGCCAGGTTCTTTGAAGGAACGGAAAGCAGGTGCTCTGTGATAAAATAACTTACTCATGGGGGCTTTCACTCATCATCACTCCCTTATATAATCACTTGAAACACTGAAAAATCAAATCCCACAAATGTTACATTTTTTTGCAAAAAAATCTTTTTGCCTGTTTGTTGCAATTGATGAGTGAAACTTCGAGTAATACTAGATTCACATAAAATGCCCTCATTAAGAATGGTCTATCATTATACAAATTATCCCACGCAATCACTGATATGGTGGGGTAGGGAGCGTTGAGCAGGTAGTATGCATTTTTTGGAGTATACCTTGCAGAAATGTTACATTCCTTTTTTCAAACACTTTTTATTTGTCAACAAGCGGGCAACAAACTCAACACATATTTACATGGAGAAAAAAAAAAAAAAAACATAACGCAAGTGTTGAAAACCGGATGATATAGATCATTGAGCAACACGAAATTGCCAAAGACCTGTATTAAAATAGAAGCCCCCATATTGCATTTAATTTTATCATAGAGCAAGTACCCCTTTATTTTTGCCAATGCATATTCCATTTCACACGTTTCCCCAACCAACATCTTCCAATCACTAATAGAGGGAGGTTTCGGAGCAATCCATGCCCAGGCAATTACCAGCCTAGCAGCTACAAGTAGTATAAAAGATAGACGCGTAAGTCTATAATTCGTATTCTAAAAACCAATCATAATTTCCATGACTGAAACAGGTGAATCAATCCCCAGTCTCTGTGAGAATACTTGACCCACCTGCTGCCAGAATAGCTCTAATTCCAGGATTGATAGAATGAACTGAGTCATCAATGATGCTTAGTGCTTGTTCTATGGCGAATGAATTAACCCCTATCCCAGATTCTTACTCTAGCGTTCCGCCAATCTTTCACAATCACTTTGTCTATAATTAATAAGGCATTTATCCATATGGTTTATCAGAGATTTTGTCTTCTCCTTATTCAAACAATCCCAGATCTCAGAATTAGTCGTTTTTGTCAATCTCTAATTTAGAGGTATTTGAAGAGCATATGATCAGGTAGCTTAAACTGCACCTTCAAGTACTTAAAGGATGCAAGGCCATTATAATTGAAAAGATACCCAAGACAGATAATCCCATAACTAGCCCAGCATTTACTAGCAACATCTTGGAACACCTCTGGGAATAGCGATTGCCCCATAGGGGAAGTTTTTCAGATACAATTATATATTACATCTAGAAGAGATAGCTCGCCATATATATATACACTATCCTGTATAGTCTGAAACTTGACTCTTTTAAAATAATTCAGGTCATTGATTCTAAACAAAATCATATTACTATTCTCACCCAACATGAATTGATGAAAAAAATTGTACGAAAACGACCGGCAAAGGCAGACCAAAAATACATTTCAAAATCAGGAAAATCTAGCCCTCCCTGCTTATATGGAAGCTTTAACAAATCTATTGCTCGACGGGCTTTTCTATAGCCCCAAATGAAGCTGCTGAGATCACCCTCTAATCGCTTAAAAAAGAGTTGGGAATCGCAAAGGAATAGATCTAAATATATAAAAAAATGTGGGTAATATCTTTATTTTAATGATAATGGAGCGTCCGATAATACCGATAGGCAATTTATGCCAATTCTTTAAAGATCTAGCTGTATATTTCAATAAAGATTCATAATTCAAAGAAAATATCCTGTCTATCTGAACAGAGAGCTTAACCCCTAAATAAGTAGCTACATAGCAACCCCATAGATTGATTCTCCCGACTTAAAATTAAGAAGAATTTGTGTTTGATGCTTCATTCTCAATTACCTGTATTGCTCTGTCTGGTTCCATTGTGAAAACCGTAATATCATCTGCATAGGCGATAACATTAAGCAGAGTTACACCTGCCACTAATGGCGTGATTTGAGAATTAGACTACAAAGCATAAATAAATGATTCTATGTATAAAGCAAATAACAAAGGTGAGAGGGGACAACCCTGCCTAGTACTGCAGAGGATCGAAAAAGTTGATGATTGTAAGCCTGAGTATTCTAGTTTAGCTTGAGGTTTATTACATAAAGCTTGGATCCATTGCTTATATTGTCCCTTAACACCAAACATTGTGAGTATGGCCCACACGAAGTCCCAGACCACCCTATCAAAAGCCTTTTTGGCATCCCTGCCATATCGAAAGCACTGATCACCAAGTTAACGTGGGCTGTGGTATCCCTACCTTAAATAAAACCATGTTGATGAGGAGATACTAGCCCTGGCATAACAGGGGTAAGGCGATTCACAAGTATTTTTGCAAACATTTTGTCATCAGCATTGATAAGTGAGATTGGGCGGTACGAGCTGCACTTATCAGGGGGTTTATATTTTTTCAGAAAAAAGACTATCTGGGTCATGTTCCATGACTCTGGTATTTTACCATTTATGCAAATACACTTTATTACCAGTCTAAATGGTAGAGTTAGAAGATCTTTAAAAAGCTTATAAAATGCAATGGGTATAGAATCTTCCCCAGCTGCCTTACCCGATGGAAGAGAGGATATTGCCAAGTCTATCTCTTTCTTTGAGATATACTTTTCCAATAAGGCTGATGCTTCTCATTCAAAGTTGGTAAGTATCTACCCTGGAGATACCGTTGTATGTCTTCCTCTTTTAGCGCAATAGTTGGAGTATATAGCTCTTGATAATAGTTGGAAAAGTGTTCTAAAATCTCCTGAGGTTGTGAGTAAGAAATGCCATTTGCTCCCTTTACAGCTCTAATATAAGTTTTAGCCCGATCCTCTGCAACCTTATGGGCCAGAATCCTGCCTATTTGCTCGCCATATTCGTACTGCTTAAAACAATGATTATTAAATCTTGCCGCAATTCTCTACCTGAATGTCTTCTTTGTAACTAGTCTAAGATCTATTAAGGAGATAAGCAGTTGTTCTTGATTGTTAGTATCCGACAAGACTGCCTCTGCATGTTGTTCTTCCACTCCACGCATGACTTGAATAGCCTCCTTACTTGCGATTTTACGTGCTTTATTCTGTTGCCATACATATTGTTGAGTTATGCCTCTAGTGACTGCTTTCCAAGTATCCCAAACCATAAACGGAGAAGTTGACCCAATATTTTCTTTAAAGACTAAATCAAGCTGTTTCCTGATATTAGCTAAGTATACATTATCTGAAAGTAAGTATCTAGGAAAAGAAAAATGTCTAAGTGTCTTACATCCTGCTATGGTCCTAAAAAATAATAATGTAGGATTATGATCAGACGTGACGCGTGGGCATACTTCCAGATCTGACGTCAGCATTATTTGATCCCACCCATGCCATATCAATTCTAGAATAGAGTTGGTGTGGGACAGTATAATACGTATATCCCGGAATAGTTGGATACAAATATCTCCATACATCCTTAATGAACTGCAGGCACCCCAATTATAGAATTACTGCCCATGTCTTCCGCATTCTATGGGTATCACAACCTCTGATTGTGTCGATGATGTAATACATAACACAATTGAGGTCTCCCGTTACCACTCGCTCCCCCTCCCAATTCAGCATTTCCATATTCAATTAATCAAATTTTACTTTCCATGCTGATTCGCTCATGCTTTTCAGTGTATTTCTCCCAGAAAATGTGCCTTTTTTCATTGGGTGTAATCTCTGGGTGTAATACCCCAGCCATACAGTGTTCCTGTTCAACTTTTAAATTACGTGGGAATGATAATTCTGCAATCTGCCCTTTCAGAACTATCTACCCACTTGCTGACAAAACAACACAACAAGCAACTGGAGCACAAATGGAGAAAAAATCAAGATAGCACAGATAAAGGTAACTTCAAATTCTTACTATGACGCTACCAACAGCAGATACGGAACACCAAATGCGCCGATCTTGTAAATCACACCCACACCAACACAAACAGCAGCAAGGAAGTCTTCGCCATCATCATCAAAGATTTGCTCAACAACATCACCCCCTTGCAAGACTTTTGCAACAACTCTCAGAATTCTTCTGTGACAAAATCACCTCTAAATATATTTCAACTTCAACCCTCAACTAGACCCCGTCAGTGTCACAACTCAAATTCCATCACAGCTGAAGAATGAACTGTGACATTGTGGCCGCTAGCACTACTATCAAAGACGCCACTGCCATGAAGTCGATCCACTCAGGGGCTCTACTGATCCCTTGTCCCCCACACACCTTCACTAAAGGTCTCTTACAGATCAGCGAAGCTCTAACACTCATTCTCAATGACTCCATCGACTCAGCCACGTTCCCGGATAATTGGGAATACATTATGCCCCAGCTCGACAAACCATCCACGGACCCAGCCCTGCTTTCCAACAGAATAAACACAGAAATCTTCTTTCTCCTGGACCACTCTGCAGCACTTAATACAGTTTCTTACCGCATTCTTAAAAGGCACCTGCACAAGATTGATATTCATGGACCCCGCACTTCATTGGATCTGCTCCTTAACAGATAGAACATATATTGTGATCCTGGCACCTTACTCCTCAGAACCCAGCAAACTCATCTGAAGATTGCCTCAAGGTTCATCATTAAGCCACACCCTCTTTAATACATTCATGATACTTCCGGCCAGTGAAATCAGCGCACACAACATCAAAATCCTCTCCTACGTCAACAACATACAACTCATACTCTCCTTCTCGGACAGGACCCCCAACACAAGAAACAAGTTCACCGCCTGCAACAGCTAAATGGACATGACCGCGCAAGTCTATACCATCACTGCATGCTGCTTCAACACCCTGAAAATGCTGAGGAATATATTCAAATGGTTCTCAAGCAGCACCAGAAAAAGTGTTACTCACGCCCTAGTTACTACCAAGTTGGACTATGAGAAAACCCTTCATGCCTGCATCACCAAACAGATCACCAGAAGACTACAAACTATCCAGAACCTGGCAGCTAGACTCACCCTCAACCTCGCATATAGAACTCACATCACACCACACCACACCTCAGGGAGTTGGGGGCTTCATTCCTATGGAGAATCAGACAAGACGGCTGGAACAAATGACTGACTCCTGGAGGAAGAGTGGGTGGAAAGAGAGAGAGGGAGGGAGGAAGAGAGAGATGCAAGATATTGTTCTGGTGTAACTGGCGCTCCAATGAAAGGAATGATGGGTGGGGGTTGGATCCTTGTGAGAAGGGTACTACATGTTCTAGTGATAAGAAGCACTCCGTCTGCCAGAAGAAGTGCTCTGTGACAAAAGAACAAAATTACTTAGGCGACCATGCATGGATTATTAACAATTGAGCATGCTTTTATTGCCCTCCCTTTTAGTTATTTGCTGCTTGCCTCCACAGTCCCATGATGCCCTTGCAGAGACCACCATCATGTTTACTCTTCTACTCTCCATGAGGTATAATTAGACTTAGGCAAAACATTGCTCTATTTAAAAAAAGGTTAATTAAGATAGTTTTTGGGGTGTGAATCTTTGAGCAAATATCAAACAATAATTGCTGAAAGAAGTCTGAGTTCATTTCGGGGTGCTCTGACCACTGAGCCCTCTGCTAAATCATAAGTGCCTGAGTTCATTTCGGGGTGCTCTGACCACTGAGCCCTCTGCTAAATCATAAGTGCCTATTTTTACTTTCTTCACTGATGATAACACTTCTATTTGCTGTCTTTTACTTTGTGTTACTTCACGGAACTCACACAAAATTGTCCTGTTTTTTCTTTTTCTTCTGCTAAACCTTTTTCATTTAAATTCAGTCTGAAAGGGAGCCCCTGATGAAAGTAGAAATGATAAACGAGAGATGACCAGCTAGTGCACTACCCTGAGGTCTATGTAATGGGCCAAACTAGCTGGAGCGTTGATCAGCGGTGAGAGAAGGATGGCCGAAGTCAAGGTGAGGGAGGTGTAGCGGCACCAGATTAATGACTAGATTACAGGATTAAAGACTTTAGAAAGTCATCTTGAAGGGATGGGATTGCATGAGAGGTTGAAAGCCTCCAGGTGACAGTGTCCATGTTGCTTTTGTCGCAGGCAGCTGGGCTGTGCTGGTTGGAAACACAGCTGTCTCTTCAGATGGATTAACGAAGTCAAGTGGGTGGCCAAATTTTAAACATGTTATTTATAGCCCATAATGCGAATGGATAGTTCTGCCTACCAATCAGAATGCCAGTCTCTTGCAAGAAACAGAGACCTTTAATTATTGAGCAGTCACTGTACAAAAAAATAAAATATCAGACACCCTGGCTGGCAACTAGGGCAGCAGGAATCAGAAGTCTTGTCATACCTACTTTACACATTGCTTCTAAATTAAGTCTGACTGTTTTTTTCTGCCAAGTTACGTACCAGAGGGTTGAGCACAGATTAATTTAGTGACTTTTGTCTAGATATGACATTTCTACCTGCTATCAATCAAAAGATTGCAAAAAACACAGTTGATGGACAGAATGTAGAACAATGTCATACATTCACCCCAGTACAAGGATCTGGGCCTAAATCCATCGTTTTTTTGCACTCCACACCACCCTGGGTTAGACACTGGCTATATGCAAATCAGCTCTGACCCTGTGCCACATGGGAACAGTCCAGCCCGAACTACCAAGCCATGTCTTTCCCAGACCGGAATCAAGCATCCAAGGAGCGGTTTCTGGCTATCAGCCTTCATCAGCCTGGATAGCTTGACTCCAGTGGTGTGGAGAGCCTGGGACTCACGTCTGAGCATACCCAGCCCACTCGGGGTGAAAATTGCAAAAAACACAGTTGATGGACAGAATGTAGAACAATGTCATACATTCAGCCCAGTACAAGGATCTGGGCCTAAATCCATCGTTTTTTTCCACTCCACACCACCCTGGGTTAGACACTGGCTATATGCAAATCAGCTCTGACCCTGTGCCACATGGGAACAGTCCAGTCCGAACTACCAAGCCATGTTTTTCCCAGACCGGAATCAAGCATCCAAGGACCGGTTTCTGGCTATCAGCCTTCATCCGCCTGGATAGCTTGACTCCAGTGGTGTGGAGAGCCTGGGACTCACGTCTGAGCATACCCAGCCTACTCGGGGTGAAAATTGCAAAAAACACAGTTGATGGACAGAATGTAGAACAATGTCATATATTTACCCCAGTACAAGGATCTGGGCCTAAATCCATCGTTTTTTTGCACTCCACACCACCCTGGGTTAGACACTGGTTCTACATTCTGTCCATCAACTGTGTTTTTTTCAATTTCACCCCGAGTGGGCTGGGGATGCTCAGACTTGAGTCCCAGGCTCTCCACACCACTGGAGTCAAGCTATCCAGGCTGAAGAAGGGTGATAGCCAGAAACCGGTCCTTGGATGCTTGATTCCGGTCTGGGAAAGACATGTCTTGGTAGTTCGGACTGGACTGTTCCCATGAGGCACAGGGTCAGAGCTGATTTGCATATAGCCAGTGTCTAACCCAGGGTGGTGTGGAGTGCAAAAAAACGATGGATTTAGGCCCAGATCCTTGTACTGGGGTGAATGTATGACATTGTTCTACATTCTGTCCATCAACTGTGTTTTTTGCAATTTCACCCCAAGTGGGCTGGGGATGCTCAGACGTGAGTCCCAGGCTCTCCACACCACTGGAGTCAAGCTATCCAGGCTGAAGAAGGCTGATTGCCAGAAACCGGTCCTTGGATGCTTGATTCCGGTCTGGGAAAGACATGGCTTGGTAGTTCGGACTGGACTGTTCCCATGAGGCACAGGGTCAGAGCTGATTTGCATATAGCCAGTGTCTAACCCAGGGTGGTGTGGAGTGCAAAAAAACGATGGATTTAGGCCCGATCCTTGTACTGGGGTGAATGTATGACATTGTTCTACATTCTGTCCATCAACTGTGTTTTTTGCAATTTCACCCCGAGTGGGCTGGGGATGCTCAGACGTGAGTCCCAGGCTCTGCACACCACTGGAGTCAAGCTATCCAGGCTGAAGAAGGCTGATAGCCAGAAACCGGTCCTTGGATGCTTTATTCCGGTCTGGGAAAGACATGGCTTGGTAGTTCGGACTGGACTGTTCCCATGAGGCAGAGGGTCAGAGCTGATTTGCATATAGCCAGTGTCTAACCCAGGGTGGTGTGGAGTGCAAAAAAACGATGGATTTAGGCCCAGATCCTTGTACTGGGGTGAATGTATGACATTGTTCTACATTCTGTCCATCAACTGTGTTTTTTGCAATTTCACCCCGAGTGGGCTGGGAATGCTCAGACGTGAGTCCCAGGCTCTCCACACCACTGGAGTCAAGCTATCCAGGCTGAAGAAGGCTGATAGCCAGAAACCGGTCCTTGGATGCTTGATTCCGGTCTGGGAAAGACATGGCTTGGTAGTTCGGACTGGACTGTTCCCATGAGGCACAGGGTCAGAGCTGATTTGGTGTGGAGTGCAAAAAAACGATGGATTTAGGCCCAGATCCTTGTACTGGGGTGAATGTATGACATTGTTCTACATCCTGTCCATCAACTGTGTTTTTTGCAATCAATCAAAAGATAGCACTTATTAAATGTTATAAGGTACCCTAATGTTATCCAATGGGCGAGATAAGCCTTACAGTAGTAAATTAACAAATGTAGGGGGTTTTCACGACTAGGACAAGTACAACTTAAACACACATAACCTACTTTTTAAATGCAATACACCCTGCCCTATGGGCCTACCTCACGGGTGACTTATATGTATTAATTATTTTGCTGGTCAAAATAACAGTTTAAAACTGCACGGCAGGGTGCAGTGGCAGACCAGAGACAAGTTTTAAAGTGATACTTAAGTGGGTGGCACAATGTGTGCTGCTGGCCCACTAGTAGCATTTAATTTACAGGCCCTGTGTACCATGTAGTATCACATATGAGGTACTTACAAGTAATTTAAATGTGCCAACGAGTTGTAGGTCACTTTTACCATGTTTTAGGGTTAAAGCACAAGCACTTTAGCACTGGTTAGCAGTAGTCAAGTGCACAGAGCCATAATGTCAACACAATCTAGTTCAGAAAACAGAAGGGCTGAAGGCAAAAGCTTTGAAGGATAGCACACAAAGCATGTCAGGCCTAAAACAAGTGAGCTTGGATATTTCTTGTCATGCAGCAAAGTTCCATAATTGTGCTGCTCGTATTAAGAAGGTAGTTCCACCTCTGTGCTGCTTCTTGTAATATGTGATGATCAGTCGAAGTGCCACTCTAGAATGGTGAGTTTTCTTCTGTATCTTTGCAGCTTTGCTTGGTCAGAGGATAGGATCATCTCATGGCTAATCCTGTGGGCAAATTGGAGTCCCTGATAGGGTGTCAACAATTATCTTGGCTTTCTAGTATTAATCATTCATATATAGGAGTTGTCCTGCTATTTGTATTTGGGATTGTTGCTAGCTATAGGCTAGGAAGTGTCGGACCCAAAGATATACACAGTTTGTATAGTCCAGGTGAGATGTGACAATAGCAATGATGGCCACTGCAGCATTGCCAACTCACCTTTGTGATACAGCTGTGTTAGGGGCTTTACAAAGGAATGTCAGGGCAGATATAGTGTCACTGCTTGGACACAAGCTCATTTGAATGTTGTAGCATATGTTTTATGTTGAAGTGGAAGATCTGTGTAAGATCTGCTTTGTGAACCATTTTTTTATAACTCTTTTTATTAACAAACATCGGCAAATTATACAGTACAGAGGATCGGACACATTTGACATCACAATACATATGGAAGGACGGACACACACAAATTACACTAGATATGGACATTACTGGGAGCTAGGGTCATCCTGTTCGATGCTGCGAGGTGGGGTACAGATGTTGCCTCTGTAACTATTCCATGGGCCCCAGACATGTGACCACTTCCTGGGGCACCCCCTTGCCAGATACACTGTCTTCTCTCTGAACATACACCAATCGAGATTGCCTTCCCAGACCTCCAGGGTGGGTGGATCCACTGCCCCCCATAATTGAGCTATATTTCTTTTGGCCAAAAAACAACAAGTGATGGACTGAATGTGGATCAATGTCACACACTCCCCCAGTCAAAAGATCTGGGCCCAAATCCATCGTTTTTTTGCACTCCACACCACCCTGGGTCAGATAATGGCTTTATGCAAATCAGCTCTGACCCTGTTGCCCCATGGGAACAGTCCAGTCCGAACTACAACAGCCATATCTTTCCCAGACCGGAATCAAGCATCCGAGGACCGGACCGGTTTCGAGGTAACACCTCTCTTCAGCCCGGCTAGCTTGACTCCAAGTGGTGTGGAGTGCCTGGGACCCACGTCTGGGCATCCCCAGCGCACTTAGGGCGGCAATTGCAAAAAACAACAAGTGATGGACTGAATGTGGATCAATGTCACACACTCCCCCAGTCAAAAGATCTGGGCCCAAATCCATCGTTTTTTTGCACTCCACACCACCCTGGGTCAGATAATGGCTTTATGCAAATCAGCTCTGACCCTGTTGCCCCATGGGAACAGTCCAGTCCGAACTACAACAGCCATATCTTTCCCAGACCGGAATCAAGCATCCGAGGACCGGACCGGTTTCGAGGTAACACCTCTCTTCAGCCCGGCTAGCTTGACTCCAAGTGGTGTGGAGTGCCTGGGACCCACGTCTGGGCATCCCCAGCGAACTTAGGGCGGCAATTGCAAAAAACAACAAGTGATGGACTGAATGTGGATCAATGTCACACACTCCCCCAGTCAAAAGATCTGGGCCCAAATCCATCGTTTTTTTGCACTCCACACCACCCTGGGTCAGATAATGGCTTTATGCAAATCAGCTCTGACCCTGTTGCCCCATGGGAACAGTCCAGTCCGAACTACAACAGCCATATCTTTCCCAGACCGGAATCAAGCATCCGAGGACCGGACCGGTTTCGAGGTAACACCTCTCTTCAGCCCGGCTAGCTTGACTCCAAGTGGTGTGGAGTGCCTGGGACCCACGTCTGGGCATCCCCAGCGCACTTAGGGCGGCAATTTCAAAAAACAACAAGTGATGGACTGAATGTGGATCAATGTCACACACTCCCCCAGTCAAAAGATCTGGGCCCAAATCCATCGTTTTTTTGCACTCCACACCACCCTGGGTCAGATAATGGCTTTATGCAAATCAGCTCTGACCCTGTTGCCCCATGGGAACAGTCCAGTCCGAACTACAACAGCCATATCTTTCCCAGACCGGAATCAAGCATCCGAGGACCGGACCGGTTTCGAGGTAACACCTCTCTTCAGCCCGGCTGTAGTTCGGACTGGACTGTTCCCATGGGGCAACAGGGTCAGAGCTGATTTGCATAAAGCCATTATCTGACCCAGGGTGGTGTGGAGTGCAAAAAAACGATGGATTTGGGCCCAGATCTTTTGACTGGGGGAGTGTGTGACATTGATCCACATTCAGTCCATCACTTGTTGTTTTTTGCAATTGCCGCCCTAAGTGCGCTGGGGATGCCCAGACGTGGGTCCCAGGCACTCCACACCACTTGGAGTCAAGCTAGCCGGGCTGAAGAGAGGTGTTACCTCGAAACCGGTCCGGTCCTCGGATGCTTGATTCCGGTCTGGGAAAGATATGGCTGTTGTAGTTCGGACTGGACTGTTCCCATGGGGCAACAGGGTCAGAGCTGATTTGCATAAAGCCATTATCTGACCCAGGGTGGTGTGGAGTGCAAAAAAACGATGGATTTGGGCCCAGATCTTTTGACTGGGGGAGTGTGTGACATTGATCCACATTCAGTCCATCACTTGTTGTTTTTTGCAATTGCCGCCCTAAGTGCGCTGGGGATGCCCAGACGTGGGTCCCAGGCACTCCACACCACTTGGAGTCAAGCTAGCCGGGCTGAAGAGAGGTGTTACCTCGAAACCGGTCCGGTCCTCGGATGCTTGATTCCGGTCTGGGAAAGATATGGCTGTTGTAGTTCGGACTGGACTGTTCCCATGGGGCAACAGGGTCAGAGCTGATTTGCATAAAGCCATTATCTGACCCAGGGTGGTGTGGAGTGCAAAAAAACGATGGATTTGGGCCCAGATCTTTTGACTGGGGGAGTGTGTGACATTGATCCACATTCAGTCCATCACTTGTTGTTTTTTGCAATTGCCGCCCTAAGTGCGCTGGGGATGCCCAGACGTGGGTCCCAGGCACTCCACACCACTTGGAGTCAAGCTAGCCGGGCTGAAGAGAGGTGTTACCTCGAAACCGGTCCGGTCCTCGGATGCTTGATTCCGGTCTGGGAAAGATATGGCTGTTGTAGTTCGGACTGGACTGTTCCCATGGGGCAACAGGGTCAGAGCTGATTTGCATAAAGCCATTATCTGACCCAGGGTGGTGTGGAGTGCAAAAAAACGATGGATTTGGGCCCAGATCTTTTGACTGGGGGAGTGTGTGACATTGATCCACATTCAGTCCATCACTTGTTGTTTTTTGCAATTGCCGCCCTAAGTGCGCTGGGGATGCCCAGACGTGGGTCCCAGGCACTCCACACCATTTGGAGTCAAGCTAGCCGGGCTGAAGAGAGGTGTTACCTCGAAACCGGTCCGGTCCTCGGATGCTTGATTCCGGTCTGGGAAAGATATGGCTGTTGTAGTTCGGACTGGACTGTTCCCATGGGGCAACAGGGTCAGAGCTGATTTGCATAAAGCCATTATCTGACCCAGGGTGGTGTGGAGTGCAAAAAAACGATGGATTTGGGCCCAGATCTTTTGACTGGGGGAGTGTGTGACATTGATCCACATTCAGTCCATCACTTGTTGTTTTTTGCAATTGCCGCCCTAAGTGCGCTGGGGATGCCCAGACGTGGGTCCCAGGCACTCCACACCACTTGGAGTCAAGCTAGCCGGGCTGAAGAGAGGTGTTACCTCGAAACCGGTCCGGTCCTCGGATGCTTGATTCCGGTCTGGGAAAGATATGGCTGTTGTAGTTCGGACTGGACTGTTCCCATGGGGCAACAGGGTCAGAGCTGATTTGCATAAAGCCATTATCTGACCCAGGGTGGTGTGGAGTGCAAAAAAACGATGGATTTGGGCCCAGATCTTTTGACTGGGGGAGTGTGTGACATTGATCCACATTCAGTCCATCACTTGTTGTTTTTTGCAATTGCCGCCCTAAGTGCGCTGGGGATGCCCAGACGTGGGTCCCAGGCACTCCACACCACTTGGAGTCAAGCTAGCCGGGCTGAAGAGAGGTGTTACCTCGAAACCGGTCCGGTCCTCGGATGCTTGATTCCGGTCTGGGAAAGATATGGCTGTTGTAGTTCGGACTGGACTGTTCCCATGGGGCAACAGGGTCAGAGCTGATTTGCATAAAGCCATTATCTGACCCAGGGTGGTGTGGAGTGCAAAAAAACGATGGATTTGGGCCCAGATCTTTTGACTGGGGGAGTGTGTGACATTGATCCACATTCAGTCCATCACTTGTTGTTTTTTGCAATTGCCGCCCTAAGTGCGCTGGGGATGCCCAGACGTGGGTCCCAGGCACTCCACACCACTTGGAGTCAAGCTAGCCGGGCTGAAGAGAGGTGTTACCTCGAAACCGGTCCGGTCCTCGGATGCTTGATTCCGGTCTGGGAAAGATATGGCTGTTGTAGTTCGGACTGGACTGTTCCCATGGGGCAACAGGGTCAGAGCTGATTTGCATAAAGCCATTATCTGACCCAGGGTGGTGTGGAGTGCAAAAAAACGATGGATTTGGGCCCAGATCTTTTGACTGGGGGAGTGTGTGACATTGATCCACATTCAGTCCATCACTTGTTGTTTTTTGCAATTGCCGCCCTAAGTGCGCTGGGGATGCCCAGACGTGGGTCCCAGGCACTCCACACCACTTGGAGTCAAGCTAGCCGGGCTGAAGAGAGGTGTTACCTCGAAACCGGTCCGGTCCTCGGATGCTTGATTCCGGTCTGGGAAAGATATGGCTGTTGTAGTTCGGACTGGACTGTTCCCATGGGGCAACAGGGTCAGAGCTGATTTGCATAAAGCCATTATCTGACCCAGGGTGGTGTGGAGTGCAAAAAAACGATGGATTTGGGCCCAGATCTTTTGACTGGGGGAGTGTGTGACATTGATCCACATTCAGTCCATCACTTGTTGTTTTTTGCAATTGCCGCCCTAAGTGCGCTGGGGATGCCCAGACGTGGGTCCCAGGCACTCCACACCACTTGGAGTCAAGCTAGCCGGGCTGAAGAGAGGTGTTACCTCGAAACCGGTCCGGTCCTCGGATGCTTGATTCCGGTCTGGGAAAGATATGGCTGTTGTAGTTCGGACTGGACTGTTCCCATGGGGCAACAGGGTCAGAGCTGATTTGCATAAAGCCATTATCTGACCCAGGGTGGTGTGGAGTGCAAAAAAACGATGGATTTGGGCCCAGATCTTTTGACTGGGGGAGTGTGTGACATTGATCCACATTCAGTCCATCACTTGTTGTTTTTTGCAATTGCCGCCCTAAGTGCGCTGGGGATGCCCAGACGTGGGTCCCAGGCACTCCACACCACTTGGAGTCAAGCTAGCCGGGCTGAAGAGAGGTGTTACCTCGAAACCGGTCCGGTCCTCGGATGCTTGATTCCGGTCTGGGAAAGATATGGCTGTTGTAGTTCGGACTGGACTGTTCCCATGGGGCAACAGGGTCAGAGCTGATTTGCATAAAGCCATTATCTGACCCAGGGTGGTGTGGAGTGCAAAAAAACGATGGATTTGGGCCCAGATCTTTTGACTGGGGGAGTGTGTGACATTGATCCACATTCAGTCCATCACTTGTTGTTTTTTGCAATTGCCGCCCTAAGTGCGCTGGGGATGCCCAGACGTGGGTCCCAGGCACTCCACACCACTTGGAGTCAAGCTAGCCGGGCTGAAGAGAGGTGTTACCTCGAAACCGGTCCGGTCCTCGGATGCTTGATTCCGGTCTGGGAAAGATATGGCTGTTGTAGTTCGGACTGGACTGTTCCCATGGGGCAACAGGGTCAGAGCTGATTTGCATAAAGCCATTATCTGACCCAGGGTGGTGTGGAGTGCAAAAAAAACGATGGATTTGGGCCCAGATCTTTTGACTGGGGGAGTGTGTGACATTGATCCACATTCAGTCCATCACTTGTTGTTTTTTGCAATTGCCGCCCTAAGTGCGCTGGGGATGCCCAGACGTGGGTCCCAGGCACTCCACACCACTTGGAGTCAAGCTAGCCGGGCTGAAGAGAGGTGTTACCTCGAAACCGGTCCGGTCCTCGGATGCTTGATTCCGGTCTGGGAAAGATATGGCTGTTGTAGTTCGGACTGGACTGTTCCCATGGGGCAACAGGGTCAGAGCTGATTTGCATAAAGCCATTATCTGACCCAGGGTGGTGTGGAGTGCAAAAAAACGATGGATTTGGGCCCAGATCTTTTGACTGGGGGAGTGTGTGACATTGATCCACATTCAGTCCATCACTTGTTGTTTTCTGCATATTTCTTTTGGCCAACATGAACCCCAAAGTGACCCATTGTGTCTGTGAGGCGTTCAAATCAGTAGGCTCCCATATGTTTAGAAGGCATCTCCTTGCATCTGGACGGAGAGTGATGCTTAAAACCTTGCTGATTATCTCGTGGATTTGAAGCCAGTAAGAGCTGATGTGTGTACACTCCCAGATAGTGTGCATAAAAGTGCCAGAGAGGCCACAACGCATTTTACATTCTCCCAAGTCGGCCCATCCCATGCTCACTAAACGAGGCTCTGTCATGTAAATTCTATGGAGGATTTCTAATTGAACCAGTCTTAAACGTGTTGGAATAGTGACGACCCTGGGGGAGGATACCGCTGATTGCCAGTCCTCATCATCCAATTCTATCCCGTCATGCACCCATTTGTCCCTCAGTGTTTGAAGAGGGTCTGTCATATGGTTAATTAGCTTTCTATAAATTAGTGAGATTGTCTTTTCGGGAAGATGACCATCTAAAACTCTGCCTTCTAGCGGGGAGGCCTCAGGGGGGTCAGTTCCCATGGGTAGGGAGGACAGGAGTGAGTGCTGGATCTGCAAATAGCAGAACTATTCTGAATCCGCCATTTCTTACTCAGTTTGCAGCTCCTTGAAGGACTTGACTTTTCCCTTCCCCCACATATCTATCTTTAATAACTGGAATTCCTATAAGATCCCACCTGTCGAAGCCCTTCGTTTTCCTGAGGTCACCCAGCTTCTGTGCGTCCCAGAGGGGGCTGGCTAGTGTAAACTTATGTCTCCAACCCAGAGAGCTGGTGGCATTGTGCCAAATTTGCACTGAGTGCTTCGTTGGGCCTGTTAACAAGAAACTATTGGGTCTGGAGTAAAAAACTCTGTTATAGTTCCCGCCCGGAAGGAGCCACCGATCCATGGCGTAGCCTGGGTCATTTGCACGACCGAACATGCCATGGTTGATAGCCGCGAGCTGGGAGGCCAAATAATACTTCCTGATATCCGGGAGACTGATGCCCCTGTCGTACCAGTTCAGAGTTAGTTTGTTTAAAGCAATTCGAGATCAACCGTCCCATAAACGCTCTCTTTGCAGGCCTTCAATTTCCCTAAAGTAAGATGCCGGTACTATATCTAAGGTATTTTGCAAGACAAAGAAATCTTGGCAGGGCCAGCATTTTAAAAAGGGCAGGCCTACCCAGAAGTGAAATAGGGAGCTTTTCTAATTATTGATGTCACTTTTGAGTTTCTGGTGAGGGGGAAGAAGATTCTGGGGGTACCTGACCGAAGGGTCAAGGGAGACGAAGATCCCCAAGTACTTAAATCTATTGTTCTTAATTTGTATATGGCAATCCCTGGGAGGAGTAGGAGGGCTCCCCCTCAAAACGAACAGCAGGGATTTCCCCCAATTAATGGTGAGCCCTAGAACCTCCCAAAGACTGCCAGGATGTCTAAAACGACTATGAGGGACTTTTGGGCAAAGGCCAATAGAGCAAGATATCGTCGGCATACAGTGATATACGGTCCTCCCATCCAGGGGACCACCTCAGTCCCCTTATCATTGGATCCCAGCGAATCCAGGCCGCCGGGGACTCCAAGGCCAGGGAAAAAAGGAGGGGGGACAACGGGCATCCCTGACGCATACCACGACTAAGCTGGAATGAGGCTGACACCTTATTGTTTACTACTACTTGTGCCAGAGGCGTCACATATAGTAGACGTACCCACCGAATGAACTCTGGACCAAACCCAAACTTAGCCAGAACTGCCCACAAATAGGGCCACTCAATAGTGTCAAAAGCCATAGTCGCATCCAATGAGACAATCACTGCTGATTCTCGAAGGGTATGTGCTCTATCGATAACTCCATGTACCCAATGCAGATTAAGGGTAGTATTCCTATGGGGGATAAAGCCAGATTGATCGGGATGTATTAGGTCGGTGATCACTTTTATCAAACGGTTAGCTAGAAGCTTAGCCAAGATTTTAGGCTCTGCGTTTAGAAGGGAGATGGCCTGTAGGAGGCACAATCAGACTTGTTTTTTCCCTCCTTGTGAATAGTGACAATAGTAGCTACCCTTTCCTCTGGGAGAAGTAACCCTGCTTCTCTAGCTTCCTTATACATTGTCTTCAAGTGGGGGGTGAGTTTATTAGGCCTGAGTTTGTAGAGCTCGATAGTGAGCCCATTTGGGCCTAGCGCTTTCCCTGAGTTTAACGAGCGAATTGCTTGGACAATTTCTTCCGATGTAAAGGGACTGTCAAGGTAACTCCGGTCTTCCAGGGAGAGACAAGGAAGTTTAATGTCGCGAAGCAGTTCCTGCGAATCTTCCTCCAAAAGGGAGGATTTAGTCGTATAGACTGCTTGAAAGTGCTCAGCGAAGCTGTCTACAATTTCTTGCGGGTCCGTGATTGGGACATCTCTTCTTGTTCTGAGCTCAGGTACCAGGCGGCTTGCCCACTACTTTCTGTCCAACCACGCAATGAGTTTCCGGCCTTGTCTCCCAGATCATAAAGCCTACCCTGCTACTCCCTGCTAAGGGCCTTGGCCCTATCAGTGACCACTGTTTTGTAGTCATGCTGCTTTAGGCCCAGTAGGTGAAGCTTGTCCAGCGTCACCCCCATCTCCAGGTCACCCTGTAGCCTATACATTTCGGTCTCAAGCTCAAGAACCTCTTTTTGCTTGTCCTTCTTAGTGCCAGCTATTAACGATAGGGCCTGTCCCCGGACTACCGTCTTGAACGCTCCCCACAACGATTGAGAGGAGGATACTGATCCCACATTATAGGTAAAGTATTCGTCTATAGCCTTAATGAGAACTTTACGGATGTTTGGGTTGCACAGATACCAGGGGTCGATTGGGGCCAGTCTCCCCGCTGTTCCCCGGCCCTGAAGTAGGTGGATCCAGAGTGGTGAGTGGTCAGAAATACCCCTGGCTAAGTGTTTAATTTCACTTATATAAGTGGCTTGTGCGGCCAGTACCAGCCAATAGTCTATCCTAGAGAGACTGTGATGGGCTCCCGAGTGAAAGGTGTACTGTATCTGGTCTGGATGATAGAGCCACTAACCATCAACCAGGCCCATAGCTTCCAAGAAATTGGGTAGCCATCTCCCGTGGAGGAAACCTATCCAGAGTGCCTGAGACGACCGCGTTAAAGTCGCCTCCCAGTATCAGAAGCCCATCCGGGACCATGAGCAGGACTGCACCTAAGACAGCAAATGTGGTTCCCTGCAGGCCCGGCGGGACATAGATAGACATGAAGGTGGTTAAACGGCCCTCCCACATACCAGTCACACCAACATATCTGCCTCGATCATCAATCCATGTGGAACTCACTAACAGCGGAAATGCGTTTCTAGTCATAATACCCACCCCCCTGGACCAAGAAGTGAACCCTGCATGTGCGATCATCTTATACCCCCCTCTGTGCATTGCTTTGCATAAGTTTCCAACCAAGTGCGTCCCCTGTAGCAGGACTACATCCGGCACGTGTCTCTTAATATATTGGAGTTCGACACTCTGTTTGACTTTATCGCCTAACCCATTAACATTCCAGCTCAGAATCTTTATATCCTTATCCCCCATCATCCTTGGCACGACTATGGACATGCCAACAATCCATTGCGATTACATTTGTGAACCATTTTTGCTTGGAATGTGACACTGTAAATTTGATTGGAGCTGGCAACCTGGCCTCAGCCAGTTTTAGTATGTGGCGATATTAATATAAATTGGAATAATAATGCACTGACGGAAGGGTTTATTAAGTACAAGGGGCGTAAACCAAAAGTGTTTAAGGCAATGTATAATTTAGTTGAGGATCAGGGGCTGGTGGATGTTTGGGGCCACTTGAGACTACAGGATAGCGGGTATACATTCTATTCTTACCCGCATAAGAAATTGGTCAGATTGGATTATTTTTTTGCTCCAGCTTCAGTATTGGAAGGTGCGACTGTCAGTGTCTACCCCAGAATTTCGTCTGACCACGCTCCTATTATAATGGAGATACAAGCAGATATAACTAGACCTAGAAATTTAAATTTTAAATTTGATAGGAAGCTGGGGCTAAATAGTGATTTTGAAGCCTATATGGGAAGATGGATCCAGTTATTTTTTGAGGAAAATAAGGGTACCGCTACGGTCCCTATAATTTGGGATACCTTCAAGGCAGGATTTCGTGGAGAATGCATGAGTTTCACGATTTATCATCGAAAGAAGGCTAGACAAGAGTCAGATACATTATATCAGCATTTAATTCAGGCTGAAACTGTATTGATGGATGGGGTGGCCAGAGGGCAGAATGATATGAGCAACTTGGAGGATAAAGTAGCAAAAGAGAGAGCGAAGGTGGTGGGTTTTTAGTGTGTGGAGAACGCAAGGAGGTTTTTAACATCGAAGACGGAAAAACACGAGTATGGTGAAACAATTGGAAAGAGGCTGGCGGTACAGCTTCGCATGAAGGAATTGGCAAGAAATATCGCGACAATGAAGGATGAACGCGGGGTGGCACACTCTGACCCTCAAGAAATTTGATGAGGATGGTCTAGACTGGTTAGAAATGCTTGAATTGGGTTTAAACAAGCTAGATCCAAATGTGGCGTTGCAATTGGAAGCCCCGATTATGGAGGAGGAAATGGAAAAAGCTGTAAAAAGTCTTGCTATTGGCAAAGCTGCCGGCCCCGATCGAATACCTACTGAGGTCTATAGACAGTTTTACAGCATTATTAAGAAGGAGCTTTTAGTAGTGATGCAGGCTGCTCAGCGGGGCTCCCCTCCTAGATCATGGGCGGATGCCACTATTGCTGTTTTTGTAAGAAAGGAAAGCCACATGATTCAGTAGGGTCATATCGACCTATATCGTTATTAAACGCGGATAATAAAATGTATTCGAAAATACTAGCTGATCGGATATCTAACTGTATGGTTCCTTTAGTGTCACCGCATCAACATGGTTTCATACTAAAAAGAGGGACAGTAGAGCATGTCAATAAAGTTATCACGCTATTTGACTTTGCTGCTGTAAAAAAAAATGATCTGGCGCTCATTTTACTAGATGCTGAAAAAGCATTCGACCGAGTTCAATGGGGGTACTTGTGGAAGTTGATGCAGAAAATGGGTTTTGGTCCAAAATTTATGGTCACCATACAATCTTTATATATTACACCGACAGCCAAAATTTCAGCTATGGGCTTACTCTCGGACTGTGTTAATATTAAACATGGAACACGTCAAGGATGCCCATGCTCCCCTCTTTTATTTGCCCTTTACATTAATCCTTTTATTGAACAGTTGAATAGGAGTATTCTGATCCCACCCTATCAAGTATCTGAACATTATTTCTCCGTGTTTGCTTATGCCAATGATATTGCGGTGACAACGGTAAATCCCGGCACTGCAATTAGAGAAATTGAGCGGTTGGCCAAGGAGTTTGGGCGAGTGTCCGGTTACAAACTGAATGAGTCAAAGATGCAGATTTTATGCTCGGAAACTGTAGGTTGGATGGACGGAAGAGTCGTAAAGGAGGTAACATACTTAGGCATTCAACTTAGGGCAAATATGACTGAATTAGTTGAGGCTAATTGGAATACATTGATGAACAAAATTAGACATTCGCTGGATAGGTGGGATCGCCTGTATTTAACTATTATTGGTCGCACCAATGTGATAAAAATGAATGTGTTACCAAAAGTGTTATACTTATTTAGGTCAATGCCCCTAGAAATTACCAAGGACAAGATAAAGGCCTTACAGGCGAGGTGTGGTAAATTTATCTGGAGCCCAGGGAAACCGAGGCGGGCAATGAGGTGTATGACCTTACCGTATACAAGGGGCTGATTGGGAGTCCCAGATTTTTTTTTATATTATGTAACTTGTTTTCTATTAAAGATGAGGACGCTTATTACTGGAGAGATAGAAGCCAATGTGGCTAATATCCCTTCTATTTTTGAAATGCAACTCGGGCCATTTGTGAATCAATCATTTTTTAAGGAGATTGATGGGTCCTACTACAAACGGACACGTTGTAAGGTAGTGATGGGCGCATTTAAGGTCTGGAAATGGCTCTTTAATAGAATGGAGATAGTGAAACTTTCTTACTACACGCCTTTTAATGCACATAGGCTTCTTCCAGACATATTCTATGATGATATGGCTATAATCTGGCAGCAGAAAGGGGTTAGATGTCTGGGAGATATGTCTAAGGATCAAGGGATTCTTAAATCATTTGAGGAGCTACAAATACAGCTTTCTTTCCCTAGAAACTTTTTTTTTAAATGTCTGCAAATTCGGGATTTTTTACACAGACGGAAACTTATATTACAGCAGAAACTAATCGTAGAAGCAGTAAGGAGGTCAGCTAACATAGGCACAGTATATCAACTGTTACTTGCTGATAGGAGTGACGATTTAGAAAAAGTGAGGGTAAAATGGCTGGGCTTATTAGACGATTCAGAAATAGATATGGAAGATCTTCTACTCCTCTCCAAGGAGGCACTAATGTCGGCAAATCTAAAGGCCCAGTTTTGTAAACCTCTGTATGATTTGTATTATACCCCGATTTGAATGGCAAAATGGGGAGGAGGCAATCATGGCAAGTGTTTTAGATGTGGGGATGATGATGCAGGGGCAGTGCATATCTTTGTTACCTGTGTTAAACTTCAAGGTTTTATAATCATATCTTGGAAAATTTTTATCCCTTGTAATAAGAATACCGATACATATTACCCCTGCTATGTTGATGTTGGGAAAAATACCAAAGGATAGTAATGTCGAGCCATTATATAAATATCGTCACTTTATATTTTATGCAATGACTGTAGCCCGCCTATGTATAGCCACTGACTGGCTTCAGGAAAAACCGCCCGTATTTCACCAATGGCGTGTCAAATTTTTTAATTTGTACAATCTGGAGTGGGGACTGTTTTCTATTAAGGGACCAAGGAAAAGAAGAATGGGTATAAAAATCTGGAGTGCGTTTCGTGATTACTATGAGGACTGAATAATGTTCTTTTTTTCTCTGTAACATTTCGGGACAAGTATCTGAACTGTAATTGCTTTAATTTTTGGTTTGTAATTTTTACTGTGAATAATAAAATAATCAAAAAACAATTTAAAAAAAAAAAAGTAAATTTGATTGGTATGTGGAAAAGTAAATTTTACCATGTTCTGTGTCCCTACGTGTCATCCGTCATATGTTATGTGTGCATGATTAAATATGCATATGTACTCCCCATGTCTGATTAATGACGCAATTATAGTTGTGTCCACCTCTGGTATGTCATTTCCCAGTTCTCGTGAGTAATATGAATATCAGGCCTATGTAAAGTTATGTTGCCACGTTTCTCAGTGTGCACGTTATTCCATTATAAAGTCCCCGTTTCTAGGCCTCAACAGGGCCCGGACACCAGATTCAGCTCCTGTCTCCTGAAGCCTCGCTGAGGAGCGATACAGCCCCCACCTGTATCCTCGACCCTTCACTTACTTCCTGCCTCGCAGTGCCCGGTGCAGCCTGGCTCAGTCTCTGAGTCTGCCAAGAATATGTTATGATTCCAGCTATCAGTTTAGTCCTCCTTCTCTGCATTCCTAAGCTACTGAACTGCATCAATAGTTTCCGTCATTGTCTAGCCTATTCGGCCCCATGTTAAGAGAAATACTGTATTTAATGGTCATTTAATATTCTTCATCACGCACTACATGTAGAATAAATGCATGCTCTAGCCTTAGAGTCTGTTAGCTTTTCCCCTCATGACTTCTAGTTTATATCAACATGTTCCCTAAACATTAGATACCAGATAGGGTTTAGGTACATGTCGCTACGACCCTCCAGACTTTAGTCTCTGCTCCTAGCACAGAGTTCATAGCCCCCAGCTTCTCCTAGTAACACGTCATTGCCAGTTTGCGCGCACCACTAGGTTAGAGGTCCCGGCTCCTCAGGTAGCCCCCTCCATGGTTTCCGCCCCATTCATGACATATCCTGTTACGTTTGCATCACATGTCTATGTATACGCCCAGTTACACCTACTTTTACCCTTATCTTTCGCGACTGCTACGCGTCACACCTCTTGCTCCACCCACTGCTACGCCTACTGCAATGTAATGCTATGTGTTTGCGTTATGTATATATGCTCATGTATTGTTATTAAAAGTCAGCGCGCTCATCCCAGACCGAGCCCCAGCAGCTGCTGGGCCCTGTCATCATATTCCTATGCAGGTTGACCTGTTCCTGTCCTTATGCTGTAATAAACCTGCAAAACTCCTACTACCTCGAATTTTGACTCTTATTTATTGAGCTATCTGTTATGATATATGTCTAGTCAAAAATAGGGTATTATTTATTTATTTACCACAGGTAAGTTGCTGCTTTTGCTGGTTGGAGATTTTTCTTCTTGATTGGCAGTCTAGAGGATTGAGTGAAGTGTCCCTGAGTTATGGAGTTGTTGAGGATATTTCTTTCTGAAGAGGCACTCGTTGTGGACAGTAGTGTGCCCAAGATTGTTGGTGCTATTGAAGGTCATTAAAGGTGGCCAGAGACTGTTGTGTTTGTGTGTCATTAATCTTTCTAATCCTGAATAAATAGGCTGGATGTTTAGCATCTTGCACTAAGGCGCCGCTCTATGCTCTTGTTTTCGATACAAACATATTTATTTATTTATTTGCATTTTTGTGAGGTGCACAAAGCACTTTAAAGCAGGGAATTAACTAGATGAGTTTATGGGAGCTTTCCTCTTCCTATTGAGGGCTTAGTATTTATGCTAACAGTTGGTTATTACATTCATAGTACAGAGTTCCTGTCCAGATTTTAAAATGTTTAGTTACAGTTGTGTTGTCCTTTTGGCATTTATTCATTATTGGAAGTGTCTTTAAAGCAGTAATAGTTGTAGTTCCTTGTTTAATAATGTTGTAGGAGGGGTTGGTCCTGTGGATTAAGTTTCAGGCTTTGGAGCATCTCCGGAGAAGACTTTATAAGGCTTTAGAGTTGTGGTTTCCAGACAGAGAGAAACTGTGCTCCGAGGCAGTCTGGCACCTCCTGAAAGGATTCATTTCTATGAAAGATATTTTGATACCTTTCCATACCTTACTCTATGTATTATGAAGGTTGATTTAAGCATACATCTAGCTTTATGGTTACCCCTTCCTCATATTCTTTATTTAGCACATACTGCCATAAACGTACACATAAATAAAATTCATGTGCAGACATTCAAACAATAAAATTGATAAACTCCTTGAAAACCTTCACAAAAATATTTGATAAACATTACTCATATATCAGCTTGATCAAAAACATCGCTAGTCATAAAATTCCACAGTATGGCTAAAGCCATTGACTTGTCCTCCTGGGTTCCAGTAGCACCTCATTAGGGAGAGTCAATGAATTAGAGGGTCAGGCTAAGATATTATACAAATCACAAAACCAACAACAATAGGCAATACAGTGCATATCTCAGGGCCCAACACTACCCTGGCTGATTCTCTATACCCCCAATAAAAAGTGGAACAAAGCAAACATAGTCAAGGGTGTTGTGTTAGATTTAAGGACTCTTCAAACAACACCGGAAGCAGGAACTGCTTTAGCGCTGGTGGCGCCCGGTGCAACAATGTTTGATGGCACCTCCCCATCCATGGTGAAGGTGGAGACCACCTCCACTACGGATTCCCTCACTACCACATTTTAATAGTGCCCCTCAAGTCTCCATGAAGACACTCTATTTCAGATGCTTTTAATTCGTTATATAGCACCCCTCATAGCAGTGTATGGTGTCAGAGCCCTTTGCATTACACACACAGAGCGACCCCTAACCCTCCTGGTAGGTCGCTCCCCCTCCACGCAGCTCCGACTGTGTGCCCCTGCTGCTGCCGCCGACTCGCTGGTATTTGCCCTTGGCTTATGTGCCACTGCTCCCCCTCTCTGTGTCCCCACAGAGCACATTTTGTGCTCTGTGCCACTCGTTTTCCCCCCCCTTTTGTGCCCCTTTTGCCTGTGTGCCTCGTTTTTGTGCTCTGTGCCACTCGTTTCCCCCCCTTTTGTGCCCCTTTTGCCTGTGTGCCTCGTTTTTGTGCTCTGTGCCACTCGTTTTCCCCCCTTTGTGCCCTTTTTGGCTGTGTGCCCCGTTTTTGTGCTCTGTGCCACTCGTTTCCCCCCCTTTTGTGCCCCTTTTGCCTGTGTGCCCAGTTTTTGTGCTCTGTGCCACTAGTTATTTCCCCCCCCCTCTGTGCCCTTTTGCCTTCTGTACCACCCTTTTTCCCCAGTTGTGCCCTGCCCTGCTCTAGCTTTCCCCCTTCCAGCAGCTCCTCCATCCCGCCTCTGCATATATGCCGGACGCTGCGTGGCGAGGTGAGCGACCCCTGACCCTCCTGGTAGGTCGCTCCCCCTGCCCCTGTTGCTGCCGCCAACTCGTTGGTATTTGTCCTTGGCTTCTGTGCCACTGCTCCCCCTCTCTTTGACCCCACAGAGCACATTTTGTGCTGGATGTATGACGTTACAACGCATACTTTTACAACGACTACCATTACAACGAATTTTTTACAACGCTAAAACTTTTACAACGCATACCATTACAACGCAAGATTTTACAACGCAAGTACTTTTACAACGCATACCATTACAACGTAAATATTGGTAAGTATATAATATTTTTTTTAATATAAATTATTTTAAATTATTAAAATATAATTAAATTTTATGTAATTTTATTTAATTAATTAAATTTAAATTTAATTTTAATTTATTTTTACAAATTAACCCTGTACCCCCAAAACCCAAAACTGACCTTGAACCCTAAAAATATTTTTTTTAATTTAAATTAATTTAAATTATTAAAATATAAATCATTTTTATTTAATTACATTTAATTAATTTAATTTAAATATAATTTTATTTTATTTTTACAAATTAACCCTCTACCCCAAAAACTGAAAACTGACCCTGAACCCTAAAAATACCCCTTTACCCAAAAACTGAAAACTGACCCTGAACCCTAAAAATACCCCTTTACCCAAAAACTAAACACTGACCCTGAACCCTAAAAATACCCCTTTACCCAAAAACTAAAAACTGACCCTGAACCCTAAAAATACCCCTTTACCCAAAAACTGAAAACTGACCCTGAACCCTAAAAATACCCCTTTACCCAAAAACTGAAAACTGACCCTGAACCCTAAAAATACCCCTTTACCCAAAAACTGAAAACTTACCCTGAACCCTAAAAATACCCCTTTACCAAAAAACTGAAAACTGACCCTGAACCCTAAAAATACCCCTTTACCCAAAAACTGAAAACTGACCCTGAACCCTAAAAATACCCCTTTACCCAAAAACCCAAACATATAATATTTTAAAAATAATTATATACTTACCAATACTTACGTTGTAATGGTATGCGTTGTAAAGGTACTTGCGTTGTAAAATCCTGCGTTGTAATGGTATGCGTTGTAAAAGTTTTTGCGTTGTAAAAAATTCGTTGTAATGGTAGTTCGTTGTAAAAGTTGCATTGTAAATGTTGTTTCCCTTTTGTGCTCTGTGCCACTCGTTTTTTCCCCCTTGTGCCCCTTTTGCCTGTGTGCCTCGTTTTCGTGCTCTGTGCCACTCGTTCTTTTTCCCCCCTCTGTGCCCTTTTGCCATCTGTACCACCCTTTTTTCCCTCCTGTGCCCCGCTCCCTGCCCACTCGCTGCTCCTACCTCCCGCCTCCCAGCTGCTCCTCCCTCCCACCTCCCCGTATATGCCGGACGCTGTGCAGCCGCGCCGATGGCGCACCAAACGCGTGCCTAAGGCAAGCCAGTCTGCGCCCGTCCACGCCCTTCCGCGCCTGGACCGCGCCCAGCGCCAGAAACCCTGGACCCCACGAATGCCACGACACCAGACTCTGCTACGACGCCAGCACCCTCCACGCACTCAACGCCAGCCGAAACCACACCTGCTTCCAGGCCGCCCCGAAAGAGACCCACGGACCCTTCTCCTGCCACACCTGAAGCGTCACCTGCAACAGAGCCACCAAACCTCCAAGGACTGGACCCAACCACCTCCGCTGCTTACTCCTCAACACCCGCTCCGCACGCAACCACGCCATCGAGCTCTGGGATCTGCTCGACACCTCCGCCCCAGACGTGGCCTTCCTGACCAAGACCTGATGGAACGACTCCTCGGCGCCCGACATCACCATTGCCATCCCGGACGGCTACAAGATCACCCGCAGGGATCGCGCCAACGGAATCGGAGGAGGAATAGCCATCGTCCACAAGTCCACCCTCAAGGTTGCCACCCATGCAGACGACACCCTCAACACCGCAGAACACCTGCACTTCCAGATCCACACCGACCCCAACACCAGCCTCAGAGGAACACACTGCTACAGACCCCCCGGACCCCGGGCTCAGTTCAGCGACTCCATCGCCAACCTCGCCAGCACTCACGCACTCGCCTCCACGGACTACATCCTCCTCGGGGACCTGAACTTCCACCTCGGGAACAACAATGACACCAACTTCGCCACCCTTATCGGCAACCTCGCCAACCTCGGCCTCAGACAATTCGTCACCGCATCTACCCACGCCGCCAGCCACACGCTGGACCCATTCTTCTCCACAAGCACCCACGTCGCCTTCAACCACACCACTGAACTCCACTGGACCGACCACCGCTGCATCCATTTCACCTTCAAAAAACCAACCACGCACCACCGCATCCAACAGCTGCCTCGCCGCTGCTGGAGCAAAGTCACTGAAGACCAGCTGATCACCACCCTCGCCCAGAACCCACCGACCCCACCAACCAAGACGCCACAGCCTGCAACCTCAGACAGTGGATCAACGACTGCGCCAACACCCTCGCCCCGCTAAAGAAACCCTCCAACAACCACGCCAGCAAGAGAGCCACCTGGTTCACCAACGAGCTCCAGACCTCCAAACGTGCATGCCGGAAACTGGAGAAGAAATGACTCCACAAACACACACCGGACAGCCACGTAGCCCACAAGGACGCCACCCGCAGACATCACCACCTCATCAGACCAGCCAAGAGATCCACCTTCAAAGACTGCCTGGATAACAACGCACACAACAGCAAAGAGCTCTTGAGCATCGTAAAAGAACTCTCCAACCCCAGCGCCAACGACATCCCACCCTCACAAGAACTGTGCGACTTACTGGCCACCTTCTTCCACCGCAAGATCGCTGACATCCACGGCAGCTTCAACACCACGACTGCCCCGACTACACCAGACTCCACCTCCCCTGCGAACACCACCAGCACCAACCGCATGACCTCCTGGTCCAACGACGACGAGATATGCAAGGTCATGAACTCCATCCACTCAGGATCTCCGTCAGACCCGTGCCCACACCACGTATTCAACAAAGCAGACTCAGCCATCGCACCCCAACTACGGAAGGTCATTAACATCTCCTTCGAAACAGCGACATTCCCGGAAAGCTGGAAGCACGCCAAAATCAACGCAGACCCCAAGGACCTCAAGAACTTCCAGCCCATCTCCCTGCTCCCGTTCCTGGCGAAGGTCATCGAGAAAATAGTCAACATACAGTTGGCCTGCCACCTTGAAGACAATATCTTGGACCCGTCCCAGTCCGGATTCAGATGAAACCACAGCACCGAGACAGCCCTCATCGCCGCCACAGACGACATTAGGCGCCAACTAGACAACGGAGAAACATCAGCCCTCATCCTCCTGGACCTGTCAGCCGCCTTCGACACGCACCCTAAAGACACACCTCCAAGAAGCCGGAATCCAAGAGAAGGCCCTCGACTGAACCACGTCCTTCCTCTCAGGCAGAACCCAGAGCGTCCGCCTCCCACCCTTCTGATCTGAAGCCACCAACATCAACTGCGGCGTTCCCCAGGGCTCATCCCTCAGCCCGACGCTGTTCAACGTCTACATGGCCCCCCTCGGACAAGTGGCTCGCCACCACGACCTCAACATCATCTCCTATGCCGACGACACCCAGCTCATCCTCTCCCTCACCAAGGACCCACACACCGCTAAAACCAACCTCCACGAGGGAATGAAGGCTGTCGCCGACTGGATGAGAAGCAGCCGTCTGAAACTGAACTCGGACAAGACGGATATCCTCATCCTCAGACCCACCCCCTCAGCCTGGGACGACTCCTGGAGGCCGAGCACACTGGGACCAGCACCGCCACCCACCTACCATGCACGCAACCTAGGATTCATCCTCGGCTCCTCCCTCTCCATGCCCAAACAGGTCAAGGCCATCTCCTCCTCCTGCTACAACACCCTCCGCATGCTGCGCAGGATCTACAAGTGGATCCCGACTGAAACAAGAAGAACTGTGACACAGGCCCTCGTCATCAGCAGACTGGACTAGGGCAACTCACTCTATGCAGGAATCCCAGCCAAACACCTACGACGACTACAAAGCATCCAAAACGCCTCTGCCCGACTGATCCTCCTCAACGTCCCCCGCTGCAGCCACATCACCCCCCACCTGAGAGACCTACACTGGCTCCCCGTCAACAGGAGGATCACCTTCAAGCTCCTCACCCATGCACACAAAGCACTCCACAACACCGGACCAACCTACCTGAACAGCAGACTCAGCTTCTACACTCCCACCCGCCAGCTCCGCTCCGCCAGCCTCGCGCTCGCTGCTGTACCCCGCATCCAACGAACGGACTCCGGTGGAAGATCCTTCTCCTACCTCACCGCCAAGACCTGGAACACCCTCCCTGCCCACCTACGGCAGACCCAAGACCTACTCGCCTTCAGAAGACTTCTCAAGACCTGGCTCTTCGAGCAGTAGCTGCACCCCCCTCCCCTCAGCGCCTTGAGACCCTCACGGGTGAGTAGCGCACTTTACAAGTACTCTGATTGATTGATTACACAGAGAAAATCAATTATACATCTAAATCAGTGTATGAGAAATGTTACATATCCCAGAGGACTACATGGTTTAGGAGTGGCATGCCATCCATACTGGCGGGCAGTATAGCTTAAGAGTGCTTGGTGTGGAGAAGCACACACCAAGGATTGAATATGGAACAGGATAGTTGGGGGTTCTCTTTAATAATAAGAATTGATTTCTACGCAATTAACCATTTTGCAACATTAATTAATGCTCTAATCTATACCTTGCAGTTTGCATGCAGTTCTTTGATGACAGTGAACAATTTATTGTTCTATATCTGGATTTTAATTTATAAACTGCTAATAACAAAAGGAGGTCTCTTACAAAGCAGAAACCCACTGACCTATTTACATTATATTCACTTTGTGATCTGCACATTCTTTGCAACCAGCATATTACCCAGTGTGGTACCTTAAAATAAGTCAAAACTCTGATCTCTTTCCAGGAAGAACATTAACCATGGAGTTATCTACAACATTTTTATGGTTGCCTGAAAATTGATGGAGGGAGCTGGTTTTAAAACCTAAATAAACTTGCAAACTTGGCGCCGCCTGAAGTCGACACCAGGTGCAGTGGCACTGGTCGCACCACCCTAGAAGTTCCCTGCCTGGAAGTTATACTTGAATTCCAGAAAGGCTAGTGTCAAAGTGCCCAAACTCTTAGACCTCCTCAATTTACCATCTATGTACCTCCAGTACATCCCTTTGAGTGCAGCCTTTGACATACTGGTCATAGCTCCCGGATTAGTCCACAAATGTTCACATCCCTTTTTGACCAGGACGGTCTTGATATACCCTAACCTGAGGATCCTGGATACCCCGGAGTGATGAAGGAGCTCCTCCAAACCCGGACAATATGTAGCTAGCTCCACTGAGAACCATAGTCATCTCCATTATAACAAAGGTCTCAGGGCTGCTTTGTGGGCACTTTGCCTAAGATCATATAAATTTGTTTTCACACACCTCTAGTGTTCTGACCTTCTTGTGTCCTGACAGTTTTCCCCCATACAGAGACCCGCCCATTCCTTGTAAATAAGAAATGTGGCAGGCCGTAGACACAGGTCAATAACTGGAGCCCTTAACCCCATCAAAATTCCCCTAAGTAGTTTTTGAACTTCAGCTTGTTCTTGTGGATCTGAGCAGACCAGCCAAAATTATTTGCCAGAGTAAGTACCAAGCACTCAAAGGTATGGACACTCTCAAGGGGAGCATCGTGCAAAGACGGGGTTAGGCATGTTGTATGAGTGGGGTTAAAAACCATATGCTTGTTTATTTTATAGATTGATTTTGAGCCCTCTGTGCTTGCAGAAGACACCAAACTGGTCCAAGAGATTTTGGATACCAGTAGGTTGTTGTCAGCAAACAGGAGGGCTACTATACTGGAGAACTCAGGATTATAAATGAGGGTCAAAAGACACACAACTGATGGACAGAAAGCATAACAAATTAAAACATTCAACCCAGTCAAGAGATATAGGTTAAATCCTTCATTCTTTTGGTCACCATGCCACCCAAGTTTAGACCTGGCTATATGCAAATCAGCCTTGAACCTGTGTCTCATGGAAACAGTCCAGCCCAAACTGCCAAGCCAGGTCATCCCTGGACCGGAAACAAGCATCCTAGGACCGGTTTCGGGGTTCCAACCCTCATCATCCAGGATAGCGTTTTTTGACTTGCCTATATCTTTGGCCCCGTTTGACAAATCTTCATCAAATCCCCCCCCCCCCCCCCCCCAAAAAAAAGTGCCCTGGTGAATATTGTTGTGCATGGGAAGTATCAGGGCGTTCCATCAAGTGGGGGCCAAGGAAAATAGGGGTAACAAAAGTGTGTTTCCCATGTTACTTTCTAAGTAGCTTCCAACAAAACTACAGCCTAAAACGCTGTATGGAATTACAGCAAATTTGGTATGAAGGAAGATTTTGGTTCTCAGATCATGCTTTCAGTTATCAGGTGTAAATCCATTCAGTAGTTATTGAGAAATTTAGGGAAATCCAAATTAGGGTGATTTTGCGATTAATTACAAATGAGCGCGCCAACAGGAATGCTGTGTTTGGCTGACTGCAACATGAGCAGAGAGTTGCGGCCTCCATTTGACTCATCAGAACAGTCCTTAGGGCTCAAACCAAATGTCAGAAAGTGACATACGGGGTCAATTTGGATGTTTTCTGACACCATGAGAGGAATGTAGGGGTGTTTGAGGTACCCCCGTATGAGTATAATATTTTAAAAGAAAGAGTTTTTTTCCACTTCGGATATCCTGTGTAAGGTTGCAACAAATTTAGGAATATCTAAGAAAAAAATAAACAATTTGTTTATACACCCACCTTCAGTTTCACTTAGACACACTCAGACACATATGCACCCATTCACAGATTCACATAGGAACTCACACACCCACTCATGTACCAACTCAAAGACTCACTCTAATGACTCACTTAGAGACTCATGCACCCACTCACAGACCCAAGCAGAGACTCATGCACCCTCTCACAGACCCACTCATATTCTCATGCACCTAATCACAGACTCCCTCAGACACTTCTTCACCCACTCAGAGGAATATGCACTCACTCACAGGCCGACTCAGATACTCTCACACCCACCCTTAGACCCACTTAGACACTCAGCACCCACTTATGGACCTATTCAGAGACTCATACACTCACTGACAGACCCATTCAGACAATCATGCAGCCACTAACAGACCAACTCAGAGGCTCATCCATCCACTCAAAAGCTTATTCACCCACTCACAGACCCACTGAGAGACGCACACACCCACTCATGGACCCACTTATATTCTCATGCACCCAGTCAAAGACCCACTCAGACACTCACAAACCCACTCACACCCATTCAGAGACTCATGCACAGACTCACTCAGGTACCCACTCGCTCACCCAATCAAATGCTTATGCACCCACTCACAGATCCGGTCAGACACGCATCCACTCACAGACCCTGTCTGAGGCTGAGACACCCTTTCACCGGCCCACTCAGACACTGACACACTCACTCACAGGCCCACTCAGAGACTCAGGCACCATTCATAGCCAGTGCATGTAAGAGTGGTCTGTTTTAAAAAATTAGAGGTCTTTAGAGTGATTGTTGTGTAACAAGGATTACATTCATTTCCTAGTGAGGGCTTGCTAATAAAGTGTATTGTACTCCTAAAGTTATAAAAGTACCAATAAAAGGAAAGATATGGTTTTATTTGTTGCCTTCTACACTATCCGAAAGTGCGAAGTTGAAAATTTTGCCATTAATGGTTGCTTTGTATGAGAGTAGTGTCCTATTCTTATGCTTAGTTTTTACATTTCCTGAGAGTATTGTATCTATCTGATGAGTATAAAAGAATATTTGATCAACACACTCAATTTTTAGGATTGTGAAGTTCATTTAATTTGGGGGGAAAAAATTATCGATAAGATACACATTTACTTCTACACTCACTGAGATATGTAGGCAAGTGCTGGCACAACATTCTCATCCATGCAGAGTAATAGTCCTTCAGACATGGGTGATACCTACTAGTGCAGACTTTGTCTGTGCAATCTCACTGCAAGCTTCACTTGGCATGTAATAGCTGTTTCCAAGTGCTATACCCATGATTAGTACACATAACACACCTCTGTGATATGCTGTACGTATGCCATAAAGCGTGGTGTGTGGTGCTTAGAAGGTAAGATAATGTCCTTTAAGTTCAATAAGTTACTTGTGCATTTGCAAGCCCTTATGCCAAGTACTACATAGACTGTGCCACTTGAAAAATAACTGACATATTTTGACTCCAAACAGAATGCAGGCACTGGATAAAATAGTGTTGAGAATGCGGAAAAGAAGCCAAAGGAAAATACTTGTTAATACAAATAACTTTTGCAAAGTTTTCCGTGGTGAATGGAGCCATACTTCTAGTACTGAGCATTTCTCTAATTAAGAAAACTACTTCCAAGAGAACACATTAGTGCATGCAGTTCACCAATCTGGATGATGTTATGAGATAAAAGACAATTCTCCTATTCCAAAAGAGGTGATGGTACCTAGAAATGCAGAGGAACTCATAGCTGAAGAGGTACAGGGAACAAGGAAGGCATAGATAGGCCCCTGTATATAAATGGAACTGTAGCAGTGTTTGTAGTATTCAGCAGGAATAAGTTGATATACTGAGAGCTTCTGACGTCCGTTTCTCTGAAAAAGTCTGAAACAGAAAACTGGGATTTTTAAAGGGTTGGATTTATGCAAAGTAAGGAAGTATACTAATTTACAGGGACATTCGCTAGCATGTCTATCAAAGAAAATTTGCAGAACCATCTTTTATCACTTTAGAATGCTAGCTGCTCACTACTCTGAAATGCAGAAACTAGCTAGGAAGCTTTACTTTGTTAAAACCCCTGTCCTATGTTTAGAAGAAATTAATAGAGCTCGTTTGCATGGTACAGAAGCAGAGGTACAAAATGTTTGTGATTATGTTCAGTTTTGTTTCTTTGGTCCTGAGGAGGAGTATATGGAAAATGAGCACTTGGTAACTCCAGGTGTAGCAGAACAGGACACATTAGTGGTGACAACGTTCAAGAAGAGCAGTCCACAAGTTAGAATTTGTGCCAATCTACCAACAACTACAAGATTTAACTGTTTATGAATCAATTCTAACACAGTGTATACATACATTCCAAGACATCTTTTGTATGGAACCAAAGACAGGGGAGTTACTTCACCGCGGATATACAGAAAGGTCTTAAAGATAGAGTTGTCTACTTGCCATTTGATTTAAAGCAAAATATTGAAACAGTAGTGGTGCTGAGAGATTTGGAAGAAGCACTTATTATTCTAGTGAATGGTGTCCCTACTGAGGATAGAAACTATGGCAGGAGTGAGTGCGTGTTAGTAAAGTAAGGGAAGCAGCATTATATCTGGTACAAAAAAATATTTATTATAAAAATGTAGATGCTCTTCAAGACATAACACATATGGAGGGTGGGACATCATCATCAAGAGGTTAGATTGAAAAGGTGGATCGATCCCGATCAGAAGAAATGTATGAACATTACAGTATCCACTCTTTGCAAGAGATTGTTGGTGATGCAATTGATCTCTTTCAAATGAAAGAAGCAAGACAAGATCCCTTGAGTGTTTAGGAGAAAAGTTCAGAAGCGTCATGCTTTCTGCATCTTTTCCTCACAGAACGGGTGGTAGGTATGACTATACTCAGAGGATCCTAGAATTCACCACTGTATTCCCTACATATTTCACCTTTTATTTGAGAGTGACTTGCCAGGCCTATCTAATGCAGTAAACCACATTCTTAAGACAGGAGTGAATCTTCAAAATATCACAGCAAGGAAATGTGTTAACAATGTTTAAGGGAAAGATGAAAACCTGAAAAACAACTTGATTAATTTAGTGGCGTACTAACGTGGCACCAATGAATATTGGTATTGTCATCATGGTGAACTAAAATATATATTGAGAAACCTAGAAGAACCTACTTGGTTTCTAACACTCAGTTGTGCTGAGTATGCAAGGGATGACCTCCTTGAATTCCTCAAACATAAAAGACATCAAGCTGAAGATAGCAGGAGAACTTTGCTCGCTGGACTCTGCAAATGTTTGCAGATATTTTAACCACAGGTTTCAAGTGATGATGGCTTTCATCTGCAAGAAAACTAATCCTCCTCTTGGACAACTGATTTATTTTGGTGCAAAGGGTACCAAAATAGAGGTGCTCCACATATTCACCTGCTGTTGTCAATAAAAGATGCCCCGAAATTTGGAACACAGACTGATGAGTCTGTTTTGTATTTCATACAACAGTATGTGACATGTGCCATCCCACAAGATGGTGCAGACAAGGGCTTGCATCAACAAGTGCTACCGTTTAAAATACATAAATGTGAGAAGTACTGTCGCAAAAGAAGATTTTACACGAGATGTAGCTTTGGATTCCCACGACCTGTCATCTCAGAAGGAATAGTCAACAGCTTTTCATCTAAAGTCAGACATACCCTGACACAAAAATCCCCCAACAATACATACAGCCTGAGAAGAGCAGATGCTTCTATGTATTTCAATGACTACAACCATGTGATTCTGAAGATATTAAATGCAAATATGCATCTGCAGTTTGTTGCAGACTACTCGGTTGCTGTTGTCCATTACATAACTTCATGTAAAACAAAAACAGAGAGAACAGAGATGAATGAGATGTGGGAAGAGATTATGCAGAAAGGAGTCTTACCAAGAAATTGTACAGCTTGAAAATTCTTTCCTACAGAGAAATAGGTTTTCATGAATGCTCAGACAGGTTGAGCTCAGCTAGTTTGTTCTCCAAGTCAAGAGGAATTGTGTGGGTAAGCCTATGCCTCACAAGCAGTCAAAATAGAGTACTAAAGTCTTTACCCAGAAATACAGTATCTTGCTGTATTCAATCCAGAAAGTAAAGATATTCTGAAAACTAACATGCTGGATACATGCTGCCCAAGAAGGAGTCCTCATCTTCAAAACATGAAGTACTTCAGCACTATTATAAGCACAAAAATGTCCCTTCTCTGGTCAAATGGTTGCTTTTCACTATGTAAGTCAAAACAACACAAGAGCGATCCCAACTGGGTGGGGCGTTCCTAATGTGTAATGGTGATCCTCTCATGAACACGTTCACAAGAGGAATAATCGATTGGTGTCCAACCCGTTGTTATGGGTGGGAAGGTAAAAAGACCCTTGAATCACATAGTGAAATGCAACCATTTGAGCAGGGAAGGGACATTCTTGTGCGTATGACTATGAACTAGGGAGGATGTGCCCTTTCTATGCTCTGTTGTGAGGACCTCTCAGCCCACCTGGGAACTGTGAATCCCGGGTTTTGTGCTTTTGGAACTTCAGCACTACACATATAGAAGTAATGTAACTAAAAACATAGAAGGAGGAAGATATGGAGTACTTGGTGTTGATGGATGTTTGGTGAGATACAACAAAGAGAATCTAATTAACCACTGAAAGCTTAGTTGCCAAACCTCAGAGAGAAGAGCGTTTTTCTGGTGCTTTGCACCTTTACAGTCGTTCAAGCCATGGAGTGCTGAATCAGAAATACTTATACATTATGACTGTTATGAAGACTCTTTCAATGCTGTGAAAGACAGCATCAAGTGCTCTGTCTTTCCAACATACCTGTAAATGCTGAAAGATGAGATTGAACAGGAAGAAACCATCGCTACTGACCTAGCGAAAGAGAGTTCCCAATGCAGCTAATGTTCTGCACCGGCAAGTCAACATCCTCTTGGAGAAACAATTGTTCAAAATGAAGTAGCTATAGTTATGAATTAAGTAGAGACTGCAATGTAGCAAGCAGATGAGGAAACTATGGATTTTAGGCAATTAGAATAACAACTGAACAATGATAAAAAAGAACTTTACAATGAAGTTAAAGATAAAAATACAACATGGATTTATCTAGGAGAGGAAACGATGTTACTGTTCTTTGTACACACTGATATTACTATACATCAGTGGAAATGCTGGTACTGGAAAAAGTTTCCTAATTAAAATTCTCACTGGCTATCTACAGAAGACTACAAAATCAAATGTGTCATGTGTAGTAACAGCACCAATAGGATAAGCAACACAAAACATTAAAGGGATTACTTTACATCATCTATTAATGCTACCTATTGAACATGACAATAAACTGAAATACCTGAAACTATCTGATGAAGCTTGCCATGAAGTGTCTAGAGTATTGGTGAAACTGAAGATTTTAATAATTGATTAGGTCAGCATTGTATTCAACCTAATGCTTGCATTCATATACCTAAGAATGCAGCAGATTTTGAGAACAAACTATGATGTGATGCTTGAAGGAAAACATGTGATTGTATTTGGTGACCTACTGCAACTCACCCCTGTAAAAGGACAACCTGTTTCCAAAACACCTGTGCTTAATGAAATACAATACGAAATTATCTGGGGAGCATTGGCAATGTATATAATTGGTTAAGCTTAGAATACAAAGAACTAGTGAAAAATGGGTGTCAAGCATCTGATGTAAACTATACTGAAATTCCGAGGGACATTAGAATAGAAGTTCTAACAAAAGAGGGGACACATGCATTGGAAAGTCAACTTATGAAGAAACTATTTGCACTTAATATTACATCAGCTGAACTAATGCACAATTTCATTGAATTACAGGAGTCTGTAGTTTGTTTAATGCCAACACTTGAACAGTGCTCCAAGTTTAATGAAAAATTACTACAACTAGAGAAAGAAGTTATTTTGGAAATTATGGCTATTAGAAAATTGAACATCAGGGAGTCACAATATTACTCACAGATCAACTACAAGTAAAATAGGATACTTTGGAAAAGTCTGGCTCGAAAACTGCAGGATTAGAAAAGAGTTTACGTGTCAGCAAAAACTGTTGAGTAATTTTGTGCTTTAATTTGAGGAAGGGTTAGTAAATGGTGCAATAGGTAAAGTCATTGATTTTATTAATTTCCCAAATAGAGATTAGATTGAATACTTGGACATAAAATTTGATCAGATTGATGGCATGAAGCAGATTGGTCATTGTGTTGTACGTTCTTGCCAGTGAAAGACTTATATGTACGGCACCTGCCATTCCCACTCTATCTAGCATATGCTGTAACTGTCCATAAATCACAAGGTTTAAGTGTAGATGCAGCTTTTGTAAATATTGGAAGTACTGTTGTTAAAGAAGGAATGTCATATGCAGCATTGTTGTGAGTTAGAACATTGTCCGGAGTGCTTTTGATTGATTTTAGTGAAACGAAAGTAAGTGCAGATGCAAGTTCTGTAAGATAGTACAATCCGTTAGGAAGTGTATATGCTTCTTATTTTGGCCAATACCATCTTTATAAGAAACTTATAATCTGTCAAAAATAGAAAATTACAAGATTGTACAGATGCAGAAGAAAAGGAAGGACACAAGGACAAACTAGAAGTTGTGAAGAAGACTGCAAAATGACCGAGAAATTATAGGTCACCAGTTCGCAAACAGTTCATGTGTCAACTACAATGCAAATGTTGCTCTCAATGTACTGTTTAATTTACCACATCTAGTCGACCAAATTGAAAAAAAACAGATAAGATATTGGAGACTGCACTGTATTACTTGCTGCAATATTTAGGGACTGACAGAACTATGACACATTCTGTTAAACAGGTATTTGTAACATTGTAGATATATGTAGTTGATCAGTGATGTTTACTCTCAACAACCAACAATATACTCAAGAATTTATTATGGTTATGTTTGCAGTTTTAGAAGAAGAAGATGTAAATATTGATGATTTGTACATGGAACCATGTCTGTGAAGATTGTGATTATTCATTCACCATTAAATAGATTCTGAGCATTTTCTCTATTGAACATTACCAGTTTCTAAAAAGTGTGCCATTTGACAAATTGTTGAAGAATGCTAACCAAAATATGACCTGCCCAAAGTGTAGATCAAATGTTATATCTACGTTAATCCTAACAAGAACTGGAAAATACCTTATAGCAGAGGTCTTCAATCTGTGCGGCGCGACCCCCAGGGGGGGCATGGAGCCCTAGGAAGGGGGTCACGCATTTCCAGGCTTCACTTAAACAACCGTTCGGGTCATTTCAATGCTTCAGCCAAAGTTACTTGAGTCTCCTGTGCTCTGGAAGGAAAAAGCCGGCAGACAGATAAAACAATCCTTCGTTCCTGCTTGCCTGAATGAAATATAAATGTGAGATAATCTGCAAATGTAAAATTGGGAGCGGTTCTGGCTTTATTTGCTTAAATCACTCCAGGCATTTTGATGGTAAATATTTTTTTTTGTTGTAGTAGGAAGAGTTAACAACTGGGCTGTGAAGTGCATGCTTTTAATTTTAATTGCATTTACACAGCGCTTAGCATCGCTGAGGAGGTTTTGAAGGGACAGTTATGAAGAAAAAACTTTTGCATTACTTGTGATCTCGTATTAATAAAATCTACATTTTTGGAAGCTCCATTTTATCCTAAAACTATTTGCAAAGTTTGTAGCAGTCTATCTTATATTGTGTGTAATGCAAGTATAAAATAATGACTTAGACATTCTCAGTGCTTTCTGTCACAGGCTGCGATGTGACCTTGAAGCACTACAAATACACTAATCACTATTCTCCAGTGCACCAACCAAATATAATTCTGAGGGTCTCTGGTTACACACAGACCTCTGCAGTGCATTACCTTATAGAGGTTTCCTAATGTACTACAGTGTATTTCTCCCTGAGTAACAACTTTTTAAAATTTACTTTTCATTTAAGCTACCCATTATTTTATAAATAGGTACCTGATAGTGAAATACCTAAAAAATGTTGGGGCTGATTTATGAGAGGCTTGCGCCGCCTGAGTGTCACTTTTTTTAACCTCGGCACAAGCGTCTCAATCATATCTATGAGGCGACGTAGAGTCACCCAGTGTGGCTTTGCATGGCCTCATGGATATGGAGTAAGACAAAGCAGCGCAAATCAGTGTGTTTTACTACTCTGTCAAGTAGACATTCCATGGGCATTGTGGTTTCCATGCAATACCATGGATTTTGACGCTGCCCCAGATTTAGAAAACCACGTCAACCTGGGGCAGCACCAAAACTTTACGCCTCCCCACAGCAGGCATAACGAGGAGAAATGTTTTCATTTCTCCTTGTTTTTTCCTCTTTCCATGTATGCTGCATTCTGCAGCTTACATAGAAAGAAAAAAAGCCCATTTGGGATTGTTTTTGTACAGAAAGGTGCCCCTTCATGAACAAAAACAATCCTTCCTACATTGGCGCTAGGCAGCAATTTGTGCGCCAATGCAGGGGGAAAGGGAGGAATGCACTGTATTTCATAAATAAGGTGCATTCCTGCACTTTCATATTGGCGTAGGACAGTGCAGCAAGAAGACTTACAGTGCTGCCATATGCCAATTCCTCATAAATAACTTTTTTGTTTTTAGCAACACCTTTGACCATGCCCCCACGCTCACTGACCTTTGGTTTTATAAACACTGTTTAATATTACCCTACTAACAATTGGGAATTGGGAAAGTTTTTGGTTGTCAATGATGAGGAGTACCAAGTTCTATACATTTTTGTCAGGGGGGGTCTTTACACCTAAGGTTTTGACAGGGGGGTCTCGGTATCAAAAATTATGAAGACCTCTGCCTTATAGTAATGCTAAAGTGATGCAGAGGAGATGGTTCCAAATTGGAAACTCAAATTACAAACCTCAAAGCTCTGCCCTGAGTCCGACTCTATTTAATTTATACATGGCTCCCCCTGGCCGAAGTGGTGCAAGCGTATGGAGTGGAGTTAGTCTCCTACGCCGATGACACCCAACTGCTGATCTCCCTGTCTCAAGCACCTTCAACTGCGGCATCCAACTTTAAGGCCTGCATGCAGGCCTTGGCCTCATGGATGAACTTGCACTGTTTGAAGTTAAACGGCGCCAAGACCGAGGTGCTGGTAGTTGGTGGAGTTAACCTCAGCTGGACAGCGGATTGGTGGCCACCATGCTCCCACTCCCTGTAAGGAGGCAAAGAATCTGGGGATATGGGTTGATCCCACACTATCCTACGAGGGCCACATTCGTTGCCTAGTGGGAAAGTGCTTTGGGGTGCTAAAAACACTTAATCACACCTTAGATCTACTTCCTCTTGAAGCTAGACGCACCATGACCCAGGCACTTGTGACGTCCCGTATGGATTACGGGAATGTCCTGTTTTTAGATGCTACAAAAAAAAGTCTGGGTCGCCTGCAAGTTCTTCAAAATTCGGCCGCACGACTAGTCCTGAGAATCCCAAAAAGAGCAACCTCTAAGCTTGCTCTTGCGGCTCTACACTGGTTACCGGTCAAGAAGAGAGTCATGTATAAATCTCTCCTAATATGCCATCGGATATTATGGCATAAAGCTCCATCCTATCTCCAAGACCTGATACATAGGTATGAGCTGAGTAGAGCTTTACGCTCAGAAGGGACGGGCCAGCTGACGATTCCCTGTGTAAAAAGAGCCAAAATGGGAGGTCGATCTTTTGGAGTCGTAGCGGCTCTAAGCTGGAACAGATTCCCAATGTGCCTCAGACTAGAAAGATCGGAGGCCAAGTTCAGAAGTTTTCTCAAAACTCACCTGTACAACTTATAAAGCATAGGTGTGGGCGGGGGAGGTGTTAATGCTGCCTGCAGTTTCTCTCCATAACGCGGGGACACGCCGGGATGGCGTAACCAGGCGCTTTATAAGCTACTTTATTATTATAAAGCTGTACAAATATCAATATCGGGAAGAGCATTTACTACTTCAGCTATTATCTTTCATGAAGTAATTAATAGAACCTCTCTACAACACAGTCTATTATAACAGAGAAAGTGGATAGATGGAATATAATGACATCCACCTAAGATTTGAACCAAAAAGTTTTTTCACATTACTAAACTCTTATGTTTTCTTTCTCCACCCAAAGTTCTAGGGAGGTATTGTGGATTACAAAGTGGTGTACAGTGCTTATTCTACTTTTAGACATTATTCAGCCTATTAGGGGTAATGTCTTTACATCTTCAAAATTCAACGGTCCTTTTACTGTCCACAAAGGAGTTACTACCACATCTAAATACTACACTGTGTAATTAAAGCCAGAAACTGAATAGACATAATCCAATTTCAGTAGCCTTAAGTTGAAAGCAAAAACTGCCTCTGTAACTAAAAGATTGCCTCTTTTGTTTCATCAACCAAACTTCTACGTGCTATTTGTACGAAAAATCATACACTATGAGATGTTTTCCATATGAATAACCACTATTTAAACATCATTTGGCTTACCAGGGGTGATGTTTTCAGAAGGATCCCCATAATTGAAGAGGGCTCTGTATTTTGTTTGTAATATTGTACCAGATATAATAATTTAAGGAATAATGTTAACATAGGTTTGTTTACAATACTGTAATAACTCCAGAAAAAGCAATTAATAATTAATTGTAGTGAGAGCAATGCATAGTGCCACACATTATAGTGATGTACTGTGCAGCTTTGTTTTTTTTAAATCCATTGATTGTTTTTCCCCACTGTTCAAGGATGATACTTCATACAGAACACTGTTTATGGTGAAGAAGTATGAAAGCTGAGAACAGCAAAAAAGGAAAAATTATAATTTAAAAACATTATAACAGAGTGTTACAGTATAAGTAACGTGTATTGGTATGATTCTGTAATTTTGAAGATCAAATATATATATATTTTTTCGTTTTCTACAGTGGCTGCAGTTGAATGTCAGTAAATGTCTCAAATCACTTTCTCTACCACCGACATATCGGTTAGAGATATCCACGGAAAGTGTTTATAAACCAAGAGTGCTTTTGCCATAACTTCCTATCTGTTTGTTTAGCATATTTCTTAATTACACCTTTCTGTGTAATAGAGCAGATTTACAGTCAGTAAGGGATCCTTTGTTACCTGCTTTGTTGCTGCATTTGTGGTTTCTACACGCCGCCTGCATTTCTTGTGGTGGCAAAGGCACCCTGTGAGGAGCGGTTCCAGGGGTGACTTGATCCATGCAAAACATCCACCGACATCACTCCGGGAGAGGACTCTGTCTCCCAGAGTGCAACTTACTTGCACCAGCTGCTGCGAGTGAGGGGGAGGCTACCTCGCTTAAAGCGCTGCCTCTCCACCCGCGATATGGGATGCGTGTGAGATGCAGCCCGAATGAAGCCCGTTCAAGGGCGGACCCATCTGAGCCCGTCAGAGCCTGGCAGAGGCTGGGCCAGTTTAAACAGAATCTGTTTATGTGCCAGGGTGCAGTATTCACAAGCCCAATAAGGTGCTATTAATTGAGATTATGAAATGGTAATGATAATACTTCAAATCAAATAATATATTTAGTGCTTATTGTCCAACAGTGAAAATACAATCCACAAATTTCATCATTTGGATATCTGCCATTAAGTGGTTAATCATGGAACGTCGCAAACCAAGTCGTACATCTTGTACGTGAATATGTGAGAGTTTCAAACAAGAAAAATGAAAACAAGAACAATAATAAATCCTGTATATGCAGTTTTTATATTAGAAAATGTACAATGTTCCAATGTTCAATTCTTCAACAAAGTGTCCAACATTTCCCAATGCATTTCGGTGCGGACACCTTCATTAGGGGAACAATGCAAAGATATATATATATACACATATGTTGCAACTCTTTCATATAAAAAAAACACATTATAATAAACCAATGAATTTCGACTTATCTCAGTATATCCAATCATAATAGTTAATAAGCTTCACCAGCCTAAATCATTCTAATAGCCCAAGTCTCAATGTGATATTGGTGACAGTTGTGCACATAACCAAGGTCAAGTGTTGCTCGTGTGAACAAAAATTGGTATGTTAAAAAGTGCTGTTTTCAAAAAGACACAAAGTGTATGGAGAGTGACCCCAATCGAATGTAATCAGAGTGTGTGAAAAAGTGCTGAGGATTCACTCGTGTTAACATGCCAACTACTCCGATAGCCCTTAAAGCTCCTGGCTTACCTACGGTGCTTGAAGCAAAAGAAACGTGTATTCGTACTGCGTCGTATGCGCGTTTTCTATAGAAATAATAAACACCGCATTAACAAAAGTCTCCATGGTGTGCTAAAAGTCTGTATATGGATACCGATAATCTGAAACTTACATTCTGGACAATGACTGTGAGCTAATACCAATCGTTTCTAGCCGTAATGAGTTCGGAGTTCCACGGGAAACGGTACTATCTGCAAAAAAGTATTCCCATCAGTACGTATTTGAAACTCTAATGTCCGTACTGGTGTAAGACATGGTGGTACCCCGTCCGTATCTCTTACCTTACTCTCACTCTATTATCGCATATCTGCCTCGTTTGCTCTGTTGCAGATACGCCGGTCCCGGCTTGTAAGCGGTTTATTTTCATTTCCGCATTCCTGCGTCACGGACTAAACATAAAGGATAGACTTGCTTGGTCTGTTTGCTCTACTGAAAAAGCACCGAAAGCGAAAAACTGTACCCAAATACTATGGTTATATTGAAAAAGTCGCTCTATAATTGTAAGGTCATTCAATTAAATTAAAAACTGAAAAGGTGATAAAATAAATAAATAAATAAATAAAATAGCTGCAAAAAAATATACAAGCTGAATTTAGAAGTGTGAGACTAAAATCATACACAAGCGTTTTAATAGTAACCCATCTAAACCTAGTTCAACTTATCGCGTGTCTCTTTGAGAAGGGCATAATAATGTGGTCATGTGTACAAGTGAAAAATACATTTATATATGTTACATTTGATGATTGACAATCAATATAAACATGCCTATTTACAGAAAACACGTAAATTCTATTTTGTCATTTAACCCACAAGGTTTCATTGTGTTTAAAAATCTGATCCGAAGAGTTTCCCTGTGCGCCAAATGTCTGTTGGCGTCAACATGTGGTTGAACTGACACCTGCTCCAGTATTGTGTATCTCAACTGAGGTATAGTGTGTTTCTATTCGCCCCAATGCAATGCCAAACAGGATTTCACGTTGGCAGTTCTAATCATACTTTTGTGTTCTGTCATCCTAATTTGAACATTTCCAGTAGTTCTTCCAACATATACAAGTCCACAAGGACACTTGATAGCATATATAACTATGCTGGAATTGCAATCAGACGTATGTTTTAGTTTGATCGATTTTCCTGTGTGTGGGTGTGTGAACACATTACCCACAATCTCATTACCGCAGTGGCCACAATTGTGACACTTGCGCATGCCTTGTGTTGTTACTGGTGCCTGATCTGCACTACTTTTGCTCAATATCTCCCTCAAATTTTTAGATCGTGGAAAGGGAAATATAGGTCTGCCCTTAAATATCTCTTTGAAGTCATGTTCCTGCACTATGAGTTCCCACCTTTTGAGAATGCATTGTTTAATGCTCGCAGCCGCTGTAGAGTATTTTAGAACACAGACCTCTCTGTTCAATGGAGGTTTCACAGATTTGACTAGTAGCCTTTTCCAAAATTTCAGTTGAATATCCTCTTTTTTTGTACTGTCGTGATAGGTCCTCAATATCTCTTAGATCTCTCCAGGTCATCCCCCTTGGCTTCTATCATTCAAGTTGCTTGCTGATTTACATCTAATACCTGGATAGCTGGCCATTGAGTCCTTGTACCTGCGAAAGGAGGTAGGCTGCACCAACACCTACCATATAGACATTGTCGGGACGCTTAACATAGGCACAGGTATTTAAATCTTGTGGGTTAGGGAGGAAGTTGCCCTGGACTAAGCTTTGGACATTTACCATGACTCAAACACGAGCACAAAGTATTTTCTTATTGTCTTTATAATATTTGTACACATGCCGTTTAATTCTATTTTATCTATACACCTACGCTCGCATTTATTTTAACTTAGTCCTGGTATTATCAAAGCCACTCAAAATGATGGGGAGGAGAAAGGTTCAGATGGGGACCACTGGGGCTAAACCAGCGGCTAGTTCTTCCTCCACTGTCACCACAATGGACCCCTTTCTGCAGAGAGTGGCCGCTGTTATTGACAAAGAGATTGTGCTTGTGAATAGGTGTCTTTCCAGGTCACCCTCTAATTATCTGTACCCATCTACACCCAGATCTAGTGTGCCCCTGGTTGAATCGTCGTCTGTCTGTTCTGACAGTTGCCAGGGGTCGCCTGCAGTCGCTTCTATCACTGAAGGGTTACCACTCGTAAACAAAGTTCCCTCTATAGTGCCTTCTCTGACCCCGCACAGATCTATCTCCCCAGTTATTACAATTAACAGAAAAGGTAGTATTGTTCCACCTCAAGGGAAGGACAGTACTAACATATTGAATTCTAAGACTACCCATCCACTCTTCCAGCCTAGTCAGCCTACTGCCCATGGGAGTACGAAACGGAAACTTCAAACCACTGGGGTAAAGCAAAGAGATCAAAACTAACCACGGCCCCTAAGCCTTCCAATAATTCTTTGGTGCGTAAAACGGTAGCCACAAACCTAGACATGACGGTTACCAAGGCTTTTCAAGACATAAAGACTACCTTGCTGGACACCAAATTGAGCCTTATTTTGGAGAGGCTGACAGCAATTGAGAAAAGTCTTGCAGTGGGGGCCCAAACTGATAGTCGTATCAATCACAGGGTTACAAGTGAGATCCCTGAATTAGAACCAGTAGCCAAACCTGGTTCAGGCATACCCAAAAATCTTACCAAATCATATGAAGACCAGCAGCTCGCACAGCGCCATGCGGCGCAGTCAGTTCAAGGGGAGATAGACGGACAAAGGGGCAGCCAGACTCTTAGCAGGTCTCTGGCAGCTCCTTCGTACAGGCGGGATCCTCAAACTATTACAGGCCAGCCAGACGACCACGTGGCGCTGCCAGGGGAGGTTTGCCAGAGCCCTACTGCATCTTCCCCCAGAATCCACACCCTATGTAGTGGTCTTGGGGAACGTCCCGCCTCTTCGCCCAGACAGCTAAAAACCTGGCCGGCATACATGGTAAATCCACCTGTCCCCAGATCGGTTGTGAAAAACATAGGAATATGCCTAGACAGTACCCTCTCAATTACTCATCAGGCCAACAAACTGTTGGGTATCTGTTTCGGGCTCTTAAGAATGCCCAGGAAGGTACTAGAGCTTATTCCCGAGCAGAAGAGAAAAAACGTCTTATAGTCTCTCGTCTGGACTATGGTAACTCACTTTTTCTGGGATCCCCGAAGTATGTGGTCAAGAGACTCCAGATGGTACAAAACGTGGCAGCAAGGTTCCTGCTCAAACTGCCGAGACATATCTCGGAAGGGGAATCCCTAAGGGGGCTACATTGGCTGCCAACTGCAGCAAGACTAAAATTCAAATCGCTTTGCATTGCCCATGGGGCAGTGAATCAGAAAGGCCCTGAAAAATTCAACACCTAATAGCAATGCATGTCCACCCCAGACCACTAAGGTCCGCCAATCTTCATTTTCTCCGCACCATTAGAATAAAATAAAACTCAATGGGGAGGCAGGTCCTATGCATATTTGATACCCAAACTGTGGAACAAGCTCCCTCCTGCACTCAAAGCAACGCAAAATGAAGTGTCCTTCAGGAAAAAGCTGAAAACCTGGTTGTTTCCATTAGACCTCTAATCTCGCCCCATACCCACACCCGTACTCATCAATCAGCACTGGGAAGCCTTTGGGTAGCCATGCGCTCTACAAATCCCCCAATCACCAATAAAATCATATGACACTCACACAGCCACCCACACAGCTAATCACACACCAACTCACCTACCCATACAGCAACACAAACAAACACTCACTCACCCATACACCCACTTACACACCCAGTCACTTACCCATACAACCAGTTAGACACTCACTCACCATTACAACTACTCACAAGGCCATTTGCTCATCTATATATCCATTCACACTAGCACTTGCTCAGCTAGGCTGCTTCTCACAGACCTTCTCAGTCATCCATACAACCACTCACACTAGCAATCACAAACCTGTACAGCCACTCACAGTAGCAGTGACCCACCCATACTGCTACTCATACGGCATCTCACTCATCCATATAGCCACTCACAGTAGCATTCGCTCACCCATGGAGCTAACACATACCCACTCACTCATGCAACCACTCATATACCCATCCACTCACCAATACAGCCACTGATACAGCCAATAACATACCCATGAAGCAACTCATACCAACCATTCACTCACACACAACTAGTTGTCACCCTCTCCGATGACTGTCTGAATGACGCTGCAAAATTCCGGAATGGTCTAGCGGACGTCACAGGGTGGATGACGGCCAACTGTCTCCAGCACAAGACATTTACTGACATGCACAGTCTGAGGTCCTGCTGGTTGGGAAAGACCAGGAGATGTGGAGTGAACAGTGGTGGCCCTCCACCCTAGGCCCTGCACCCACCCCTAAACAGGTGGTGAAGAACCTTGGGGTCTCAGTGGACTCAGCCTTGAGTTTTCAAACCCAGACTAAGAAGGTAGCGGCAACATGTTTTGGCATTCTGCGCGGGCTTAAACCCCTGCTGGGTTTCTGTGACCCTTCCATCCGACAGATGATTGTACAGGCATCCATGTTGTCAAGATTGGACTGGTAAAACTAAACCTGACTTCCCAGCAAGAAACAATTACACCAGAGGAATTAGCCTTGGAAGAACTGACAGTGCCTTCTTATCTACCTACAAAGGGAAATACCGGGGGTCCAGCCGTACAGGGAAATTCGGCATCTTTGGCCCTCAATGCCAAAATGCCCAAAAACGAACTTGATCCTACATCTGGTCTCCCGGAGGAAGTTCTTAGACTCCCTGTAGCTGGCATCGACAACTACATCCGGAGCCTGGAAGCTAACTCTGGCCCCCAAGTCCCATAGACCCTGGAGCTAGGAGGTGAACATTTTTACTCATTGTCTAATGGCTCGGGACCTACCACCGACAAGGGTGGATCTAACACAAGCAAAAACAATAGTGATTAATCACCTACAGACACAGGAACAGTGCAATGCCTTAGGAAGACAAGAAGCAAGGCAAAAGGGTGTAGCCAGCATAAGTGGGACTATTCAGATTCACAGATGTCTTATACCCTTGATGGACATGCTGCTCATGCACCACTTTGGGAGAGTGCAAAAAGTATACCAGAAGACACGACTGAACCCTCTTTAGCTTCCATCTTAGCCTCTATAAAATAATTTCAAGAGGAGGTTTTTTCTGATAACTGCTGAGATAAAGGGGCCGCAAAAAAATTACAAGCGGGCATGAGGAAACTGAACACAATCTGTACTGACATAAGTGATCGTGTCACCACGGGTGAAGGCCGTACAGAGAGTTTGGAATCCGAAGTCTCCTCTGTAAAAGAACAAGGCTCCTCTAACACTGCTTGTCTGTCAGATTTAATGACAAAAATGGAGGAACAGGAAAATCGGCAATGCAGGAATAATCTCCTTCTACTCGGAATCCCAGAAGGAGTGGAGGGAGAAGATCCAAGACGTTACATAGTGAAACTCCTGCAAAAATCCTTTCCTGACCAACTGAGCTGGAACTGAGACCCCAAACCTAAAACTACAACGTGACAGCAGCAGTTTCTCCAGAGGAAAACCAAGGGTGTTCCTGGTGTACTCTGGAAACTTTCTGCTCAGGCAGGTCTATGATCAATCCCATCCCAACTCCAATTGTGTAACATATTTTGCCAAACCTGACTTTTGCCATCATACAGTAGAGCGAAGATGGCGTTTGCGTCAGCTAATCCATCCTTTCCAACAGCTCGGAGCTCAAGTGTATTTAATGAACCTTGCCAGACTGAAAGTTATTTTAAATGGGGATTCCCAAATTATTTTGTCAGAAATTAAGGCTGGGGGATACCTAGGAGAAATCCAGTCGAAAAAGGGTTTGAGTTAAACTGTAGACGATTATCCCCCTGTTTCTTGGGGATTTAAAAAAAAATCTCTGCTCACTCACCCTGTTCCTTCTTTCTCCTCCTAGCCTTTTCCGGAATTTATTATGCAGCTATTGTCTGTTTCACTGGGTAAATTCATAGTAGGCCTAAGCAAATAGGTATCTAAAAGAGGGTATGCTCTTGGGTAGATATTTCTTTCCACCCTGTACTCATTCCTTTTTTCTCTTTTTTTTGGGGCATGAACAGATATAGCCTTAACTCTCGACACTGTTCTAAGGCGTGGCTTAGCAGCGGGGACCCTTTCCTGACTACCATCACTCATGGTTCTCCTGAATGCTCTAAGTTAGGGGTGGTGGGTTGGGAAGGAGAGGGCAGGAAATCGTCTTCAGATGACGAACTAAGGACACTTGTTTTTACTGCATAGTCACTTGTTAAAACTCTTGTTAAAGTAAATAATCACATAAAGTTGAGTGCCTTGAAAGGGCTAAAAAAATCAAAAAGAAAAAAAAATAGGACTACTAGGGCGAGGACAGTCAAGGTTGCAATATTGTTTATGTGGGGTACACACTTTGTTTCCTGTTTACAATGGCCCAGCTGTCTAAGAATGTTCAGATGAATAAGATAAACACCCTCAGAATTGTTTCAGTCAACACATGTGAGCTGAACGAAGCTTTGAAGAGACAAAAAGTAGCACAGGAGTTGCACTGTCTGGGGGCTGATATTGTCAGCCTCCAAGAAACGCTCATCGAAGGATCGCAAAAAAATTTATTAAATTCATTGGGATATAAAGTCATAGGGGGGACTACACAAGGTGCTAAAATAAAAGGCGTAGGGGTCATGGTTGAAAACAGATTTCCTTTAAGATCTTCCCGTGTGAAATGTGACTCTCTGGGCAGATGGGTGATAGCGGAATGTTGCTTACTCCCAAACTTTTCCTTTACTTTATGCTCCATCTATGGAAGTAGCACAGACGATCCTGGGGTTATTAATTGGATCAAAGGAGAACTTGCTCACTGGCCCTCCCCAATTGTTATCTGCGGGGACCTTAATATTAATTTACCTTGCAACTGGAAAGCTGATGATAAATGGACTTATGTTGGCAGGAAGCCCCAAGTATATCAAGCAATATTAAATCTAATTCAAACCCATGGGCTTATTGATGTTTGGGCTAGCCCAAATTCTACTATGCCAGGCTTTATCTATTTTTCTGCCCCGCACCATTCATTAGCTAGGTTAGATAATTTTTTTGGTTTCATCTTCTCTACTCCGTGATTGTGCTATAGACATTGCTCCAGGCTTCATGTCGGACCACAACCCACTTATTTTAAGTATTGGGGGACTTGGAAATTGGAGGGAAATCCCGAAATGGAGCTTTGAGAAAGGTTTACTACAAGACACAGGATACCGAATACACATGCAGGCATGGATCCAAGAATTTCTTGAGCAAAATGTGGGGTCAGCCTCAATTGTGACAGTTTGGGACACATTAAAAGCGGGCATAAGGCGAGAGACCCCTAGGTTTTCTATAAGGAAAAATAAGAAAGAAATAGCATTGATAACTGAACTTCAGGAAAAGCACAAAAAGAGCAGAGGAAAAACTAATTCAAACAGTTCAAATAGGGTCGGAAATAGAACCTGCCCAACTTGAAGTGACAATCCTTAAAGCTAAAATTGGGTCTGTCTTCGCAGAGAAGGTTGCAGCTAAGTGGGCCTCGACACGGGAGAAAAACTATGAGTGTAGCATACTCATTGGTCATCACTTGGCTCTAAGAACTAGACAGCAGGCCACAGCCAGTGAAATCCTATCAATCCAACTTGCAACTGGAGAGAAGACTAATGACCCGACTAAAATCCAAAGGGGATTCCGAGAGTTTTATTCAAATTTTTATTCAGAGGAGAAAAGTAGTCCAGCAGACCTAAGAGAGGAAGAGATAACTCAATATTTAGACAAAATCAATTTATCCCAACTTACCCCGCAAAACCGTGACCAGCTTGTGGATCCTCCGACCTGGGAGGATATCGCTAAAGCTTTAGCTAGTTTGCCGAATGGAAAGGCTGCAGGGGTTGACTGTATCCCTGTTCAGTTTTATAAAAATGTTGCCCCCCAAATAAAGACTATTTTCACTTCTTTGGTGATCTCCATCTTTGACGGGGCTTCTCCACCTGCTTCCTGGTCCAATGCTAAAATTTCTATCTTCCCTAAAAAAGATAAATCACCACTAGAACTTGGATCATACAGGCCGATCACTCTCATTAATTGTGATTCAAAGATATTTTCTAAAATCTTCACAATTAGACTATCTTCAATAATCGAACCCCTGGTGTCGGAATGGCAACACAGGTTCATTCCTAAGAAAGGTACCACCGAACATTTTCGGCGGACCACAACGCAGCTCAGGTAACAGGAGACCTGATGTTGCTAATTTTACCAGATGCTGAAAAAGTATTCAACCGGGTCTCCTGGCAGTTTCTCTGGTGCGTTATGAGAAGAATGGGCTTCGGTCCAAAGATAATTCAAGCTATTCAAGCCCTTTATTTCAACCCAACAGCCAGTGTATCAATAAAAGGGAGGCTAACTGAACAGCACAAAATGTCACGGAGTACCAGGCAAGGGTGCCCTTGTTCCCCTCTGCTCTTCGCCCTATATATGGATCCCTTGATTAAAAAAATAGAGAATAATCCAGCAATCCTGGCAGTGAGCAGATCTGGATAGTACACTAAAATTATGGCTTATGCTCACGACTTGGCTGTAGTAACTCCGGAGCCCAAGAGTGCTATTTTAGATCTGTAACTGGAGGCTCAAGAATTCGGGAAAATCTCGGGGTATGCAAAAATAAAACCCAGATTATTGTAAACAAAGAAAATAATTTGGTGGACAGGCGGGTTGTTCCAAAGGCAAAATACCTGGGGGTGACCGTGACAGCAAACATGGATGAGATTGTGGCAGAAAAACTAGTCCCATTGACAGCTGACACTAAGAGAGCGCTCAATCAGATCAACAATCTGCATCTGACCATAGTGGGTAGATGCAATGTCATTAAGATGATTTACTTTCCCAAGCTACTCTACTTCTTCCGGGCTATCCCACTAGAGTTCACTAAAATTATGCTACAGAAATTTCAACAACTTTTCACACAATTTGTGTGGGCATACTCACAGCCAAGACGGGCGCTCAAGCAACTTTCTCTTCCCAGGGAGAAGGGGGGATGGGCACTGCCTAACATAACACTTTATTACTGGGCATCGGTCCTACAGTATAGCACAGAATTTCTGGGTGAACACTCCTTTACTCCAACCATGTGGTTGTCTCTGGTGACAAACATCCTTTGCGTACTACAAAGGAGTCAGATTTAAAACTCTGATCGTTTTTAAAGTCTTCTCCAATGTTCGTAGGATTTATGGGCCGGGGAGATTAAGCTATTACTCCCCCATCAACATGAATTCTAATTTGCCTGCAATTTTTGCGAGATCTTATCTCCAAGACTGGCATAAAGCTAGTATACTAAAACTGGGTGATTTAATTGCCACCGAAGGAACTAAGCCATTTATCAACCTTAAAAACCAATATGGACTGCGAGACCAAGATGCCTTTAAATATATCGCCATATAAAGGCCGGTGGCTCCGTAGGGGTTGCAAAAATAGACATTATCGATTAATTAAAGGCCCCAGTTCTACCTCGGATTGTTTTTATCTATTCTGTATTGAATAGCCAAACACTTGACGGCCTACCCAAAACAGCAGACAAATGGCAATCGAAGTTGGAGGTTCCTCATAACACTTTCTATAATGCTTTGAAATCTGCCCAGAGCGATCTATTCTCGGCTAAATTACAAGCGCAATAAATTAAAACTGCTTTTTTTAAAATATATATTACTCCTAGCGGAGTTGCCAAATGGTGAACAGGCAAGGGGACGTTGTGTCCTAGATGTTCAGAGTTTAGTGTAGACTCAGTACACATGTTTGCTACCTGTCCGAAACTCACTCCACTCCTTGTTAAAATACAGGATTTTCCTAGGAGTGTTATCTCTCAGGACATTGAGCTGAACCCCATGACTATCCTGCTAGGGACCCAAGATGAGGTTAGTAGAAAGTGTGGTGGGGCACTCATCTATGTAGCAATGGCAGTTTTGCGAATCTGTATAGCCTCTGCATGGGTAGATGCAGATCCTCCATTGTTCTCCCAGTGGCTGGCTCGATTAGACTCGACTTGTCATCTTGAGAAGGCTACCTATGCTATAAAGGGATACAAGGGACAAAGGAAGGGCCTAGCTATCTGGGAACCTTTAATTGTATGGCTTAACCAGACAGGGTTACAGGGCTAATGTAAGTTAGGCTCCTTGTCCTTGGAAAGCTTCAAATATACATGAACGTTGCTAGCACTGGAGGCAGAATTCATGAGCTGTTAGTCAACTCATCGGTGCTTTCTCCTAGATTACGCTAAGCTCATTATGGCGGCTAAGTAATTCTTTATCTTGACTTTTTATGTGATTTTTGTTTAGTGTAAATTATGAAATTTAACCACAGAAATGAATTCATTGTTTTTTTTCCATCTAACGTTTAACCTTTCTTCCTTTCTTTTTGTCTGAACGCGGTGTGAGGTGGGGGGCGGGCTTGGGTTGGTATGATATTGTTTAATTTCTGTATTTTTATTCTCTCTGGTGTGTAAAATTCAATAAAAAAACATTTTAAAAGAAAAACTACAACAAAAATGTTTTTCAAGTAGTTTAACCCCTTCACTGCAAGGCCTTTCCCACACCTCTGCTAAGCTGGCTATCTGGGCTAGTTCGCGCTTAGACCCCTGTAACATTTGGTCCACATGAAATTTGAGTCCTTTTCTTCCAACATCATGAGGATTCTAAACGTACCCAGGGTGTGTGGCTTCACCTGGAGGGGACTGAGAAATTAGCCAAAATACAGCAAAATTTTGGTTTTATGGGGAAAAAGTGCTCTAGAAGAAAGCGTCTGTTTTTTCCCTACAAATAGTATCAACAAAGGGTTTGTGGTGCTAAAATTACTATCTTTCCAGCTTTGGGGAACAGGCAGACTTTTGTAAAAAAATGAAACATTTTCTACACAATTTTTACATTTTACTGGGACATAGCCTATTTTTCCTATTCTTTTGTGCTTTCAACCTTCTTCCAGTTAGATGTAGAAATGGGTGAGAAAGTAATATATAATCCCAAACATCTATACATTTCTGAAAAATACACAGAATTGTGAATCCAGCAAGGGGTTATTTGTGTAAATCCTTCAAGGTTTTCCTATAGAAACTAACAATTGAAAAAAACTAATTGAAATACAGTTGAAAAAAACAGCCAACATTTTCACCTGTAACGTTTTCTAAGTATGGCAGATTTTTTTAAAGCAATATACCGTTACGTCCGATGGAACCTCTTGGTTGTGGTGATATAGAGGACTTGTCAGTTCACCAAGAACGCGAGTTACCCAGAGCCAATAATTGAGCTGCACCTTCCAATAGTTTTTCATTGTGTACCAGGTGTATAGCAATACATTTTGCAAAATATAAAGAGTAAATTATAGGTATGAAGGACACCTATGTATTTCAGAAATGGGAACAAAATATGGAGTATGGAAGCAGTAGTTATTTGCACATTTCCTAAATTGTGGGCGCTGATAGTAGCATGTGAATTTGAGGACATTTTTTTACAAACTGTCTTACATTTGGAAGTCAGACAGTTTCCCGATAAAAATGGCACCTCACTTGTGTGGGTGGGTGTAATGCCTGTGACAGGAAACGGCGCAAAACGCAACATGGACACACCACATTTTTCCAGGGAAAACTGGTGCTTTTTCGCAATGTGCCTAGCTGTTGATTTTGGAGCCTATCTCAGCCAGCACCTAGTGAAACCTAGCAAACCTGTAAAAATTTTTAAACTAGATATCCAGGGGAAGCCAGGTTGGGGTGACTTATTGGCTCTTATCGGGTTCTGTTACCCAGAACCCCTATCAAATCTCAAACTTTGTAAAAAAATACATTTTCCTCACATTTCTGTGATGGAAAATTCTGGAATCTGTGGGGTAACACAAACTTCTACCCACCCAGCATTCCTACAAGTCTCCCAATAAAAATGGTACCTCACTTGTGTGGATAGACCTAGTGTCCCGCCAGGAAACGGCTCTAAATTCAACGTGGGCACATCACATTTTTCCATTGAAAACTGACTCTTTTTCACAATGTGCCTAGCTGTAGATTTTGGACCCTAGCTCAGCCGGCACCTTGGGAAACCTATATCAAACCTGTACATTTTTGAAAACTAGACATCCATGGAAATCCAGGATGTGGTGACTTGTGTGGCACTCTCCAGGTTCTGTTTACCAGAATCCCTTGCAAACCTCAACTGTATTGAGGAGGCGTCAAAATGATCTATCACAAAACAACCTGGTTTTGCATTTTGCGCTTTTGGTCCCGGGCTCGGCGGCCATCTAGGGAAACCTCAATAATCCAGACATAATTGAAAACTAGATACCCGGGGGAGTCTAGGGAGGTATGGTTTGTGTGGATCCACCAATGTTTCCTACCCAGAATCCCCCGCAAACCTTAAGTTTAGATGAAAAAATCAAATGTTTCTCATATTGCTGTGTGGAAAAGTTGTGCAATCACTCGCCTGACACAAATTTCCTTTCACCCTGCATCCCCCCAGATCTCCCAATAAAAATGGTACCTTACTTGTGTGGTTATACCAAGTACCCTCCGCAGGAGAGGGCACAAAACATATTGTGGAGACATCAAAATTACCCATCACAAAATGACCAGGTTTTGCAAGGGGGGGGGGGTCATGTGCGTTTTTGATTCGGTCCTGGACTGGGCAGCCATCTAGGTAAACATAACTAATACAGACATTTCTGAAGACTTTCAGGGAGGTGTGGTTTACATGAATCCCCCAATGTTTTCTTACCCAGAATCTACTGCAAACCTCAAATTTTGTTGAAATGTCACATTTTCTCTAATTTCTGTGTGGGAGAGTTGTGGGATCACCACACAGCACACATGTCCTACCACTCAGCATTCCCCTCCATATCCCAATAAAAATGATAACTCACTTGTGTGGATGGGCCAAGTGCATGTGACATAGTAGGGCCAAAAACGTTTAGAGATTGAGGGAGACCAAAGCGGGTCCAAAAGGTCAGTTTATTTATACGTTTTTATGCTGATGCTACTTCGGGCACCCACACAAATGAGGTATCGTTATTCTTGGGATACCAAGGGGAACATTAGGTGGTAGGAAATTTGTGCGTGCATGGTGATCCTATCACTTTCCCACACAAAAATATGAGAAAAATATGACTTTGTAAGTAAATTTGAGATTTGCAGGGGATTCTGTATTAGTAAATGCAGGGATCCATGCAAGCTACACTGGCAGCCAAATGACATTCGATGCACACTGCCAGCCAAGAGTCAGTCCACACACACCATCATCCATGCATACCACCAGCCAAGTGCCATACACACACACCGCCAGCCAAGCGCTATCTACGCACACCGCCAGCCAAGCACATCTATGTACACTGCCAGCCATCCACATGTACCACCAGCCAAGCGCCATCCATGCACAGCATCAGCCAAGCGGCATACATGCCCATGTCAGCCAAGCACCAGCCAAGCACCTGCCAGCTAAGCATCACCCATGCACTCCGCCAGCAAAGCGCCATCCCCACACACCACCAGCCAAGCACCATTGATGCACACCACGAGGCAAGTGCCAATCTACACAGCCCATTATCAAGCACAAGTCCACAAACACCATTAGCGTAGGGCAAGCCCACACACACCACAGGCAAAATGCCAGCGTAAGGTCAGTACACGCAAACCGTCAGCCAAACTCCAGTACACACATGAACAAACTTCCCTTGGTTTCTGGTGGTTTTCTGCCCCTGCTTGGGAGCAGATGAGACTAAAATTTCTGGGGGGGGGCATAGGCATGCCCATTCTTGGCTGCCCCTACCCCTATATATAATTAAAGACATCATCTCTGGTGCCTAGTGTCCGAAGTGTCAGATAAGGGACTGTTGCCATCATCTGCCTCCCGGGGGCAGAAAGACAGTGTGAAATGTTTTTTGGGTGGGGGCCTAGGCATGCAAATCCTGGGCAGCCCCTCCCCTGCATATATAAATATATAGCCAACTGAACCTTTACATACGGTCAGGAAGAGGAAGTGACTTGAATTCCTTGGCTAAAAAACTTTCACAACACCGGAAACGTCAGATACAAGTGGGGGAGGCTACACTGCCCCTCACACCAGGTATGCATGAGAACATATAAAAAATCTACGCACGTTTGAAAATGTATTTTGAGGGACATAACAGCACCCTCTCTTTCTGTACAGACTAACTAAAGATCCACTTAATGAAAAGAAATACTAACCCAGAACTAATATTTGAAGGACCCTAACTACGGTTCCGGTGTATTCTATTTCGTAAGAACATTTATTTATATAATATTATACAATAAAAATATAACTAAAAAATATAACCTAGATACGTAGAGGCATGCTGTGGGCCAATGTTGTGGGTCGTCTCTGTTGAAAGTGTATCAATTACGACACCAACCCGCGTTTTTGATAATGGTATCTCTCCTAAACTCTTGCAAATGATTTCTCCCATCCACTCTGTTTCTACTCTCTCTCTATTCGTCTTCCTAACTCCTACCTCTACCTTTTTCTTTCCAAATCTTATATCACTCTGGAATTGATAATGCCCTCTCATAGACAATAACTATGATATCTGTAAACAATGAGACAATATTACGGTGGAAAATCCTGTCATGTAAAAAATTCATAGATATTATGTTATGAAACTGTAAGGTGCCTGGGGACAAGAGAGACAACAAGGTGCTAGTAGTGATAATATCGCATGCCAACTGAAACCCATTTTGTTGGGCCCCTTATTTTTCCTTTCCCTTCTTGACTTTCCCTCTCCGTGGGTTGCCGCGTAACTTGTTTGTTTTCCCCCTTCCGTGGCCGCCCAATTAGAAACAGAGATAGTCAGGAATTTTAATGTGCCTGTCTGAACTATATATACCATGAAAGATCAATGGATCTTTGAAACTTACAAAGATACTGTGTAACCTATTTGAGAAATTTATGATTAGTACATGTAAAAACACCGCCAAAGAAAAGTTAATATACTATGACTGTGAAACCCTTTATGGAGGTCTCAATTGCTTGTTTTTTGTATGTTTTTTTGTATTTTGCTTTTTGTATCTCTGTTCTAGGAGTCTTTCCAAAAACCGGATAATGCGCCTCTTCTTGAAATGTTAGGTACTATGTGTCATATGTCTTCTTTTTTAACTTAGATGAAATGTGAAATAGATATGAAAAAAACTTATTTTAGGAATAAGAACTATGACATATGAAACTCATGGTAGCTTTCTTTTATTTACTTTATTTTCAGCCCTGAAGAAACTCCCTGGAAGGGAGTGAAACGCGTTGGCTGATCTTTTCTGTAAAGTGCCTGGTGACCTGTATTTTAAAAGAATGGATACAAATAAATAAAGAACTTTTCTATATACATAAGTAATTATCTCATTGGACTTCTTTTTGGTGCGTCCCCATAAAAAATCGAGCAACGTATATTTTTGATCTGGAAAGCACAGCAACGTCAAACAGCAGCTGACGTTGGGGTTGGCAGCACAAAGCTATAAAGACTAGTCTGGAACTGGATTTTAGGTGCGGCATCGTAGTGTCCGCTGCTACATCTTTTTGTGATCATATAAATATATAAACCCTGGTACCTAGTGGGCTTTCTGCCCTTCTCTGGGGCAGATCAGGGGCTTGTGCTAGTGCCTCCATCTACCTCCCAGGGAGGCAGAAAGACCATGGCTATTTTTTTTGGGGGGGGGGGCATTTGCATGCCCATTCTGGGCAGCCACAATCCCTACGTATAATAAAACAAAATCTCTGGTGTATAATGGGAATTCTGCCCCCCCAGAGGCAGTTAAGGGGCTATTGCCCCCATCTGCCTTCCAGGGGGGCAGAAAGACTGACCCTTTTTTGGGGGGGGGCACTGGCACGCCCATTCTGAGCAGTCCCACCCCTACATATAAAGAAAGTGTATTCCCTGGTGCCTAGTTGGCTTTCAATCCCTCCATGGGGCAGATCAGGGGCTATTGCCCCATCTGCCTCCTAAGGGGTAAGGGCAGAAAGACTGTGGCATTTTTGGGGTGATTGGGCAGCCCCTACCCCATATACATAAATGAAATAAGTCTCTGGTGCCTAGTGTGCTTTCTGCCCCCCCGGGCAGATTAGGGGCTATTGCCCCAATCAACTTCCCAGAAGGGTAGAAAGACTGCATGTTGACCTAAAAGTTGGGAGGTGGCAAAAGCCCTTACCCAAGGGGCTGCTCCCTCCTCCCTAGTGTCTAGTGGTGGCTCCCTGCTTGGGGATTGCCCTACTGTGGCAATCCCCTAGCGGGGATCCACTAAGGAGGGGTACCATTAGAAAAGGGAGATTCTCCCGTTCCCAATGATACCTCTCCCATCTGCCTACGTGCTCAGGGGGCTGAGCTAGCCCCAGGATCACATAGGCAGTGAAACTGAAATGAGTGTATCGGGTAATTTCAGCTTTGGTTTCAGTGAAATGATGTCAGCGGCCGTACATGCTGATTGTCAATGTATTTAAACAATCAGAACAGCCTTGGGAGCTGGGGAAGCTCTTCCCCAGCTCCCGAGGCTGTTTTGATTGAAAGGAAATCCCTCTGGTCCCCACACCAGAGGTACTTCCAGAGGCATGTGGTAGGATGTGCAGGAGCAGTCAGACGCATATGAGCACTGTTACGTCGAACTGCTCCCACATGTCCAAAGCACCCAGCGGGTTAAACAATAATGGTCCTTGTTAGAATCCCACCATCCAGTCAAAAAAGTGCTGTTTGTCTTTTTATTTCTTTAATGTATATATATTCTGTAAGAGTAAGCCTGGGTATATCAGCATATATATCAGTATGTTCCTGGGTGTGTCGGTGTATTTATGAGTGTCTGCCTTGGTGTGTTTGTGTATCCATCTGTGTGTGCAAATGGCTGTGTCAGTGTATACATCAGTGTCTGTCTGGGTGTGTGAGTGCATGCTTCAGAGTGTGCCTGGGTGTGTTAGTGTATGCATCAGAGTGTTCCTGTGTATGTTAATGTATGCATCAGTGTGTACCTGGGTGTATTAGTGCATGGGTTGGTATGTGCCTGGGTGTGTTAGTGTATCCATGAGTGTGTGCCTAGGTGTTTCAGTGTATATATGAGTGTGTGCCTGGCTCTGTCAGGGTATTCATGAGTGTCTGCCTGGGTGTCTCAGTATATGTATGAGTGCGTGCCTGTGTGTGTTAGTGCATGCATTAGTGTGAACCTGGCTCTGTCAGTGTATGCATCTGTGTCTGCCTGGGTATATGAGGATATGAATTAGTGTGTGTGTGACTAGGTGTTAGTGTATGGATGAGTGTATGCTTGGCTGTGTTCGTGTATGCATCAGTGTGTTCTTTGGTGTGTTAGTGTATGCATGAGTGTGTGCCTGGTAGTCTCAGTGTATGTATGAGTGTACGCCTGGGTGTGTTAGTGTATGCGTATGTGTGCCTGGCTGTGTCAGTGTATGCACCAGTATCAGCCTGGGTGTCTGAACATATAGATCAGCATGTGCCTGGGTGTATTAGTGTATGCATAAGGGTGTGCCTGTGTTTTTCAGTGTATATGTCAGTGTATGTCTGGGTGTGTTAGTGTATGCATGAGTATGAACCTGGGTGTCTCAGTGTATGTATGAGCATGTGCTTGGGTTTGTTTGGGTATGCATCAGTGTGTGCCTGGCTGTGTCCATGTATACATCAGTGTCTGCCTCGGTGTCTCAGTGTGTATGAGTCTGTGTCTGAGTATGCTAGCGTATGCATCAGTGTGTGCCTGGCTGTGTCAGTGTATGAATCAGTGAGAGAGAGAGAGACAGAAACCTTGTTTATTTAGACCACAGCCTTTTAAACAGTACAAAACGCAAACAAGATCAAATAGTGTAAACATCAATTTCTACTACATAATAAATATTTAAAATACAATACATATTACAAGAAGGTAAGACCCTCAGGACCTACAATTCATTAAACACAGTTTACAGAACACTGAATGTATCTTATGTGCTAAAAATATTGGACGTAAAAACTTTTTCCGTGTGGCAAGGACAAATGTGCAATCAAGCAATATGTGCAACATGTCATTTCTCAAAACTAGCCCACAGTTACATATACCATCTGGGCCAATCAATACTGACTTTATTTTTCCGGCAATCTTCCAAGGATTAATCCCAACTCGGGTCTTTAAGATTTCATTTCTTAACCCTTTGTTGGGCAATATGTCCAAATACGGAAACCAGGCTTCATTTTCCCATGACTTCTTTAATCACTGGACCGATTTTTTCAATAACATATAGTCAAGGTCCTGGGCCCTTGAAGAAGCCTGACCTTGTTCCCTAAGCATTCTCTTTGTGAAATCGGCCACCAAGGAGTGCTGGGAGAAACTCACATTAAGGCACCCTGCTACTTTCTGGAGGGTTCTTCTCACATCCTTTGCCCAACCAAGGCTACTTATTTGAATCTCCTCCCTACACCATTGTGAGACCTTTTGTGCAACTCCTGGGTCCTGGCGTTTCCAGAATCTTAGCAATGCCATTTGAGACTGCACTGTCCAGCAAGTTATCCCTAGTTCCGTTCTGATTGCTTGAACCATTGTGCAGCTAGGTAGAGCCATTAATATTTTTAAAATTGGTCTGTGTGTCATATCACCATATTCTTTATTACATTTTTTTAATCCACATATTGACGAAAAGGCTTCTGCTTTTTGCGCCTCCAAGTGGGTGCGCCATTTTAGCGCACTGTCGAACCAGAGGCCTAAGTATTTATATTTTTTGACTGCCTCCAGTATGTCATTGCCTAAGCACCAATTAAAATTCTTTCTACTCTTCCCAAAGCATAGAACCTTAGTTTTTTTCCATATTTAAAAGTTTGAAAACATTTAGTTTCCTTTGGAGACCTACTTCTGTTTGGTCCAGGATCACAAAATCATCCGCGTATAAAAGACAGGACACTTTGCGACCGCTCATTTTTGGGCTAGCACTTCTTTCGACTTCTAATGTCGTAGGGAGATCAGCCAAGAAAATTGAAAATAACAGGGGTGCCAAAACGCACCCCTGTCTTAGGCCATACCCGACTGTTATCTTATGAGTTAATGTGCCCTGGGTGTCTCTGATTATCTGGGCCCAATTCCCACTATGTAACTCTTTTAAGATCATTAATAAGCCATCCGGGATTCTATATCTTATCATGTCTTCCCAAAGTCTACTACGGTCCACAGAGTCAAATGCTGCCCGAAAATCGACAAAGCAAAAGTGTAACTTCCCATTTTGCTCTATCGATTTCCGAGCTAGGGCCCATAGGGCAAAACAATGATCTATTGTGGAATGGCCTTCTTTAAATCCGCCTTGTTCAACTGGGATAATTGATCCCTCTTCTACACAAGTCTTTAGCCTACCTAATATTATTTTAGCAAATATCTTTTCACCAATATCAAGTAGGTTAATTAATCTATAATTCCTGGGTGCACAGATATCCCCTTTTTTATGGATTGGCTTAATTATCGCACCCATCCAATTGATTGGGATCATCCCTGTGTCAAGGATTACTGTGAACAATTGAGAGAAAAATTCAGCCCACCATGATGTCCGTGACTTTATTATTAAAGCTGGCAAATTATCTGGGCCAGCAGATCTTGTTAAGTTAAGGGTTCTTATCGTAATTAAAACATTTTCTACTGAAAAGTCTGGTTTTAGGTCATCTACCAGACCACTCCAGTCCCCTAAAACATCCTGTTCGATTTCTCTCCCCGGGGAATACAATTCCTTCAGGTAATCCTCCCAGGCACCCTCTTCTACTACACAATTCATGGAGACAACAGGAAGCTCTGTTGCTGATTGTACAAGCTTCCAGAACAATCGAATGTTCTTTGATTCAATCGCTTCCAACAATTTCCCCCATCAGGTTTCCTTATGGACTCTTTTTGTACTATAGAGAAGTGTAGTATATTCTTTTTTTAATTTGGCAAGATTTTCTGCCCTAGATTTATCAGATTTTCTACGCAAACTTCACTGTTCTCTCCTTAATTCTCTTTTCTTGTTTAGACAGTCTATATTAAACCAGTTGCCTTGCTTGGCCTGTATAGTTTGTTTACACTTGCTGGCCTTTTCATCTATTCTAAGTTCCATCTTGATACTTTGTACCACTTGATTTATTTTTTCAATATACCAAGGCAGGTTTAATCCATCTACAGTGCCTAGAATAATATTTTGTTGCAACCTGGTTAACTTTTCTATATATTTTTCTGTTGACCGTGTTAAGATACGCCTTGGGTAATCCATCTGTTAAGTGATTACTTTCGCACAGGCAGATTGATGGAGGTATACCAGTTCCATCTCTATAATGTGATGGTCACTACCTTCAGTATGATTTACTCTAAAGCCCTTTATTAAGTTAAAATTCCATGCGGGCATGAAAACATAATCCATGGGACAATTTTGTGTCCCTTGTTTAAATGTTTTCTTTGCCGGCAGTCTTGAGGAAGCTTCCCGTTCAAGCTGAAGAGATTTTTAGTTGCTAGATATTTTCCCAAACTTACATCATGCTTTGAGGAAAGACTTTCAGGAAACTTTGCTTGGTTGATACCATAGGACTCTAAAATTTTAAAAAACATGAGATCTTGCCGCTTTGGGTTTAGTTTATGGTTAGAATCCCCTGCCAACAGTATCAAATCAGAATCATACATTTCACTCAATAAATCTAAATCATTCTTAAAACATCCCATTTCTACACCATATTTCTCCTGAGTGGCCCATTGCATATATACATTTAGGATCAACATGTTTTCTATCATATTACCAGCCGCAATTAGGGTTATTCTACAACAAAGCAATCATTTACATGATACAGTGAGCTGATATACCTTTTTCACTAGATTTGTAGATAGTAATATCAGTAAGCCACCTGCGGGGCGGCCGGCCCTTGATTTTACTGCGGGACGATTGATTTGGCGAAACCCATCCACTACTGGGGTCTCCCCACATAGCCAGGTCTCCTGGATACAAATGATCTCGTTATTTTTTGCCAATTCTTTTAACCATTAAAGCTTTGTTTGATTTCCTAATCCATTTATATTCCAGGAGGCCATTTTTAAGCCATGTGGCTGCCCCGTTGCCTATTCTACATCACTAAGGGGCCCAAACCTATTGGATTCCTCAAGATTGCGATGAGAAGGCCCTGGGGAACTGGTACTAAGGCTCCAATTCTTCCAGGAATCATCAGGGGCAGAGTTATTTCTCACTATATTAATGTTTCCCAGGCCTAGACTTACATCTCTTTCTAGTAGTCTCACTTGCCTTTTTGCAAGCCCTGCATGGTGCTTTAAAAAGGCTTTTTCTTGCTGGTTATTATAATCTACCCTTACTTCTTCAATGGGTACTAGCCGAATCCCTGCATTTTGTATCTCACCCTCTGCTTTCTCTATGGCAATTTTGACCAGATCTGAGTAGACTTGTACCCTGGTTAGCTCCTTTCCATCAAGGGCTGATTGAAAGCCCACCTGTCGGAGATCTTTTGAGCTGATTCCTTTTAGATTAGGGCAAAGGGCGAATGAATTAAGGAGAAGTGATCTATTTAGATACGATCTCTTCTTCATTTTTTCCCGCCCCTTCCCATTTTCACTTGTTCGAAATACAGCCACTGGTTTCCTTTTACCTCCATTCCTATTGATTTTGGCCCCCTTTGTGGCTGGCGTGTAATAGAACTGGCCCCATCCTCTGATATATTGCCCAAATGATGCTGCTCTTTAAAGGCAACAGTTGTAGCAGGTTCCTTAATTGTATTGCAAGGAGCATATTTTATACATCTAGTCAGTTTCTCCCTGTAATTTTGTTCATTACTACAAGTATCTCTTTTAGCTTGGCACTTTACCAGTTTCTCATTACCTGTACTTCCTATATTTATTCTATTCAAATTCTCTTTCATAATTTTTGGGGCCTTTATATTCGGCACTTGTTCCACTGGCACTTCCTCCATCTCTCTCCCTTTGCCTACCCCTCTACTTATTCCCTTTCTTTGCGCACCTTTTCTAACATATCTGATATAGCCGCCCCTTCTTTTAATCAACATTGGCCATTTTGAGATGTATACATTGTGGTTGGTCAATGGGTGTTCTGTGGTCCCAATCCCCTCCCCCCCGCAGTTGGGGTTGTATGCTCGGGGTCTGGAACAGGTATTAACATTAACGGTGTTTGGCCCCTTATTCCTTGTAGTTCCCCCTGAATTTTAGAAAGGTACAAGTTCTGTGTTTTTAAAATGTCATGATTTAGCATTGTTACTTCCAGGATCCCCTAGAGTCCTTTTTGCAATAATAGCATTAATTCCAACATTGAAGAGGCCGGAGTTGTAGAAGATTCTGAGTCAGGCTGCAGCAATTGATTACAGTCATTAATGCCCTTAGACCCTGTGCTTAGCTCATCAGCCACTTCGTGACCCTTCATGCTTCCGTCCATGGCCGAGCCATCTTCCTCCTCTTGCCATAGGTCTTCACTATTTATTTCCTCAGGTCCATGAAGTAAGGACAGCCTTGGAGACGAGGATAGTCGAGGTGTCATTGCAGGGCCATTAGAGGGTATTAAAGACTGTATGGATTGGTTAATTAAATTTGCAGAATCCATCATTTGTTCATCAAAAATAAGGGAGGAACCTCCCTTCCATGGTTCTTCCCCGGCTATTTCAGGGTCTGGAGCTGGGGGCTTGACTGGTGAAAAAGCCCTTTTGAAGTGCTTTCCCACAAAGTCTTTCAGAGCGTTTGATCCTATACCCCCCTTTTCTCCCACTTGCGGTGACTCCTTGGGTAATTTCTCTTTTCTCTTCTGTAAACGTTTAGATTATGTTTTTGTCCCAGGGCACCCGGGGCTTCGTCCTGATGCATTTTGGTCCATTGGGGGGTCTTTTCATTCCTTTGTCTGTCCTATTGCACTTTTGTTTTTCCTTGGAGCCATCAGTTACACTCTTTTAACTTGCGGTTTAACAACTTCTCTATACGCCAACTAGTCCAACCCCTTAATACCAAAACACAGTCCTCAGGACAGGAGTGGCCAGTTAAAGAATAAAACAAAAAAGATAAAGAAAAGGGAGGAAAGGAGAAGACTCCCTTCTTCCCACTTACCTCTGTTGTGCTTTGTGCTTTGTGCTTTGTGCGTATGCGTGTACCTACGCCGTGACCATGCTCTTCTCTACTTAGCACCTAGAGGAGGCTTCTAAAGGACGAACTTCCTCCTTTGCAGCAGCAAATGTTTACCATTCAGCACATATATTAACAGTACTCCTGTTATATGCACACCTTTAGGCTTTGGGCGACCCTCCCTGCCTCTCCACTTATAACTGGAGCAGGGAGTCACAGGCCAAGGAGGGGCCGGGGGTCACAGTGCCAGGTGGCGGGTCTGTTCTCCCGTCTCTCTCTGCTGATTACTTGCTGCTGGTGTCAGATACCGGCTATCGTGGCCTGAGGGTCCGGGGGCCGCCGACAGAGTTGCAAATCTTTCGCCTTCGGCTTTTTTTTTTTCTCTGATGGCCAGAATTCACAGGTTTCACGGGCCGGGGGCCGAGGGTTTAGCCGAGGGATTAGCTGGCGAGTCGGGTCTCGGGACTCACGTTCGTGTCTCGAGTCTCGCTGCTCTGCTTCCTTGATCACGTGGGGTCACGGGGTCACGCTCACCACGCTCCGCACGCAATATGCACAACAGAGTTAACAGGGAGGAGACTGCCGAGGACACACATATGCAAATCCTGTTGCATCCAGCTCTTGCTTTCAACTGACAAACAAAGACTTTCCTTTTCTACAATAGCAGTGCCCCGACATACAAAATGCCCTTCGCGCTGGGGAAAACAATTAATGCAATGTAGAGTTCATGCTCTCCTCTAAGATGGCGATACCTCGTCACTAAAGCTGTATGAATTAGTGTCTGCATGGGTATGTGACCAAATGTATTAGTGTGTGACTGAGTATGTTAGAATATGGATCAGGGTATGCCTTGATCTGTTAGTGTATGCATCAGTGCATGTGTCAGTGTATGCTCAAGTGTGTACCTAGGTGTGTTAGTGTATGCATGAGTGTGTGCCCCGGCTATTTCAGGGTCTGGAGCTGGGGGCTTGACTGGTGAAAAAGCCCTTTTGAAGTGCTTTCCCACAAAGTCTTTCAGAGCGTTAGATCCTATACCCCCCTTTTCTCCACTTGCGGTGACTCCTTGGGTAATTTCTCTTTTCTCTTCTGTAAACGTTTAGATTATGTTTTTGTCCCAGGGCACCCGGGGCTTCCTCCTGATGCATTTTGGTCCATTGGGGGGTCTTTTCATTCCTTTGTCTGTCCTATTGCACTTTTGTTTTTCCTTGGAGCCATCAGTTACACTCTTTTAACTTGCGGTTTAACAACTTCTCTATACGCCAACTAGGCCAACCCCTTAATTCCAAAACACAGTCCTCAGGACAGGAGTGTCCAGTTAAAGAATAAAACAAAAAAGATAAAGAAAAGGGAGGAAAGGAGAAGACTCCCTTCTTCCCACTTACCTCTGTTGTGCTTTGTGAGTATGCGTGTACCTACGCCGTGACCGTGTTCTTCTCTACTTAGCACCTAGAGGAGGCTTCTAAAGGACGAACTTCCTCCTTTGCAGCAGCAAATGTTTACCATTCAGCACATATATCAACAGTACTCCTGTTATATGCACACCTTTAGGCTTTGGGAGACTCTCCCTGCCTCTCCACTTATAACTGGAGCAGGGAGTCACAGACCAAGGAGGGGCCCGGGGTCACAGTGCCGGGTGGCGGGTCTGTTCTCCCGTCTCTCTCTGCTGATTACTCGCTGCTGGTGTCAGATACCGGCTATCGTGGCCTGCCGAGGACGCACATATGCAAATCCTGTTGCATCCAGCTCTTGCTTTCAACTGACAAACAAAGACTTTCCTCTTATACAATAGCGGTGCCCCGTCATACAAAATGCCCTTCGCGCTGGGGAAAACAATTAATGCAATGTAGAGTTCATGCTCTCCTCTAAGATGGCGATACCTCGTCACTAAAGCTGTATGAATCAGTGTCTGCATGGGTATGTGAGCATATGTATTAGTGTGTGACTGAGTGTGTTAGAATATGGATCAGGGTATGCCTTGCTCTGTCAGTGTATGCATCGGTGCATGTCTGCATGTGTCAGTGTATGCTCAAGTGTGTACGTAGGTGTGTTAGTGTATGTATGAGTGTGTGCCTGAGTGTGTTAGTGTATGTATGTGTATGTATCTGGGCATATAACTGTGTGCAATTCAATTCAAATATTTATTAAGATTTGGAACTCATATGAGGTCCACATAAAATACATACAAATTAATATATGAAAGTGTAAATATAGCAACATCGTTTCACGGACATAAGACAGAATAGAATGACAAAATGTATCCTAAAAAGTACAAAATATTTACTAGGGACAATAAGTCAAGTTAAAATACTAAGTAAAATGCAAATTTCATAGTCAGCAGATTATTTGAATTTAGCAGCAAACGGAATTTATAAAGCATATCCTATGTTAGCCAGAGAGTAATGCAATAACAGCAGTACATGTGCAAAAAGACGCAATCCAGTATCTTACTTTATCTGAGACTTTAATCTAGCAACAGAAAGGAAGAGGGAAGAAGAACACAGCAACTCCATTTTGTGCAAACAGCAGCAAAAACAGGATTAAAATATACACATGAACTCCTTAAAATAATTAAAAAGTTTAAAACAAACTGCTTCATTTTTTGGACAAAATAAGAAGTCGCGTGCAGAAGTTAGATTTTTGAGACCACTTTGTAAGAAATTGGCCGAAGCCAACGACGCCGGCACGAGGTCAGTGCAGGACATGCAAACAAGACGTGATCCAGGGTCTGAACACTCAGGGGCAGATTTATGAAGGCCTTGCGCCGCCGGTGCGTCACTTTATTTGACGCAACGGCGGCGCAAACAATGTGCCCTATTTACAACGTGACGCATCTAGGAGATGCGTCACGTTGTAAAGCCCTGCGCCTTAAGGAGGCGTTCCGGCGCAGGGGGGGGGGGCGTTCCTGTGCAGGAACGCCTCCTAAAAGTGGCTGAGTGAAATCTATGAGATTTCACTCAGTCACTTTCAGGACAATGCTGCGTCAAAACCCTGCGCCTGCTTGAAGCAGGCGTAGGTCTTGACGTAGCATTGTAGAGATGGGGCACCCCCGAGCCTTGCTGGAGCTGCGTCGCGCTTGCGACGCAACTCCAGCAATGTGCCACCTTTACGGCACAGATGCGTCACGCATCTGTGCCGTTTTTGCCCCATGGTGCGCCGCATTATAAATGCGGCGCACCATGGGTGGCGGAGCAGCGGCGCAGGATGAGTGGCGCATCCCCAGGGATGCGCCAGTCATCATAAATCTGCCCCTCAAATTGCAGAGATTACAGATTTTTCCATTACTCAAATTTGGGGACCAGTGTGCAGTTAAATCATTTAAAGGTAGAATATTCATGCAACAAAGTGTGAGAAGCCTTTGGGTTCCCTGCTGTAAATTCCAATATACATATTTTTGAGAAGTTTTTGGTATGTTTGTCCTTAAAATTAACTCTAGTCTCTTTTTGGAATTACAGAATTCAATGTCCCTATTAAAACTAATCCTACCACTGGTGGTTTTAAAAAAAGATTTAAATTCTGAAGGAAGAAGAGGAATCACTAAATCTTCTTGTACAGAGAAGTTGTTTTTGCAAATAAAAAATCATGATAAAAGGAATAATTATTTGCCCGAACACCGAAAACTTCTTGACACATGATCCCTCTTAATGAATCTTGCTCGCTATTTTTCAACTGGTATCCCCAACGCAGAACCCTAGCTAAACCTTGGATGTAGGAGCTTATTAAGCCAAATTCCAGCCTAATGGCGGCCGTTGGGACTAAAGTATTAAAGTTACATAATTTACATAATATCTGACCTTTGATTCTGTCCAAATAATTCCAATCTTTAACAGGGATGGATTCAATGGCATAAAGCCGCGTTGATGGAATTTTTACTCTAAAAACCATTAATGCATGTAAAAAATGCCTTCTACCCATAGCATTATAAAAGATACGCAAACCGTTGGCGTGCGATACTGCTTTAGATGCGCTGTATTCAGTATGGAATTTGTTCTTTGTGCTACCTGCCATTATTTTCCCTAAATAAGGATATGAGTCTACAACCTCCAATTTTTCTGGACCTAAAAGCTAATTAAAATTACATGATTTTCTATTTTTCGTATATTTCATAACTAGAATTTTGCTTTTGGAAATATTAAGTTTTAGGAAGTGGACGACTGTATAGCTCTGCAAGGAAATCAACTTTCTGTTCAACCCAATAGGGGTTAGGTCCATTAGTACAATATCATCTGCGTAAAGGAGGCATGCAAATGACCGGTTACCTAACTTTGGGGCGTCTCCCTCAGCACAATTAAAAATATCAGGTAAATCAGCTATGTATAGATAAAACAGCAATGGCGCTAACAAGCAACCTTGTTTCAAGCCATTTTCAGTACGAATAGCATCGGATAGACCTTGATTTCCAGCCATAAGGATCTTCACCAAGTTTGCGAATGTAGTGCAATAATTAGGGATAACAGAGGATGGGGCACCCCCATTTTTTGCAATTTTCTCCATAGTAAAGGGCGATCTATCTTATCAAATGACGTTGAGAAATCTATAAACGCCATATTTACATTTGAATTACGGATAATTGTATATTTCTCCTCTATTAATTTTAGGATGAAGATGTTGTCTAAGGTGGATTGATTTTTCCTGAAAGCTGATTGCACTAGAGGGAGAACCTTCTTCTCCTCCACCCATTCGGTAAGATGATCAAGGATGTTACGGGCGAAGATCTTGCCCGCAGCATCCAATAGGGCTATTTGCCGGTAGTTACCAGGGTGTATTCTAGAACCCTTTTTATATAAGGGGACTAGAATACTTCCGGACCAAGATGGGTGAGTTTTTCCCTGAGAGTAGCACTGATTAAACAGGGGAGTTAGATAGGTAGCCCACAGAAGTGGTTCTTTCTGAATTATTGTCATGGGAATTTCGTCGGGACCCATCGCTCCAGAGGATCTCATTTTTTTGATTGCTCTGACTACATCATTGATTACATATACATGGTTAGATTCAGGAGTTAAACGCTTACTAGATGTTGCAAGGGTTGAGTTAGTAGAATTATGATTAGCAGAGTATGGTTCTAATAGATGAACTTTCCAATCCTCTTCTGTAATGGGGATTGGAAGTGAATTTACTCTTGTGCCACAGCAATCGGCGATTATTTCCCAATATCTTTTGGCATAATTTTTTGATGCAGCCTCTTTTAATTGCACCCATACATCCTAATTTATTTATTTCCCTATTTATTTTCATAATGGATTAAAATGAATTCTTCATTTTGTTGAAGCTTGCGGTAATTTACAAGATTTGAACAAGGCTCCTATGTTGTGGGAATAAACTTCAAATAAATCCAATTGGGAAGGATCACAATCACCCGTCAATATTTGCTGTTGGTCCCTAATTAGAACCGTTTAGGCTGCTTTTAATTTTGTGGAAGCTTGAGAATTCCGGTGGATCTACCGTTAGACGTGTTAAACCCAACTATACTACCTTTGAATTCCAGGGATCTACCTTAGCGCAACTAAATTCAAAATTAAAGCAAATCAACATGTGATCACTAAGAGCATTTCCCATGACCTCCATATTTCTAAGTTTACAAAGAAAACCTACCAAAGTAATTATAAAGTCTATGACAGATCTCCCGGATGGGGCCTTATGAGTATTGTTTGCTGGAATATCCTTTTCTAGACTCCCATTAACAATTATAAGATCTAGGTTTCTCAAACCTTCAAGTAGTTGGGTTCCTCTCTTGTCAGTCCTGCATTGAGTCTGGAATTGAGCCTTGGTGATATTTTGGGCCTCATTTTTTTAAGACTTAGCAAATATTGTTATGCTATACGATAAAACTTTAACATTCTCCCACTAATATCAGGGAATTACAGTTTTCCCTCTCCAAAGTGGAGGAAATAAAAGCAAATAAATAATTCAATAGGAAAGAATAAAATCTATCAGGGGGGAGATATGCATTTACGATCAGCAAGGAATCCAAATTGCCTTGGTCATACTTGTAGTTTAGCTTCATTGCTTGAATTAAGTTGGAGGCATGGTGAAATTCTTTATATGACCAGTTGAGACTTGTGCTTAACAAAACGGCAATACCTTCTTTAGCGTGACTTCTATTTACTGGAAATGCAGGCCTGCTTAGTACTATATATTCATCAGTGAGACAATTCTTTGTGATCCACGTCTCTTGGAGAGAAATAATATTGGCGTGCTGTTCTTTTAAAAATAACAGTTTGTTTTTACTAGTACTTTAGCCGACAGCATTCCAGGATAACACACTAATGACCTTGCTAGGAAGAATTCCTAACTTTTAGGCTTAGGGATCGATTTGCGTTAAGTGTACCTGCTAGCCAGCTCCATTTCCTATTTTCCTCCTCTATGGGAAGCACGTACTCAGTATTTTTCTCTATGTGTAGGGAAACCATCCTACCTTCTTTACAGAGAACGACCTGTAATGTACTTTCTCTCCCTAACAAAGGTTTAACCTTATTGGAAAATTCCAAATCAAAGTTAGGGAGCTTACGTTGAGACACTTTGTTTGAAGCTTTCTCCACGTCTGGGATTAACACATCAATGCCACTAGATCGTAATTAATCACTATGTGACAGAATCAAATATGAAATAACTTTGGATTGAAATGTTACTCTTGCACCCCTAAAATTATTATTATATTTTAGGATCTCAACCAAGGCGATGTCATTGCTCTCAATCAATTCAAGGCTTGGAATTAAAGCAAAGCACCCCAACAAAAAGGACCTATTCATATGTGGTTTAAGGTAAAAAATACATGAAAAAAACAAAATATTTGGGGCAAGATGTTGCGTGGCATCAACAAAAGTGGTCACCTCAGGAACATTTTCGTGTGGGTTATAAATGACATCAGTACCCAAAGAAGAAACAAATAGAGAAGCTTTGGGATTCAGAATATTCTGGACAATAGGGGAAACATTTAAGTCTGTCAACACTGCTTCTTGTAACGGTTCGTTAGGTACCATTAAATTTGGAAGAGAGGAGCAGTCGCCCAATTGGCTACTTCGTAGAAGGCCATCCTCCTCTTTCATAACATTTGAATCCAGATTTATGGGCATTTTTTTTAATCGGATTGGGATCAAAACGTAACCGTTTGTCCTTTTTTTACTGATCCTTCAGTGTTTTTCTCTTTTTTTGTTCTTTTTTTTACACTCAATATTACATGTATTGATAGTGGCCATTTCTTGGACAAATGAACATCCAACTTTTGAATCTGACTCTGTAGGTTGCTTACAGGGCTTTTTGATTGTTTTGAGAAAAATGGGGAACATCTTACGGGATATACTTGTATTTAATTTTTCCAGCATAACTTGTGGACAAGACAACGGTGCAAACATTGTAACTAAAGGTTCAGGATCAAAATATTGCTGCAAGAATGAAAGATGTAAATTATCTACGGGATCCGAGTTTTCTTTCTCTTTGATTTTATTTTTCCCCCTAAAAAATGGCTTCCCAACTTGAGTGCCAAAGTCCCGACTTTTACCATTTGAAATACGGGCATATCAAATAAAGTTAGACTTGTCTCAGTTATCCTCTATAAGTGGTGGAATAGATGAACTCTTCCCAGTGCTGACTCTGATTGTCAAAGATTTTTGTTGAGAAGCTATAAACTTTGTCAAGGACAAAGCAGTGTCCAGAATAAGGTCGGAGTTACCTACTGATCTCTCCAAGAAAGCTAGAATAGAAACCAGCACTCTTTCTAGACAAAATAGTGATTCTGACATTTGTATTTTTGATTCAGGAATATTGATTGAGGGAAAACTCAGGGACAAAACTGGAGTTAGGGAACCCCGTGAGTCATTTGAGCCTGATTCGCTAGGTGTACTGCTGAACAAACGCATTTTGGCTGGGCAATGCTTGACAGAGAGAGAAGAAGCTGGAATAATTATCCTAGATGATTCCAAGTTAGAAACTTAGGGCTGCTTAGGGGACTGATCTAACTTAATATCGGGAAGCGGAAAGTCTTCTAAAATATGTTCACCCGGATCTGAAACTGGGCGAGGCGCTCCTTCGGTTTCAACAATTCCATCAGATAGAGAATGAATAGTTAAGTTAGCCAACAAGGAATCACCCGCCCTAATTTTTAAGGGCTGAAAATGAAAATCTATAGGTCGTGTGCCCCTGTTTTCGGACAATAAATTAGAGGTTACTTCAGGCAGGGGTTTTCAAATGAAATCATTGGCTCCTATGTGATCTACAGGATCTTGTTGAAGAGATCCCTGCATCTCTGCAGATTTAAGACTTATTCCTTTTTTTGGGAAAAAAGATGGGATGGTATTAAAACTCTTCAGGATGTTTATTTGCAATGAATTATTCCTTAAAGGATTAGCTCTGGTTTTATTGCATGCCCTAGAGTACACCAATCTACCAGAGCGCAATTTTTTTGCAGTAAATACTTAGATCTTAAAAAATAGAAAAACCTTTAGGCAAGCCGATCACTTAGAGAGGTATAAATCCAATGTGCCAGACCACAGATGCGCCGCTCATGCATCACCAAAGACCAGACGCAGGATTCCCACTCTCCAATTCGTGGGTTCGCCAAAAAAAAAAACGAAAAGAACACAGAGCCAGTAGTGAAAATATACACAATCACTGGGACAGGCGAAGTTGATGAGATTGTTTAGATTGCTATGGGTATCGCTTTTGGGGCAAGTTCCAACAGCGCAAGAGAAGAGGGCTATGCAGACCGGCAAGTATAATAAGTTCAACTCAATTTATACAGTTTATACAGTTTTGTAGAGGAACAGGAGTTGGTATTGCAATTGGATGGGTTTTGCGATTAGTAGTAAGGTGGGGGGAAGAAAGTAGGTGGGTGGAAAGTACTATCTCCTCAGTCTGACCTCCGTCTTCCTGGTTAAGAAAAAAGGGCGTGTTTTCCTTTCCTTTGCTTTTTTCTGGCCCCCAGGTAATTTTCCGGCGCTCCTCTGGTAGCTCCTCTACCTGCTCTGTCGAGCGACGAGCTTTCATACTGCAAATCAGCAGGAACAGAAAACCAAGACTAGAATCTGCAAGCTCTCCAGTACGGCTGGTTGGACTCTACTACTCTGCTCCTCTGCTCCTCTTTCATCAGTCTCAGGATCCTTGGAGCCTTCCTTCCCCCTAGTGGTTGTCTTCCACAATCGAGCGTTGGCTGAGCAGAGATTTTCAGAAGAGAACGGGACCGGGACTGGGACTAGAATGTGAAGGAGGGGCGGGAGGGCGAAGTGGTGATTCGTGGGGACTTTAGCACTTGTTAGCAGTGATAAAGTGCAGAGTCCTAAGGCCAGCTATAACAAATTCAGCAAAAAGTGATAGGTAGAGTCAAAATGTTTGGGGATAACCCTGCAGAGAGGGCAATGTCCAATAGTGCTTAAACACAACAAATTCAATTAAAAACATACATTTTAAAAACATTATTATTAATAAAAACACTTACCAATAAAATACTAACTCATTAAAAAAAACAAATAATCAACATTTTAGGTGAGCTTCTCAAATTATACATAATTAATGATCAATTATTCAAATAAGTATTCAGAACAATTAACTAAAAATAGTATAACTTTAATAACCTCTAAACCTATTCTTCTACACATCCAAAAATCTGTTCCTAAAATATAATTAATAAACAACATTTTTAACATTACAATGTACATTAAAATTAAGAAATTAAAGTTAAAAATAAAAAATTACAAAAACATTGATTTACAAGATTAATAATCACTTTCATGTGTATTTTACAATATACCATTAATATCCATGAAATTAAAAGTAACTATAATTTAATTAATTCCCCACCCATTCCTCTGCAAACCCAACAACATCCTACTAATATAATAATTATTAAGAGAAATATAAACATTAAAATAAATATTAACATTAAAATTTTTGACTTGTGTACATCACAAGTAAACACACTTTTACATATTAATTATTCCATTAAAATGTTTATGAACAATACAAAATTATTCAACAAAATCAATGTAAATTAATTATATTTTAATTACCGTCGCATACTAGTTTTCTAAAAACCCAACAACCTGCTACTACATTATAAATTACTAAATTAATGTAAAACAACCGCTTGAAAATCCAATCTATATTTTAAACGCAAACAATTATAGTAACAATACTAACACTTAAAAATAATTTATTAACTAAAACACATTAGTCTAATTTAAAAACTAAATTTACTTAATTAAAATAAACAATATTTAACACTATTTAAATGATATTTCAAACAACAATATCTATACACAAAAAAACTGTATTCTTGCCTTCAATATTCTGTTACATGATATTTTTGTTGTCACAATATTTGTGACACAGTTTTTATTATCTGACATTTCTGCCATTCACCGGTTCCAGAAACTAACAATTATTAAACCATAACATAATAAGTAAACAACAGACACTGTAAAATTCAAGTAATACTTCAATAGCACTGAATCTATTCTCTAAAAGGAAATTTTGAGAAAATTTAAAATGTGAAAATTGAAGCAAAATGAAACATTTCCTAGCTATCGTAACAGAAAGTTTACATTCTATTAAGGACGCAGAGGCGAGGATTAGCCCTTATCTTTCTTCACTTCTATTTACAGCAGCTTTTGGCAATTGCTAATTTCAACAACAGCAAGCTACATTTCCCATGAGTCTTTGGGAAAGGAAAAAACAGTTCTTCCAGTCAGGGCGCGACTCTCTATCCACCTCTTTCTTCCTGGGAATACAACTGTCGCCTTCTAAATTCAATTCTGTTTAGAAGATTCCAACCCCGTGAAAAATAGGGAAACGGTGTGACCAATTGTATTATCGATATTCAAAGAAGTATACAACATCATAACAAAGAAATGTATCTAATACAATGTGTAGTACAGGCAAGCTGAGCAATATCACATATAACATATCATTCCATAAAGGAATACTTTAAAGAACACATCACTCTGGGTGGGCTTTTGACCCTCATATCAGGAAGGGTGGCTAATCCTCACCTTTGTGTCATTATTAGAATTGAAATTTTCCATTATGATAGCTAATACATTTTCCATTCTATGTCAGGACCTCGAGGCGAGGATTAGGCCAGTTCAAAGCTTTTCCACCACTAATGCTGCCAGATTGGAAACTGGTTTAAGTAAAACCTTTTAAAGGTAGAATCTGAAGAACAATCTGCCATGTTGAGGATGTCCTCAAGGCAAGCTCCCAAAACAAAGGCCTTAGATGCCAAAGCTCCCCTCACTGTGTGAGCTCCAAATCAAGAGGTGTCAATATCAGCCTCCTGCATTGCCCATCCGACCCAAATGGCAATAGTAGGGGAAGAAACCACCTAATGAGATTTAGTAAGAGCAATCAACAGCGGTCTCTCCCTGTGGGGACTAACCTCCTTCGTCATCACTTCATAAGCCTTTATTGCTTTAACTAATAATAATAATAATAAAAACATTTATAAAGTGCCTGGTTACACTAAGAACAGTGTGTCCCCGCGCTGAGGATGCAGTCCACCAGAACCACTAAAAACAGACTAACAATGAAGGAGGCAGAGCGGTGGGGCAGAGGTCGGACCTTAAATTTTTTCTTTGAGATATAGATAGGTCTTAAGTTTGAGCCGAAACCGAGATTCTGAAGGTTCCATCCGGAGTTCAGTAGGAAGTTTGTTCCAATGTTTGCTGGCTAGATACCCAAAAGAGCGGCCACCCATCCGCGCTTTATGGATACGGGGTACCAGAAATTGCATATTACCCATGGATCTCAAAAGGCGTTTGGGGCGGTACATAGTCAGCATCTTTTGAAGGTAAATGGAGCCTTTGCCCTGAGCAATACGATGGGCCGTGCACATGGTTTTGAATAAAATATGTTCCCGAATAGGGAGCCAGTGCAGGGTCAGTAAAGCACGGTTCCCAGACGATTTCCTAGGCAGATTCAGGACAAGTCTGGTGGCCGCATTTTGGACGCATTGAAGTTGGTGCAAACCTTTTTTATTCAGGCCACAGAACAGAGAATTCCCATAGTCAAGATGGGAAGTAACCAGGCCATGAACTAAAGATTTCCTAGCTTCGATGGGTAGTTGATCCAAGATTTTACGAAGAACCTTTAAGATGCCATAGCATTTGCCTACCACATTTCCAATGTGTTGAGCATAGGAAAGATTGGTATCCAGAAGTACACCCAAGTTCTTCACCGAGGCCGAGGGGGTGGGTGTGGGTCCCAAGTCAGAGGGCCACCAGGCCGACGTCCAAATGGAAGGTAAGGGGCCAATCATTAGAAGTTCAGTTTTATTCCCGTTGAGGCAGAGGCAGTTAGTATTTATCCAGCTTGCAAGTTCCACAAGGCATGTGGAGAAATTAGCTGCTGTCTCAACTGGGCTATGGGATAGAGTGACCACCAATTAGGTGTCATCGGCATATGACACGATTTCCACCCCATAGGATTCAACCATCCTGGCAAGGGGTCCCATAAACAGATTAAACAACGTAGGGCTCAGTATGGAGCCCTGGGGAACCCCTTGTCTAAGAGAACGGGCGTGGATTTAAACGGGGGGCAATGTACTTGAAATTTTCTATCCGCAAGAAAAGAGCCCATCCATTTATAAGCTGACCCAACTAAGCCTGCCTCCCTCAGACGTGCTAGAAGCCTGGAGTGTGAAACAGTGTCGAAAGCTGCACTCAGGTCCAGCAGTATCAAGGCAGCTGTCTGTCCCTCGTCCACTTTTTGTCGAAGCAATTCTGTGGAAAAGAGAAGGGCCGTTTCAGTAGAGTGTTTCGCTCTAAAGCCAGATTGAGAGAAATGAAGAAGAAGGTTGTCCTCCATATATTTTACCAGCTGGCTGTTGACTAATTTCTCCACCACTTTTGCACAAAAAGGAAGGAGAGAGATAGGACGGAGATTGTCCAGCTGAGATATGTTCTGGTTAGCTTTCTTTTTTATAGGAATCACTTGGGCTACTTTCCATTCCTCTGGCACATGACTTTCTTGAAAGGATAAAGTGGCCAGATTACCTATATGGTTACTCAGGAGTTCAAGATGACTCCTGAGAATCTTAGGGGGAGCGACGTCCGTGGGGGATCCTGATTGGATACCAAGAGCTATTTTTAACAATTCACCCTTCGGAGGGACCTTGAACTCATTAAGATGTATTTTCCTTGTGTGTCTCGGGCAAATCTCCGGGGCAGGGATATCATCGGCCGTATTCTTCTGAAAGGCCAGATATCCTCTCCACTTTATTCGCAAAGTGGTCAGCTATGGATTCACATATCTCTATGGAAAAGGGGTCCTTGGTCACTGTTCTCATGAGTGACGTTAGCTCCTTATAAATGGAAAAGAGCTCTTTGGAGGAATTCTCAGATGACTCAATCCTCTCTTTAAAGAATTTTATTTTTACCTTCTTAATCAGACTATGGTACTCTCTTAAGCTGTTCCTGTATAGCTCTTTACGGGCAGTAGCATAGTCTTTACGCCAGGAGCGTTCCAAAATGTTACATACAGCTTTGGCGGCACGCAGTTCCACATTGTACAATGGGGCTGACCTGGATCCACATACTGGAGCCTTTTGGGTCCATGGAGCCACCTTATCTAATGCATTAGACACCCATTCCTCATAATTCTTCCATGCTTTCTTAAGAGTCTTGCTAAGCGGCGGGATTTCCTGCTTTAAAGCAAGTTCAAACGCTTCATAGTCGAATTTTTTCCAATTCGTATGTTTAGTTAGGGTCGGTCTCTTAAGTTTTTCCCCTCTGGGTTTGCCCATTACCAAAAACGGAATTAGGTAATGATCTGACCAAGGGATCCTCATAGGGTGAAGCACCTTAATTTCTTCCCAGTTGAAAAAAATAGGATCAAGGAGATGACCCGCTTGATGAGTTGGCATCGTAGACGAAAGTTTAAACATCAGTGACTTCAAAGAAGCAGTCACTGCTTGTGCCTCCGAGCAATTTACATCCTCAAAGTGAAGGTTCAAGTCGCCTAATATAAGGAGTTTGCTGTAGCGTAAAGCCGGTTGAGTCACCGTATCCAGTAGGCTCTCAACAAATTGTGTGGAACCCCCTGGGGGGCGATATATAAGATAGCCCTTAATAGTACAGTCAGGGGAGACATTAATTGAGAAAAAACCTACTTCACTTTTACTAATTTTCACTGGTTCAAGAGAACATGACCAGTCCATTTTATGCACCAGAGCGATTCCACCCCCTCTCTGGACCACCAGATCAATTCTCAATAGACCGTAATCCAGCGGGAGGGCTTCCAAAATCTCCGGGGCAGAAGCCTCATCTAGCCATGTCTCCGTTAAAAACAACATATCCGGTTGATAATCAATTAAAACATCATAAATTTCCAGTCTGTGTTTTTTAAGTGAGCGACAGTTCACTAAGAACATGGTGAGTTGATCCACCACCCTCGAGTCCTCCAGGGCTACTAAGGGGTCAAAATGACATACCTTACACTGTTCGGGTAGGCTTTCTGGCAGCATACTATGTTTGCAGGCCGCCTTGGAGGTGGGGCGTAATAGTTTTAATTGGTCTTGCGAGGACCGCAGGCAAGTCGGCGCCTCAGTAAATTTAGGAGCAGAGGTTCTGGCCCCTGGCCGCGTCCGGTTGCGGATGGGCGCAGACGGGCTTGGCTTGTGCCCGCCTTCGGCGTGCCCGCTGCGCGCATCCGCTGCGGGCGTCCGCTGCGGGGCCGGCTGCCTTACCTCATTAAAAAGGGATAGGACCGCAATAACTAGAGCGCTGACCCGATTCCTGAGGAGGCAGGAAGTGGTGTGTTCCACACCCTCCGCACAAACGCCCACAATGGACACGGCAGACCGGGCGGGAACTTGTACACAAGTCAGGAGAGCACACAGAAAAAAAGAGGTACGTGCACACAGTCAGATAATTAAAATTATAACATAAAGTTAAAAGCGAACAGTTAAAAATGCAGCAGGCTAACCCAAGAGCAAGGTAGCGCCGTAAGTCTCCTACTTCTAGCCCCCGCACTGCGAGCTGTAATAATTGGTTCGAAATGGATGCGTCTGTCGCTGTCACAGACAGACTAGCATCCAACTACACAAAGTTTTGGAACATCCGGTAAAGCCAGGTAAGATCATTTTTTACTAAATTTCGTTCTTCTAGCAATATGAAAGGTGACCCATTCTGGGTTAAAAACTCTACCTATTAAGTCCAAAACTCATACATTTGAAACGCTTCGGCATAAGACTAAGCACAATAATGTAGCTAGTTTAATTGAGAGTTGCTTCTTGGAGATGACTTTATTGGAAGGCCATGATTTGAACAGTTTCAGAGCCTTATTTACATTCCATCAGACAGAATTTCTGGGTTCAGGTGGGACCGACAACCGAATACGCTCAGGAGCTTGGGAAAGCAAGGGATGTTCCCCAACCGGATGCCCATTCACAGGAAGTGACCCACAGAAATACCTGAGCGGAATTTATTGATTGACCTGTAGGCTAACTCCTTCAAAGCCAGAGCCACCAGGAAATTTACAACATGGACACCGTCTGCCCCTAAGGGATTCACCTGCCGTTGGAAACCACAACCCAACCATCTAGACCAGGTTGAATGGTATCTCCTATTGGTACTGTTCGCCCACGCTGTGTAAGAAAAGAGACAACTTCTTGTGAAATGCCTAAGACTTTCCAATGTTCCCTATAACCCTCCAAACCATGAGGCGAAGAGATCCTGCTAGGACCAGGTGATGGAGATCGCCTATGGGTTTCCGGAGCACATTCGGAAATAGGGGTAGATTGATTGGAGAATCCCAAAAAAGTTCCATCAGAGCTGGAAACCAGACTTGAGACCTCCATATAAGAATGATTAGAGTGAAATCCACCCTTTGCCTTCTCACTTGAGTGGGCACACTCATAATTATTGCAAACAGAGGAAACGCATACCCTGACTCTGTGCTCCAGCAGTCCTGAAGAAACGCGTCCATAGACACCACATTGGGATCCAGACAACAACTGTAGTATCTGTCCATTTGGGCGTCGAGGCACAAGTCAAACAGGTCAATAGAGAAAGGACCCACATCTATCCTGAATTTGCTGAAACACCCTGGGGTGCAGTTTTCACAAAATAACATCATTCCAATGCCGGGAATGCCAATCTGTCACCTGGTTGGAACTCCCCGGGAGATGTTTCTCTGACACTGAACTTTGGTTGGCCACGCAGTAATACCAAAGGGATCACACCAAATCTGACAGGAGTCTTCGATCTCATTGCCCCAAGGTGGTTTACTTAACGTACTACCGCTCCATTGTCCATCTTCATGAGGATCAAACACTGGGCCTTTCCCCTGGTCCAACAGAGAACCGTGAATGAACCAGCCGTTAGTTTCAGGCAGTTGATATGGAAGGTCTGTTCTGCGGCAGATAATTTTCCATCTGTGGCAAATTCTCCACAATGAGCCCTCTAACCCGAGCCACTGAACTCCGATTCTATCACTAGATCAGGTTGGGAGCCAAAAATCACCTGACCATTTCAAGCCTCCAAGTGAGCAATCCACCTTTGCAGTTCTTCCTTCGCTGCCAACAAGAAGAGAACTTATTATGAATATGTAAGGCCTTTCTGATGATGCACAATCTTCAAGTGCTGAAGTACTCAATAGTGGAGGGGGCCTCGAAAAATGGCCTGTGTCGAGAAGGCAAGAAGTCCTACGATACGTGCCAACTGAGGTAAAGAGATCAGTGGATTGGTCAGTGATCGTTTTAGCTCATGCCTTATCCTGGATAACCTCTGGGCCGGAAGACTGAGGGTAGCCCTCATCAAGTCTATCTAAACACCCAGGAATTGCATGGATTGGGATGGGGAGAGCACATTTTTTCCCATTGAAATTGGAGAAAGCACCTACGAGGGGAAATAATATCATCAGATAGGCATCCTTCAGGTCCAGTTGGACATTTGCAAGAGATCCCTGAGAAGCTGGATTCCCTCCATCTTGAACTGTTGGTATATGAGACACTTATTGAATTTCTTCAGATTGATAACCGTACGCTGGAGCCATCTGACTTTTACACTAAGAAAAGATTGCTGAGGAACCCATTGGAATGCAGCGTAGTGGGGACGATCATACCCTTTTCCAGGAGTTGAGGGATCTCCCACTACACCAATTCTGACTGCTCCCTGGAAAAAAAACAGGTGTCATGGGCGGTATGGTTGGAAGGGGACCCTATAGAATTCTAACTGAAAACCTTGCACAGTTTAGATAACCCATGCATCTGATGAGAGAGCCTCTTAGGTCCGCAAAAAGTGCACCAAATGGACCCCAATATTAGCCCCTCTGTGCATTGTAGACTCACCTTGGGTATTGTTATAGGCATCACTGCCCCGGGTGCCATAGTAGGATCTCGTGGGGTAGAAAATCCCAAACTTGAATGCATCCTGCCACTGTCCCTGGCTGTTGTCTGTTCCACTGGAGGCTTGCTGATAGGCATGGCCAGTTGAGTGCCCCCTGCCGCGACTGCCATTGGCAAAAACACAGGGAGTGAATATTCTTTTTATGGAAGTCTGGGCCTATAACGAACTGAAAGTATTAAAAAACTTGGACAATCCATTAAATGAAGGGTTCAACAAAAGGTTTGCCCTGAGCCACCAGGCCCACTTCATATGCAGATAGCTACCCCAGTCTAGGGTCTAGCTTGACGAGGAGCGACCTGCACTGGGGAAACAGTCGGAACACTGCAGTCTCAACTACACGTGTTCCTGCCATGCAAGCTAAACCATGCTTGCCTTAACCATGTATATGCCTTAACCACTCATATGTGTGGGTAAGGCAGAGTGTAGTCTAATTGCTGGCTACTGGATGCTGGGGCTGAAGCAGGAAGACCTCACCAGGAAGAGATCCGCAGTGAGCTAAGTGGGGCTGGGCTGTAGTTTTCTAGGCTGGGAGTGGTTTCTGGGCTGGGGAGTCGGGTCGTTTTCTGTTTGGGAGGGCGGGTCAGGGGTAGTTTAATGGGCTGGGGGTTCGGGCAGTTTTCTGGGCTGAGGTGTTCGGGAAAGTTATTTGGGCTGGGTTGGGGTTAGAGGTAGTTTTCTGGGCTTGGGGATCAGGGGTAGTGTTCTGGGCTGGGGGTCGGAGTCGTTTTCTGGGTTGGAGGTCAAGCTAGATTTTCGGGCTGGGGGTCAGGGTAGTTTTCTGGACTGGGGGTTCAGAGCTAGTTATCAGGGCTGGGGGTGGGATGTAGTTTTCAGGGCTGGGGGTTTGGAGTTGGTTTTCAGGATAGGGTGTGGGGTCAGAGGTAGTTTTCAGTGTTGGGGAATTGGGGCTAGTTTTCAGGGTGAAGGGGTCAGGGCAGTTTGCAGGGCTGGGGTTCGGGTTAGTTTTCAGGGCTGGGGGAGAGTCAGGTCGTTTTTTGTATTTAGGGGTTGGGGGTATTAGGCCTAAGGGCAGTGAAAGGGGGTTGGGGTCATTTTAGGGACCGGGTGGGGGTGGGAGGGGGTCAGGATAGTCTTTATTAAGGGTCAGGGTGTTAGGCCTCAGGGCAGGGGAGGGGAATGGGTAGACGGGTCATTTTTAGGGCTTTGGGGAGGGAGAGGTCAATTTTAGGGCTGGGGTTGGGTAGTTTTTTTCAAAATAGGGGTTTGGGATTTAACCTAAGGGCAGTTTAAGGGGTTGGGGTAGTTTTAGGGACAGCACAAGGGGGTTGAGGAAGTGGTTATGGGTTAGGGGGCATCGGGGTTGGGAGGGCATCAGGATATTTGGGTCTCAAGTCAGGGAAGGGTGAGGAGGATTGCGACATTAGCAATGATTACCCCTTTATCATTCATGCCTTTACCATGAAATGACATGGTAAAGGCATGCATGGTAGAGCCACGCGTGGTTTATACAGCCATGCCTCTGTCATACTACCCCTGCGCTGTTACGTTGCGATCGCATAATTTGCATTCCTGCAGAAAATGATCTCTCTCTGCGTCCAGCTTGACAATGCCTCTATAGAAATTAAAGAGCCAGATGCCTTAGCATATCCTGCCATGTCCATCATTTTGGCCAAAGGACCCACCACATCCAGATGTTTGTCCTGGGAAGAACACCTGGACCTATCAATACCCTTCTTGGGGTCATGAACGAACTTAGCCAGGAATGGGTCATCTTTGCATCAAGTTCGGGTGTTAGAGCCACCTGGCCCTCTAGTGAAGATCTAGGGTATTCATTATGGAGACAACTCCTAACTGCCTTATCCAGGGGTATCCATAACCTTCCTGCTGCAATATAAGCAGTCACCTAGTGTGCTGGACACCATTCAGCAGAACATGGATGTAACAGGTCTATTGGATCAAGATTCTCAGAGTCAGGTGGTGGGGGGGCAGTGTTAGCAGTTGGCTCAGAAAACTGAAGGCAACCATGGTCTGCCTAAGGTCCCTATCGGAAGTGTCTGGAGAAAGATCTCCATCCCTTGCATCTACAGGGGGAGTTCGTAGCTGGGTCGTCGTCAAGGTACATGGGGTCTGAGGATTGGGATGAGTGGGCTGAAAGTCTATAAGGCCGGTTTGAGGCACGCAAAAGCGTCTAGATTGACCCCTGGGCCGGCAGAACGTTTGCGCTTACCATCAAGGTTGGCTGTTGCCATCTGCTCTGGAGGAAAGGGGTCCTGGGGCCCAGAGGAATCTTTTCCCTGCCCAAAGGGTTTTGAGGACTGTGCTTGTAGCTGCAAAATGTTCTTCTCCAAGGGTGCTATTACATGCGAGACAGCATTTATGACCTTACAAAACTGGTCATTAATGGGGAGGGCTGTAACCTCCTTCTCCAAAATTCTGAATTATCAAAAGGCAAGATCATACAATACAGGGGTAGTAACTGTAGGGCAAGCTCTCAATGTATTGTCTCCTCAAGTGAAATGTTAATGTTAATGTTATTGCCATCTTTAGAGCGCAACTGTTACCCACAGGTGTCCTGGCGCTGAGTGAGTTTCAAAAGAGGCATTAGGGGAGAGCAACGATCAGCAAGGCTTATATCGAGAAAAGCACGTTTTCAAGGACTTCCTAAAGGAGAGTAGGTTTGTCATCGATCTAAGATACAGTAGAAGGCCATTCCAAGCCTTTGCTGCGTTGGCTACAAAACTTCTACCACCCCAGCAGGCTTTACGTACTCTGGGTACCGAAATCAGTTTAGCTTCTGCTGAGCGTAGGGCTTTTTTTGGTACACACCAATGGAATTGTTGTTTAAGAAATTCGGGGCCGGCTCCCTGGAGGGCTTTATGGACCAAGCATAGGGCTTTGAACTGTACACATTTTTTATTGGCAACCAATGAAGCTTTTTGATGTCAACCGAGATGGAGGCATAAGGAAGAGGTGTGGTGCCGCGGCCAGGGCGACTGACTCCGGTAGCTGGGGATCACGGTTCAATCCCTTGCTCCGGCGGCAGATTAGTCCAGCACCATGTGACTCTGGGCAATAGCTTGCTTAATCTTCCCGACAGCCCCCAGCGCTTAGAGACCCTAACGGGTGATTGTGCGCTTTACAAAATGTGGATTATTATTATTATTATTATTATTATTTTGGTATCCCTGTGAGACGTCTTGCTGCTGCGTTCTGAAGGAGCTGTAGTTTGTACATGAGCCCCTCCTGCAGGGTGAGGTAGAGTCCATTGCAGTAGTCTAGCCTAGACAAGTATAGAGTAGTGATTACTGTTTGTGTGCTATCTTTGGGCAAATATGGCATTATTTTCCTGCATGCTCTGAGGATGAAGGAGATGGAGGAGACAACACGTTCACCTGTTCTTTAAAGCTACGTTTGTTATTAACCCAGATCCCAAGGTTCTTAGCCTTCTTGTTGGGGTGGGGAGGGGGCCAAGTTTGTCCGGACCCCAAGCAGGACTCCAGAAGCTGGGGTCGTTTCCAAACAATTGGGGGTGGGGTCGCACACTACTCACACACCCGCGGGATCGCCCCTAAGGACTGTGGTAAGTGTAGTTCGTGTTCCGCGATGCATCTTCTTTCGATTCTCTGCTATCTTCGCTATCTTCGCCATCCCTGGACACGTGACCAGAGTCCTTAGGGGAGAAACCGCCGGTGTGTGAGTAGTGTGCGACCCCACCCCCATTTGTAACTTTAAAGCTCCCGTGAGCAGTGGGCTGACGAGCCTGGGATCCCGCACCTACGCGCCTGAGTGGTACTATACCTGGCAGATATTGGCAGCCATCGGCAACCCCAGTACATGGCCTACCCCTGCTGATGAGGGGTGATACCCCGAAACACGTGTCCAGGGATGGCGAAGACAGCGAAGATAGCAGAAGATCGAAAGATGATGCATCGCAAACACTTTACTACATTGACCAGAGTCCTTAGGGGCGACACCGCCGGTGTGTGAGTAGTGTGCGACCCCACCCCCATTTGTAACTTTAAAGCTCCCGTGAGCAGTGGGCTGACGAGCCTGGGATCCCGCACCTACGCGCCTGAGTGGTACATACCTGGCAGATATTGGCAGCCATCGGCAACCCCAGTACACGGCCTATCCCTGCTGACGAGGGGTGATACCCCGAAACACGTGTCCAGGGATGGCGAAGACAGCGAAGATAGCAGAAGATCAAAAGATGATGCATCGCGAACACTTTACTACATTGACCAGAGTCCTTAGGGGCGACACCGCCGGTGTGTGAGTAGTGTGCGACCCCACTCCCATTTGTAACTTTAAAGCTCCTGTGAGCAGTGGGATGACGAGCCTGGGATCCCGCACTTATGCGCCTGAGTGGTACTATACCTGGCAGATATTGGCAGCCATCGGCAACCCCAGTACACGGCCTATCCCTGCTGACGAGGGGTGATACCCCGAAACACGTGTCCAGGGATGGCGAAGACAGCGAAGATAGCAGAAGATCGAAAGATGATGCATCGCGAACACTTTAATACATTGACCAGAGTCCTTAGGGGCGACACTGCCGGTGTGTGAGTAGTGTGTGACCCCACCGCCATTTGTAACTTTAAAGCTCCCGTGAGCAGTGGGCTGACGAGTCTGGGATCCCGCACCTACCCGCCTGAGTGGTACTATACCTGGCAGATATTGGCAGCCATCGGCAACCCCAGTACACGGCCTATCCCTGCTGCCGAGGGGAGATACCCCGAGACACGTGTCCAGGGATGGCGAAGTCAGCGAAGATAGCAGAAGATCGAAAGATGATGCATCGCAAACACTTTACTACATTGACCAGAGTCCTTAGGGGCGACACCGCCGGTGTGTGAGTAGTGTGCGCCCCACCCCCATTTGTAACTTTAAAGCTCCCGTGAGCAGTGGGCTGACGAGCCTGGGATCCTGCACCTACGCGCCTGAGTGGTACTATACCTGGCAGATATTGGCAGTCATCGGCAACCCCAGTACACGGCCTATCCCTGCTGACGAGGGGTGATACCCCGAAACACGTGTCCAGGGATGGCGAAGACAGCGAAGATAGCAGAAGATCGAAAGATGATGCATCGCGAACACTTTACTACATTGACCAGAGTCCTTAGGGGCGACACCGTCGGTGTGTGAGTAGTGTGCGACCCCACCCCCATTTGTAACTTTAAAGCTCCCGTGAGCAGTGGGCTGACGAGCCTGGGATCCCGCACCTACGCGCCTGAGTGGTACTATACCTGGCAGATATTGGCAGCCATCGGCAACCCCAGTACACGGCCTATCCCTGCTGACAAGGGGTGATACCCCGAAACACGTGTCCAGCGATGGTGAAGACAGCGAAGATAGCAGAAGATCGAAAGATGATGCATCACAAACACTTTACTACATTGACCAGAGTCCTTAGGGGCGACACCGCCGGTGTGTGAGTAGTGTGCGACCCCACCCCCATTTGTAACTTTAAAGCTCCCGTGAGCAGTGGGCTGACGAGCCTGGGATCCCGCACCTACGCGCCTGAGTGGTACTATACCTGGCAGATATTGGCAGCCATCGGCAACCCCAGTACACGGCCTATCCCTGCTGACGAGGGGTGATACCCCGAAACACGTGTCCAGGGATGGCAAAGACAGCGAAGATAGCAGAAGATCGAAAGATGATGCATCGCGAACACTTTACTACATTGACCAGAGTCCTTAGGGGCGACACCGCCGGTGTGTGAGTAGTGTGCGACCCCACCCCCATTTGCAACTTTAAAGCTCTCGTGAGCAGTGGGCTGACGAGCCTGAGATTCCGCACCTACGCGCCTGAGTGGTACTATACCTGGCAGATATTGGCAGCCATCGGCAACCCCAGTACACGGCCTATCCCTGCTGACGAGGGGTGATACCCCGAAACACGTGTCCAGGGATGACGAAGACAGCGAAGATAGCAAAAGATCGAAAGATGATGCATCGCGAACACTTTACTACATTGACCAGAGTCCTTAGGGGCGACACCGCCGGTGTGTGAGTAGTGTGCGACCCCACCCCCATTTGTAACTTTAAAGCTCCCGTGATCAGTGGGATGACGAGCCTGGGATCCCGCACCTACGTGCCTCAGTGGTACTATACCTGGCAGATATTGGCAGCCATCGGCAACCCCAGTACACGGCCTATCCCTGCTGACGAGGGGTGATACCCCGAAACACGTGTCCAGGGATGGCGAAGACAGCGAAGATAGCAGAAGATCGAAAGATGATGCATCGCGAACACTTTACTACATTGACCAGAGTCCTTAGGGGCGACACCGCCGGTGTGTGAGTAGTGTGCGACCCCACCCCCATTTGTAACTTTAAAGCTCCCGTGAGCAGTGGGCTGACGAGCCTGGGATCCCGCACCTACGCGCCTGAGTGGTACTATACCTGGCAGATATTGGCAGCCATCGGCAACCCCAGTACACGGCCTATCCCTGCTGACAAGGGGTGATACCCCGAAACACGTGTCCAGCGATGGTGAAGACAGCGAAGATAGCAGAAGATCGAAAGATGATGCATCACGAACACTTTACTACATTGACCAGAGTCCTTAGGGGCGACACCGCCGGTGTGTGAGTAGTGTGCGACCCCACCCCCATTTGTAACTTTAAAGCTCCCGTGAGCAGTGGGCTGACGAGCCTGGGATCCCGCACCTACGCGCCTGAGTGGTACTATACCTGGCAGATATTGGCAGCCATCGGCAACCCCAGTACACGGCCTATCCCTGCTGACAAGGGGTTATACCCCGAAACACGTGTCCAGCGATGGTGAAGACAGCGAAGATAGCAGAAGATCGAAAGATGATGCATCACGAACACTTTACTACATTGACCAGAGTCCTTAGGGGCGACACCGCCGGTGTGTGAGTAGTGTGCGACCCCACCCCCATTTGTAACTTTAAAGCTCCCGTGAGCAGTGGGCTGACGAGCCTGGGATCCCGCACCTACGCGCCTGAGTGGTACTATACCTGGCAGATATTGGCAGCCATCGGCAACCCCAGTACACGACCTATCCCTGCTGACAAGGGGTGATACCCCGAAACACGTGTCCAGCGATGGCGAAGACAGCGAAGATAGCAGAAGATCGAAAGATGATGCATCGCGAACACTTTACTACATTGACCAGAGTCCTTAGGGGCGACACCGCCGGTGTGTGAGTAGTGTGCGACCCCACCCCCATTTGCAACTTTAAAGCTCTCGTGAGCAGTGGGCTGACGAGCCTGGGATTCCGCACCTACGCGCCTGAGTGGTACTATACCTGGCAGATATTGGCAGCCATCGGCAACCCCAGTACACGGCCTATCCCTGCTGACGAGGGGTGATACCCCGAAACACGTGTCCAGGGATGACGAAGACAGCGAAGATAGCAAAAGATCGAAAGATGATGCATCGCGAACACTTTACTACATTGACCAGAGTCCTTAGGGGCGACACCGCCGGTGTGTGAGTAGTGTGCGACCCCACCCCCATTTGTAACTTTAAAGCTCCCGTGATCAGTGGGATGACGAGCCTGGGATCCCGCACCTACGCGCCTCAGTGGTACTATACCTGGCGGATATTGGCAGCCATCGGCAACCCCAGTACACGGCCTATCCCTGCTGACGAGGGGTGATACCCCGAAACACGTGTCCAGGGATGGCGAAGACAGCGAAGATAGCAGAAGATCGAAAGATGATGCATCGCGAACACTTTACTACATTGACCAGAGTCCTTAGGGGCGACACCGCCGGTGTGTGAGTAGTGTGCGACCCCACCCCCATTTGTAACTTTAAAGCTCCCGTGAGCAGTGGGCTGACGAGCCTGGGATCCCGCACCTACGCGCCTGAGTGGTACTATACCTGGCAGATATTGGCAGCCATCGGCAACCCCAGTACACGGCCTATCCCTGCTGACAAGGGGTGATACCCCGAAACACGTGTCCAGCGATGGTGAAGACAGCGAAGATAGCAGAAGATCGAAAGATGATGCATCACGAACACTTTACTACATTGACCAGAGTCCTTAGGGGCGACACCGCCGGTGTGTGAGTAGTGTGCGACCCCACCCCCATTTGTAACTTTAAAGCTCCCGTGAGCAGTGGGCTGACAAGCCTGGGATCCCGCACCTACGCGCCTGAGTGGTACTATACCTGGCAGATATTGGCAGCCATCGGCAACCCCAGTACACGGCCTATCCCTGCTGACGAGGGGTGATACCCCGAAACACGTGTCCAGGGATGGCAAAGACAGCGAAGATAGCAGAAGATCGAAAGATGATGCATCGCGAACACTTTACTACATTGACCAGAGTCCTTAGGGGCGACACCGCCGGTGTGTGAGTAGTGTGCGACCCCACCCCCATTTGCAACTTTAAAGCTCTCGTGAGCAGTGGGCTGACGAGCCTGGGATTCCGCACCTACGCGCCTGAGTGGTACTATACCTGGCAGATATTGGCAGCCATCGGCAACCCCAGTACACGGCCTATCCCTGCTGACGAGGGGTGATACCCCGAAACACGTGTCCAGGGATGACGAAGACAGCGAAGATAGCAAAAGATCGAACGATGATGCATCACGAACACTTTACTACATTGACCAGAGTCCTTAGGGGCGACACCGTCGGTGTGTGAGTAGTGTGCGACCCCACCCCCATTTGTAACTTTAAAGCTCCCGTGATCAGTGGGATGACGAGCCTGGGATCCCGCACCTACGCGCCTGAGTGGTACTATACCTGGCAGATATTGGCAGCCATCGGCAACCCCAGTACACGGCCTATCCCTGCTGACGAGGGGTGATACCCCGAAACACGTGTCCAGGGATGGCGAAGACAGCGAAGATAGCAGAAGATCGAAAGATGATGCATCGCGAACACTTTACTACATTGACCAGAGTCCTTAGGGGCGACACCGCCGGTGTGTGAGTAGTGTGCGACCCCACCCCCATTTGTAACTTTAAAGCTCCCGTGAGCAGTGGGCTGACGAGCCTGGGATCCCGCACCTACGCGCCTGAGTGGTACTATACCTGGCAGATATTGGCAGCCATCGGCAACCCCAGTACACGACCTATCCCTGCTGACAAGGGGTGATACCCCGAAACACGTGTCCAGCGATGGCGAAGACAGCGAAGATAGCAGAAGATCGAAAGATGATGCATCGCGAACACTTTACTACATTGACCAGAGTCCTTAGGGGCGACACCGCCGGTGTGTGAGTAGTGTGCGACCCCACCCCCATTTGTAACTTTAAAGCTCCTGTGAGCAGTGGGCTGACAAGCCTGGGATCCCGCACCTACGCGCCTGAGTGGTACTATACCTGGCAGATATTGGCAGCCATTGGCAACCCCAGTACACGGCCTATCCCTGCTGACGAGGGGTGATACCCCGAAACAAGTGTCCATGGATGGCAAAGACAGCAAAGATAGCAGAAGATCGAAAGATGATGCATCGCGAACACTTTACTACATTGACCAGAGTCCTTAGGGGCGACACCGCCGGTGTGTGAGTAGTGTGCGACCCCACCCCCATTTGCAACTTTAAAGCTCTCGTGAGCAGTGGGCTGACGAGCCTGGGATTCCGCACCTACGCGCCTGAGTGGTACTATACCTGGCAGATATTGGCAGCCATCGGCAACCCCAGTACACGGCCTATCCCTGCTGACGAGGGGTGATACCCCGAAACACGTGTCCAGGGATGACGAAGACAGCGAAGATAGCAAAAGATCGAAAGATGATGCATCGCGAACACTTTACTACATTGACCAGAGTCCTTAGGGGCGACACCGCCGGTGTGTGAGTAGTGTGCGACCCCACCCCCATTTGTAACTTTAAAGCTCCCGTGATCAGTGGGATGACGAGCCTGGGATCCCGCACCTACGCGCCTCAGTGGTACTATACCTGGCGGATATTGGCAGCCATCGGCAACCCCAGTACACGGCCTATCCCTGCTGACGAGGGGTGATACCCCGAAACACGTGTCCAGGGATGGCGAAGACAGCGAAGATAGCAGAAGATCGAAAGATGATGCATCGCGAACACTTTACTACATTGACCAGAGTCCTTAGGGGCGACACCGCCGGTGTGTGAGTAGTGTGCGACCCCACCCTCATTTGTAACTTTAAAGCTCCCGTGAGCAGTGGGCTGACGAGCCTGGGATCCCGCACCTACGCGCCTGAGTGGTACTATACCTGGCAGATATTGGCAGCCATCGGCAATCCCAGTACACGGCCTATCCCTGCTGACAAGGGGTGATACCCCGAAACACGTGTCCAGCGATGGTGAAGACAGCGAAGATAGCAGAAGATCGAAAGATGATGCATCACGAACACTTTACTACATTGACCAGAGTCCTTAGGGGCGACACCGCCGGTGTGTGAGTAGTGTGCGACCCCACCCCCATTTGTAACTTTAAAGCTCCCGTGAGCAGTGGGCTGACAAGCCTGGGATCCCGCACCTACGCGCCTGAGTGGTACTATACCTGGCAGATATTGGCAGCCATCGGCAACCCCAGTACACGACCTATCCCTGCTGACAAGGGGTGATACCCCGAAACACGTGTCCAGCGATGGCGAAGACAGCGAAGATAGCAGAAGATCGAAAGATGATGCATCGCGAACACTTTACTACATTGACCAGAGTCCTTAGGGGCGACACCGCCGGTGTGTGAGTAGTGTGCGACCCCACCCCATTTGTAACTTTAAAGCTCCTGTGAGCAGTGGGCTGACAAGCCTGGGATCCCGCACCTACGCGCCTGAGTGGTACTATACCTGGCAGATATTGGCAGCCATTGGCAACCCCAGTACACGGCCTATCCCTGCTGACGAGGGGTGATACCCCGAAACAAGTGTCCATGGATGGCAAAGACAGCAAAGATAGCAGAAGATCGAAAGATGATGCATCGCGAACACTTTACTACATTGACCAGAGTCCTTAGGGGCGACACCGCCGGTGTGTGAGTAGTGTGCGACCCCACCCCCATTTGCAACTTTAAAGCTCTCGTGAGCAGTGGGCTGACGAGCCTGGGATTCCGCACCTACGCGCCTGAGTGGTACTATACCTGGCAGATATTGGCAGCCATCGGCAACCCCAGTACACGGCCTATCCCTGCTGACGAGGGGTGATACCCCGAAACACGTGTCCAGGGATGACGAAGACAGCGAAGATAGCAAAAGATCGAAAGATGATGCATCGCGAACACTTTACTACATTGACCAGAGTCCTTAGGGGCGACACCGCCGGTGTGTGAGTAGTGTGCGACCCCACCCCCATTTGTAACTTTAAAGCTCCCGTGATCAGTGGGATGACGAGCCTGGGATCCCGCACCTACGCGCCTCAGTGGTACTATACCTGGCGGATATTGGCAGCCATCGGCAACCCCAGTACACGGCCTATCCCTGCTGACGAGGGGTGATACCCCGAAACACGTGTCCAGGGATGGCGAAGACAGCGAAGATAGCAGAAGATCGAAAGATGATGCATTGCGAACACTTTACTACATTGACCAGAGTCCTTAGGGGCGACACCGCCGGTGTGTGAGTAGTGTGCGACCCCACCCTCATTTGTAACTTTAAAGCTCCCGTGAGCAGTGGGCTGACGAGCCTGGGATCCCGCACCTACGCGCCTGAGTGGTACTATACCTGGCAGATATTGGCAGCCATCGGCAATCCCAGTACACGGCCTATCCCTGCTGACAAGGGGTGATACCCCGAAACACGTGTCCAGCGATGGTGAAGACAGCGAAGATAGCAGAAGATCGAAAGATGATGCATCACGAACACTTTACTACATTGACCAGAGTCCTTAGGGGCGACACCGCCGGTGTGTGAGTAGTGTGCGACCCCACCCCCATTTGTAACTTTAAAGCTCCCGTGAGCAGTGGGCTGACAAGCCTGGGATCCCGCACCTACGCGCCTGAGTGGTACTATACCTGGCAGATATTGGCAGCCATCGGCAACCCCAGTACACGGCCTATCCCTGCTGACGAGGGGTGATACCCCGAAACACGTGTCCAGGGATGGCAAAGACAGCGAAGATAGCAGAAGATCGAAAGATGATGCATCGCGAACACTTTACTACATTGACCAGAGTCCTTAGGGGCGACACCGCCGGTGTGTGAGTAGTGTGCGACCCCACCCCCATTTGCAACTTTAAAGCTCTCGTGAGCAGTGGGCTGACGAGCCTGGGATTCCGCACCTACGCGCCTGAGTGGTACTATACCTGGCAGATATTGGCAGCCATCGGCAACCCCAGTACACGGCCTATCCCTGCTGACGAGGGGTGATACCCCGAAACACGTGTCCAGGGATGACGAAGACAGCGAAGATAGCAAAAGATCGAACGATGATGCATCACGAACACTTTACTACATTGACCAGAGTCCTTAGGGGCGACACCGTCGGTGTGTGAGTAGTGTGCGACCCCACCCCCATTTGTAACTTTAAAGCTCCCGTGATCAGTGGGATTACGAGCCTGGGATCCCGCACCTACGCGCCTGAGTGGTACTATACCTGGCAGATATTGGCAGCCATCGGCAACCCCAGTACACGGCCTATCCCTGCTGACGAGGGGTGATACCCCGAAACACGTGTCCAGGGATGGCAAAGACAGCGAAGATAGCAGAAGATCGAAAGATGATGCATCGCGAACACTTTACTACATTGACCAGAGTCCTTAGGGGCGACACCGCCGGTGTGTGAGTAGTGTGCGACCCCACCCCCATTTGTAACTTTAAAGCTCCCGTGAGCAGTGGGCTGACGAGCCTGGGATCCCGCACCTACGCGCCTGAGTGGTACTATACCTGGCAGATATTGGCAGCCATCGGCAACCCCAGTACACGACCTATCCCTGCTGACAAGGGGTGATACCCCGAAACACGTGTCCAGCGATGGCGAAGACAGCGAAGATAGCAGAAGATCGAAAGATGATGCATCGCGAACACTTTACTACATTGACCAGAGTCCTTAGGGGCGACACCGCCGGTGTGTGAGTAGTGTGCGACCCCACCCCCATTTGTAACTTTAAAGCTCCTGTGAGCAGTGGGCTGACAAGCCTGGGATCCCGCACCTACGCGCCTGAGTGGTACTATACCTGGCAGATATTGGCAGCCATTGGCAACCCCAGTACACGGCCTATCCCTGCTGACGAGGGGTGATACCCCGAAACAAGTGTCCATGGATGGCAAAGACAGCAAAGATAGCAGAACATCGAAAGATGATGCATCGCGAACACTTTACTACATTGACCAGAGTCCTTAGGGGCGACACCGCCGGTGTGTGAGTAGTGTGCGACCCCACCCCCATTTGCAACTTTAAAGCTCTCGTGAGCAGTGGGCTGACGAGCCTGGGATTCCGCACCTATGCGCCTGAGTGGTACTATACCTGGCAGATATTGGCAGCCATCGGCAACCCCAGTACACGGCCTATCCCTGCTGACGAGGGGCGATACCCCGAAACACGTGTCCAGGGATGGCGAAGACAGCGAAGATAGCAGAAGATCGAAAGATGATGCATCGCGAACACTTTACTACATTGACCAGAGTCCTTAGGGGCGACACCGCCGGTGTGTGAGTAGTGTGCGACCCCACCCCCATTTGTAACTTTAAAGCTCCCGTGAGCAGTGGGCTGACGAGCCTGGGATCCCGCACCTACGCGCCTAAGTGGTACTATACCTGGCAGATATTGGCAGCCATCGGCAACCCCAGTACACGGCCTATCCTTGCTGACGAGGGGTGATACCCCGAAACATGTGTCCAGGGATGGCGAAGACAGCGAAGATAGCAGAAGATCGAAAGATGATGCATCGCGAACACTTTACTACATTGACCAGAGTCCTTAGGGGTGACACCGCCGGAGTGTGAGTAGTGTGCGACCCCACCCCCATTTGTAACTTTAAAGCTCCCGTGAGCAGTGGGCTGACGAGCCTGGGATCCCGCACCTACGCGCCTGAGTGGTACTATACCTGGCAGATATTGGCAGCCATCGGCAACCCCAGTACACGGCCTATCCCTGCTGACGAGGGGTGATACCCCGAAACACGTGTCCAGGGATGGCGAAGACAGCGAAGATAGCAGAAGATCGAAAGATTATGCATCGCGAACACTTTACTACATTGATCAGAGTCCTTAGGGGCGACACCGCCGGTGTGTGAGTAGTGTGCGACCCCACCCCCATTTGTAACTTTAAAGCTCCCGTGAGAAGTGGGCTGACGAGTCTGGGATCCCGCACCTACGCGCCTGAGTGGTACTATACCTGGCAGATATTGGCAGCCATCGGCAACCCCAGTACAACGCCTATCCCTGCTGACGAGGGGTGATACCCCGAAACACGTGTCCAGCGATGGCGAAGACAGCGAAGATAGCAGAAGATCGAAAGATGATGCATCGCGAACACTTTACTACATTGACCAGAGTCCTTAGGGGCGACACCGCCGGTGTATGACTAGTGTGCGACCCCACCCCCATTTGTAACTTTAAAGCTCCCGTGAGCAGTGGGCTGACGAGCCTGGGATCCCGCACCTACGCGCCTGAGTGGTACTATACCTGGCAGATATTGGCAGCCATCGGCAACCCCAGTACACGGCCTATCCCTGCTGATGAGGGGTGATACCCCGAAACACGTGTCCAGGGATGGCGAAGACAGCGAAGATAGCAGAAGATCGAAAGATGATACATCGCAAACACTTTACTACATTGACCAGAGTCCTTAGGGGCGACACCGCCGGTGTATGAGTAGTGTGCGACCCCACCCCCATTCGTTTCCAAACAACACCACTTCCGTTTTACCGGTGTTGAGCTTAAGGCAGTTTCGGGCCGTCCCACCACCCACGGCTGCCATGCACTCTTGGAGACATGATGCTGTTCCCATAATCAACCCTGGCAGCAGTTATAAATACAATTTGGGTGTCGTCTGCGTAGGAGGTTAGAGAGAAACCGTATGATTCAATAATTGGGGCCAGTGATGAGACATATGTAATAAAGAGAGTCGGGCTCAGTGAAGAACCTTGAGGGACTTCACACGGTATAGAAAAAGGTTTGGAAGAGAACTCCCCTAGTTTGACCATTTGGCTTCTATTCAAGAGAAAGGATTCAAGAAGGTTCCAGGCAGTTCCCTGGATACCTATCTCCCACAGGCGGTCCATCAGTAAAACGTGATCGATCGTATCAAAGGCCGCGGAGAGATCTAACATGATCATAACCGCTTTGCCTCCTAGATCAAGTACGGTTCTAATCTCTTTTGTGGACTTGATGAGGGCTGACTCGGTGCTGTGCCCCGCTCTGAATCCATTTTTGGATGGATCCAGTGCCTGTGTTTCCAGCAAGAACCTACTAAGCTGTGTGTTCATGAGTTTCTCTGCCACTTTCGCGGGTAGAGGGAGCCACAAAATCGGTCTAAAGTTATTCGGGTCTTTAGGGTCCAATGTAGGTTTCTTGAGCAGAGGCAGTATTGAGGCAGATTTCCAAATTTTAGGAAAGTAGCCTTCTGAAAACATAGAGTTGACAACGGAGGTCAGTGCCGATGCAATTGGCTCTGATGCCAGTTTCAGGAGAGAGATCGGGCAGGGGTCACTCGGGGAGCCTGATTTATTTGTCTTAATAAGATTTAAGGTATCTGTATGTGTTATCGGAGCAAATTTATCAAAGATTGCTTTGGGACCATTTTCTGATTGCCAGACCTTGGTCTGGGTGGAGCTGGAATTGGCTGTTGCATTTGTAAACATGGAGAAGATTGCCTTCACTTTGACCAGAAAAAATTGAGCAATTTTGTCACATAATTCCTGAGTGGCCAAACAATTCAGCGTAGCGTGTGTGCCAAAGATGTTACTGTTTTGAACAGTTCTTTGGTCGATTTTTTTGCAAGGTTAATTCGTTTGGTGAAAAACTTGTTTAGTTTTTAGGAGCTACTGTTTATAGTGAGCTAGGCTGAGCTTGTATTCGTATTCACGTATTCAAATTTGCTTTATTCGAGGTTAACTCATAAAAGCATTTAAAGTCACCAATAAAACCATTAAAAAACATTTATGTATAAAAATAAGGCTAAACACAGATAAAATACATCAGTTACATTGTAAGGTAAAATTTTACAGATAAAATACAGACACTCTGACAGTATGTCGTCTACGATCATCTGCCTAAAAACTTTTGTCGAATGGACCATGACCAACCAAGATATTTAGCAGTGGCTATTGCTATAGGCAGTGAAGAACTGGTACATATGATTCTTAGGGCTACCGCACTGCTAGTCGTTCCTAGATTCTTGCACATAGGAGTAAGCCAGATGCGTCTGGGCTCCGCATAGGAATTACATGCAAATAAAAAGTGGCCAACTGTTTCATCATGCACTCCACAAGATGGGAAAATACTAATCAATGGGCCACCCCACCTGCCTGTCAGAGATCTAAGGGGAAGGGCACCCGCTCTGATCTGGAAGAACAACTTCCTATCCCTCAGGCTAGTGATGACATCCCAGTAAAGTTCGAGGCTGGGAAGGGACTTTGCTTCCAGGAATCTTCCAGCCATAGTCTCTGTGCTTGTTTCGTTCCAGGTTCGGACGGCCACATCATCCCAATATATCTCTTTGAGGGCTGTCTTTGATGGAAATGAGGCACCCTCTGGGTTTTCCCATAACATGTGGAGGCCGAGGACACCCAGCATTTTCTTTCAGCCATCCTATTTTGTGGAACACATCTGCTTTGATAATGTCCTTGAACCCCTCAGCGTAATGTAAAAGTTCTGGTGTAGTCCAGAGTCAATGCCAGTACATGATTGGATGCAACCTTGCTAGATCATCAACAGCCTTCCTGCCTGATCATACCTAAGCGGCAGCAAGGGAGAACCTTTAGGGAGGCCAGTAATAAGTCGGAAGAACTTGTTTTCCGAGATTTGCAGTGACTGAAGATTCTCATAGCCCCACAGCTCAGCACCGTAGAGTGTTGATCCAAGGGCTTTGGCCTCATACACCTGAAGGGCTGGTTTAACTGGTTTTGTTAGGGATTTTCTGTGCTCAGAGCCAAGTGCACCGGCTATTTGTTTGTGTCTTATAGTTGCAATGTCTATATGTTTGGACCATCTTAAGTCATTTGATACATGGATTCCCAGGTATGTAAAGGCATTGACAACCTCTAAATGACGACCATTCATAACAATGTGGGATCTATGGCCACGACAGAGATTAAAAACCATGAGCTTTGATTTGACCACATTGATTTCTAAGCCATGGTCCTCGCAGAATTGATCAAAAATGGATAAAGCATGCTGTAGTCCACTCGGGGTCTTGGATAAAATCAGAGTGTCATCTGCAAACATTAAAATCGGGATCTTGGTACCAGCCAGTGATGGGGCTTTCACATTTGCAGACAACATACGGGCAACAACACCGTTGATATACAACATGAACAATGTGGGGGCCATCGAGCAACCTTGACGTACCCCCCGCTCAACAGGGAAGTCTGAAGTGACCATACCATGTCCTCCCCACTGGACCTTCACAAAGTTTGCCTCGTGGAGCCTCATTAACATTGTCAAAAGTTCTTCTGGTAGGCCCAGGTTCTTCAGCACTTGCCACAGCTTGGGCCTTGGGACTAGGTCAAAGGCAGCCCGCAAATCAACAAAAGCCGCATACAGGCTGCCCTTGCCCAGTAACACAGTCTTCCACTGTAATGGAGTTAAACAGAAGACCTGGTCCATCGTGCTGATAGATTTTCGGAATCCTGCCTGGAATGGCGACAGTGCGGTGTTCTCATCGGCCCAATCCAAAAGTCTATTAACAACTACCTTACCGATCACCTTTTGGATGGTGTCAATTAGGCTTATTGGCCTATAATTTCCTGGTTGGGATCTGTCTCCTTTCTTAAAAACAGGAATTATAACTGCGCCTTGCCATGACGCCGGTATATTAGTGCCCTGAGCAACTGCATTAAGAAGAAGAAGAATATATTTGCTCCAGCGCTCTTTGTCGTTGATAAAAAGATCCGCCGACACCCCATCCAGTCCCGGAGCTCTACCATTAGACACTGAACTCAGGGCCATCATAACTTCGCTGTTACTAAATAAATTGTCTTTATAATAGAAAGGCCTATAGCCGTCCATCAAGTTATTAGGCTGTGTATCAGCATACTGGGGCTTAAAATAATTAACCCAGTCCTCCTGGGGTACATTGGTATTGGGAGGCTCCGCTGCACCCCCTTACCCCATTTTACAATGTTCCAGAATAGCCTAGAGTCTTTTTTATCACTAGCCTCCTTTAACTCTTGCCAGTGGAGCTCGTCCCACAGTTTCTTCGCATTTGCTATGCTTTTTTTATACTCTGTTCGGGCAAGACGAATAGACGCCAAATCCCTCCCATTGATCGCAGCTCCTAGGGCTAGTCTGGTGTTCCTACACTCGGTGTTGTACCAATTGGCCGGTTTAAGATTACTCGCACTACCTCTCTTTGCAGGTTTCTGGAAATAATCCCTGATGTCTGAGAAGAGGTTTTCGTGGATTTTGGTTGCTTTATCGCTGCCTGGGTCAGGTGGATTTGATTGCTCAAGGGATGTTACTGCTTCATCAACCTGAACATTAATACTATCTATGGCCTGCTGGTTAGCCTTGACATATACCCATTTTAACTGGCGCATGTCATTAGTTGGAACGGCCAAAGGGGCATTGTCTACCTTGTGTGTCATAGCCACACTAGTTGGAGTCCACCATTTATGTTCAACACACAGTGGGTTATGGTCGCTTTCTATTCTAGATTTTACCTCCATAGCAACCACTTGCCCCCAGAGCTTCAGACTACATAGGACGTAATCAATTCTACTCCTGTGCCGCCCGTTGTCGGAGGTATTTGCCCCTGCCTTATCACTCATGGTCCTCCCATTTATTGCCCTCAAACTACTTTCGTAGCATATTGCGTTTAAAGAGATGATATCCTCAGTCCAGTGAGTGACAGGTTTCAGGTGTAACTTTGGGACACCCCATTGCCTGTCCTCCTCGTCTCCAGCAAAATCATGTTGGATAGCCAAAGGTTCGAAGGTTCTGTTTAGATAAAACGCTATCACAACATTGTTATCCAGAGAGTGAGTCTCGAGGAGGGAGCCCAAAGCCGCACAAAATTCTGACCTTCCTCTCCTATTGCCCCTGGCATAAACATTATAGATATCGAGCCAGCCCAAAGAACCCAGATCGACTCTGATAAGTTGGATATCTTTGCTTCTAGTATCAACTACTTTGATAGTAAGTGATAGATGCTGTCGAATCCAAATAGTAAGGCCACCCATGGGTCGCCCCTTGGGACCCTTTAATGCTGGATTGTAATAGTTCAAGTAACCCTCAGCAAAAGAAGGTTCGAACAGCCAGGTCTCCTGGAAAATGCACACATCAAAGGTGTTTACAAAACGTTTCCAGTCCTGAGATTCCTGTTTAGAACCTAACCCGGCTATATTCCATGAGACTAGCTTGCCTATGTCAGCCCCAGCATCCTCAGTAGTTCCATTAAAAATAGATACAGTAGAACTAGCAAGCAGCCCCTGCTCACCTTCACGCACAGATCCGATGTTCGAATCAATTGTAAAAATCTCCCCACAATTTATACCCAACTTTATATTGGGTTTGGGTGGATGATCAGCTCTCAGGTCTGTCGCACCCACCGTCTTAGATGCCCCATGGTTTCCTCGCCGTTCATAATCTCCCGGTTGACCTCAGTTCCTGTAGTTGAATTTATTAGATGTCAATCATTGCTGTCCAATCCTGAACAGTTTCTCTCACATACTCGACCCATAACTCGAGAGATTTGCTCTTGGAGCTGGGGGCAAGATTTCCTTAGCTGGATCAAAGATTGTGCAGGGGCATTGGTTCTAAATTCTATGGCAAATAGATTTTCAGCAAGAGATGCATATTTCAGGGTAAGCTCTATTGAATCATATTTATAATTTAGGGCGCTAATCCTTTTTGCCTCCAGGATGTCTTCCCTTATAACTGAGCGAAAGCCTCTGACGTGCCGCAACCAGTGGATGGCTTTATTTGTTAGGGAGTCAGAATACTCTGTATTATCATTTGACAGTTTGGGAACATTGGTCATATATATTTTGTTACGGGAGTGGCCTTTATTAGATAAACTGGTCCCTTTATTCCCCTGAGTACTGACACCTGGTACTTTGACCTGTTCTGGTACTCTGGGAATTATGGACGATCCTCCTGGCATGATTCCGGGCTTCTCGCGGGTTTCAGGGGCATTCCCTGTTACTCTGACACAATAAGATATAGGTCCTTCTTTTATGCTTTTCTTTGTGGTAAGTCCAATCTTACTAGGGTCGGCAACGTACGGCGCAATTAGATCACTACGATTGTCCCTAACTGGTGCTTGATGGACCTTTCTTTTTAAGGGGAAGGAATCTTGCAGACTTGTTGTCGCATTTGATTGAATTTTTCTTCCTCCCTCATGCTCGCCCCTAACTAATATAGTTAGGTTTTTTACTAAAGACTTTAGTGAATCTATTTCGTCAGGAAGAACAATTACAAGGTTTGTTAAATTGGTAACTTCTTCTGTGACTGCTGTGCCCCTGCTGCTGTTGGTATTGAGCGCAGCGTCCAAACTGGCTACCTGTTCCCCCGCGGGGGCAGAACTTATATCTAACAACATTGGAGGGGCAGGGAGCTCATTGTGGATATCAGCCAGGACTGTATGCCTGTTATGACAGGGTATCGATGGAACAGTGACCGTTGGTAAACCGTCACCGGTGATATTAATAAGCAAGTCCTGACCTACATGTCCCTGGGCCTCACTCAGTTGTATTCATTCCTATCCCTATCGCTATATTCCTTCCTCCAGTTTCTTTCAAGATGTTTGCAGACTCATTTTTGGTCCCTCAGTTCTTGGGAGTACCACGGGGAGGATGGGCGTGCCCTATTGGGATGGAGGAGGTTTTTGGAGCAAGCTTGTCGCCCGCTGCCTCTAACCACTTGGTATATGATTTGGTGGCCTCATCCAAATCTGTGGGGAATGAGGGAGATGTTGCAGTTAAACACTCTTGCAATTCCTCTGCATTTATTTTGTTCCAGGCTCTGCTAACCAGTTGTTTTTTTACTGGGTTTACTGTCTGACGGTCAGGCGTAGTAGGCTCAATTAACACTGCTTTGTGATCTGACCAGACTACCGTTAGAATACCTGTGAAATGCAGTTGTGTTTCGTTTGAAAAGATGCCATACAGTGTATGGCCAGCCTTGTGTGTGGCGCCATTCACAAGTTGCTCTAGACCAGCACTATTCATCAGATCCCGCAGATTTGAGGTGTCTGGATCCGTGTGTATTTCTAAGTGGAAATCAAAATCTCCGAGTATCGTGTGTGAGTTGGCGCTTAGTGCATTTTCCAACATGCTGTCTGCTAGCCTTAGGAATCGGCTTTTGGGGCCTGGTGGTCTGTCTATTAGAGTACCTTTGAAGGTAAAGTGGTGGGAGAGAAAGAAACAAAAATCTAGTGCTTCATATTCCGAGTTGGCAAGAGGGTTAAAAGATGCCTTTTAGTGATTTGTGGTAGATAACCACAAGGCCACCCCCTTTCCTATTTGGCCTGTTCAGTGTAAAAGAAAGATAGTCAGGAGGGGTGGCTTTCACCAAGTCAAGACACAAGACATCATCCGTCCAAGATTCTGTTATAAAGGCAATACTGATTTCCTCGTCTTCAATTAACGTTTCACACTCGGAACTGTGTTTTACTAAAGATCTAGCATTGATCAGGACACATTTCCATACTTGATAAGGTAAGATTTAAGTTACACTCCTGCCTGTTTTAGTTATGGTTTTAATTGGTTGTCGTATTAGTTCCGGTAGCTTAATTCCACAACCCGGACATGTAAGCTGGGAGAGTGGGAGACAGTTACCAGGCTGGAGTATTAGGCAGCTGTTATGTTTGTAGGTGTTTAGGCTAAGTAGTGTTCTACTTGAGTAGACTATCGCGCTTGGTTTTTCTGAGCCAAACTGGGCAGGGGGACATGCGCTGAGTGGGGGCCGAGCGTGGACGGGCACAGACGGGCTTGCATTAGGTGCGCCAGCGGTGCGTCCACTGCGCGCATCAGCTGCGCGACCGCGCCAGCCTCATAAAAGACTGGCCCACTGACTTGTCTCCTCCCAAGATGGCGTTCCCGCTTTGAGGAGCGGGTCCTGGGAGAGAGGAAAGTGTGCAAATCTCACAAATTTGTGATTAAAAATACAGAATATCACTGTTTACAGTTATTAAACTTTTAACAACAAAAGCAGTTAAAAACAATTAAAAACCAAGGCAAACTTGAACATGTACAGTGATGAAGTGCCTACTCCCGGCTCAAGCCTCAGGAGGATTTTGGAGAGCGTGCTCACTCCTGCCTCTAATTGTATAGTCAGGGGTGGAAAGACTAGCCCACTGACCTGCCTCCTCACAAGATGGCGTTCCCGCATTGAGGAAGGAGCAACAGAATGTATTTATCGGCCCTTGGGTCTTGAGACAACACCCGATCTACAGAGGGTCATAAACCACCTAGGACACATCCCACTAAACACCACTAATGAGGCAAGTGTTATGCCACAGGCGGAGGCTCTGAAATGTAACCTGCCACATTGTGTAATTGACACCAGACTTCCCCCGTAACAGAATCGCGGCCAGACTCTCCCTTACTAGTAAAACCGACGCAACGACCACCGGGAGGCAGGGATGTACGGAGTGGTTTGGGAACTGTGCATGGCCCCCTGGCGGTCAGATGAACAAACTGCAAACCAGAGCCTGGATGGCAGAAGGCGGCCTTGTAGGAGCGGAAAGTGTTCCTGCAGCCGTGTTGCAAAAGGGAACAGACACATATGAGTAACATAGCACCCTACAAATCGTACACACAGCAGACAAAACTCCAAGCCCCACGGGCCTCTGAAATCACAGCTGGAACAAATAAATCATACATGTGAGAGTGAGAAACAGTACTTAGCTTTAGGCTGCTGAGCAGGGAAGAAAGAGGTGTATAGCGACTCTCCGCGGAAGGTCATTGGGATATGCAGTGGCCCAATTGTAAGAACTGTTTTTTCCTTTCCCAAAGTCTCATGGGAAATGCAGTTTGTTGTTGTTGAAATTACTGATTGTTAAAGTCTGCTGTGAATAAAAGTGATAAAATCTAAAGCCTAATCCTCTCCTCCGGGTCCTGACATAGAATTTAGGTAGTGAAACTAAGCTAGTGCACCAGCAGAACTGTTGAATGTCTCACTGTTGATGGTCCACCTAACTATCTCTAACTATGTCTTCGATTAACTAAAACATGGAAGTTGATCATGATGCACTAGCACTTTTCTTGTAACTTGCATGTACTTAGAGAATGCTCGCCCTTCTGACCATTGAGATCTGAAGATAAAACTGTTATATTTATGTACCTGTTGATTTATGAGAATTGCTTACTGAACCATCACCATCCCTCCTTCACTGGCTTTTTTGTTGTTGTCACTGACATGGGTGTTTTGACTTTGAAACTGAGTATTGTAAATTCAGTGGAGTGTTTCAGCAGCACTTGACACTAGATTCCACTGGATCATAGCACAATGGCCAGATACCATATTCTGGGCCTGATTTAGATATCGGTGGATGGGTTACTCCGTCACAACAGTGACGAATATTCCGTCTGCCGAAATATAAATCACTTAGGTCATAATGGGATTTATATTTCAATGGATGGGATATCCGCCACTGTTTTGACGGATTAACCCATTCACCAGGATCTAAATCAGGCCCTCTAACTAAACTTAGGCCCCGATTTACTTACCATATGCACCAGTGCAGTGTCCCCTAAAGAGAAACAAACTGGTTTAAATGTTGGTTAGGGATTTTCATAGGGAAATATAGCCCTAAAATTACAGTAAGTAGCACTTTACGCCTCTTTGTTTCAGGGGTTCGTGTCATGGGTGGCTTTCCCATGGAACCAATCATGGGTTTTGCCACAAATCCCTGGCTGCTAATATTGGCGGGCATGGATTTACACCAAACAAATTATACCTCTCTGAGGCAAGTGTGAAGTTAAAACATTGTTTAAATGTCTCCAAACTTTGGATGTGTACTGCATTGTACAGAATACATACCAAGTAGGAAAAGTTGTAAAGTGTGTCTAGGCATTATTTTGGTACATATGCTAAAGTGCAAGGATGAGAGCATGGTGCTATGCATCCTCAAATGTGGCAGTTTATGGAAAGGAGCAACCATGGTATATCTTAAAAACATGCTGTCCCACTTTAATGTAATGTAATGGAGCAACATTGGTTGCTGTGCCTCATTGCATCACTTCTTCGTATAGTTGCTTCTTGGTTTCTGTTTTCTAACTAAACTCACATTAAGGCTTGATGATGTTGGGGTAAAGTGTTAGGTATTCACAGCACCTGGACAAAATTGATGCTCCAGGATGTAGTATTTATCTGGCATGGTAAAGACCTCCTATTCTGAGTTTTAGAGGGTAGTATGAGGTCTGATAATTGAATTGAGTATTGATCACATTGAAATCCATATATTTTGCTGTTTTACTGCACATTTCCATCAACACATTTCAGAAGGTTTATCCTGCCTAATACTATCAGGTGAAAAACGGAGTGAGGTTGATAATGAATGAATGAATAACTGGTATTTATAAAGCACATCAGCTACTCCAAAAGTAGTGCCCCGGTGCTACAGGTTCACACAAAACAGCCCTGGAGATAGTTTAGCTCCTGAAAAGCCAGGTTTTCAACAGTTTCTTTTAAGAATTAGTCATTTGTGGAGGTTCTAAGGGCCAAGAGAAGTTTATTCCATGTTTGTGGGCCCAGGAAGCTAAAGGATTTACCATCCCTGTGTGCCAGGCGCACCGTAGAGACACATACATACTTCGCAGAGAATGATCTGAGTGCTCGTGTAGGTGAGTACCGGCAGACACATCTCCTATGGTAGCTATCCCCCTTGCCATGGAGAGCTTTAAAAAAAGTTAACATGGCCCTAAATTTAATCCGCTCCCTCACTGGGAGCCAGTAAAGGGCTTTAAGATGAGGGGCCATATGGGGCCTAGTTTTTAGATGGATAATGGCCCTAGCTGCTGAATTTTGCACCACCTGAAGGCGCTGCAGGTGGAATGTCCAGCAGGCCCAGGTACAGAACATTTGCATAGTCCAGTCTGCAGGTGATCAATGCCTGGACCACTATCCTCCTAGAATCCTGTGGGAGGCGCTGAAGGAATTTTCTCAACATTCAAAGTATTCCAAAGCAGGACCCTACCAGGGCCTGAACTTGGGAATACATAGAAAGGGCATTGTCAATATAGATTCCCAAATTCTTCACTGTGGATTGAGCGACGCTGGGGGGAGAGAATTCTTCTGGACATCATTGGCTCCAGTCATGCACTGCGGGCAAACCAAAAAAAACAATTTCTGATTTGTCAGAGTTGCACTTAAGCTGTTTCTGCTCCAGACACCTGAAGACCTCTGTAAGACAAGATCTAATCGCACCCCGTCAAACTCAGTGCCTTTGTTGCAAGAGAAAATCAGCTGAGTATTGTCAGCATATGAAATTATCTTGGCCCCGTAGGCCTCCACCAGTGGTGGTGGCAGGGTCGGGCATATACAAGTTAAAAAGCATTGGGCTAAGACAAGAGCCCTGAGGAACTCCTACCTGTAAACTGGACGTGGGCGATGAGAAAGGGGGAGTCCAAATAACCTGTTCTCTGTCCGCCAGATAAGATGCTATCCAGGCTAGGGCCTTACCTCCAATGCCCATATTCTTCAGTCTATCAAAGAGCCTCCTATGCGGCACCGTGTTAAACGCTGCTGACAGGTCCACCAATATGAGGATGACTCTGCCCCCCTGATCCAACTTCTCCTTAGATGTTCCGTCACCTCCAACAGGGCTGTTTCAGTGCTGTAATTAGCACTGAAACCGATTGAGTGGGGTGCAGGAGATTGTGATTCTCTGCAAACTCCATGATCATTTTGTTAACGTGCTTCTCCAGAACTTTGGAGATGGCTTGAAGGAGGGAGATAGGCCTATAATTTGTGGGTATATTAGGGTCGGCATTTTGGTTTTCAGGAGTTGCAGGATTTTTGCCTGTTTTGAGAGATGCGGAACAATGCCTGCTGCCAGAGATTAATTCAACACCTTAACAAATTGGTTGGTTTATAGTAGGAGCAAGGGCAGGTAGAAGCTTCGCTGAGCACGCATCTGCTGGTAATCCAGATTTAAGGCTCATCAGATATAAAACATTAATCCCCAATTTCAATGGCTGGAAATTGTAATAGTTGGGGGCCTTGTGAGAGTCCCAAGGCGGGGCCTAATTGTTTCCACTTCTGTGCTAGGTGAGGGCTTATTCTCTCTGGACGACGCAGAGAAGTATTGCTGAATGGTCACTATTTTATCATAGATGGACTGGGCCAACAAGCTAGTCCAGTCTGCTGACAGCGGGGCTACTTGGCTGATTGTCTAAGGAGCTGTAAAAGACTTTATGATACCAAATATCTCCTTGCCCTTATTTTTGGTGACTGCTACTTTGGTCTGCCAATAGTTTATCTTGGCCTCTTTCACCATTTTATAATGTGATTTTATGGCTGCCCTATAAATGTTCCTTTCTTACAAGAGATAATGGTTACGCCATTTCCTTTTGAGAATTTCACATTTACTTTTACTGAGTCTCAGGGATTGATTGATCCAAGGGGCTGAGCAACAGACTCCTGTAGAGGAACATAAGGTCATGGGCGCAACCATATCGATGTTAGTCCTCAGCCAGGAGTCTGTGGCACAGGCATCAGCTACAGGATTATCTGAAAGTGAGGGGACAGATAAAACGAGTGCCCTCTGCAGTGATGGTAGCGATATCTTATAGAGCTCTGAAAATTCAGCCGCTTGTGTCCCTGAGGGAACGGACTTCCATATAGTTGATATCCGAAATAGGACTAGGGAATGATCCGACCAAGTTATAGGGATCAGAGGATCTGGGTCCAATTTTGTATTGCAGAAGATTTGGTCTAATACATGACCCATCTTATGTGTGTGCTCCTTAATGAGGGGCATTAGCTTACAGGCTGCCATTGTTTCCAAAAGGGCAGCCACCTGGGGATCCTATGGGTTATCCATATGTAAGTACAGGTCCCCCGATATAAGAAGGTAACAGGAAAAACACACTAGACGGTGGACTACCCTACCTGCACCTCTATGCCAGTTTCCTATTTTATCAACGTGCACCCGCGCTACAAGCCTCGACACCAACCGCCCTATGGTGCCACTGTTTCCCAGATCATAAAATAGTTCTTGAATGGTGTGCGCAGGAATAAAGGTAATGTCCAGGAATTCTCAAAATTTCTTTATTGATGGTAATAAAAACGGTTCACAGAAAGACAGGGATTTTCAGCCAACACGTTTCGTTCTCATGGAGAACTTCATCAGGGCTGAAAGAAGTAGATAAAACACATACATTAATATACATACATAAAGGGACGAATCAAAATCAGGACATTTTTAAGATACATATAACACAAATCAAGCCACCAAAAAGCATATATGACAAAAGAGGTTCTCTGTATGTATATTTATGTATGTATTTTGTCTACTTCTTACAGCCCTGATGAAGTTCTCCATGAGAGCGAAACGCGTTACCTGAAAATCCCTGTCTTTCTGTGAACCGTTTTTATGATCATCAATAAAGAAAGTTTGAGACATTCCAGAGCAATTTCATGGATATTACCTTTATTCCTGTGCACACCATTCAAGAACAATATAAGAAGGTGTTTATATTTAAGAGCTAGAGATGTAATACATTTATGGAGGGACCCAATAAAATTACTGGATGCGCCCGATGGTCTGTAAATCAACATTCCAGAAATACAATGTCGAGATGACAAAGTACGGCGGAAACCCAGGCATTCAGCACCTGCCACTAGATCTAGTGAAATAGAAGCACACTCGATCTCCTCTTTGAAAATAACCGCAACGCCACCACCTTTCCCCCCTCATGATCTTACCTGATGATCTTATAGCCCACTGGGATAGCAGATGCAATGGTAGGAATGGAGGCGCTCGACAACCATGTTTCCATAAGAAACAGGATGTCCGGGTTCTCATCTAGTACAAGATCGTGTATTTGTGCCTCGTGTTTTTGCAGCGAGCGGGTATTAAGCAGTATCGCTTAAAACTGCTTTCCCTGATCACCTGTATTAATATTTTCCTTGCTAAGAGCTAGCCCCGTATGAATATCGACCCTGATCATGACCGGAGACCATTTGCAGTGTGAAATGATTCCACTATCAATTTGGGCCGGAGCACCACTACACGTAACGGCGGAGCGTAACTTGAGCAATGATTCCCACCCATACTGCATTGTACGCATTATACCTAAGGATCTTTGGACAGCATAACCAGTGCCAGGGCACAGATGGGCTTGCCTTTACATCTAAGGACTAGAGCACCCACCTCCCAAAATGGTGGTGCTCTATGTCCGCAACGCGAGGCAAAACTCCCACGAGCCCGCTTCCACTTCCTGGTTAGCAGCGTTGGCAGTGGTCATTGCGAAGCATTTACAGTAATGTGCAATGTGCGTGTGCGTGTGGCATACAAATTCAAAATAAAGTACAGAGACACATTAAAATTAAAAATACAGTCCTACCCTAAGTCTATTTAAAAATCTGCTAAAATCTTCTCCTGAACAACCTGACTTGCACAGATGCGATCAGTTTTTAGCATCTCCAAACAACTAAGAATTCTTATCCCTGGGTAAACTCTCACTTGTGCAGGTAATTACATTTATCTACAAAGTTGGAATCAGGACCCTTGATCTCTTGGAGATCATGTTTAACATCTATAAATGCCATTCTGTAATATTCCAAGAAAACATAAGGATGCAAACATATGTATGCACATTACATGCAATTCCATACAAATTAACAATAGTTAAAAATTATAATTAAAAATTATTTTAAAATAACAAATAATGAAATGCATCTCAGAACTATGGGCAGTATTTAAGGGTCCAGAGCTCCTATTGGTTATTCAGAGGCCACAGAAATGTGTGAATGGACCCAATATTGTAGTTCAAATTACACTGATTGACTGGGGAAAGTAATACACATCAAAGCTTGTTCAACTGGCTGTCTGTAGGACAAAATATGGAAGGTAGAAATAAGCTGAGAGGTGCAAGATGGGCCAGAGGCTGTCACGGACATGAAAACTGGACTGCAAACTGAAGTGACAAGCTACATGAATGGAGAAACAAAGCTAAGCAGGAGGCCACACTTGAAGGATTTCTCAGGAGAGTGACAGGGGTCCTAGGTAGAGGTAGATATTAAGGACAAGCTGAAGAGGGAGTAACAATCGCCCCCATCCTACCCTTATGAATCCACTGGGAGGTCACTTTCCTAGTCCACCATGACAAATATAAATTAATTAGAATTAGGTTAGAATATGTAGTGTGAGAAATGGCAATATGGACAATTTACTCCACAAGGTCTGATTCCCATTCCTTGGTGATGTGATTTGAGACCTATTACGATATAATACATTGTATTCTGCAATACCTGTGTAAACAGCAGTCTTTAATTTCTATATAATCAGTGACTTGTGATGAACCAAGTTGATGATTACTCAAGAGCGCAAATTGAGGAATCCGAGGGGCATATTACCAAGGGCCTTATCGCCACTTTAGCGGGAATTTTTCCCGCTAAAGCGGTGATAATTTTATCGCCCTATCACCTAGTTGTCGCTAACATCAGTTAGCGACAGCTATTAGGAGATAGCGATCATCTTGGGGCCCACTTTGCATGTCAGCGATAATTATCGCTAATGACATGCAAAGTGGGCGCGCCAAGATGTTAGCGACTGGAAAAAGTCGCTAACATCGCTATCTCCTATTACCTACTTTTGGAAATAATCACGCTAAGCGCGATTATCTCCAAAAGCTAACGCCTGCCCAGAGCAGTTCTTAGCCATGTTATCCAATGGAAGGTGAATAACATGGCTAAGAGCATTGTCACGATAATGCATGAATATCGCTGATTTTTCAGCGATATTCATGCATTTCGCACAATTTTTACCGCTTTTGAGATAAACCTTGATAATATCAAGGTATCTCAGCGGTAAAAATCGTCGGAGCGCAGCGATATAATTATAGCCGCTAACCAAGCTTAGCGATAATTATCGCTATTGCTTGGTAATATGCCCCCTGGTGTCCTTAAATTCATTATTCTGAAAACCACACAATCGATAGAGCCATATCTCCTAGGGCCTTTTAGCACCTGTGTACGTTTCTTACTGACCAGGTCCCATCTTGATCTTTTCCACCACCTGTTGGCACAGACTCAGGGTTGTAGTAGAGGCCAGATCTTAGAGTCCTGTTGCTGTGACGGTGAGTCTCCATAGGACATGCTTAATTTTTTTATATTTTGTATTACGTGACTCCTCGGAAAACTTTTATCATCCCTATTTTAAAGACATTGGAGTTTAAGCAGATGAGACCAGCTTTTATTCATTTACAATTGCTGTCTGGTGACACTGTCCTATTTGTTCTTAACTTTCTGAAATCAGCAGTGAAGCTCAGAGCCTGTTGTGATTAATTGATAGTGGCTTTTAAATGAGGGTATAGTTTTCTATTAGCTATTCCGGTGATAAGCATAGTCCAGTTATCGACCTTGGGTTCAATTTCCTTCTGCTCTTTATTTTTAATGATTTATTGTATATGTTTATTATATATTTTTAAGCATGGTATGAGATTTTAGGTGGGATCTGTAACTTATGGGATTCCTGTATAAATACACTGAATCAATTCACTTTTTATACTATGTATGGTTTTTAGAATACGTTTATGTAGAAACTGAATAAAGTTAGTTTGATTAGATGATAGATTGATTACTCAACTATTATAAATTATTACATTCGAAATCTAACATCACAATGCCTGCTGCCAGAGCCACCAGCCAATGTGAAAGCCAGGTCAGGTCACAGACTATAATTGAAGCAGCTGTTTAAAACAAAAATATTGCTTTTTTCTGCTGTATTTCAGCAGCACACAATGATAAGCAGAGAGAATATGTTTATTTTTTGCACTCCTTGGATAAGGAAAAGCTAGAATCACGCTGCATGTTTCTACACACTCCGAGCTACTGCTTGTATTGAACTGTTTCTAATATCTGTTTGCAACAAATATTTAACAGGTGTTTGATGTGTTGAATTTTGCACTAGAGGTTTTATTTGTATTTCTTCATGTTTACAAACATGCTCGCTCTTTCATATGAAAGAGCAATTCACCAAGGTTTTGAAATGATTTATGTAAAAAATTATGGCATGACAATGAATTGCATTGGATAAAGTACCATTTGGCCTACATGATAATGATATTGCAAGTCACCTCAGAGTTTTATCACCTTATAAAATAACTCCGCCTTCGGCCTTATTCCCCAATATGGTTATGGAACTCCTCGGTGACTTGCAATATCCTTATAATGTATGGCGGGGTACTTTATCTCATATCATTTATAGGGCCACTCTTTAGGGACACTGTGCACATCTACTGCACACAACAGGAACAAAGGATCAACAACTCTGAAACAGATTGTAGAAGGTTGCACACAAAAGGATGAAGACCAACAAATAATTTTGAAAAAACCCTACATCACACAAAAAAACCTGTACTGCTAACAGGATCAACTGTATGGAAACGACTGGGCTGGAGAGGAAAGAGTCACTAGGGATGAGAGGAAAGAATGGAAAATAAGAAGAGGGAAGTCAGCAAAGAAATAGGAAAGCCAACATTTGACACTATGTGAGACAAGAACCAGAAGAACTTGGTTCTAACCTCCTCACTTGACCAAACACATTTTGATTTTCACAGACTTATTTTAGCTCCCTGTGCCATGGTTCTTTCTGTTGTTGTTAAATTTGACAATGCCTACAAACATGATGAACAGTGCTTGCAGGTTACATATTTATTAAAAACAATTCAATATTCTTCATTGTCCAATTATATGAATCGTTTTACTAAATTCCACTGGTGTATTCTTTAATGTGTAATAGAAATGTGAATGTGATGGCTCACGTGTTATAGAGATTTTGTTATTCATCCTAAATTTAATTTGGTTAATTAAATACAGAATATAAAATAATGGAAATATACATTTCATTCGGATGTATGACGTTACAACGCATACTTTTACCACGCATACCTTTACAACGCGGTTTTTACATCGCAAACCTTAACAACGCATAGCGCTTAGAGGTGCTGGATAGTGGTAAGTATAATTTTCTATTCCAACTCCAGTCCCCGTGGACACTAGGGAAAGTGTTGGATAGAAAATTAAACTTATTCCCTATCCTAGAGCGCTCCCCAGCGCAATGCGTTGTAATGGTATGCGTGGTAATGCCTGCGTTGTAATGGTAGTGCGTTGTAAAAGTTTCGTTGTAAACGTTGTTCACCATTTCATTCATATGCTTTGGGGATTTTATATACTTTCTCCAACGTATTTGGGACTCATAAAGCATGTTAGTTTCATTGTATGTAGCACAAGTAACTATGACATATTACTGCATTTTCATTGTACCAACGTATAAAATCATTTTGAAACATAAAATATTATTATTGTTTTCAGTCATTCACATTAGTACATATATGAAGAGTATGAACATTATGAACATTCATGCAGTACAGTGGGATGGAAAATGTGTCTGAAAAGGATATGGGACATTTTGTTTATCGGTTGCGGATGGATTGGGCCCTGAGATCAGCAGCATAAATGAGAAGCATTCGATTTGTTAGCAAAGTAAGCCCATATATGAAATACTCCATGATGCAAAATATTGTGGAGATGAACTTGACTCGAAACACAAGAAACACAAAGAATATCTGTGATTGCTTAAATGAAAGCGATTCAGAAAGATCAGGATGGAACAGGAGTTTATCCCATGTTTATTGTGCAGGGAGGTTATCAGCATCCCCGAGGATGTGAGGGGTAAGTGGAGGACAAAAGCAGTATGCAGCTCCAAGGTAGAGGGAGAGGTGTTTCAATTGATATGTAGAAGAGGACAAATCACATTTGTGGCAAGTTGGGACATTGAAAGCACAAATTTAAATTTAACCGAATTAACCAAGATAATAGGGAACAGATTCAGAATATTGGCAATGCACAATCACAGGGAGATGGCTTGGTACGACTCAGCAGGTTGACAGACAAACAAATCAAACTCAAAACGTTTCTCAGGCCCGATTCCTCAAATGAATGGTCAGGTTCAGAAATACAATTTGAATATAAGATTTCATACAGAAATGGAATCCCATTCACATCATAATTTGTCTCAACAATATTCTGTGATCCAATTAGATGACGAAGACTCAGATCTGTCAAAATGACTGTGGCTGAAAGGGGCGAAAGAATGTGTGCTTGGCACATCCCTAGAGTTAGACCAGATGTGTCCCTATGTGGACGGCAAGGTGAATAGTACCCCTATCTCATTTCTTGTTGATACTGTGCTATTCATTCCAGTGTAAGATCAGCGGAAGTTCCAAACCTACCTCTCTAGGGAGAAAGAATCTAAGTTGTAGGAGTCGCAAACGAACAAATGTCCAACCCAGTGACTACACCTGTGCCTGTGAAAATAGGTTTCTTTAAGAATTTGGACAAATTTGTTGTGTGTGATTCAACTCCAGTAACTTATTGGGACGAGACCTGTTGTGCAAACTCAATTGCTCAATCCATTGTACTCCAAAGGGAAATGAGTTTCACACAAATGATGAGGATGTTGTCTTTAAATTGGCTAAACAGAAGTCAGAACGAGCAGGATTGTTTCCCATGTTAACTAGAGATGAGCTGCATTTGGAATTGGGAGACTCCATATTTCCAGAGGTCTGGCTCCAGTAACAATTACTGTGAAGTCTAATGCTGAATTTCCACGAATCCCGCAATACAATCTGAGTTCAGAAACGATTTCCGGGATTACTCCTCTGATTGATTTGATGACTGAGCAAGGAACCCTGAAATAAATAATTGGGGGGGTCCATGTAACTCTCCCATCATGGTCCTGCAGAAACCCGACAGTGAATACCGCATTGTTCAGGATTTGTGTAAAATTAATCAGATTGTTGTCCCATGTTGCCCTGTGGTACAGAAACCAGTAGTGAATGTATTCCAGATCCAATATGAGGCTGAATGGTTTTCTGTTATCGGTTTGTGTCAAGTTGTCTTTTCCATTGCATTGCATGAGGACAGTCAATATCCCTTCGCTTTCCGGTACAACAGTCATGTTTTAGCATGGTGCCGAGTTCCACAAGGGTATTTTATTATCCCTATAAGAGGGATGCTCTTGCGGGCAGGGGGCCGATGGTATGGGAGCGATTCTGATGGCATGTGCTGGTGGCATGGTAGATGGGCTAGGTCAGCTAGAAATGAGAGCCCTAGTGGGAGTTTCAGTGGCCATAGGAGAGGGAAGAGCTCACAGGCTGGAGGTCAGTGGTATGGGCACGCTGCGGTTGACATGCGCTGGAGGCTTGTAAGAGGGGCTCGGTCGACCTGTGTCGGGAGCCCTATCATGGGTGGTTGGTGAAAGGCTAGGCTCCCTTGGCGGATTGGGTGAGGGAAGGTGCAGGGGGAGCATGTACGGAGGAGGGACATGCGCATATTTTTTAAGGAGAGTGTAGAGGTCCGCAAATTTATTGAGGTCTTTTGTGGAGATTGGATCAGGATGATGCCGTTTTTGTATAAAGTGATGGTGAGGTCAGCACGCAGGTTTGAGGATGGTGCGATCTTGAGTTTATTGCCGTATGGAATGTTACTAGTTTTGTGTACCTTAAGGAGGTTTGAGAAGGTTTTGCACTTTTGGGACGTTATCCTTGAGTAGAAAATGAGGTCATTGATGACTGTGCCCCTGTCCGCGCTGGATCCCAGGTTGGAGACTAGGGTCTTGGGATGACTTTTCAGGATGTAGTGTTTGAAGGATTTAGCTGTGGTTTTCGAGAGATTAGGGGGATAGACAACGGTGTAGGAGTTGTCACCCGTGGGGGTCAGGTCGGGCCCAGCAATGTTGGGGAGAGTGGGGAAACGCTCGCCCAAAAGGTCTGTTAAGAGTACTGAAGTATGTAGGTAGAAGATCCCATAAAAGGTCTGACCTATAAGCTAGGCCTACCTAAAGAAAGTGCTTTAGTGATGTGATGACTTGCCCCAACTTAAGGGATCCACAGTATAGTAAAGGTAAAATAAAATCAAACAAATAGCAATAGGCCATCCATTGTTCAGTGGGGATTACTAGGTCTCATTTAGTAGAATAGATTGAGAAAGCTGTTAATTGTATGATCATGCCAAGATAGCTGCTGCAGAAGTTTGAACAGTCCTCTTTCTCCTACTATGATGTTCTTTGATCAGTCTTCTTTCACTTGCCATGAGGATATATGTATTGCTATTCTTATATTGTGGACAGTGGTGGGAAGAATCCGAATGAGAGTACATTTTAACAGCCCAATGGTTAAAGAGGGATAGCAACATGCCATAACTTTGAATGTAAGATTAAGTTGACGGCTTCGAGGCCCTTAGTCTGCTGACTCATGTAAGTGTTCTTGTATCCACAGAGGGCTTGCTCAATGTGCTCCAAAACAGCAGACTCCTGGGACAGATGCATCCTGGGACGGCATTTGGAGAACTTGCTATTCTATACAACTGCAAAAGAACAGCCACAGTAAAAGGTAAGATGCGATTTATTAGACCTGTTTGTGTGAGGAATTTTTCTACACATATTTTTTGGTCACATTATTGAACATGCTTCTAAGTAGATGCATGGTAATAGGTTGCATGCCTTTATTAATAATCATCCCTACAGTGACTCAAGAAATGAGAAACATGGAATGAAATGGAGAGAGGAGAGCTAAGCAAGAGAAAGAGATAAAGAAAGAGAGATAGAGAATGCAGCAGAGCCTTATGGATTTAACCCAGATCTTTTGATTGGGGGAGAATGTCAGTATTCCGTCCATCATGTGTTTGCTGTAACACCAAATGGAGAGTTCAGGAATGTGCCATATCTATTAAGATTTGGTGTATCCCTGCTCTTTCGCTGCGCTGGTGCACTATGTGCAGCCTAGCACCAATGCAGTCACCCTTGAGCCATAGTGCAGAAAGGGATACCTGCACAAAAACAATTCTTAGAGGTGTTTACCTCTTTCTAAGTGTTCTGCAGAATGCAGCACACTTAGAAAGAGGAAACAATGATGTGAAGTAAAGATTTTCTCCTTAATGCACCTCTATCGGGAACGCGTATAATTTTGGGGCATTCCCATGTTTCCCACTCTTAGAAAATCTTGGAAAGTGGCAAAAAGCATGGGTGGATGCATGGAAACACCCACTCCCCATCCAAGTAACGCCTTCCCAGCACAGAGTAACACAAGGCAGTGACCCGTGCTGCCTTGCGTTACTCTGGATTTACAAAGCCACACAGGGTCACGCAAGGTGGTGTGACTTGGCAAATCTCACTTAAGCATTGCATTGCCCTTGCATAACCTTGCGTGACTCAGGAGAAATGCAGTCCTTTAGTAAATCTGGCCCTTGATATAGCCGAGTCAGACAGAAGGGGGCAGATTTATGAAGGCCTTGCGCCGCCGGTGCGCCATTTTTAACATGGGAAAAAGTGACGCACCATGGCGCTAGGCCTTCATAAATCTGCCCCAAGATATTTATTGCTCCATGCTGGTGCAATAGTCCAGGTAAAAAAATGCTTTGATTGTTTTCTTAATATACCTTATTAAATGCAACTAAAGAAAGTTCCTCTATTGTTTTTTAAGGACAGCAATCAAAGCTTATCTCTTATCTTGGAAGCTGATCTGATGTGTTAAATTGTTGTGTATTTGTTAGTTGCCTGATATTTTATGCCGATAGAGTGAGATTTGAACTTTGACATATGTGAGAGACCACGATTTCTATATGATGCCCAACAACTGTTTTGATATTTTTTGTCATATGTAAAAAGATACATCTATGAAAAAATATTATTATCAGGTGCAACGTGAGTCCTTTATTGATCTGCTGGAAGTATCGGAAATAAATTGTGCAAAACTCGGAAACATACAAAAAAAGACATTTTTTGACTGGACATTTGCTTTAAAATACATTGGACAAAGCTGCAATCTTCTCATTGTGGAGAAGTCGCACAATGAGCAGTAGATGTAATTTCTGTCACCACATATCCCCTGAAGAATTATGGAAAATTCTGGAAACCAGGACACGTTGACAAGTTGTACAGGACTTCTCTGCGACCGCTCTACTCAGCCATCTTCCTTCTACTGCAAGGGCCAGAAGGCATGCTCTCTGGCTTCACTGAATAATTTTGCAGGATGCCACCTCGTATCAGTGTAGTGCACCATTATCTACCTCATCCTTCTTCCTTGCCACAATCCTAACCAAATTAGAAACTCTTTGACTCGTGCACATTATTTACTCTAGAAGTTTTAAAATTAAATCATGCACCAACCAGTATGACCCCAACTGGAAGTAAATGCATGCCGACCCGTAAAAGCCGGGTCCAACCTGAGTTCATTTGTAACCTCCCATGAGGACATCCCCCTGTTACCTGTGTTGCTGCTCGGTAGGCTTTAATTTCAGCCACCCAGCACTATTTTCTCAAAGAGCTTTGTCCTGCCTGCTATTTGCGGCAGTAAAAAAGGCAGCACACGCCCCTCCCCCTAACGCATTTGCAATGCAATAGGTCTCACTTTTCCAGGGCACAAGTCCTATACAAATAAGTGGGGGGACTGACCAAGCTAGACACTATGCAAGTGACATCATGACGCGTGCCATCACAGCACATGACGTCACGAAGTAGCGCTATAAAAGAAATAAAATAGTGCTATTTAAATTATTTATGTAAATACTGGGACAGACCACCCCACCAGACAGTCTGAAGGTGTCTGACATATATATAGGGGCATAGCAAAGGCCAAGGCCCCTCCCAGTCACGTTGCGGCTGGAAGAGAAAGGCACCTGCTCTCCGTGGTGGGGCGCCCCCCTGCCGCGTCACTATGACGTGGCGGGTGGGCGCGCCTCATCATGGATTGGTCACAGGGCTCCCAAGTGACCCAGAGGCGATTGAATTGCTTCCGGGTCACTAGGGAGCAGAGGTCAGGCCGGTTAGAACCGGCCTGACCAGTAGGGGGTTTAAAAGGCCGGGGAGCACGGGAGTCTGCCTATTTGACCCCGCGCTCCACGGTTTCCCCCCCAGCCTCTAGGAGGCTGTAATTATCTTCCTCTTTTTCTTACAGCTTTGCAGGTTTTACGTGGTCAGCGGAAAGCGAGGGATTCCAGGACGCTGGTATTTCTTCCTTGCCGGCTTCGTCGAAGGTTTTGATTTTCAAGAAAGCACCTGGATCTCGTTCACTGGACCGGAGAGCATCTCTTTTCTTTGTTTCCCCTCTCTGCAGGTGCAAGGGCAGAGCAGTAGAGGAGCGCTCTGCGGTCTGAGCGTCAGCCGGCGGTTACAGCGGGATTTACAGCGAGCGGCGGCGAGAGCAGGAGAACCCCCTTCGAGGAGCCGGTCCCGTCCACGCTACTTGCTATTTCAGGGCGGTTTGGCGTGCGCACCTGAGAGGCACCACGGTGGGGGGCTGGAAGTTTACAGTGTGTTATCTCGGGTGCCCATTTTAGAGGCTTGGGGGATTTAAAGCGCACACGTGCGCGACAAAGGTACAGCGAGGGGGCGGGCCGAAATTGTTTACGGACTGTGTGTGCTCGGGCGCCCCATTTGAATCTGTACACCACGAATCGGTTGCGAGGTAGCCTGGGCCCGAGTAGTCTCAGTGGGTCAGAGCATCAGCGTACTGCAGGGAGATAGTAATCCAGTAAAGAAGGAAATTTAACAATTTTCCCAGCTCTAACAAAAATTTTTACTGCAGCCATAAAGGGTTTGAAGGGCACAGTCAACTGCTGGAGTATCAGGAAAAGCAATATAAGGATTGTGTCATCTGCGGGGTCACAAATGCAGGGTACTCGACTGCACAATTTCTGGTAGTGTGGGGCATTGAAACAGTATTACGTTTTTTTAGAGACTACTGGATTTGTATTGATTAATAACCGATAATATCCACTTGTCACGTTTTCAGAGCCGAGGTTACAAATCAAATCAATCAAAACAAAAACCACTTTATTCAATTAATAAAAATCATAAAAGTATACTGTACATAATACAAAATAGTGTCAGGGTTTGATAAACTCTCATTAAAAAAAACAGTTTAAAAACAATTACACAGAAAAATCAGTTTGTCTGTATACTATGCATACAAAGGTAATACCAGAATTTCATAGATTTGCGGCAAATAAAAATAAACCATTTTACAATTAAATCAGTTTAACCCCTTTCAATGCAATTCAATATGTTAGGTGATCCGGCGCCATTTGGACTTCCAATCTAGTCTTCCTACTTCGAATAGATCCAAGAAGGAAGCTTGCAACACCAAACATGACTACCGGGAATTCCATTAATTGTAAATAGAGTAGTGCTGGTTTAACCTGCAAAAATCCCTTGTCTTTTAACAATGGAAAAATAAACTTTAGCCTACCCCCAATATAAAAGGGGCAAAAAAACATGAAATACATCGTGTCTTGGAGTGAGTGGTCATCACACTTACAATGTGCAGCATCCTCCGGCCTACTCCACCCCTTAAGGTCACTTAATAACAAATAAATCTGATTAAATCGGAATTTCGTTAGAAGCCATCGGTGAAAGGAAATCGTTACAATAGTAAGATATGGTTGAATGGATAGAGACAAAATAAGCAGGTAATGGGCCCTTACCATCGGTTTTCTTAATTCTACCGCTTCCCGCTCCAGCTCTCTAATCTTTATGAAATTAGTTTTAAACCAGTTTAGGTCAGCTTTTATCAAACCCTCTGGGTTTGTATAAATCTCTGGACGCCCCAGGATCCTAGATGTTATTTTAATAAAGGACAACCATTGGATTTCCTTAGCTTTCTCTAATTTCATACAGTCCCTAAAGATCTTATGGTTCAGGGTAAGATTGGGGTTCAACCAAGTTCTAATCCATAATAGGATAGGGGCCATATTTATTATGTCTGAAATATAGCCCTTACCCAACTCAAGATGGACCGCAAAGGTGGCCGTTGATTGGGGAAGAGCTAAAAGTGCACGGAGGAATTTATTTTCCTCTCTCTGGATGGAATCAGGTTGTTTATAGCCCCATATTGCAGCCCCATACCTTGCAATTGCGATAGTTTTTGCTTTGTATATGGATAAAATCGCTTCACACGGTTTACCCCCCAGCCTCTTAGCGAAGCCTAGTATTGCAGCGGACGATCTTCTCACAGCTGTAACTTTAGTGGAAAGTTGAGGGACCCAAGATCCTTTGTCGTCAAACACGACCCCCAGGTACGTAAAGACTTTCACTCTGGAGATTGCAGAATCATTACAGTAAAGTGTTTTAATACTGTTCTTTCTTGAGCCCAGTGACATAACGTGCGATTTCGCATTGTTAATCACTAAGTCCAATGATTTCATAAAATCACCATTGGAATTAAGTAGTCTTTGTAACCCTAATGGGGTCCGTGCTAATAAAATGGCATCATCCGCCTATAGGAGTACTGGGATGGGCGTTCCTCCCATACGCGGAATGTCTGCTGTCGACATTGCAAAATTATCTTCCAGGGAGTTGATGTATAAAGTAAATAACATTGGGGCCAATATGCACCCGTGGCGCACCCCCCTTCCTGATTTAAACCCTGCCGTACATTTCCCCTACTGTGTCATCCTTATAGATGCAGTCAGATCCCTATGTAACTCGGCCAGAAAATACACCAATGCCCGATCAAGGCCTAGATCCAGAAGCATAGTCCACAGCCTCGACCTATTAACTAGATCAAAGGCTGTGGACAGATCCATAAAGCCCAAGAAAATTGAGCCCTTAACAGTGACCGTATATTTATTTATTATTAAATGTAAATTAAGACATTGGTCCTCCGTGCCTCTGCCAGCTCTAAAGCCGTATTGCGCGTTTGATAGGATGTCTTTCTCAGAGGCTGTTATTTGCTAAAATTACTTTCCCTAGTATTTTATTCGAAGAATCTAATAAAGATATTGGCCTGTAGCACCTGGGATCCCCCCTTTGGCCCTTTTTAAACACGGGGATAATAATGGAACGTGACCATGATGCCGGAAACTCATTTGCAGTAGATGAAACAGATGAATTAAAAACATTGGCTAAAATTATGGCCCAGTATTTGGGGTTGGCCTTATACATATCAGAGAGCACACCATCAGGGCCGGGGACTTTATGTCCAGCCGTACCCTCTATCGCTTTCCCCACTTCCTCTACAGTGAATCTCAAAGGTAGCAATGGAGACTCGGTGATAGGGGGCTCAAATATTTCTAGCTCTAAGTTGCTCCCATAGATCTTTTCGAAGTGACTTAGCCAGTCCTTCTCTGCAATGTTAACTTCTAGCAATGCGTTCTCGGTGCCAGTGAACAGCGGATTGTTGACAATTGCCCAAAACTTAGAGCTATCCTTCATTGTGGCCTTGTCAATTAATGCTACCCAAGCCTCTTTTTTAATTTCATTTTTGCGTGCCTGCACAATGGATTTATACTCTTTCCTGATCAGAGATACTTGATGTTTATCCCTAGGTTTCTTTTTAAGGGCCTTCATGAGCTGGTTGTGAGCTCTAGTGCAATTGTGATCAAACAGCTCTTTTCTGGATGTGCTTTATGTTGGGTCTTTACTGTGAGTTCATTTGCCACCTGGAGACAAATCGCTTCATAAGAGGCGATTACATCCCCTCCATACTTAAGTGGATCAGCACATGTATTTAATTCAGCCCCGACCTTCATACTAATCGTATTAAAAAAATCTTCGGGAGTGACTTTGTTCCATTTTTGCCTCCTCCCTTGATCTTTAGCTTTAACCTCAATTAAGATTTCTGAGGTGGCCGTTTTATTAAGAAAAGAGATTTTATTATCGAGTTCTATCACTACTGGATTATAGTCACTAAAAGTTGAATGTATGGCATTATAAAAAAATTACAAAACTTAAGAGTCCAGGAGATATAAACATGTAATCTATAATTGATTCGCTGTCCCTGGCTCTGTATGTTACAACACGTTCACTCCTATCAAAAACCCTACCTCAAATAGATTAGTATTTGAAAGTAGATCTTCCAGAGCTTCCCCCTTAGTGTTATGTTCAAAATGTTGGGGGGTTGAGTAGTCGGGACCATCGCTATCTCTATACTGGCAGTTTAGATTGCATACATGAACGTTAAAATCATCCATCGAGATATAATGAACAAAAGTGGTTTGATTTTCCTTATATAATATTAAAAAGTTGGCCAATGAGTGGAGATGCTCATTTGGGGACTCTCCTTGCCTTGAGTTATAAAAATTAATCAATAATACTTTGGTGTTATTTGTCAGACTTACTTCCACTATTAGGTAATTAGGGGAAAGGGAGTCGAGCAACTTAGCTATGCCTGCTATATTGATTGAAATCAAAAACATAAGTCCCCCTCTGTCTCTCCCAGCCGTCGAGCTGTGGGCAGCTGTAAAGTACGAAGTGTACCCATTTACTCAGAAATTACACTCCCTATCCCAGGTCTCCTGTAACGCAACTACATCATACTAATTCACAAAATGTAACCAGACATTATCGTCCCTTTTTGTGCGTAGTCCTGCAACATTCCAACTTAACATTTTTACCGTCTCCCCCGTCCCCTCTATTTTGTTTGCAATATTATGTTGTGTATTTTGGGTCGAACTAGCTGGGCCAACCAGTCAATCAATCTCCCCCACCTTGGACAAAGGGGAAAACCGATTAGATAGTACCAGGCCCTCCCTGGGCTCCTTGCTGAATGAGTTGTGAGGCTTAGGTAACAACCCCGATTTTTGTGTTATCCAACTAGGTTGATAGACAGGGCTTCTTTCAGTAGGCCTACTTGGGTCACAAGAGTTCCGAGCCGGGTATCTCTTCTCTCCCGAGTTACTCAGCCTAGCCCGTGGATAGAAAAAACCCAGTGGCATAGCTCTAATACCTCCATCCTCAGGATCTAATTTTGAAGCATCCCAGAGAAGACGTGTCGCCTCGTTGGGTTTGTTAAAATTCACAATGAGGCAATCTCCCTTCAGATGGTTTTTTGTATGACCCAACCACCCTACACGTCTACCCATGTTTATACTAGAAGAGATGTTTTTTTCCCCGGAACAATTTTCATTACACCAGTTCTTTAGGTTTGTTAACAGTGTATCCGAGGACTCTACCTCTCCGGCTTTCAGTGGGGGGACATTGACTAGTATAGCAACAAAGGGGGTAGCTTCGGGGGGAAGATTAATAGTAGGATGGGGTACCAAAATGTTATCCTTCCCGGAATCCCTCCTAATTTTCAAAATACTCTTGGGAGAGGTGGAGCTTTTAGGGCATAAGCCCATCAACGGACCCTTGAGGCCATTGCCATCCCGGGGTGATACTGTATTGTTAGGGAGCGTTTCAGGACTTTGAGGGTTAGTGAAGGATGGTATTGCGCTCACTCCCCTCCCTCCTGGAACCCGAACTTTTTGGGCTTGGGGATTTGTTAGAGAGGTATCTATTGGCTGGGAAGGGGGTTGTTCATTTGCTAACAAAAAGGCGTTCAAACGCTCACATTTATTTTAAATCCCTACTACACAATCATTCAAAGTGTCGATAATGTCTTTAGATATCTGTATCAATGTAGCTTCCAATTTCTTTGTAAAAATGTTCTCCACCAAGTCCCTTAAGGAGCCTTCTAGGTGACTGGGTAAAATTGTTCCTCTATTCGGTAAGGTATCATTTGTCAGCTTAGACTTAATTTTACTGCCTCTTCCCGAGTTTCTTTGCTATGTTTCGCCCTCCCCTGATGGCCCCAAAGTGGTCGGGGTGTTAACAAGGTTGACCTCCTCTGGGCCGATTGGGGTGGTAGAGTCCGATGGTATGATGCTTTCGGGTGGTTCGATTATAATCCTCGGTTCCAAGGGGATATGCCTGCTAAGAGAACTGACATTGACGGGCAACCCCTGTGTTTGTGAGACATTGCCTTCCAAACCCAGTTCTCGTTCAGTGTTTGCAATTTCATTAGTTAATTTTCTGACAGCGGAAGTTAAATATGAAATTATGCTGGCAGAGTTACGAGGGACTTTCGCTTTGACTCCCCCTCCATTAATAGAAGTTTGCAGTTTTCTCTTACCCATGTTGTTCCGTGCACGTCAGGGGGGTGGCCCGACCCGACCCTCACCTACCCCGGACGGCCACAGACGGCCCGCCCTCTGCCCCGGCTCAGCCCGGCGCCGCCCGCGCGCGTCCCGCGAGGAAGGAGAGGCTTCTCCCTTTTGTGCGCCTCCGGGCGGGATAGTCAGTGTAGGTGGGCGTGACCGCCGAGGTTCCTGGGAGCTGTAGTCTCCCCGCACAGCGGCCGCATGATGGTGTAGGCTGCTGCAGGGGAGACTATCAGCGTGGTCACCAGTGCTCCCAGGTAGGTGTATCTGTCAGAATTCAGCCCCACAAGTGCTCCGCGATGTGTGAGCAGAGTCCCCCGCTCAGCTGCAGGAGCTTCTGCCTTTTGTGCGCCTCCGGGCGGGATAGTCAGTGTAGGTGGGTGTGACCACCGAGGTTCCTGGGAGCTGTAGACTCCCCGCACAGCTGCCGCGTGATGGTGTAGGCGGCGGCGGGGGAGACTATCAGCGTGGTCACCAGTGCTCCCAGGTAGGTGTATCTGCCAGAATTCAGTCCCACAAGTGCTCCGCAATGTGTGAGCAGAGCAGAGCCGAGGTTACAATACTCACAGGTCTCCTCAGCCGACGCCGCACAGTGGAGAGGGCCACAGGACACCACTCGGAAGAGGGCACAGACAGGACTGCACTTCACTGCTTCTGTGGGCCGCCGGGCTGGGGCCCAACACCCAGGTTAGCTGGCGTGGACGGCTCCAGTTGCGTGGTGCTCACGGCCGGTTTGTATACCTCCAACTGTGCTCAGGTAAGGACTTGGAAAAGTTCCAAGTCAGGCAAACTGTGCAGGGAGACTCTCAGCGGGAGAGATCACTTAAGTATAGATAACATTGTGTTTGCGGTGTTAGTACCTACCAGTGTGTAAGTTACCACGCAATTGTTGGCCCAGAAGCTATGGCTAGTAAGCGTGGGGCGAAGCGTTCCCGCATGGACCATATGTTGGAGTCAATGATGCGTAGGATGCAGTCGATGGATAGGAGATGGGGAAAGGTGGATAAAATGGGGCAGAGCCTTGCAGAGCTGAGGCAAAGAGTGGAAGGGCAGGGTGAGCCGGTGGGCAGGCCGAAGCAAACCATAGTGCCCCCAAAGCCCAGGGGTGAATTGGACCCGCTCCCCAGGCGGGCTAGGCCCAGGAAGGGGAAGAACCAAGACATAGCCCCCATGCCATGTCAGCCGCTAGGAGCTGGTGGCACAGATAGCGGCAGTACTCCCGTAGCTGGGAAGGGGGTATGTTGCCAATGTCAGTAGGGGAAAAAGAAGTGGGGGAGGACCCGTTGGCAGAGGCAAGGAAGGTGGTGGCAAAGATTATTGCAACCCCAAGGGGGACGCCAGGTGAAGGGCCGGGTACTCCATCTCTCTCACAACCTAAACGGGTGGTGCCAGTAGCAGGAGACATCAAAGAGTAGCCAGCGGCCAGCAATGGAAAAGACAAACTGACGGAGCCAGCTGGAGTGGTGGTAACAGGTAAGGAAGTGACATTGCCTTTGCTGGGCGCTGGTGTGCTACCCACAGGAAGGGAGCATTTAGCTAGACATGTAACACGTGAAGTGAAGAAATTGGTATGGTCTGGTGCTTACACTAATATTTTCTCCCTGCTGGTTGATGATAGGGAAATGGAATATTCAAGGTAACGAAATGATTAGATGCTTTCTAGTGAATGGCGCGCTGAACTGTTGAAATTCAGGGTAGAGGAGAGTTTGAGCAACTGGATTAGGGCCTTCGCTGTATTCATGGCTATAATAGCTGAGCGTTCACCTAATTTACAAGCAGAAATGACTTATTACCAGAGCAGGATTACTATGTCTCATGATAAATATGGGGGTGTAGAGTGGAAGGATTATGACATGAATTTCAGGAGGGCCAAAGTAGTTGACCCATCACTTTCCTGGGACAGAGTCGACACGCTATCATGGTTGAATCAGTTTGGGCCAGGGCAGCCGGGTAACACAGTCCAACGTGTGAGCAATGGTCACACATCTCAAACGTCGCAGCCCTTTCGGCCGCCCCACACCACGGGCACGGCCCCTAGTGCAGGGACAGGCGGGGGTGGAAAGGGACATGTTGGGATTTTAATAGACGGACATGCAGGAGGGCCCAAGGCAGTTCAGACACGCATATTCCATCTGCAACAACCCTTCTCACCCAGAATCAAAATGTCTCAAGAAAGGAGGTTATAAAGGAAAGAAGAAACAGGATTGAGGAGGGGACACAACTGGTAACACACTCACCCATCGATGTTATGGCAATGACCCCTTGGTTAAACATGTACCCGGAACATGCCACAGCTACGATTCTACAAGAAGGGTTTTTGTATGGCTTCAGGATTCCTGCATTGAATTACATAGGGATACCTGAGTGTAGGAATCAACTTTCTGTAAGGACCAATCCGAGGGTTGCAGCTACAAAAATTTAAAAAGAATTACGCTTGGGCAGAACAGCTGGTCCATTTGACCACATCCCTGTGCACAATTTTGTTTGCTCGCCCCTTGGTGTGGTCCCAAAGATGGAGGATGGGGAGTTCAGGCTGAGTCACAATATGTCAGCTCCTAGAGGCAAGTCATTAAATGACGCCATCAATGAGGAAACCTGTAGCGTGAAATACGCCTCCTTTGACCAGGCGGTGGATATGCTAAGTGTTTTGGGCCCTAGGGTTTTGCTCGCAAAATCTGATATTGAGTCTGCCTTTCGGCTGCTGCCTGCACATCCTCTGGATCACCACGTTCCGGGTTTTAAATTCCGTGACAGATTCTACATGGATAAGTGCATGCCCATGGGTTGCTCAGTTTTTTGCGCTTACTTTGACAAATTCAGTTCATTTTTGGAATGGGTTTTTAGACGGGCGACAGGGCACCAATATGTAATGCATTATCTGGATGACTTTCTTTTCTTGGGATCGGCGGGCTCCTGGGAGTGTGCTTAGGCATTACAGGAATTTTGCGTGCTCATGCGTACCTTCGGGGTTCCTCTGGCGCCGGGGAAGACGGTGGGTCCAGCCACCACAATAGAATTTTTAGGCATTGAATTAGACTCAGTCCAAGGGTGCTTCCGGTTGCCTAAAGAGAAAGTTTCAAAATGTAGAGCAGCACTGCAACAATGCTTGACAAAGGACAAAGTAACCTTACATCAGCTGCAACAAACGGTGGGTCAGCTGGATTTTGCATTGAGAGTCATACCTGTGGCATGCCCATTCTCCCGCTCCATCTCCCAGGCCATGACAGGCCTCAAAGAAAAACACCATCACACAAGACTGACGTCTGAGGTTCGCCAGTACATGCGGATTTGGATCGCATTTCTGGAGGGTTTCAACGGCAGGGTAGTGTGGCCCGGTCCTCCAACTACTTCCGTGGAGTTAGGTTTTTGGACTGACGCTGAGGGCAGTTTGGGATTTGGTGCCATACTTGGGACCGAATGGGTGGCACAACATTGGAGAATGGGGTGACAGCCAATATTGGTTTTCTGGAACTCTTTCCCATATGGGTGGCACTGACTGTGTGGCCTCATCATCTGCATCATCAATCTGTGATTTTCTGGTCAGACAACATGACGGTGGTTGAATTCATCAATCAGCAGGCTGCACGGTATAAAATGATCCTTCGCCTGTTGAAAGAGATAGCGCTGTTGTGTATGAAGCTCAACATACAGTTTAGGGCTAAACATGTCCCGGGGGTATTGAATAATGCTGCTGACACACTCTCTCGCTTCAAGATGCAGGTTTTCAGGGAACACCTACCTTCTGCAGAGGCAACATCAACACTCTTCCCAGAAGTACTCTGGCAGATTGGGGCCCCCAGCTGCAGAACCTCATGGCAGCTAGCCTAGCTCCCAGGACCAGGAAAGCCAATGAAGGGGCGTTTTGGTCTTACTGCACTTTTTTTGGGCAGGGTTGAGAGGATAGCTGGCATGGGACAGGGGCATTCCTCCGATATTTGGACTTTTTGAATAAGGAAGGGCACTCTGCGGCAACAGCCAGGCAACATGTGGCAGCAGTTTCTTCTTTGCGCAAATGAGGGACACCAGGGACCCCACTAATAGTTTCATTGTGAGTAAGGCACTGAAGGGGTGGCGGTGCCTCCAGGGGGCTGCTCCGGATACAAGAGGCCCTATTGGTTTAGAGCGGCTGACATCACTTGAGGTTCCATGGTTTTCGGGACCGGACTCCATTTTGTTTGCGTTGTCCGAGACGCCATTTTGTGTTGCCCTCACGTAGGCCCGTGGAGGTAATCGAACAAACAAAGTTGCATGGGCTTCGTTGTTCATGTACGTATTAACTTGGCCTTTTCGACTTGCGAGTGAACTGCAAGATGCTGACCCCGTCACCTGAAACTGACCCTTCCACTAAGCCAGTTTCTCTAGCTGATCGTTGTCTGGAATTGCTAATCAATGTTTAGGATATCGTTAACTTATAGTTTCTTGCATATATCTTATCCTACTCGACATCTGAATTGCTCCTTTTCTTATGTCTTTTCATTACATGGGTAGTGCTTTCAATTATGGGTTTGTCCGGCTTGTGGTAATCGAATTTGGGACAGTCCTAATAATTAACTTATGGGTTGGTATAATGTAAAGTGAGCTTCTTGGAATGTAATATTGTGTGTAAAATGTATTTCATTCGTCAGAATTTGCCGCAGTGGGTGTGCATTCGTAATGAACTGAAATTCTAGATAAAAGGTGATGTCTTGCTCTACGAAAACTGAGCAGTTTCCTGAGTTGTACATCGTGTTGTATCGCTTGGTTTACTGTTACTAGCTGCAGCTAATAAATTTGATCTCTGACGCCACCTAGAAGTATTCCGTGTCTCTGTTTTCCAAGACAGGTGAATCCGAAGACTTCGGGTGTGTCCCTGGCACCGCTGGGTTCTAAGAAAACGGCCGGCAATGTTTAACTCTTTCCGCCTTTGGCGAAAGGAAGCCAAACAGCGAGAAATTAAGCAAGCTAAAAGAGATAGGAAAGATAAGAATATGTCAGTACTACAAGCTGCTAGGCAGTTTAAGGAAGATGGAGAAGAGCGTGCGAGTGAAGTCTCAGATAGACAACGTTGCATGGCCATAGATAAATGTTATCCGGCCTTGCCGTCTTCTCCTTCGAAAGTGATTGAAGATCTTGAAAAAGATCCTTTGATCTCTCATTTACTGAAATTACCACCGCCTCCATTACCCCCGGTTTTTCCACCCTTTGTTGTTCAACCTCATGCTGTTGTTCAGCCACCCGTTGTTCCACAGATGGTTCTCTCTTCTACTGTGCAACCCCCTCTAGGGTTGCCAGCTTTGCTACCAGCTTTGCCTCAAACTCCTTTGTCGTCTACTTCTGAATCTTCGACTCCTACTGTTCTTGTCCCTACACCTCTTTTGCCTCAAAATACTTATTCTCCTGTTCTTATGGCTACTTCTTCGCCTTCTGCTCGAAAACGAATGACTGAGACTGTTGTTAATCTGTTGTCTCCATTGTTTGGGTCATTGAATATGACCCCTGTTTCAGAACGTAAGCAGAGTCGTAGTCAGCTTCCTAGTTCCGAGGAACGGACAGTGTTGGATTTGTTGGCTCGTAGGTGGCTTTTAAATGCTTCAAGGTATGATTTGCCAGCGGTTATGGATGTTTTCTTTCAGTGGGAACCACCGAAGCAAAGGTATGTTTTTGATGTAATGTGTACTTTCCTGCGTCAGGAATGGGAAGATAATGAGTTGGGTCCGATTCCGCAGGATGTGCTCGATGTTCAGTCAGAGTTTGCTAAAGGGACGATAGTGGAATTGGATGTTACAGATGCCGTAGAGACGATACTCGCTTTCAGATCTAGGCTTCCACCTCAGACATTGCACGAACCTGATTCCTCCGTTAGGAGGAAAGTGAAGCGGTACCCCATGAGAGAAGTTCCTCCTGTATGGAGAGAAGCAGTTCAGGCTAATGTTAATCAGGGTATTCAAGCCGAACAGGCTCATTTTCAGCGAGTATGGGTACATGTTCCTTGGAAGAGAGCAGAGGTCTTGGCTCTTAAGCAGACCTTACCTGACCCCCGTAAGAATCCTGCTGGTTATTACAAAGAGTTGTCTCAGACAATTGATGCGTGTATTATGAATTTAGCTGATATCGATATGTTGATGGGTAATGTAGTCCCTCAACCTTTATGGGCGAAGATTCGTCATGAGAATCATGCCCACAAGTTAGGAGATATGTGGGCTAATATTGTTGCTGTAGATGGTCTACAGGTAGGAAGTGCTAAACCTGAACCTTTAGTTGCAGAATTACCAGGTAGAATCATTAATTTAATGAAAACGATGATGCCTCCTTTACGAGTGAATTGGGATAAGTTAGCAGCATGTAAACAAAAGAGAGACGAGAGTGTGTCTGATTTCTTCACTAGGTTTGAGGAGACGTTTATCGATCATAGTGGTCAGGATATGAGTACGGAAGGTGGTCAAAGGTTGTTTGTGGACAAATTTGTCTTTAATTTGCTTCCCGAACTTTCTAATAAGTTGAAGGACTCTGAGAGTTCATGGGCTGTTTCTTCGTCGGCCCAGATATTGGCTACTGCACATTATTACGAGAATAGGAATAAAGATGAGAAGGATAAAGTGGAGAAGACAACTAAAGACCTAAAGAGGAAAGTTCTTTTGCAGCAAGCTTATCCGCCTCGTACGAATCAGCCTCAGTTTCAGCAACCTCTACAGTTTCAGAGATTGTTACAGAAGCCTGAGCCTTATGCTCCGCGATTCTTTCCTGGTCCTAATCAGTGTGCTTACTGTAGAGAGGAAGGTCATTTCAAGCATAGTTGCCCGGCTTTGCTACAGCGTGCGAATGGTGTATCTGGTCAGAGAGGTCGTGGTGGTTTCCAACAAGCTCCTAGGGGTAGGGGACGTGGTGTGTTTCCCCAAAATGAGCGTTCCTTTCCCCCTCAGAATTCTGCGAATTATTTTGACAGACAGAATGTTCTGAGTGGTCAGTCTGCCCAGTACTATGTTGAGGATCACTGTGTTGAAGGTGAGAGTGCTGGTTATAATGATAACTAGGACAGCCAAGTACAAAGTGAGGGAGTAGTGTCAGTTCCAGTAGACCAGAGTGGACCTTATGTTGAAGTGATTACATCAGGTGTGATAGAACCTTTTCTTTTGGATACTGGTGCGATGAAGAGTTCTATTATGCACTCTAAACTTCCTGGCGCACCTTTTGGCTTGACCAATGTTTCAGTAGGATTTTCAGGCACCCCAGTTTGTAATCCGGTTTCTAGTCCTTTGTCCCTTTCTATTGGTCCTTGTGAATTGGAAGCTCCACTTATTCAAACGACTGGTTGTGGTGAGAATCTGTTGGGTTTGGACTTGCTGAAAAGATTGTATGCGACCTTACATTGCTCTCCTTCGGGAGTACGCCTTACCTTAGGTAAGAGAGTGATTTCTCCAATGTATTTGTCCAAAGATTGCCTTCCACTGGAATTGCATTCGCTTCCTGATACGCTTTGGGCTACAGGTCCAAATGATGTTGGCCTTTTGCAGATTCCACCGTATGTTGTTACCCTCAAGTCGAATGCTAGGCTACCTCGTATTCCGCAATATAAAATATCGAGCGATGGCGAGAAAGCTCTTCTAGCGATCATCTATGATTTGGTTGAGAAGGGTGTAGTTAAAGAAACGAGAGGTAACATGTAACAGTCCTGTTTTGCCTGTCCTTAAGCGTACTGATGCTTCTCTGCCACCTGTGTACCGGTTTGTGATCGACCTTCGAGAGGTTAACAAAATTGTTGTCCCACAGTTTCCTGTTGTTCCTGATATCACTGCTTTGTTGACTCTGATTCCTGCTTCGGCTGCTTGGTTTTCTGTCATTGACTTGAAGAATGCTTTCTTCAGTATTCCGATTGCCGAGGAGAGTAGAGATATTTTTGGCTTCTCTTTAGGAGGACGAAGCTTCCGGTTTAAGAGAGCTCCTCAAGGTTATTGTGAAAGTCCCTCAATCTATAGTCAGGCGTTGAAAACTCAGCTTGATGGTTTTGTGTTGCCTTCTGGTGCTACTCTTATCCAGTATGTTGACGATCTTCTTGTTGCTGCTGATGATGAAGAGATTTGTAAAGAAGCTACTCTTTCTTTGTTGCGACATTTGTCTGACCTTCATCATAAAGGGTCACCTTCAAAGTTACAGTATTGCTGCCAAGAAGTAACCTACTTAGGTCATCTCTTGTCAAAGGAGGGACGGCGATTGACCCCAGAACGAATTCAAGCGATTGCGCAAATGAGTGTGCCATCCACACAGAGAGAAGTGCGTGCCTTTTTAGGTATTACGTTGTATTGTAGACAATGGATTCCGAATTTTTCCCTACTAGCGAAACCTCTGTTGGCATTGACTCTTAAAGATACTCCGCATCCTCTCCCTTGGTCTGACGAATGTCAGAAAAGTTTTCCTGAATTACGTGATGCATTGTGTTCGGCTCCGGTGTTGGGTACTCCGGACTATAGTAAGCCTTTCACATTGTATGTACACGAGAGAGAAGGTTGTGCATTGTCAGTATTGACACAATGATTTGGAGACAACCAGCATCCATGTGCGTATTTTTCAGCGACGTTAGATCCGGTAGCTAGAGCGTTGCCGAGTTGTTTGAGAGCTACAGCGGCAGTGGCTGTTTCTATCCGACAGTCTGCTGGTTTGGTATTGGATAATACGTTGATTATAATGGTCCCACATGCAGTGGATACCTTATTAAACAGGACCAAGACACAGCACCTTACTAGTGCACGTTTGTCAGGTTATAAGTTGACGCTTTTGGCTAGCCATGTGCACATTAAAAGATGTAATGTGTTGAATCCACCTACGTTGTTGCCGATTTCTGTAGAGACAGATGCTCAAGAACAGCATGATTGCTTTCTCCGGACAGAGGAGGAAATGAAGGCTAGAGTTGATTTAAAGGATACTCCTCTTACGAATGTTGATGGTACCCTATGGGTAGATGGTTCATGGTTTAAGCTTCCGAATGGTGAAACGACTGCGGCGTATGCTGTCACAACTTTGCATACAGTTGTTGAAACAGCACGCATAGCACAGAATTCTGCGCAAGCAGCAGAGTTGATTGCACTGACTAGAGCGTGTATATTGTCAGAAGGAAAGCGAGTGAATGTCTATACAGATAGCCAGTATGCGTTTGGTGTTGCCCATAGTTTCGGACGCTTGTGTAGGGAAAGAGGATTTCTTACTTTCCATGGTACGAGAATTCAGCATGGGCAGTTAGTGAATGAACTTCTGGAATCACTTACTCTCCCAAAGCAGATTGCAATTGTGAAGTGTAGTGCGCATAAGAAAGTTGTGGATGATGTAGGTCGAGGAAATGCGTTTGCGGATGAAGTTGCGAAGGAGACAGCGAAAGACATGATGAGCCGTATGTATGTTGCGGGCCCTGCAAGATGGGTCATGGCAGGTGGAATGTGTGAAGACACAATAGAAAGTGTGAAGATGATTCAGGCTGAAGTGACGGAGAAAGAAGTGAGTATGTGGAGAGAAAGTATGGGTATGTTGGATTCGACAGGTCGTTGGGTTGAGTTGTCGGAGCACCAGCGATGGTTGTTGCCAGATGCGTATGTGCTCCCAGTGGTTACTATGGCTCATGGAATGGCTCACATTAGTTCAAAGGGAATATGCAAGTTGTTGGCTCCAGTATGGCAGAATGCTGGAATTCCGAAATGTGCTGAGAATGTGGTGAAGCATTGTATGATTTGTTTGAAGTACAATCCTGGAAAGGGAACTCCAACTCCAACAGGTCATTTTGCTCCTCCAACGTATCCGTTTGAAGTGATACAGCTAGACTACATTCACATGGAGAGATGCAATAACTTGAAGTATGTCCTTGTGGTTGTTTGCGCCTTTTCCAGATCGATAGAGGCCTACCCCCTAAAGGATAATACTGCCTTGTCTACAGCCAAGGTTTTGCTCAAAGAATATTTCACTAGGTTTGGTTTGCCGAGAATTGTATGGTCTGACAATGGGAGTGAATTTGTGGGTCAAATCATGAAGAAAGTGTGTGCTGGTTTGGGTATCAATCAGAAATTCCATGCTGCGAATCACCCCCAGTCTGCTGGACTTGTTGAATGCTATAATGGCACGTTGAAGCTGAAGCTAGCTAAGATTCAAGCGAGCACTGGTCTTACATGGCCAGATGCCTTGCCGTTGGCTCTTTTGTCAACAAGGACGACTGTGCATTCTCGTGTGGGACTTAGCCCATACGAAATAGTTTTTGGTCGTCCGGCGAATGTTTGGGGTGTGCCTCGTCCCAAGAAATATAGTGACATTGAGTACCCTATGTTGGTGGATTACTTACATGACTTGACTGCTAAATTGCGTGTTCTCCACCAACAGGTTTATGACAGTTTGCCGACAGCTACTGCAGATCCAGGCCACACGATTCAACCTGGCGATTTCATCTTGACAAAAAACTTCCAACGAACTAAGAACTTGGAGCCAAAGTGGACTGGTCCGCATTTAGTTCTGTTAGTAACTCGGACTGCTGTTAGAGCAGCTCGTAAAAAGAACTGGGTGCATGCCACCCATTGCAAAAGAGTCCCTTTGCCCTTACCGTATGATAAGTGGGTGAGGGATGGAATAGCTGATTTCGAATGTGAAAGAGGTCCTAGATTCGTACCTTTTAGTGATGCGCATTTGACATGGACAGAACGTGCGGATGATGATATTCTCCAAGCTGCTGCGCCGCCGCATCTGAAACTCGACACTATGAATCCAGAGGTCCTTTTTGAAGAGCAAACTGTGCCTGGTAAAGAACGCTACAATTTAAGACCACGAAAGACTGAATGAAATGGACAAATAAAGTCAGAATTTTTTTTATGTAGTGAATTACACCTTGTCAGATCAAGAAACTTTTTTACTTTTTTCTTTTTCGAGGCACCATCCGGACTCCGCTGCAGGGTCGCGGCACAGCCTTAAGGGGTGAGCCGTGTATTGACGAAAGGTCTGTGGTTCATGGTCGTTAGTACGATCTTGACGCACACTTAAGTGAAGAAGGTAATAGCCGTGAGCAGCACGTTAGAGGATGGAGTTTTTTTAGTGTGATAAGAGTGTTGAGAAAATTGATTTTAAAGTGAGAATATGTATATTGATTTGTAGCAAATGTTTTTTAATACTGTGTTTTCTAATGCTTTTGAATATTGCGTTAGCTTGTGTGGGTGGTATTTTCTATGTTACACAACAGACGCTTGCATCTACGTCCCAACCTACTCTTTCTTTTCCTACTGTTTCTCCACATGAGTTTCATACGTTGCCTGAACATGAACAGACGCGAAGATCAGAATTTGTGAACAATTCGTTCATTCAGATGTTGCACCAGCATCAGCTAGTCATAAATTCCACTAATTGTTGGGTTTGTGGTCTTATGCCGCATACGACAGATAAAGGAATGCCATATTTGGTTTTGCCTTTTTCGCCTAATGGGTCAGTATGGGCACTCCAAGCAATGTTTATCTATGCGAATGAAGCATCTCCTGTACGTTCCGTCAAAGATAATGTGAGTAACAATGCCTTGATACGGGGAATAGTCGATATGATCAGAGATATCGATGCGTATAATGCTATCCCTAAAGATGAGGTACGAGCATATGTTGGTTGGAACAAGACGAGATAAAGCATTAGTTTGACAGAAAAGGAGAGACAGAAAAGGTCTCCTCCTATTTGGATTGTACCCCACCGAGGTCATTTTTGTCTGCAAGGTAATGGTCAGAATCCGAGAGCTCAGCTTGGTAAGAGTGTGTGTGTTCACACCTATGTCTATACGTCCCAGAAATCTCCACCGTTCGTGCCAGCCAAAGGCACGTATTTTGTTTTTTACGACAGAGCATATACATGGTTGCCATCTGATTTTTCAGGCACATGTTATGTGGCATTTTTGCTTCCCCCTACATACACAGCAGCTTTCAATTACCATAAGACAAGATATGGTAGAGGTGTTATCGATGCGAAAGATATTGTCGCACATGAAGTTGGAGACTTCTTTAAGGCTTTCCTGCCCTTTTGGGGTCCTATGGCTAATAGTAGGAATATTCGTCAGGTTACGAGAGTGGTCCAGGCCACTATAAATGAGACTGCTGGTGCCCTTAGCAATATTACAGCTGAGCTTCAAGCGGATCACCTTATGACATTACAGAACCCTTTTGTTTTAGATATTATACTTGCAGATAGAGGTGGAGTATGTAAATTGATTGGATCTCGTTGCTGCGTTTTCATACCAGATAACGCCCGACAGTGTACCAAGCCATCTTGAAGTTGCATAAGTCTGCTGAGTCTATACATGTAGACGAAGGGAACTGGTCGTTGATAGGATGGTTTTGGGAACTGCTGTCCAAATGGGGATGGAAGATTCTGATGTTTCTTGGTATGGCTTTAGCGATCCTTTTCTTGTGTTGCTCATGCATCCAGTGTGGTCCCGCCATTTGTGGTCTTTGTGCTACGATCTGTGCGAGAAGACCCGTCCCGAGAGAAGTGAAGGATAATAAGATGATGTTACAGCAACACCTTGATGATCTGATGAGAATAGATATAGACCTGGATTCAGATTGACGTGAGTTTAGGTCATTGCCTACGTAATGGCAAAAGGAGGGTCTGAGGTTCCGTGGTTTTCGGGACCGGACTCCATTTTGTTTGCGTTATCCGAGACGCCATTTTGTGTTGCCCTCACATAGGCCCGTGGAGGTAATCGAACGAACAAAGTTGCATGGGCTTCGTTGTTCATGTACGTATTAACTTGGCCTTTTTGACTTGCGAGTGAACTGCAAGATGCTGACCCCGTCACCTGAAACTGACCCTTCCACTAAGCCAGTTTCTCTAGCTGATCGTTGTCTGGAATTGCTAATCAATGTTCAGGATATCGTTAACTTTTAGTTTCTTGCATATATCTTATCCTACTCAACATCTGAATTGCTCCTTTTCTTATGTCTTTTCATTACATGGGTAGTGCTTTCAATTATGGGTTTGTCCGGCTTGTGGTAATCGAATTTGGGACAGTCCTAATAATTAACTTGTGGGTTGGTACAATGTAAAGTGAGCTTCTTGGAATGTAATAATGTGTGTAAAATGTATTTCATTCGTCAGAATTTGCCGCAGTGGGTGTGCATTCGTAATGAACTGAAATTCTAGATAAAAGGTGATGTCTTGCTCTACGAAAATTGAGCAGTTTCCTGAGTTGTACACCGTGTTGTATCGCTTGGTTTACTGTTACTAGCTGCAGCTAATAAATTTGATCTCTGACGCCACCTAGAAGTATTCTGTGTCTCTGTATTCCAAGACAGGTGAATCCGAAGACTTCGGGTGTGTCCCTGGCACCGCTGGGTTCTAAGAAAACCCGGTTCCTAACACTGCTAGCAGCTCTTGGTGGCATTTTCAGCTCTACAGGGGAGGCATTGCTATTCAGAGCCGCTTTTTTCCTGGCCTTTTATGGAGCTTTTCGGGTAGGGGAACTGGTGGCGCGCAAGAAGCAGGATTTGCAAGGTGGGCTCCAGCTGGGGCATGCAAAGATACAGGGCGACACTTTGCTAATGACCATTAAACAATCCAAAACTGATCAGGAAGCCCATGGCGAAGGGGTAGTACTTCACCGCGCACAGGATAATCCATGTTGCCCAGTGATGCAGCTAGAAGCATTCCTCCAACAGAAGAATAGTGCGATGGGGGGAGCATTACTAATGCATGCTGATTTTACCCCTCTTACCAGGTTCAAATTTCAAAGGGTGTTGGCTATGGCATTAGACAGGACAGGTTTGGATACAAAAGACTTTGGAACTCAATCATTCAGAATAGGGGCTGCCACAGAAGCAACAGCCAGAGGTTTGCACAGCAATAGTGTGAGGAGAATTGGGAGATGGTCTTCCAATTGTTATAAGTGCTATGTGCGATTACACATGTTGTGAGGGTGGCAATGCATTTTGTGCTGATGCCTGTACTATTTTCTGATTACCTTTCAGTTTCTCAAACCTGTCACGTAGGGGGAAACTGGCATAGTCGCACCAGCAGCAAGATACTTCACAACGGCAGGCACATCCACAGGACACAGGAGCTCATGTTGTTTGGGTCATTGGTCATTCATTTATAAGGCGTCTGCAGTCAGTTTTTCTTTCAGGTAACTACAGACACAGAGCTGAGCAGGATGGTGTCCCGGTATCTTTCCATGGTAAAGGGGGCCTCTGCCTCAGTCACTCCAGGGCTTTCATCACAGAGCTGTTGAGTAGACACAGTCCTCCACCCAGGATAGTTATCTTACATTTGGGTGGGAACGACCTTGTGAATCTGAGTAGAAGAGTTTTGATGGAGGACATAATCTCGGAAGTGGGCTGGTAAGCAAAGACATGCCAGGGCTGCACCATAGTTTGGTCTCAGATGGTACCCAGATTTAAATGGAGGGGATGAGATTCTGTGAAAGCGTTGAATCACTCAGTAAAGAGGATCAACAATAAAATAGGGAAATTGTTCAGGTCTCCTCAGCTACAAACCATCGCGCATGGGTCAGTCAGGGGGAGCCGTGCTTCTTAAAAGACGGGGTCCACCTGACTAGGTTAGGTAACCAAATCCTGTTGGAAAATATATTGGCTTGGCTAGTGAGTTTTAAGGGCAGGGCATGACCTTTCAGTGTAGGAGGGTAGGGGGGGCAGATAGTCAGTCAACTACGCTGGCCTGTGGCGGTAAGGTCATGATTGGTGAGCAGTAAATTTAAGGTCCTTAGAGGGCAGCGCCATTCTTGAATGGGGTCGCCCAAGGGGAGGGACAAGTGCTCTCTCCTAGAACTTCATGGGCAGTACAGCCGGTTGGCAGGATGGGTGCGGGGGAGGGGGGAGTCACGGTCTCTGAAGGCTGGTTGGCCACCCCGCAGGTGCACAATGACGTCAGTAAACAGCACAGAGATGCAAGGGCCCCTTTAATGGAGCTAATAGCGCGAACGGGGGTAACCGGGGGGACGTACCCTCACTGTGAACGGGCCCTCTGCGCATGCGCACTCCTACTGGAGGCCGTTGTTAATTGATAAGGATCTGACACCAGTTAGTGACCTTGCCATAGGCCCAAATAGGATACGCAGGAGAGTAATTAATGTGTGATTATGGTTCATATGTTAGATTCCGATAGGAAATACCTTGTACTAGAAGTATGTTAAGGCTAGCCATCTGATATCTGTATATATTAATTGTTATCAAATGTCATGCAACGTTTTCTGCGTAAATGTGTAAATATTGTTTATTTCAATTTTATTTGATTTTTATGTTTTAATAAATACGGCCGGGGGTTGTACGACCCCCACCTCCCAAAAATCCCGCTCATGTCCATTTTTTTAATAAATGCTGGTTAAGCACAAGGGAGGGGATATTTAAAGGAAAGCCAACTCCTCCCTCACTGTGACCCTGAAGGATGGTGATCATCTGACTGTGTAAACCACCTATCTCATTCTCCCTTCACTGGATACGTAAGTATTTTGTCTTTGTTTTTATCTTCATGCATCCTCATGTCCTGCGATGGTATGCAATTTTTTTCCTTTGTGTATGTAAAGTTCTCTGCTACCCACAGGTCTAGCTAGCACTATATAAAATGTTATCAATAAAATTAAAAACGTGCAGGCGTTACTGAACGTGCGCGGTGTATTACACTGGGACAAGTTCAACATATTATTTCTGTGGTGCCCAACTTCTTGACAAGGGGGGGCGGCATCCACCCTGTGAAAATAGTGGGTGAACGCCGAGTACCTGCGTACATACCCCTGACTCGTGCCTGCACATTTCCAAGAGTTCAAGCTTTTGGCACTGTAAATGACAATGCCCCTTTTGATCTGTTTTTTGAAAAAATACATACATAATAAATAAAAGGCATTGTCATTTACATTGTCAATAGCTAAACTCGTAAATGCAAGATCTATTGCATTACAAATGCTTGTTTCCCTGTTCGTCTGATGCCACCCCCTCTGAGACAGCCTCTGCCCATATTATTAAGCCTTGGAGTGTCTTCTGATCTAGCACAGTCACTCAGTTTTTGTCATAATGAGAGACCATTTCGCCTGGTTTTAAAATGGCGGAAGTCCTTTGAGGTTCTACACAATGGCGTCTGCATTGCTAAGCAACATTTTAATGTGAGAAAGATCGTGGCCCGGAGAAGCGCAGCCTAACGGGAAAAGTGCCGAGACAATCCCCTCCTGAGAGCGGGAAGCAAGCAGCTGAGTTCGGTGAAATGCTGGGCGCCGATTGGTCTGCGTGGTTTAAAGTGACAAATCGGTGGGGGACTTCCTTGGGCGTGCCACCAGGTAAAAGGGCGTCCTTTTATCTCCACAATTTTGTTAGTTACACAGTACTCCAAAAGGATGGCACCAGGGCCGGACTGGGAATTTCAAGCACCCCTGGCAAAAATGATAAATTCAGCCCCTATTTACACCAAGTCAGTCCTCCCCTTACAGCATATCTCTAAATCCTGCTACTCCAAATCCAATCTAATGATTCCTCCAGAATAAACAACAAATCATCAGGTACACACATTGTGCATAGCTGCAATGTTTGTTTTTCAGAGACTTGCAAAGCTCTTTGATTGAGGCCACGATTTTACATTGCATTCTGGGACTTGAAGTGTGGGTATTTTAACGGATTAACAAGAGTACAGGTTCCACAGTATCCAATCTCGGCTCGGCAGAAAGAGCACAAACTAAAGACCAATGTTACAACACATGCAAACATTTCTCTCTAAAGCCGGTCGTTCCCAATCTAAGCAAAATGTTTTCCTTTACAGTTGCTGTCAAACGTTCACACACGCTGGTGAATTAAACAAAGCTGCCTGCACGCACCTAAAAGACGCAGAAAAGAGAAATGATTCTCTCCAAAAATAAAGGGAAATACACTTCAACCCAATACCTGCTGCTCCTCTCAAGAAAAAAACACTCGCAGATACATACTGTGGACCCTGCTCAAAGTTTGCTCTAACCGTGAGGACGAAGTGTATGTAGGTACCCATGCAGCGTAACCCGAGTGTCCGTTTCTGTAGTCAAGCGCTTTACAGTAATAGCATGCTCTGGAAGTGCATGACTTGGGCAGTTTTAACTGTCTTTCATGCGCTTCTCCGACCCCTTTTCTGATGTCTGATGTGCGCGATCCGTTACAGCTCTCAAAAAATCTGAAACTGGCAACATTGCTAGTTGCTGCAGGACTACGTAACTCATCACCACTTCCGTCGAGTGAAACCGGCCTCCTGGGGACCGAAACCGGCCTCCAAGGGTCCAGCCTCCCGGGGGATTGCCCGCTTGCCCGGCTGGCCAGTCCGGCCTTGGATGGCACTGCCCCAGGGAGGAGTGATTTGGCGGGAGTTATGCAAAGAGTTTACACGCACCTTAGGTGAGAGAAAGCGTAAGGCATTTTCTCTTATCGGACTTTCAGAGCCTGCAAGAATAAATAATCAAGCAGTAACACTGAGCTTATTCCAGCAGTTCCAGCCTTTTATTTAGGCATACCATAAACTAAATTAGTCCGAGTCACCAGCAGTGTAGGTAGTTTTCATCAATTGCCTTTTTTTTTTTGCAGGGTAGCATCGCCGTGGATACACAACACCTGGGGGAAAACACAGATATTAAACCTGAAACCAGGGGTGGGATTGGCACAACCACCGTACCAGGTGCTGATCGGGTGGGTGCATCGTGTTTGCAAGGGTATCCATGATTTTTAAAAGCATCCGGCCGTGCCGCGTTCCAGGTCTCTGCAATTTTCAAGCAAAAATAAGAAAAAGTCCGCTCCGGTGATTAATGTTCTTCCTGGAGAGGGAGCGGAGTTGCCTTGTGGATGTACTGCGTCAGCGTAATGTTGTGCGGAGGCTGGAGGGTTAATATGCCTGCTGCAAAAAACGTGTACCATGCAGATGATCTGACTTATTTACATTAACCCCTTCCACGCTCATGACGAGCTGGGCTCGTCATGAGGTAGCCTCATCGCACGCTCATGACGAGCCCAGCTCGTCATGAATAAAGGGAATATGTAAATCTCAGCACAGGAGGGGAATATGCTGAGCATCGATCTGGTTAAAAAAAAACATTGCGTGCTCGTGACGGAACCGTTCCGTCACGAGCCTCGGGTGGGCTGTGCTGGTTACGGAACGGTTCCGTCACGGCCCGCTCTCCGCGCCTGCGCGGCGCGAATTCCGTGCCTGCGCTGAGCGTTCTAAAGAGCGGGCGGGGCCGTGACGGAACCGTTCCTTCACAAGCACAGCTCACCCGAGGGCCGTGACGGAGCGGTTCCGTCATGAGTATGGGAGCGCCGCGCGGCCCCGCCTCCACCTTAGCGCTGCGGCGGAATAGCCGCCGCAGCTAAGGGGTTAAATAATTACATTAATTTACCACTGACTTATTTACATTAATGCACTTTGTGATCTGCATCAGATCACACCGTGTTTTAATGTAAATAAGTCAGTGGGTTACTGCTCAGGCAGAGTGTTGAGTTAATGGTAGTCTAGAAATTAAAATCTCACTTTAGAACAGTAACCTACTACCTTGTCATCAAAGAGCTGCATGCAAATGGAGTATAGATTTATAGCATTACGATTTTGCCCAGTCCTTCGTTATCCTAATGTTGTAAAAAAGGTTGTACTGCAATTCTGCACGCAATTGCTTTTCAAGACTTTTGCTCCCAGGTTGCATTCTTCCATGGATGTTTTGTTCCCCCTGGGATTGTATAACTTTTTTGACATTTGGAGCATTCTGCTTTTTTTAAAAACCTTCAAATACCTGGTCAGTGGGTAATGATAAGACTAGGTTTTTTTCTCTTTTGACGTGACAAACCAGCAAGGACTTCAGTTTGGAGATTCCATATACTTGCGAGGTTTAAGAGTCATGTTTTAAAGTGGTTAGCCCTGCATTAGTCTCGTCACATGCGGGCACTGGCTGCAATTTGCGAGTCAGCTTTCAGAATTGACTTTATTCGATTGCTTTGTAAGACAATCATAAAAGTACATATTATCAATAAGAAAGAACATAAAAAATGGTAAAAATTAATACACAATTAAGAGTCGTCGTACAGAAAGAGCATATTACAGTCCATGATTAGAGTACAAATGTTTTCCTGTGACTGAATACTTTCTTTAAAAACATACATATCCTCCAGGCCCTGTGTATCGTCCAGTAACTGCAGCGCGAGAAAGGCTAGAAGGCATTGTCTCAGACCCAACTCCCTCATAATCGGGACAAGCCAGACTTTCCGAATAAAAAGACGTGTATGGTCGATTGCTCTGAACAGTTATCACACGGACAAGGGCCTAAGGTTTGTGTCCAATCATTCATGCAAGGAAAACTCACGAGCCTGTGACAGATGTTACATCTAAAACAAGTTAGCAGTAGGCTGTCATAGCACCAGGTACAACAGTAAATACAACTGAATATTAAAAGAAGTTAAAATCAATTGGTTATACTGAACAGAGGGTTTTGTACTCTCTGTAACCAACCTTATAGTGTCTAAAAAGATCAGTGCCTGTTTTTTTTAGTTCCTTTCTTGAGATTGTTTGCATCATACCCGAAGATTATAGTACTCTGGGTGGCCAAGAGCAGACATAACATTTTTAATATATCTCAGCCACGGGATCAGCCGCGCTCCTTCAAGTTTTATGCTGTCAGTTAGAATATACTGGTTTAGCTTAGTCTCTGGTTTAGACCATATTCTGTGCCACAGCAGGATAGGCTCCATTTTTATCAAATCTGAAATAAATAGGAGGCCCAGCTCTGCGTGGCAGACCTATGCCGATGTGCAGCTAGGGATGGCTAAAATATATCTCAGGAAAATATTTTCCTCTGGCTGGAGTGACAAAACCCCATACAGCTGCTCCCTACATGGCTGCTGTAAGAATTGTGGGTCTCTGGTTGGCGCAGGTAGGTACTTGTGACAAGCAGGGACCCTCTCCTCTAGTCAGGGCAAGGGAATTACCCTCTTAAAATAACCCCTGCTCACCCTCTAGGCGGCGTGGTGCGAGCAGTCAAAGCTAGTTCAGAGGTGATGTAAGTTAAGCATTTGGTACCACATACAGTAACCCAGTGACAACACTACAAATGGACACCACACAAGTTTTTATATAAAAAATAAGTATACTTTATATAGAATTATCACAAGACCAATAAAAGACAAAAAGAATCCACAGTACTTTTAAATTTCAAGAGTTCTAGTTAAAAAGGTGTAAATCAAAGTTCTGTGCGGGTCGGTAGCTTTGTCCGGCTACGGCGTGCTGAAAGAACACAGAATCTAACAAATCCAGCGGACCGCAGCGGTCCGGGCCCACTCAAATGTCGACAGACTCAAACACAGTACCTTTTCCTTGAGGCGGCCGGCACGGATGTGCGTGCCGGTTCCGGTGTTCGTCGCGGTGTAGAAAAAGAAAGCGTTGCAGGTCACGGTGTCCCTTCCGTCGCGGTGCAGGCTACGGCTTGTTGACGGCGTCGGTGAGCTCAAAGCTTGCGTTGTTCGGGGCGGACGTTGCTTGTTGCCGTGCTTTCAGCTTAACGGTGCGGCGTTCGAGCCGGAGTTTGGGAGCTGGTGTCGGTCAGTCCAGATAGCGGTGCGAGTCGGGCGGTGCATGGCAAAGTGTACCCAACTCCGGTGCGGTCACAGGACTCGAAGTCAGCAGCAGTGACCGCGTCGGTCAGACCAATTCGATTCGGTGTAGCGAGGCATTGCACGTTGCGTGTTGCGGTGTCCTTTCAGTCACGGTGGTAGGCTATGGCTCATTGACGGCATCGAGATGGAGCAGAAGGCTCCTCTCCAGCCATTCCCTGTGGTCAGTGCCCCCTTTGAGCGGGTAGGGATTGACGTTGTGGGGCCACTGGACCCCAATACAGCCATGGGCAACAGGTACATCCTGGTCTTGGTGGACCATTCCACCCGGACACCGGGCCGGTCGTGAGGGTCGGTCACAGCTCCCTGCCTCTGTAGCCACTAGAACAGTAGCAATTCACAAAGGATGGTGAAGTCCACTGGTCCTGGGACTTTGGTCAGGGGGCAAGTTCTCTTCCAAGCCCTTGGAGATCTTTTTAGCACAAGTTGAAAAGCAAAGGTAAAATCCACAAAGTCCTTTCTCCTCTCTAGGCAGCCGGGCAACCACTGCAGGCCAATCCCCCAAGCAGAACTTCAGCTTGGGAATAGTCTCTCCTCAGTTTCTTCAGGTTCCTTCTCCTCAGCAGAGGTTTCTTCTTGTCAGTTCCAAAAGTGATCTAATTTCATGGGCTCAGGGTCCCAATACTTATACCCCAAAATCCTTTGTTCACAGAGGGGAGAGGGGCCTGTGCCCAGTTCAAGCCAGTTCTGGAGCACTCTGTTTACCAGACTTCTCCTTTCCTTTCACAGCACAGGGCAGGCACATCCGATAGGAGGTGGAGCCAGCATTGTGGAGCACTTTGTTGACAGTCTTCCTTCTCTTCTTTCAGTGTACAGGGCAGAGACATCAGACGCACTACAGGGGGTGGAGCCAGCACTGTGGGGGGCAGGCACAGTCCTATTCAGGTCCCAAGTGTGATTACTCCCTCCCATCTAGATGCAAATCTCCCTATTCATCACCGGGCAGCCCCAGCCTGTCTCCTGGAATTCCCCAGTCCTGTCACACACAAACCCAGACAAGTAATGCACAACCTAGCAGAGGCGGGCTCAAATGTTTAGGCAAGCAAATACCTACTTTCTAAAAGTGGTGTTTGCATGCACAGAATATTAAAATAAACTTTACTAAAATATGTATTTTATTATTCTGAGTCCAGGCATACTAAACTCGAATTTCTACATGTTCTCTGAGTCTGTTAGGATTATAACATGTAACAACCTAGCAGCCAATTCTGGCCTATGGAGAACAGGTAGCCTTGCAATAGTGAAAAACGAAAATGGCTGTAATTCACTATTAGGACATGCCACACACATCAGGGCTTGTCCTACCTTATACTTACAATGCACCCTGCCCATGGGCCTACCAGAGGGGTGACTAATATGAAGAAAAGGGAAGGTTTAGGGACTGGCAAGTGGGTGCACTTGCCCAGTCAGCATGACAGTACCAGACTGCACGCAGGCTCTGCAATGGCAGACCTTAGACACATTTTACAAGGCCGCTTCTGTGGGTGGCACAACCAGTGCTGCAAGCTCACTAGCAGCATTTGGATTTACACGCCCCGGGCACACTCAGTGCACTGTACTAGGGTCTGACAAGTAAACCAAATATCCAATCATGGAACCACTAATCAATACATCAATTTACAGTCGGGAGCACTCGCACTGTGGCACTGAACAGCAGTGGCACAGTGCCCAAAGCATCTAACACCAGAAAAACACATGAGGCAACAGCAAAAATGGAATGGAGACCCACGCCAATGGTGCCAGGTTCAACAGCTGCCGAAAGACACTTCGCTTTGTAGATCTGCAGTAACTCCAGTGGTGGTCTCCTTCCGAATTTCTTTGCAAAATTGGCAAGTGCCATTGTTGATCTTGCCAATGTAAGTGTTTTTGCCACAATTGCGCGAGACCAGCGATCACAGCGGGCAAACAGTATTCCCAGGTATGCAAAGCTAGGGGTATGTTCTATTTTCTGACCCTCCAGTAACATGTCCCTGCATTTTTGGCTCCCAGGTCCACATCTCATAATGTATGTTTTTGCGGTATTGACCTTAAGATTCAACTGGCCCATAAACTTAGTGAAACTATCTAAAACCCTCTGCAAACCTCTTTGGGTGCGTGACATTAAAACTGCATCATCTGCATTGAGAAGTGCAGGTAAGGGACGAGAGGCTATTTGTGGGAAATCATAATTATCCTTGATTAAGGCAGCACAGAGGCCATTAGTATAAAGATTAAAAAGAAAACGGGCCAGGACACATCCTTGCCTGATCTCCTTTCTAATGGGAAATGGATCCGTTCGATCTCCTCCAATCCCAAAACGTACCCGCTCCCTAGCTCCGCTATATAGGCGTCTGAGGAAGAGAATGATTTGTGCATCTACCCCTAGATGTTCGAGTATCTCCCACAATTCCTCATGCCTTACAGAGTCGAAAGCAGCTGTTAAATCGACAAAGGCTAGAAAAAGTCTGCCTTTTTTTACTCGCATGTATTTCCCAATCAGGATAGATAGGTTTAGGCTCTGCTCCACTGTACCTAAATCTGCCCTAAAACCATATTGTATGTCAGACAGAATGTTATTGTCCTCAGCCCAGTCATTCACTCGTTCTAACAATATACGACCAGCCACTTTTGTCAGGGCATCTAGTAGAGAAATGGGCCTGTTACACTTTGGGTCCTGACGATCCCCATTTTTAAAAATTGGAATAATAATTGATTCCACCCATGTTTCTGGGAAAGAGGCAACACAGCTAGCTGTTAAGACCTGTGTAATGATTGGTCCCCACGGATCAACGTTAGATTTAAAAAGGTCTATGGGGACACCATCAGGACCCGGTGCCTTCCCCCTCGAGCTTGCAGAAAGTGCTCGATTCACCTCTTCCAGTGTGAACCTAAGGTCAGCATACAATACCTAAGGGTTACTAATAGTTTCCCTCTGAGCACCAGCAGGGTTTCTGGCAGGGGTTCCATCTGTATTATACACCCTTGAGAAGTGCTCAATCCATTAATTTTCAGAAATGGCAATCTCTACCGATGGACCCTCCCCCGCACTCAGGAAGGGTGCTTTTACCACCTTCCAGAACGCCGAGCTATCATCCCTCAGAGATGCTTCGTGGAGCAATTCACAGGTCTCATTTCTAACTGTAGCTTTAGGTTCTCTAAGGGTGGATATTCCCTTCTAACAATCCTTATATTGTCAGCATTTTTAGGAATCTTATGTTGCTCCCTTTTCAATTTGGAGTAAGCCTTGGAGCACTTTTTATCAAACCATCCCCGACAATTATTTTCCTTCTTCAGCGAGACAGATAGCAAGTCTCAAAACAGCCTCAGACATTGACACAAAGGAGTAAATAATACCAGCTGGGGAGGCGGACTCATCCAGGCAGATGTTAATAGCTGGTCTGCACTTGCTTATCACTTTGCTAGTGATGGCTAGAGGTCTACTTTTGACCATCGTAGACTATAACCATTAGTCTTATGAAGCGAGATTTCCGAGAGAATCTGATCTGATTGAACATGCCTGCTACATTTGTTCGATGGTGATAGGATTGAGAGGCACAACGGGAAATGGTCACTCAAAGAGTTGTCATCCACATAAATCTTATTCACTATGTGGGCATGGCTATTTGATGTTAAGATGAAATCTATAGTAGAGTGTGCTCCGTTCCCATGGAAGTTGGTAGGCATAGGTTTGTTAGTTAAATCATTTGCAAAGCCCATATTCGTGCTGAAAATCGAATTATTATACAGATTGCCCGGCGGGGAGTGACAAAAATGCGTGTTGCACATACCCTCCTCTAATGTAACACCGCTAATTTTGCCTCCTTCATTTGAGCACAACACACAGTTAAAATCCCCTACCAAAATCATCATCATGTCTCTATAATTTTTTCCATGTACGGATTGCAAATTATTACATAGACGTAAGGGTAGGCATTAGAATATTGGCAAACACGTGGTACAGATATTCCATATACAGTAAGCATATGGTCAAAGTACACAAAGGATTCATTGAATGGCAATGATATGGTTAATAATACTGCCAGTTGTATTTGTCAAACCACGCACCCAGGTTCTACTGATAGCGAATAATGCCAGTCAGTTACCCCCAGTTCAAGGTATCTCATCTATTTAGCTTGCAACTATAGTCCACAGGCCTAGTTTCCCTTTAATATTTCTTGGACAGTTTTCCTTACAGTGAGTGTTCCAATGCCTTTAAGAAACTTGGTCCTCCAACAAGTTTCTTGCTGATTATTATGGTGTCATCCTCGTATTGCAGAAGATTCCGCTTTGGACCCTCATATTCAGCAACAAAGAGAATTGAAGTTTCCAGTGCCAGGCTTAAATCAGTCATATATAATTGAAATAGTGCTAGAACACATCCTTGTTTCAATCCTTTCCCCGTAAATATTGTCTTGGACAGGGCAAAATTGGAGGTAACCTTATTTTACCCTTGGGTCAAAGTATGCTCTTAGGAATGCTGGCAGAAGAGGTAAAAGAGAGCAGCATATAACAAATTGTCCTTTTTCTTGACAGCTGAGTATTAAGTGTCAGCAAGCTTGCATGTGAACCTCGCTCTTTTGGATTTTTGGTTTAATTCATGGGTACTCATCTTGGCAGGCGTGTAGAAGAGTATTTTCCCTGGGTATCTAACATTGCAACCAGGCAGTGTCATGCATTCACCTGGTCTCAACCTCTGAGTTTCGGGTTACAACTCCTAAGACAAGTTCCACCTCCCGGGTGGGTTGAGCATGGGGCTCATTGATCCATAGCTGGAGCAGGACGAAGGGTCCCAGGGAACGCAACTGTAGAAAGGTCTAGGAAGAAGTTGAGCATCACCATGTCCAGATTGTGCTTGGAGAATGGTTCGAGTGGCGCGAGAAATCGCCTCATTAACCGCAACACATGAGAATACCTTTATCCGGACTGGGTAAAATTGTCAGAAGTAGGTATGGGCCTGTCCCTCTTCGACATCGGGGGGCTCTGAAGATATTAAGATTCAGCCAGAGAGCGTCAGGAGCTGGGGGAGCTGCCTGAGGTTGTGAAACCACAGGCAGCATGGCGGGGACATGGGGCACGGGGAGCAGGCTATGGGGAAGCATGGAGTCAGCAGTGGGTGGACATGGCACTTGCAGCATGGGACATGCACAAGGGCTACCTACAACACTTGGCAGCATAGTCTAGCCTAGAAGCTGTAGGAGAGGTGCTAGATGTGGCTACGAAAGTGCTTTCGCTCAGGGCTGTCACAACTTGCTGTTATGGAATAAGGACTACTATTGTTGAGCTACAGATATTGTGGGCAATGTTGATGTTATGCATGTTTTAAAATAATGATTTGTGAATTTTACATATCAATACATTACTAACAAGCATTTGCAATGCAGTAGGTCTTGCATTTTTAAAACTTTGACCTATTGGTATTGTAAATGACAATGCCTTTTATTATTGCAGGTATTTTAAAAACATAAATGAAAGGCATTGTGATTTACAATGCCATTAGCTCAAAATCTCTCAAATACTAGATGGATTGCACTGCAAAAGCGTGTTCATTTTCTCTCGAGGGCTACTGCACTTAACCACGCAAGCTGCCAAATGGCATATGCATGATTAAATGAGCAGTAGCAGCCCCAGCCTTCACCGTTTTGACATTTCCACTGCCTGCTGCCGAAAAATGGAAAGAGGCTGGAGAGCACAGTGAAGGTATAGAAATTAAATATGTAGGAGGTTGAGTGATTTGTCAAGAATGACACAACCTCCAATGCGAAGCCAGGCTTGGTATCCAGGCTTTAAAGTTGCTAGAAGCATCTGCTACAATCTGAAAGAAAGCTGCTAATGAAAATTTTAGGATTTGTTATTTGAGATGTAACGCCTAACACCACAGAATAAACAAGAGGACTGGGACTTGTTTGACTTAAATGTAGTCTCTGCCTTCCATGGAAGAATGATGCGCATGTCCCCACATCAATATGCGCAGCTGGCTGAGACACAGGAATAATGATATGTACACTTTAATGACTGTGAATTAATACCTCTGAATGTGAAAAGGTGACACAACGGGTGCGGAAGCATGTAAATGTAAACAATTTGCAGCATGGGTGGCCCTTTCACCTCATACTTCACTCCCTACACACTGTAATCACCCGCCATCCAAGAGACAAACCCCCCCTTAAATGAGATCACTAACCTAACAATGTTCACTCAATCAATTAATCAGGGATTTTAGAGCCCACTACTCACCCGTAAGGGTCTCAAGGCACTGGGGGGAGGGGGTTTAAGCTGCTCCGAGGTCATCGGAAAAGTTCATATCTATGAAGAGAGCGGATAACTATTCCCGGTCAGGGCAGTTGTTAGGTCTCGCTGAGTCAACGAGCATGCGCTGACGGAGAGACTTAAGTAGGTGAGTTTTCAAAGTGCTACTGGCTGGCGACAAGCTTGCGTTCACGCGAGCATGCACACGGGAACCGCCAGCCTTCAGCGCCATCTGTCTTTCCTCTTGCTTGCTCCCTGCCTCCGCCCCTCCCCCCGCCTTCGCGCTTACAAGCGTTTGGGATTCTCCCACACACACAACCACAACCACACACACACAACCACACACACAACCACACACACAACCACACCCACAACCACACACACAACCACACCCAACCACACACACAACCACAACCACACACACAACCACACCCACAACCACACACACACCCACACAACCACACCCAACCACACACACAACCACAACCACACACACAACCACACACACAACCACAACCACACACACAACCACACACACAAACCCACACACAACCCCACACACAACCACACACAACACCACACACACAACCAAACACACAACCACACACACAACAACACACAACCACATACACAGCAACCACACACAACCACACACACAGCCACACATACATCCACACACACACACAACCATACACACACACAAACACACACAACCAAAAACACAACCACTCACACAAACAACCACACACACACACAATCACACACAAAACCAAACACACACAACCACACACACACATCCACAACCACACATACAACCACACAAACAACCACACACACAACTACAAAGACAACAACACACACAACCACAAACAAAACACACATAACCACAAACACACACCCAACCACACACACCCACAACCACATCACAACCACACACACAACCACACACACACAACCACAACCACACACACACAACCACACACAACCACACAACCACACACAACCATACACACAACCACACCCACAACCAAACACACAACTACACACAAAAACCCACACAAAACCCCACGCACAACCCCAAACACACCCACACACAACCACACACACAACCACACACACACAACCACGCGCACAACCACAACCACACACAACCACACACACAACCACACACACCCACACACAAAACCACACACACAACCAAACACACACAACCACACACACACACAACCACACACACACACAACCACAACCACACATACAAACACACACACAACCACACATACACAACTACAAACACAACAACACAGACAACCACAAACACAACACACACAACCACAAACACACACACAACCACACACACCCACAACCACACCAATTCCACACACACAACCACAACCACCCACACAATCACACACACACACACACACACACAACCACACACATCCACACAACGACACACACACCCACAACCACAACCACACACACAACCACAGATAACCGCACACACACACAACCACACACACAACCACACACACCCACACACAAAACCGCACACACAACCAAACACACACAACCACACCCACACACAACCAAACACACACAACCACACACACACACAACCACAACCACACATACAAACACACACACAACCACACACACACAACTACAAACACAACAACACAGACAACCACAAACACAACACACACAACCACAAACACACACACAACCACACACACCCACAACCACACCAATTCCACACACACAACCACAACCACCCACACAACCACACACACACACACACACACACAACCACACACATCCACACAACGACACACACACCCACAACCACAACCACACACACAACCACACAGATAACCGCACACACACACAACCACAACCACACACAAACACACACACACAACCACACACACAACGACAAACACAACACACATACAATCACACACACAACCACACACACACACACACACACACACAACCAAACACACACACACACCACAACCACACACATACCCACAACCACACACACAACCACAACCACACACACAACCACACACACACAACCACACACACAACCACACACACAACCACACCCAGCCACACAACCACACCCACAACCACACACAACCACACACACAACCATACATACAACCACACACACCCACAAAACCACCCACACCCACACACACCCACACACACACAACCACACAAACACAACCACACACACACACAACCACACACACACACAACCACACACACACACAACCACAGACACACACACAACCATACCCACATCCAGAAACACACACAGCCACACACAGAACCACACACAACCACACACACATCCAGGCATACAACCACACACACAAACACACACAACTACACACACAACCACACACACATAACCACACACAACCACACAAACACATAACCACACAACCACACACACAACCACAAACACAGCAACACACACAACCACAAACACAACACACACAACCGCACACACACACACACACAACCACATACACAACCACACACACAACTACAACCACACACACAACCACATACACAACCCCACACACAGCCACACACATACACAACCACACACACAAAGACACACAACCACACACACAACCACACACACAACCACACACACAGCCACACACAAAACCACACACACAGCCACATACACACAACCACACACACACACACAACCACACACACACACCCATACACACACACAATAACACACACACAACCACACAAACACACACACAACCACATATACAACCACACATACAACCACACACAACCACACATACAACCACACACACAACCACACACAAACACACACACGCATAACCACACACACAAGCACAACCACACACACTTACAGACATCCACACCCACACACACACACACACAACCACACCCACAACCACACACACAACCAAACACAACCACACCCAACCACCCAACCACAAACACACAAAACAACACAAGCACACACACAACCACAAGCACACACACACAACCACACACACAACCACACACACTACCACACACACAACCATAATCACACACACAACCACACACACACACAACCACACGCACAAGCACACACACAACCACAAGCACACACACACAACCATACACACAACCACACACAACCATAACAACACACACAACCATAACAACACACACAACCACACACACAACCATACATACAACCACACACACACACAACCACACACACACACAACCACACACACACAACAACCACACACACACACAACCACACACACACACAACCACACAGACAACCACACACACACACGCAGACATATTGCCCCCATTTCCAATATTCTGTATCCTCGGTTCAATTCTGGGGTGCTTTTTCAACTTGTTGCTAGTTCATTGTGAATCTTACCATTACTAATTCAAATTGTGTTACCTTTGGCTTATTTGCATTGCAAACTTTATCTCAATAAGTTGCTGTAACAAGCTGCAAGTCCGCTACGTAAGCCCATTCATTTGCTAATTATTTTCCACATAAGGTTGCAAGACCATAAAGTGGAGTTTTCAGGATTTTGATTAGTTTCTTGTTTGAAGATGTTACTCTCTCCTGCGCACCCCACTCTTGTACTAAGGTTACGAGTGACTTGGCACCCGCCTTTCAGAGGTTCTTGCATCCACCCAAGTCTGGCCTGGCACTGGTGCATCCCAGCCTGGCACACACCGGGTGATGATCTCTGCTCCTCCTTCTAGACCCCAGATCACTACTGTTTGCAGTCTGTCACTGTTAGATTTGGGGGTCTCTGGTTGGCACAGGTATGCACTTGTGACAGACAGGGACCCTCTCCTCTAGTCAGGGCAAGGGACTCACTCCTAGGAATAACCCCTGCTCAGCCTCTAGGTTGCGTGGCGCGAGCAGACAAGGCTAATTTTTAGGGCGTTAGTTAGTTAAGCATTTATGATCACACACAGTAATAAAAATGACCCACCACAAATGGACACCAGGCGTAATTATGTATAAAAAATACGTATGCTTTATGTAAAAATATATAGATAAATGCAGGCTTAATACAAAACCAAAATAACGATATTAAACTGAGGCCACAGTACTTTGGTATGAGACGAGTTCTTTCAAATGCTTAATTCACAAGTTCTTTAAAAATGCTTAATTCACGAGTTCTTTAGAAATGCTTAATTCACAAGTTCTTTAAAAATGCTGAATTCACGAGATCTTTAAAAATCCTTAATTCACAAGTTCTTTAAAAATGCTTAGCTTTGGGTTCTGGGCACTTCGCGCTGGCTGTGCGACCGGTTTGGAGAGGTTCGTACTTTTAAAATGGGTTACTTCAACGTTATGGACCCTAAGGTTCGATGCGCACAATAGACTCAGTACGAGTCGCACAGTACCTTGTACGACTCGTAGCCGGTATTACGCGGGATGCGTATGCTGTTGAAGGTGGGTGCGGGACGTACTCGCGGCTTCCTTTGTGGTGTCCGGCTCACACAGGCTTTGGCGTACGAAGCATAGGAGCGGGACGCGGGGAGGCGAGGCGGACGTCCGGGGCCCCCAGGGGTTCACGGTGCGTTAGGGATGTTCGGGTTGTGCCATACAAGTCGATCCTCTCTGCTAAGCTTGGGAGATGGTGGCGGGCCGGGCGGCGCGGAGCGGCCAGTACGCTGCATACAGGCAGGCTCGAGGTGCGGCGCAGACCCAAGTTTGACAAAGCGCTGGTGCGGTCCATGCGTACGGATCGTACGGGACTCACGCTGATCCTGGAAGTCTCTCTCTGGCGGCTGGGGCAGCAAGGGACCAGTGCAACTCGGCAGGTCAGCTCAGGCAGGTCCCCCAGTTCGGCTATCTGTTCCCCGGTAGGCTCCAGGGCATCCCCCTCAAGGTCCGCTTCCTCCTGGGCCATTGAAACTTCAGGGGCCGGTTTCCTGCGCCTCCTGTGCCCTCCCTCCAAGGCCGGTTCCTGGGCCTCTCCCTCAGGCTCCAGGACCTCTTGAACACCCCTACTGGCTGCCATTGACTGGGTGGTCACGCACGCCCAGTCGGGTAAACCCACCACCCTTAGGTGAGTTGTCTTCTCCACCTTTTCCCAAGGTGAGCTCTCCAAATCATTCCCTAGCAAACAGTCTACAGGCATGGCAGTCCTCACAGCAACCTGTAGAGTACAAGAGATTCTCCCCACTCAAAGGGAACCTGAGCCATTGGACAACGACTCTCTGTGTTGTCAGCATTGACAACACGGCAGTAGGCATGGGATACATCCTGCTCTTGAGACACCAGGTGCTGCCGGACTGCAGTTACACTGGGTCCTGTGTCTCTAAGAGCCTCAACCTTCTTTCCATTGAAGGTCACTACTTGCCCATATTTCTTAGTGTTGGAGGGCAAGTAGTTCTCAGGGATCATCTCACTGTCTCCTAAAGAGACTAAGGTCATCTGAAGGGGGTCCCACCCACCTTGGACTTCTGCCTTCTCCCCAAAGGCTACACTAGCCATCTGCCGGGGCGGAGCACCAGTGGGTGCTGGCTTTCCAAACAGGCGACACTTGGGATCAGTGGTAAAATGACCCAGTTCACCACACTTGTAACACTTTATGGGCCCTCTTTGAACAGGGGTACCTGTCTGGGCCCCGGTCTGCTTCGGGGGTGGGGGAGGCTGAGATCCTTTCCCTTGGTTCCCTTGGGGATTAATTTGGGGCCCTCTTTGGAACTCCTTCTGTTTACCCCTGTTCCCCCACTCTTCTACTGGGGACCCTGCCCACCCTTGGCGAAGTCTCCCACTTGACCCTTGTGGACCCTGGTGCTGACCCAGCGGTCCGCCTCCTCAGCAAGCTTCCTAGGGTTAGTCAGCTTGCTATCAATCAGGTGCTGGCGTAGCTCAGGAAAACAATTACTAGATAAGTGCTCCCATGCAATTAAATCAAAGCGACCTTGATAATCATCAACTTTGCTACCCTTCACCCAACCATCCAGTGCTCTGCAGAAAAAGGTTACACATTCAACATAGGTACTTCCAAGAATCTTTGTACACCGCCTGAACCTCTCTCTATATAATTCAGGGGTCAACCCATACCTGGTCATCAAAGCTTCCTTCATGTGGGGCTAAAAATGATAAACTTCAGATGGCAAATCTAGGAGTGTGTCCCGCCCCTCACTAAGGAACTCCCCCCACAACCCCGCTCCCCAATCTCTCTCAGGGACCCGGTGGGAAGACATGGCTACCTCATAGGCTCTGAACCACTGCCCAATGTCATCATTCTTAACATATTCTCTCACCACATCCTTTGGCATGTACACCCTTGGCTCCACCCGCACTGGTGATGCGCTGCCACCAGAGGGACTAGTTTCCAAACTTTTCGCTTTCAGCTCAAGCTCCCTCAACTTCATTACATGGTCCAATTGGATCTTTTTGTCTTCCATTGCCATCCTTTGGCTTTCCATTGCTATTCTTTGTTTTTTCATTTCCATCTGTCCATTGAGTTTTGCCATCTCCACTTCATGTGCCCTGGTTGCTGCCCTGTCTGCCAACTGCTCTGGTGACAGGACTCTGCTAAAATCAACAATGCCGTCTAGTGGTTCTACTTCCACCGCATTCTCTTGTGCCCTTGATTCCTTCCAGGCCCTTAGCGCCTTTATGAAGCGGGGCTTCTTTTTACATCCAGATTGGGAAACTCTGAAGTTCTTGCAGAAGCCTCTCAACTGCTCCACTGAGTAGCCATCAAGTCCCTGTTCTTCCCAATCTATGTCATCAATTCCAGAAATTATAGAGGCTGCCCATTCCGCAGGGAGTGAACCAGGCATGATTTATTAAAAAAATAAACTGGAGCTTTCTCAGAAAAAAAATAAAAATCAATAAGTCTGTGGCTGTGTTATAGGTCTGCACTCACTACGTGGTGATCAATAGTTACTGTATATGTATCATAAATGTCAATTCGTAATCCTTACCGCTGCCTCCAATGTTAGATTTGGGGGTCTCTGGTTGGTACAGGTATGCACTTGTGACAAACAGGGACCCTCTCCTCTAGTCAGGGCAAGGGACTCACTCCTAGGAATAACCCCTGCTCACCCTCTAGGTTGCGTGGCGCGAGCAGACAAGGCTAATCTTCAGGGTGTTAGTTAGTTAACCATTTATGAGCACACACAGTAATAAAAATGACCCACCACAAATGGACAACAGGCGTAATTATGTATAAAAAAAAATGCTTTATGTAAAAATATATAGATAAATGCAGGCTTAATACAAGACCAGTATAACGATATTAAACTGAGGCCACAGTACTTTGGTATTAGACGAGTTCTTTCAAATGCTTAATTCACGAGTTCTTTAAAAATGCTGAATTTACGAGTTCTTTAAAAATGCTTAATTCACGAGTTCTTTAAAAATGCTTAGCTTTGGGTTCTGGGCGCCTCGCGCTGGCTGTGCGACCGGTTTGGAGAGGTTCGTACTTTTAAAATGGGTTACTTCAACGTTGTGGACCCTGCAGTCCGATGCGCACAATAGACTCAGTACAAGTCGCACAGTACCTTGTTCGACTCGTAGCCGGTAATACGCGCGATGCGTAGGAGCGGGACTCGGGGAGGCGAGGGAGACATCCGGGGCCCCCAGGGGTTCACGGTGCGTTGGGGATGCTCGGGTTGCGTCATACGAGCCGATCCTCTCTGTGAAGCTTGGGAGATGGTGGCGGGCTGGGCGGCATGGAGCGGCCAGTACGTTGCGTACGGGCAGGCTTGAGGTGCGGCGCGGACCCAAATTTGACAAAGCGCTGGTGCGGTCCGTGCGTTCGGATCATACAGGACTCGTGCTGATCCTGGAAGTCTCTCTCTGGCGGCGGGGGCAGCAAGGGACAAGTGCGACTCGGCGGAGAGGAGGGGCAGGGTGCAGGCGGCCCCAGGCGAGACGGGACAGACACGGCTCAATGGAACAGAGTCACCTGTGGTGGGGGCGGCCAGGCACGAGCTGCTCACTCGAAGGATAAGGCGCAGAGGAGGGGCAGGGTGCGGGCAGCCCCAGGCGGGATGGGACAGACACGGCTCAACGGAGCAGAGTCACTCGTGGTGGGGGCAGCCAGGCACGAGCTGCACACAGAGGAGGGTCACAGCTGCCGGCGGCACAGAGGTAGTTCAACTCACGTCCTGTTTTTTTTTAGGAGAGGCGGCAGGAGTCCAATGATCCCGGGACTCTGGTCAGGGGGGAAAGCTCAATTTCCAGGCCCTTGGAGATCGCTGTGAGCACAAGTTCTTTTTGAGTAAAAATAAAGCAAGTCTTTTGAAAAGGGTTTCTTCTCCTTTGGCAGCAAGGCAACCACTGCAGGCCAGTCCCCAGGAGAGGGACAGTCTTCCTCCTTCAGCTTTCCCGGTTCCTTCTCCTCAGGCAGAGGGTTCTTCTTGGTTTAAAGCAGGATCTAATTTCATAGGAGCAGGGCTCCTCTTTTTATACACAGTTTCTTTTGTCTTACAGGCCAGGTGGCCTGAGCCTGGTTCAACCCAGTTTTGGAGCACTTTGTTTTGGAGACTCTGCTTCTTCTTTCAGGGTGCAGGGCAGAGACATCAGACGTGCCGCAGGAGGTGGAGCCAGCATTGTGGTGGCAGAGCACAGCCCTATTCAGAGTCAAGGGGCACTCCTCCCACCTATCCTGGGGGTAATCCCTCTATTCACCACCTGGAAGCCCAGACTATCCCCTGGAATCCCCCAGCCCCGTCACTCACAGAAACCGGACAGCAGATACACATCGTAGCAGAGGTGGGCTGAAATGGCCAGGCAAGCAAATGCTAACTTTCTAAAAGTAGCATTTGCAAACACAGGATATTAAAAAAAACTTTACTAAAAGAAGTATTTTATTATTCTGAGTTCAGGCATACTAAACTTGACTTTCTACCATGTTCCCTGAGTCTGCTGGGATCATAGGGTGTAATATTTCCAGCAGCCCATTCTGGCCTATGAGAACAGGTAGCCTTACAATAGTGAAAAACGAAAATGGCTGTAATTCACTATTAGGACATGCTACACACATCAGGGCTTGTCCTACCTTATGCTTACAATGCACCCTGCCCTTGGGCCAACCATAGGGGTGACTAACATGAAGTTAAGGGAAGGTTAGGGACTGGCAAGTAGGTCCACTTGCTCAGTCAGCATGACAGTACCAGGCTGCACGCGGGTTCTGCAATGGCAGACCTTAGACACATTTTAAAGGGCTGCTTCTGTGGGTGGCACAACCAGTGCTGCATGCCCACCAACAGCATTTGTATTTACAAGCCCTGGCACTCCTGGTGCACTTTACTGGGGTCTGACAATAAACCAAATAAGCCAAACATGGAATCCAATCAATGTATACATTTTCCATAGGGAGCACTTGCACTGTGGCACTGATTGGCAGTGGCACAGTGCCCTGAGCAGCTAACACCAGCAAAACACATGAGGCACATCAGCAAAAAGTGGAAGGGAGACTCACGCCAAGGTGCCAGGTCTAACAGTCACTCACCCCTCACCTCCCTGGCACTCACCCTTCACCCCTCAGGCCTGGCAGTCACTCCTCGCACCTGGCACTCACCCTTCTCCCTCTCCTGGCACTCAGCATTGACTCTTCATGACACTCAACTGTCACCTCCCTGACACTCACCCTCGACCCTCCTAGTACTCATACTGCCCCTCCCTGGCTCATATCCTTCACCTCCCTGACACTCACCCATGTCCCTCCCTGCATTCACTACTCCCCCCTTGACACTCACCCTTCACCTCCATGGCACTAGCCCTTCATCCCTCTGGCTGGCAGCTACCCTTCACCCCTTGCACTCACCCTTCCCCTTCCTGGAACTCACCTTTGACCCTACTGACTCTTACATCTCACCTCCATGGCACTCAACCTTCATCTCCCTGGCACTCACCCTTCATCCCCTGACCTGGCACTCAACCTTCACCTCCGTGGCACTAGCCCTTCACCCCCCTGGCCTGGCAGCTACCCCTCACCCCTGGCACTCATACTTCCCCTTCTTGGCACTCACCCATCCCTCCCTGGCACTCACCCTTGACCCTCCTGACTCTTACGTCTCATCTCCCTGGCACTCACTCCTCACCTCTGGCACTCACCCTTCACCCCCCATGGCCTGACAGTCACCCTTGTCTCTACTGGCATTCACTCCTCACCTCGCTGCCACTCATCCTTGACCCTCCTAGTTTCTGTCTCTCTCCTGTCTCTCTCTTTCTGTGTGACTCTACACTCGATTGCCTTTCTTCTCTCTGCTCCTTTCATCACTCACATTCTTTTTCTGACTCTGTACCTTTCCTTTGCCTCCCTTCTTCTAGGCGTCCCTCTCTGTACATCGTTCTGTATTGTGTTCTGCCCTTCTTTCAATTATATCGCTACCTGTTGACCGGTTTATTTAGCCTCCCCGGTGCCTGTCTCCAGTGTCTACCCAGGTTCTCTCATTAATGCCCCCTCCCGAACCTGTGAATCTCACCCTCTGCTGCTTCTCTCACTCACACTGCCGTTTCTCCTCCCTACCCAGATGTTTGACTTATTCTTTAATTTTCCCTACTTGATGGTGATGTTATCCCTGCTGTTTGTCTTACTCATCCCGATGTGTCATTTACTTTCTTATTTCCTATGCTCTTTAAAGGGGATCTTCCACCCGCCGGTTGCTCGTGCTCTCTTGCTCGCCCCATGTTTCTCTTACCTCTTCTGCAGCCAGATGGTTTGTTTATTCTCTCATTTTCTTTACTCAAAAGTGATTGTACCCCTACCCACTGTTGTTTTCCTTATTATCCTTTAATACTTTGGCGCCTCTCGCTGCCCCCTCTACCAGCATCTTTCTAGTGCCTATTTCTGCCTTTTCGTTATTTTCATCTCTGTCTCAGTTGGCATTGCTAATAATAAGGCAACACTAGCACCTGACTGCCTCAAACTAACTACACAACATAAAACAGACCACAGTTCTTCAAATCAGCCACAGTACCTTAAACTGATCAAAGTACTTGAAACTAACTGCAGTACGATATCTGAAACTGACCACAACCCTTGAAACAAGCATATGTGGTACTGAATGGTATTATGTTGAGTGTAGTTATATTGTATTGAGTAGAGTGTAAATATGTGTTGTAAATATTTGTTGTGTAATTATGTGGTATTGAGTGTTATGATGTGGAGAGTATTTATGTTGCATTGATTAGTGTGTAAATATGTGGTTTGTAATTGTATGGTACTGAGTGGTATTTGGGGTGTATGTTGCATTGTGTAGAGTACATAACTACACTCAACATAATACAACTCAGTACCACATAATTACACATCACATAATTACACTGTATTCAATACAACATAAATACACTCCACATATCACTCAGTACTACATAATTGCACGTCACATAATTACTCTCTACTTAATGCAAGATAAATACGCTCCACACAATACCACTCTGTGCCACATAATAACACAACACATAATTACACTGTTCTCAATGCAACATAAATACACACTTTTCACTCAAGTTCATGCTATATGCAAAAAAACAAAAAAACAATTGCAATGCAATAGGTTTCACATTACTGAATCTTTGAGCTGCTAGTTTTGCATTATTATTAGCAATGCCAACAGCTCAAACTTTTATAATGCGAGACCTATTGCATTGCAAATGCTTGTTATATAGTGCTTTAAAGCAGTATTCCTCACTTTTTAGCCACTCAAGGCAGCTCCAAAACATGTTATCGATGATGTAAGAGAGTCCAACATAGTTTTATTATAGGGCTTTAAAATCAGCACTTTAATCACACTCAAAGCAGCACCAGACCATATTACCAATAACATAAATGAGCGCACATGTATTCAATTCCAGCGTAGATTTATACAGCACTTTACCTTTATTAGACAGACAGCACCAGGACATATTGCCATGGTGTACGGAGACTGAAATCTTTACCAGAGCATGGCAGTTTTTATATAGCGCTCGGGAAAAGTAAGGGACCGAGGCACAGGGAAGTGAAGTGCTTCGCCAAACTAGGCTCTACGGTTAAATAGAGAACCACTAGCCTGCATGTTCTTTTGAAAAGAGTCAACAAAGACTCAAACGGGTTGGGGCGGGTTTGAGGGGGTCAAGAAGGAGAGGGTGGTTCCAAACGGGCACCGTATGAAAGAGATGTTTGTCCGATAATATGGTCACTTTTTAATCAAATTCTTTTGTGATGCTCTAACAGGGACGTTGTGCTATGTTTGGACACATCAGTGCGCTTAGGGAAAAGTAAACATAACAGTATGACAGTTAATAACAGGACAAGAGCCATAATTTAGGTATAGGAACGACAGTGTTTATGTGCGGGGACACAGGGGTCAGGAATGGGAGGAATTTTAAAAGGCGGATGTCACAGTGCTAAACACAGGCTGGGTAGTAATCACAAGAGCATTCAGCACCAATCAACTGACTTCTAGGCGCTCCACTAATGGGTGTTCGGATTAGCCAACTCAAATGTCTACCTTGCCCCACCAAGCTATATCTCTTGTCTCTATATCTTCAGCATGTTTGATAGGAAACTAGAATTAAGAAGAAAATATCTTTTTCACATCAAAAGTGACAACAATGCTGCAAGTCACCAAATTTCCCATTTCACAAGTGCGATCAAATGTGCACATTTCACGCATATAATACAACACAACTATCACCTTAAATTACTTTTAAAGAGTAATGATTTGCAAAAACCTGTGTGCATTCTATTTTGTGTGTGTCCCCGCCAGGCATGGAACCCAAAGCAATCAGGAATAGCTTTGGAAAGATGCCCAAACATGCTCAAGCTCTACCAAAAGAAGTTCAATGCTAGGTAAAGACAAGGACAATAAATGCAAGTGGCGGCAGAAAGTAACAATAAAAAAAAGCTGACAAAATGCTTCTTCATGAGCACATGCTGCATTTAAATAGCATTTAGATGTTTCCGTGCCAGTGACCTTGCCTCTTCAGAACTCTCTGGCATTTGTGACCGGTGGCACCGCTGCTTCTGAGTAGTGGGGGGGGTCAGGGAGTGTCATGTGAGTCTGGGGATGCAGCAGTATCGGAGGGCACAGAGCCAGTCCAATACAATGAAAGTAAAAGCGCGGTATGCCGCGCTGTTTAAAAACATTAAATCGATATTTGTAAAGTCCAAATCAAAAGCGCGGCCACCACTTTACATATTTAGCGTGGTGTGCACGCTATTGGGAAAAAATGAACAGAAGAAAAGCATGCCCGCCATTTCACACCTCAGGCGGCTGGCTGCTGAATTAAACAAGTGCGGCCGCAAAAGTGAAAGCGGCGCGTGGCAAATGAATTCAATAAACAAGCGAGGTCACCAAAGTGAAAGAGGACCGTGCTGCAAATAACAAAATAAAAGAGTGCTTACTGACTTATGGAGCCCATGCAACGCCACAAGTAAAAGATCCAGTCCTGATGGGCGGTCCCAAAAGGAGACAGGGCGGTAACAAGGAGGGACTAAGAAGCCTCATATTGAATCGGAAGCCAGCGCATTTACCGTGGACGATGACACCAGCCAATGAAAATATAGACGGGGCTTCCACTCCACTTCTAAAACATACCTTCCTACAACATTTCTCGCAAAGCGAGCAGCGCATGCGTGCTGGAACGCTAGGCGAGACCTAAATAGGGGCTGTAGCAGTTTTCTATCATCCAAGGCATATTTTCCATCTGTTCCTGAAAAAGGAAGAAGGGGTGCAGATATGTGGTCGGAAAGCTCGAGGGCACTTCACTAGTAAAAGCATGCTTCCTCTTCAGCGATACTTGGAGGGGAAGCACACTGGTAAGAACGCACATCCATGAGGTTACCTTATGCAAAAAGGCCGCGCCTGATGCTGCCACCAATAAAATTCCTTAGCACAATTTGGATTTCTTACAGTCTATAATTCAAAGGGCAGTGAAAGCTGCTTTTGCGACCTGAGAGGAATAGCCCTGCCCTAAGTATGCCCAAAGTTCAGATCACTGTAACCAGGATTCTGATCATTCTGAGGAGGAGGAGCACAAAGTAAGATATATTCAGAGCTCTCAATTTAAGGTGGTTCTAGCCCACATAAGAAATAGCATTTCCATTTCACAAATGGGATACCAGGTGGAGGAAGGTGACTTCTTTGGTCAGTATAGAAGAAGGGACAGAGAGTCACTTCTAATTTCTAAGGACAGTAAAGGACTCTTACCAAGACAATGGTTGAATGTGGAGAAAATGGGATTTCCTTGTTTCTCTCTAAGCAATACTATCACAGGGAAGTTCCCTACTTCAATGAAAGTACAATCCCTCATTGCTGGTTTGGCATCTAGCATGACTATCATTTCTAAAAATGCTTCACCGGTCAACCAGATTGACAAAATAGGTAGAGGGAACCTAAACAGCACCAAACTTTGCAATAATGTCGGGGGTCTATGCCATATATACAGTCCAGCACTCCTGCACAGCTTTCAAGCTTTAGTAGAGGAATTACATTGATAGGAGGATGAAATGGCCAGGAAGGAACTATGTAGCAGCAAGTCAGATTTCTATTGGACATAACATTTCATTCTTTGTCTATGGTGGTTGCATCTTCAGGTTCTGCAATTTCTGCTAGGTACCAAATTTAGATGAGAGCCTGGAAAGCAGGCGATTCTCAGAAGCACCTCTTAAGCCAACTTCCCATCAATGAAAAGAAGCTCTTTGGCCCACAACTAGAGGATCTGGTTAGGAAGTCCATTAAAAACCATAAGCTTCGGACTCCAGTTAAGCTACCCTCTCATAGTTGAGGCTTTGGATTTTGAAGGGCTGTTGGGGTCAATCTTCATGGATGAGAGGGTCACACCATCCCTTTAAATGCAGGGGATATGGCAGGGTGTCCCCCTTCATTGACAAATACCAGCAGCAACCTGATATCTCTCCATCCCCCCAACCAACCCCAAAGCATGACTATCCATGACTATCCTTCCAAAGTGGGTGGAAAAACAAAGACTATCTTGCCAGCCTGGAGAGCAGACACCTCAGGCACCTTGATACTTCAACTGGTGAGGGATGGCTACAGGAAAGAGTTTTTATCTCAGCTAAAAGACATCTTTTTTAGACCCCAATGCTTTCCAGAGAAGCTCCAGGCTTTGGGCCATTATTCCGCTAGCAGAAAGCGAGATGGGGCAAGGATGCTATACAATTATGTTTTTGGTTCAGAGGAGCTGGAGAGAGTTTTGACCTAACCTAAATGTAAAATCTGTGAACCATTCCATTCCCTGTCAGAAATTTAGGATGGCGAGACTTCAAAACATCTTTCCTGGCATGTACTTAGCATCCCTAGATCTGCTGGATGTGCACTTACATATTCCTATGCACCCTTCTTTGCAAAAAATCTTAGATTCTATACCTTGGGCCACCACATTCAATGCTGTGTTTCTCCTTTGGCCTCTCTTCAGCACCTAGAGTCTTTACTGAAACCTTGACACCCTTGATGGGCAACCTGCATTCCTTGGGATTGGTGGTTTCCCTTACTTGGATGATTAGTTGATTTCTGCCTGTTCTCTTTCAAAGGGTCTGCAAGCCATCAAACTGGTGTGCAAGTGGAAAGGGTTCCTATTAAATTTCAAGAAGTCTTATCTCCAGCCTTCCCAAAAGCTTCATTTCACCTGCACCGTGTTCAACTTTGACCTTGCAACACAGGGTGGCAATTTGTTAAATTACACAAGAACAGGGAGGCCAATGGTACAAAATACAACACAATGTTAGGGCTCTATGAATGTTTGAATCAGCCCATAGCACCTTCAGACTGGAAATCACCACACCCAGCAGGAAACTATCCAGCAAAAAACAAATATCTCACGAATGGTATCACTGCCTTGGATGAACCCCCCTGAGCTGAGCACCTTAAGGGACATCACAGTAGTCAGTGTTTGGCATGGCAATTTATAGTAGAGGGTTGGCAATCCTGCTGAATAAATCCAGCTACTTCCCTGAAATGTCCAAAGTGCTGGAAGCTAACCTACCCAACTACCAGACACCCATGTGTAGACACTGCTGAGTGGGAACTGAGAACACTAGAAGACAGAGAGAGAATGGAACCATGGGATATTCCCTCTGAGCACTCGGTGCAAAACAGGACATTATCATAAGACCAGAATCCAAGTCTAGTGAGACCATATCATAGCACCTAAAACCAATACCACATATTTATGGAGAATCTATGCTAGCACCAGTGGCACAACTATAATCAGATTTATAGAGCATAAGAAACTAATCCTAAAAGGATGTATGACGTTACAACTCATACTTTTACAACGCATACCATTACAACGAAATTTTTACAACGCAAAAACAATTACAACGCATGTATTTACAACGCATGTTTTTACAACGCAGGTACCTTTACAACGCATACCATTACAACGTAAGTATTGGTAAGTATATTTAATTTTTTTTATTTAATTTAATTGAAATTAATATTATATAATTTAATTTAATTTAATTTTATGTAATTTAATTTAATTTTATTTATTTGATTTAATTTAAATTTAATTTTATTTTATTTTTACCCTGTACCCCTGTACCCCCAAAACCCAAAACTGACCCTGAACCCTAAAATTACACCTGTACCCCAAAAACCCAAAATTAACCCTGAAGCCTAAAAATACCCCTGTACCCCAAAAACCCAAAACTGACCCTGAACCCTAAAAATACCCTTTTACCCCAAAACCCAAAACTGACCCTGAACCCTAAAAATACCCCTTTACCCAAAAACCCAAAACTGACCCTGAACCCTAAAAATACCCCTGTACCCCAAAACCCAAAACTGACCCTGAACCCTAAAAATACCCCTTTACCCAAAAACCCAAAACTGACCCTGAACCCTAAAAATACCCCTGTACCCCAAAAACCCAAAACTGACCCTGAACCCTAAAAATACCCCTTTACCCAAAAACCCAAAACTGACCCTGAACCCTAAAAATACCCCTGTACCCCAAAACCCAAAACTGACCCTGAACCCTAAAAATACCCCTTTACCCAAAAACCCAAAACTGACCCTGAACCCTAAAAATACCCCTGTACCCCAAAAACCCAAAACTGACCCTGAACACTAAAAATACCCTTTTACCCAAAAACTGAAAACTGACCCTGAACCCTAAAAATACCCCTTTACCCAAAAACTGAAAACTGACCCTGAACCCTAAAAATACCCCTTTACTCAAAAACTGAAAACTGACCCTGAACCCTAAAAATACCCCTTTACCCAAAAACTGAAAACTGACCCTGAACCCTAAAAATACCCTTTTACCCAAAAACTAAAAACTGACCCTGAACCCTAAAAATACCCTTTTAAAAAACCCAAACATATAACATTTAAAATATAATATATACTTACCAATACTTACGTTGTAATGGTATGCGTTGTAAAGGTACCTGCGTTGTAAAAACATGCGTTGTAAATACATGCGTTGTAATAGTTTTTGCGTTGTAAAAATTTCGTTGTAATGGTAGTGCGTTGTAATAGTTGCGTTGTAAAGGTTGTTTCCCATCCTAAAAGCATGGATCCCCTGCACAAAAAAGTGGAGTAAGGCATCCTCTCAAAAGGCAAATATATCTTCACAAGGAATATTTCTTAATATTGTCGAACAAAACATTATGTCTAAAATATAGCAAGGGCAAAGTTTACAAGAGTCATAGTACTGCCTGCAGTTGTATCTGAGCTACGTATTAAGCAAAGGTTATTGTTAGGATTAGAGTTAGGGATAGATATATGCGTATGGTTTAGTTTAGGGTTATGGTTAGGCTTACAGTTACGGTGATTAGGGTTGGGTATAGGGCTAGGGTAATGCAGGACAAATCAGAGATAGGATGCCGTACTGATTAGTTATCTTCTATGAACAATGGGCAGTATTTAGAGTTTGGTGGATGTGATAAACTGTCAAAATTGTGGAAATGCCCAGCCGAATGTATTACAAGTGCATTGAAGTCAATGGCACTTTAAATATGACAGATAGTACATCGGCCATGTTTTGACAGACTAATTCTAAGTAATACTTAATGTGTCTAGATGTACATTAGGAGAAAATGTTCTGCTCATTTTACCACCATGAACAGGATGGAATACATGCTCTGTCCCCCTTCTTGTGGTACAGCCCATATGACATTCTGGATGAGGAACAACTGTATCCCCTTCTGGAGCAGTGACCCTGCTAGCATAAAAGAGGAGTCATAGAAATAAGTCTTGAATTGGCACTTGATGGACCTCGGTGCAGTAACCATGACCCAGGACCTGACAAGCTTATTAGTCTGATATGGACAGTAACCACTGATCCAAAAAGGTCACCAGACAGATGCCCACCAGAACCAGCAGCAGGTCAGATGGAAGCTCTGCACAATCATGTCCTTGGTGAGATTCGGGCTGTGATGAAATGTGATACCTGGGATCAGATTCAATGAACATAAAAAGCCCCACGGCACCAGTAGTGTCATGAAAGTCAGAATGGCTGCGTTTGACCCCAGATACAATTCTTGTACCAAAAAGGCATCGTTCTAGGAAGAGCCTTGCAAGTGGAAAGAGTATCCTGATATTCCCTTTGGTTTTTAATAAGGTCCCCATGTTGTGAACCAAAGAGGATAAATCCCAGGGTAAGTAAATTATTTTCCTAGGATTTAAGTTCTATGAGGTTCCAATGTACATTCTTCAACTTCAGTTACTCCTTCACATATACAGCCTCCTAAAGATGGCATATAAAAAATCTCAATTAATATCTAAAATAAAGTAAATCTGCCCCTCCGTCATTGCAATTGCAAGTTCAATTTGTATTGGGAAACTTGTATCTTAACTAAAGCCAGACAAGAATATAGAATAGCGGGGCTCAAATCGACCATTAACGCTTTTTAAAATCTGATTGTAAGCTTCTAATAAAAATATTACCTGTAAGGTTAGCCAGAATGATTACTACCCTTGTTTCCTGATCAGACTATTTTAATCGCCAGAAGACTACTGTTGTTCAATTCGTTTAACTTGTCTCAGGCTTTGTGGCTGTTATTCAACAGGTCTTGCTGACAATCTTCCCTACTCCCCAGAATGTACTTCTGGCCATAAAAAAAGAATACATACAAGTAAAAGGAAATACCATACCGAAAGTCGAATGGGATTGAGAGAGAGACAAACACAGCAAGCCTAGGTCTTTGTAAAACAGCTCTATCGGGTGCTGTAGCTCTGGTTTTAGCAAAGAATGGAAAGGCTTACTAAATGGAGAAAGCACACACAGAGCCATAGTACTGTTGAATGACATGAAACATTTCCAATGGAACGATAAAGAACAAGCATTCTTACAAGCTTTGAGATGGCAGGCCATGGAGAGCCTAAGCAAAGCGGTAAGGATTCCTGTAAGTCCACAATAAAGCATCAAGTCAAGACCCTTGAGAAGGGTAGAGAGAAAGTCATAGCAGCACAATAAAGTTTAAAAAATACAAAGAACACAATCCATATAACAGTTAAACGGTCTGGTAATTAAGGGAATCGCAGATGAAAAAAATAACAAAGGTGAGGAACAGGAAACAAACTCTGGCAAGTGGAGCTCCAATGGAACCCAGAAAGGTGCTGGGCAGCTTCTTTTATCATTCATTCTATTTCAATAACACAGATGACTATAGTGACCCATAAGTCCCATCCTTGACTTAGATTAGGATTGTGACCCAGCCTCCAAAGGCCATCCTCCATAATCTATATTTTGTCAACACTATTGACTACAGTTATACAACAAATATGCCAATCACTAACTTATTCTTGGATGCAGAAAGGACTTTTTATGTGGTGAACTGGGTGTTTTGGAAAGCTGTGCTAACTAATATGCATTTCGCACCCCAGTTCATCAGGTTGATAAAGACCTTGTATGAAGGTGGTTCCAATGGGAGTTATGGTAATGGAGAACAGGTGGGCTCATTGTATGTTAAACATGGCGCCCATCAAGGTTGCCTTCTATCCTCATTACTATTTTCCTTGTTTTAGAAGCTGTAGCTGCACAAAGCACAAATAAAGAAGAGGGGGATAGCAAAGGGCATTTCGAGCTACTTGCAGTGTCTAAGATTCAACCCTATGGAAATTATATAGCTTAATTTCTAGCACCTTATTCACATAATATTAATGCCGCCATCTTCAACTTAATAGATGAGATATCTAACAGGCACATGCATCAACCATTTTTGCAAGCGCAAACGGTGCGAATCGCAAAAATTGGCCCTTTGCGCCCGCAAAAAGGGCTTCTGCGATTCATCAACCTGTCAGCCTCCTTTAAGAAATCGCAAATTATTGAGATTTCTTAAATTGCGATTGCATTTAAGGAATTGCAAATTGCGATTCCTTTAATGCAATGCATGATGGAATCACAAATTGCGATTTTGCTAATAGGTGGCGCAAATTACCATCAATTTGTACTTGATGGTAATTTGCAAAAACTTTGAAAAATGCACTAAAGTGCATTTTTCGAAGTTGTAGGTTATATGCCCTTGGGACATGTGTGTGCCTAACATGCATGCCCAGATCAATTTCAGGGGTGCAACAGGGTGTCCTTTTGACACCCTTGCAATTGCTTGTGCAATTTGCGAGTACCTATAGGTACTCAGAAATTGTGCATGCGATCTCCCATTCATTCCTATGGTCCTGTAGGCCCATAGGAATGAATCGGAAGGCATTCCTTAAATGCGACTCGCAATTTGTGAGTCGCAATTAAGGAATGTTTGGGAATCGCTAATTTTATAGCGATTCCACCACGCATAGGCTTTTGCAATTCCTTAATTGCGATTCCTTAAGGAATCGCAAAAGCCTACATTGATGCACGTGCCTGTAAACCTTTTGCATATAAAGTATCAACACCAGTAAGACTTAAAACATGATTCACACACCAGGAGCTGCCCTTTCCTTTGACCTAAAGAACGACCTTCCTGACGCCGCTGCCAGGGAATTCCACCACTGGGTCGCCAGCTGCGCCGACAAGCTGGCACCTCTCCGACAGACCGCCAAACAACGCCCGCCTAAGGCTGCCTGGTTCACCATCGAACTCCAAGAAGCCATATGCACCTGCAGACGTCTTGAAAAAGCCTGGTGGAACCTGAAGACCACGGAAGCACATAACAACCACAAGATCGCCATAAAGGACTACCACCAGCGTATAAGGGAAACCAAAAGGTCCTTCATCAGCGAAAAAGTCAAGACCAACGCATCCAACTTGAAGGAACTGTTCAACGTCATCCAGCAGTTTGTGAAACCCTCCTGGGAAGCCACCGACATCGCACCCTCCATGGAACTCTGCAACAAACTCAGCTCATATTTCCACCTAAAGATCATGGCCCTCTATGACAATTTCAGCGAGCCAACAGAAGACAGCGCCACACTACCCACCACCGCCGAGAAGCCAACCATCACCACCTGGAACACCGCTTTCTGTGGAGCTCATCTCCTCAACCATGAAAAAAACTCACTCAGGAGCCCCAACGGACCCTTGCCCTCGCACATCTTCCACAGAGCCGCCACTGCCATCGCTCCTGATCTAGCCCATGCCATAAACTCCTCCCTTGCATCCGGCACCTGCCCCGATGACTGGAAATGCGCTGAGGTGAAACCCTCCTCAAAAAACCAATGTCCGACCCTACGGACCTGAAGAATTACCGGCCTATCTCTCTCCTCCCTTTTGCAGCCAAAGTCACCGAAAGGCTCGTGAACTCCCAGCTGACCACTTTCATCGAAGAAAACTGCATCCTGGACACCTCCCAATCCGACTTCCGCATCAACCACAGCACCGAGGTCGCCCTCCTCGCAGCCACCGATGACATTTGCATGCTGCTCGACCAGGGCCACACCGCAGCCCTCATCGTCTTAAACCTCTCCGCAGCATTCAACACTGTCTCACACCGCACACTAGCCACCAGGCTCCAAATGCGGGAATACAGGGGTCCGCCCTCAACTGGATCCGATCCTTCCTCTCTGGCAGAACCCAGAGGGTCAGGCTTCCACTGACATCATCTGCGGAGTGCCCCAAGGATCTTCACTAAGCCTGACTCTCTTCGACATCTACATGGCCCCCATCGCCGCCATCGTCAGACAGCACGGGCTCAGCATCATATCCTACACTGACGACACCCAGCTCATCCTCTCCCTCACCAAGAGCCCAGAAAACACCAGACTCAGCTTCCAGGAAGAATGAGAAACGTGGTGGCCTGGATGAAGGACAGCTGCCTGAAGCTCAACTCTGAGAAGACCGAGGTCCTCATCCTCGAACTCTGCCCCTCCGCCTGGGACAACACCTGGTGGCCCACCGCCCTCTGGATCCCACCCACCCCGACAGACCATGCTCGGAACCTCGGCATAATCCTCGACTCCTCCCTCTCCATGAACCGCCAAATCAACCCTGTCTCCTCCGCCTGTTTCAACTGCCTCCGGATCCTCCAAAAGACCTTCAATTGGATCCCCCCGACTGTAGAAAGACCGTCAACCACACACTCATCACCAGCAGACTTGACTACGGCAACGCCCTCTATGCCGGAATCAACAAAACCCTTCTGCGCAAGCTCCAAACCATCCAAAACGCGGCCACCTGGCTCATCGTAGGGACACCACCCCGCGAACATATGACCCAACACCTGCGAGAACTCCACTGCCTCCCCATCGAAAAGAGGATCACCTACAATCTCCTCTCCCACACCTACAAATCCCTCAACAACATCGGACCCAAATACCTCAATGACCGAGTATGTTTCCACGCACCCAAGAGGAACCTCCGCTTCGCTGACCTAGCCCTGGCAAGGTCCCCTGCATCCACAGAAGCAGAGCGGGCGGAGGGCCTGTTCCTACACTGCAGCCATAACATGGAACGCACTCCCTGTAAACATCAGATGATCACCATCCCTGCACACGTTCAGGAGGGACCTAAAGACCTGGCTCTTCGACTGACCTGAGCAGCCTATCTCCCCCCCCCCACAGCACCTTCAGACACTCGCAGGTGAGTAGCGCGCTTTGTACACCACTGATTGATTGATTGACCTAAGAGGGAATCGTGGTAACACTCAAGTTTGATACCTAGAGATTAGGGTTCAATTGAAGATGATTGATTTATATAAAACTAATTATGCTACATTGTTATCTAAATGAAAACAAGAATTCAATCACTATTATCAGAACACAAGTAGTGAAATGGAATTTTTACCCTGTTTCATGATCATAAAAGGCATTAAAGGTCTTCGAGCAATGGCTGAAAACTACAAGTAGCATAGACCCCAGCCTGTTGTGCAAAACCACCAAGGCTGAAAAAAATGCTTCAATGAAAGATCAATCTTCTGGTCAGTAGTGTTAGCTGGAACCACGTCTTCTGAAGCAAGATCAGACTGGGATGAGCAGTAGCGGCTCCTGGAGGGAATGCTGCGTGGCGGTGGGGCAAGGGAGGGGCAGTGTGGAGGTAGTAAACTCCTGCTCACGGCTTACCAGAGTAATGTAAATAAATAAATACATTTAAATGAATTTCATTGCCCGCGCCATGAAAAGCCAAATGGTGATGCAGCCCGCACAATGAAATTTGTTGTATTTAATAATTTATTTACTTTACTCTGGTCGACCGTGAGCTGGAGTTTACTGCCCCCCACTCTGGCTCTCCCCCGCCCCACCTCCCAAACGCCTGCAGCACTCCCTCCAGGAGTCGCTACTGTGGATGAGCCACTAGCCAACTAAAGCCAGATGTGGAAACTCATCCTGCAGGTACAAATCATGAAATTTTCAAATCACCTGATTTGCAAACACAAATAGTTTTTTTTATATATGTACTCAACCGATGTTTGGAGGAGGAAAGCATTTCCAGCTTTGCAAAATGCGGCTACCAACCTATTTCAGATTTCATTTAGGAAGGTATGTGAAATGAAAATCCCCTACTTACTGTGATTTGGAATGGCATGTATCAAAGGAGGTGGAAATGGATTCTCCAAGTGGAAGCTATCTGTATTTGACAGATTCCAGTTTGAAAATTGTGTCAGGCAACCTCATTCGAGGACGCGGTGGTCCATGTGACCCCTGCCTTCTTCCCCAGTGTGTTCCCAAACTGGTGTTTTTGCATTGGTTCCTTTATAGACATTAAACTTTCCTGTTTGGTCATTAAAACACCGGGATAATAGTCTTCTGTTCCTTTTTTTGTAGGCCTGCATTTTAAATCAATCTGGTCCCAAAAAGCAAAGTGCCTAAGTGATATTCATTAGGCAGATCTTATTCTGACCCTCTAAGACTGGATATTTTGCAAACTGTTAGATTTGGCACACTTAGTGCACTGTACTAGGGTCTGACCAGCAAACCAAATCAGCCAATTATGGAATCACAAATCCATACATCAATTTACAATAGGGATCACTTGCACTGTGGCACTGGACAGCAGTGGCCCAGTGCCCAAAGCATCCAACACCAGCAAAAACATATGAGGCAACAGCAATAAAGGAAGTGAGACCCACGCCAAGGTGCCAGGTCTAACACGTGTCCCCTCCAGCTGAAATGTGGGGAGAACTACCCTACCTCCAGGGAGTTCTCATCACTAAGGCGGAAAAATCTGGACAGACCATCAGCATTGGCGTGTGCTGTATCAGGGCGGTGTTCCACCCTGAAATCCAACCCCTGTAGGGAAATGGACCACCTCAACAGCTTTGTATTCTCACCCCTCATCTGCATCAGCCATCCGAGGGGCCTGTGGTCTGTCTGAACCTGGAAGTGAGTCCCAAACAGGTGTGGTATCAGCTTCTTCAGTGCCCAGACCACAGCAAATGCCTCACGTTCAATAGCAATCCACCTCTCTTCCCGTGGCAGTAACCTCCTACTGATGAAGCCTACAGGTTGATCTAGCCCCTCCTCATTCATCTGTGACAAAACAGGTGGAAATATGATACTAAAGAGAAACAACAAAGAAAAAGAGAACATGTAGCAAAATACAAAAATGTAAACAGCATTGCAATAAGTAAAGCACGAAAATGAAATTGTAGAATGCGTAAACCAGATAAGACACACATCTCCTTCCTTAACAGAGCAAATATGAAACAAGAAGTGTCACAAGGAAGGAAACTGTCCAAAAATTCAAAAGTAAAAGGAGAAAGGCACATACATAAATAAGAAAGAAGTATACCATGAAAACAAACAAAGAAAGAGTGCTCCGAATTACCACCACAACCACACCGGCTGGCCAGGCTGGCGAAGAAAATGGGAAACACAGAACACAGCAAAAGGAAGAAGAAAGGACAAAGACTTGCAACCTACCAAAAGTAAGCAACAGGTGGCTATCACCCAAACAGAAAACAAGCAAGGGGTGAGTTGCACCCAACCAGGATGAGACTACACCCAACCAGAAAGTAATCAAAGGATGGCCTACACCCAACCAGAAAGTAAGCAAAAGGGTGGCTTATACTCAACCAGAAAGTAAGCAAAGGGTGGCTTACACCCAACCAGAAAGTAAGTACAGGGTGACTGGCACCCCCAACAGAAAGCAATCATGAGTAAGCAAATGGGTGGCTGACACCCAAATAGAAAGCAAGCAACAGGTGACTGACACCCAACCAAGAAAGCAAGCAACGGTTGCAATGCACCCAACTATAAAGTAAGGGAGATCTACACCCCACAGAAGTAAGGGAAATCTCCAAACAGAACATGCAAAGAAGAGAGTAATCTAGATGGAACGCACCCCACAGAAGATAACTGGTGCAGACACCTAAAATGAGACCACACAGGAAAAAAACCTAATAGAAATGCACATACAACCAGTAGTACACAAGAGCAAAAAATTGAACCCTTGGCCACCTGTGTGTGCGTCACCCACCTTGTAAGTGTTTTGCTAGTGTTGTGGACTGTGCCCTGGGTACCAGTTGGTATGAGCGATCCAGGTCAATGTCAGGGACACAATTGTTCTCGTCCCCCCTCCCAAATACATGGATCAAGTGTATTACTCAACAGTGCTGGCATTAACATGTTGCAGAAGGCTTCCTAGTTTGAATTTGATGTATGCAATGTTACTAGAGAGATTGGAAGTCCATTTAGCAACCCCTTCACCACCACATTCCTACCCTCCGGGTCTGCCCTTGTGTGCTGTACCAAGAGGGACACCCCAGGGGCAACCCAAATCAGAACACCCCTAACTTATCTTGAATATGTGGTCCAAACAATCGTGCCTCTCCATCTCCTGCATAACCTTTGGATATCAGGCGAAGAAAGAAGCGTTTCAGATAGACAGGTTATGTGCATCCCACATTCTGCTAGATTTTGTACTGTTTAACATAGCTAGCCATGTCCCTGACGTTCCAGGTCAGAGAAGGTAGTGAAGTGCAGTGCATTGGTTACTATCCGCCATAATAGGTGTAACAGTGTCTAACCCCCCATATACTCGATTGCCAACCCACAGAGAAGTGTCCCCCCTTAGGGTACACCTCCAACCCCCAATACATGCCACTGCATACAAAAACAGAGACAAGGAAACAAAAAGAGCAAAAAATGCAATAACATTACCCCAATTTCCCATCCCAGTCCAACACACCAAAAGGTGCTCAACCACTAGCACTGCAATATACATGTACATGGCTGCTCAGGGAGTGTAAAAGGTAAAAGCAAACAATGAAGAGTAGGCCTAAACATAATAAAAGAGTTCCAGAGGGAAGATAAAAGTGTGGCTAGCCCACAGTATAACATATACCTCCTGCTGGTGGAAACAAGAGGACTCCATCTTATAGCCAATAGTAGTAACAAATATGGATCGTGGAGTGACCTTCTGGTACATCACACACAGAATGGGGCACTCCCTACTCGGCAGGTCATATTACTCCATCCGCAGACATGGGTGTGATGTCGGGGACACCAGTAGCAGAGCGTCCACCGGTTTGAATAGGTTCCTTCTTCCCTTTGTCTGACCCACTGGGGGTAATGTGTTGTGTCACTCTGCCACCGCAACCACTTGAGCCCATTCTTTAGCTGCTATTTCCTTCATGGGGCCCACCCTCCTGTTGCTGCCATGTTGCCCCAACGTTTTTGTACCGACCAACTGCCGTAGTCTCCCCACACCCGGATCAGGCGTGATGCCACTATCCTCAAGCCAAGCCTTCTTCGGGGACGCATAGAAGATGGTGTTGCCATGCAGTGCAGAGCATATTTCACTTCCAGGGCTCTCAGCTTCAGTTTTACTTCTCAAAAGGAAGCCCTCCTTCTTTGCACATTGGAAGTGTAATTGGGGAATATGTTTACTGAGCAGTAGTGTCCTTTACCCCACGTCACTTGCAGGATGTGATCCCTGGCAAGATAATTAAAGCAGTGGGCAACCCCGGCCTGTGGAGTGCCAGGGCGGGGATACATGCCTGGGACTCTGTGTGCCAGTTCCACTGAGAAAAAGGTTGAACTCCTGCCCCCCAAATACAGTCTGACCTATCTATTACTCCAGATAGAGATCCATGCTGGGGCCCTCAGTGCAGTCCAACAATTCTCACAGTGTTGTGGCAATGGCGACCCTAATAATCCTCTATATTTTCCCAAAGATAATGTACCTCCCCTGGAGTACCTTGATATGAGAGTCCACCTTTGTGACTGTGGGCTTGAGGGCCACAGGTGTAGATTGTTCCATGCCGTCCTTCAACTTCTTATGACCTTCATGCAAAAGGCCCATATTGACCCCCAGGACATCAATTATAGGCTCCAAAGATGATTTAATGTCCAAAATAGCCTTTAGGATGTATTCAATTTCTTGGAGTTCTCTGATAGTGTATGCTATAGCTTTGTGTCGAGGTGCAGAAATGCCCTAAAAATACACACCTCTACTCCTCGACACAGCCATCACGACGGTAGCTCTGTCGTGCTTGGGGAGCACTATGGGGAGGCGGGTTTGGGAGCAGGACGTGCTGTAGCTTTGGGATCCACAGATTATACACCACACAGTACAAGAATAGGGCCCCAGGACTTCTCAGCCGTGTTCTCATTGGTGCTGTGCGTCATCAGCACTCCCCCCCCCCCTTTAAGAACGAGGGGGAGAGAATGTAGAGTGTAAATGTTCGCTTGTGATGGAGGGAGGGCTCTTCAACGGGCAAGCAACCTTCCCGCCTCCAACAAAATGTACAGAATCCTCAAGACATTCCTTTCGTCCACTTATGTGCCCCCCCCTCCCCCGGCAACAACTCATGTCCACCCATGGACACTGTTCCCCGACCTCCAGGATATACAGCGGGCAACACCAATTAGAACATTACCAGCCCTACAGCCTCACAGCACTGCCTGGGGGCGTAGCTAACTACCCTAACGGCAGACCGCCGATCAGGCCGCTGGCTGGGTAAATGCACACAACTGTGCCAGAAGTCTGTGTGCCCCGCAGATGGTAGGCCCAAGTCAGCAGCATGACGTGGGGCCTACTCCCTTGGTTCCTACCGTCTCCGCCATGGCCCCCCTGAATAGGAGAGAAGGGAGGGCTGCCACACCATTCCATCATCACGCATTCCTTGCAAGGGAGACTCAACCAGGGCCTGCACTTAAAGGCACTTAAGGCCACAGTTTGGCTGATTTCACCAGGCTGCCCGCAAGATGGAGCAGCTTGCGGGTTGCGGTGGGCCCAGGTCAGCATTGTGGAACGAGGGGGCACTCTCTTGGCCCCTAATTCCGTCACCACGGCCCGCCAAAGAAGGGAAGGCCACCACTCCTTTCGTTCTCCCTACATTCCACATGGAGGAGACTCAGTCAGGTCCCTGCACCAGGAGTCACTCATGGCAGCGGCACAGCCAAAGTCACCATGCTGCCCCGTGAAACGCAGTGGCATTCAAACAGGGTAGGTGGGCTTTGAGAGACCCGCACTGCTGCACAGCTGACGGCGAGTAAGAGCAGTAAGTCTGCAGCAGGGGCTACAGGATGCTGAATAGTGAGTTGGGCTGGTGGAGCTCAATTCAACATGACCATCCTGATTGCCATCTTAGCCATGCCCATTTCAGTGCTCCTTCTTGATCATCACTGCCTCACTCACCTTAAAGGAGTAATGGTGTCCAGGCAAGTGAAAACAAACAGGACAGGGACATGACCCAGCCAAGCAAGCCCCCGCCAAATGGCAGACAATGTCGGAGTCTACACCATCGTAAAACATGGCACTTGGAGCCACTACTAGGTAGGCCATAACTAAAATGCACACACCATGTTCATAAAAATAAATTAAAACAAAATACAGAAATGAAATGTGAAATGGCAACTTTAAAACGTTAGTAGAAATGCAGCAAAAAGTAAGTTATGCCAGAGGAGGAATACAAATTTCTTTTTAATTACCAATCATGTAGCCAGCAAGTCACTTCCCTGTCCCAGGAGTGATGACTCACCTGACATGTCAGGACTGTGAAGAGGAAAGCTGGCCAGATGGTAATATTTTCTACCTATCAGCACCAACACATTGCTTCATACACTAATCACATGCACACTGCATACATATACACATACCTATTCAGAATGTGTATTTCATGTTGGCTGGAAGCTGAGCTCAGATATTAAAAAGAGGGGCAGGCGAGTGGCAGAAATTGGGTTTATATACTGATGCTATGATGATGAATATGATAATTATTATTAATACTACTGCTGCTACTACTACAGTGGTAATATTTGTTATTGTTTGAGTTATTTTTCTCTTGAGGTACTGCTATTATGTATAATTAATATTATGAGTAGTAGTAGTGGCAATATTGATAGTAGCAGTAATTGTATGAAATCTATTATCTATAGCAATACAAATCTAATCACTGTGATTACTATTGCTAGTCTTATTGATGTCATTATTAGTTGCACTACTAGTATGCAGTAGTTGTATGAGTAGAAGTAGGCCTAGTAATATTTACATAATTACTATTTAAAATGTTACTATTATTGTTTTTTTTACTGAGATTGTGCTCTGTTGTTATTGCTGAAGTGTCCTCTCCAGCCAAATTAGCCACAAGGCATCTTTATTCCCCAGCAAACGATCACACACTGCACCCTCATTACCTCATAAACGCTAATAAACACACGAGAACACCTATCAGCAAGTTACGTAATTCCTCTGTTGAGTCAGCCCAGAAGTGCAAGGGTCCTAGTGCACGTAGTCTCATAACACTACATCTCCCCCTTTGATAAATAGAAAATACGAGCAATAGTCACTTCATAGTTCTTCAATAAGTCATTGAGGCTCTCAAAGTAGACAGCCTGATCGAGTGGTGTGTGGTAGTTGAGATGCACTGTGATTGTGCATCCATGGCACAGATTCTGATACTTCTGGGCTGGGATAATCTGAGCTATTAGGTGGGGTTGTCTCATTCATAATTGCAGGAGCTGATGACATTCGAGGTAGGACTTGTCACTCTTTAATCCAATGTAATGGACTTTCTGGGACGATGCACCATGACCCTGTGTCCATTCGCACATCACAACCCTCAACGCATCAACAGCTCCTTGAAGAATGTGACTTGACACTTGCACTGACGTTGTTTTATGCCTCGCGGTTCTTATGAATGACCCTTGATTCTACAATGGTTTGGCGGCATCCTACGCGTATACCTTTCTGTTTGACGGGTTGAAGCATGGCACAGGAGAAAGGCTGTTAACATTTTTAACTGGCATGATGTTAACTGACGCACCACTGTCTATGATAAATGTTATGGGTCAACTGTTGAGATTTATTGTAATCTTGGGGCAGTGTCCAAATTAATTCTGTTGTTTTGTTGGTTGGTTGTTTTTTCTTTGTCTTTTTTTTGTTCTCCACAAGCAGCCAAACCTAAACGTGCATGTTGCTCTTTCGTTGATACTATCATAGCATATCCATCTTCTTCACTTGTGCTTGATAATTACGTTGTAGAGCCTTTGCAAAAGAACTGTATGACGATCAATATTGTCTGGTTTTTACTTGTCGTAACTTATGTTGCTTTTTGACATTGTGGGCATTGCTAGAATACTTCTCAAACCTTCTGGCATCCATTTTCTCTCTGCTGTGATGCAGTTGGGTTCTCTTTTGCCTTGCAAACTGTTATAAAGTGGTTTTCTTTCCCACAACCTTTGCACATCTGCCCTATGGCTGGACATTTACCTTCAAGGGGAAACAAAAAAAAACATCTCAGAAACACAACTTTTTCTTCTTTGGAGATATCGACTTGAGTGCATATACCTTTTACTTGTGCTTACTTTCAATGACCAACGCTGATTCACTTTTTGCTGTTCCATCTTCCATATGATGAGCTTGTCAACCCGCTCTTTAATTGGCTCTTGCAGCCATTAATACTTTTCTCATAACTGAGCGTCTCTCAACATGCGTCTTCTGAATGAATCTGAAAAACAGCCATCCTTTACTCTGAGGCATATGGCTTCTCAGTTATAAATCCATTAAACTTGCAGTGTTTGATAAGCATGTCAAGTCTCTCATCCATGTTTCTCCATCTTGCGGTCACCCTGATTGAAAATGTACCTTTCATAGTCGAAATTCGGCATCGGATTGAACTTAATTCCCAATTTTTCTATGATCTAACGGTACAATATTGCATCAGTCTGTGAGATTTTCTTCGGGACTTCTTTTACTCCTTCAATGGCAAGGTTCTTGAAGTATTTAATGATTTTTAAATGAAGTTATCGAACGTCTTGATCCAGTCCGTCTATCTGGCATCAATAATTTGCTTCGTGGCGGTGGTGAATGGTGGTGGTGGTTTCCAAAACACATCTGAATCGTACGTTGCGCTCTGCAGTTGAGAGCATATGCTGTTCGGGTGACTGATGCTGTTCACCCTTCACTGTGACTTCTGCAATCACTGGCCATGTGCTTGCACTTGGGCCAGCATGCCTGATCAGGGGTTGTAAGGCCCCTTCTCCTTTCTTGACGGTAATTAACAGTTTAGTCTCTCACACTTGGACTTGACTGATTTTAGCTTTTTGCATTGTATTGATGATGGCTCTGTGTTATGGTGCAGCACAATATCTCTTCCTTCAGCCTGACCAGCAGATTCTTGCAGGCTTTTCAAATGTGCTCCTCTGTAGGGCCTTTAACTTTTTCAACACCCGTGTCTGAGCTGGAGCAGAGCTTCGACTCCATATGTGTCAACTTTTAACTGCTTCTCATTTATTTTGGCTTAAGTGGCATGCACAAGCAGTTTGCTGTACCATTGCAAACTCTCAGGGAGATACATCTTGTTTCTTCGGACACGTATCCCCTACTCATTGCCAGATATAGTGCCCTCCCCAGCGTGGGAGCATGGAAATGAATACGTCACACATGGAGTTCTGTAACAGAAGTGTTATTTCTCAGCATACGGTCACGCTCTACACTCTCATTACGTCATAACCGTTAATAACCATGCCTTAATACCTCCCAGCAAGTTATGTAATTCCTCTGTTGAGTCCTGCCAAAACCACGAGGGTCCTAGCGCACATAGTCTCACAACACTACAATTGCTATTTTTTAAATAAATAATAGTAGTATTCATATAGTTACCATTGTTAATATTAATATACTCATTACTGTGAATGTTGTTGATGTTAATATAATCATTGTTATTATTATAATTGTTATTATTATTAATATTATTACTAGTAGTATTAGTAGTAATAGAAGTAGTATATATCTTTGGAGACAGAGTTATGAAAATGCGCCGTTAACCACATTTGATGTCAAGTGACAAACTATTCTCTTTCTGTTTAGCCAATAAAAAGATGATGGCACAGAATTTGTAATTAATACCAAAGAAAAACAGAGCTCCCAAGACGAAATATAAATAGGGATGTTGGTGCTTAAAATTAATTTGGAGCCATAATTCCCTATAAGATTGTCTAGAGTGAACACAAAGTGCAGCATCTGACAGGTATCCTTTCGATCTCTGCCATTCTATATAATGCAGTAGTTTTGTCACAGTCCTATGTCTCCAAGGAGATGGATAATAATAATGTCCTCTTATGTTGCAGCTGTGGTTGACTCGAAGATCTGGGTTCTAGACCGGCAAGTTTTTCAAAACATCATGATGAGCTCAGGACAGGCACAACATCAGGAGTACTTCAGCTTCCTGCACAGGTACAGTGATTAATTCCAAAAAGCAAAGTTTACCAGATAATAGCCAGGAGTGGACATTCTGCCATCATTCCTGCTCAGATAGCCAGAACAGGAGTTACTTTCCCCAAGTTGAATAATCAAGCATAAATGAAATTATGTCTTCTGTGAAGTACCCTTAACCATACATTATAGAAATATTTCAAGAAACCAAGGAGTTCTGTGACAAAATAGCAGCAAATAGAGGCAGTAGTAACAGGTCAAGTGTTTTTTATGAGATCTCAGAACTCAATTTTATGTATGTCTTGGGTTACTTTATTTCTTGTAATATGTATCCCTTTCCCTTCCTTCTCATTTTCTTGTCTCCGTCATCTACAGTTTTGGTCCTCTGTCTTTCCACCTAACGTTCTACAATATTTATTTCAATTATTTAACAGTTTCACATAGCACATGGGGGAGCTGGAGAGGGAGAGGGCTGGAGCAGGCAGGAGAGAGCTAGGAAAAGGGTGGAGGCAGCAAGGTATGTACGGTAAGAGGGCCGGAGGGGAGGAGAGCAAGAGTATAATGGATGAAAGAGGATCTGGGAGTTACTTTTCCAAAATTAAATAATCAAGCATGAATGGGTAGGTAACAGGTCGAGTGTCTTTATAAGATCTCAGAACTCCATTTTATGTATGTCTTTTGTTACTACGTTTCCTGTAATGTGTGCCCCTTTCCCTTCTTTCTCCTTTTCCAGTCTCCCTCATCTAGAGTTTTGGTCCTCTACCTCCCACCTGACTATCGACAATATTGTTTTGATTTATTTAACAGTTTTACATCATCATCAATTAACTTTATAGTTACTCTTCAGTACCATAAAAGTACAGTTTTACATAGCTCATGAGCACCAGGAGGTATGGGTGTGCTCTACAAAGCCAACAATGAAAGCAGCAACAGTCTTATAATAAACTTATACAATAAACAAGAGGAAGTAACACGAGGAGTAGAGGGAAGAGGAGAAGATTAGATGGTTAGAGAGCAAGGACATGATGAAAGAACTAGAAGGTGATGGAGAGTGCTCGAGCAGGCAAGAGAGAGCTAGGGATAGAAAGGAAGCAGCAAGGTCTGTATGGCAAGAAAGCTGGAGGGGAGGAGAGCAAGCGTGCACTAGATGGTAGAGAATCTGGGTGTTAGGGGTGAAGTGACAAGAATGGGGAAGGTCAGGGAGGTGGTGAGGACAAAGGAAGTTGAAAGGAGGGTATGAGAAGGAGGGTGGATGTGATGAGAAGAATGTAACTGTACAGGTTACATGGTAAAAAAGAGAGTCAGATGGTGTAAGGCCCAACAGCTATTTTACATGAAACCGATTTAGTGTAAAGAAATGAGTCTTTAGGCATCAGTGAAAGGATTTCAGGGTAGGTTTGGCCCTAACATCCACAGGGAGGGAGTTCCAGGGAAGGGGTGCAGCTCCGGAGAATGATTGATTCAATATGTTCTAAAGTGTGCCTTTTATTAGAATATCATAGTTCATTTAATTTCTAATTGCCTTAAAAATCCCCCTCCCCGTATCTTCCACAATATCTATCTATCTTTCCCAGATACCTTCGCCAATAGCAGCCAATTGACACCATATAATGTGTGACACCATGTAGGAAAGTCCCCCTTTTGGCATGGTTAGCCCCCACTTTTTTCCTGATGCATGATGTGATTTTGAACTGTAAGTGCACAGGGCCCTTGCTAACCAGGTTCCCAAGTCAGATCTCCTTCCTTAAAACTGTTCCACGATTGACACAACTTCAGATACCCCTGTAAGTCCCTCATTAGTGATGCCCCTGGTACCTTGGGCATGAGTACTGAAGAGAGTCCTCTAGGGCTGGAGCACTGGTTGTACCACCCCAGGGACCCCTCTCCAAAACTATGTACTCTGCCATTGCAGGCTGCGTGTCTTGGTGTAGAGATAACCGAGAAGTCAACATGGCACACAGCCGTGTGTGTGCCATGCCTCTCATACACTCACCCAGTATAAAGGTGGGATTCATACTGCAAAAATAAAGTATTTGTCAGAGACCATTGACAAAGCCGAGAATAATGCCAAAGAACTGTTCACCTCAGTTCAAAAACTGAGCCAAGTACAGGTTTACAAAGAGACGATCCGGATCAAGCCTTCTGTGACACAGTGGCTTCCACCTTTTGCAGCAAGGTTCAGGACATCTACAACAAATTTACATTGAACCCTACTCAGGTGGCGAGTAGTTGGGATCCCCCTGTGTTAAAACACTACATTAGCTCGAATTCCGTGCTTCTTTCCGAGTTCCAACCAATTACTTACGAGCAGGTGGTCAAACTTCTCACTGCCACCAAATCGAGCTCACCATTGGATCTATGACCCCCAAGATCGTAATCTCAGTAATCGAACCGATAGCCTGCCATCTCACAGAACTATTTAACCTTGTTCTGCAAACTGGTATAATCCCCAAATTATGGAAAAAGACCTCCATCTTACCACTATTAAAAATATCAAATCTGGACAAAACAGACCCGCCAACTATCGTCCAATAGTCGTCTGTCACTGCCAGCAAAAATTCTTGAAAAATACCTGAATCAAGAACTTACCACGTTTATCAATAACAACAACATTCTGGATCCTTCTCAATATAGTTTTTGCGGTGGTCATAGCGCTGAGCTTGCACTGATTATGGCGGCGGAAGAAATTAGGCGCCCTGTAGATAAGGGAGGTATGGCAGCACTGATCCTTCTGGATCTGTTGGCAGCATTCAATACGGTGGACCATGGCCTCCTACTACGTCACCTTCAAGAATCAGGCATTGCCAGCACTGCCTTACAACTATTTAACTCCTTCCTTTCTAACCGAGAACAATTTGTGAAGATGGATGGCCTGAGTTCTCAGAGTTTTAATCTTCCTTGTGGGGTTCCACAGGGCTCGTCCCTCAGCCCAACTCTTTTCAATTTGTATGTGGTTCCCCTGGCCAGGCTTATTAAATACTTCGGATTTGCCTTGGTGTCATATGCCAATGACACTCAGATTATAGTATCCATCTCAGAGGACCCTTGCAGCACCATTCACAACTTTCATGCCTGTATGGGACAGGTGAGCAAATGAATGTCTGAGAACTGCCTTAAACTGAACTCCAATAAAACCAAAGTTCTTCTCTTTGGAAGAGATGTCTCCCATTGGCCCTCAGACTGGTGGCCTAGTGAATTTGGCCCTCTCCCCACTCCAATCTCTAAGGCTAGGAACTTGGCAGTTATCTTTGACACCACTTTTTCATTATTCCATCATGTGAATGCAATTACATCAGCCATCTGTTACATCCTAAAAATTCTGAGGAAAATCTTCTGCTTCATACCACCTGTCCTTCAGAAAACAGAAGTCTCAGCATTAGTGATGTCAAGGCTGGACTACTGCAACGGCCTCTTGATTGGTATTAATAAAGCCCTTCTCATCAAGATGCAAGTCTTAAAGAATTCAGCCGCCCGCCTGCTGTTTAAATGACCTAAATATGCTTCCGTAAAGGCAGGCCTTAATTCCCTCCACTGGCTCCCAGTGAAAAAGAGGATTACATTTAAGGCCCTCTACATCGCCTTTAGGGCGCTGCACAATCAAGGTCCTATCTGTTGTATGCTGGGGCGGCAAGACCGGGTGAGAGCTTTCTCTTTTCACCTTATCGTGGTTCGTGGTTTACAAAAGGTTTCTTTCTTTTGTTTCCTGCGTGAAGGCCCTATACGACAAATGACAGACAGCGGCCTTTTTGGCTCTCTCAGCCTATACTCGTGGAAGGAGGGAAGGAGAGAAGCACAAGAGCCGTGGGCTTGCGGTGGCGTCCTGTAACCGGACCGGTTCCATCAATTGGTGAAGAGGAGCAAAGCGGCAAGGGAAAGGGAAACCGCAGTGTCCTGTGCTGAACGAAATTCAGTGTATTCTGGCTGTGAAAGGAGCGTGGCTTCAATTATTCAAGAACTGAGGGCATGCATTTGCAGATTCCTCAAGGCAGACCTGGGTGAGCAGCTTTTTTTTGGTTTTTTTGTTCTTCACAAAAGAAAAAGTTAAAGTCCCAGCACGTTTTTGTCAATAGTAATATTATACTGGGGGGTCCCAGCACTTCACTCGAGTCTTTTTGCCGCCTTGCCTGTCCCCTGGTAACAGCCCGTGGGGGCTGCAACGGTATTCCCCGCGCCCTGCCTGCCCCTTGGTACCAGCTTGTGGGGGCTGCAACGACATCATCAGCACCCCTATCTGCCCCCTGGTAACAGCTTGAGGGGGCTGTGAAGTTACTACCAGCGCCAGGGACTCCATTTCCCAGAGTCCCTCTGGCGCAAGAAGGAAGCGTCATCGTCGTGCGCCAGGAGGCGCTTAAATTAGGAGCAGGGCTCCTGCAGCACGGGACTCGCGCGGGGCCTGGTGCGGGCACGTCCGCGCCCGTCAAAGCCTAGAAAAGGCTGGGCTGGGCCACATCCCTTGATTTTGCCGCCTTAAATCTCCGTGTTGTGATCAGACTCAATTGGCCGTAAGACTAGGGTGACCAGATTCTCAAAACAAAAAACGGGGACAGGTCATAGACATAGAAGTAGGACTACAGTTTGCAGTAACTATCGACGTAAAAGTAGGACTATGTGACAGCTGTCAGACATAGAAATCTGAGAGACAGTGGTTATGGAGACTTGAGGGGCACTGTTAAAGGGTACTAGTGAGGGAATCCGTGGCGGAGGTGGCCTCTCCCTCCATCTGTCTCTGAATGTCTCCCTCTCCAACTGCCTCCCTCCGACTGCCTCCGTCCGACTGCCTCCCCCCGACCGCCTCAGTCTCCCTTCCTCTGTCTTACTCTTTCTGTCTCCCTCCCTGTCTGTCTCCCTCTGTCTGACTCCCTATCTCTGTCTCCCTCCCTGTTTGTCTCCCTCTGTCTCTGTCTTCCTCCCTCTCTGTCTCACTCCCCCCCTGTCTCACTCCCTCCCTCCGACTGTCTCCCTCCCTCTGTCTCCCTCTCCCCCGACCAACATTCTGTGGGTTCCATAAGGGTCTGTGACAAAGAAGAAAAAATGTTGCTTTCATTCTTAAATCGTTTTAATATTTTCCTGTATTGGTGGTGCCCAGGTGCGCAATGCCCCTCTCCACTCCCTCCCCCACACTCCTCCATGCCCATGGCTCACAAGAGCATTTTCCTTTTAACTGAATTGTTTAGGTTTTGTTTTCGTAGAGGTTACAAGCCACAGTGTGCAGAATCATGTAAATGTCAAAGCTTCTATAGGGCTTCTTGGCAGCTTTTCTTTCCAATGCACCGTGATCCCGGGGCTGCTGCAAACCCATGGCCAACACACTGGACCCAATAACCCACCGTATTCACCCATTGAAGGGCCCTTTGCCAAAAGGACTATCCACAAATGCACAGGGTGCAGCAAAGCTGGGTAGTGTCAGAGTTAAATGGATCTGACCTCTACATTCTTGCTGTGTGTACATTACTGCTCATAGAATTTATGGATTTTCTGACAGACCAAACCAATTTGCGTGATGTTAAACATTTTACATTTCTAAACCCACTGTTTCCTTTAATCATGCATAAACCAGACCACAAGTTCTTCTGGGAAATGTTTTGTTATTTTGGTTTACCTTTGACGGCTGCCGAGCACCACAATTTTTTTTAAAGAAAATCTTTAATGGTGTATAATTGTGATATCGTAGTGGTTTGGGGATGCACAACGCTGAGAATAACACTGGGTTATATTTTTCTCTCACATAGAAGACCCTCTGAATCCCGCCCCCCCTCCGTCGTCTGTGTGTGCCTGGGCGGAGACAGCTTCCATGGGACACACACACACAGCCGCACCCGAGCAATTAAGAGGTCTTTAAAATACCATTTTAGTGCTAATGAGGCTTTGTTGTTATTCACCCCTTATCAAAGCCCCTGCAGCGCCACTCTGCCTGTTGCTGGAAGGCCCACGGTGGGGGTATGCTAAAACCGGGACATTTGAATGTTTTACCCGGACGCTGTTGCAAAACCCGGACATTTCTCTACTTTAGAGAAAAGTGTCGGGACACCGGGACAATTTTCAAAAAACGGGGACTGTCCGGGGAAAACCCGGACGTCTGGTCACCCTACGTAAGACCGATTAAATTCAAGCTATTGTATAGGGAAGGACATGCTTGTATATTTAAATTTTTGCTGGGTAATATTGGAACTTGGGACTTCTATTAACTCTTGAACATCTGCAATTCTCTTTTACGGACTTTTAATAATTTATTATGTAAAGTCTATTTTACGTTTTCTTGTTTTTATTACTCAATAACATAGGCTTCTTATGAGCATTTATTTGTTATTCCTAAGATTGTATTTGTATAGGGGTTGTAATTTTGAGCTAGCCATCCCTAACCCATTTAAATGGGGAAAATGGGGAAAAGGAAAGCCGCTGAATTAGCTTCAGAGAAGAAAATGATAGCAAAGTTAGTAAAGCTGCAGAAGCTACCAAAAACAGCAGCTGAAAATTGTACTCTTGATGCTATCGATGAGCTGATAGAGGAGGTAGAAACCATGCTGTCATCAGGGAATGTGAATAAGATTAACAGTAGGGGTAAAATCTCCTCTTATTATGAAAGGAAAGATAATGGTGTCATCCCAAAGCCAGCCACCCCCCCAGTTATAGTACACCAACCACATGGTAAAGAGTTAACCCAAACACCACATATGGTCTTACAAAAGTCCGGACAGGGCACAGGTACTACTCCCTCTCCCGCTATAATAGATAAAGATGGCATGGAAAGGGATCGATATAATTCACCGAGCAATGAGATAATAACTGTTGAGTGTTCAAATAGGTTCTCGCCATTAGAGATTAATGATGAAGAGTCTAAGGGGGACTGTTCGCTAGGCAATGTTGTAACCTGCCCGAAAGATCTGCCTACACCAGAGTAACTCCTTCAGAATGTTATAGTGCCTACCCATAATCTGGTACAGGCCCTTTATGAAAAACTTAACATTGTTCAAGAGGAGGTCTCGGTTATAAAAAGAATGATCGAGGTACTTACAACTGGTCTTCCTCCTATTCAAGATATTACTACAATAGCTAACCCTGGGGTAAAATCATCAATGGGGAAGAAACTTGATCCCACCCATTACAGGTAAATGGGGACCAAAAGCAATAAATAAAATTAGCAAGGATCGACATGCAGATGAGGTATTCAAAGGAAGTTCACCTTTACCACAAAGAGTTAACAAAAGACCGTTGGAAAAGGGTGGGCTGACAGAGAGTTCGAGACCCGTGAATCCTCACAGTTTTTAGATAGAAAACCCCTAACGAGGCCTCTCCTTACTGAGAATCAAAGTAGACATGTAACCAGGTCCTTGGACAACCGATATCCATCAACCCTTGGGTCTATGGCAGGTAATGTGAGAAGTCACCCTGGTGTTAATAAGGGGAATAACAGAAAGCACCCTAGTAGCTATAGCGCAAGGAATGATAAGCAAAATGTGTATAGTGTTTCTCTTACCAATGTAACGAGGCCAACCTCTAGCCTAAGAGACGATAAGGACTCCCTTGTTAATAAAGTAACCAATTGGTTGAGGAAGGTAAGGCAATGGCGGTCCATCATTAGATCGGACATAAAAAATGTAGAAAGGATCCCTCAAGACATAGGGAACCTAGACGACATAAAGGTATCTTTCTGGTCCAAAGATATTCCTGAAAACCTAATTATGATGAGTTTAATATCCCACCTTCTTTTCAAATCAAACATATGTATTAGACAGTGTAGAACTGACATCTGCCAATTTGCGAACAGACAACCTTGCAGCGATTTAGATGCGATAGATTGACTATCTCAAGCTTTAGATGGGCAACCCGAAGTGAATGAAATAGCCCATTTATCCTCACAAGCTAGTTGGTACCTGCAACAAATTGATCAGCCCAAAGTACCCTTATCAGGCGAGAATTTACCAACTGAGGGCAATCGACTAGGTATAAATGAGCCTATTGATGTTGTAACTTCTACTCCTGATGCTCATTCCCAAAGAGACCGAGCGAGGGATCTTGTAATAAATCAAAACACCTCCAAAGCCTCTCTACAGTCCCCAACCCATTGCAGACTTAAAATTGTATCTTGGAATATAGCTGGACTTGCAAGGAAACTGCAAGACCCGGACTGGCAAACATATATCGACTTGTTCAATATTTGTTTGTTCCAGGAATCATGGGCTAGGGAATCCTTATTTAAAATCGGTTACAGGACGTTTAGTATAGAAGCACGTCAATCGGTCAGAGGGAGACCTTCTGGTCCCCTACTAGTTTGGATAAAGAATGAAATCAATGCCTCTGTAGATATTTTATCTACCTACACTGATGACATTCTGGGTCTTAGATTTAACTTTTCTAACAAGTACTATATGTATATGTTTAATATATATGTTAGACCAAGAGACCCATCGAAGGAGTCAGTAATTATCACACGGTTAGAGGAGGTACTTGATACCCTTCCTTCAAAAGACTTAGTTATAATTGGCGGCGATTTCAATTGCTGTTATGAGCCCCTACAGGGAGTAAGCTCGGTTACCAAGGAACACGATCTGGTCATGGGCATTCCCCTGTTGGAGATAGCTGAGATGATGAGACCCTCCGTTTCTGCCTTACAGTTGTTTAATGTTACTATTGAGAAGGGATTGAGATCGTGCAATGGCAGAACCCAGTTAGACACTAAATGCTCACATACTTTTTCGAGGGGGATATCTTCCTCTCAAATTGATTATATTATGATAGGTATTGGCCACTGGGATCTCATTGAGGGATTTAGTGTAGATAGAGCCAGGAAAGATAGTGATCACTTCCTTTGTGCCTGGACCTCTCAGGGAGTCTTTTTGTGTATCACTTTTCATCTAGATCCGCTAGGGTTCCAGATGTAATCCAACCACAACTTTCTAACAATAGGAGGGGTTTGAAGTGGCCGGCTATTTTGGGCAATGTTGATCTTTTAACATTTGTCTATAATATCTTTGCTGATTTTTTATCACATTATTTAGCAGGGTCTCCTAATGCTCCCACAATAACTCAAACCCATCAGATGTTGATGGAAACTATCAAGCCCCATTTAACTAAACCAGCTTCCGGAAGCCATCAATCAAAAACCAAGGATGGTTACTCTAATCTTTGGTTTGACTCTGATTGTTCCCTTGCTAAGAGAAACCTATGTAAGGCCCCTGACACTAAAAATATAATTATGATCAGGGAAGCAAAGGTTGCTTATAATAATGTCCATAAAGCTGCACGCAGGAAGTGGGAAGATGATAGCTGGGATGAATTGCTATCAGCTTCTAAAAGAAATGATCAATTCCTGTTTTGGAAAATTATAGCAAATGGCTCAAAGGCAGAAATCCTGGCCCAAGACTATAATCTGGACCCTAAGACCTGGTACAACCATTTTGCACACCTTTATGCTCCCCCGGCTATTGTTAATGAAGAATCTCTAGCTACGGTTATTACATTTATGTCATCGAGCCAAGCACCTATTCTCCAGTTTACCATGGCAGAAACAACAAGGGCAATTGCTGCAATAAAATTGTCTAAAGCGCCAGGCCCTGATAAGATCCTGGGGGACTTATTAAAACATGAGCCAGATGTATGGGCCCCTTATATAAATCTTCTTTGCAATGGTATTGCTAATGGCCAGCCTGTCCCTGCTTCATGGAAAGAAGCGGAGCTAGTTCCAATCTATAAGAAAGGTTCCAGGAAGGAATCTGCAAATTATAGACCCATCAGTCTTCTAGATATATAACAAAAAGTTTATGCTAAACATATTCTAGATAGGTTGAATGATTGGATTGTGGATAATAATGTCCTCTCCTCTTGCTAAGCTGGTTTCAGGAAGAAAACAAGTATGATAGACCAGGTCCTGAGGCTAATATTTATTGCTTGGAAATATACAAGGTTGCGCCGGGGGAATTTGTTTATGGCGTTCATTGATTTGAAGGCCGCTTTTGATTCCATTCCCAGGGATTGTCTTTGGTCTAGTCTTTTGCAGCAAGGGGTCCCTAGTAATATTGTACTACAGCTTATCAGGTTACATGAGAATACATACGCAAAAGTGCATTGGGGAAAGCGGGTGAACTGACAGAGGAGATACCTGTAAAAAGGGGTGTGCGCCAGTGCTGTGTCCTGGCGCCTACCCTGTTTCTGCTGTATGTCAATGACATGATCACAGCACTTAAAAAAGCTAACCACGAATTCCTCAAAATTGGGAGGTGAACATATTTGTGCTTTAACTTTTGCCGACGATACCATCCTATTATCTCAAACCCCTAGGGGTGTTCAAAATCTTTTAAATGCACTGGATGGATATTGTAGACAAAGGGTCTTGAAATCAACCCGATAAAAACGAAATATATGACTATCCGACCGCACAAAAGTTTAAAAAATAAAATGCAATTAAGTGGAGTTAGCCTGGAGCGTGTGACAAATATTGTTTTTTTTCTGGGGGTGACCATCTTTCCTGGAACCCCCAGATTGTGAAATCCAAAACTATTCTCAACCAAAATGCTGGCCCAATTGCAAAAAACCTTTTTTCAACATCGTCAAAGGCAATCACCCCTGCTTTATTAGTTTATAAAGCTAGGGCTCAATCAGCTGCCTTATATGGCTCAGAGTTATGGGGAGGTGGGGCTCTCTCCCCATTAACTTTAGCAGAGAATAAAATCATGATGAGATTCACTGCCCTGCCACAAAATACCCCAGTGATACCTTTCTTGTTGGACTTAGGTCTTAAGGGGATCGAGTATAGGGCCATATGGATGTCTCTTTCCTATTGGATTAGAGTATGGACAACGGAAGAATTGCAGACATATAGACAGGCAATAAGTGAATTAATTACTCTTGATACCTTTGTTACATTTCCGTGGCTGATCCACATCCATACGTGGTTTTTGCGCCTGGGTCTGAGCAGATATTGGGAGCACCCGGAACAGCTCACCTCAGACTAAAAAATGGAGTGTTAAACAATTTTTTGGAGCAACATTGATCACATTATTGCAGTATGCCCTGGCTATGGTTAACTCACTAATCGGTTTTTAAGTTTTAAAATAAGCCCTTTCTTCGAACCCTTCATGGATGATATTGAGCTCCTTCTAGCTAAAGTACTTCATCTAAAATTTAGATACGGTACATTGCAAATTAAGAAATTTACGTCTAGGTGGGGGAAAAGGGCTGATGAGGGCAATGATTCTATTTGCACTGAGTGTGCTTTGGGTAGACAAGAAGACCTAGCTCATGTTCTATTTTTCTGTACTTGTTATGAAACCCCAAGGAAAAAATGGATTCGCCCATTGGGTAGGAATTTTGGCATTAGACATTACACTGAAATGTTACGCATCCTCAAAACAGATACCTCTAGGTAGGTTGTATTCGGATTGAGCAGATTCCTACTATCGGCCAATTTTATTAGATTAAAACGAGGTTTAAGATTCTGACATGTGAGGGAATATACCAATGTATGATACTAGGTCTTGCCCAGGAGTTGTCTTTTATTTTTTTTATGTCTGCACACTTTTGTGATAAATATTATATAGTTGGATCATGTAGATGCTCTACTATTTATAATGTATAATGTCCATGATTAATAACGTACCTAGGAATTATGAATTTACAAGTGTTACTATTGTTTGATTGTAGGTCCATACAATATCTCTTATGGGCTGCTAAAATTTAAAATTAATTGAAAAAGCATGTTATGTCGAGAACTTCAGAAAATTGCACTTTATAAACTAGCGAATTTATTATCAACACTGTATTTTATTTAGATTGTATTTATCTTATTTATATATACATTTTAATGTAATTGATGAGTTTTTATTGCTTTGAGGATTCTCTGAATCGAATAAAGATGTTTACCACCAAGGTCCTACCTATCTGTTGAACCACTTTCGTTGGTATACACCTCCCAGAATGCTGCGGTCTGCTACCCATTGGCTTGTGGAAGCACCCAAGGCACGTCTCTCTAACTGGGTGGAAAAAGCTTTCTATATATTACCATCAGATTATGAAATCAATTGCCATTCTCATTGAAAAATTAATCAGACCTGATATCCTGTGGTACTGAAAATTCTGGACCTGTGTTATAAATATCGTCGTATCATGACGATTTTGATATCAGCAGACCGAGAATGGCTAGTATACTATGCACAAGCATTTTCGTCATATTCGAGTGACGATTTCACCCTGACACCAGAGATTCCGTCCTGAACCCTCGGGTTCCATTTTGTGAACAGCAGCCATTTTGTGATTGCCCTCACATAGGCCGGTGACTAGGCCAAAAACGAGTCTGAAGGACACGTACACCTTTGCTGACTCCAGCACGACCTGGGCAAGCTGACTCCACTGCCCAAGGCCAAACCTGTTCGGTCAGTTCCTCTCCCAGTGGCCGATCGAGATAGTATCAAGGCACAACATGCCATAAACCTTTCATCGCACACAAACCACGCCTAATCTTACACACACCTGTCCCTGTTTCCTACTTTATGACCTGCTTTACGAGGAGGAGGTGCCCGTTTTTATTAGGGGTCCGCCGATATCTGATGGAAAATGTTGGGCCTTGCCGGATAATTTATTGTGGGATGGACAAACTGAAAATAAGCTTGTCATCATGATTCTGCTTTTTCTTTGTAGTGAAAATATGTGAATGGTCAACTGTAAAATAAGGGATGGCTAGCTTTGTAAGTTTGAGCAGTCTCCTGAGAATATACAGCGTGTTGTACTTCTAGGATACCTGTTACTGGCTGCAGCCAATAAACTCGATCTTTGACTTCACCTAGAAGACTCTGTGTTTCTGTAGTCTGGAACAGAAAGGACTCGAAGTCTTAGGGTGTACCCCTGGCACCACTGGGTTCCGAAAAACCCAGTACTTCAATCCTTCAGGAAGAGTCTGAATACCTGGCTTTTTCAGGCCTAAAGCTAAGCAGTGATTAGTTCTCTTTCTTCCGATCCCCCATGGCGGACTGGAGATTGGATGTCAGCTCCTAGACGCCTCCGGGTATTAGTACACTATATAAATAAATATATATATATAAATAAATACACTGCATAAGGTATAGGTAAGTCACCCCTACTGCAGGTCTTTTGCCCTAAGACAGGGTGCACTATATCCAATGTGAGGGCATATCAGTATGAGCAGATATATGCCCCACAGTGTCCAGTCTAGTCTATGATGTTGTAAGTGACCAGGGAAGCCATACGGAGGACATGGGGTAGATACTCATCAACATGAGTTTCCTAGCTCCATGATAGCTTCACTGATTTCTAAGATGTTTGGTACCAAACATCTCATCTTAATAAATCCTAAATGATGCCAGTGATGGGTTTTTTAATACATTCACACAGGAGACTTTTTTAGAAGGTCTCCTGAAAATCTACCAAATTCTGGTGTGGTCTTTGACTTGTTTTTACCGTCTGCCACCACCAGACATGTTTCTAACTTCATGGGTTGAGAGCCAACGCTCTCAGAGGACAGAGACAAAGCCTGCTCTGGGCAGAAGTGCTTGACAGCTCCTCCAGGACAAGTTGGCCTGCCTGGGAGAGAAGCTTTAGAGGCAATGCCTCCTTTTAATTCCAAAACCAAAGGGGATGATAGGCGGAGTGTTGAACATTGCAAGCACTTACCCCCAGTCAACTGATATGGGTTTAATCTATCATCATTCTTTAGCTCTCTCCACCACCCCAGTTCAGACATGGCCATATGCCATTCAGTCTGACCCTGTATCTCATGGTAACAGTCCAGCCCGAACTGCCAAGCCATATCTTCCCTGGACCGGAAATAAGCATCCTGGGACAGGATTCGGGTTCATAACCCTCATCAGCCAGGCTATCTTGAATCCAGTGGCAAAGTGAGCAAGGGACCCACATCTGGGCATACCCTGCCACCTTAGGGCGAACAAAGCAAAACCAAAGGGGATGATGGATGGAGTGCTGAACATTGCAAGAACTCACCCCCCGTCGACTCATCTGGGTTTAATCCATCATCATTCTTTAGCTCACTCCACCACCCCATTTCAGACATGGCTATATGCAAATCAGTCTGACCCTGTGCCTCATGGGAACAGTCCAGCCCGAAGTGCCCAGCCATGTCTTCCCTGGACCAGAAACAAGCATCCTGGGACCGGTTTCGGGTTCATAACCCTCATCAGCGAGGCTATCGTAAATCTAGTGGCAAAGTGAGCAAGAGACCCACGTCTGGACAGAGCCTGCCAACTTAGGGCAAACAAAGCAAAACCAAATGGGATGATGGACTTAGTGTTGAACATTGCAAGCACTCACCCCCAGTCAACTGATCTGGGTTTACTCCATCATCATTCTTTAGCTCACGCCGCCACCCCAGTTCAGTTTGCTGTTTCCTTTGAAATTCAACTAAGGAACCTCCAGATAGTGGGGGAAGCCAAGCCCCATTTCCTGCTCCACTTTTGGAGGGAGAAAAGTTGTGAAAATGGGTTAGATTAGGAGGAGGGTCCCCACTTAGCCCACACCACCATTAGGGAGGGGGGTCAGGCGAGGTGAATCCCTCTCCTAAAATTACACCATCTTTGCACAGTGGAAAGACAACCTATCAGGGCTAATGTGGTGCCCTTTTCAACAGGAAGTGTTCACTAGAGGGTGTAGACACCCTAAGGTAGGGAGCCCGTTGGCTACTACCTGTCTCCTCTTGTAACGCCCCTGAATTTAGTATTTAGTTGGCTCCCTGAGACCTAAAGTTCAGATTCAATCGACAAAAGTATACCAGGACAAAGAAGACCTGCTGCACGAGAACTGAAGTCCTGATGCAGAAGAAAAAGGAGCCAAACATCGCCAGCTGCTCCAAGGACTCGACAATCGCTGCTGCTGTGTCATCCTGAAACCTGAAAGGATTCCAAGAATCCTGGAGCACCTCCAGCCTTCAAGAAATCAGCAAGAAGCTCCCTTGGAGTGAAGGTATCACTCCAAAGATACCCATCCTGTGAAATCCGGTTTGTCGACTTGATGCTTCCCGGCTACCTTAATGCAGTACCAAAGCAAGAAAAATTAAAACCGCTCCAGAGAGTCAGATCTACCTCTCCACCATGTTTGGCGGCACCAAGACTACTTATACCTCTGTATACCAATTGGGGGTCCTCTGAGCTCTCTACACAGTGTACTTCATTTTAGTGTACTGTACAGCGAGTCGGCTTCCTTCATTGGTGGTTCAGAGGTGGGATAGAAGACTTTGCATTTGCTTGAATCACTTTATCAATAAGTGACATATAAGTGAATACAAAAATTGTCTTCAAGTAGTCAATTAATTGATTGGTCTATTTTATCTAAATTTCAAAAATTAAATGCTAGGGCCTTGGCTAAGTCCCTGAAACTAAGAGGATAGAAATAAAAATACATTACTTTAGTTAGGACAAATTATTTAGTTGGTGGTTGTTAGAAATGGGATCTCTGGTTGGCTAAGGCTTGCGCCAAAGCTAGGCAAAGACCCCCACTCTAGTCAGGGCAAGGGAGTTACACGCCAGAGATAACCCCTGCTCACCCCCTTGGTAGCTTGGCACGAGCAGTCAGGCTTATCCCGGAGGCCATTTGTAAAGCATTTGCGCACTCAGACAGCAACAACATCCCAGGCACACTACAAAAGGAACTCCACACAAGGTTATATCAAAAATAGCCTTTGTATTATCATAACACATTAGAATAGTAAACACATATTATACATGGTGCCACCTGGCACTAGGTCATATCTACAAGGGATTATATACACCTGACAGGACCCACTGGACCACTGTCAGAACCATCACAAAGCGAACTTAGTAAAAGTAAAACATATCATAAACGTACAACCAGTAACCACTGGTAATCACTGTACTTAGCATCAGCCTGTAACATAAACATCATTATGCACAGTATCATATTAGGCGCAAATTACATTCTGCGCCAACCTCACCAGCATAAACACATTATGCAATCTTCTCATAAGTCTAAACACATTTTAAAATAAAATTATTTATTGATTTTAAAGCAAGGTGGACGATCAGCAGTACAGAGTAATCAAAATGAAGAAGATCATATAAACCCCACAACTTCCCCCACCCCCTTCCCTCTCCCCCCAGGCAGCACAATATCATAATTACAGTACATTCCGGACAAGCAAACATCTATTATAGAAAGTAATAGCGGACAATTATGCGGAAAGTTCTTACATATAGTCCCCATATGAGCCGGGAATAAGTACATTTCAATTTCAAGGAGTCTTATTGGAATCTACAAGCATGCTGATGACAGTCCAGTACCTCGCCATGGCCTACATATTGTAAATGGAGAAAACACATAGGGGTCGCAGCACATAGCACTCACAGTAGGTCAGGATGGGACACCAAATACTCCATAAGGGGGGCCAAGAAATCTTTGGGGCGAGAGGGAACCGGCAGCTTTTACTCACCCTATAATACATCAAATCGCGGAGCCATTTTTTTATAGTGGGCGTCGTTTTGGCTCCCCACCACTGCGCCACCGCTCTTTTTGCGAAGAGGGTAGAAACTGCAACAATGCGCCTGTTACCAGGTTAAGGTGCTTTACATAGCCTAGCAAAATAGCTCAGGAGTGCAGCACACAGATTCCAACACAATATCAGTGAGAATGGCCACCACTGCAGTCTAAAAGGCCAGCACACCCTTACACATCCAGGCAACATGGAAAAAGTCTGCATCCGCTGCTCCACATCTAGCGGTTTCTTTTAGACCATATTTATATAGCTGTAGGGGAGAATAATATACCTGATGCAGGAATTTGAAATGGATATTTGTAAGATTGCAGTTGGCTGTGAGGCAGCCTGTGAGCTGGCAGCACGCCACCCATACCCCCGGTGTAATAGGGATACCCAACGCCACTTGCGTGCGCAAACAAGAGGGATGTTCCTCCTGGTCACGTTCGCGCAGGGAGGCATTATAGAGTCTTGTGATTAGTTTTTTCGACTCTCTCCTGTCAGCAGTACCTGCAGCACTCGTAGAGTGGTGGGCTCAGCAGGATATTCGGGTGTGCCGCACGGGCAGCTTAACTAACCCGGACGTATGTGAAATTGAACATAAAGCTACGCTCTGTGCCATTCTGCGCCTCTTGTAGCATTTTAAATTGTCCCCCCTCATATAAGTCGCCCAGCCGAGAAATAGCAGCTGCGGCCAACTCTCGTAGGGCAGGCGCCTCACGTGCCGCAGAAATGTCAGGATGGGAAGCCAGTCGCAGCAGTGGCGCATACAAGTACGGTAGCCGCCCCGTGTCGCAAGCATATGCCAGGCCCACGCCGTGCACTGCGTTGGGTTGATCTCGGACCGCGGACCCCCCGACCCTCCCGAAAGGACCACCGCCTGCAGCGGTATAGGGAGTACAGCATCTGCTTCGATAGCCACATGGGGCTGGAAACGCTGTGGGAAATGCCAATAGTGCGCAAATTGCGCTTGGGCGCACAGGTAATATAGGCGAAGATCAGGAGCCTCAAACCCTCCCCGGTCAAAAGGCTGCACTAGCAGGTCCAATCTGCACCTGGACTTCTTGCGTCCCGCACAAATGTTAACAGCGCAGACTGGAGAAGACGGAACAACGCTATATTCAATTTTATAGGGATGTTGACAAACCAATACAACAATTTAGGCAAGAACACCATCTTTATTACTGCTATCCTGTCCGCCAGGGAGAGGGGCAGGTGCACCCATCTCACAGCTTGTTCAGAGATAGGTGTAGCCGTGTGGCCATAATTCTCAGAGATAAGTATTGTGGGGTCCCTGTGTACCCAGACCCCTAAATATTTCACAGGGTCGGAAGTCCATGACAAGGGGAAGTCCAGCTCCACTTCTTTAGTGAGTGCAGTTAAAGGAAACACAATCAATCAATCAATCAATCAATAATTTGTATAGCGCGCTACTCACCCAGTAGGGTCTCAAGGCGCTGGGGGGAGGGTTATGTTACTGCTCGAAGAGCCAGGTCTTGAGTTGTTTCTTGAAGGAGAGGTGATCCTGGGTCAGCCGTAGGTGGATGGGGAGGGAGTTCTATGTCTTGGCCGCCAGGTAGGAGAAGGATCTTCCTCCAGTGGTGGCTCTGCGAATGAGTGGTATGGCGGCGAGGGCGAGGCTGGCCGATCGTAGCTGGCGGGTGGGTGTGTAGAAATTGAGGCGGCTGTTGAGGGGCGCTAGAGGGCGCACGAGCAGCATGGCCGCACTTGCGTGAGGCTCCTGCAGCCTGTGCCAATATCCTACGTTTATCCTCATTAAATCACCTCCGACGCCGCTGAAATTTGGTGCGATTGTAGAGGACCCATGATCTGGCACTCGCTGAAAATTTGAAAAGAATCGGACCCGAGGTTCCGGAGATATCGCAGTGGAAGAGCCCGACCGGCTGCTGCGACGGAGCCTGCATGGAGTGAGACTGGGCACCAAGACTACGCGACACCGATGAGCCCACGAGGTCAGTAGGCCCCGGCTTGAGGAAGTTCGTGTGCCCGCACCTAATCGGTGATCAGGACGCTGAGGCGAGGTGCTGCACTCACCGGAGCTCGAACTGGCAGCCTAGGACAGGTCGGTGGCACAGCTGAGCGAACAGGCGGCGTTCCGGGGTATACTCGGAGTGAGCTGCGGAGTGATCACGGGCTGGTCGGAACTGCTGCAAGAGGAGGGACTCGACATATGCCATAGCTACCTACGACCCCCTACCCACCCCCCATTCCCCCGCTGGAGGGGGCGAAGTGGGCTGCTGCACGGTGAACTGTGTAGGAAGGTGCGGGTGCGGATGCATTGGCGCTAAGAGTGAGGCTGAGCGCGACGAGGGATGTAGTGACCGTTGGACTCCCTGACGAGTCTGGAGAGCTGTGGCCGAGATCTGGACAGTGGCCAACTATGCCTGGGTGCGGAATGCGAGAGATATCCTGCAGGGTAGAGATTGAAGGATATTATATTTTGGAGACTCTCTGCTCAGTAGGCCACTGGTGCTGGACTAACGGTATGCAGCGTGCCAGTACATAAGGTATAGTGGTTAGAAGTCACGCGGTGCCGTCTGTAAGCACTGAAGAATCGAGGAGACGCACACGGCATCTGTGACACCCACTTTGTTCAAGAGCAACAACGGGAACACTTGCAAGCATAGTGGAGGTGTGTACCCAGTGCCACGATACAGGTATGCGGGGGAGTCATGGGTTGACCTGAGGATACGTGCAGGATTTGCATATAGTGACAACAGGCTCTGGGGGATAGAGGTCTGGTTCCCGCGGCTGCGTACAGTGGATATATTGGATATACGGGTACTCCGGTGGAGACAGTGACAACTTGCGAAGCGGAGAACAGTAACTATGCTGGTACAACCCTGACAGAGGAGATTGTCGTCAGTGAGGTGAACTTTGAGGACTCTTTGAGACCCAGTGGACGCTGCACTTTGCTAGGTGTGACGAAGGGTATCTGAGCGATTCCGAGAGGCCGGCACTGGGCCCTTCGCGCTGTAGCGTTGCAGGACTAGGCCTGAAATACCCAGAGTGCTGCCTACATCATAACGTAACAGCGACTACAGGGGCGCACAGTGATCTTGCGGGCATACGTGCTAGAGACAGTGAGGCAATTGCTAAGGGCCTCAGCAACAAACAACGGAGTCGACGGGGGATTGGGGGACTGATCACTGATTGCATACCAGTTCATGTCGGAGGCCTCTGGATTGCCCCGAGGCGGAGGGGGCAAGGGCACCCCTTTAACCAGAGTCAAGTCAGCTAAAGGTGCTACCATGGGGCGGCAGGATGATCGGCAGCCGAAAATATCCTTTGATTCTGCCCAGCCGTCAAAGAAAACTGTGAGGGTCGAGTCTGACTCTGGGGGACCTCAAAGCGCATTGACAGCCGGGACTAGCTGCGACACAGCTGCACCGGATATGCACCTTCTGCTGCAGGAGATGAAACAAGGATTCGCAACGGTGGTGGACAAGGTGGATCGGCTATCCTCCAGAATGGACGCTATTGTGCAGAAGATGGACATTCACGAGGAATGCATTACGGAGGCGGAGAGGAGGATTTCGGACCATGATGATACCACGGCATCCCATGCTACTAGACTGACAAGAATGGACAACATCCTCAGAGTAATAGCTGCAAAGAACGAAGAGTTAGAAGCGCGCAGCCGACGCAATAATATACGCATGGTTGGGGTGCCGGAATCAACAAATACAGGGCGGATGGAGGACTATGTGGAGCGGATTCTAAAGACACCGGTAGGGGCGGAAGCCTTCTCACAGCAATTCATTGTTGAGAGGGCGCATCGTTCACTTGGTCCTCAGCCCAAACCAGGAGCACCACCAAGACCGATAATAGCAAGGCTCCTGAATTATCGGGACCGGGATACTGCACTACGTGCTGCAAGGAACACTAAACAGTTGACGTGTGATGGAGTGAACTTTTCTTTATACCCGGACTTCACACCACTTGTGCAAGACCAAAGACGGAAGTTTCTGGATGTGAAGAGAAAATTGAGGGCTCTACAACTTGACTATGCTTTACTATACCCTGCGAAGCTCAGAGTCACGCATCAGGCGAAACAACACTTCTTTTTGAATCCACAACAGGTTGAGGATTTCCTAAAAACACTGAGGCGCGATCGTGGAAAACGTCCTGCAGAGGAAGAAGCTGAGGATGAAGGGGACTGAACTGTACTTGGAGGTTGTTGAGATTTATTGATGACTGAAGTGTAACAAGTTTGGGTTCGTATTGAATACTTTTTGCTTTGCAACCTTATTGGGGACTCTGTAAGAGCACTGCTAATATGGATACAAGAGACTGATAAAGTCGGCGTTGGGACTACAGGTGGTAATGTATGCCAGGCGACACCCCCTTCCCTCGACGAGCCCTCCATGGGGAGGTTCGGATCGAAGGCCGAGGTGAAGGGGGTTGAAAAGTGCGTACCTTAGATGACCCTACTAGGGTGTACCCCACTGACATTGTTTGTTACACTGCAGCTATTTGGGGGTTTGCTAGCGGTGGTAGGGGAGGGGAGGGAATGGGATGCTGGAGAATTGGGGTTGCTTCAGTGGGAGGAGGGTGGGGTGGGTGTGAATGCGTTATTGATGCTTAGAGATCGTTTGGGTAGGATAAGGATGGGGTAGCTAAGGATAGTGCTCGGTTGGGGGAGGGGGATGTTCGGCGGGATGTTTGAATTGGGTGGGGGGAGGCGATGGATGAGGGGTGAGGTTGGGGAGGTTGGTTGCAACAGACAAAGGTTACACAGGAAATTGCATGTCCATTGGAGAGATTGCTATGGGGTGGCTGGAAGGCGGTTGGTGCGGGTAGGAGTATGTATCATTATGGATATCGCAAGTGTTCATGGCTGATAAGACTAGGAATAAACTGTCGATATTGTCATGGACTGTGTGGGGCATCAATGATGCTAGAAAGGGTAGGAATGTACTTGCTTATTTGGACAGGCACAATGTGCACATAGCATTATTACAGGAGACGCATTTCCGGCCGCGTTCGGATCCCACATTTGCTAGTAAATGGGCGTTTCGATCAGGAAATTTTCCTCATATTCCTCGTACTCAAGAGGTACTGCTGTGTTGATCAAAAATTCAATTGCTTTTCAACTGATGGGTGAGGTCCTGGACCCTAATGGTCGCTTTGTGCTATTGTGGGGAAGGCTGGGCATAGATACTGAGTTGCTATGCTCCTAATATTGACACTCCGGAATTCTTCACGACACTTTGGGGGCATATATTGGGTGTGGGTGCCACTCATATCATCTGGGGGGGAGATTTTAATGTTAAATTGGTTCCTGGTATGGATAGGTCGGATGGCTGCGTGCAGTATAACAGGCAAGCGCGGGATGTGCTGTTGGAGGCACACACATAATGCACACAGGGAGGGCACGCACTTTACATCACATACTAATACCTGGGCTAGACTAGACTATTGCTTTGTGACGAGAGGACTCTGTGAGGGGATAGGTACGGTAACACATTTGCCCAGGACCTACTCTGATCATTGCCCAGTATTGATGTCCCTCACTATACCAGGACATGATCGAATAAAACCTCCATGGAGAATGCTCCCCTCCATGCTACTGGATACAGTTTTTAAGACAGAGTTGGGAGTGGAAATTGAAGAGTTTTTCCCCAGGAACAGGAATTCGGTTGCTAGTGTGGAAATGGTGTGGGAGGCATTCACGGTGACGATCAGAGGGATTTGCTTATCCGAGGGTGGAGGGGTGTTTCGAGATATCCAAAGAACGCTGAGTAGACTGGAGCGCGAGCTGAAAGAACTAGAAATTGGTATGGCAAGAAGGAGGGATGCGGGGTCACACAAGACATTTAGAGATAAGCTCTCTGAGTATGAGGAAGAAGCGGCAAGGGAAGTCAAATTCAGAGGATAGTATTGGTCTGCAAGTAGGTATTGCGAAGGGGAACGGCCAGGCAAAGTGTTAGCTGCAATAATGAGGAAACCGCGCTTTAGTTGCAATATATTAGAGATTGTCACGCCGGAAGGAGTAAGGTGTCGGGATACTGAGAGGATTCAGGGGGAGTTTCTGGTGCATTATGGCCACCTCTATACTTCATAACAGACCGCTGAAGGGGACATGGGAAGCTTCCTTGATGACATTGCACTGTGCTGGCTCAGTGATGTGCATAGAGCATTCCTTAGCGCGCCGCTGGAGGTCGAGGAGATACACGATGCGATTATGTCATTGGCTAATGGCAAAGCGGCGGGACTGGATGGACTCCCTGCGGAGTTCTATAAATGTTACATAGATATAATGGCACCGGTCCTTAAGGAAGTTTATGAAGAATCTTTGGAAGTTGGAGCACTGCCGGGATCGATGAGGGAGGTAGTCATTACCTCCCTGTTGAAACCGGGAAAGGACCCGACAGAGGCTGACTCATATCGGCCACTGTCGCTCATCAATTGCGATGCGAAAATTCTAGCTAAAGTCCTTGCAACACGCCTCTCGTTGATTATGTCTAAGTTAGTTTTGCCAGATCAAGCTGGTTTCGTAACGGGCCGTGCCACCTCACATAATCTCAGAACGTTGTTCTCTTTAATACAGACGATTGCTCCGGATCTCCCAGTCGCTGCCGTATTCTTGGATGCAAAGAAAGCGTTCGATTCGGTTGAATGGACGTACCTATTTACTATATTACATAGAATGGGGTTTCCGAAAATGTTTGTTAGCTGGGTGGAGCTGCTGTATACCAAACCGACGGCCAGAGTGGTTGTTAATGGATTGCTGTCGACCCCGATACCAATAACCAGAGGCACCAGACAGGTGTGTCCTCTCTCCCCACTACTTTTCGCTATAGCGATAGAGCCACTGGCATGTTGAATCCGTCAACTGCACAGAGATAGTGCCTTTCACTGCTTCCAACGACAGATTGGGGTATCATTGTATGCGGACGACATCACGCTTTATGTGAAAGAGCCGCAAATTAATCTTAACCCTATTTTACGTGAATTTCTAGTTTTTGGACGGCTGTCGGGGGTGCAAATAAATTGGAAAAAATCTCAATTCTTCCCGCTCACGAGTGCTGTTCAGAAATATCAGTTGGACTACCCACTTGAATGGTGTGATTCGGATCTTAGATATCTGGGAATAGTGATATCCCTGAGTAAGGATGAGACACTGAGGCTGAATTACGGGGTAGCCATCTCGAAACTGGCGGATAACGTTACACGCTGCAAAACGCTACCATTGTCAATGACAGGAAGGGCATCGCTAATAAAGATGGTGGTACTGCCACAGTTTTTATACCTATTTCAGAACGTACCTTACTTCCCTGGCACTTTTTTCTTTAAACAGTTGAGGTCGGAACTTATTCGTCTTTTTTGGGGGGGTAAACAACCTCGGCTGCGATGGGCCATTCTAACCCAGCCTTATGATAAAGGAGGTTTTGATGTGCCGGATTTCGAAACCTATTATATTGCTGCCCAGGCACAGTACGCCTATCACTGGATCAACCCCACACCTTTTATGCCGCAAGTCGCTGCGGAGGACTGGATCGCACGTCCTCTTCCACTTAATGGCCTGATACAAGGCACGGTGCGGGACATAGACACACCATTTACTACGGTGACTTGCACCATAGACGCTTGGAATAGAATTGCGGGGATTCTTAAAGCCACGCAGTTGTATTCACCTGTACTGCCCCTCACGTATCACCCTTGTATATCGCTCCTACAGGAGGCGAGCTTTCAGTTGATGTGTAAACGCATGAAGATTGCCACATGGGGAGCCCTGTTCCTCAATGGACAGTTCCGTACCAGGGAACAACTGTTTCAGGATGTTACGCCTACTCCTCTAGAGGTCTTCTATTACGTCAGGCTTAGACAGGGTTTGAGAGCAGTCTTGACTAACTTTCCAACTGAACCTGCCGTGGTTCTGCCACTGCACGCCATGCTGTTGTCCGATGGCCGCCATCTTGTTTCCAGATTGTATAACAATATCAGATTGCAGCGCCAGGGGCCCGAGAGTTCAGCTCGACGACATTGGAGTGAGGATCTAGGCAGAGATATTACTGACGATCAATGGAACTATTGTTGTGCCATTACAGCTAATATTTCGTCTAGTAGCAGGTTGAAGATTATTCATTTTAAGTTCTTACAACGTTTTTATTATACACCTGTTAGAAAACTACGCTTTCATTCAGCAGACAACGATAGGTGTGACCGCTGCAAGGTGGAAGGGGCGGGATTCGTACACCTGGCTTGGGAGTGTCCTGGTGTATACGAGTATTGGTCACGGATACAGGAAGCCTTACAGACTATGACTGGAGGGGTGATCGATAGAGATCCGTTAACAATGCTTTTGGGGCACACGCGGAATATACCTAAGACTGTTCGAAGGTTTATAGATGTTGCACTACTAGCTAGCTAAGAGGCGAGTTGCGTGCCGTTGGGGTAGAGGGAGAGCCCCAAAGTTTAAGGAGTGGATTGCTGATATGGTTTATTGCCAGGATCAAAACAATGTCTATGCTGATTTGTTACCTGTACGAAGCAGACCAAACGATATATGGGGTCCACTGCAGGCCTATTTATTAAAAGAGGCAGCAGCATCTACAGATTCAGATAATGAAAGTCGAGAGTGAAGGCAATAGCTGCCGCCTCACTATGACCCGCTTTTTGCTGACACATCCGTAGGTACCCAGTGGATTCCTGTATGGGACACTATATCCACCTAGTCCTGAGTAAGGGACGAGCCCCTACCTGACTGCCGATAGCCTGGGATGGCGTTCTGGGACCTATACATGACAGGATATACATGGCTTGAAATAGCCCAGAATCAGTTTTACAGTGTTGCATAAGTGATGGTATATAAAGACTTCCTGCCTGCCTGGATTGACTGCTAGCGACAATTGCCTATGCTAATGTCAATTACTGTTTTGTATTGTGAAGAATATGTGCTAATGTACAGTTTAAGAGATGATATCTACATGCTTCCATCCTTCTCGGACTAGCCGACCGGAATATTTGCTTACATGTAGGCTTAGGAGTTGCAATGTGAACCTGTGTAACCTACCTGAATGTCTTTTCCTCTTGTTGTTCGTCAAGAAAACTTTATAAATAAAGGTTACAAAAAAAAAAAATTGAGGCGGTTGTTGAGGTACTTCGGGCCCATGTCGTGGAGAGCCTTGTGTGTGTGGATGAGGAGTCTGAACGTGATCCTCTTGTTGACAGGGAGCCAGTGCAGGTCTCTCAGGTGGGTAGAGATGTGGCTGCGGCGAGGGATGTCCAGGATGAGTCGTGCGGAGGCGTTCTGTATGCGCTCGAGTCTTTTCTGTAGTTTGGCAGTGGTTCCCGCGTAGAGGGTGTTCCCGTAGTCAAGTCGGCTGGTGATGAGTGCCTGGGTGACTGTCTTCCTGGTTTCTGTGGGGATCCATCGGAAGATCTTACGGAGCATGCGCAGGCTGTTGAAGCACGATGACGATACGGCGTTGACTTGTCTGGTCATCGAGAGGGAGGAGTCCAGGATGAAGCCCGGGTTTCGTGCGTGGTCCGTTGGCTTGGGGGTGGTGCCCAGGGCAGGGGGCCACCAGGGGTCGTCCCAGGCGGAGGGCGATGATCCCAGGATGAGGACTTCCGTTTTGTCTGAGTTCAGTTTCAGGTGGCTGTTCTTCATCCACTCGATGACGTCTTTCATTCCTTTGTGTAGGCTGGCTCTGACGGTGGCGGGGTCGTTGGTGAGGGAGAGGATCAGCTGGGTGTCGTTGGCGTAGGAGATGATGTTAAGGTTGTGTTGGCGTGCGATGGCTGCAAGGGGGCTCATGTAGACGTTGAAGAGGGTGGGGCTGAGTGAGGATCCTGTGGTACGCCGCAGATGACTTCGGTGGCCTTGGATCTGAACGGGGGGAGGCGGACTCTCTGGGTCCTTCCGGCGAGGAATGAGTTGATCCACTCCAGTGCCTTCTCTTGAATTCCGATGTTGCTGAGACGCCGTGCTAGGGTGCGGTGGCAGACAGTGTCGAATGCTGCAGAGAGGTCCAGGAGGATGAGGGCCGCTGTTTCCCCCTTGTCGATTTGGACCAATTTATCTCCAGGCCAGAGAATCACTCAAACTGTACATACTCACTGAGTAGCGCAGATAGATGGACCGCGGGCTCGTGAACATATTGCAGCATGTCATCTGCAGAAAGGGAGACAATCTTTGACCGTTGTCTGAACCGCAGAGCAGCTGCAGCGTGTTTTTGGCACAGCTTACAGGTGAGGGGCTCCAGGGCTAGGGCGAAGAGCATAGGTGACAATGGGCACCCCTGCCTTGTCCCTCTCTCGATGGGGAACAGTGAGGACACCCACCCATTAACCCGCACACGGGCAACTGGGTCACAATACAATACCCTGAGCCATTGTAGAAAAAAAAGGGGGAAGCCCATCCTACTCAAAACTGTGAACATAAAAGGCCACTACAGAGAGTCAAAAGCTTTTTCTGCATCAAGCAGCACAGCTATCGCTTGGAAATCTGACTCACAATAATGTAAGGTAGAGAAAAGTGTGCGTAAGTTATGAGTGGTGGAACGCTCCATGACAAACCCAGACTGATCTGGCAATACCAATAGAGGAACCAAGGGTTGCACCCTGGTAGCGATCATTTTAGCTAAAATCTTTGCATCTATATTAATAATAGAAAGTGGTCGATATGACCTGCACTGATTTGATGGCATATCCGGTTTCAATAATGTGACCTGTAGGGCTTCCCGGAGTGAAGGTGGCAGCGTCCCGGACTCATAGGCCTCTGCATAAAGTGCCAGCAGCCGAGGAGCGAGATCTGCTGGATATGCCTTATAAAACTCGCTGGGTAGCCCGTCTGGACCTGCAGCCTTGCAGGTCGGCAGGGACATAATGGCCTCCTTAACATCCTCCTCATCAAACTGTTGCATGAGATACTCAAAATGGCCATTGGATAGCCACCCAAGTGCTACATCGTCAAGATATTCATGTATCTCCTCTGTCGATTGAGACGCTCTAGAGGCGTATAGGCCAGTGTAGAATTGCAGTACGATATCACAAAGATCAGTGGTCGAATGGCGGCCCCCCCATTTTCATCGAGAAGCTCAGTTATGTTTTCCTGGCTACGTGGTTCAGAGAGTTTCTGCACAAGCGAGTGTCCAGGGCGGCCGCCCTCACCGTAGTAGCGTGCTATTCGAAGCCGGGAACAATGCAGTAGTTCCTGGTTGACCGTCTCATTATGTTCCGTGACCGGTTCCCGCATGGCGGCCAATTTAGCAGTGGTGGGGTCAGACTCAAAATCTTATTCTAAGTTAGAGATGCCAGATGTTAATTTTTTTATCCTTCGTCGGCTATCGCGCAAGACTCCAGACTGGACCCCCATACAAGCGTCCCTTACGGTAATTTTAAACGCTTCCCAGAGCGTTCCAGCGCTTTCTACTGTACCCTAATTTTCTCTAAAATAATGTTTAATGGCTTTTGCTATAGTCTGCCTAAATACAGGGTCTTTGAGTTCTGAAGGTTGCAGCCGCCAAGCAAAGGGGCGGAGTCCGATAAGCCGGGAGCTGTAACTCGAGAAGTACCGGGGAGTGGTCTGACAAAGTGCGGGCCTCATGTGATACCGCTGTTTTCCAGGCACAGACCGTCTCCGAAACAAAAGTCAATGCGGGACCCTGACCCGTGCACTGAGGAAGCGTATGTGCACACCCGACCTGCGGGATGACGTTTACGCCAGAAATCATGCAAGAAACCAGTGTCCAGGAGCCCCAGTAATATGTCCACCGCACGTTTGGGTCGAGTCTCGCTACTGCCAGTTCTGTCCATGGTAGTATCTAAGCACAAATTAACCCCCCCTCCCATATAATTGACGCCGGGAGAAACAACGATATTCTAAGCCACACAGCTAAGTAGAAGGAGGGGTCATCCACATTCGATCGTAAACATTTACAATCAGCTCTCTCTCTCCAGCTAAGCGCCATGCAAATCAAAATCAAATTCGTCTTTATTCGATCATGAGTAATCATGAAAGACACATAACACAATACAGGACAGCATTCAATTCCATCAGCTGTTGCCTCTTCCAGCGTGAGCCGCGCCCCCTCCCAGTGCCACGCCCCCACCAAACTCGTCATAACCTCTTGCGGCCCCCGCTTCGCGGGTGCCGCTCGCTCTGAGGTTTTCAGTGTAAACTCTTGCCTGCCGCTACAGGAGTAGCTTGTCATTTCTCCAGTGTTCCAGCCCTTGTGCCCTTGGTGAAGAGGAGGAAAACCGCCGGCGAGGCCGCAGAGGAGACGAGAGGCGCGGCCCCGGGACTGCGAGGTTCAGCGTTCAATTCCATCAGCTGTTGCCTCTTCCCGCGTGAGCCGCGCCCCCTCCAAGTGACACGCCCACTCTCACTCTACAGGGACTTAACCAAGGGCATTAACGCGCATCGCGGGACGCGCGCGGGTCGCAGCCCGGGGCGAAGCCCGGGCAAAGGGCGGGCCCGTTGTTGCCCGTTAGTGCCCGGTAGAGACCGGACCGGGCCACCCCCCTTGGATTCAACTGTCATTACTGGTACCCCTCAGTGCATAGGCCTCTATAAATGTCTATCATGCACGGTAGAACCAGAAGCAATACTAAAAAAGCAATGGCCGTAGCACAAGTTACTGGGCCTATAGACCAATTTATTTCCCGGGTTAATGAGACAATTGACCATAGCATTATTCTATTGGAAAAAAGAGTATCTTTGGACCTTATGAATGCCAAACGCTCGTCCTTGGGCCTTCTAGCAACTGCAAGTTCACCTGTCCAGCAACCTCTAACTAATTGTTCCCTTCCTTTACCTTCGACTGCTGCTGGCACATACACAGTTCCAAACGCAGTCGACTTATCAGTAACTCAATCAGATTCTGACCCGTCATTAGTCGATCTTGAGGTCACTCCAGACTTAGAAGCCTGTCAATCATCCGAAAAGTCAGAGTTAATTGTAGATAAACATCCCCAAGTATCAAGGGTAGGAGCTATTCCTGTATTGCCAGAATTAGGGAATACAGGTTCTACTAAGAACGCGTTTAAGATTAAGAAAAAGCCTAAAACTAAAAATAGGAATCACAACCTTGTCTCACCTACCCCTAACTCTGCATCAGGCATACCTTGCTGGGTCGAAAATATGGTAATAGATTTAAAATCGGACCTTGAAGCTACGATAGCGGCTCAAATTAAGCCTTTAATATCCAAAATTGATAGACTGACGTCGCTAATCAATTCAAAATGGGCTAATAAGGCAAGTGGGAATGTGCCTACACAGACGCACGGGAAAACAAAAGAAGTGCCTCTGGAAAATACATCTAGTAGCATGCCTTCGAGAGATCCTTGCACTAAGGCCAAAATCTCACCAGATAACCTAGGAACAGCAACACAGCATTCGATTCAAATAGGGGGTAAATCTGTTGTATCTCCCCCAACCCCTAGTGTGATTGGTCCCACCCCGGAGATGCAAACATCCTCTGGCCCAAAAAAAGTGAGCAATCAACTAGTAAAGGGATCTAATGGTTTGGTTACTAACTCGACATCAACTTCTTCCTCAAATAAGACTCAGGAACCAAAGTCAAGGCAGGCTCGTTTTAAGACAATCAACTTGCCGCCGGAAGTTTCTCCCTTTGTGGTTGTTCTGACGGGTGTACCACCACTGAAGGAGGGTAGAAGAGAAACTTTAGCTGAACTGAGAAACAAATGTGCCCAGTGGCTTCAGTTGCCCAAACCTCTACCCATCCATATGAGTGGTGAAATTCTTGCTGTACGTAGAGGAGAGTGGGTGGGCAGGAACACCAAGACCATAGCAGGAGATGTTATCACTGTTAATTTTAGGGATACAGGGGCAGTGAATTATATATGTAATACACCCAGTAGTGGACCTGCTACTCAAATTAATCCACTTCCCTTGTCTTACTTCTTACCCATGCCCCCAAGACAAAATCCCCCTAGATTCAGCTTCCCAATTAACAGAGGGTACACACATGCTCCACACCATATTACTCATCAGTGGCAGCAACCATGGCATGGCCCACCTCCTCCATTTGACCCCTTTGTTTCCCAGTTTGCCCACTGGAATAGATTCTGTGCGCTGGATGAGGTTGATTGACTCAATTCTGACGAAGCTTCCTCCATACATCTTGACATTAATAGGGGCGAGGAGGAGGTTTCTTCAGTCACATCTCACCCCTTATGCCCTAATCTCCAAACTGCGGCGGTTATCAGCCTGATCAAGCCAACACCATTTGATCTAGATAGGGATTGTGTAGATTCCCATAACCCTAGAGATATTAATGGCACTAGAGGAGAAACCATCAAGGACAAAATAAAAATTCTCAGTTGGAATCTCGCGGGGATTTACAGGAAATTAGGTCTGCCCGAGTGGAGTGATTTGGTTGAAGCACACAAGATCTGTGTGTTTCAGGAGACCTGGAGCACTGAGCCACTCCACCGGGTTGGGTTTGTCACCTATTTTGTTCCAGCAGAAAAACCCAGGCAAGGGAAGGGGCGCCCTTCGGGGGGGCTCATTATTTGGGTAAGCATCTCCCTTAACTGCCGAATAACCTCTAAGCAGACAAATAACCCAGATATTCTGGGCATTTCTCTGTCCAATCACCATAGAGGTTTGACCTTAGATCTTTACAACGTCTATGCTAGAGGCACTAAAAATGGGTGCACCTCATCTGTAATATCCGATCTTGAGGTGCAACTTAGGGACTATAAAGAAGCTGACCACACTCTAGTAGCAGGCGATTTTAACTGCACATATGAGCCACTTCCCCTGGATGGAATCCCTGACCTAGGTGAAGAAGATAGCAGATGGGGTATTCCCACACTCTCCATCCCTCCGATTAAACGTTGGACCCGTAGTGCAGTGCAGTTAATTGCACTGACTTTGGAGTTTGGGTTAAGAGCCACTAATGGCCGTACATCTTCTGACCGGATGGGCGCTCCAACGTTCAACAGGGTTGGTCATACCTCGAGGATTGACTATATTCTGTTGGACTTGGGGCTCTGGAGTTCGGTTGAAGATATGGTAATTATACCGACTGTGGAGAGCGACCATAATTCGCTTTCCTTAACCATCACGAATCCCTGGTTTAATGGAGCATTGTTAGCACCACCTAAATGTACACATAGGGTCACTGTCTCCTCCTGTGGAAGACGCTTAAAGTGGAACAAAGTTGCCAGCAATGCTGACAAACTTTCCACCATAGAAGAGGTCCTTATAGCATCACAAGCAGAGATCAACACTATTGATTTAGTCACGGTAGCAGATAGGGCAACACCCATTTTTGAAGCAGCTGTAAAGGCTATAGGGGAAGTTGTTTGGGTAATGGGTACTACAGGGAAGAATATGTCCCAGAACAAATCTAAAGGGATACATGATTGGTACACTGTAGCATGTAGGAAAGCTAAGACTAGGCTAATTGAGGCCGTTAAGGGCAAGTCCCAACCCCTAATACAGATAGCCAGGAAAGAACACAAGAGAACACTGGGGCTAGCAAAAAAGGAGTGGGAAGAGGCCTATTGGTGTACCCTTAAAGAAGCTAGCTCTAAGAAAGATTCAAAATGGTTTTGGGATACTATAAGAGCTCGTAATAGGCCAGATAGTGACCTGATAACTTGCAACATCCCAAGTCAGGCGTGGGTCAAACACTTTTCAAAGCTTTATACCCGTCAAGATGATCATTTCACTCCTACTGTTTCTTGTGATCCTGATGGGGGGGTGGTGGCTCCACTATTGTTCCCCCCAATTTGGGACATTCAGCCTAATGACTTTGATTTTACAACTAAGGAAGTGGACTACGCAATAAGCACTATCATTCCCCAAAAAGCGGCTGGTCCGGACGGCATTCCTGGCGACCTCTTGAAATCTGATATTATGAAGTGGGGGAAACTGATCCACTCCCTACTCGTTGCTATCTGTAGGGGCGCCCCTATCCCCTCTTCGTGGAAAGGGGCTGAGGTGGTCCCTATTTATAAAAAAGGCTCCAGAGATGATCCATCTAATTATAGGCCCATTAGCCTGTTAGATATCAGTCAAAAAGTAGTCGGCAAGGTTCTGCTGGTCAGAATTTTAAACTGGATAGAAGAAAACAACATCCTTTCTGACTATCAGGCGGGCTTTAGAGTGGGTACCGGGACAATTGAACAAGCTTTTAGACTCATGATGGTGTATTGGAAAGTTGTGGTCATAGGCAAGGGCAGTCTTTATCTCGCGTTTATCGATTTAAAGACTGCCTTTGACCTTGTACCCAGGGAGACCCTATGGAGTGTACTGGCTGATATGGGGTTGCCCCACTACTTGTTATCCCTACTTGTTAGGTTACATGAAAATAGTTTTGCCCAGGTTAGGTGGGGCCCAGGGGGGGAAAAAACAAATAGTATCCCGGTTGAGAGAGGTGTCCGCCAGGGATGTGTGCTAGCTCCCACCCTTTTTTCCCTTTACATCAATGGGGTGGTTGAGCATCTTCGGAAACATCCTTCAGATGAACCATCCCTGGCTGGCGAACGTATACCAACCCTCCTCTTCGCGGACGATACGCTTTTAATCTCTAAAACCCCCATAGGCCTCCAAAGGCTCCTAGACAACTTTCAATCCTTTTGCACCAAACGAGGCCTGGTAATCAACACAGGCAAAACTAAATATCTTGTGTTGAACCCTCCCAAAAAACAAGTCCGCTCTCCTACCCTGAACGCTGAACTTTTGGAGAGGGTAGAGGTCTTCGACTATCTCGGGATACGCCTTTCACACAAAATGGAATGGACCCCACACTTGGACAAAATGCTGTTAACTCATAAGAGGATCACAGGAGCTCTCCTGAAAGAACAACGCTCCTGTATAATAAGACCAATAGCTACAGTCCTTGAGATCTATTCGGCCAAAGGGGTTAGTTCTGCTCTCTATGGGGCCGAACTGTGGGGGTCATCCATTACTGACGCTTTGCCAAGATCAGAGAGGAAATTTTGTAGAGCGATCATGTCTCTCCCGCAGGGTACTCCTACAGTCCCGCTAATGTTGGATTTAGGCTGCCGCCCAATTGATGACCTTGCAAAATTCCGTCCACTATTGCTATGGGCACGCCTGTGGCGTGTGGAGGAACTCAGCAGATATGCGCAAGGCCTAGCAGAAATTATGTCATTACCAGGGTGGCACAAAATCAAATGGTTGAGGGATATGAAGGTGCTGCTAGTAAACTTGGGCCTGAACGAAGCATGGGCAAATAGAACCTCACCCCCGAAGTTAGCTCTTAAGAAACTTTATTGGGACTGGATCCTTTTTCAGAGGAACATTAGTACCACCACGGGTAGACTCACGGAGGACTTCCTGAAGTTCAAAGATCAACCTAAACGGGAAGTGTACCTTGACATTATTGAAAAACCTTTCGATAGGGCTTTGTACTTCAAATTTAGAACAGGAACTCTTCCCCTCTATTCTTTTACTTCACGTTGGAAATCTCGTGTACAAATCACAGAGCTTTGCCCAGCATGCCTAGATAAACCAGAGTCATTGGCACATCTTATGTTTGAGTGCAGAGAGTATACAATACCCAGGAGGGTTTGGCTCAAAAACTTATGTCGGCAGCTGGGTACTAGGAGCCACGCGGCTGCAATCAGGATACTAATGTCTGACAGCCGTGCAACCTACGTTTGTGCCTTAGCCAAATTTTTATCATGGGCTTGGTCCATTCGAACCAAAAGGCTAAAATTGACTGTTTAATTTTATTTTAAACTCACTGTTTAAATGAACTGCCTTGTGAACTGCCTTGCAAATTTGTAAAAACTAAATGAACTAAAAGGCTAATATTGACTGTTTAAATTTTCTTTTAAATTGATTGCCTAATGTACTGTTTTGTTAACTTTTTTTTAAATAGGTTAAATCTTTATTGCACGTTCACGGTTGCTTTTAAAATTGTTGCATTGTGATTTCTGTGTTGCTTTTATGATAACTTTTTATCGAAATAAAGCCTTTTGACTTTGACTTTGAAAATAAAAAAATTACATAATAACTTTTCCTAAAAAGATATTAAACAGCTCATTATCGAATTATTTTAAAATTCTAAGCACATGTCAGCAATAAAATGAAAATAAAATAGTTATATATCCTTTCCTCTAGAAAAACGGATAAAAAACATAAAAGAAACATTATATCCATATTACAAAGTTCTACCAGCAAATGTCATTCTTATGAGCAAGTAGATTGAAGAAGCTAAGAACACAGTGCACTCAACATTATCTTGTTACGTAGACCCCTGCATACTAGTCCTTCTAAGGGCCCACGTCCAACTCCAGAACTTGGCCATAGCAATAACTATGACTTCACTAGTATCGGTTTTTAGGATACGCAAAGCCATTTGAGAAGATCTTGTGCCTAGTAAAATACAAACCGGCTTGAGCCATTTATAACGAGGGCCCTTGTAAGCAGGGCACACAAACAAAACATGCAATAAGGTCTCTTCCTCACATGGGCAGAAATAGCATTTGGTATCTTGATTGGTCCCCCGTTTTTTGGTAAAAGATTTTAGGGGGAGAGAGCCCACTCTAAATTGGTGGTAGAGTTTCCTGTCACCTGGGCTCGTAATGGTCTCCCAGCAGGCCTCCAGCCTGGATTCTAGTTTTTCATCCAGAAAGATACCAGTTAGGGAAGCACCGTTCACCCGAGACAAAGACGTTTGGCTAACCATATCCCTATATAGGGCTTTAAAATCTGTTTTTGAGGGGAAATCATTCCCATCAGGGTCCTCCCAGAGGTGGGGAAGCCCATTTCCGATAGGGTGGCCTTGATCTTTTGTAGCCATTTGATTTTGTTTCCTGTCACCTGGGCTCGTATTGGTCTCCCAGCAGGCCTCCAGCCTGAATTCTAGTTTGTGATCCAGAAAGATACCAGTTAGGGAAGCACCGTTCACCCGAGACAAAGACGTTTGGCTAACCATATCCCTATATAGGGCTTTAAAATCTGTTTTTGAGGGGAAATCATTCCCATCAGGGTCCTCCCAGAGGTGGGCAAAGCCCATTTCCGATTGGGTGGCCTTGATCTTTTGTAGCCATGTGATTTTGTTAGATTTGTCAGCATCTCTTGTGTACTTAACTGCTTGGACATAAGGGTCTAACTCCGGGGTAGTCCAATGTCTTCGCCAATAGGCGAGAGGTCTAAAGCCCACAGCTTCCTCAAACGAGATACAACCCAGATCTGCAAGTAGTGGTCTGAGCGGTGTTGATTGTGGGAGGCCGGTCAGTGCCCTCAGAAACCTGTTTGTGGTTGGACTAATGGAACTACATTTTCGAAGCCCCAAAGTTCAGCGCCATAAATAATTGGGGCTCTGACCTTCCCTTGATAGATAGTTATAGCTGGAGCTACTGGTTTATTTTGGGATAATCGATGTTCTTTTAAAAGGACCCCTGCTAATTGGTTTTGCCTTAAGACTAACAGATCCGTCTGTGGCATCCAGTTCATCCTTTTGCCCATAGTTATGCCCAGATATGTAAAGGAGTCGGTTTGTTCCAAGGAAGAATTATTAATTTCCAGTCTAGCTCTCACATTTTTATGTTTGTGTAAGACCATGAACTTAGTCTTGTCAACATTGACTACTAGGTCATGGTCATTACAAAAAAGACTGAAATGGTCGAGGGCTCTTTGCAGACCAGCTTGAGTTTTGGACAGAACCAGAGTATTGTCTGCAAACATTAAAAGAGGAAGCCTCGATCCAGCAAGAGTAGTGGCGTCTGTCGGATAATCGATGTAGTATGAGATAACATTATTTATGAACAATGAGAAGAGGGTAGGGGCGAGAACACACCCTGCCGGACTCCCTTGTTCACAGGAAAACGTTCTGTTAACTCACCCTGTTGACCTCATTGGACTTGGGCATAGGTAGATTCATGTAATTTTTTAATAAAATATAAGATCTCCGTGGGCATCCCTTGTTTCTTAAGACTGTCCCAGAGCTTGTTGCGGGGCACTAGATCAAATCCAGATTTAAGATCTATAAATGCTGCATACAAGGTCCCCCCAGCTAAAATCACTGTGTTCCAATATATCAACATGAATCTGAAAACTTGAACAATAGTGCTAACATGGGAGCGAAATCCTGCTTGGTAGGTGGATAAAATTTCGTTGTCATCGATCCATCTATTAATCCTGCATAGCACTAATCAGGCCACCAACTTTTGCATAGTGTCTATAAGGCTTAAGGGCCAATAATTGGATGGGCTGGCGCGATCTCCCTTTTTGTAAATGGGGATGATTTCAGCCCCACGCCAGGATTCTGGAATGGGGGCACCTCTGGCCAAGCCATTCACAAAAATAAGAATATATTTGATCCAATTCTCCCTGTCAGATTTAAATATATATGCCAGGATACAATCCGGGCCCGGGGCCTTACCTGCGGTTGTCCCATCAAGAGCACGCTCAATGTCCCCTATGGAAAATGTTAAGGCTGACTCCGGGGCCACACATTGATACTACCCAGGACTATTTGCAGGGGATGAAAATTGGGTTTGGTAGTGTGCTACCCAAACCTCTGGAGGGACATTGTTGACTGGTTCCAGACCTGGATTGTCACTACCCCACTTGATTAGATGCAAAAATCAACACCAATTTTTCCCGTTAGTAGCGTCTAACAAGTCCCTCCGTCTATTTTCGTCGAAAGCCTTCTTTGCCCGATTTCGGGTTGTCGTAGAAAATAATCTATCCTACTACTTCTCAGCCAGTTGGAATAAGTGGGGTTGCCTTTACTGTCTGATCTTGATCTACCATTGACAGCCCGAAGCCCCCTCTCCAGTGTTACATTTTTCAACTGCAGAGCGGCTTCTGTCCATTACTTGATAGGAGCTAGCGTCAAGCACGGAACACCGCAAATGGCATCCTCATCACAGTTAAGGCCGCTGTCATCTAAGCCAAATTGCTCGAACGTACAGTTGAAATCACCTGCGATAATTCAGTTATACGACCCTTTTAATGATTTGATAAATGTATCTAGGCTGGAGATGGTCGGTGACACCTTACCACCCACCAGCCCTCTAGCGTAGACATCTATCACTATGTACTCGGGGTAATACTCAGTGGTGATTTTAATAGCCAGAAGGTCCTGATTATCAGTCCTTAATTCTTCTATCTGGTAACCCGCCTGTTATCTAACCCGCACAGTTAATCGACCTGAGGGTCGCCCTTTGATGCTCCCAATTGCTGGCTTACTAAATGCCAGATATCCTGGCCGAAAAATTGTACTCAATGACCAGGTCTCCTAAAAGGCAATAATATCATAGGACTCCATGAAAGTAGACCAATCAGAGGAACTAGTCTTCGATAGCAACCCAGCAATGTTCCAAGATAAAATCCTCAATGTGCTGGGGCTTAGTCCCTCACACTGTGCTGTCTGTACCTGGTCCTCTACCCACTGCGACCCGCTAGTTGACACTAACAGAGGGCCTGAATCTATCACATGGGGAGTGACAATTTGATTTGGGGTATTCTCTGTTCTTAGTAGTTATACAGGTAACAGTCAATCACAGGTGTCTAGGCCAGACAAGGGTGCAAATCTATTGGCTAGGTTAGGGTAAAGGGGTCAGCTTATGGCGCTGTGATGAATACTACGAGTCCCCCCACCTGACGGGAAGTAATAGCATGGTCTATAGAAAAACCCTAGGGGCAGAAGAGAAATGTTACCATGACAATGCCCTTCATCCCTGGACACTAGACATTCCAATAAGAATCTAACGACGCGTTCATTGTTAAAATGAACAACCACACAGTCACCCCCCCATCCTTGGTAGAATGTCCAACCCAAGATGAGCGTCTAGCCATTATCAATTGGTTATAGATATCCCACCCCCACCCCTGCCTCCTTCATATGTACATTGAGCCAGTGCATTGTTTTTGCCATTAATTGCTCAGTGGATTCATTTTGCCCGGGGTGTAGGGAAGGGACATTCCTCAAAACCACCACCAATGGAGCTGCGGCAGAAGGGAGATGTAAAGCCTTGTGATCCATTCTTGGAAGGCCAGGAACCATGCCACGATGCGCTACTGTGGAGCTATGACCCAGTCGCCCAGGGGCAGAAATAGATTGGTTATCTAAACCACAAATACAATTATTTAGTGGTATGTTACTTGCCAGCCTTGCTGTCCTTGAACAGGATTTATCACCCTCCACCCTTGGAGTGGTCGGAATGAGCTGGGTAAATTCGCTAGATGTATTCACTATCTCGCCTTCATAACCTCAATGTGCCACCACACCAACATCGGAGGCAATATCAGCCCCATCATTCCTAATAGATGATGTAAACATTGGAATAGATGTAATTGGGGTGGCTGATGGGGCATTAGGATTTACAGGATTTCGGAGCACATTTGCTGATGTTACAGGGGACCAAAAATGTTCCCCCAATGAGGCTTTAGTAGAACCAGAGTTAGACACAGCAAGCATTTCAAAATTAGATAATCTTCCCTCAATTAATGACAACCTTTCAAGAATTGGCGACATAGATGCAGTGATTAGAGCCCCCAATTTAACCCAAAAGCCCTCATCAACATGGGGCAGAAAAACACCAACTGGGTCCAGGTTTGGGGTGCCCAATAGTGGAGTAAATGACTGAGGCTCTGTTATTGTCGGCAAAGCTGTAGTCACAGACCCACCATTCTTGTTCGTTTTAGGCACCTTTGCATTTTATTGTCTTTGGGGGCCCCCTCCCCGCTTCCTCTTAGTGGCCGGCTCTGGTACTTGTTCCATTGCTTAGGATATGGGTTTAGGCGTGGACCTTGTAGAAACATGAGGAAATGTACAGCAAGCAGGGTCCTCTTGCACTGATTTGGCGGGCAGGAGGCTTGAAGGAGACTCCCATATTGTAGAGATGCTCGCAGGTTCCTGAAGAGAGTGCTGTTACCTCCACCCAGTTCAAGGGGGTTAGTGCCTGTGACTAAGTGATGTTCGGGAGAGCGTGCAGACATTAGACCTCCCAACGAAGATCGTTTAGATTGCAGGGGGTCTAGCGATAAGCGACGCTCAGTCAGGGCAATTTTATGGGCTAATACTGAAGTGGCTCTGATTATGAACTGGTCCAGCGTCCCTGCCACACTTCCGCCCATTGTAGCATTCCTCCCCTTTCCCTCACGGGTGATCATCGTGGACTAGATACTATATCAACAGCTGTCCCTGGAGCTCAGACCCCAGACGAAATGACAATGCACTGATAAACAGAAATGAACTGACCTTAAAGTATTGCAGAGTTTTAAAGGGGGTACCCGGACCGGCCTTTAACGGGGCCCACCCTTGACCGTGGGAGCCCCAATCAAGGGTTTATGGGCTGGCTGTCACTGCCTGAGGTGGCTCTTGCCGCAAGAAGTGCGGCTCCTGCCATAAGAGCGCAATGCCCCCTGGAAGGTGGAGTCCTGGGGCAGCGCGCTCAGGGCTCGAAGGCAGAATGGCAGCTGTAGGTCAATATGGGAAGCTCAGCAGTGCTAGAGCCCCAGATTCACACTATCACCAATGCATTGGGCCTTGTGGAGTCCTTCCGGCAGGTCAAGCGGTCGCCCAACTCCTTACTTCTCCACACCATCCCTGCCTCTTCACCAGATCAATCTGCTGTGATTGGGGCCCACACCAGCGCAGCTGGTACCGCCGTACCTGCGTGACCAAACTGGGCTCTCTGTTCCCCTCTGCTCCAGTCCTTGAATGGCGCGCTGCCAGCGCGTCGCGCCTCACTGGATGTCGGCAGCCTCGGTCCAGGCCTCTCAGTCCTCCCCAGTCACGGCACCATTTACAGCCCTCTCGCAGCGCGTCTCTGCCCACTGGTTAACGGCAGCCTCGAGTCAAGCCCCCCGCTTGTCTTAGAGGGGCGCCTTCCGTACTTCACCCTGCGAGTCAGCTATCCATGTCAGCGATGCTGGGGGTGCAACTCCACCAACTACACACCCCTCTGGCTGGCCGCACGGCCGCTCGGTCGCTCCTCCTTATCAGTCAGGCCTGATGGCTCAGAACGTGCCACTGGCTCCCCGCAGCTCCCTTGAGACCACCAACGACAGAAATCTGCTCCGCAACCTCTCTGACTGCAGCTGAAATTATTGCGGCTTCGATTAAGCGACCATGCACTAAAACAACCCAGCCACTATCATCCGTTTCAGATCTAATCACCGTGAAAGGCACACCTTTCCTCACCAGGATTAATACACCCCTAGAGTAAGTTGAGAAGGAAGATGAAGCCATCACACTTGCCCATCGTGTGCCCACTTTGCTCGCTGATTCCCTAGTCAGGTGAGTTTCTTGAAAAAGGGCAACCTGCACTCCCATGTCGTCTAAGTATGCAAGCACCGATCTGATCTTTTTAGGCTTATTTAGACCACGTAGACCACATACATTCCAGGTAAGGAACTTGATGATGCTACTCATTATGGAGGACCGGCCATAGGTAGACGCATAAAAATATATCTGATAGGTGACAACCAGAATTCAACCACAAGCACTGTCCGAGAAGTTACAATCTTCATTCTGTCTTTCCAAAAACAAACTCCCCTCACCCACTCAGCTGCCCCAATATGCCAAAGCCATCCTGCTGTCACACCCAACCCTCCCCCAACAATCCAACAACCACAAAGGAGATTTCAGTTACACCCATTTGCAGGGGGCACAGAGTGCTTCTAACCACCCACAAGGTGGGAGGTGTCCGAGCAATGTGAATACACTTAACTGCATACATTTATTGATTTTGACACACCATTCCTAAGCACGGTGCCACAATCTCCTCTACTGCAAAAACGGTAACTAGGAACCCAACATACATGGCCTCGACCATAACCATGAGTTAATCAGCAACCAACAATAGTTTAGCGTCAGAGCAAGGATAAAAGCATAAAGGCAATAGCTTGCAGCAACCAACAGCATTAGCATGAAAGAGACATAACTTGTCATGCACAACGCAATATGGTACAAGTGAGCAGTAAGCGCAAGGTAATCGGGCAAGCAATATAACAGGTGCAGTCCCTCAGAGGGGCCAAGGAAATCGCTTAGTCTAAGTTGGTTGATTTATCCCACCACTACTCCTCTTCCTCAGGGGCAGAAGTAGATTCACGTTTCCTGCACTTCAACTGCTTGGCGTGGTCCATCGCGGCCTTCGGGATGAGAATATCTTGCTGTCACCATCCACCCCAATGCGGAGCCAGGCAGGGTACAGCAGTTCGGCTTGTTAGAACCTTTTCACAGTGCCAAACTCTCATCTGGCCGTTTGAACAGCCACCGTAAAATCAGGGAAGAAGGCCAATGTGTTACCCTGATGGATGATAGTGCCTTTCTCTGTCGCCATCCGCAATATAGTGACACGATCCCTGTAATTTAAGATCCTAGCGATAATCGGACGAGGAAGTACCCTGGGACCCATCGGGCAGCTCATGATCGATGAGCACGCTCCACTATAAATATGTTGGATAATTGATCCGTGCCAAAAATGTCTGAGACGAGGCATTCAATGTAAGTCTCCATTTTGCCTACATTTGTGGACTCCGGCAGCCCAGTAACGCGAATATTGTTGCGCCGGGACCGCGCTCCTAAGTCCTCGTTCTTGGCCTGGATGAGGGCAAAAACTTTCTCCATGTTTGAAGTTTTGTCTGCAATAAAACTCAGGCCGTCCTCCGTAGCCGACACCCTCTGTTTCACCTCCCCCACCCGAGCTTTCTGTTTTTTCAAGCTGGGAGGACATATGATCTAGGCCGGTGTTCACAGCAGCCATCGTGCCCTCAAAGGACTGCAGGGTACGCTGCATTGTCAATAATGTGGATTCCAGCGTGGGGGTGCCTTCAGCCAGGGAATCAGCCTCAGAGTCGGACACAGCTTTCTGCAGGCTCTTTGTGGTCTTGCGCAATTCAAAAGTTAGGCGCGGCTGCGACCTGTCAGTGCGCGCCATAGCCCCGAAACAGACACACAATGGGGGATACCCGATCTATGAGAAAAGCACAGTCAGCCATGCAACGTGCCACGGGAGTTGCGTATTAATTTTCTGGGGATCTGTAGTGGACTCCAACAACAAGTTTACAACAACAAGTGGCCTCCAAGCACTTGATGATCCACCTAAGCCTGTACCACCCTCCTCAATGGGCCCCTCAGGTCAGTTGACGCAGGGCGATGTGTACTGTGCCTCTCCACCCCCAAGGCGATTCCTCAATGGTGACTGTGTGCTGTTTCAATGAGATGGATTTCACAATGTCAAGAAGCAGGGAAGGCCAGCACGTAGCCCTCTCCGCCAATTTCAGGGCATACAATGCGTTTGCGAGTCGTATGGGCAGCACAGGGGTCCCAACAGCAGCCAACAGTAGGCCCAGCGGCGCCTTCAACTATGCCGCAACCGTCAGTCCCTAGCCAGGCCGTCAGTGCCACGCCGCGTCCCAGCCGCAGCATGCAAGCCACGGCCCGAGTTCAAGGCCCTTTCCCGCCTCCGCAGCCCGAGCCTCGACCGGGCCCCAGCCACAGTCACCGCAGCTTGCGCCGACGCCGATGGGTGTCCGGGATCAAACACTGCCTCAGTTAGCAATGGTCTTGAGAGGAGTGACTCCCACTGCCGCAGGGGTCCGCTCCTCGCATTCCGTACAGGCTCCACAGCTCGCTCCAGCAAACCAACAGCTTCTCACTCCGCTGCCACCTGAATCGCGGGATCTCAGCAGGGTGAGCAGCTTCAGCAGCGGAACGCAGCGCCCGATATAGCAGAGGGTACTGCGTATGGGTCTAGGCCAGACACCAGGCCTCAAGGTGTAGAGTAGCAAGCAGAATCGCGGCGGCCGCCATTTTCAGCGCCACAGTGGCAGGTTAGCTCAGGCTCATTTGTCCACTTGCAGAGAACTCTCAGGAACACAATCACCACCAATGGCCACCGCTGGAGAACAGGAGTCCACACATGAATTCGGAAGGCGTTGTAGTTACAAGATGCAGCGGATAATAGGCGGATTGTGGCTTGGCCTGGCATATGATGTCCGCTATTCTAGTGGGCACCTTGCACCAGTCCAAACGAACCTTTTTGTTGGTAGGTTTAAGACAACCTTTATAGAAAGCTATCATAGTGGTCGCTGTGGAGAGCAGCCTTCAGGCTAAGTCTTGAAGGAAGGTAAAGCAGCTTGTTTAACCAGTCTATAACCCCTTGAATAATCAAATGAAAGGAGATCCACACCAGGTATATATCAAATATATATGTATTTATTCTAAACACAACCCCTCTAGTCTCTTTATGAGGCTAGAAGTAAAAGTACAATACAAGAACTTAAATGGAACACAGTAAATTAGCACAGTATATGTTTTGCCCTAGGGGCCTCACAAACTGTATACTAAGAAAGTGGTATAAGTACCGCTCTAAGCATAGAGACAAGGCCTAGGGCCTGTAGAACCACTAGGGCAACCAGGAACCACCCAAGGTAGGGACGCACGGGGGACACGTGCAGTGTCTAAACACAGCCGCGAATCACTATTGACTTCTATGGAAAAAATTAAAGTTACAAGTTTAGAGTTTAAGGACACTTGGGAGTGGACTACGGTAAAACCCCTTCAGTACTGGACACTTTGAGAGTCAAGACCCATGAGAGCACCGAAGTACTCGCGTTACCTCACCCAGGGAAGCCGGGTGCATAGGTGTCTTTTCGTGTCGGGTTTCGTCGTTGTTTCCAATGGCGAGCTGCAAAGAAGTGCTGCAGGCGACTAGGAGAAAAGTGCCTGGATGGATCCAAGGGTGGATCGGAGATCTGAAGAACCGGAAAGCAGAGGGGACAGAGTCAGCCAGTGACCAGGATGGCGATGAGAAGATGCCAGCCGATGTCGGGTGCATTCAAGTGATGCAGGTGAAGTTTGACTCTTCAGCCATGAGGACCAGGAGGCGTCGACGACAACCAGGAGCTGGATTCGAGCTGTCCCACAAAGCATGTCGAGTGCTGCAGCACTGGTATCCGGATTGGACCCAACAAGCCTTGGCAACAGCAACCGACGCAAGATGACAAGACTGGCTTCGGAGCAGACCATCAAGGTCTGTGGGGCTCACCCTTTGGAGGGGAGTCAGGGCACGTTTAGAGCAACCAGGGAAGCCCTAGAAATAAAGGATTGTCCTTCGTGGGGACCCACCAGTCTATGGACTAGGGATCGCAAAGGAGCCTTGAGCTGAAATGCTGAAAGCGGGCCCACAGAACACTCGTGGACTGTAGGCCCACAATTTTTGATGCAAAAGGTGCTCAGGGCTTGGACTACAAGTAGCCAATGCACAACTTCGGGAAAGCTTGGGATGTTGATGCACTAGCAAATGTGCAGGATGTCCAGGAGTTCCTGCCCCACATGTTTCGTGATAGCTACAGGTCTTGTCTTTGCTGGGGACGCGTGTCAGCCTCAGAGATATCTGGAAGTCTGTGTCCTGTGTCACAGATTCTTCGGAATCCGGCAGGAGCCTCGAAAATGCAGACCAGCAAGATGCTTCTTTGGGGCCAGTTTGAACAGGGGAGTCACTTCTTGACCCCAAGGGAAATTTCTTCCATCTTCCAGTCGATATGGAATGTCGAAGGTCCAAGATTTCTGTATCACAGTTTCATCCAGGGTAGTCTAAAATCCTAGGAACTGGATTCTTATACTTATAACAAGTTTAGGGGTTGGACTAACTCTAGGGTCCCACGTATGGGAGGACCTGGGGACGGGGTGGTTAAACCCCTTCCCCTTTGTCCAGTTTCACACCAGAGCTGGGGCTGAGTGCCCCAGCAACCGGTTTGAACTGGGAAATGCACGGGACACCTTGTGTGCCCCAGGCACTGTCTGACAAACATTCACTGAATGCAACCCATCCTGCCCCAGTACACTAAAGCCTGTCTAGGGAGGTGCCGGCACCTCCCTGGACAGGAAACCTATTGTTCAGGCCTTCCCTGCCGGATTTTCGTCCAGCAGCAGGAGGTCAGACCCGTGTCTGTGGCAGCAGCATCAATTTTGTGATGCTGGGGCTCTTTTAAACTATTACCGGGAAAGTAAGTGTGTACATGTCTTCTCCCTCGGGAAGGGTAGAAAGCTACCCCCGCCGCCAGAAATGGCGGGGGGGGGTAGTATTCCAAAGTGTTTGACACCAAACACGACACGTTTTGATAAAGCCATTCCAAAGTTAGCATTAACCGCAAGGATTCTAATGCACTTAAGATTGTATGGTATGGCTACATCACGGAACAGCTATAAGAAAGAGATTCTGAAAGCTACAGAGGGGCCTCGCTCTCACACAAAACCAAGCACTCTGCCTTCAGGATTGTCAAGGCCTGCCATAGGAGTGACTTATAGGTTTATATGTGTCTGTTTTAAAAGGTAGATATAGGTATAATATATCTAAGTAGGGGTTGCTTACACCACCTTACCCAGGCTGCAAGTGCAGACCTGTGGTGCCATTTTGGAAGGCTTACCAGGGATGGTATAATACATGCTTCAGCCCCTGGCAGGCCTCTGGGGGACCCATTCCCTTGGTACTTAAGGTACCATATACTAGGGACTCACAAGGGTAACCCAGTAACCAATCTGGAGTGTCCCTAATGTACTGGTAATCAATTTAGAGAGAGAACAGCTAGGCTGGAGTCCTGATTAGAAGGGCCACAGCCAGACTAAAGTCGAAAAACCAGTGAAACACAGCAAAAAGTGGGAGTACCCATAGTAAGCAGATCCTACTCTCCTCCACCCGCAAAGCTCACAGAGAATGCGGGGTGGGTGGTTGTTTAGCATATTATATTATGGTTTATGCTAGTGAGATTATGTTCCACTGTGATTTACGCCCCTAATGTGAGTTATGCTTAGGAGGTTAGGGTCTAATGTGTTTAGACTTATGAGAAGATTGCATAATGTGTTTATGCTGGTGAGGTTGGCGCAGAATGTAATTTGCGCCTAATATGAAACTGTGCATAATGGAGTTTATGTTACAGGCTGTGATTACCAGTGGTTACTGGTTGTACGTTTATGATATGTTTTACTTTTACTAAGTACGCTTTGTGATGGTTCTGACAGTGGTCCAGTGGGCCCTGTCAGGTGTATATAATCCCTTGTAGATATGACCTAGTGCCAGGTGGCACCATGTATCATATGTGTTTAATATTCTAATGTGTTATTAGAATACAAAGGCAATTTTTGATATAACCTTGTGTGGAGTTTCTTTTGTAGTGTGCTTGGGGTGTTGTTGCTGTGTGCGTGCGCAAATGCTTTACACATGGCCTCCCGGGATAAGCCTGACTGCTCGTGCCAAGCTACCAAGGGGGTGAGCAGGGGTTATATTTGGCGTGTAACACCCTTGTCCTGACTAGAGTGGTGGTCTCTGCCTGGTTTTGGCGCAAGCCTTAGCCAACCAGAGATCCCATTTCTAACATTGGTTGTCAGCGGTGAGGATAGGGCTTGCGTTTGCACAGTACCACAGCGACAACTGGCTGGATTTTAGAAATACACATGGGAAGGGATTAGTGTGTCTAAGTTTGTTTTCATTTCTTTGAAAGTGTGTTTATTGTGCATTATGAGTTGGGTGTCCTGCCAAAGACAGAAACCAGAGAATCTGGAGGAGAGACTGCCCTTGTGCAGACTGCTATTGAGTTGGCCTGGAGCTGAAGGAGGGATAGCCCTTGGACTTGGACCAAGCTGCGGGTTCTTGGGTTGGCCTGATGCTGACGGAGTGACTGCCCCTGTGCTGTCTGCTAGTTCTTGGGTTGGCCACAGTGGGGACTTAATTAGTATGGAGTAACTAGCTTGGGAGGGTAGATTATCCCCTAAGTGCAGTGTGAGTTGTCTGGATTCACCAGTAAGGGTGGGATCTAGTGGTGGCAGCAGAAGTGTGTCCAGTGCATGAAGTCCCCATTCCCAGTTCCCAGAGGGTGGTACCTGATTCCCGTTTAAGAGGGGGACAGGCTGAGATTCAGGGCAAGTGAGGAGCTGTCTCACCAGTCTTGTGGGGGGAGTGTGGATGAGTGATGGGTTGCCGTGGACGATTGGATGCGAGTTCTCTGAAATAAGGAGCTTGCTGGATGATTGGGTGTGAGTCTTCCAAAATGGCACCACAGGTCTGCTATTGCAGCCTAGGTAAGGTGGTGCATGCACCCCTTACTGAGATATAAGTTACCGAGATTTACCTTATATCACTGACCCATATAAACCTATAAGTCACTCCTATGGCAGGCATTGACAATGCTGAAGGCAGAGTGCTTGGTTTTGTGTGTGAGGGGCCCATGCATTTTCAGGACCCCTCTGCAGCTTTTGGAATCACTTCTCTGTAGCTGTTCTGTGATGCAGCCAGACCATTTACTCTTAAGTGGATTATGACCGCGCGATTAATGCTAACTTTGGAATGGCTGCATGGAAACATGTTGTGTTTGGTGTCAAACACTTTGGAATCTGACCTCCTGCTGCTGGACGGAACTCTGGTCGGGGAGGCCTGGACAATAGGTTTCCTGTCCAAGGAGGTGCCCGCACCTTCCCAGACAGGCTTTAGTGTATTGGGGCAGGGTGGGTTGCATTCAGTGAATGCTTTTCAGACAGTGCCTGGGGCGAAACTGGACAAAGGGAAAGGGGTGTAACCAACCCCACCCTGGGTCCTCCCATAAGTGGGACCCTAGAGTTAGTCCAACTCCTAAACTTAGTATAAGTATAGGAACCTAGGGCCAGATGTAGGTAATTCATATTTACCGACTCTTAAATACCGAATTTTACCGATTCGGTATTTAAGAGTCGGTAAATATGAAGGGGGGAGATGTAGGTATTACAGATTCTGTAAATACCGAATCGTTAAGATTCGGTATTTACCGAATCTGTAAATACCGAATCGGTATTGCCCATTGATTCCTATGGGCCTTGAAGCCCATAGGAATCAATGGGCAATACCGATTCTGTAATTACAGAATCAGTAAATTCCGAATTTTGCAAGGGTGCAGGGGGTGTCACTTTGACACCCTCTGGCACCCCAAAAATAGGCATGTGCGCCATGTGGCACACAGACATGCCCTTAGGGCATGTCTGTCTGTCACATGGCTAGGTGTGCATGCACACATGTGCATGCACACCTGAATTCGGTATTTTAACACCCAATTGGAATGGGTGGTAAAATACCGAATGTGTAGGGCCTTTGGGACTCAGAAGAGTCGCACCTACATCTGGGATTTACCAAATCGGTAAAAATACAGATTCGGTATTTTACAGATTCTGTAAATTTACCGATTCGGTAAATTTACAGAATCTGTAAAATCTGGCCCCCTACATCTCAAGATGCCAAATACCGGTCGGAAATGGCCGAATTCGGCCGTTTCCGTCCGGTATTTGCCACCTACATCGGGCCCCTAGTCCTTAGGACTTCAGAATACCCTGGTTGAAACTCTGCAACATATATCCTGGACCTTCAAAAATCCTATTTCGACTAGAAGACGGAAGAATCTGCCTTGGGGTCAAGGAGTGACTCCCCTGTTCAAATAGGCAACAAAGAAGTATCTTGCCGGTCTGCATTTCCGAGGCTCCCGCCAGACCCCAAAGGTATTGCGACACAGGACATGGACTTACAGATATCTCCGAGGCCGATATGAGATCACAGCAAAGCTGAGACCTGTAGCCATCACGAGAGACTTGGGACCGGAACTCCTGGACACCGTGCAGAGTTGCTAGTGCTTCAACTTCCTGAGCTTGCCCGAAGTTGTGCATTGGGATACTTGTGGTCCAAGCCCTGAGCACCACTTGCACTGAAGATTGTGGGCCTGCACTCCACGAGTGTTCTGTGGGCCCACTCCTAGCATTTCCGCTCGAGGCTCCTTCGCGATCCCAGGTCTGTCAACTGGTGGGTCCCCACGAAGGTAACTCTTCTGTTTCTTGGGCTTTCCTGGTTGCTCCAGATGTGCCCTGACTACCCTCCAAAGGGTGAGTCAATCAGACTTTGCTGGTCTGCACCGAAGCCAATCTTTGCTTTCCGCATGGTTTGCTGTTGCCAAGACTTGTTGGGTCCAATCCGGAAACCGACACCGCAGCACTCGACATCCTTTATAGGACAGTTTGAATCCAGCACCTCGTCTTCCTCGTGGCTGCAGAGTCAAGCTTCACCTTCTTCACCTGAAATTACCCGACATTGGTTGGCATCTTCTCATCGCCTTCCTGGTCACTGGCTAGTGACCCAGACTCTGTACCCTCTGCTTTCAGGTTCTTCAGATCTGTGATCCATCCTTGGATCCACCCAGACACTTTCGACTTGGTCGCCCGCAGCACTTTTCAGCAGCTCTCCATTGGAAACGACGATGAAACCCGACACCAAAAGACACCTATGCAAGCGGCTTCCCTGGATGAGGTTATTCGAGTACTCCGGTGCTCCCATGGGTGTTGACTCTAGAACTGCCTAGTTCTAAAGCGGTTTGCTCAAAGTCCTCTTCTAAGTGTCCTTTAATTGTAATTTTCCAACCGCAACTTTCCCTATAGAAGTTAATGGTGATTCGCGGCTTTGTTTAGACACTGCATGCGTCCCCCGTGGATACTCTGTGTCACTACCTTGGGTGGTTCCTGGTGGTCCCCGCGGTTCTAAAGGCTCTAGGCTTTGTATCTATGTCAGTCGTGGTTCTTATACCACTTTCTTAGTTTATGGTTTGTGACGTCCCTAGTGCTAATCATATATTGTGCTAATTTACTGTGTGCTAAATAAGTTTAACTGTGTACTTTTGCCTAGAGCCTCATGAAGAGACTAGAGAGATGTGTTTAGAATAAATACATATATTTTATATATATACCTGGTGTTATTCTCCTTTCATTTGGTCATTACATGAGATTATAGACTGGTAAAACAAGCTGCTTTACATTCATTCAAGACTTAACCTGAAGGCTGCTCTCCACAGCTACCACTAGGATAGCTTTCTATAAGGTTGTCTTTAACCTACCATCAATAAGGGGTCGTTTGGACTGGTGCAAGGTGCCCACTAGAATAGTGGACAGCATATGCCATGCCAACATCTCACAGCGGGTGCCCACCTCGCTTTGGTATATTTAATTAGACAGATTCCCCACCCTGCCTTTAAAAATACAGCGGGTGCCCACCCCGCATTTGGATCTTCATTGTGGGTGCCCACCCCACTGTTTGGAATGCTTAAATAGCGGGTGCCCACCCCGCATTACCGCGGTGTTGGCGGGAGCCCACCCCGCGTTCTTATGGCCATTAAAATCACCACTGCAGCCCGAGTGAGGAGAGGTACCGCTGGGCCGCTGCAAAATGCGACCCGGAAGTCAGGAAACCTTGCCTAGGATGTGGGCGGGGCATGACGAACGTCCGGTGAGCCAGGAGAGGAAGTCCTGCCTGCCTGAGACATCCCAAGGACCGGAGAGAGAGTCCCCGAGGAGAGGGGTGCTCTCCCGAGCCTACCAAAGGTGGAGCGGGGCTCCCATGTGGTGGCGGCCTCAGAAGAGAAGTCCCGGCCCCAGGAGAGGGACCGGGTGAAAGAAGGAGACCGTGGGGAGCAGCGCCAGTGAGCCGGTGAGTAGGGGCTCCTCGGTTTTGATGCCGACCGAGGCACCAGCTAGAGGGATAGTTCCTGAGCGGCCCTGCTTGGCAGAGGGCCGCTCTAACATTGGCCATGTGTGTTTTTCGAGCCCCTGGGGCTCAAACGTGAGGTCACAGAGGTGCCCAGGCCCCATTGGCGCATTTCTCCCAGCTGCCCCGCTCGCAGAGGGCAGCTGTACCTCGTGGGCATGTTTATTTAAAGCGCCAGTGTGCTCCACGTTTTGGGTGCATGGTTGTTGAGAGATCCCCAGTGGGGCTCAGAGGGCACAGTCATGCCAGGGCCCCTTCCTAGGATCCTCAGCTGCACCGCACCAGCGCGGGCAGCTGCAACGTTTTGTATTGATTCAAAGGGCACCAGGAGTGTCCAGGCCGCATTTTAATAATTACAGCTGCCCAGCAAGTAGTGGGCAGCTGCACCGTTTAAGCCATTCTTTATTTGGGAACATACCTTTTGAGTTAGGAGTGAAACGCACTCCTTTACCCCATACTTTCACAGCTGGGCAGCACCTAGCGCCAGCTGCACCGTTAAGGTTTGCGCAATGGCGCAAATAGATTCAGATGCTAGGCAGCAGCCTGACTTTCTGGACACAGAGCGTTAGAGCCCCTTTGAGTTGGCCATGGGGACTGGGAGGTTTGTAGGGCACCAGGCCCTAATGTGATTATGTGGTGCTAGGAAATGTAATGTATGTACTGTGTTTTATGCACCCTGTTTGATACCTCTAAATGTGTTCTTATGATTATGAGGTTGTTTTGCATATTATGGTTTATGCTAGCGAGATTATGTTCCACTGTGATTTACACACCTAATGTGAGTTATGCTTAGGAGGTTAGGGACTAATGTGCTTAGACTTATGAGAAGATTGCATAATGTGTTTATGCTGGTGAGGTTGGCGCAGAATTCGTGCCTAATATGATACTGTGCATAATGGAGCTTATGTTACAGGCTGATTCTACGTACAGTGATTACCAGTGGTTACTGGTTGTACGTTTATGATATGTTTTACTTTTACTAAGTTCGCTTTGTGATGGTTCCGACAGTGGTCCGTCCAGTGGGCCCTGTTAGTCGTATATAATCCCTTGTAGATATGACCTAGTGCCAGGTGGCATCATGTATAATATGTGTTTACTATTCTAATGTGTTATGAGAATACAAAGGCTATTTGTTATATAACCTTGTGTGGAGTTCCTTTTGTAGTGTGCCTGGGATGTTGTTGCTGTATGCGTGCACAAATGCTTTACACATGGCCTCCGAGATAAACCTGACTGCTCGTGCCAAGCTACCAAGGGGGTGAGCAGGGGTTATCTTTGGTGTATAAATCCCTTGCCCTGACTAGAGTGGTGGTCTCTGCCTGGCTTTGGCACAAGCCTTAGACAACAAGAGATCCCATTTCTAACAGTGGTTAATTTTCAGACTTCATTAATAGTTACCAACTGTAGTAAAGTAATGCCTGATATTGATCAGGAGCTCAACCTGACTCCTTATATGGACCTGAGCCATGCTCAATGTAGGGCTCTCTGTAAAGGTTATTATATCAAACCAGGCAAAAGTCCTGAGAAGGAATATCTCAGGCAACTGATAGCTCAGTTTGAGAAAGATCATACAAAACTGGTAGCACAGACTAAGGATGATGAGAATGTTAATGAAGATGATACTAAGGGTGGACATGAGTCAGTCCCCTCAGACACAGCTGAGGTCCCCTCAGATGAGGACCTCATGCTAGAAAGATTGTCCGGGATATTGAAGTTAGAAGCTCAGCTCCTGGAAATTGAAAGGCAAAAAAACGAGATGGGCCTAGGACCTATCTCTGGTCAAAGCATACAAATAGATAGCAAGAGCGAAGGTTTTAATGACTCAAAACTCCCCAAAGGGATTGTCTCTCACAATTCAGAAGTTGATGATATCCCCAAATGGTTCACAGCATTTGAGAGAGCCTGGGTAGAAAGGAAGGTAGCTGGAACAATTTGGACCCCTCTCTTGTGGGAAATATTCTCAGGGAAATACAGGGATAGTCTCCAAACATTGCCTGAAAAAGATGCTGAGTCTTATGACCTCATGAAGAGTACCCTGATTGAGGGCTTTAAACTCACAACTGAAGAATACAGAATAAGATTCAGGGAGATTTGAAAATGCTAAAGTTAGTCCTGGGTGGAAATTGTTTACTTCTCAGTGAAAACACCTGGTGGTTAGTTAACAGGTATCAATGGGAATGCCTTTGAAGGGCTTTACAGTTTAATTATGAAGGAGCATCTTTTAAGTAATTGTTATAATGAGAAGTTGCATCAGCATCTTTCTCCTCTAGAGTTAGGGAAGAAGGCAGACTACTGGATCAAAACAAGGGTGACTAAAACTTTGACTGGTGGGAAAGAACAAAAGAAAGAGGCTAAAAAGACCCCCAAGTGATAAATGGTGAGCCAAAAGAGAAAAACAAAAACGAGTCTTCCTCAGGCCCTCAAAAATGTGCTCAGGAGAGTGGGCTCAGAAACCCATCACAGCCTAGGGAGGGTACATGGGTAAGAACCCGGATCCCAAAATAGCTTGGTGTCATGAGTGTAGGTCACTGGGACCCCACACTGGAGACCTTGGCTGTGAAAACAAGAAACAAATGCCTCTAGTCCACCTGCATTAAATGCAGCTGCCAATCTCTAGATGGGATCCCAGGAGAGCTCTGGTCATGTCAGAGAGCTCACTTAGGCAACTCTAGTAGGGAATATGGATATAGCCATGGTAGCTGTCTGGCCTACTAACATGCAAAAATATAGACAACATCCTTTTCTTAATGGGGCTAGGGTGGCGGCATAGAGAGACACTAGTGCTAGTGTTGCCACGGTGACAAATGACATGGTGTCCTCTGAGCAGCCTCTGCCTGGGAGGACCTATCCAGTCACCAATGCTGACAATGTGATAACTTATCACCCCATGGCGATGGTGTCCTTTGACTGGGGAGTGGATGCTGGCCAAAATGTGGTAGCAGTGTCTTCATCCATTCCAGTTGATTGTTTGCTTGGCAATGATTCGGAGTCCTCAGCCTGGGCTGAGGCAGAACTGAGAATCCATGCAGAAATGCTTGGAATCCCACACTGTGTATGTGTGTGTAAAACCCATAGAACAGAGCAGATCCCAGAGTGAAAAATAGGTGTCGGAGTCTGGAAGAATGGCCCAGCCCTTCAACAGGAAAGTCAAGCAGACTGTGGAGCCATCTGCAAATCAGACACCAGATCCTTCTCCTTAGGAGGGAAGAGAGTCATCCCCAGAGGGACCCAGGCTTCAGAAGTTGGAGCCTTACCAGGCTGAGCTTTTTGACTCAGGGAAGATCTATGTCAAGGGCAGATGCCCTGTCCCACTCTTCAAGGCCTGCAACAGCAAGCAGTTGCGTAAGAAGGATGTGATGTCAGTGGTTCCCACTGGACTTATCCGGCTTATCAGACTGATCCAAAGGACCTTATGAACTTTCGACCCATCTCCCTGCTCCCGTTCCCGGCGAAGGTCATTGAGAAGACCGTCAACATACAACTGACCCGCTACCTCGAACAGAGCAGCATCCTAGACCCGTCCCAGTCCAGGTTCAGCAGCAACCACAGCATCGAAACTGCCCTCATCGCTGCCAACAATGACATCAGGGCGCTGCTGGACAACAGCGAAACCACAGCCCTCATCCTCCTGGACCTCTCAGCCGCCTTCGATACTGTCTGCCACCGCACCCTTCGCACACGCCTCCACAACACAGGGATCCAAGACAAAGCACTGGACTGGACCACCTTCTTCCTCTCCGGCAGAACTCAGAGCGTCCGCCTCCCCCTTTCTGATCTGAAGCCACCGGGATCATCTGTGGAGTACCCCAAGGATCATCCCTCAGCCCGACATTGTTCAACATCTACATGGCACCACTCGCTCACGTCGCCCGACTGCACGACTTCAACATCATCTCCTATGCCAACACCGAGCTGATCCTTTCCCTCACCAATGACCCCCTCACTGCCAAAACCAACCTCTACACCTACACACACTAGGTACACTTAGAGTAGGATTCCAATAGTAGGAGTCCTTTCGATTACTGCCTTGTTTTATATGCCATGATATATACATTTTTTCAGTGCCATGGTAGAACTATATCTACTATTTACGCTTTTGGTGCTTGTAATCACTTTTATATGCTTCTGTCTATTAATCATTGCAGCACATGTATTTTATATAGGGAATAACGTTTGCTCAATAAATATATTCAAAATGTCCCACTTTGTATTCTCTGTATTCCTCTCTGAGAATAAGTGAGCACGGGTGACTGAACGAAAGGTTCCATACTGTTTCCACGATCCCTGAGGGGTCAGGGTTGTCATGTTCAGTGGCTGCCTGAAAACATTTGCTCCGTAGTAAGGTTAGGGAGGCTTATGGTGGCACTGTGAGCTGGCTGGTCTATAGGCCAACATATCCTGTCAGGGTGTCCAGAATCAGTCTGGGCACCACAACCCTAGCTTATGTTGTCCAACACATGCACAGATCCTATGGATTAGTAGGAACTACGCGACGGTGGACAATAGGGCTCTCATTGCTATGACCAAAACGGATGCCCATCCAATTCGTAGAGCAGATTAACTGATTGACAGATTGGGGCAGCCAAATATCTGAGTACCTTTGATCTCACATCAGGGTATTGGCAGCTAGGTCTGACTGCAGGAGCTAAAGAAATATCTGCATTTTCAGCCCCAGAAGTGCATTAACAGTTCACTGTAATGCCTTATGGTCTGAAAAGTGCACCTGTCACTTTTCAAACGTTGGTGAACAGACCTTGCTGGATTGAAAGTACTAGAGGCTCTGAGAAGTTCAGGCCTCACTATCAAGGCAAGCAAGTGCCAGATAAGGCAGGGAAAGGTTGTATACTTGGGACACCTTGTTGGTGGAGGCCAGGTTAAACCTCTACAACTCAAGATCCAGATCATTCTGAACTGGGTAGTTCTACCAACCCAGACTTGAGTCAGGGCCTTCCTTGGCTTGACTGGGTACCACAGAAGGTTTGTGAAGAATTAGGGCACACTTGTGACCACTCTCACAGAACTTAGCGCCAAACAAATGTCCAAAAAAGTGAACTGGACAGTGAACAGTCAAAAGGCTTTTGCCACTCTGCGCTTGTGCTCTGCTCTGCACTTGTTCTGAAAGCTCCAGATTATACCAAGCAATTCTTTGTGTAAACGGATGCCTTTGAACATGGGATAGGAGAGGTCCTATTCCAAATAAATGACCAAGGTCAAGACCAGCCTGTTGCTTTCATCAGTTGAAAGCTACTTCTCAGGTAACAGTGTTGGAGTGCAGTAAAGAAGGAAGCCTTTGCTGTGGTATGGTCCCTAAAGAAGCTGAGGCCATACCTATTTGGTTCTCACTTCCTTTTTCAAACTAACCACAGGCCTCTCAGATGGCTAATGCAAATGAAAGGTGAGAATCCCAAACTGGTAAGGTGATCCATATCCCTATAGGGAATGGACTTTGAAGTGGAACACAGACCAAGGCTATTCTATCTATCTATCTCTGCATTTCTAAAGCATGCTACATACCTGTGAGGGTCTCAAGGCGCTGGGGCGGTGCTGCTACTGGTCGAAGAGCCAGGTCTTGAGAAGTCTTCTGAAGGCCAGCAGGTCCTGGGTCTGTCGTAGGCGGGTGGGGAGAGTGTTCCAGGTCTTGGCGGCGAGGTAGGAGAAGGATCTGCCACCGGCGGTGGCCTTCCGGATGCGAGGAACTGTGGCGAGGGCGAGGTTGGCTGAGTGGAGGCTTCGGGTGGGGTGTGGAAGCTGAGTCGGTTGTTGAGGAACGTAGGTCCGGTGTTCTGTAGTGCCTTGTGTGCGTGGATGAGGAGCTTGAAGGTGATCCTCTTGTTTACGGGGAGCCAGTGCAGGTCTCTCAGGTGGGGTGTGATGTGGCTGCGTCGGGGTACGTCGAGGATCAGTCGTGCCGAGGCATTCTGGATTCGTTGTAGTCGTCTCAGGAGCTTGGTTGTTGTTCCTGAGTAGAGGGCGTTCCCATAGTCAAGTCTGCTGGTGACGAGGGCGTGGGTGACGGTTTTCCTCATGTCGGGGGGGGGGTCCATTTGAAGATCCTGCGGAGCATTCGGAGGGTGTTGAAGCAGGACGCGGAGACGGCGTTGACTTGCCTGGTCATGGAGAGGGTCGAGTTGAGGATGACCTACAGGTTGCGTGCGTGGTCCGTGGGTTCCGGGGCTGCACCTAGCGAAGTGGGCCACCAAGAGTCGTCCCAGGCTGATGGGGTGGGTCCGAGAATGAGGACCTCTGTCTTGTTCGAGTTCAGCTTCAGTCTGCTGTCCTTCATCCAGTCGGCCACGGCCTTCATTCCTCTGTGGAGGTTGGCTTTGGCGGTGTGGGGGTCTTCGGTGAGGGATATGATCAGCTGGGTGTCGTCTGCGTAGGAGATGATGTTGAGGTTATGTTGTTGTGCGACGTGGGCGAGCAGTGCAATGTAAATATTGAACAGCGTTGGGCTGAGGGAGGATCCCTGTGGGACGCCGCAGAGGATCTCAGTGGTTTTTGAGCGGAAGGGTGGGAAGCGGACACTCTGGGTTCTGCCGGAGAGGAAGGAAGTGGTCCAGGCCAGGGCCTTCTCTTGAATTCCGGTGTCATGGAGGCGTGCTGATAGGGTTCGGTGGCAGACCGTGTCAAAGGCTGCTGATACGTCCAGGAGGATGAGGGCGGCTGTTTCTCCTTTGTCCATCAGGATCCTGATGTCATCAGTGGCGGCGATGAGGGCGGTCTCGGTGCTGTGGTTGCTGCGGAAGCAGGATTGGGAAGGGTCCAGGATGTTGTTGTTGTTGCTATTGGCCTTTCCAGGTTCTTCTGCTTAGCAGATGAAGACTCTCTAGGGGGAGGTTAGTCTCATGCTCTTTTGTTTGGTGGTCCATGTAGGGAAGTTCCTCTTTTGACATGCTTAGGCTACACCATTTGCCTGATATGATTTCAAACTGTAAGTGCACTGGGCTCCTGCAAACCAGGTTCCCAGTACCAGATCTCTTCCCCAAAAAGTGTACCACAATTGGCACAACTTCAGATACCCCTGTAATTCCCTAGTAAGTGTTACCTCGGTACCTATGCCATACTGAAGAGGGTCATCTGGGGCTGCAGCACTGGTTGTGCCACCCCAGGAACTCCTCACCAAAGCCATGCACTCTGCCATTGCAAGCTGTGTTTCTTGGTGCAGAGAAAACCGAAGAGTCAACATGGCACGCAGCCTGTGTGCCATGCCTTCCATATACTGCATAAGGTATAGATGAGACACCCCTACTGCGGGCCTTTAGCCCTAAGACAAGGTGCATTATATCCTATATGAGGGTATATCAGCATGAGCAGATATGCCCCTACAATGTCCAGTCTGTTCTGTGATGTTAAAGTGAACAAGGAAGCCATAAGGAGTACATGGGATGGATACTTGTCAAAAGGAGTTTCCTAGCTCCATGATGGCTTCACTGATTTCTAAGGTGTTTGGTACCAAACATCTCACCTTAATAAATCCTCACTGATTCCAGTGATGGATTTATTCATAAATACACACAGGAGACCCTTTTAGAGTGTCTCCTGAAACCTACCAAACCCTGGTGTGGTCTCTGACTTGTTTTTACTAGTCTGCCACCCCCAGACATGTGTCTGATCTCATCAGGTCATAGCCATCACTCTCAGAGGACAGAGACAAAGCCTGCTCTGTGCGGAGCTGCTTCACAAAATTCCTCCAGGACTGGATGGACTTCCTTGGCGAGAAGCTTCAAAAGCAATGTCACCTTTGAAATCCACCCCTGTAACCTCCAGCTAGTGGGGGAAGCCAAGCCTCCTTTCCTGCTCCACTTTTAGAGTGAGGAAAGGCGGAAAAATTAGTTAGATTAGGAGGAAGGTCTCCATTTAACCTACACCACACTTTAGGGCAGGGTAGTCGAGGTGAAATTCCACCATCTTGGGATGGTGGAAAAACAACCTATCAGGGCTAGGATAGTGCCCCTTCCCACAGGAAGTGGTCACTAGAGGGTGTAGACATCATAAAGGTAGGTAGATCATTAGCTACTACTGGTGTCCCTTTGTACCACCCCTAAATTCAGCATTTATGTGACTCCCCGAGACCTCCACTTCAGATTCAATGGACAAAAGAAGACCAGGACAAAGAATACCCGCTGCACTAGGATCTGACGCCCTGATGCAGAAGATAAAGGCACCAAACCCTGCCAGCTGCTCCAAGGACTCGACAGTTGGCGCTGCTGTGTCGTCCTGGAACCTGAAAGTACTCCAAGAACTCCGGAGCACCTCCAACCTTCAAAAGATTGCCAATAAGCTCCCTTGGAGTGAAGGTATCACTCCCCTGCACTCCACAGATACCGACAAATGAAATCCAGTTTGTTGACATGCTGCTCCCTGACGACCTCGACGCAGCACCAAAGCAAGGAAAAGTACACCAGCTCCCGAGGGTCATGCCTGCCTCTCCACCAAGTTTGGAGCACAAGGACCTACCGGAGCTGCGGAGTACCAATACATGGGGTACCAGACCCCCAACAGTAAACACTGAGAAGAAGACTCCACTACGGATTCCCGAAGCATGAGAGGGACGTCGAGACACCTGAAACCCACTTCCTGAATGGGCCGGCGGTCCAGAGATCGCCTCTCCAAGTTGCCTGCTCCTGGCTGCGCGGACCTCAAGACGAACGACGCCCATTTTGCTGGCCCACCGACCCTGCCATCATCTAACCAGCTGTATTCCCCTGGTTCCCAAGCCCTTGTAACCTCCACCCTCCAAGAAGAACCACCAGACTTACCTGCCAGTCCTCCTATGCATTGTAGTTTCAATTGGCCCCCTTAGCTTTTGCGCGCCAGGATCCAAAATCCAAAGCACTCTGTTCCTGGCTGATCCGATATGCCCCAGACGTCTCTTATTGTAACTTTGAACCTGGTCCCGACATTGACCTAAAACAAGAAGATGAAATTTGTGAAAGCATTGCCTGATTTTATATGCATTTTTCTACTTTTTCCCCATTATTTTCAATGGTGAGTAATAAAAAATGTCCTAGCTAATGTAACAGAAAGTTTTAATTCTATTAAGGACTCGGAGGCGAGGATTATGCTTTTTCTTTCTTCACTTTATTAACAGCAGCCATTTTAAAGTCAAACAAATCAACATTCCCATAAATGATAGGGAATAAACAGTCAAGACAATAGAGTATCCATAGATAGAGTGTCCCTTCCTCTGCACCAATCAGGGAACACCTTGGTGCTGATAGCCCCCTGTCTCTGTCCATGCTTCCTCTTTCATCGCTCGGTCAGCCAGTAGATCCACATCAGGAGTCATGTTTGTTCCAATCGCCTGCAATGAGCAAGATAAAGCGCAAGGGACAGAAGTGGTTGAGCATCAACCCTGAGGAGAGAACATGTTAAACATCCACATGATGACCAATACAGTATATCAAACAAAGGCAGAAGTTACTTACTCCAATACGAGGGAGGGAAGATAGACAACCAATTGTGTACCATGGGTGGGATAATGCTCACCTCCGAGTCCTTAATAGAATTGAAACTTTCCGTTACATTAGCTAGGACATTTTTCATTCTATGTCAGGACCAGAGGCAAGGATTATGCTCGTTTAAAGCTTGGTCACCACCAAATGAGCCATATCAAGCACCTGTTTGAAGTATAACTGCTTAAAGGTGGAGTCTGAAGATCAGCCTGCAGCATTCAGAATGTCTTCCAGACGATCTCCCAGGGTAAATGCTTTGGAGGCCATTGCCCCTCTGGTAGAGTGCGCACCGAATGCATGCATATCGATGCCTGCTTCTTGCATTATCCACCAAATCCAACAAGCAATTGTGGGTAAGGACAAAGCCTTGTGTTTTTTTTTAGGAGCAATGACCAATTGGCATTCCCCGGAGGCCTGAAATCCTCAGTCATTTCCGCCTTGAGGCAGGAAACTACACATAGTTTTGGAGCATTCGGGAAAGCGGGATAAGATATAGATGTCGTTCCACATTTGGTGCGTCGACGGATAGTGAATGTCATTCCAGTGGGAGAAAAAATCCTACCAAACACATCCAGAGTTCTGACATCTGAAACACGTCTGCAAGATATAAGACATAACAGCATGGCAAGCTTCGCAGACAGTTCCTTCCCAGAGAGGAATCTATTTGGTTGCCACAAAAGGAATACATTTAGAACCTGATTGACATCCCATAGCTGAGATTAGCGTAGCTCTGGGGGCAGTGAAAGGCGGATACCCTGCAGGAGGCGACAAACCAAAGGCTGCTCTCTGATCGGGGAACCATCAACCATGGCATGCCCTGCTGAGATAGCTGACCTGAAGGTATTGATGGTTTTATAAGACAAACAGGCCTCTGCCAGGGAGGACAGAAAATTCAGGATTAAGGGCACATCTGCTGCCACGGGATCGGTACTCCAGCACAGACACCAACGACACCACTGTCTCCAGGTGGATCAGTAGCGTTTGACTGTGCTGTCCGCCCAGGCCTTGGACATGAATTTTTCAGCCGCTCTCGAAAGGCCTGGGACCGCCCATCGTCCCCTGTAATCCGCCAAGCCATGAGTGTCAGGGAGCTCTGCTCCATCAGTGGATGGGGAAACCCGTCAGGACAGCGGAGACGATTCGGAAGATGGTTGAGTGGGATTGTAGAATCCCAAGAAAGTTCCAGTAGAACCGGAACCCATAATTGAGACCTCCAGATCGGCGAAATGAGCACTAACTCTGCTCTCTGGCATCGCACCTGGGCCGAGACCCAAGTTATCATGGCGAACGGGTGAAAGGCATAGCCCGCTTCCCCCTGCCAGTTCTGAATGCGCCCATCTGTTCCACCAAAGGATCTAGCCTCCAGCTGAAAATCGTGGAAGCTAGTGATCCAGGCGGGAGGAGAAGAGGTCTATTGAAAAAGGACCCCAGAGACTCTGTAGATCTGAGAACACTCCCGGGTGCAATTGCCAGAGGCTCTGGTCGTGAAAGTGACGCGAGTGGAAATCTGCAACCTGGTTGTCCAGTTCAGGCAAATACACCGCTGTGACAGAGATTTGATGTTCCAGGCAGTACTGCCAAAGATTCGCTGCAAGATCCAATAAGGCTCTCAAGTGTGTGCCTCCCAGATGGTTGATATATCGTACCGCCGATATGTTGTCCATTTTGAGGAGGACGCAGGAGTGGACGGAGTCCTTGGTCCAGCATTTGATCGCGAACGATCCTGCCAAAAGTTCGAGACAGTTGATGTGCAATTGTTATTCCGAAGGAGACCACACACCCCCTGTGGTGAATTCACCACATCTCGGTCCCCAGCCGGACCTGCTCGCATTGGACTCAATAACGGTATCCGGAGTGGGTCCGAAAATGGCCCGACTATTCCATGCCTCCATGTTGGAGAGCCACCACTGTAGCTCTTCCCTGGCTTCCGTTGAAAGACACACCTTGTGAGAATAAGGACAGCTCCTGCGCAGGTGAGCCACCTTGAGGCGCTGTAGCGCTCTCTAATGGACTGGGCCGGGAAAAGTAGCCTGAATGGAGGTCGAGAGAAGGCTCCCTATTCGAGCCACCTGGCGGAAGGAGATCTGAGTCTGAACCGGGGCCCTCCGAATCTCGTGTCGGGTCTTTGTCATCTTGCGAGAGGGAAGGCTGAGGGTGGATTCCACTGAATCTATCATAAACCCAAGAAAAACCACTCTTCGAGTCGGAGTCAGAGAGGATTTGGTTTCATTTATGACGAAACCGAGATTCTGAAGGAGATCCACCGTGGTCTGCAGCTGACGAGCAAGGGTCCCGGGGTCCTGCGCCATTAGCAGGATGTCGTCTAAATAGACGCTAAGTTGCATGCCTGGCGCACATAAGCGTTTCATGACAGGCCGAAGAACCTTGGTGAAACACCAAGGGGTGGAGAACAGGCTGAAAGGAAGGGTGGTGAATTTGTAGGTCCTGTTCCGCTAAGGAAATTGAAGAAACCAGTGGTGTGGGGTAACGTTGGGGATCACCAGATAGGCGTCCTTGAGGTCGAGACGAGCCATCCAATCGCCAGGACGCAGACTGTCGTGAAGCAGATGGATACCCTACATCTTGAAGTGGCGGTAAACGAGTCACTCGTTGAATTTGCGTAAATTGATGACAGGACGTTGACCTCTGTCCACTTTGTTGACGAGGAAGAGGTTGCTGAGGAAACCTCTGGGATGTGGTAGGGTTTCTACGATTGTTCCCTTGTCCAGGAGGGATTGGACCGCCTGATCCATCAACCCTGCTTCTACTTTAGAAAAACAAAGGGGGCGTGGGGGCACGCTCTGGTAAGCTGACCCGAGAAACTCTATGTGAACACCCTTACCGTCTGAAGGACCCAGGCATACCCTGTGATGGAAGTCCACATTTGGAAAAAATGCGCCAGACGGTCGCCCACTCTTAGAAGGGAAGAAGGGAGAACACTCACCGAAAGAATTGGAGTTTCCACCTCCTCCCCGGCCTCCTCTGTCCTTTCCTCGGGGTCCACGGGTGGGATAGAAGTTGCCAAAGCGGGTCTGGTCTTGGTACTGTGCATGGTTGGAGCCTTGCCCTCTGTTTTGATTGGTATATATATATAGGGGGTGAACCCAGCTCATTCTCCACCATGGTCTAGAATGACGGAATCAAAAGAGGGGGGGTATGATTACCTCGCAGGTGTGCACCTGCTCAGAGTATATATATATATAGGGGGGTGTACCCAGCTAAGTCACTAGGGACCTGGGTGCAATGCGTTACAATATAAAGGGGTCCCAGTGAACAAAGAGAAAACATACACAAAACTATTATTTACAATGAATCAAAATAAGGACAATAAAGAGAAATAAGGCGCACTGTCATTTAATCACAATGAGCTATGATCATAGTTATTAATACACATTAGCATAATAGACATCATAGTGCCCCAGGGTAGAATAAGGGAAGGGGTGGGATGGAGTGTTAGTGAGAAGGAATTGTGCCAGTGGAACAAAGTGCAAATACAGAATATCACAATTTGCAATACAACTATTAAACTGGCTTCAGATCCCTGAGCCAGTAAATAGAATAACTAATATTCAAACAGTTTGAAAAACTCATGCACAGGACGCTGCTAATTTATAAGCAATATAATGGTGGGGTCAGCTGGTGTGAGATAGTAACAGTAGGTGCAAGTCACACCTTACACTGGGGTCTTCATCAGGACAAGAAGAAACCCAGGGGTACACTAGTTGTTCTACAAGGGTTGAATAAAAGAAATAGTGTTACTATTTATACAGAGATATAAAAGTTGGAAGCGTTAAAAAACGCAACAATCAATGTGATTTAAAATAAAGGGAACGGAATATTACCACGGTCTATGGGTCATTAATTGCCCACATGGATCGATGGATCAATGCTCATCAATAACACAAGTCAATCAATAAAGGAGGATCGATACACCTCCTAAATGCAGTTCAATCCGACGCATAAAAAGTCGTCAATTATCTACAAATACAAAAACCCAATAGGGACATTTGATTAGATCTCCTACTCAAAACGATCTAAAGAGGACATATCATCAAATCAACGTTTTCAACAAAAGGACATACGGGGCCATATATAAATTTATATTAAACCCTCTGAGGAGAACCAACGAAAACAGGGCCAACACAGAATATGCATTCATCACAGTAAATTAACAAAATCTTACTAAAGACAGAAAGACAACCTCCGATGTTAAAGGTGTCTATAATAGTGTGGAAATAGCGAGATATAACTACATCTATTAAACCCCAAAATGGGACCTTGGTTTAAAAAGGCACTTTCAAGCCAAAACATACCTCAATTGTATCGACAGAATTAATGCCCAAGCATGTGCCAGATAAGATCGGAGGGTACAGTTCATGTGACCTGAGATAATTAAAAAGAGGTACACAGAGGCAGTTGTCATAACATAGCGTAATGGGATATAAATAGAGGAATGAATGTATAGGTTAGAAGACCTACCAAATCACGTGCCTGCCCCTCTTAGCCGACCGTTAAGGGCTATGTTGGTAGCCGTCAATGCGGTCATCCCATCTAAAGAAATAAGCGTCGAAGATAGAATCAGTTCAAAGTAACCTACTACGTTATAAAACGGTAATACGGCAGTGTTACCCCCAGTCTCACCTCAAGCTTCTATCAAGGACGTATCTGTGATTCACACGAATACTTCCGGGTCCGCAGATACCGGAAACAAACGCGGGAGAATGTAATCGCGTCTTAAATGAAGTGCGGACTGTTGTGGGCAGTTCATCAAGAATACGTCATGTCGCCAAACAACATAATGACTGTAACAGCATTTCTGAAACCTCATAAGACTATTATACAGAGCGATTTCTTATCATGGTGTACCTAACTATTTGATGATAATTTAGCGTCCAGGGTCAGTGTCCAAAGAGTATGATTCCCATCCAAATACGTATAAAATGCATTAGCGCTATTAAGAGCATATTATCAAAAAGCGTGCACTCACTGTTTATGTGGCAATCTAATTGTTACCCAAGACAAGAAGGGTGCAGAACGTAATAAGACATGATGCCCTGGTAGTTGACATATGAGAGTAAATGACTATATCCAGATCATAGATTTAATCAGCATATATACTTTCTGCAGAGCCTAATTCTATCTCGAATATTTGAGAAATAACGAAACGACTTGGTATGGGGTACGCAATTAGGTTATGATCATAAAAAATACCTCTTTAAAAAATCCAAAGAGTGTAAATAATAGTACAATCATAGTCACAAATGAGGTTATCACTAGATCAAATTACCAAATAAAGTATAAAACAGTAGGACCTCTTTACATATTTCACCGTGGATAGGTGTATCCACGTCGTGCACCTCACAAACAAGCGGGTGAAACGACTGATTGATTCAGGTCAAAAACACATATGCATTAAACATATACCTTTAGTTAGGCCACGCACCTTTCTCACAGGAAGGTGAGGCGGCATCCACAGAATGAAAATGGAGCATCCTATCTTTAAAACACAAATTTTAGAATACTCGCTATTGCGCACCTCCCACACAGGAGGGTGAAGGCAACACAGAATCCATAAAGATACAGAGTGGCACTTCTCTACTGGATCATTGTGTGGTTAACGTCCCAACCTGGCTAGTTGGGCGTAACTACTGTCAGCTTCATTGAGGCCATTCTTAATGGAATCTAAAATAGACATCCATTTGGATTCACATAATGTCAAAATGTGTGCGATATTTCCATCCCTGGGACCTATTAGTACCCTTTCCAACACAAGCCATTGTAGTGCGTCAGGGGTGTGATTATATCTCGTGCAATGCTCTACAAGAGGGGCTTCCGGGACTCTACATCTGATCCTGCTCCCATGCTGAAGCACTCTTGTTTTAACTTTTTGCTGTGTTTGACCCACATATACAAGATCACATGGGCACCTGATCATATAAATACCATTAACGGTGTTACAGTTAGTATGTGATCTTAGTGTAAAAGTCTGGTCTCGGTATGTGAACTCTCGGGTTTGTATAGCTGTTTTACATGCTGTACATGATCCACATCTAGTATGTCCAAGGATGGGAGGGAGATTCCATAGGGATGTGATTGTCGGTGCCTGAGGTGGACTCAAAAAGCAGTGAACCACTACATCCTTGATGTTGCGTGCTCTTTTAAAAGAATGCAAAGGGAGGGCATGCTGTTTGATGTCATCCGCCACTAATCCCCAATGTTTGTTAATTATCTTTTTGATCTCATTGCTCCTAGTTGTAAAAGTAGTGACGCAGATTAGGCGTTCCAAGGTGGTATCTGGTTTATTTTCGGGGTTCAATAGTATTTCGCGTGGATTATACCACGCCCTCTTACGTGCACGTTGCACCAATCTGGCCGGATAACCTCGTTCAAGAAGTCGGTTGGAGAGGTCCTGAGATTCAATCATGTAATGTTCTATGTCCGAACAATTCCTGCGAATCCTCAGGAACTGTCCGACAGGCAGATTGTCTTTTAAGCCCCTGGGATGATGACTACTGTACTCCAAAAGGGAGTTACGCTCAGTTGGTTTCCTATACCGTGTCATTTGTAAAAGGTTAGTGTTGGTGTCTACATAGATCGTAATGTCAAGGAAAGGGATTTTATCCACACTGGATTCCAAAGTGAATTGAATATCAGTGCTGTTACCATTCAGCCATATATGAAATGCAGTGAGGTCAATCTGAGTGCCATTCCATATGCACAGCACGTCATCTATATAACGTACCCAGAGATCTATCTGGCTGTCAAAGGGATTGATGTCACTAAAGATGAAGCGATTTTCAAAATCATCCATGAATAAGATCGCCAGATTGGGGGCAAAAGTAGCTCCCATGGCCACGTCCTTTGTTTGGAGAAAAAATTCATCCTGGAACATGAAAAAGTTTTTCATCATTGCGAGTTCCAATAGTTCCAGAATGAATTTGGTTGGTACTGGGACTGGTGCAGTTCTAGTATCAAGTGCCTTTTCCATTACTTTAATGGCCTCCAATTGGGGGATGCTCGTATAGAGTGACACAATGTCACGGGACTAGCCGGTGCGTAGATGAATCAAATGGTCTCTGATCTATTAGATTAATGACTTGGGTAGTGTCCCGAAGGTAGGCTCTGGTCGTAATTGGGGGATGCTCGTATAGAGTGACACAATGTCACATGTGACTTGTCAGGATACGCTTCGCAGGGTTCAGCGGTAGTAGAATAAAGGACCATCTCCTGACATCACCAAGTACCCTGACATGGGGTTCCCCCCCAGGGTCTTCGAGTTATCAAGTGAGGGGCACCAGGTAGGGGAGGGGTCAGCAGGGACAAAGGCTCTGAAATGACAGAAGCACAACCATGAAATACCAGAACACAAACTACTCTCATCAATTCTCGCTAGAATACATAACATCAGTAATACCTGTGCAGCCTCTGCAATTGCCTTTAAGAAAACATCACAGACCCCCTGTACACCATCTAATAAAGAAAGCAGAGCACAGTGTAAATAAAACATCAATCATTAAACATGTGCCCATGAATCACTGTGTGTTTCGCATTTGCCCTACCCTGCCAATAATCCTTTGAACCTTGCAGGATAAATGCAACAACAGGAACGATAGGAAAGACAAGACAGCAACTCAGGTAGGAAGTACTCAACCAGATGACTTCCCAATTCGTGGATCCTGTTCCCCCCCCTGGTGTAGTATACGATTAGCAAGCACAGCCTTAAAGGAATCAAAAACGCTGTTGTTTTCACAGCTGAAAGAATAAGGTTTGAAGTACCAAACAGGAAGCTCCTACGACCATAAGAACGGCCGCCTGCAGTTGCGACCGCCGCCAGGCTCCGCCACCAAACGACCGAAAGTAAATCCAAAAATACAGACGGTGTTACGCTGCAGCCGCTCGCAGTAATCCGCTGTAAAGTCTTTAAGAAAGAAAGTAATCCCAATATGAAACAATGGAACAGACGGCGTTACGCGGTCTCCTTGACCCGCTGCAACCCGCTGTACTGTCACTCCCACTTCCTTCGTCCTTTATGAGGTACGGTGTTATGCGGCCGGACGCTCGCAATAACCCGCAATGCAGCTACAGGACAATGAACATCAGTAGCGATAAAGAGCATTCCAAAGTCCAAAAATGAAATGAGCTACAGAGGCGGGGCACTCAGCCGAGCACCTCGCCGTACTCACGGGGAACCAGCGACTTCTTTCCAGCTATCAACTCCTGGCTCGCTATCCCCAGCTCCAGGAAACTCTCGCCACTCCAACGATACCAAGACGAATTACGCGCAACCTCACGCGCGCACTGAGCAGTCTTAATGACTTCCTGTCAGCGCACCGGCATCATGGGTAATGTAGTTCCATGCCGATGTGCGCTGACCGGGGACAATCCTGACATGACTAGCCGGTGCGTAGATGAATCAAATGGTCTCTGATCTATTAGATTAATGACTTGGGTAGTGTCCCGAAGGTAGGCTCTGGTCGTAATTGCCAGGGGCTTCAAGAAAAAGTCTACATACTGGCATAGTGGTTCCAGCATAGAACCACACCCGGACACAATGGGGCGTCCGGGTGGGTTAACTACACTCTTATGAACTTTTGGTAGAGTATAGATCGTGGCCAGGCGGGGATGATTTTGATTAAGAAATTTAAATTCTTGCTCAGAGAGAAAGCCCTCGTCTAAACCTTTCTGTGTCACTTGTAATATCTCAGATGCCAAATCCTTGGAGGGGTCGTTATTGATTTTTTTGTAGCTGATGCCATCTCGTAGTTGTCTATAAATCTCATCTTTGTAGCTGCTGACATCCTGGACTACAATAGCACCGCCTTTATCAGCGGGCTTAATCACCACTTCCCGATTGTTTTTCAAAGTCATCAAAGCTTGTTTTTCCATGTTGCTCAGATTCAATCTGGTGTATTTCGGCCGGGATAGTACACTATCTACATCTCGGATAACTACATCCTCAAAAGCAAGAATTTTATTCGTCATTGCATATGTGGGAGGAAAAAATGTTGATGGTTCCCTCAAACCTGTTACCGATGTCCTCTCTTGTGTAGTTGAGTTCCTAAAAAAATAACGTAAACGGATCTTTCTAAAGAACCTAAACAATTCGGTTTTTAGTTGAAATTTATTGGGTGGAGACGTCGGAACAAATGCCAAACCCCTACTTAACACCTTATTCTCGTTCTCTGTTAGTTGGTATTTGGAAATGTTCACTATCGGATTTACCACAGCCTCCTTTGGTATGGTATCCACTGTCCTCAAATTATCCGTTACAGGTATGTTCTTTGATAAAGGGTTTACCACCGGTACGTGTTCTTTCTAGTGGAGATCTCTCCATGGGTTTCTGGGCGGAAGGTGACTTGTTTCTGGGCTCTGCCCCTCCCTGAATCCTGGTTGCCTATATTCGGCTGTTGTCCTCGTTGTTGACCTCGGGACCAGTTGCCCAGGCCTCGCGGGAGTTGCCATTGTCCCTGGCCCTGGCCTAAAAAATTAGGTGGTGGTGGTGGATATTGTGGATAGCCGAAGTCCTGATTCTGGTATTTGTACAAGGGTCCAGGTGTGCCCTGATCAGATTCACTCCCAGAGCTGTAAGATGAGTCCGAAAATGTAGTAAAGTTTCTACGGCCTCAGTATCCACCCCGCCCTCGATTGGCAAAGCGACCCTGATTATCTTGTTTGTAATAATCAGGTTGTAGGTAAGGATAAACGTTCTTTTTATCAAATAGACGCAAGTCTTTGGCCAATTTCTCAAGTTTTTTCGTTTGAGTGGTTATATCAAAGTCTTTCAAAGTGGCATCCAATGTGTCCAAAGCAGCCTTGGCATTAGATAATGTAGTATCACCACTAATTTCCGCTCTCAATGCTGCAATTTCCTTGGTCAAAGATTGCACTTGTTCAGCTGCCGTCTCGACCCCCAGCACCATCCAGTGCTGGGAGCAATTATTTGCGATGTAACTAAATCCCTCCTTAAACTTAGGAACATCAACAAATATGGCTGGTTCAATTTTAATTTGCAAACCTACAGGGATGATTTTATCATTTAAAGTGATATCTATATGCAAAACTGTGTTGGAGAGGAATTGGTTGGTTCGGTCCTGTATCAATTGATTAATGTAATCTTCAGTGTATGAGAGTAATTCATTCTCCACCATGGTCTAGAATGACGGAATCAAAAGAGGGGGGGTATGATTACCTCGCAGGTGTGCACCTGCTCAGAGTATATATATATATATAGGGGGGTGTACCCAGCTAAGTCACTAGGGACCTGGGTGCAATGCGATACAATATAAAGGGGTCCCAGGGAACAAAGAGAAAACATACAAAAAACTATTATTTACAATGAATCAAAATAAGGACAATAAAGAGAAATAAGGCGCACTGTCATTTAATCACAATGAGCTATGATCATAGTTATTAATACACATTAGCAGAATAGACATCATAGTGCCCCAGGGTAGAATAAGGGAAGGGGTGGGATGGAGTGTTAGTGAGAAGGAATTGTGCCAGTGGAACAAAGTGCAAATACAGAATATCACAATTTGCAATACAACTATTAAACTGGCTTCAGATCCCTGAGCCAGTAAATAGAATAACTAATATTCAAACAGTTTGAAAAACTCATGCACAGGACACTGCTAATTTATAAGCAATATAATAGTGGCGTCAGCTGGTGTGAGATAGTAGCCGTCGACGTTTCGACCCCGAAACTACAACAGTAGGTGCAAGTCACACCTTACACTGGGGTCTTCATCAGGACAAGAAGAAACCCAGGGGTACACTAGTTGTTCTACAAGGGTTGAATAAAAGAAATAGTGTTACTATTTATACAGAGATATAAAAGTTGGAAGCGTTAAAAAACGTAACAATCAATGTGATTTAAAATAAAGGGAACAGAATATTACCACGGTCCATGGGTCATTAATTGCCCACATGGATCGATGGATCAATGCTCATCAATAACACAAGTCAATCAATAAAGGAGGATCGATACACCACCTAAATGCAGTTCAATCCGACGCATAAAAAGTTGTCAATTATCTACAAATACAAAAACCCAATAGGGACATTTGTTTGATCTCCTACTCAAAAAGATCTCAAGAGGACATATCATCAAATCAACGTTTTCAACAAAAGGACATACGGGGCCATATATAAATTTATATTAAACCCTCTGAGGAGAACCAACGAAAACAGGGCCAACACAGAATATGCATTCATCACAGTAAATTAACAAAATCTTACTAAAGACAGAAAGACAACCTCCTAAGTTAAAGGTGTCTATATTAGTGTGAAAATAGCGAGATATAACTACATCTATTAAATCCCAAAATGGGACCCTGGTTTAAAAAGGCACTTTCAAGCCAAAACATTCCTCAATTGTATCGACAGAATTAATGCCCAAGAGCGTGCCAGATGTAAATGTAAATGTAGGAATTTGTAAAGCGCACAGCTACCTCCACCGGAGGTGTCCCGGCGCTGTCCGTATACCACTTAGGAACTCTTCCTGGCTTTCCTGGGAAATGTCCACTCCTGGGAACCCCCCAGGTGCAGCCAGGCATCCCAGCACTTTTGGAGCCGTTGTGGAGACTAAGCAAGCTATTGCCCAGAGTTGCAGCGTGGGACCCATGATCAGAACAGGCACTGAGGCGAGAATATCCAGTCAGGGGAATTAATGAGCCAGAGACCCACCGAGGCGGGAATCGAACCCTGGTCCCTGGCCAGAGCTCTGCATCAAGGTCTGCCTGCTCTAACCATTGAGCCACACTCCTCCAGATAAGATCGGAGGGTACAGTTCATGTGACCTGAGATAATTAAAAAGAGGTACACAGAGGCAGTTGTCATAACATAGCGTAATGGGATATAAATAGAGGAATGAATGTATAGGTTAGAAGACCTACCAAATCACGTGCCTGCCCCTCTTAGCCGACCATTAAGGGCTATGTTGGGAGCCGTCAATGCGGTCATCCCATCTAAAGAAATAAGCGTCGAAGATAGAATCAGTTCAAAGTAACCTACTACGTTATCAAACGGTAATAAGGCAGTGTTACCCCCAGTCTCACCTCAAGCTTCTATCAAGGACGTATCTGTGATTCACACGAATACTTCCAGGTCCGCAGATACCGGAAACAAACGCGGGAGAACGTAATCGCGTCTTAAATGAAGTGCGGACTGTTGTGGGCGGTTCATCAAAAATACGTCATGTCGCCAAACAACATAATGACTGTAACAGCATTTCTGAAACCTCATAAGACTATTATACAGAGCGATTTCTTATCGTGGTGTACCTAACTATTTGATGATAATTTAGCATGCAGGGTCAGTGTCCAAAGAGTATTATTCGCATCCAAATACGTATAAAATGCATTAGCGCTATTAAGAGCATATTATCAAAAAGCGTGCACTCACTGTTTATGTGGCAATCTAATTGTTACCCAAGACAAGAAGGGTGCAGAACGTAATAAGACATGACGCCCTGGTAGTTGACATATGAGAGTAAATGACTATATCCAGATCATAGATTTAATCAGCATATATACTGTCTGCAGAGCCTAATTCTATCTCGAATATTTGAGGAATAACAAAACAACTTGGTAAGGGGTACGCAATTAGGTTATGATCATAAAAAATACCTCTTTAAAAAACCCAAAGAGTGTAAATAATAGTACAATCATAGTCACAAATGAGGTTATCACTAGATCAAATTACCAAATCAAGTATAAAACAGTAGGACCTCTTTACATATCTCGTTATTGTCCTTATTTTGATTCATTGTAAATATTAGTTTTGTGTATGTTTTCTGTTTGTTCACTGGGACCCCTTTATATTGTATCTGTTTTTATTGGGGCAGCCGGACAAGCAGCCCCTACCTCGTACGGCCCCTCGGAAATCCCGAGGGTCGATACCTTCTTGATCGAAGACTGTAACCTATCAAGGAAGGTGAAGGTGTTGATGAACCTCCCCAGTTCTTTAATAAAGGGTCCGCCAAAGAGGCCACCCAGCACTACAGGACCCGCCCCGGAGTCCGCCAGGTCTCCAAGCTTGGGATCAACCTTAATGAAGAGAGGCCTGCGGAGTTCAGTGGAAATTGCACAGTTGGCGTTTCCGAGGAACACCACCACTCATTGGGCCCAAGACGAGAGGTGGTTGGGTGATATTAGGGATCCCAAGGCCTTGGCTTCTTCCACCAAGTCTAATATTTTGGTAATGGGGCTTAAGGCGTTCAGCAACTTATCTTGACAGGCACGCCAAGACCTGTCAATGCCCTTCTTGGGATGTTTAACACATTTTTGGAGAAAGGAAGCCATTCTGGGGTCAATATCGGGAATGTTGGCTACCTTCCCCTCCAAGGAAGAGTGAGGACACTCAGCCCTAAGGCAGTTACGGGTCGTGGGTTCCAGCGGGCGGCGGATCCGATTGGTCACATATTGAGTGAACTTATCAGAGGGGGCCCAGTCGGAGGACCTCGAATGTAGGATGTCATCAGGTTCTAACATCCCCGCACAAAGATTCTGCCCTTCAGAAGTCTGAGCCGGCCGGGAAGGAAGCCAAGGACGGGACAGTTCGGTAGAATTGTCATCATCCCTGTTATCCACGTCCCCTTGGTCCCCGTCGTCAGAGGTAGAGGGAACCACCGGAGGAATGGCACTAGTAGAAGTACTAGCCAGGAAAGCCTGTTTAAGGCAAGCAAAAGCATCCGATTTCACCCCAGCGTCCCTATCGCATTGAGACGGAGGCTGCTGTTGGTCCACGGTAGGAGCGTTGGGGGAAGATTCTGGCGCTGAAGCTTGGGAGGCCCTGGCCAACCTATTGCAGGTCTGGTCAATTTTCCAGGTCAGCCTTTCCTTTAGGGGAGTTATGGCTTACTCCGCTGCCTTGTGGATGGATGCGTCTACTGAGTCGTAGAAATCATCGTCCCATGGGAAGGCCGCAGGCGGATCTTCCTCCCATTGATCGTCTTGGAAGACGTCATCTTGAAAATTCTCTATGGGTGAGGTAAGTAGGAGGTAGGTATGTGTACCAGGGAAGAGAAACCCAGAGGTTGTGTGCCTCCAATTAAAGAGGGCTGGGAGTCAGCCGAAGATATGGGCGGGCAGCGCTCGCAATAATAAGGCCAAAGCCCGGGACCCCAACAGCCCTGGTGCAAAAATAAATTCTAGGGCAGCCTGCCAACACGGGTCCCCGCAGACACTGTCTGCAGTACTGACTCACTGTTAAGGTGGAACGTGATAGGCCTAATGAGCAACAGACCCCCCCCCCCAGTCACAAGGACTGTTTTCCACTGCCTAATGGCAGTTACAGATCCGGAAAAACAGGCTTTCAGCAAGGGGGGATGTCAGGGCTAAAGGATGATGCCAAATAGCAATTTTACAGACCCGGGTCAAGAGTGTAAGGGCAGGCACAGAGACCAGGCACTCGCTGCGAAGCTGTTCCGGGTTCCGACGCACTCAGGAATGCACAGAATCCCAGGAACGCTCGCTGCATCAGGGACGCATTCAGACGCCCTCTAGCCGTGGTTCGAGGCTACCGCACCCCGGCACCAGCAGATCGGCCGCTAGGGAGCCGAGACGCTCCCACAGCTGGCTGCGAGTCTCCGAGTAGCGGCGGCCCGCAGACTGAAAGCCTGAAAATAAACAAAGGTGAACCAGCAAAGAAGATCACAATTGACGAGGGACGCACGCGTCTGTAAGAAACAATGGCGCAGTGCGCCCTTCACCGCCGCGCCGTGAGGGAAATGGCTAGTAACTATCAAAACAAAAGACACAGCGGTAATGACAACGCAGATGACAATAGCGATATGTTAGCGCTAATATAATCAAATACAAATAAGCATTCAGACCAAATATTTACAAATAACAATGCTACACTCATCAGCAATGGACAAGAAATTCAAAGCATTACTTATCTTGGCTGCAAGCAGCGAAGAAAGAGGAAGCTTGGACAGACACAGAGGACTAGGGGGGACCCAGGGAGAGCCAGGCGCGAGCCGGTCTCTCCCTGGGTAGTTTCGCGCGAGAATCAGGAGAGCAGGTGTGGGCTGATTAGGGAGAGGATATAAGGGGGTCAGGCTGGCAGTGGGGTAACTGCGTAGTGGGAGGCTAGTAGGGAGGTTTGTTTTGCGGCGTGGTTTACCTTGTGTCCTGGGTATGGAGGAAGCGGCGGAGGTCCGGAGGGCTGTGAGGATCCTTTGTGAGGCGGGGCGTGAAGACCTGCTACGGCCGGGTGTTCCGGCGGAGGCGTGGGTCGGGTTGTCCCGCCCCCCTCGCAGGGCGTCTGAGGGCGTCTCCAGGGCGGTTGAGGCCTGTTTATCGCAGGGCCTGGAGGAGGAGGAAGACGGAGAAGCGGCTATGCCGGCAGACGGGCCTGGGCTGGTTTCGCCCGCCGTCGATGTGGAGCCCCCACTGGATACCCCGGGTGCCCCGCAGCAGGTATGTGCTTTGCCATTTTTTATTGCTAGCACGCGTGGGGCGCCCGGGGGGAGGAGGGGTCGCTCGGTGGGCCGGCAGGTCCCGAGCCCCAGCGGGCTGGTGCGGGGGAAGCCGGTGAAGCCCCCGGCGGGCCCAAAACCCAAGCGTGGGCGGAGCCTGGATGTGCCTGGGCGTGTGCAACTCCCCCCCCCTGCAGCGGTGCCCTCTGCCCCCTCCCCCGCGGTTCCTCAATTGCCGGTCGGGGCCTCGCCTTACCTGTGGTTGAACGGGCAATGTTTCCTGCTCTCTCCCGCTGTGCCGGGGCCTGGTACGGCTCCTCACCTCTCTTTTGGTCCCCCACCCCAGGGTGGGGCTGATTTCCGGCCCTTGCCGGACGCGTTGCCGGTCTGCCCCCCCCCTGAAGCCCCGCCCCCTGCTGCTGCTATTCCTCCTGCGGGTGCTACATCCAGTGGGCTGCCACCCCCGCCTGCACAGTCTACGGACGCCGGTGTGCCTGGCCTGGGAACTGCCACCCCCCCTCCTTTGGCCCCGGGTGGGAGGGGTTTGTTGCATAGGGGGGCGCCCGCAGGCCCTGGTACTTCCCTGTTCCCGGTCCCCAGGGGTCGGCCGGGTGGCCGTTTTGGGGGCCCTGAGCCTGGGGCGGTGGGTGGCCATGGTTTGGCGTCGGCGGCTAGTTCCTCGGGGGGTGATGGCGTTTTCGCTTTCAGGGAGCCTGTTCTGGGGTCCTCTTCCTTGTCTGGCTCGAGCGGCCGCAGTGTTCGTCCGGCGCCTTCGGCTGGGCGGCTGTCGGCTGTTTCTACGGGCCCGGGAACTGTCCACACGGCTGTTTCCAGTGGTGGGCTTAACGGGGGGCTATCTGGAGCGGATAGCTCTTCTACAGCTTTCAATGTACACAGTTTTCAGCCTATTGATTGGCAGTTTTATGATGGGGGTATAGGTGATGGGGCTATGCCCAGTGGCAGTGACCAAGTTTTCTTTTCTGATGAAGCTTTCTGTGGTAATTTTCGTGAGGAGGATTTGGAGGAAGGGGAATTGAGAGACACCAATGTTGGGCTTTTGGCAGCACGGGCCCAGGGGGGTGGGTTGGGGCAACCCCCTGTCTCTCGTGTTTCGCAGGAGTCTCGAGCGGACCATGCAGGTGTACGAGGGGCAGTGAGATCTGGACCTTCGCAGAAGGAGTGTGGGGCTGTCACACTGCAGTCGGAGCAGTTGCCCAGAGGTAAGGATGGGTGGTGGTCTGTGTGGCAACCTAGGGAGAGTCTCCCTGTGAAGAGTACAAGGTCTATTGGTACGGGAGATGGGGTTGTGGTTGAGCGAGTCGCTCTGGCACCAAGGCTTGAGCGGCCTGCATTTTCGAATGTTGGGGATGGGGTTGTGGTTGAGCGAGTCGCTCTGGCACCAAGGCTTGAGCGGCCTGCACTTTCGAATGTTTCTACGGGGGATGGAGTTGTGGTTGAGCGAGTCGCTCTGGCACCGAGGCTTGAGCGGCCGGTATTTTCGAATGTTTCTACGGGGCATGTTTCCACAGAGGTTTCTACTGCTGGGAATGGTGGAATGGTTGTCCCACAGGTGGCGGAGGATAGTATCCTACCGAAAAAGTTGCCTTATTCTGGGGTGGGGATGCCTTTGGGGTCTCATTTGTCCGAAAAGACGAAGAATCTGATATGGTCTGGGGCATTTGTGGATGTTTTTCGACTTCTCCATAGAGATGTTCAGGCAAAAGAGGGGTCGAAGGAGGAGGAACTGGAACTGGCTCGGAGGCCTCGTGTTCCGAAGTCCATAGAGAATTGGACTTCGGCCTTTCTGATTTATGCCAGTGTTTATTGTCAACGTCATCCTGAGAAGGCAATTGCTATGTTTAAATATGCAGATATCGTCCGCAAGGCTCACAGTTATTTTGGTGGCTTTGCATGGTTGTCCTATGATGACGAATTTAGGGCCCGCATGAGCGCTTTTCCCGAGCGTTCGTGGGGTGAGGTTGATTCCGAATTATGGTTACAGTGGATGGCATCGGCAAATCCGCCTGCTACGACCCACACGGCTAGCGGTCAGCCGGTGCATTATCGGCCCTTTTCAGCTCGCCCCGCTCAGTCTGGGGCGGGGGTTTGGGGCAGAGGTCAAGCAGCCGCCACTGGCACTTGCTGGCACTTTAACCGGGGTTCCTGTAACAGGCCAGCTTGTAGGTACAGGCATGAGTGTTCACAGTGTGGTGGAAAGCACCCCCTCACCCACTGTTTTCCTGGACAAAGATTCGGCGATCAGGGACGAGGTTCCGGGGGTAGGGGACAGCAACAACAGTCTGTTTACAAGGGCTCCTACTCCTATTAGGCAGACGGTTCTCGATCTCTGGCTGGTTGATTATCCAGATTTTGAAGCCGCTAAGATTTTGTCTTGGGGTTTCAAACTTGGTTTTCGGATTGGGTATCAGGGACCCAGGGTGGGCAGGTGGTCGGACAATTTGAAGTCTGCGAGGGAGAGTCCCCATGTGGTGCGGAACAAACTGGATGCCGAGCTGGCGGCTGGTAGAATTGCTGGTCCTTTTGTATCTTGTCCTCTGCCTGACTTGATTGTTTCACCCCTGGGCGTGGTGCCCAAGAAGGCGGCAGGAGAGTTTCGTCTTATACATCACCTGTCCTGGCCCGAGGGTACCTCCATTAATGACTTCATCGATCCGGCCGACTCGAGTGTTACTTATGCCTCGGTGGACGATGCCTTACGGCTCGTGCGCATGGCAGGTGTTGGGGCATTGCTGGCGAAGAGCGACATTCAGTCGGCTTTCCGGCTTTTGCCCATCCATCCTTGGGATTTCAGTCTGTTGGGAATGCAGTTTGATGGTTGTTTCTATGTGGATCGTGTGTTGCCCATGGGCTGTTCAGTGTCCTGCTCCCTGTTTGAAACTTTCAGTACCTTCCTGCAGTGGAGATTCACTTTTGTTACTGGCCACGTCCTGGTATGTCATTACCTTGATGATTTTCTTTTCATTGGGGAAGGTCGCTCCGGGCAGTGTCAGTCGGCTTTGAACAGCTTTCAGGCCCTGGCGGAGGAATTGGGTGTTCCTTTAGCGCCGGACAAGACTGAGGGCCCATGTACGTCCCTGACTTTCTTGGGGATTGAAATTGACACGCTGTCTATGATGGCGCGATTGCCTGCAGCTAAAGTGACGGAAATGTCTGACTTCATCCAACTGGTTTTGAGGGAGCGGAAAGTAGTTTTGAAAACTGTCCAGAAGCTGTTGGGGTACCTCAATTTTGCTTGTCGGGTTGTTCGGGCGGGCAGGACGTTCTGCAGACGTCTGGGTCTGTCCATGTCCGGTGCGAGCCTCCCCCATCATCGGGTTCGCATTACCACCGCTGTCCGTGCTGATCTGGCAGTCTGGCTTCGTTTTCTGCAGGAGTTCAATGGAGTGTCCTTGTTTTTTGCGGATGAGGACATGGTGTGGCAAGTACAGTTGTTCACTGATGCTTCTGGGGCTCATGGCTTCGGAATTTTTTGGGACGGTCGGTGGTGCGCGGCCGGCTGGCCGGCGCTCTGGCAGGACCAAGGTCGTAGCATAGCATTTCTGGAGCTCTTCCCACTGCTGGTTGCTTTGTATCTGTGGGGGGATGAGTTTCGGAATCGATCAGTTTTGTTTCATGTGGACAATTTGGCAGTTGTACATCTTGTCAATCACCAGAAGGCTCGTGATTTGCGGGTGTTGCGACTCCTGCGCGCATTCATGTTGCGGTGTCTGCAATTAAATATTGTTTTTAAAGCACGGCATGTTCCTGGTACTTCTAACTGCATCGCTGACTCTTTGTCTCGATTTCAGTGGGCCGAGTTCCGCAAGTTAGCTCCTGGGGCGGACCTGGAACCAACAGCGATCCCACAGTACGTATGGGACCTGGGGGTTTGAGGGTTCACCAATTAGTCGAACATTCGGTGGCTGCCTCCACGAGGCGGGGGTATGGGAAGGCTTGGAGTGAGTTTCTGCAGTTCGGTAAGGATTTGGTGGGCCCGGCTGGGGCTGGTTGGTCTGATGAGCGTGGCGTCTTACAGTTTGTGTTGCATTTGGCAGACAAAGGTCTATCGCCCACTACCATTTCGGGCAAGTTGGCTGGGATTTCTTTTTATGGGCTACTTTGGTGGGGGAGGGATCCGGTTGGGGGGGTGTTGGTTCGTAAAATGTTGAAAGGTTTGGCTAGGCTTCGGGCTGGTGGTCCGCAGCTACGGCAGCCAGTGACTTTTGAGTTGCTTCAGTTGTTGTTACCAGAGTTGGAGTTGTGTTGTCATGATGCTTTTGAGTGTGCCAAATTTCGTTTGTGTTTCATTTGGTTGTTCTTTGGGGCATTTCGGGCTTCGGAATTGTTGGGGTTACGGGGTAGGGTAGGCATGACTAGCAGTGAGGTAGTGTTGGAGAGTGACAGGGTGCGGCTGTGGCTGCGGGCATCCAAAACCGACCAGTTGGGGAGGGGTAAGTGGGTGTTCCTTGGCAGGAGTGGTGTTTCTGCATGTTGCCCGGTTGGGGAATGGGAAGTGTTTGTATCCTCTCCACATTTTCTCCAGGGGTCTATATTTTGTCATGTGGATGGTAGTCCCATTGTGGCTTCCCAATTGCTGGCTGTCTTGCGCAAAGTTTTGTTGCGCTTGGGGAAGGATCCGGTTCAGTTTGGTACCCATTCCTTCAGAATTGGTGCGGCGACGGAGGCCGCTCGTTTGGGGTGGGACTGGTCCCAGATCCGACGCATTGGTCGTTGGCGTTCCAAGTGCTGTGAGAAATATGTGAGGAAATAGTGCATTTTTGGATTGTCTAACATTTCTTTCTCTCCTAGGTCCTTGGCCGTCGGCCCCCGGAGGCAAACGGAGGGTGTGGATACTGGGGCACTCTTTTATTAAACGTGCAGCGTTCGCCGCTGCCACTCAGCTCTGTGGGAGATCGCTTGGTCTCAACAGCGCGGAACACGAAGTCTCCTGGCATGGAACAGGGGGCATGCGGTGGGGTGGGCTTTTTCCCGCCTTAGCTGCCTTGGTTTCCCAGTGTTTGGGGGGCCCTCCGGATCTCCTGGTGCTCCATCTGGGCGAGAATGACTTGGTTTCTCTCTCTGGGTTAACTTTGTTGAAACTCATGCAGCAAGATCTGGAACTTATCAAAACCACATGGGTGAGCACCATGCTGATATGGACTGAGTTTGTGCCTCGTCTGCAATGGCGTGGAGCAAGGAACCATTCCGCCCTTGAAAAGGCCAGGAGAAAAGTTAACAGGACAATGCGACCTTTTTGTCATAATTTGGGTATTTACTGTTTGAATCATTATCACTTACAGGTCTCTGAACATCATTTATTTTGTGAGGACGGTGTGCATCTCTCGGCGTTGGGTATTTCTTTTTACCTTTTAGAACTCAGGGATTTGATTAGTAAGGTTCTTCAGGTACAGTTATGGTGTGCTCCTTCCTGTCCTTTTGGTGGGGCAGGAAAACACTAAAGGTTTTCCTGGGTGGCGGGTTTTTGGTAGTGGGGGTGGGCAGCCTGGAGCGGGTTGGCCATCCTGAAGGGTAGCGTGGGTAGGTTAGGGGTAGTAGGTAGGAGTTTCGTTCTGGGTTTTGGGATTCAGGTTTTGTAAGATCATTATAGAGTTGGATTTTGTAAATAAATAAATAATGAAATGTGTTTCGTGAAAATTATGATGCACCTGTCCTAAAATAAAGTGGCCTTTTTTGCTCCTTAAAGAGAGATGTGGACAATGATTTCTTGCGCGAGGGGGGACCCAGGGAGAGCCAGGCGCGAGCCGGTCTCTCCCTGGGTAGTTTCGCGCGAGAATCAGGAGAGCAGGTGTGGGCTGATTAGGGAGAGGATATAAGGGGGTCAGGCTGGCAGTGGGGTAACTGCGTAGTGGGAGGCTAGTAGGGAGGTTTGTTTTGCCCCACCCACCCTCCCTCTTTTTTCTTTTACATTTGGGTGGGGGGTGTTTTTTCTTCTGTGGTACCCTAGGTGCTGCTCCTTTTTTCTTGGTCTGCCACGGTTAGGATGGGTGCCTTTGTTCTACTTATAGGCGGGTTTTTGGTAGTGGGGGTGGGCAGCCTGGAGCGGGTTGGCCATCCTGAAGGGTAGCGTGGGTAGGTTAGGGGTAGTAGGTAGGAGTTTCGTTCTGGGTTTTGGGATTCAGGTTTTGTAAGATCATTATAGAGTTGGATTTTGTAAATAAATAAATAATGAAATGTGTTTCGTGAAAATTATGATGCACCTGTCCTAAAATAAAGTGGCCTTTTTTGCTCCTTAAAGAGAGATGTGGACAATGATTTCTTGCGCGACCAGCACCAAGGGGATCCCTGATTGGTGCAGAGGAAGGGACACTCTATCTATGGATACTCTATTGTCTTGACTGTTTATTCCCTATGATTTATGGGAATGTTGATTTGTTTGACTTTAAAATGGCTGCTGTTAATAAAGTGAAGAAAGAAAAAGCATAATCCTCGCCTCCGGTCCTGACAAAGAATTGAGCACAAAAGTGATATATTTTCCAAAGTTTGAAAAACCGTACTTACCTTAGAAGTGTGTTCATGGTCCTAAAAATTACATAAAAATCGACTTTATTTTTATAAATTGGCCTTGGAATTATTCTTGAGTATGTGTCTCATTTATTGCCTCAGTGAGTAGAACAAATTCTTAGCACGACCCTCTGATAAGCCTAACTGCTCGCCCATACTAATACAAAAAGAGAGTTAGTATGATCTACTTATACCTCTGTATACCTATTAGGGATTCTCCTAGCTCTCTACATAGTGTACCTAATTTTAGTGCATGTCCAGAGAGCCAGCTTCCTACTCACCTTATATCTATCCTGGATTTATGTCCAATAGCACTTCACATACATGTCACACATGACATGAGGCAATTAGGCAAATATGTTGTTCTCTCACTATCCACCACACCACCATCACTTCTTTTCTTCACTGTATCTCCTTCATTAATATTAAGCACTTGTAGCATTATGCCTAGCACCACATCTCCTTCATTAATATTAAGCACTCACAGCACTCGTAGCATTATGCCTAGTGCTTAAGTATAGTCAATGACAATTTATTTTTCTTTGCATCATCCATGTCAGATTTCATGAGATTCTCCAACTTCATATCTAGGAAAATTAATATAATTCGCCTACCCAATTCACACAGCATGTACATCCAGCTCAGCATAGGTACATTCTAACCGACTTTCACCTTCTTATTTTTAATTGTACTAATGCATTTCCAAGACATGAAGGGTGGGGTTCCATTACCCGCAAATGTTCCTGCGACAACCTGTCGCAGCAGACAACCCAGAACATAGCACTTACCTAACTGCCAGGATAATGTATCTTAAGCCTCTCTTTTTACAGGAAAGAATTATTCATCATCGCTGGCCTTTAAGTACTTGTACGATCTAGGGGATGTGACAGTGTCTTACAGGGTTGCTTTCATGCTTTGTTTCTTTCTAAGGAGCTCCGTGTTAGAGATTCGCGGGACGACTTAACCGCATGCGTGCGGGCGGAATTCCGCCCGTACGCTGGGTTTTTCGTAATTGCACTTTACGTGATGAGCTGGGCTCGTCATGAGCGTGCGAGGAGGCTACGCCATGACGAGCCCAGCTCGTCATGAGCGTCGAAGGGGTTAAGGAATTAACAGCTAGATGCATCAAACAAAAATCCGCTTGCAAAGGGGCAGATTCTCAGAATCTGGCCCTTTGCGACCGGTATTTTTGCATTTGGGATGCATCATCCCAAATGCAAAAATCGCAAATTGAGAAATCGCTAAATTGCGATTATTTGCATTTAAGGAATCTCAAATTGAGATTCTTTAAATGCAATGTATGAAAGTTTTAAAAATAGTGAATTCGCTAATAGGGCACGCAAATTACCATGAAGTACAACTTCATGGTAATTTGCAAAAACTATGCACTAAAGTGCATTTTTCAAAGTTTCATGTTGCGCACACACATGCCCTAAGGGCATGTGTGTGCGCAACATATGTGTATAGATCAATTTCAGGGGTGCAACAGGGTGCCCTTTGGACACCCCTGCACCCTTGAAATCACAATCTCAAATTACAATACGCTAATTGCGATTCGCAAATTGAGATTGCCTTCCCATTCATTCCTATGGGCCTCCAGGCCCATAGGAATGAATGGGGAGGTATTCCTTAATTGCGACTCGCAATTTACGAGTTGCAATTAAGGAATTCAAAAAAATTGCTATTATTTTAGTGATTTCTTGATGCATTCCATTTTGCTATTCCTTAATAGCGATTCGGTATTTTTCGCTATTAAGGAATCGGAAAATGAGTTGTTGATGCATCTGGGGGTAAATCAACTGATGTGCCCTATGATTTTATTATTTGACCCAGAGCCCGCCCTCTTATTTATCATTATAGGCGTTTTATTAGATATATTTTAACAATTTTATATTAAATCTAGTATTTATATATACTTGTGACTTCATGAATTGGTGCTATCCTGTGAGATTGATGGTTTCATTTTCCTTTTTTTATTGATATGATGCTTTTATTGTTTATTTAACATGAACCAAATAAAGTATTGAAGTGAGAAGCGAGCTAACATGTGCAAATAGCCTTTTTAATGGGAATACAAAATACTTTTTGTCATTTTCAAAAAGGTGCTGTAGCACTTGCAAAAAAGCTTACTATTGAAGATATATGTATGCAAAAAATCTGCTGTTAGTGGAAGAGAGTTGGCATTCTTAGATGGGCATACCCTGAAATGTTATGCACTCTCGCAATGTAGGGCCAGATTTATCAAAGGATGGGGTTGTTCTTCCGTCACGCAGGATGACGCAAGAGCAACATGATCCTTAAATCAGATTTACCAAGCAAACCTTGCTTGCCCCTGCGTGCTTTGTAAATCTGGAATAACGCAAGTTAGCTTAAATGGCTCCGTTGTGTTACTCGACCCTAAGGTGTTACATGGGTGGTGCATGGGTATTCCACACATCCACCAATGCTTCTTGGTGCATTCCCAGATATGCCAAGGCAAGTAAGTCTGGGAATGTGTCAAAATTCCATGCCTTCCTGACAGAGGTGCAACGAGGAGAATATCTTTATTCCTCCTTGTTGTTTCTCTTTGTTAGAGCTTTGCATTCTTCAAAGCCTTTAAGGATTGTTTGTGCAGGAAGGTGTTCTTCCTGCACGAAAGCAATCCTGCCTGCAACATAGGCACCCCTGTACCATGGCTGAAGGGTGCCTACGTTGGTGCTAGGCAGCACATGGTGCTCTAGCACAGTGAGAGAGGAGGAATGTGTGAGAGAGGAGGAATGCACCATATCCTAGTAAGTATCGCACATTCCAGCTTTCTCCATTTGATGTAGCGCAGCAAGTTGTCTTGCTGAATCGGGCTGCGTCAAATGATGATAAATCTGGCCTATACTTGTATGTGAGTATTCAGAAGCATTTTACAAACCCTTTCCCTGTCTGGTAATGGTTGGTATTTTAGGACCTTATTTACAAAAGTATTTTCAATTGCAAAGACTGTAATTCACAAAACCGTAGGTTTTGAGAGCTCAACTGCCATTTTGGAATGAAAGAGCGCCTTTTGTGGGAAGGAAAAAACCTTTCCAACATGCAAAAGGGGCTATGTGACTCTTCTGAATCACAATTAGGAGGGGGCATATAAAGGGCGCCCCATTCCTTTTTGTGAGTGACAATGACAAGTATTGTGACTGCAATTGCTTTTGCAAAGCACTGATCAGATACATACACCTGAGTTGGGGTAGCATATGATTCATATAAAGGAAGCTCTCCCCATGAACAGCTTGATATTTATGACAGGTTGGGATCAGGCAGTGGTCCACAGTACCACTGAAAGATTCTCTGATACATTCTCAAATAGACAACTTTAAAGAACACACCTGTAACTTTAAAGGACATTGATTGCTTTTGAAAAAATACAATATTTCCTGAAGAAAATTAGGTTATTAGTTGTGCAGGATGAGCTCAGCTATGTGGCAATGAAAGACGCCTTGGATTGTGCCTTTATGTTACTAAATCACATTTGATCTCAAATGCTTATGACCCTCAAAATCCTATTGCCCCTCACATATACCAGACAACACATCACATTATAGGGGGTATCACTTTGGAAAAAAAACCAGGCCTATTGGATTGATCAAGGGCTTACCAAAATACAAGAATAACAAACCACATGTTATAAACACCATAATTTTGTGCGGAAATGCAATAATCAACAATGCCATGTGTAATTGCAATTATTAATTTCAATAAAGCATTTCAACCTTGATACGTATTCAATGTTACAATTATAATATCAATAACGCATTTTAAAATAAACATGACATGTGTCTGTCTGCTTTTAATGTATTTTCAGGCCACATAAAATGCAACCCTGAAAACCGCCCCCAGAGAACACCACTTTCAGACAGCATAAAATGCAGCCATGGAACCAGCCCCCTAGAGCATGCTACACTTCCTGTGTCTTTTTTAGGCACATCAGGCCACATAAAATGAAGCCACGGAACCGGTAACAAAAGAGCGCTCCACTCTCAACTGGATAACAAAAACTCCAGCCTGTTGAAAGTGCTTCAAATAATTATGTGAAAATCCAAGAGGGTCATGGATTCCTTGATCTCACAAATGTAGGGTCTGTTTAGAAAGATTACTTCTGGGGGCTGCTGTAACGCCTATTCGTTGGTGGTGCCCCTGTCCTCTTGGGGCCACCACAAGGCAAGAAAAATATGTAAATTAGCTTCTCCAGAGGCACTATATGGCACTCCTCTAAGGAAGCAGCAAATATTTTAGCAGCGGCTCCTCTACTGTGCCAGGGAGAGGCACACAGGTTTTCTGTGTTTTTTTCTTTTTCCAGGTGGGTGCGCGGTCCCACCTGGACACGCACTCCTGCATGGTCAGCCTGCTCCCTTCATGGCTGGCTGCATCCTTGCCAGTGCAGAAGCTGGCAATCTCCATTGCCTGTGCTCTCTATGCAGGGAGGGTGCAGCATCCTATGGTGGCTGCCCTGCTACCCCCAAACACAGGGAGCAGGGGGGAGGCCACAGCCATTGGTGAGGGGGAGCGACAGGTGGGGCTTGCAGTTGGGATACCCGGCCCCTTGCTTGTGTCAGTCCCAAGGGAGATGGGGGCCACCTGGGGTAGAAATTATCCTGTGGAGTGGGCCCCACAAATCCCCCCTCCCTGGGTGTAATTAAAAAGAAACTACTCCTTGCCCCAACTCCCGGGCCGTGGCCCGACCGTGGGAGTAATTTCTCCCTGGGTGGCAGAGCCCCACACGCTTGACACTTCTTGGGGGTGGGTAAAGGTAGGAACTTTAAAGCACCCATAATTCTGGCACCGATGGTCCAATGTTGACATTCGTGAGCTCATTTTACTCTTGGCAGGGAGCCATAGCCACCAGAAGCAGTTCCGGCAGGCCTCACAGCCTAAAATCGGTGAACTTTGCACAGAGCCTTTTCCAAAGGCTCTCAGCACCAGCTTTCATTCTGGTCTTTGTCTCTAGTTGGAGGAGTCTGGAAGGCATATTAGCAAGAACCTCGTTAAAATTATCGCCGTTTTAGCGACAGGAAACTGCCGCTAAAACGGCGATAATGGACTTGCTAATATGCGTTATAGAATTCCAATAGAAGCCCAGGTTAGATGTGCAGGACATCTAACCTGGGTTTCGATCGGAATTCTATAGGGCATAATAGCAAGCCCATTATCGCCGTTTAAAACTGCGATAATTTTAACGAGTGTTTTGATAATATGCCCCCAGATCTTTCTCTTATCTAGTCTTCAGGGGGTGTAAGGGGTCTAGCTTCACTGGCCATTGGAGAGACCCCCGGTCCTGGGTCAACTGGAGCAGAGTACTTGGTTCTTTTGGGCATCTGGGGTTTCTCCTTCCAATTGTCCATGGATGTTGCAGTCCCAGGGCCCAGCAGCAAGAAGCCAATGGATAAGAATCATTTAACAGAACTGAAGCAAATACATCTTCATTAATGTACCTGTGTGTTGGTTTAAGCCCTGGAAATTAAGTAAACCGTGTTTCGTAAGCGAAATTCAATATCATTGCACACTCGGCATATAAAAATTGGCCAAATAGTTTGAGCTTCCATATTCATTTTGAATTGGCCTTCTTAATTAGATATCTCAATGTGCGTCTTCAGCGAGTTAAAAATGTTCCTTTTACTTAAATATGGAAACAAATGTATGCAAAACGTAACTATTCTGTACAGCATTTTGAATTCATGCCAAGACATCTTTATCCCGGTACGCTGAATGCGCCACGGGTCCATTATTTGGCATTCGGTTCTTGTTTTTCCACCATCTCAACCCATTGGTCTCAATGTATAAAATCATCTCCCTAAATGCTGTTTGAGCGCATAACAGCCCACAGTGTTCATCACTACAATTAACAAAACTGATCATTGAGTGGTGATTAATGTGACAAGACTTTTATGCTCCTGCTACGTCGATCACGTCCAGACACAGAACGGCTCACTTGCCGGGTGGTTGCTTGTTTCCAGCTTCACTGTTCCCGTGGCACTACACAAGAAAGAAGAGCTTTGAAGGTAAGGTATCAAGACATATGTATGGTTGCATTCCCAGCTTCTGAAAACTGACATCCACTTCTATGACATATTTATTCCTGGCTGTTGTGGCTGACAGGAGTGACATTTTATACAAACCGCATTATTTACAAATGTATCACTTATACGAATCATACCTTATTTTTTACACAGCGTTTCATTCCACAATGTCAATCTCTCTCTCATCTGGTGTAACACGTATCCAAGATAACGAAATTCATTGCACTGAAGTCAGAAATATTGAAGCTGTCCTTGCCAGGATTCACACGTATGACAATTTATTAGTAATTCTGCATTACAAGGGTAACACGGGATTACTAAATTCCTCCAATTCCACCTGCAGAATTAAAAATTCCGCCTATCCCTAATTTTAATGTTAATGGACTTTGTAGGCCAAAGGGAAGCAACATTGCTCTCTAAAGAAGATTTCCCCAATGCATATAATAAAGTATGACTGTAGACAAAACAGTAAACCATGCTGACTTTTCCTTTGAGTGCCCACTAATGTTATAAGGCCTACCCCAGGTCAATATAAAACCCTGTAGCGGCCCCCTGTACCAGGCTACCTGTATGCAGTTACCTGGCTGCACACAATGGTAGCCTCACATGCGCAGCCCCACAACTGCCCCTTCCACTCCACATATAGCAAAAAAAGTCCAAAACCAGCCAATCTAAAAATGCGTGCATACTGAATGAGCAGAACCCAATTGTACCAGTTTCAATTTGGGAATGCAATTGTAGAAATGAAGGTCTGCGGTAAACCAAGGCGGAGTCCCGCTACGAAGTGCAAAAAAACCTCCGCCACGCTATGCAGAGCTCCATGAGCAGCAGAGTGCATTCGATAAATGCTGTTCGCAGTGATTTTCAGTGCCAGGTGCTTGTTTGCACTGTGCAATCATCGCAAATAGCACCATGCACAGAGCAAGCGGGTGCTGCTTCCTTTCTCAGTGTGAACGGACGGTTTCTCAACATGAGCGGTTGCGTGCATACGCGACACTCGCAATGAGAAATCTGACCGCCCACGTTGAGAAATCTTGTCGGGAGGTTGATTTTCCACGCTCGTGCTCGCCAACTTGATGTTGAATGTGGTCCGTAGATGGATTTTCTTCGCTGGCGCTTGGCAACTTAACGTTGACAAACGCGGGCGAGGAAAAAACTCCAGTCCGCTACGCGAAGCAGAGTTTTCAGAACTCCGCGAGCTCCGCGTACCGCGGAGTTTGGAAACCTCTGCAAACTCTGCAAGCGGAGCGGAGTTCACCACCCAGACTTAGTCTGCTGCCCCTTGCAAGGCAACATACCTTCATTTGTAACCAATCACAGGGAGTGCACTAGACCTGGCCCTCTCTGCAGGGTCACTATCAAACATTTTGCATTTACTCTCAAATTTTTTGCTGAATTTGTTTTTGATGGCCTTTGGACTCTGTCCTCTTTACCACTAATAATCAGTGCTAAAGTGCTTGTGCTCTCTCCTTTAAATGTGGTAGAATTAAGTTCATACCCAACTTGCCTATTCAGTTTACATGTAAGTTCCTAGTAAAGGGGTACTTCATGTAGCCAGGGCCTGTAAACTAAATGCTACTAGAGGTCCTCAGCGCTGATTGTGCCACCCACTTAATTACCCCTTCCAAACATGTCTCAGACCTGCCACTGCAGCCTGTGTATGCGGCTGGACTGTTCCCATGAGGCACAGGGTCAGACTGATTTGCATATGGCCATGTCTGAACTGGGGTGGCAGAGTGGGCTAAAGAACGGTGATGGATTAAACCCAGATCTTTTGACTGGGTGTGAGTGTTTGATTGGTTCAGATGCTCCGTCCATCACCACCCCCTTTTGTACCGCTTTGTTCACCATAAGTTGGCAGGATATGCTCAGACGTGAGTCCCTTGATCACTTTGCCACTGGATTCAAGCAAGCCTGGCTGAAGATGGCTGAAATGCCAGAAACCGGTCCTAGGAAGCTTGTTTCCGGTCCAGGGAAGGCATGGCTTGGCAGTTCGGGCTGGACTGTTTCCATGAGGCACATGGTCAGACTGATTTGTATATGGCCATGTCTGAACTGGGGTGGCAGAGTGGGCTAAAGAACGGTGATGGATTAAACCCAGATCTTTTGGCAGGGTGTGAGTGTTTGATTGGTTCAGATGCTCTGTCCATCACCACCCCCTTTTGTACCGCATTAAATATGGAACAGCAGTCTCGCAGATTATTACAGTCTTCCTGCCATGTCAAGCAAGTCCCACATAACTGCCGTGTCAGCACCCAACATATTATATAAACTGTGCCCCATGCTTTGCAGCCCCCATAATAGGCACAAAGTGCAAGAGCTACTGCAGGTTCTGGTACAAGTCACTCCATTAGTACCGTCCTCGCCTTCCACATTGTGCCAGTAAGTCTCAGTGCAGGCAGGTCTCAGAGTTATACCTTCTGCTGTGAATTCTTGGTGCAAGAGTACAGCATATAGGGCTCTCAAGGGTCTGTAGCTGGTTCAAAAGTTGCTGTTCGTGAAATGTCAGAGACACATAGCGCTCATGTAAGGGAATCCCTCAAGGAATGTGGTGTCATTTTGAGGTTTTAATGAAGTATCATCATCCTCCACCAGTAGGGCTGCCAGTGATGACAGAGATCCTTGGGAAGCACGGTGTATCAAGAAATTTCAGTTATCCTAACATTACCTAGTGGGTATTACCTAGTGTATATTGCGGCTCAGCATGAACAAATTTGAAGCCCGACAGGGAATGCTACTACCATACTTGGCACAATTTCCAAGAAGGGATGAAAGACGTTGCTACCTAAAGTTCAACTCTTGGAAAACAGAAGTCATTATCCTCGGCTCAACCCCCTCTGCATGGGAGAACACCTGGTGAGCGCCCACCCTCAGAAACCCACCCACCCCAAAGTACCAGGCACGCAACCACTGCATCATACTCAACTCTTCACTCACCATGAACCGCCAGATCAATGCTGTGTCCTCCACATACTTCAACACCCTTTGCATACTTCGCAAGACCCTCAAATAGATCCCCCTGACTCCAGGAAGACCATCACCCACGCACATATCACCAGCAGACTGGACTACAGAAACGCCCTCTATGCCGGAATCAACAAAAAACTCCTCTGCAAACTCCACACCGCCCAGAACCCCGCAACCAAACTCATCCTCGACATCCCACAATATGACCACATCACCCAACAACTCCACGACCTCCACTGGCTCCCAGTCGAAAGAAGAATTACCTTCAAACTGCTCACACACACCTACAAACCCCTCCATAACACCGGACCACAATACCTCAATGAACAAATCTCCTTCCACGCCCCCGAGAAATCTCCACTCTGCTACCCCCCCTAGCCATTGTCCTTCGCATCCACAGGGCCAGAGCAGGTGGCCCTGTGGATGCCTCGCAACCAAGACCTGGAGCAAACTCCCCCCTGGCATCCGACATTGCCTGGCACTGCACCATTTCAGAAAGGACCTTTTAGACCTGGCTCTTCCAGTGACCAACGGAGCTGCTCGCACCCTCCTCCGACCAGCGCCTTGAGAGCCTCACAGGTGAGTAGTGGCCTCTAAAAACCCAGATTCATTGATTGATACTCGTGCTCCAGGCCTCACCTCCACAATACTATTGTTCATATCTGACAGTTTTGAGTATCTGACAGTTTTGAGTAACTTTAAAAACAACTCTAGTAGTAATAGTACTACTACTGCAAATACTAATATAGTGGCAATAATTTAAAAAACAAAACATAGCACAAACACCAGCACATCAAAACCTCTCACATACAATTTCATGCTACATTCTGTCACAAAATAGAAATAAACACCCATTCCCACCATCATGGCTACTCAAATAATACACATCCTAAACCAACTTTACTTCTAAATTTTTGATCCTCACAAACCCCTACTACAAACACCCTAATGCAGCAACACTCACATACCTGCTTCTCATCCATTGTAGTTTAGAGCCTTAAAACATGACCCAAATGCTCCACTGCCACGACCCCTAACACATACTCCTCCCACCCTAAAATAAACAACATGCCATGCTTCACAACGTTACATCTCTTTGTCTATTACACAAGATTGATCTACAAAAGCGAAACAGCCCATCAACTCACTCTCAACCACTATCTCCACCACCTACACACAGACCCAAAAAAATACCTTCTAAGCCTGCTCCATGAGTATTAAGACATAGACTAATAACACAATTGCTATACTGATAAAGTTAATACCAACACCAATAATACACCTGCTACAAGTTCAAAGAATGCTCTTCACACTTCTAGTCACACTACCTCCAAAACACAAACTCTAGACTGCCTACTAATAAATGCTCAACCACTCTCTCTAAAAACAAGCACCACATCTACGACCATCTCACTGACACACAACCTGACTTACTCTTCATAACTGAACCATGTTTGTGAGATGAACAGTGTTGCATGACCAGTGTTGCATCAACCTGTTCCTCCATGCTACCAAACTGCCACTGACAATTGCATAGGTAAAAGAGGATGTGCACTAGCTGTTATATTCAAGAAAATATAAATCTCACTAAAGCTGACAACTCTTCCATACAAGGTTGTGAGACCCTCATCACTAGATGCAATCCTATGCCAACTTCTTCCTGTAACTTCCTCCTTCTTTACAGACCACCACCTACCAATGCAATATTCCAAGACATGTTTCTAGATACAGTTACAAACCTTATGACTACTTACTTACTATTACTATACTCCAACCTATGCATCCTTGGTGACCTTCATATGGTTTGAAAAACCAATTATGTCACATCCAAGAACTATCATCACTGGCCTTAACACACAGAACTACGTAAGATCCTCCACAAACCCACACACTTCACTGCACACATCCTAGGTTCATTTGTGCAAATCCAGAGCTAGTTACCTTGCAAAGGATTAGACCAGTCACATGGTCAGACCACCATCTGGTATCTTTCCAAAACAAAACACCACAAATCCAAAGCTTAATGCCACCTTACATGCAACCACATATCAACCGTAGAACAAACTTGATTTCAAATACTTAGAAACACAACTAACATCCAATATAGATCTTGACTCGTGCATTCAGACAAAAACCTCTATGGGTGGCTCCAGGAAGCTTTTGATATCCTAATACCACTAGGAACAACACAACAGGGCCAAAGGAAACAAACTCCTTGGATGAATGCCGAACTGAACAAGATAAAGCAACAAATTGCAAAGCTGCAACACACCTGCCTCAAAACAAATAACAATCATGACAAACTTCACCTAGACAAACATAACAGAACAAACACGTCAAATATCAAAAAAGCTAAAAGAGGTACTATTCAAACTCAATTCAAAATGCTAACAATGCAAATCAAGAATTTTACAAAATTCTCACTGAAATCCGTAAACCAAAATGCACAGAAGTAACTCATTCCAGTTCTTGAGAATTTACTGATAAACTGGCACAACCAGTACACAACATGTTTGACTCCTATTTAAAACAAAGAAAAACCAAGAGCAGCAACTAATTTACAAGAACCCTCTCAAAAGGTAAGCTAACCCAGTGACTACGTTCTTTCAAACAACTATCACAACTGAATTAATGGATCTTGTCAGAGCAAGGAGGCCAACCGGCTGCCCGTCTGACCCTTGACTACCACAAATCTTTCAGAACATTCTTTTAACTGCCTCTGCTGCCAAACCAGTCAGAACAGTCATCAAAAATTCTTTAAGTACAGGAATCTGTACAGAAGACTTAAAGGCATACATATGCCCAATATTTAAGACAAAAAACCTGAATCCACACGACACAAAGAAACACAGGCTGATTACAAATGGACCTTCCCTGGGACAACTTATAAAAAGAGCAACAGTCACTCAGATGTCACAATTCATTGAAGCTAACTGCATACTTTTTGACTGCCAAAGAGGATTCCATCCAGAAAGAGGCACAGAATCTGCCCTCATTGCCATCTGGGATGACCTTAAAAACACAGTAGACTGGAACGTGGTCTCTGCACTTCTTCTCTTGGACCTTTCAGCTGCCTTCAACACAGCTGATCATGACACTCTAATCCAAAGGCTCAAACCTGGCATAGAGAGGACTGTTCTTGACTGGATCACACCCTACCAACAAAACAGAACAAATGCCATACTCCACCTTTCTCATCCAAACAGTACTTCACAACAGCAGGGGTCCCTCAAGGCTCTATCTTCTTGCCCTGCTTTTCAGCATATACAGGAAGTCATTACCATGTACGATCAATGAATAACTGTGCAGATAAAACACAGAAACTTCTTTAAAGGGAAAGCCCTAAAGACATCGGAAACTCGACAATCTTAAGTTGCTCAGTGGATGACATGGATCCGTCTCAAATTGAATGCATCCACAACTGAAATTCTCGCATGTGGAACTTGAAAAAATGATGACGCACTCTGTGCCTAGTCTGATGTTTTGGACCACCTCCTAAAGTATCCAGGTAAGTAAGAAATCTTGGAATTACCATGGACTCCAAGCTATTGATGAATGCCCAAGTGGATAAGTTAGCAAAACCAAGTATCATTACCATTAAACTCTGCGATGCATCTCCCCCACCTAGGATTTCCACTCAAGGTCCAAGCTACTATGTTTCTTGTACTGGCTAAACTTGATTATGCCAATGGCCTCCACCACTGTTAATCTTTATCAACTCTAAAAAGACTACAATGAATTCAGAACTATGCTGCCAGCTACTACTACATGTAAAGCCTCAATCCCACATCTCACCTGTCTTGGTGACCCCTACATTGGTTGCCAGGAGATCCTCCTTCAAGCTTCTTTTTATCACCCACAAAGCAAAACATGGAACAGAACTAGTTTTCATCTGGAATAAAGTCACCAAATACATACAACAAAGAAACCTCTGCTCCAGATTGGCACATCAACTCAAAACCTAAGCATACTAAAAAAAAACATGGATGGTATGTCTTTCTCTGTTCAAGAAGCCACACTATGAAATTAGTTTCCCCCAGAAATGAAATCCATAGATAACTATCGTGTCTTCAGAAGACTACTCAAGAGTTGGCTCTTTCCTACATGACCACCATACTCAAAACACAAATGTACAGCAAATGTACACAATGTCTTATAAGTTATATACATGTTTTTAATAGATGCTTTGGGGTCTCTTACATTTCAATGTGTAAATATAATCATCATTGTATCTATAAGTGCTTCACTATTGAAATATTGGGGAAAATTGAAAATTAAAATAAATAAATAAAATTAAATGTAAAAAATACATAACATTCTGTCCACAAAGAATTAATACAAATTCACAAATAAATTACCTTTTTTTGTACCACAGAACTTGAAAGTCCCAGTTTATAGCTATTTATCCATACATGCACCTATGGGACTTTATATAATAAAACTTTATATCTCTTTATTATTTTCCATATCCAGGTATACCTTTCTATGTAGTTAGCTATCTATATATTTATGACTTTACTCTTACTGTAGAAATAAAAAAGGTCTTCAACTTTCTCTAACCAGTGTACCTATAGATCACATCCTGTACCTCTCTCAATATATCCTCTACCTCCACTCTTACTCACCCCAAACCTCCTTTTACTATTGTCTCCCAATATAACACTTTCTAGAGTCTTCCCTCTTTTATCCCTCCTTTGACTTATCCCAAACCTCATAATACTACTATTATCTCCCCAATAACCCTTTCTAAACACTTCCCTCCTCTATCCCTCCTTTGACTCACCTCAAACCTTTTTTACTATTATGATTTCCCAATTAACACTTTCTAGACTCTTTCCTCCTCCATCCCTCCCTTATCCTATTAAATCCAATGAACATCCTCACATGTCCACCGCTCTTATTAACAACATATATTTCCCTAAGCTAATCCACCACTAATTTATTTTGGATTCTGCAGTAGCATGCTACTCGCTGAAAAGCGCTTCAACACCATAAGAGGTAGTAAGCTCTATATAAATACAATTGCAATTACAATTGGGATAAATTAACTCCTGCCATACATTATAAGAATATTGTAAAACTCCAAGGAGTTCCGTGACTATCTAAAGGAACGCGGTCGAAGGGCTCAGCCCAGCCACTTAAGTGGGGCATTTTGTTTTTCACGACTAGTGTTGGAATGCTGGTTGCAGGACTTATGTGGATCCCTGCAGGTTCTAGATCTTTCCTTCACAGAAGTGTGACTAAAATGCATGTTTTAGCTAAGGTTTGAGGCTTTGAGGACACTCTGAGTGAGAAACATTCTGGAATCCATTCAAGTCACACCACCCTAGACTTCCTTGTGAGCCAAGTTAAAAAAAGTGTCTAGGTTTAGTAAGTTTCCCTGGGTGTTAACCAAACTTAATTTCAGATATCACTGCTAACCAATCGCCAACATTTTGTAAGTGAAAATTTGATGTTGCCACATTATGTTTTGGATCCTTTCCTGTTGCGGGAGGCAGGGACAACCATGTAAGTGGGGTAGCACTTTTAATGAAAGAAGTGTGGTAATGCCGACCACCCTTTAGCTCCCTGGGTGTCTAGTTTTCAGACATATTTCACAAAAGATACTCCAATCACACTATAGTTTGGCAAATTGCCAAATAGTGTGTATTCTAAAAGAGATAAATGTCTGTAGTGATAAGGATTACGCACTTACCCACCTAGGGTATGAGGGTCATGCTAGTCATATCCGTATTTGTTTAGGGAAAAAAAACTAGTTCTTATTAGTTACCCTCACACACCCTAGTGGTGTCATGTTTCATCATCGGGTCACCCCGACTCCTAAAAGTCAAGGTGGGCTCAACCACAGTGTTGGGTAGCTCTTTAGATAGCTGAAGGACGGGGGACTTAAAGATAAAACACCTGAAACTGACCCCTGGTTTCCCGTTATTCTTGGGTCAGGTCCAGTTATTAAAAATTAATAAAAGCGGGTCTTTTTTGGATTTTAATGCCAGTGCCGACATGTTTCAGTCCACGAGGGCCGTAAAGGTCCAGGACTTTCTTCAGGGCAGTCGAAAAAATCCCCCTCTATGTGTGGGAAATAACAGGATGGAGGTCCCTATCCTATTTGTGTGTCGAGGGAAGAGTAGCTTCTCCTCGGGAATATTAAAATGTCTTGGTATTGCCAGGCTCCATCTGTAGGGCAAAAAAGTACAAAGGAACATTATTATATATCCACATTGTGTTTGTGAGTTGGCGCGTAACCCATAGATGAGCATGCTACATTCTGTGTGCATGCCATGAAGGTGGAGAGCACGACCCCACTCAGTGCCAGTCATCCATTTGTGCTTGTGACAGGCTCTTAATAAAAACGTGTTCATTGAATCATCATCTTTGTACTAGTGTCTAATTGAAGCCATAGGACAGGTAGAGGTAGTGAATAAATTGTGAATAAAAATCAGTGGTCACAGTCTCAATTGCAGGAGGGCACATTTCTTATAGTTAACATATAGGTGATATCGTACTCTTACCAAAGCTCTCATACATGCATACCATGTGCACGTTAGAATTTCAAACCCATGCTGTCAACAGTTCATTCATTCAGGCATACCATGTGTGCTTTAGTATTGTTGTTAGCACTTACCCAAACTTTGGGGGCTTCGTGTGTCTCAACGGACCGGAATGCACGGTGTAGGGGTCCTAAGGGTTTGATAATTAAATGGAATATGTGGATTAAAAGCATTATTCCTGATAGTTTTAGCCCCTAAATGCTTGGAAGGGTGTCCATCAAAAAAACGAGAATGCCGGAGTTTGTATAGGCATCTGGGGGGGCCAGCTCATGTCCGTCAATAACTTACTCAGTTTGAGGTCTCACCCATCCGTTGCATCTCACGTTATCCCGGTCCCCGGCTCTGCGAGAATGGGCGACTGGGGGATCGGTCTTTTAAACACCTTTTGCCGGGTGTCTTTGCTTCCGGGAATGACGACGCTAGGATGCGTGACCCGGAAGTGACGAGTGGACATGTGATCGACTAAAGCCCGAGTTTCCGGTTTTGCAAGTGAAGGTTCATGGGACAAGTAGTTCCAAATGCCGTTTGTTGAGAAACCCAGTGCTTTATTTATCAATGAGATGACAAAAAGGGGTACTGGTATGGGTTCAATATTTCACGAGTGAAAAAAGGGCTGTAAAAAGAGGAGGTCTCCCAATTTGCAGTCGAAAAATACAGTCAGCACATGATGTTAGGTACTCTGAGGTATTACATTGTTAATGGTGACATGTGCATTACGGTGGAGGTACTTCATTCTCAGATGAATAGGGGAAGTTCATAATGGAAGTGGCCACATGCTCTCATGGACGGTGATCATATGGGTACGTATGATCAAGTCTAGAAGTTCCATATAGTTTGTATAATGTCTATATCATGACATTCTCATCTCTTTATCTGGCTCCAAGGTATGGAATCATTTAATCTTACCTCATATGTCTTCAACCGGTAAACCCACTGTTGTTCTTTCTCCAATAGTGTTTTCTGGAAATTGTTGGTAGCTTTCACTTTTTCAATTACATTCCATCTGATATCTGTATCTTTGTGGTGTTTTTCCACATAGTGGGCTGTCAGTTTGGTGGCTGTAATGGCTCTTCTGATGTTGCTCCTATGCTCACAGATGCAAGGTTTTACTTTTCGTGAGGTGATACCTACATATAGCAGGTTGCATGGGCATCTGATGAGATAGATAACCCCCTCTGTGTTACAATTTGTATGCGACCTCTGTTCCCAAGGGGTGGGTAATCCCAGATCGAGGTGCTTCGTGTGTTCCGTGAACTCGCATACTATGCACATTCCACATGGAAAATGTCCCATTACTGGTTGTGCACTCCAGAGGGTAGGTTGGATATTGATTTTAGGTAACCCTGGGCGAAGCACTACGCTACGCTCGCGTAGTTTGCGCAACTTCGCACTATGCGAGCTGCACGTAGCACAGTGCGAACACGCGTAGCGTAGTGCAGCGGTAATTTTTTGCTTGTTCGCGGTCCTCAACGTCATGTTCGCGACCGCGAGCAAGCAAAATGACATCACCGCGAGATTCTCAACGCAGGGAGGTCAGGTTTCTCATTGCGAGTGGTCGCGCATGCTCGCGACCGCTCGCGATGAGAAACTACCAGTGAGCGTTGAAAAAGCTGCCGCTCGAGTAAAAATCTACTCGAGCGTCAGAAAACTACAGCTTGCACTGTGCAAGATGCCGATTTCAATGGTTGCACAGTGACAGATGCTTGTCCGCACTGTGCAATCATTGAAAACGCATCTTGCACAGTGTGAACATGCTACTACGCAGCTCGCGTAATGCTACGTGAAGTTCGCGTAGTGCGATGTGCACTTCGCGTAGCTTCGCGTAGCGCTACTTCGCGAACTACGCCCAGGGTTAATTTTAGGTTGGAAGCTATTGGTGTGCACTAGAGAGTCTCTCAGACTTCTGTTCTTTTTAATAGAAAACATGGGTTTCTCAAACGTTAATTGGTTAGAAGTCAGTATTCCCCATTTCTTATTTATGATGTTCTTTACTTCATTAGTTGAGGAATGAAACGTGGTGATGCAGATCAGTTGTTGGGGTTCAGGTCGTTCATGCGTTTCTAGTAGTGAGTCCCTAGGGGTGTTCCGTGCTCTTTTCCTGGCGTTGTTGATAATTCTTGCTGGGTATTTTTTCTCTTGAAGTTTCTGGGTGAGACTCTTAGCTTCTTTCTTATAATCCTGAATGTTGGAACAGTTCCTTCTGATACGTAGGAACTGTCCTACTGGTAGATTTTCCCTCAGAGTGCGTCGATGTGCACTATCAAACCTCAGTAGACTGTTCTTATCAGTTGGTTTTGTGTACAGAGAGCTATTTAGGGTGCCATTGTTGGAAATTATGTTAATGTCTAGAAATGGCACTGTCTCCCTGTTTTTGTTCATTGTGAAATGTAGATGGGGGTTTAGTTGGTTGATCCAGCTCTCAAAGTTTTTCAGGTCCCCTTCGTCCCCTTTCCAGATCACTAGAATATCATCAATGTATCTGTACCACCTATATATGTTGGTGGTATATGGATTGGGTGCCCAGGTGTTCAGGTCTTCAAATTGGCTCATATATAGGCAGGCTATACTTGGAGCAAAAGTACTGCCCATCGATGTTCCATGGATCTGAAGGTACAACTGGTCCTCAAACTTGAAAAAGTTCTCTGTTAGTGCTAAACGGATGAGAGATACAATCCGCTCCACGGGTGCTGACCATTCCCATGCTTCTTTTTTGAGTACGTCTTCTATGACGTTGACGCTCTCAGATTGTGCTATGCTTGTGTAAAGCACTTCAACGTCAAGACATACTAGTATGTTGTTACTAGGGTCATAATCAATGTCCTCCAACAAGTTGAGAAGGTGTTTGGTATCTTGTACAAATGATTTTATTTGTTTGACCAATGGGCGTACGAACCAGTCCGTGTACTGGCACAGGGGTTCCAAGATCGATCCGATCCCGGATACGATTGGATAGTTTTTTCCCAAAACAAATACGGACATGACTAAAATGACCCTCATACCCTAGGTGGGTACGTGCGTAATCCTTACCACTACAGACATTTATCTATTTTAGAATACACACTATTTGGCAATTTGCCATACTATAGTGTGATTGGAGTATCTTTTGTGAAATATATCTCTAGGGAGGATATACTCCGGTCTTCTTCCTCTCTGAACCCCCCGACCCCTGGTGATTGTACCAGTAGGTTTTTCGTGTTAATGATATTTTAGCAGCGCACAGCTGTGGGTTCTTGTTGAACTACGTGGATCACCCCCCTTTTTTTGGTCCATAAAATAGCGTTTAGAATAGGTTTTGGATGATACCAGTTACTAGTGGTTTCTTGCAGATTTAGGCACTTCCTCTCAATATATATACTAGTATTACATTTATAGAATTGCCATGGCTGAACTAATGGGGATTGGTTATACGGATGACGGTGCATCTGCCATTTTAGCGGGGCCCTCTCTGCTGTTAGATACAAACATCAATCAGAGTCTATCCCAGTCACAAAATTGGGATGAATTAAAAGAACTGAAACGATGTCAGATGAGGACACTGTTACACGGAGCCATCATGACAGAGTACCTTAGGGGTAACGCAGCTCGAACAGGCCTGTTGGTGACTAACACACGATGAATATTTCTGGATGACCCTCTTTTTAAAAAAGAGTGGTCACTGACTGCATGGCGCTGCTCGCGGGATTGGTTGATCCTGATTATCAACACTGCAAAGTGGTTAGCGGAGGCCATACAGATAAAAATCAAGACCAGTGAAGACCATCTGCTCACTGAAATCAAGGTGACATTATATAAAAAGAAACTGGAAGAAGTGAACAAAGAAATAATTGAACACAAGGACTACTTAATGCAAAACAAGATTTCCAAATTACAAAAAGACCTCAAAAATTCAGTCATGAGAAGGTATATCCCTATATTAAGGATGACTATAAGGGTGAACAACAATATGACGCTGGAAGCTCACGAGGGAGCCACTCAGGATCCTCAGATTCAGACCAAGATGGAGGCTCAAGCGATGGGTCAAAGAAAAATTGGAATTATAAATCAAGGAGACCACGTCGAGGTGGGTTCAATCAAAATTATGGACCACCCTAGATGTACCAATGGCCCGGCCCTTTTATGCCAGGACCTTATCAAGGGCCTCCACAATACCCGACGGGGCCATACTTCTAACCTGATTACCCTAATTTTTTAGGACATGACGGCAGAAGAGGCAAACGAGGCAGACGAGGCAACAGGAACATCCAATGGGAAGAAGACAAAACGGGGCCCAATACGAGGAGCAACACGAGGGGTCAACCACAGCCGGGGACAAGCGGGATGAGGGAATGATAGTGAACCTCTCTAGCACCAGCTTATCCAAGGAGGAGATGTCTGTCCTGGAAAAGGGATTAGGTTTTGTCCCTACTACACATTTGGACAAATTCCACCTGAGATGTGAACTCAGCGAATTTTTTAGGAAGATCCGCCTACAACTTACTTCATGAACAAAGAAGAAGCTAATAATGAAGGCAACTATACCAGCCTGAGAAACAGGTCGAATTTCTTACCCCCGTCTAACCTTATGCCTCCAGAAGTACTTGCATTTGAGGACGCTGTCATCAAAGACGTTGAGGAACTTCAACCTAACACACACATCTTTAACAACCTGAGTAAGAAGGAACGGTCTGCATTGGAAGCTTTGAAAAGAAGACCGGGCATTGTCATAAAACCGGTAGATAAAGGTGGGGCGACGGTTATCCAAGATACTGGAGCATACCAATCAGCATGCCTCAGCCTCTTAAGTGACACCAAATTCTACCAGAAGATCAATAGAGATCCCACAGAAAGACTGAGGAAGACCATCAGTAACATTACAACAGGAGCCCTAGACACAGGATGGATATCCAAAAAAGAACATGAATTCTTGAACCAGGACGATCCCAGAGTTCCATTGTTTTAAACAATTCCCAAAATCCACAAAAACACCCCCCCCCCCCCCCCCCCGGGGAGACCAATCGTATCCGGGATCAGATCGATCTTGGAACCCCTGTCCCAGTACACCGACTGGTTCCTACGCCCATTGGTCAAACAAATAAAATCATTTGTACAGGATACCAAACACCTTCTCAACTTGTTGGAGGACATTGATTATGACCCTAGTAAAACATACTAGTATGTCTTGACGTTGAAGCGCTTTACACAAGCATACCACAATCTGAGAGCGTCAACGGGATAGAAGACGTACTCTAAAAAGAAGCATGGGAATGGTCAGCACTCGTGGAGTGGATTGTATCTCTCATCCGTTTAGCACTAACAGAGAACTTTTTCAAGTTTGAGGACCAGTTGCACCTTCAGACCCACGGAACATCGATGGGCAGTACTTTTGCTCCTAGTATAGCCTGCCTATATATGAGCCAATTTGAGGACCTGAACATTTGGGCACCCAATCCATATACCACCAACATATATAGGTGGTACAGATACATTAATGATATTCTAAGGATCTGGAAAGGGGACGAAGGGGACCTGAAAAACTTTGAGAGCTGGATCAACCAACTAAACCCCCATCTAAATTTCACAATGAACAAAAACAGGGAGACAGTGCCATTTCTAGACATTAACATAATTTCCAACAATGGGACCCTAAATAGCTCTCTGTACACAAAACCAACTAATAAGAACAGTCTACTGAGGTTTGAAGTGCACATCCACGCACTCTGAGGGAAAATCTACCAGTAGGACAGTTCCTACGTATCAGAAGGAACTGTTCCAACATTCAGGATTATAAGAAAGAAGCTAATATTCTCACCCAGAAACTTCAAGAGAAAAAATACCCAGCAAGAATTATCAACAACGCCAGGAAAAGAGCATGGAACACCCCTAGAGACTCACTACTAGAAATGCATGAACGACCTGAACCCCAACAACTGATCTGCGTCACCACATTTCATTCCTCATCTAATGAAGTGAAGAAGATCATAAATAAGAAATGGGGAATACTGACTTCTAACCAATTAACGTTTGAGAAAGCCATGTTCTCTTTAAAAAAGAACAGAAGTCTGAGAGACTCTCAAGTGCACACCAATAGCTTCCAACCTAAAATCAATATCCAACCTACAGTCTGGAGTGCACAACCAGTGATGGGACATTTCCCATGTGGCATGTGCATAGTATGCGAGTTCACGGAACACACGAAGCACCTCGATCTGGGATTACCCACCCCTTGGGAACAGGGGTCGCATACAAATTGTAACACAGAGGGGGTTATCTATCTCATCAGATGCCCATGCAACCTGCTATACGTAGGTATGACCTCACGAAAGTAAAAACTCGCATCTGTGAGCATAGGAGCACCATCAGAAGAGCCATTACAGCCATCAAACTGACAGCCCACTATGTGGAAAAACACCACAAAGATACAGATATCAGATGGCCTGTAATTGAAAAAGTGAAAGCTACCAAAAATTTCCAGAAAACACTATTGGAGAAAGAACAGCGGTGGGTTTACCGGTTGAAGACAAATGAGGTAGGATTAAATGATTCCATACCTTGGAGCCAGATAAAGAGATGAGAATGGCATGATATAGACATTATACAAACTATATGGAACTTCTAGACTTGATCATAAGTACCCATATGATCACCGTCCATGAAAGCATGTGGCCACTTCCATTATGAACTTCTCCTATTCATCTGAGAATGAAGTACCTCCACCGTAATGCACATGTCACCATTAACAATTTAATTCCTCAGAGTAACTAACATCATGTGCTGACTGTATTTTTCGACTGCCAATTGGGAGACCTCCTCTTTTTACAGCCCTTTTTTCACTTGTGAAATATTGAACCCACAACCAGTACCCCTTTTTGTCATCTCATTGATAAATAAAGCACTGGGTTTCTCTACAAACGGCATTTGGAACTACTTGTCCCATGAACCTTCACTTGCAAAATCCAGAAACTCTGGCTTTAGTCGATTTCATGTCCACTCGTCACTTCCGGGTCACGCATCCTAGCGTCGTCATTCCCGGAAGCAAAGACACCCGGCAAAAGGTGTTTAAAAGACAGATCCCCCGGTCGCCCATTCTCGCAGAGCCGGGGACCGGGATAACGCTAGATGCAACGGATGGGTGAGACCTCAAACTGAGTAAGTTATTGACGCGTCCCTCCTACATGAGCTGGCCCCCCAGATGCCTATACAAACTCCGGCATTCTCGTTTTTTTGATGGACCCCCTTCCAAGCATTTAGGGGATAAAACTATCAGGAAAATGTTTTTAATCCACATATTCCATTTAATTATCAAACCCTTAGTACCCCTACACCGTGCATTCCGGTCCGTTGAGACACACGTAGCCCCCAAAGTTTGGGTAAGTGCTAACAACAATACTAAAGCACACATGGTATGCCTGAATAAATGAACTGTTGACAGCATGGGTTTGAAATTCTAACGTGCACATGGTATGCAAGTATGAGAGCTTTGGTAAGAGTACGATATCGCGCAAATAGGTTGCAGTTGCACACCATTGTTTGTGCGTTTAATCATTATTTCTCAATGTGTTTCCATTTGGCGTGCAGACTGGGTTGAACGTGCCTCGCCTCGTTGCACGTGTGAAAATACGAAAAACAATCGGCAGCATTACACTATGCTGCCAGCCCAATCGCACAGCTTTGATGAGTCAATACACGGCTTTTTCCATTTCAACACGTTTATTCAACATTTATCCAATTTCTTCAACTTCATTTGCTTAATCACGATAACACTGTCCAGTAGCCCATGTTGCTTCACATGAGGCGGTTGTGCCCATCCAGGCCTCTTACCACGTCACGAAAGGGCTTTCATTCATGTTTGCAGCTAAAAACGTATTCCCAATGCATTTCGGGCTATTTTGGTGCCCTTCGTCAGGGGAAGCTGTTCAAATGTGAAAATAACAAAAAGCCCATCTTAATCTACAATCTTTGAACACTGTAATGATTTTCCTTAGATACATTCAACTGCGATACAGACGATCTATTGAACATGACACTGCACAATTTCCACTAGATAATTACAAAAACAGAACAAAACCATTTCTATGTATATGCATAATATTCAGTCCATCACAAGAGTTTACCACAAGCGAAGACCACCCCCACTCCATCCTCGATGTTTAACCTGCCATTCTACCCGCATTGCTAAATAAACACTCGATTAGTCTGATGTTCTTAAATAAACCTAATGCTGCAGTTAACCCACACAATTGTTGTAAACTAAAATTCGTTGCAAATTGACCGCGTGACATCTCTCAAAAAGGTTACCTGCTTCTAATTAAAGTGTTGTTCTGACTACTCGGTGCTTTCCTTTTTTAATGTCTGCCATCTCATACACAAATCTCTAGAGTGCACAATTTAAACGTTTCATCTGTGCCGATTCAGCCAATGGTAATGATTCAGTTAAATTGAACACTCCAGAATCAGATTGGCCCTTGACCCTAAACCCAAATACCTTCCTGCTGGCTTAGATAACTACATCTCCCACAAATCATTACAACGAAAACAACCTTCCTTGAAAAACCAGATATTAAAAAACAAACGGTGGAGCCAAAATCATATCGTGAACCTTTTTGTCATTTTAGCAACTTATACACCATTCCCACTTTAAAAGTAAAATCAGTCGTGTCAGTGCAAAAAACGAAACATTGTACATCTTTGTTCAACAACATTCCATGAGTGTTGATACGATATCTAAGTTGAGCACGATCTTGGAATTTAAAGCGTTAGTCCATGAGTTCTTGTAGTTATCTCCACTCCCATGAGTTAAAACAGCGTTATTCGTGGAGGTGTTACGTGATACATACATATTGTACTTTGTCACTGGTTTATGGCCGGGTGCAACACTGTGTTTGAGGCAAGAAATTCATTGAAAATGCGCAAATAGGTTGCAGTTGCACACCATTGTTTGTGCGTTTAATCATTATTTCTCAATGTGTTTCCATTTGGCGTGCAGACTGGGTTGAACGTGCCTCGCCTCATTGCACGTGTGAAAATGCGAAAAACAAACAGCAGCATTACACTATGCTGCCAGCCCAATCGCACAGCTTTGATGAGTCAATACACGGCTTTTTCCATTTCAACACGTTTATTCAACATTTATCCAATTTCTTCAACTTCATTTGCTTAATCACGATAACACTGTCCAGAAGCCCATGTTGCTTCACATGAGGCGGTTGTGCCCATCCAGGCCTCTTACCACGTCACGAAAGGGCTTTAATTCATGTTTGCAGCTAAAAACGTATTCCCAATGCATTTCGGGCTATTTTGGTGCCCTTCGTCAGGGGAAGCTGTTCAAATGTGAAAATAACAAAAAGCCCATGTTAATCTACAATCTTTGAAAACTGTAATGAGTTTCCTTAGATACATTCAACTGCGATACAGACGATCTATTGAACATGACACTGCACAATTTCCACTAGATAATTACAAAAACAGAACAAAACCATTTCTATGTATATGCATAATATTCAGTCCATCACAAGAGTTTACCACAAGCGAAGACCACCCCCACTCCATCCTCAATGTTTAACCTGCCATTCTACCCGCATTGCTAAATAAACACTCGATTAGTCTGCTGTTCTTAAATAAACCTAATGCTGCAGTTAACCCACACAATTGCTGTAAACTAAAATTCGTTGCAAATTGACCGCGTGACATCTCTCAACCTATTTGCGCATTTTCAATGAATTTCTTGCCTCAAACGCAGTGTTGCACCCGGCCATAAACCACTGACAAAGTACAAGATGTATGTATCACGTAACACCTCCACGAATAACGCTGTTTTAACTCATGGGAGTGGAGATAACTACAAGAACTCATGGACTAACGCTTTAAATTCTGTCACCTTTCGGTCACAAGAATGGAAGGAGCCAATACTGGAGGGCGAAGTTTAAACTCTTTTATTGAGTTTCTGCACAAAACGTTCATGAGAATAAAGAAACAATAAGCGTCCAGGATCCTTCCTTTGTAGTCTGGCTTCAATCTCTGGGACGGAGGTCCGGGGTTTTTTCCAGTGCATGTAAGGCAAACAAAGAGAAAACGAGGCTTTAGGGACGGTTCACTTTGTATAGGAATGTAAGGGAGGGGGAGTGAGGGAATAGCCAGAACCACCACCGACAGCAACGTACTCCCGTGAACTGTGCTCATGTACTGCGGTGCCCAGGCGCTCCCTCCCGTCTCCTACCCGGTCCCGCCCTTCTTACTTCTAAAGAGTGAACCCAAACGAGCATGCACCTGGATAAGCCACGCGTCCTCCTTTGCGTGGCTGGGCGATACGCGGTACCGTTGGCCTCCTGGCGATACAGCTGCCGGTGTCTGCTTCTCCCCCGGGTCTGTCCTGACGTCTTCTCCCCACCCTGGGTCGGGACTCGCGAAGGGCTCCGGCGTCTTGGTCTCGGCTCCCGCTTCCGTTGCTTTGGTCTCGGCTCCCGCTTCCTTTACGTTGGTCTTGGCTTCCCTGCTCCAGCTCGCGTTGACCTCCCGGCGTTTCACGGCGTCTTCCCACGAGGACTCTTCCACTGCTCTCCGAGACACGGCGTCTTCCTGGTCCTCCCTCAAATGAGGAGCAACGTACTCCCGTGAACTGTGCTCATGTACTGCGGTGCCTAGGCGCTCCCTCCCGTCTCCTACCCGGTCCCGCCCTTCTTACTTCTAAAGAGCGAACCCAAACGAGCACGCACCTGGATAAGCCACGCGTCCTCCTTTGCGTGGCTGGGCGATACGCGTACCGTTGGCCTCCTGGCGATACAGCTGCCGGTGTCTGCTTCTCCCCCGGGTCTGTCCTGATGTCTTCTCCCCACCCTGGGTTGGGACTCGCGAAGGGCTCCGGCGTCTTGGTCTTGGCTCCCGCTTCCGTTGCTTTGGTCTCGGCTCCCGCTTCCTTTACGTTGGTCTCAGCTTCCCTGCTCCAGCTCGCGTTGACCTCCTGGCGTTTCACGGCGTCTTCCCACGAGGACTCTTCCACTGCTCTCCGAGACACAGCGTCTTCCTGGTCCTCCCTCAAATGAGGAGAGTTCGAACCTGATAGGCCCACAAAGTCAGGTGGTCAAGAGGCGAGGCCGTCACCAAGAAAGCAAGGGCTGTTCTTAAAGGGCCCGTAGCAGTCCGCCTGTAGGTAAGACGGAGAATCAGATAACTCAGTCGGAGCCGAGCAAGGGACCCCCTGACAAATTCCAAGATCGTGCTCAACTTAGATATCGTATCAACACTCATGGAATGTTGTTGAACAAAGATGTACAATGTTTCGTTTTTTGCACTGACACGACTGATTTTACTTTTAAAGTGGGAATGGTGTATAAGTTACTAAAATGACAAAAAGGTTCACGATATGATTTTGGCTCCACCGTTTGTTTTTTATTTTCTGGTTTTTCAAAGAAGGTTGTTTTCGTTGTAATGATTTGTGGGAGATGTAGTTATCTAAGCCAGCAGGAAGGTATTTGGTTTTAGGGTCAAGGGCCAATCTGATTCTGGAGTGTTCAGTTTAACTGAATCATTACCATTGTCTGAATCGGCACCGATGAAACGTTTAAATTGTGCACTCTAGAGATTTGTGGATGAGATGGCAGACATTAAAAAAGGAAAGCACCGAGTAGTCAGAACGACACTTTAATTAGAAGCAGGTAACCTTTTTGAGAGATGTCACGCGGTCAATTTGCAACGAATTTTAGTTTACAGCAATTGTGTGGGTTAACTGCAGCATTAGGTTTATTTAAGAACATCAGACTAATCGAGTGTTTATTTAGCAATGCGGGTAGAATGGCAGGTTAAATATCGAGGATGGAGTGGGGGTGGTCTTCGCTTGTGGTAAACTCTTGTGATGGACTGAATATTATGCATATATATAGAAATGGTTTTGTTCTGTTTTTGTAATTATCTAGTGGAAATTGTGCAGTGTCATGTTTAATAGATTGTATGTATCGCAGTTGAATGTATCTAAGGAAAATCATTACAATGTTCAAAGATTGTAGATTAAGATGGGCTTTTTGTTATTTTCACATTTGAACAGCTTCCCCTGACGAAGGGCACCAAAATAGCCCGAAATGCATTGGGAATACGTTTTTAGCTGCAAACATGAATTAAAGCCCTTTCGTGACGTGGTAAGAGGCCTGGATGGGCACAACCGCCTCATGTGAAGCAACATGGGCTTCTGGACAGTGTTATCGTGATTAAGCAAATGAAGTTGAAGAAATTGGATAAATGTTGAATAAACGTGTTGAATTGGAAAAAGAAGTGTATTGACTCATCAAAGCTGTGCGATTGGGCTGGCAGCATAGTGTAATGCTGCCGTTTGTTTTTCGTATTTTCACACGTGCAACGAGGCGAGGCACGTTCAACCCAGTCTGCACGCCAAATGGAAACACATAGAGAAATAATGATTAAACGCACAAACAATGGTGTGCAACTGCAACCTATTTGCGCATTTTCAATGAATTTCTTGCCTCAAACGCAGTGTTGCACCCGGCCATAAACCACTGACAAAGTACAAGATGTATGTATCACGTAACACCTCCACGAATAACGCTGTTTTAACTCATGGGAGTGGAGATAACTACAAGAACTCATGGACTAACGCTTTAAATTCCAAGATCGTGCTCAACTTAGATATCGTACCAACACTCATGGAATGTTGTTGAACAAAGATGTACAATGTTTCGTTTTTTGCACTGACACGACTGATTTTACTTTTAAAGTGGGAATGGTGTATAAGTTGCTAAAATGACAAAAAGGTTCACGATATGATTTTGGCTCCACCGTTTGTTTTTTATTATCTGGTTTTTCAAAGAAGGTTGTTTTCGTTGTAATGATTTGTGGGAGATGTAGTTATCTAAGCCAGCAGGAAGGTATTTGGTTTTAGGGTCAAGGGCCAATCTGATTCTGGAGTGTTCAGTTTAACTGAATCATTACCATTGGCTGAATCGGCACAGATGAAACGTTTAAATTGTGCACTCTAGAGATTTGTGGATGAGATGGCAGACATTAAAAAAGGAAAGCACCGAGTAGTCAGAACGACACTTTAATTAGAAGCAGGTAACCTTTTTGAGAGATGTCACGCGGTCAATTTGCAACGAATTTTAGTTTACAGCAATTGTGTGGGTTAACTGCAGCATTAGGTTTATTTAAGAACATCAGACTAATCGAGTGTTTATTTAGCAATGCGGGTAGAATGGCAGGTTAAACATCGAGGATGGAGTGGGGGTGGTCTTCGCTTGTGGTAAACTCTTGTGATGGACTGAATATTATGCATATACATAGAAATGGTTTTGTTCTGTTTTTGTAATTATCTAGTGGAAATTGTGCAGTGTCATGTTCAATAAATCGTCTGTATCGCAGTTGAATGTATCTAAGGAAAATCATTACAGTGTTCAAAGATTGTAGATTAACATGGCCGTTTTGTTATTTTCACATTTGAACAGCTTCCCCTGTCAAAGGGCACCAAAATAGCCCGAAATGCATTGGGAAAACGTTTTTAGCTGCAAACATGAATTAAAGCCCTTTCGTGACGTGGTAAGAGGCCTGGATGGGCACAACCGCCTCATGTGAAGCAACATGGGCTTCTTGACAGTGTTATCGTGATTAAGCAAATGAAGTTGAAGAAATTGGATAAATGTTGAATAAACGTGTTGAAATAGAAAAAGCCGTGTATTGACTCATCAAAGCTGTGCGATTGGGCTGGCAGCATAGTGTAATGCTGCCGTTTGTTTTAAGAGTACGATATCACCTATATGTTAACTATAACAAATGTGCCCTTCTGCAATTGAGACTGCGACCACTGATTTTTATTAACGATTTATTCACTACCTCTACCTGTCCTATGGATTCAATTAGACACTAGTACATAGAGGGTGATTCAATGAACACGTTTTTATTAAGAGCCTGTCACAAGCACAAATGGATGACTGGCACTGAGTGGGGTCGTGCTCTCCACCTTCATGGCATGCACACAGAATGTAGCATGCTCATCTATGGGTTACGTGCAACTCACAAACACAATGTGGATATATAATAACGTTCCTTGGTACTTTTTTGCCCTACAGATGGAGCCTGGCAATACCAAGACATTTTAATATTCCTGAGGAGAAGCTACTCTTCCCTCGACACACAAATAGGATAGGGACCTCCATCCTGTTATTTCCCACACATAGAGAGGGATTTTTTTGACTGCCCTGAAGAAAGTCCTGGACCTTTACGGCCCTCGTGGACTGAAACATGTCGGCACTGGCATTAGGGTCTTAGGACCATTAAAATCCATAAAAAACCCGCTTTTATTAATTTTTTAATAACAGGACCTGACCCATGAATAAAGGGAAACCAGGGGTCAGTTTCAGGTGTTTTATCTTTAAGTCCCCCGTCCTTCATCTATCTAAAGAGCTACCCAACACTGTGGTTGAGCCCACCTTGACTTTTAGGAGTCGGGGTGACCCGATGATGAAGCATGACACCACTAGGGTGTGTGAGGGTAACTAATAAGAACTATTTTTTTCCCTAAACAAATACGGACATGACTAGCATGACCCTTATACCCTAGATGGGTAAGTGCACAATCCTTACCACTACAGACATTTATCTATTTTAGAATACACACTATTTGGCAATTTACCATACTATAGTGTGATTGGAGTATCTTTTGTGAAATATATCTCTAGGGAGGATATACTCCGGTCTTCTTCCTCTCTGAATCCCCCGACCCCTGGTGAGTGAACCAGTAGGTCTTTCGTGTTAATGATAGTTTTCAGACATGCCTGATGAATTTTCCAGGGTGGCAGCTGAGCCCGCGCGCACATTCTGCAAGTTGGGCATTCTTCATGAAGACATTTTTGTTATACTTAATTTTATTGGTTTTCAAACAAAAGAACACAGTGAAAAATTAAAACACAGCACAGTGGGGCAATGATAGGCCGCAACCACATTATGTCCTTGGAATTTAGTATGCTTTGCAGTCCATGAACCCATGAGGACCCATACAACACACAGAGTTAATAGAGCAGAGCATGTTTATTCTATCTGACCCAACGATTTTCCTAAAACCTTGCAATGCTTATCCCGGCATCTTCTGATTTCGTACAGAGGTTTCTCCTGGATCACACCCAAGTCCACCCCCCTGCACCACTTCATTATGCTAGCTGGGGTAGGGCTTTTCCAGTTGGCAGCTATGTCTCTTTTGCCCACCACCATGGTCGTGCCAAGGAAGAGTTTGTCAGCTCTGGGCCAATCTAATCCATCTGTGACCCCCAGGAGTGTGTTCAGAGGATTGCGTGGGACCTCCCATCCCAGGACTTCTGTGAGTTCCCGCTCTATAGTCTCCCAATATATTGTTAGGAGGGGGCAGGTCCACACCATGTGATAGAAGTCTGCCTGGTCTTGGTCACAGCGAGTACAGTACGGATTTGGTCTCAGGCCGGTGCTATGTAGACGTTTTTGGGGTCAAGTAGACAGCGTGATAATACAGGGAACAGGGGGAGCCTGGCAGAGGTGGTGATGGTTTTGGATGCCATGAGGGCATCCCTCCAATCCTCTTCCTCGAGGGGACCCACCCAGCCCTCCCATTAATTTTTTAGCCAACCCAGAGTGGTTAGAGTGTTGTTAGTTAGGGAGTGGTAGATGCGTGAGACCCCCCTTTGTCCAAGTTTCCCATCATGGTTTGTGCTTCTGGGGTGCATTATTTTGGCTATGTCATGCCATTTGGTATGTGTGTGTGGGGGGCGTGGCATAGTTGCAAGTATCTGTAGAATTGCGATGCGAGGAAGGAGTTGCAGGTTTGCAGGTTGTGGAAAGTGCGCACATGGTCACTGGTCCATACATCCCCCAAGCCCAGATACCCTCCAGTTTACTAACCACCCTGAGCCAGGTGTGCATTGGGTTAACTTGTTCGTCCACTGTGTGTGGTGCAGAGAAGCGCGCCAGGCCAGGAGAACTGCTCTTGTCACCACGGGCAGAATTCTGGGTAAAGGCCCTCCATACATCATTGCCTGGATTTTGGGAAGGCCCAAGTCATTCAGTTCGATTCTGTATGCCGGGTCAGCCCAGCCCCCTGGAAACCAATCGTGCACAGCGAGTAGGCAGGTTGCCAAATAGTGCAGATATAAATTGGTCATGCCCATGCCTCCGTCGAAGGGTGGATCCGGCGTTGGGATAGGGCCATTCATGGTCTCCGTCCATCTCAGAGGAACTTAATGGCTAGACTGTTCAGTTTCTTGAACAAGACCCATGAGAGGTGGAATGGGCTTTTCTGAATCACATAGAGGAATCCTGGGAGGATCATCATTTTGAAGAGGGCGACTCTCCCCAGGGGGTTAAGCGGCAGGGTTTGCCATTTACGGAGGTTGTCTCTGGCCCCCTTATCTAATGGGGCAAATTCAGGGAGCAATGCAACCCAGATTCCCAGGTATTTAAATGATTGCCGCCTGATAGATATTGTTGATTGCCAGTCAAAACAATCTCTCGATATATGCAGAGGGACCAGGACAGACTTGCTTGGACTCAGTCGCAGGCCGGAGACCAGCCCAAAGGAGCGCAATGCCTGGAGGCATTGGGGGCCAGATTGGGCCGGTTCCGCGAGGAAGAGCAGGTGATTTTGTCTTCGTCCGAGTTCTGCCACTTCCATCCTATCCTTGAATCCGGTCATCAGACCGAATGAGGCAGGCCAGGGACTCCATCGCCAGGGCAAAGAAGAGGGGCGAGAGGGGGCAGCCCTGCCTTGTACCTCACCTGATGGGAAACGCCTCCGAGAGTACCCCATTGATGAGCACCCTTGCTTGGGGTCTAGAATACAGGACCTTAACCAAGCTGTAGGTCCTTGGGGTCTAGAATACAGGACCTTAACCAAGCTGTGGAAATGTTGGCCCAGGCCCATTTCAGTCAATACATCCTCCATATATTGCCAATCAACTGAGTCAAATGCCTTTTAAAAAACGATTAGGGGAAGTGCTAGATATGAAGTTAATAATTGGCGATTTGCTAAAGCCAAGTGGAGACGTCAGAGACAGTGCCTAGTCCCCCATGTTTGCATAAATCCACATTGGTCGGGGTGGATCAGTAGGGTCTCTGTCGCTGGGCCAAGACAGATGCAAACATTTTAACCTCTGCGTTAATGAGAGAGATTGAACGGTATTCGGCGCAGTGTGACGAGGGTGGTTGTGTTTTAGAAATGACAACGATGGAAGCTATGTCTGTTTCTGGGGGAAATGAGCCCTTCTCCGTGGCTTCAGCGAATAAATCAGAGAGGTGGAGGATGAGTGTCTCCCGGTAGGTGGCGTAGTATTCCTGTGGGAGGCCTTCTGGGCCTAGACTTTTACCCAATGTGGTAGGCAATATGGTCTCATTGATTTCTTCCCGGGTAATGTGGAGATCAACCTCGGCTGACTCAGCTGCGTTGAGACAAGGGAGGCGTAGGCGTTCCAAGTTGATCAACTCTGAGAGGGAAACCTCAGGTCATTGTGCTGAGTAGAGTATACAATAAAAGGTAGCAAAGGTCTGGGCCATTGCTGGGGGAGAGCGGTGGATGAGATCCTCTGAGTCCTGAATTTCTGAGATTATGCAGTTGGCCTTGGGATATGTGGCTAGTCTATGTAAAATGTTCCCTTTCTTGTCCCTCCAGCCATACACTCAAGCCAAGGAGGACCTCCATGGTAGCCTAGCGGACTCCATGGAGATTTGTTTGATTTCGTCCCTTAAGTGTGTAAGCTGCCTCATCTGAAGATCATCCCGGTCTCCAGGCGTGCACCTCTCAAGGAGGGTCGCCCGGGCTTCCAGGAGAGAGATCTGGTTGTCATGGGCCAGGTGTTTGAGTTGGAGGTGGCCTTTGGCAAAGCCACGGATGGTGGCCTTACCAGCTTCCCACAGGGTACCCGGGGAGGAGACAGAACTGTTGTTGGTGAGAAAGTATTGCTCAAGCTCTGCTTCAACTGCTTTCTTAAAATCTTTGTCCTGGAGGAACCATGCATTCATCCTACACTCCGGGCGGAGTGTGTCAGGGGGGTCACCCACATTCAGGAGCACAGGTAGGTGATCCGAAATGCCTCTGGCAAGGATAGTGACGTCTCTGATCTTCTGGCCGTCAAGGGCGGGTATGAAAATGCTATCGATTTGCGCATGGGTGTGGTGCGCTGCAGAGGTATGAGTGAATTGTTTGCTGTGGGGGTGCCAAGTCCTCCAGGTATCATATGTGCCCAGTGTACATGCCCAGTTTGTTAGATGTTTGGCGTGCAGGATCCTTGTGGCGGAGGACATGCCTGAGGTATCAAGGTCTGTTTGCATGACCACATTGAAGTCGCCCCCAACCACTGTCATCGCCAGGGTAGGGAAGCAATAAGATCAGCGGTTCGCTTCAAGGTCAGTGTGAGCGTTGTGGGAGGAGATTATATAGACAAGAAGTTAAGGGCATTCCCTCCTAATGTTCCACTGAAAACCACAAAACATTCCTGAGGGTTGTCAGTGGCTTGCGTGAGCATGAAGGGGAGGTTGCACCACAGGAGAATTGCTACACCCCGTGACCGTTGAGCAAATCCCGAGTGCCAAACTGTCTAGCCGTATCTTGCGAGAAAGGGACAGGGATTGCCCATGAAGTGGGTATCTTGGAGCAGGAGTTTGTCAGATGCTTGGCGTTGTATGTATTGTAAGATTGCCGTCTGTTTGACCCTGTTGAGCAGCGCATTGACATTCCACGATAGTATTCAGAGGGGACCTCTGCTATTTCGTGTTTGTGTCATGTTGGGTTCAGGTGAATTTGGAAGTATGTAGGGCCTAGATTGGGTGTGTGATTGATTGGGATATGCTCTAGCAGCAAATCAATGGTTTTAGTGTCATCTCGCAGGCTTTATATGTGACTTCCATGCTGCAGAGTAAGGGGGCTGGTGTAGCAAACAATGTACATCAACAGAAACTCAGGACAATGGACCCAACCCCTTTCCCTATACTTCGAGAACAGAAGCATCTGTTGTCCCAATTAAGGTTAAGACAAACTAACCAAACTAGAATGTTCTGGTTTGGAGTTGCGTGGAGGACCTCTCCTTACATCAAGATATTACATTGCTTCGGCAAGGTTGTCTACAGATATTAACGAAACATGACCATGTGAGTGTATTCATCTTTACGGCGCGTTAGACAGCAAGGCCTTGGTCGGGCCAATCACCCCAGAAGCATCAGACTGTGAGAGAGGTCTGATTCAGTGGAGTCAATGTGAAGAGCTGTAGGAGCGGTGCCTCCAAAGGCTGATTGTTCTAGGGATCCAGATTGCTGTGGGGAGCGTGAGTTGTTCAACAATGCCTGATCTTCAGGGTGCAGACCAGCACCTGAGGGTGAGCTTGACATGGCTCGGCAAGCTCCCCGCCCATTGCAGGTACATATGCGCCTTCTGTTCAGCTTGGGTGACCCCACCCGGGCAAACCCATCCCAGGCCCCTGAGGACAGTGCCGAGGCATCTATCTAGAGGGGGCTCTCTTCAGTCAGACAGGTCCATGCTGCCTCAGGAGACTCAAAGAAATGAGTCTTGTTTTGGAACACCATTCGGAGGCGGGCCGGAAAGAGCAATCTGTATTAGAGATTCAGAGCACGCAGTTTCTGTTTTGCTCCAATGAATGAGCGTCCCCGGGTCTGAACCTCCCGTGTGTCTTTTGGTTGCGGGCTTCACTCAGGATGGAACCTCTGTCTTTGAAGTTGAGGATCCTGGCAATTATGGGTCTATGAGGTGCTCCAGATGGAGGTCTGCGAACCAGAGAGCGGGGGGCCCTCTCCACCGTGAAACATGCTGAAAAGAGTTTTTAGGCATCAAGATCTCACCCATTGTTAGATGAGCTCTCCCACTTTCCCCTGTTCCATTCCCTCTGAAAACACCATCAGGTGGATGTTTTTGCGCCTCAATCTATTTTCAGCGTCTTCTGCACATTTATGTAGTTCTAAAGTGTGGGTCTGTAGACGGGCCATTTGTTCCTTTAGTTGGGTAACGTCGTCCTCGATGGTAGAAATGGGGGATTCAGTTTCTAAAATACGGGCTGTCGCATTCCTGAGATTCTGTCGGAGGAGCGCCATATCTACTCGGACCTCACCAGTCTTGTTTTCGACTGAGGCCTGTGAGGCACTGATCGCTTGTAGGATAGTGTTGAGATCTGCATCAGCTGAGGTGGGTTTCTCAGTGGTGTAGGCCGCCGTTCTCTGGGCATTAGTTGCATACTGGTCCATCTTGGTCTGTGTTGGAGGAGGCTAGGGCCCTCGGTCCTTCCCCATGGTGACAGTCAGGCACAGGTGGCTTCCGTTTTGAGTGTGGATTGTTATGTCTGGGGATGAGAGTGATGTCTGTGCCTGTGACAAGTGTGTGGGGGATAAATAGGGTCAGTGCAGGGCCCGTTGAAAAAGGAGGCGACCAGTTCTAATGGTTCAAGGCCGTCTCACCGCGCCTCAGGCATGTTGGCACATTATTGGGACAGAGACGCTCTTCGGGAATCTAGTGGCCCGGAGTCCCTCGCTCGTTTCTGGTGTATTACACGCTGAGGACTAGCACGGAGCTGCCAGAGTATTGGGTTGGAGCACCAGGGGCCAAGAACCAGGATGCATGTCAGAGGCAGAGGTGGCCCTTCCAGTCACAACCGGGTGGAGTGACAGAGGAGTGGCCAGGACTTCTCTGGTTGCCTCCAGGTCCTCGGTCTGCAATTCAGGCAGTCCAGCCGGGCATGGGACTTCATGAGGCGCGGTACAAGGCTTTATGGGGTAATTCAGAGGTTCGGCGCGCCCCCAGCAAAGGCCCTTAATGGCGCAAGGTGCCCATCAGCCCAGTTTGTGCACTGCATCTTCAGTTCCCAGGGTCCCACCAGGCTACTCCCCTGAGGCTCCTGATCCCCACTCATGGGGGGATTGCATAGATTGGCAGTGATCTGCCATGGCCTGCTTGGGGTCAAGCGGGAACCGGATCGTGGCCCAGCAGGTCACCCCATGGGCCACAGTTCTCCTCCGGTCCCCTTGGGAGTATCAATTTATGGCTGGGTGGCCCATATTGGGAGGGGCCATGGCCACATCATCACCCCTGGCCCCCAGGTCCTATTGCTTACCAGTCTGTCCAGGGGGTAAGCAAGGCTAAGGCCAACTGCACAGCACAGGGCTCAAGGTATCGCCTCCTCCACTTCACTCCAGTAGCCCAAACCTTGGCTGGTTGTCCACCGGGATCGCCCATCTTTCCGGGCCTTAATGCGGTGTCTGAGTGTAGTGGTTTGCTTCAGGGTTGAGGGTGGCACCGGGCCCGAGGTGATCAAGCATCTCGCATTCCCTCCAGCGAGGGGCGTCCTCCAACAGGCACCACAGGAGGTATCCTAGGGGTGTGGGCCATTGCATTTCATCAGGCCTCAAGTTTGCAGCCGGAGCCCACGTCTCAGGGTCCGATTTCTCTGGGGGGCTGCCTCTGCCATGCCAGCTTCAGCTAGGCCTCCCCATGCACCGCTTCAATTCTGGCAGGGTCCTCTCGCTGGCAGTGCCTGCCTCAAGTCCAGGCTGCAACTCCTTGCACTGCAGCAGTGAAGCAGGTTTTTTTTTTAGGGCCCCCACTCAAGTCCGGAGACTCTGATGCAGGGTTCTTCGCTTCTTGGCCACACAGGGTCAGAGGGTCTGAGGTGCCCCCAGCGGGGCTCCGCAGACGATGTCAGTCACCGGCGCTCCACAGACTCAGGCTACAGACCGCGCCGCCATCTTGTCAGGGCTTCCGATTCCAGGCCTCTCAAAATGAGCCGTCGGTGGATGCCCAGCTGTGCCAATCCGCACCAGAACACTTCGAGTGGCCCTAACGAGGTGATGCCTGGCTTTTGGACAGTCACAGCTATGCCGATGGAGAAGGATGCTTGAGCGGATGACAGAGTGGTCTGGAGCATTCTTAGAGTGCGACCGCCATCTTGATGCTCCAAGCCACTACTCCCTCATGATGAAAATTTGATGACTCAATGTTATGTTTTAGGGTCTAGTTTGGGTACATTTTTATCAGGAGGAATATGAGAAAGAAGAATGGCTAAACACTTTTTATTATCAACGGAATATCTATATTTGGCTTCCATATGTATACCAGTGTGAAACAAACAACCCATGTTGCAAAATGCCCTTTGAACCACATGATAATATTGGTAAACCCAAATTCAGAGTTGTACAAATAACCACTATTCCTAAACTCAGTATCTAGGGTACGTTTCAGAAATGCTTCATAAAAAGTGTTTCTTCACACCCCTGTCTTAGTCCTCTATTCAAGTCTTTCTGGTCCTTTTGAACCTGCAACATGTCAGCCTCCTGCGCTACCTTTCTTTTGTGCCTTAATTTGACTCCTGCTTTCTCTCGTTTTGTGCCCTGTGTTATCTACTGTCCCTTTATTTGTGCCTTCTTCTTACCTCTTACTACGTCTCTCTTGTTTCATCTTGCCTCTCACTGACTATCTTCTGGGCCTCCTTTGTGCCTCTTCTCCTTTGCTGCCCTTTGTTTCGTGCCACTTTTGCCTCTTACCATCTCTCTCTTTGTGCCTCTTTTTGAGACCTAACTGTCTCTCCTTTTATGCCTCTCAAACCCACTATCGGGGGGATTCCTGAGTTTGATTTCAAATGTGGCATTACCTTCTAAGCTTTCCACTCAGGAAGACTGTCCTGGAGGAGGTGTGAAACACCCACACCCAGAGTAGGTATTGTTTCTGTCCTCTGGGAGCACTGCCTCTCACCCCATTAGCTCAAAAACATGTCTGATGGTGGAAGGCTGTAGAAAACCAGCCAGGGACCCCATTAGGGTTTTGCTAGATTTTGTGGCCCCTCTAAAAGGGGCTCCTGGCTGAATCTATTAATTAATCCAACACTGGCATCAGTGAGGATTAATTAAGGAAAGATGTTTGATAACAAACACCTCAGAAATCCGTCAAGCCATCATGGATCTAGGAAACTCGTGTTGATAAGTATCTAGACCATGTACTCTTTATGGCTTCCCTGTTCACTTACAAAATCACAAAATAGTCTGGACATTGTAGTGGCCTATCTGCTCATGCAGATAGGCCCACACATAGCCTTAGGGCTATCTATACCTTATGCAGTGCATAGGAGGCATGGCGCACAGGGCTGTGTGCCTTGTCAACTCTTCGGATTTTCCTTAACCAAGACACACAGCCTGCAGTGGCAGAGAGGTTGTCACTGGGGTGGTACAATCAGTGCTGTAGCCCTAGAGGACCCATTTCAGTACCTATGCCCTAGATACCAGGTGTACCATTTTCTAGGGACGTATAGGGGTGGCTGAAGTTGCGCCAATCATTTTACAGTTTTGGGGAAAGAGATCTTGCACTGGGAACCTGGTTAGCAAGGACCCAATGCACTTACAGCTTGAATTCACAACAGGTAAAAAGTGGGAGCTAAACATGTAAAAAAGGCACTTTCCTACAGCGCCCATCCCCCTCCTCCTCCAGCCAGGCAAAGTCCTCGAGTAGCTTATCTTCGCCAGACTGGCCTACTACCTTAATTATAGCAACCTCCTGGACCCTTCCCAATCAGGATGCCATCCCAACCACACCACTGAGATGGTGCTCATTGCTGACACCGATGACAACTACCTTGACATGGACAAAGGGGGCACAGTGGCACTCACTACTAAATCACTCTGAACCTTTCAACAATGTTTTCCACCCCATTCTCATCCAATGCCTCAACAAGGCTGGAATTGTTGGCCTAGCACTATGATGGAGCAGCTCCTTCCTCTTAGGACACACCCGAAGGGTTAGCCTAGCCTCCTATTTGTCGGATGCCTACAACCACATCTGTGGCATTACTTCAGGCTTTTCCCTGAGCCCCACTCTGTCCAACATCCACATGACCTCCCTTGCCAACATCATTTACTTCGATGGATGCAGCAATATTTCCAACAGATGGAACTCAGCTGATCCTCTCTCTATCAAAGGATACTCCCACTACCCAAGCAAACTTAATCAGCTGCATATCCTTGATATCAGACAGGAACACAAAGAAATGCCTCAATCTCAACAGTGACAAAATAGAAGTGGTCCTTCTCTCTGGTCCCCTGGCTGGTGGCCTACTGAGCAAGGCCTGACTCGACTCCCGCCCAATGTGCCAAGGACCTGGGCATCGGGATTGAGAGCCAAATGTTCAATCAAGTCATCACAGTCACCTCCACCTGCTGCCGCATCCTTAAAACACTCAGGTAAGTCTTCAAATGGTTCTTACTGGACACCCGCAGATCTGACACGCAAGCCCTTGTCACCAGCAGGCTCAACTATGGCAACTCCCTTCACATTGCCATCAATCCTCAACTCTCCAAAAGACTCCATGTTATACAGAATACTACCACAACACTCACTCTAACTATCTCACTACACTGAAATATTCAAACACATCAAAGACCTCTACTGGCTCCCTATGCACCAGCGCTCCCTTTGCAAACTCTTCACCCACACATACAAACTACTACACAACCAAGGCACAGCATACAATCACGTTTCGTTTCACACCCTAGCCAGACATCTCCATTCGTCTAATCTATTCCTCGCCTAGAACAGCTTCTGTCGGGCCAGTCTTGTAGATCAGATTTTCTCCTGCATTGCATATAAAGCTTGGAACAAACTCCCTACCACATCATAGCCACCAACTCCATTCCAGAAAAGACTGAAAAATTGGCGTCAGGGTATCCTCCTGAATATTATACTCTCCCTTTAAATAGAAAAAAACATAACTGGACAACCCAAAACACACTGTGTATCCCTGTGACCAGAGAAGACTGATGTATGTCTGGTTTATTGCTTTTATGAACAGGTCATCAAGGCAAACAAATACAGATGAAAACTGCAGCTATTTCTATTGTTTCCTATTTTTTACATTATATTTGATTTAAAGGATTAGTATATTTGGGAAAACCTTTGGCAATCTTCACAAATGAACCCTTGCTGAATTTAGAATTGTGTCTGGTTTTCAAAAGAGATAGGTTTCTGGTTTCACTCTTGGGTGTCACATCTGTATTGCCACAAACTGCAAGTAGGTCGAAACCACAAAAAAGAAAAAACTGGGCTACCACTTCGAAAACTGTGGTAAAAATCGATTTTACAACTCTGCCTTTTCCTGAAAACCGGAAAGATGGTCAGCTTAACATAGGACGCCTTTTGTTGATACCACTCTTAGTAAAAAAAAATATTCTTTTTTGCACATCATTTTTTCCATTTTTTTAGAACAAACAAAATGTTGATATATTTTTGTTATTTTTGGGTTCCTTCCAAAGCATTGCTGGGTACCTGTAGAATCGCAAATGTGTGGGGAAAAAAGAGGCAGATTTGGCCTGAATAGCATTTGTTGAAAAAGAGTAATCAAGGCTTAAGTGTGTAGTGCCACCAAACATTAAAAATAGGGCACTGCATTGATCTGAAAAAAGCCTCTGCAGCAAAAGGGTTATAAGAATGTTATAGCTCAGAATGTATAGAAACATACAGATCAAGGGGCTTATTTATGAGAGGTTTATGCCGCTGGAGCATCACTTTTTTTTTTACACTTTGGCGGCGCAAGCCTCGGAATCAAATCTTTTTAAGGCGACGCAAAGCCGCTCTGCACAGCTTTGCATGGTCCCATAGATATTGAGTTAGACAAAGCGGCGCAAGTCGCAGCCTTGCCTTACACTGCGTCAAGGAGGCGTTCCATGGGCGTTGCGGTAGTTCTTCCTATGCAACACCGATGGATTTTGACACTGACCTAGATTTACTTAATCACGTAAACTTGGGGCAGTGGCAAAACCTTACACCTCACCAAATTAAGCGTAACAAGGAGAAATATTTATTTCTCGTTTTTTCCTCTTTCCATGTGTGCTGCATTAACGAAAAGCCAGTTCTCTTTTGTAATAAGACAATAACGAAAAGCCAGTTCTCTTTTTTGATAAGAGCATTCAGCTTTATTTTTTTTATATAGCTCCCATATGTTAGGGTGATTTAGTAGTAGTAGCAGTAGTAGTAGTTGTAACATTAATAGTATAAACTCTAAAATTTCTGTGGTGTATTGAATCACATAGAGACATATGGTGCATTTGTACAAACAAATAAAAGGCAACTAGCAATGTCAGCTTACTCACTCTACAAGAAGTTATTCCCTTTTCTTTAAATTTACTTTTTTCTTCTAGTTGACTATGTATGTATGCCTATGTTCAGCTTGTGATGTACCTAAAAAAGTCAATGGCATAACGAAATTAGAGCCCCCCCATTGCTCCGGGCCTAATCAGGAGCTTTCAGACCAGGTGCCCGCTGCCCCTGCACTGTGCAGGAGGGCCCCCTGGAGCTCGGGCCCCCTGAACTGCGTGGACTCTGGGTGCAGAGTGACTGGGGCACATCATGTTTTATTTATGTGTTCAGGGAATTGAACTCAACATTCATGCTTTTATTTTGTAAAATGTCATTTAACACTGAAAGGTTTTTATCCTCTAAAACGCTCAGATAACATATGCGTATCTTTTATAGGAGGGATGAGCAGGGAACACAAAGGGATCCAGGGGGTTGATTACCAAGGCACAAAGTATGATAGCTATTCGGTTACTTTTATGAAATGAGTAGACAGTTTAATATTTGACTGACGGGATCTTCCTCCTTTCTTCTTTTTCTTAGTGTTTCGCTCCTTAAGGATTTACCTGAAGAAAAGTTGGCAAAGATAGTAGACTGCCTGGAAGTTGTACGTATGTTTTTTTGACACTGTATTAAGACAAACGTTTGTAACAGTAATATATTCTGCAGCGAGCACACAATGCTTTCAAACATTAGACGTTGCTAAGCAATAGCAATTACTGGAGAACTAATGTATAGCCAAGTATCACCAGTAGCGTTTTCCCTCCGCGTGCCCTTGACCGGAGGTTGTGTTTCAGGCCGTTATGTTTATGTAACGACTAGAGAGATTTCTGTGGAATCTATAGCATAAAGGACGGACGGGAGTGGTCAATTAGAAATGCCGGGATACCTGCAAGAATGAGGACATATGGGGTCGATGCGGGATGTAAATTTATGACTGGAGGGGGGGTAGAAGTAATTGGTGGCTTCTATATTTGTGGAGGCACCACCCCCATACAAAAGTTTATTGAACTGAAATACATATTAGATTTGATGTTAAATAAGAAAATGAAACAATTATTGGCAAAACCAATATGCCTCCTCCTTCTTATGTGAGTGACGCACTGTTGGCTTTGCCAATGTTTGTCCATATAGATTTGTTTTAAAAAAATCAAACATATATTATATAGTAACTTAAAACGGTACATTGAATTCAGTGTTTTCAATCTTTATAAATGTCATTTTTTAAAATACTTTTCGTTCAGGAAACTGAACAGCATTAGATAAAATATGATGGCGTTAAAATGCTTAGAAGGCCTAATTTACTTTCGGCAAGATTCGTCATTTGGTTTTCGACAGTAGTCCAGGAGGCAGGTTCATGGGCCTCCAGTAGAAGCGTTGAGCTAAGCATACCTTAACCCTTTACGTGCTGGTGAAGGAACCACTCCGTCACCAGCCACCGACGCACTGTGCTAATGACGGAGTGGTTCCGTCATTGCACGGCCGCCGCGCCTGCCCGGCATCAATTCCGCGCCTGTGCTGAGCGTTCTATTGAGCGGGCGGGGCCGTGACGGAACCACTCCGTTACAAGCACAACGTGCCCGTTGCTCGTGACGGAGTGGTTCCGTCATGAGCATGGCGGCGCCACGCGGCCCCCCTCACCCCCCAGCCCCGCGGCAGAATTACCGCCGCGGCCAAGGGGTTAAAATGTCTGCTGCCTGAGTGCAGCAAATTGACCTTCCCCCAGTGCTGTGAATGCCTTTGTGTGCCAAAGCTTGTGCTTTCATGCAAGATGTGGAATGCAGGATATAAGACAAAAAAACCTTATGCTTTTGAGGCATACCGCAGCAAAAATATCCCTATTTTGGTGCTTTTACAGATTAGCTGGGAGAAATAGAGAGCAACATAGCTCTGGGGAGGGGTCGGGGGTATTTGAGGGGGGAAGCAGCATATGAGAGAAAGATGTAGCAAACATGCACTCATATGGAGTACTAAATAAAAAAGTAATGTCATTAATGTGAGCAGCGGAAGCATATAAGTCAGCCAATCAAATGGCTATGCTTTAGGAAGGGACAAACATAGTAAGAGCCAGGTAAGCCATTGAATAAGAAGCAAACAAATGAGAGACAGTAATGCCAACAAATGGTAGGGAATGGGCAGGCTCTGAGCACACTGCAAGTTCACAAAAGGTCTAAGGAACTAAAGATAGCTATATTCTATGTCTGAGATGATTTAATATCTTTTGACGGAGAGAATTTTATATGTTTCAATGGCTAGGGAGAAGGCGAGACCCAGAGCTTTTCGAAAGTCCACTTAAATCTCTGAAGGCTATCATTGTATTATACTCTTATAAATACTTGGGACTTAATATGTGGTTAAACTTGTTTTTTAATGAACAATAATATCAAAGAAAATAGATACCCCTACCACAGTGTGTCCTTTTTGTAACCATGGAAATAAAAGCAGCATTTGATAAGGACTATGGACCATAGCATTTAGTTAAAATGACTGCATGGCCGATTTCTGAATAATTTTGAACTTTTTGTAACTATAATCAACATAGAAGAGCTTTGTAATTTGTAAATTATGGACGTGTTTTAAATCTTCTACTGAAGAGGGCGTGTTTATAGCGTGTTTCTTTTAGTAATGGAACTGCGGTTACTCACGTTTTTGGATCTTCTGTGGGATGTTGCTGAGTGTCGCTGGGTGGTACGGAGGCTTTCTTCGGAGGGCTTAGTATTTACTCGGGGTTGTTAGATATATGATCAGATGGACACGGGGAACCCCATCCATTTTTCCTCCTTTCAGTTGGTTTCAACTGAGATACCATCTTATTTGTCATTCCATACTGCTACCTAATGTGTACTCAGGAGGGGGCCTATTTATGATGTCTGCTGAGCCGTGCAGCAGATGTGTGCAACGGGCATGCTGGTGATGCACCAAAGGCAAGTCCATTTGCGTCCATATGCGCTCTTGCAGTGCTCAGTGCCAGTAATGCCGCCCATTTTCTTGGACATTGTAGGTCTCCATAGTTTGTTGGTCCACCAAATGTAATAAATATTGACTGATCCTAGTTCAGTCCGTCTCAGTTCCTAGCCCTTACGGCGTCTTTTCAGGTTAAACCTTAGGGGGGAAACATTGTTAGTGATACAATGGTGAGCTCCAGTGTTGAACATCCCAAGTCTTTCCCCCTGGCTCTAGGTTAGGACATTCTAATTTGTGCCCAAATTAGTACTCGTTCTACTGTTAAGGATATGATTGTTTTTTATTACTGAGACTTGGTTCAATGATGAGTAGACACCTAATATGTTGTTTGCCTGCCCTGAGAAAGTTTTACAATTAACCTATCTTCTTGAACATGGTGGGGGTATTGCCATAATCTATAAGGCTGCCTATAGGGGAAAGATTTTAGTTTGCGCCAATTTCCTTCAGACAAAGTACTTGGCTTTTCTATCTCAATATCCCCCTCAGCTTTCATCAGTGGCTTAATTTGTTATTGCTCCCAGATACCCTGAGTGACTTTAGGAAGTCATTTGCTTATTTTGTTTTGCCATTCTTATTTCTCATTCTGCTTTCATAGTGCTGCAGGATTTTATCATCTAGGTGGAATTACCTGCTAATACTCAGGCCTTACACTTAATAAATATTCTTGCAGCCGTTGAACTCTCCCAAAGAGTGACTGAGTCCAGTCGTCACAATGATCATATTCTTAATCTTTTTTTGGGTTCTACTGGGAGGGTGATATGTAAAGATGTACCTCACACCTGGCAAGACCCAAATTTAGTTGCTTCAATATCATTAGTTGTAGGATTGCTCGTCCTAGTTAGGCATCTATGAGTTTATCCCAGTTGACATGTCCATGGGAGAAACGCTCTGTAAATAACTTTACAGAGACACTGGCACCATCAGTGCCAATTACAGGGGCGATTTACAGTGGCCTAACAAAACTTGTGGGTCCCCTTGCAAAGTGCATAGAGGAGGTGCCATCCAACACTTAATCAAAAGCCTGCAGTTAGAGGATGCATGGAAAACAACAATGGAGTACCCCGTATTTAAGCGGACCACCAACAGAGCAGCCAAGCCTTTATCACAAGTATCATACCCATTCTTAAACCAGTTTTTTCTGCTACATCAAATGTAACAACAGCAGTATAACCATGATAGGTAGTATCCCCACCAGCTATAAAATTATGCTGTTGTTGCAAAACAAAATCAGACAAATGAGGAGCAAGTTGAACTGCTAAAATCTTTCTAAATACCTTTGCATCAGCATTGATGAGAGATATAGAACAATACGAGCCTCTTTTATCTGGTGGTTTACTTTTCTTTAAAAAGAAATGCAGTATTATTCATGTTCCAAAAGCTGGGCACTTCTCCACCAGCCTCAATATATTGAATAACACTGACAAAAGAAAAGGTAATGACATCTTTAAATACTTTGTAGAATTCCAGTGCGATGGTGCCTTCCCCTGCAGCCTTACCTGAGGGTAAACCAGAAAGAGCTGTCTCAATTTCACGTATGGTAATATCTTTCTGGAGGGCAGAGGCATCTCCAGCAGAGCAGGCAATCTACAGCCCTGAAGATATTGCAAAAACGTTGCCACCTTGAAAGGTTGGGGCTGATTATAAAGTTCCTAATAGAAAGCATAAAATTGTTTCGCAACTGCCTGTGGATGGGTGTAAACGGATCCATCACTACCTTTGATAGAATGTATTAAGCCCTTAGACTTCCTATGAGAAATATGGTGTGCAAGCACATGTCCAACCTGCATTCCGTACTCATATTGAAGGGCCTGATTCCTACAAAAACTATCCACAACCTTCTCTTTTGAAGCCTGTCCCAAAATTGTTCATTTTTTAATCAGGTAAAGGTAGAAAATCTGTTGATCAGGACCCCCAGTTGCTATCGCTCGAGCATGCATAATCTCCAGTTGTGTAATTGACTGACACAGAAGACTAACACAGTATTGGCTATCTTTATTTTCACTTAGTACATACTGCAGCGTAGTGTCCCTAATGAAAGCCTTCATGGCATGCCACACTACTGGTGGAGATGCTGTACCAGCATTACCTTGCACTAATTTTGACAGTGAGTTTGAAATAAATTTAGGGTAGTCAGAATTTGATTTTAAGTGATGAAGGAAGGTGTGTAAATGTAAATGTAAATGTGGGGATACTTGTATAGCGCACAAATCACCCCTAGGGGTCTCTCGGCGCTTGTACGAATACCGCTGTGGAACCCATCCTGGCTTTCCCTGTGAGGTGTCCACTCCTGGGCACCCCCAAGGTGGAGGCCAGGCATCCTTAGCGTTGTGGGGGCCGTTGTGGAGATTAAGCAAGCTATTGCCCAGAGTTGCAGAGTGGGACTCCATGATTGGAATAGGCACCGAGGCGAGAATTATCAGGTCCGTGGAATTTTTTAGCCCAAGACCCGCCGAGGCGGGGAATTGAACCCTGGTCCCAGGCTAGACCTCTGCATCAGGGTCTGCCACTCTAACCATTGATGGCGCTCAACGCTTGCTGCCTGTAAATTGAAAAATAATAATATCGGATTGTGTTCCGAGGTAACCTGAGGGCCTACTTTCATGTCAGCCTCCTCTAGCAAATTGCCACTGGCGTGAGCCACATCTATCTTAAAATGATTGCTATTTGGTGGCGATTAAAAAGTAGTGCCTAGCTTGGTTGGGTATAGCGCCGTCAATACATTGCTCAAATGGTGCAGACAAATTAGTATGAAAATAGAGGCCCTTGTTTTCACCCTCCCAGGAGAATTTAATACTATAGCCAATGACACAATTAAAATCACCCATTACCAACAGCTCCCCAGATCAATCCAGTAGCTCTAAACAGAGCGAATCCAAAATGCCTGGGTCATCCACATTTGGCTCATCAGTATGCAAAAAACATTTTTCAAATCGTACAGTAACAGCTGGGCTAACATCCACCTGCCTCTGGGATCCACTGCAGCTTTTATTATCCTATGTTCTAGGCTCCTATCAACCAAAATGGCTATCCCCTGAAAGAAGACTAGTTGAGATATACCTGCAGTAACATTGTTACCAAGATGCTTTAGCAGTGATCAATCCTTATAGGCTAGATGAGTCTCAGTTAGGGATATTAGTTGTGGCATATACATTTTAATCTTTTCCCGAAGTACTTGATGTTTGCTAGACATATTTAAACCAGAGACATTCCAGGACATACATTTGAACCTACCCATTTGGAAAACCCCATCTCATTAGCTCTAGATTAACCATTCTATACAAGAAAACCCCAACTGTGCAATATAAAAAAAACATCAAATCACGCACTAGCAATTAATAACTCTGACTTATTTTGCTCCAAACAAAACAACTCTACCCTCACCCAGCAGCAGAAACCCCGATGTCTAGCAAAGGGAATCATCCTGGCGATGGACACGAAAGCCCTCAGAGCCTACCTCCCATGTTTCCCATAGCCACCCGCTGCACCACCCAAGATAGAAAAAAAATGTGTTGGCCCAACCAGGAAAGAAAAGAGAAAGAAACGGAAGGGTAAAGGGGAGAAAATAAGCAAACTGGAAGGAACAAAACAGATTAGAGAGGAACAAGCTCAAAAGGATTATATGTATCTCAACATTTGAAAAGTGAAAGCATGGAGTACGGACCCCCCCCCAGACTGCTACGAATCTGCGCACCATCTTGTTGTGTAAAAAATAATTATGTCAGTCATTCTTTAATAATCTTGAGCCTGGCTAGTTCCTGCAAGAAATTCTGAGCTCCAACATCCTTCAGAGAATCGATTCATTGACAAAGCTTCCATCACCTGTCAATCGTGGACTTGCACAACTTTGAATGAATTGAGATACACATAGAGTCTACCACCATAGGTGAAGAAGGGCGAGCTTTGAGAAGGAGTGCCTTTTCTCAGCAGAAAGTTAGCAATGTAAATTAGAAAAGGGCGAGGATTCAATAACCTGGGATTAGAAAAGTGGATGTATTGCTGATCCGATTTATAGGAAGCCAGGACGCCTGTTGAATTTGTGAGTCTATGACCCAGGCCATAAGATCAGGAAATGCTTTCCTAAATAGCAGCACAATAAATTGGTGGGGATTATTACCTTCTTTCCCTTCCGGTATACAAAACACATTAAGTTTTTTTGTTCTTAGCTGATTCTCCAAATCATCAATTTTGGACAGGATCAGTAAAAAGTGATTATCATGACCCTCAATAGATTTTTCAGCAACTGATCCCACTTCCTCTGCATTGGCAACACATTACTGTACCCCAGCATAACATCAACCATCGCAGCGCCTGTGTATTATCACCTATATTAATAGCTCCCTTGAAACCACAGCAGATTAGTCAACCGCCCGCTTCAGGCCACAGCCATTAACATATCCATTAGGAAGACTCATTCCCTAAAGCTTGCGTCTTCTTGGAATGTGTCTGGAGGAAACCCATTGCTGTACCCGACCTGAGCAAGTTCAAGATCAGCGGACCAACCAGAGAAGTTTGACTATCTGCTGGGGACTGTGAAGAGATTCTGGCTGAATCAACGAGGCTTGCATTTGTGCAAACCTTGTCCGTAGCCGGGCAGTGCAACATCAGTCAGGCAGCGTTCATGAAGGCCTTCAGAAGGGAGCGTATCAGCCCACCACCTTCCCCTCATTCCCTCATCAAAATTAAGTTTTACGATTGCGGCAATTACTTTTCTAATATTTTAAAATAAACTTGGTGTTTCCAATTCAGGCAATTCAGGTTCTAAACCTAAGATGTTATTTGCAACACCTTCTATTTCCCTCATATCATCAGGTATGTATGTACACCAATGATTTAATTTAAGCATTCTGCACACTCCGCCCTTTCCCACGAGTAATATGTCGAACACAAGTCCTGTAAAACCATCGACCCTAAATATATAGTTCTGTATTAATTACAAGCAAAACTCAGGATGTGTTAATTGCCATTTTGTCAACAATTGTTGACAACTGTCTAATCTTCTCACTCTTTAAGATTATGGTTACAGGTGGAATGACAGCTCCAAAATTATCTCCTACTAATCCTGTTCCTGTTTTTATATTGTGTTTCTGTCTGTGTGCAAGTGTTAATGTTAATGTATCTAAGCTCTTCACATGGTACATCTTTGGAATTTGTATGTCTAAATAACAGATTCTCTCCCAGACAGCTGGCAGTAAGAAGTAAGCGTTCTGTCCACAAATGTGATAAACCAATGGAATACCATTCTAGTCTCTCTGTAAAATTTGTCACGATCCCCCTGTTAAGTTGAAGGTGTGTTCACAACTACTAATTCCTACATTTCTAGTCCTTTTGGATGTTTGTCTTATGTACACATAATTTTCCCTTTGTGTTTGCTGTCAAGTATCAGTTTGGGGTAAACTGTTTTCTTTCTAAACTCGTTTTCTTCTTTCTTCCAAGCTTTTGCCTAAACATCGCCCTTTTTGTCAGTAGTTCATGTCATGTTAGTGCATCTCTCTTCTAAAGCCATTATATAAGCCTTCTATATTGGTTTATGGGTCTATGGGGAAAGTAATAATACCAAGCTGTATCCATTTCCTTTGCTTGTGAGTGTACATTTGAGTTCTCTATTAGTGCCACACTGGAAAGAATTAGATCATGAGTAGATAAGAAATACTCAAAATGTCCTCTCCTATAAACTAATGCCAATAAGATGCTGCAAGAAATAACATAAGATAAAGGCATATGATAACAGTTAACTTCTTCTGACACTGATGTAGGTAAGTGTGTGCATACATAGCAATTCTTTGCATCTATAGCATTAGTGTATTCTTGTACTAACCAAGAATAAACATTAGTAGTATAATAATTTTTCTTATAGCTTACAAAGGAGTAAGTAAAGGGGTCGTCCCAAATATTGTAAATAGGTGAATTAGGGATGTTCTTTGCTGTAGGGTCTGACTCTGGCGCTAAGTAAAATCCTTTTAGTACTTTAGTGATCATTATTACTGTTATCACAAAAATGAAACCTATGATATATTTACACTTATTTCTAATGCAACACATTTCTCAGACTCATTTAAATACACCTAGGGGCATATTTACAAGGTAATGACACAGAGCAGTGCTGCACGGCATTCTGCTGCTCCAAGCTGCATCCTTAGAAAAATGCAGGGATGCATTGTATTTATAGCAATGTGACACATCCCTGTGCTTTCCTCTGCACTGGCACATAATTGGCTGCCCAGCGCCCACTCAGGCACCCTTGCACCATGGTGCAAGGGCGCCTGGGTTGCAGTAATGATTGTTTTTGGGCAGGAAGGAACTCCTTCCTGCACTAAAATAATCATTTGTGGTGTTTTCCTACTTGTATGTGCGCTGCAGAATGCAGCACGCATAGAAGCAAAAAACAAGAAGGAAGAATGATATTTCTCCTCGTTGTGCTACTTTTATGCCTCCCTTGGGTGGCGTTAGAATCTGACGCATTCCCAGGTTTATGAAACCTTGTCAATCTGGGAATACATCAGAATCCATGGGCATTATGTGGGAACACCCACAGCAAACCCCTTGTTTTCCATCAATATCCCTTTCAGTTTTACAGGGAGGTTCAAATAGTTCAGGGTTCAGGTTGCACAAATCATCCAAAGTGACATTCAAAGTGGTGTTCACAAAGTTTGACCATTCAGGTGCTGAATATCTGCTACAGGGCATCCTTGCTCTTTTTGATCGTCTTATATTTTGCTGATTTGGATCTCGGCTACCTTAATCACTAGACTCAGCCTCTTCAGGTATAATTTCTGGAATTCTAGCTATTGAAGAACTTCTCGCTGGATATTTGTTTTCATAGCTTTGAGCCATTCTGCATGTTGATTGATTCTCCTCGTTCCAGTGCTGGTTCCTTTGCCTGGGTCTTCTTGTCTTAGTACCACTTCAGCTGCACTTTCTCTTGGTGCCTTGATCTCTGCTTCTCCTCTGTTTGAGATCTCAATGCCACTGTATATTATTTCAGATACTTGCACTTGACATTCCATCAATTGATCTTCACCCATTCTTTCTTCCAGTGGCTGGACTGACACTAGGGCTGTTGGTCTGGGTGATCTCTCAATTGGTGGTTCCCCCACCAAAGCTCTTCGTTCACATCGAATCACATTCGTTCAGCTCGACACCACATCGCCGGACGTCGCCTTCCTTACAGAAACCTGGATGAACGCCTCATCAGCGCCCGACATCGCCATAGCCATCCCAGACGCCTACAAGATCATCCGAAAAGACCGCACCATCCAAACAGGAGGAGGCATCGCCATCGTCCATAAGAACACCATCCGAATCACGACCAGCTCCGACGACAACCTTGCGGTCGCCGAACACCTTCACTTCCAGATCCACACCGACCCCAGGACCACACTTAGAGGCACCCTCATCTACAGACCACCAGGAACCCGCACACAATTCAACGAAGACATCACTGACTTCATCAGCCCACATGCCCTCACATCCGAGAACTACATCCTACTGGGAGACCTCAACTTCCACCTGGAAAAGAAAAACGACAGCAACACCACCACCCTTCTGGACAACCTGGCCAATCTCGGACTCAAACAACTTGTTGACACCCCCACCCACTTAGCCGGACACACGCTCGACCCGATCTTCACCTCCAGCAAACACATCTCCTTCGATCACACCACAGCGCTTCATTGGACGGACCACAGCTGCGTCCACTTCAGCTACAAAAAGACCACGACTCACAACCCCCCACAACCTATTCCTCGAAGGAACTGGAACAAAATCACCACCGACCAACTCTTCACATCGCTAAACCAAAACCCTCCGGCCATACCATCGGACCCAAACCAAGCTGCCACCAAACTCACACAATGGATCACCCTCAGCGCTGACGAATTAGCACCCATGAAAAACCACCAGATCAAACAAGGTAGCAAAAAGGCCCCCTGGTTCAACGATGACCTTAAGAAATCCAAGAAGTTATGTTGTACCCTCGAGAAATCCTAGAGAAAAAAACCAACCACTCACAACCTGACCACCTTCAAGGACGCCACCCGCAAACACCACCAATTGATCCAATCCACCAAGAAATCAGCATTCAAGGACCGACTCGACAACAACGCCCACAACAGCAAGGAACTATTTAACATCGTCAAAGAATTTTCCAACCCCATCGCCGGCACCAACGACATCACTCCCTCCCAAGACCTCTGCGACTCTTTATCCTCTTTCTTCCACAACAAAATCGCCGACATACATAACAGCTTTGATAACCAGTCCGAAGATCAGACCACTCCACCCACCTCAGAACGAAAACAGCACTCTCACAACCTTTGCGCCTGGAACCCAATCACTACTGAAGACACCATCCGCCTGATGAACTCCATCCACTCAGGTTCACCAACTGACCCATGTCCCCACCACATTTACAACAAAGCAGACTCCATCATCGCACCCCATCTCCACGATGTCATCAACTTCTCCTTCAACTCCGCTACCTTCCCAGAAAGCTGGAAACATGCCGAACTCAGCACCCTCCTGAAAAAACCCACAGCAGACCCCTCTGAACTTAAGAACTACCGCCCCATCTCACTCCTCCCTTTCCCGGCCAAAGTCACTGAGAAAGTCGTCAATAGTCAGCTCGCCGCCTTCCTCGAATCCAACAATTCCCTCGACCCTTCACAATCCAGATTCCGAGCCAGACACAGCACCGAAACTGCCCTCATCGCAGCTACAGACGACATCCGAACGCTACTGGACAACGGAGAAACAGTTGCCCTCATCTTATTTGACCTCTCTGCAGCCTTCGACACAGTCTGTCATAACACCCTCATACAACGCCTCAGCAACGTCGGAATACAAGGAAAAGCTCTGGACTGGATCATCTCGTTCCTCGCCGGAAGAACCCAGAGAGTCCGCCTCCCCCCATTCAAATCAGAGGCCACCGAAGTCATCTGCGGCGTACCACAAGGATCATCGCTCAGTCCCACCCTCTTCAACGTTTACATGAGCTCCCTCTCATCCATCGCGCGACAACACAACCTCAACATCATCTCCTACGCAGACGACACCCAGCTGATCCTCTCCCTCACCAAAGACCCAAACACCGCCAAAACCAATCTACACGAAGGAATGAAAGAAGTAGCCGAGTGGATGAAAAACAGCCGTCTAAAACTAAACTCGGACAAAACGGAAGTCCTCATCTTAGGTTACTCCCCCTCATCCTGGGACGACTCATGGTGGCCACCGGCCCTGGGTACATCACCCATTCCTACAGATCACGCACGCAACCTGGGCTTCATCCTTGACTCCTCCCTCTCGATGACCAGACAAGTCAACGCCGTCTCATCTTCATGCTTCAACATCCTACGCATGCTCAAAAAAATATTCCGTTGGATCCCCACCGAAACTAGAAAGACAGTCACCAATGCACTGGTCACTAGTCGACTGGATTACGGAAATACCCTTTACGCCGGAACCACAGCCAAACTACAGAAAAAACTCCAACGCATCCAAAACGCCTCAGCCAGACTCATACTGGACATCCCCCGTCATGCCCACATTTCCGGTCACCTGAAAGACCTCCACTGGCTCCCAGTAAACAAGAGAATCACATTCCGTCTACTAACCCACGCACACAAGGCCCTCTACGACCTAGGACCAGAATGCCTCAACACACGACTATCCTTCTACACACCCACCCGCCAACTACGTTCATCCAATCAAGCCCTCGCCGCAATTCCGCGCATCCATAGATCCACCATGGGAGGTAGATCCTTCTCCTACTTAGCGGCCAAGACTTGGAATTCTCTCCCCACTCACCTCCGTCTTACGCAGAACCACCTCTCCTTCAGAAAGCAGCTCAAAACCTGGCTTTTTGATAAGTAATGCACCCATCCCCCCTCAAGCGCCTTGAGACCCTCTGGGTGAGTAGTGCGCTATGCAAATTACTGAACTTGAACTTGAACTTCGTTCAGGATCATAGACCAAAGGCACTTTTTCTGGATTGCTCAATCTTTTGGTGTGCAAGGCACGAATCCAACTATGGACTCCAGCACACTTATCAGCAGTATGTGTAGTGAGGATCATCTCAAAGGGGCCTTTCCATCTGGGTTGAAGGCAAGTGTTACAAACATGCCTATTGATCATGACCCAATCACCAGGTTGAGGTTTGACACTGTTCTTGATGCAGGTCTTGTGTGGCAGCTGAGACCTGATGAGAGACAGAATGAACCATGTCAGCCAGTCCCTTGCAGTAATCTAATAGAATATCATCAGTGATATTTAAAAGTGAGTTGTCAGGAATGACAGGCAATCTCATGGCTCTGTCCATCAGTATTTCATGGGGGTATAACCCCGTTTTCCTGTCAGGTGTACTCAGGATACTCATCAGCACCAATAGTAAAGCATCTGCCCATTTCAGAGAGGTTAATTCACAGACCTTGGCCAATCTAGACTTGATGAGGCAGTTCATTTGCTCAACAAACCAGATCCTTCTGTTCTGTAGCTGAAATGTAATCTTTGTTGAATCTATTGGACTGTACAGATCATCTTCATCACTTCATTTCTGATGTGTTTTTCTCTTTATGACTCAAGAGAAATCGGCATGCTGAACCTGGGTTTTAATTCACATATTAAAAAATAGCTACGGTAAGACTGTTGATTCTTCTAGCTGGATAGGCTTCCACCCATCTTGAGAAGATGCAGAAAATCACCAGGATATATCTCAGCCCAGTGTGTACAGGCATCTTGATAAAGTACATCTGTATCCTGTTGAATGGGTCATCCGATTTTCCTAGGTGTGTTAGAGTGACGTGTTCTTTTCCCTACATTTAGCTTTGACACCAATGGAAAATGTCTTCAGCCAACATTCTGAATCTGAGGTTGACCAACTCTGCCTGAAAAGTCTCACCATTGTGTCTCTCCCTAATTGTGTGTATCCATGGTAGTATTGTGTCATTAGAAACAACAAGCTATCAAGTAAGACCAATCCCCCATCTGCTGACTACCAGATGTCTTTTGCATTTTTCTTGCATCCTGCTTTTATGCAACCATTCTGTTGTGTTTCTGATACATTTTCCTGCACCAATTTAAACTAATCCCACATGTCAGTAACTTTCATCAGCATTGCAAAAGAACTCTTCCCTTGGACTCACATGGGAAATTTCCATTAAAGGAATAGGCTATCATTGCATAGTACCTGGCTACTGAGTCAGCATATCAGTTGTCCATGGCAACATATCCGCTTCATTCTTGGTATACTAAGAACCTAACAACAGTAATTTCTCCTCATAACTGCAGAGCATCCAACAGGTCTTTGATGTGGGTTCCATTTGTCATAGGGGATCCTGAAAATGTAAGAAAGCCTCTCTGTGACCACAATTGTCCAAAATCATGGAAAACACAACCCCATACTGGCTATCAGTGAACATGGTGGGTCTCATTGAGCAGTTAAACTGCAGGCTCTAGTAAGAGCAATGATTTCAGCTGCTATGGCAGAAAAAAAACTTTGAAGCCATGAAGCTTCAACTATATCATTTATAGTAACAGTGTATATGCTGCTCAAAGTGTGCCATCATTTCCTCTCATACAAACGGAAAGCATGAGTCATATGTGACTTGCTGTATCAGGGGGTTGTTCTTCATGGCATGGCCTGGTTTAGGGGCACAATTCAATGACATCTAGAAAATCATGTTCACTTTCATCACAATTATCATCATCATTTACAAGTAACAACATTGAAGGATTCAGCACTGTACAACGTTTCAAAACAATACTGTCCGAAGATAGTATGTTGCTCATACCAGGTTAACCTATTGTGGGCCATATATTTTGCCTATGTTCTTGTTAATAGTAACTCCACAAATTGTGGGACCATGACAGTTAATGGGTCATCACTATATTCTCACTCTTTTACAGACTAGTACTTACAGCGGCCACTGCTTTAAGACAACTGGGAGGTCCTGCTGCTACAGGGTCAAGTGTGGTTGAGAAATATGCAATAGGCTTTTTGAATCCTCAATATGTTTGGTCAAAAGTGAGAGAGCACACCCATCTATCTCACTGCGAAACAGTATGAATTATTTTGTATATTCTGGCATTCCTAGTCTTAGAGCATGGCACCATCTTTCAACTCTAGGAATGCTCTTGTACTTTCGTTGTCCTATGGAAAGTGATCAGACACGTCTCTGTGGGCCAGCCTCAGTAGAGGCTTTGTCACCAAGGAAAAGTTTTGCATCCACTGTCTATGATAGCCAACCATTCCAAAGAGCATTCTGATTTATTTCTGAGTTTGTGGGGGATCATCTGCAAAATTGCTTCCTCTCTCTCCAGTGACACTTTCCTAGCTCCTTTCACAACAATGTGTCCCAGATATTGAACTCTTTTGTGAGAATACTGCAGTTTTTCTGGAGACACTTTGCATCTGTTTTCAGCCAGGTGATTCAAGAGTGCAATGGTGTCATGTTTACATGGATCTCGCTTTACTGATGCCACAAGCAAATCATATATGTATTGCACAAGGATTAACCTATGGGGCAGCTGCAGGATTTGTAAATTTCTTCCCAGGATTTGATTAAAAATGGATAGACTCTCTATATACCCTTGTGGGACACAACACCATGTTTATACCTTTTGCTGGAATATAAAAGAAAATAGAAATTGGCTTTTTTCATGCAATTAAATTGAGAAGAAAGCCTGACACAAGTCAATTACAGGAAACCACTCTGCAATATAGGGGATTCGAAACAATATAGTAGCTGGATTTGTTACCACAGGACAACAGAGCACTACTAATTCATTTACTTTTTGCAAATCCTGAACTATCCTGTATATACCGTTGGGTTTCTGCAAACCCATAATTTCAGAGTGACATGGACTTCCAATTAGTTCCTTCTGGATTCCTTTCTGTCTCATTTATTCTATTACTGGTTGTATTCCTGCAATCATTTCCGGGGTCAAATGATATGTTCTGGGATATGCAGTCTTTAGTTTCACATTAATTCAGACTGGTTCTACACTTTTAATTAGTCTGATAACTTTCCCTGTAAAACCCCGAACTTTCAAGTCTTCAGGTAATTCATCATTATTTAGCAAAGGGAATATGTATGCCTCAGCCTGTGTTTGATTCATTTAAAATCTACATCCTCATCATGTGTTTGGAACACCACACCATCCGGCACACGATAGATAGTGCAATTTAGTTTGCACAACAAATCCCTTCCCAAAAGGTTCACAGGACTTGAATCACAAACCACACATTGGTGCTTTTCTTTAAATGAGCCTATTTTTACTGGAACCTTTCCTAAAACTGCATTTTGGATTTGTTTATTAGTTACTCCTACAACTTGGAAGGTTTTCCCCCAGAGACGAAAGTCAGGAACTTCCAGTATTCTAACTGTTGATCTGGTAGCACCGGTATCAATGAAAAATTATAAATGGTATCCATAGATTTCTGCATCTACTTGGGCCACTATGGTCTACCTCTAAGACTGTGCCAATTACGCAATCTTCTTCCCTTCTCAGGCTCCATCATTGTGAGTTATCTGAACTGTAACCATCAGTTTCAAATAACAGGAGTTGTAATGCATTCTGGTTTGGATTCTAAAATTGTGGCATGGCATTCTGAAATGGGTTTGTATTCATCTTTGACATTTGATTGAGATTAAATCTAGGATTCCCATTTTGTGCGGGTGCAACGAACATCATTGGAGCCTGTCCCTACATCATCATCATCTGCATTTTCTGAGCAGACACATTTTGAGTTTGTATACCTTGCTACATTTGCACATTTCCTCTAGTATTCTCAGATTTATATTGACATTCCCTCTTCGAATGTCCAATTATATGGCAGATGTGACAAGCTGCAATCTTTTTCTTTGCAGCAATATCTGATCCAGATCCTGCACCCACAGGAACACATCCATCTGTTCCCTGTGACATATTAATTCCTCCTTGACTTACCTGAAAACCAGACTGTCGCACAGCAACTCCTTGCATGTTTTCTCGATTCCGTACAAAAGATGGGCTTTGAAAACCTTTCTGGGCCAACTTTGTTTGTGCTTCATGTCTAACTCATCGCTACAGTATTTTGCATATCTCAACATTTCATCAAGTGACTTATTTTGCCAACAGATCACCCTTTGTATTATGTGCGAACAAATATCTGGCTTCAGCCCTAAAACAAAGTGGGATATAAAAATCCCCATATCCTTCTCCTCGGGATATTCATGTACGCTGCACTACTGAAATACCTGCAACAATCCCTCATAATACTCATGTACAGTCTTCTTTGGCTCCTTTGTGGGTCTTTTAATTTTAAACTGATCCATATCTTTTGGAGGCACTCTACCTTCAAAATGGTAATACCTGCCTCATACTTTTCATCACCATAGGAGACGGCGCATTTGTCCTAACCAGTCTTGCTGGTTCCTCGCTAGACCACTGTACAGCAGTCTTAAATTCAACCTTACATTGAGCTCATAAATCAGCATGTTTGGATTTTTTTGATGGATTCAAGTGTTCTGTATTCCACACCCATAAATTCAAACAGTCTACTGGATCCCATAATACCAATAAAAGCAATAGATTGTTCATTGCAGACTGCCAAAATAAACCAATACATAATGGAAGATACAATGGATCAAACCTCAAAATGGAAACTGGGAGGGAGGAAAGAGCCTATCTGGGCCCGTAGTCAGCGACTTGGAACTCTTGTCAATTATTCCAATATCTCCTAATCAGTATAAGCAAGAACAAGAGCAACAAGAACAAACATATACGGATCGGACAAGATATCTCTTACCAAACGGAAATCCACTACCAATTGGAATTGAAGTTGTGGTGAACAAAGGAATTACCACAGCTGTATCAGAATCAACAACAAATGAAAGATCATAGCAATTAATACGATGTTGTCTGAACCCTACAGTAGTAGGGGGCCAGCCGTTCAGTTATAAGAAAAAACTAAAAAGCTCAAAGAAAAAATAAAACAAGCATTCCATCTCGACACGATCCACTGGAAGTGGAAATAAAAAATTTAGCTCCTACATTTGCCCCTTGCAGTTAACCTTAGATGCTCTAACCTATCAATCAGAAAAAATGAATGTACAAATAGATGTACTAAATGTAGTGGCAACAGCAGTATCAGGAATAGATCAGAACATGACTGAATTAAATACTTTGATAAATCGAGCTAAAAAATTTGCGACCTCAACGACGACAGAATGTACATGTGCTCCAGTGGTAAATAAACTGGCTGTAATACCGGAAACAATGGCAGTATTAATAGAAGAGCTAAACATGAATCTAAAAGCAAATGTAAATTCCGCGTTGATCAATAAAGCTCAGGGCCAAAACTTGCAACAAAGCTGCCGAATTGTAACACCTTCACATTCTAAGGAGATAAAAGAAATGAAAGAAGAGGAAAAAACTGAATCTTCATTGGAAGCAGTCAAGTATCTAAAACACCTACCATGACTCTGCAGTCAAATTAAATTTTAATGATGCGTCATCTTCTGTCTTAATAACCAACCTGCAAACTACTAAATCTCAATCCATTAGTTTCCTAGCAGCTGAATTAAATATAACAAAAAAAACTGAAAAAAATTGCAAAAAGCACGAAATAAACAAAAAGCAAGAACTAACAAGATACGGAACTTCACAGCAAATAACCTGCAAGGTAATACAAGCACAATGAGTACAGAGGATGTATACTTTGAAAACAGTGAAAGGAAATTTTGTTAAGCCATTCCCAATATTTAAGAAAATTAAAGGGCTTAAAAAAAATGAAAAGATAAATGAAATGGCTGACAATGAGATTAAAAAACATATTTCAAACTCCTAAATAAAGGATAGTACAAGAAATGAGGATTCAGGAAAAGTAAAAGAACTAGAAGTGTCAAAGCCTGAGCAGAAACATCTAACAGCGACAGATGGTAATATAGGAGTGGTAAAAAATGAGATAAGAAAAGGCAAACAAGAATAAAATCCTGGTTTTTGAAGGTCATTTTAAATCAAAAATTATTTTCACCCTCAAATATCAGTCAAGAGGAAAACATGATATCTTGAATAGATGTAATAGCATTAGACCCCTACATGCTGTGCCCCAGCTAATAGGAATTACCTCGATGGATATAGATTTGATTGAATTTCTAGAACCGCAGGATAAAATCTTCCCAGAACCTACCCTATTCACATGGGCATCTAACGTGACAGCAAAGAGGGTTCTCCTCACAAAAGAGTGCTTTCAGTCCCGGGGAATCCAAGTTGAAATGGTCCCACTTCCAGCGTATCCAGCTCCTTTCGTTTCAGAAGGCCCTGAACAAATGATGACCAAAAATGAGAATTTTCGACATCAGTATTCAATATTGGCTAACCTAGTAGGAAAAACATCAACCATTATATCTTTATGTCAAATAATCAAGACAGCACCAGTCGACATAGGAAGGATAAAATTAAATATAGGCTGACTAACCAAAGCTCTGCATGGAAAGAGCGGTTTATGAAATAGCAGTCTCGCCAAATCAGATGTATTTAAAAACTGAAAAAATGAAAAAGATCTGCTAACAATTTGCTCTTGGAATATATATGGTGCTCTCCCAAATTCCTATTAAAAAAACTTAAAAAAATAATGGATAATATGCATAGAATATGCCAAGAAGAGACTTGGCAATTGCAACCATTCTCTATTAACAGTTATGTAAGCTTCTATCCTCCCGCATTAAAAATGAAGAAAGCAGTTCGCCCAAAAGGAGGTTTTGCTATATTTGTAGTGCCAGCCCTACAAACTAAAATAGAACTGATTAAAACAAAAGAAGAAAACATTCTAGTTATAAAACTTACAAAGTGGCATTACAATGTAAAGAATCCTCTATTCTTGATACATTCTCTATATTCCACCAAGCTCAAGAACAAGAATAAAAATGATCAACGATACTGAGATTAATCTAAGAAAGCCAACAGGAGGGCACACTTCCATATGTTGTGGTAATGGGAAACTTTAATATGAATCTTTTAAAGACTTTTCACCAAGACAAAATGTTAACAGAACAGGACTATAATTGGGCAGTCCCAACGCAGAACACAAGAGAATCAACTAAAAGATCAAGGCTAATTCCTTAGTTCAAGATCCAGAATCTCTTGGTTTACAAATTCTTAATGGGCGATATCAGCAAGAATCTCCTCCAGAATGGACTCATTACACCAAGTTTTCAAATTCCATTTTAGAATATATGCTAGTCTCGCTTCCGCTCATACAACAAGTGGTAGCTTTCAGAGTACAGAAAACACCTAAAAGTGATCCTGGACAACAGATAAATTAAGGCTCAAAATAGTTTTCATCAGAAACTGCCCTCTCAGCCTCAACTTTTAAGCATTAACTATAGGAACTTATATGGTCAGAAGATACACAAGTAAGAATAAAAAGTACAGCAGAAATTATAGTCAAGGCCATTTTCAATAAGGATCAATCAAATTCAATAGTAAAATGGTCTAATGTCAAATGTCATCGAATAGATAACTGCTAATCACCAAATAACCAGGAACATAAAATTGAGAGGCAATAAATACAACTAACATAACATATGTAACGACGCCAAAACCTCCTGTGATTCTGGGCAAATCACTTAATCTCCCCGTGCCTAAAATAATGAATGTGTGTCCGTCCTCATGTAACTTAACTGGTGCTATGTAAAGCGCTCTGATACCTGATCCGGTTCCGGTCTAGTTCGCGCTATATAAAACTCTGCAAAAAAAAAAATATGTATTTGTAAAGCGCACGTTCGCCCTTAGCTATCTTGGCCCTGAGTAACAGATGTTTATTGTTACCCAACTCAATGGTACTCATTTTATCGACTTCAGATCAGGGCCGGACTGGAAACAGAAACTGGCCCTGGCAAACTGCTCAGCTACCCCCCGGCCACCCCCCCCCCCGGGGTGAGGGGGGGTGCAGCTGAGCAGTTTGCGAAGGCTGGTTTCGGCCGATTTTGTTATGGGGGCGATATTGCCGACCCCGGTAACAAAAACTGCCCCCAGGGGCACAAAACCGGCCCCCACCCTACAGGGGAAATGCCCGGTGCCCGCTATGGCCAGTCCGGCCCTGCCTCAGAAGGATGAAAGGCTGAGTGGACCCACCGGCATTTGAACCTGTGACCATAAGGTCGAACACAGGTCCCTGCGGTAGATGCATTATTCCACCAAGCCACCGGACCCGGCATCACTTGCATGACCAAAGGAAAATCAAAATATCTACATATTGGCGTGCAATTAATGGAAAATATGCATAGAATATGCCTACAAGAGACTTGGGCACTGCAACCATTCTTTATTAAAGGTTATGTAGGCTTTTATCCTCCCACAGTAAAAAAGAGGAAAGCAGGTCGCCCAGAAGGAGGTTTAGCTATATTTGTAGTGCCAGCCCTACAACTGAAATGGAGCTGATTAAAACAAAAGATGAAAACATTCGAGTTATAAAACTTACAAAATGGCATAACAATGTACAGAATCCTCTTCTCTTGATAAATTCTCTATATTCCACCAAGCTCAAGAACAAGAATAACAATGATCAATGATACTGAAATTAATCTTAGAAAGTCAACAGGACGGCACGCTTCCATATGTTGTAATAATAGAAAACTTTAATATGATTCTTTTAAAGATCTTTCACCAAGACAAAATGTGAACAGAACAGAACTATAATTGGGCAGTCCCAGCGCAGAACACAAGAGAATCAACTAAAAGACCAAGGCTATTTACTTAATTCAAGATCCGGAATCTCTTGGTTTACAAATTCTTAATGGGCGATATCAGCAAGAATCTCCTCCAGAATGGACTCATTACACCAAGTTTTCAAATTCCATTTAAGAATATATGCTAGTATCTCTTCCGCTCGTAAAACAAGTGGTAGCTTTCAGAATACAGAAGACACCTAAAAGTGATCATGGACAACAGATAATACAAATTAAGGCTCAAAATTGTTTTCATCAGAAAGTGCCCTCTCAGCCCGGAGAACTTATAACGATGAACTATAGGAGCTGATATGGTCAGAAGATACACACGTAAGAATAAAAAATACAGCAGAAATTATAGTCAATGAAATTTTCAATAAAGATCAATCAAATCCAATTGTATAATGGTCGAATTTCACCGAAAAGATAACTGCTAATCACCAAATAACCAGGAACATAAAGTTGAGAGGCAATAGATACAACTAACATAACATATGTATTTGTAAAGCGCACATTCACCCGTAGCTATCTTGGTGCTAAATAACAGATGTTTATTGTTACCCAGCTCAATGGTACTCATTTTATCGACCTTAGATGGATGAAAGGTTGAGTGAACCCACCGGCATTTGAACCTGTGACCATGAGGTCGAACACAGATCCCTGTGGTAGATGCATTATTCCACCAAGCCACCGGACCCGGCATCATTTGCATGACTAAAGGAAAATCTAAATATCTGCATATTGCTGTGCAATTAAAACAAAGAAGAATTGACTAAGAAGATTAGTTGGGGATTTACCGAGAATCAAGAATATTATAAAACTTTTAACATTATAAATAAAAGCTAGAGAAGATCAATATGGGAAGAAAGAATGAGGGAAAAAAAAGTTTTGGGCGCAAGTTCTATTTCTGTCCAAGAAAAGAAATATAAGAGATTTCTGGCAATTAATTAACAGCTTAAACCAATTATCAACTCCAGCAACTAGCTCAGATCTTCCAAAAGATAAGTGGGCAAAATATGTGACAGATCACTTCGAACGTTGTCCTATTTCTACACAGCAATCTAATGAGGAAATAATACAACAGAATATAATAATTGTGGCTCCTTATCGAGTTATGGAGGATCAAATCAATTAAGTAATACAAATAAGTAGGAATGCTGGGGCACCTGGCCCGAATGAGCTGCCTAAAGCACTTTTTAAATCAAACGTATCATTTTGGTCAAAGAAGTTCGTTCAGGTATACAACTATGCATTGCAGCAAGAGATGGTTCCTGACCCAGTTTTTAAGGAGGGTAATAGGCAACAGCCTGAGAATTATCACCTAATTACCCTCCAAGATGTGGAGGCTAAATATTTTGCCAATTTGCTGCCTACAGAATTACTAGAATGGTCAAATGATAACAACATTGTTCCTCCTAACCAAACAGGGTTTTCCAAATCTCAAGGCATGGCAACCAATTTACTGGCAGTATCAATATTAATTGAAAGAATGAAAACAAGAACCAGCCACTTTATCCATGCCATGTGGATTACAAGGCTGCTTTTGACTCTGTGAATCGAAATCTCCTATGGCACAAGCCAACCCTTTTGGGGTATACTGCCTTCTCTCTTAAAGGCAATACAGCTACTATACACAGATACCTGCATGAGGGTGAGAATAGGAGATGGAACTAGCCTATCAAATAAAATAGAGCCACAGCGGGGCCTAACGCAGGACTGTGTCCTTGCGCCATACCTATTCAATCTATTTCTAGCGGATCTCTTGACAGATATAGATAAAGTAAAATCCCATCACCCAAATTTGGGATCTACGCCCATATCTTTATATGCAGATGATGTCATACTATTAAGTCAAACAAAAATTGGCTTACAGAGACTCATTAACCAGTTTTTTATCAATTCCACAATAAATGGCTTGACAGTCAACTTAAAGAAAAAATAAATGATGGAAGTTAGCAGGAAAATAAGGAAGAAGTACCAATGGTATTTTGGAAACCACAGGGTGGGGCAGATAACTACATATACATATCTGGGGATTATTTTTGATCAACTGGCAATCTTTAAACTACATGAAATGGATCTCAAAAGAAAGGCTACTTCCTTAAATGAGGCTTTTCACATTTTACAAAGAACTCTAGAAGGATCAAGTTATGCACCATTACTGAAAGCAATTTCAGCAAGGGTGTTTACCAGCGATTCCACATGGCAGTGAAGTCCTCCGTAGCAGGGATGTAGCTCTCCTAAACCTGATCCTCTCAAACTTTTTTAGATCAGTTTCCCATCTACCTCTGAAAGCATCGCCAGCCCAGATAGGACTTGAATTTGGTCTCACTAATCAAGCAATGGCAAGGATGGGAACATATGTGAAAATGTGGAATAGAATAAGAACTGCCTCCGAAAATCATCTGTGTAAAGCATTGCGGCAATATTTGCAATGGAACAAGAAAACTCCAGCCAACATTTTCTTACACACAACAATAAATGAATTAGGTATCCAAACAGTATGGGAAATATCTCTTTCACATAACACTTTAAAGAAATTAATTAATAAGATAACAGAGAAAGTATCTGTTTTTAAAGGATAAGCAGAAATTAGCCATTAGAGCCCATGCCTAGCCAGTAATTAATGAATACAAAAACCTTAAAATCTAACCATATTTATAATCTGGCTTGTCCAGAAAATTTTAAATCGACTTTATGTACTGCGTTTCGGCAAAACCCTAGGCGCAGAAAATGAACAATCCAAAAGATCTACAAGAACTTCCTGTAGACCTTACAATAATGGGGTTGAGAATATTGATCACTGTTAGATTTGGGGGTCTCTGGTTGGCACAGGTATGCATTTGTGACAAACAGGGACCCTCTCCTCTAGTCAGGGCAAGGGACTTACTCCTACAAATAACCCTTGCTCACCCTCTAGGTAATGTGGCGCGGTCAGACAAGGCTAAACTTCAGGGCGTTTAGTAGTTAAGCATTTATGACCATACTCAGTAATCAAATGACCCACCACTAATGGACACCAGTCTATGAATTATAAAGTATACTTTATGTAAATATATATATATATATGCAGGCTTAATACAAGACCATAACGTTTTAAATTCCCACAATACTGTTTGGGATCAAGAGTGCTTGGCAAATATGCTTAAGGATAAGTTCTGTACTTGATGTTCAGTTCGGTGCACCTCGCGCTACTGGTGCGACTCTCAGATGGTTACAAAATTAGCAAAAACGAGTCAAACAACGGTGCGGACTCTCTGGTCCGAGACGTCCACCCTTTGGTGCGATGCGCACAGTACCTTTGTGGAGGATTCGCCGCGGACAATGCGGGGGGAAGCGGCGTACCTGGGACGGTTATCAGCAGTGCTTCTGAAGCTGGTCCGGCTCGTGGCGGGCGTCGAGACGTACGCCGCTGGAGCGGGACCTCAGTGGGGCGCTGTGGAAGGTCCGGGTCGCTGGTGATGTCCGGGGCGTATGGCGGCGTTCGCGCCGTACTTTAGTTCCCAGAAGTGGCGGTCGACACGTTAGCAGAAAGTACGAGACGTACTTGGTGTGTTCAAATGCAGCGCGGCTTCGGGGGCTGGAGAGTGGGGTGCGGTTCGGTATGCTACAGCGTGCGGGCCGTACCTTGCGGGAAACAAGCTGGCTGGTTTGTGGCGGCTTGGGCGTGGTGGCAATGCGGCTCAATCAGGGGGGTGAGAGAGCACGGTGAGGTGGGGTCCAGTCATGAAACGGTGCGGACTCTGGCTCAAAGATTAGCGGGGCCACGCGGTGTCGGGCCGCACAGCACGGGCTTTAGGACGGCAGGGTTTGGAGGCGCATTCAGCGACGGCTCCAGTGGGCAGGGACACAGGCAGTCCAGCAACTCTCAGCAAAGGCGGGAGAAGAGCCCAATGGTCCTGGGGCTCAGTTCAGGGGGCAAGCTCGCTTCCAGGCCCTTGGAGATCGTTTTGAAGCACAAGTCTTTTGTAGCAAATAGAAATTCTGAGGAAAGTAACAAGGTTTAGCAGGTTTCTTCCTCTCCTTTGGCATCAAGGCAACCACTGCAAGCCAATCCCCCAGGATAGGGACAGTCTTCCTCCTTCAGCTTTACTGGTTCCTTCTCCTCAGGCAGAGGTGTCTTCTTGGTTCTAAAGTAGGATCTGATTTCTTTGGAGCAGGGCTCCTACTTTTATACATGAAATCCTTTGTTCTTTCAGGCCAGGGGGGCCTTTGCCTACTCTGGTTCAGCCCTTGAGCACTTTGTTTTGCTGACTCTTGCTTCTCCTTTCAGTGAGCAGGGCAGGGACATCAGACGCTCCGCAGGAGGTGGAGCCAGCATTGTGGTGACAAGTACAGTCCAGGAGCACTCTGTTGACAGTCTTGCTCTCTCTATTTACAAGGTGCAGGGCAGAGACATCAGCCGCTCCCCAGGGGGTGGAGCCAGCATTGAGGTGGCAGAGCACAGCCTTATTCAGAGTCAAGGGGCACTCACCCCCACCCATCCTGGTGTAATCCCTCTATTCACCACCTGTCAGCCCCAGCCCTGTCACTCACAGAAACCAGACAGCAGATACACATCCTAGCAGAGGCGGGCTGAAATGGTTGGGCAAGCAAATACTAGCTTTCTAAAAGTAGTATTTGGGAACACAGGATATTAAATAAACGTTACTAAAATATGTATTTTATTATTATGAGTTCAGGCATACTAAACTTGACTTTCTACCATGTTCCCTGAGCATGCTGGGATTATAGTGTGTAATAATTCCCCAGCCCATTCTGGCCTATGAGAACAGGTAGCCTTACCATAGTGAAAAACGAAAATGGCTGTAATTCACTATTAGGACATGCCACACACATCAGCGCTTGTCCTACCTTATGCTTACAATGCACCCTGTCCTTGGGCCTACCTTAGGGGTGACTTACATGAAGTAAAGGGAAGGTTTAATGGCTGGCAAGTGTGTACACTTGCCCAGCCAGCCTGACAGTACCAGACTGCACGCAGGTTCTGCAATGGCAGACCTTAGACACATTTTACCAGGCCGCTTCTGTGGGTGGCACAACCAGTGCTGCAAGCCCACCAGCAGCATTTGTATTTACAAGCCCTGGCACTCCTGGTGCACTTTACTGGGGTCTGACAGTAAACCAAATAAGCCAATCATTGAAACCAATCAATGTATACACTTTTCGTAGGGAGCACTTGCACTGTGGCACTGATTGGCAGTGGCACAGTGCCCTGAGCAGCTAACACCAGCAAAACACATGAGGCACATCAGCAAAAAGTGGAAGGGAGACTCACGCCAAGGTGCCAGGTCTAACAATCACACTGTGTGTGTATGACCAGGATCGGTAAAAGAAAGAAGAACATTTTTGAAAACTTTTTTTAATGACCAGGGAATTTGCACCTGCAGGCAGGCTGTTATTGCATGCTTGCGATCCACGGACCCTAAGATTAGCTGTTAATATACAAAATATTTAACTCTGGCTGGGAAAAAGTTAATATTATGCCTAACGGACTACTTGTTGGTACTAGTGACTGTAAAACATATTTGGAGATTAGGCTGCTTCGAATTGAGTATAGTGCATATGACTGTAAGGGACACAAAATACTTTTTAACACTTCGATCGACATGAAGAGATATTATTTGTTATATATGTAGTTGGTTCCTTGCTGTCATGCCATAAATTCCCTTCATGCTGGAGTCCAACTAATTCAAAATGGAAGGGGGTATGCCCAAAGTGTCAGTAGCTAGATAGGGCCTAGTTCAAGTTTTGTTGCTGCTCTCTATCTAAACAGACAAAGGACCCAACCTTTATTCATTGGTCCTGGTTATTTATTTAACCAATTATTTCATTTTTTTTCGGTTTGTTCAAATATTATGTATGTCTGAGATTGAGGAAACACATTTTGTTGCAAAACAATACTTTACATGAATTAACTGTGAGATGAACAACAATACATAAAATACATAATGAACAACAATACATGAGCACAAAATTCTAAATGGTACATCGGTCAGTTATTGTAAGAATGTCATACATGCAGCATTCCTAATATGGATAATGTATGCAGTCCTTTTTGCTAGGATGCTGCCCATTGGGAAAAACCCACTAATGGCATATGAATTAATTTCGGGGTATCCCTCAAATTAATTTTTTTCATTATGCACTTTCTCTCTGGCACTATAATGATGTTGATATAATTTGTCAATTGACATTTTAACCGATCTGCCTACTTTTTTTAATAGTGCGTATCTGATTTTACTCCTATTGTTTATACTAATGAGATGGTTTTGCGTGTTATGGTTTTAATTAACTATACAATAAACTAAATGTATTCATTCATTCACATTCAAATAAGTCCACAATGCTTTTCAAATCTTTATAAACCTTTCCACTTGTGCATACCATTGCACTGGCTTGTCTCTCAATTTGGAAAAATTGTTTGTGAATGCTGCCAGGTCACCACGACTCCAAGGAACATGTACATATGTTTCTCTTGCAATTTCTCTAAGCGGGTAAAGTTTCACTTCTCCCTCACTTCCTTCATCTTGCATTCCTGTAATAGCTACTTCCCTATTTTTCTTCTCGTGTTTCTTAGCCCTTTTGTTTTTCTAATTTTTCAGTTTCACTCCACCTGCAAATGCACTTGGCTAATTCTATAATATTCACTCAAAAGGGAGGAGAGGGTCCGAGGAGGAAGCTTTAAGTCCTGCGAGGGTTAACTCCCCAACCTTTAACCATAACACTATATAGAACCCTCGGGTCTAAGATGAAAACAGAGAAAAGAGAGAAAACATCCAAGGTGAGCATTTAGTGTCCCTTGCTGTATCCCTTTATTAGGAGAAAGCCCTCACCCACCATAGGTGGCATGCTTCAACACTGGGATTCTCCTTGTGACGGGCAAACCTAGTCCCACAGCGGGCTACAACCCCCTCTCTGAGATGGAGGAGCTCGGGGATGTTTTGTTCCTAGTTTTGGATGTACTAAATTCAACAATGATGAGTGGAAAACTAGGTTAGGTGAGATATGCAGCGCAAAGAAATATAATAAAACTGGTTACCAGGTACGTAATATACCTTTATTAGCTTGGTCTGGAGCCAGTATTAAAACCAAAGCACTAGCATGGTTAACATATACCTGCAAGTTGGTGACGAAAAAAGGGGGATCTACATGTTTCAGTCTGTTGACCCTCTATAGAGGTGCTGTGGCTTTCGTCAGGACCAAAGTGTGCTGCTGCTCGCTATAGTAGTTTGTCATGAAAAACGCTGACAAGGTGCAAAAATTAAGAGGAAAAGAAAAACAAAATACAAAACCAGTGATCTTTTTCTTCTGTGGAGATTCACGGGTGGTACATAGGCAGGGATATAATCATAAATAAACTGGTTTAAGTTATTTAAAAAAAGGCATAGATAGATTGTATGGACAGTGTCACTCTTACTTTCTAAATTCATAGCAGTCTGACTGTGCTGCGCAATGAAGACCCTTGTATATTACCCATGTAGATGCATGCAAACAAGAAAACAGACATATATCTTCATGTCTTACCGTTATATTGTGGGGAATAAGCCTCACCTTAACCTGGCATGCAGCTCAGGGAGGGGACACCGCTCTGTGAAAACACATGTGAGAGAATGTAAATGAACTCACTCATATTTCATAATTTCTCTAAATATTTTTTAGGTCTCGCGTGGTGTAGCAGCGCATGCGCTGCTTGCGAGATTTATTGTTGACAAGGACTGTCAGAAGAGGGCTTTAGGCCCGCCCCTCATTTCCATTAGCTGGCGTCACAGTTTATGCTAAACGGTGGCCTGCCATTGGAAATGAGAGTTTTTTGTAGACGCCCTTTCGCCTCCAAGCCGGACTTGCGTCTGTCGCAAAGCATTTGCTTATCCTTATGGAGCCATGTGTTTCTAATTTGAAACACATGGCCCTATAAACACAAGAGATCGAGGCTTGTTTTTGTCAGGGCCGGGCCTATGGATTTCTTTCGCGAGTCAGTCAGTGGTGGTGAACGTGAAAGACAAGAGATCGATGTTACAGCAAATAATGGACGCCATTGCAATGTCAAGAGTTCGACGAAGTGGCTTATTTGAAGGCTTTTCCTTTGTAAAGCATGTTAACACCTTTTGGCAATGCTCAAGCTACATAAAGCAGCAAAAAAAAAAAAATGACTTGAGAATACTATCACTAGCGCAAGTTCAGGAGCTCAGTTCACACGCACTCACTCGCTTTTCCGTCGAAACTTAACTGGGCATGCCACAAGCAAAGCAGTTGGTACATTTTTAAAAATGGTTAATTTTTTTTCAAAACATGTCTTTCTGTGAATGGTATGATGCATTTGTTTTCCAAGACAAGTATTTCTGTGAATGAGGTGACGCAACTGTGAATTGAACTGGCACTAGGGAGTTATTTAGCCCTGCTAGAGTCCCATCCGCGGAAAGAATCGGGCTGCAAGACGCTAGCTGTCTCTGCCCCTTTAAGAGATGCAAGGAATGCTGTCAGAGGGATCGAGCCCATATGACACGCTTTAAGAGGCACTATTTAGAAGAGGGTAGAGGCTGAAAGCAGAAGCTACTGCAGCTAGACCCTATTTGAGTGGCAGTCTACGAAGCACGGAGGTGTTTCTACTTTTATTTTATTTATAAACCGAAGGAAAGCAAACCAAGACAGCCTTTGAGAAAGGCAAGCCTAGACGGGGATGCTTAAAAACAAAACAGATGACAAGATATTTTGCAGCTCTGAAAAATGAACGGTTTCCAGTTGGACGACTTTTTAGCTGGGTGGATTGGTGGTAAGTGTTACTGATAGAGAATGTAGACACCCTACCTCATATATATATGCGCCTGCTACCATGCTCCCCTACTGGGGCATGCTAGTAGTTTGCACTGCGCCACATGCCACTACCATGCCACAGTGCTCTGTCAAGTGGCCGCTGTACTGAAAGTACCCCGCCCCTTTTACAATTTCCTAGAAGTCTCTTACCATAGAATGATTTCACAATATTTTCTCCAACTTTCTAGGCGCTGCTGGGGTTGTGGTCGGACACCCGCAGGATACAGTGAAGAAAAGAACCATTTTTGACTCAGAGTGAACATGGTCTTAATATTGTTTTTGGGCTGTCTGTTTACGTTTGCGCTCCCCCCTCCCAATCAGCCCGTGGCATTGCGCCGCACAGGTATGGCACATCTCACACAGAAGTAGCCCTGTTGAAACTAGCGAATAAATGAAAAACATGCCCGTGAGAACCAGTGACTCTTTACATCTCTCAAACTGATACTTGGAAGCAAAATGTGAATTTACTACGCGTCTCGGTTTCCAGAAAAGGAATTTTAACTAGCACCTGGTGGTTGGAATGGCGTGTAACATACGCAGGGGCTTGTGCCAATAGGTGAAAGCATGTAGTTACACAGGATCCCCATTTTGAATACAGCATTAGTGATGCATTTGAACCGGAGAAGCCGTTCCCACAACCGTGTTCTCATAACTTGGCTCTTAGATAGAGTGATGTGCAAGTTAACCCGCCTCTTGGCGCTTCACTACGCTCAAGATCTTGCGCAAATAACAAAGTTATTTAATAATCATTCAAGTGGATAGGCAGTGCTGTATCATATGCGTGAATTGCACACATTTGATTGCACTGGTGAAATGGGAAACTCACTGACTGTGACGTTCAACGTTGTTCTTTCTATTTTGATGAGAACATTGTTAGGTGAATGAACTCATTTGAAATGGCCTTGTGTCTCCTGCTGTCGGGGTGATTATAGTGTGAAGGCAGTGAAGCATGAGGTGGAAGACCTCTCACGCAGGGAACTGTTTACATTTACACGCACAGGCACTCCCTGTTGTGTCATCTTTTCACATTTAGAGGGCTCATTCTCAGTAGTTCGTTCAAGTGTGCATATCATTACCCGCCGTGTCCCGGCCAGATGCGGAAGAAAGGTAAGTCGAGTCATGGAAAATCTGCTTTGTAAAGTAGTTCCTTGCCACCTATGATAATTGCATATTGTGGTCATTGAAATGTTGAGTGTGATGATCGCGGGGGGGCCTCCCTCCTGATCCCAGAAGTTGGGCTGGGCCTAATTAGCGCTCCGGCGGTAAATAACTGACACTCACACTTAGTGACTGTGTGTGGTGTGGACTCCCTTGTGGCTCAGCCCCTCTTTATTTTAAACACACGCGCAAGGCGGGCCTGGCTCAGCACGCCAGCAGTGAAAGCTGGTGCGCTGACCGTCACATCTCATCTCAACTTAGTCCTTGACTGAATCTGAAAAGTCTCATGGTCCACATACTTGGCAGGAAAAGTCTCTCAGACGGGTGCTCGGTGGAGGATTTCCCCTGAGGGCATACCTGGCAGGGCCCCGGCTGGTGGTGGGGGCAGGAGCTGGCGTGATAGGTCCCGAAGGCAGGCTGGGGATTCTGCCAGGGGCTTCCGGACTTGTCGGCACTGGTATCTCTTCAGGATGGTGGTCGTCAGCTACTTGGGGTTCACCAGTCATGGTCTCTGCTCCTTCGGCCGGGTCTGCAAAAGCAAGGGTGGGATGGGGCCTGTCAACCCGTTTGAACCAAGAGATATTGCGGGTCACTGTTTCTCCTGCTTTCTCGACCGTCTCCATGGTCCCTTGGGTGGTAGTTACTGTCCAGTACCCTTGCTCATACCTTGTCCGGAATTTTCCTCCTGGTCTCCTGTCCTTCATGATGATAGTGTCCCCTTGCTGTAGCTGACAAAATGCAGCTCTCCGAGCTTCGCTGGCAGAGTTGTTGTGTTGTTCTCTCCTCCAAAAGGTGCCCCTTTTGTCAAATGGGAGGGGAGATCAACCGGGTGCCGCGGGAGGCCGTCTCGAAATTTTTGCAGTTCATGTTCCGGGTTGCTTTGCTCTGCCAGAGCAATGCGGGGGGGTTTGTTTATTGTCCTCATGAGGCGTTCCACCTCTCCTTTCACTTGGGGCCATTGTGAAGTGATGCGCCGGCGCCGGATTCTGTGGTGGGGCATACACTCACTGAACTCATGTCCTTGAAGTGGAGGCTTACTGTCACTGCAGAGTTCATCTGGACACCCACACAGGCTGAATATCTGTTTGAGAGCTGGGCCGACGTGCACGAAGGCGGTTGCCGGTACAACTTCTACCACTGGGTACTTTGAGTAGCTGTCAATGAGAGCTAGTGTGACTCGCCTGTCAGTAAAGCTCCCAAAGTTCACGCTTACTTTTTCTCACGGTCTCTGGCCGTGCTCCCCTGTGAGGATGGGTGCTGCCATTCTGGTCTGCTCGTGAGTTGGCAGGATGGGCACCACCAGACTGTTTCTTCCACTAATGTGTCCATCACTGGGACCAGACCTTTTCTATCATTCGTGCCTTCATTTTCTCTACTCCTTGATGTCCCCCGTGGGTGAGATGCGTCGCGCGTGCTTGTAGGGAAGCCGGGATCACAATGCAAGGTCCTCTCAGGAGGATGCCCCCTTGGGTGAGGCTTAGTTCATTTCGGACCTTCCACATGTTCATCAGACTTTCCTTTTCTGGATCTGACCAAGAGTTTGCAGCTTGTAGGAATTGGCACCACAGTCCTCCTTGGGTGGTTTCTCGGACTTTAATCATGACGGGATCTTGTTCTGCAGCGGCAGCCACTTTTTCAAGTGTAAGCGCCCTGGGACACATCAAGGCCACAACCATGTCCAGGTGAGTCTCCGTGTCGTTGCTGGGTTCCTCGTCGCTCTCCCCATCATGTCTGGATGTCGGGACAGGAAGTCGGCGAGGTTTTTGGCACAGGGCCGATACACAATGTTCATGTCGTAGTGCTGTAGTCCAGTGGCCCATCTTTCAATGCGTGGCGGCGGGTGAGGCGCTGAGACTTTGAAGCGTTACTAGTGGCTGGTGATCTGTGACTACTGTGAAAGGGTGCCCGCAGTTGTAGAGGTGGAAGTGTCTGTATCCCCATCGGGTAGCCAGGGTCTCTCTCTTGATTTGAGAATATCGCTTTTCAGTCCAGGATAGCGCCTTCTGGCAGACGCTAAGGCAGCCCAACGTCTTGTCTCTGCTCCAGGGTGAGGAAGGCTCCTAGACCTACGGGGCTGGCGTCCACTAGTACTTCTGTCTTCTTTGTTGGCTCAAAGTATACCAGCCTGGTGTGGTCGAGGAAGGCTCTCTTGACGGCTTGTAACGCTGTCTTGCCACATGGTGTCTGCCTTGGTGAGGTTTCGGAGTGGCTCCGCAAGAGTTGCTAGGTTTGGAATGAAGCGTCCCCAGTATGTGGTCTTTCTAGGAAGCTGCGTACTTCCGCCATGGAGAGAGGGGCTTGGGACTTCTGCAGGTCGACCTGTATGCCATCTTGGGTGAAGGTGTATCTGAAGAATTCAATCTGTTGTTGGAACAGCAGGCACTTCTCTCTGTGGAGGGTGATGCCGTGATCCAGGAGTCTCTTCAGGGTAGCCGGTAGTGCTCTTCCGCTGTCTTCGAGTGGATGAGTATCTCATCACTTACGTTAAGGACGCCAGGTAGCCCTACTAGGATCTCTTTGACAGCGTTCTGGAATATCTCCGCAGCAGAGGATATTCCGAAGTTCAGTCGTTTCTACCTCCAGAGTCCTAGGTGCGTGCTGAACGTGGTGATGTACTGGCTGTCTTTGGCAAGGAATAGTTGGTGATAGCCCGCATTCAGGTCCAGCTTAGAAAACCATCTGAATCCGTTCAGGTCGGCAACAATGTTGTCCATAGTTGGCGTGATGTGGCATTCCCGTCTAATGGCCTTATTGGGAAGGCGCATATCAATTCAGAGTTTGATCTTCCCTGGTTGGCGAGGCTTTTCGGCAATCACCATGGGTGACACCCATGGCGTCGACCCGGATACTTTCTCTATGACCCTTTGGTCCTCGAGTTTCTGCAGTTTCTTTTCTAATAGCGGTCGTAGGTGGAATGGGATCCTTTGGTGTCTCAAGGCTGTTGGTGGGACGGTAGGGTCTATGTGCAGGAGGTTCTCTTTATCTTCCCTAGTCCTTTGAACAGGTCGCCAAACTGGCTCAGTAGTTCTTCTGTTTGGTCTGTTTGTATCCTCTTTAGAAACATCACCAGGCCTAGGTCTTCAGCGGCATGACTGCTGAGGAGTGTGTCCACCTCCTGGTTAATGACGTGAATGTCGATGGTGATCGCAACGTCTTCTGACCGCACTGGTACAGCCATTTTGCCTCGGAGGGGTAGTGGTGAGTCGCTTCCATACGCAAAGATCTGTGCCTTCGACGGTCTGAGCTCTGGCCTGAGTCTTAACTTGTTGTACTGCTGGGTCCCCATTACTGTCACTGAGGCACCGGTGTCAATCACTACATTGACGTCATTCCCCGTAACCTGTACTGTGCAGCGAGGTTGGGGTCGCCTTCGGCTCTTCAGGGGTCGGGTTAACGATCAAGAGGATTTCTCCTTCGTCCGCTGATGTGGACTCATCTGGTTGGTAGGTTGGTTGTTCATTTTTCCTCCCTCCGGGGTGCGATGCGAGCGACACTTGCGATAGCTGCCTGACCATCTTCCTCATGTGCTTCGGTCTGTTCCCTTCCCTGCACTACGTTTTCTTTCTGCATACTGACGCAAAGTGGTTTGCGATGCCGCAGTTGGTGTAGGTCTTTCTTGTGCTGGGCATGTTTGTGCAGGGTGATCTTCTTACCCACAGAACCCGCATTGATTCTTTGGGGTTTGTGGTTGGCGATCACGAGGTTTGTAGGTCCTGTCTCGTGTCTTGCATGCCTCGGCCTTCTACGTTTTGACAGTGATGCCCTTCTCCACCCCACGCACTAATGCCATCCCATTTCCTTTGCTCGTACTGCCGACAGATCGAGGGACCATGCCAGTAATAGGATGTCCTTCATCAGGATGTTCGGTTGCCTGAGTATGAGGCCACATAGAACTTTGCTGCGAATTCTGAGGATCAGCTGGGCCCTGATTTCTTCTGCGGCCCTGTCGCAAGGTGGGTGGCGGCTAGTTCCCAGAGTCGTGCGTAAAAAGCGTCTACTGATTCGCCCTCTCTCTGCTTGGCTTGTCCGAGCAAAAAGTGTCCGAAGTCCGGGTTCATTTGCGGGTTGAAGTGGGCATTCAGTGCGGTGACAGCCGCTGCGTAGTCGTCGGAGTTTCCTGTGTTTGGTAGGTGTTCGAACAAGAGGTAAATTTCCTCCCCGTGTAGTGGAGATGCAACGACTGTTTCACTGCGCCATCCTTTTCCCTTGTGACTATGAAGTAATTCTCCAGGTGACCTAGCCAGGTCTGCCATCGCGGTGTAGCCGTGAAGGGGTCTGCCGACTCACTGAATGGAGGTAGGACTCCTGATGGCGGGTGGTGAGGCACAGACGGCGCAGGGGCCTGGGCGGTGTTGTCTTAATCTCCCATTATACCGGGTGCAGGTGCAGGGATGTGTCTTGTCGAGGGAGCAGGTGCCTTGTGGTGGGCCTAGGCACGTAGGTGCTGGTGCACGATGCCGGAATCGTGATAGCTTGCGTGTTTCCAGTGCTATGCCACTCACCGGTCAGGCGTGGGCCAGTGCTGTCCCTTGGATCCTCCTGGCCGTCGCAAATTGCTCCTTCTTGACGCTGGGCCAGAGATGTCAGAGGCCCCTGTGTCAAGTATTGCTTGGCAGGGGGGGGGGAGCCGTGTTTGAAGCTCTGGCCAGGGAGGGCTGCTTGTAAGGGCATGAGGCGAAGCAAGGTGTGGACCTGTTGCTGGCCTAACCACAATAGAGACAGCTTGTGTACTCCTCTGGAGACTGGGCAGAAGCAGCGTGTGGTGCATCCCACCTTCGTCAACAATGGGATGATCAGGGGGCCTCCCTCCTGATTCCAGAAGTCGCGCTGGGCCTAATTAGTGTGCCGGCAGTAAATAACTGACACTCACACTCCATGGCTGTGTGTGGCATGGACTCCCTTGTGGCTCCGCCCCTCTTTATTTTATACACACGCACTCATGCCAGCCGGTGTAAGCGCAAGGGCGGTCCTGGTTCAGCGCGCCAGTGGTAAACGCTGGTGCGCTGACCTTCACATCGAGGTCAAGCAATTATATTAAGGCATAACACCTCAATGACCCACGATTAGATAATCAGCAAAACAACTGGTCTTGGAGCTCCACAGAGTTTTTCCTTACCATATTGCGTCGGGTGAAGTGCGCCACTGGTTAAAAGCCTGGTTTTCCTCACCCGAACACGCAATGTTTGTACTTACAATTATTGGTTCATGATTTCTACTGACCCAGAGAACGCGTGAAAGTGCTTTTCAAGAATTGTAGATTAAAACCGAAGAGAGACTTCAAGTCCTGGAGTTATTACATACATAGAAAAAAGGACAGGCTTTTAATAGAGCTTTACGTGTAAAATAACCCAGACTTGAGGTTTGTGGCCACCATGGATTAGGCAGTGATGCAAGATGAAATAAGATTAAAAAGTACACGCTAACACACACTCAGCTAGTCACAAGAAGGATGCGCCATGGGGCCTTTCACCCACACTGACTGATCTTTCACCATGCATGGGAGAAGGACACTAGGAGCAGAAGGGCGCTGCTAGTGAGGTGGGGAGTGTCTCTCCCTGCCCCCCCACCCTTACATGCAGAAGGTACAAACCCATAGAACTCCTCTCCAGTACTGGGGCAACGGGATCCCTGGGAGTAGAAGGGGTAAACTGGCCCCTGCTGCCCTCCTCATCCCCTTCAGGTATATGCCATGCAACGCCCTGGAAGACCCAAGGCAGACACAGAGAACACCTGGTTCATGTGCACACACCCTCCCCCAACCCTCTTGCCACCTTCTAGAGGGGACAGCTCAAGGGTAGACAGCAGCGTCCCTGTGGAGTCTGGGTCTTTTACACCCCGCGCACTTCTACAGGGTGTGCAGTGGCCACTCACAAGTAGACAGCAGGGTCTCCGTGGAGTCTGGTTTGCACACTTCAACAGGGGATTCAGGGAAAGCTCACGGGTAGACAGCAGGCCACCCCCCAAGGTCTGGTCCGGGGAGTCTGGTGTGCACGCTCCTACAGGGTGTGCAGGGGCAGCTCACAAGTAGAATGGTCCCCAGCGAGTCTAGTTTTTTGCACCCACCACCCCACCATCTTGCATGCTTCTATAGGGTGTGCAGGGTCAGCTTAAAGGTAGGCAAGTAGGCCCTTAGTAGTGCCACGGGGCTGAGCCTCCTCCAGGGCCCCTGGACAAGGAAGGGGTTGGCTGGCCAAGGTGATGTCATTGTGAGGCACAGTGAGATGAAACTTAGCAGAAACAAAACCTTGCGAGTTTTAAGGCTGTGCCCCGGGGGGTTTCATTTTCTTTGTCTCCTCAGACCAAAGCCTGGTCACAGGTGCATCGTCGAACACCCACCCACCCAGAAGAATGGCAAAGGCTTCACCGAGGTGGAGCGCTGACAGTTAACAACAAAGAGGGATGCACAACAACGGAGGTGCAGCCGTTCGATAGACCACAGGAGGGGGTCGATTCCACGTGTGCAGTGGGTCAGTGGGGAGGAGGGACGGACCTACCGGTAGTCCTGGACTCTACTGCCCTAACCCACAACGTGAAAATTGAGTAGAATCTTGGGGAGGCTGCCTTTGTTCAGGTACCCCGGTGGGCCGGTGCGGTATGCGGTGCCCTGGATGCCAAGTAGTGCAACTGTTGGCTGTAGCACATTGTGGCCTGCCGGCACAATGTGGGCAGCAGAGTGGAAAATTGATGGCCAAGACTGCCAAGTTCAAATGTACGGCCAAGTTCTAGTGTACGGGCGAGTTAAAAAGTTAAAGTGTAAAAATTAAATGTACGGCCAAGTTGTTCTAGTGTGTGATCGCGTTAAAATTAAAGTGTAATGTGGTACCTAATTCCCTTACTGTCTTTAACATGTTGAAGCAGCAAAAGTGTGATGCTGTGAATAATTCTTATATATCCAAGAAGGATACTTTTCTTTGGTAATGGCCTGTGGTAGATTTCTTGGTTTGATGTAAATAAAATGCTACGCCGTGGACAACATAACCTGAATTCTGAGAGTTCTTGGGCGTAGTGGGCGGTAAGGTGACGGAATTCGGGGAGAAGGGAATGTCACGTTGTGCATATATTATGCGATCCAGGAGACCCACCAACATCGCAGCTTCAGGAATGCCATGCATGCACTTCAAGCACACAACTTCTGAGGTTCACTAGCTTTCAAATGGAGCCCCTCATACCGAGCTGACACTGTGGAACAAAACAAAAATAAACATCCACTTCACCAAACAGAACATCTAACTTTCTTGGCGCTCTTGGGAGAGTAGGCCCTTCCAGCGGGACAGAGGGCAACTCAAGATAAGAGATGTGCACAGAAAAGACTAATCTTTTTTATTTTTTATTTGCAGTTCACTCAAATGCGTGTTTCAGTTCTTCCTCAACTCGGCCATTTTGGTTCTTATTTTCAGTCTCTCAAATCACGAGAAGGCCGTGAAGTGAGAAGCCACCAACATTACTACATGTAGGTATGAATACATGCATCAGGCCGGGGCATGAATCCCGCCTAATCAGGCGAGAGAAGACTGAACATGGTAATTAGGCAAACTCCTCCTCCAGGATTAAATGCTACACGGGGTCGGCCTGTGGCAGAAAATAACCCCAGGCACCAAAATAAAAGTGCCCCATCATTGAATAGGACTGCTAAAAAAGGAATGGCCCGACTTTCAAAATCTGGGCAGTTTTGAACATGTAAAGACTTACTGTAATAGCGTTTTGCGAGGTAGGGGAGACTGCATGAATTTGAGATAGCTGCAGGTAACGTTTGCTTTAATATCAGGGAATCATCAGTAAGCCACGGCCCAGCAGACCGTAAAACAAGCCCTAAAACAAGCATTGAAAATGCAATGGGTCTTACCTTTGATTAAGTTAAAGCCATTTGCTTTGCTAATGGTATTGTATAGCAAAGCAAATGGCTTTAACTTAATGAAAGGCGAGACCTATTGCATTTTTAATGCTTGTTTACGAAAGCGGATCAATCAACTACACCATAGGAAATATTTCAAGTATGTACGAGGTTCTAAATTAAAATCAGAAAAATATCAAACTGGTCTGGTTAGGTGTTGTTTCACATCTCATGGACAGCCGAATGTATTTATGAAATGGAAAGATAAGGGGAAGGCAACACTTTTATCATAACACATATGCCTCACTTTCGAGCCCATAGTTCTAATAGTACTGAAATGGAACTCCAACCATGAGTGCCCTCCTGAAGAAACATGACCTCCAGACTTGGAATGCTTCACTCATCGCAGTCAGCAATATGTAAGTCACTTTTGACTGCCGGAGCAAGCGCTGTTACTGTCGGAGCAGGCACTGCAACAACTGTTGGTTGTGTTGTAAAGGAGCATTAACAAAAGAGGGGGGACAGAGATATCGGTACCTAATTTGGACAACACTAAATATCAAAGGTACAAATGCGTACCAAATATGTCATGTGACCTAGAGTACCTCATACATCCCGTCAGCAGTGTGGTAGCTGCCTTTAACAGCTGGCGCGAGCGCCGCTTCGGGGTTATATTTTTTATATATATGTAGTGGATGCTCACACAGAAGGATTTTGGTGCATGATATGGGCATCAGTTAATCTCAAAAAGTACTTAGTTCCAAATATATAGCAATATATTGAAAATGGCGCTGTAAATAATCTGACTGGTCTGCTGCCGGAAGGAAAAATGTACACCCCAAGACTAGCAGCATATTTAGAGAAGACATGAGGGGTGTGGCATGTGTCTCATGGGGGATGTGTCTCACGGTTCCTGGTGTCATGACATCAGGGCTGTGTCACACTTGTGACCGAGATGTCGGGGTTTGTAGTTTAAATTTTTGAACAAATGATGGTTGTGTCTCCTTCAATTTAAAGAGATGTATAATACATTACAGAGTGCCTCTTATAAAACTGTAAGAGAGCGACAAGTAGGACAGCACATATAGGAGATGATCTCATTCAATTGTTGTGTGGCAAATAAGACCGCTCATGTTAGAGATGATCTATTTCTGTATATGATCGTTCATTACCATATTCATTTAATGAATCTATCAGGTGTTCGCATAGATGGCATGAATCTAAAACACTGGTTGATGTAGGACATTACGATAGTTATAAGTGCATTCTATGGCATACAATGGTTATTATATTCTTACTCATGTAAAGAAGTGGTAAAGTATTGTGATGTGATACACTGAGGAAGTATGGACGGCCGTTCAGCTCTTCCTGCTGCCATAAAGTGACACGGACCAGGGGTCCCAGCCCGCATCGCGGCCGATGCCGGCTGTTGTGTCCTGCAGATGGGGTGTGACAGCCTTGGGGACCACAACTAGGGGCCTACACTGTGGGGCATCTAAGGCTAACTAGGCCTGACACGTGGCCCTAGAAATAACTGAGACAGACTCTGGGAATAACTTGCTGGCTCTCCGTGCGCTCGTTCCAGAACTGCGTACGTGCGTGCGGAGCCTCTTTTTATTATACCAAGTCACATGACTTCAACACTGCACGCCCCTTGAGCCAGGGGCGGATCATATCCCCAGAACATAACATTCCTCCTAAAACAAGAAAAACACAAACAACTTCGGCAACAGTCTTGATGGACAGTCTATTGTAATGCTCTTCATAGACTCCAAGTTCACTTTTCAAGAGAAAACCACCACTAGTGGGTAGGACATGTTAATGAACCTTGTACTTAATACTGATACATGAAACAGTCTTACGTGAGGTAATCGCGTAGTCGGCAGGAAGGCGTCAGGTTTCTTCTCAGCCTTTGATGCACGCCCCTCTGGCTTGAGCAGTCTGTTTCTGGGGCGGTGTTTGCCTCAGGCGCCTCCATGTCGGCCTCCTCCGGATCTGACGCTTCCTCCTGGGCCTCAGCGCCGCCCTCCGTCTCTTTGATCACCGCCCTCGACGTGTTACTCTGTGTGACCTCGAGACTAGGCGCCGGCCCCTGGCCTGGCAAATCCTTGGCAGTTTCGGTTTCTGCAGGCAGAGTTGGGGAATCTGATGCTCTGGGTTCCCCATGGAAGTGTTTAAAGTGTGACACATTTCGGGTTACTGTCTCTCGTCCTCGGACCACAGTGATACGGGTGCCTTTCACACTAATTACTCGCCACGGTCCTTTTTCATAGTTCAACCTGAACTTTCCACTGGTCACCCGGTTGCGAAGGAGTACCACATCCCCTCTGCTGAATTGTGTCACTGTGGCTCTTCTCTTCTGGCTAATCTTAGCAAAAGCAGTCTTTCGTTTGTGTGCAATTAGTTCTTCATTCGCAGTTTCTGGTGCCCACTGGGGATGGTGAGGAATTGAGTCAGGTATGATTCGTCCCATAAGGAGATGCGCCGGGGCTATCCCCGTGGTTGAGTGCGGGGTTTGCCGGTAGCTGCGGAGGAATGTGAAGATGGCCATCTCCACAGACTGTCCTTTGTCATGGGCAATACGAATCACTTTGTTCAAAGTTCTCATGAAGCGTTCAGCTTCCCCGTTGGCTTGTGGCCAGCGCGGAGTGATGCGTCGATGTCGAGTGCCCAGGGATGACAGATAGGTGGCCAGATCCTGACCTTGAAATGGGGGCCCATTGTCCGTGCGGAGCTCACGCATGGCCCCATGAGTAGCAACAATCTTTTCTATTTTTGGGATAACACTCTCGGCACTGGTACTGGCCACTATCTCCACCTCCGGGTACTTAGAATGGTCATCAATCATCACCAACGTGTATCGTCCATCCGGGAGACTGCCAAAATCCATGCTGACCCTCTCCCATGGCTGTTGTGGGCGAGGTTCCACTGCAATTGGAGCTTCACGAGGGGCCTCCCCAGTCACTTGACACGCAGCACATGTCCTCACCACATTCTCCACCATGTCGTCCATCAGGGGAATCCACACCTTAGTTCGCAATCGTGCCTTGGTTTTGACTATTCCTTGGTGACCTACATGTGCCAGCTGTATTACTTGGTCAGTTAGGGCCGATGGTATCACTATGCGATGCCCTCGCAGAAGGCATCCCGCTTCATCCTCATTGAGTTCCTCCCGGACGTGATACAGGCTTTCCATTATTTTCTGAGCCTCGGGGGTGAGCACCTTCCACCCATCCTTGGCCCGATGCCAGTTGGCTGTGTGGAGAAGTTCTTTGGCCCTCTGGAGACAGGCATCTTGTGTCGTGGCGTTCACAATGTCACTGATGGAGAGGGGACGAGGGCATGATCGCGCCACCACCCATTTGACATAGGCCTCAGTCTCTTCAGCCTCCTCCATCTCTTCTGGCGTAGCTGGTCTGGGATGTCGTGATAGATAGTCCGCTGGGTTCCTTGCTCCGGGCTGATACTCAATAGTGCAGTTGTACTCCTGTAATTGGAGCAGCCACTTTTCTATGCGAGGCGGCGGTTTGGATGAGGTTCCCGCAAACAGAGACAGTAGGGGTTTATGGTCAGTCACTACCGTGAATGGCTTGCCATAGATGTACAGGTGAAAGTGTCGGCACCCCCAGTGAATGGCGATTGCTTCTTTCTCGATTTGCGAGTACCGTTGTTCCGTGTCCGTGAGGGATCTGCTCGCGAAGGCGACAGGTGTCCAGTCTATATCATCCCTTTTCTTTTGCATGAGGACCGCTCCCAATCCGGCAGGCCCAGCGTCCACTGCAATGAGCGTGATGTTTCGTGGGTCAAAGAAGGCAAGCGTGGTATTGCTGGACAGAGAGTCTTTGACATCTCGGAATGCTTTTTCCTGCTCCGGTCCCCAGTTCCATGGAGTGGAGTCCTTGGTGAGGTCCCGTAGGGGAAGCGTGAGATTGGCCAGATCTCTGATGAACCGGCCACAATAGTTGACCATGCCCAGAAAGCTCCGGACTTCGGTGACGGTCTTAGGGGGTGGCGCATCTTTAATGTCTTTCACTTTGTCAGGGTCTGGGTTAACACCATCGGCTGAGAAAATGTATCCAAAAAACCCTATTCGGCTCCGCAGGAACTCGCACTTTTCTCTGTGGAGCGTGAGTCCTGCCTCTCTGAGTCTTCGAAACACTTGAGTCAGCCTTTGATTGTGTTCAGGAATGGTGCGGGCATGTATCATTATGTCATCACTGACATTTATCACTCCAGGTATTCCAGCAATTAACTCTTGGATGACATTCTGAAACACCTCCGCTGCACTGGAAATCCCGAAACTAAGCCGAGTGTACCTTCGAAGGCCAATGTGGGTGGAGAAGGTAGTGATGTTACGCGACTCCATGTCCAGCACCAACTGGTGATATCCTGATCGTAAGTCCAGCTTTGAAAACCAGCAGGCACCTGCCATCTCTCCGATGAGGTCATCGATAGTGGGAGTAATGTGACGCTCCCGTTTTATGGCGGCATTAGGAAGGCGCATGTCCACGCAGATCCTGACCGCTCCGGGCTGTTTCGGTTTCCGGGTGACCACGATGGGCGAAACCCAGGGGGTGGGACCCGAAACCTTCTCGATGATGCCCGCGGCTTCCAATTTATGGAGTTCCTCTTCCACCACCGGCCGGAGATGGAAAGCGATGCGACGGTGTCGCAGAGCCACCGGCTGCACCGTTGGATCAATGTGTAGGTGAATCTCCCGACCCTTGAACCTTCCAATGCCCTCAAAGAGGTCCGGGTATTCCATGAGGAGGTGTTGAACTGACTCCTCATGGACTCCAAACGCAAACGTCACCACGCCCAGGTCTTCAGCTGCTCTGCAGCTCAACAGCATGCCTTGGCCCTCTTCCGACACAAAGATGTTGGTTCTGATGGTCTTGTTCCCATGGCGGATGACCGCTCTGAATTTCCCTCGAATCCTGAGAGGGGTATCTTGTCCATACGCAAAGACGGTGATGGGGGTGGGGCTCAGCGCCGGAGGCATGGTCATGGTTCTGTAGAGGGAGACACTCATGAGGTTTATGGACGCGCCCGTGTCCACTACCGCTATTAAGTCTTGGTCCGCCACTTGTATGGCACATTGAGGCAGTGGCCTGGTGCGGCGGGCAGCGGTGCCGATCATGTGCACCTTGTGCACCGACCGTTCTTCTTCCTCATCGTCATCCATGTCACTGGGACTCTGTTCCCCCTCCGTTATGGCCTGCACAACGGGGCGTGGTTTGCGGAACTTTTTCGATCGGCACACCTTTTCGAAATGATTTTGCCTGCCACATCCCGAACACCGCTTGCCACGCGTGGGGCAATCTGCCATCTGGTGTCGCGGACCTCCACAATAGCCACATGACTGTCCCGACGCTCCACCCTGAGTGGGCGGTCTCTTGTGCCACTTGGTGGGCGTGTGGGCCTGGATCTTGTTAACCGGTTCCACTTTGACCGATGCTTGCAAGGCAGCTTCCATGTGCGCAGCCCTGGCCTTGGAAAGTTCTTTCGTGCGGCCGAGAGTTAAGATCTCAGCCAGCGGCTTGCCAGACTCCTCCAGAATCCGTTCCCTCAGTTTGGCCGAGGCACAGCCCTGTATAATTTGCCCCCTAATCTCTTCGGTGGTATCTTGAAAACCACACGTCAGCGCCAACCTTTTAAGTCGGGTATGATATGTGTCTAACGATTCATCAGGCAGCTGACGCGCTTGTCGGAACACAAAACGTTCATAGTCTTGATTGGCCATAGGCTCAAAATGGGCATTGAGGGCATTGATCAACGTGTGATGAGTTTTGGGGGTCGCCTCTGTGAGGGTCCGAGCGATGGAGTGAATGTCCTTGCCACCTAGATGTAACACCATGGCCCGTTTCTGTTCCTTGTGTGTTTTCGTAGCTTCGAAGAACACTAGGAGTCTGTCCACCCACTCCTTCCATTTGGGAGCGAGAGCTGAGGGCGCACCCTCCACCACAAACGGTTCGATGGGCGGAATCGTGGCCATCCTCCAAGACGTGCCGGAACAGGCACCCGGCGCGACCACCAGATGCGTGCGATGAAACAGGGCACCGCCCTGAGCGGCGGGCTGAGCGGACTGAAGCGCGTTTCACGCACGGGCTGGGAGGCACAGTGCGGCGCTGGGTAGCACGGTGCACCTACCAGACTCCAAGGCACCAAGTCGCCCCTCCAAGCGCTCCGTGTGGGGGTGGGGTACACCGCAAGGCACGAGCACCACGAGCCAAAAGACGGGCTCCCAGCCGCCTCACGGGGCAAGATGCAGGTACCCCCACCCAGCGAGGATTCAGCAACCACCCTCATCGCCAATTGTTGTGTCCTGCAGATGGGGTGTGACAGCCTTGGGGACCACAACTAGGGGCCTACACTGTGGGGCATCTAAGGCTAACTAGGCCTGACACGTGGCCCTAGAAATAACTGAGTCAGACTCTGGGAATAACTTGCTGGCTCTCCGTGCGCTCGTTCCAGAACTGCGTACATGCGTGCGGAGCCTCTTTTTATTATACCAAGTCACATGACTTCAACACTGCACGCCCCTTGAGCCAGGGGCGGATCATATCCCCAGAACATAACACCGGCCACGTCATTCTCCCACGCCCGGATGAACAACAAAAGCCTTTGCGGGCTCCCGCTGCACGGGACCCCCATTCAGCTCTTCCTGCTGCCAGAAGGGGACCCGGACCAGCGGTCCCAGCCCGCATCGCGGCCCACACTATCCTCCCGCGAACGGAGGCACCACAAAAGCCTTCACTGGCTCCCGCAGCGCAGGACGTCTGTTCAGCTCTTCCTGCTGCCAGAAGGGGACCCGGACCAACGGTCCCAGCTGGCATTGCGGCCGACCCCGCCCACGTCATTCTCCCGTGCCCGGAGGCACCACAAAAGCCTTTGCGGGCTCCCGCTGCACGGGCCGCCCGTTCAGCTCTTCCTGCTGCCAGAAGGGGACCCGAAACAGCGGCCCCGGCCCTCATCGTGACGGACGCCACCCACGTCATTCTCCAGCCCTAGAGGCACCACAAAAGCCTTCGCGGGCTCCCGGCACGGGAGCCTGTTTAGCTCTTCCTGCTGCCAGAAGGGGACCTGGACCAGCGGTCCCTGCCCGCATCGTGGCCCACACTATCCTTCCGCGCCCGGAGGCACCACAAAAGCCTTCGCTGGCTCCCGCTGCGCAGGACGCCTGTTCAGCTCTTCTTGCTGCCAGAAGGGGACCCGGACCAACGGTCACAGCCGGCATTGCGGCCGACCACGCCCACATCATTTTTCCGTGCCCAGAGGCACCACAAAAGCCTTTGCGGGCTCCCGCTGCGCGGGCCGCCCGTTCAGCTCTTCCTGCTGCCAGAAGGGGACCCGGAATAGCGGTCCCAGCCCTCATCGTGACGGACGCCACCCACGTCATTCTCCAGCCCCTAGAGGCACCACAAAAGCCTTCGCGGGCTCCCGGCGCTGGAGCCTGTTTAGCTCTTCCTGCTACCAGAAGGGGACCCGGACCAGCGGTCCCAGCCGCATCACGGCCGACGCCCCCCACGTCATTCTCCTGTGCCCGGAGATGCCATAAAAGTATTTGTGGTCTCCTGCTGCACGGGACACCCGTTCAGATCTTCCTGCTGCCAAAAGGGGACCCGGACCAGCGGTCCCAGCCCTCACCATGGCTGACGCCACCCACGTCATTCTCCCGTGCCCGGAGGTGCCACAAAAGCCTTTGCGGGCTCCCGCTGCGGGGACCGCGCCCGGGCAAAGCCAGGGCCAAGGGCGGGCACATCCTTGCCCATCAGTGACCGGAAGAGGCCTGGCTGGGCCACCCCTCTGTCATCTGCCCCAAAGAACTTGCTTGTACTGGGGACTTGGAGAAAGATCTGGAAAGCCTGCAATCCTGGCTTCTTGCCAGATTAAATGAGCTCGCTCCCTTACAGTCACCCAGGTCCGTTGCTCGACGGGTTTCTGCCCCCTGGTTCACGGAGGAATTAGCCCATGCCCGTAGGCAATGTAAAGTGGCGGAGCGGGCTTGGAGAGTCCAGTATGAGCCCGAGGCCAAACAACGGTATAAAACCATGATGAAGTCATACCATGAACTAGTCCTTCAGAGCAAGAAACGGTATCTTGCCAAAAGGATTGACGATGCTGCCAATTCCTGCAAGGAGATCTTCTCAATCGTGCGCGAATTTACTAGCCCCCGGTCCCTCTCCACTCAGGGTGCCCCAGCGGAGACCTGGGCTAACACTATTGCCAATTTCTTTACCACCAAAATTAGGCAAATCCAGGTTTCCTTCTCGCCGAGAGCCCCAGATGATGTGTCTGCGACGCTGATCGAGACATCGTCTCTGTCTCCCTCAGGCCCAGCTCTGCTTGAGTTTCCTCCCCTCTCGGCTGCCACATCTTTAGCCTTGATGAGGAACCTCAAGTCTGGCTCACCATTAGATCCGTGCCCGGCAAAATTTCTGGCAAAAATGGCAGATGCCATCAACCCCATAGCCAATCCCATTCTTAATTTATCCCTGAGCGAGGGCTTTCTGCCCCAGACCTGGAAGCAAGCCATGGTCATCCCTCTGATTAAGAAGCCCAATCTTGACCCAGAGGTACCCTGCAACTACAGGCCAATCTCGCTCCTTCCAGCACTGACCAAGATCTTGGAGAAACACGTGCACAACGTGCTTTCCAACTTCCTGGAGTCCAATGATTTACTTCATGAATCCCAATCGGGCTTTCGCTCCAACTTAAGCACCGAGACGGCGCTCTTGGAAGTCTCAGAGATCGTAAAAGAGGTGCTGGACATGGGAGGCAGGGTGATGTTAGTTATGTTAGACCTGTCGGCGGCGTTTGACACCGTCCCCCATGAGGATCTCCTCACCAGGCTCCGTGACATCGGGCTAGGGGGGACGGTGCTCAATTGGTTTTCTTCCTTTCTGGCCAACCGCCGCCAGACGGTCTGGGTCCCACCCGGATCCGCCGAGATGCCGCCATTGGGAGTCGGAGTGCCTCAGGGCTCCATTTTGAGCCCCACTCTATTTAACATCCTTATGACCCCTCTGGCGACATTGGCGGAGTCCTATGGGGCCCGGATCGTCTCTTATGCTGACGACACTCAGCTCCTTTTTACCTGTCGTAAGAGCGAAGAGTTCGATGGAGAAAGGATCCGTGAGTGCCTTGGGGCTGTTTTTAGCTGGTTTTCACATAACAGCCTCAAGTGCAACTCGGACAAATCCGAAATACTATTCTTCGGATGCCCATCAGAACCAGATTGGCAAGGATGGTGGCCAGCCGACATGTTCCCTCCCACACAGTCCTCTAAGTGGGCCAAGAACCTGGGAGTTAAAATTGACAACGAGCTTTCGCTCAAATCCCAGGTTTCCACTCTTACGGGAACATGTTTTGGGATTCTCAGAATGTTGCGCAAGTTTTTTCCCCTTCTTTCGGAGCAACATCGGAGGATCACTGTTCAGGCCCTTATAGGGTCCAGATTGGACTATGCCAATGTCCTATATCTGGGCCTGCCTGAATATCTCCTCCAACGTCTGCAGGTCACCCAGAACGCTGCTGCGCGTGCCATTTTTGGCCTTCATCGCCGCACTAGCGCCTCTAATCTCCTTGTATCCCTCCACTGGCTTCCGGTGCGGAAGAGGATACTGTTTAAGGCCATGACTCTTGCCCATAAGGCCTTGCATGGCAATGGCGCCAAGTATCTCCAGAGGAGGCTGGACTTCTATCGACCTGCACGTTCCCTCAGGTCAGAAGCCTTGGCTTTGGCTCGGGTACCACGCATTAAAAAGGCTCGGCTAGGCGGCCGGTCTTTTAGCCTCCTTGCTCCTCAGCTATGGAACTCGTTACCGTTGTCCCTGCGAAACACCTCAAATCTGCTTGTCTTCAGGAAAGACTTGAAAACCTGGTTGTTTACTGGATAATTTCTCCCCTTCTTTGGGCCTCTTTCTGTTATTGTTATGTCTCTTGCTCTTTTCCATGGTCTGGAGCTCAAAGCGCCGGGACACTCCTTTGGAGTAGCCGTTGCGCTATAAAAGTCCCATTTTAACATTAACATTAACATTAACATTAACAAGAACGAGACTTGGGCTCGGACTACCTTGTCAATCCCCTGCTATAGAGGTGCTATGCGCCTTATTCTATTGTCTCCTATCCTGGGTAGCTGCATGAAGGACTAAATCGGATCCTGATCCCCATAGACCATTACTAATCCCATGGCCTGCCAAATATGGAATTTTGAGCGCAAGGCCGACCTTGCCAAATACTAGCTAGCCTGCGAAATAGTCTTTGTTCTAGTTTTACTACTAGTTCTTCCATACATCTGACCTATGGGAAAAAGAAAGACTATATGGAGGGCAGTGGGGGGGGGGGGCAAAGTAAGCGATAGTGATAGAGTTTGTAAGTGGAAAAAAGCTAGAAAGGTTTCCAAACATGCAGGTAGTAACTGCGTAATGGATAGAAAAGACATGCTTGTTGAAGAATGTGAGGACATATTAGCAGTTTAGACAAACGCACGGCCAGCCAGAAAGAGGTCCACACCCAGATCTACACATATTAATAGTGGAGGACCAAATCGTCTTGTTGCTATCCCAGACATGTTCCCTAAGGCAAATAAAAAAGGGCTGTTCCCAAAAGTGGAGAGTTAAAGCTGAACCAAGGGAAGACTGGTGATCTGTCTCCCTGTGTACCCCCCTCCCTAGTGCTCCTATCACAGCAGAAGACAATAACCTCCAACATATTGAACCTTCAATAATATGTACAAAAAGGTACATGGTATTATCTAACGTCACAGAGGAAGGGACGCCTCAGGTATCGGAGGCACCCCTGCAAGAACAATAGGGACGGTAGTGACCTACAGCACAGACCCTCAGGAGGTAACTGAACTGGTGCACATACTAAGGGCTGAAATAGGAGCCATGAGCGTGCAGCTTGAGGATCTACTCTCAATGGTTAAACTTTTATCAAAAAATAATTCTTCCTGCCCAGATTGCACTTGCACCATCACTCGACCTACTGTCTCATTGCCACCTAGCCAGACATCTGATACAAAGAGAATAAATGCTATACCCCAAAATGGTTGTAAACACATAGGTTGTTACATAGGTAGTCCACTGTTTTCTGAGGTGGTGAAGTCCATAAAGTCGGTACCCCCACCACCAACCCATCCCCTAAGTGGGTTCAGAATACTATTACAAATGCCACTGTCCATCAAGCTATAAATTCGAATCCCGCTGGAAACTCAAAAAAACATCTCCCAGTTGATAGAGGAACGTACCCCAGTCAGTCCCACAATTTACAGAATAGAGCTCACATGGGCTGGGGGGAACAAAATGTAGACATACTACACAACACGCACAGAATCTACATGGTAAATGTTCCCAAGCTCAATACAAGTAAAGGTACAGAACACGCTAACAAAAAAGCCGTCCATTTGATTAGGCATGTTAGGGGTTGCTGTTCAGTGATCAGGGAGGATAACATCAGGGCGCGCAGACTTTCTTCTTGCACTCAACAGCTGGACTGCATTGAACTCACCCTCAATATGAAGGAATTAGTCGACAATCTTTTTGCCCTAGAGTTTCGCACTTGCTCCCCCAATTCAGCATCCATCCAGTTTAGGCAAGCTCAGTTCAGTAGTCACTCTAGGCACTTTACCGGACATGCGCCCACAATTCGGATGGGTTGTTCCACATTAGAGAGGGTTGATTGACTAGAAGGCACGAACACAGTAGGTGCAGATGAAATGGGAGATATACCAAACACAAGGGCTAGTCCGCCCACCACCCACCTCATTGGCACTGATGATGATAGACCTGCAGGGCTCCTAGGAAGGACCAACATACCACCACTTCCTATGGAGATCTGTGGGGATACTAGTTGCACATGGGGAACATCCTTTACGACGCGGATGTTACCCCGCAGTACCGTTACAACGCGTATTTTAGAACGCAAGTCGTAACCACGACTTGCGCTGGGCGGCGCTAAAGGACAAGGAATAGTAGATTTACTATTCCAACACCTTCCCTACTGTACGTAGGCTGGTGTTGGAATCGTAAATTAAACTATTACTAAGTCCGCACCCCTACAGCGCAAGTCGTGGTAACGACTTGCGTTGTAAAATACGCGTTGTAACGGAACGCGTGGTAATACCACGCGTCGTAACAACGTACATCCGTTGCACATATCCTGTGAACTCAGCAGGCCCATTGCCATTGTCACATCACAACAATTCTAAGTGGGGCACAATTTTATCATGGAACATAGCAGGGCTGGGTTCAAAATTAACTTCCCCGGAGTGTCATGCTTTTATAGGAGGGTATGACATTTGTTTATTTCAAGAAACTTGGCTTGTGGCTCCAAAATTTTACGTAGGTTATCTGAACTATCACATACCAGAATTGTGAGAGGGGAAAAAGGTCGCCCTCTAGGGGGACTGACAATATGGGTGCGACAAGAACTAAGCATCACTATTGAGGAGCTTCTGACCAAGAATAATGACATTCAGGCCATCCGCCTGAAACTTGACCGACTGGAGAATGTAGACAGATACAATGTATATACGAGAGGAACTAGAGGAAGTTATTACGGCTCTCGAAGACCTCCTCCATATCCACTCAGCAGATACTAAACCTATCATTGCGGGTGATTTTAATATCACTTTTGAGCCCCTAGATGATGAGGAAGGTAACCTCCTAGAGTAAGAAGATGCACAATGGGGTATACCGAAACCGGAGCTTTCGCCCATAAAAAAATGGTCCAACGTGGCCATACAGATCAATTCTATCTGTTTAGGAAAGGGCTTTTGGGCAGGACCCCACTAGACAAACTAGGGGAAAATATATTTAGCAACGTATCGGTGCCTAGTCGATTAGACTATATATTAATTTGTCTGAAATTATGACATACTCTTGGTGACATGGTAGTCATGGACAGATTGGAGAGCGACCACAACCCCTTGTGCGCAACCCTGGGTTTGTGGCGACAGCAGACACCCTCACAGATGGGGTGTGACTTGTACTCTTGTGATGTAGTCCCCACCAATGATATGAGGCGACTAAAATGGTCCAGTATAGCAGAAAAGCCTGAATCCATAGCTAACGTTACTAAGGAAATAGATAAAGCTTTGATAGAGCTAGAGTCTATTATGGCCTAGAACGAAGCACTAGAGATTACCACCCAGTTCCATAATTTATTTATTTGTCGAATTTGTAATGCGCCTAGCTGCCCCAGCAACGGGGCGTCCCAGCGCAAACCACAGACTCCGAGGCAAGAACCAGAAAGCAGATGGATTATACAGGGAAGAACCAGGTCTTTATGGCTTTCCGGAACGCAAGATGGATTGGATAACTCTGATGGAAACAGGAAGCGAGTTCCAGAGTTGCGCAGCCAGGCTGCGAAAGGAGCGGCCACCCGCTCTGGCTTTCAAGACACGCGGGATGCAGACCAGCGCTGAGTCGGCGGATCTCAAAGGACGCCGTGGCACGTAGAACTCTAACTGACCAGCCAACCCCATGGGTGCCTGAAGCGACAAGTTCTTATGTGCCAAACAGAGCGCCTTAAATTGAATGCGCTTCTCCACAGGCAACCAGTGGAGTTTACGAAGTACGTGAGAAACAGAGCATGATTTAAGAAGGACCACCAGGATGCGAGCAGCTGCATTCTGTGCGCTCTGAAGACGCTTAACACTAGCCTTGTTTGCGCCCAAGTAGAGGCAGTTACCATAATCCAGTCTAGACAGGATTGTAGCCTGAATAATGGTTTGGCGTACTTTTGAAGGAAAAAAACCCAGCAGCAGCTTAAAGCCACGCAGAAGCCCAAAACAAGCCCCAGCCATTACCTTAGATTGGGCGTCAAACGTCAGGCCACTATCAAACCAAATAGATCATCCATTTGCGCACACATCTCTACAAGCGATGCAAGCCTAATAAACCAGCAAAGAAGAAAGCCAGTCTCTGGTTCAATAAGAACTGTAGGCAGGCCAGAGAATTACTTGGGGACTCAATTAAAAAGGGTTCAGCTCTAAGACTGAATGCCAGTGACCATCTGTAGTTGCTCGTCTCCGTCTTTTATTACTTTAATGTCCACATTTGACATGTGTTCTACACACAGGAGCCTAGGCAATCCTTATGAACACTTCGAGAGCTATCCTGAAAGCGTCATCACACACCAGGTTTTGACGAAATCTTTTGTTCTTAGGTAATCTTTTAAGTCACGTTCCTCTTACTTTTGTCTTGGTTAAGGCCCTTCACAATAAATGTTGCCCTATGCACTAGCAAGTGGTTAGTATCTTGGTGATTGGGCTTACCTTTTGATGTTTCACACTATTTTTCCATCACTTGGGCCGTTCATTAACTTTCCACTTTGGTGGTCTTTTTACTGAGTCACACCAGACTATTAGTCTAGTAGCTCTGGTTTTTTTCACAGCAAATTTCCTTTTCCCTTCCCCCTTTTCTTCCTTCTCGTTATTAGAATGGTTTTAATATATACAGTTAGTTATTATTATTTCTTCTGTAATATATGATATCAAACTGAAATGAGGTTTACTATTCTGTCAACTAGCCTTGAAAAAGTCGTCTCAAGACGAAACACGTGTCGGCTGTTCTTGTTTCTGTCCCTACGGGTCAACACTGAAGAAGACTTAAGAATTAAACAATTTTGGCTACACATACTATTGGATCTGTATTAGTATTGTTTGTGTAACTGCCGACTCACTGGAGTCACTTTTGTAACTAGATTGGGTTGTGCTCTGTCAACCATATTTTTACATTTTGTTTGTATGTGGGTATCTTACATACATAATAACATTGTGGGTGGCACATTGTTTGACATAGATCACGCTGGAGAATATCCTCTTTACTTCCTAAACTTTGGGGCAAAACTTACACAGAGGTGCTGGCTGTAGTGTACCACTGCCATCAAGTGTTCTTAGACTAGCCAAAAATTTTCTCAATTAGTAATTCTGGCCTGATTTACCAGGACCAAAGATTAGCATCCAGCAGTAGAGTTTTTTAATGGTGCTTGTTTTTAGCTGTTGTTCTTAGCGATAGATGCAAATCTTTTTATCATTATTTTATTGATCTTCTTAAATGTCATGATGATTTAATCACATGTTCCAAACAAGCTTTATAATCATGTTTTGCACAATGATATGAAGTATATTTATAATAACATGTTTTTTTATTTTGCTTTTATGACTAATTGTCGAATAAAGCTTGTTTGACCTGACCGTATGTAGCTAGCTTCTTGATTCTGGTTGTTCTAAATTATAAAAAATGTGAATGGTGTTACAAGGAACTCTATGTCATGATCATTTCTTAGTGATTGAAGTCCACGGAATGTCATCATTGAGTCCATCAGTGTCACAGTGTAGCCTGTATACCCATCTTTGTTCTCTTGAGAAAAAGAAGCTGGTGATATCAGTAATGTGTGATGGGATTTAAGATTGATCTAAGAATGGCCACCTCAGGTCATCTGCTGTGTGATTTTTCTTCATAAAGTGATTGGTCAGCTTAGTTGCCTGTTTTATACAGCGTATTGTGCTTTTGTGTTCCATAATCCTTGTCTTGATGTCTATGTAGTCATACCTACGTAACGTAATCCACAAGGGACCAGGTAAATTAGTTTATTGCTGTTACAATTCTCATGCCGTTTCAGTTCCCATGGTTCACCAGTGCCGATGATGATGGATGTTGTATGGCTTGTTTGGGACATACCCTGCAAGACCCACATGGAAGATGTCCGTTTACTGCCGGTAATCCCTATAGGGTGTCCTGATCCAAGTTCTTTTCATCACAGGGCCTGTTGTGCACCAATCTATCCCTTAAATTGGTGTTCCTTTTAAATGCAAATAGAAGTACTTTGATGGAAGTATCGCCTGTGTTCAGAATTTTCCAATTTTTGCAGATTGATTTCTTGATCTGATTGAAGAAAGTACAGAATGTGTTAACACATGTTAGTCTAGACGTCAGTTCCTTTGGTGGTGCGGTCTCTATGAGTGCACCTTTGTTGTTGTTCCGTGCCCTCTACGCTGACTATTATACCAGGCAAGATGGATAATCTCTTTCCTTCAGTTGAGAGGTTAAAGTATCTATCTGCATGTTCACCAAATGTTTCTGTAGCTGGACAGTTCTTCCTAATGTGTAGGAACTGTCCAAAAGGGAGACTGTCTCGTAAAGACTTCGGATGGTAGTTGTTGTACCATAACAATGCATTCCGAGCCATTAGTTTCTTGTATAACTCTATTGCAAACCCTTCTCCTGACAAATAAATCAAAGTGTCTAAAAAAGGTAGGCTAGTTTTGCTATATTCCAAGGTGAACTTCAAGAACCCGTTCTGGTTGTTCAACCACTGATGGAAATTGATGATAGTGTCTAGCTCTCCTTGCCAGACGACTAAAATGTCATTGATATATTATTTCCACATGAGAATGTGGGTTCTGAAAGGGTTGTTTTGAAACAGTACCTGACCTTCTTCAAAAGTGCGCATGTACAGGTTAGCTAATCTCGGTGCGAAACGTCTGTCCATCGATGTCCCTGACACCTGAAGATAGAGAGTGCCTTCAAAGAGGTAGAAGTTCTCTTTTATTGCTATCCGTGCCAATCTATGATGAATTCGACTGGAGTGATGGTGTCCAGTTCTTTTCTTGCAAGTAGGGTTTCAATGGTCTGTAAAGTTTTATCTTGTGGTATGGAGGCGTATAAAGACTCCACATTGAATGAGACCAGGTAGTCTGTAGAGAATTCAAAATGCACATTTAGTGTCTTTCAGATATGTAGGCATATCAATTACCAACAGACTGAGGAAGAAATCCACAAATTGCGACAGGGTATCGAGCCAATCCCGAAACAATGGGTCTCCCAAGTGGAGGTCTTTGATCTTTGTGTATTTTATGGAGTATGTAAAAATAGGGAGTCACAGGATTAGCGGTGACCAGGAAATCTTCTTCTTCGGTAGTGAGCCATCTGTTTTTCTTTGCTTTGTCCACTAATGCAGTGATTTTTAACTTAAGCCTTTTTCTGGGATCCATCTTCAGAGGGCGGTAGGAGCAATTTATATTCAGTTGTTTTGCACATTCCGTTCTGTATGTACCTGTATTCAGTATGGCTGTTGCTCCACCATTGTCTGCAGGTTTTATAATGATAGATTCATCATTACTCAGTATGTCTAGTGCTCTAAGTTTGCTGTTTGGTAAGTTTTGAAAATGTCTTTTATCTGAAAGAGACAGTTAGTTATGTATTCCTCACCTTAGAATTACCCCTAGGCATCAGATTGGATTCGTAGAATTTTTTCCTCAGTAGTATTTCTGTCTGTTGATAGGTGATGTCAGTCGACTCCGCATTCATTTCTGGCGTCATGGTCGCCGGAATGATGTTGCGGTATCTACTTTGGCACTGCCCTCACGTGCTGATGTCAGTTCTTTCTTTTTCTGCGCCAGCCAGATCAAATCCGGAGAATCACTTTTTGACTCCGTTTTTGCGACTTTTGTCAACACCTTTTTTAAGTCGATCGACTGATTATGCATGGAGGGATGTCAAGTCGGACTGGCTTAAAGGCTTGTGACGCCTGTCTGAAATTGATGTCAGTCACGGACCTGCACCTCGTGTTCCTTTGGTGCCTGGAGCGACCCGGACCCAGAATCATGCTCCCACTGCCGGGCCATGAACCTGAAAGCTTCTCAAAGCCCGGCAGTCCGCTAGGCGCTGTTTGAGGTCCCGGTCGAGAGGGAGGTCTCGGGACCAGCTGCGAAACCACCACCACCACTCGTCATCGAAGTCTTCGTATTCAAGTTAGTCGAAGCACAAGAAGAAAGCAAAGAAGCATCATTGCTCTTCGCGTGCTCCCCGTCCGTCAGCTACAGCGACATGCACAAGGTAGTCGTGGTCGGCTCTACCTGTGGAGCCTGTTGGGCTGACACCGGCCTTCCCTCCCTTTCCGGGTGCCCCCAGCCCAGCTTCAAAGCTTTTACGAAGCGTTATATTCCATCTTCGGGCAATCCAACTCCGCCGGTGTGCCCTAGGGCCCTGCGGACTCGGTTGGGGGTTCTAGGGCTTCTAGGTGAGCGGCTTTGGCTTTGGCGCCGCAGGGCCCCCAAGGGTCCAGTCCTGGATCTGGATCAGCGCCGGTTGACCTTGTGACACCTCCTCCGATGCTGAATCCAGTGACGACACCCCCACCACCTTTGACACCGGTTGTGTCCCCAGCCGGCGTCGACCCCGGCCTCCTCGATGAGGGCATGGAGCGGGACCAACCTCATCTGATGTTGGTACCAGCGCCGGCCGGTACTTTTGTGCTTTTGTTCTCTCGTGATGTTTCCTACTGTCCTGGGTGGCTCACAGAAGAGGGTGAGGAGGACTGGGAGGGTCTGTGGATCTTCTTGCAGACCAGTTGGAGGAACCGGACTGGAGAGAGGAGTTGGGTCAGGCCAGTGGTCTGGATACCTCCCCAGACCTTGGCATATTATCTCCCCCTACTGTGGCTACGGAGGAGGGTGCAACATACGCAGTGGTGCTGCATAGGGCAGTCAAGGCCCTAAACCTCAAGCCTCTTATGGTGGCGGTCAGGACTAACCTCATGACAGAGGTGCTTCAACCAGCAGCGGCCTCCTCGTAGCCCTTGCTGCGATTCAATGAAGCCCTTACGGACATCCTTTTGGGCACTTGGTCCAACCCCAACACAGGGGCTGCTGTGGACAGGATGATTGCCGACGTCACAACCCGGCTCCAGGGGACCCCCTTTTCCTCTCTTCCCATCCTACTCCTGAAAGCTTGGTAGTCCAAGCCTCAATGACCAAGGGCACATTTCCTAACTCACGATCTGATAGGGAATCCAAGAAGCTGGACCCCCTTGGGAAGAAGATATTTTCTTCCTCTAGCTTGGACTGCGGTCAGTGAACACTACATGACTATTGGGACTATTGGGCTGTTTGTCCCACACTGTGTGGGACACGGTTGCGCAGGTGCTGCCACAGTGTCCTGAGGAGGCCCGGGCCGTGCTCTCCCGAGCTGTTGCGGAAGGAAGAGACACAGCGAAGTTCACCATCCAGTGTGGGCTGGACACCGCCAACTCACTGGGCAGGACGATTTCCACATCAGTCGCATTGCAACTCTACGCCTGGTTGAGGTCCACTGGCTTTTCAGGGGATGCCCAAGCAACACTTTTTGACATGCCCTTTGATGGCCGTTGCTGGTTTAGCAACAAGACAGACAATGCACTCGAGTGCTTAAAGATTCTAGGGCTACAACCAGATCCTTAGGCCTTGCTTCCACCTCCCGCCCAGTGCAGTCTGATTTTCACCCCTTTCATGGCTACGGAAGGGGTGCCCCTCCATGTTCCACCCAGAGCCACAGGCTTATGGAAGCTGTCCAGCCTCTGCGCAGCGGGGGCTGTGGATCCCACCGCCATGGGTGGGGGCCAGCGGGTGGACCAGTCCACTAGTGCCCCCTCTGCAACAGCCTGCAAACTCTCCTAGTCCGACCTTTCAGGCCCATCAATTGCCAGTGGGTGATAAGATTCACCATCATCTTCCCCACTGGCTCAACATCACGTCAGACAGGTGGGTTTTGCAGATAGTCCAAAGGGGCTACTCCCTCCCCTTCAAGACTGCCCCTCCATCCATGCCACCTCAATTCCATCGCATGTCGAAGGATCACCTGGCCCTTCTCCAACAGAAAGTTACAACTCTCTTGGCCAAGCTAGCCATCAAGCATGTTCCAGCCCAGAAGTCGGTCGTGGATGTTATACGGACTACTTTCTGGTGCCCAAGATAGACAAGGGCCTGCGTCCTACCTTGGATCTCAGGGACATTAACCCCTTCCTCCGGAAGGAGAAGTTCAAGATGTTGACACAGGCTCAACCCTCAACACTGGAGACTGGCTGGTAGCATTGGACTTGCAGGACGCCTATTTTCACATCCCCGTCCTGCCGTCCCACTGGCGTTACCTGCTGTTCACGGTAGGCCACGAGCACTTTCAGTTTACTGTGCTCCCCTTTGGCCTTACCAGCGCCCCTCGTGTGTTCACGAAAGTGATCACAGTGGTCCCAGCTCATCTGCAAAGATCAGGGGTTCCAGTCTTCCCCTAACTCGAACACTGGCTGTTGAAGGCGGGCTCGTCCCAGTCTGTTGTCACCCACCTCCAGACTACAGCCGATCTCCTGCATTCGTTGGGGTTCACCATAAATGTGCCAAAGTCACACCTTATCCCCTCTCAGATGCTCCTTTTCATTGGAACGGTTCTGGACACAGCGCAGTTTCGGGCTTATAGTCCAGAGCCGCGAGTTCGGGGTATTTGGGCTGATTCCGATCTTCCAGCCTCTATCATGGGTTTCAGTCAGAATTACCCTGTGGCTACTGGCCTCATGGCCTCCTGCATCCTGCTGGTGGACTATGCCAGTTGGCATATGCAGGCTCTGCAGTGGTACCTGAAGTTCCAGTGGGCACTGCATCAGGGGAATCTTTCAGATAGCGTCCAGATCTTGGAGGGCACTGTACACCAGTTGCAGTGGTGGCTAACAAACCGAGATTGGGACAACGGCAGATCCCTCTCCCTTCCCCAAACAGAGTTCACAGTGGTGACAGATGCATCACTGCTGGGGTGGGGCGGCCACATGGGAGTAGCGGAGATCAGATGCCTCTGGTCTCCGGCGGAGTCCGAGCTCCATATCAACCTTTTGGAGCTTTGGGCGATTCATCTTGCACTAAAAGCATTTCTTCCTTCTGTCTGGGGAAGAGAGATGCAGTTGTTCACGGACAACACCACCGCCATGTGGTACTACCACAAACAGGGCTATGTCAAGAGGCTCTCCACCTTTGGACATGGCTGGAACATCAGGGCATATCTCTGGTGGTTCAACCCCTGGTGAGTTCTCTGAACGCCAGGGCAGACAAACTCAGTCGCAAGTGCATGATGGATCACCAATGGCGTCTTCACTCAGAGGTGGTGTAAGGTCTCTTTCAGCAGTGGGGAGAGCCTTGGTTAGATCTATTTGCCACCAAAGAGAGCGTGCAATGTCAGCAGTTCTGTGCATTGGAATTTCCAAGACGACACTCGCTAGGCGATGCTTTTCGTCGCGAGTGGAGTTAGTCTTTTGTATACCTTTCCGCCTATACCACTTCTGCCCAGAGTGCTGAAGAAGATCAAGCTTGACTGGGCCCAAGTAATTCTTGTGTCTGCGGATTGGGCGAGAAGAGTCTGGTCTCCCGAGCTGTTACACATGGCCACCGATCCCCTGATCAGACTGCCTCTTCAGGAGGATCTTTAGTCGCAGCAGCAGGGAACGGTTCTCCACCTGAACCTGTCCAGCCTCCACCTCCTTGCAAGGAGATTGAGTGGCGGCAGTCTGTATGTTATCTTGGCAGCCAGGCGTCCCTCCACAAAAACGGTATACACCTGTAGATGGAACACATTTGTGGCATGGTGCACAGCAGAGTCTGTGGATCCCCTTTCTGCCCCTCTTTCAGATGTTCTCCTCTTCATTCTTTCTTTGGCCCAGCAGGGCTCTGCTCTGGGCACTCTCAAAGGCTATTTTTCAGCTATTTCAGCCTTCCTTCGGCTGCCTTACCAGCCTTCTCTTCTCAAGTCCCCTATTGTAATTCACTTCCTTAAGGGCATTACTCACTTGTTTCCTCCTACTCCTTTAGTGATGCCCCAGTGCGACTTGAACCTGGCTCTTACCTATTTGACGTGTGCTCATTTCAAGCCATTACATAACTGTCCTCTCAGACTTTTAACCCTTAAAAATGCCTCCTCTCTAGTTGCCATCACTTCAGCTCGCAGTGTGAGTGAGCTACTGCCCCTTTCTTCTAAGCCTCCTTTAATGGCTGTTCATACGGACAAGGTTGTCCTCCGTACTATGCCTTCTTTCCTTTCCAAAGTGGTTACCTCCTTCCATATAGGACAGACCATCACTTTGCCCACCTTCTTTCTACTTCCGCATCCTTCTGAAGAAGAAGAGAGGCTTCCCTGTCTGGATCCAAAATGCATGCTTTCCTTCTATCTGGATTGCACAAAACAATTCCGGGTGGATGACCAACTCTTTGTAGGTTATATGGGAGCTAAGAAAGGTCGGGTCGTGCAAAAACTAACCCTCTCCAGATGGGTCATTCTTTGCATCAAAATCTACTATGCCTTAGCGAAAAAGGAACCTCTAGTTGGGTTGCATGCCCATTCCACCAGGGCAGCCGCAGCCACTACTGCTTTAGGATGTGGAGTCCCCCTGCCTGACATCTGCCAGGCAGCTACGTGAGCTTCACTGCACATGTTTAAAAAACACTATTGCTTGGACAGCCAAGTACGGAGGGACGGCTTCTTCGGCTGTTCAGTTCTCGAGGACTTTCTGGTGTGAACTTGGTTCACAGACCCACCACCGGGGTTGGTATTGCTGGGGTATCTATTCCAAGGTGAGGAATCCATAACTAACTGTCTGTTTCAGATGAAAAAGTTACTTACCTTCGGTAATGATATGTCTGTAAGAGACATAGGTTACTTATGGATTCTTCACCGCCCCACCCATCCTCCCTGTTCTGATTTCTAGGGTAAGTGACTCCCCTTTCAGGGTCCTAGTTTTTTTTTTGTCAAAGGTCTATTTTATTGAGAAAAAACATAGAGGAATCTTGCGACAATCTCGCACAACATCCCACACAGGGGGCTAAGCAAATTAGGCGGGAGAACACCAAGGGTATGGGCAGTCCAAACAACAGGACCCACCAGGGTTCTGGGCCAGAGAGTCACATAAAATGCAGTTCAAGCCCGGTATGCCACCGGCCAAATAGATATTTACAACAAAGGGTGGTGATGGACAGAGTCTCTGAATTAAGCAGAATACTCTCACCCAGTCAAGAGATCAGGGCTGGATCCAACACCGTTTTTTAGCTCATTGCACCATCCCAGTTTCAGAACCTGGCTGTATGCAAATTAGTCTGTCCCTGGCCCAGTGCATCATGGGAACAGGGCAGACCAGACTACAAAAGCCAATTCTTACACTGGGAAGGAAACAAGCTTCCGGGGACCGGTTTCTGGCATTTCAGCCGTCTTCGGCCCGGCTTGCTTGAATCCTGATGGTGCAATGAGCAAGGGACTCACATCTGAGTATACCTTCCACGCTTAGGGTGGACAAAAATATTTACAACAAGGGGTGGTGATGGACAGAGTCTCTGAATTAAGCAGAATACTCTCACCCAGTCAAGAGATCAGGGCTGGATCCAACACCGTTTTTTAGCTCATTGCACCATCCCAGTTTCAGAACCTGGCTGTATGCAAATTAGTCTGTCCCTGGCCCAGTGCATCATGGGAACAGGGCAGACCAGACTACAAAAGCCAATTCTTACACTGGGAAGGAAACAAGCTTCCGGGGACCGGTTTCTGGCATTTCAGCCGTCTTCGGCCCGGTTTGCTTGAATCCTGATGGTGCAATGAGCAAGGGACTCACATCTGAGTATACCCTTCCACGCTTAGGGTGGACAAAATTATTTACAACAAGGGGTGGTGATGGACAGAGTCTCTGAATTAAGCAGAATACTCTCACCCAGTCAAGAGATCAGGGCTGGATCCAACACCGTTTTTTAGCTCATTGCACCATCCCAGTTTCAGAACCTGGCTGTATGCAAATTAGTCTGTCCCTGGCCCAGTGCATCATGGGAACAGGGCAGACCAGACTACAAAAGCCAATTCTTACACTGGGAAGGAAACAAGCTTCCGGGGACCGGTTTCTGGCATTTCAGCCGTCTTCGGCCCGGCTTGCTTGAATCCTGATGGTGCAATGAGCAAGGGACTCACATCTGAGTATACCCTTCCACGCTTAGGGTGGACAAAAATATTTACAACAAGGGGTGGTGATGGACAGAGTCTCTGAATTAAGCAGAATACTCTCACCCAGTCAAGAGATCAGGGCTGGATCCAACACCGTTTTTTAGCTCATTGCACCATCCCAGTTTCAGAACCTGGCTGTATGCAAATTAGTCTGTCCCTGGCCCAGTGCATCATGGGAACAGGGCAGACCAGACTACAAAAGCCAATTCTTACACTGGGAAGGAAACAAGCTTCCGGGGACCGGTTTCTGGCATTTCAGCCGTCTTCGGCCCGGCTTGCTTGAATCCTGATGGTGCAATCAGCAAGGGACTCACATCTGAGTATACCCTTCCATGCTTAGGGTGGACAAAAATATTTACAACAAGGGGTGGTGATGGACAGAGTCTCTGAATTAAGCAGAATACTCTCACCCAGTCAAGAGATCAGGGCTGGATCCAACACCGTTTTTTAGTTCATTGCACCATCCCAGTTTCAGAACCTGGCTGTATGCAAATTAGTCTGTCCCTGGCCCAGTGCATCATGGGAACAGGGCAGACCAGACTACAAAAGCCAATTCTTACACTGGGAAGGAAACAAGCTTCCGGGGACCGGTTTCTGGCATTTCAGCCGTCTTCGGCCCGGCTTGCTTGAATCCTGATGGTGCAATGAGCAAGGGACTCACATCTGAGTATACCCTTCCACGCTTAGGGTGGACAAAAATATTTACAACAAGGGGTGGTGATGGACAAATAGAAGCGTGGGTCCACTGCATCACAAGAGGCCCATGTACCGCGGTCTGGGGGAAAGCGCCGTGGACAAGAGGTGACGGTAAAGAAAGGAAATGATGCCCCGCATGGCAGTGGCCCGGGAAATGAAGGCCTCAAAGGGGGTTAGAGCTCGAGTGGCCGCGTCGCGAACCGCAGGGGAAAGCGCCCAGTGGAGCAACTGGGCATGATGGTATTGCTCCGTTTGGAGGACCTCATAGTCCGTTTGCAGTTGTCAAACGTGAGCGGGGCATCCCCATGGAACAGGTGGGTAAGGGCAAAGCAGCCCCCCGTCCTCCAGGCATCAAAGGGCCCCTCGCACAACGCAGGTGGAAAGGCCGGGTTGAAATGAATGGGTGTAAAGGGGGAGGGGAATGTCGTCCACCTCTCGTCACTGGAGAGCGAATCCCAGACCTTCAGGGTGGTGCCAGTGGGAGTGCTAATGTACGCATTCCTGGGCCTATCTCTCCTGGGCTTCCATACCAGGTCCCAGATCGTTCTCCCCGCCACACTCCTATCCATATGCAGCCAGTGTTTTTCTGACATAGGCTGAGACCACTCCACCAACACCCGGAGCTGCGCTGCTTTGTAGTAGAGGAGCATGTCAGGGAGTCCAACCCCCCCTCCCCACGTGGGCGCCTGAGAGAGGTAAAGGAGAAGCGAGCCCGCCCCCCCCTGCCAGATGAAGCGGAGCATAAGAGTTTTAACGCGTCGAAAAAAGTCAGTATCCACCACAATGGGGAGCGCCTGAAATAAATACCGAAGCTTGGGGAGGAGTGTCATTTTAATCGCGTGTATCCTCCCCAGCCACGAGATATACAGTGGCAGCCAGCGTGGCAAATCTGTTTGGATACGCGCCAACAGAGGGGGGAAATTAGCGGCGTACAGTTTCCCCACTGTAGGGGTAAGGTGGATCCCCAGGTACAGCAAAGAAGAAAGAGTCCATGGCAAGGGTGACAGCGGGCGACGGCGGTCCACCTCCGCTAGGGAAAGCGTGAGGTTAAGAATAAAGGACTTGTCATAGTTGACGTTAAAGCCAGCCACGTACTCAAAACGCGCCAGTTCCGTCTGAACGTGGGGGAGGGAGTGTGCGGGGTCGGAAAGGGAAAGCAGGATGTCATCCGCGAACAGGGAGATCTTATGTTGTTCTCCAATGAAAGGCAGTCCCCGAATGTCCGGGTGTTCCCGCACCACCAGCGCCAGTGGCTCGATGCTCAGGGCAAAGAGCAAGGGAGAAAGTGGGCACCCCTGCCTCGTGCCACTCAAGTGAGGAAAAAAGGCCGACAGGTGACCGTTGATCGAGACTCTGGAACGGGGGCAGCTGTAATTCGCCCCTACCATGGACAGGAATTTGGGTGAAAAACCAAAAGCCGTCAGCGTCTGAAACAAAAATCCCCAATCCACCCAGTCAAAGGCCTTCTCCGCATCAAGACCCACCAGGACAGCAGGGATACGGAAGCAATTAGCCTTCTCAATAAGGTGAACTACCCGTCTGGTGTTATCGTGGATCTGGCGCCCCTTAATGAAGCCCGATTGATCGGGGTGGATGAGAGCCGGCATGAGGTCCTGTAGTCTGGACGCTAATATGGACGAATCCAACTTAGCGTCAATGTTCAGCAAGGCTATAGGCCTATATGAGGAACACTTGGTGGGGTCTTTCCCCGGCTTGGGGATGACCGATATAACCGCGTACGCCATGGACCCCGAGGTCGTACCTGTTTCTGCCATGGCATTAAAAAGGAGCACCAGGAAGTCACTCACTTCCGCTGCAAAGGTCCGATAAAAGAGGGCTGTGTAGCTGTCCGCACCGGGCGCTTTATTGAGCTTCAGAGCCTTGATAGCAGTCAAAACCTCCTCCCTAGTGAAGGGGGCGGCGAGCAGCTCGTTCCACTCGGTAGAGACGCGAGGGAGCGGAAGTGCGCTCAAATAATCACGCTGAGCCCCGGGGTCCAGGGCGTCCCCCGAGTACAACGTCGCGTAGAACGCCCCAAAGAGGTCCGCCTTGGCCTCGTCACGGTACCTCAGCTCACCTCCGGGGTCCTGAATACCGCCGATATATTCCTTCTCCCTCTTGTCTCTCAGCTGACGCGCAAGGTGCTTCCCTATCTTATTTCCCTGTGAATAAGAGAGACGGCGCAACTTCAGGAGGGTGAACTCCGCCCGGTTACTATAATGGGCCCTGAGCTTACCCCGGATTGATGTCAACGAGCGGAGCGTCTGTCTGGTGGGGTTCTGTTTGTGGGTCTGCTCCAACCTGGTCAGCTCCTTCTCCAACCCCTGCCGCTCCCCCGTCTCAGTTTATCGAGGGCCGTGTTGAGAGCCAAGCAACTACCTCTGAGCGACGCCTTAACCACTTGGATGCTAAGCCTATTTGTTGATTCCCATGTAATTTCCATTGAAACCAATGGAAACTCCATGACGAGCTGGGCTCGTCATGAGCGTCGAAGGGGTTAAAGGCATCCCAGGTAACAAAAATCGAGGTGTCCTGGACAGGGTTGAGGTCAAAAAAGTCGCGGATCGCCGTCCGCAACGCCTTACAGGAGGTATCATCCCTGACCAGGGAGGCTGGAAAATACCACTTGCGGGGTCCAGCACCGTCCGGGGCCCAGTGAAGACAGAGGGCCAATAGGCTATGGTCAGAGACAGAAAGGGGGAAGATTGTAGCATCTCTCAGGGATCCCGGGAGGGACTGGCTCAGGAAACCATGGTCCAGACGCGAATAGGAATGGTGAACGTGGGAGAAGTAAGTGTAGTCCCGCGCAAGGGGATGAAGGGAGCGCCATCCGTCGATCAACCCCAGGTCTTCGAAGCGTCGACGCGTCTCAGCCGAGAAGACCCCAGCTTCGGCCCTCTGAGGGCGGGAGCAATCCAATTCTCGATTCCATATCAGATTAAAGTCACCCAAAACAAAGAGGGCGGAGCGTACCCTTGACCATGATCCATCTACCCTCTCTATCGCTCCGAACCCCCAGCGGTTGAAAACGCAATGCCGAATGGAACATAAGGGCCACCCCCCCTGTGCTTAGTAGGAACTAAGCATGGGCGGATTTTTCTGATTGGCAATCCACGAACTTGCGTATTTACGGATTCGCAATCCGCAAAATCCGCGAACTCTCGCGAATTTGTGGATTTTTTATTTTTTTTGTGTTCGCAAGGGTTTCTGCCAGTTCGCGAGGGTTATGTACCAGTTCGCAATTGCGAACTTACTTGTCGGTTCACAACGGCCGCGACTATGTTGTTTCTACGTCTGGTTCATCATCACAGGTTCACAGCACCCTCTGTTTCACCACTGCCACCCTCTGGTACACCCATGCCACCCTCTGGTACATCACTGCCACCCTCTGGTTGGTTTATCACTGTAGATTATGGGGTGAAAAAAGCAAGCACACCTGCCCTGCTTCAACTGACATGAATTAATTTGGGGTTGATTAATGTGTCACTGAATTTAAACTTCCAGTCTGGCTGGCACCTGCTTCCTTATCTGTAATTTGCTTTCTGTTGCAGTGCAATTTTTTTCACAGGACCTTTGTGGCCTACTTGTAGCTATTCTCTGAGCCTGCTGTGAGGGTCAGAGCAGGGTCATAGAATAGTTGCAAGTAGGCAACTGAACTCTGAAGGGGCCCCTCAGGAAGCACTACAGGGAATGGTTACTAATGATAAGATTGAACATTTGCACCTGCTGAGTGCTTTCAGTTGTGTCTGTAATTGCTTTCTGTTGCAGTGTAATTTTTTTAACAGGACATTTGTTGTATACTTGTAGCTATTCTCTAAGCCTGCTGTGAGGGTCAGAGCAGGGTCATAGAATAGTTGCAAGTAGGCAAATGAACTCTGAAGGGGCCCCTCAGGAAGCACTACAGGGAATGGTTACTAATGATAAGATTGAACTTTTGCACCTGCTGAGTGCTTTCAGTATTGCAAAAATCCAAATATCCAGCAGCATCCACAAAAAGTAATCCTTCCAGGTCAAGATCCAAATCAAAGTGACCAGCACATGAAGAAAGCACTGGGAGGAGCCTGCTGGACAGGAACAGGAAGTTGGAGACTGTGGGGCACTTCCTTCCTCCCACCCCCCCCCATCCCTCAAAATGGACTCCTTGCAAAGAAAAAGTGCAGGCAAATGTCAACCTGAGGAGTTATTCTGATAAAAATCATAATTTTCAAGGTTTATGCTGCCTGCTGGTGGATTTCTCGTGCGAAATTGCAAATTTTGCAATCTCGCAATTGCGAGATTGTCGCTGCACGCCGCATCTACGTGTTCGCAAGTGTTTACTCCCGCGAAATTGTATAGTATTCTAGTGGCAAGTGCGACAAAGCAAAAAATCCGCTTCGCACGGATTTTACGAATTTTCGGCAAGTTCGCGAGAGTTTGCGGATTGCGAATTTGCCGAAAATCCGCAAAATCCGCGAGCGGAAAGGATTTTACGCCCATGCTTAGCAGGGGCAGAGGACCTATAAATAAGTGGGTACTGCCGGTGCTTAAGGCGGGTTTCGTCTTTCCGAGGTAGGTGCGTCTCCTGGAGACCCACTACATCCAAGCTATGGTCCAAAATTTATTTCCATATCTTTTGGCGTTTTTGGGGGGAGTTCAACCCCTTCACGTTCCATGTGCCCAAAGTGACCGGCATCACAGACATGTTCCCCCACTCAACTCAGCTCCCCACCTCCACACTCCCGACGCATACCCCTCCAGCCAGCACCCCCTGAACCAACACACACACACCCCTCCCGCAACCTCCGTCATCAGCCCCCCACCCTCCGGGATCTCTGCCACCCCGCCACAGTGCGCCACACCCCACCCATCCTCACCGCTCCCACACCATCATAAGGCCCTGGAGTAGCAAGCCCTCCCTTCCGGGGGGCAGTCAACTCTCTCAGCACAGATCGCAAGGCCAGCACCACACATCCACTTACACACCCGCCACCACCACCCCCCTCCTTCCCCCCTCCCAACTCCCCATCCCCCCCCCCAACCCCAGGACCGGAGAACCTCACAGGAGTGCCTCCCCCGCCCTAAACTGAAAAGGCCCCAAGGGGGAACAAGGAAGGAAAAACAATAGCATACAGAGAACAACCATGAGGGCTGTTGTTGATTCCCTCAGAGAGCAGTGGTTGAGGTACCAGTCAGTGTCCCACTCGCTCTTCGGACCGGGGCGTCTTCCCCAAAAGTACATAGTTACCCACGGTACCTGAGTGGAGGGGGGGTGTCCCTCCGATGCCTATCAGCCTTCCCTCCACGATCACGCAGCCCCCGAGCTGTTTTGCGACTGCGCCTCCGTCACACTCACCACGGAGGCCACTGCACCATCCCTTTCTTGCCGGCTGACCGTAGGATCCGGCCTATTCTGCGTCGCGGGGCGCCCCACTCTCTGCCAGGAGGAAGAGCGCCGTCGCCCCTTGCCGGTGAGTGCCCATTCCTCGGAGAGGGGGCAGCGTCGTCCAGGCCCAGGAGATCTTTGGCAGCCTGCAGGGACCGAAGCTGGACCAGCCTGTTCTGGAAGATGAGGCGAAAGGGATGGCCCCAGGAGTACGCCACATTGTGGTCCCTCAGGAAAGATGTCACCGGCTTAAAGTCACGCCTCTTTTGTAGCGTCGACGCCGCCAGATCCTGGAAAAGTTGGGGACGATGCTCTCTAAACTGCAAATCGGTGATACCCCTCGCCTTCCGAAGGATACGCTCCTTAAGTTGAAAGTCGTGCACGCAGACCAGGATGTCAGGAGGCGGAGTCCCCGTACCTCTCGGTAGACCCACTCTATGGACCCTGTCCATTCTGACCTCGTGAAGGTCATCTTCACCCAGGATCTGCAGAAAGAGGGCTTCCACATAGCCACGCAGGTCTCCCGCCTCTCCGTCCCAGGGCACCGCGCGAATGTTATTCCGGCGAGAACGGTTCTCTAGGTCTTCCGCATGGGCCTGGAGATCTAGGTTCTGCTCTGGCAGCCTGAGCACATCCTGTTGGAGCTGGTGCACCTCGCCCTCCAAACCTAGGTCGTGCTCTTCCAGCGTCGCCACCCGGTCACCGATGCCATCCACCTCCCTCCTCACCTCTCTTAGATCCGAAGCGAGTTGGGAACGGAGCTCCGAGATTTCCTCCTTGATGGCTGAGAAGAGCTCAGGCATAAAGGCCTTGGTGGCAGGCGCCTCATCGTCCCGTAGCCGGGGGTAAGCACTGGTACTCGGGGACGTCGTTGGCTGTGCTCCTTTTAGAGGCCCCTCCTTGCCCGGCTTGTCCTTGCGGGTCCTCTTAGACATCGCATCTGGTTTGGTGGACGTACTCCGTCCAAGGCGGCAGACGGTTCGTACCACTCCGGGACCGTCGCCCCCGATCCGGGCCGGCAATCTTCTACTCCGCCCTAGTCGCAGCTGCGAGTCTAGAGCCCGGGTCTTGTGGTCCCAGTCTGCACAGTGCTGCCGCTCTTCCTCCACTCAACCAGGCACAGGAAAGTGTACGCAGGCACCTGCCTCTTGTATCACCCTCCACTGCGCCCCTCCTGGCCTCTACAAGCGCCCAGGCCTCTCCAGCAGGCCGCACCATCACATCCCGGGTGTGGATATCGCCCGCTGGTCCCGCTACTGGGCACAAGCCCCAGGTTCCCACAAGCGCGCAGACCGATGCTCCTCAAGTAGGTCGCCGCCCACCGCGGGTGGTGCCAGGTGCGTGTGGCCACTATCCAAGACTCCGACACCCCCTCAGCAGGCCACCCGAGAACACCGCACTCCGGCCACCCAGCTCGGGACCAAATCCGGCCATTTGCTCTGAAGTTGCCCTTCACGTCTCCAGCAGCTAGGAAACGTATAGTGTCACGGGAGTAGTGCGACACACCCGCAAACCCCAGACCAGGTCAGCTCCTGCTCTTCCTCCACACACCTCTCCAGAGACCGTGGCCCAAGCGTCCCCAGGCCCAATCCAGCAGCCCAGACAATGTACTGAGTCTCGATGGCAGGCAGGGAGCTCCAAGCCCCCCCCCGTGTCCAGGCCACTACCTCTGGCTAGTACAGCCCCAGTCCTCCGGCGGCTCCTCGTTCCAGGCCCGGGGGAAGTCCCAAGAGAGTTCTTGTATTCTCCGGAGCGGGGGCAGAGGCAGGCGCTCCCCCGGGCTCGTGTCGCGGTCCCGGCCAGTAGCTCCCCTGGAGGCCGGACTGTGTTGGTCGCGGTCCGGACCCAGGCCCTCAATCCCCGGCCTCGAGTGCGGTCGGTGTTCTATCCGCCCACCGCTCCAGGACTCCGCTCTCGCTACCCACACCTTGGTGGGCCCAGCAGGGTACTCTCCCCCCGCGGGGGCGCCGGGCCGCGTTCCGTGGGGGTCGCACCCGGCTCCTCAGACAGCGGACTCCGTTACAGCTGCGCAGCAAGATGTTACCACACCTGTGCCTCACGTGTGTCCCCCGGCTCCAGCTGCCCAGCCATGCCACAGGCCTCAAATCTGTCGGGGGTCCACCTCTCCACTACTGGGTCCGCGGAAGACACCGGACCTCCTCAAGTGTCTCCGGAAGGAACGCGCTAGGTCAGGGTCAGTCGGCAGGGTCCAGGGAAGGCGCTGGACAAGGCTTAAAGAACCACAGCGGCGGAGGGACAGAAAGCACGTCCTACTCCGTCGCCATCCTAGACACGCCCCCCAGGGTCCTAGTTTTTGTGCACCAGTGGTAAGTGTCTTGCATGGCTCTGCGCTTCTGGCGTGGAATTTCATGTAAAGAACTGATGTCATCGCACGAGGGCGGCATCTAAGTCGATACTGCAACGTCATTCTGGCGACCACGATGCCAACTACAAACGCGGAGTTGACTGATGCCACCTATCGACGCGCAGAGGTACTGCTGAGGAATACATTCTCCGGATCGAGTCTGATGTCTGGGGGTAATTCTAAGGTGAGGAATCCATAACTAACCTATGAATCTTACAGATATATTGATACCAAAGGTAAATAACTTGTTCGTTAGTCGCGAAGATATTGGTCATCTCCTTTAGAACAGCATTCTTGAAAGTAAGGACGTGGTGGTATTGCATGGGTGGGTGGGTTGAACGTCCATCTGTTGCTCAAGTTGCTGTTAGGTTTATTATCTCCATCCATGCTAGGTACCTTATCTTTGCATAAGAAATGTAATCGAATTTTGCAGAAGAACTGAGCTAGTTTGGGTGATCTGAAATTCATCGCCTTTTTATGTTGGTACAAAGCCCAGTCCTCTGTTGAGTAACTTTGTTTCTTTTCTAGAGACAGTTCTGCCACTTAACTTCATGATCAGATTTAGGCACCCATTCACAAAGGGAAAGGGATCCCCCGGGGACCCCTTCCCATTTGCAAGTGGCTTACCACCCTTTTCAAAAGGGTGGTAAACTGCAAGTGTTTTGAAACCATACATGCTGTTGCAAAACAATCTTATATGCCATTTGCACTCGCTACTAGGAAGGGTTGCCCTTGGCTAAAAGTCGCATACTTTTTTATTGTGCCTCGCTTATAGGTTAGCGACTCACAAAATATGGTTTGTACATGAGGCTGCCTTTTTTTGCGGTCGTAAACAAGCCGAATTTCCGTTTGCTACAGCAAAAACGGTCGTATATCTGCCCCTCAATCACAGCAGTAGCTATGATCGGAATAAGAAAAGAAACCTTTTCACAAATTGTAAGGAAAACAAAGAAAACACTGTTAGCAGTAGTTTATGGCAATTCAGGTTAGCACAACAAAGTGCTAAGGGACATGCATAGCAGGGTAGGGGTGCATAGAATGCCTTAACCCTTTCGCTAAGAACACGTGCTATACAGAAAGCAGAAAACATGTTGCAAAAACAGGTGATTATGTCATCTATAGCCAATGAGAAAGGATCGATCTTCCGATGGTCTGTCACCTACTCCTTCGATTCCCTTGGTAAACATCAATGTTAACATGTAGGTATTTGAATGTGGCTACAGCATGTTTCAAAAAGATACATCTAGGAAGGATCTTATGAGAGCCTTTGCATACCTACCCTGTTGGCTGTTCAGTGTCCCATTGTGTTACAATGGTTTGCTCAATGAAATGAAACATTATTATCCAGGAATTTAAACCTACAACAAGCATTTCTTTCATTGATATACTTGTTCATCATAAGCATATGGCAGAGGAAAAAATTTAAAATATTTTGAAGTCATATTGTGTGAGGAAGGAAAGAAATACATTTTGCCACAAACAGTGAGTTTCACAAAGATGTCAAGTTCTACACTTCAATTCTAATGTCAAATCATCATTTTACTAAAAGGCATTTGTTTTCTTAAAGAGATAGCAAAGAATCCAGAAAATATTTAGGCCTAGCAGTGAAAGAACAATAGAAATTGGAGTTTTTTTTCCAGAAATAAGCAGCATTTTACTTTTTGCATGTGTAATAAAAGAACATTTTCTAACCTCTATTTTGATATGCATTTTCTATGTTTCCCTTAAAGCACATTTTTTTTATTATTATGAGGTTAAATTTATGTAAAACATTTTAACTTCCTCAAAGGCAGAGATCAAAGTTGAGAGAGGGCACACTTGATGAGTTGCTATCTACAGCCTAATCAATGCTATCTCCCTTCCTTTGGTTCAAAGATATGCAATTGGAAAAGCTTTGAGAACCTGTATCAAATTTATATAACAGAAAGGTATCCTCAAACAAGGCATTAACACCCCTAAATATGGCCTCAGCATATGCAAGAATGATTGACAGTGCAGAGCCTTGACCCAAAGCAGGATCACACATTGTGGTGTCTGGTTTATTTTGCACAGTTGTATTGCACCCCAAAATGAATTCTTGTTTCTACTTGATACCAACCCAGCTATTTTATTTGCTAACCATAAAGCATATTTGTGGCAGAGATATTAACTTCCAAGTTGACCAGAGAGATGCATAATAATATTGATATAATGCCATAAAGAAGGAAACTCCTGCTGAAGTCCAATATAATTCCATTTGGCCATAATGAGAATTATAGGAGCCAGAGCAAAATTTTCCTTGAACCCCATTCAAGAAGGGCATTAAATGTGTGTTATAGATTCAGAACCCCTTTTTTCCTCACTATGTGACATTCCTCATGACAAACCTAACTCTGACTTGGCAGGGAGTTCCAATGCCCAAGAAGGACCTTCAGCTGAGAATTCTGACACATTGCTCTGCTATCTCTCCACTAACAAATTCACTCTTGTCTCCCCTGCTGTTAACATAACAGGGGTTCTGAAACTCCACTAAATGTAAACATCTTCTCGGAGGGTCAGTCCAACAATTTGCTACCAGACCTGGCTGCCATGTATAACCTTGTTCATCCATCTTGAAGGGAGAAACACAAGCACTTCAATGGTGTTTAAGCCTAGAACCCTAAAATCAACATAGCTATAAAAAAATTGTTAAAACAAAGAAAAGAGCCCTCAGAGAGAGGATGGTCTCTCAAACTAAGGGTAAGTGAGAAGGAAGCAATGCAGGATTATGTTCAAAGCCATTTTCAAAGTCAGTTGGGTGTGCTCTCATATATTAACACAAATTTGGAAGATTTTGATAATAAATAACACAGAATAATCTGCACCCTCTCTGTGTCACAGAGAGTGTGGAAGGGACTAGTGTTAAACATTTTATGGTAGAACTGTTTTTTCAAGCACTCCCAGATCCTTTTCATTCGCACTTCTTTAAACAAGCATTGAGAGCTTGATTATAATTCTCATCATCATCAACTTTATTCTGTCACAGACCATAAAAGTACAATGTGCACATCCACTCATACCCTCCAAATCCCATGAGTGGATGGACATAAAGTGCAATTGCCTGTTCATTAAATACATTTCCTATTGATATAATACACTTTTAAAAAGTTAAAAAAGATAAAATTGTAAAAACATGGCCTGTGCATAGGGCCAATTAAAACTTGATTGTTATTTACAATTCGAAGGCCCTCTAGCAAATCCTCCACAAATCACATGTTCCATGCAGATAAAAATCATGTTATCCATGTTACTTTTAAGCTTCAGAACTGTAGGATAGCCAGCATAGCAAACATGTACAGTTTCAATGAGAACTATTGTACCAATACAACATGCGGTAGGTTTGTACAATATGGGATGAAGTTTCCTCCTTGTGCCCCACATGTGGCCCAAAAACTTTGTAACTGAGCAAGCTATGACTCGTCAAGAGTCTGCTCTTGATATGCGCAGGACTTCAGTGGGGTCTTGACTCTCCAATTGTTTGCATAGGGGTGTAAGCGTATTAGACCTGGGGCGAGAGTAGGCAGGGCAGGCAAAGAAGACGAGCGCTTGGGATTCAGGCGATGCAGTGCAAAATGGACAGGACCATGTAGACACGCTGGTGTTGCGCCATAAGCCAGTATGTAATGTAATGTAAATGTAAATTGATACTTGTATAGCGCACTACTCACCCGCAAGGGTCTCAAGGCGCTTGCACGAATACCGCTGTGGAACCCATCCTGGCTTTCCCTGTGAGGTGTCCACTCCTGGGCACCCCCAAGGTGGAGGCCAGGCATCCTTGGCGTTGTGGGGGCCGTTGTGGAGATTAAGCAAGCTATTGCCCAGAGTTGCAGAGTGGGACTCCATGATTGGAATAGGCACCGAGGCGAGAATTTTCAGGTCCATGGAATTTTTGAGCCCAAGACCCGCCGAGGCTGGGAATTGAACCCTGGTCCCGGGCTAGACCTCTGCATCAGGGTCTGCCACTCTAACCATTAAGCCACACTTCTTCACTCGTTGAGTGGAAGTGAGCCGAACCTGAACTGCATGTACAGCTTCCTAACTAGTGGGGTTGTAATAATGTCTAAAAAGGGTTCTAGGAGGGTGTCTGACTTAAAACCTGTAAATGTGTTGCATAGCCAGCCTTCACTAGTCCTAACCCAGCCCCAATACTGCATTTTTATTTGATTTTTAAAAAGGAAACAATGCAGAGTCCCTATTCTCCCTATTCTCCCATGAATCCCCTAGACCTGTATCAGCTAACACATGCTTTAAGCTCTTTTGCCACCCTAGTTTGATATGTTTATCTAGGGAAATAACTTCTTCCAGAGCCTTGGCATAGAAGCTTAACTCAGGGGTTGTCCATATTCTCTGGCAGAATAATACAGGGCAGAGTGTTGCCTTATCGAGAATCGATTTCTTTCCCAAGTCCAGCCTAAAGGGATAAAGAGGGGTACTCGGAGGGAGTTGAACTAAGTTCTTTAGGAATTTGTTCTCTGCCCTATAAAGATCATCCATCCTGTCGAAGCCCCACAGCTCTGCTCCATAAAGTGTGGCACTCGCCGATTTAATGTAATAGATCTGTAGAGGGGCCGCCACTAATTTACAATGGGAGGAACGCTGCTCTTTTCTTATAGCCCCGCTATTTGAGAAAGGTTCATGGTGGATTAAGCTACTTGGGGCTTCCACAACATGATTTCAGAAAGAGTAATTCTCAAATATTCGAAGGTGGTTGCCCTGTCCAGCAAGGTCCCACCCAAGGAAGGTTAGCCCATATAAGATTTATGAGGTTTGATCATTAGCAACTTAGATTTAGAGGTGTTGATCTCGAGACTATGCATATCACAGAATGCCATAAAGTGAGAGAGTCTTTGGCGGCACAAGCCTCGCTGGTTGCCCTCCACCTATTCTCATCCCACACCAATTTTGCTCTAGCCTGGGCTTTTTACTAGGCCCTTCTCATATTGCTTACAGTCTTGGGCGAGTGGGATATAAGGGAAGATGCTAGTTGTCATTTAAGTTGCCTACACTCATGATTAAACTGAGCAGTCTGCAGTGATGCCCGATGGCTGTGTAGCTGGTGTGGCTTTGATTCACTAAAATGGGCGACCAGTTGTTTAAAAATACAGGAATGTCTAAGGGAGATAAGCTTTAGTCCATCTGGGTCCCCAAGCATAGCTTTGAAATCGATCAGACCTACAGCTAGTTGGTGATTAAGGGCCTGAAGATTAAACTCATCTAGGATCACCTTTTGCCACTTCAAGTGGCGGTTGTCATTTAAGGGAAGAAGTTCTCTAGTCACTTCGAAAGATCTAGGCATAATCGGAGTCGCCTCCCAGGGTGATGTAAGACTCATGCTTCAGGGGTTATGGTCGCTGTCTACACTTGATCCCACAACCATATCTATAAGCAGAGGCCAAAGCCTTAGGTCAAGAAGAAAGTAGTCTATGTGACTAATTTCCTTGGATCTATTAAAGTTGTGAGCACCCTTTTTGCATGAGTTGCTCTGCCCATTTGTGGCTTGGCAGTTCAGGCTGGACTGTTCCCATGAGGCACAGGGTGTGGCTGATTTGCATATGGCCATGCCTGAACTGGGGTGGCAGAGTGGGCTAAAGAACGGTGATGAATTAAACCCAGATCTGTTGACTGGGTTGGAGTGTTTGATTGGTTCAGATGCTCCGTCCATCACCACCCCCTTTTGTACCACTTTGTTCACCATAAGTTGGCAGGGTATGCTCAGACGTGAGTCCCTTGCTCACTTTGCCACTGGATTCAAGCAAGCCGGGGTGAAGACGGCTGAAATGCCAGAAACCGGTCCTCGGAAGCTTGTTTCCGGTCCAGGGAAGGCATGGCTTGGCAGTTCGGGCTGGACTGATCCCATGAGGCACAGGGTCAGACTGATTTGCATATGGCCATGTCTGAACTGGGGTGGCAGAATGGGCTAATGAACAGTGATGGATTAAACCCAGATCTGTTGACTGGGTGGGAGTGTTTGATTGGTTCAGATGCTCCGTCCATCACCACCCCCTTTTGTACCACGGTGTTCATAGTGGGGCACGTTCTGGCTTCCACGGCTATGAAATTGTGGACCAACCTCTCATCCACCAAGGTCAATCCAATACAATCAGTGGGGCTGAAGGGGGTGTTAAACTTATTACTCGTAAGATGTCCTCCCTAATTATTGATCTACAGCCTCTGGTGTTCCTGATCCAGTGTATTACTTTGTTTTTGAGCGAATCTTCACCTTCTCCCTTCTGGTTGGTGTTTCTTTTTCGGGACATTTGTCATGTATATCCTATTAGGGGTATGAGGGCCTTTATTCTAATAATTGTATCTTCCTTCCTAAATCTGGAAAACTAAAGGTTATTCTGTATGCCCTAGAAAACATTTACTTGTGAGAGATTATATAACCTTACAGCCCACTATAGTGGGCTATACAGACAAAATACGAAATGCTGTCAATATTGTGTTAGTAGCAAGTTTAGGATGAAAAGCCTCAATTATAGAGTGCAGCAGAGGCCAGATGTCAGCCGCAGACCACCTCCCCAGATCCATCTGTACTGCTTGGCGGTAGGTTCCTGCTGCTGCTCCAGAGCTTTGATGAGGCTTGGGTGCACAGTCACAGCTCAGTTAAGGCCAGTATCGGTACAGACGTACATGTTCAGGTGCCCAGCCCTTGAAATTGCCCTGGTGCTTAATTTCTGCAAATGGTCAGAGGTGGTGGGCACGGCACAGATTTTTGTGGACAGCAGCTTATTTTTCATTGTCAGACTTTGTCAAGACAGATTCTCAGAACCTTGTTCAGAGTGCCATGAGACATGTAGGGGCTACTGGGCCCAACTTTGGGGGCTGAAGCATTATACTCCTGATGTCCAGGTGCTTGGTCTACTATGGATTCTGAGCAACTGGGCAAGGTAACCCTTCTATATTTGACTCTCAGTAGAAAGCATGCTCGAGCAGTCCAAGGCTTCAGGGGGAGGTTTGGAAACAGATTAGTGAACATGGTCTCGCTGTCTTAGTCCTGCACATGGGCAACGACTCGAGTGCAGCAGTCAATTCAATTCAATTCAATTAATTCAGCTTTATTCAGTGCATAAAGAAAAATCACCATAAAAGCACAATATTCGAACAGCAATAATTTAATTAATAAAAATCACAATTCATAAAATAAAAAAATGATATATATTATTTCATTGATAAAATTATGTCATAGAGAGCTAATATCTATTTATAAAGAAGATGTATATAACATTATTAAAAAGCTTTAACACATTATTTTTACATAGTTAATTAGGCCTAGATTATGTCATTTTCATTCTCAAATAATAATGCTTCAAGATGAGAATAATCTTCTCTTTTTCTAATTGCACATTGAATGTATCTAATAACAGAGTAAATCATTTTTACATTTCCAAAGTTACAAATAAAACTGTAAGCATATTTGTAATTAAAAAGTCTATTAGATAAAAATAAAGGTTTTAAAAACAGTTTCCGTATATCTATGTAAAATTTACAAAAACGGATAAAGTGCATAGTTGTTTGTGCAGATCTTCCATCACATCGGTATTTAGGTAATTTGTTGTTCCAATTTTTCATCTTTGGAAATGCTACTAAAAGATGTAATATATCAAACCTTAACCTTGTTAGGTAAAATCTGTGCTGTATATTTTTTACCGATATTAAATATATGGGTAAGCCAGAAACAACCACCCGTTCGTTATAGGAGACAACACTTCCTTTTAAGTTATCAACTCTATCTCTATCATTTTCTGCAAATTTAAGGTAACTGGCCTTCAGATCCCTTTTACTAAAATCTTTGATGATTGAGGGAGTCTCATAATCAAGGTCAATTCTACAGCAAGTTAATAGTTTTGAGATATGCACCAACCATGGGATCATCTTGTTACAATCAAGTTTTAGACAATCCATTATAATTTCTTTCGAAAATTTCAATTCTTCCTTAGACCATATCCTTTGACACAGGAGAAAGCCAGCTAAATTTATTGTATACCTTAAAAGTGGGGCCACTAGCTCTTTATGTACTATATGATTTGCTGTACCTTGGGGGACCTCTAATAATCTTTTAAAGAATGTATTTTCTTGACTTTGTAATGTAAAAAAAGATGCTCTTCCCCAAATTGCGGCCCCATAGCAAACCCCATTAATACATTTGCTCCGGTAGAGGGCTAAAATGTATCGTATGGGCTTGTTACCTAGTTTTGTAGCGAATCTAAAAATACTTTCTGTCACTTTTAAAAATGTCATGCTATTCAGTTTTATGTGCAAATTCCATCGGCCTGTATTACTAAAAAGCATTCCTGAATATGAAAAGGTAGAGACTCTATTTATGACCACCCTGTCAACTTGATGTTGTTTGATCTTAGGTCTTTTTTTTCCACAAGTCATCACAAAATTTTTTTTTAGTTTAATTGTAAACTTTTATCAGTCATACATCTAACGAAGTTGTGAATTAAAAGTTGCAGCCCATTTGCAGTCCTAGAAATTAGGACTGCATCGTCTGCATATAAGAGGTCTGGTATAGGGGGCATACCCACTTTCGGTGCATCTACTGAAATGATTGTAAAAAAGAGTCTACTATTATTATAAAGAGAAAATAAAAAAGGCGCTAAGACACAACCTTGTATTATGCCACGTGTGACTCTAAAAGCTGAAGTACATTCTCCCTTTTTCCCATAACGTACCCTGGCAATTAAAAAGCTATACATTTGGGACAGGTAATTGATAATTGCTATGGGTGCGCCTTGTTCCTTTAAAGTTTGCCATAACGTTTGGTGGTTAACCAGGTCAAAAGCACTGGTTACATCTACAAAGCACAAATGTAACACCCCTTCCTTTGCTAGGGTGTATTTTCCTATTAGTAAATCTAAATTCAGGCATTGTTCAACTGTACCAATACCTCTTCTGGATCTGTACTGGGCATCCGATAAGATATTATATTCGGTTTCCCAGTTTTCTAGTCTTTCTAACGGTATGCGACCCATCACTTTAAAAGAGGAATCCAGAAGAGATATTGGTCGGTAACAATTTGCCATTCCCCTGTCCCCTTTTTTTACAAATGGGTACAATGATGCTCTCTATCCATGGTACAGGTAAGGCACCTTTTAAGGTTGCATTAAAGGAGTTCTTTAAAATGGGAATCCAAAAAACCATATTAGACTTGTGGAAAAGTAAATTTTGCCATGTTCTGTGTCACTACGTGTCATCCATCATATGTTATGTGTGCATGATTAAATATGCATATGCATTCCCTATGTTCGATTAATGACGCAATTACAGTTGTGTCCACCTCTAGTATGCCAGTTTCCAGTTCTCGTGAATACTACGAATATCAGGCCTATGTAAAGCTACGTTGCCACGTTTCTCAGTGTGCACGTTATTCCATTGTAAAGTCCCCGTTTCTAGGCCTCAAAAGGGCCCGAACACCAGATTCAGCTCCTGTCTCCTGAAGCCTCGCTGAGGAGCGATACAGCCCCCACCTGTATCCTCGACCCTTCACTTACTTCCTGCCTCGCAGTGCCCGGCTCACCCTGGCTCAGCCTCTGAGTCTGCCAAGAATATGTTATGATTCCAGTTATCAGTTCAGTCCTCCTTCTCTGCATTCCTAAAGCTACTGAATCGCATCGATAGTTTCCGTCATTGTCTAGCCTTCACGTCTCCACGTTAGAGAAATACTGCATTTAATGGTCATTTAATATTCTTCATCACGCACTACATGTAGAATAATGCATGGTCCAGTCTTAGAATCAAGTTAGCCTTTCCCCTCCTGACTTCTAGTTTATATCAACATGTTCTCTAAACATCAGATACTAGATACTGTTTAGGTACATGTCGCCCTGACTCTCCAGACTTCAGTCTCTGCTCCTAGCACAGAGTTCATAGCCCCCAGCTTCTCCTAGTAACACGTCATTGCTAGTTTGCGCGCACCATCAGGTTAGAGGTCCCGGCTCCTCAGGTAGCCCCCTCCATGGTTTCCGCCCCATTCATGACATATTCTGTTACGTTTGCATCACATGTCTATGTATACGCCCTGTTACACCTCTTTTCACCCTTATCTTTCGCGACTGCTACGCGCCACGCCTTTTGCTCCACCCACTGCTACGCCTATTGCAATGTAATGCTATGTGTTTGCGTTATGTATATATGCTCATGCACTGTTATTAAAAAGTTATTCCCTTGTCCCGATCCTGACCCCGGCAGCGCTGCTGGGCCTTGCCATCCTATTCCTGTATTTGCTGTATTAAACCTGCAAAACTCCTACTACCTCGAATCTTGACTCTTATTTATTGAGCTATCTGTTATTCATTTATTCATTCAAAAATAGGGTATTATTTATTTATTTACCACATAATGGTGCCCGAATAGGGACTTGCCCTTTCCCCACGCGTCGGTGAAGCCACGCCGACCCCCTGACCCTCTGCAGTCGTGACGGAACTCTTCTGCGCACCGGCAGATATTTCTGCTTCAAGTATCCCTCAGGCCCACGGAGGAGACGGAGGAGGCGGTCCAGCATCCAGACGAGACGGTGGAGGAACGCGGCGAGTCCCGACCAGAGCCCAAGCCGAGAGTCCAAGGTCCGAGGTATCCGGAGGCCCACCTGTAACAGAAGTCCGAAGTTCGTCCGTCCGGCGTCCAAGCAGTCCCGTCCAGTCTGAGGCCTTCCGTTCTTGCTGCCCGGTGAGTACCGTTACTGGGGTAGTATCTAGACAGGGTCAATTTAATTGACTCTGGTCCGTGGGTTGGTGGTACACAGACCCACAAACGAAGTGTCCACTTCGGTGGATGCGGGTCCTGACGTGTCTCTTTATGAGACCGGTAAGTTTCGTACTGTTTCAGCAGTGCATCTAGTTTCTGTTCCAGTCAGTTCTGTTCTCGAGGAAATTCATGTATTCTGTGTTCCGTATTCCAGGTAGTATTCTGTTCGAACTGTTATTTTTAAATGTTCTTCATGTATTTTAATGTCGTGGTATGAATGGGGAATAAGTATCGTGTTCATTGTGAGTTGTATTGTGTCTAGATTACAGTCCAGTCATGCCCTTGTTTTCTAAGTTACGTCAGTTAAAAACTAGAAAGGGTCTGCTGGAAGCAGCAGTTCCAGTTCCGCCTAGGGACAGTCCAGGTCATTTTATGTATCAGAAGCATGGCATAAGCGCCATTTTGTATCTAGACTTATGGGTAGATTACACCAAACAGTTAGAAGAAAAGTATAGATGGCCCGTATCGGGTACATGGGATGCCGAGTGCATCATGCGAGTAGAAGAGGCATTATGGAAAAAGAAAGCCAGACAGTCACAGAAAGATGCCATCGAGTTATGGCGCAAAGAAGCTCATAAAAGAACTGAAAAAGAAATCAGAAAGTCAGAATTAAGTAGAGAATCCTTAGAACGAGCTCAAGAAAAAGAACTAATCGAGATAGGTGAACAAGTCAAAGCCGAACAGTCAGACAGACAGAGGCATGCCCTTATTAGGGGTATGTATCCTCTCCTTGCCGAGGGCTTGCCAAAAGCGACCCCAGAGGCATCCAGTAATTTCCCGCCACCATTAGTTCCGACCAAGCTACGTCACAAACCGACCGCAGCTGATATTTTTATTTCGTCCTATTTGGACGACACAGTCCCAGAATATGCAAATCCTGTTCGCGCTCCGCCAGTCCCTGTAAATCAGGCACTTCCCGCTCCTCCAGACACCGGAGTACCTGTTACGGTACCCCCGGTCCAGCCCGCCATACAAGTCCAGCCTACATTTCCATTTCCCACTCTGCCAGGACGAAGAGCCTCAGTAGATGACTCTAGTTTAGGGGCCGCAGGGGGAGGTACTCCTCAAACCCCGTCGCCACACAAGCGTTTAACGACAGCCGAATTACATATGCAAGCATCACAGCGTACGCCCAGACATCAGACTGTAGCAGAAATAAGAAAATCCCTTGCCGAATGCGGCTATGATCCAGTCCCAGGCGAGGATAATATGGTTTTATATTCATTCCGCGTAAGAAAGGTGACCGAGTATCTAGTCACCTTACCGAATATGAAAGAAGATCTAGACAGAATATATCGTTTCATCCGTACAGGGGATGATCCAGAAAGCATTGGCGAGGCCATGTCTCAAAGGAAAGCTGAGACCCAGCTCATGATATTAAAGTTTCTGATCAATTGTCTAATAAGAGAACAAGATTACCCGTCTAAAGATCCGGCTGAAATGAAAACCCTGACAAGTTGGAGTGATAATATAGCCGAGGGTAAGCACAAGACCGTCGGTGCTATGGAGAGTATGTACAAGAAAATCCGTAAAGAAATAATAAAGTTACACGAACAGCGTAAAGCAGCACAAGTAAGCGAGAAAGAAAGTAACTCTGATCCTGAAGAGTTAGACGACGAGAATCCCGACAGAATAGCGTATGTAGGAAAATCTAGATTTCCAGATCGCCATTTACGCCTAGAACACAAGTCTATTTTTCATCATCCAGCACCAGAACAAGGTTCTCTAGAACAAGTGTTTCAAGCTACCGATCACATTCTGAAATCACGAATCGGTTACAGTGAGTTGAGTACCATGCATGAACAAGAACTAGCCCGATCAGCAGTCCGATGGATTACTGATTCTACCACTTTTCCAGACGAAATAGTGGCACAAATGTTTCTGAAAATGCCCCCAGCCGAACAACGACTGGCGGGTATGTATATGATTCAGCACCTCATTACATTGTATGAGGGTCAGCACTCTGATCCAGGCCCGTTACACGATGTCCTGAACGAGCTACTCCAGTATAGATGGAAAGGTTTAGGTACCGATTTAATTAGTGTCATTCTAGAACAGCGTCACAAATATAGAACGTTTTTGAATCCGCATTTTGTTCATGTCTCACCCCCAGAAAGTAAACCATTTTACATAGAGAGACAGAATCCGTTACGAGAAGTCCACCCAGTTAGAGGAACGGGTGGCGAACTAGAACGAGTGTTTGTTTACACTCCGATTACAAAGATGGAACTCCTAGAGATGAAGAAATTAATTCCCTGTCATGATAAAGATCCAGCAGGGTTCCATAGAGAATTAAAAGACATGCTCCGTATGGGAGAATACACGTATCCAGATATAATTAAAATGTTAAAGGTTCTGCTGCCCGCAGGGGTGTATGAAAAGCTCAAGGAAAAAGAATGGGAGGTGGGAGAGAAAAAGATCGATTGGGCAGTTCTAGAAGCTGAAGACAAGGCACGAGTACCAGGTACCGGTCTTGGAGCGAAATGTAAAGAATTACCAGAATTATTAATACAAGTTTTACCTAGATTATTGACAACTAGAAAAGAAGACTGGGATGCAATCTCAGCCTGTAAACAGAAACAAGACGAAGATATTAGTGATTTTTATTCTAGATTTGAGAAATGTTTTAGCATCAACAGTGGCCTCAAGACAAGTAGTGAGTCATACCCTCACCTTTTTGTTACTAAATTAGTCGAGAATTCAAGTCCACAAATTAAAAATCGAGTTTTGAAAGTCGAAAGTACCTGGCAAGCTAATACCCCGTCCCAGATGCTGCAGATGCTCCAATACCACCAGAATAGGATCAGGGAAGAACAAGAACACGAGAGAAAACGTATGAAAGACACGAAAATGAAAGTACTAGTTGCACAATCTGTTCCTCAAGACAGTCAGAAGAGGGGTCCGAATCAAGCCAGTCATCCTGCAGCTCCCGTTAAAGGGAACTGCAATTATTGTAAACAGCCAGGTCATTTTATAAACGAGTGTGCAGTTCTGAAACACAACATAGCTACTGGTAAGACTAAAGAAAGACCACGTCCGCCTAGACAAGAACAAGTTTCACAGATTCCTCAGTCACAGAATGGACAACAGACAGTTACTGTACCGCAGCCTATTGCTGCAACACAGCACGTTACACAGCAGATGTACCAGTATGCACAGTCTGAGTATCCAGAGTACCAGCAGTATTCATGAAACAGCCTAGAGAGGGAGGTAGGCTTGCCTCTCATCGAGATACCTGTAGATCAAGAAGGTCCCTATGTTCACAGTCAAGTATTAGGGAAAGACAGAAAGTTTTTGATTGATACAGGGGCAAGTAGGACCACAATTAGTCACGCCGAAGTTCCAGGGGCTCCGCTCTCAGGCTCAAGAAATGTTTCCCTTGGATTTTCAGGAAAACCCATTGTAAATGAAATATCAAAGCCAGTTACTCTAGAAGTAGGTCCATTGTCCCGCACTACTGATTTGTTACTTACTAAGTCATGTCCAGAAAACCTAGTAGGCATTAAAACACTGAAAGAGTTAGGTGCAGTTATATGCTGTTCCCCAGAAGGAATACGATTGTTCCTACGTGACTTTAAGGGTCACTATGTATTACGAGATTTTGATCCCAGATTGTCTAATGTTCCGCAGCATCTATGGGCGCAAGGTCCAACTGATGTTGGTTATATGCAAATCACACCCTATCGTGTGACTCTCAAGCCAGGTGTAGTGTTACCACGAATCAGACAGTACAGATTGCCACCTGAGGCTGTAGCAGCCTTATCCAAAATTATTGACGAGCTCATGGCTCAAGGAGTGGTTGTAGAAACTGACTCCAATGTATGCAACTCCCCGATCATTCCAGTCATGAAACGTACTGATCCAAATGCACCCCCAGTATATCGATTAGTGATTGACCTACGAGAACTTAATAAATGTATTATTCCTCAGTACCCAGTTGTTCCAGATATCTCTTCCCTATTGACAGCCATTGATTCCGAAGCCACGTTCTTTACTGTAATCGACCTCAAGAACGCGTTTTTCAGTGTCCCTATTCATCCAGACAGCCAGTTCCTTTTCGGATTTTGTTTAAATGGAAGGAGCTATATGTTCACACGCGCTCCTCAAGGTTTCACAGAAAGCCCTAGCATTTACAGTCAAGCACTTAAAAGACAACTAGACAACATTCACATGCCAACTGACACTGCCCTGCTCCAGTATGTCGATGATCTCCTGATCACAGCCCGTTCTGAACGTGCTTGCGAGCGAGCATCTCTTACAGTCTTGTATTTCCTAGCCGAGATGGGGCACAAGGTGTCCCCTTCTAAGCTTCAATTCTGTGTCCAGCAAGTGGTCTACTTAGGACACTTACTGTCCAAGAGGGGTAGGCAGTTGACACCAGACCGTATCCAGTTAATAGCGAGTCTTCCTCAGCCCAAGACCCAGAAGGAGGTACGTGCTTTTATCGGCCTTACTTCTTACTGCAGACAATGGATTCCTCAGTATGCATTTCTAGCCAAGCCACTGATACAGTTAACGACACAGGAGGCAGCCGTATCGACTGTCCTCCCTTGGACATCTGAACATACACTTAGTTTCAATGAGTTAAAGAAAGCCCTATGCCAAGCTCCAGTTCTAGCGACACCGAACTACAGTAAGCCTTTTACACTTTTCGTCACTGAACGCGAAGGTACAGCATTATCTGTTCTCACACAAGATCAAGCAGGACAATACAAGCCCTGTGCTTATTTTTCGAGCACATTAGATCCTGTAGCCCAGGCTCTGCCTGCGTGCCTCAAGTCAGTTGCAGCCACAGCCCTAGCTATCAGACAAAGTGATTCCATAGTCTTAGGACACTCCTTGTCAGTACAAGTTCCACATTCCGTGGAAGTTCTTTTAAACCGAACACAAACTCAGCACTTGACAATTGCACGTTTAACAGGTTATGAATTGACACTGTTCCAGCCACACATAGAAATCAGACGCTGCAACATCCTGAACCCTGCTACACTGTTACCATCAGTTACTCCGAATTCTGCCACACATGACTGCGTGGAAGTAGTTAACATTACGACAAAGCCAAGACAAGATCTGACAGATATTCCGTTACCAGACCCCGACCTGACACTTTATGTGGATGGTTCATGTATGAGAACAAGTACAGGAGAACTAGTCGCCGCGTATGCAGTGACTACTGACACCGAAGTTATTGAAACACACCGTATTGACACCCTGTCCGCTCAAGCAGCAGAGCTAGTTGCTCTGACACAAGCCTGCATACACGCCAAGAACTTGAAAGTTAATGTTTACACAGATTCACGCTACGCATTTGGAGTTGTACACGACTTCGGAGTACTCTGGCAGGAGAGAGGTTTCATGACTTCTCATGGAACCAAGATTCAGCATGGTCTCCTTATTCAAGCTCTGTTAGATGCCATACATTTACCGACATCTATCGCCATCATGAAGTGCAAAGCACATACGAAAGTTACTGACATTATTTCTCAAGGTAACGATTTAGCAGATCGCACAGCCAAGCTTACAGCACAGACTCTAGACATTCCAGTTAACATGACACACACTCCAGATCCGATTACATGTATGACAGTTAAAGACCCTACACAAGATGTCATAGACATACAGTTACATGCTACTCCTGAAGAAATCAAGAAATGGTCCGAACAAGGAGGGGTCCAGACAGATCAAGGATGGTTAACGAAGGGTAGAGCCACATGGTTTCTCCCCGACTCTATGGTTCAAGTCATTATTAATACCGCACATAGTCCAGCACATTTAGGAGAAAAAGCTATGTTAGACAGTATCCAGAACATCTGGTTCAACAAGCATTTACGAGCTGCAGCCAAGCAGAAAGTCCGTACCTGTATGATATGTTGTCAGTTTAATCCAGGTAAAAGTGTCCCGGTGGAACAAGGTGGATTCCAGCCCCCTGACCACCCTTTTGAAGTCCTCCAGATGGATTATATTCAGATGGAACGATGTCGAGGTTTCAAGTATGTCCTTGTAGTTGTATGCGCTTTGTCCAGATGGACAGAAGCATATCCAGTCCCAGATTACACAGCCGCGACCACTGCCAAGCAGTTGGTTCGTGAGTTCTTCCCCCGTTATGGACTCCCTAGAGTCGTATATTCTGACAACGGCCAACCATTCTCATCTGAGTTAATGAAGCATGTTTCCCTTTTGTTGGGGTACCAGTGGAAGTTTCATTGTGTACGCCATCCTGAAGCAGCCGGTCTCGTAGAGAGACATAACCAGACTCTGAAAATCCGTATTGCAAAAGTATGTAAAGAGAAAGGTGTGGACTGGCTAGTAGCTCTGCCAGTCGCTTTATTTTATATGCGCATGGTCGCACATTCCAGATCAGGTCTGTCCCCGTATGAGGTCGTTTTCGGCCGCCCCCCTAATATGTGGGGTACTCCTAGACCCCGAAGTATTACCGATGTTTCAAGTAATATGCTGACAGATTACCTAGCTTCCTTGATGTCTGCCCTCAACTCTTGTCGTCTCAAAGAACATTTCCCAGGATTTGAAGGATTGCCAAAATATTGTTCTCAAGGACTGTCCCGCAAAAGACATTGCTACAAACCCTCCCCTGTTAGAGAAAACTCCGCAACAGGAGTATAAGTTGAAACTCCGGTCTAGTAAAATAAGTCAGCCAGTTTGATTGTCTAAGTCCTCCCCTAGGTGAAACGGTTAGACTGTTTCTGACATGTATAAAATAGACCCCCATAGTGAGAGAGTTAGTCAAAACTCAATTCGATGTATCGTTTTTCTATGTTTCATATTATTTCTCAGCATTATGATTTCCTGCACCAGTTATGCATTTTTCTTGTATTTCCCAGTTCTTCATGTAAATAAGTCTGCTAATGCTACAGTAGAGCACACGTTTAGTGATCTGCCTCCTCATGAACTCTCTTACCGCCTCGCTATGAAAAATAATTCTTTCATCCGCATGTTACATTACTCACATCAGACCAGCAATGCCACTAATTGTTGGGTGTGTGGTCGACTCCCCCCTTTCCAGATACCGAAGGGAGTTCTGCCACTTTTTCCTTATCCTTTTTCACATAATGGTTCGTGTGGAGCATGGTCCACGTTAACGTCATCCTCAACAGATATGTCTTTTCTTAACAGTACATGTTTCCCAGACAAGCAAGGTCTTCCCCACAGAACCGGGTTAGATCTAGAAAATGAAGTGTATAATTTAGGTAACTATTCTTCGAATTTCATGGTCCTGAATGTTCAGTCTGATACTACTCCAGACTTACCTGCTATTTCAGTACTACCAGTTAAAGGCGAATTATGTGTCCGAAATAATGGTTCCGTACATGTAGGACATAGTGATTGTACTACTATTGTCAAGTATAGTGACAGTGGGAAATCTATTTTCAAAGCTTCACGTCATTCTTATTTTATTTGTGGTCAAACTGCATATGTTCGTCTGCCCCTCGATTGGGAGGGAACCTGTTACATTGCCTTCCTACTGCCACCAGTTTTCCTAGCCCCACCTGATTATCATAGAAACACACATCTAGTACACATTAGACATAGAAGGGAGTCCCCCATTGTCGATTATACTGAAACTGCTCTAGAACAGTATACAGATTTCAATAGAGGTTTCTTTTTCTTTATAGGACCTATCCAGAATAGTAAGCTAATCCGTAGGTTAACCAGAACCCTCGAAGCTGTAGTAAATGAGACTGCCTCTGCTCTAGGTAACTTAACTGAAGAGCAATCTGCTATGAGATTTGTCGTTTTACAGAATCGTCTCGTCCTTGACGTCATACTGGCCGATAGGGGCGGGGCCTGTAGAGTCATCGGATCTAGTTGCTGCATTTTCATTCCAAATAACGCGCCATCTGTTTATTCAGCTATAACCAGACTCCATAAAATTGCCCATCTGTTACACCAAGATCCAGGCACCTGGACATGGTCCGGTTGGTTCTGGAATATAATTTCCGCCTGGGGATGGAAAGTCTTGTCCTTTCTAGGTATTGCAGTAGCGATCATATTCAGCTGCTGCCTCTGTATACAATGTGGCCCTGCGATTTGCGGCATCTGTGCTACCTCTTGTATTCCTAGTCCCAAGCCCCGTTCTAAATCCCGTTCCAGGATAATTCGAGACGAGCAAATGATACTGTATGAAATGATAGATGGTATCATGAATATTGATGTTTCCTGATGGAAACGTAGTGACAAGGAGGGAATGTGGAAAAGTAAATTTTGCCATGTTCTGTGTCACTACGTGTCATCCATCATATGTTATGTGTGCATGATTAAATATGCATATGCATTCCCTATGTTCGATTAATGACGCAATTACAGTTGTGTCCACCTCTAGTATGCCAGTTTCCAGTTCTCGTGAATACTACGAATATCAGGCCTATGTAAAGCTACGTTGCCACGTTTCTCAGTGTGCACGTTATTCCATTGTAAAGTCCCCGTTTCTAGGCCTCAAAAGGGCCCGAACACCAGATTCAGCTCCTGTCTCCTGAAGCCTCGCTGAGGAGCGATACAGCCCCCACCTGTATCCTCGACCCTTCACTTACTTCCTGCCTCGCAGTGCCCGGCTCACCCTGGCTCAGCCTCTGAGTCTGCCAAGAATATGTTATGATTCCAGTTATCAGTTCAGTCCTCCTTCTCTGCATTCCTAAAGCTACTGAATCGCATCGATAGTTTCCGTCATTGTCTAGCCTTCACGTCTCCACGTTAGAGAAATACTGCATTTAATGGTCATTTAATATTCTTCATCACGCACTACATGTAGAATAATGCATGGTCCAGTCTTAGAATCAAGTTAGCCTTTCCCCTCCTGACTTCTAGTTTATATCAACATGTTCTCTAAACATCAGATACTAGATACTGTTTAGGTACATGTCGCCCTGACTCTCCAGACTTCAGTCTCTGCTCCTAGCACAGAGTTCATAGCCCCCAGCTTCTCCTAGTAACACGTCATTGCTAGTTTGCGCGCACCATCAGGTTAGAGGTCCCGGCTCCTCAGGTAGCCCCCTCCATGGTTTCCGCCCCATTCATGACATATTCTGTTACGTTTGCATCACATGTCTATGTATACGACCTGTTACACCTCTTTTCACCATTATCTTTCGCGACTGCTACGCGCCACGCCTTTTGCTCCACCCACTGCTACGCCTATTGCAATGTAATGCTATGTGTTTGCGTTATGTATATATGCTCATGCACTGTTATTAAAAAGTTATTCCCTTGTCCCGATCCTGACCCCGGCAGCGCTGCTGGGCCTTGCCATCCTATTCCTGTATTTGCTGTATTAAACCTGCAAAACTCCTACTACCTCGAATCTTGACTCTTATTTATTGAGCTATCTGTTATTCATTTATTCATTCAAAAATAGGGTATTATTTATTTATTTACCACAGACTTAAAGACGTCAATTGGCACACCATCAGCGCCAGACGCCTTGCCATTTGCACTTTTTTCCAAATGCCGTTTTTATCTCTTCCTTAGTTATTGGAGCCATTCCAACCATTTCTATAATAATGGGCGTATCTACATAGGTGTTAGTACTTTTTATATCACTTGGATTGAAAATGTGCCCAAAATGAGATACCCAGGCTTCTGAAGCAATAACTGTATCAATGTTTGCTACAGTGTTCTCGTTAAAAAAAGGATGATTTACAGTTTTCCAAAACACCACTTAGTCATTTGTAGCTCCTGCTTCGGTCAAAGTTGCCCCCGCCCCTTCACGTAACTCTGTTTTTCTTTCTACTAGGGCCTGCTTATAGGCTTTCCTCACAATAAGAATCCTTGCGTTATCTCTTGGTTTTTATTCTAATGCCAATTTCAGGTCTCTATTTAGTATGGAGCATTGTTGATTAAACCATCTAGGGTTTGTGTTACACATTTGCTTTTTCCTTTTGATAGTAAGACCCTTGGCAATACAGAAGGTAATGTTACAAAAAGCATATCTGATAGTCAGGGCACTAGAAGTAGCTTCAAGACAAGTATCAATGTCACTTTGTGATTTCTCAATAAACTGTCCCATAAAAATTACTGGATTTACTCCACTCCATTTAATAGATAATGCGTTGCTACCATGGGTAGTGATTTCTTCATCCAGTAATTTATCTTTTGTTCTAAAATTAAGATCCATCCTAATTGTAACAATTAAAGGGTTATGATCACTAAAGAGACAGTTTTCAATAGGAGAAGTGATCACCTGATTACCACAATTATAGGATACAATAAAATGATCTATATTAGAAGACGACCTACTTCCCACAAAAGAGGGTACCAAAAGTTTTACATCCGTACCTGTTGGTTCTAAGACAGATAGGTCATACTTATGCATCAAATAATTAATTGTCTCTCCATACTCATCATGTTTAAAATGTGGGATCTTATCCCCAAAAGCATCATAATACCCACAGGGACTGCCCACTTCATGAGCACACTTAACACAATTTAAATCACCCCCCATAAGATTATAATCATCTTTAACACTCTTCAAAAAGTTGTCCAAATCATTTTCCAATGATGTTATAACTTTTACACTTTGTTTTGTCAAAGATGTTGTTATAAAAGTTAATTATGACAAATACATGGCTTTCTGGTGAACGAAGTTCCACAAATTGGCAAAATTTGGACGTTTCACAGGTATTACTTATGAAAAGTGGTGAAGTGACCGCAATCAAGGTAGCAATACCACCTTTTGCCCTTCCCATACTAGATGGTCTACCATTGGAGCTAATCGTCTGAAAGCCGTCTATAAAGAAAGGCTCATCACACCATGTCTTTTGGATAAGGATAATCATATATCCATCTATCATGTTTAACTATTCCTTGTCTTTAAGTTTACTTTTGATACCCGCCACGTTCCAAGTCATAAGTTTAAAAGTATCGCCAGTAGATGGCAAAATCCTACCACTCTCCTCTTCACCATTTTGTAGATTTATGATAACTTGTAAAGGCGCTTTAACCCCACACTCTTGTGATCCTGCTTGGTTTTCTTGTTCCTTATTAATGGTCAAATTAATTACTCTAGGGGAATCTTCGCTGGCAGACATGTAAACCACTTCATCCCATCCTTCTAGTTGTGTAAACAAATACGTGGTACGTGACCAAAGGTTAACATCATCACCCCTATTCGATTTCCTTGGAACTCCCCTTTTCCCTCTGAGTCAATCCACTTCACTACACCTGCGGAGTGGGGAAAATCTATTATACAAGGGGAGATTAAACATAGTTTGGCATCTCTGTGTTATAGGATGTTTATTCTAAGTGGGTATATAAAAGAAACTAAAGTAACCGTCATAATATAATCATTCCTGGCTAGATAGGATCCATTATAATTATCCGCCAGGTCCTTTAATATATTGCCCACCAACTTGTGGTTTCGGAAATTGACCACGAAACAGTCTCCATCACATGATTTCCTGGAATCGCCCTCCCAGCCAACTCTTTTCAGCAAATTCAATTCAAAAGAGCTTTATTTGGTATATACAGCAACCATAAAAGCAAGAACAGAATTTATAACAGTTGAATAAAAACATTTCAATACATAAAACAGACCAGGTAATTATCAAGCACAATGCCTTTCCTAGCAGCAATTGTTTTTAAATAAAAGAAGCAACATAAAAACATATCCCAGGAACTTTAAGAGAAAGCAATAAGTTCAAAGCAGTATGGGTTATTCTCACATTGAACTTTATAAAAAATGGTTCCAGCTAAAAACGTCTTAGAAATAAATAAAGCTTACAGAAAAGCATAAAGTGTATGGTGCTTTGTTTTGATAGCCCATCACAGGGGCATGGGGTAGAAGGGCGCATTTTTATAGTAGGAAAGGCAACTAGGTGATGTACTATATCTAGTCTCTAACGAGTCAGAACTAAGCGGTGTGAGGGCCTGTCACTACAGACAGGTAATCTTGAAACCCTGCACTGAGCGCAATCTGTTGATAAAATACAAAGGTGAGTTGCTTCCCTACTGCTCTCCTATGAGTCTCTATCTTATGAGCTAAAAAGATATCCTTGATCTCTTTTTAGACATGGTTGTCACACAACATGGATCTCCCTGAATCTGGAGATTAAATAAATTACTAAACAAATCATGAATATATTTAAGCCAGGGGGTACGTGAACTTGTATCCAAGAGTAGACAATCTTTAATGATGGTTTGAGTAAATTTGGTTTCATCTTTGGTCCCGATGGATCTCCATAGCAATAAAGGCTGCATAGCAATCTGATCCGATAGGTAGTTTATTCCTACTACACAATGTATTATTTCGGTAGACGCTGATGGGGTAGACACAAAAGGTAATTTAAAAAATAATTTTCTTCGTGTTGTAGAATCTAGGTATGATTATGGCCCCACATCCCTGAACCATAAAGGGATGTGGCAACACATCTAGCATTATATATGTCTACCATATCCTTAATACAACAATTGCCTAGTTTTAAAGTGAATCTAAAAATCCAGTGGGCACTCCTAACCATCTTTGAACAAACATTAACAAGTTTGTGCATCCAATTCCCATTACCTGAGTAGGTTATTCCCAGGTATCAAAAGGTACTAACACATTCTACTGGGGAAATCTCTAGATAGAATGTTTTACATTTCTTGGTTTTATGGCCACAAACCATGACAAAAGTTTTGGCCTTGTTAATTACTAATTTTCTTTATTAATAAAGTGACTAAAATTATCTAATAATGGCTGTAAGGCTACTGGGGTTCTAGAAAGCAACACCAAATCGCCTGCATAAAGTAAGACGGGTGCGGGGCTGCCAGCAATTTGAGGAGCATCTGCCTGTACCGACCGAAGGGTTTTGTCAACTTCATTTATAAATACAGAGAAAAGAAATGGTGCTAAGATGCAGCCCTGGCGAATACCTCTTTTGACCTCAAAGTGTGGTGTGCACTGACCACTCTGTCCATATCGCACCTTGCATGAAAGTTTCTCTTACAGCCTTGTGAGGAAAAAAATTATTTGTTTAGGGGCCCCAAGTTAAGCAAGGTTGGCCACAAGATAGTATGATCAACAAGGTCAGACACACTGCTAAAATCTGCAAAAAACAGGCATAATCTTTCCTGCATAGCATGTGTATATTTGCCTATCATGAGTTCTAAGTTGATACATTGCTCAAGGGTTCCTAGCCCTTTTCGAAAACATATTGAACTGGTGAGAGTATCTCATTTTCAGTGGCCGAATTTTCAAGTCTCACCAATAGTATTCTGCTCATCACTTTAATTGATGAATCCAGAAGCGAAATGGGGCGATCATTTTTAGCTTTGGATTTTATGCCTTTTTTTTAAATAGGGATAATTACCGATTCACCCCATGACAGATCTATTTCTGATTTGTAAACGTCAATGGGGACCCATCTGAGCCTGGTGCTTTACCACCCCTACTTCCAGTCAATCCGACTTGTACTTAATCGATTGTAATATCTTAGGCCATAACCGGCCACTTACTTTTTAAAATGAATTTATTTATTTATTTCATGAGATTTTATATAGCGCTAACATTACCCAAAGGTGTCAGAGTGCTTTACATAAGAACCAGTTGCGATACATAAGGACTTGGGATTACATGAGTTACATAAAAGATACAAACAGAAAAAATTGCAAATGTACAAGTTGTAAAGTCACACAAGGAAGAGATAGAACATAAAAAATTGCAAATATGCAAGTTGTGGTGTCACCCAAGGAAGAGATACAAAGAGAAAAAAATTGCAAATGTACAAGTTGTAAAGTCACTCAAGGAAGTGATACAAATGAATAAGCTCTAAGAGTCACATAGGAATGGTTGAGAGTACAAAGGTCTACTACATATACTAGTGGTTAGAGTTATCTCTAAATACATATATATACAAATAGTAGATTTTCTCAGGTCAAGACCCAAAAAACCAGGAGAGCAGAGTTCCATTAAGTGGGGTCGGAGGGGGGACGCAGTCACAGCACCAAGGGAGGGCAGTAGAATGTCTGCTGTTTCGCAAGATGATGGACCAAGGACAAGAGCGACAACAGGAGAGGGTCCCAAAATGGTGGGGCGCACACGTGGTTCCAGTCCAAAAGTTACGAGGGCCAAGTCCAAAGAAAACCAGGGAGCCAAACCAACGGAGAAAGAACAAGAAGGAGAAAGGAGCCAGGCAGACAAAAGGGGGGCAGGCGGTCTCCGAAGCACAGCCGTGCCATCCATGTGCACAGGTCCTGGGCAGCGGTGGCAACAGTGTCCAATCCATTCTCCCAGGTTGGAGGGAGATCGACACAGGCTCCAGGACAGCAGTCTAGAGAATGGGACGCTGCACATTGCTAGCCAGAGGGGGCGCTTCACTGGCAGGGATGGAAACAGACAGGCTTAGAAAATCCTGTAGAGCAGCGCCGCAGTTCCCACCCCCGCCAAAGTCTCCAACGTGGCAGGCGGGCCAGCAGTAGCAAAAAGCAGCAACCGTAGAATCAGGAGGGTCAGGAGGAGAGAGCCCCAGCGCGACTCATCCGCGGCCATCCAGAGAAAGCACAGAGGCATTGACAACATTGCGACAGGACCTGCCGAACTTCCATCACCAGGGGAACCCAGAAAGAGGCGGAAGAATACTTCCAGTTATGCTGAGTGTCCTAGATACATCAGGGTCAGATGGATTACAAATACTATAAAAGTGTCTCACCCACGCGTCACAATTAACATGAGCGAGCAATTTTAGGGAATTAATCATTCTTTAAAAACAGCAAGTTCACAGTTTCCCAAAATAACTTGTTCGCTGTATCCGCTGCCTTGGATAACTTGTCTCCCGCTAGCTCTTGGAGCTTGCTTTTCCTTGCTGTAAGAGACAATTTATAATTAAAACATAATTTTTTAATTATTGCAATATTTCTAGGTTTACTGCTAGGTTTACTGCCTAAAGCTTGTTTAAGTTGGCTTAGTGCCTGGGTACAAGTATTATCAAACCAACCTCTGTGTTGTCTGCTTTTTTTCCTGAAGGGTGCAGTCAGTATCCCCTCAATTACAAGATTATTTTCCGAATTTGGCTATCAGCAGGGAAGGGCTGACAACCTCGTTGAGGCAATAAGAAATCTCTGCATCAAATTTTTAACAATTTCATATGATACTTTTGCCGGTTCCACACCAGCCCATTTAATACATGTCCCATTTGGTCTGATAGGAGTGATACTAGTTATGAAATCTTGATTTGCTACCATTTTTTGGCCCCAGACTAGATTCAACATAGAATGACAGTTATGGTCACTCAGTGCTTGCTCTGTAATCCTTGGAGTAGAACACAAATGGTTACTGCTAGCTGTCATTTCCTCCTATCTCCCACTGAGAGTCTTCTCAATATGGCTCTTCACTGGCACATGCTCCCTCCAACGCTCACCTTTTCCTCACAGGGCACACTGGTTTTGAATAGCAGGCAGGCTCTGGTGCTCGAAGCTCTAGGGCAAGTGGTCTTGATTTCTTGGGTGATGTCCCCTCACCCAGCAGAGACTAGCAGGCCTTGGCCCCCAGTCTTGGTCACAGGTAGAAGTCTTATAGAGCTTTTCCTAATCTTGCAACTTGTCTGGCTGCTTGACAGATGACAATATTTTGGAGTCTCCACCTCCTTCATAGTTCATTTCCAGACAATAAGTGTGATTTAGGATCGAAGTCTTTGAAGTTTTATGTTGGGGTTCTTTTTCTTTGGAAGTGCATATTCCTCTGCTTCCTCTTCCTTGTCCACAGCTCTTTGTCACAGCAGGAGTGTCTCCAAAGCATATAGTTCCCTACACAGCCCATGGGAGTGACTAGAGTTCACACCTGGATGTTAGTCACAGTGATTGATACATCAAAACGTTGGCCCAGGGCCCCCAACTCTGCTCCTTCCTGGGATGTGCCAAGGCACCTTCCTTGAAACCTTCCACTGAATCAAAGAGTACCCTTTGAGGTGTACATGGGAGGCCTAGTTCTCCTCATTGTTTGTTCATCCAACTCACAGGAATGCAGAAATCCAGAAATCTGTCTGGAGTGATCGCTCTACCTCCTCTCCGTGTTTCACAATACAGGCCTGGCTCTCCCAAAATGGAATCCAAGGCCCTTGATTTATTTTACAATCCACACTCCCAAGTACACCCACTGCATATATACAGTATATACACACTATGCAGTACTGTATCCTCCATGTACTGTACCATTCAGAGGCACATATATATTCAGCACTTGCATTCAAAATGCGTGCACTGCCCAGCACTGTTTACTTTCTGTATTGTACGGCTCATAGTAACACATAAATCCAGCATATGCATTTAATATGCAAGCACTATACCCTTCATGTATTGTGCCAATCACAGGTACACATATACCCAGCACATGCACTTATCCTCCACGCAATGCACTGTATTACATCCTTCAGGTACTGCAACACTCATAGGCACATGCACCTCCAGCACATGCATACACAATGCACACACTACTCAGTTCTGTATTATCCCTGTATTGTACACTTTCAAGACACACTTACACCCAGCGCAGATGCACCACTTCTTTGTAGCAGTTCACACAATTCTGATGTAGCCAATAGTGAGTTAGGCATACAGCAGCTGAACTACAGCAGCAGAATGTACAACATGGGTGACTGCTAAGTAGCGCCTGCCGGGCGCTCCACGGCAATGGATAGCCGTTTAATGTGTAATTACCGAGGAAAAAGTCCCCCTATCGAGTCGCTGCCACTGGAAAAAGAAGGCAGTGATCCTGTGCCTCAGAGCCACTATCATCAGCTGTTGACAGAGTCCAGAGCAACGCCCAAAGCAACACGGTGAAGTCCAGAATGAGGATCGAGGCACAAAAGCCGGGGAGATTGCTGTTGCTAGGGTGCATGCGGTGGATCGCTATTTAAGCGTAAATCTCCAATAAAGCCTCCCCAAGGCGACACAGCAAGGTCCGGAGCGAAGATCGAGATATAAAACGCCCAGGAGGTTTTTCTTGTTGGTTGCCTGAAGACACCTAACCTGTGGTCCCAGTGCATCCTGTTTCTCTCTTGTGGGAACGCCGACTTGAGCTCTGATCCGCTCTTGCTGAGGGGCACGCAGATGCAGCCTCCCCTAGTCTTCTTGGCAGGGCTTTAAGTGGAATGACAAAACTGGGGGGTCTCTCAAAGGGGCCTGGTCAGTGTAATTTGGGGCGTGGCTTTAGCAAACTTATGCTAAAAATCTGTGTTTAGCATAGTGTGCCGCCCAGCTTGTATTTTGCTGTTTCCGTCATTGCATTAGGATATGTGAGACACCAAGTAACGTCATACCTACAAAAAGTAAGGACTATTGGCTTTGTCAATGGTTATTAGTTGCAAAAGATAAATAAGCTGCAACTGTGGCTTGTTAAATATAATATTGAAAAAGCTTCAAATTAAAGCCCTGGTGGCCCTACCAGAATGTTGCTGCTCTTGTGTTTCAGAATGAGAAGGGAAATCGAGAAAGAAAATTACTCTTTAAAGGATTTCCCTTCCCCACAACGCTCACCTGGCATGACGTCATGCCGTAACTTCTCCACTAGTGAGAAGTGAGCAGTATGGGCAGCGCACACTGATGTGCTTGCTGTCTCGAAACGGGTCTCTATCGGGATGTTTTGCGTCCTGGCACTTTTTTCTGGACTGCAGTGGCTGTCACTGCAGTCCGGAAAAAAACACGGACCGCCTGTGCCAGGGCTCAAAACAGAGCCCGACAGAGACTCGTTTCGAGGCCCCCTTTAAAAAACTGCCGGTGCTCAGACCCCTTGAGAAACGGCCCACTGCTTCTTGGTGCCAACGACTTACTGCAGCAGGGAATGGAAAAAGAAAGGCGGCCATATAGCTGTGAGTGGGGAGAGACCTGTACCGCCCCTCTCTGATGTCGGACTACCTCGGCCTGTGGTGCTGCACCAGCCTCGGTGCCGTAGACAGCTCATAGGGACCTCCCGATGACCGAAGTGCAATGATGGAGAATCAAAGAGGTGATCCCGATGCTGTCTCCTGTTTTCCTGCGCAAGGTGCTACTGTATGCTTCGGACTGCCTGTGCTCTGGGAGTGGCTCTTTCGACCACTCCCCGGCATGGCCCAAGTGCTGTAGGTCTTCAGAGTGCTACCCAGGGCTTTGGATGGCATGAAAAAACTGGATGGCGTGGCTTAAAGCACCTAAGCTAAAAATCTGTGCTTAGCATAGTGTGCTGCCCGACTTGTATTTTGCTGTTTCGGTCATTGCATCCAGATATATGATACAACAAGTAACATCATACCTACAAGTCCGGATTATTGGTTGCTTTCACCACAGTCCGAAAAAAATAGACCCCCTGTGCCAGAGCACAAAACAGAGCCCGATAGTGACCCGTTTCAAGGCCCCCTTTAAAAAATTGCCGGTGCTCAGCACCGGTAAGACCCGGCCCACTTAAAGTCCTGGTGCTACCCCTTAGATCTGTCGACAGAGGGACTCACTTCCCTCATGTGCACGACTCTTCTGAAGCTGGGGCATTTTACACACCTTCCCACATAATGCTTGGAGCTGCGTCACTTGCACTCCCAATCCCCTCAAGCATGCATACTCATCGTTTCAACGTGGGCTGACCTGTGCTGGTGGGCTGCTTTTCCTGCTCTTGCTTCTGTTGTAGAAGCGCTGCTGACTTGTTCTGGGACGCAGCTCCTGGCCCCGAGCTGCCATCGTTAACATCAGGACCCGCCCTCCGCCCACACCGCAGCGGGACTGCGAGGCACTACAACAGCTGAAGCCTCTTCCCGCAGCGGCCCCGCCCCCGCCCGGGGTGTGTGTATAACTTTCGCAGCACCCGCTGCGCGGGTGCTACTCATCGTTTCAACGTGGGCTGACCTGTGCTGGTGGGCTGCTTTTCCTGCTCTTGCTTCTGTTGTAGAAGCGCTGCTGACTTGTTCTGGGATGCAGCTCCTGGCCCCGAGCTGCCATCGTTAACATCAGGACCCGCCCTCCGCCCACACCGCAGCGGGACTGCGAGGCACTACAACAGCTGAAGCCTCTTCCCGCAGCGGCCCCGCCCCCCGCCCGGGGTGTGTGTATAACTTTCGCAGCACCCGCTGCGCGGGTGCTACTCATCGTTTCAACGTGGGCTGACCTGTGCTGGTGGGCTGCTTTTCCTGCTCTTGCTTCTGTTGTAGAAGCGCTGCTGACTTGTTCTGGGACGCAGCTCCTGGCCCCGAGCTGCCATCGTTAACATCAGGACCCGCCCTCCGCCCACACCGCAGCGGGACTGCGAGGCACTACAACAGCTGAAGCCTCTTCCAGCAGCGGCTCCGCCCCCCTCGTTTAGGAGGATATAACCTGCCTACTTGTCACGCGCAGCGGGACGTGCGCGGGACGTAGCCCGGGGTGAAGCCCGGGCTAAGGGCGGGCCCTCTGAGGCCCTCGCAGGCCAGAGTAGGCTGGGCTGGGCCCACCCCCTAATATTTGCTGTTTAGTAGCCCGTGCCCTGCCACCCCGAATATGTCTACAGAAGAGGAAACCCCTGGAAAAAAAGGAAGGTTACGCAATGGGTCATTGGACAATTATTTTCCCAAGGTTCAGAGTGAGGGTGAAAAGGACTCTATTTTAGCTGAGCGTAGGGCCGAGTGGCGCCGCTCAATTGAGAGCATGAAACACAGACCCCTTAGCGACAGCTCCCTGATTGTTGTGACCCGGGAGGAAGGCTCTGTAGATTTGAGTGGGGATAATGCTAGTCAGGAAGGCGTTCCCCTTTTGTTTCGTGATTTTGTATCCACACCTTGCTTGCCCTCGGATAACATTATAACTGTTTCTCCTACCCCTAGTCCTAGTCGCATCACTGTCATAACCAAGCCTAGGAAACAGAAACCTAAGCATTTAGTTGCTGCCCAGATTCATTGCCCGCCACCTAGTTAAAAAAAGGAGGAAACTAAGGGTGGCACCAGGTAAAGCTAAAATCTCGCATACTGAATTTGGTAAAGGGGCAAAAACCCTCAATACAACTAAGATTACCCTAGCAGAGGAGTCGGATCCTACACCAGCAGTAGTTCCACCATTTGTAAATAGTTCACTTGAAGCAGTTGCACAGGCTGTGGTTCCTGTCAGTAATGCTGGAGCCACAGTATCTGCTACTCCCCCTCCCCTCACATTAATAGGGAATTTGGAGTTTTTGCTGAGATCACTCCTATTACCTATTAATGAGTCCATTAAAAAGGTGGAAATCAGACTGACCATACTGGAAACTGCCATATCTAGCATGGTTACTATGACTAAAACTCAGGGGAATGGGAATGGGGTGGCACACCCTACACCTATAGCCAGGCCCCCTTCTACCACCGTTCCAAAAAATCCAACTGTATCAGCTCAGGCGGCCAAAAAAACCACGCAACAACAGGGTAGGGTTGATCTCCCCTCTCAAAACCCATTGCCTCCAAAACAGTTAAATGCACCTGTAATTGAAAAGGGTGGTGACCCAAAAAAACCAGGCCCAAAGGCCCCGACAAGCAAAAACAACCAGAACGACCATGGGGTAGGTAGCTATAATAGAATACCACGGAAAAAGGTGCCACAAGTGGAGATTCCCCCAGAAGCAGTGCCCTATGTGGTAGTTTTGACTGGGGTCCCCCCGTTAGCAGAAAATAAGAAGGAGGGATACGTAGATCTCAAAAATAAAATTATCCATTGGTTGAGGACTTACAGGCCGATAGCTCCCAATATAGATGGGGATATAGTGCATGTCAGACGGATTAACTGGCTGGGGAGTAGAACTAAAGATATAGAGGGAGACCTAGTGGTGGTCAACTTCAGAGACCCCAGAGCAGCAGACTATATCTTAAACTGGCCACCTGGAAACGGGGAAACTTGCATTATCCCTCGGGCCCTAACTCATTTCTATCCCAGGACTGAGGCTATTCCTCCCAAATATCCAATTAAGTTTCAAACATACAGGCCACCCCTCACCGTGCCATACAACAACAATTATCCCCAGTATGGCCAACATTTTGCTCCCGTGCCTGACCAGCACTCCGCCTGGTCTACGGTGCCTTATAGACACAGGTTGAACCACGACAGCAGGATGGAACATCTAAGACCCTTCACTCCCTTGGACACTTACAATCGGTTTTCGCAGCTCTCAGGGCTGGAAAATTGCGATTGAAGTTTAGCGCCCATGGGGGTGACATGCGAACATCTTGGGGAGGAGGCCCCACGTCTTCGCGGTAGTATAGATGCAGGGCAAGTTAGTCCACCTCTAGTACAAATTGCCATTACTAATAACATTACTGAGGCTCCCATGATAGTCGAGTCTATGGCCAGCACCTCTAGTTTTCCTGTAAACCCTACTCCCTTGGCCCAAGATGGGGACTGCTGTATGACCATGGTGGACAATGAGGGTGCGAATAAGGGGGGACACACCATAATGCCCAAGGGTCGGCGGGTAATAAACCTCCTATCTTGGAATGTTGCGGGGTTAAAAAGGATGTTAGATCTACCAGAGTGGCACACGTTCATTGAGAGGTTCGATGTGTGCCTATTTCAGGAAACTTGGAGCCTATTACCCTTATATAAATCGGGGTATATCACCCACTTTTTACCTGCAGTAAGTAAAGGAAAGGGTAGACCAGCGGGTGGCCTCATGGTCTGGATTAAAATAGAGCTGGACTGGGTGGTCACACGCCACAACTTGGAGTGTAGGGACATACTCCACCTCTCTTCTAGAGGGAATGCGGAGAGTGGTAGGCTAGACCTCTTTAATGTTTATGCCAGAGGGGCATCAGGGGACATCGCCTCCTCAACTTTAACAGCTCTGGACTCTGCCCTAGCTAACTGCCCTTTATCTGCAAAAATTATCGTGGGGGGAGACTTCAATTGTACGTTTGAACCTCTCCTCGGGGACGACCCCCTGGGTATTAAAGATGAAGATTCAAACTGGTCCATCCCAACTCTATCCCTGCCCCCCATTAGGAAATGGTCAGCTAGGGCAATTCAAATTAATGCACTAACTAGGGAACACAAGTTAAGAGCCCTTAATGGCAGGACTATATCTGACCAGGAAGGTGCACTGACCTTCAACAGACTTACTGGGCCATCCCGAATCGACTACATCCTAATGGATGTTAGTTTTTGGGCAGACCTTATTGACATGGAAGTGCTTCCAAGTCAGGATAGTGACCATAATCCCCTGTGTTGCAAGTTTAATTGGGGCATCCTTAAAGATAGTAGGGTGAATGCCCCACTAAAAACATCTAAAGAGATTATCCCATATAACAACAATCGCAGACTGAAATGGGATAAGGCTAACCTGAAGGAGGGTGACCTAGGGGCAATTAAATCCCTGGTAGAGGGCCTGTCCTCTGATCTGGAGGCCTGGGTCTGTGAAAATGAGATTAGTACGTCGCCGCACTCTTCCCTCGACTCAGCTTATAAGGCTACAATAGATCATGTCAGCCAATTTTTTATCTCGAATGGTAAAAGCCACAGGAAACTGATTACACCTCCCACTTCTAAAAAACCTTGGTATACAGATCAGTGTAAGGGCAAAAGGAAAAATCTGACAAAAGCCCTGCTTTTTGGGGATCCTTTGCTGGTTTGAGCGGCCAGGAAGGAATACCTAAAAGCACTATCGCTGGCTAAACGCGAGTGGGAGGAACAGCATTGGCAGGACCTAGCCAACGCCGTGAGCAGAAGGAACTCGAATCTTTTTTGGGATCTGATTAATAGAACTAGGCAGAGGAAAATGCAACCATTAGCAGCTCACATAACCAGCCAGCAATGGTTTAATCACTTTTCATCCCTATATGGAGGTAATGATGAACTAATCAGCCCCGGGGCAACTAGTTTTGGAGCTGGGGATATCTTAGGGGTGGATGCCCCTGAATTTTCGACCACCGAGGTAGAGACGGCGATTAAACATCTAACCCCAAAGAAGGCGGCCGGGCCGGATGGGATCCCTGGGGACCTGTTGATCGCAGAGCCGCAGGCTTGGGCCAAGTTAATTGCCACAATTATGAATTTGATAACTAGGGGTCACCAGGTGCCAGACTCATGGAAGGGGGCAGAGGTGGTAACCGTTTTCAAGAAGGGGGCTAGAGATGATCCTGCGAACTATAGACCTATCAGTTTGATAGATATAATTCAGAAAGTGGTCGGCAGGGTCATCATTTCAAGGGTAGGCGATTGGATGGAGGAAGCCAGCATTCTCTCCCACCTTCAAGCTGGCTTTAGAAGGAAGGTAGGCACGATGGACCAGGTCTTTCGCTTTTTTGCCATCTATTGGAAGGCAGTTACCATCAAGAAAGGCAGTTTATACATGGCCTTCATAGATCTCAAGACGGCTTTTGACCTGGTCCCACGGGCAAAACTATGGGAGATCTTAGGTGGGATGGGATTTCCCAGTAGGCTCCTGAGTCTGATCGTAAAGCTCCATGAGGGGAATTATGCGAGGGTCAGATGGGGATCCCAGGGACAGTTAACAGATAGGGTCCCTGTGAGGAGAGGAGTACGCCAGGGCTGTGTTATGGCCCCGACCCTTTTCTCCCTATTCGTGAATGGAGTGGTGGACCATCTGAAAGGGGAGGAGACAGATGCCCCATCCCTGGCGGGGGAAAGAGTTCCGACTCTACTCTTCGCCGACGACACCTTATTGATCTCCGAATCCCCAGTGGGTCTGCAAAAACTCTTGAACCGGTTTAGTTCTTTTTGTACCAACCAAGGCTTAACCATCAACACCTCGAAAACTAAACTGATGGCATTCTCCCCCTCTAAAAGATTTAAAAATAACTTCTTGCTTAATGGTGCGCCCCTGGAGATGGTCAACTCATTTGATTATCTTGGTGTCCGGATAAATAGTCGAATGACATGGAAGGACCACTTGGCCAAAATGTTACTCAGTCACCAAAGAGCATCCGGGGTGACTCTGAGAGAGCTCCGTGAGTCAAGCAGCAAACCAGTCTCCCCTGCCATGGCGATTTATGAGGGCCAGATTCTCCCGTCGGCACTATATGGCTCCGAACTCTGGGGGTTTGAAAACGTCTCAGATCTATCGACAGCGGAAAATAATTTCCTAAGGAAGGTGGTGGCCCTTCCTGCTTCCACCCCGCTGATCCCCCTGAGATTAGATCTGGGCAGAAGATCTTTAAAGGACTTGGTAAGGTTACGCCCATTGCTCTTTTGGACTCGTTTAAGAAGAACTGAGGAGCTCGCAAAATATGCTGAAGGGTTGGACGATCTTCTTTTGCTGGACACGGGGGGAAAAATAGGATGGCTGAAGAAATTGAGAGACCTTGTTCTTAACTTGGGGCTAAGGGATGCTTGGGAGTCACAAACGCCGCCACCCAAGGAAGTGATTAAAAAGTTATATTGGGATTGGGTTCAGAGTATTGCACTGAGGGTCTTGGATGGGGGCTCACTCACGGACCAATTTTTGTTAATCAAATGGGTAAAAAAACTGGAACCCTTCCTTGAGCTGATAACCAAACCTTTAGATCGAGCGCTATATCTAAAATTGATATATGGGACGCTTCCGGTGCATGACTTCACGGCGAGGTGGTCTAACTCTGGTGCCGCCCAGTATTCGTGCCCTGGATGAGCAGCTCCAAAGGAATCTGTGGCCCACCTATTTTTTGCCTGCCCCGCATACAAAGTGGCGCGAAAATTCTGGCTGAAACCTGTGTGTAGGGATTTGGGGCTGAGGTGCCATAGCCAGGCACTACGTATACTCTCTACTGACTCTTCTTCCTCCTCCATGATTTGCGGGGTGGCAAAATTCCTGGGCAGTGCGTGGGTGACGCTCTCCCGTCTACTGAAATTGCACATGGGGGGATCGACGGTCTGATGCTTGAATCAGCCTGTAGTATATTAGTGTCTGCGGTGTATTTCTTCCTTTTTATCCGTACTTTTGAAGTTTTACCGGTGAATTAAAATGTTATGTATATGTATGCTTTTATGGTGATCAATTTGCCGAATAAAGATATTTACTACTACACTGCATACACACAGTAGCTAAATCGACAGATGACCTTTCCCTTGCTGGTAGCTCCCATTGCACTACTACACATGATCATGACTTGCTTGCATCGAATATAAGTACAGCCAAACACACTGTTCTGCATCAAACAGCTCCCCACCACCTCCAGAGCCCCTGATATAGAACTTGCCACTGTATCCATACGTCTATCCTACGTGTAGCTTGTGCCGTCATGTCTTCACTGATAGGCTATTAGGATATTTTAGGCCTATATGTTCTTTTGCTCATGCACTGGCCTACATCTTTATTATATGCCTATTTGTTTTTTCTGCTTATATGCTCCCTCACTCATGTTATAACAACACTGCTAGCAGCACTATTGTAACTAACTCTGAACATAATATATACACTGAACATATACACATTGTGTACACTGTTGTCATATGTCTGTGTTTATTTCATGTAACTGTGTCTACTCCATATGAAACTCACTCAACTAAGATTGCCTATAGTACAATTCTGTGTGTATTGTTACACTGTATTTGCTTTTACATCATGAAAGTGTATCTACTAATATGTACCCCCGGGCAACTATCTCTCTGCCAACTATGTAAAGCTCTCTGATCCATTTGGGCTGAGTTTGCACTATAAAAACTCCATAAATAAATAAACTTAAAAGAGTGAGTGGGACTGTAGGCTTTGTTTCAGTGACACAGGTTACAATTAACCCGCTCACTCCTGCTGATCACTACACGGCATGTTGCCCTCACTCTGTTCATGGTGCTTAACTCCTGTTTAAGGCGATGGCCTTCCACCACTCCGAGGGTAGCACTCTGGGTGCCCTGCCCAGTCCAACAGGACTGCAATCCGTGAGACAGGCCTATGTCAGGGTGGACAAGCATGATCCGTGTTCACCCACAACAACAAAGATCTGCATTAGGGATCCAGACATCAGTACAGTTGAGCAGTCAGGGCACGGGGGCAACGTCTGTGAACATGTAGAGGACATTTCCGTCCCAACAAAGTTTCATTTATTTATTTATTTTGATTCATTTAGTTATAAAGTGCAGTCAGTCCAAGGAGCATCAGAGCATTCATGTCTGAAAACCTGAAACTTCTGCTTTAGATATCTACGTAGTTATAAGTTAATGAAACAGGGCCTTCCTAGGCAATGAAAGGAAGAGAAGGCATTTCTGTTGCCACAGCACTAGTGGAAAAGAATTCCAGTGTAAGGGCCACACGTATTAGAAAGCTCATTGTCTGGTCTTCATTTTTTAAGGTTTGTGCACCTGCAAGAGTAGCTGCACAAATAGGTGGAGGACCAATGGGTTCTGGACAAATTCACTCTTGCCAGTGTAACGGATTGCACCCTGGCTCCTTGACAGTTAATAGTAGCAGGTTATGTTCATGTTAAGTTTTAAGCCTTCTTGACCTATCAAAGCTTGGATGTCTATTAAGCAAAGGATTCGGTTATGCAGGCAGCCAAGGACATGTTTGTCCAGGCTAACAATATGCTGTGTATTCTCTGCATACACCACTCCTCAGCATCTGTGATGTTTTATGACCAACAGTGGAGGGTAGTGTAGATGTTAAAACAGCAGCAGTGATATTGGGGAGTCCATTGAGGCACCGTTACCGTATTTGATTCATGTGAAGTTGTACTGTAACTGATGCAAGGCTACACCCTGTGACTGCATGGAAAGAACAGAGGCAAACCAGTTTGTAACCTAACATATAACCCTATCTACCTCAGTTTCTGGCTAAAGATGGAGCAGTCAAACATAAAAAGGCAACTGAAGGATCCAGTGGAATTGAGGCCACTGAGTTCCCCCTGTTCATGATATTACAAAGTTCATCAAGGATGCGTAATAGAGCAATTTCTCTTAGTAGGTTCAACTAAAACCCCATTTGAACCGTGTCAATGGTGTCCAACCTTTAAAGGTAGGAACATAGTAGTTCTGCTACTAGTTTTTCGAGCAGGTTCCCCAGTGCACGCAGTTTTTCTCTACCCCACCAGTCAGATATCATCTGAACAGACAGACTTTAGGGTGGACAGCCCATGTATGAGTCCATCTAGTGGATGGTCTAAAAATTCGACCTGTCCCTTTTGAGTAGTGATAGATGAAGCTGGATTGTAGTTATGGAGCAGAAAGGTGGGTAGAGAGAACATTGGTATATATATTGTGTAATTAGTAAGTAGTAATTTACTTTATTTGGTTAATACAACCATCAAAGTTTCCAACAAAACATTAAAATATCAATAGCAATACAAAGACATATATCGTAATATTGCCAAATACAACATTTAGGTTGAGGCTAAAAGCCACTTCCAATACAAACTGTACAATTACAATGGTAATAAAAAACAGACAATAAAAAGATGAAACATGGATAAAACAGGTATCCATATACAATGGTAACAGCAATATATGATATCTAGCCTCATCCAGGACATACCCAGATTTACAGTGCCAAGTGCTTCAGAATCAATTAACATCTAGTAGCACAATATTTTTGCAAAGATGAAGCAGATAGCACCATAAGTGGAAATATGGTTTCAACCCTCATCAGGGACATACCTAGGTTAAAAGTGCCTAGAGCTTTAAAATCAGTTGTTATCTGGTACCACATTAGTTTAACAAAAATCAAACAGATAGCACCAGAAGTGGCATCAGAATAAAAACGGTAATAAATATATATGTCTAAACTACAATAAACATGCGATACAATCAATACAGAAGAAAAAACAATGAATTATTACAAAAATAGAACTCATGATCAATGCACTGGTTTAATTTTAAAAATTGCATTGCGTTTATACCAAACTGCCTCTAAAAATAAACTAACAGCTAAAACAGTTCTAAAGGAGAGATCGGTCTTAAAGATCCTCAGGGCTATTTGATTACATGTAAACCCCAGTTCATGACAAATTGGAATAATCCACCTCCTGCGGGAGGAGGAATACTCTGAGAAGAAGAATAGTAGATGTTATTTGTTTTCATCACCCTGGTTACACATTGGACACGTCCATGTTAAATGTACTTTATTCCATTTAGGTGTAAACGTTCTTATTGGTAGTGTCCCAAAACGAAACCATAAAAAAGGCTTTCAGGGAAAGAGGAGAGTATAAAATCCAGGTATTCCTAGAAAAATGGGTGACATTTAAAATGGAGAAATATATTGGTCAGAGATCCTACAGAACTTCTTCTTAGTGAACCGACATTGATAAAACCCCAATACGTGGTTTTAAGTAGGAGTATGTCAGTTTTCTTTAGTGTAGTGGGATCAGCCCAGAATCTATGGAGGCCTAACTTTCCCATCCATGAAACACATGTCTGATCCATGGGAGCAATCTAGCACCTGATAGATTAAGAACTTCACTTATAGAATCCCTATAATGTACAAGTTCTGTAGACCAGAGACAGACCCAGTAAAACAGCATTTTCAGGGCAGTCAAATCAGTTATTCTTTTTAGGCCCAATTCTGAATACAATGGGATAAGGGGTGTACTATGAGGGAGACATAATAATTTCCTAGCAAAAATGTTTCCACTAGTGCCAAGGGCTGTGCATCAACATAGTTCCAAACTTCAGCCCCATAGAGAGCAGCCCCCTGGCACGGCAAATCTCAAGATATGGGGATACTACGTGGGACACCGTTTTCTTTAGCATACTCAGAATTGCATTAGACAAATGCTCGATAAGGAGTTTACATTTCATAATCTGGTCAAGCCACTTAAAACTATCCATGAAACATACTCCAAAATAATCAAAATTGTCAACCCTCTTGAGGACCTCATTACCAACCGAATACTTGTTTAACCTCTCCTGGCCCCCTTACCCAATATAATGGAGAAGTGTGGCTCAATGGTTAGAGCGGCAGACCATGATGCAGAGGTCTGGCCCGGACCAGGGTTCAATTCCCGCCTCGGCGGGTCTTGGGCTCAATTTCCCCGGACCTGATAATTCTTGCCTCGGTGCCTATTCTAAGCATGGGTCCCACTCTGCAACTCTGGGCAATAGCTTGCTTAATCTCCACAACGGCCCCAACAGCGCTAGGATGCCTGGCTGCCCAGGAGTGGGCACTTCACAGGGACAGGTCAGGAAGGGTTCCACAGCAGTATGTGTACAGCTCCTTGAGACCCCTTCGGGGGTGATACGTGCGCTATATAAGCACTACATTTACATTTATAATGAATTTAGTTTTATTAACATTAAGCTCGAGACGCCTTTCATTGCATAAGCCTAAACATGTATTTACCAGGATCTGCAGACCCATTGGAGACTTAAAAATGAGTTGTGAGTCATTGGCAAATGATAAAATCGGTACCTTCTTAATATTCATCATTGGGGCGTTGTTTACACAATTTTCAAAGTCCTGGACTACATCATTTAGGTAGAGGGAAAACAAAGTAGGGGCGAGCCCACAGCCTTACCTGACTCCCCGTTCAATTAGAATGCGATCTGTTAGTTCACTACTCTCTCCCCAGCGTACTTGGACATAAATATTCTTGTGTAACTTACTCAGCAAATGCGCAAGATCGCAGGGGGCACCTAGGTTAAGCAGAACCTGCCACAAAGTGGAACGGGGGATGAGGTCAAAGGCAGCTCTAAGATCTATAAACGCAACATACAACATACTCTGGCGTAAAAGCACATTTTTTTAGTGTAATAAAGAAAATCCAAAAATCTAGTGCATAGTACTAATTTTTGATCTGAAAACAGCTTGGAAGGAAGAAAGTATTTGTTTTTCATCCATCCATTCCGTTAGTTTATCAGTACCTGCAGACTGAATATTTTTGGGACATTATCTAACAGGCTTATTGGCCTATTGTTGGCTGGATTATTAGTGTCTCCCTTTTTAAATATTGTTATTATCTCGGCCCCCCTCCACGAATCAGGGACATCGATAGAAGATTAAAATAGAATAGCCAAACAAGCGGCTCTGACTTAAAAAGGTCACCTGGTATTTTATTAGGCCCAGTTGCCTTAACTAATTGAAGAGAAAGTATTGCACTATTTGTCTCTTCAAGACTAAACATGATAGGTGCATTGGTTGGCTTTTGCTTTGAATGAGATACAGTTGTATCTTCAACTATATCAATCACACTGGCTAAACCATCAGGCTTTCCTAATGAATATAGTGATGAAAAATGGGCCACCCAGTTTGCAGGTGATATGTTAGTACTTGGGTACTTCACACTTTCAAGGTTATTGTGCGCTACTAGATTCCAAAAGGCTCCACTGTCCTTGGTTTTACTGTCTGCAAGTAGGTCCTGCCAGAAGTTATCTTCCCAATCTCTTTCAGCCTGTCCAAGTTGGTGCCAGAAGTTATCTTCCCAATCTCTTTCAGCCTGTCCAAGTTGGAATTTGTAGATTCCTCTGGCAGTATGAATTTTGCCTCTATCACCCTCAATAATTGCAAGTTTTTGTGAGTTCTTTTCTTTGTTGTTTTGCATGCAGAGTCAAACCAAACATTGTATCTAGGATGTGTCATATTAGTAACAGTTACCTTTTTATAAAGGATCTTTTGGAGATCACCAAACAACTGATTATGGACTGATAAAATAGGTATTGTAGCTGGGTCTATCCCCTCTTCTTGATCAAAAGAGGCAGCAAACTGTTTGTAGAGCTCTGAATACACATCTGGGTCTGTCATAACTTTGGGCCATTTAACAGTGCGATGATTGTTAGATACTGGAGTTGCGGGGACAGCCGTGTGCTGGGCAACATACTCTTGTCCCGAGGGCTCTCCACCTCAAGTGAGTTATGATCACTATCAGACCTTACAATTAATATTCATATTAACTAGTAGAGGCCACATTCTCAAATCAGTTAATTCACAATCAATTATATATTGTGTATTTTGGCCAAGAGATGGGCAACAACATTATTATAAAATTCTTGAGAACTAGGCATCGTTTGGCAATGAAGTTTGGGTGGAGAAAAAAGTCACGGACATTGAACAACTGTTAAGGAGGTTTTGTAGGTATAATGTATGTGCAGACAAGACCAGGTTTTGCCGTAGCTAGTCATTAATTGACTCAACCTTTACTGAATCCCAAGTCCCTTCAATTCACCCTCGAACCTCACATTCAAGGAACATATTGCTGAAAAGCACAAAGACAGACTAGGACAAGCTCTCTCACTTCTAAAGACAGTTAAAGCATTTCTTCCAGAAAGTGTCGTCAGAACTGCTAGCTCAAACACTTGGCTCTAGTAATTAGATGACGGTAATGACCTGCTCCATGGCCTCCCATAATCCACAGGGGCACACCTTATAGCCATCCTACACGCTGCAGCATGTCTCACCCAGGGCCTTAAAAAATATGATCACAATACTTCAAGACTGATCAAACTCAATTGGCTCCCCTTGCCGGCCTGCACCATCTTCAAAACCAGTTGCATAATTGACAAAGCCTTTACAAAAATCATCCCTGATTATCTTGCAGAGGAGCTCATGATCTCTTGTGGTCCTTGGCACACCTGCAGCAGGGATACCATCAGACTGCAAATTAACAAGTGTCAAAAAGAAAAAAACAAAGCAGCAGGCCTTTTTGCATCTATGCACCCGGGATCTAGAACAATATCCCACTAACCATCAGGAGCACCTCAGCGCTGCTCCAATTTAGGAAACATTGAAGAAGCATCTCTTTAAATAGCACTTCATCATGATGCTACCCCTCCTATCACTCATTGACTCTATGCTGTTCTTTGATCCCATACAGCTCGCTGCTGTCTTTTGGCTAGGTTCATGCTACAGAAATATCACTTAAATAATTATCAATCCAAGAGATTTGCCAGCTATGAACAACAGGGCTTAGATGCATTTGATGGTATTTGAGGTCTAATATGTGGTCTATAATGCAAGTTGGGCCCTTGACAATTTGATGCAGCCCTAAACTTTGAAGCAACTGAACAAAGTCCCCAACAGTATTGTAATGGGGGTATTCAGTGCACTGTAGATTCTAGCTAGACACAGTGGTGCAACATATCCACGCCTGTGTCTAACTAGATAAGGCAGGAAGAGCAATCATAATCAAGAATTTCATTGATGTGTGTAATCGGAACTACCACAAGTGTGAGAAATCGAGAGCCCTGTTGGGCAGAAATGAGAGCTGATGCGAACACCACACAAGCAACACCTCAAATTTTACCCAGGATCTCATGCCCTTTTATTACCTCGGCTTTCCCATAGTGGAATCCTCCATGCCTGCCAATAGGGTAAAAAGGGTCCTGGTGAGTACAGCTCCAACAAATTTCTTTCTAGACATTTTTACACAATTTTGAGGCATTACAAACAGTATTGCATTGTATTTTAAACATCTCTTTTCATTGTGTCTTCTTTTCTTCATACGCCTGCCCAATGTATTCCTAACAGGCTCTACCAACATTAAATACCATTGTATATTTTCTAATAACTTTGGGAAGCCCAATGTTTTCAAAGGTATGGTACTGCACAGTAAAGCTGTAGTGAGTATCTACCAAATGTGCTACTTCTCTTGGTTTCAAAGTATATGCTGAGAAAAACAGCATGATTTAGTATATAATGAATGGAAAATTATTATGAAGCATTAAGGTGGCAAGTTGCTCATCATTAGCTATGTTAACAAAAGCACAAGCTGTAATTTGATGGAGCATCAAAAGACATTTGGCTGGCACTCTGAATGAATTCATGTGATACAGAGCAGTGTGAACATGGTCCAACAGTGATTAACAAACACCGCAATTTATTTAAGGTTGTTTTAGCACTGAATAATACAAATTGCAAATGATTAAGGTTGCTTTTGGTTGCTCTTTCGGTTTTTTGGGGGCTACTGGAATCTCTGCCATCACAGCACCGGCTCTGTTGAACCAATCATTATTATAGAGCTAATTGTGTCAGGAAAACTCAATGTAATGATTACACTTTATGATTTGTTAAGGGACACCACAGTAAAGGGTCTGCCACTGAGAGAGAGCTGAATCTGCCTTTATGTTAACAGGCATTGATTTGTCTCACATAACAGAATTAATCAAAAAGACAGCCTGACCCTTTGCCTGCAGTTATCTGGGGCTTAGAACAGACAGCACTGTGTACGTGGTGGGCACAAATGTAAAATATGAATTATGAATTGCTAAAACCCAGAAAAAGGAATAGGACCCTGATTATGAGTTGCCGGGTACTGGTTTACTGGTCAAGTAGGTAGGTAGAAAACAAGTTTATTTGGACAATTGTCCGCAAAACATAAAAAAACATATAAAACAGTTGCAGGGTAAAATTGATTTAAAACCCGTCTGGCTAACCCATTGCTCACCCTCCTACTGTTCTCCATCGTTAAAACTCTGTTTGACAGAACATAAAAACCAAGCAGTCTAATCTGCCACATCTATATAACACATTTCTGACAGTAACTCCACAGCCTTCATCCTTTGTACAATACTATATTTAAAAAATAAAGGTCTTAAAAACTTGTATGTGACTTAAAAGGTAATAAAAAGCACAGTCCCTCAGTATATGCAGTAATGAGTGTTTTACGTTCACGCTGCAGGGACAAACAGCCTTTGTTATCCTGGACCCTGGCCCAACAAGAGAAGGATGAATGGATTGGACTACATCTCATTCTTGCCCTTAAAATTTCATTCTGCAGGCCGGAATTAGGTACCTGCTTCAGGTAGGGAAAAACAATATCCTGGCCTACAGGGGATATGGAAAAACTGATCGAAAGTATTTGACTCAGGAAGGCCGTGTCAAGAGTCCCGGCCACCTTTGCCACAGACACTTTCAATACTTCTTTACCTGAAAAAGGGGACCAGGACATAATTGCACCACAATCAGAATAGAGATTCTTGCTACAACTATAATTCCTACTTCCCTTGTCCACCTACCTTCACTGCCTTGAATCTCGTCCCAACAAAGTTTAGAGATTTTATCACTTCATCGTCCTCCCTGAGTCTATTAAAGAATCTTAAAGCCCGGGTAAATGCCAACAAATTCCAGGAGGTAAGATTGAACTATCTCCTTATGCCCTGGACCATGGTGCCAAGTGGAAGCGGCAAGGGTCTTCTGAGAACTGCCTCTTCGAATTGGTCCCGCTGATAGGAGGAATCGAGGGAAAGGACATCTCCTCGGGTCAGGAAACCACACAGAATTATCGATTTGGTGAGGTGTAACGCCTACATTCACCACAGTCTCATAGTAAGTCGTAAATGTATTCTGTGGCCTCTTTGTGGGGACGGGATCAATTTGTGCCCACCAGTGTAAAAAAAAAAAAAAAAATAGGCAAAGAGGCTTTTCTGCTGCATCCAGCTTTTTAAATTTTACTGGGAGGAAATTACCACCTGGTAAAATCCTACCACTGGGAAAACCGGGTGTGGTAACACCAAACTACTCGTAATCAGGCAGAGTGGAATTCCACATAGTAATTCTGCACCTCCTGACTTACAATTAAGGCTTTTCAAATTTTAGGAGCAATGTATTATTCTCAAGTTGCAGTGCTGCTGTCCTTTTTATACAGAATTGGTATTGTGACATGAGAATATTTTTGCACTCCATCAGATGTACAAAATGACATTTGGTAGAATTCACAGGTTTCGTACCCCATTATAATTCATGATGTAGGAAAACTAGTCTGTTCCGAGAGTAACAGTGGCCCCCCTCGGCAGAACTCACCAGGAAAACAAAACCCCTGCTCGAGGGGCCTTGAATGTGTATTTGGAATGACGCTGAATTCCTAGCCCAATCGGTTATTTCAAGTTACAAAGGACTAGCCAAGAACAAAGCTCAACAACGCAGCAGGCTTTTAGTACACTACTGCACGTCCTTCTTATATGCAAATTAAACTTTATTTTAGATACCTCTATAACATGTCCACTGTTTCTAAGCTTGCTGGCATGTGACTACTGCAGAGAGGAAAAAAAGATTTTGGCTGCAGGTAAGGCCCAACAAAGTACCCCACTCGGCCTGGCCCCTCCCTGCCAGTGGCTACAAGGTCCTCTCCAACTCTCTTTGCTCTTTCGCTGTGCTTTGGTGACCACTGTCTACACGAAGCAAAAGTGTTCCTTCCGAAATAAAAATCAAAAGTTATTCAGAAGAATTGTATCACCTATGATCTTCTATTTCCATAGCATCTTTATCTACAAGGAAATGAGGAAAGCATACAGGAGTGACATTTTTATGATGCGTAATTGGTATAACAAATTATAGTATCTGTGATGGTTTTACCAATTTTATTTTTCTAAAGTATATTTTTATTAAATTGAAATTTAGGGACACCCCGGCCTGTGTAACATTGCTGTCTCCAGTTTACAACCAAGTAAGAGGGAACATATCTCATGAAATACTTATTGGAGTTCTAATGTCCATAACTAGAACGGTGTCAAGACGCTAAGGTTGACTAAGAGTTAAACGCTCTCTGCTCAGCCATGCAGTAGTCACTTGCGTGTTGGAATTTCAGCCCGGCCGCCTCAGATTTAAAGAAGGTACATTAGAGGTAAGGTAACCCGTACTCAGAGGGTTTAGGTTAATCTTAGGAATTAGCCAAGCTTTGTGAAAAACGTTCTGTTAGGCGGGATTGCCGAAGAGAATTCACTGTGGATAACACACATCAAATTCACTGGCTCATGGTGTACAAATATATCACGTTTGTAAGTTATCAGAAGATAAGAAGCGAGACATTAGGGTTGACCCCTAACCCTTGAAAGGGCGTCACCCGAACCAGTAGTGTCTGCTTTCCTTATGTCGTGAATGACTTAACCTCGCTTGTAATAATCAAATCTTGCGTAAGCTGTGTTGTGATTGGGCTCAGAAGCTGTATTGACAGGGCGGGGCTCTTGGAGTGGACAGGCCCTCCTCCTCATGTGGATTTAGCTGCAGGACAACATCACCTGTCCTGAAGACCCACCCACCTGGAGGACACCTTTGAGCCGCCGCCCAATTTTTACTTCAGAGGTGCCCTGATGAGCTGCCCCATTGTAAGACACAGACGCAAATTGATTCAAACAGCCTGTAAATCACTTTCTACAGGCTATGGTAGGCAGTGAGCTGACACCTGTGGTGACCTGGTGAACAGTAGCCACAACAATGCTCAGAGCTGTAGACTAGCATTTGCAATGCAATAGGTCTCGCATTTACGGAAGACCTATTGCATTGCAAATGATTGGCATCATAGCAATGGGTGGGAGGGCGGGGAGATGGCACGGACAATGGAGAGGGATGATACGGGTTACACTGTAAATAAATCCTAGACCACTTTCTTTAGTTGTAAGCTTTTATTAGGTAGAATAAAAGCTTAGTTAGATGAACCCACAGCAACACAGCAGGCAGGCAGACGAGCTGAGAGTAACTGAAACTCAGCCCGCCAAACAGAGCTCCAAATTCCAGAGCACAGAACCCAAGACAGGAAGGTTCTTGGCATTAAAGAAACAGAGGCAAACAGTAATCATGTAATACATACCACAACACCCCCCTTTCCCCACAATAAAAACGAAAGAAGAAAAAAATAAAATGTAATCCAAAACATAATCCAACAATTTGGATGGCAGCTTGATGTCACGATGGGTACTAGAGAGCTGTTTCCCAACACCAACATCTTGATTTGGTGTGGAAGAAGATCATCCAAGGACACATGCACCTGGAGTTCAAACAGTCAGAGGCTTGAGGAACAATAGTAACATATCCAGAAACAAGAGGTGGCAACAGGATGCTAGGATGAATATCAAAAGCTGAAGAACATTCACTGTACTCATGTCTATATCATCATACATTTGTTCAGCTTGCTCATTTGTGAGTTTAACAACTCTATCCTTGTTCCACCATCCCCTCCCATCAAACAATAAAGAAGGTTTACTAACCCTCAATACATGTACAGGAAAGGAAAAGGTAGATTGGCCTTTGGAGACTTTGAAGGGTTTCTTGATAAGAATCCAATCATTAATAAAAAATGTATCAGATTTGACTCTAGAGTTAGAGTCATATGACTCCTTTTGTGTGATTTGCTTAGAAAAAACTCCAGTTCTAACAACATCATGATCAACATTAGAAAACCTCTTGGTAATCAAAGATGAACCAGCATTAAGATTAGAAAACAATTTAGGAACCAACTTTGATCTTGCTTCCCTACCTCTGAGAGCTTTGAAAGGAGTGATTCCAGTGGTGGAATGAGGTGAGGCAAGATAGGCCCAAACCTTTTCCTGCAAGAAATCAGCAACATCAACATTAGCAGCCACAGCAGTTTGAATAACTTTCTTGAGGATACGATTGGCTCTCTCAACTAAACCATTTGCAGAAGGGCTGTACAAGGCAACCTGGTAGTGCTTAATGTCAAACCTTTCCAGGAAATCAGACATTTGTTTAGAATCGTAAGAAACACCATTGTCAGTAACCAAAGAGAAAGGTGCACCTTCAATCTTAATGATGGTCCCCAAAAACGAAATGACAGAAGCAGAGTTTGCAACCTCAACAAAAGAGTAATACAACCACTTAGAAAAGTAGTCAATACCAACTAGCAAATATTTCATCCAAGATGGAAGGAGGTTAAAGGGTCCAGAAAAATCAAGGGCAATTTTCTCCTGGCATCTCGGGAAAGGGAACAGGAAACAAAGGTTTTTTGTTGAGTTTTCAGTGTTTATCCGAGACAATACATTTGGGACACCTAGAAACAACATTTTCCATCCATGGTGTCCAACCCTGGCCACCAGTCAACCTCTTTAATTTTTTTTGCAGTGGCAGACATGCCCAAATGCCCCTCATGAGCAATGGAGGCGATCTTGTCCCTAAGTAAATAAGGAGGAACAAACAAACCACTGCAAATAAAAAACATCATTTTCAAAAGAAAGTTCCTCACTAACTTGAGCAAAGGATCTCAATTCACTGGACAAATTATTACTAGTAGGCCATTTGTTTCTAACATAAAAATCGACTTTCTTCAGATTTTCATCTTTTTCTATAGCTAGAATCCAATCCTTGTGTGACAATTTACCACCACTAGCAGTAACATCAATGACACCCACAACACAGTCATTATCACAGTCATCTAAAGCAGAAGAATTACAGGGTAAAGGAATGTGAGATAAGCAACCAGCACAGATATTCCTTACACCTTGGAAATATTTGATATCCAGATCGTACTCCTGTAATTTGGAGAGAAGTCTGACAAGACGAGCACAGGCTTTACCCAGACCTTTTCCAGCCAATAAAAATACCAAAGGTTTATGGGCCGTGAAAATGGCACATTTCTTCCCCCAAATGTAAGTTTTGAACTTTTGCACAGACCAAACAATACCTAAGGCCTCCCTTTCAATAGTGCTATGGTGGCTGTTAGACTTGGGCCTTAGGGCAGGTTCACCCCTAATCTTTTTGCCTTTGTTTGTGACCCTGTGTAGTGATTTTTGGGTCTTGGCGCACTTTTTCCCTGTGTCCCAGAGTGAAAGTGCGTGCGTGTAGTATGGCTGGCCTGCCCTCCCATAGGAATGCATGGAGGATGTGTGTGTCCATGTTAGTTCCTGATGTGTGGGGAGTGCAGGCTCAAGTTTAGTATGTATGAACTCGTGAGAATGAATGCTGCGCAATGGTATGTGCGGCTTGTATGTGTCTAGAAGGGAAGTGCTACTTCTGGACATTGATGTATGTGTGCAGTGAGGATACTGGAGCGTGATTGGCTGGAGCTGGCTGGCATGCCAGGCTCCAGGAAGTCTGGATGGGTCTGCCCGGTGGTGAGTGTGAGATCAGCATGAGTGATGTGTGGGAGGAGTAGATCTGTGTCCTGGATGGGCTGGGTTTTTCCCCACACAATGCTGGCTCCGCCCCCCTGTGGTTTGTCTAATGACCCAAGCCTCCCCAGTGAATGAAAGGGGTGGTTGGGCCATCAAGGGTACTCCCAAGCCAGCTGCAACTGGTTTCCCCCCACCCTGCACCTCCTAACAAAGGATTTCTCTGTATAAAAATGGGGCTGTGTCCCCACAGAAATTGTTCTACTTGTGGATCCTTGCCAGAGGGGGCTGTTGCTGCTGCTGGGGCCAGGAGGACCGCCACTTGGACTGTCTCCCTGCCTGGAGACCCAGTGTGCTGGCTCTGGCCCTGCCCTGCCCCTCTGCCTGCCTCCAGTCCCTGCTGGAGCTTTTGCTTTTGACTTAGAGTGCCTGGAGGTGCTCTTATTTGATTTTATAGCGCTAGGCGCGCTTTCCTGGTGCCCCAGCGCTCAATAGCGCTTTGCTTCTATTTTTAGCGCTAGGCGCGCTTTCTGTGGCCCCTAAGCGCTTGGGAGCGCGCTGTATGCAGCCGGTGCCTACCCGGCATCTGCCCGCCTGATTTTGCCGATTTGCGGCATTAGCGAGTGCCACCTCGCTTGACTTTTAATTTGAGCGCCGGTGCCCACCCGGCATTGCCCGTTGTTGGATTTTGTAAATACCTCGAGGGAGCCCACTCCTCGGGTACTGGGAGCCCGCCTGCCTACCTGGAACGGGCCGCCGCGCTGCCCGCGGCGACCCGGAAGTGTTCTGGCCGACCGGCCAATCGCAGCGCGGCCCCTGAGAGGCCGACCGGAAGTCCCGCCTCCGCAACCAGGCAGCGAGGAGAGAGGCGCCGCCAGCGAGGCTCCGAGGAAGAGGAGCCCGGCGCTGCAGAGGAGGAGAGCCGGCAGTGTTCCTGCCCCCGCAGCACCAGCGAGATACCGGTGAGTGCGGGGACAGGGTCCTTTGTTCGTCGAGCGGCCCCGATTGGCAGAGGGCCGCTCCAACGCTGCTGCATTTCTTTGGGGAGCCCCGAGGCTCCTGGGGGCATTTCTTCGAGCCCAAGGCTCCGTGGGGCATTCCTATTGATCCTGAGTCCCCCGTGAGGGACTCCAACGCCCCCATTTGTGTTGGCGAGCCTGCAAAGCTCCCGGGGCCCCTTTGTTCATTTAGAGCCCGCGAGGCTCGAGTGCCCATTTGATTTACGAGCCTGAGAGAGGCTCCACCAGCCCGCATTAGTTCGTGAGAGCCCCGAGTGGCTCAGGGCATTTCCTTCTGCGAGCCCAGCGAGGCTCCTTGCCCCCATCGTGATTTAGAGCCCTGAGAGAGGCTCTGGGGCATTGTTGATTATTTTAAGAGCGCTGGAGCTCTAATTGGCACATTTTGCTTTGTGAGCCCCTGAGAGGCTCCCACGCTGTGTCTCCCCACTTTGTTCTTGAGCCCTCCTGGCTCCAACGTTGCCAGTTCATATTTACAACTGTCCAGCACTTAGTGGACAGTTGCTACGTTTAGGCTTTGTGTTCTGTGCTGCCTGCGCAGACCCCCTGACACTGAGACTCAGGGCAATTCAGCCCCTTTCGAGGCCAGTTGGCCTGAGGGACCATTCTAATGTTGTGCCATGTGCACCCTGCGCAATTTATGATTCACGTGCTAATTTGATTTCTGCGCAAATGTTCTACCTGCACCTCTGAATGTGTTTTAATGTTTCATGTGCAATTCTTGTTTGTTTTATCGCCTTTGCTAAAAGTGACCTGCTTAGGTGATTCTTTGTTCTTTTATTCCCCTTCGCTAAAAGTGACCTGCTTAGAGGAATGTTCGTGTTACCTTTGCTAAAAGTGACCTGCTTAGGTAATTCTTAATGTGTTTATCCCCTTTGCTAAAAGTGACCTGCTTAGAGGAATGTTCGTGTTACCTTTGCTAAAAGTGACCTGCTTAGGTAATTCTTAATGTGTTTATCCCCTTTGCTAAAAGTGACCTGCTTAGAGGATTGTTGATGTCATTACCTTTGCTAAAAGTGACCTGCTTAGGCAATGCCTTGTTCTTTTATTTCCCTTTGCTAAAAGTGACCTGCTTAGAGGAATGTTGATGTTTTATTGCCTTTGCTAAATGTGACTTGCCTAGGTGATTATTTTAGGTTTCCTTCCCTTTGCTAAATGTGACTTGCTTAGGTGATAGGTTTTCCTTCCATAGGTCCTGATGATAAGGTCCTAGTTCCCTGCGTGATTTCCCTACAGTGTTTAGGGTGGCGTAGGAGGTATTTTCCCTTTACCAGTAGTTACTGGTTGTATGCTACATTTTCTATTTCTGTGTTACAGTCATTGTATGTTGATGTGCTAAAGTGTTATACCTACAAGTATTATTTCTAACAAGTGCATACCCCTGACAGTGGTCCAGGTGGCCCTGTCCTGTACATAATCCCTTGTAAATCTTGCCCGTGCCTGTTGGCACATTGTAAAGTGTGTGTGTTATCTAATGTGTTTTTACTATAATACAAAGGCTATTTTTATATAACCTTGTGTGGAGTTTCCTTTGTGGTGGGCCTTTGGTTGTTGTCGCTGGGGTGCGCGCGCAAACGCTTTACACATCGCCTCTGAGATTAGCCTTGCTGCTCGCGCCACGTTACCTAGAGGGTGAGCGGGGGTTATCTTGGTGTGTGACTCCCTTGCCCTGACTTAGAAATGGCGATCCCTGACTGACTTTGGCGTGAGCCTTGGCCGGCCGGGGGTCCCGTTCTTAACATTGGTGGCTAGCGGTGCGGATTGGACTTGCGTTTGCGCTGTACCACAGTGGCGACAGGCCACACTTCAAAACTCTGCAATTTTAGATAACCACATTTTGGGATTATTGTTTTTTAGGGAAGTTCAGTTTTGCTTCTCCTGAAAGGTGTCATTTTGTAATTTCTGTCCAGTACATTTGTTCCCCGCCCTGCTCCCAGAGTTTGGTACCTGTGTCGCTAGTGGTCAGGTTGAGATAATCAGGGGTGGTAGAAACTGCCTTACCAGTCCGAGGGGAGGGTTGTGTGTGAATGAGTGTGTCACGCTGGATAGTGGAGTGCAAGTTCTGAGATAGGAATCTTGCTGATTTGTGTTAATTGTGTACTCCTGTTAAGCTCAGACCCCCAGGTTCCCTGTGTCAAACTCTTCTTGAGAACGTCCGCCAAAATGGAGCCTGTTTTTGATCTCTGTTGTCTTTTTAGGTACAGTAGGTCAGAGCTGGTCAGATTCTGTGAAGAGGGAGGCATGGAGGTGAGTGAGTCGGATACTCAATCCCAGCTTAGGGACAGCCTGATCCAATGGCAGAAGGGTCAGTGGGATCTTGAGTACAGTGAGAGAGATAGGGCCCGGGCCGCACGTCATGAGGATGGTGAGTCTGTGGAGAGCCCTGAAGAATGTGAGATGTATGATGATGACAGTGGATGGATATCAGCAGATAGTGAGGACCCCATAGGTAGGGAGTCCCTTGCTGAGTCCAGTGTCAGTACCAGCGCCCCATCCCTTGTCCTGTCCCCAGAAGAGTGGGAAGATAGGGAGAAAGAAAGGGAGCATCAGTTAGCAATGGAACAGCTCATGTTAGAGCATGCCCAGGCTATGGCGCAGCTAGAGATCGAAAGACTCTTAGCGCAGGAGAGGATAGAGGTGGAGAGAAGGGCCATCATCCGTGAAAGAGCAGCCCTAGAGGATAGACTCTTCCCTGCGCACAATTGTAATTGTCTGGATTCCCCAGGGAGGGTGGAGTCCAGTGGTGGCAGCTTTTTAAATATAAGTGTAGACAGTCCCACTCTCAGTTCCCCGAGTATGTTACCTGTTTCCCCAGAGGAGGAGAATAGGTTGAGGTTCAGGAACCTTAGGAGACTGCCTCACCAGGAGTGGCAGTATTTTGTGGATGACTGTTCTGATGCAATGTGGGATTGGCTGACGGCTAACTCGGACAATGATGTGGACGGAGTAGTTAATATGTTCCTCAAAGAGAAGTTGCTCAGTGTTGTTTGTCCGGAGTTGCGCCAGCACCTGCTGAAGTTGAAATGTTTTTGTCCTTGGGAGATCTTGCAGAGGAAGCAGAGCGCTGGGACAGTGCGAGAGGTTCTTTTGAGTCACTAGTGAGTGATTCCAACAATAGTGGGTCAGGTGTCTTCCAGCCCAGTGTGGTGGAGGAGGGTGAGAGTAGCCCAGCTAGGTCCTTGGTTAGTGAGAAGGGTGTAGGGGCTGACTGCCTGTCTCAGTGGAGCGGGAGTGAGTGTGTGACCGAGAGTCCCCAGATGCCCGAAGCCCTGTCACAGAGCCTGGATGGTTTCTTTAGGGAACACCAGGAAGGAAACCTAGACTTGCCTGTTAGTTCACTTGAGGGAGATCTCCTAGTGGGAAGAGGACCTGGAGCATCTGTAAGCGGAGCTTCTATGGTCCTAGAGGCTGGCAGTACCGCTCCAGGAAGGAGAGTACAGAAGTCCAGTGAAAGGAGTGATTGGGGGATAGGATGTGAGTCCCCAGAAGTCCTGGAGTGCCAGGCATTGGTTCCACCGAAGGTTTTAGACCGGAGGTTGGAAGGCCAGGTTCAGAATCAGCCTGACCTGAAGGGTGGGACTACTGTAATCAGTGTCCTGACCAGTTCTTTTTCCAGAAGTACCGCCCCGGTTGGGAGGGAGCAGGACTGTGGAAGGGGGTGCAGAGGGTGGGAGAGCCCACCTCTGACCCCGGTACCACCTGAGGGGTTAAACCCTAGGTTGGGAGAATGTTGTTTAGAGGGAACCCCTCGCAGGAGGAGGAGGAACCCTAGGAGAAGAGGTAAGGGGAGGAGAGCCTTCCCTGAGACTCCTGGTCCACCTAAGGTTGTAGACCCTAGGCTGGAGAACCAGAGGAAGTCTAGCCCTGTCTTGCAGACAGGAAGAGTGGAGCATGGCTATTATGTGCCAGGGGTTACTACCCCCCACTTTGTGAGTAGGCAGGATCCAGTGGTACCTGGGTGGCCTAGGGCCTGGTCCTGGCCGAGGGCAGCTGGAGAGTATCAGTGGGGTACCCCAGTTAGTCCCTACAGTAGTTTTAGAAGGAACCCTAGTGGTTCACCGTGGCGTAAAACAGGAGGGTGTCCCTGCAGTTGTGGGCCCGCGTCCTTGTTTTATCGCCCCAAGCAGGGAAGCCCATCACGGTGGTGATCGGTCTGCCCTGCGTTTTGGCTGGAAGGGGGTCGTGTTAGACTTGGGCCTTAGGGCAGGTTCACCCCTAATCTTTTTGCCTTTGTTTGTGACCCTGTGTAGTGATTTTTGGGTCTTGGCGCACTTTTTCCCTGTGTCCCAGAGTGAAAGTGCGTGCGTGTAGTATGGCTGGCCTGCCCTCCCATAGGAATGCATGGAGGATGTGTGTGTCCATGTTAGTTCCTGATGTGTGGGGAGTGCAGGCTCAAGTTTAGTATGTATGAACTCGTGAGAATGAATGCTGCGCAATGGTATGTGCGGCTTGTATGTGTCTAGAAGGGAAGTGCTACTTCTGGACATTGATGTATGTGTGCAGTGAGGATACTGGAGCGTGATTGGCTGGAGCTGGCTGGCATGCCAGGCTCCAGGAAGTCTGGATGGGTCTGCCCGGTGGTGAGTGTGAGATCAGCATGAGTGATGTGTGGGAGGAGTAGATCTGTGTCCTGGATGGGCTGGGTTTTTCCCCACACAATGCTGGCTCCGCCCCCCTGTGGTTTGTCTAATGACCCAAGCCTCCCCAGTGAATGAAAGGGGTGGTTGGGCCATCAAGGGTACTCCCAAGCCAGCTGCAACTGGTTTCCCCCCACCCTGCACCTCCTAACAAAGGATTTCTCTGTATAAAAATGGGGCTGTGTCCCCACAGAAATTGTTCTACTTGTGGATCCTTGCCAGAGGGGGCTGTTGCTGCTGCTGGGGCCAGGAGGACCACCACTTGGACTGTCTCCCTGCCTGGAGACCCAGTGTGCTGGCTCTGGCCCTGCCCTGCCCCTCTGCCTGCCTCCAGTCCCTGCTGGAGCTTTTGCTTTTGACTTAGAGTGCCTGGAGGCGCTCTTATTTGATTTTATAGCGCTAGGCGCGCTTTCCTGGTGCCCCAGCGCTCAATAGCGCTTTGCTTCTATTTTTAGCGCTAGGCGCGCTTTCTGTGGCCCCTAAGCGCTTGGGAGCGCGCTGTATGCAGCCGGTGCCTACCCGGCATCTGCCCGCCTGATTTTGCCGATTTGCGGCATTAGCGAGTGCCACCTCGCTTGACTTTTAATTTGAGCGCCGGTGCCCACCCGGCATTGCCCGTTGTTGGATTTTGTAAATACCTCGAGGGAGCCCACTCCTCGGGTACTGGGAGCCCGCCTGCCTACCTGGAACGGGCCGCCGCGCTGCCCGCGGCGACCCGGAAGTGTTCTGGCCGACCGGCCAATCGCAGCGCGGCCCCTGAGAGGCCGACCGGAAGTCCCGCCTCCGCAACCAGGCAGCGAGGAGAGAGGCGCCGCCAGTGAGGCTCCGAGGAAGAGGAGCCCCGCGCTGCAGAGGAGGAGAGCCGGCAGTGTTCCTGCCCCCGCAGCACCAGCGAGATACCGGTGAGTGCGGGGACAGGGTCCTTTGTTCGTCGAGCGGCCCCGATTGGCAGAGGGCCGCTCCAACGCTGCTGCATTTCTTTGGGGAGCCCCGAGGCTCCTGGGGGCATTTCTTCGAGCCCAAGGCTCCGTGGGGCATTCCTATTGATCCTGAGTCCCCCGTGAGGGACTCCAACGCCCCCATTTGTGTTGGCGAGCCTGCAAAGCTCCCGGGGCCCCTTTGTTCATTTAGAGCCCGCGAGGCTCGAGTGCCCATTTGATTTACGAGCCTGAGAGAGGCTCCACCAGCCCGCATTAGTTCATGAGAGCCCCGAGTGGCTCAGGGCATTTCCTTCTGCGAGCCCAGCGAGGCTCCTTGCCCCCATCGTGATTTAGAGCCCTGAGAGAGGCTCTGGGGCATTGTTGATTATTTTAAGAGCGCTGGAGCTCTAATTGGCACATTTTGCTTTGTGAGCCCCTGAGAGGCTCCCACGCTGTGTCTCCCCACTTTGTTCTTGAGCCCTCCTGGCTCCAACGTTGCCAGTTCATATTTACAACTGTCCAGCACTTAGTGGACAGTTGCTACGTTTAGGCTTTGTGTTCTGTGCTGCCTGCGCAGACCCCCTGACACTGAGACTCAGGGCAATTCAGCCCCTTTCGAGGCCAGTTGGCCTGAGGGACCATTCTAATGTTGTGCCATGTGCACCCTGCGCAATTTATGATTCACGTGCTAATTTGATTTCTGCGCAAATGTTCTACCTGCACCTCTGAATGTGTTTTAATGTTTCATGTGCAATTCTTGTTTGTTTTATCGCCTTTGCTAAAAGTGACCTGCTTAGGTGATTCTTTGTTCTTTTATTCCCCTTCGCTAAAAGTGACCTGCTTAGAGGAATGTTCGTGTTACCTTTGCTAAAAGTGACCTGCTTAGGTAATTCTTAATGTGTTTATCCCCTTTGCTAAAAGTGACCTGCTTAGAGGAATGTTCGTGTTACCTTTGCTAAAAGTGACCTGCTTAGGTAATTCTTAATGTGTTTATCCCCTTTGCTAAAAGTGACCTGCTTAGAGGATTGTTGGTGTCATTACCTTTGCTAAAAGTGACCTGCTTAGGCAATGCCTTGTTCTTTTATTTCCCTTTGCTAAAAGTGACCTGCTTAGAGGAATGTTGATGTTTTATTGCCTTTGCTAAATGTGACTTGCCTAGGTGATTATTTTAGGTTTCCTTCCCTTTGCTAAATGTGACTTGCTTAGGTGATAGGTTTTCCTTCCATAGGTCCTGATGATAAGGTCCTAGTTCCCTGCGTGATTTCCCTACAGTGTTTAGGGTGGCGTAGGAGGTATTTTCCCTTTACCAGTAGTTACTGGTTGTATGCTACATTTTCTATTTCTGTGTTACAGTCATTGTATGTTGATGTGCTAAAGTGTTATACCTACAAGTATTATTTCTAACAAGTGCATACCCCTGACAGTGGTCCAGGTGGCCCTGTCCTGTACATAATCCCTTGTAAATCTTGCCCGTGCCTGTTGGCACATTGTAAAGTGTGTGTGTTATCTAATGTGTTTTTACTATAATACAAAGGCTATTTTTATATAACCTTGTGTGGAGTTTCCTTTGTGGTGGGCCTTTGGTTGTTGTCGCTGGGGTGCGCGCGCAAACGCTTTACACATCGCCTCTGAGATTAGCCTTGCTGCTCGCGCCACGTTACCTAGAGGGTGAGCGGGGGTTATCTTGGTGTGTGACTCCCTTGCCCTGACTTAGAAATGGCGATCCCTGACTGACTTTGGCGTGAGCCTTGGCCGGCCGGGGGTCCCGTTTCTAACAGTGGCACTCAGCTTCGGAAAGAGACCTAGAGGCAAAGGCTATGGTATTCTCTTGTCCATCTACCCACTGACCAAAAACAGCACCTAAGCCTTTTAAACTAGCATCAACAGTGGTACATGAATCACCCTTAGGATCAAAAGAGCGTAGAGCAGGTGCATTGCTCACAAAGATTTGAGTCTCTCAAAAAAAAATGGACAAGGAGTCACTCCTGACAAATTTCACACCTTTTTAAAAAATATCTCTCAACGGTTGAATGGCAAATGAGTAGCTGGGAACAAACCTGGCATAGTACTCAAAAAGGCCAAGAAAAGAACGTAGGGTGTCCTTATCAACTGGCACAGGAGCATTCTTAATGGCCTCAATATTGGAGAATTTAGGCTTGATCCCTTCTGCAGAGATGAAGTGTCCTAAATACTCAAATGTATTAACAAGAAGCTTACACATGTTCGGTTCCAGTCATGCGAGAGGAATTGAGCACATTAAGCACTTTACGTAAGGATGTGAACATGTTCATCCTTGGTTTCAGTATAAACGAGAATGTCGTCCTGGAATGTCTGGACATGCAGCATATCACCAAATAACCCATCCATTAGTTTTTGAAAAACACTTTCCGCGGATGCAAGACCAAAAGGGAGTCTAAGCTATTTAAAAGCTCCAAATGGAGTAACAAATGCGGTAAGAGATTCAGATTCCTTGGAGAGGTGAATCTCTTGATATGCCGAATGCAGATCAATGGTGGAAAATAATTTTGCATTAACGAAACTGGCCAGCATCTCTTGTATGTGTGGAAGCGGATGGCAATCCACGAGAATGTTGCGATTGAGAGATCTGAAATCAACACATAGCCTGAGATCGCCAGTCTTCTTTTTGACCAAAACAACCAGAGAAACCCATTCTGAGGCATCAATAAGGGGCAATGATACCTTCTGATTTGAGTTTATTCAATAGAACTTTAAGATAGTCTCAAATACTAAGGGGAACAGGTCTCACTTTGTGGACAACTGGAACAGCACCACTCTTTAACTTGATGCAGTGCTGAAAACCTTTAACAGAACCCACAGCATCTTTGAATACATCAGGGAATGAGCAAACAAGATTAGAAACAATATTATCCTCTGAATCAAGGAGCAAGACGTCCTTAGGAAGAGGACCTAAAACAATGGGACGCAAAATGATGCCAAGACGAGCAAGATATTTCCATCCAACAATATCCCTGCAGTTGAATGCTACATAGATTTTGGTTTTGATGGATCTGCCCAAACATTCTACCACACCCCATAGAGACCTAAAAGGTTGCTGTCTTGCTCACCGAAAGTCTTAGGATTGATGTCAGGAGACAATAGAGAATAACCAGGTGACCAAAATTCATGAAATGTGTGATCAACAACAATGGTAATTCGGGCACCAAAATCAGCCATGACAGAAATAAACTTCCCATTAAGCATGGCATTGATGATGGGTCCCTTAATAGAGGAGATATTGGGATGATCATTTGTTTCCACAGTGAGTAATACATTGGAAAATTTCTTTTCACATTGTTGTACTTCAAAGTCAGTGTCTTCTACAGAAACATTTGAAACTTTAACTTTATTTAAAGAGGAGTTGGAACCACCTTTGTATACACTTTGAAAGTGGCCAAATTTGTTGCAACGAGTGCACTTCTTGCCTGAAGCAGGACATGTAGGATTGTTTCCAATGTGACTCTTAGAACCACTGCGAAAACAGATGAGCTGTTTGTGACGGGTTTGGCATTTATGATTAGTACTATCAAAGGCCTGTCTGTTGCTAACAGCACAAACAACATCATCGTCAGACTAAGTATTGACAGAGGAGGAAGATATGAAGCATAACTGGACAAAACTTTGGAGGAGACAATGGACCTTTCTATGTTCATGGCAATATCCAAAACTTCAGAAAGAGTGGGATTGCGCCAAGCAAGTAAACGCTCTTGAATCTTTTTAGAAGAACAGTAAAAGACAAATTTATCTCTAATATAGGTGTCAATGTTAGCACCAAATTCACATCTTTCAGCTAAAACTCTAGGAGAGGCAACAAATTCTTCTACAGATGCTTCAGAAGATTGTTTGCACATAGCAAAATTGAATTTCTCTAATAAAATATTTGAAACTTAAGGATATTGTTTTCTCATGCGTTCTTTTGCTTCCAAATATACATTCCACGGAGAGTCTTCAGTAGTTGGAGCCGGTTGACGAGGAAGATTATGAAAAAACCTTTGACCAGCAATTCCTAGATGGTTAAAAAGAATAGAACATTTCCTCGAAGGTGTGTAGTTTTGGGCATCAAAATCGGCTAAATAGTTCTCAAAATTGAGAATCCATTCGAGCCATTTAATATCAGGCTTACCCGCTTTTTTTAGAAATGGAGGTGGTTGAATGAGACCCTGATTAGTGGCCATGGAGAAGCACGATCAATTAACAAAGTCCAGCAGAGCAGATGTGTGAAGAAGCAAAAGGAAGGATTGCAGATACCAAAAATGCAATGAAACTCTGCATGTGCTATAGCAAGAATGTACAAGAAGGGTATGCAGACCACCGAAAACAGCAAACATGCGTTGGATTCAACAGAATAAATGACTGCACGCAAGGTGTGCAAACCACTGAAGATTGGAAAATGAGTGTTGAAATGACACAAAGTAAAATCTTCACGCAAGTTGTGCAAATCACCAGAAATTGGTAAAGAAGTGTTGAATTTTCCCAACATAAAATCTGCACATGAGGTGTGCAAATCACCGAAATAAAAAAAAATGCTTTGAATTACCACAAAATAAATATCTGCTCGTAAGGTGTACAAATCACCGGAAAGTGGTAAATATGCATTGAATTTCTCTGCCAAAGCAGGTGTGTGGATCAGCGTAGAAATAGCGTAGAAATATCCACAACTATTTTTCCCAAACAGGTGTGTGGATCACCGTAGAAACGGAAAGTGATCCTCACTTAAGATGGCCTCCAACGTGTGACGTCAGCGCGCATAGGAAATGGACCAATACACAGCACGCAAGCTCCCACAGCTGTGTGACGTCAAGGATGGAGCGTCAGCGACGAGAAGGACTTCCACAGAGATGTGAGGATGCCACTTGGGGAAAAAGAGTGCTGATCTCGAGGCAGAACAATCAAAAGTCAAGTAGGTAGCGCATAGCTGGCGTGGGGCAGGCGCGCAATGTAATACAGCAGTTGAAGGGAACACAATGCGCTAAAGTAACATGAAATGATCCCACTTGAACTTCTATAAAGAATATAGCGAATCCGGGACAGCAGACACTGCCGGTGGGTTCAGGCAGAAGGTCCCAGGAAAACAGCAGTGACAAAGTTGTGGTCAAGGACGAAAACAGCTCTACCCCACTCCTGGTACCAATATGTGGTACGGGGTTAAGCTGTAAATAAATCCTGGATTGTTTCCTTTAGTTGTAAGCTTTTAATAAGTAGAAGAAAAGCTTAGTAAGACAAACCCACAGCAACACAGCAGGTAGGCAAACAAGCTGAGAGTAACTGAAACTCAGCTCGTCAACCAGAGCTTCAAATTCCAGAGCACAGAACCCAGAGACAGGTTCATGGCATTAAAGAAACAAAGGCAAACAGTAATCATGTAATACATACCACAGGAGGTCGGGGAACGTTGAAGGCATGGGCAACAGGAGGGAGGGTGGGCGGGACTTTGAAAGCACAGACAACTGGAGGGCAGGGTTGGGGAGAGGGTACACACAACGGGAGGGCAGGCGGGCGGGAAGAAGTCACTAAATCACGTCAAAGCAAAACCAGTGTCGCGCACATGAAGGGCGCTGCGCTGATAAAGAGCTAATAATGCCTGCAATTCTCCCCGGAGACCAGAGCCAGTCCACGGCCGGGGCATCTGCGAGGAGCAGGCACAGACAACAGTACCCCTCCCTCTCTGTCCCTCTGCCTGGCTCCACTGCTCTACTGGAGTGGAGCCTGCTGACTGATTAGGAGGGAGGAGGTAGAGCAGGAAAATAAAGAACACTGAAAACGAAACAGGTGCAGCGCTTGTGAAACGGGCGCAGCACTGATAAAGTATGCTTACAATTATGTTAAAGTATTTGCAATGCAACATGTCTCGCATTTAAATGCGAGACCCATTGCATTTCAAAGATGCGTCCGCCACTGTCCAGAAAAACGCAATAAAGAAAGTAGTGCTTAAAGACATAAGAACAGGCACTGTGTAACAACGGGAGTAAAAGGGCCATGGGAGGGAACACATGGAGAGCAAGTGAGCTTCAAACAACAAGACTACTCCATGTATAGTCACAAAGATCAATTGGGGTCCCATTATTCATACACCAGTATAGCAGGGTAGGGCTACAGTGGCTCAGATAAATTTGCACTATAGAACTTTAACTGACATGCTGCACGTTGTTCTATTTGTTACTCTGTCGCACACATTGAAATTATCCAGGCACTAGTCTCTTCATCCAGTTGTACTCTATATCTTGTTGTGCCCTTTGACAGATTTCATTTGTCCTGACATTATCAGACCACATAGGCATACAGATGATTCATCGTTATTTTTTATTTTATTCTCAGATATGACAACTGGCCTTCTATTGCTCTCAAATGTCTGACATTGAGGTAAATGTAACAGAGGCTGTAATTATGTTGAATCTTTTGCACACTGGAGCAGTTCTGTTTGGCACTTCAGAGAGAAATCTGTCCTTCTGAACTTTCCCCCCCAACCAAGCCTTGTACCAAATGAAAGCTGAGGCAACGCTGCTTCAAAATGGGATCTGTGAGATAAATGTCATTTTCCACTAAAAAGCTTCTGAAAAGCAATTGGAAATAAGCTTGTTTTATACTTAATATTTCCCAAAAATAAATTCAATCACATTACTTTGGCTAAAACCTTATGAATGTCAGAACCTTATTTACAAAACATTGCCCTTTCCTCCGAAACTACTCTATATCTCGATGTCCCCTTTGACAGATTTAATTTGTCATGAAGATGAAAATGATTGATCGCGAAAGGGCAGTTTCAGTTCATTCTGGAACTTTTCTAGACACACACTCCGATGGGTCGTTTAAGCAGCATGGAGTGTGAAGGGGAGAAAATCATTATTGCACAGTCAAATTAAAGTTACCACTTCCTGATACATACTAACCAAAGGACAATTTACTGACGTTAGTTTGATTTATTACAAGACCTAAATTAACTGAACATAGACACACCTCAACAGGAGGGTATAAAGATATAAAGGAAACAGCCAAATCTACGCACCCAGTTTAGATGGTACAACATGAACAGAATTATTAGTTCAAGAAGCAGGATACAGACAATCAAGAAGCATGAGTCCAAATTTCCCTGCATCGAAGGTTGGCGAATGTAGAGCATTAAATATGTCCCTACTCTATCACTAATGTGACATCCCTTCATAGGCGAGTAAGCATTTCAATTCAGGAGGAAAGGTGTTTGTCATGGAGTCTTCCTAAGAATTCTCCTCACTGTGGAGATAGGTCAAGTAGCATAAAGCCACCATCAGAAGAGAAGAGCTTGTTCTGAGATGCAAGATAGGTGTAAGCACTATCCCTAATTCCGACAACCAGTTATCCACAGGTAGAATTCCCATGATGCATGTACTCCACAATTGGTACAGTCATGAGCATACTTTTTCACTGTGTTCTACATGTACATCCTTTGCAACAATTCATCCTTGGTTTCTGTGCCTTCTCCCGTGCTAAAATGACTTTTTCCTTATCACCTCCAAACCATGTAAATGTAACTTCCTCTCTTCTTGACTAGCTGCTAAAACAATTACATTACATTGCCTAAAAGAATGCTTCTCCACTGCAATGAAAAACGTGAGAACGAACAGCTTCCACAGTGCACATGAAATTCAGAACATTAATCCTAAAGCAAGAGTGGTAGAAATGTTGGCAGGCTGTTAACCTGTCCAAGTAGGGACCCTACTTCCAAGTCAGAATAAGGGAGTTACACTTCTAAAATAATCCCTGCTCACCCCCTTGGTAGCTTGGCATGAGCAGTCAGGCTTATCTCAGAGGCAGTGTGTAAAGCATTTGCACATAACCAGCAGTAATACAGTGAAAACACTGCAAAAGGACACCATACCAATTTTAGAAAAATACCCAATATTTTATTTGTGCAAAACAAGACCAAAAACAATTAAAATCCACCATAGAGTTCTTAGAAATTTCACTACCAAAATTAGACTTAAAAATACAGTTACTTGAAGTTGTTAGCTTAGTCCAGTATTATCATGGCGTCATGAGCAACAAATTATAACAGGTCTGGCTGGCCGCGGCGGCCTGCAAACAGTACCTTTAGAAATGCCGGCATTGGGGGCCTCGCGGGGAGCCTTGAGGAGCCAGCGTTGGCAGGCGTCAGTTTCGGAGGTCATTGCAGGAGTCTCCAAACCCTTGAAGATTCACGTGTGGCAGATCAAACTCAGTGTGGATGAATTCAGGATCTCTGTCGACAGTGGGCATTGGGGCTGCAGTGCAAAGTGTAGCAGTGAGGCGTGCGGTGCCCTTAGGTCGCGGTGCAGGCAGTGACTCAAGGTGGGCATCCAGCAGCATCGGGGAGACCAGGGCTGAGGTGCAAAGTGGGGTGGTGCTCGTTTCGGTGCTAGCAGGTCACAGTGCAAGCAGCGTTGTTGCTGCTAAAGCGCAGTTGTTAGTTGACAAACTGGAGTTGATGGCACTTGCGTCGGTGGGAAAAGGCTGCGGTTTAGGACAAGACTGTGCGTCGTGTAACTTTCAAGCGGGCCCTAAAACCGAAGTGCATGCAGCGGCGTCAATGTCAGCATGGAGCTGTTGCGTCGGGGATACCAGGGCGGCAATGTGAAGCGAGGCACTGCGAAGTGCTGTGCCCACAGGTCATGTTGCAAGGAGCGGCTCAGCGGTGGCTTAGAACATTGTCTTCGGTGAGACCAGGGTTGTTTTGTGAAGTCCGGTGATGACCCCTGCAGTGCCTTCAGGACATGGAGCCAGCAGTGGCCTCATTGACGGCGTCAGGTTGTTTTTTCTGCTGTTGCAGCCCAAAACACACAGTGCTGGTAGCAGATAAACTTGAAGTCGTTGCTGTTCCTGAGACTTCTTCAACAGGGGGCAAGCTCAACCTTAAGCCCTTGGAGAACCTCAAACAAATAAGTTGCAGAGGGTTCAGTCCAGTCCTTTCTTTGCCCAAGACACAAGCAGCTACTGCACTCCAACATAGCAAATCATTCAGAAAAATGTTAGTCTCTCCTTCACAGCTTCTCTATCTCTTTTTCTTGGCAGGTGATTTGATCCAAAAGAGTTGTAAAGTCCTGGGGCACAGGCCCCAATATTTATACCACATTTTCTCTTTTTTCTCTTTGTGGCAAGGGTCTCTGAGCCCAGTCCAAACCAGTTCTGCCCTCTCTTGCCTAGCTTAACTACTGGAGGTGGCGATAGCATTGTACAGAGGGGAAACTGCCTATTCAGGTGCTAGTAAAAACTCCTTCCACCACTCTAAAGGTAGACCAGGGCTATTCAGCCCAACCATGAGTCACCCAGTAAGTCAGGACACACCTCATACCCCCTAGTGGCTGTCCACAGTGAATGCACATCACCAGCCCCTGTCACTCCAAAACCAGACAGTCAATACACAAACCAGCAGAGACACACAGAATGGTGAAACAATAAAATGCCTTCTTTCTAGAAGTGGCATTTTCAAACACACTATTTAAAAACTATCTCCCTAAAAAGATGTGTTATAACATTCTGAGTTCAGAGAGCCTAAACTCTGTTTCTCTATCATGTTCCAATGGAAAGATATACTTTTAAGATGTAACAAAGCAGCTCCCAGGATAGTCTATGGGCTAGGTAGCCTTTTAAAATTGGCAGTATTTTACTATCAGGACATGTCACACATACTAGGACATGTCCTACATTTCACAAAGACTGCACCATGCCAATGGGGGTACCTTGAGCCCACCTGAGGGGTGTTTAACATGTAAAAAAGAGAAGGTTAGGACCTGGCAAGTGGCAACACTTGCCAGGTCAACATGGCATTAAAAACTGTGTGCAGACACTGAAGTGGCAGGTCTGAGACACCTTTGAAAGCCTACTTGTGTGGGTGGCACAACCAGTGCTGCAGACCCACTAGCACCAGTTGATTTACTGGCCCTGGGCACACACAGCACAATGTACTAGGGGCTTAATAGTAAATTAAATAGGCAAAAGATGGTAACCCCAATCCATAAACACAATTTACAGTAGGAGCACTTGGACTTTAATACTGAACAGCAGTGAGAAAGTGCACAGAGGCACGGAACCAGCAAAACATAGTCCAACATACCATTAAAAGCAGGAGACCAGAATACAAAAAGACTCGGTAAACACTCCAAAAGATGCAGGGGTTTGCATTTCAGGACTAAAGTTTTGGCTAGCATAATAAAGTATCACTGAAGCATTATGAGCTTCATAATCATATTGCAATTCGACTAACACAGTTACCAAATTATGGCAAATACTATTATTAAACACATTTAGTACATGAGTAGTTTCAAACTTCACAACACAGTTTCTTCATGATAAAGATTTCTGCTAGTTGCATTCATTTTCCTACATTCACTTTTCATGCTACTTGTCAGTAACTAAAATATTCAAAGACCTGCTAATAGACAATTTCTAAGAATAGATCTCGAAGGTAACCTCTCGAATGTCCAAAGATATTGCAGTAGTCACCTCACTCACTTAATGTGTCATGCTTCATCATCGGTGCTTAATCACTCCCTTGTAGGATGATACCACTAGGGTGGAATCAACCAAGATTTTGTATTTGGAGTTCATAAATTAAATCTGATTGGATAAGCAGGGATCCAGTTAAAATGTTGCTGTCAAAAATACCTACAGGTATATCCAAAGGGTTCCTTTATTTGCTGGGTACCTGGGGTACGGATAGAAATTTGTTCTAAGGTTTTTTGTTTAATATAATTGTACAATTAAACATTTTATGTTTGTGCCAACCTGTTTTGGCCCACACAAAGAGCCTAATTGGGTACGAGGCTTTCATCAGGTCTTATTAAGTCCCTGCCTTCCATGCGCACTTACGAGGCCTAAGACTCTCACCTGTCTAGTTAACTTCTTCTTTATAGGGATTTCAGAAAAATAAAAATATTCATACTTGTGTATTTGTATAAACAGAGGTTAAACCTAATGCTATTTACGTGGTGGTGATGTGAGATACTGGTTCTTTTCACCAAGTGACCTTCGAGCACTAACCCCTATCTAAAACAGATCTTAAATATGTTGGGGGTACCTCCCTTGGTACATACCAATAATTACTGTGTTGATCCCAAGATCATAGGGACTCTATATACGTGCAAGTGGTTAAATACTCACATACGAAGTTTGTATCTAAAAGGATGGTATTATTAAACATTTCTAAAGCTCATTATACACCCAAGTGAAGTATAATAAAACTGTTATTCTCATTTATCACGTTAAATTACATTCACACTCTATGCTCACTCTCTGAGTTGATTTGTTCCGGATCACGTGGTCACTGGAGGGTGGTGCTGGCTTATAGTGACACACTTATTGGTTGCAGGAAACATTTTGTTACTGGTCAGTTGAAATGGACATTATTTCATAAAAACCTAATCATTTCACAAGAGAAATCATTGGAGGTGTGTGTACCAGGAACCTTGTCTGTGGCGGAGTTCCTGGAAATGGGAATATCTATATCTAATTTATATCTATGTGTATTTTTGTTTCTTATTTTTTGTTTTTATGTGTTATTTAGTCTTATTTATGTTTTTTAGTATTTTATTTGGAAAGGCGGGTAGTGCCAGGAATAGTGCAATCTATAATGATATCGGTGAGCAATTCTATATTAAAATCGCCATATTGAATTTACTTTTGCACATGATGGATAAAGCAAGGGGATAAGTATCCGGTTTAGATTAAGCTCCCATCAAAACCAGTACATATGAGCAATCTATAGTGATGCTAGTGTGTAATGCAACATATACATCGCCATATCGGGCGTCGGGTTTCTTTTGGCACATTATGGATCAACCCTGGTGATAGAGAGTCGATGTAGGCTAAAGCTATCACCAAAGCCAGAATATCTGTGTTTATCACCATTATGTATCATATCTTTAAGATTGCGTTCAAGAGGTGTAAAGCGTATGGCCTAGTCAAATCAAATCAAAGTTCTTTATTCGGTTATTAAAACTCAATAACCATAAAAGTTCAGATAAAATCATGACCAATTAATAAATACATCATAAGCACCAATGTCAAATCGTCATAAATACATAAACATTTCGTCATAATACCATAGAATTTTCTACATAATTCCAGAGACTGTTCAGCATGATTTCATAAGCAGTACATTATAGTTCAGGGTACCATTGTTTTTCGTAATTTAAAAACATTTTTTAAAAACGAGGAAATAAATACGACAGTTAAAATATTATCTAGTTTCTGTACAGCTAAAAAGGCAAGGCGACAACGGTTTACATCCATGATCTTCAATAGGGGAATAACCAATCTTCGTCTGGGCTTAATGTAAAATTTACAAAATAAAAGAATGTGCATGTCTGATTGTTCTGACAAGTCATCGCAGGGACATTTGATCAGATGTTTTGACCAGTCCTTCATACCCGGGAAACTAAATACCCGAAACAATAAATTAAACCTAAAACGAATTAATAAAAACCTCTCGTAATCACTCATTTGGAGTTTGACATATGGCTGCATTTTGTTTGAAATTACAGTTTGTGCATGTGCAACCACCGTTATCTTTTTCATTTCTGTTAGTGCTCTGCGTTCGTGTAGGAATGCCATACACTTTACTTTCAGAGCTTTCCTAGAGATGTTACATAAAGAGGTTGGGTCATTAAAATAGTATGCAGTTCCCAGATCCTCAAAAATTTTCTTCACATACGACAGCCAACAGATTTTGCCCTATTTTCCACGCCTAACACGTTATTCAAAATCAGACGATTTAGACCACATTCGTCAGTTGTCCAGGCTCTGTGCCATAGCAGTATCGGGCTGTTCTTATAATATCTACTAGATATGGTTCCCCAAGTTCAGTGTGGCAAGCGTACGTGGAAACACTTCTCGGAACAACCAGGAGGTATTTCATAAAAAGATTTTCTACCGCCTGTAGACATGTCACATTGGCATACCCCCAGAGGCCCGCGCCATATGTCACTATTGCTAAGCAAGTGGCCTTATACACAGTTAGCATTTCCCCTATGGGCTTCCTGCCCATTTTATGGCTAAAAAATTTTAAGGCCATTATGGCTTTACCGTACAACAGCTTTCTTGTCTTGATTGTAATATTCCATTTACCAGTGTAATCGAACAAAACTCCTAAATATGAAAACGTTGGGGTAAAATCGACTGGGGTCCTACCAATAAAAACTGCTTTCCTCTTTTTGTTTGTCCCACCACCGCAGGTCATGGTAAAAGTTTTTGAACAATTTATCTTTAAATTTAGGCCGTTCATAAAATTTGCAAAGGAGGTAACTAGGGCTTGCATGGCCAATGGGGTTCGGGCCATCAGGACAGCATCATCGGTGTACAACAATGCGGGCACTGATCTTTCTCCTGCCATAGGCAAATCCCTACATTCCTTCAAAAGAGTTTTCTCCACATCGTTGATATATAGTGTGAATGGGCCTAGTCATAAGTTAAAGCTACCACGAAGCCCGGTGCACCGGTGTGTATGAACCGGTGCTTGGTTTGGAGCTCCTTTTCTTATAAAAAAGGAGACGATATTTCCATGTCTTGTCTAACAGAGTAAGTGTTTAGCAAAACACTCTGTCTCAAAGTAACTGCTGTGCCCTCTCTGGCCATCGCCGAGTGATGGTTTTTACTCGGTTGGTGGTATTTACTTGGTCTGCTGTTAGCTGGGGGTCGCCTGAAGATGTCACAGGCGCGACTTCTGTAGGAACAATGGGAAGTGTTTTATTGCAAATCATCAGGTCTCTCTGTAGTTTTGCAGGGAAATAGAGGAAATATGAAGTTTATATTTGACCAAGACTTTCTGTTTGGTTCACGGTTATTACAGTTAACCTTGTATGTATAAATGAATGTATCCTATTTGAAATCAGTCTATTTATGGAGATTTCTTATATATATGGGGTGTCCATAGGTGTTGAAATATGTGCACTATTTGTATTGTTTGTTAACTTAGCTACACTCATTTTAGATGGGTAGTGATTGTCTGGTGGAAATGATGCTACTGATTCTATCAGTTGGTGAAATCAGTCCTACTGAGTACCATTAGTGTTTTTCTTCCTTATCTCGTAACGTTTGTTCACCTTCAAGCCTGGGGGCTTTAATTATATGTCAAATCATCAAATCAATATAATCTTTATTCGGTTTCAGATATTAAAACCATAAAAGCATGTGTTGCAATATAATGAATAAATCATCCTCACAGGGACTAACCAGATTAAATAGTGCCTAGAACTAATAAAAATACAAAGCTGCAAAAGCTACAAAAACACACAAACAGTATGAAATAAAAGAATTGCTCAAAGTTAGCACAGTAAGACACAACTCATGGGATCCGGACTGAGAATACAGAGGAGCAAGACAGTATAAAGTGCATGATACCATAAGTGGTGTAATGGAGACAGGCTGGTTAATCACAACTAGACCTGAGCCTGATGGCAGATTTTAAAAAGTTGAGCCCATAGAAAAAAGTGCTTTCCATAAGCAATTGTAAAAAAATAAAAGCTGGACGCACTTGCCCGAAGTGGGCCTTTTTCAAGATCGGAATTAAAAAGGACTTTCTGGGAGTGTCATCAAAACTGCAAAACATCATAAAATAGACCATGTCCTGTGGAGATTGGCTGTCGCAGCCACAGGGCGGCAGGGTTTGACCCTTACTCTGACCCCTTGGGTGGGCGAGGAGAAGATGTGAAAGGTCGAACTGGAACCTTGTCAATAGGAATCTGTCGTATGAGTTTATGAACCCCAGTAAGTCAAGTCAAAGCATCTTTATTCGATTCACAGAATCATCAAAGCATCAATAAAATACTAAAAACATTTTTAAGAAAAGCATACACAGTACGTTAATCCTCTTGTTAGTTACAGTACAGTACATAAGTCCTCATATTATTTACAATTAGCATAAATATAGTGAGTTCCATAAAGTGCAAAGTGTGGAGTGCAATATCATCAAGGCTTTTATATAACAGTACATCATTCAAAATTGGAAAGTGCTTTAGTGCTATCAATACAATTAGGAAATGTATATGACCCCCCATAAAAAATGATATTCTAAAATGTAAAAATTGAAAAATTTGAGCCCTTTCTTCCTCCTCATAAAATGAATAGCTAATAAAAATCTACTGACACCAAATACAATAAGTTTGGCGCTATCAGTTTTTAAAATGCGCAGCATATCAGTATATTTACTAATACTCAAGTTCCTGCCCAAGGGTTTTATCCATTTTCTTCTAGGATTTGCGTAAAAAGGGCAGAAAAATAGGACATGTGCAATATCCTCCTTGCTTCCTGTAAGGCACAGGATACACTTACAATCTTTTCCCCCATCCTGTGTCGTTCCCCACTTAAATGTAAAAGCCTTTATCTGCAGAATACCATATCTGAATTTCAGATACAATAATACAAGTTGGGGTTCAATTTCTTCTAAAAACGATTCAAAACAGGGGGTTATTTTGCACCTCAGGAATTGAGTTGTAAGTGTACCAGATGTTACAATTTAAAGTGACTAATAAAATTTTAATACATACATTTTAATTTCCCGTTTTGAATCCAGTGTCAACATGCTGGGTTGTTCCCAGAATCTACTCAGGCCCAGATCCAGATACCATTTGCGAATATGAGCCAACCAAGGAAAGGTGACATAAATATCTAGTGCCAATAGTTCACTCAATGCTCGTCTATAGGTGTGCAATTCCTCGGTGGTCCATATTCTAATCCAATATGACAAAGTCATCCAGACTGCCCTTTGCTCAATTTATTTTATACCCAGATCATACATTAAGGGGATCACAGGTGTATTTTGGGCGAGGGCAATTAACCTTCTTGAAACCTTGTTTTCCCCCACAATTAGAGGGGAGAGTAACTCCCCCCCCCAGCTTTGAACCATACAAGGCAGCAGTTTGGGCCCTAGACTTGTAGACTTCTAGGGCTGGTGTAGTGGCATTTGTCATAGTTGCATGAGTTTTTTTTTATAACTGGTGCTGAGTTTTGCAATAAAATAGATCTCGATTTCTTTATCTGGGGGTTCCATGAGAGTTTTGAATCAATGGTTACTCCAAGATAAACAAAACTAGAAACACACTCTAAAATCGCTCCATTCAACATTATGTCATTTTTAAAACATTTATGGGGCCTTATGGACATGTACTTGTTTTTCTATTAAATGGGTTTATTTCCAAGCCTTTTAGTTTACAATATTCGTCAAGTGTATTTAAAAGATTTTGCACGCCCTTTGGCGTTTGTGACAACAAAATTGTGTCATCAGCAAATGTCAACGCACAAATGTGGATCCCTCCTAGTTTTGAGTAATCGTGTTTAGATTTTTGCAGAACTCAACCTTGTCATTGACATATAAGAGAAACAAAGTTGGAGCCAGGACACAGCCCTGGTGCACTCCTCTCTTGACTGGTATCTCATCTGTGAGTTCCCCCCGTTTACCCCAGCGGACTTTTGCAAAATTGTCTTCATGAAGCCTAATCAACTGAACTAAGATATATTTTGGTACCCCCTGCTGCAATAAGTTTATCCATAACAGATCTCTAGGGATTGAATCGAATGCAGCCTTTAAATCAATAAAGGCCACATATAAATGGCCAGATCCTAACTTTGTATATTTCCAGGCTATAATTACAAGCCTGAGCACTTGATCTATGGTACTAGTTCTTCCTTCTAAAACCTGCTTGACATGGGGAAAGTACATCTTTTTTGATCATCCAGTCATTTAGCTTATCTAGGATCTGTTTGGCATAAACCTTTTGCATTATATCTATCAGACTGATAGGTCTGTAATTAGCGGGATCGTCCCTACTGCCCTTCTTAGATATTGGGACGATCTCCGCGCCCTTCCATGATTCTAGGATGGGCTGCCCTCTAGCAATTACATTGCATAAAAGAATAATATATGGAGGCCACACCTCAGGAGCGTGTTGAAAGAAGTCCCCATGTATCTTATCGGGGCCTGGAGCTTTTGATGGCTTAATAGCAGCTATAGCCAGTGTGGTATTTTCTATGCTGAATTGTAACGGTGCAATCTCTTTTGACATCAGAAGCTCCTCAATACTACATATGGGATCTCTAGCTGTTGCAACCGGAGGGGCATATAGGTGAGCACAATGTATGTGCCATGTGCAAGGGTCCAAATTATAATCTTGGACCGGGTTACTTATTTTACTACCATTAGCAATGATCCGCCAGAACAAGGATTGGTTACCTGACTTTGAGGCTGTTATCAAGTCCTCCGAACTGGCATCCTCCCAGTTTCTATGGACTGCTTTCAAGACTTTATTGAATGCATTTATTTCTTGCCTAATCATCACTATCTCCTTAGTTTGTAAGGCCCTGATGATGCGTTCTTTAGCCACTACACATTCTTTATTAAACTATGGATTAGACAACCTCATCTTATTACTATGGTTGGCGTTCCCATTCTCAGATTTAGTTAGGTAGGGTTTTATGTTTTCTACCAGCTTCTGATGGATCTGAGTTATAGGTATGGCATCCGGACGCACTTTTAAAAAAAGGGATAAGAGGTCACTAAATATTATAGATAGAAATGAGAGGTTCTACCTTTTCCCATATGTACTTTTTTTCAAATCACTATCTATATGTGACCAAAGATCCTCACATTTCTTGTCTTTGGCATCACAAAAATTCTGTAAATGGTTGCCACATGGATAATATAGCATTCATAGCCCCTTGGACTAGGACCATCATGGTTGGGATGACTCTTTCTTTGATGCCACACAAAGCACCAAATTATAAATATTTGCGTTTTAGTACCTGTGCATAAGAAAACAGTACACCAGAATGGACTAAAAAGTCAGTAGCATTGCTCAGTAACTCTGAAGATTGTAAAGATGCTTTCAGCATACCATCTAACAAGTAGCAAGGATCTCTTACAGGGAAGCACTTCAGCTCAGGTGTCAATTTTGACCGGTCATCACACAACTGTTTCATATACGTAGCTGAATCACTGCAAATACAAACAGTACCACTCCAATCTTTTTTGAACTTGGAAAGAACCTTTTTTGAGGAGCATTCCAAGTGACACTGCGTTCCATGTTTTCAAAAGTCTGGTGTCATGTTTTAACCACTATCCCAGATGCTTGGTGATAGTGCTCTTCTCACATATACTTGTCACTATACCAGGCATTGAATTTTTGAAATCCTGAGGTGTTGGCAATACACCTACTATCAATACTGTCTCACTAGAAACTGGGTGCTGATGTATTAAGTCTTTTTACCCATTCTCTGTGGGTAAATGTGGTGACACATATTAGGAAAGATTTGTTTGAAACCAGCTACTCTACCTATCAGTGAAAGAATCAAACACAGCCAAAATATCAAATATGATTTTGATATTTCCTGATTCTCTACAATTTATAAAATAATTAAATAAGACCCAAAACATGCTTCTAAACTCTGCATCTTTAGACCGAAGACCACAACACTGAAAAAACAAAAGGAAGAAGAAACAATATTTTAGTGGCATCCCTAAACAACAAAACTCAAGCAGAATAATGTTAGCCCTCACTTTCTTACTGCTAGCTTGTATAACAAAGTTCCATTGTACTGGCCGCTTCAGGAAGAAAGAAAATTACTTTCACTCTCTTTTTTCTGTCTTAGAATGGCATTTAGTTTGTGTTTGTGCAGGTGTTTTTTCAGCGTTTATATATTTTCATTGTTAAGGACCATTTCTCTTTCAGTGGGGTTTTATCAGTTATTATAGGTTTAAACCTAAAATCGGACAACCTAAACAAGATATAGATTCAAAAGCGTTGACAGTTGCCACACCTGGCTGCCACTGTGCAGCCAGACAATTCTGGATCTCGTTCTGGAATTTGACTAAATGTGTCTCATGAAATGAACCATGGATAATCTGCGCCCATTTAAGCCTTCTACCCCGTCTGTAGACTTTAGTGCGCATCCTCCCCTACTCCCCTTCTTCAAACCGAATGAGGGACATCTGGCTTTCAGGCATAGAGAACTATAATCACTATAGGCACTTGCTTTCCTAGTAAAGTCAGATATCAATTAAAAAAGGGGCTGGAGACCAAAATAAAATCAATAAAAGAGTCACTGCTGAGCCCTTTCAAAGTGAGAGTAATATCCCTCTGGGCTGTGTCCAATTTGCCCATCGCTGATTGGAGGTTAAGATCGCATGCTAGGATATTTAATTTGTGCCCCTGTCTACTGTGTTTGAAATGTGCATCAATGTGGCGCTGGACAGGAAGAACCCCCTACACCCTGCGTTCTTGGATGCCCACAGAGATAATCATTAAAATCACACACCAATACAATGTTAGGGGTGTAATGAGCAGAAGCATTAAAACTAGGCAGAAAAGTTCCCAAACACAATATATTTTATACCTCGGGAGGGATGAAGTTGCATTATAAAAGTTCAAGCGGAATAATCCACTAATAGAGGAAAATAGCAAGGCCTGCAGGCAAGAACTATCCGTGTTCAGCTCAACAATATCACCTTTTAGCCTGAGTGAGAGATAAACTGCAAGCCACCGCCTCCCCCACCCTTAGCTCAACTGTTTCTCGATGGGAATGCCGCCGGGGTGAACGACTTGTACCCTTCCAGCAGAAAGGAATTATCAACAGCCCATGTCTCCTGCAAGAAAATAATGTCAATCATTTGAACCAAACAATGCCACTTTGTAGCTAAAAACTTGCTTGCAGGTCAGCTATGCTCCAGGAGATAGGGTTGCTATAATTAATGCCCCTGGAGTGAGATCCGGTATTGCCTTGGTACGACTGGTGCATAAAGTCCAGTTGCAGAGAAGGCACCGTAGGGATCGTAGAATCAGACCCTTCCAGTCAATCACAGTTATCAAGGGACCCTAGGGGTGCAAAGGCATTGGAGACTGTGACTGGTGAGGAAACCTGATGCCTCTCTTGAAAAACTGTGCACTATGGTCTTCCTAGGTGCCATAAACTTGCCGTTGGTGCCAGGGACGGGGGTCTGTGGAAGTAGCCTAGAGGAACTGTAAGGGCCTGTGAAATTCCGAAAGCTGGCTGCATGAAGAATTATCTCTATAAAATGTGGCTGATTAAAGTTGAATAAAGTTGGTTATCAGACAGTCACCACTACTACTCTTTATAGACCCTGAAATCCAGGTCACCATTTGGACCATGAAGTTGCACCTCTCCACTCAATATCGTAGGCTTGCATTATTATTTAAGCAATGCAAAACTTTGTCTTTTAACTGTTAAAAGTCTTCGGTGTAGCCATGCTTTAACGTAGGTATGTGGCCCAAGGCCACAACATAAGGTGTTGCTTTTGGTGGTAAATGGATGATGTTTGGGCCCAGGGGCTGCATACCCAGCTCCATGGATGCCAGAGTCGGAGCTCCTCTTCTGCTAGGCTCTCCCCTAGCGGTCCTGTTACTACCTCGGCTAACCTTTGTCCTAGAGGGCTTCCTCTGAGAACCTTCCTTTGATGGTGCAAGTGAGCGAGGCCGGGTCATAGAGACAGTGGAGGGGATGATGATCATTTGCTAGAGAATACAGATTGTGTGAGCCTCCCCATTTGCAGGTTGCAAAATAGTCTGGCCTTGGCCCATATTTCCACCACTGGCTAACAGGGACATTTGGTCAGTATTATCTATGTTACCGGCCATCTTATTGTTTTAGGACCAGTAAAAGAGTTCCCTCTCAATTGCGGCAAGACTTTGCTTAATCTATTCCAGTTTGGAATTGTGTGTGGAGCACACACAAGCTTCCAGCATGGCTGTCAGATCATATATTTCGAGAGGGGAGCAGCTCCCGAATTGATTGAAGTTGAGGAGTCAGCTATAAGTCGTTTTGCCCTGGCCCCCAATGTGGTGCTCTTATGGTTGGCTCTAGGTCCAGGTCCCATACTGAGCTCCCTGGTTATCCAAATATATTACTGTCATTGCTGGGTTGATAACAGACATCCCACAGCCAGGCACAAACACTGGAGCTGTATGACCCTTACTTGCCCTCCCCCACCAACAACTTGAGTTTCGACTCTTGTGCCTTGGCAAGTCTCCTGACGAGAAGGGGGTGCAGAAGGATTGACCAGTTCCTCGATTTACAGGGTGCACAACTTAGGGGCCTGACCAGTTGCCGGGCTAGAAGATCTGGGTTGCAACTGATTTACCGGGAAGCGTGAGAACCGGCGTCCCACCAGCTCAATTTCCTTTTCAACGACCCCTGTTGCTCTCTGTAAGAAACAGTCCATAGTTGAAATTGCAGTAGTCCCTTGGACTGTTGCAGCGGTCTTGCGTTCCCCCATTGAGAGTGGCTAGGTGAGGGATGTATCTTTATAATTGCAGGGCGATATAACAGTGCAATGAAAGCCTGTGGGATAAGGCGATCTTAGTTTAGCTGGATTTATCCAAGAAGAGTTGATGCAACAAACAAAGGGATCAATACATACTAGCAATCCAAATACAGTGAGGAGGGGAGCCGCAGAACTCTTTAACCACCCCCCTTGCTTGGCCCGCGCACTTCCCCCACCGCGAGAGGCGAGCAGGGCTTAGGAGCACGCGTCGCAGGTGTGCTCCTGAGCTCCTCCTTTTCCTGGTGCTGTAGCTTATGAGCACTCATGTGAACCCCTGGGCTCCTCCTTTCCTGGCGCTGTAGTATGGGACAGTGAGTCTCCTACAGTAAACAGTGTCCTGAACTCTTGTTATATGTCTATTCTTGGTCTTCCATGAACAATCTATTCAGGATAATTGTGTCCATTGTATTTTTTCATTCTGTCCTTGTGCCGTGCTGGATACTCTGTAGATCCATCTCTCTTCATTTTTTGGTAACTGTTTTTCACTAGCGGGTGATGGTAGTTTTTCTATTATGGACCAGGTGAAGTCATTTTTGTGTGGCCAGCTGTCAGGAAGTGGCACATCATCTTTGTGATTGTCTTTTTACACCAGAAAGTGCTCCTGTGTTCGTTTAAATGTAGTTTTACTTTCCTAGTAGTCATCCCTACGTATTTCAATCTACACTTACATGCGATGATGTATACTACTTTAGTGCTATTACAGTTAGTACGTTTTTGAGGTCCCATGGTGTGCATAGTCCTAGGTCTAGATACTTTGTAGCTTTTGTCAGTGGACAGACGTTACATTGGCCACAAGGGTAATGATCAACAACCTCAGGTATGTTCCACATTGACCGTATTGCCTATTTTTTGTTCCCCTTCTGTTTCGGTCTTGTGTGTACTAGCAGTTCTCTTCCTCTACCAAATGCAAAGATAGGTCTGTCGAGGTTCAGTGATGCTGATGTCAGGATTCTACAGTGTTATAACACTATCCTTTACATTGTATTGGCATGTGTCCCATAGGTGATCACACACACTAGTTTTCATTTTTCGATTTATTGTATGTCTCTAGAAGAGTGACTCTTTGGTTGTGTCAACCTCTTTTCTTGGCTTTTTTGATTAGGCTCCTTGGGTATAATTTATCCTCAAGTTTATTTATAGTAAAGCAGCATGGCTATCATAGGTAGATATCTCTGTACAGTTGCACCAGAGTAAAAGAAACTGGCCCACTGATAAGTTATCGCTGAGAGCTTTTGGATGAGACCAGTATTTTACGGCACTATCAAGTAAATAGCATTAGGTTTAACCTCTGTTTATACAAATATAAAAGTACATATGCTTTCCCTTTCAGAAATCACTATAAAAAAGAAGTAACAAGATAAGTGAGAGCCTTAGGCCCCATAAGTATGCATGAAGAGCATGCCTTAGAATGGAGAAACAGACTTATTAAGCCCTGACGAAGGTCCTAGACCCGACCGGGCTTTATGTGGTCCAAAACACGTTGGCATGAATACAAAAGGCTTAACTGAATTATTATACTAAACAAAAAAACCTTATAATACATTTTTATTCATACTACAGGTACCTGACGAATACAGGAATATTTTGGGTATACCTGGAGGTATTTTTAACAGCAAAATTTTACCTGGATCCATGCTTATCCAGTCAGATTTAATTTAAGATCCCCCAATACAAAATCTTGGTTGAGTCCGACCTGAAAAATTGTCAATGAACAGGCCTCCATAAAATACACTTTGAATATTCCAGTTGCCTTTTGTGTCTAACTATTTAAATCTGGAGTTTGCAGCTGGTCTAATTTTCTCTCTCTCTCCTATTTGCCAGTAAGTTGAGTTTAAATGGTTCACATTTATAACACTTCACGTTTCACAAGACAAGCAGTATCGGTTTTAGGATGTAACCAAAGATTCCACTTCCCAAATTTGTAAACCACATTCCAACTGCACCAAATCCTTTTCCAATCGGATCCCAAACTCCTTGGGCTGCTAAATCCTGTATTTCACAATGTATGACAGTGATATTACTAATATATCCCCTGAGACCTTCACTTTTATCAGGAATATAAGTACAACACTGTTGGACCTTCAGCATCTTACAGATTCCGCCCTCTGTTGCAATTAGGATGTCTAATGCAAGCCAGTTCTGCATCACCATAGCCCTTATTGAACCTATCTCCCCATCAATGAGTAGCAAAGACATAGCTGTGTTAACAGACAACTTATCTACCATGGTAGACAGTCTTCTAATCTTGAAATCATTAAACAGTACTCAAAAACTAGGTATTATTGCTCTGAGGATGTCTCCCACAACCTCTCTAGCACTCAACCCATGTTTTTCCCTGCTGTTTGGCATTACTTCAAGACTCTCCGAATCATCCACATGGTATATTTTTGGAAACACAACCACCAAGTAACATGTACAATAACATGTGCTAGGTAAACGGACATATGCGTTCTTCCCACACACAAAGTATGCTCCCGATACCATGCAAACTGACTCCTGCAAAAATGTCTTCCAAGGGTCACTGACCAAATATATGTGATCGCATCCACTCTGTCCTACAAATAGAGAATTGTAACTACTCTAAGATTATCGTATGCAAAGCTTTCCTCGCTGTTACAAATCTAGAGCTTTTAAACCACAACAACCTTTAGCTTTATGAGCCAACTCTTCCTTTGTCCATTCTGAATCCTTAGCCTTGTTATCAACGCTGTTAACTAATCCCATATGTCTATCTTCTACCTGGTCTATACATTTCTTTTTTATATCGGTTAGTGTGCAAGTTAAATTATGTCAATGCGGGTAAGCAGTGTCTAATATTACAATTGTTGCAAAATAATTTTCCATTCTCTCTACTCTCTGTTGGGCATCGTACTATTCAAATGTTTATAAACAAGTACCACGTCCTAATTTGGGAAGTAGTACTCATAATGACCCTTTCCATAGAACATACTAAGGAGTGAACTACAACTAATGCCATAAGTCAAGGGTAAGTGATGGTAAGTGATTTCCTCTTCAACTGATGCAGGTAATTGTATGCACTCTTAACAATCTCTAACCTCCATAGTGTCTACATACTCATACAGCAACCTAGCATAAGCACTTAATGAATAACCTCCTTTAGACAGGTCTACATGAAGCGACTAGTGTGCTCAATTAAGCCTTTCTCAGATCCTAGTATACCTTCTCTTGAGACTGCAGAAGTAGGTGTGGATGTCCCATGCACCCGACCCAATGCTCCTCGCTTCCAGGTGAACTTAGAACTGACTATATAATGACTACAGCTATTACTAAAATCTCCACAATATTGAGTGCACCCACAATACATTTGTGCCTTCTTTTCGTATTTCTAGATTCCATTTTAGAGTTGCTTGGCTCACAGTTCAAAGAATAAAATAGCGCAGAGAGTCTCTATTCTCCTCCTTTCTCCACGTATGACAAAGTTCCTAAGCAACTCTTAAAGCCTTGGAAAGTTCTTTTCTTTACAGTTTTTACACAGCCCAGACCTACTTAGCTCTTTTTCATCTTTGTGTCTTAGATGGAATCCCAAAATGAATACTTCTACCACTCGGACCTAGGTTATCTTCTTCAGACAATATTATTTACAGTTATTAATTCAATTTACATCCCTTATCAGGTCAGAGCCAATCTCCTCAATAACTCCTTGTAACATTTCAGCTCTCAATGCTGCAATCTCTTGAGGAGACTGTGGTACTCCGAAGCTCTGTCTTCCGAAATCAGAGTCCTTAAACTACTAAGCCTTGGTGGAAAAGAAACAGAAGTGCATTTGTTTAAATCCCAGAAACTCTCAGCAATATCTCAATAACCAGCACCGAGATCTCGGACCTCGCTCTCCCCAGCATTTGCGAGCAGATAAGTCCAATCGGGAGAGAAATACCTACAACAAGACACTTTAGCTCTTCTGGATCTTCTCGAACTTTCTGTGTTCTGATCGGTCTCACTCAATTCCAACTCTGAAGTTTCACTTATTGTTGCAAGTTCTCTATCCAATGCGAGTCTCAGGTTCTCTGTTTCTCTCACCAGGTCGTACCTACAGCATCTTTCTTCTGTGACTGCACAAGACTTCTTGTCACACCATTCTCTTTCACTGAGTCAGACTCTCTGTCACTTGTAACTGTACCGTCTCTCTCAGAGACTATGCCAGGGTCTTGTGTAGCTTGATCCCCCACAGATCGACCTGGTGTGCATCCAGCCTCCTAATGTACCTCTAAAGCTTGGCTTCCACTACTCCAGAAATGGTTCCGACAGCAAACGCTGCTCTTAGATTTCCTTCATTGTCTCTTAAACATGGGCTATCAACAAAGAAGACTTGATTCAGGATCAGACAATGGCTCATTGACAGTGTCAGTCCTTGGTTTCTTACATAGTTCAGTGACATCCTGACAGTCATGGTCTTCACATTCTTCCCCATCAGCACTTGGAATGGTTAATGAGGTAGCAGGATTTAACACAGGGCACCTCTTCAGGGTTACATTCTCTGCTGCAAAAAGCACCTACTCGTACCTTATCATTCTGTTATTGTCAAATGATGTGTCTTAGTCCTCATCATCAGAAGCTCAACCGAGTGTGCTACATACACTGTAAGAGGATGACCTATCACAATGCTCTCACATTGTTTATTACTAACACCTGTTGCAGCAAAGGATTTGAGACATCGGCAACACCGAAGCTACAGGATCTAGAGTAGCTGAGAAATAGGCCACTGGTCTACGGGCACCTCCAGAGGTCTGTGTGAGTACAGATAGAGCACAACCTTCCCTTTCATGACAGAACAGCGAAAACACCTTACTGTAAACAGGCATTCCTAAAGCCAGAGCATGAAACAAGCACTCTCTCAACTCTAGGAAGGCAACTAGGCAATCGTTATCCCAAAGCACCGGCTCACACACATCCTTGCGAGTCAGTATCTGCAAAGGTTTTGCAATCAGGGAAAAGTTAGGAATCCAGCATTGACAGTAGCCAACCATTCCCAGAAACATTCTGACCTCCTTTTGGGTACTAGGCATTTATCTTCATAATCGCCTTCACTCTTCCTGGTAACACAATCCTCTTGCCCTTTTCAATCCGATGGCCCAAATATCATTCAAACAGTATTGAAACTTATTTAAGGACACCTTATGCCCATTCTCAGCCTGGTGGTTCAGTAAGGCAATGGTAGCATCACCGTAAGCATCATGCGTCTCGGACGCAATGAGAAGTTCATCGATGTATTAGACCAGTGCTGCATTGCGGGGCAGCATCAGACTTTCAAGGTTCTTGTTCAAGATCTGGTTGAAAATGGATGGACTTTCAGTATACCCTTGAGGAATACAACACCACGTTAAGACATGGTTTTCCAGGTGGAAATAAAATAAAAATTGGCTTTCCTTGTGCAATGGAACAGAGAAAAACACCTGACAGAGGTCAATGACAGTAAACCATTCAGCTTCACAAGGAATCTGGAATAGGATCACAGATGGATTTGATACCACAGGACAACATGGAATCACTATACTGTTAATTTTGCTGAGGTCTTGGACGATGCAATACTTTCTGCTCGGTTTCTGCAAACTTATAATAGGAGAGTTGCATGGACTTCCAATGATCTCCTTTAGGATGCCCTGCACAATTATGGACTAGATTACTGGTGTAATCCCTGCCACCGTTTCTGGGGTAAGATGGTACTGAGGTGTTCTTGGAAATTCTGCATTCGGCTTGACGTGTATTCAAACTGGCTTGTACCTCTAATCAGTCCAAACTCCTCTCCTGAGAAGTCCCACACCATGGGTGAGACAGTGTCACTGAGATCCAGTGGCATGTCTTGCACTGTGAATAAAGGAAACATGGCAGTGCAAAGGCTCTGGCTGGCCAATTTGAAAGCAATGTCCTCGTCATTGGTTTGCAACTCAATTCCCTTTCATGTGCAGTAGATGATACAATTCAGTTTGCACAACAGATCACACCGTAACAAACACACTGAGCTTGAATCACACACCACAAACTGATGATGATCCTAGAAGGTTCTTATTTTCACCGGCACCTCTTCTGTCAAAATGTTTGTCATCCTTTTATTAGAGACTCCTACAACTTGGAATGATTTTACCGAGAGGGGCAGGTTTGGGACTTCTGCAGATCTCACAGTAGAACAAGTATCACCAGTATCAATCAAGAATGTAATGGGATGACCATCCACGTCTGCTTCTACGTAGAGTCCATTATGGTCTACCTCTAAGACTGTGCCAAGTGTACAGTCTTCCTCCCCTCTCAGGCACTGTCATAAGAACGGGTCTGGATCAAATCCATCCAGAGACTCCATCAGGAGCATCTGGTGGTATGTCAGATTGGCCTGTGGAATTCTCAGAGGCTGAAGCACCTGCAGTAATTCGTACTGATTCCCTCCCTCATTAAATGATCTTGGCCTGGTCACTGTCTGTAACTAATTCACACTGTCTGCCATCTGAATGCGTTCTCTTCTATGTTCTTGGTTTGCAGGATTGAGGTGATACTCTTGTTTCCAATGACCGATCTTGTGACAAAAATCACATGCAGTGGGCTTCTTCAGGGTGGCAACATCTATCTATCCTTGTCTTTGGATCTAAAGGGATACCTCTCCCTCTTCCCTGACCCATCAACCCTACAACTGGTTGTACGCATACACCTCCTGGGGAGTTCCCATGACCATGAGTTACAGCTCCCATCATCCCCTGCACCGGCTCTTCATTTTGGCTATTACGTATTTGGACTAACATCAGTTCCGCCTGTGTTTGGAGTCCTCCTCATCACGGCAGTACTGGGCATACCATAGGATTTCGTCCACAGATTTGTTTTGCCAGCAGATTAGATGCTGTTGGACCATTAGGCTTATCTCTGGCCTCAATACAGTTACAAACTTGGACACAGATTGTCTCACGTTTTTGGGGTCAAGTGTATCTAACCCGCTATACTTCTTGAAGGCTTGTAACAGCCATTCGTAATAAGCATGTACTGACTCTTTAGGCTCCTGGGTCGTTTAATCTATCTTGACACAATCAATGTCCTGTGGGGCTATTTTAAACTGTAACCACGCGATCACCTGATCGTACTTTTTCATGATCAATGGTGAAGGGCCATGAGTTACTCAGTCCCTCTCTGGCTCAGCACTAGGGCACTCAACAGCTATCTTACAAGCAGACCATAGATCACTAGGAACCACAATTTCGGGACAAGGTGTTTAAATCGATCCACAACATTTTTGATATCTTAACAAAGTGATCACCTAGCTTATACCACTCCAGACGTTCCTCTCTTAATCTGGGGAAATTATTTGTGAATACAGCAAGATCACCCTGTCTCCAAGGAACATGTACGCACACTTCACTGGGCACTTACCGCAACAAGTTTTCCTCTATTCCATGTGTCTCCCTCCTGGAGAAGGCGTCTCTCCTGTCACCCTTCTTGTGTTCTTCTTCCTCAACCACTTCTCTTCCCACTTATCTAGCATACTCCAAGCCTTTATTCCTGTTACCAGTTCCCGGATGTGCGTCCTCAATCCAGGCCCTCTCTTTTCTTCTAATGCTTGATCACTATAAATAAGTGTGGTTTCCCTCTAATGCATTCATTCTCGATAAGTCTTCCCCATACCGCTGAGCCAAATCCGACAACTTCTCATGTGCATGTCTTGCCCTCTGGGTGAAATTCTTAGCCATAAGCAACAATTCATCTGGCTCATAAATATCTATTCTGTGTAGAGCTTGACTCCCACTGATGATCTCATCTAATTCCACCTTCATTCTCACCACATCCACTAGCTACACCTTGATGGTACCCTGACTCCACTTACTGTTCTGGCTCTCTTTACTATTATTATGGTCCCTCAAACATGACTCCAAGTCAGCGACGTCTAAGACATGCTGGTTTCTCAGGTGTTATCTGGCTTGTACTTACCTATTGGGGCATACCACTCTGTCTTCTCACAGGAGTTACCCACAATCGCAGGTTTGAACTGGTGCTTAGCATGAGTATAGATCTTATTGTGCTGGAACCAAACAATAGTCCCAAAGGGTCTGCAGTAGCCACTAAAGGGGTACTGGATTCCTGGGGCACTAAGGTACTGAACCCCCATTCGCACTCCCTGTCTTTCCTAAACGAAACCCTTCCACATGCATGGATTGTCTCTGGCTAAGGCTTCCTGTTGGGTCTGCGTCATAAACAGGAACAACAGGTCTGAAGATGACCAGTATGGTAAGAGCATCCGGCAACCGTGAAGTAGCGGCGACACCATTCTGTTCCATACCTCCCAAGACGGACACTCCTGTCCCCCTTGTTCCTGCTGATATTACTCTCATGACTCCTGGATCAGGAGCCACTGGGTCTGATACACTTCACAAATTATCGGTGCCCTGAGGACTTTGCCCCACTTCTCCCTGTTGTAAACTGTAAGGTGGTGGACACTCAGCTAATAACCCATCCAACAAGCTATCTTCGCTTCAGTATCACTACTGTCACTCCCATTTGCCCTTCTCCCCTTGTCCGTGTCTAGCCATTCTCCATCCCCTAACAATACTGGGTATAACATCTCTCTCTCAATGGTATCCACGCACCACATCTTAAGCCTAGAATCCCACTGTGCATCCTGATATGCCTTCATGGTTCTCTTCATCATCCCTTGACATTTCTCTCACTCCTTAGCATGAGCTGCAAACAACCACACATCTAAGACTTCAAACTGTGTGGGTCTGGGCAAAGGTTGCATTGTTAACATCATCCTCCATAGTTGGTTCAATGCCTCTAGCCTGAATGTGCTAAAGCATGGAAATGACAATTCACCCTCCTTTTCAGTGATGTTGTGCCAATTTTGGAGCCAAATTATAATATGGAGCCCAACCTTTGTCGCCATATAGTGAGCTGGAGTATCCTCGGTGGTGCCTCTTAGCCCACTCGAGTCACAACCCCATTATCACCTCTGAACAGATCCCGTAATACCCTAAAACATCGCATGATTTCGGACACTTTGAGAACTTTCCCCAACAAAATGCAATATTTGTTCAATTAATATGGCAAAATGATCTTTGTCAGTAACAGAGTATTACCGATGACAATCAACCAATCCCAGCATGGCGTTACACCTAAGGACCTATCACAGCACAGCACAATCCAAAGTCACTCTCACTCCTCACAGCGGCTCACTCTTCTTCACAATCTCTTTGTACACATTCACTACGCAAACATCTTAAGTCCACAATTGTCTGCCATTCTAAAAGAGTGATAGAATTCAACTACTCAAGAGCATTCACACATAGTAACCCTCGACCAGCATGGATAACCCAAATCGATATAGTTAACCCCTGTAACCAAGGTCCACTAGACGATTTCCATACTTCCCATTCACACAAAGTTCCCTGTCTTCGGTGGAACTGCTGATGACAACTTCTTAATTCTCTGATCAGACAATCACAATCACGGTGTCTTCTACACCTTTCAGCATCCAGGACCTTAGGCCCCTTTGGGACCTGTAACTCAAATCTCAGTACTTGGGCCACATCAGATCCGAAACCACCTTCACTCAACTCTAACTCTAACTCCACAAGACATCACACAAACAAACCATTCCCACTATCTAACATTCTGCATGCATCCTGTTAATACACACTCCTCTTTCCACCGCTCATTTCGCCACACCGTCAAACTCGTTGGTCTCCACCAGATTCCGTGGCCTTCTGTTCTCGATAGTTGGTGTTGCCGATGCCACTGACCTGTAGTATGATTCTAGGCTCAATCCACAGGAGCAACGAGAATTTCCCCACACTCCTAAAGCCAGTCTACTGATGAGAAAGATTCAGGACACTCACACCCGCCAGGCTAACTCTCGGAGATGTGGGGATTAGAAGCCAGGACAAATTACTTCTTAATCCCCCAGCCGATTCCCTCGGGGTTGACCAGAGAACAGGAGAGGTGTAACCTACAGGGAAACAACAAAGATAACTATCAGAAACTTCGTCCCCTCCTGTTTTAACAGTACATATATCAAGGTAGACTTAGTGCTTGCTTTACAGAAATTGGTGGCTAACCTCACTGTTGGGGTGCTGTCTGACCACGATATAGGTACTCCTTCTCCCTGTCCATCCTGAGGAAGACCCGTAGCTGAGGTGTTGATCCTCCCTTCACAGCGCAAGGGTCGAAACGTTGGCGATCTCCCCCATTTCTTGAAGTCTGCACCCCTGTCCCCTTTTCTGTAAAAAAAAATTTGGGGAGTAAATCGTATGATTAAATACGTTGGGTAGGCTCAACGTTAAGGGAATTGAACCTTAGTTTTTTGTCTAAAACTATGGATTGTCTTCTTCATTCATTTTCTCTCTTTCACTTGAGCACGTACTTTTGCACTTTCTATTGCACCTGGCAGTATCCCCCCTTTCTCTTGTTTTTAAATTTGTATATAAGAATGTGAAATAAATTGTAACTTTATATTGCTTACAAATTTTGTATTGAAATTGATTTTGGGTATTACCAATACGTTTTGAATACGCATTTGGCTCTATATGTTCTTTTCTTTTGTAGTTTTTCAGGATTAAGTCCCATGAAATAACTCAGACTTACAATGAGTTCGATAATGAATATGTGATAAATGAATTATGTCCAGGACCACCCTGTTTACTATATTATTGAATACCCAGGTTCTTTGACTCTTTTTGAGTTATACCCCATTTTCTTAATTGAACGAAAATGGGGCGTGAAGGAGGAGATACTCAAGGCAGGGAGAGAACGCTAAGTTACTCGCTCAAGGAGAGTAACCAAACACTGGAGTCTCAGGAAAGGGCGAGGGCGTGGTCCGAACCGAAAGCCAAGCAACGGCTCTTCGGTGAGTCAGTGCGTTTAAAGGAAGGGAGTGTCAATAAACTCCACCTCCATCAGCGCAGTAAGGGATCTCCTAAAAAGTGTTCACTTTTCTATAGAGCAAGTACTCAAGTTCCCCCCAGGACTCCAAGGGATTGTGCAGGAGGCTTGACGTCTGACAGTTGGGCTCTAATTTGGGGATTTTGGGGTTCTGGGTTCCACCTATGCTAAACCAATTCAAGATTCTCCCCTTACTTCATGTGCAAACCATCCTACTCCAATTGAAAGTGTTGTTTAAATTAATTCTGGAACTTTTCTAGAGGCACACTCCGATGGGTCTTTAAGCAGCAGGAAGTGTGAAGGTGAGAAAATCATGAATGCACAATCAAATTAAAGTTACCTCTTCCTGATACATAATAACCAAAGGACAATTAAGTAATGTTAGTTTGATTTATTACAAGGCCAAAAATAATTGACATAGACACACCTCAACACGAGAGTATAAGATATAAAGGAAACCGCATAAAGCCAAATCTGCGCACCCAGTTCAGACTGTGCAACATAAACAGAATTATTAGTTCGAGAAGGAGGACACAGACAATCAAGAAGCATGAGTCCAAATTTCCCTGCATCAAGGGTTAACGACTTAAATCTACCCCATCTCTATTGCGAATGTGACATCCCTACGTAGGTGAGTAATCATTTTGAATCAGGAGGAAAGATCAGTCATGGAGTCTTCCTAAGAAGCCTCTCCACTGTTGAGATGGGTCAAGTTGCATAAAGCCGCAATCACAAGAGCTTGTTCTGAGATGTCCCCTCTCCAAAGGCAAGAAAAATGTGGGCACTATCCCTAATTCCAACAACTATTTATCCACAGGTAGAATTCCCATGATGCACTTATTCCAGGTACTCCACAATGGGTACAGTCATGAACGTACTTTTCCATGGTGTTCTCCATGTACATCCTTTGCAACAATTCGTCCTTGGTTTCCGTGCCTTCTGCTGTGTGAAACCAAATTTGTCCTTATTACCTCCAAACCATGCAATTGTAACTTTTTCTCTTCTTGCCTACCTGCTAAAGCAATGACATTACTTTGATTAAAAGAATGTTTGTCCACCTGCAATGCAAAACGTGAGAAAGAACAGTTTCCACAGTGCACATGAAATTCAGAACATTAATCTGAAAGCAAGAGTTTGTCAGGGGTTTACATTTCAGGCCTTTAGCCTAGGATAACATAAGAATGTATCAGTTAAGCATTACAAGTTTCATAACTATATTACATTTAGACTAACACATTTACCAAATTATGTAAAGTATTATAATTAAACACATTTAAAACATGAGTAGTGTCATACTTCACAACACAGTCTCTTCTTGTTAAAGTTTTCGGCTGGTTGCATTAATTTCTTACTGTAACCCTTCATGCTACTTGTCAGTAACTAAAATATGACACATTGTCACCTTAGCACTGTTCACAATTCTAACACTTCACATTTTACAAGACATGATTATATGCAGGTGCACTCTACACATGATTATGATGCAACCCTACAAATGAGAAAAATGCAAATACGAAATATGCGCTCCATCAATCGTTATTTTTGATTTTATTCTCAGATATGACAACTGGCCTTGAGTTGCTGTCAAATGTCTGACATTGAGGGAAAATGTAACAGAGGTTGCAATTATGTTGAATCTTCTGCTCACTGGAGCAGTTCTGTTTGGCACTTCAGAGAGAAATCTGTGCTTCTGAACTTCTCCCTCCAACCAAGCCTTGTACCAAATTAAAGCTAAGGCAATGCTGCCTCAAAATGTGATCTGTGAGATCAATGTTATTTATTACAAAAAAAGCTTCTGAAAAACGATTGGAAAAAAAGTTTGTTTTGTACCTAACATTTTGAAAAAATAAATTGAAGCATATTTCTTTGGCTAAAACCTTATGAATGCCCTTTCCTCTGGAACTAGCTGACATTACCCTATTTGTCTGACAGCCTTAAAAAGTCAGAAGGGCTATTTCCTAACTCTTAATACATCCTCGTACATGCCCTTTCAAACTTCTTTAGGTGGGCCTGTGTGACTTCCTGCATCTTCTACTGTCATTACCCGTTATTCAGAACCTAATACCCTTGATCAACTCTCATCCAGAACCCGATAAAACTGTTATCAAGTGCCTAATATTTTTTGTTGACTTGTTTTCCGGAAACTGATGTCACTATTTGGCTATTTGTGTAGAAAGTGATACAATTTATATGACTTTTCTACATTCTGGGCTTCACCCATGCAGTGCAAACTATCATTTCAAAACAAATACCTCTTTGACTTCAAAATACTTTAAACTACCCGACACTCTCCTAACTATGTTCAATGCTGGTAGGATTGTGCAGCTAAATATCAAGAAAATCAATATCGCAATACAAGAATATCAAAGACCACAACATACAACAGTAAGTGCATAAAGAGGAAGTATAGAATTAGACACTGGGGGCTACACAAGTCGATGTCTTTTTGGTACTTGAAGTTGTTAGTTTCTACCAAATATATCGTTCTTCTTATGGTCGGGTAGTTGCACTAGCGAGTTTTCAAAGGTGCCCTTACTTTACATTGCAAGTGGTGCTTTGTTTATGTCTAACTTGTAACAGAAGGTGGTATTTCACTCGTCATCATCAGTTTGCGGCCTTGTTTTGATACATATCACTCTTCAAGGGAGCTCCCAGCTGACCTTTGCCAGGTGAGCAGTGTGTTTTCTCGTAAACATTCGGTTACGGACCTAAATTAATATTGGTAATGTCTTATTAAAGCATCTCAGTACCACTCAGTTGAGGCCAATTCCAAATGTGTGGGTATAATTGCTAACCACAGGACCATACAGCTAACTATACTGACTATAGCATGTTTCAAGATTATACCCATTGCTAATTTAGCAGTTTCACCATAATCGGCGCAATATTTCAAACCAGTAGACATTTTAGACACTTTTTTCAGTTTATTGATAACTGAGATGATTTGAAAAAATTATTTGCCGTGCACCATCCAAAAAATCACTGAGTTCGCCCGCCGGCCACCTTTATTTCAGTTTGCCAGGCATGACTGTTGTTTTCGTTTTCTATTCAGCCAAAACCACCCAGATTTCCTAGTTTGGTGCTTGGCTATGTGCAGAATGGCCAGCACAAAGATGGAAACGTCATTAACTTCCAAACTTAGTTGGAGGTGAGGTACACAACCGCATTACCAAAGTACCAGTTAAATAAATTGAGACTGGCAGTAATCCATTGATTATATGCATTCTTTACATAGCACCTTCGTAGTTCTTACATATTACCCTCAGGTCCCTCCTGTCCTCGTCCCATTCCTAAACATAAAGGAGATCACTATCTTTGTGACAGAAAAAAAGAACAGGAGCATGCTGGGATACCTAACCCACTCACTCCCACTGGGAGGACATCAGCGGTACAACCCAGCATGCAGCCTGTTCTTTATTTCTGTCTTCCGACAGAATGCTACGTGTTTGCTGCTTACATGTGTGTTTCTTCCATGGCTGTCTCGTCGGGCTGCTGGGCTGTCCTCGACATCCTGTTCCGTGTCTCCTGGCCTGCCAGGCTTGCTGGGAGTTGCGTTGATGGGCGCCCAGCCCTTGGCGGCTGGGGCGCCGTTCCTCAGGATTTCTTCTGGGTTACAGCGCGCGCCTTCCTAAGGCTTGGCCAGACTGGAAGACGCGCAGATGAGGCTGTTTTGGGCACCCACGGGCTAAGCTGGGCGGTGCTCCTGGTCCCCCTAGCCTGGCTGCTGGGGGGTGCTGCTGGCCTTCTTTCCTCTCTGTCGCCGCTGCTGTTTGTGGTGTCAGTGCTGGGGCGGGCCTTCATGAGGGTCGGTGTCGGACCGGTGGCTGCTGTCCTGCTTTGGGGGGGTTTGCTCTCTGTCTTGCCCCTGCTGGATTCCTTCCTGGGCCTTGGCGGTGTCCTCCTGTGCTACCTGCTCTCGCGCGCTTGCGGGCGTTGGGCTAGGTTGGCCTGTTTTTGTCCCTACTGGGGCGGCTGCTTGGTGGTACCTGGGGCTGTGGGTTTCTCCCTTGGTGGTTTTTCTCCCTGGTCTTCTGCCCTTCCTGGCTGTATTACTCCGTTGGCATGCTTCCACTTCTCCGGGACTCCCTTCCCATGGTTGTCCGGAAGGGTGGGGGGGGTTTCTTTCTGCCCCACTGGGTGTTACATTGGGGCTTGGCTCTAGGTGCTGGGCCTTCTTTGGGCTTGCCTTGGTGGTTCTTGTGCTCGTTTGCGTCCTTTCTGGGTCGTCCCCCGCTTGTTTTGGGGTCTCGGCTCTGTTGGCTTGGTTGGGGGCGTGGCTGGTTGTGCTCCTGCCTGCGTATTCTTATGGGCTCCCTTCTGCTTCGGTTGGGTGCCGTTTTATTTCTCGGTCTGATGCCCCAGGCGTTGGTGGGTGTCCGGGTTGTTTGCTTTGGTATTCTTCACTATGTTTAGGAATTGGACGAGAACAGGAGGGACCTGGGGGTAATGTCCTATTACTTACCGGTAATCTTCATTACTCCTGGTCCCGCTGTCCTCGTCTGATTACTAACACTCCTCCCTCCCTCCCTGGCGGCTGGCCTTCTGGTTGTTGGCTTGGTATTTTCAGGCTGCATGCTGGGTTGGTACCGCTTATGTACTCCCAGCGGGAGGGAGTGGCTTAGGTATCCCAGCATGCTCCTGTTCTTTTTTTCTGTCGCAGAGATAGTGATCTCCACTATGTTTAGGAATGGGACGAGGACAACGGGACCAGGGGTAATGAAGATTACCGGTAAGTAATAGGACCTTACTGACAATCTGATATTTTGTCTTTCACTATTAAGGTAACATGTTCCAGCCATCCAAGGGTCCAATAGAATCAACTGATATACACCGATTTTTTGTATAGGTTAGCAGTCGAGTGTTCAATCATGTAATGAACTGATACAGCAATCATTTGCCTTACCCCCATTTGGAATTATATTTATGTGAAGGGCATTTTATCACCTAAAATAGTCTAACAGTTTGTCATTGTGTGTAGGAGCATTTGAAGATCCTGTTGATACCTTTCTTCGTCATAAGTTAGCCTACGCTAAGATGCCCTATTGCAGAACAAAGGCTGGTATTTCGAGTTGGGGGTGGTATCCCCCCCAAAAAATGACTCGGCATCATAAGTTTTCAGCCCCAGAATAGGGAATAGAGAGAACTACCCTGATCTACCCGGTCTAAAACAGCCTGTTGTTTCCACCGTATTCCCCCTTCCAGCAGGAGGAAAATGCATGCCGACCCACATCTGCTTTTACTGGGTGTAATCTTACACTAATTAGCCTTGTAATCGCATGGCACACCCTTCCCTCTGACGATATAAATCCGCCTGAATCGTAACAAGATCATATAGAGTGACTCACATTTCACCATCTTGGGAGGAGGGGGCAAGTCTGGATATAAGGTGACATCTTCGGCACATACCCTTAGGTTAACTTCTCAGAAATCCAAGACATATTAATTTAAATTAGGACACGCCATTATTAATTAACACCATGAGCGTGATCTGATGCCTTTGCCTTCCTGTCTGTAGTGTCCTGCTGGACACGTTCTATTGTTCCACCCGCAATGTACATCCACCAATCCCAGGCGTCAGCAGTGAGGTTACCCTGTTGATAAAAGGGGTCTGGCACACATGCCCTGGGCCAGTTATCAGTACCTTACCGCTGTGTGTGCGCATCATTCTGCAAGCATGTGGGCCTAGCGCCCACTACTTTAAAATGGCAATGAGTGGGTCGCGCAACATGTCTGTGCTGTCAGGTATTTCTAGCTTGGTCGTGGGAAGAGTTATGCCCTGAGTCTGAGACGCACCAGCACTTGCTGCCAGCATGACAGTGTATGGGCAGGACAGGGTCAGGAAGAGTACGCCCAGCATGTTCACCGGTTAGGCCCTGCAACCACCGCCTACCGTGAACCAACACTCCGACAGGCATGGAATTAAGTGTGTGCTGAGAAAAAGGGAGGTAAAGTGCTGTCACCGGGCGTCTAATTTTGTGTGGAACACCCCGTTGCAACTCCTGCACGCCGGAGTTTGCGTTGTGCCTGTCTATGGCGTGACTATCTGCTGCTCCAGGTCAGCCCTTCCTCTGTTCTGGTAAGGAGGTAATTAAGCCACCCAGGTGGGCACAACTCAAGATGAAGCCCAGACGGGCAAAGAGAGGAGCGTGTGTTCCTGGCAACCCACTGCCACGGTGCTGCGGGGAGGAGACCTGTGTCACCAGCTAGGCAGGTTGAAAGACTGAGTCAATGGAGACACAGCCTGTCCAAGTGAGTGATGCGGCATTACTGATGCCCGCCTCTGCAGCCTGCCCTGGTCCTCTGGAGTTGGTGATATAAGAGTATGCCATGCTAAATGCCCACCAGCAGTTTCCTCACATGGCATTCGAATGAGCCGAAATGGGCCCACCGTCTCTAAAAAGAAAGTTGCTACTATGGCCCGTAATTAAAAGGAACATCAACACGTTTAAGCCAAGTGAGTGCAGCAACCCTGACTTGGGCTAGAGATCGCACCAAGAGGAGCTGTGTCGTACCCTGATGGTCGGCCGACACAGCCTACCAACCTACCGGTTGAGGTGCCCTGGATATTTCATACCTGCTGACAGCTATCTTAGCAAAGACGTGCTGCGCGGCGGAGTCACCCGCAGTCAGGAACCTGCATCTCCAGTGCATCGCGAGGCCAGTAGCGTAAGGAAAGCTGCCACTGCTTCCTAAAGGAACTCTAGCACCTTCTTTATGTTTGAAAGCTTTATTAAAATAAATAATCAGTACAGCAAGGTGACATCAGCATAAATAAATGAGGAAGAGGAAATATGAGGAGATAATCATAATAAAGCCGATGGCACAAATGAGGAACAAAGCATTTTGAGTTTTAAGAGAGGGGGGAAGGGCGGGGAGGGGGGAGGGGGGACAAGGAAAAGAAACCTATTAATAAGTCATAAATGGAAAATTGCAATAATCATAAACATCAATCACAATAAAGTACAGTAAAAGCACCAATAACGGCAAATACATGGCCTAAAAGGCATTAGAGAAAATATGCATGAAGCTAATAAAACAGCATAAGTGAAAGATTAAGGAATGTACTTATAAGCAGGAGTACAAGTATTCAAGGGGGTTTAAAATTGGCAGAGGAGAACGTAGAGGGTTTCTTTTTGGCGGATTGATCCAAATGGAGAGTAAGGGGTAACCAGTACAATTCAACATTACGAGAGGGTTTACAAGAGGCTGCAAAGGCAACGTCGAGCCTATGAGAGTGACAAAGTAAGTTCCACCAACAGATTATGGAAAGTTTGTTCAGAGACTTCCAATTAGAAAAAATGTGTTGGAGTGCAAGAGCAAGCATGAGGTCTAGGAGACCCCGTGAGTGCGGAGGGAGGTCAAGAGATTCTGAAAGACTCCCCAGAAATATCAAAGAGGCTGAGAAAGGGATAGAGAGGTGAAAGATATGAGAAATACGAGTCCACACCTGTGTCCAGAAAAGACGAACTGAAGGGCAGAGAAAGAAGAGATGAAAGGAATCCGCATTAGTAGCATTGCAGGTCCAGCAATTAGCACTAGAAGAGGAGAGAAAGCGAGACAGGGAGAGGGGAGAAAGGTAGAGTCTATGATAGAAGAAAAAGAGGGATTGAGTAAGAGAGGCATTGCGGGAAGTTTTCAGAGATTTAGCCCAGACTTTATCCCAAAGACAAATCGGCCATGTGAAATCGAGATCTTTTTCCCAAGAGAGTTCCAGTTTTGATTTGGGGCGATCAGGGTCAGGAGCAGAGAAAAATCTATAAATAAGAGAGGCCTTAGGAACATTGGATAGAAGTGTAAGTAGAGAAGAGGATGATGAGAGTGAGATGTCCGATTCAAGAGAGTAGTACCGGTCAAGAACAGTTTCCATAAGAATGAAGTATTTCTTTGCAAAGGAGGAAGGACAGTGGAAGAAGGACTGAAATTGAGGAAAGGAACGAGGAGATAAACCATCGAAAAGATGGTGGACCCAGATAATACCCCTCGACCTCCAGGTAGGCCAGGCAATGGGTCTGTTTCGTATGAGAATGAGTGAATTATACCAGATGGGTAATAACAGAAAGGATTCACGAGAAATAGGGGTAGTTGATACCAAGGGTCGTAAAAGAGAGGAAGAGTGCCTAAATAGAGGGGGGATAAGACATGGAGCTTTAGCGTTAAAATTGAGAACTTCCTGAAATGAATAAGGGAGTAACAGGTCACGTTCAACAGAAAGCCAAAGAGGTGAGAAAAGGGAAATGTCCTGTGACAACCAACGAGATGCTTGACGGAGGGAAAAAGATTAGTGGTAAAGACGGAAATCCGGGAAATTAGTTCCACCATTAATTTTGGGTTTACGAAGGAATGAGAGTGATAGTCGTTCTTTTTTCTGTTTCCAGAGGAACTTGGACAAGACAGAGTCAATACGACGAAAGTAAAGAGCCGGGATATGGATAGGGAGCATGGAAAGTAAATAAATTAGGATTGGGGCAATCATCATTTTGATGGAGTCAAGACGACCCCACCAAGAGAGGAAAAGGGGATTCCAGGAGGAAAGTAGAGCGTCTATCCTAGAGATAACTGCGTTCATGTTAAGCTGAACAGAAGATGAAATAGAGTTGGAAAAAAGGACACCAAGATATTTTATTTTCTTACTATTCCAAACGAAACCAGTGGAAGAAAAGAAGTTATGTTATGTTATGTTATTTGTGATTTTTATAGCGCACGGCTACTCAGTGAGTGTCCCGGCGCTTTATTGACATCCTAAAAGCAAACATAACACATAAAGAATAAAGAGGGAAGCACAAAAAGAATTTTAATTGTTTTGTAAAATCAAAGAGGCAAACAGCCAGGTTTTGAGGGCCTTTCTAAAAGATAGCAAATTAGAGTTGCTTCGTAGCAAAAAAGGCAGAGAGTTCCAAAGCTGAGGAGCCCGAAGCATAAAGGAACGACCTCCCAGTCGAGCCTTCCTCACACGGGGTACAACGGCAAGAAGCTGTGATCCAGATCTCAAAGATCGCGACGGGCAATATTGCTTGAGCCTCTTCTGCAGGTATTTAGCCCCAGTTGAGTGAAAGGCCTTATGGGCAAGGGTCAGAGTTTTAAAAACTATCCGCTGTCGGATAGGCAGCCAATGGAGTGCCTGTAGCAGGCCAGAAGCATGCGCTCGCCTATGCAAGCCAAAAATGGCGCGAGCCGCCGCATTTTGGACCACCTGCATCCGCTGCAGGAGGTATTCGGGCAGGCCAAGATATAAGATGTTAGCATAGTCCAATCTTGAACCAATCAAGGCCTGGACCGCAATCCTCCTGTGATCTTCTGAGAGCAGCGGAAAGAACTTCCGCAACATGCGGAGAAGTCCAAAACACGAGCCTGTAAGAGTGAGGATCTGAGATCTGAGGGTCAGACCGTTGTCAATTTTGACCCCCAGATTCTTTGCTACCTGCGACGACTGGCTCGGAGGAGACATGTCTGTCGGCCACCACATCTGCCAGTCCGGGTCGGATTGGCAACCGAAGAAGAGTACCTCCGATTTATCTGAGTTGCACTTGAGGCTGTTTAGTTGGAGCCATTTGAAAACAGCCCCAAGGCACTCACAGATACTCTCTCCGTCAAAATCCTCCCCTTTCCGGCAGGTGAAGAGCAGCTGGGTGTCATCCGCGTAGGATACGATCTGGGCTCCATAGGACTCCGCCAGGGCCGCCAATGGGGTCATGAAGATGTTAAACAGAGTCGGGCTCAATACCGAGCCCTGCGGGACTCCGACTCCCAATGGCGGCATCTCGGCGGAAGCCGAGGAAACCCAGACCGACTGTCGGCGACCAGCTAGAAAAGATGTAAACCATCTCAACACCGTCCCCCTCAGACCGATCTCATGAAGTCTTAAGAGGAGACCCCCATGGGGGACGGTGTCGAAGGCCGCCGACAGATCGAGCATGATCAACATCGCTCTACCACCCAGATCTAGCATCTCCTTGATGGCCTCAGAGACCTCCAACAGCGCCGTCTCCGTACTCAGATTAGGGCGAAAGCCCGACTGAGTAGGGTGAAGCAGGTCGTTGGTTTCCAGAAAATTGGAAAGCACGCTGTGAACATGCTTCTCCAGGGTCTTGGCTAAGGCCGGAAGAAGAGAAATCGGCCTATAATTGGCCAAGACCTCAGGAGCCAGACCGGGCTTTTTAATCAAAGGAATGACCATAGCCCGCTTCCACGCCACAGGAACCTCACCTAGGCCAAGGGAGCGATTCAGCAGAGGGTTAACCAACGGGTTGACTACCTCCGCCATCCTCGCCAAAAATTTGGCCGGGCATGGATCAAGCGGTGACCCAGATTTAAGATTGGAGAGCAGAGCCAAGGAGGAGGCCATAGATAAAGGCGGGAAATCAGAAAGAATAGGTCCCGCGAAAATCGATGGGACAGAGCCAGCATCAGGGCCAGACAGAGCAGCCTCCGGCCGCGATGGAAATGACTCCTGTATCATCTTGATCTTTGTGGTAAAGAAGCCAGCCAGATCCGCCGCCCACTTCCGACTAGGAGCGGACTGAGTCCCATTCGACCGCGGGGTAATGTATTCCCTAACGATCGAGAAGATCTCCTTGCCGGAGTTCGAAGCATCCTCGATCCTCCTGGCAAAATAGCTTTTCTTCTCGACCAAAATCGCTCGATGGTAGGTTTTGACCATATTCCTGTATTCGAGCTTGGCTTCTGAATTATACTGGGCTCGCCAGGTCCTTTCAGCCACCTTGCATTGCCTGCGAGAAGCGTGCAGCGCCCCGGTGAACCACGGGGCAGAGACCCGTTTAGATAATGGCCGAGAAGGTCTTACCGGGGCCAGATCATTTAGCCTCTCCTCAAACCAATCCTGCAAGGATTCCAAGTCGCTGTCCAGATCTCCTGTCAATGGACACGGATGGTCAAGTAGTGCCTTAGATAACAATTCAGGGGTCACCTGGTGTAGCGCCCTTGTCTCAGCACCAAACTGTCTAGAGGCATTGCTCCGGAGTCTCTCATTGGCCGGTATATAAAACTGCACCAGGTAATGATCGGTCCAAAGCACCGGTAGAAGTGCAGTCACCTCTATGGAGGAAGAGGAAAAGACCTGGTCCAAGGTATGGCCTTTATCGTGCGTAGGCCCAAAAAGAAAAGGGGCTAGGCCCAAGGGAATTGTGATATCCGCTAATTTAATCACGTCAGGGTCTAGGGCATCATCCATGTGAAAGTTAAAGTCGCCGGCCAAAATACAATGGTCAGCTCTCATGGCCAACGATGACATGGCAGACTGAAGTTCATCGAAAAATGAGCCTGCAGGGCCCGGCGGTCTATAGATTAACAAACCTTTCACAGACTGATGCGGCGCCAGAGCTAACGAAAAGGCAAGGGACTCAGACCCTTTAATGACCTCCATGGGAATGATAGAGCACGCCACAGAATCATTCACCACGATGGCCACCCCACCCCCCCTTCCTCCCTGCCGATCCTGTCTATAAATGCTATAGCCTGACGGGATAGCTGAAGCGATATCCGGATTGGAGGCAGCCCCCAGCCAAGTCTCCGTAAGCATCAGACAAGTCGGTTTTTCCAGAGTTAAGAGATCTGAGAGCTCCTGAGCGTGACTACGCACAGATCTAGTGTTCAAAAGCATACACAAATGCTTCACCGGTACCACCTTCCGAAGGGGAGGTAGCCGCGGACCAGCGTGTCTTAACCAGCCACAACCAGGACATGTGCTCTTACCTCTGTAACGCCCGGGAAAAACCCTGCGACAACTATAGGACACCCTATTTAGCGACCGAAGTTGCGCGGAGGTATAGCTCACCATCATTGCTACCCTGTGATGTCGTCGCCCAGAGTCCAAATTACCCTCGCCCCGACCGCCTCCGGGACGCTGACGGGCGCAGACGGGCTGGACTCTGGCGCGACTCAGGCGCAGGTAAGGCGCGACCGCTACGCGTCACCGCTACGCAGGGAAGCGAGCTTTAAATAGTAGTCCCTGTGGACATCCGGAGCACTACACTGCTCACTAATGCACCTCGTGGCATTCACCCCACTCCAAGATGGCTGCCGTAACTAGCCCACCACCCAGAACCGGGAACCGGACCCGCAAATGCGGTGACCAACTATTAGAGTGCAGGTAAGGGACCCTAGAAGCTGCGCAATAAAAGCAGGGTTAAAGAAAACATAAAATAAATTAAATAGAAAAACGGGAACTTTAAAAGAGAGAGCGCGATCAAACAGCGCCCAGCGTAAATGTGGAAGGCAGAATTTAGTTAAGGGAAGAATCTCCGTCTTATCCGAGTTTATTTTATAACCAGAGACCAAAGAAAAGCTCTCAAATTCAGCTAATAAGGAAGGGACCGAGATAGTAGGGTCAGAAATAAATAGAAGGATGTCATCAGCATATGCAGATAATTTAAGTTGGTGGGGTCCGTACGGAAAGCCAGAGATGGAAGGATTATTGCGAATGGAGGTCAAGAAGGGTTCAAGAGCTAGGATAAACAAAAGAGGGGAAAGAGGACAACCCTGGCGGACACCGCGTTTAAGTGTAAAGGGTGAAGTAAGTTTACCATTGACTAGAACAGATGCTTTGGGCATAGAATAGATTAAGGAAATATAGGAAATGAATTTTGGGCCAAAACCGTGCCACTTCAGTGGAGCTATCAAAAAGGACCAATCAACTCGGTCAAAAGCCTTTTCAGCATCAACTGAGATGGCCGTCAGGGGGATAGATAGGGAGGAGGCTTTACTAAGGACATTGAGGAGTAGTCTGGAGTTGTCCGAAGTGAGGCGACCTTTAACAAAGCCACATTGCTACTTCCCTATGAGGTGTGGCATAAGGGGATCAAGGCGAAGAGCTAGAAGTTTAGCAAACAGTTTATAATCTACGTTGACTAAAGATATTGGCCGATAATTTTTACAAAATTTAGGATCCCGACCTTCTTTAGGGATGAGGCATATAGTAGCGTCTTGGAAGGAGCCTTGAGCCAGGCTGTCGGAACAAAAGGACTGAAAAAGGAGGAGAAGATGAGGTAAAAGAATGTCGGAAAAATGCAGATAAAATTCAACCGGGAAGCCATCGGGGCCGGGGGTCTTGCCTTTGGTGAGAGACGTCAACGCAGTGGACAATTCAGAGAGGCTAAGGTCAGAATCTAGAGTAGAAAAGTTGAGCTGGGAGGTATCAGGCGTAGGTAAACGATCAAAGTATGATTGAGGAAGATCTGGAGTAGGGGGATTTTCAGGTGAATATAAAGATTCATAGAAAGATTGAAATTGTTCCAAAATATCTTTGTCTGTATGTAGAAGAGTGTTGGAAGGAGAATAAATAGAATCAATAATAGTTCGTTCTTTTCGTGATTTTAGATAGTTAGCAAGCAGTTTAACTGATTTGTTACGACCACCATAGTAACGAGCACTACTTCGGAGAAGATAGGAAGAGGCTGAATCTGTAGTGAGTTTGTTAAAGGCAATTTTAGATCGAAGAAGTTCAGGAGACATCTGATTTGGAGAGGAGGTATAAAATTGGTGTTCTAGTGACTTAATATGTGTTAGGGCGACCTTGCGTTTTTGAAGGAATGCTTTATATTTTTTGGAGACAAAGTCGATAATGAAGCCGCGGGCCGTGGCTTTAAAAGAATCCCAAAGGATATGCAGAGGGGTGTCAGGGGTAGAGTTGATTTGGAAAAATTCTGAGGTGAAAGAGCGAAAGGAGGAAGAGAAAAGAGGATCAGTGAGAAGAGAGGAGTTAAAATGCCAGCGAGAGGATTTAGGAGCAGGAGGAAGAAGATCAAAGATAGTAATAATAGGGGCATGATCAGAAATGACAATAGGTTCAATGGAAGAGGAGAGAAGGTTTTGAGATAAGGAGGAAGAGAGGAAGAGGTAATCCAGGCGGGAGAAGGAAGCATGTGGGGGAGAGAAAAAGGAAAAATCTATGGTTTCAGGGTGTGTGATCCTCCATGAGTCTACGAGATGAACCTGAGAGATAGTATCAAGGAACTGCTTGTGGGGCTTATGAGGGGTGAAACGAACAGAAGACTTACGGTCTAAAAAGGGGTCAACAATCTGGTTACAGTCTCCGCCTAATAAAAAGGAATCATCTTTGTATTGGATACATTTTGCTGTGATCGAGGGCCAAAAGGAAGAGTCAAAGCATGTAGGACCATAAACATTCAATAAAGTTATCGGGATAGCATTGATAAGTAATTTAACCAAAACCCAACGACCCTCTGCATCCTTCTCCTCAAGGAGTACTTTACATTTGAGACGTTTGTGAACTAGGATAGCAACACCATTCTTTTTATGAGAGGCAGGTGAAAAGAAAACATTGCCCACCCAAAGTCTTTTTAGTTTCAAAGATTCAGCATCAGAAAGATGGGTTTCTTGAATGAGGACAATATCAGGATTGTAAGAGGAGAGGTGGGAAAGTACTCTCTGCCGCTTAATAGGATGATTAAATCCTTTCACATTCCATGAGATAACTTTAAATATGAAAACGCATAAAACTGTTCAAAAACAACAGGTGCAAAAATATACTGTACATGTAATAAGGCAAATTAGAGAAGATAAGAACCATCACAACTATTAGAAGAGTAGAATGAAAAATAGGTGGGAGCATGAGAGAAAGGGAGAAGGGGGGGGGATAGAAGAGGGTAGAGAGAAGAGGTATAGCAAAGGGATGAAAAGAAAGAAAAGTAAGAAAGTATAGAAGACAGTACAAATCCAGAAGGATGACTGTAAAAAACATACCTGGAAGGGGGATACACAAAGGGAGGTGGGGAGGTGGTGATGCGTAACAAGACGGGTAGACCAGGGCCAGAGGAACAACCGCACCGAGAGCTCACAAAGGTACAGAGGGTGAAACATGATGATGAGGGAGACGATCAAAAACAAAGCTGCATAAGGGGAGAAAAATGACGATTAAGACATTGTGATTAAAGATATGGTAATATACATGTCAAACACTACAAATAAGAATGATAACAATAGTAAACAATCATAGCAGAAGGAGGGAGAAGAGAAAAAGCCAAGGAGAACATGTTTCGAGAGAAGGATAAAGAAAGGGAAGAAGAATTTGCAACAGGGAGCCTGAAGCAAGTGAAGAAACATGAAAGGGAGAGAAGAAAAATGAGAAAAATTGAGAAAAACAGTACAAAACAGTAAGAGGTGCAAGAACATCAGTACAACCAAACAAGAAAGAGACATCTAGAGATCATATGCATGAGTAACGCAACATTGGTTAGCCACTGTTAAAAGGGGAGGATTCCATTCCATCGTTGTTGTGCAGAAGAAGGAAATTACGAAGTTCGCCAGGATCTTGAAAGGACCAGGATTTGTTTTGGTAAGTAACTTTGAAGGTGCAAGGGTGGAATAGACCATAACGAGCTCCCAGCGAACGGAGAGATGGTCGGAGAGCTAGAAATTCTTTACGTCTAGAAGCTGTGGCATTGGAAACATCTTGAGATAAATAGACCCGTTGACCCTGCCAAGACAGTTGTCGCTTGGATCTAGCTGCAGATAGAATGGATAGTAAGTCTGTGAATTTCAAGAAAAGGATGATGACACCTCTAGGTTTCGTAGAGGTGGTTGAACGTGACCCCAGTCTATGTGCTCTCTGAATGCTGATAGATGTAGACAGTGGCATATCCAAGAGTTTCGGCAAGAAGGAGGTGAAGAAGGTAACTGGGTCATCACCCTCAATAGTTTCGGCCAAACCATAAACACGAAGGTTGTTTCTTCTGTTTCGATTTTCCAAATCCTCTGTGTGATGTTGTAAAGATAGGACAGTCTTTTCTAAAGCTTCAATGCGTTGTGCGTTGGAATGGACCTCCGGAATCTGCTGCTCTATAGAAGAAATACGAGTGTCCATGACCTCCCACTTGTCTTTCAAAAGTTGCATATCTCTACTTGTTTCCTCAATGAATGGGCGCAAGGCACGGATTTCTTCTAAAATTAAGTCCATAGAAGGCGATGGAGGAGGTGAGTCCGATGAGAGAGAGTCTTGCTTTGGCCTCTTGTTAGATGACGCTGCAGCAGGAGGTGATTTAGTTGATGGTAGAGATTTATGTAATGGCAAGTGGCTCGACGAAGAGCGTTGAGAGGAGGAGTTCGCCATCTTGGAGGGTTGTGGTGAGGGACCCAAGTGAGAAGAGTTTACAGAAGAAGATTCAGAAGGACGAAACACAAACTTGGGTTTGCGTAGATTCACCATAAAAGAGACCAGGCCAGAGAAGTATAGATGACCAGAGTGCAAATGTAAAAGATATTGTCCACTGAAGGCAAGAGAGCAACAGGCCACCTATATTACGTTGAAACACTCCCTCTAGAACGTTCTGCACAAGACCGGTAGTGAGACACTACCAGACAAGAAAATTTTGAAATGCGGGACAATTTACACCAGCTTCGCCACAGCAAGCACCGGCCACTCAACTGTGCTTTATAGGAGAAACTCCTGCGGTGAAGGAGGCATGCGAGTGAGTGCAAATAACTTCAAAGAAGAAAATCACCCAGAAGCATCTTGAAAGGAACTGTAGCGCCGTTCTAATAAGTCTTTTGGCCGGTAGAAGCTATAAAATGGTACACTGACGAGTTGACCTGGAAGGCTTCAGTACCAGCATTGGACTGCATTCAGTTTGGAGGAGAGAGGAGGAGAAATAAAACATCATCTGCGCATATTTGAATAGACCAGCCAGACGACTATGCAATTCCTGGCAGATGGTGACCACAACTTAATTCTGCCAGCATAATCGAGCAGAAAGCCTCAGGGGCATACACCGTAGTATGAAGCCTGGGACAATAAAGCACGTTGCAACAGCCCCGCTCCGAAAAACAATGAGGCAGAAGGCATTGAAAGTCTCAAAGAAAGCATGAGAGACTTCTAAATTGCGAAAAACAAAAAGTCGTGATCTCCATAGCAGGCACGTAAATTCGAAAATGGTGGCTGCATATCTCCAAATAGGCAACGCGTGAGCGCTTCAACAAGAGGCTGCAGGGCACCAATAATTTCAAAAAACGGCCTCAAGGGCTCACCTGCATGATGATGTGGCAGAAGATAGCGTTGGAGCGGGGAGCGCCGTGACAGGAATTGGGAGAGGCAAAGTTCGTCAAAGGAGCCGCCAGAGCCGAGGCAGCAGACAAAATGGCGGGTCCGTGTGCCTCAGAACTTCAATCCGACAAAGAAGCGTCAGAACATGTCGGGAAAGGCTGCAGAACGGCTCCGACTGTTCACGGCATGCTCCGGTAGTAGAAACCGCTGATTTTCATCGAAGACGGTCGTCCTCACCGTCGGAAATTTGCAGGGAGGTGCTGTGGTACGGAGGAGCTCGTCGCCTAGCCGTCCATCTTGCGCGGCACCTAAGCCACGCCCCTACTCTAGCACCTTCTAGTGACTGCATCCTTCACCACAACAGTGACTTATGCAAAGCAGCACAATGATGTTCTCACCACACAATAAAAGTGGCGAGTGACCCCATGCCTCCTCCGTCCACATGGCACCTGCACATGCCTCCAAAAAAAAGCGACAAAAAAAACTGTCCTGGAGTGAAAAAAAAGGAAAGAGTGAAAGCCTTCCCAGCAAGCAGCTCTCACCTGCCGGCGCACACACACACAGAGCTCTCAGCACAAACGGCAATACACCTGCCCTAATTCACCTCGCAACAAATTTAAGTGACCCCCTGTAGCGTCCGCTTGGGTGAGAAGACTACACCTACCTCGATAAACTGGAGACAGGAGATGAGCGCCATTTGGCCCGCAGCCGTCTACACAGACTAGCAGGGCTGCTGTGGCCCAAATGCACAACTGATGAAGTAACGTGTGACCCACAAGGAAGGACTGCCGGAGAGTTGAGCTGGCTTCACCACCACCTAGCTGCAGCTCATTTAAACTGCACCAGTAAATTACTAAAATGGAGCGGCTCCAACGCAGCTAAAGATTTTCAAAGGGGCATGCCGCTCAGCATGTCTAAATAGCCTGCAGTGACCCACTGCATACTTTTATTCCTGGAGTACAGTGTCCCTGCGAGAAGAGAGGGAACTGTACACAGCTTTACACTTCAGCTCCTGAACGTCAGAGCTACCATAATGACTCTCTAACACACACTCACCAAAGGTCATGAGGAAGAGTCAGGACCGGCGTAGACTGCAACACACACGCTCACTGAAGGTCATGAGGAACAGTCAGGACAGGGGCAGACTACACCATATGCCCCAGTGGCCACCTGCTGATACTGCCAGAAGAAAACACTATTTGGCCTCCAGAGACGCCCCACTGCACTGACACCCTACCAGCGGCATCGGAATCACTTTCACACAGTAAAAAGCCACAAAGACCATAAAGCTACACCGGCCAAGAGAAGTGTCAACTGGCCAAGCGAGGTCCAGCAAACAATATGGGACCAGAGGTACCAAGCAAGCCCAAGGAAAGCTGCAAGAAGAACATGAGTGGTGCGCATGCCACCAGTGGCTATCTCACGCCACCGCAAGCAGGGAGATAGCGTTGCACACCTCCAGTGGAGAATGTCCACCACCACAAGAAAGAAGAGCAAAGCACCCTCCCAGACATCAAGCAAGATGCACAAAGGATCTAGTTGGCTGCCAGGCACCCGCAAAAGAATGGGTGAAATGCCAAACACCACCAGCATTCCCCCACAGAAGAGAAGGGACTAATCTCCTAGCATGGCCCTGATGCAAGAGAGAGAGCCTCTACATCTCCACGGCAGAGGCACGGCCCTGCAGTGGGCCAAAAGACAGAACAAAATGTCCTCCCTCACACTGCCTCAAGACGGAGTCGCCTGTGGTCCAAGACAGGCAAGGGGAGAGTCGCAAACCCCACATAGCAAGCCGTCCCTGCAACATGTGCTCCAACAACAGGCGACACGTGGCCAGATGCCACAGCTGCACCGCAAGCATGGAGCACATCACTCGAAGTGACCAACCCTGCCAAACAAGCCTGAACGGAGGCAGGATCAAGCGTTACAACAGTGCAGCCTTGAGGAGCAAGTGCAACGCCCATAAGTGAAGAGCAGAGGAGCATTGCAAAAACCCCTGAGGAGGGGAAGGGCCTTGCAAGAGATCCTCAAGGAGAAGAAGCACGTCCTACCAACAGGATAGACCTGCAACAGGTCAGCAGCAAAGTAAAGTTTGTCCCAAGAACCGGACACAACCAGCGAGATGTCCATGTGGTGTAAACAAGAGACATGTGGCAGGACGCCACATCCGAGTGACGAACCTGGTCGGAAGAAGAAGAGTGTGGCAGGACACCACTTTGCAAAGAAGGAAAGGAGAGTGGCACGATGCCACAGGGCAAACAACGACCAAAGGTGCAGAAGAAGGAAAGGAGAAGAGCGACAGGACAGAGGACTCGTGCCAGCACTGGAGAAGGTGTTCATCAGCACAAGCCAGCCACCGGGGTGCAGAGACGTCACTGGAGACAGTTCGCGGGAGGACCAACTGTGAGCCGCTAGCCAGCGCGATCTGCATCCAGGCCCCACGCTTCACAGTGCGACCTTCTACTCACCTGTCACCACCTGCTTGACGTCGATGGCACCACATCTAGCAAGTGCACCCACCAGAAGACAGCCATCAATGGGCACAAAGTCCCTCCAGTCCTCCTCATTCTACGAGGTCGCCTAAGGCAAGAGATCGCCGCCTGTTGCCCAACTGAAGGAAAATCACTGTGTTCATCATCCAGGTGTATCATTACCTAGAATATCAAAGGAGCATCGCATAACCAGAGTGGATCCCAACACTCACGACATCCAGAATACAACAAGGCACTCCCAGCACCATAGGAGGCTAGCCACCCAGGAACCTTCTGTGTGCCCCGTAAAGCTGAAGTCTGCAGAAGAAGAGCATACCAGACCATTGGACTATCCACCCTTGTGGTTAAACATGTCTTGGCTGTGGCCCTGTTGGGAGTTCTGCAGCGACCCCTCAGCTTGGCCTACAAAAGGCCCGCACAGCCCACGCGGTCATGTAGCAATCCAGGGGCAAAGGCATCAACAGAGTTCCTGTGGGAGGGGAATCCGAACTAGAGAGATGCTTCGTCAGCAGCTCCACTACAGGCACCAGGACGCATGGAGGTCACAGATGAAGATTGGTAACCTAAAGATCATCTGAGGGAGGCATGTGAACCTGAATCCTAACGGCGAAAGCAGTCAGACTCTGAAACACCACCCTTTGCGGCTGCAGGAGCGATTTGGCTTTGGTCCTTTTGGAAGTTCCTCAGCGACGCCTTCTCACGGCCCATGAGAGAATCGCACAGTCCACAAGGTCCCATGGTAGCCCGGCAGGAAGGCCCTCCAGGATACACCTGTCAGAGGGGAGTCCAGTCAGGAGAGGCAAGTCTGAAGCTGCTTGGCTATCAGGAACTGGAAAGATCAGTAAGTCGCCTCCAAGGAAGGGCCTCATCCACCAAGGTCACCCTCAATAGCTGTAGGTTTGTCGTCCACCGGAACCTGAGCACATGCAAGATCTCCTACGCCGACGACACCCAGCTGATCCTCTCCCTCACCAGAGACCCCGACACCGCCAGAGCCAACCTGCACGAAGGGATGAAAGACGTCGCAGACTGGATGAAGAACAGCCGCCTGAAACTGAACTCAGACAAGACGGAAGTCCTCATCCTGGGAACATCGCCCTCTGCCTGGGACGACTCCTGGTGGCCCCCCGCCCTGGGCACCACACCCAAGCCAACAGACCACGCACGCAGCCTGGGCTTCATCCTGGACTCCTCACTCTCGATGACCAGACAAGTGAACGCAGTCTCCTCATCGTGCTTTCACACCCTGCGCATGCTTCGCAAGATCTTCCGATGGATCCCGACCGATACCAGGAAGACGGTCACCCAAGCACTCGTCACCAGCCGACTGGACTACGGAAACACCCTCTACGCCGGAACCACAGCCAAGCTACAGAAAAGACTCCAGCGCATCCAGAACGCCTCTGCCCGACTCATCCTGGACATCCCCCGACGCAGCCACATCTCCGGCCACCTTAGAGACCTGCACTGGCTCCCCGTCAACAAGAGGATCACGTTCCGGCTCCTCACCCACTCACACAAGTCTCTCCACGACCTGGGCCCCAAGTACCTCAACGACCACCTAACCTTCTACACGCCCACCCGCCAGCTACGGTCTACCAGCCTCGCCCTCGCCGCCGTACCACGCATCCGAAGAGCCACCGCAGGAGGAAGATCCTTCTCCGACCTGGCGGCCAAGACATGGAACTCCCTCCCCATCCACCTTCGGAATACCCAGGACCACCTCGCCTTCAGGAAACAACTCAAGACCTGGCTGTTCGAGCAGTAGCGGACCCTTTTCCCCAAGCGCCTTGAGACCCTTCCGGGTGAGTAGTGCGCTATACAAGTGTTATGATTGATTGATTGATCTCCAAAGTTGACTCCACCAACGATCCAGATGCACCTCTATTTGAACTATGTAAATAGACTTCGACACCGCAAGACCAGGCCGATCTGAACTACATCACCGAGGTGGGCAAAAGGATCCTGAACATACGGTCCAGAGCTCCAGCACTGCTCCCGGGCAAATGGCCTGAAGAGACTGATTGGTGCTGTGTATTGTTTATTTGTTTTCTTCATAGGTTGGACTTTTGTTTGTTTCTTTTTCATTAAAGTTTTAGAGAGATGTAGTGTCCTGCTGGACACATTCTAGTGTTCCACCCACACTGTACACCCACCCATCAAAGGCGTCACCGGTCAGGTGACCCTTTTAATAAAAGGGGCCGGGCACACGTGCCCTGGGCCAGTTATCAGTACCTTACCACTGTGTGTGTGCATCATTCCGCAAGCATGTTGGCCTAGCGCCCACTACTCTACACTGCCTACCGAAAATATAAACGTTTGACATCACAAAATTAGACTCACGAAAGTGATATGAATGACTTGATTATTGTGTCGTAGAATCCGCAACAGAAGAACAGTAATCTAGTTTTGCATTTTATTTTCCACTTGCGCACAGAACGGGTATTATTTCTCATTTGTTATACCTATAATTTCCCTCGCTGTGTATGCTGCTTTGTTTGATTTTACTTTGCTGGAGCTCTGACAAAACCTTAATTATGTGCGCAGTGGAGTCTGGAATACAATTGATTAAGGACACGTGAAATTATTTCCGTGCACATAGTAATAAATAAGAAAATGTGTTATTTTGCTTTGTGAATATTGCCATGAATCTTATTTGATTTCCTTTATCCTTGTGTAAAAATAAAAGAAACCCTACAAGCATAGCCACTGTTTTTTTTTTTTTTTTTAATGTTTGTACTTCTGCAGTCATTGTTCCTGAAAGTCCAAATGAGATCAAAGGAGGCATTTTAGATTTGATGCTCTTAGAAGCTTGAGTATGTGGGGCATGAAATTAGAATCTCACCAATGAATGTGCACTTTGCAAAGCTGTGGGCCCAGATGTCACAATTTTTCAATCAATTCAAGGCATCAACCAAACTTGTGCAAGGGGGTAGGAAGCAACACAGTGGGCTATCTATTTAGATTATCCTGCGGCTCTTTAATAGTCTGCCTTGCATGGCACACAGCTTGGCAGAGTTCGATGGGAGGTGTCTATCATAGAATGTGTACAGGACTCATCCCATTCCACTGCAAATACTCGTCAGGACACATTTAGAAGGACCCCATGCGCTACATCGTTCAGCACACAGGCAGGGTGTGGGGTTTTTAGAGAAAAGAAAGCAGCCTGGTTCCATGAGGCGTTATTTTTTTTTATACAAACCCAGGTCTGGCTTTATTAGTAGATTGGTCTTGGATAAAAACGTTTGAGCCTTGGCACTGATCTGCCCAATTAACACCGAAGCAATGCACTGTTGACGCCATGCAGTGCAAAGCAGAAAGTGCATTTTTCACTCTGAGAAAATTACACATTTCCAGCTTAAAATGTCCTTTCGGATGGAAAGTAAATACGATATGCCACCTTGCATCACTTTGAGTCATGTTGCCTCACGTTGCGCAGGCATCCGCCTTAGTAAATCTGTGCCAGGAAGTTAGTATAATTCCCACAACTTTCCTTCTGAGTGAAAATTCCTGCAAGAAGAGAAATTTCTACAGGTGTATTTTCCCACAAAATCTTTTTTTTACTTATTACTGAGGTTGTCTTCCGCAAAACCTCATTATTTGTTTTGATTCCCTTTTTTAAGCTCACCACTCTTATGAACTTCCAGAAATTGGTGAAGTCTAAATAAAAATCATGCATTAGGATGAAGCCACGTTTCAGTACTTCGCTCACAACTCAGTTTTGAGGCATGCTCCTTTCTCCGAATTTGAACTTTAACAATTTTCACTTTCATTTTCTTTTCGAATTTGGGCACTAGTTTAAATGTCATAAGTTACTTTCGCATAACAATTGCATACTATTATGTTCTAAGCTTATTTCTTTATTCCATAACACAGTTCCATGAGTGTTTTACTTATCTTTCAGGATTACTACGATAAAGGGGATTACATCATTCGAGAAGGTGAAGAAGGGAATACATTCTTCATCATTGCCAAAGGAAAGGTATGGTCTTTTCTTTTCTTTTTTCTTTTAGTTTAAATATTTTTACAGATAATTCAACAAACAAAATGCAATAATATTGCAGTCATTTTAAAAACTAAAAATGTAGTTGTACATTATAAGGGGTATAGCAGTTTCATTTCCTGTTGTTCTAATCACAAGTATCTTCTATTAACCAAGTAAAGTGTATTTTGCTATATGAGAGGGCGAGAGTAACATAATAAAAAAGAAAAGAGAGAGAGAAAGAAAGAGGGAAAATATATAGACAGTGATAAGTGTCACATACATTATAAATATAAGTGCAATGAATTAAAACAATCAATAATGCATTCTAAAAAAAGAAACTAATCCTAGTGGTAATTATAGATTTTTTGTGGGGGGCGCTGTGCAAGAAGATGTGTGCTCCCTAATAAGCATGGGCGGATTTTGCGGATCCACGATTCACGAATTTGCGTATTCACGGATCGTGGATCCGCAAAATCCGCGTATCTGCGGATTTTCATAATTGCGGATTTGGGGCGGGGCTTCCATGCGAGTGCACATGCATCTTGTGTGTATAAAAGGTCAGATACTGATCATAGGACCTGGGGTAGCAACCAGCCTATGCGTAAGATGGCCCCCACACAGAGATCGCCTCGTCATCTGGGGTGGTCCACAGCACACATTGGTCCTGCTCTCCAACAAGGCCCGGTCCGACAAGCTGGGAGAAGAGGGGCAGCTGGGAGGGAGGAAAGCCCCCGGCACCGCAACACCAAGTAGGGCTGGGAACTAAATGGAAACGGGTGCGGCCACGGGGAGGGCTACTGCGGGTGGCACAGTCCATGCTGGGTGGTCGGTCCCCAAACCCGCTCGAAGCCCCTGTCACTGCGGGGCTTCCGTGGAGTGCCAGTCCCCCTGAACCCATGGAATGAGCCTCCAAACCCCCATCGCTCACCGCAACATGCCCGCCATCCAGCAGCCCCTCCCAGCAGGCCAGCTGACAACGCTCACGATTGTTTTTGGGGCCGATAAATGAGTCACTGAATTTAAGCTTCAACTAGGGCTCATGCTTACATAAGTAAGCTTCCGGTTGAGGTTTGATTTTGTGCCAGGACCATCGTGCCAGAATGAACCCTGCCCTTCATATTTATTCAACAAGACGCCACCGTTTTGGGAAGAGGGCACAGCTGCCTTGCATGTAAACTATTTTACGATGGCGCCGGCAAGCTGCCAGCGCCATCCTAAAATAGTTGCTACATTAGCTTCAACAGGAAGCGTGAATAGATAAAATAAAGCAGATGCACGAGCGCCTGCTTGATTTTATCTATTAGTGCTTCCTGTTGAAGCTAATTTAGTAACTATTTTACGATGGCGCTGGCAGCTTGCCGGCGCCATCGTAAAATAGTTACAACAACTGGCCAGCAAGGGTTGAACTTTTGACCTAGGAATCCGCCGCTCGCGGATTGCGAATTTTCGGTAAATTCGCGAGAGTTCGCGGATCGCGAATTTACCAAAAATTCGCAAAATCCGCGAGCGGAGCGGATTTAGCGCTCATGCTTACTCCCTAACATGGCTCTGCTTGCCGAGATGACAATCCACAATAATCAGCCCTCCAGAGTGCCTGTGGCCCATACACATTCAGCAATCATGCTTGTGGAGAGCTCCCCTAGCTTGCTGGGACTAGACCGGGATGTCTCAGGCCTGCCTCTGGGGTTGGTATGCAGTGGACTAGGACCCTGGGGCTGCGCCGCCTACTTGTAGCGCTGGAGCTTCATGAGACTTGGGCCTTTGCGCTCACCATCTGGGGTGTAACACCTGCAGAAGCGGGGTTGCGGCCACAGTCTCTTTCCTTTGGGCATGTCGGCGTTGGTCTGTGGCCTATGTAGTGCTTGTGTGGGGATTCTCCCCCAGCAGGGGCTAGGTTGGCTGGTCTTGCCTCATGGAGGCCCCTTGAGCAGTTGGCCTCCTACTGCCTGCCACTGTCTGAGCTACACTGAGGGCTGCATCATGGGGGTGTGGGATGGTCTTCCTTGCTACTGGCTGTGGTGGCCCATCCACTGAATGCTATTTGGAAGGTAAGAGCCCTTCCACACTGAATACAGTATGGATGTCAGGGGATGCTCCTGATTATGGCTGGTTGGAGTAGCTGCCTTGCTGGGCGCAGTGACAATGACCAGGTCTGCTTGTACCCCGCCCATTGTAGGGGTGTGTCGGGATTCGAAGAGTTAGACCTGCACTGTTACCCACTGGTGTTGACTGGTCCTGGGAGAACATGGGTTTTGTCTTGGCCGCCTTCCTGCGAGCTGTGGTGACGCCCAGGTCTGCTCCTGCCCCCCAATTATATTGGAGTGGCAGGACTTGCTGTTTTGGACTGGCACTTACTTGCTCTGTTTCCCCCCGCTTTGCAGTGGTCAAGCAGGATGGTAGGCAGGCAAAAGTGTCCTTCCCAGCCAAAAGGGTGGCAAATGCGGCAAAGGCCCCCTTGGAGACTCTGGGTTGAGGAACCATAAGACAGGCCTCCTCCTCACAAGACCAGGACATCAGGGGCATATTCCTGGACCTCAAACACAGCCTCTTCGCCATAGACTCCAAATTTAATACGCTAACCATGCACCTGGACCACATGAAGGAGAGATTAGACAAGCACGGCGGACACCTTGACAAGGTTGAGACATGGGTTTCAGAGGTGGAGGATGCCCATACAGCCATTAATGATCATCTGTTGAGGACAGAAAAGGTCCTGCAGGTAATAGAAACCGAAAATAGGGACTTGGAGGCTCGATCTCAAAGGAATAACCTCTGCATCTTGGGGTCCCGGAATCAACTGCCATTGACAGAATGGACAACTATGTCGAGAAGTTGCTCTGGGCTTAGTTTGGAGATGCCCTGTCCCCGCTGTTCGCCATCAAGCCTGCCCACCACTTGTTATGTCCCTGTCCGTTTCCGGGGACTCTGGCAAGGTGTATTGTGGCGCACCTTCTTAACTACTGAGACAGAGACACTGTCCTGCAGCTCGCCACCGAACATCAGACTATTCAGCACCAAGGTTATTAACTTTTGTTCTACCCTGATTTGACACAATCGGTCCAAATGGCCCACTGTGAATTTCTACCAGCTAAGTGTTTACTGCAAAAGGTTGAAGACTACTTTTCATTGCTTTACCCTGTCAAAATACTTGTCTTGTTCCATGGCATAGCCCACATTTTAACTGTCCCTAAGGTGGCTCTGAAACTCTCACGCAGGCTTGCTTCCCCTTGTACAGCCCGTCAGAGTTCTGAGAGGTGGCAGAGCGTGGCACTCTCAGTGATAATGATTGAACCAGCCTTGATATGTGTGCTGTGGGGTAGCTGGGGCCTGCCGTCTGTGTCCATCTTGGCCTTAACTAATCTCCCAATACAGTATTGGACCATTGGCCCTGAAACTACTAATTCTTCGTTTGTTTGCTGTCTCAGCCACCTAGCTTGGACTTGCCGGGTTGTTCACATGGCCTATAGGCACCCCAAGGATGTAGTTCTACATTCTTTCTATTTGCGCGGGCTTTTCACTCTTCATTGCTAACCTGGCTGGGGCCATAAAGCTGGAACCATAAATCGCCCCCCTGCCCACCATGAAGCTACATACCAACGCGGTCAGGGAGCAGCAACACAGAGATAAGCCACCATCTAGCAGCATAGAAGCTGAACTCTGCTCCCCCCCTCAATCAACATGGAAGATGGACTAATTCGACATCCCCAGAGTAGAAAGAGAAACCAAACTCTGGAATCCTTGCATTTTGGCTGCCATCTTAGACTGGTCTCTCCCTCTCTCTCTACCTCTGTCGGCCATTCTGGACTAGTCTTTTTCACCACTTGAACTCACCCTTGGGAAACACTCATTAGGCTAATTTTAACTAGCGAATGTTTGCCACTTTGCAGTAACATAACTCCAATCACTCTTAATGCTCCGATAGTTAGCCCATATAGCATCCTAAGAAATACTACTATTAATTAGAAAGACTACTATTAATTAGCGTGTGAATGCCTTTTTTTGTAGTACTATACTTCTATTTGTTTATAATGCACCGATCGTTAGCTCATATAGCACCCTAAGAAATGGCCTATGTTAGATTATTATCAACTAGTGAATGTATGCCTTCTATTGCAGTATTATACCTCTATTTGTTTTTAATGCACAGATCATTAGATCATATTGCACCCTATGCATGACCTATCTGATTGTACTGATTGCTTCTTTTGATTTATTTGTTTGACGATGTTTTATCTCTGAACTATGATCCCTCATGTACTCCTTCCATGTAAAGCGCTCTGATATCCGCAAGGATCTTGTCCGCGCTATATAAAACTTTCAAAATAAATAAATAAATCATGTTTGCATTGGGGAGGGAGGGGGAGGGTGAGGATAGTTCAACTGGTTTGGGTGGTTGTAGTGGTTGGGGGGAGGGAGGGATTTTGTTTCTTGTTTGTTTTACTTGTCGCATAGCACATGCATGTTAGTATGCTATGCTTGCTCATGGCCCTTTACCTGAGCTCTACACCCAGCGCTCCCTCCCAGTAAGATGCGATGACTGCGCTTAGATGTCTGACAGATCGTACATGGCTTGAATGACCAGCACAAGGCTCGAATGCCTACTTGCACTGACATCGCAACGATATTTCCTTCTTGCTGGAAACTCCATCTCATCAGTGTCTCTCATCCTAGCCTTTGTGCTGGCCGGCTCGGAGAGACTCACGTGGCAGTATGCTCTAACTATGCTCATAGAGTTGCCATTCTCTTTCTGAAGGAGCTGCCGTGGCACACAGCCATGTTTCAGTTCAACATGCAGGGTAGAAATGTTATCATCATCATCATCATCATCAATCTCTTTATTTCGGCTTGAATTGCCATAAAAGAATCACAAAACAGTTTCATATATAAAATGCATTCGAGTCACAATAATATTTCATAAAAAAGCAGCTAACACTGTTGTGATCTAATAAAATCAATACAGTTATAAAACGTGTTTAAAACAAAGCATCATCACATTGACCTATTTAACAATAATCGAAAAGCGCGTCTTAATACACACCAGTCAGCCCTTTATCAGCTTTATCAGCTTTAAACCCTTTTTCCTACGCACAAAATAAATAGAAAGCAGAAATCTGCTGACGCTAAATACTATAGTTTGAGTTTTGTCTGTCTTAAACATTCTTAATGCCATTTCGCATGACCTTAGTCCCAAAAGGTTGCATAGGGGTTTAATTCATTTCCTTCTAGCCAACACATAGGCTGTGCAGAAGAAAAGGATATGAAGATCATCCTCCTTGGAATTGCCCTAGCACATAGTGCAAATTCCATCTGTCATTGTTACCCCATCAGCCCTTTTCCTTGCCCAGCGCGCCAGGGTGGATTTGGTCATAAGGTTACTGTATCTTAGTTTCATAAAAAAGGTTTTGTCAAGTGGGGGCTCAATTTCGTCAAGTAAGGTCTCAAAAAGAGGCTCATCCTTGAAACTTAAAAAGTTGTTTACTAGAGTCCCCCCATTATTCCCGTTAGTTATTTGGTTATAGATGAAACCCCAAAAAGCCCTTTTCACAATCAGATTTGAATTCGGCGGTAACCCTTCTGGGTTTTCCCAAAATTGCAATAGTCCTATTTTAGTAAACCACAATCTAACATGATTTAGCCATAGATTGGTATTCAATTTGTCCAAACACAGTATCTCTTTTAGTCCATTCCTATAGTCAAGCAATTCAGGTGTCTGCCATAGTCTCACCCAAAACATTAGTGGCCGGACAATAGTGTAGTGGTCAGTCCTTTTGACATTTAGGTCCCACTGGAGAGGTACCAAAAGAGTACCTCTTGGAGCCCTTACCAAGCTTCTCATAAAATTATTATCCATAATAGTAAATACATCCTTTGACATGGGGCCCCAGATCTCAGCACCATAAAGGACTTCTGGTTGGACTTTGAATTTAAATAACTCCACTACAGATGACACAGCTTTACTAATGCTTAAACTTTGCTTCTTAAGGATAGGTTTTATATTCTGTGTATATATTAGCTTACTTTTTTCAATTTGAGAGCTCCATGTGAAATTGGAATCAAGCGTGACCCCCAAATAAGAACAATTTTGAACCGATTCCAATTTTAGGCCATTTAAAGTTAAACAACCTTTGTCTGGTTTGATGGGATTTAGGGCCATACATTTAGTTCTTTTCCGTTGATTTCTAGGCCTTTCTTGTTACAATAATCACTAAAAGAATTAAGCAGTGCCTGGAGACGTTTCTTAGTTTGCGAAATTAAAATAGTATCATCCGCGAATAATAACGCGGATATCTTTTCTCCATTTAGTTTAGGTGAGTCATTTTTACAACACTCTAAGTGTGCTGGGATATCATTCACAAAGAAGGAAAATAATGTGGGGGCCAGAACGCAGCCTTGGCGGACGCCGCGCTCAATAGGTATTTTCTGGGTTAATTCCCCATTTGGGCCCCATCTCACTTTGGTAAAGTTCCTGGCATGCAACTCAATTATCTGGACCAACAGACTACTAGGAAGCCCAACCTTATATAGGGTCCTCCAGACGAGATCTCGCGGCACTAGATCAAACGCCGCTCTGAGATCTACAAAAGCATCGTATAAATGTCCCTTTTTAATATGTACATATTTCCAGTAGAGACAGCAAAATCGAAAAACTTGGTCAATGGTGCTCACTTTACTCCTAAAACCAGCCTGGTACTTCGTGAGGACCATGTTCTCATCCAACCACTCGTTTACATGAGTTAAAATGTGTCTCGAATACATTTTTTGGAGGATGTCCATTAGACTAATTGGCCGGTAATTTAAAGGTTCCGACCGGTCCCCTTTTTTAAAAATTAAAACGATCTCGGCTCCCCTCTAACTTTCTGGAAAATCTACATTACGGGACAGCATGTTACACAAATAATTTATATACGGTGCCCATACCTTCAGGTCATGCTTGTAGAGGTCCCCAGGATATGTTATCACACATGGTATACTCATGAGCCAGCCTCTCACACCGCTCACTGTCTTTGGGACAAACTTTGATGGCCCCACCTTCGTTGCGAACCTGTGGCACTGCATTGATAATGTGGGGCCTGTCATCGTCATGTGGAGAGCAGATTTGAACATTGTATTGACCCTCACCTGGACCGATCCAGTGATACACGTTGGCCACACCCTGGGGCAGAGGCTAAACTGACTCTTACAATAGAAGTCGACTTGCTTATTGGCCTGTGGTGGCACATTCATCCCCCAGATAGAGAGCGCAACAAATACCTGCACTGCTGCAGCACACTCCATTTGACATTTTCATATAATTTAGATTCAGAGCTGAGCTTCGTGGCCTGCATGACACATTCCCACCTGCGCCTCCCATAATTCATGCGCTGGATATGATTCAGACCAGCCCCTCACTAGGGAAATCGATCTCGCTCCTGTGTGATGGTTCACAAACCACTAGGTATTCCACCCTGCGCCCGATTGAATAGCTAGCTACGAGATGTGACTTACTTCCAAGCAGAACTAACAGCATACTGAAAATTACTGTCCGATGACTCCCGCCTGTTAGACAGTTGGCTCCCCTTTATCACTTATCTTACATCCTATGAGGGGTATGCTGCCCTAGGGTGTATGCAACCCGGGGCAAATATTCCCTCCTGCCTTCTAGCTGGTCCTGTCTTCCATGGTGGCACATGCCTCACAGCCATTGTAGCCCCTGTGTCTTTGAACTAATCTATTGTGGGTCCAGTGTTCTGTGACTGGGGATTGTTGGTGGTTCTGTGGTGCTGTTCCCTATAATCTCTTTATTATTTCTGCACTGATATTGTGCCATTGCTCTGCTTGTTCTCATTTGCACTTACTCGCCTCAACTGCTTGAGGTATTTTGTGTTTGTAATACCTTGATGAAACCTAATAAATAAATATTAAAAAAAACAAATGTGTACATTACTTATGAATTTGAAGGAGCCCAAAAATTGGAATAAATAGATTTTTTTTGCAAGGTAACTAGTAACTGGTAGCCATATGTTTTCACTTATCATAGCTATGGAAGTTGAATTTAAATTTGTAAATATCTAATATGTGATTATAAAGCATCAGATTCCACCAGAGTTGGATAGAAATATTCTCTCTTGTTTCAAAATTGGATGCTATAACCTGTAAAGCAAAACTATTACAAATCAACTAGTTTTGCAAGCTAAGTATTACAGACCAAGAGTCATGTATCTCACCTAGAAATATATTTGCAAAGAGAAAGGTGAGAAAATTCCCTTAATAACATCAATCTCAGACCATACTGACTTCCAAAAGGCAACTAGATTAGTACAGGTAAAAAACATTTATACATATGAGCCATCAGCACTGTTACATTCTTAAACATGTCTGTCGCCCAGCCAGAACAAACTTAGAAAATGTGTCTGAGGTAAACAACATCCTATTGTAAGGGAGAGGTGTGGCGTCGTGGCCAGGGCGACTGACGCTGGAATCTGGGGACCACGGTTCGATCCCCGGCTCCGGCGGCAGGTTAGCCCAGCACCATGTGACTCTGGGCAATAGCTCGCTTAATCTTCCCGACGGCCCCCAGCGCCTAGAGACCCTTACGGGTGATTGTGCGCTTTACAAATGTGGAGTTTACTATTGTACATCCTATTATAAAAGACTACAAGAGTATGGAATAAGCTGGCAGAGCGGGCTAGAGTACAATTTTAACCAAATCTTGTTACAAACATCTAGAGGCCAAATACAACTGAAATTAGCTTCCCATAATAGTTCAACAGTAAATGTAGCTATTGTATTTCCTAATGAACCTAACTTGATGGAGGCCTTCGGATAAACTATATTAGTTAACGACTTGTTCAAAGATGGTCTTAGATTTGCAATGGAAGATTAAAGCTTTTCCAATGTAGAATGAACAGTTTCCTGAAGTAAATGAAACAGTGTGAGCTGGTTTGCAGATAAACCAAGAGGCTGAGAGAGATCAGAGAAAGGTAACATTGTGTCATTATGAAATAACTGTGAAACCATCAATAAACCATTGCCTGACCAATCTTTCTAGAAGAGGGGGCTACCCTTTTTGTGATGGATTTGTTGTAATATATGGGGCTAATAAAAAATGATAAGCGATATGTTGAAAGTTAGCTTGAGTGGTTTTAACATGGTACACGTATGAGTTAATGTAGAAGGTAACCAAAATTTGGGAGGAGAGGTGGCAAAGAGTATGTGCATGTATGTTAATGGAAAGATTAGTGAAAATTCTAGATCAAACCGTGACCTAGCTCTAGTGGTAGACGGATATATTAAGAGGCTCTGTTTTTGTTTTATTGTAAATGATTTGTGCTAATGCATGCAATCCGGGAAATTCAACCCACCATATTGTTTGGTAAGTATAAGTGTACTGAGTTAAATGTGAGCCTTTTACCATTCCATCGAAATGTGAAAGGATACTATCAATTTAGAGGAAGGCTGTCATTGAGATGTTGATTGGAAACCTCATTAAGAAAAAATGTATGATTGTTAGTAACATCTTTTTAATTCTATTCAGCCTACCCCACCAGGACAGAAACAAAGGGGACCATTTGTGTGTGTAGCTACGGAGTCTCTCAAATAAATCATCTAAATTAGACGGAGTTGCAATACCAAATACCTAATGCTTTATTCTTGGATAAATTCCAAGCCAAACTTGAATTGATCTTTGAGAACAAAACATGTTGAGAGGTAACACTTCTGACTTACACAAATTGAGTTTGTATCCCAAAACTTGAGAATAGAAACTAAGTTAATAAAAAACCAAGGAGAGAAGATTTTGGTGAAGACATGTATAATAATATGCCATCAGCATACGCAGTGAATGTAATGTGGAGGTTCTTAATGTAAAATCCAGTAAAATCTGACACAGTTTGGAGCTGAACACAAAAGAAGGGACAAAGGGCAACCTTGTCTAGTACCTTGTTACAAAGGAAATTATGTAGATTGAGCGCCATTAATATAAATGGTAGATTTGGGGACGGAGAACAATGAAATATTAGGTCTATGAATTGAGGTTCAATCCCATGCCACTGTAATGCCTGTATAAGACAACACCAATTAACTCTATTAAATACTTTTTCAGCATCCAGAAAGATGGCTACTATACCATGTTTCATCTTTGATAACTGAATAATAATATTAATAAAGGTACAAGATTATCAGACATATTTTGTCCTTTAGTAAAACCGGTTTGTTCTCACCTAATGTGACCAGGCATGTATGGCTCTAATCTTATGGGGATGACCTTTGTAAATATCATACAATCAATATTAATGAGAGATTTAGGCCTATAATTTTGACACTTACTGAGATTCTTTCCTTTCTTTTGTATGAGACAGATAATGCCTTCTGTAAAGGACCCATGAGAAGCATTGGAAGACAAGAAAGCATAGACTAAATTAAAAAGTAAAGGAAGCAAAATATCCGAAAAGTATAAATTAAATTCCATCATGAAACCATTGGGTTCAGGAGCCTTACCTATAGGAATTTTCTTTGAAGCAAATAAAAGCTCATTAGTAGGCAGAGGCTTTTCTAATGTTCAAGAGATTTAGTAGTAGTGTTAATTAGAGATGAGAAACACCTTTATAACAAGTCCTCAGAAGGGTCACAATCAGGAGTATACATATTTGTAGAGTATTCAACACAGCTGCAAGGTATGTCTGAGTCTCTAAAAACCTGTTGACTCTGTGAATTAATAATAGATTTAATAGTCAATTTCTCTTTTTTAAATGTGAGATAATTTGCAAAGAGGTTGCCAGATTTATTGTTGCTGCCATAGCTTTGGGCATTGAGCTTAAGTAAATAACCACATGTTGTATGTGTGGAGTATTTAATAAACTGTATTTAGCATGAATAAGTTCTTCAAGATTAGATTGATAATTTTTAGTAGTATAGTTTTATTGATCTATTTTTTTAATACTATTCAGAAGGACTAAGAATCCTTTTTCAGATTTACGCTTTTTAACTGAAACATAATTAATAATGACTCCTCTAAAGGTCGCATTAAGATCACCTCAGATATTATGAATCATTACATCATCTGTTGTATTAAATTTGAAACATGTCTGAGCAAAACGTTTATATTCAGAGAGAAAAATGGGGTCACTCAATAAGGCATTGTTAAATCTCCAATGTGAGTGTTTTGAATTATTTTTTAAAGGATCAAAATCTGACCCGACTGGAGCATGATTCAATATTACTATAGATCCAATTTCTGAGTTAAACAGGGCCTATATAATATGTCTACTAGCAAATAATTAATCAATTCACGTTTGGGAATTGTATGTCGGAGATTATAAATTGTATTCCCTCAAATCTGGATTAAATATTCGCCATGAGTCTGTACGTGCTCTTTGGGAAATCACCATGTTTAAAGCTTTAGTCATATTAGTGGGGTTGACCTTAACCAAAGAGTGTCTATCTAAAAAGTTGTCTAAAATTTGATAGCAATCCTCTCCAAGTATAAAATGGTCTGTGTTTTAATAAGTGATTTTCGGCAAAATAGTAGACCAACATTCATTTTTTTTATTTGGACCATATACATTCACAATGCAGAAATCATTATTATTAATTTGAGGTTTAACCAATACCCATCTACCCTAAGAATCTTTTTCCTCCAGAACCAAGATTATATTTAGTTGCGTATAGTTATGACACAAAACAGCTACACCAACTTTATTTTCAGCAGAAGAAGAAAAAAATATTTGACCAACCCATTGTTTTTGCAGTTTTAGTATATCAGAGTCAAAAAGATGAGTTTGCCATAATAAGGCAATTTGCAAGGTGGAATAATACTCTCTATGTTTGTGCAAGGTGGAATAATACTCTTTGCCTCTTGATGGGATTCTTTAGGCCTTTAACATTCTAAGTTACAATTCTGAGATTCACGTACCATTCATATGAGGATGATGATTGTCACTGCCAAGTACCACATCGGCAAGGAGCATGAAGATTAAAATTAGCACTGAAAAAGAGAAAAAGAAAAGGGAGAAAAGGAGAGTGTAAAGGTAAAAGATAGGGAAGATGAGACTGGGAAGGAACCCATATAAGTTAAGAAGGTAAGGTCACTGAGAGATGAGTCACCAAAAGAATCATTATTGGATAAAAAATGTACACTCTCAAAGTGCAGGAATGTTGGAGCACCACAGGGAAGGCATGCAGACCGGGCATTCATAATGTGCTAGAGACATAGGCAACAATGCATAGGAGACAGAAAAGTAATAACAAAATGAACAAGTAAAAACAATGATGACATGTTAAAGGGTATTCAGAAATATATTCACAGGAATGGCCTGCTTAACAAATAAAAGTCATGAACGGACTGCAAAGAAATAATACAACATTCTACAATGGAAAATCCATTGAACAAGATGATTAGACAGCATAGCATGACAAGTATGGGGACATATAACTAATTAAACAAGAAAGTAATATTACTATATGTTAGAACTGACATCATTGGCGTGGGTCTCCCTTCCATTTTTGCTGTTGCCTCAGGTATTTTTGCTGGTGTTAGATGCTTTGGGCACTGTGCCACTGCTATCCAGTGCCACAGTGCAAGTGCTCCCTATTGTAAATTGATGTATTCATCAGTGGTTCCATGTTTGGCTATTTGGTCTACATGTCAGACCCCAGTCTAGTGCACTGAGTGTGCCCAGGGTGTGTAAATCCAAATGCTGCTGGTGGTCCTGCAGCACTGGTTGCGCCACCCACAAAAGCAGCCTTGTAAAATGTGTCTAAGGTCTGCCATTGCAGAGCCTGCGTGCAGTCTAGTAGTGTCATGCTAACTGGGCAAGTGCACCCACTTACCAGTCCCTAAACCTTCCCTTTTCTTCAAATCAGTCACCCCTATTGTAGGACCAAGGGCAGGGTGCATTGTAAATATAAGGTAGGACAGGTCCTGATGTGTGTGGCATGTCCTAATAGTGAATTACAGCCATTTTCGTTTTTCACTATTGCAAGGCTACCTGTTCTCCATAGGCCAGAATGGACTGTTAGAATTATTACATCTTATAATCCTAACTGTCTCAGAGAACATGGTAGAATTATGCCTGAACTCAGAATAATAAAATACATCTTTTAGGAAAGTTTATTTTAATATTCTGTGTTTGCAAATACCACTTTTAGAAAGTAGGTATTTGCTTGTCTAACCATTCAAACCTGATATATCAGAAGCACAGTAGAGCTACTGCTTTGGCCTGTCCGGGAGGATAAAGGTTTAAATTTGCTATCCAGATATTTTGGACTGTTGTGTAGTGATGTGGTTGAAAAAAATCCAGTCCTACTATGGAAGCATAACAACTGAGAAAAATGACATTCTGCTCCAGTACACTAAGTTAAAGTGGCTCCCTCCTGTACACAGTACTTAATTTGAGTTGGTGGTTGCCGTTAGGGGCATCCAGCACTTTTTCCGGGGAACTGGCTCTCATTTTCCCCACATCAAACAGTAGCCAAGAGCAATAGAGGGTGAAACATACAAAGCACAAAGACTGAGTAAGAGAAAGAGAAAGGGAAAGCCTCGAAAAACTGAAAAAGTAACAAAGGGAGAAAGAAGGTACCTGCAAGAGTGAAATAAAGTGGCAGAGAGTTTCATGTGTTAGATTAGAGAGGCATGGGTTAACTTAAGACTGTGCAGCCTTGGTATTTGGAGCACTAACATTTAATTGCACCAAATGCAGGCTTCTCAGCAGAGCTTTGGGCACCTGCACTCAATCACTTTACAAATTAGGCACAGCCTATACAGAAGCAGTAAGCTGGTATGTACCAAACTTATTTGCAGTGTGGTGGAAGTGAACAGGTGCTAAAAAAGGAACAGAAGTCCCACCCACTTTGTTTAAAGTACCATTGGCATCAGGCACTCATAATTGTGAGGATGGGATATCTTATCGCAAAGAAAGGGGACCCCTGAGTAACTAGTTATGAAGTAACCTAGACAGGGAAAATACACTCATGTAAACATTCTAGGACTACTTCAAACTAACGCAACCCTTAAGTCATGATGAGGGAAATAACAATAGTGACACTTAGAAAATTAGAAAAATACAAAAATATTTATTCAATTTTTGTCTTTTTTTGGTTTTTCTCATATAGATATATAAATTGCATTATAAAAAAAGCATATACTCATAATACAAAAGTGACATACATATCATACAGAGACTTATAAACCAAGCACAACATTCTGACTACTATCAAACCAAACCATACACACTAACCATACATACAATAGATTTTACATAAATGGACGCTGCACGTGATATATGATCTATAATGATATTCAACCCAAGTGTAATAAGTTGATGAACAGGGTGAATCTTTAGGGTTTATGAAGTGGGCGCAAAGCTGACTCAACACGTTTCGACAGAAACACTGTCTTCATCTGGAGAATCACCTCTGGAAGTTGTGCTCACAATAGATAGATAACCCCCATTGTTTTACGTCTCTGTAGCTGGACTGAAGGACAATATCTAAAAAGACTTCAATGTGAAAAGATCAGATGCTATCCAAAGCGGTTTGTTGAGATGCAGGCCGAGTTTAACACTATTTATCCGGGAAATGCAATAAGAGAATGGGATGTCTTCGTCAGATGTATTATTTAAGATGATACACATGTATCAACATAATCCTATCTCGAGCCAGGTTTCAATGGCACCACCGATACAGGGCCGGGCGATGTCTAGATGAAACAAGGAACAGTGACATCCTCTCTATAGGAAGCGATAGACACTTGGACGAGCTGTGAATCCTGATGAAAATGGTGTATGCAGCAGATAGAACAAAGTAGCAGGGCTTTACAGCTCTATCATTGAAGACCGGCAAGCTAACGGATATCAGCCACAGTGTTAGAGGATGGGATATCTACCAGTATTTGACAAATGTCACTCTTTGGCCAACTCTAAATAGCTGCTAGATCGATTGGAACACACCATTTAGTATTATCAGAGGTAAGGCTTACTCCTGCTATCAGCATACTTTGGCCACATGGCATGAATTTCCTACTCTAACAGAAGCACATGAAAGATAAGGCTCAGGTGTAGGAATATGGGTGCTGAATTTGCAAAATGTTCAGTGATTCACAACAAAGTAGACAGATTCCTTGCATGCGTATATGGAGGAGGTTTAATAATGAATGGGTGATTCCGTAGGCTTTTAATATGCTTTCGATTGGAAACGTTTTATAGATTAATAACTCTCCCAAGGTGTAATGACTGGTCTAAAGAAAAAATAACCTGTCCATGTGATGAGGTGTCAACTCAATCAAACATTCATTGTACCCTCTACTGTACCTTCTATTCACATCCAAGGCGACAAATTTTAAGACCTCCTCTGTTATCCTGGGGAGTTAGAAAGTCAAGAGAGGCATATAATAAACTAAGGACACTGGAAGATTACTACACCATTAATACTATAACCATGTATCTGAGAGCAATATTGAGATTGAGAAGGTCCATCATAATTGAATAACCGTTGCTTCCTTGATTAATTAATTCTTAAGTCCTTTTTAACTTAAATGCTCCCACTGAAATTTTTCGTCTATTCTCCAGGAACCTGTTAGAATGAATTTTAATATTGGTTTTCTGTTTTTAATAAAAATTGTACATATGATGAATTTTAATGATTATGATTGTATTGCATATGCTTTTATGAATTGTTTTTACACTTCGAATAAAGCCTTTGAACTTGAACTTGAAACTTTAATGGGTGAAGTTAAAACCCAGTACTGACAGTTTGTTACCCGGGGAAATTTCCTAAGATTGATAATAGACGTAGTGTATCTGGTAAGTAAATCAATTATGGATGGTTTACATATGGTACATTTAGTGCACAGCTGAGGTAGGAATGCTGTTGGAATTTTGTGGTTATAAATTAGGAATAGTCATTGATTTACAAAGGCATCAAATGTAGACATGCAAGTACAATGAATGCAATCAACTTGATTCTACTGGGGAATATTGAAATAAAGAATATTGACATACTTTGCGGCCGGGATTCTTCTTAGAAGCAGAATTGTTTTTTGGAAGAATTGGACAGCAGAATGTAGGGACTGATTATCTCTAGCACATCAGTACCTGTAGGCACAAATCTGATTAGCTCAGAGTGCCTCTCCTGAACTCCTAAGGTTTCGAGAGTAGCATGTTGGTTCGGAAAACTTAGAACATGAACCTCTAGTCCCCAAGGGAACCATGGAAACAGATCATCACTTTCCGTTCTCACTCACAATTGTCCATAGTAAACAAAAGAAAGACATGAAAGAAGTTTACAGAATATCTATTGATACTATTGTAGTTTATTTTGAAGCAAGCGTGCTATGATTGGTAAACAAATGCAACTTATCAACAAAATCAACATTACTAGCAGGCTGTGAACGATTAACAACCCAACCACGATAAATAATATATCTATCTATGCCTACAATCACTATGTGCAACAAAATAACAATGGGTCTTGGCTCCAATCAGTAAGGCTGAGCCCTTATAAGCTAACCAACCAAAGATGCCAATACTGATGATCAATTAGTTATTATTTAGACAGTCCATAGAAATGAATGTACGGCAACCTGAAGTAATAGTTGAACTCTTCAATTTATTTTGGAATATTTTTTTCTTTTTAACTTAGTGCAACTCTTTTTCCAATTCAGGACAAACTTTTAGATAAATACAAAATATAAAATCTCAATCAACTTTCTGTCCACAGACACAATACTCTCACTTCGTCATCTATTTCTCACATTCAGTGACCTCCATTCAAACCCATTTATAGCCCATACTACATTCCAGCCACACAAAACAATCCCTTCCTGGTTCACCAAAGAGGGAACAACCAAACAACGGAAATAATTTTACACCAGTCTTTCTAGTGCACTCTGGAACAAAATTTACAATAAATGCTCAAAGTGGCAAAATATTTACAGTACACAAAAGCGAAATTATTACGGAACATTTGTTTGGCAAAAAACGCAAGGTTGACGCGTTTCGAACCCACTTCCTTTCGAGGGTTCTCTTCAGGACCAAAATAGCTTTGCTTATAGTAGAACGGCCTACTGCTCTCTGTATCTTTAAGGGCAAGTAGTAACGATTGGGTGTCCAAGTCTTTTAGCGGTCCAGTATGAACTCTGTATCTTTTGCACGCAGGGGCTATGAATGTTCAAACAAGGCGGCAATGACTGCTTTTGGATGGCGGCTAACTCCTCTGTAATGATTCTTTTCTTTTGGGACGAGGCACCGGTGTTTACTTGTTTAATAGCTGACTCTTTGTTGAGTATGCATTTCTTTCACAATCCAAATCCTTGTTCAAATCAAAAGGCATGCAGGCTCTGTGTGCATGTGTCCCTAAGGCTATTCACGATGTTCGTCTCCTGCCGACAGTCAAACCACCATCCGTAATACACCTGTTAACCGCGGTTAACAGGGTATTACGGATGGAGGTTTGACTTAGGGAGACATGCACATGGAGTCGGCATGCCTTTTGATTTGAACAAGGATTTGGAGCCTGCTTCATCAACTACAACAAAGGAGGCCCACAAGGCCCAAATTACACATTTCAGGATCATCCCCTCAACTCGCACTGGCACGCACCTACTCCCTATGGATGGACAAAGGTGGGGGCATGTCCTCTAGATTCCATCAGGCCAGAGTCCCGTCCCAGAGTGACTTGACCCCCAGGATGGGGCTTGGAGGCGGGGAAGCCTCCATCCCTGCTACCAGCAGGCTGGGATTACAGCTCCAGGGCCGAAACATTATCATTCAGCTTCTGCCAGAAGCAACTCCATATGTTGTGATCCTGAGCAATGTACCAGTGTTAAAGCCGGGTGTCACAGAGGATTTCCACCAGTTAAAAACCAAAGTCATTCACTAGCTTAACATTAATACAACCTTGGGCTTTACAGTGGAGAGGAACATCATCATGGTCCGGAGGGTGGCCTGGATATGAGGATTCAAAAAGAGTAGCGGCGGCGACTGCGTAGTTATCAACTTTAACCGGCCACACCTGGCAGAGAGAATTCTTCATGCAGCCAGCTGTCATAAGAGCACGGGCCCTGTCACCTCTATTACGGTCCTTCCCTTGGGCTCTTTTTACAGACCTCCACCCCTGACTCCATATCCTAACACATGGTGCACCAGGAGACCTTTCGGCCTGGCTCTTCACGAGGGGCCCAGGTTCCTTCACATCTTCTATTATTTGACACATGTGCACTGCTGGGGCTCCTCGACAACGGTGATTGACTCAAAGGGCCAGTGTCTATGATCCCCAAGGCCCCTTCCTTACAACCGTAACCATTGCATCAGCCAGTCCAAAGCAATCTTGGCAGCCACACCAAGGACATTAACTCTTGTAGCCTCATCTCTTGGAATATAGCCGGCTTGACCAGTAAGTTTATAGATCCGTAGTGGCATTGCTTTATTCAAAAGTATGACATTATTTGACTGCCGGAGACCTGGGCCACTGACAACTCCTTCTATTTGGAAGGGTATAAGTCGTTTAATGTACCCACAAAGGCATGAGGGGGGCCTCTCAGTCTTCGTCTCAAACAAAATAAGAGGTGTCATTGTGGACTTGAACACTGACAAACCATGCCTGCAGGCTTGCTATTGTCTCTAGGGCCTTGCAGTTTACTGCTTTTGAACTTTTATATTGCTACATCATCCCTCCCCAAGGTTTGTAACATCGCACGACTGGGCATTTTCTTGACCAATTTTATTGCTTCCCCTGCCCCACTTGTAACATCATTTTGCTGGGTGATTGTAATGTTCATCCTTGTGTGGATTTAAGATTGCAGGGTTTTGGCAGTATTGGGGATTCTCTCTGTCCTCGCACTGCTGACGCGCACTTCGAACATAGTTGACAGGGGGACAAACTAAACTCCCTAGTTTGTAATCTGGACCTGCTATCAGTTATGGGTATATTGGACCCCAATCAGAGGAACTTAATCCCCACATTCTAAGAGCTATGTCAGGAACCCTCCTTTATTGATTTTAGTCTTTTTTACCTGATTTCCGACTTTTCAATTATAGCCAGTAACCATAACGATCACAATCCGCATTGTATTAAAGCCAGCTGGCCTATATTGGGTTTGAACAGGTGGAGTGACGGAGGAGGGGGACTACGGCCTACAGATTGAGGTAGAAGGTTTAAATGGGAGCAGATTAGCCCTGGCTTCTTCCTTGAGACCCTTCTGGACAAGTGCCAGAACGAGATTCAGATTAGTCAGGACGCAGAGTCCCAGCTGTACTAGACCATCGTCTGCGCCTTCAAATCTATCTCTAGTTCTATCACTGAGCTACTAACGTTTCCTGTTCCAAAAACCCAACAAGTAAAGGCACCTAGATAGTTTAACCCAGAATGCTTGCTTGTTGCTAGGAGGCTCAGGAAAACACTGCATGCGATCCCCAGGGATAGCTCTCTAGTCATAACTGGAAGAAAGGAATATAAGATAGCTCCTACCAAACACAGGAGGCACTGAAGGAGGAAGCTTGGGGTAAGCTCATGGAAGCCTCAACCATCAAGTGTAGCGCCAGGTTTTGGAGCGTTATCATTCACTCCTTTGTTTGGAGTAGAGACTGCAAATGTCCTGGAGCACATATCGCAGAGAATGAGTGAGCTCAGCCATTTTGAGGGAATTTTCCAAGGATTTTCGGCCCAGTTTTTACTGCCGGAGGGAGGAATGGAAAATAGAGCCCTGTCAGTTACGGAGGAAGAAGTGAGGCAGGGACTTGCAGGTATGATGCAAATAAGGCTCTGGTAACAGAAGGAATCCCTCCTAAGTTTGGGGCACCCTTGCTCACCTCTGTTATTAATGGGCTGTGAGGTCCGGCTCCTCTGTCTCTTGGGTTACCACCATTATTGTCCCGGTTTTTAAAAAGGGGACCAGGGACAACACTCATTGCTACAGACCTATATTCCTGTTGGACTTGGTGGTAAAAGTGATAGGACAGATCCTGCTGGGCTCTAAACAATAACATCCTGTCGGATGCCCAATACAGCTTCTTTTCAGGCAACTCCACGAAAGACCAATACCTAAATCTTTGTATGCTATTGTATAAGTATAAGGTAGCCCGTTCTGGTACCATCTTCCTGGCCTTCATGGACCTCTGCAGTTGATTGTGTGAACAGAGCAAAGCTGTGGCAGAACCTGCTTTCCCAGGGGGGGGTATTGTCTTCTTTTTACAAGACCTCTACCGAGACACTAAGGCGTCGGTGCGATACACGGCGGACCTGAATGTATCACGCTCGTTTCCCGTCCGGGGTGGAGTCCATCAGGGTTGCATTCTGGTCCCTTTTTAATTTAACCTCTACATTAATAATTTGGAGAAAACCCTCTTAGAGACCAAGGCGGACCTCCCTCATGCAGAACGGTGGGGTCTCCAGGGCCTGTTATACGCGGACTACGCTGTCCTAATGGCCAGGACCAAACAGGGCCTGCAAATGCTTATTAACTCCTTTGCCCACATTATGGGGGACCAGGACCTGATGGTCAACAACTCCAAGTCTTATAACATGCAAGTAGGGGCCCGGACCAGTAGGCCATTCACTTTTAGGGTTGGGCTTACCCCAAATCCAAAGTCAGGGTATTCTTTTATCTGGGGGTATTATTAGATGACTGCTCGCTTCTGGACTTTGCTGTTGCCCCAGGACCCCGACCCTCAGCTCACGTTTCACTTTATTCATGGCCCCTGGAGGGACAGAGATGCCATAAAAGCAGAATGCGGCCCACAGCGCGGGACACGTGCCGGACGTGCCCGGGCTCTGCCCGGGCAAAGACGGGGCCATTACGGACCCGTCTTAGCCCGTCATAGACCGGCAGAGACTGGGCTGGACCACAACTCGCACTCCAGCTCCCAAATGTACTGCGATTTTTGAGATAAGACTGATCTTCTGATTCGGAAGAGGAGCATGTTTAACTGAATTTTTTACATCTGAACTCGTGGACTCAATTTAAGCCATCATATTTAGTATTTCAGAGACAAGTAGCCCAGCATCTATTTTGAGTAACAACTGCTATGGGGAAGAGGAAAGCATCGAGTGCCAAGACCAAAAGGCAAGCTAAACTAGAGGTGCACTCACATCAGACCCTACTTAGTTACTTATCGGGACCCATGGGCACTATTGAGCAACAGATTAGAACCATTGAAGAGGATTTAAACCCAGGACATTCACATTTAGGTCGGGATACCCCATTGGGTAACATAATACAAGGGGGGTCTACCCCACCTTTAGAAGCACACAGGAGCACGTTAGGAACAAATGGCTGTATCGTCAATACATCGGATAATATATCAGGTAGCGAACAAGAGTATTACACCCAACCTCTGACTAAGCGTGCCAGAAATCCTGATATTCCCCCCCCCCCCTATTATAGAGGAAATGGGTCTAACAACTAGGGGGACCCCCTTTAAAGTATGTAAAAAGGTTGAAAAAAAAGACATGTCATTGATGTCACCTAAATGAAATAATGGGGAAAATCAACAGCTAGCGCTAATATGTGGACATAAGTGATAAAGCTAAGCTGTAAGTCTTCAACACCTTCCTTAGGGAAAGCCTAAGTAGCCTAACACATAGAATTGGCACAATGGAAGAAGTGTTATCCAAATGCTTGGATAAACTTCAGCCTCTTGGACAGGAGTTAATAACTATCCAAGCGAGAGATCAGGATTAGCGAATCAACAGCGTGAGGCTCAATAATACTCATACTGCTCCTGTCCCCGCCTGTCATGAGGAAACAATACATGTCCCACATAATATTGCCCAACAAGTCCAACACACCCCCATTGTTAACTCTGAGGCTCATTCACCTACTATTCCCTCAGTTTCGATCATGCCTATGCATACCTTAGCTGTCAGGCTCCGCCTCTATCTCCTCGGAACTGTGCTGAAAGACCCACACCTTCCCCCGAAGAACTACCCCAATGTCCGGGTTAAAACACAGACCATTAAGGTAGTTTCACCGGGGAGGGAAAGGAAGGGAACAGCGGGGAGGGAGATCTGGAATGATAAATGAACAAGCTATTAGAATAAATCCCCCCCGTACCCACTGCTTTCTAACACTCCTCCTACTCAAACACAAAGCAAGTATTACACACTGTCCCTCATACCTGTAAAGGAAAATAACAAGGACTGGTGCGAGGAGAAGAGACTTGAGGTGATACCAGGGATTCTGTTTAGCTGTATAAGAGACAAAAGAACTTGCATGAAACCCTGATGCAAACAATGACTACGCTATTCACTCATTACGTTCCACACATACCATCTTAGGGATGCTCACACAACAGCACAGGACCCCTCGAACTTGATACCCCTCTCTCGTTTCTCCTGCATGGAAGAGAAATAAACAAGATTGTGGAGATAACAAAATACAGCAAACAGGGTTAATTCATCCTTAACGTTGTCTGCATACTGGAAGCTATTTAGTGCCTCTATTCTCATGTTGCCAGTCCAGTGAATGCGGACATGATTAAAGTATCTAGGCGACGCTGTACAACTGTACCGAGAATTATGTACACAGGAAGTTCTCTCTGATCAAATATGACCTCTCTCAGCCAAGAGAGTCACTTGGAATCCGTCACACACGCTACCTGCGTGTTCGAAACTGAAGCTCAAGAAAGTCACTGGACGTCCATTACACACGCTACCTGCGTGTTTGAAACTGTAGCCCAAGAAGGTCACTGAGAGTCTCGAGGGCACCCGTAACAATGATCCGAGTGCTTACCGCTACCACCGCTTACCGCAAAAACACCTCCGGACTAAGCTGAATTTTCGGCGCCGCCGCTGGTTTCAAATGCGGTCTTTATTTACGGGTGTGCGCCTCACCCAGCGTCTCTTGCGTGACGCGATTCTCGGCATGCCGGGAATTGTAGTTCCAACTCCAACCTTCGAGGGACTTGGCAATGTTCGGTGCTGCTCCTCACACGGGGAGGGTGTTGATTCCTTGTCATTCCGGGGGGGGGGGCGAGATCTGACAGTACATCCCCCTTCACAAGGGCCACCGACCCTACACGGGTTTGTCCGGACAGGCTTTGTGGAAATTAGCCACCAACCGGGGGGCGTGCACAGCCCCAGCAGGCTCCCACGAGTTCTCCTCCGGGCCGTAACCCTTCCAGGATATCAAGTAGAGCAAACGCCCCCTCACCCTCCTGGAGTCCAGGATCCTCTGCACCTCATACTCTCTGTCATGATGAACCCAGATGGGCACAGGCAACCGACGTTGCGGGCAACGGGAAGGCTTCAAAAGGGATACATGGAACACCGGATGTATCCTGAAATGTGCAGGTAGGCGCAATTGCACAGCCACTGGGTTGATGTGTCTCACAACCTTGTAGGGCCCTATAAACCTTGGATTGAAAACGCTGTGCCTTCTGAATCTAATGTGCTTCGTGGACAACCATACCATATCACCACACTTGTACACCGGACTCGGCCTACGGTGTTTGTCAGCCTGCCTCTTGTAACTAGCCTTGGCATGTACAAGATTCTTGCGTGTGGCAAAGAGCACCTTGCGAACACGCAACAACCTCTCCCTGACGTCTGGCAGCTTACTGCACGTACTAGGCAGTAACAGAGGGGTGAATCTGGGATGATGCCCATACGTGCAAAAGAAAGGAGTATGCTGTGTGGACGAATGTTGGGTGCTGTTATAGGCGATCTCTGCCACCCACAACCAATCCACCCAAGCATCTGAGTTGTTCTGAACATAACAGCGCAAATACTGCTTCAGAGTCTGGTTTAGCCTCTCAGTCTGCCCATCGGTTTGCGGATGGAAACTGGTGGACAAAGAGGACGCTATTTGTAACTCCGCACACCAGGTTTTCCAGAAGCGGGCAGTGAACTGCGCCCCCCTGTCGGACACTGTAGCTCTAGGGAGACCGTGTAGCCTTACAACGTGAACCAAAAGGAGGTGAGCCAACTGACCAGCCGTAGGGACCTGCTTACATGCCACAAAGTGACCCATTTTTGTTAGGTAGTCCACAACAACGATGATGGCGGTGTTCCCCTGATCTTTGGGGAGGCCGACTATGAAGTCCACTGAAAACCTCTCCCACGGGTGTTCTGGCGTGGGCATTGGTTGCAGGAGTCCCTGTGGTTGCTGTCGATTGGATTTCATCTGGGCACATGTCGTACACTCCATCACCCACTTCTGTACATCCGGCCGCACAGAAGGCCACCAGAACTGTCTCAACACCTCCTCCAATGTTTTCACGTATCCCATGTGTCCTGCACAAGGGGTGTCATGGCACCAGGAATACACAAGCCTACTCAGGGTGTTTGTTGGCACGAGAACTTGGTTTCCTCTCATGGGTACTCCATGTTTCATCGTCCATTCAGGATGATGCCTAATCCATGTTCTCCACACACATGTCTGTACACCGTTTCTCACTCCTGAGAGGAAATCCCTGGTTTGTGTAACACCAACCACTCGAGAAGGTTCGATGATCGCTCTATCTGGTTTCAAGGTATGCATTGTCGGATGTTCTTGTCGGGTCAAGGCATCCGCTTTCTTGTTGTTTGAGCCAGGTCTGAAAGTGACAATAAACCGATACTCCTCAAAGAACAACATCCATCGCAATTGTCGCGGTGTGAGATGTCTTGCGTCCCGCATGAACTGTAGATTCCGATGGTCGGTATATACAGTGACCAATAATTTTGCACCCAACAACCAATGTCTCCATTCCAAGAAGGCATCCCGGATGGCCAACAGCTCCTTTTCGGCGATTGTGTAATTACACTCAGCCGCGCTTAATTTCTGAGACATGAAAGCGATGGGGTGCAACACTCCGGTGGTTTTGTTTCTTTGGGACAGTACTGCACCAATCGCAACTTCCGAGGCATCCGCCTCCACTACAAACGGCAATTCAGGATTGGCATGGATCAATATCGGTGCCGTGGAGAAGGAGATCTTTAACTGCTCAAACTACTGCTGCGCCTTCTGATCCCAAACAAAGGGGACGTTCTTCCATGTAAGGCGGGTTAGCGGGGTCACCAATCCGGAAAAATCACAAATGAATCTCCTGTAAAAGTTAGCGAAGTCCAATAGGCTCTGTATATCCTTGACGTTACAAGGAAGTGGCCATTCTTTCACCGCCTTGACCTTTCTTTCCGCCATCACCTGTCCCGATGGGGTAAGCATCACTCCCAGAAATTCCACGGTGGTTACATGGAACTCACATTTAGTGATTTTACAGTTCAGATGATGGGACAACAGGGCCTGTAATACCTGGCTTACGTGTTCTTCGTGGTCGTCCATGGAATCCGAGTAAATCAGGATGTCGTCGATGTACACAACAACATGATGGTCCAGGAGTTCTCGTAAGACTTCATTAATGAAGAATTGAAATGCAGCCGGGGCATTGCACAATCCGAAGGGCATCACGAGATACTCATAAAGCCCATACCGCGTCTTAAATGCTGTTTTCCACTCGTCACCTTGCCGTATTCTGACAAGGTGATAAGCCCCCCTCAGGTCTAGCTTGGTGTACACGGTGGCTGATCGTACTTGTTCCAACAGAACCGGAATCAAAGGCAATGGGTATTGGTTTTTTACCGTGATGGCATTCAAGGCTCTATAGTCAATACAGAATCTTTTCTCGCCATTGGCTTTAGGGATGAAAAACAGAGGCGATGCCGCTGGGGACCTAGAAGGCCTGATATATCCAAGGGCCAAGTATTTATCTAGATAGGCTCGTAGGATTTCATTCTCTGGTATCGTGAGTGCGTATATTCTGCCATTGGGCACCACCGATCCAGGAAGGAGGTCAATTAGGCAGTCATATGAGCGATGAGGAGGAAGTGTCTCGGCTTTAACATCGCTGAACACCTCTTCTTAAGCAGTATAACAAAGATGAAGGGAGACTTCTTTTTCAGTGGCAGTGGCGATTTGTAGTACTGAAGCCAATGCCCCTGAATGGTTTATCCTTTCGTAACAGCAATGTTCTTGGCAGAATACGGATTGGAAAAGCACCTTGCCGGAGGTCCAGTGAATATGGGGTTCATGTTTCTTCAACCACGGGAGTCCCAGGATGACCCCATACTGAGGTGCCTCTATAATATTGAATGATATCACCTCATGGTGTGTTCCTTCATAGGAAAGAACATATTCCGGGGTGTGATACAGTATGGGACCCGCATTCAACTCTTTACCGTCAACTGCGTATACCGTTTCTGGATGTTCTTTGGCAATTAAAAGTACCCCTAGGCGCTCGGCTTCCATGAAATCCATGAAACAACCGGTAGCGCCCGAGTCGACCATAGCTCTGATGTTCCTTTCCTTAGATGTGATTACTAGAGACATGTGTAAAAACAGGTGATTCTTCTCGGTTTCTTTTTCACTACATTGGCTCGGTGCTAGGACGGGCTTAACTGAGAGGCTGTTTGACGAATTCAAGATGGCTAGGAGAGTGAGTTGGGTAGGTAGAGGGTGAAAGAACTTGCATGGGGACTGTGTGGTGCTGACTTTCAAAAGCTCTTACTTAGTACAACTGATCTTGAGTAGAGCTGGAAACCACTCTATTTTAGGGCATGGCATAAACTTAGTTCCATTTGGCTATTTCTATCAGCCTATATATAACTTTGCCCTGAAAAATAGGGAACCCCAAACCCTGACCTACAGGCACTGGCTTAATCTTCCAACCTATAACCGTTTTGCGGCACTCACTAATCTATAATCAGTTGACTGACAACAAATTGCTGTCCCCACCCGGATTTTAGAACCTAGTATAATGAGTGCTTTTCCTAATGAGAAATCAATGGTAATGCAACCTAGCACTGTAAGGACTCCCATGTATCTGGATGTTATGACAGTAAACGTAGAGCCCACTAATGAAATAGTTCTAGATATTCTGGCTGTCCCTACTCTATGCCCTATCCCACAAGTTGTTTACATATCAATGGACTCGGATGGAGGATGGGGGGGGACTTGTGGTACAGAAAAAAAAGACAAATGTCGGCTCCTGTTTTGGAATGTGGCGGTTCTGAAATCCAAGGTCACTAACAAAGTGTGGATTGATTTTGTGAGTAATTTTGATATCTTCAGTCTGCAAGAAACTTGAGTGAAGGATCCTATCCACATCAGTTGGTTTAAAACCGTCCATACCCCAGCGGTCACATCACTACATGGTAGAGTAAAAGGGGGCCTTTGCATATATATATCTCAAACTATCTCAATATAGGAAAAATTACACTAAATGTCACAGACCGGTACTATCAAATTATTAGTTTTTATGTAGATTAAGCATCTTGTACAGTTTTATTGAACTTTTATAATAATGCTCCATCAGAGATGATTAAGGGAATATTGAAACGTCTGAGTGGCGAAGTACATAACCTACAGACTCATTCATCCAAAGATGTTTTTGTTATATGGGAGCGGGGATTTTAATTCTGCCATATGTCAGCATGCCAATAAAGGGGTTTGTGGCATAACGAAGGAAAAAGGCTGCAGTTTTCCCCATTTTTCTCATACATTGTACGGCGATCTTCTAAATGATATCATGTTTACACTAGATATAGGTTTCGCAAATAATTTATGTTCTCCTATGGTTCCTTTCTGCCCTACTTTTAATGGTCGAGGCACTTTTTCCACAATAGATTTTATACTAACATCAAGCAGATATTCCTCTCTTATTAAGGATTTCACTACCCATGAGATCGCTTTAAGCGACCATTTTTCTATAAGTATTGATGTGATGGTGTACAATCAGAGCATTAATACGAGAGGCAATTCTACCCAATTTGCAAATAATATATGAACAGACAAAATGGCTATGCACTTAGATGGGCAAATCTGGATTCTGATGAATTTACTAGTAAAGTTGTGTCAAACCGCAAAAATATGTTCCTATCCTATTTGGATGAGAGCTCAACCCCTTTGGAAATTTTCGAAAATGTTCCTGTTATTTCTAACTACATCAAAGAAACTCTTTTTGTGAAAGCAAAGAAGAAAGTGACCTAAAAACAAGGTGGTTTGACACTAACTGCACAAAGGCCTATTCTAAACTTAAATATTCTCTACATGCCATAGTGAAAAATCAAGATAATAGTAGGGTGGCCAGAAGAGAATATAGGAGGGATCTAAAAGAAAGAAAGACAGCATTAAAAGAGGAAACTTGGCACGCTTTGCGTGACTCTTCGGTTAGTCGTGATTCCTCCGCCTTTTAGAAGGCGGTCAATGCGCCCTTTCTGGCCGAGAGTGATAAAGCAACTATAGAGATTGCTATCACTGAATCAGAGTGGATATCACATTATTCAAAGCTGTACAATGATCAATCGTCAGATAAACAGGGAATTTCGGCATTTGTGGCTGACCCCGAGCTGTTATCTCTACCTCAAGATTTACCAAATCAAATCAAATCAAAAACAGGCTTTATTCGATTCAGAAATCAAAATCATAAAAGCACATAGTAAAAATGCATATTACGAAATGCACCATCGTATAAAACAAGACTAAATCAAAGCTAAATGATTCCGAAAATACATAGTTCGGTATTACTTATCAACCAAATTGTAATCTTCACATTGTGTTCCGAAATTTTACGACAAGTTTTAAAAAACTATTTACTGCATAAAGAACATTATCTTCTTCCAACTGTTGCAATTTAACGAAGGCTAGGGTACAAGTTCGAATCCCCCATGCCTTGAGGATAGGTAATAAATACGCCCTTCGTGGTGCCTGATAAAATTTACAAAATAACACACAGTGTATATTCGATTGATAAGAAATGTCGTCACAGGGGCATACAATGTTAACCATGGACCAATTATTGCAAAGAGGAAAAGTAACCAAACGAAAAAAGGTGCCTAGTCTGAATCGAGTGAGCAGCATGCGAGCATAGGGGCTTGAGACGGATATGAGATACTTTTGTAGCCCTTCATGAGAGGTAATTTGCTGATATCTGATGATGGTATTTTTTCCTTTTTCAGCGTTCCATCTATAGGTGGCTAAGTGCTCCAGAGCCATCTTTTTGAGCGAGCCTCTTGGTACCTTCTCCATACTAGTTGGCCTATCAAAGAATTCTGGGTGACCTATCTCATTGAACATGTTTCTCACATAGTGTAGCCATTTGATTTTGGAAACTCCGTCAAGAGAGAGACAATCATTTATTAGGTCTCTATTTAGTGAAGTCTCGGGTGTGACCCTAACCTTATGCCAAAGGAGTATCGGAGAGATCCTTATGGTGCCTGATATGTCGGGGAGGCCTGCTTCAATGTGCAACATGTACGAGGATGAAGTTTTAGGAACACCCAGTAGGTGGGCGATGAACTGTTTTCACAGCGTTGAATCACCTGGGCGTTATCAATCCCCCACAAGCCAGCACCGTATATAGCGATTGAAAAGCACTTAGCTGTATAGATGTAAATTAATTATTTCGCTGGATTCCCCCCTAGTTTGGTTGCAAAGTTTCTCAAAGCACCAATGGTGCGCGTAAAAGCTAATTGCCTTGTGTTCACTGCTGTTTGCCAAGAGCTCCTCCTATCAAAATTTACCCCTAGGTAGGAGAATCTATCCGTGGTTTCAATTCTCTTACAGTCGAGGAAAATTGGGCAGGGGGCCCTCTTTGTACCCTTCCCGTAGTCCATTGTGTAGGTTTTTGATATGCAACTCTTAGACCATTAAGCCTCATAAGGGTGGTAAATTTATCCACAGTCCTCTGTAACCCCAGTCTAGTCCGCGACATTAAGGCCGCATCGTCTGCGTATATTGGTGATGGGGTCCCTTTGATGGCAGGGTAATCGTGCTGTGAATCCCTAAGATGTTGTCCGATTGATTTGATATATAAGGTGAATAACAGGGGTGCTAGAATGCACCCCTGCCTAACCCCCCTTTTTATAGGGAATTTGTCTGGGCACTCCCCCCTGCGGCCATACCTCACCCTTGCACCTGCGTCTCTATAAAGTTCCTTAATATATAAGAGAATTTGACTGTCAATCCCCATGTCGCTAAGTGTTAACCATAGGAATTTGTGATCTAAGCAGTCAAAAGCGGAACTTAAATCGATAAAGGAAATAAAAAGGTTTCTGCTCTTTGCCTGGGTGTATTTCGAGATGAGTAGGGCCAGATTTAGACATTGTTCCAAGGTTGGAAATAACTTGTTTTTCCTCCGCCAAGGTTTGTATCCTATTTAAAATAATATGACCCGCCACCTTCGCCAACGCATCCAGCAACGAAATTGGGCAGTAGAAAATTGGGTCGTTTCTATTACCTTTTTTATAAATTGGTACAACTATGGCGTCGGTCCAGGAGGATATAAAGCCATGTTGGTTCGCCTTATTTAAAACATTCGTTATCATGGGGGCCCACAGATCTAACTCAGCCTTGTAGACATCGATTGGCACACTGTCCGGGCCCGGTGCCTTGCCTGATGAGTTGTCGTTTATCCCTTTAATAACTTCCTGGCAGCTAAAGGTTATGGCTAATGGGAATGGGCTAGGGTGATTACCGTCAGAAGGATTAGTAATCCCATCACTAGGGACAATCCCGGGGTCACCAGGGGTGGATCTACCATAAAGATGTTTAAAATGAGCCACCCAATGATCCCCCGTTATTACAATATCAATGAAGTCGGCCTCTTTGGTTTGCAGAAAGGGGGCATTTACCACCTTCCAGAAGGCCATGTTGTCTCTTTTATGCGACGCCTCTTTTAAAGCTACCCAAGCCTCTTTCTTTAGGGTGGCTTTTCTCAGTTTTATTGTCTTTTTATATGACTTTCTAGATTGCCGAATTAAGTCAGGGTTTTTTGGTGTTGTCTGCAGGGCCTTTTTAAGAGTTGTTAGTGCTTTAGTACACTTGCTGTCAAACCACCTGTGGGCATTTGTTACCTCCCCCCGGTGTTCTCTTGTCAGTAAGGTTTTTACGGCAGCTTGTATCTTAGCAAAGGAGTTCATTACTCTTTCTGGGTCCTCATCTTGTGCCAGGCAAGTATGTATGTCTTCAGCGTTTGTTGAAACAAATTTTTTCAAAAAGCCTGTAGGTTCTACCTTCTCCCATTTGATAGTGTAGCCATTTTTTGAGGCCAATCTGATCTCTGGAGTATATGGTGTATTAACCGCGGCCGTTCGTGTCGCTTTTTTCACTATTAAGCTAAAAGATATAGGGTAGTGATCAGAGAACAGAGCCTGGCCTGTTTCCCATGTTGCTACCAATGCAGCGTGAGGTGCGGAGATTAGTGTAAGGTCAATTCTGGTGTTACTCCCCCTCCCATTAAAGGTAGGTTGGAACGGTATACTCGGTCTGCATGTCTCGTTTATAAAAGACAGATTAAAATAAAAGAGAATGTTATTGAGCGTGCTACCGAGTTTCGTATGGTTGAAATGAGTGGGGCATTCTTCCCTACGCTCAGATAGGCCGCACACACCCGCCGAGTTATAAGGACAGATCGTACAATTGAAATCTCCCACCCACAACATAACCTTTTCTCCTACTGAATGATCATGTAGAGTGATTAGAGTCGAAAGAAGCTTATTTATTATGGTCTCCCTTATGTCAGGTGGCACGTTATTATAGAAATGTACTACAATCATATTAAAAAATCCCAGTTTTAACCCCAATATCTGGTAGAACTCAGTAGACAAAAACTTACGTACTTCAATGCCACCGGTGGTAGAAACAAATGTGCACAGGCCCCCTTTATTGCGGCCCTGGGCACTGGCCACCGCTGGGGTGTGAAAAGTTTGGTACCCGCTTATGTGTTGTTCCTCCAAGGACCATGATTCCTGTAAGCAAATGACGCTGTGCTTGGTGACAACATCAAGCCAGTGTTGCTGAGACACTTTACTTGCCAAGCCAGCAACGTTCCAAGAAAGGAAGCTGTAAATAGAATCTCTTCGTTTGGGGGATCTGTTAAGTAAGACAAGATTTTCTTGGTTTCCCTTAAATGTAGATGGAATGTGGGGTTCTGATGCAGTACGGGGAACCAGGAATTGATCATTCACTGAGATCGGGCTGGCTGGTTGTTCATCAGCTTCTGCCTCTTTCCCAGAAAGGGCAGTTGAATCCTTCAAATCACCTACCATCACCGGGGATATGTCCCTCCTCCGTAGATTAGTCACTATTTTCGGCGGTGTAATAGGTCTTTTTTTTTTCTTTTTTTTTAGTCATAAATGCCACCAGATAATGTCAACTCTAGATAGGCTCTCTCCAGGCCACTGACACAGACCAGCTGTTTCCTCCCTGGGGTCTATGGATAGCCAATGGAGATCACCCAGAGGTAGGTTGTTTCCTGAACCAACTCCCATTCATGATGTAACTTGCCACTTTGGGAGGACAGGACCACTAACCTCTGACATAAACATTGGACTCATTGGAGGTTATCGCTCAGTCCATACATTCAGTGCACAGCAGATCTTATTGACGCTTTCTCCACCACACAGCATATCTAAACGACTAACCGCCATGATGTTTCTTAGACAGTCTACAAATCTAGGGGGGTTTACAGACTTCCACTCCCTACAGATCTCTCTCCTAGCAATAACAATAACATAAAAAATGAACTGTAGGGTACAATTTCGAATATCATGATCTAGGGGTAAACCAAAAAGAATCAATCTAGGACTAAGAGTAATTGGGGATAATACCACTTCTTCTAAGAACTCACACACCTCACTCCAGTAGCTCCTAATGGCCGGGCAATCGACAAATATATGTCTGTCATCCGCAGCTGGAAGCTTACTTCTTGGACAGGAGTATACTTCTACTGGCAGCTTAGATAGTTTCGCTGGAGTCCAGTAGACCCTATATAACGTGAACAGGTGGTTTCTTCTAAGATTAGATGGTTTTATAAGTTTTTGGGGAGAGTGTAAAAGAGTCTGTCCAAACCTTCAGTACCTCCCCTACATTAAGGCCTGGAAAATTATCCCATAACTTTATGGTTTCAGCTCCTTGATTGTCTTTAGTCCCCACAAATATATTGTACCAATGCGCAACCTCACCCTTCCATCCCCTGCCCCTATCGATAAATTCCAATAGAGGGATTTCCTTATCATTGGCCCAACGCTGCCTCCCCCACCAGGAGGACAACAGATAAAATGTAAACCTTGTGATAGAGCCCTCTGTTAAGTTCGAAAGGGATTCCCAGCTTAATAGAGCCGAATTATTACACAGGTCCCCCCATTTTGTAATACCTGCTGCTCTCAAGGGTAGAGCCAGTCGGTCTAACAGACAGTCTGGTGTACCTGGGGAGTCCCAAATTGGGGCTTGGGAATGGTAGTAGGGTATATCAAGAATTCTACGTATTGATTGCCAGATGTTAAGTGCTGTTTTTAAGAGCTTCAGACTAACCTTTTTAAAAAACTTCTGATCCCCGAATTTGTAGAGGAAGAACTCTAAACCATGTGGCAAATCTAGAGGCATAGCCTGAAAAAGTCTACCATGAGATGAAGAATCTAGTTTATTTGCTAAAAGTCTAAAGTTCTTGAACTGAAAGGCATAACAATAAAGAAGTAAGTCAGGAAGAGCAAATCCGCCTAGTTTCAGTCCCCTTCTCAATTTCCTCCAGGCGATCCTTGGGGATTTGGTTGCCCAAATGAAAGAGCCAATTCTTCCTTGGAGGTTCGCAATATCCTTTTTATTAAAATTGAGGGGGATGGAGTTAAATAAAAAGGTAATTTTCGGCAAAATAATCATCTTGACCAGATTAACTCTACCATAGATGTTAAGGGGTAGAGTATTCCATCTGGTCAATAATTTCCTCACTTCTTTTACCACCATCTCCCAACTTACTTTCAGAACGTTATCTAAATTGTGGGTGAGGTACATTCCTAAGTATCTGATTTTTGGTTTAGCTTCTGGTATCTGGGTTAGGTTGTTCCAGCTCATAATGTCTGTTTTGTCTTTGTTGATTCTATACCCGGACACAGTACCAAAATCCTCAGCCAGATCGAACAACCTGGGAATAGCCTCGGCCGGGTTAGATGTGTAAAGGAGGAGGTCGTCAGCATATAATGCTGTCTTAAGGGCCAAATCCCCCATTTTAAATGGTAGGATTACTGGATCTGATCTTAAGGAACAAACAAAGGGCTCAATATAAATATCAAAGAGGAGGGGAGATAGGGGACAACCCTGCCTCGTTCCCCTTGAGATGTTAAACCAATCGGTAAGGCAACCGTTGACCAAGACTTTGGCCCGGGGACCCCTATATAATGTTACAATGCCTTCGATGAAGATATCTGGAAACCCAAACTTCACCATATTTTCCATAGAAATAGCCAATTCACTTGATCGAAGGCTTTTGCTGCATCGATCGCAACAATGGCAAGTGGCAGTCCTCTGTCTGTTGCTATATCTATCGCTCCTAAAACTTGGAACGTAAGTTCATTAAGTTGACGGCCTGGTATAAACCCCCTCTGGTCAGGGTTGATTATAGACTTAATTATTTTTGCCAACCTAAATGCAAGTATGCCGGAGTATATTTTAAGGTCAGAATTGAGTAGGGAAATAGGTCTATATGACTCTATTTTTTTGGGGTCTTTGTTGGGTTTTGCTATCAAAGTAATAGTAGCCTCTGACCAAGAAGGTGGAGTTTGCTCCCCTAGCAAGAAAATGTTATTAAAAAGCGTCAATAAAGGTGTTAAGACTTCTTCCAAATTATCTTTATACACCTCAGTTGGCAATCCATCCGGACCAGAGGCCTTATTCCTAGACATCTTTTTTATCTGAGCCCGTATTTCCCCTTCAGTAATCTCTGTACCTAAGAAAGCTATATCAAATTCATTCAGCTGGGGTAGCTCTCTCAGAGCCCACCACTTTTCAAGCTCCTCCGACCCACATCTATTTTCTTCATGATAAAGCTCCTCCATGAATCCTCTAGCCTCTCTCCTAATTTCTACATCCTCTGTTAGGGGCATCCCAGAATCTCTCTGAATTAGCGAGCTGATGTTATTCCTGCTCCTCTCAGCCCTAGCCTTCCATGCCAAGAGTGAGCCGCACTTCTCTCCATATTCGAAATTGCGAAGCTTACTTACTTCCCACTTATCCTTGTTTACTTTGTCAGCTCGTGCCTTAAAGCCTGCCTGTAGCTGCAAAAGCTCTTTTTCAAGTAACGGTATCCTGTCCCTTTCTTCTATAACAGCTAACTGCAACTGTAATTCCTTCTTTTTAATTAAATCAAGATCCTTGGTATTTTCTTCTTTCCTAAGTTTTCTTTTTAGTGCCATGTGTGAACCAAGAATACCCCTCAGATAAGATTTGAGAGTGTCCCAGACTGTTTGTTCTGAACTCTAACAAACTGGCTCTAATTTTAGTTTTAATCTCATCATCAAGAAGAATAGTTCTGTCTAGGGTCCACCTATACTCTGAGGGGCTAACCTTAAAGTTGATATTTAACTCAGCAACAAAGTGATCAGACAGTCCTGTGGGAATATATAAAGCTGAAATAATATCAGGCAGAAAGGCTCGATCCAAAAGAAAGAGATCTATTCTGGAGTATTGTTTATACTTCTTACTATAGAAGGAGTACTCCCTGAGGTTACCATGTTTTACTCTCCAGGCATCTAGTAAGGTAAAATCCTTCATGAAATTCCTCAGGGCTAAAAGGGATTTGTTTGGGGAATTATATTTAGCGTTTGAGGTACGATCTAGCTGGGGGTCTAATAAAAGGTTAAAGTCACCTCCTAAAATGACTGGAGCTGGGTGCTGAATCATATACTCCTCTAATTTTCAAAGAAAGCCTGGGTTGTCTTCATTAGGACCATAGTAGACAGCACACTGAAAAGTAAAGCTTCCAATAGAGAGGACTGCCACCAGCCATGGACCAGATTGATCAGTTTCCCAATTCTGAACCTTTATTCCCCTATTTGCGCGCACTACTATAGCTACTCCTCTAGTAGAACCCCTTTGTTTGGAGCAGAGAACTTCCTGTACCCAACTAAGTTTTCCAAATACTTGGCCACACACCTCCGCTTCAAGATGAGTCTCTTGTAAGAAGTATACATGTGCCTCAGTATTTTTTAAAAATTCACATATTCTTTGTTGTTTCTTCAGGCTTCCTATACCATTTATATTCCAAGACAGGAAATTATTACTGGATACCGTACTAAGAGCCATCACATAGTGTAACCAAACCTACAGCTATAGGACACCTCTGTTTATATTCTATCTTACAAAATGACGACTTATGGCATATGAGGACATTTTTATGTGTTTTTTCCCCACTCCCCTGTGACCCCCCTAACCCTCCCCCCGAGGAACCCTCCCCTTTTATCCGGCGTGAATAGGTCTTAACGGATTATCCACCGCAGTGGTTCTCTGGTGTCAATCTAAATCATCGAGACCAGAGAGAGCATCATAACGGTTTGCTAGGGGAATTGGCCAATATGGTGTATAAAAACCTTGCTGTATACTGTCGCCCCGATGGATAGCAGGCCTTTCTACGTGCCTAAAGGCCGGGTAGGTGGATCTCTGTTGATTCCTATTCGTGGGATAAGGGGGATAGGCAAAATTTTTGATGTGAGTAGGGAAGCCGCACGGGCCGTGGGTAATAAACAATGCCTCAGGATAAAAGTAGTTCAGGGTTCGAGACGCTATACTACTACCTCCACGCTCCTGATACCAATGAGCAATGTGCGTTACCACCCTTCGATCTCTGAAATTGATACCCACTCTAATCTTCTCAAATGCGCTATTTCTCCGTCTATATGGGGGGGCAGTGGCCTATTTTGTCTGAGCCAATATATTGCTTTGTTTTTTAACTCAGTATAACCTTCACTCTTCCCTTCTTTAAGTTCTGGGACGCCTGTGAGCACTATAACATATGGTGATGCCCCTGGTGGCTAGTCGATATGGCATCCTTTTCTTTTAGTAGCTTTGGCTAGGGGCTGTGCCTTGTCTGTATTAGCAACCTTGATGACTGGTTGGAGGTTGGCCGATGGTTGGGTGTTAGGTATAAGGCTAGATGACTCTCTATGCCCCGTCATCTTAATGCCTGTTGATGTTTTCTCAGTCGTCCCACTAGACTTTTTGGAACAGGATGAGGTGTCTCTGGTAATGGAATTGTTTGTCAATTTCTGGCCACTGGTCATGTTATTCAAGTTATGGGCTACCAGACCTTTTAAAAGTTGTGAGCTTAAGGTAGTTTCTACCACTAGGGTGTTCAATTGATCAGCGAGTCTTTTTACCCTCTCTAATACCGGGAGAAGTAAGGATCTCACTAGGGGCCAGATGTAGGTAAATCCATTTTACCGATTTTTAAATACCGAATTTTACCGATTTTTACAGATTCGGTATTTAAAAATCGGAAAATGATATGTAGGTAAAAAATCGGAAAAATATACCGAATCGGTAATAATCGGTAACGGGTGATCTGTATTTACCGATCGGTATTACCGATCGGTATTTGCCGATCGGTATTACAGATCGGTATTTCCAATGCATTCCTATGGGCCGAAAGTCCCATAGGAATGCATTGGAAATACCGATCGGTAATACCGATCGGTAATACCGATCGGTAATACCGATCGGTAAATACCGATCGGTATTACAAACAAACGTGCAGCAAACAAAAGTGAAACTGAACACAACAGCCAATCAGGTGCAACCACCCTCCCCCTTCCTCCCAGGAAGTGCCTGCCCAGCCAGGTGCAACTCATTAGAAAGTTCTGGAGACAGGCAGAGCAGAGCACACAGAGAGAGGAGCAGGGGGAGAGTTGTTTGTGTTTAAAACCCAGGAATAATGTCAAGCAGCAGTGAGAGAAAGAGAAAAATTAAGTTCAGCAACACTGAGCTTGAACTCCTAGTTGAGGAGGTGGTCAAGGTGCACACCCAACTATTTGGGAAGCTCTCCCTCACCATGGCTGAGTCAGCTAAGCGAAAGCTGTGGCTGCACATAGTGGAAAGGGTAAATGCAGTGGGAGTCACCAGCAGGAGCATGGAGGATTTAAAGAAAAGATTCTATGACCTCAGGAGCCAAACCAAGAGGAAGCTTGCAGAGCTGCATAAACAGGCTGGTGTCACTGGAGGAGGCAGGAATCCTGCACCCCCCCTGACTGAGCTGGAGGAGTTGGTGGCGTCTACCATCGAGCCAGAGAGTGTGGCGGGACTGGGAGCAGTGGACAGCTCAGCCCGAGCCAAATCAAAAGGTAAGATGCATGCGCAGCACAACACCCCATACCAAGCAGCATCCCTTAAACCTCTGAGCACAGGCCAAGCCCAGTCCAGTACTGCTAGCACTATACAGGAGCAATGCATAATGGGAAATGTAGTCTGCTAATATTAGACCATGTATAACTGAACAGACATCAGCAAGGCAGTGAAAGTATTGCAGAATCATGAAAGTTAAATGTGTAAAGATTTATTTATAGTCAGTGTGACACAGTAACAATCAATGTACATACGCTTATTTACACCTAGGGGCACCATCAGCCAAGCAAGGCACATCGACACCAGGGACTGCAGCAGCGAGGGAGGAGAGAGAGGAGGCAGGGCCAAGCCATGTGCAACCATCGCAAGATGAGGAGGACACAAGTGGCATTGCACAGGAGGAGGAGACAGGCCTCACCCCCGAGCTTCCACACTCCCCACACCTGTCACAATCACCTGCATTGGTATTCTCACCGGAGACTTCCCCAGTAATGCAACAGGCTGCACCTGCAACACCACCAGCCAGGAGGCGACTCGTGGCCACACTGCCCTTGATGGAGGCAGCATTAGATCAGGCTGAGCAAACTCCACCTATGCCTCATGCTGCACTGCAGGCAAACACTGATGAAGACACCATGCACAGACGTCGCCGCATGCACAGCACTGCAGGAGGCACTGGAGAAGGCACTGTCTTCCGGGGGCTGGAGGGAAGCATGGTGCGCATCCAGCGCATGCAGGGCAGATCCATCCAGGCCTGCCACCGGCAATTCCGTGCTCTCAATCAAACTGTAGGAGAGATGGGGAAGGGCATTACTGATATAGCCAATTGCAGCAGGGACATGGTAAAATCAAATGACAACCTAGTTGCTGGTATTACGTCTGCTATCACGCAGCTGTGCGATAAGATGGACCACATAGAGAATACAAGGCGCAGGGACACCCGCGCTACCAACAGGGCGCTGAATCGCCTTGCCACTGCCACTGCACAGCTATGCAGGAGAGGAAACAATATGCAGGAAAGCCTAACACAAAATACAGCAGAGGTCACAAGGGGCATAGCCAAAATAACCAGTGCCCTAGAGGCAATGATGATCAGTAATGCTGCTCACAATCCTGCCCTGGATGTGGCTGAAGGGGAGGACAGTAGTAGCCGCAGCAGCTTGGGTAGTGCTGTGGTGCCTGCTCGTAGGGGCCGGAGGCGCACAGCTGAGCCTTTAAGCCTGGAGGAAGGCAGTGGGGATACTCCCAGTGTGTCTGGGAAGCGGCAGAGAAAGTGACTTTAAAAGTTTGGGTGAAGTAACCCTGGACATGTTGTCCCCACCTTTGTACATGTTAATTTGTTGCACCTAAGTGCTGTAAGTTCGTGCCAACAGATAAATACTTTACTTCCATTCACAACCTGTCTGTGTGTCATTACTTACTCAGAAATAGTTGGCTGTTATTTCCTCACGCCTGTATCTCCCATCACTTGGTGTTGTGACTCCAGCAGGTTGTATGTCAGGCACGGCATTGTCGTCATCATGGTCCTCGTACTCCTCCAACTCCACCTCTGTACCCTTTTTGACAGCCAAGTTGTGCAACATGGCACAGGCAGCTATGATTTTGCAGCATGTTGTGGGGGTATACTGCCTTGCGCCTCCACTCTTGTGAAGGCATCTAAATCGGCTCTTCCAGATGCCAAATGTCCGTTCAACCACATTCCTTGTACTTTTATGTGCCCGGTTATACCTCCTTTGGCTGGGTGTGGAGGGGTTGAGGTAGGGAGTGAGAATAAAAGAACGTAGGGCATATGCACTGTCTCCTAAAAGGGAAATGGGAGTACATTAGTCACATGTATACTTGTAAGTCTCACTGCAATATGTGTGAATGCTGTCGCAGACTCTGTCTTACCTAGGAGGTATCCTTCGCCAAATTCCCCTGCTGACAGCCGTTCATAGATGCCGCTGTTCTGAAATATATAGGAGTCATGTGTACTTCCAGGGAATTTAGCTACAAGGTCTGTGATAACGTACTTTGCATTGCAAATCACCTGGACGTTGATGGTGTGGCTTGACTTCCTATTGCGGTAAATGTATTCGGTGGCAGCAGGGGGACAAATGGGGATGTGTGTCCCATCAATGCATCCGATGATATGGGGAAATCTTGCCATCTGGTAAAAGTCTGATTTTGTTTGTACCAGTTCAGCATGGGTGGATGGAAATGAAATATAATGCTCCATCCTGTGCAACATGGCGTCAAGGAATCTGTGGAAGAACCTTGAGAGGCTGCTCTGGGTCACCCCTCCCGCCACAGCAACCACGCTCTGGTAGCTCCCTGACGCCAGCAGGTGGAGGCTGCACAGCACCTGCACATGTGCTGGTATTGCATGTGCCCTTGGGGTGGGGTGCTCCAACAGTGGTTTAAGGTCCCTGATGAGCTCCATGATGGTTACTGGAGCCAACCTGTACCTTTGTACTATCTCCTCCTCTGTCAGCATGAACAGGGTGACCCTCTGCCTGTAGACCTGCTCCTGTCTCAGCCATTCCCTCTCTCCTTCCTCCCGTAGCCGTAGACGTCTTGCTATTACATAGAATGCCGCCATTGTGCAAACTGAATTGCATTTTGGGTCCTTTTTTATAGGCTGCACCTGGTTACCACCTGATTTGAATCCATGGTAAATTCCGACTCTCAAATACCGATTTTGAGGCAAAATCGGTATTTCTGGGCCTCCCTACATCTCGATTTTCAATTTTACCTACTTTTATTTACCGATCTGTAACATTTCCGATCGGTAACAATACCGATCTGTGACATTACCGATCGGTAACATTTCCGATCGGTAACTTTACCGATCGGTGACATTACCGATAGGTAACATTACCGATAGGTAACATTACCGATCGGTGACATTACCGATAGGTAACATTACCGATAGGTAACATTACCGATAGGTAACATTCAATTTTCGGTATTTTACTGCTCGGTAATTATACCGATCGGTATAATTACCGAATCAGCCTATTTTTGGTCACCTTCATATCGAACGCTCACTACCGATCGGAAACGGACGGAAATCGGTATTTTCGGCCGATTCCGATCGGTAATAGCCTACCTACATCTGGCCCTAGGTGTTCTATGTCCTTAACTGTGCAATTGTTTGGGGGAGTTTCAGCAGGTTGTATTTTGGGCAGGTTCTGAATTCCCCGGGACTTTGACTCTAGTGAGGGCAGATCTTTCTGTTGTACTAGCTTACGGTGATCAGTGTGGGGACTTAAGCCTATTCTGGGTGCTTTGGTTCACCTACCAGAGTGTGAATTTCCCCCTCTCTTCCTTTTCAGTAATGTTGCTTGCCGTGGTGGTTTTTGTGGGGCGTTGCTCTTTTTGCTCACAGGAGTCGGCAACTGTAGTAGAGAGGGCTCCTCTAGTGAGAGATCTAAAGAGGGGTCCAGATTTTCAACATCATAATGGGCCCTCCTAGCTGACGCTTGTGATAGTGATGGGGAATTATCCTGAAAAAGCAAGGGGATGCTAGTGTCTGTAATGAAAGGGTTCCCTTTGCTCTCTGAGCTATGTATGGGTGGGGAACATATCTGTAGTATTGAGCCCAGAGAAGAACGTTTATTTTGTTGCAACTCGAATGACAAGCGGCTCTCGGCGACAGAAATTTTGTGATCCAAATTCGAAACTGCCTTTGTTAGAAATGCATCCAAGGTACCTTTTACACTCCCCCCAGGTGTGTTTTCCTACCATTACCAGGTTTAGAAGTCATTTTCAAGGACCCGACAGTGATAACACACGTGTTGGCTAGAGTGTGTTGACACTGAACGCCCCTGGAAGACTTATTCAGTTTCTAGGGTCAGAACAACTGTACCTCTTGATGCATTTGAATCCTAGCCGATGGAGGCCAAGGGGGGTGGCCCAGCCCAGCCTTGGTCGGGCTTGGACGGGCAGAGACGGGCCCGCCCTTTGCCCGGGCTTCGCCCGGCACCCGCCCGCGCGTGTCCCACGATGCGCGGGTCAGGGCTGAAACCAAATAGGCGGAGGAGGGGGCGGGAAGAGGTCCCAGGTGTGGCAGATGGCAGCCCGCAGGCAGACCTGGTCCTCGCAGTCCCGTGCCTCACAGTTCAGGTAGATACGCCTTCCCAAGTATCCTCCGACGTCCACAAACAGTCTAGCAACAGTTAGGGCAGAGTCCCAGCACACGCAGTTCGACTACGAGCGGCTCCCGCGAAGCGGGGGCCGCGAGTCGTTAAGTGCTCGGTGAAGGAGGGGGCGGGAAGAGGTACCAGGTGTGGCAGATGGCAGCCCGCAGGGAGACCTGGTCCTCGCAGTCCCGTGCCTCACAGTTCAGGTAGATACGCCTTCCCAATTATCCTCCGACGTCCAAAACAGTCTAGCAACAGTTAGGGCAGAGTTCCCAGCACACGCAGTTCGACTACGATCAAGATTTACCATTACATTTTACCCTTAGTGAGGTTAATGCAGCCATAAATTTAAGTTTGGGTGGAAAGGCCCCAGGGCCTGACGGTATTCAGGTGGACCTTTTTAAATCCAATTTAGCACTATGGGGCCCACTATTAACGCAGGTTTTTAATGCATGCTGCTCACAAGGTTTTTTATTAACTTGGTACGACTCAATATTTGTGCCTATTTTCAAAAAAGGAGATAGGGTGAATCCAGCCTGTTTCACTCTTGGGCTCCACAGAGAAGGTTATTGGTCGAGTTCTGTTAGATAGGTTGCAGGTCTGGGCGGAGGAACAGGCTATAATAAGTGACTTACAATATGGTTTCTGCATGGGCTTGGGCATAATTGATCAGGGTCTCAATTTACATATTTTACTAGATAAATATACCAAGGCAAAAAAAAGAAAATTATATTTGACTTTTGACGAATTAACGGCGGCATGCTATTGTGTTATCCACGATAAGTTGTGGTTGATTTTAGAGGGGATGGGTGTAGATGTTTTAATAATTTCTTTTTTAAGGCAGCTTTACTCTGGGGCAAAGGCAAGGATCCGCTACAGGATGGGCGGAGAATGCACTAAGCACTTTAGAGTGCTGAGAGGCGCAAGGCAAGGCTGCGTCCTTGCCCAGTTCCTCGTTACATTGTAAATAAATGACTTAGAAACTATTCTGGTTCAGGAGTGCAAGGACTTGCCAATAGCAACAACTCGCCCTATTCCAGCACTCCTGTCCGCGGACGACGTGGTTCTGATGGCCCGTACGCAGCTTGGCCTCCAAAGGGTTGTTAATACTTTTGTTAATTTCATGTCAAACCTGGGTCTTACCATCAATTGTTCAAAAACATTTACAATGAACTGCTGAGCAGCTTCCAACAAGAAGACTAATACTCTTTTTAGTTACTCAAAGCCGATAGAGTTGACAATTTTTTTTTCCTATTTAGGGATTTTATTTGACCAATCAGGAACTTGGATCCAGGCTGTCAAAGCCAGAAGGCTGCTGTTTATCAAATCATTGGCAGCACTATCAAATTTTAGCAGAACATTAGGAAGACGTTCCCCGATGGAATTGCTACAGATTTATAGGGTGAAGTGTGTAGCTATTGCCACCTATGGACCTGGTATTTGGGGTTACGCCAATGTAAACTCACTACAGGTTGCAGAAAATATGTTCTTAAGGGTCCTTCTGGCAGTGACAGATAGCACCCCAACTTATATTTGCCATTCAGAATTGGGCATGCCATATTTAGAGGACACGATTAAAATCCAGCCCGTCCTCTTGTGGCATAGAGTCTGGACTGCTGATGAGACTGTTTTTAATTGGCACATACTGAAAGACGCCCTGGGGACTGATGGGGTCAAACAAATAAGATGGCTAGAATATGTCAAAATGTTTTTATCTAAACTAGGCCACTTAGAATATTATAACGTCCCACACACTATGTGCAATGTGTCCCAGAAAGAACCCACAGCTAATGGTATGCGTCTTTTGACTGAAATTAGAACCATAACTGAAATGAAAAAATCTCAGTCCAAGCACATTACATTACTTTGGCGACCCCAACTATACAACCATATATTCTGCTAACTACTGGCGATTATGACAGATTTCTGCTAACACATTTTAGACTGAATATTTCACATAGATCCTTAAGTTTCCCTGAACAAAACAATTGGTCGAGTGTTTTAAGCAAATGTCCGTGCGATGATGTCTCTGTACAGTTGAGTATACATCTATTGTTTTTTTGTAAATGTTATTGTATCGCAGGAAGGAGATGAATTATTCCTCCACTAAAAAAACGTGGAATGAGACAATGTCGCCCCGCATTTCTGGTACTGCAACTCTTAGAACATGAATTCACCATTGCTTCTGTTACTGCTTTAAAAAAAAATGTTTTTAAATGCCGTAAATTCATCATGATGTGATTTTGATAATATTATAATTGTTTATTTTTTTAATGGTGTTTTAACTGTTAGGGATATGCACTGTGCTTTTATGGTTAACTTTTATAGTTACCAAATAGAGAACTTTTGATTGATTGATTCACAAAATGAATTGGGAGCCCAAACTTACCTCACCCGGGAGACCGCAGCCATTTTTAATTTTGCCCCTAGTCTGGGGAAAAGACTGGTCGGGGCACTTTTAAAGCTTTACAGGGCCAAGTGCATCTCAAAGACCCGTTACGGCAGTGGCATTTGGGGGTAAACTGCCACAGATGAGCTTAAAATTGCGGAAAACACATTTTTGAGATGGCTTCTATCCATCCCTCAGGGTACTCCCTCTTTCATTGTTCATGAGGAGCTAGGCATGCCCTATTTTTCTGACTTGATAGCATTTTTGCCCTGGGTATCTCTGGCTGAAAATTTGGGTTGAGAAGGGGACCTCCTTAAATAAAGTGATCCCAAAAGATTGTCTGGCTTTCGATCATGCATCCGGGGTACAGTAGCTCAGGTATATTGAAAAGAGTCTTAAAACTTTTTTTCCAATCCTCATGTGACGGATAAGATAGATCTGGCCCTTATTAAGATTGCATTCCTTGAGCACCAGACTATGGCAAGGGAGGAGAAGGAGCTATTGAAGCCCAGCTTACGTTGTTTCATTATGTTAAGGACCACCCAGATGGTGGAGCTGTACCTACTGGGGTTCATAAACTCATATGACCGTTTTCTTTTTACTACGTTCCTGTTCAAACTTTTCTACCTCCTCCTTGCCCATCACAGGGGTCAGAACAAGGGACAAATCCTGTCAACCTGTGATTGCAATGGAAAATCTCGAAAGGACATGGTTAGTTTTACGATGTTTTGCCCATTTTATCATACCACCAAAAAATCTTTTTTAATTCCTATCTTGAAAAAGGCCAATTTTAGGCAAGGAAGGACCACTTTTATTTTTTTACAAATGTTGATGGGTAACACTGTTTTTTATGTACTTAACTTAAAAAAAATCTGCAATAAGGGTTATGGAGAGATGTGACTAAGTAGCCTGACCCCCTCATCATGTGCAAGGTCACACTGCATTATCTAGAGTGATTTGTTTATCAGGCACCATCTATGTGTTTGTGGAGCTTTGGTAACGACATATTTCTTATCTGTATATATTATGGTTAAGCAAGGTATGTCCCTGTGTGGATTGTATGTATCACATTTTTTATCTTGTGCTTTTATGGCTTTATTACATGAATCTGAATAAAGTTAAATTGAATTGAATACTCTAGTGGAAAGCATGGATATGAGACCTTTGACGATACTAGATAGATACACATTTACCAATTTATTTCTATGATATTCTTTTGCATGATGCAGAATTCCTTCTTCCTACCTGCATTATTTATACATGTAGGGTATTCCCCATGGTGTTAGGATTCATTAACATGATCCCGATGTGCAACACACTGTTCTAGGTAATTTATGTATTTTGAATATGTGAATCCTTTCTACTTCCTTCTTTCGTTGCACGCACTTTAATGGGGAGAGTCCATTTGTCATGTATATATGACCTTTCCAACATGGCGCCCTTTTACTTGTTCGCATACAACTTAAGAAATAGGTTATGACTCCATTGCAAGCTGCTTTAGGGATAGTGTAGGGACTGTCTATCAAGTGTTACGTTTACAATTATTATATTGAAAATACATATTGTTGGGTGGAGGCAGACTGTATGTCATTTTTGTGGATCTACGATCTGCCTTCGACCTAGTCCCTAGAGATTTGCTGTGGAAGACCCAATTGGAGATGTGAGTTCCAGGGTATCTTTTAGAAATCCTTGCTAGATTACATCTGAATAGCTGTGCCCGGTTTAGGTGGGGACAGAGAATTGACAGATCCTATTCCTGTTGGCCGAATTGTTAGGCTGGGATGTGTGCTAGCCCCAGCTCTTTTTCTTTTGTATATTAATGATTTGATCTCACAATTGGACCAATGCGACGGAGATGTTCCATGGCTGACGGGAGTTAAGATTCCAGGCCTCTTGTTTGCTGATGACACAGTTCTATCCAAATCCTCTATGGGCATACTGAAACTTTTGGATGGTTTTGAGTGTTTCTGGAGGCAACGATGGTTGGAGGGCAACCTTCGTAAGACCATGTTCATGGTATTTAATCCATGCCCAACCACCCATGCTAATCCGACGTTAAACAGAACAACCTTGGAAAGAGTACATGTGCTTGAACCTGGGGGTTACCCTCACAGAGAGGTTTGACTGGACACCCCACATTCGGATGCAAAGCCTCAAGTTAGAGCAAATTTGTGGTGGTATTCTGAGGGCCTATCGAGCCTCATCTTTCCATATTGTCTCCGCTGTTGAGGTTTATAAAATCCAGGCAATGGGGGCCTCATTGTATGGGGGAGAGCTTTGGGGCTCTTAAGAATCCTATTCATTAGAAATAATTGACAATTATTTTGCTAAACTCTCTGCAGATTGCTAGTAAGCACTCCGCTTGTCCCTTTATGTCTCGACTATGGCCTCCAACAGTTTAGTGATGTAGTGGGACTGATGCCACTGTTGTTTTGATGAAGGATGTGGGTTACTCCTGAACTCTCTTGTTTTCAAATTGCTGTTGAAGATGTCATAAAGCAACCTGGGGCATGTAGAATGCCCTGGTTTCGGCAAATGAAGACCTGTTTGGGTTGGATTGGGTATTTGAATTTATGGTTGTCCCTTGGTGATGCTGGATTGGTTTTTAATTATACTGATAGTTATGGTTTAAGTACAGTAAGGAAAGGGTCACTTACTGATTCTTTTTTAGCTTTTAAAATGTATTACTGTTTTGAAAATTATTTGGATGAGATCAAATCCCCTTTGGCAAAGACCCTATATATACAATTTCACAGAGGGATCCTTCCTTTACATGCTTTTACAGCTAAATGAAGCCACAATCCGAGTAACCATGATTACTTTTGCCCAATATTCCCCCAGGCTGAAGAAACAATTGAACATATTGTATTTGTTTGCCCAGGTTATCAAGAAATGATAAGCAAGTTGATTCACCTGGGCTGCTGTAACTACAAGACAAGGAGTCTTAGAACTGCATATAGGATCCTTAAAAGCAAAACCAACCAATACATTGTTTTTTCTATTTCACAGTTATTGATATGCATGTGGAGGCATAGACAGAAGCTTTTTTTTTATACCTAGTGGATGCCTTCGATTTTGAGTTTTAATGTATTGGATTATAAAATTTTATTAATTTCGAAATAATTGCTGTATTATTGTATATCTGATTGTGGCCAGTATGAACTTGGAGTTTTTGTGGAATGGAGTGTCGTGTAAACTGTGTTATCCCTTTATTTATTGTATTATGTGTTTAGTTATTCTTTTGTGGGTGTATGCCTAAATAAAATATTTTTGGATTCATTGAAATAGGGTTGCTCATCATGAATACACTAGATTGATAAATATATAATAGAAGCAGCTGCTATTTGAATTAGGGGTGGGCAGAATTGGCATATTTTCATTCAGCTGAATTCCATGGAATTCCATTAAAATTCATCAAGACACCTCAGAATTCCACGAAGGGGCAAAGTGGACATGCATAAGTATGTAAGGGCACTGAGGGGTATCTACTACACTGCATACTACTCATTGCCCTTACATAAGTATGCAAGGGCACCAAGGGGCCATGGGGTATCCACTCCAATGCAGTGCACATGCCTCAGCGACCTTACATACTTATGTGAGGGCAGCGAGGGGTATGTCCTGCACTGCAGTGCAGTGCATACCCCTGGGTACCCTTACGTAAGTATTTAGGGGCACCAAGGGAATATCAACTCCAGTGCAGTGTATATCCCTCAGTACCCTTACATACTTATGTGAGGGCAGCGAGGGGTATGTCCTGCACTGCAGTGCAGTGCATACCCCTGGGTACCCTTACGTAAGTAGTTAGGGGCACCAAGGGAATATCAACTCCAGTGCAGTGTATATCCCTCAGTACCCTTACATACTTATGTAAGGGCAACATGGGGTATGCGCTGCACTGCAGTGCATCCCCCTTGGTGCCTTTACATAAGTATACTAGGGCACCGAGGGGTATCCACTCCAGTTCAGACCCCTCAGTGTCCCTACATAATTATGAAAGGGCACCAAGAGGTTTGCACTGCACTGTAGGGATTTAAACAGGGCTGGAAGAGGGAGCAGTCCCTCTATGTTTAAATCACTTGCAGATTAAAGTTTAATCCACAGTGTTAAACATGGAGTGACTGCTCCCTCTTCCTGTTTAAAAGCTAATTAAAGTGCTGATGAATTCTACCAGCGGGGCAGTGGAATTCATCAGTAATTCTGCGTTACATGAGCAATGCAGAAATACTAAATTCTACCAGAGGAATGAAAGTTCCGCCCAGTCCTAATTTTAATCCCTTTCCACATAAAACAAATTTTCATTTATATTTCCCATAAAAATTCCCTCTACTAATTTTGAATGGTTGAGATGGCACATATACTTCTAGGTAGGAGTAAATGCTCTGTTTGTTCTGAAGACTGGGTGTACAGCGCCATGAAACTTCTGGGTGTCCGTGCGCTTTATAAATGGTTATTAACATAACATAACAAGACTATCCATTCAGAACCACTTTAACATGGAGCTGATTCTAAACGCCGTTCGTTTTAACGTCACGGACCCCGATATATAATCCCAAAAGACCTCCTCAACTAGAACCCAGTAAGGTTATTTATGGCGTTATTATATTTTTTCTCTTTGACCATTGTCTAGAATACTTGAATTCTTTAAGAGTCTGTGTCTTAAGTCCCGGTAATTATCACCTTTATGGTTTACTGTAATACATGCAATATGCGTTTACTAAACACTCATTCCTCAAAGCCTATTCAATCCTCTTAGTTGGACCTCACCTGATCCATTGGGAACTCTGGAATTAGCGTCATATTTTTTGAAGTGCGTTAGTTTAATAGTCATTTATCTGTACCTGTACACGAGCCACTTCATCCAGCTATGTCTTTTGAGGATGTTTTCTCATTTTTCTTTTCTTTTTCTATGTTGTTTCTAACAGATTCCTATTTGCAGGATTAATTTTAAAAAGTGACTAGAGGTCTTCAATTATAAGTCTTGAATTACTTCACCGAATGAATAATACGAAAGTTAAAGGTACCAGTCTCTTGTAATTAGCATGTTCTGTAAAGTGCTGCCAGTGCCTTATTAATCGGAATAACTCAATTAATTGGAGAGGTAATCTAAAGTAGTGCAACGAGCTGTTTGTCTATTTTCCATTCCATGATTGACACTTTTGGCTTTTACTTTCCATTTCTCAACACATCAAATCTTTATTTAATCTTTGAGGTTAAATCAATCACGAAAACATGTGTGGAGGTTTTTGTCTCGAATGGGGGTTAGCACCAATAACATTAATACCCAATTTGAATATATCTTTATTTTGGTTTGTATATAGTTACATTTTTGTATTAGCCTTTAAAAATCTCTTGGCTTGCCTGTCCCCATAGGGTGAAACACATGTTGGTAATTCTGAGGCAACTTCCAAGTCAATCTTTTATAGCAGATAAATTGTGATTTGTGATGATAGTTCAAGACCAATAATATAAGCTGCAATACTACATGCAACAAGACATCCTCCTTTCTACGAGAAATAATACAAAAATTAAAGTAATTCACTGCTGAAAATTTTCGATTGGCAGACATTGATTTCTAATTATGCTTTGGGAAAATTTCTATTTTCAAGCAAGTAATTCATCCAAAATTATTTCTGATTCTGGAGGATGCACTCATCTTGGTTAATTCACAACCAGAAAATTCAGCTGCTAAATACAGCTGAGATTTTGATGTAAAAATTCGGCAACAAATGAAGAGCAACCAAGGGGATTAGGGGGCATATTAGCAAGAACCTCGTTAAAATGATTGCCGTTTTAGCGGCAGGAAACTGCCGCTAAAACGGCGATAATGGGCTTCCTAATATGTGTTATAGAATTCCAATAGAAGCCCAGGTTAGATGTGCAGGACATCTATCCTGGGCTTCTATTGGAATTCTATAACGCATATTAGCAAGCCAATTATCGCCGTTTTAGCGGCAGTTTCCTGCCGCTAAAACGGCGATAATTTTAACGAGGTTCTTGCTAATATGCCCCTAGATGCTATGAATCTAGGAGCATATTAGCAACAAATAGTGGAATTTATTGCTAAATGCGCTTAGCACATTTTTTTTAATCGCTGTCTATTGCCGGATATTATCGCAGAGATCACATGCTATTAGCAACGTTTACCTCTAATGGGATAAAATATCCGGCAATAGAGGCTCAATGTGTGAATATCGCTGGAAATCCAGCTATATTTAGGCATTAACGCTATTGGGGACTTAACCTGAATATCCACCTCCCATTGGATATACAAGTTAAGTCATGGTCTGAGCAGGCATTAGGTTCTGGCGATAATCGCACTTAGCGTGACTTTTTTAATCGCACAGCCTGCCTTGCTAATAGGCGATAGCTGTGTTAGCGACTACTTTCAGTTGCTAACAAGTTGGGTACACCCATTTAGCATGTCATTAGCGATAAATATCGCTGACATGCAAAGTGGGCCCCAAACCAGTTGCTATTGCCTTAAAAGCTGTCACTAACTGCTGTTAGTGACAGCTTGCTAATAGGGCGATAAAATTATCGCCGCTTTAGCAGGAAAAAGTCCCGCTAAAGCGGCGATAGTGCCCTTGCTAATATGCCCCCTGATTCTTCTTGGCATTCCCCTTTTCTTAGTGGAACCTAAGGGTCCAATTCAAAATGGCATCTCTTTTTGGCCCCTCGAGTTACTATACTGGTTGGTAACAGTATCTACAGGAGCCTGAATTACGAGTTCATATTATAGGCGACCTCGTAATGAGGTATTTGATTGAATGTATTGTGTTACTTGTTTCTCCCCTTGTTTGTCTGATGTACGGATAAGGGTGTTTCACACTGCTGTCCGTTAGAACCTATTTGCTGAGTTATTATTATGTCATATTGTTTGTGTAAGGAAAATAATAGAAGAGTTTAAAAACTGTATTTGGAGACTCATCCTTAATAAATCAGGTGCTCTTGCCCGGCTTAACAAGGTTTTAAGATGGTCTCAGCATTTCTCCATCATGAATCATCCCCTAAATTTGAGGAGAGTGATTGTTATTTCCAAAGTATTTATAGTAGATAAGCAAAACAGAAACAAGCCGACTTTGAACCTGATTGTCTAGTCTAGACTTGATGAACACAATGTATATCCTGAGCTAACATAAATAAAGAAGTGTAAATTAACAGTTGACAAGTCGTATGTGTCTTTTCTTCTTTTTTATTTTTGTTTTTTTGCAGTGATCCTTCTTAAAAAACTCTAGCCCTTGCCAACACGTGTTTCGTCTTTGGTGGTGTTGGACCACAGACTTCTTCAGGGCTAGAACAATGTAATATGAGTCTATCAGTCAAATTTGTCTGATTTACAACAAATTCACAATATTCACCATATATGCTCAACTGAGCGTATTCATACTGTAAAAATTGGCATAAAATAACAGTCTGTTTAAGTGACCAACTTTCAAAATCTGAAAATCTTAGAAAAAGTGGTGCTGATGAAACAAGGTGACAGATTCTGAAACCATAACCAGTGAGTCATTACATCCCAAGAGAATAGGGCAATTAGTGAAAAACACCAAATTCCATATGATGTATAAGACATCCACCTCTGTGTGCAAATTCCACACACTTAAGATAATAGTGACCAACCCATGTGTAAAGCAGTTACAAAATTAAAAGGAAAAAGGGGATAGGAGTAAATTAGGTCTGTCTCACCTAAAATAAATTTCAGATCTTTTTCTTGTAACCCAAGCAATGACGTGCTTGACTGTATAATCTCAATAACCTGCCAAAATCAGCATTGGAACGGTAATAAAAATCATAAAATAACCAGGACCAAAAAGTCCCATATTGTCTCTTCATCAATCAAAGTACAAGACTCACTCAAAAGTATGTGTTTCCCGGCTCCGTGACACCGCAATTTTAAATCAGAATCCAAACTCCAAGTGTGAGGAGCGATCATATGTTCTTCCTAAGAGGAGGTAGGACAAAGGAAACCACGTCAATAAAGTAAGTCAATTCTCCACTCTTTGCTTATGATTAGTTCTCTCTCGAGCACATTAAGCCTGATATTTCTCTACCGAAATGCCTTCATTCTCGTATATTTAAAATTCTCGCCTGAGCATAGCTCTGTCATTCTGCTCGATAACTTTGGGAATACCCCTGCATGAGTCAGTGCATTCCGAATTTGTATACTGACTATGAGTCACATCTATCACACGTCCTAAAAATTCACCTTTAATTCACGCGGGTAACAGTCATAATCTGGACCCAAACGCGAACCTTTGTAAATTAACTTGGTTCGTTTGTCACATCCTTTTCGGAAAAGGGGCTAAAACTATTGTTTAACAACAATGTCGAGTTTGGAGATACTTTTAGCCCCTTTTCCGAAAAGGATGTGACAAACGAACCAAGTTAATTTACAAAGGTTTGCGTTTGGGTCCAGATTATGACTGTTACACGCGTGAATTAAAGGTGAATTTTTTGGACGTGTGATAGATGTGACTCATAGTCAGTATACAAATTCGGAATGCACTGACTCATGCAGGGGTATTCCCAAAGTTATCGAGCAGAATAACAGAGCTATGCTCAGGCGAGAATTTTAAATATACGAGAATGAAGGCATTTCAGTAGAGAAATATCAGGATTAATGTGCTCCAGAGAGAACTAATCATAAGCAAAGAGTGGAGAATTGACTTACTTTATTGACGTGGTTTCCTTTGTCCTACCTCCTCTTAGGAAGAACATATGATCGCTCCTCACACTTGGAGTTTGGATTCTGATTTAAAATTGCGGTGTCACGGAGCCGGGAAACACATACTTTTGAGTGAGTCTTGTACTTTGATTGATGAGGAGACAATATGGGACTTTTTGGTCCTGGTTATTTTATGATTTTCATACCGTTACAATGCTGATTTTGGCAGGTTATTGAGTTTATACAGTCGAGCACGTCAATGCTTGGGTTACAAGAAAAAGATCTGAAATGTATTTTAGGTGAGACAGACCTAATTTACTCCTATCCCCCTTTTTCCTTTTCATTTTGTAACTGCTTTACACATGGGTTGGTCACTATTATCTTAAGTGTGTGGAATTTGCACACAGAGGTGGATGTCTTATACATCATATGGAATTTGGTGTTTTTCACTAATTGCCCTATTCTCTTGGAATGTTATGACTCACTGGTTATGGTTTCAGAATCTGTCACCTTGTTTCATCAGCACCACTTTTTCTAAGATTTTCAGATTTTGAAAGTTGGTCACTTAAACAGACTGTTATTTTATGCCCATTGTTACGGTATGAATACGCTCAGTTGAGCATATATGGTGAATATTGTGAATTTGTTGTAAATCAGACAAATTTGACTGATAGACTCATCTTACATTGTTCTAGCCCTGAAGAAGTCTGTGGTCCAACACCACCAAAGACGAAACACGTGTTGGCAACGGCTAGAGTTTTTTAAGAAGGATCACTGCAAAAAAACAAAAATAAAAAGAAGAAGAGAAGACACATATGACTTGTCAACTGTTTATTTACACTTCTTTATTTATGTTAGCTCAGGATATACATTGTGTTCATGTTTGTAAGGTATTGATTTTATCATGCCTATTTGGTTGTAGATAGGTGGCCTAGACCTTATCCTTTGAGCTTTCTATACTAGTCACATTACTATTATCACAATAACCCAGCTCAATCATCACCCAGCCATCCTTGCTTGTTCTTGTAGTCTAGACTTGAAATAGCCAAATGAACATTGGTAAAAAGAATGTTATCATACAAAGACAGTCGAAAGATAATCAAACCATCAAGATCAAAATCAACTTGGGAGAATTTTGAAGTTCTGGGGCTAACCAGGTTCACACCAAATACAGCAGCACAATATGGCACCTTAAAACAAATGGCAGTGAGCATGAAGTTTCCCACTAAGCAAACTTTAGGAAAATCAACTTTGTAATTAAGAATGTTCTTACTATATCCTGATAGGGGACATTTTCCAAAATGCAATGGAAATAGATGCAGCAAGCATTATTAAAGGAGGGAGCTCCAGAGAGCTGTAGAGAAAAATGGCTGCACATCTGATAGGCTCTAACTCCCACAGTGAAAGTCTACAATCTGAAACAATCCGTATGAATACACTATCAAACCAAGGGTCAAATCCAGTGAAAAGGTGTGTAACCAAATAGAACATTTATAAAGCCCCAATATAGACCCGGAAGATATCAGGAAAGCAAGTAAACAAGGGGGCTGGTAAAGTGCTATTGTCTCCTTCCCGGGCTGTCACCTTGGCCATGATAGAGACGAAGACCCTCATTGAGTTGTGGCACAGGCGGGGTGCAATCATGTGCTAGCAGCTGTCTCCCATGAAATGAATGGTTTGTGTACCAATCCTTTCAGGTGCATTGAAGTGACTCTGGCATGAGAGGTGCATAAAAAAATGTTTGGTGAAGGATCCCGGGCAAACAATACCCCATCACCAGAAAAAGTTTAAGAGGCCCAGGGCCCAAAACAGTAACAGTTATGCCGGAAGCCCCCAATCAAAAATTGCAGCTGCATCAGGTCCCAGGACTGAGCGGTTATGCCGCCACAGGTGGAGGGTGAGAGGCAGATTAAGGATGCTGAAGATGCTCATAAATGCTGTGGATGTGAGACAATCAACGGGGGCTTCCTGCGGCTCCTCCTTCGTCCACCAAGGGGTGAGGTTGTTTTAGGGATCCTATTTGGACACTGAACTATGCCTGGGACCACAGGGCATCAGAATGTAGGGACTGATTCACCATACTGCATCAGTACCTATGGACCGAAATCCAACTAGCTCATAGTGCCTACCTGCCCTCCTAACCTACCCAGAGTAACAGGTAAATTGGCACCCCAGAACACAACTTAGCCCCCAGGTGGACCATGGAAACACATCTTCACCTTTTGTTTTCTCACTGATGCATGTCCATAATCAACAAAAGAAATACATGAGGAGAGTTTACAATACTTATTGAAACTATAGTGCTCTATTATAAAACAACTGTGCTGCAACTAGAAAACATATGCATGCTAGCAAAGTAATTAGCATTTCAAGTAAACTATAGACAATAAGAAGCCCTGCCATGGTGAATGATATATCTGCCTCAGCCTATTCTCACCACGTGGGTACAGTGATATATCAGAGATCTCTGGGATTAGAACCTGTCCCCATACCTGGTAATTGTAATTAGGTAATCTGCATCTCAGGTTGCGCAAAGTCCTCTGCAAGAATTCTTCTTTCTGTTTGCAAAAATCAAGTCTTGGTGTATAAGATAAGAAGTGTATAACTTGAAAACAGCAGATATGAATTTATGTTCTGTATAAATGCCAAGCTACGTTTCTAATCTATCACTGAAAAATAGGGACCAGTTGTTGTTTGACCTTGTACTAAATGTTCAAACCGATTGTCAGAGTAAAGGAACAAATAAAAAAATAGTGCAGTGTATTTCTAAAATAATATTGGTGCGCACAAATGTGTTGTGTGTAACGTGTGCAAAGTAAAGCGGCCTACTTGAAATTAGGCTAAAATAAGGGAGAACTAAGTGGGCCCTAAAGAGAACTCACAACACCCCCCAGGAAAGAAAAGAAGTGACTAAGTAGACACTATAAAGCACAATCTAAGCAAAGTCAATGCTTGCTAATAAGCAGCTTATACAAAAAATTATAATGATAATAATAAATAAGCACAACATGTCAAATTGGAAACGTGGACAAATTAAGGTGTGTTCGAGGTATCCATGATGTCTCCCATTAGTTCAACAGAAGGTGAATCCAGGATGGACTCCATCTCAACAGACAATAAATCCACCATAGCACCGTTCAAATCATCCAGAGAACAGACATGATCCTGGTATCAGCCAATGCTGAGGAAGGATCTGGGTAACCTGGATATGTGTTATTAGAGCTAAAGTTAAATGAGTCATGTGCTGAAGCACTCATTTCCTCTGAAGGAAGAGGTGCATAACTTGCATTGTGCAGCAGCCACAATCCAATGGGACAACTCCACAAATGGGTCGTTCAAGGACTCATCAACAGTTTCATGTCCACAGGAACTGGTGTTTGCAGAGCCAGGCAAATATCCAGTAGCCATTTGAAGGAGCACCGTAGGCAATGAAACACAGGCTGGGTGCAGGGAAACAAGAACGGTCCGAATGTCAATGACCAGTCAATATCCAGTTCTTGGAGGAGTAGGATGCCGAGTAACCTTACCATGTACTCACAACATAGCTAGACCGGTGGTAGTTTAAGAGGGCTTCGAGACAGAACATCTATTGCGGAGCAGCATAAAATACAATCAAAATGCCGCAAATTAGGAATAACATCAATGGGATGCCCCCAACACACTGGAAAGAAGTTCATGCATAAAAGCCGGTATTACTCAAAAGTTTTTGGGGAAGGAAGAGGGGTCTGGCTAAATGCCCATGATGGCAGACATATAGACTGCCAACTCCACATCGGCCGGTAGTTACACCTGCCGAATCTCCCACATTGGGCACCATCCACCCTCAGCACTGCAGCCACAGGACGATGGAAAAACTTTGGGGAACATTTTTGTCAATGGGTGACTCCAGAATTCTCCCTGAGCACCGGAATTGCTTGCCGGGCATGAGCCTGCTGGTGAGCATGGCGCGGGGACCGTCCACTGGCTGGTGCTGACATCAGCACATGGTTCGAAGTGCAGGCATGACTTATTGATGGACATCCCTGGCTGTAGGCAGTGAAACGATGAGGACCCGACTGAGTGGTGTGCCCTGAGCGGAGAGCCTGGGGCGCGGATGGTGCCTCAGATGGCGTGTAGCTCCAGGGTGGCGCAGGGCTGCTGAACTGTGGCCCTGCGGTAAGAGAGTGCCCTCCTGCCACCCCTCCTTGCTTTGTAGTTGCCTGCACCATCTTGAGGGTGACTTGCTCCCCTGAGCTGTGTGACTTTTACTCTTACCCTGTCAGGGCCACTTTGTGTCTCCCTGCACTGTTCTAATGTGGCTCCTGATTGGGGCTGACTTGGAGCTGGCCAATTCACCCACCCCCAAACAACCAGACTGCATCAGCTATCCCCACCAATCACAGGCTCCGGATCTGCCCTCTGCGCTGATTGCTACTGTAGGGAGTAGGGCCCGGGCGTACTAATGCGTCTCTCCAGGCCTCTGAATTACCAGGGAGCCTCTGCACTTTTCTACCAGCACCATTTACGATTGCTCGTGACCGCTCGCGATGAGAAACTATCAGTCCGTGTTGAGAAAGCTGCAGCTCGAGCAGAAATCTACTCGGGCGGCAGAAAATGACCTCTTGCACTGTGAAAGATGTGGTTTGCACTGATTGCACAGTGCAGACAAGCATCCGGCACTGTGCAATCAGTGCGAACAGCATTTTTCAAAGTGCACTATGAAGTTCACGTAGCTACGCATAGCTCGTGTAGTGCGAAGTGCACTTCTTGTAGCTAAGTGTAGCGCTACTACGTGAACTATGCCCAGGGTTAGTGCCAATACTGGGCAGGAGCCTTTGTTACGTGAGTGTGGTGGTCGCTAGTTGAAGACTGGCTGTACAGTGGAGTGCACCCTGGTCTGTAGGCCTTGCCCTTACCCCCTCCACCACCTGGGCTCTACACTTTACTAGAGGGTTCCGACCCAGGGGACTAGCACCAAGAGTGAGGTGAGTGGGTCCTGCGGAGGTGTCATAGACCCTAGAATGAGAGTGCAGATATTGTGGTGGCCCCCTCCTGAGGGGGCCCCTGAAGGGGAAGGACGAAGGAACCGGGGCAGCTGACTTTTACTGGGAGTGGATGGCTGTAGGAGAGGGGCGCTTCTGAGTGCGGCATGCAATATACCCAGGGGGCCCTCACACCTGGCCCCTGTTTCACCCGATGCTGCCTGGGCAGACTGGGCAGCCTGGGGTGCCCTCCGACCTGGCTCACTTGGTGTCTGCAATAGCCAAATTGATGGGAAGAGGATAGCCCTATAGGTGTGAACTGTGCAGGTGGGGGGCCCTGTGGTTGGGACTGAATTTGAGTGCCTGGGTGGTCAATGTCCCCTGCTCTGGGGGCAATGCTGGGGCCCCTTACAGAGCTGAATGGCATTACAGTGGGTACCTCTGACAAGGTTGACATGCGAGGTTCATGACTCATTTGGAGACCCGGGGAGACCCCAGCTACGATGCAGCATAGTTAGTGGACTTTCTCCTGGTGTGGCCTCCCTGTCCACCTGGACCTGAGTGTGGGCAGATACTTATTGCAGTGTTGGACACTGTTGCTTACTATAGGCAAATCAAAGGCCAAACCACAGGGACTGCACGCACTGCCAACGGATTCGCAACCAGACATGTCTTACCTGGCTCTACCTGCCCCATATCCTCCCATCTTGCAGAGCAATCAGGACAAGATCTTGAGGGCCGTAGAAGATTCAAAGTCTACTCTCCAATATGAAATAGGAACGGTGTCTGTTGAAGTAGGCCTGCTCCACGCAGACCATCAAAAGTTGGGTACCAGGGTGAAGGATGCAGAGACCTCCCTGGTGGCTCTGCGCCACTTGCGTCGAGCCATGAAAACCCAACACACTCACCTGTCAGTCAGAACGAGTACAACGACTGGAACACAGAATGGAAGACTCGGAGGGACACAGTAAACATAACAATATATGAATGATTGGCTTCCGGAGGGAACAGAGGGCCCAGATATGGTGGTTACTTTGAACCTTGGCTGAACAAGATGGTGGCCCGAACCATCTCACACACTTCTTTGCCCTGGAACAAGCACACCAGGTGCCTGCCTGTCCATTGGCCCGGGAACTCTCCCCCGGACCTGTGGGTGCTAACTTAATGTATGGTCCCAACAGGCATTGGAAGTGGGTCCCTTCGGAGTTGAAAATGGCCGAATCACGCTGTTCCCAGACTTCACCTCACAGGTATAGAACATGCAAGCCTCCTTCTTGGAAGTGAAACAAGCTCTCCAGGAAGAAGGAATTCAGTGTTCTTTCATATTCCCGACTAGGCTGAGGATATTGTTTGATGGCCAATCCCACTTCTACCGGAGCATGGAGAAGGCTTGGGCTTGGTTGGAGGCGTATGGGTCTGAAACTGTCTAGAGACCCACATGGATCTGTAGAGGGCCCCTACGTGCCACTGGAAGCAATGCAGGTCACGGGATTGCCTGCTACTGAGACCAACACTGAAGCCCACCCAGGCTAAAACTGAAATGGACTGAGTGGCAGTGCTGCAGGCTGCAGCATTGCTGACTGAAACTGGACCTCAGATAGGGAGAATAACAGCAGCTCAGATCATCAGGAGGATGCCACTGAAACCAACTCTTTTCACATCTGGGAATACGGGCTCCCAGATGTGACCCCACAAATCGCAGATGATAATATTTGAGTAGTGCCATTTCTGTTACTTGACACAATGGGCCCGCCATATGTGATGTGTCTTTGCTGCCTGGTCCAATGCGGCTGCGGTGACTGAAGTGATTGATTACTTTTGTCTTTCCCCCCTTTCTTACTGGTTTGGAAGTACTGAGAATGCTGTGTGGTGTTCCTTTTTTTGACCTATATAGTTTGGGTGACTGGCCGTTGCTGGTCTGCTCTGGGAAGAGGGAGTTGGGGGTGTTTTTTCTTTTTTGGCTGTCCTTTTCTGTCTCTGGAGTGCAAATACAATTCAGGGGGCTGCTGGGCTAGGAGGATGGTTAGGAAATTTCCATTGCCAGTTTGCTGAGTAACAGCGTCTATGGATAACACACCACACACCTACAAATTGATGACCTGGAACGTACGGGTCCTAGACACAGCGCCTAAATCGCACAAAATCCTGACATACCTTAAAAGACAGGGTTGCATGTTGCACTGCTTCCAGAATAGCACCTCACTCTTATGGAAGCTGACCACATTCGACGGAGGTGACGAGGACAGCTTCATGCTACCACATACTTGGCATTTCCTAAGGGAGCATTGATATGTATGTTAGCGGGGCTTCCCTTCAAAGCTATCAGAATTGACATTGATAAAGAGGGCCACTACGTCCTAGTGGAGGGGCGACTCTGTGGCCAACCCGTGATACTGGGCAGTATCTATACCCCAAACCAAGATCAGGTCTTGTTCTTTCACACTCTGTCAGCGTGACTAGCTCACTTGATGGGGAGGGGCCGTACCTCATAGCCTGCGACTTTAAGTGTGTTCTTACAGCTATAGACTGCTCCACAGCCCTGATCCCAGTGGGTGTGGCTCATAAGCAGCTGTTGGTCTGACCGCTTGGACCACCCATTGAGGCATGGAATACCCTAAGCACACCCAACACCTCATAGAGAGAGATTATTCCTTTATACTGGTCTGCACCAAGTTCATAATAGGATTTATCCTTTTGTGTGCACAAAAATACTTAGCAGCTACATAACACACAATGAATATCTGGCCACACCTCACATGGACCATAGTCCTCTCCTTTTGACTCTGTGTCCCATGGATGAACTTCCTTTCATGCCAACATCGTGGCTCCATTCGGCATCCCAGGAAGACACACCTTTTAGGGCTACTCTAGCTGACTGGCTTAGGGACTCACAGCAAAAAGTGGGAGTCCTTTAAGATGGTGGTGAGTGGACAATGCTTAGGTCAGTGGGCATTCAACGTGACTTAGAACAGGATCTCATGAAACTGGAGGATGAGCTCCATGTGAAGCACAATGTGCACAGTGGGAGCCATGGGGCTCTACTGCGGTTACTGGAGGAAAGCGAATCATGTAGCGTGGCTTTGGGACGGCTTAGATGCTATGACTATAAAAACTATGTGAACAGGGTCCATGAAGAGGAAGAGAAATTGGGGAGGCTCCTCGCCAGGTTGATCCACCCAGAGAGCAGGGGCACCGCTATCCCTCACCTGCTAATGGCGGAGGGGATCATTCTCTTCTCCCCTCAAGATATTAACGTGGCATTCAGAACCTACTATGTGTCCCTCTAAAGCTCACCAGAGGAAAATCTCCTGATGACACAAGGCCCATTATTGAGGAACCTGCCACTCCGGACCCTCCCAGTGGAAGAACGAGAATCGCAGGGTGCCCCAGTGATGGAGATGGAAGTCACAAATGCTATTAAAGACATGGGGGCAAGTAAAACGCCGGATGTGGATGGCCTCCCCTTATATTTCTATAAGGTGTTCGCGGGGTGCTGGCATAGAAATTGGCCAAAATGTTTGCAGAGGCATACAAGATGGGAATCCTTACGGAGACCAAAAGGGAGGCGTTGATAATCCCCTTGCTCAAATTCACCTCCTGCAATGTCACAGTCTCGGACTTTAGACCCCTCTCTATGCTGAATACTGACTCGAAGATACTTGGCAAAGTGTTGTCATTTCGTCTGCTGCCTCACATGCAGGAATTGATCTATGGAGTTCAAAACATGTTTATACCCACTGCATTACCTCTCATAATCTCTGCAGGCTCTACTTGATCCTTTATGCTCGCGACCAGCCACTAGTCTCCACTGTAGTGATAATATCAGTCGAAGTGGAAAAGGCATTGGACACAGTAGGATGGGATTCCTTATGCTTCAAATGGGGCTAGGCGCATCCTGGGTGAGGCGGGTCAGATTACTTTACACTTGCCCAAAGGCGAGGGTGCAAATGGGGCAAACATTATATATAGCCTGTGAAATCTGTAGGGGCCCTAGACAGGCTGCCCCACATTGTCCCTATTGTTCCCGATGCCTATTGGCCCACTGGCTGAAAAGTTCTGCATAGAGATGTTGGATTGGGGCATTCCGCAGGAGAGTTCAACCCACATTATCTCACTAGACGCAGATGATCTGCTCATTTATCTCCAAGATGAGGTAAGAGATATACCATGAGCACTGCAATTGCGTGAGGAGTTTGGCCAGTGCTCAGGCCTTCGAGTGAACTGCAGTAAGACTCGTGTGTTCCCGGTGGTCACCGGGACGGGCCTCACCACGTCCTGTCCATCTGATATACTCTGGCCTCTGTGCACCTTTAAATATCTAGGCGTCCAGGTTTTTCACGACTTAGTGTATATCTGAGAGAGAAACTTGGGGAGGGCCCCTCGGTCCCTGAAGTCCTGTGTCTCCTGGTGCTCACTCAAGTTGGCCACCATGGCCTGAATAACACTCACCAAGCAGGAGAGCAGCACAGAGATTGACCTGAGTGGGCTGGTTTAGAGCTCACTCAGGCACAGGGAGTCTGCGCTCTTTCTTCAACCAGGCTGTGCAATACATCTGGGTTGGAGAAACGTAATTTTGCATGGCTGGTTGGCCAATGACCAGCCAAACAGACATCTGCACTTAGAAGTGCATATACTGCTCCATTCCTCCTCCCTCCCATGGCCTGGCCCACCCCTCCCAATGCATGCTGGCTGAGCCAGCAGCTGAAAAATAAAACAATAATAAAATATTTTCTTCTTTTTCAGTTGCTGACTCTGAGCCAGTGAGGTGACACTGCTCCACTATTGTGTAGGAACTACCGCTGATATGACGTGTTTAGGAAATGAACCTGTCAGTGAACAAGAAATAGTTAAACTGGAGAGAATAATGCAATTTGCTTCCTTGATCGCTAACTGGCCTTAGAAACACTTCACTTTTTCTTGCCTTCATCCTAGTTGTTCTAATTTTACTGAGAGGAGTACTGGTTGGTATCAAGATGTCTATACTCAGTATTTGTATACTATTGCTCCTTTTAACTTATTTGACTACATTGAGATTGGTTGCACAATAATTAAGAGGAGAAGTGCTAGTTCTTATTTCATGAGGAAGCACAGCTGGTGGCTCGCTGAAGATGTTACTGATGCCAGCATATTTTCAATAGGTTTTTTCAGTAGCCTTAGTTTTAGTTCTTAGGGCATTAGCAGTGGCTACTGGCAATAAAACAATATGGGGGAACGTCATGCGCCCAACTCACCTCTATGATGCTCCTGCCTGATAATGCACTCCAGCCCATGGTGGTGTGATGTGCACGAACAGGAAAGGAAAGGACCTCCTTTCCTGCCCAGTGGACACCGACTCCTAGCCTATCCTGGAGCTGCTGTCAGAATGAGAGCAGCTCTAGAATTGGTGGGAGCAGGTTAATCCAGCAGTCATTTTGAGGCTGGGGGGCTGTGCCAGCATTTCCCCAGATGTTTCACAGCCTGGGATTGCTGGGTGTACAGTACGCATGTCGGGCTGGCCGTAGGTCGCCAGCTGGCCAACCCGACATGGGCACTGAAAGGGGCAGCTGTGGTCTTGCAAAAGTAGGATTCTGCTCCCCCCACATCATGCTTTCTCTGTACACAGCGCAAACTAGTGGCAAAATAAAATGGCATTATTATACCATTTTATTTATTATTGTTTGCTTGCTGTGCTCGAATCAGGCAGGGCGACGCTCCTCCGCCATTTAGGAGGGGACGGCCTGGGTATCAGAAGCTTTAAAATCGTGATCACGCAACCCATAATATTTTTTGTGGTTTCCTGAGTTCTTACTGTTTGAAGAACATAATAAATACTGCTCGTTAAAGGAGCTTCAAATTGAATCAGGTCTCCATTAAACAATGCAAACACATTCCATGGCATTCCAAAGATAAAGAAGAAGAAAAACTGTGCCTCTCCAGTCCATTCCACCACTAAACCCCTCTCCATCGTTGCGCTCCTGCAAAGAAGGTTCCAGAATTAAAGCCTCCACCATCACCCAGTATGCAAATTACTGTTGCCTCTGATCCCATTTCCTGCTTCGACTTATTTTGCATTACTCTGCCCACACCAGTCTTTGAAGTCCTGCAGGTCCCTTTCAGTTTTTGGAGCCCTCCAGGCCCATTTACCACATCCCACTACAAGCCCAATGCCCTCCCAATTTCTCACGTGCATGCAGTGCTTCATTTGTAAAGGAATTAGTGCCAGGGCCCTTTTTGGAGGGCAAAACAACTTACACCTTCCGGGGCTGCCAATGACATTATCAACACAACTGAAACCATCACACTCCTACAAGTGTGACAGTTCGGAGAATTCTGGGCACTCAAAACTATAAGAATGGCTTGGGCGGCAGGTATTAGTTATTTTAAATGTATATTAAATTATCAAACTATTGATGTTGTGCTCATCTCTGAATTAGGCAAACAGCACCACCATGTGGTAGACAGAAGACCCCTGGGCCATGGAAGGTGCAGCCGGACCCGATGGGGGCCCAGGGCAAACTCCGACTGGAGGCGGGAATCCTTTCCCCCACGTCGCGGAATTCTGCGAAAGAGGGGGCAACCAGGACTGGTAGCCCCAAAGTAGCCTACGGCCCCCCCAATCAGGGGGTGAGGTGGCAAACAGTTAGGGGGGATAAATAGGGACGCAAGACCCAGAGTAAGCAGCCAACCGCCCCTACAAGAAAAAGGTGGAATAGCCGGAAGGGCACCAGGCGGATGGCGTGGACCCGGCTGCAACCGGTGGGAACCGGCCATCGGGAGGCAATTTTGGAACCTCGCCACATCGGAGACATTGCTGCGCAAATTGGCCTGGGCCTTGACTGTGCGCCTCTAAAGAGGCCCCCTGAAGAGGAGTGAAATGGGAGAATAACATAGTTCCAGCATGGGATCCATCCGGGGAGTATCATGGCCAGCGGAGATGAGACAGAGCACCCCCTCGGCAGCGAGCGGACCAGAGGCGTCGGGCAGACGCAGGGGCTAGAGAAAGGTGAGAGGCATAAGAGGGGGGTTGAGGCTTTGTGTTTAAGGTCACGCGTAGTAATGAAAGCATGCTTGGTTTTCAGCTAGACGCGATCTTGGGTCAATGGGTTTAGGCACTAAACAGCAAGGGCCTCATCTGCGGCAGGTTTACAGTTTGGCAATTTATGCAGCATGTACAATACTCCTTTGCAATCAAAGTCCGTGATACTACAGTAGAAATTGTTTCTAGGGAAGTCTGGACAGAGCTAAGTTATTGGCACGCGATAAAACTGTGCTTTTTCAGAAATCGACAAGAGTGGCTGCCTCCAGCGCGGCATGCAGTAACACGAAGCACGCTTGGCTCTCTTGCTGCAGGAAACAGGCATGTTTGTCTCACTTCTCTTCAGAGGATGCTGAGGCTCAGAGGATGCTTTTACGGTTGTTTTAGTCGACTCTTTTGGCTCGCTAGGTTCATTTATCTCATCCTCTGAGAGCACCTTGCTTATAGGTGTACTCGACATTGTTTCAGGCATTTTCTGCGCTGTCTGCACTATTTGTATAGAGTTTTCAGCATTTGGTGCAATTGCCGCCATAGAAACTCCCGCAAGACCCTTGAGTTTGAGGTCAGTTTGTAGTGCCTTTTGTAATGCCTTTTGTAACAGTCTATGCTTGTTTTGATTGTTTTGATTGTTTTGCTTGTTTTGTTTGTTTTGTTTGCTTTTAGATATTGTAATGAGAGGTTTCTCCTTGCGCTTATACCTCCTCCCAGATCTTCTTAAAATGTCTATTTGGATGATTTGGCGTGTACAGATATAACCAGTCCGTTTCTCTTTCTTACTCAAAGGAAGGAAAAAGTGCATCTCTCCACAACCGCCTAAGCAATAGAGCTCCACTTCTTTTTTTTTTTAGATAATTCCTGATAATTTGTTGACGCTCCCTAAGTGCTGAGAGCCGGAAGCATGGCTTTTCTCTTTAATAGTGATCAGCTGGCAGTGCTCTGATGACGTCTTCAGTTTCACTCGTGGAACACACAGAGCAACAACCAGCAATGGCAACGGCAGACTGTAGGCAGCACTGCCTCACACAGCCTCACAGCGCAGAATGTCGAACCGGAGGGCCGGGCTACCGGGACACCAAGGGGGTAAGCGGAGGAGTCATCCACGCTCTCAAGCAGCCTCGCTGCACGCAACCACACACTGCGCTCGTGATGTAGTCGGCGTGCTCACCTCTCCGTCCCGCGGCATATCACCCCCATCAGCTCTCAGTCGCCGTGACCCAGTACACCGGTCTCCACCGCTCGATCCGCCGCCCGATCACCGCTCGATCACTGGAGCATCCAAGTCTTTGATAGGAGTTTTTTTTTCTACTCTCGCTAAACGCCGAATGCACATCTGACCATCGTAATCTTTCTCTTTCTCTTTCTCTTTCTCTTGGGGGTATGATTCAACAAAGTCAAAGGCACTCAGCCATCTGGGTTATCTCTCAGGTCCTCAGGAGCAGGATCGATGTGCCTCCTCACTCTGACGACATCTTGCCTCCTCAATGTATTCAGTACATTTGGTAAAAACCAACAAAATACATGCCGAAAGTGGAACATGAAAACAGCATGAGACAACTGAACAGCCAACAATTAAAAAACAATGGCTCCACTAGAAGACCAGAAACCAGAGGATTGAAAGCACAGGCACAAGAAGACAAAGAGGCCAAAGGTGGAGAGGAAGGTATAGAGTGCGCGACCGCTGACAAGGCAAAATATAAAAACATGGAGAAAAGTAAAAGTCAAAGTCAAAGTAAAAATGCCCCGAAAAGTGATGAGAAGGAGAAGGAGAAGGGGAGGGGGAAGGAGAAGGGGAAGGAGAGAGATGGTGAAAGGGGAAAACAGAAGAAACAACTGCAACAAAATGAACGCTACGAAGGAGAGAAATCCGATGAACAAGCTGACGAGAATATTGAACTTTTGCTTAAAAAAGCTAAAAGAGTGCAAACTATTAAAAATTTGAAGGCTGCAGCAAAACTAACAGGTTTGTGCGATGAATCTCAACCAAGGATATCTAACATATTTACGCCACTCTCAAAGGAAAAGGAAACCCGGAAGGAAGGAGACAAGGGAGATGACAGTAGCAGCACTCTCAATGATAATGGAAAGCTAATGGACGTATTGATCAATAGGAGTTCTAGCGATGGAATAAACACAACTAGCACTAGTGAAGAAAAGGCGGAATTGGCTACAGATCTGATCGATCAAGAACGGGACTATGTGGAAGCTAATGGACAAATTCAAGTTGGGAATAAAGAAACGGAAGCTGTGGGCGAAGATTCGTCAGAGGAATCTAACTCCGAAATCTATGAAACTGGGGTCTCGATCACTAGTGAAATTGAAAGTGATATTGGAGGCACAAGCGCGGCTAGCGAGGATGAAAACTCACCAACCGCTAATCTGGAAGTAACCGAGTTAAAGATTAATAATAATAACGAACCAGGTCAAGACTTAGCTTCTAAAAAAAAAATGGAGAAGAAGAAATCCATATTTAGAAAACCACATAAACCACTAGATGATGAAACAACGGATCAGGGGAGTAACCAGGACCAAGCAAAGAGAAAACATAGACCCCTCCGGAAAAGCCAGACTCCTACATTGAAAGGAGACACAGAACTTAAAAATCCTGAAATTGGGGCAGCGGATTTGAGCAAAAGTAAGGGAAAGCAACAACACTATGATACCGACAAATTAGGAGGCTCACCGGAACCATCATTGAGTGAGGTCCTGAAGACCATAAAGGATTTTCATTTGGACGTTAAAACAGATAGTCAAAGGAATCATGACGCGATTCAACAACTCCAAGGCGCTATCCAGAAGGTAGATAATACCTGTATGGAGATAGTGGATAGGATGGCCTCGGTGGAGAGCCGCACCGAAAATCTAGAAGCAGATGTCATCAAACTCCAGGTCAAAGAAAAATCTCAATCTGCTACTATCGAAGACTTAATGATAAAGGTGGATGACCTTGAAAATCGGGGAAGAAGAAACAACCTACGCTTCTTGGGAATCGCAGAAGGGGCAGAAGGGGCAGAAGGAAGTGATGTCAAGGGCTATATTGTAAACCTTTTGAAGTCCTCCATGCCCGAACTATCAAAGTGGGAATTGGAACGAGAAGTACAGTGTGCTCATCGCTTCCCTCTGACACTCCCCAAAAGTCCTATTTAAGAAAAACAGTACCCAAGAGCCATTCTGGTTTGCTTCGGAAACTTTCTTTTAAGAGAATCAATTTATGACCTGGCTAGACCAACGAGCAGGAAAGAATTTCAAGGAAATAACTTCTTTGTCCGTCCAGATTTTGCACACGCAACGGTTGAACGCCGATGGAGGCTGAGACAACTTTTTGCCCCATTTGAGAAAATTGGAGCAACCGTTTTTTTGCTGAATCCAGCGCGCCTGAGAGTACTCTACAAAGGAAAGACAAAGAACTTCACAAGCGAGATCCAAGCTGAAGCTTATTTGCATGAACTCTCTGAACTAAGAAAATAGGAGGGGAAATACTAAAGCTAACCATCTGAAACGCTATATGGCTAAAAAAATAAAATACAAAATAAATATGGGAAAATTAAAAAAAACTCTCAGGCGTTCAAGCAGGCGGTGATACTCGGATCACTCGATCGTCCATACCTGGGGCCCCCTTGGTCCCAGGATGCCTCAGGGACTGGTTGGGGGGAGGAGGTGTGAGAGGGGAGGGAGGAAGGGGGGAGAGGGAAGGGAGGGGGGAAGCGAGGAAAGGGAAGGGAGGGGGAAGGGTGGGTGAGAAGAAAACAAAAAAAAATGGAAAAAGGAAGGAATGGTGCAGAATAGGTAAAGGTCAACGGAGGCAAGCAAGGAAAATGATTTTTGAAAGGATTTTTGATTCAGGTTGTAACACTCTAAGTGATGACACGCATTAATATATGTACAATGAATGTGGGGGGATTAAATGATCGGAGGAAAAGGCAGAAATTAGGATATTTAGTTAAACATAACAGAATAGATCTTCTCTGCTTACAAGAGACCCACCTCCCTTGGTCTAAGAGAAATTTGCTTTGTATAAATGGATTTGAACTATTAGCCTGTACAACTCAAACATCAACGATCAGAGGGGTTGCCATTCTAGGAAGAAAAAGTTTAGGGAAAGCGAAAAAGGTGAAAGCAGATAGTAATGGAAGATGGGTGATTATTGAGATGGAGTTGGGCCTAACTATCTGTACGGTGTATGGTTCTAATGAGGAGGATCCCGAAATTTATGACTTCCTAGAAATAGAGCTTGCAAATTGGCCCTCTCCTCTAGTGTTTACGGGAGATTTAAATATCTCATCTGAATGGGGGATGGGTACATCGTATCAGGGAAGAAAACCTAGAGTCTTTAAGGCGGTTCAATCTATGTTAGCTTCTCATGGGCTTCAGGACCTATGGAGAGCTAAAGAACCTTCAAATCTAGGTTATACTTACTTTTCAAATCCAGCCCAGAGATATTCAAGATTGGATTACTTTTTTGTTTCGGCTTTGGAATCTGAGAAAGTTAAGATAAGTAGACTCCCAAGGGTTATTTCAGATCACAACCCTTTGCTGCTGAACTACGATATGGGAGGGCTAGTACGGTCTAAAACAAACTGGACCTTTGAAAGAAGGCTGTTAGCAGATAGCAGATTCGTGGATCATTTGAATAAATGGGCTGGCGAATTTTTTGCGGCAAATAGATATAGCACATCGCGAAATGGGGTCTGGGAGGCTTTCAAAACCGCTCTAAGAGGAAAAACAATCAGTTGTGCTGCCAGGCTTAGAAAGGAAGATAGAAGCGAAGTAGAGAGACTAATGGTCAAACTAGTCGAGGTGGAAGAACAACATATAAAGGATATCGCTTCTGGCAGTAATACCGAGGCTAGTCAGGGAGTTCTGTTGGCAGTAAAAGCGGCACTGCAGAAGGAGGTTACACAGAAAGCAATAGGGGAGTACCAAGCATCAAGGGCAAAGAGGTATGAAACGGGTGAGCAAGCTGGTAGAGCACTTGCACTCCGGATTAGACAGGAAAAAACAAAGAATGCGATTCCATGTATAGAAGAGGAAGGGATAACATATACAGAGATAAAAGATATCCTAGTGGTATTTAAAAAATACTATCAGAAATTATATGAGAAGGATCCTTTTAATAATGATCAGGAGGATAGATGTATTGACAGAGGACCGTGTTTGGATGATACAACAAGAAAAGCACTTGATAAAGATATTACGTCTGAGGAAGTCTTATCTGCCCTGCAAGAATTAGCGCCAGGGAAAGCATCTGGTCCTGATGGTCTCCCCTCGGAGGTTTACAAAGCTATTGAAAAAGAGATCGCTCCTCTTTTAGTAGATCTTTTTAATGGGATACTGCACTCTGGGGTGGTCCCCGATTCATGGAAGGAAACTAACATTATAGTCTTTCATAAGAAAGGCAAGCCAGCAGAGAATCCGGGGTCATATCGACCTATATCCTTAATAAATGCCGATACCAAGCTATATTCAAGGATCTGGGCGAAGAGGTTGGGCAGGATCATAGGCGGTCTTGTCTCTCCATGGCAACACGGTTTTGTTCCTGGGCGTGGTACGACAGATCATACATTTAGAGCAATAACTCTGTTTGATGCCCAGGAAGCCGTGGGGGGAGGGATGGCTATGATCGTGCTCGACGCAGAAAAAGCTTTTGATCGGGTGGAGTGGAGATTCCTCTGGAGCATTTTGCCGGGAGGGGTTTTGGTCCAAATATTGTTAGGGCTATCAAAGCTATGTATGTAGACCCAGAAGCGACAATTACGGCGATGGGAGAGAAATCAGATACGTTTAAGATAAGTAGAGGGACACGGCAGGGTTGTCCCTGCTCCCCCATACTATTCGCTCTATACATCGATCCGCTCATTCAGAAGATTCTAGAGTGCCCTAGAATATCTCCAGTGATTTATAATAGCTATGAAAACAAGATCTTAGCTTACGCTGATGACCTGGCGGTTATTACAACAGACCAGCAGCAGGCACTCCCAGAACTGGTACAGATGGCTAAACTTTTTGGTCAAGGTTCCGGATATCTTCTGAATGAATCTAAAACCCAGATAATTTGCTCTAGAAACATACCAAGACCCGACCTAAGGTATATTGATTCTGCTTTATATTTAGGGGTTAAGATAAATGCTACAGTGGGTAAGATAGTGGAAGAGAATTATCCCCCCTCATTAAATCCATAGAGTTAGAACTGAAAAGGATGGATGCCCTTCATCTTTCGCTGGTCGGGAGAGTAAATGTTGTAAAAATGGCAATGTTCCCAAGGGTGCTATATCTATTTAGAGCCATTCCCCTATATATTGAGGAGAAAATTCTGAAGCAATTAGAGTCTGTCTTTATCAGGTTCATATGGCAGTACGGTAAGGTTAGACGTTCAACGACCCTTATGTCCCTTCCGTGGGAAAGGGGTGGGATGGCACTTCCGAACCTGAGATTGTATCACTGGACCTGTCTCCTAATCCAGATGTCAATCCTGTTTCAATGCGACACTGATGCGACTATTACAGACAACCAGGGTCCCCCTCCCATCTTCAAATTATTGATGGGGGAGAAAGCTACTGGACTACTGTTGACGGAACTGGAATATAGGTTCTATAGAAAGGCACGATTTAAGATCCTGCTAGGGGCATGGCAAGTATGGAAATCAATCCTAATTTTTTTTCATATCCCCAAAAATCAACCCTTCTCTCCTCTTGGTAAATTCTAGCCTTTTTCCTCACTTAAGCAATGACGGGATCCTACAAGTCTGGAAGGGCTTAGGGGTTAAGACTATTGGAGACCTAATGGTAGGAGATAGGATAAGCGGGTTTGAGGACATGCAAAGGAGATATGGCCTCCCTTCAAATCAATGGCTTATATATGGTCAAATCTCCGGTATCTTACAGGCTTTTAGGCCAAAGCTCAAACCCCTCGTAGACTTTCCTGTGGTTGAGGGTATGAGAAGAAGGTGTAGGAAGATAAAAGATATTTACAACATGCTGGTCTCCAGATTACAGGACGATGTAGGAAAAGTAGAAAGTGATTGGGCAATTAAATTGGGAAACCCGGATGTAGATTTGGACCTAGCATTAAGCTTGAATAAAAAGATTTTTAGGGCGTCCAACTTACGAGCACAACATTTTAAAACAGTTTTTAATCTGTACCATACACCGGTTAAATTATTTGCTTGGGGTGTTAGGAATGATGATTGCTGCCCGAGATGGAATGAGGGCCAAGCCGACCTATTACTTATGTTCTTTACTTGTGAACGACTGACCCCCGCCTTGGATGAAATAATAAAATTCTGGGAGGGGCTGCTAGGTCATAGGATCGATCTATCCCCAACACTAATGTTATTTGGCTCAGATTCTAAATTGGTTTTCACAGATGACGAGGCCGCTTTAGTTTTTATGTCGGTCGCCGTACTCAGAATCATTATCTCGGCCGGATGGAAGGATGTTACAGCCCCGTCTTTTCAGATGTGGATCTCCAGATTCTTGGCCATTTATAATATTGAGTCTGGCCTCTATGAATTTAAAGGTGTTAAAAAACGAGAAATGGGAAGACGATTATGGGCCCCTGTCAAGAAATGGCTGGATGATAGAGTAAGAATTTGAAATGTACTGTATTGCTATATTTATTGACAGATCTTCTATATAATTTTTTATCCCCACATAAAATATTGTGTTCAAAATATTGTGTTCTTTAACTGCTCATATATGTATCAGATGTTCTTATACCTTGCTTATGGCTATTTATTTATGTATTTCCTTATGTTATGTTATGTTATGTTAAGGGGGTGCTTATAAAGCGCACTGTCACCGTGAGTTTCATGGCGCTGATTGGGTGCTGAGAGGAACAAAGGGACTTTAGCTAGATTGTGGGAAGAGCCAGGTTTTTAGTGATTTGCGGAATTGGATGAGAGTGTTAGAAATCCTAACTGGGAGAGGAAGGGAGTTCCAGAATTTGGGGCCAAGGTAGGCGAATCTCCGACCACCAGATCTACAGAGTTTAATGGAAGGGACAACCAAGAGGTGTAAGTGTGATGATCTGAGGTTACGTGAAGGACAATAGGGCCGAATGAGGGATTTCAGGAAAGCGGGGCAAGAGCCAGAGAGAGACTTAAAAATAAGGCAACCAAGCTTGAAGGCAGCCCTTAGGCTGACAGGGAGCCAGTGCAATTTGATGAGGAGGGGTTTGGCAGACTGCCATTTCGGTATCCCGAGGGCCAATCTCGCCGCCTGGTTTTGGATGATTTGCAGCCTATAGATGGAACATTTAGGTAGACCATGATAGATGGAATTCGAAAAATCCAGGCGGGAGAGGACGAGGGCCATGATAACTTGCAGCAGAGCATCGGGGGTGAGAAGGTAAGCCACCTTCCTAATCCTGCGCAGCTGGAACATGCAGGAGGAGACCACCGTCCCCACCTGCGGCCCGAGAGATAGCCCAGCGTCAATGGTGACCCCGAGGCTTTTCACCGAGGCCACCGGGATAGGAGGGGAGCCAAGCTCTGCCGGCCAGAAATGTGGTCCCCAATGGGCGGCGCTCTTACCAGACAGGAGGAGCTCCGTCTTTCCTGGGTTCAATTTGAGCTGGTTCTGACACATCCACTGAAGGATGTGGGACATAACTGCCTGGAAATTGGGAATAGCAGAGGGGGAGTTTAAAGAAAAGATGAGTTGCAGGTCGTCCGCGTAGTTAAAGACGGTGACGTCCCACTGCCTCAGAGAAAAAAGAAGAGGGCGAAGATAAAGATTAAAGAGAAGGGGGGATAGAGAGGAGCCCTGGGGGACCCCGCAAGGCAAGTGCTCCCTGGGAGCCCTAAATGTGCCTAGGCTGAGGGTCTGAGATCTCCCAGTGAGGAAGGATTTGACCCATGCCAGCGCCAGGCCCTGGATGCCGGCCTGTTCGACACGGTGGAGAAGGATGTTATGGTCCACCGTGTCGAAGGCGGCCGACAGATCTAATAATACCAAGGCCTGGGGGGTACCCTTGTCAGCTCCGTCTCTCAAGGTGTCCAGGACGGCCAGGATCACAGTCTCCGTAGAGTGACCAGGTCGAAAACCGGCCTGGTTGACTTCAAGAAAGTTAGAACTCTCGATGAACCTAGAGAGACAGGCAGTGACATGGGCTTCCAAGATTTTAGAGAAGAAGGGTAGGAGAGAGATAGGGCGATAGTTCACCGGGACGGCGGGATCGGCTCCAGGCTTCTTCAACAGAGGCACCAGAACGGCCTCCTTGAAGGAGCTGGGTACCGTCCCGGAAAGGAGAGAAGAATTAAGCAAGGGAAGGATGCAGTCAGATAAAGAGTGGCAGATGTCCCGTAGTATAGAAGGCGGACAGCGGTCGTCAGGAGAACCAGACTTAATGCGAGCAGCCAGAATGGCTAGGGATGTAGGGTCTAAGGGGGTGAACTGAGTGATGGAAAGAGCATTGTGGGGGGGAGTAACAGAATCAGCGCCCGGTGAGGTGACCGGAATAGTGTCCTTAATCAAAACAATCTTCTGTATAAAAAAAGTGCTGAGTGCATTACAGGATTCCTGTGTAGGGGCCTGAGTCGGGAGCGTTCTGGGATCGGAGGTGAATTCATCCAGGACTCTAAAGATCTCCTTCGACTTGCAGGGGGCTTGTAAGATTCTCTCTGAGGTATAGGCTTTTTTTGCTGCAGAGATGGCAGATTTATACTTATTACGGACTGCCACATAAGTATCTCTGCTTGACAGGCAGTAATCTCTTCTCCACCTACGTTCTGATTGGCGGAGTTCCAGCTGTATGGCTTTTAGATGGGGAGTAAACCATTTATGAGAATTGCTGTGTCGGGATCGAGGGAACTTAATTAAAGGGGCAAAGATGTCGCTAGCTGACACAAGCCAGTTGGAAACCTGGCCATCTAGCTCGTTGATGTCAATTTTGTGAAGGGTAGGGGGACGTGTGTGAGACAGATGAGATAACAATTTGGAGGAATCGACAGCCTTCCACTTACGAGCCATGCCACCCTTCCGCTGGGGAATCCTGATCTGGCCAGCCACCAAAATGGTGGTGTCAATAAGAAAATGATCAGACCACACACAAGGTGTGGTAAGCGGGCAGGAGGGCTTCACCCCAAGGGCCCTTATTGGACCATGAACTCCAATAAAAAAAAAAAAAGAGGCTCAGAGGATGCTGAGGCTCTGTGGGCCCGTGTATAACCAGCTGTCCTTTGACACCAGACACTGGGCCCGACTGGGCGGAGGACGCTGGTGACGGTAAAGAGATCTGAAAATGTAGCGGGAGGGGTTCGTTCGGTGACAGTGGGACCCTTCTGTCATGATGAGAGAGGTAACTAGGTCCAGTGAAAGAGGTCACGTCTTCAAACCAGTGTTAGCTGCCATCTCTGATTGGGTTTTCAGTTAAAGGACAGACCCCCATCTCTGAACAGAATGACAAAGTTAACAGCCCCCTTATATTTATTTATGTAATATCTTATGTAGCACCGACTCCACTCAATGGGGCTTCATAGTGCAGTACAATATACTCTTAAAAGTGGACGGTTAACAATTTATTGATTGCTGTAAACACGCTCCTAATGCATTTGAAATCAGTTTTGCCTATCTTTTGAGAAATACGTCCTGATCTCTGACAGTTCTTGCCTTCATTTGGAGCGGGAATTCACAGAAAAGCAGGGCCAGTTGGTATAATGATTGCATGCCTTTTCAAGACTAGCACTTGAACGCTGATTTGGTGCATCCATTTGGGTATTTTGCAATGCGTTGTGCCACTTGGTGTTGCACTCTGATATCAGTGGGGAAGAATAACAGATTCTGGACTGGAGAGGCGGAATTGGAAGTGTTTTCCTTACACAAACAACTGGAAAAATTGTCACCTTAGCACTAGCATGCTCTTTAGATGGATAAAGCAACAATACTGTAGTAATGTGTAGAATGTGTTATATGTCATACTCCGAACACTGCTGTTGCTTAGTACAACAGAATGTTGATATTGACTGTTGATCTTGGGCTGCTTAGCCTGGTGGAGTCTCTGCCTTCTGGCTCCATGACCATGTAGTTACCAATTGTTGGAAATGGCCCTTTTTGCAGGGTTATCCCCAAACTTTTTCTTCTTCTTCCCTTGTTTTTCCTGACCTGCGGTTGTTGGCTATAGGACTCTGGGCACTTTCCCACTGTTTGACCAGTAAGTCCCTAGTAAAGTGCACTGAATGAGCCAGGGCTGGTCATTCAAATGCTACTAGTGGGCCTGCAGCACTGATTTTGCCACTCACATGAGTAGCCCTAAAATGGTGTCTCAGGCCTGCCAATGCAGTCCCTGTGTGCAGTTGCTAACTGCCATGCTGACCTCACCAGTGTGCCCACTGGCCAGGCCTAACCCTTCCGTTTCTGTACATATTGGACACCCCTATGAAAGGCCCAAGGTACCCCCCTGGGCAGGGTGCATTGTATGTGAAAGGTGACATGCTCCGATAGTGAAATACTGCCAATTTCGTTTTTCACTATCGAAAGGCTATCTTGCCCATAGGCTATAATGGGGAATGCTGTGTATAATGTTTACCTGCATATCTTCTAATAGGAGCAAGATAGAAAATTAAAGTTTGGTATCCCTGAACTCAGAATTTAACAACCTATATTTTAGGAAGGATGGTGTTTAAATCCTGTGGTTGAAAAACACACTTTTAGAAAGTGGCAGTTTTCTTGTCTGACCTTTCTGTATGCCTTGGCCTGTTTGTGAATTGACTGTCTGGTTTGTGAGTGACAGGGGCTGGGGTGGCTCTCAGAGGCCGAGTGAGTCATCCCTAGGCTGAATAGCTTCATCTGCATCTTGAGTGGTGGGAGGGGATAGCACCTGGGCCTGAATAGGGCTGTGCCTGCCTTCCACAATGCTGGCTCCACCTCCTGCTGGGCGGCTGACGACCCTGCCCCTCTCTCTCAAAGGAAAGAAGGAGTCAGGTAAACAAAGTGCTCCAGGACTGACCAGAACTGGTTTGGACTAGGCCAAGGCCTCTCTGCCCTAAGAGAACAAAGAGAATATTGGTATAAAAAGGACTACCCAGACTTCAGAAAATTACATCATCCTGGAATCAAGAAGGAACCTCTGCCAAGGAGAAAGCTGGAAGTCTGAATAAGAAGGACTGACCTGCTGTAAGGCTGACCTGCAGTTGCTTTTCTGCTAAGGAGAGGGAAAGGACTTTGCTGTTGCTGTGTCCCCTTGCTTGAAGGGCCTGAGATGAGCTGGCCTCCTGTTAAGAAGTCCCAGGCACAAAAGGACTTCACCCCCAGCTTCCCCCCTGAACTCTGCAGTGTGAGTTCTGACTTGCCTAGAGTGCTTGATCCATTAGTGGGGCCTCTGGAGGTTGTTGCCTGCTGTTTAGGGAGCTGGACAAGAAGAAAAGAAGATCTACAATTTGCACGCATCACTCGCTTGCGGAGCGCATTATCGACAGTGCGAGAAAATTCCCATCGCCGCGAAGATCGTCGCAGCGTCTGTTGCCACTGCAAGAACCGATGCATCATTCGCTTAATGAGCGCATCACCCCGGTGCAGGAAGATTCGTTTTGCTGCCTGTTGCCGCTGTGAGAAACAGTCGCACTGCTTGCTTGCGGACCACATCCCGTCGCTGCGAACATCGTCGCAGATTCAACGCATCGAGGGGCCACGACAGAAGATCGATGCTGCGCCGCACATCGCGCCGGGTCCCCAGGGTCTCAGGAGTGGCGCATCGCTTGTTTTTTGACGCTGCAGTTGCCGCTAGGAACTTTTGTCGCATCTACAGGTACTTTGGACTAAAAGTGATGCAACTGTGGATTATTTTGGTGCAACCCTTTGAACTCTTTTTAAAGACTTTTTTTGGAACAGTGTATATTGGATTTTTGTTGTTTTGGTCTTGTGTAGTTTAGATAAAGATACTTTATTTTTCTAAACTGGTTTGGAGTCCATTTGTGGTGTTTTCAGAAATTACAGAAATTTGGCGACGATTCTAAGAACTAAATGAGCACACACCCTGCGTGCAACATTATTCTACACAGCATCATTTGGCTGCATCATCTCAACTATTGCAGAGGCAATACTGAAGAAGGAAGACTTTTCAACTCCTGAACTAGAGCTTCTCCTACCCAGACTGCTGTTTCCACCTCTTCTGATCCTAACAGCTGTTCAACTAAAGAGGAGCTGATTTTCAACTCAAGAGCTTTTTCCAAGTATTTACTTCAAAATTTGACAGATGTGGTAGGGCACTTGCGCATTGTTTTTACTGTATATACTGGTTGCTACACTAGCGAGTAAACTGTCCCTCATCCGCTCTGTCTACACTAGCGTGTGAACTCTTTCCCTCCGCACTCTCTTTGCAGTCCTCTAGTTATGCGGAATTGTGCTGCAATCATATTTTTTCATTCCGCTGATGCCTAATTGTGTTTGTTTTTATTGGCTTTACGTGGCTTAGCTGCCCTCCGTTTCTAGCCTTTCATTTTCCCACACGTGGCACACTAACTGTTGGCTTCAGCGAGTTGTGGCACCACAGTTTTTTTTTTTCAAAAATCACACTCCGTGAGCCTTGCTCCATTCTGTGTGTCTTACCTGGCAACCGGAGAACCTCCAGCCAGCCAAGAACATTCCGTTCCTCCTTCTTTGATCCTCTTCCTCAATTACGCTACGCTGAGTCCCAGGGACATCATCACGTGATGCAACAGCTGCCATCTTTTGGTTTCTGCATTCCAATAGAAATGATCCACAATACATACTTAGCGTCGATGCACTGCTTTTGAAATTATACTGCCTATTATCTGGCCTTATCCTTATCGGACACGCGGTGACACGTACACCCTCACTACCTTTGTGGATACCCATCATTTCTTGATGCAGTGTGTCATGCGGTGATACACACACCTTCAGTTTACTTTTAATAACTTTTACTCTATGGCTTCCACATCATTGCGTTTGTCACTCGGTGATACACACACCATTTTATTCACACGGTGACACACACACCATTTATATGTGTGCTTTTGACAGTAATTTTCACATCTTTTATATATCAAGTATAGCATTATTCCTAGATGTTGATACACACACCATTTATTATTCAAGTTTGTTAATTGTCACACTATAATTTCTGTTTCATTGATTTTCTTTTTAAAGACATTTAACGTTAACTAAACATTTACTTTATTTGTGTGTCGTACGGTGATACACACACCAGCTTTACCTCCATAACATGTGCACCATGCATTTTTGGATACATCAGAGGAACCTCCAGTCCGTTGGGAAATCTGGTTTGATGTATTTGAAACCTACTTAGGAGCCATAGGAGCAACCAAATACTGTCCTGACAGGAAAACATGTCTTCTTCTTCTTTCATTAGGGTTTGAAAGAAGATCTATTTACAAACATTTACCCAATTTGTCTACGGAAGAAGGTAATGACATAGATGAATATCGAGAGACTATTACAAAATTGAAAAATAGATTCGACAAACAGCCAAGTCTTATGGTTCTTAGACATAAATTCTTCAAGAGAAAGCAAACGGATGTTGAAGATGTGGATTCTTACATTTCTGTTTTGAGAAGTTTGGCAGCTGTCTGCAAATTTGATCATTTTACAGATCAGCTCATAAGGGATCAATTTGTTTGTCATTGCAAACACAAAAACATTAGGCAAAAACTCTTAAGTTTAAGTGATCCCACGTTGGATGAAATAATCAAAATTGCTAAGAGTATTGAAATATCTATGATATCATTAAAAGAGCTTGATGACAGAAGTAACGACAAGGTTAATGAAAATGTTAACCTAGTCAACACTAGTAGATTGCATACTGAATCGAAGAATTTTGGTACTAAGAGTTTCCTCAAAATAGCAAAACCTAATAGTATCAATCCTAATTTCTGCATGAGGTGTGGTAACCCTCCACATTCTAACAATAGTAGATGTCCTGCATTTACTGTGACATGCAATTATTGAAAGAAGGTTGGGCATTTTGCAAAAGTCTGTCTCAAAAGAAAAAAACTCCTAGAAACCTGTGGTGTGTGTTGTTGAATCGGATTACGAGAGTGACTCTGAAGTAATTTCTGTGATTAGGGAAGAGCATGATTTTATCCATAATGACCATGTAAATTCCCTATCAAAAGCCATTGAGGGTGATCCTTCCACATGTATTGATCCCGTAGTTGGCATTGCTGTTGGGACAAAAGTTCTTCCTTTGCTCGTTGACTCAGGTGCTCGCATTTCCATGATAACTAAGAGGTTATTTAAAGACACTTGGCGTGAATCCATAGTTTTGTCTCCTCCCGCTCGATCCCCCTTGTTTTATGAAGGACGCAAGGTTGATCTACATGGATTTTTCGAGGAAGACATGATGTTCAAAGGAAGACACATTAGAGGAAACTTCTATGTTGCAGTCAAAGGTTTAAACATTGTTGGCTGGTTTCACCAAGGTTTGTTTGGTATGATTTTAAGACCTGGGACACTTGAACAAGTGTTGGAGGTGGAATGTAATGACGATACCAAACAGACTTGAAAACCAAATTTCCTTCTGTCCGTGGGGGACAGCTGGGAAAAATACAGGGTTTCAAAGACAACATTGTTGTTAAGGATGGTGCCTCACCTGTCAAGCATAAACTCAGAGGGGTACCTTTTAGTGTTTTGTCTGACCTAGAAAAAGAACTCAAAGATTTTTGTGCAAAGGGAGTCATTGAACCTGCTGAGTCATCCTTATGGCACACTCCCTTGGTTGTGGCCCACACGAAAAATGGCCAACTTACGGTCTGTGTCGATTTGAGATCTCTTTATAAGGAAATATAGGTTGACTCACATCCTTTTCCCAACATTTCTGATCTATTTGCGGCCACCAAAGGTGCTAAGTGCTTTTCCAAGCTTAACCTTGCTAGTGCATATCATCAGGTTGAGCTTCGTCCTGAATCTAAGCATCTCACTGTCTTTGTGTCTCCTCTGGGGACTTTTCAGTACCGCCGCATGCCTTTCGGGTTAGCGTCCGCTGCCTCTGTCTTTCAGAGGATCATGGCAACATTCTGAAGGATTTAGACTTTGTCTTGGTCAGGATGATGTTCTGGTTTTTGGGGAAGACACCAAATCACACAATATTATGCTTCATAAGGTTCTGTCTTTATTTAGGGAGCATGGTGTTCTCCTCAAATCTGAGAAATGTGAGTTTGCTTGTGATAAGGTTGTATACCTTTGTCATGTTTTGTCTCAGGAAGGAGTGAGTCCTAAACCACGGCTACTGGAAGCTATTATCAAGACCCCTCCACCGTCTGACAAGACTGGTGTAAAATCTTTATTAGGACTTTGTGAATATTATTCCACATTCATCCCGGATTTTGCAACTGTTGTTCGCACTTTAAGTGCTCTGCTTAAAAAGGGTGTGCCGTTTGTATGGGGTAATGAATGTATATGTGCTTTGGAACTTGTCAAGTCTTTGTTGAGTGATTGAAAAGCTCTCAAGCCTTTCGATCCAGCCTATAGTTGCCACATCACAGAAGATGCCAGCCAGGTTGGTTTGGGGGCAATGTTAATTCAAACTGTGGATGGTGTTGAGCAAACCATAGGTTTTGTCTCTAGAGTTTTGAGAGTGGCTGAACATCAATATTCAGTTATTGAAAAGGAACTCTTGGCTTGTTGTTGGGCCATAGAGAAGTTCCGTCCCTATGTTTGGGGCAGACGTTTTTTACTACTCACTGACCACAAACCTCTTGTTAAGATTCTGGGGGATAACATGAGTAGGTGCTGTGCACCCAGGATTTTTAGAATGGTCACTAGACTTTTACAATATCAGTTCGATGTCAAACACATTTCTGGGGGCAAGAATTTTAAGGCAGATTTCTTGTCTCATTTTCCAGTTGGTAGTCATGAACAAGATGATATTAAACTTAAGGATCTTGTTGAAGAGGATTGTGAAGACTGTTGTGTTGCCACTATGGACATTCCCGATTTCTTGGTGGGTTCAGAAGATAAATGGAGGTCTGCTTTTCTTGCTGATTCAGTTCTCCAAGATGTTAGAGAATTAGTAAAATAAAGTTGGCCTTGTGACAAAGTTCTCTCTCCTTCGTTGCAACCGTTTTGCAAGGTTGAAAGTGGATTATCATTAGAGGATGTTTTTTTGTTGAGAGGGGAGAAACTCATTCCTCCCTCCTCCCTCTTGAAAAAGGCTCATGAAAGACATCTGGGCACCAAACTCACAAATCGTTGCATTTGAGACGCATTCTGGTGGCAGTGTATGGATGCTGATGTGGAGAACATGGTCTGTGAGTATTGTGTTTGCAGCTCCTCTGACAAGACTCTTAAGGTCTTTGCCTCTCCTCTAATTCCTATTGATTGTCCTGATGGTCGATGGGTTAAAGTGGGTAGTGATATCCAGGGACCATATGATGTTTTATTTGGACAGAATCGGTACATCCTAGTCCTTGTGGATTACGCTTCAAAATGGCCTGAGATAAAACTTGTCAATATGAATGGCAATACTAAAGTCATCATTGCTTTTCTATCCGATGTATTTTTGAGGGAAGGGTTTCCAGAGGTCATTGTGTCTGCTAACGGAAAGCAATTCATGAGTAGTGAATTCCAGCTCTTCATGCAGTCTTCAGGTATCAAACATGTTAGGAGTTCTCTCTATCATTCCCAGTCTAATGGCCTTGTGGAGAGAATGAATCGGGTCATTGGGGAGTGTGTCAAGTGGGCTAGATCCGGTGATCGTGATGTTGTCGGTGCCCTCAATGACATGATTTGGTTCTATAGAACCACTCCTCACTCCTCCACTAAGGTTGCGCCTTTTGTTCTTGTGAGGTAATGAAGGCTTACACCACTTTTAGACCTCGGTGGATGACAAAAAGATTGAGATCTGATTCCAATGTTGATAGTCTGATGCCTCTAGTTGAAAAAAAATGTTTTGGAAACCCAGTCCAAACAAAAGAAATGGTATGACGCTAAGAAAGGTGTTAAATTGTCTCCCCTTACTGTTGGTGATCTTGTCAAAATTAACTCTCCTGTGTATGCAAAGAAAGGAGAAAGCACATTTTATAAACCTCTTCGTGTCATTAAAATCTATGGAAATGCTGTTCAAGTTCAAGGGGGTAATTGATGGAATTTGTCTAAAGTGTCCAAAGAGGTGCAATCTTCTAGAGCTAAATCTTCTCATGAACCTGATAAAATGTCAAATGTAATTCCAAATTATGATGTTTCAGGTTCTCGTGTTCAACATGATGTAACTCCTCTCTCTATTAGGAGTGCCAGATCTTATGATGAATCTGGTCATTTCAGGTAAAAGTGTGTATTTAGTTTTTTTTAATTTTCCTTAGTTTTTTTTTTTTAAGAAAGGAAGGTGTGTAGTAATGTGTAGAATGTTTTATATGTCATACTCAGAACAATGCTGTTGCTTAGTACAGCAGAATGTGGACATTGACTGTTGGTCTTGGGATGCTTAGCCTGGTCCATCATCCCCTTTTGTATCGTCTCTGACTTCTGGCTCCACGACCATGTAGTTACCAATAAACTGAGTTTATCCTGTTCCTGCTTCCGGCTCAGTTACTACAAATACGTTCAAAGGAGTATTTATTTTTGGGCTTTAATTTAGTCTAAAATCAGCCTATGTAACAGGGAAGATATGCTATTAAGTGTAGTGAGTGATTACTTGTGATGTCGAAGCAGTCGAAGCAGTTGGTTTGTACGTTAAACTTGTGTGTCTCGACTCAGGTCATTTTCATTATTTGGGCACGTGCACAGTTTGTGCCCAGTTGTGAATGCCCCTTTAGAACTAGTCTGTAACAACGCAGCTATGAATATGGGGCTCAAGTCGGGCAGTTTCTCGGAAGTGTGCCTCCCCTCGATAATTTTAATTAACTTTAATTATTTGGTCACGTTCACAATTTTGTGCCCAGTTTTGAACACTCCTGTAGACATAGTTTGATTTAATAAGTATTTGGAAGTGGCCTGTGCCAGTAGAGATGGGGTGTACACGGAATGAAATGGGCCCCAAGAGCAGAATACGGTTTCAGACAATTTTGTTTTCCTGCCTCTTTTAAGTGTAAGAAGTTGAGGTTAATTTTACAAGTCTTAAGGATTTGGTTTGCAAGTTAAAATTGCGTAGCCGACTATATTACTACTTGGTAAAGTGTGCCGCGAGCCTAGCTTTAACCTAGCTTGAAGAGTAAATAAAAATGGAAACCCTATGCAACCTGGATTGGAACCATCCAATGATTGGTTTCATTCTCACGTTTTCTTATGTATCGATTTGATCATCTGGAAGCGGCTAGGGTGCCGCCACTCCAGGTGTTCAGAAACACTAGTATGTTAAATCAGGGCCCTCCCTTGACTAAAGGGAGCTCTGAACGCACGTTCAGGACAATTTGCGGGCTGCACTTACACATCTCAGCACTGCATCTGATTTCAGCGTAGCAGGAGGGCAGTAAAATGCAGGATTTAGGCAAGAGGAACAGGTATCGGGCAAGCTATTTGAACACCTTTCACTGACTAGAGTACGTCCTCATCACCACCCTGCAGGAGTAGTCCAGTTATCTGTCTTCCCTTGTTGGCATCATCACTATTGTTACTATGAATTACATTACATAGGTAGCTTGGCGGCAATACTTGTGTTCTTTGGTTACTTGCAGTTCATAAGTTACAGTTTACTATAGCCCAGTAGGCTATGCGCCGCCATGAAAGAGTGCTGACAGAATAGGAAGGGATTTGTTAGGTGGGTATGCTTACACCAGTCTCTAAATTTATGACGGAAAATGCGAGATGAAAGATGGAACCCGGTTAATGACCTCCAGCTCCATACAAGTTCATTAGTGTTTACTGAGCGAGGTCCATCAGGCTTTCAAAAATAATAATAATCATAAGCAGACAGGGAGAGGTTGGCATTAAACCATGTCTCCAACCATGGACAAATGTGACCAGCCTAATGCATCCAAGGCTTAATTTGTAGTAAGTGCCATGGTCCTGTCATGAGGGTCTTGAGCCTTGTGCCACCCTTGCCCCTGACAACGCTGCAAAGACCAGTACCAAAACAACTACTAACCATCTCATTCCACAGACAGCTATCAGGAAGCAGTGGGGCTGGCATAAGATGCACCAGATTTTTAGCCTGGATGGCAATAGGGAGCCCCTAACAACAACCCAGGAGCAGGGAGAGTCAAGGGTCACAACGGCACGATTTTGCACGCTGAGACAAATACAGAAATGAGTGGCCTGATTTTAAAACTCATGGCATCTTCCAGATTGCTATACGCTGGGGGATGGTAACACAGTGACAGGGTCATTAAGACAGGTGATTCGGCAGGTGAGAATCCCAGCAGACAGAAAGGTATGGCAGCTAGCTTGCCAGCGGTTGGGGCCCGGGAGTTCTCAATTGACAAAGAGTTTAAAATTAATTAGCCTGGGCTCGGTGAGGAATGCAGGTCTCACGAGGGAATACTGCTATCATAGAAGATTCTTGCTGCGCCTTGATAGAACTCGGTGCGGGCGGACCCCCTAATGGTTACTACTATCTCGGATGTCACGAGGTCAGAGAGCAATAAAAAGTCGAGTTAGTGTTGGTGAGTATTGTAATGCCACAAGAAAAGACATGATGTTTGCCTGGAAAAGGGCAATGGAGCTTAATGGAAGCCCCGCGGAAGGTCGCCAGCACCAAAGACTAAGTTGCCAGGCGAATCATAAGGGTATTACAGGGGCTACTGCCTTGGCAAAGAGATATAGGAATGTCGGGCAGTTATAGCATAACTGCTAAGTAAGAACGGGAGCTATTACCAACGAAAGAGAGCTGCATGCAACAATAAGGTATTGGTTAGAGCATACAATTCCCCCAGTCCTGCGTTACCCGAAGATGGCCTACAGGGTCAATTGGGGAGAAATCGGGGGCATATTATCAAGGACCGGTGTTAAAATTATCGCCATTTGATCGCCAGGAAATTGCCGATATAACGGCGAGAATGGGCTTGATAATACGCCCTTGTTAATTCCCATAGAAGCCCATGTCTGGTGGGCTTCTATGGGAATTAACAAGGGCGTATTATCAAGCCCATTATGGCAGTTTCCTGCCGATAAAACAGCGATAATTTTAACACCGGTCCTTGATAATATGCCCCTAAGTTATTAGAATAAAGAGAACCCCTCAACACGGTACTACGTTTGAATCCTGAGTAGTGCTTATCTGGACCGAGCAGGCGAAGCTACACTGCATATAAGTATGGGAAACAGGTTACCACTACAGCTTGTAGTTGGCTGTCCTAGATAACATTGACAAGACACTGCAGAACCCGGAGGACTGCAAATGCAACTTTATTAAAGGAGGAAGCTTTCTTGCAGCTATAAGCATAATTGTGCATGAGGAAGGGGGACTCTTGTGCAAGCATTTTACGCTCCAGCAGATTGCATGATTGCTCTAGGGCCCGATATGGCAAACCCAAGTTTCAGTTAACATGAGTTAGTATTGGTAGTCATCGTTGCGCAGTCTCATAGCCTCTCTGGTAGCCCACAATTGAAAGAAGATGAATGTAGAAACAGTTGATGCTCTGGGAATGGAGCACTAAAAATGGGGTTATTCAGTGGGTGCAGCAACAGTCATACAAAGAGCAACTCGACAGAGTAGTAGGCCTGGTACCGATAAGGTTGGGCTATAGAGAATATTCCAATGAGATCCTCATGGGAGCAAGGGGACCACAGAATAACAGAGAAGGGGAAGGATTAACAATGGAGAAATGCATGAAACCGGAATCTAGCAGCTGTGGTTGTGTTAAATCAGATACTAAATGAACAAGGTTTTGGGGGCAAACAGTAATAAGCCATGTGAGACATCGAGTGAGAGGGAGACCTGTCACCCACTAGGTTTCAGCTGGCAGGGTACATGACCTGGGATAGGTTTGGCACATTGAATCCCTAGCTTATTTTATGTCATTAGTAACCCACTGGCTCCACTCTGTTGAAATAATAGTAGTAGTGCAAAGTAGCACTCCAGGACAGGAATACCGTACACGTGATAGCATATGAGGAAGTCTGGGCAAGTCAGGGCTGACAATGCCAAGTCAGCAGAGTATTGAACACCTGACAGGAGTGGGGATGTAGGGGGCCTGGAGCAGATGGGTTTCTATTGAAGAAGAATGGATGGAGAGATCAGGGGGAGCTCCCCCCGATCATCGAACCATAGGAAGCGTGGTGGAGGAAACCTAGGAAAGATACACAAAAGAGAGAAAAGTTACTGGAGGTAGATGGAAGGCTCACACAGTGTCCTTGGGATGCCTCACGACAGGGGCACTGAGGAAGCTAATAATGGCACACAGCCACAGGCAGAGTAGATGTGATGCTCCCACAGGGCCCTTGGGATGCCTCACGGCAGGGGTACTGAGGGAGCTAAATGACAGGACACAGCCACAGGCAAAGTAGATGAGTTGCTCACACAATTCGGAAGCCGGTTGAAGCCTAGAACCGCAGATATGGATGCCCAGCAAAAGGGGCTCCTCACAAACTGTACTGCCTGGGAGCAAACAAAGACAATGAATGTACAAAGACAATGAAGGTATATAATAACATGGATGTTTATGAATGACCAACTAAAATTGCGAAATGTACAACCATGTTCTGTTTGAATAAACTGTGACCTTTTAAGGCACCAAATCACCTTGTCAGTGGAGTAATTAAAAGGTGAAAGGGATGCAGTTATGTGGACGAGGGGGAGGAAGACTCTCCCCTAGGAGGAGTTGTGCTGGTGTTAACAATTAAACTCCTGACCAGAATCACCAGCTCAAGTTAAGCACTGAGCATCAATATAGTGGTGGAAAACAGTGTGAGAGCCAGAATGTATGTGCTGGTTAGGTGGGTGGGGTGTTCTGCTAACTTGTGCCATTTAGGGTAATCTGTGCCCCTCATGTCCTCGTCGTAGCCATTGTCCTGCTTCTGCCTCTGCTGCTGGCCTGCCAAGAGCCAGGGCTCCCATGCGTGGGATGCAGTGGCACTGGTGGCAGCGCGCTGGTCATGGTTTGCTGCTTGTGTTCCAGGTGGACACAAGCATGCCAGAAGCATGGTCCCTCACTCACTTGTGGCTCACTTGTTGCTTGTTTGCTAGTGGGGTGGATTGAAAGGAGAGATGGAGGAAAACATAAAGGTATGAAAAGTAGGCTGCAGTATTAAAACCTGGCAGCTAAGCTCTGTGGATAAAGCAGGACCAGGAGTTTGCCTTTTCAGATTAATTAGGACACATCATATCACAACTGTTGTCAAATATGGATTAGGTAGGAAAACAATGCTGAACTAAAGTGATAGTCAGCAGTAGACCTCCATTAATCCCCCAGCACCTGTGCCCCTGCTACTGCCTTCCGTCTAGCATATTGCAAATTGGAAAAGTGCACAGAGCCAAGTCATCTATCACATCTCCCTACTACTGCCGCTTCCAGTAAAGTTGTCTCAGGCTTCACCTCTTTGAAAAAAAAACACCTTCTTGTTATTTCTATGCCAAAATGGTGCGCCATCCAATGAAAAGACCAGGACTGCAACTGTTTTTGTTTGGAGTGGGAACGTTTGTCCTTCATCTTGGACATCCAGTTAGGAAATGAAGGGGATTCAAGCTGCCCCTGATGACTTCAGACTAATCTCCCAGCTACCGTTCCTGGCGAAGGTGCTGGAGCAACACGTACTAACCACTCTGTCGGAACACCTGGAAAGTAATGCCCTGTTAGAGCCGAATCAGGTGGGCTTTCGTGCGAATCACAGCACGGAGCTCGTCATGCTGTCGATTGTAGATGAGCTGAGGAACAGAGCAGACAAGAAAACCCCGGGTGCCCTGGTGCTGTTGGACCTCTCCGCGGCATTTGACACCGTGTGTCACAAACAACTATTGTCACGGATGAGGGACTTCGGCATTCAGGGCACAGCACTTGCATGGTTCACCTCCTTTCTCCAAGGGAGGATGCAGAAAGTGCAACTTGGTGACCTGCTTTCCACCGCAACATCGATCACCTGCGGAGTACCGCAAGGGTCTGCGCTGTCACCCCTCTTGTTCAACATCTATCTACAGCCTCTGATTCGAATGCTCAACCAAATGGACTGCCAGGTGTATAACTATGCGGACGACACCCAAATCATCATCCAATTGGATGATGGCCAGGATGCCTTCGCAAGACTGCAAAATATCCTGAGAAGTACAGCCAACTGGATGTCCAGGAATTCCTTAAAGATCAATTAGGACAAGACCGAGGTGTTGCCAATTACCATCGCTGGCAACCCATGGAATGATCAATTTTGGCCTAAGGAGCTGGGTATGCCCCCGGAACCGGCGGCGGTGGTCAAAAGCCTGGGCATCCATGTGGATGGCAAGATGTCCATGAAAAAACAAGTCACGGCGGTAATGGGCACCTGTGTCGGCCTCCTTCGACAACTCAGGAAAGTTTCCTTGTTGCTGTCCTTTTCCACCTTGAGGAGTGCGGTCTCTGCTATGATTTTAGCCAGGCTGGACTACGGCAACTCGTTGTATATAGGACTACCACAAAAACTTCTAAACAAGATGCAGGTTGTCATGAATGACGCTGCCAGACTCATTTTTAAAAAGCCGAGGAACACGCATGCATCCCCCCTCTTTCGTGAACTACATTGGCTGCCAGTCAAGCAGAGGTTAACATTCAAGGGGTTGTGCATTGTCCACAAAGCCCTATATGGTAGGGCACCAAGCTACATGAAATCACGCCTAACTCTCTACAGGCCCGGGAGGGCGTTAAGATCGGCAGAAGCTACCCTCCTTATTCAACCACGCTGTAGACTGGCTACTGTGGGAGGTCGTGCTTTTTCCCACACACTTCCAGCGCTCTGGAACAAATTGCCACTGGAACTGCGGAAAGAAACCAAGCTGCTGCCTTTCCGAAAGAAATTAAAAACAGTGCTTTTTCAGCAAGCGTGGGGTTGCCCCTAATTCTCTGACCAGCTGTATCTTTTTAATTGCTTAGTCTGATCCTGACAAAGCGCTTAGAGACCCCTGGGTTATAATGCGCTATATAAATCAAATAAGTAAATAAATATAGCAAAATGGAAAGCAAAAATGAAATTAGTGGCATGCTAGAATACATTTCAACCACTGATAGTTAGCATGGCCACAACCCAGTCCATCGTTTTTGGCCTAACATGCTGCCTCATAGACGAACCAGTCATACACATATCAGCCTTGCTCCTGCTCCTGTAGGAACACTCCAGACTGAACTACCAGGCCAAGTCCCCTGTGAATGGTAACACAGGTAACCCCCAAACCAATTTTCGTATACTTAGGCCTCGTGTGAGAGGTTTAGCTTGTTTTGTGTGGCACAATTACCAGAGGACAACGTCTAGGCATGGCATTCGCACTTAGGGCATCTCACTGAGGAAAACAGGAAAGTGATGGGTGTACGGCTGGAATTAATGTCAGCTTTTGGTAAATACTTGGGACTACATTCCAGTCCATGCTCAACAAGCCACCTTAGACGAAGCAAAATGTCAATGGGGATTCCTAAAAGATGGGACATACCAACGTGGGTTGGAATCACTTCAATGTTAGGGTCGTCAGTTCAATTGTTATTGAGGATCACAGTGAGCTGTTGAGGCTTTTTCAGTCCCTAAAGCCCAGTAGGAGAGAGCGAGAAACCAGTAAGCAAGACAATACACTCGTATGTGGTTGTTGTTCAGAGATCAGAGTTTAAAATATCTAACATTGAAAAAACTAGCTTCATGTTGGAAATAACACTCTGGCAAGTATCTAAAAGATGTTTTAGCACTAGTGCTAAAGGAGAAATGTTTAATGAAACAGAAAAGAAGGAGAACAGCTTGAACCCTAGCACAGAAACAGGCACCTGCAAATATCTCTCAGAAGTGGGTAACAATATAGACTATTTTAATGTGGCAGCGCACTGTTTAGAAGGCGAATTTGAAGAAAAAATAGATTTGAACAAATCTTAAATGCACAGTAAGAGAAAGGGAACAGCCGCCGTAATGTATAAAAGAATGGACATTTAAAGGATTACTTTTTACTTCTGAATGTAGGAAAGATGAAGCAGGGACCAATGCAGACTCAAAGCAGCATTAACAAAAAAAAGCTAATTAAAACTGAAAGTTGCTTTTATGAAAACAAATGGATTGCAGGCGTGTGCCTCTATACCAAGAAACCCCAGAAGGCTCTGGAGTCATACAGATTCTTCAGCTCAGTTATTAATTTTTATTTGAAAAGCGAAAATCATTTCATTCTAGTGAAAGGAATGGTGAGAGTATAAGTACAGTTGTTCGTTCGAAAATCGTTATTTGGGTAATTGTTTACCTATAAAAGCAATATTTAAAATGCACAACATATAAAAATCCTCATAAAACATTATATACATATGTTTTAAAAACAAGATATTTAGTATAAAATATACATTTGATATGTCGCTGAGCAGGGTATACTAAGTGGTACACAATACATACATATGTAAACTATAATGTAAACAGAAGCGCTTATGCAATCCAAAAATAAATATACATTTCTTAAATTCAATTCAAATTCAAATAATCTTTATTCGGATATAAAAAATGGATAAAACCACATGTCAAAAATACCAGCAACAATACAGATTATTATGAAAAGCACAAACAATGGATAAAAAGAAACTTTCAGGTTGCACTAAAAAATTCAATTATATGCATATATTAAAAGGACATAGAATGCAAAGCAGAAGTGTCATAAATAGCGTTAAAACTTAGAGAATTTATGACCCTGGCAAATAGTAAAATTGTATTATTGGACGCAGGAAAGTGTTCAACAAATAGCAGCATGTTATGATACAGTGCAATCAGATGTAAATGATTTTAGCAGCATAATATAAAGTACAATTAAGTATAAACTTTATAAGGTAATATTGAACGCGGATGGCACTTTCTTTAAGTTTGCCATGCCATAAGAATATTAATAGGTTCATACGACAAAACAGTATTGTGTGCTCAAGTACACTAAAATAAGTTACAGAGTGCTCATAGAAGCAAGTGCTACTCTCAGAAAAGAACTTACACGAAGAATCAGATCGTCACTCTCAAGCTTAAGAATTTCCAGGTAGGCTGTTCTGTAATCAATGTTGGCGGTTACCTTAAAATAAGGGATCAGATATTGTTTAGTGTATTTTTGATAAAAATTGCAGAAAAATAAAAAGTGTAACATCATTTGATTGCTACACATACCACAAGGGCAGAGCATTTTGTCAACATTGATGTTAAATCCCAAAGGGAAGCTGAATGAATATTTTAAGATGCCCGTGCTGAGGCGAAAGAGCAAACTTCTCTCCCAACGACCTATATTCTTCAGAAGGTACTTGTTTGGGAGCTATTAACATACACTAACAACATATACCTAGCAACTGATGATTTTGAGAGCTCTGGGGCACATCTTGCATTATTATAAGATTCATATAGTGCGTCCATGAGGATCTTTTTATTTATTCCCTCTTGATCAGTTGGGTTTAGAAAAATATGTGCTAGGTTCATGTTGCTTAGACTTTTTCTAACAGCGGCGAGCCAGGGTATACTCCCTCCCATGTCGCATTTAAGACAGTCTGCTATTATATCCCTCGTCAAGGTTGCTCCTGGGTTTTGCCAAACTTTTAGCCAAAATATGGTGAGACGGGACCTAATATATTCTTCTATGTTGTACAAATTTAATTCCTGATGACACACGAAGTTTGGGGAGGAAATTTGGGCCCCTGGAAGTTTTTGGCAAAATCTATTTTCCTCTCTCTGAATTCAACTACAATTTATAAAATCCCAAACTTCTGCGCCGTATGTGGCAGTGGGAATACACTGTGTTTTTATCAATTTTGGTTATAGATAATACTACCTCAGCTTGTTTGGGTTGTGGCAGGCTCAAGATCGAATTTTTGGCTTTTAAAAATGTATTTCTACTGTGGGCGGCATGAGCTGCCCAAGAGCAGTTGTCAGAAAATACTAACCCCAGATATGGGAAAGTGCAAGTGCGTAATAAATGTTCAGAGCCTGAAATTATGGCGTTAATGCAGTGCTTTTTTGGGCCACAGGTCATTATGAAGGATTTCTTAAAATTAGTACAAAGGTCTAAATCAGCCATAAAAACTACAAAACCCCTAACTAAAGTGCGTAGTGCGTTCAGAGTTCGGCCCATTAGGACCGCATCATCCACATATAGTGGGGCGGGGAGTACGTTACCATTGATTCTCGGTACATCATTAGGGAGTTCTAACAGTACATTGTGTAGTTCATTTATATAAAGGATAAATAGGAGAGGGGCCAGCACGAACCCCTGCCTGACCCCTCCACCACTGATGATATCCCTTGAGACCTCCCCATCGTTACTGATCATCACCTGTGCCTTCAAGTCCCTGTACAAATATGCTAAAAAAATAAACAAGAGCCTCATCCAACCCATATTTTAGAAGGACTGACCACAAACGTGACCTGTTAACAAGGTCGAAGGCTGACGTAAGGTCCATAAAAGCCAGGTAGATGGAAGACTTCCGAGCTATCGTATATTTGCTAACAATCACATTTAAATGAAGGCATTGTTCTACTGTTCCCAATTTGCTTCTAAAACCTAGTTGACACTTATTTAAAATATGTTCCCTTTCAACCCAAGACCTTATTTTGTTAAACAGGATTCTCCCAAGAATCTTCAATGTATTGTCAATCATGAAGATCAGTCTTTAGCAGCTAGGGTTGGATCGCTCTCCTTTTTAAAAAAAAAAGCATTTTATTGCCATTTTGTATAAATAGACAATTGTTACATCAGTGGAATACTCATTAGTGCATACATCAGATGGCATAAACATTCTTTAGCAGTAGTACACCTCTTACATGGATCAATAGGTTTCAACTCACGCTCAGTAGCTACTGATCTTCTGCGCGCTGTGACACAAACCCTGGTATCCCCGTCTTTGTTGTTGCTATCCGCCGACATCTTCTCCTCTTAGGGGGGTACGCAAATATTCACACAGAATGTATTCCATCCTCCCCACACCCAGGCCCATTGTTTGGGACAGCCCCGGTGCACATTGACCGACTTCTCAGTTATCATACTGCCATCCATATCACAGCACCACTATGGATGAGTCGGGGTCATTCCTGAACCCCAGTGCTGTGCTATATTGCGCTTCGCCAATGCCATTCCCAGTGCCACCCAATCTTGAGCTGCGTGATTGGGATCTGTGGGTTCCCAAATGTTAAGCAGACATCTCTTTGGTTCCGGTGGGACCTCTACTCTAGTTACTTGTGAAATTGTGTACATGATAGCCTCCCAGAAGGGTGTGATTGCTGTGGATTCCCAAATTGTATGCCAAAAGGTGTATATTGCATCGGTCTCCTTTTTTAAAGATAGACACAATGATGCTGGTGGACCAAGTGCTCGGAATAAAAGTGCTTGTTAGATTATTAAAAACATTAAGTAAAAGAGGCGCCCAAAATTCAGGTTTGTGCTTGATGAGGTCAATGGAAAGCCCTTCAGGCCCAGGAACCTTGTTACCTAGGCTTTGATTGATGACATCCTCAACTTTTAACACGGATATAGAAATCCCTGTAGTAGGAAGATTGTTTAAAAAATCCTCATTCTGAGTTGGGGCTGGGTAGATCTTTGAAAAGTGAGCTTCCCAGGCTTCAATGGTCAATGGTTATATTGCAGCTTAAAGAGGTCAGGGTAAGGCCCATAGACCTCATATCTTTAACTGCTGCATAGAAACCATTTCCATCATTGAGTGTGGCGGCACGGGCAAGATTGTCCCAATGTTCTTTTAGGAGCTCATCTTTTTGTTGCCTGGCCACTTGTTTATAGTGGGATCTCAAAGATTTAACAAGAGTTACGTCCCTAGGTGTTGCTGCCAATGCAACACAAAGTTTTCTGTTTGCTCGCAAGCAAGTACTGTTGAAACATCTTAGGCTCTGACTAGTGTCTGATGCAGGCCTAGAGCTTATTTTTTTAATGCCAGCGCACAGACAGCTGAAGGCATTACTAGCCTCTGGGTTGGGGTCGCTGAATGACAAGCAGGTATTGATAAACAGTGGATGGGCTTTTATCATGTTATAAAACACATTTTTGTTATCAATACCTTTCCAGATCACTCTTAGTTTATCAGTGAAGGCCACTAGGTTGCTTGCCCCAAGCTCTTTGGTAAGACTAGGTCTGGGGGTGAATCTGATTGTTGTTAAGATTGGATTATGATCGCCCTGCATGGTGGATAAGACCTCTGCCTTTAATAAAAAGTCTTCTAGTGAAGCAGATATAAAAGCGTAATAATAGTTGAGGCACATGCACAACCCCTATAAGTGGGTATTAAGCAATTATTATTTTGGCATACTGCCGCAATTTCCATCACATTGAGTAAGTTACAGTTAATCAAATGGTCTGACAGTTCCATCCCCCTTGTGCATGAAAGCTCATGAGCCAAGGGTACAGTAGCTATTCCTTTTTCCTTTAAGGTCCTGGTGTTAAAGTCGCCACCAAGACAAATTCCAGCCAAGTTATGATGCACATGTTGATTTTGTACATTTTCAATAAAATCAAACAGATTAATAAAATTTGTGTTGGGTAGGGTTCCAAAATCATTTTTATAAAAGTTAATAAAACAGATTGAAGCCCCCCGTGTGTAGGTCGCGGCTTGAAAATTATCATTACTTGTGGCAAGGGACTTGGCACTACCACCTGATGAAATATTTACCCAGATGGAGAGTCCGCCCGATGGGCACCTACTTTAGGGGCAGGGACGATATTATTCAAACATGCAAAACCTTCTAAGAATAAATCCCATGTGGACCAGGTTTCTTGGAACATTAGAATATCATGTTTTTGGACTATGATAACCCAGCCTTTAGAGCTTAGCTTGGAAGCCAGGACTGCAATATTCCAGCTCAGCACCTGCAGATTTAAATCATATAGTTAAGGGGTAAAGATGTCCAGGAAGTCAGGTGGGGATCTAGTGGAAAAAGCACTTGTACTAAATTGCATCAGTAGTCCGAGATGCTATCAAAACTATTCTTCATATTTTATATCATCCAACACGTCAATAATTTCCTTCTTGAAATAAGACGTGTAATGTATGTTGATATAGTATAGGTTTAGCATAGAAAACAAAATCATTCCCAAGTGTACATAAAAATATTAGTGCATCCTGATATGGAGACAAAATCTGAGGAAGAAACAAAGGGCAAAACAAACTTCTCCTAATATCTCCACATAGTTCACAGAATGACATAAGGTGAGCAGTAGACTGTTGTAACCGGCCCACAAGGACATTTTGGAAAATTGGTTGACTAGACAGTCCTCTTGGGGTATCAAGTGGAATCTCTGCTGAATGTGTGTTACTATAGGTAAATACTTGGTAAGCCTTGCTGAAACTGACTTAGCATATCTTGACACAGAGGGCTTACAGTTCTCACTAATCTCTCTCGTGCTCCTCCTCTAGTTCTTAAAAGTTATTTTAAGCTCTCTCTTACTAAATCGCAAGATACTGACTGGGTTTCAAATGGTTACTCCCTCAATTGACTCAGTTAACAGTCTATTCATAAAGACTAGCCATGGGATCTTATGGAGTTGATCAAGATTTAAACAGTCAAGTATAACATCTTTTGAAAATTTTGAGCCTGTCCTACTCCATATGATATACCAACAAATAATGGAGCTCTGATCAATCAAGTATTTTATATAATGCTTATCCAACTCTCTATGTATGATAAGGGATAAGACTGTGTGAGGTACGGCCAAAATCTTACTAAATTTTTTTTCCCCTGAAATTGGAGAAATGAACTCTCAGGCATGGCCCACACAGCTGCCCGATATATAGGAGTGGAGATGCATTTCTCCTATATAGCTTGGTCAGTTGTCTAATTGGCTTGTTTCCGATTTTTCTAGAAAATGTTAACAAAGCTGCAGTAGTTTTGGCTTCTTTTGCTTTTTGTGGTGATCAAGTCCACGCTGGTAGAGGTGGTTCAGAGAGGTTTATTCAAGATAGGTACAAGATCACATCGAGATCATATCCAGACCCCACCATGAGCAGCCAGCATCCTGCTCAGCCCAGCCAACTGTGCCTATTTGACTCCCAACATTCCATGGTATGTCATTACAGCAAGATTCCATTGGCAGGACAAGAATAACATTAGAGACAGTGAGGGAACCATAAAGAAGAGCCAAAAAATGAGGAGAGGCTGAGAAAAGCAGAAACAAGAAACAATTGAAGAGGAAAGCAGAAACAAGAACCATTGAAAGTAGAGAGGAAAACCAAAACATAAGAACCAAACATAAGAACCAGACCTAGGAACCATCCCCCCTTCTTCACACAACAGCAAAGGAAAGAAACAAAATGATCAGAGAAGAGAAGAAGGAAACGCACAAACAATTGCCCCAAAACACACCCACTGGCCAGAGCAGGAATGTAAGAAGGCAGAAGTGGAAAGATCCAACAACACTCCGTACTACAGGATGTGGATAACACAGAGAAAGAAAACACAGCAGAAAAACAGAGGATAGCTCAGAATCCACACGAGACACCAGGAGAAAATATCACAAAAAGAACAGAAATGAAGGAAGAAAACAAAGAAGATGAAGAAAAGTAAATGGATAATCCTCACCCAAATCAAACACCATCATCAATACAAAATGAATAATATAATGTAAAAACAACAGTGTAAATATAATATTGAATCTTCAATATAATAATAACATACCTAAAAGTGAAATTTGGGAGGACTCTGACCCAAAAGCAAACCCCTACAGATATAAGGGATTAAAGCAGTAACAGAAGGGACTAAGACCCGTTGAAACAATAATCCTTGTAAAATTGACATTGTTGAGGTTGAGTGATGTAGACAAACAGATATGGAGAGGGACCATATGATAATGCGAAAAGGACTAAAAACCCCTGCAAAGCTCCCAGGAGGAAGACAGAATAAACTTGCTTGAAGTTGAGTGATGTCAATGAACAGAATATGGTTAGGGACCCATCTAATAATGCAAAAGGGAATAAAACCCTTGCATAGCTCCCAGGAGGAAGACAAAAATAAAGATGCTTGAGGTTGAGTGAAGTAAAAAAAAACAGAGATAGATAGGGACCCATATAAAGTTGCTTGAAGTTGAGTGATGTCAACAAACAGATATGGATAGGAACCCATATAGTAATGCGAAAAGGACTAAAACTCTCACATAGCCCCAGGAGGAAGACAGAATAAAGTTGAGCACAAGTGAGATGTGTATGAATGTACAATAAGCAAAAGGGAGTAATACCCACTGCGACTGACTCTTGACAGCATGTAACATGATAGATTTTAACTACGTGGTGTATACCTAGAGTCCATGAACAACTACAAGTCAAGTCACTCCTTGTACAAGCATGTGAGGGAAGACACTGATATGTGCGATATGGCACAAAATAATGGCAAAACACTTATATTGTAGCAAAATAGTAATAACAAAGAACTGTGACCCACCCTGGTGAGCGACTACTCACCCGAGTAACACATGTTTAGAACATCCCTTTTGTAAAAGAAATAATGCTCACCATAACAGTAAAAGTAGACGTGTAACCAATTTCCCAACAGCAGTTCTCCAACCTGTTGAGAACAGAAAGGAGAACAGAGACAGCATTGGAACAGGACTGTAAGGTAAGCAATCCGAGAGGAACCGATACAAAATGTTCAACATGCAGACGCTGCCAAGAACAAGTTAAATTCCTTTACTTACGTTGAAACGGAGAAGACGTGAACCGCATTGACCGTCAGGTACAAGCACCACAAGAACCTGTGTCATCACAGTGCTTCCATAAAGATCCATCGAAGACCAGGAATGGTGTAGAAAACCTGAACTTCAGACCGTAAAATTCTTGGTCAAATGACACAGTTAATCAACTTTAATGACTCCATACAACGGTGGCTAAGCATCAACAGGACTGTAACAGGTAGCAACGTAGTCCAGTAACGTGGTTGGCAACATGAAGTATAAAACACGCCGTGTAGTGGAAATTCACCAACCGAAGATGGCGCCACACATCAAAACGGCGCGCTGAGTGGCTTTCGGCAACACCGTGCATCCAAACATCCCCCACAGCAAAAAACTTGAAGAGTGCTGAGACGTCACAAGCGAAAGCAGGGAGGCACTGTGGTTATGGTAACACAGCGTGAGTGAGAGTGTGCACGTGTAGGAGGGCTCGAGGAGTTTTCAAAAAGCAGCTGTTGAACTGCCATGTAGCCTCGCTGAGTATAAATTACTTAAAAACAAATTATTGAAAAGTTCCCCCCCTTTTTTTCTTTCTTCACCAGATAATGTGGAGACACAAAAAAACTCAGTTAAGTGTAATAAGGAGGCTGGTAGTGTGTGAAAGAAAACAAGTTAAAATTGCACCCACAACACCCAGTTTAAAGCACAATACCTTACGGGCTGTGCTGAACCCTGGCACAAAATCTTGAGTCCTCGCAGTGGTATGGCTGTGATGGAGCGAGATTCAGAAATATATTTGTTTTTGACTCGCAAAGTTAAACTTCCATAATAAAATAATTGTATTAATCGGTATGAAGTGAAATGTATTAACCAACCTAGATTAAAATACATACATGACATGAGGGACTAATACATGTGCTCTTTGTTGCAAGTATATGTTTGTAAAATAATAAACTAACCTTGTCTATTGTCTTTGTCAGTATTAAATGCGGCTGTTTAACTAATGGCATGCGCTTATTTGTGTGTGCTTATGTTTTGTCTTTTCGTCTTTATGTTGCACAAGAATCATGTTTGTTACTAAAATGCTTTCGCTAGGTAATATTTATTAATGGGTTAATAATTAGCAAAGGAGGGTGGGTAACAGAATGATTTCTAATTCTTTCATTAATTGATGTCTTGTGTTTGTTTAAACATTAGTTTTACGAATGGGCCTAAGAAAAATGGTTGCCAGTGCTGCAGAATATGAAACTTGACCAGAGTGAAGCCTTCACTCATGCACAGATGAAAGAGCAATTTTGCTGAACTGACAACGTTTAATGCAGAAGTAAATGTGGTCGAGTCGAACGTGTTCTTGGTGACATTTCCAAGGACAGGATGCGGCATGGCCTGCCAAGATTAGGAAGTGAAATGTTTTGTGCTCGGAGAATGTTTCTTTTTGAGGAAGCAAAAAGGATGGAGAAACTAAGAACAATAAGGGCTAAGATGAGGCCCCAGACTTGGTCAGGAGAATATGACCTAATGGTGGACTGACATGGCTCAGCCAATCAGAAGTTTGGATTTTCAGAAAGAATGTGTGATAAAGTTACTTTAGCTAGTCAGAAAAGGTATAAAAACTGACCCCTTTGGAGGGAAAGCGTCTCTCGCTTCCTGAATCCAGAAAGGCGTGTCATGCTGAAGGACTTTTTGGGTGCAAAAACAAAGGGGGGATTCCAAAACTGATATGTTTTTTAGAACAGTTACTTTCACACAAGTATAGACACCGGTTCAATACCTGGGATGGCTGTAAAATAGCTATTTATCTACAATAATTCAAAAAACCAACGGACACCATTTCAAATTTGTGTGCCTTTACAGGTTGTATTCTTGATAAACAATGCAAATTAGGACAAAAAAACATTAAGAAATTCTTTCAACCATATCATCACTTTTCAAACATATCACATTCACACCACTCTCATTCAGACATTTGTAAAACACACAAAAGATAAAGAAGAATGAATTGGGAAAATATCGGGTCAACTATTCAGTTCTAAAGCAATAGTTAAGAAGAACACTATATACACCACAATTATTTCATTTTTGATTTTCAGTTGTCAAAAAGAATGTGTAACACTCAATGGGTGTATAAGCACAATACCAAGTGTCAAAAAGTTAAACACCAGGATAACACAGGTTGACCCTAAACGGTCGTGACCGTTTAGGGTCAACTTGTGTTATCCTGGTGTTTAACTTTTTGACATGAGAGTGGTGTGAAAACCGCAGTACATGCCATGTCTCCAAATAAGGTGCAGAGAAGTTGTTGACAAGAACGGGGAAACAGGGAAAGACAGCTAAGTACCACGATGGAGGCAGCAAGCTCCTCAATAGTAGCATTCTTCTTGCGAGGCAGTGGAGATGTTGAAAAGTGGCAGGATAACCCTCACTGAAAAAGCAACATCTTCCATTGAAAGCACAACACAAGATGCAAACGTAGATGACGCACACATGAAAGGGCACACTTCTTCACCAGACAGTGTAGATGTCGATGAATGACACTGAAGACAGAAATACAACTTACCCTGACTGAAGGGATAGCGCAAAACACGTAGACTCTGGAGAGTAGACGCCCAAGACTGGATGGGCTGCTCATGAAGTCGCACTTCTCCAGAAGCATAGGAACATCCAGCAAACTGCTATGGGCAACCGATGTAGAGGTTACTGGTGGGTTCAGGGATGCCAGTTGCCTTAGGTTAACTTGAGTTGATCTGTACCTTAATTTTACTTGAGGTTTGATGAGGTGACAGATGCAGGTATGCTTCAGGATCGTCGCCAAATATTGTGGTGATCAGGTCCACGCAGGTCAAGGTGGTTCAGAGAGGTTTATTCAAGATAGTTACAACATCACATCAAGATCATATCAAGCCCCCACCAGGAGAAGCCAGCATGCTGCTCAGCCCAGTCAACTGTGCCTATTTGACTCCCAACATTTCATGTTATGTCATTACAGCAAGATTCCATTGGCAGGGCAAGAATAACATTAGAGTCAGGATACAACACTTTTCTATTGTGTGGGCTCCAAGTACTAGTGTTGGTAAAATCTCTACAGATGTAAAAAAAACTCTGTACTTCAATCAATCTAACAATCTTCACATAATGCAGCCTTTTTTAGGGTTGTCCCTCCCTGAAACCACGATAAACATTTTGGATAGGTTGAGTCTTGAATCCAGTTGCTCCATGTATGCTGTGGAACCCTTAATCAATCACATTGTCCACATACAGGAGCACAGGGGTAGTGCAAGAGCCTACTCTAGGGGCATCTGCTTCTATCTGTTGAAGTACCTTATCTACCCATAAATACAGTCAATAAGCCTGAAAATTGCTCACATGCATATATGAGAATTCCCCTGAGGAAGGCAGCTGTCCATGTAATGCATTGATCATGCCACACACAAGAATTTAACAACTATCCCATGAAATGCTGTAAGAAGTCCACTTCATGCAAAACATCTTAACGAAATATGATAATGATTTACAGTTCTGCCCATATGAGTCTAACCATGGCACATACCCCTCACTCCTTTCAGCCTTGATGGCAGCTCCGCAACTGGTGCTTTGTAGTATGCATAGACCCAAAGTAATCTCATCTTGACCCTGACCCTATTGTGAACTTCCCCTACAGTGATGTAATGCCTGATTGAAGTGCAAAATCTGCGTTACAGCATGTCAACGATATCTGCAAGCGCAGTGATCAAAACAACACTGGCTTCTTGATAGACTTGATTCAGTGAGGCCATCATTAAATGTGTATAGTCCAGCCAATTTCCAGTATAGATGTTCTCCTCTCAATTGGAAAGTGAAACCAGAAAGATGGAGTTATGGCAGTCATTTTGAAAGCCAAGCACCTGGTGCCCACACATCAGAGTTTAAGGCTCACAGCTCGTACGGGGACTTTCCCACAGTCTTCCCCCGCTTCTGGTGACATTAGCACCAGGCTGGTGAAATGAGGAGTCTGGTGTATTAATTACACCTTTGTGAATTAATGCCTCCATTCCCTACCTAAAGCAGGGCAGGGCGCGGACGCGTGCAGAGGCGCGCCAAAGGCAAGCCCGACTGCGCCCGTCCCCAGTCGCCAGGACCCCTGCCTGTTTTTCACCGAGACCCAGTCGCCATCTACTCTACAAATACAAGGTAACATGGTACTGTTAAAATATTCTAGTATCAAACTAAACAGTTTAAATAAACCTCATCTAGAACCCACTAAAAGAAAAATAGCTGAAATACATAGAAATCCAGACATTGCATGTCTAATCAGACCCATTAATCTAAACCAACCCCTAAATGCCCTTAGTCTTGACCAACCTACCGCTTCTAACCAAGTCAGTGCTGTCTATTTAAACATCCCAAAACACTCGCTAGAGATCTGGAGTCTTCTAGATCTTGTAGCTCCTGATATCTGTTTTATTACAGAGACTTGGCTGCATGAAGATGCATCCCCTGATGTGTACACTGCCTTTCCGTCCCAGTATAAGATAACTAGAATGGACAGGAAAGAGGAAAGAGGAGGAGGCCTATTAGTGGCCTCCACTGAGGATCTTAACATCACAACCTTGGAAACCATGATCTCACGCCACATAGAGTTATGTATTTTTAAGATAGACAGCCTATCCAATGGCACCTGGATAGGGGCCTTAATCTATAGACCCCCTGGACCCAAAAAGGATTTCCCTGATAAATTGTTGGAGACCATTGCTCCCCATGTACTGGCCTCTGACAATTTTACAAAGTGGTAGTTTGTATTTGTAAAACAAAAGACTACTGGTCCTGATACACTGTAAGTTTTCTTAAGCTGTAATTTAATATTTTTTCTGTTCAGGACCAGCAGGCTTTACCTGGTGCCCTCGAACAGGAAACACATATATACTGGACCATTTGCTCAAAATAGGATGGATAGTCTAATGCACTTAGACCAACAAACCAAATTATGTCAGTCTGTCAGTCTAAGGTTTCCATTGATGGAAACATGGTGGCCCGTCTGACTCTAATAGAGCGGGTAGACCATCAGTTTGGCGGACAGGGCTCTCCACCTTGATTGTGGCTGAGTACTCTGTCCTCCAAACTCTAAATAAGCCTCCTGATACCAACATCATTGATGAGGGACAGCTGCCCTACCCTTCTAATGTCCCACCTGTTACCACACAGACTGGCAACCAGCTGGCTAAAGTTATTTACCTGCAGCTCTGAAAAAGGCCATCACAAGGACACTTATAAGGAAACCAGGCCCTCACATCTCGACTTAGGTAGTTGTCAACTCACACAGTAGCAAATCACTAATCTTCTCAGAAACAGTCAACATTTTATTTATAGCTTATATCACCAGCCTGTTACATGGTCCAGAGTCAACTCGTTCTCTTTACAATTTGAGTTTCATCAGTCCCCTTAAGCCACACTTAATGGGGTATTTTGCTATGTCTCTCTCTATGCTTATTGAGAGTTTCATAAATCTAGAGGGGACATAATGCTCTCCCTGGTATGCTCTATATAGCAATCAATGGACAGCATTCAAACATACATGACTCACAGACGCCTAGTGTTACATGGACAGCTAACTGGATCTGTAGAGAAAGAAGAAATATAATTAGCCGTTTGGGACCATCAAGTTGAATGTCTCATTCAAAGATAATCATGAGATGTTTAATCATCCTATTATTTGATGGAATGCTGCTGCCTAGAGACCCAAATTGGTCGGGGTCGAGTTCTAGGACATAAATAAAAAATAAATCCCGCACACAGGGATTTATGTAGTTCTTTAGTGCTTACAAGACAGTCAAAAAGGGTTTCTGTGCAGAACAGCAATAGTATCCTTTGCAATCCCGAACAAAAGGGATGCTGGTGGAAATGTATTTTATTAGTAGTTTTGTACAACAGAATCCATACCTTTCAGGGTACCAAACTGCTTAACAGGCAAGCAAGAGAGTACGAAAATACATACTTGGAACGATAGGCAGTGCTACTCAATAAATACAAATTCCTCATGCAAAGTCATTTACAAATAGCCGGTTTATCATAATCCCATGTGCCACCTGTCAGAGTGGTAACCGTGAAAGTTAGTATCCATATCAGAAAAAAGCCATTAAATAGTCAGTACAAAATATCTAAAACATAAGCCTAGATCATTTTTCTGCACTCCGTTTGTGAGAAGACCATCATAACTATAGTTCGGTTTAAAAAATGCATTGCAAGAGTGGGATTTGGGGCTCTCCGTTGATGGTGTCAATTGGGGTGATTGACCTAATTAAGGGGGAAACGGAATCCATAACCAGGGTCCACCCCACGAGAAGGCTTGATTGAAAGTTTAAGCTTTTCTGACGTGTGAAGTATCCAGGAGCACACAATCTTCACTAGTGCAAGAGATCGTCAACAAATGCTGTATGGGCAGCAGGGATAAATGGGAAACAACAGTGGGGCAAAGCTTTGAGGATCAGAAATGGCAGAGGGCCCTGGAGAACCGACACAAAGTGGCGTGCAGTGTCTGATTTAAATATATACAGTTCAATATACTGCCCAGGACATACCTGATGCCCCATAGGATCAGTCAAATATGCACCAATGCACGCACTATGGGGCTTATTTACTAGCCCCTTGCGCCCCGATATGTCACTTTTCCCCATATTAAAAGTAATGCATTAGCGGTGGAAAGGTCTTGTAAATAATAAGCACCCATGTGTCCTGGATGTCAAAGTGAAAAAGCTCCGAGATACATCATTACTGGACAGCGATACTGGTAGATGTGACGCACACAACGGGTAAGAAAGCTGCTTACTGGGTATGTTCCCTAGACCAAAAACCACATGGGTGAGAACGAAATGTATTAACTTAATCCTTTTACTGACAAATGAGCCCTTACTGTAAAATGCCCCTATCAACTCCCACCAACTGCATTGGGATCCTGGAGGAAAGAGATGGTGTTCTGGGCTGAGCTGGAGAGTAAAGCTCTTAGCCGTGGAGAATGCAAAGGGTTTCCTAAGAGACCCATATCGGACATTTGGTAGGGACTAGTATGAGAGTGTAAAGAAGCTTAGAAAGACAAGGATAGCCCACCTTACACATGCTGAAACCAGTTGTCACCATGGTACACTGAGTATTAATTGTATCTACCTGGCTAGAAGTCATCGTCCTAGTCCCCTGGCCAAGGTTGGAAGCGGCACGGAGAAATACCAGCTAAATATGAGCTTAGCGTATGACTGGATAGAAGGTGCGGTTTCCCCATTTCCACTCATACTATGCTCATTTGACACTCCAGATATACTAACATCGGCTGAAGGGCAAAGTGAAAATACTGTGTGTAAGCCATTGCTGATATCATAAACATCAGTGGAAGGTTGGAGATGGACTCTCCTAAGTTGGTTAGTTAGTTAATTAGGTATGACTATAGTAATAGACTGAATCAGTTGAACATGATAGAAATGTATTCATAATGTTGATAAGCCGTTACAAACAAAAATGTTACATTGCAATGTACAATTAATTTGCACAAATTGTGTGGAGAAATGGCAACAGACTTACTAAAATATTACTGTTTAAATCCTGTAACTTTCTGTCCTTGATTGTTAAAATACTTAATCAAATATTTTAAAACGAAAAGGAGTACAAGTAATCCTACTGAGATGAGCAATGTGCAGGCTAGATATCCAGTGGAGCTTTCGTGTACGACTTATTGAAAATGTTAGTTATTTTCAAAATACTTCACAGCTTTATTGGAATTCAATTTAACAATTACAAAATTAGAAGGAGATTGTTTTATCTTCTTGCTTCAGATAGCAGGCCAGAGGCAGCATTCAGGATTGCTTTCAATGGAGTCAGATGAACTTTCGGAGTTCCAGTGAGCATCGAAAGTCAGTAGTCATTTCCAGAGCACAGTAATATTTGTATCACTCATTTGAAGTTGCCCGGTGGAATAATGGTCTTCATTCTTCGTAGGAACTTGATTTGGTAGTGAGCAGTTTTAGTAGTCACTATGTCGGGAATAGAGTCTATGGATTTCGCACTGCCCAAAAAAGTCGCCTTGGAGTCCTGCATGTTAGATGTATTTAGTCATGCTCTATTGGCATTGTACATTTCGGGGGAAAGGTGAGATGGAACACTGTTTTCAGATGGTTCTGCTTGAGGTAGTGTCGAAACATCCAATATTATAGGCTTTTTATGGTTTTATGCAGTTCTAAATTATCGTGTGGCAAGTCAACTATTAGGTAGAGCAGTGTGACATTCTCATAGAGGAGGTTTGAGAAGTTTGAATATTTTGGAAGAAGCAAACAAGTCCCATGTACAAATTAAAGTACATCGGGGAAATAAATTATCCTTTGGGGGACTCTTTGTTAAAGAGGACAGGAACTTGATAGGATGCACCCTAGTTGTATCTGTTCAGCAAAGACTTAATCCACTTGCTTGAATCCCATATACAGTTTCATGGGTCTCAAAACTGAAGGTGTTTTACCATAGCAAATTCAACTGATAGGTCGAGGAGGATAAGAAGACATGAGTTGCCTTTGACGAGGATGCAGGAGGCATCATCCACAATTGGAAAAATAGCAGTTTCTGTAATGCAATCAGATCAGAAGTCCAACTGTAGATTTTCAGGTAGGTAGCTCTCTTTGACAAAGAGTGCTACCTGGTGTTCAAATCACCCCCCTTAATTGGGCAGCCAACAAAAGCCATTGTAGTCCAAGTAAGCACACAAAATGCATGGTATTGATGGCAGATCGGAAGGTTGACCCCACATTTTGAACACCATATTCCACCTCCCATGTTAGTTACCAGAAGCACCGAAGGGTGAATGTGACAACCCACTAGTTTTCCATTTGTCCCCTTATTGTCCTCTTCTAAATGAGGTCTTTGGACTATATACATTATTTCTAACAGAGGTACCTTTACTTTTAGCTTTGATTATGACAGGGAAGCACTTGATAATTCAAGATTCATTGTAGGGTAGTAGCGCAAGGTGTGAAAAGTATTAGCTCCGAACAGAAGCTTGATGTTTCGCATGGAACCAAATGAGGAAGTACTTCTACTAATGCTGGAAGATATTTTCTAGGTTATTAAAGTAACAGCTACTTTTTACCTGAACTATCTATAGCTCTCTGTATAGAAATTTAAAGGAAACTCTCCATTGTTTATCACATGCAGCTAGAGTATACAGACTTTATCCAGGAGTGTGTCTTATCTAAGGCACCACCTTCTGTCACATACACACTATTTAACTCTCTTCCACATTTCATAATATTCACACGTAGATTTGATGCATCATTGTTAGAAATTGGGTTCACCAAGACCAGATTGAACCTGTTGCCCATGGCTGCCTTCGGTCCAGAGACCCAATGTTTTGGATGCCTCTCCTTTCAGAGCAGTGCCAATGACAGGAAAAGGTTCCAGGAGAGCCTTGTGATTCCCTACTGACTTGCCAGTAGCCTGGCAGGTAGGACAGGACCTGCAGAACGAATCTGAGGTCATCCTCATTAAAGCCAGTGAGTGACAAGTTCGTCAATGTTCTTGTTCTGCCCCAAAAGACCTGCCAGGGGAAATTTTGAAAATAATGAGTGTATCCTGTTTAATTTGAGATATTTTCTTATTCCATTATACACGTGCAATACACTGTAATCCATGTGAGTACTGCTTCTTATGTGTTATCACATATTTTATTCTCCATCAAAGATTTCCATCAAGTCTAACATTCATCGCAAGTTTCACGAATTGGTGATTGTTGGAACAGCCAACACTTGTTTCGCCCCCTTTTGGCCCATTAACCTGGGGCTTTCTCAAGGATGCAAAAAATATGACGGAATATCGCAAGTCCTAGAGTTCGCCTCGAATCAGATGGAACCACCACCAGGTGCAAAGTGAAAAAGGCTTTGATCACATTGAAAAGTGAAGCTCCCACATCATGCTTCCTACGTGTCTACAAAGAAAGGTACTTCACAGTTGATGTCAAGAGACAAGTTGTGCCAGTGCCAGAGAGGTGAGGTCAGTGGAGTATGATCTATTTTATCACAGGAGCAGTTGTATATTTGCTCAGAAAGGAAGGGTGGTTGGAAAGTGATGCTGGCAAGCTTGTTAATAAAATAAGAGTGATAGTAAGCAGGCTGGGTATTATGCGGTCCGAAAGGTTAGTGTGGGGGACAGATACTTGTGACATGTGCCCGTGTTGTAATACGTGATGATTACTGATTGAAGGAATTGGATAAACATCTTTGGGTGTGCTCGTGTTGGTGAAGATGTTATATAAGAGCGTAATTGAGCAGGGTAACTTTTATATTAAATTGTACATCAATGAGGCAAAAATCTTTGTAACCAATGTCCCACAAGAGACATTAGCAGCGATGAAGTTGTGCCTGAAATGTAGTACTTTTGGACAGATACAAAACCTTATACACTGCAGATAATCTTGGGATGTAGCCAAAAATTGAAAGCAACATTGTTATAACACAGTGATGAACGACAACCTAATTTTTGCGAACATCTCTAATCTATTGAATAAAATGCCTCCCAAAAATGTTGTACTGATCTATTTTAGGCACACTTGTGCTAGTTAGTAGGAATAAATCAGGATAATGTTAACAACGAGGTACATGAACAGTCAAGGTTTTTATATTCAGAGACTTTGCCATTTGTATAACATGTAAAGGTCACCTGGGTGGCTGCTGCACAATATGAGTGCGTTGTGCGTGGAGGGTCATGCATGTCTGTGGCCAGCATTAGCAGACACAGGCAGGTAGACCGAGCTATAAAGAGACTTAAGTGAAGTGCAGCGTCATGTGCATAGCAGTAGCCAGCGTTAGCGGACACAGCCAGAGACCGAACTAAGAAGAAACATTAGTAAGGCGCAGTGTTGCGTATGGCATTTAAATGTTATTATTTCAGGAAAATACCATCTATGCATGAGATACAATAGTAAGTGACAGGCTAGGTATTATTAGTATGATAAAACTCTCACATTGGTAATGATATATATGGCATAGTTAACGTGCCAGGTGTTTTACCAGTCTGGTGGCAATATGAGATGAAGACCTCATATGATTCGGCCGTATACAGTGATCTCTTGAGGGTCACTGATTTGCTAAATATTATCACGGGCGGAGGGACTCACAGAGTTAGTTTGTCTCTCCTATGTTGTGTCCTGCGTAAAAGCCCATGTATTAGTGTGCGCCATTGGTTAGCGGCGAAACGTTCAAGCAACATCTTTATACATTAAAGGAAGGACAACGGAAACAAGACCCTTGTCCAAGATATTTGATATTTGAAAGCTGGGCACCATATTGAGTTGGCTTCTAATTCAATTGAATTACAAATGAAGTATTATGCTTTCACGCTCTCTAGTAACTATGTACGGACTATGTGTTTATTAACTCTTTTGCTGCTAGGCCTTTTCTCCCCTGTGCTAAGCCTTTTGTGGGCTATTTGGTGTAATTTGTGCTTTGGCTCCTGTAACTTTTTGTCCACATAAGATATCCACACCAAATTTGCGTCCTTTTCTTCCAACATTATGGAGATTTTAAAGGTACCCAGGGTTTGTGGATTACCATGGCGTGGACCCAAAAATGTGCCAAAATGCAGATATTTTTTTTTTAGATGGAGAAAAAGTGCTGCAGAAGAAAGCACCTTTTTTCCCCTGCAAACGGTATCAACAAAGGGAATGTGGTGCTGAAATTACCATCTTCCCTGCTTTCAGGGACAGGCAGACTTTTGTCAGAAAACCAAACATTTTTACACGTTTTTTTGCATTTTACTGGCACATAGCCTATTTTTCCTACTTTTTGTGTTTTCAACCTCCTTCCAGTTAGTGGTAGAAATAGGTGTAAAAGATATAATGGATCCTGGAAAGCTGTACATTTCTGAAAAGTAGACTAAATTCTAAATTCAGAAAGTGGTCATTTGTGTAGATCCTTCAAGATTTTGTAATAGAAATGAACCGTTGAAAATAAGAAATATTGAACAAACAGCCATTTGTGCCAATGTTTTCACCTGTAACTTCTTTTAAGTATGACAGATTTTTTTAAAGCAATATACCGTAACATCCACTGGATCCTTTTGGTTGTGAGGAGATATAGGGTTTGTAGGTACACCAAGAACCTGAGGTACTCAGAGCCAATAACTCAACTGCATCTTGCAATGGTTTTTGATTGTATACCGGGTATATATCAATAAATTTGGTAATATATAAAAAGTGAAAAATTGGTATCAAGTACACCTATGTATTTCCAAAATGGGAACCAAATATAAAGTTTAGAAACAGAAGTTATTTGCACAACTCTGAAATTGTGGGTACCCATACTAGCATGTGAATTATAGGACGTTTTGCAAAGTGACTTATTTTTTACACATTGTTTTACATTTGGAAGGCAGAAACGCATAAAAAATTAATAGGTAATTACAGGTGGTCTACAATTCCGTGTTTCCCTAAGTCTCCTGATAAAAATGGCACCTCACTTGTGTGGTTAATCCTTTTGCCTGTGACAGGAAACAGCCCAAAATGCAACATGGACATATCACATTATTCTAGTGCAAACTGACCCTTTTTTGCAATTTGCATAGCTGTGGATTTAGGACCCTAGCTCAGCCGACACATGGGAAAAACAGCAAACCTGTACATTTCTGAAAACTATACACCCAGGCGATTCCAGGATAGGGTGACTTGTGTGGGTCTCACCAGGTTCTGTTACCGATAATCTCTTGCAAACCTCAAACTTTGTAAAAAAAAACACATTTTCCTCAGATTTCTGTAATGGAAAGTTCTGGAATCTGTGTGGATGCACAAATGTCTACCCACCCCACATTCTCCAAAGTCTTCCCATAAAAATTGTACCTCACAAGTGTGGGTGGGCCAAGTACCCGTGGCAGGGAAGGGCCTAAAATATATTGTGGAAAAGTAAAAATTAACCACCACAAAAGGACTTAGGAGCATATTATCAAGTAAGGGCGTTACATTATCGCCGCTTTTATCGGCAGGAAACTGCTGATAAAGCCGCGATAATGGGCTTGATAATATGCTCTATGAATTCCAATCGAAGCCCATGTTAGATGTCTTTACATCTAACATGGGCTTCGATTGGAATTCATAGAGCATATTATCAAGCCCATTATCGCCGCTTTATCAAGCCCATTATCGCCGCTTTATCAGCAGTTTCCTGCCGATAAAAGCGGCGATAATGTAACGCCCTTACTTGATAATATGCCCCTTAGTTTTGCAAATGGACTCACCTGAGTTTTTGGGCCTGCGCTTTACGGCCATCTGGGGAAACATACCAAACCCAGACATCTTTGAAAACTAGACATCTGGGGGAGTCCAGGGAGGTATAGCTTGCGTGGACCCCCCCCAAAGGTTTTTCTACCCAGAATCCTCTGCAAACTTTAGCTGAAAAAATCTAATTTTTCTCAAATTTCTCTGTGGGAAAGTTGTGGGATCACCGGGCTGATACAAATTTCCTACCACCCAGCGTTCTCCCAGGTCTCCAGATAAAAATGGTACCTTACTTGTGTGGGTGGGCCAAGTACCTGTGACAGGCAAGGGCCAAACACGTATTGTGGAGACATCAAAATTACCTATCACAAAGCAACCTGGTTTTGCAAGAGGGGTCACCTGGGTTTTTGGCCCAGGCTCGGTGGCCATCTAGGAAAACTTACCAAACCCACACATTTCTAAAAACTAGACACACGGGGAAGCCTAGGTATGTAAGACTTGTGTGGACCCCCAAAGTTTTCCTATGCAGGATCCCCTGCAAACTTCAAATTTAGCTGAAAAAATCAAATTGTTCTCAAATTTCTGTGTGGGAAAGTTGTGCGATCACTAGGCTGACACAAATTTCCTACCACCCAGCATTCCCCCAGGTCTTCCTATAAAAATGGTACTTCACTTGTGTGGGTGGCCAAGTACACGTGACAGGCAAGGGCCCAAAACATATTGCAGAGACAACAAAATGACTTATAGTAGAGATAAGCCTGGACGACCGCGTTATACTGTACCGCTTGGATTAAATGAACCAATCGAACTAGCAGAGCTCCAGTTAGGCTGCCCTTCAAGTTAGGTTTCAAAGCATGCTTAAGAGATGCCCCAGAAATTAAAAAGTGACGAGCCTGAAATGGCCAAATTATTCAAACCAATTATCCATGTTACAACAAGAGCAAAATAGCTCAGTGAATTAGACTCCCTCCTCCCACTTCTGCGACCTCTGAACTTAGACTTCGAATCCCAAAACAACTAACGCCGCTTACCATCCTCCTGTAACTAGTAAACTCAGTTCTGTTGAAATGGTTATTAACCTATAATTTGCAACGCTCAGAAATGGCAGTAGCCGCGACTAGAGGGAGCGAAGTTCTTTTTTCTGCATACCGGGACCCTTACCTGCTAACCCTGAGAGACGCTGCTGATTGAGCAGAGTGGAGGAGCCCAACACTTCGCTGCGGGACTGTGAGGACCACAGGACAGTGCGCGAGTCACCAGATGCATCTGGCCCTCATCACGCCCTCTTCCCGCCTCCTGCCTCCCTGCCAGTATACATACGACTCGCGGACCCACCCTCCGCGGGTGCCGCTTGAAGCCGTGACTAGAGGGAGCCAAGTTCTTTTTTCTGCATACCGGGACCCTTACCTGCTAACTCTGAGAGACGCTGCTGATTGAGCAGAGTGGAGGATCCCAACACTTCGCTGCGGGACTGCGAGGACCACAGGCCAGTGCGCGAGTCACCAGACGCACCTGGCCCTCATCACGCCCTCTTCCTGCCTCCTGCACTTAACCACACCCGCACTCCCGGCAGCGGTCCAAGGGCGGGCCCGTTTTAAGCCCATTTAGAGACCGTGTGAGGCTGGGCTGGGCCCCCATCTAACACCCCAGCTTGAGTACATTTCACGTATGTGCTTTGTTAACTTTATTGAAATCTACACTCTGCATTAGTGATAGTGGACTTTTTGTTTGTTCACATTATGAGTACTCGCGGGATTAGAAGTAAAACGGCTGCAGGGGGGGGCCTCTTTAACGGGCACACTTGATAATTTTATATTAAGGGCAAACACATTCATAGATCAAGGGATCACCCTAATGGAGCGCAGAGTGTTCCAAGATCTAGTTCTGGCAAAAAGATCGTCCTTGGGCCATTTTGCCTCAGCTAAAACCCCTGAACTGTCTAGGGATGTGGGTCAAATAGACACTCACGCTGAACGATACAGCCTGCCCAACACCGTGGATTTGTCTGCGTCTCACTTATTATCCGATTCCCAAATTAGTTCGGAACTAGAAAAAACCCCGAACTTAGTTGTTAATACCACTCAAGACGACATAAGCCCCAGCCAGTCGAGGCGAAGGAGGGAGGGGGCCATCCCTAAAACCCCTAAATTCCCTAAGTTAAAAAAACCCAGGGGCAGGGGTGAACCACTTACAAAAAATAGGGGGGATTCTGTCCAAACCTTACAGGCAAAACACGACCAATTAAGTACTGTTGCCCCAAAGGAAGGTATTAGTTCTGTAAATGTAGAGGCTCAAATCAGTCTGCCTGGGAGAAGTGTTAACGCTGACAAGGCTGATAGTATACTCTTATTAAAAATATGGGAGCTCTTTAAATCTTACTTCTCCCCGATTGAGACTAGACTATCTCACATCGAAAAACAGTTAACTGACTTGTGTGCTGTGTCTAAAAATACAAAACCCCAGGCGGCACCAAAAGTAGGGGGCAATAAATCAAGTATCACTAAACCTGTAGTTTAAAAAAAATAAAAAAAGTAGCTAAAAACTTGCCAGCCCCAGTGATTAGCACAAAACCAAAGATTACACCTGCCCCAGTGAAGACAGTTGTAGATAAACCCAAAGTTTGTGCCACCCCCTTGCTAGAGGGGATTACCTCACCTAGGGCGCATACCTTGCAACCCAAAGAGATTAGGAACAAGGGTGCATTAGATAGGAGACGAGTTGTGAATCTGCCCCCTGAGGCAAACCCCTATGTGGTGGTTATGACCGGGGTTCCGGAATTGGCTGATGCCGTAGAGGAAGCTAACTGGTCTCTAACAAATAAGGTCCAACAATGGCTCAATTCAAACCGGCCCTTACTTCCCCACCGCTCAAGTAAGATCCTGATGGTGCGTAGGGTGTCATGGGTGGGACACGAGAGGAAAACAGTTCAGGGTGATAGTGTCCTGATTAATTTCGAGGATCCTCATGTGGCCGGCCATATATGTTCATGGAATACGCAAGATAGGCTTGAGGGAATTCAAACTAAAAGACTCTCTTCCTTCTACCCATCGAGGAGCCGCCCTACCCGAGAGGGAAACTATGATGGGAATTGGTATAGAGTAGGGCAGCATGAGTGGGGGGGAGATCAGGGGGTGCGGGGGGGGCAGCCCATCAGGGACTTAGTCTATGGAGACAATTGGGGTGGTTTTCCAATTACCAACAGGTTCAGTTGCCTGGATATGGTTGACTGACGGTTACCAACTATTAGTCTGTCAAAAAGAAAAAGAGTATGTACTATTACGCCCAACAGAAGAGCTAGTGGGTCCACTGATGCCTGTTTAAATGTTCAAATTGCCCAAATGGATAAAGACAAATTCGTAGTCTTTACCACTGGCCCAACAGCAACAGAGCCAGACACTTCTGTTGATCTAGCGACCAACTTCACTGCAGATATTGATGGGAATAGTCTGAACAGTCCTAATTACCCAGATGCACTAGTGGGGAGCGTTGGAGCAACAACAGGAGATGTTATAGAAACCATAGCCCTGACAGACGCACATTCATCAGCGGTAGTAGATTTCTCTCTAGCTGAGCATAGGGGTAGACTGGCTTTGACATCTAGGAATATAGCGGGCCTTTTGAGCAAAGTAAAGGACCCAAACTTCCTAGCATTCATAGATAATTTTGACGTAATTTGCCTTCAGGAATGCTGGGAAGAGTTTGAGATTCATCTAAATGGGTATCGTACCTTCTTTTCCCCATGGCAGAAGTCTAGTAGGGGTTGGTGTTCAGGTGGGCTATGCACCTTTATATCTAATACCGTCAACCTGTCAGCTAAATGGTTTCCTAGTAAGAGAAATAACCAGTATTATCAGGCACTTACACTTAAGGTGGGAGGTAACCAGCCTATCAGATTGATTAACTTCTATAATAACATTCCCGGGGATGATCGTAAAAGGGTTTTAGATTAACTAAAAGAAGATCTATGTGGGGAAATTGGTTCAGAGCTAGAGATTAGGTGTACTGTAGTGACTGGAGATTTTAATTGTCATCTTTGTCCCCACGGTAACCTAGACATACGTGGTATGGTCAACCTTAAGGGAGATCCATGCTCTCATTTTGAGCATTCTACGCTGGGGAATTTGCTAAACAACTTATTATTCGAGCAAGACTTAGGCGTTGTTAACAAGCTTTGTATCCCCCAGGCCAAGTTTCAACCAACTTTTAATGGCAGGGGAATAAAGTCGGTGATTGACTATACCCTGGTCACTACAAGTTACCATTGCAATGTCCTAACGTTTAAAACAGAGGACATTGCTCTTAGTGATCATTTTCCTATTAGCTCAACTTTTAGCTGGGGGCGAGCTGTGGCCATCCATGCTCTCATTTTGAGCATTCTACGCTGGGGAATTTGCTAAACAACTTATTATTCGAGCAAGACTTAGGCGTTGTTAACAAGCTTTGTATCCCCCAGGCCAAGTTTCAACCAACTTTTAATGGCAGGGGAATAAAGTCGGTGATTGACTATACCCTGGTCACTACAAGTTACCATTGCAATGTCCTAACGTTTAAAACAGAGGACATTGCTCTTAGTGATCATTTTCCTATTAGCTCAACTTTTAGCTGGGGGCGAGCTGTGGCCAACCACCCAATGTAGCAGAAAACCTATATAGGCACAGGATTTTTCTGAATAGAACTAGTGGCTATTCAATAAAGTGGAGTTAAGTGGATCCTATAGGGTTTCTTCAAAGCCTGATAGCAGATCATCTTTCTGACTTTATGATCTGTCTTGGGGAAAACATAAATCCACACGAGGTTACCGTAGCATTCCAAAAAATCACCCTTCAGATCAGCAGTAAATTAACAGGGACTACACGGGGAGGGGCTAACCTTAAGGTCGAGGGATGCTTTAACTCCGATTGCAGCAAGGCACACTCTAACTTAAAGAAAACTTTGAAGATTGTGCCCAGAAATCCCCAAGATATCAGGTCTGCAAGAGCAACCTATAAATTTGCCCTGCGGAAACGAAAAATGAACGGAAAGAGGCCGCTTGGGGAGCCTTGCTTAAGCCGTGCTCTCTAAGGGATACAACCGCTTTCTGGCGAGCAGTAAATGCCCCCTTTTTTGTTGAAAGGAAATGCGATGTCATGGAGATTGCCATCGAGGAGACTGTCTGGGTTAATTAGTTCACTGAGCTTTACAAGATAGATGACTCGGTCAATCTGGGTAGCACTTTTACTGATCAGCCTGCAACCTTAGAGTCTGTCTTCCAAGCTTCTTTCCCTCTGGACATAGTCTTTTCTTTATCAGAGGTAGAATTGGCCGTCCAAGGAAGTTCTAATTGTAAAGCCCCAGGTCCAGACGGCATTCCTATTGATATTTATAAGGCCAACATCGCTCTTTGCGGTACAAAAGGGGGTGGTGGTGATGGACAGAGCACCTGAATCAATCAAGCACTCACACCCAGTCAAAAGATCTGGGTTTAATCCATCACCGTTCTTTAGCCCACGCTGCCACCCCAGTTCAGACATGGCTATATGCAAATCAGTCTGACCCTGTGCCTCATGGGAACAGTCCAGCCCGAACTGCCAAGCCGTGTCTTTCCTGGACCGGAAACAAGCTTCCGAGGACCGGTTTCTGGCATTCCAGCCGTCTTCAGCCCGGCTTGCTTGAATCCAGTGGCAAAGTGAGCAAGGGACTCACGTCTGAGCATACCCTGCCACACTTATGGCGGCCAAGAGCGGTACAAAAGGGGGTGGTGATGGACAGAGCACCTGAATCAATCAAGCACTCACACCCAGTCAAAAGATCTTGGTTTAACCCAAACCCTCTTTTTTAACCCACTCTGCCACCCCAGTTCAGACATGACTATATGCAAATCAGTCTGACCCTGTGCCTCATGGGAACAGTCCAGCCCGAACTGTATCGCTCTTTGGGCACCGCTCCTGACAAACGTGTTAAATTGTTATAATAAAAGTGGATTCCCCTCCACTTGGCAGGATGCGATTGTAGTGCCAATATTTAAAAAAGGCGATCGAAATGATCCAAAATGTTATCGCCCCATTTCCTTGCTTGACTCCCTAATGAAAATTGCAGGTCGAGTCATTTTAAATAGACTACAGATATGGGCCAAGGATGAAGGTGTTTTATCTAAATTTCAATATAGGTTCAAGTCTGGTCTGGGTACTATCGAACAAGGACTTAATTTGGCAATGCTGATAGGAAAATATAAGACGGCCAAAAAGGGAAACTTATTTATAACATTCGTTGATCTCAGTTCAGCGTTTGACTGTCTGAGTCACGATGTCCTGTTGGATACCTTGGCAAGTCTGGGCGTTGACGTAAACATTCGAAATTTTCTTAAGGAATTATATAGAGGGGCAGGGGCAAAGGTGCGTCACGGTAAAAAAGGTGAATGCACCGAAAAATTCTTAATAATGAAGGGTGTACGCCAGGAATGTATCCTTGAACCCTTTCTTTTTAATCTTTATATCAATAGTGTAGCTGACCATTTAACAAAATTGGCTGTGGATTACCCTCAAATTGATGGTGCCGCAGTCCCTATTCTGCTTTACGCAGATGATGCGGTCATTATGGCAAGAACCCAATTAGGCCTCCAGAAGGCGTTAGCTAGTTTTTCAGAATATATGGGATCTAGGGGCCTGAAAATTAATATTGGGAAAACCTTTACTATGTGCTGCATTTCAAAAAATAAGGTCGCTTGTAACACTTTTTTAAAACAGTCAAAGATAGAAAAAACTAGTACCTTTTCTTATTTGGGGGTTGTTTTTAATAATAAAGGGACATGGAATACCGCAAAAACTACTAGGTGTTTAGCTTTCTCACGTGCTATTGGGGCACTTATACAGTTCGCCAACAAGTTGGGAGGTAGTCCGGCACACATTCTGCTTGATATTTATAAAGCTAAATGCGTGTCGACTGCTACCTATGGGGCTGGCATCTGGGGTATCTCAGACTGTCAGGAAATCCAGATGAAGGAAAATAGTTTCCTTAGATATTTGCTAGCTGTCTCCAGATCTACCTCAACTTATGCCTGCCACATGGAACTTGCCATGGCTTACATTTCTTATATAATAAGGATTAGCCCTGTGTTGCTTTGGCATAAAATCTGGTCTTTACTGAAACTGATCTTAATAGGGCGATTATTACAGACTGTATGCGACATGAGGGGTCCAAAAATATACAGTGGCTCTTTTATGTCAAGGAATTCCTAATAAACATAGGGCATCAGGAATTTTATAACACGCCCACATCTCTATCCTCCATATCCAGAAAAATGCTAAAAGAACAATGCTCTGTCTTTTTGGCTGACCAACGTTGGTCTATTGAGGGGAAGAAGACCTCTGTTCTGCATCACCATTCATTATTCTGGCTGGCAGCTTTATCTGTCCCCCAAGCTGGCCAGCTACGACAGAATGCTTCTGGCACGGTTGAGAATGGGATTTTTTTTCAGGTTGGTCACCTTTCCAGCCATAAATGACTGGTCAGAAAACCTAATTAACTGCCCATGCGATAACCATTCTGCACAGTCTACAATCCATTGTATTCTTTTTTGTAAATTTTTTGGGTGGGGAAGAAAAAGGTATTTAATTCCCCTGTTAAAGCTCTGGGGCTTGAGACAGTGCAGACCGGCCCTTTTTAAGATCCTTTTGCTTCAGGATGAAATGACCATTAGTGCTGTATCTAGGTTCTTAAAATGTATTATTAGATGTAGATCTTCTATGGGCTGAATGAATTTTGCACTGTTAATAGCACTTTGTGTGTAATTGAACTGTAATGTACTAAGGTAAATGAATTAGGATAGAGAAAGCCCTCGTTTTGTACCGTTTCCTGTCTGCACATTTCCATAATATTTGCTTGTATTTTTTATATATAATACATTTTGTATTTAATCATAACTGAACTTTTAAACTTGTATGTTTCTATATTGTGCTTATATGATCCTTTTAACGGAATCAAATAAAGCTATCTTTGACTGACTTTGACCTATCACATAACAACCATGGTTTTGCAAGGGGGTCACCTGGGTTTTTGGCCCCAAGCTCGGAGGCCATAACGGGAAACCTAACAAACCCACACATTGCTGACAACTAGACACCCCAGGGAGACCAGGGAAGTAGGGCTGCCATGGACCTCCCAATGCTTTCCTACCCAGAATCCCCTGCAAACCTCAAATTTAGCTAAAAATATATATTTTTCTCAAATTTCTGTGCGAGAAAGTTGTGGGATTACCAGGCTGACACAAATTTCCTATCTCCCTGTGTTTCCCCAGGTCTCTCAATAAAAATTGTACCTTGTGTGGGTGGGCCAAGTATCCATGACAGGCAAGGGCCCAAAACAAGCAGGGATCCACTAGAGAGGGGTACCATTGGAAAGGGGAGATGTTCCCCTTTCCAATGATACCTCTCCTGTCTTTCGACGTGTTCAGGGAGCTGGGATTGCTTATGTCAGCATGACATGTGCGCTGATCGTCATTTCTCTGAAACAAGGCAATCAGCCTCGGGAGCTGGGGAAGCCCTTCCCCAGCTACCGAGGCTGTTTAGGGCTTAAAGAAATCCCTCTGGTGCCCGCACCAGAGGGATTCCTTGTGCCTTGTGCCTTGTGCCTTGTGCCTTGTGCCTTGTGCCTTGTGCCTTGTGCCTTGTGCCTTGTGCGTGGATGGCCAGGAGCCGTCCAATGCCCTGAAAGGGTTAAAATCAATTGATTGGCTGCAATATGTACAGTGTATCCATTGCAGCTGGATGCCTCTACAGGGGTCTACCATTCCCAATTGTTACCAAGTTACTGCTACTGGATATCCCGAAATTGCAGCCGATCTCTCATAAGTTGAGGACTCTGCATTGGCTCCCTGTGGATAAGAGAATTATTTTCAAAGCCCAATGTCTAGCTTTTAAGACACTCCATGGCTTGAGCTCTGACTATCTGAAAAAGCATCTAAAATGGTATACACCAATGAGAAATTTGAGGTTTGCTATTTGTAAACTGCTACAAACTCCCAGAATCAAGAGAGCCTGTTGGGGCGGAAGAAGTTTCATGTTAGGAATGGTTAAAACGTGGAACATGCTCCCCGAGGATATAAAGAACAGTCCGACTATTCTGGCCTTTAGAAAAGCCCTAAAAACCTGGCTTTTCATACATTAATCCTTATTCCCTATGCATTGCAATTTTTACTCTCCACCAGGTATGAGCGCCTTGACGCCGTCGGGCAGTTGCGCGCTATATAAATGTTTAAATCAAATCGAATTGTAGTAGCCGGATCCGCTATTTTGAAGTGATCTAAGCCAGATGGGTTAGTCACTGTTGGAAAGTGATCGATTATATTGTCTAAGATTGTTAAATGTCTGGCCTTTTGCAAGGGAATATAAGTAGGATACACAGGAAAAAGACCCTAGAGAAAAAATATATGATTAAACCAAGGTCTGGTCATAATCTATTTGATACGGAACTATCAAACAAAATGAGAAGAACAACCGTGAAGGGGTAAAAATGTAGTGAGAAGACAAAAAAGGAACATTTTGAGAGGTATGGTCTTTTGGGAAATCATATGTTAAATTATTTTCTTTGTGAACAAAATGAGAAGGATAGAGGGAGGGGGGAAAGATGTAGTAAGACGGTGAAAGAAGAGTAAGAAAACATTTTGGGAAAAATTGTCTTGTGGGAAGTTGTATGAGGTTAAATATTCTCTTTGTATAATTCGAAGAGTCAAGTTGACTATCACGTAGTCGACAGTTTTTGGACCAGGATCAGTCCTGAGCAAACCAGTAAGAGATATTGGCTAGGTGCCCTCCGAGGTTGTAGAATGTGGGCATTGCTTCTCCATTGATACAGATGGTGTAAGGTTTTTTCTAGATTTCACAGTCACATCATATTACATGGCTAGTGCCAATTTCATGACCTCAATTGGAATGAGGTTTCTTCCACATGTCACAATAACATGTTTTTGAGTTGCCAGAGTCAATTTCCTGATCTTGAGTGCTCTCATAGCAAGCCAGGGTGTTTCTTTTTTTACTATCCTACAAAGTACAGTGTCAGTGAGCCAGAGTCAATTTCATGACTTCAATCGGTGTGAGGTTTCTTCCAGATGTCGCAGTAACGTGTTATTAAAGGGCCAGGATCAGTTTCTATATCTTGTATTTTCTCGTAGCAGGGCGGGGTGTTTTAGCAAACAATCCTACAGAGTACTATGTCAGTGAGCCAGAAAGGATACACTTTATTCTTGAGAAATATGGCCTTTCTGAGCAACATTGATATAGATTGTTTTTGATGTTGGTTTAGAGCCAATAGTGCCATTCATAATCTTTATTTAGGCCTTTAGCCACTGGGTCAAAACAGATAATAAAGGCACTTTCTTGTCATAATTTAAGTTCTAGATCACCACCTCGTGTGTCATTGTTTCAATTTCACTAGGCCTTGGTACAATAAAGTACGTTGGTGTGGATGGTATTTTTCACAGTGTTCCACCGGTGGTTGCTTCAGGTCGTTTTGTGGCTGTTGCGCAGTGTTCCTGGATCCTTTTTTCCTAAGGCCTGATCATGCTACCAATGTAGCATTGATTGCATGGATAAGAAATAAAATAAATTACATTGTTACTCTCAGTTTATAAAGTCCCTAATCCGATGAAGATGTCCATTGATAGATAGTTAGTTCTTCATTTTGGACTTGTCTAATTTACATATCGAGTAGTTTGAACAAGTGTACAAACTAGTGGATTGTTGACGAAAGGTTTTCACATCCTTTTTGTCCTGGAGGAAGGAGGTTCATAGTTTATCTCTGAGATGTAATGCTCATTTAAAGCTGAACTGTGGTGAGTCTTTTATGATGTGTGATATAGCGGGGTTGCTGATAAGAAGGGCCAAGTGTTTCTTTAGTGTTTTTTTTAATATAGTGATGACCAATTGACCATTGCTATATCTCGTTGTGAAGTGAATGGTTGGTTTGGTTTCCTTAGATTTGATGTTATGAAGTATGGAGGTTTGGTCACTTTGTGAACGGAGCCGGTGATTCTGGGTTAATTTTGTTGGATTATGGCCTCTTTGGCAAAGACGTTTGGTAATCTCCGTAGATTTGTTATCATAGTCATCTTGTCAAATGCAATTTCTGTGGGCTCTTCAATATTCCCCTGTAGGGATCTTGGCAATAGTATGACAAGGATGGCAGTTGAAAACATTGAGGATAGAATTGGTGTCCATGCTCTTTCTGTGAATTCTTGAATGAAAAGAGTCTTGGTCTACATAGAGTGTGAGGTCTAGGAACTCCATTTATTTTCTTGAGATAGTATGGGTTATATCAATGCCCCACTTATTTGGTGTCAGGCTGGCAATAAACTGATTAAGAAGTATCTCGGATCCTTGCCAGATGATTAGTATGTCATCTATATACCGTCCACAGAAAACAATGTTTCTGGAGAAGTATTCAAATCGTTCATTCCATAGCCATTGTTGTTCAACTTCCCTCATCAGGAGACAGGCGTACAGTGAGGCAAAACAAGCTCCCATAGCAGTCCCTTGTAGCTATAAATTGAATTCTTCTCTAAAAAGCACATAGTTGTTTTGTAGACAAAATTCCAACATGTCAATGATCATCTAGTTTCTCCCTACATAGTGTACTGATCTTGAGTTTTAGCACTTTCTTATTGCTTCAATTCCATCCTGAATTTTTATGGAGGTATAGAGGCTGACCACATCTATAGCTGTCAAGAGATAGTCCCGTTGCCAGACGATGTTCTGAAGGTTTTGAAGAATGTCCTTCATCTCCTTTATGAAGGATGGTAGGTCTTTAATGAAAGGCTGTAGTCCTTCATCAATAAATGTCCCTTGTTTTGAACAGACATAATCAATTCCTGCAATGATTGGTCTGCCTCTGGGAGGTATACCTTGCTTGTGAATTTTGGACAGCAACTATAGGGCCTGGATCACTGTTTTTGAAACAAAAAAATCTTTATTAAAAAAAATCAAATCCATTACATTCTGTGCAACTCCACCCTTCAGACCTGGTGAAATACATAAATACACTGGAAAATCAGATACAATAACCTAATTCATAACAATATAAATACATTTCATGTAATTTACATATCTGTAACAACTGGGGGCCAGCCCATCCCCCAACTCCTAAAGTGTCAGGTGCAGAATACATCAGATATAGGTAGCAGCCTGTCCAAATCATTGGCCCTTAAGCCTACCAGGGTCTGTCACCCACTCAGATATAGGGGGCTAGATTCTCAAAACTTTTTGTCATGTGTGGCTCCCTTTCCTTATATACATGGTTTTCTCCAGGGTGTACACTGCTAAAAACCTGGCCACCCATTGTTGGAAACCGGGCGGTCTAGGATCTAGCCAGACTGATGCAATACAAGCCTTAAAATGGCCATACCGATAAAAAACAATTCATGCCCTTTTTCCAACTGATTCATCTTGGATACTCCTAATAAAATTACAGCTGGTGCTAGAGTGACCTCTACTATTAACACCTCTGACAGAAATCCAGATATTTCTTTTTTCTACGTTACTAGCTCAATGTAAGCAGCAAAAACATGTACAATATCAGCCTTGTGTAGGACATATCGAAGGCAGAATGTTCCTTTACCCATCCCCCATTTAGCAATCTTATCCGGTGTATAATATAAGAGAAAACAGGTCTTATAAAACTGTGCCTGTAATCGTGATGACATTAAAATGGATTGTGCCAGGTCAAATGCAAAAATGTTTTTATTATCAGATATCCCCATCTTTTCTTGCTATTTTTGAGATTATTTATTCATATCATCGGGCATGGCAAAGTTAAGGCAGCCATCAGCATCCCCAAGTGAGATTCGATTAATCTTGGGATACTTTCGATAACTTCTATTCTATTAAATCCAGTCAGTCCACCCCCTTTTTGCAAAAGAAAGACCCTCACTTGCAGAAACATAAAAAAGTCTTTCCAACCAAGATTAAAGTAATTTTTCATATCATCAAAAGATCAAAGCCCAGAGTAAAAAATAAAGCAGCCCACCTGATTAACCTCACAGAGGACCCGCTTCTTCACAAGCGAGTCTCTATAAATCACTGGTAGGTTAAGGTTATTAAATAAGGGTGTATAAAAAGATAATCTGCGAATCCCCAAAATTCTTAGTGTTGCACTCCAGACCTTAAATTCACTATGGAGTGTCTTTTTTAAAAAAAAAATCTTTTTATTCATAATGCATGATCACACAAATGGCACATTACCAAAGTAAAAAACAACCATAGTACAATACATTAAACCATTTTTTCATAAAGTCAGATACATACATAGTACAATAACAAACGTAAAGGGAAGAAGAATCTACACAGGGGGCTTATTCATCCATATAAGCAGCCACTGGGCCCCAAATCTCACAGCCCAGTTTCTTTTTCCGTCTACCTTTCAGAGCGTATAGACTAAATTCTGTATTGAACATTGATAGAAATCTAGCCCACCACATTTCAAAGGAAGGAACATCTTTTTGCAGCCACATTGAGGCAATATAGAGCCTAGCCACTGCTGTAGCTAAGAAGATCAAATACCGAGATTTGTGGAGCAGTTGATCCTCACCCGATACCACATCAACTCCCAGCAATACATGTGCCACTGAAAGTTGAATAGGCCCACCCAGGATCTCCACAAAAATGTTCTCTATATGATCAAAAAAAATTCTTAAATGCCTGCAAGAATAAAAAACATGTACCAAGTCAGCATCACCGACCTCACAGCTGGAATATAGTATAAATTAAAAACCGTCTTGTAATGCTGTGCACGAAGATTAGCTGACATAAACAACCTCTCAGCCAATTCAATAGAGGTTTCAACCCAATTGCCAGGGCACCCTAGCCTATTATTCTATTTTAAATTTTGAACCTCTAGATCATTTCCCAGAGTATCCAGTAGTAGGGTATAGAGTGTATCTATCCGTGCACGTTTCCTCACAGCCTCAATGAGGGGGTTAGCTCCAATTTTCCATCGGGATTTAAACAAATAATCCCGGATATGCAGGTATTTAAAAAAATCAGAGCAAGATAGGTGAAATTGCTCCTTTAACATATCAAAAGACATCAAATCCCCGTTAGTAAATAAATCTCCGATATAATGATCACCTTTTACCCACCAGCTATCAACCATGGAGTGTTAAAGACTGGGCCACGTCCCTTACATTTTCCATTTTCCACTTTGAGATTCGTGATCTGCCTGTTTGCACCCTCCGAACTATTACCTATCTTGTTACAGCATTATTATACTTATAGCCATCTGTGTTAAGTCATGACGAGAGGGACAAGAAGCAAAACGGCGCAGAGCGTTGCGCAGATAACAGGCCCAATAGATTTATTCATTACCAGGACAAACGAGGCAATCGATCAGAGCATAATTATGCTGGAGCGTAGAGTGTCCCAGGATCTGGCTGCAGCGAGAAGGTCTTCTTTGGGTCCCCTCGCTTCCGCCTTAACACCGATCCAACCAGGGCCGATTACTCCCCTATTATTACCATCTGACACCCTAGCACAGATTCACACAGTCCCCAGTTCTGTGGATCTGTCTGCCGCCCAATTGTCCCTCGATTCGCATTTAACTGACGACCGAGAAAAAACACCGGATCTACACCAATGTCAAACTCTTGTAGGATCTCCAGAAAAACAAGTCACAGGGAAGAGGGAGGGAGCTATAGCAAAACGGGTGAGGGGAAAAAAGATCAACTCCAACTCAAATAAAACTATACTGTCTCCTAATATACCCACGCAGGGCCTAAATCAGTCCATTCTGAGCCCCTCAAATGTGAATAATACCCCTCTAATTAATAGTTCTGGAAGAGCTCAGAATACAAAAATTATAGGGGAAGGGGGGGGGGTTCACGCACCATATGCAAAATATGCGAAAGCAACACGCATCTACTTGAGAGTTTGGGGGAGCTTCTAAAACGCTATTTACAACCAGTGGAACGTAGTTTGATGAACATCGAAAAACAGCTAGCGAAGTTGAATACACCACCTTTCAGCCAGAAATCGCTAGGTCTTTCTACTACAGGGGGGGGGGACTCAGAAAACTATCAGCACCTCAGCACCTCCAGTCCCACTCGATGTCCGCACTAAACCGACACAACCCGTAAACATCCCACATGTACAATCAGAACGAAAAAAAACACAAGATCTAACGCAGGCCCCTCCAGGAGTAGGGCCGGTAAAGCCCAACTTAACACAAAATACCCCCCAGGCTACCCCTGTTTTGTCTAAAGACCCTATTCACACACCCAAGCCAAAAGCCACACCGCTCATACCCTCTAAAGAGCTGGCCCCGAAGCCCCTGGGTGGCGGGAAGAAGGGAGCAAGGTCTAGGCGTCCAACTCATTTACCACCGGAGGCAACACCATTTACTGTCATTCTTACCGGAGTTCCGGAGTTGTCAGATAATACAGACGAACCCCCTTGGTCCCTTCGAAACAAGGTGCTACAGTGGTTGAGTATAAATAGACCTCATCAACCTCCAAATCATAGTAGAATCTCATCGGTACAAAGAGTACCGTGGATTGGTGATTCAAGAAAAAGTATACAGGGTGATTGTATTATAATCAACTGTGATGACCCCGCAACGGTTGATTATATTTGCTGCTGGCCTGCTCTGGCCAAAAAGGGAGGGATTGATGCTCATCGCCTATCCTTTTTTTACCCTCCATTAAACACCTATGACTACAGGGAAATTCCAAGTTGGGAAGAAGGCCCGGACTGGTCTTGGAACCAAGTGGGCCGCTGGAACAGGAATAGGGCCAGGGACTGGGAAGTCCGATCCTGGTTTCCTAGAAAAGACCAGTTTAATTTAGAAGGGTGGAGGGGCTTTCCAACCAGAAACAGCTATGATTGCTTGGAGATGGTCGATTGACCACCAGGGCACGAAATCGGGGTCAAACATGATGGTAGAATCATCTCTGTTTTTCCAACCGGTAGAGTTCCCAAAGTTAGTAACAAAAAACACTCTTCCTGTCACATCAGCGAAGCCTTGTCAGATACCAACCATGTCCCCACATCCCCACCAGTATCACCAGCACATTCTTTTACACACCAAACAGCTACGCGCTCCTCATTCGAGGGGCCCGATGTAATAGTTATTAATGAGGAACATAATACAGCCTCAGGACTTATAGTTCCGTTAGGGAACAGCCCCAGTAATTGTGCGAGCTTACATCTACCGGAGAAAGATTCAAGTCAACTAGCAAGGAGAGACAGTGTGTCCTTAACAACGTGGAACATTGCAGGTCTTTCCAAAAAATCGAAGGACCCAACTTTCCTATCCTTCGCTGATAAATTTGATATCTTATGCCTACAGGAGTGTTGGGATCAGGAGGAGTCCCACATAGAGGGTTTCAGTACCTTCTTTACCCCGTCTTCTCAAGGTAACCGAGGTAGGAGTTCTGGAGGCCTATGTACGTATGTCTCTAATCTCTCCAAACTGACAGTGAAAAGAGTGGTGAACGAGGGGGATAATCATAGAGAGTGTAAACTTCTACAGGGCTTCTCTGCTAAAGGAAAAGGGACGAGCTTTCTCCTGATTCATTTATACAATAAAACCACGAAAGAGGAAGCCAAAGTGTTTATAGATGACTTGGCACTCATCTTAAATAGAGGCAGGAGAGAGACTGATTGTATACTTATAGTGGGAGATTTTAATTGCCACCTATGTCCACATAGTGGCCAAGATATATGTGGCATTACAAATCTAAAAGGGGAGCCCAGCACGCATTTCGAACACTCCGTCCATGGTAACATGCTAAACCAACTAATGCATGATTGGGACCTGGGCTACGCAAACGAACTTTGCGAGCCCATGACTGACCTCCGTCCAACCTTCCATGGTCATGGATCAGGTACTATCATAGATTTCATGTTGCTGTCCAATAGCAATCAGGGATCTGTAGAAGGTTACTAAACAGAAGACCTGGCTATGAGTGACCATTTTCCTATTAGCCTTAGTCTTGCCGCAACCACCCATGTCAGCCATACAACAGGTTTATCTGAAAGATTATATGGTCATTCAATTTCCTTGACCAGAAGAAATGGATACGCTATCAAATGGGCTAAGGTAGATCCTAAAACATTTCTAAAGGACGTAATCACAGAAGAGCGAGAGCACTTTATGACATGTTTGGAACAACATCCCAACCCACATAAGATCAGAGTGGCTTATGATAAGATAGTAGCCACCATTAATGTCAAACTGACCAGGAAACGTAAAGATGTCGAGACAACGAGATCAAGCGGCTGGTTTCATTCCGCCTGCTCCAGAGCCCACAAAGCTCTCCTACAGGCCCTAAAATCTCAACCGAAAGATATCGAGTTAGTAAAAAAAGCTAGACTGGATTGTAAACAGGCAATTCATAATAGGAAAACAGAACTCAAAAATAACACCTGGGAAGCGCTAATTAAGGCTAGCGCCCTTCGAGAAAACATTGCCTTCTGGAGAGAATTCAATGCCCCGTTCTTCGCAAAGAGAAAGACCGATTCCTTGGAGGTAGCAATAGCTGAGGACGTTTGGGTTAGCCACTTCACGGCATTATATAAAAATGAAGAATCACCAGTGACAAATTGCCCTGTGACCCCATCACATACTAACACCGTCCCACAACCTGAAGTCCCCCACATCACAGATATCTTTCCATTAAATATAATCTTTTCTCCACTAGAGGTTGAGCAGGCTATACGCGAGAGCGCTAATTCCAAAGCCCCAGGCCCAGATGGCATCCCCATCGATCTATATAAAGAAAATATGGACCTTTGGGCTCCGCTCCTCACTAACGTATTAAATACCTATAGCCAAACTGGTTTCCCAGACACATGGCAAGAAGCCATTGTAATCCCAATCTTTAAAAAAGGTAACAGACAGGATCCACAATGCTATAGGCCAATATCCCTGCTCGATACTTTGATGAAAGTGGCAGGCAGAGTATTACTCACCAAATTACAATCTTGGGCTAAAATGGAAGGGGTTCTTTCTAAGTTTCAATACGGTTTTAAACAAGGGCTCGGTACAGTTGAGCAGGGACTCAACTTGGCATTCATAACCAGCAAATATATGATGGTCAAAAAAGGGAACTTATTCATGACGTTTGTCGATTTAAGCTCGGCGTTCGACTGCTTGAATCACAAAACGCTATGGAATACCCTGTCCAAGTTGGGGGTGACCCTTTTTTGTTGAATATAAAGGAACTCTATAGAGGTGCAGGAGCAACGGTCCGCTATGGAAAAAATGGTGAACGCACTAAGAAGTTCCCTATAGAAAAGGGCGTTCGACAGGGCTGTATCCTTGCACCATTCCTTTTTAACCTGTATAGTAACGAAGTGGCAGAATTTCTGACTAATTTGGAAGTTGATTACCCCAAAATCAATGGTTCGCCGGTACCAATATTACTGTATGCCGACGATGCGGTAATAATGTCACGAACCCAGAAGGGCCTACAAAAGGCATTAACCGGCTTCTCAGCGTTCATGGGCTCCAGAGGCCTGAAGATCAATGTGGGTAAAACTTTCACTATGTGTTGCACTCCAAAAAAGAGCGCCAGAACAGACTGCAAAACTTTTGTTAATCAGACAAAGATAGGCTTGACCAAAACTTTTTCTTATCTGGGCATTACTTTTAATAATAGGGGATCTTGGTTGACAGCCATCTCCACACGCAACCTGGCATTCTCCCGTACCATTGGCGCAGTAAAACAATTTTCTAAGAGACTGGGCGGAAAACCCACTGACACTCTGCTTAAGATCTATGCAGCTAAATGCGTCTCGACTGCGACCTATGGGCTGGTATCTGGGGGACGGCCGATTGCTCACAAATTCAACTTGTGGAAAATGCTTTTTTTAGGTATTTGCTAGCTATCCCAAGATCAATTTCCACAACTATATGTCATAAAGAATTAGATCGGGTTCACATCACAGACCTAATTAAGATAAGACCTGTTATGTTGTGGCACAAGGTATGGTCCTCTAAGGACACAGCTTTCAGTAGGGAAGTGATTCAAGACTGTATGAACCAATCAGCTGCTAGGAAGTTCACCTGGCTCTATTATGTAAAAAAAATTTGAATTCCATCGGCCACCCAGAACTCTATACAACGCCCAGCTCATGTGCATTAATTTCAAAAAAAGTTCTAAAGGACACCTGCCTTGAGTTGTTAGAAGATAGGCGGTGGTATTTGGATGGTAATAAGTCCACGATCATCTCTCATCGTCGCATTCTACATGGACCAGGCTTACATCCATACTTGGCCCCGACCCTTACGAGCTACTCCAGAATGCTTCTAACGAGAATGAGAACTGATTGTTTTTACAGGCTAATATCCTTCCCTGATCGAAATGACTGGTCTGCCACGTTAACAAAGTATCCCTGTGATGAATCATCTACTCAGTCAACCATCCACTGCATCTTTTTTTGCAAGTACTATGAATGGGGTAGAAAAAGGTACTTGCTGCCCCTATTAAAGATGTGGGGACTGAGGCAATGTAAATTAGCTTTCATCAGATTATACATGTTACAAGATGAACTTACCATGGTCACAGCTGTTACATTTCTGAAATATGCAATTAGATGCAGATGCTCGATGGCATAAAGACTATGGGATTGTACTACATCAACTACCTTGGCCCCTTTTTTCTTTAAAATGTTCTTCTCTACATAGAAAGAAGGCTTAATGCACCGTCTTTTTTAAGCTGTTTTTTATGCAATACAATGTTTTTAAATTATGTAAATGGATTTTTGGATGAATTGCTATTCCTTTTGTAAATTGTTTTTATGTGCTTTTATGGTCTTTTAACAAATTCCGAATAAAGCTATCTTTGACTTGACTTGACTTGAGTGTCTTAAAGCTAACTTTTTTAGTAATTGATGCCATTCAGTTGACGCCAAAGGCATCCGCAAGCCTCCATACCCATCATAAGCTCGAATGGCGCCGGTACGTACCCAGTTCCCACAAAATCATAATTTTCACACAGCAGTACTCAGCTGTGTATTAGTGTGGTAACACGGTAATATCATTTCAAATTAGTTAGAGCCCACCCACCTTGCTCCCTGGGTAAAGAAAGGAGTTTGAAGGCTCGTCCAGGACTGGAGTGCAACTAAATAAACCGGGAGAATCCACATCCTTTGTTTTAAACCATTGTGGTGAAAACTCTATAGAAAAGCCCGAAAAATATATACAATTTTGCGGAAGAAAAACATCTAATCACATAACATGTTTGTGGAAAAGCAAATGTGCATAATAAAGTGCCCACTTGGGAATAATTGGGAATGATTTACTCTACTTTATGTGAAGCAACTTTTTCAATATTTTCTTATAGCAAGTTACCTCTGATGTGACAGATCTGGTTTATATGTGTTACTTAAGGACACTAAGGCATTTATTATTTCTAGGTAATAACACAAACTTAAACTCATGTGTGGTAGGATTTCCCACTTGGACTGAATTGAATTGAATTGAATCACTAACATCTAGTCGCTACTTAGTCGCTACTTAAAAAAACAATGGAAAAGGTAGCAAACTGACAAGTATGATCCTGAATATGCCAGAGGCAAGGGGCGATTAAACTATTAATTTATGAATTGAAAATGCAAAATTAAAACACAGCCTGGTATTTGAAATTATATGAATTCATGAAATTGCTGAAATATGGAGATTGGTTATTTATGTATTTATTCACTAGTACATTGTACATGCACTTTTGAAATATATTGGGTAAAATCTGTTTTCACTGCCTATGATGATGTGATCAAAATGGTGACGGGATTCACCCTGAGGATTGTCAAAGATGCATATATATATATATATTCACTGAAAAAAACATAGGTTTCAGGCCTTATATAGTTAGAAATTAGCATTTAAAAAACCTTTAAAATTCACTCAAAAAACTATAAGTTTTAGGGGTGTTATAGTTAGCTGGACATTTCACTCATACAAAACCATTGAAATTGCTCCTATATAGTTAGTTGTACTAACTATATTTCGCGCACCCACAATCCACTGCTGATGATGTCACATATTACATCATTCATGACATGGTCAGTGACATCACTGATGACATCTCAAATGACATCACTGATGGTGCGATTTGGGCCTGGGGGGTGCTTGTGGGACCCCCTGAGCAGGCCTAGGGGGTCAGGGTGCTTCTAACCTGCCCCCTTTTTGAGTTCTACACATTTGTTTTTCAATGTTGTAGTACTTTATTCGATAAAAATATCATAAAAGTAAAAACAAATTTCGAGTACCGACAACCCTTAAAATTCATGCAAAATTGGATACAGATTTAATGTGCATTAAAAACATATATACAATTAAAAATGTGTGAAAGAATAAAACCATTAAAAATAGAATAGCAGCATAGTCATACACAGTTAACCTGAGATATCATTTAGCACCCTCAATTGAAATCCTCTTTAGCTGCTTAGATCTTATCTGCCACGCTCTACCCAAATATTTCGCGACCCCACACACCAAAGCCAATGATGAAACACCTGTTGTAAGAATGCGCAGGGCGTTAAGATGCTCTCTGAAGCCAAGCTCCCTACAAATTGGTCTAAGCCACCTTCTTCTTACACCCCTATAGGCTCTACAGGCGAATATAAAATGTGCTAAAGACTCTTTGGGGCATGGGCAACATGGACATGTGGTATGATCAGGGAGGAAAGGTCTCCACTTTCCAGTAAATGAATTTAATGGTAGGCTTCCATATCTGAATTTTAGGAAAAGTGTTCTGTCGCCAGGTGATTAGATAAAATCCCGAAATGGTTCGAACTTCATGGCAGACTTATTATTCAGAAATTGATCGGTCAGAGGTCCTCACCTCTGTCCCTCTAGTTCCTCCTTCAGAACCCAGTCCCAATACAATTTCTTAACAACACTTTTTGGTGGGGGGGACTGAGTCAGCCAAAGCTCACCCAATCCTAACCACATGACCAACTCCTTCAGCTTGCTCAGCCATCGAAGCTTACCACAGCCGCCCAAGCTGATGAGTTCATCAAATGCTGCAGCGTAATTAACTAGATCAGTTGATCTTTGCAAGCGCACCCAGAACAACAAAGGGCGCAGGCGGACTATATCCTTGATTTAGCGTCTGCCCAAATCAAGGAAAAGTGGTTTTAAAGGAGTTGAGGCTGGGAGCGAGACCAAATCTCGGAAAAGCTTGTTCTCTGCCCTAACTAGTTCCGAGCTGTTCTCAAACCCCCAAAGTTCGGAGCCATAGACTGCTGAGGCCAACGCCTTCCCTTCATAGACTGCCAGGGCCGGGGCTATAGGTCTACTGGTCGAACCTCGATGGTCTCGTGCAATAGCTCCTGCCACTCTCTTGAGCTTCAGGAGCATTTTCGAGACATGGGAGTTCCAGGTCATTTTATTATTAATTCTTATGCCCAAATAGTCGAAAGCCTCAACAACCTCCAGAGGCGCCCCATTGAGTGAGATGTTTAACCTTTTTACTTTTTTGGATGCGGACAGTGCCATCAGCTTTGTTTTGGAGGTGTTGATGGTTAAGCCACGCTCTACACAAAACAAGCTGAATTTATCCAGAAGTTTCTGGAGGCCCATTGGTGTCTTTGAAATCAGGAGGGTATCACCTCAGCAGAGAAGGGTGAGTGTTTTTTCTCCCGCCAGGACTGGGGTGTCGGCCGTGTCCTCCCTCAAATGGTCTACCACCCCAGTCACAAAGAGGGAGAACAGGGTCGGCGCCATCACACAGCCCTGGCGCACCCCTCTATTCACAGTCACCCCCTCTGTCAGGTCTCCCTGGCTCCCCCATCTAATCCTGGCATAATTGCCCTTATGAAGTCTCTTTATTAATTCCAGGAGATAGATTGGGAAATCCATATCATGCAGCACTTGCCATAATTTATTACGGGGCACCAGGTCAAATGCGGTTTTCAAGTCAATAAAGGCCAGGTAAAGGGAACCCCTCCCGATGGACACAGATTTCCAGAAAACCACAAAGAATCTGAAAACCTGGTCCATCGTACCCACCCCCCCGCCTAAAACCTGCCTGGAAGTGTGACAGAATACTTCCTTCCTCCAGCCATGCTCCCATTCTGGAGACAATGACCCTGCCAACTACCTTCTGCACCACGTCGATTAAACTAATCGGCCTGTAGTTGGTAGGGTCCTCTCTGTCCCCCTTCTTATATATTGTCACCACCTCGGCCATCTGCCACGACTCCGGGACATCCTGGCCCTGGACAATTAGGTTCAACAAGAGACTTATGTATGCAGCCCAGGTTACTGGGTCGTGTAAGAGTAGGTCACCAGGCAGGCCATCCGGACCGGCAGCCTTGATTGCATTTGTTTTTCAGCTTTCCTGTGCCTCAGTCTACCGAGGTACAAGATGGCTGCCAACAATTTCTGTTTTGGAGTGTTGACAGACATTGGCAGCCAATCAGAATGCAGCTCATACTCGGGAAGGTACAGAGTACAGTAAGCTTACAGTAAGCTTATATAGATATATATTTTTTTCAAATTAAATTTTCTCAACAACTACTGGATTTACACCATTTAAACAAAAGGCCCTACTGCGTACCAGTTCCTACCATTTTGCCAAGTTTGGTGTAATTCCGTTCAGCGGTTCGGGCTGTAGCCGTTTCTAATCGTCCTGAGGAAAATAACATGGGGAAAACACGTTTTGGGACCCCTCTTTTTTCTCAGCCCCCACTTGTCGAATCCCCCCAAAACTTTCAGGGAAGGAGCGGAGCGGAGAGGGCCATCTTCTTTGAGAAATTCGCGGACATTCATCAACCGGCGCCAAAGTTATTCCCAATTGAATGTTGCGGATTTCCTATGGAAACTAGGTCCTAACTATATATACCTACTGGCGACTGCCAGTAGGTGATATATATATATATATATTATGCCAAAACGCCCTGAGACAACATCACCTGTTTGTTCCTTGATTTATTTGGTGCAACCACCTTTAGTGGGTGTGGCTAACAATAATTGTCTTCTAGCATGCAGGTAGTTGTAGTCGATCAGGTGTTTACTAGTAATTACCTATGTTAGGCTCCGTGCCTCTGTGTCAATTTTAAATGCTTTAATGTCCTTTAGTAGGAAGGAACTTCTTCTGTGCGGGTTTATTTTTGCATTAGGACAGCGTGCTTCGCCCAGAGGGAACATTGCCCTCCACAGACTTTCCAAACTTTGGAAATGGTGCTCCTCTTGTTACGGCGGCTCGGGCAGCCGCGTTCCAATGTTTTATGTATATATATATTTTTGGGTTTTTCCACTGAAGAAACCATTGGTTTCAAGGACGTTATAGTTAGAAATTAGCATTTAAAAAACCTTCAAAATTCACTGAAAAAACCAGAGGTTTAAGGGACGTTATAGTTAGCTGGACATTTCACTCGTACAAAACTAGAGAAATATGTCTGTTATAGTTAGTTCAGCTAACTATAACTCGTGCCCCCGCAATGCACTACTGATAACATCACATATTACATCATTCATGACATAGTCAGTGACATCACTGATGACATCACTGATGGCACCTCAAATGACATCACTGATGACATAATCCAGTGACTGTGTGTTTCTGTAAAGTTTAAATATGTTTTATATATATAGGCCAAGGTGTATTGAAGAATAAGTGAATGTATAAGTGTCTGAATAGAAGATTTAGTAGATGCGTGACTGACTGTACAAGTGAGTGATTAAATGTGTCTTACTGAATGCATGGGTTAGTGACTGATACAAAAATTCACATAGTTTAGTTTGTCAGTTGGTGTATAAGCGGTTGCATGGGTTGGTGAGTAGCTACATGAGGGTCTATATGGGTTATTGATTGGTTGTCTAAGTATCTGTATGGGTGCCTGAGTGTCTGTGTGGGTGGGTGGGGGGGTGACTCTGCATAGATGTGGGAGTGGGGGAATCACTGGGTGTATGGGTTTAAGAGTGCTTCTGTGAAGGGCTGTATGGGTGTGTTGGTGAGTGAATGGATGCCTCCGTGGTACATGTGTGACTAAGTGCATATGTGAAGGGCAGTGTATGTGAGTGTTGGAGTACATAAATGACTATATGTGAGAGTGAGTGATTGTGAGAGTGGCTGGATGGATGAGTGTGTGCTTGTATTAGTTATTGTATGAGTGTAAGTATGTGTTAGTATATGTTTGAATAAGTGAGGCAGAGTGTGTATAACTGTATAGGTGAGTAAATGGGAGTGTGAGTGATCATTTGCATGACTGACTAGGTGTGTGAGTAACTCAATGGATGAGTGGTGGTGTGTGAGTGCATAGATATGTGAGTGCATACGATAGTCCTGTATTGATGGTTGACTGCATGTATGAGTGACTGTATGGGTGAATGAGTGGATGTGTGTGTAGACCTAGGAATTATTGGGTATGCACTAACTGGTATTGATGTGTCTATGGTTTCGAAAATGGTAGTCTGTATTTTAGAGTGGGTGTATCAAAGGTTAAATTAGGGTATGTGGAGGTGCAGCGGATTATCACAAGGATGGTGTCATCAGTGATGTCATTTGATGTGTCATCAGGGATGTCGTCAGTGATTTTACTGACCATGTCATGAATGATGGAATATGTGACATCATCAGCAGTCCATTGCGGATCGCGAGTTATAGTTAGCTGAACTAACTACAACGGCAGAATTTCTCTGGTTTTGTACAAGTGAAATGTCCAACTAACTATAACGTCCCTGAAACATGTGGCTTTTTTCATTGAATTTCTAAGGTTTTTTAAATGCTAATTTTTACCTATAACGTCCCTGAAACCTATGTTTTTTTCAGTGAATTTCAAAGGTTTTTTTAAATTTTAATTTCTAACTATAACTTCCCTGAAACCTGTGGTTTTTCAGTGAATTTCAAAGGTTTTTTAAATGCTAATTTCTAACTATGCCTACAAAGGTAGGACATGTGCAGAAAGAGGAAGAAATGCGCAGAAAGAAGCAAGAGACACACGGAAAGAGGCAACAGAAGTCCAGATAGATAAAGAAAGGTGCAGAAAGAAGCAAGAGATTTGCACAAAGAACCAACAGAGGATCAGAAAGAGGTCTTGTTGCAAAGTCATCCTGTGCCTCCTACTTTTTGCTGACGGATACTGGTGGTAACTGACTCTGACCAACCAGGCCTGGAGCCAATGCTATGCTGAAAGACACTTAGAATACAGTGAAAACACCTACATACACTAGGGTACGGTACACTATGGGTTGGGGTACCCCTGTTATTGACACAACCTCCCCTGTATGGCCCTAGTACATAATAGGGCAGGGGTTTAAAACTACCTCTAACTGAGAGGTGCAGAAATAGACTAGAGGGGTGCAGAAAAAAGCAAGTGAAGTGCAGAAAGAGGCATGTGAGGTACAGAAAGAAATCAAAGCAGTGCAGCAAGAACTAACAGAGGTGTAAACAGAGGAAAACAGGTTGCAGAAAGGTGCACAAAGAAGCAAGAGAGATATAGAAAGAGGCAGGAGGGGTGCAAAAAGAAGGAAGAGAAGTACAGAAAGAGGCAAGAGAATTTCTTAAAGAAGCAACAGAGGTATAGAAAGAAGCAAGTGAAGTGCAGAAAAAGGCAAGTACAGTGCCGATAGAAGCAATAGCAGTGCAGAAAATACCAACAGAGATGCAGAAAGAGGGAAGAGGGGTGGAGAGAGGGGCAAGAGGGGTGCAGAAAAAGAGAGGATGGGAGCACAAAGAGGCATGAGAGGTACAGAAAGAGGCAGGAGGGGTGCAGAAAGAAGCAAGATAGGTGCAGATAGAAGCATGGAAAGTGCAGAATGAAGCAACAGGGGTGCAGAAAGAAGCAAGGGAAGTGTAGAAAAGAGCAAGTGAGGTACAGAAAGAGTCAAGAGAGGTGCACAAAGAGGCAAAAGAATTGCTGAAAGAAGCAACAGGGGTGTAGACAGAAGCAAACAAAGTGCAGAAAGAGGCAAGTGAGATGCAAAAACAGGCAGGAAAGGTACAGAAAGAGGGAAGACGAGTGCAGAAAGAGACAACAGGGGTGCAGAAAGAAGCACATGAGGTGCAGAAAGAGGGAAGAGAGATGCAGAAAAAAAGGCAAGAAAAGTGCAAAAAGATGCAACAGAGGTACATAAAGAGACAACAGGGATGCAGAAAGAAGCAGGACATGTGCAGAAGGAAGCATGGAAAGTGCAGAATGAAGCAACAGGCAGGGGTGGAGAAAGAGGCAAGAGAAATGCAGAAACAGGCAAGAGAAGTGTACAAAGAGGCAAGAAAAGTGCTGGAAGAAGCAACAGAGGTGTAGAAAGAAGCAAGAAAAGTACAGAAAGACGCAAGTGAGATGCAAAAACAGGCAGGAAAGGTACAGAAAGAGCGAAGAAGAGTGCAGAATGACAAAAGGGGTGCAGAAAGAAGCAAATGAGGTGAAGAAAGAGGCAACGGACGTGCAGAAAGAGGGAATAGAGGTGCAGAAAAATGCAAGAAAAGTGCAGAAACAGGCAAAAGAGGTACATAAATAGACAACAGGGGTGCAGAAAGAAGCAAGACAGTTGCAAAAGAAGCATGGAGAGTGCAGAATGAAGCAACAGGGGTGAAGAAAGAGGCAAGAGAAGTATAGAAAGGAGCAAGTTAGGTGTGGAAAGAGCCAACAGAGGTGCAAAACGAGGCAAGAGAGGTACAGAAAAAGTCAAGAGAAGTGCACAAAGAGGCAAGAGAATTGCTGAAAGAAGCAACAGGGTTGTATAAAGAAGCAAGAAAAGTGCATAAAGAGGCAAGTGAGATGCAAAAACAGGCAGGAAAGGTACATAAAGAGGGAAGACGAGTGTAGAAAGAGGCAACAGGGGTGCAGAAAGAAGCACATGAGGTGCAGAAAGAGGCAACAGACGTGCAGAAAGAGGGAAGAAAGGTGCAGCAAAAGGCAAGAAAAGTGCAGAACATGAAGAGACAACAGGGGTGCAGAAAGAAGCATGGAGAGTACAGAATGAAGCAACATGGGTGCAGAAAGAGGCAAGAGAAATGTAGAAACAGACAAGAGAATTGCACAAAGAGGCTAGAGAATTGCTGAAAGAAGCAACAGGGGTGTATAAAGAAGCAAGAAAAGTGCAGAAAGAAGCAAGTGAGAGGCAAAAACAGGCAGGAAAGGTATTGAAAAAGGGAAGACGAGTGCAGAAAGGCAATAGGGATGCAGAAAGAAGCAAATGAGGTGCAGAAAGAGGCAACAGACTTGCAGAAAGAGGGAAGATAGTGCAGAAAGTACATTAGATTTACAGAATGAGGTCAAGAGAAGTGCAGAAAAAGAAAGAAACGTGCAGAAAAAAGCAATAGAAATGCAGAAAGAGGCAAGAGAAGCGCAGAGGGAAGTAAGAGTGGCTTGCGCACCATTAGTACCAATTTAACACCCACATTTAGCAATAAGTAACACGTGACCATTCTAGGTTTGCAAAGGGCCTTCCACCATGCTGTAACACTTGCTGCTGCTTTTTGGTAACGTTTGACACGTTTCAGCTAGATTCAAGGCTCTTTTTGTTCAAATCTGCAGATTAGGTCGCAGAGGATGAATTATGTGGCTAATGCAGAAAATGTATAATTGTGCGAATGTCGGTGCACATAATTCCAGTGGCCCTGCTCATACCTCTGCCTAGGTCCCCAAGTGCTCCTCAATGATTCCATCTTTTTTTGTCTCACTGAGTTCATAGTTGAGCTTCTATGGAAACGAGGAAGACTAAACCTGTGGTTACCACTCCACAACAAGGAATACCATACAACATAATTACTCTCCATAACACATAATCCCACTCTACATAATTCCTATACACTAAATACCATGTACTTTCTATCCACATAATTTCCCAGTACAACATACCACATAATTCCACTACACACAACGTACATCCACTCCACTCCACTCCACTCCAAAAATCATTAGTAAAAAACTTTTGCATATACAACGCCAATAGCTCTGATTCTCGCAAATGCAAAACCTATTACATTGCAAACACTTCTTTAACTAGTAGTCGCGGTTGAATAGTGGTGGAGAAAGGGTGCTGGGCCTCCAACCAGCGCTCAGGAAGTCCGGTGCGTAGGGTTTACAGGAGGTACCAGTAGGGCTTCTTGGTCCCCAAAGTCCCTCAGGAGTAAATTGGACTTCCTCCCCCATTCGGTAGTTTGCCAGGAGGCGCAATTGCAGAATGATGGAGAAAGGGGCGCATGGACTCCAAAGACGTTTTAGCAATCCCACTGTGTGGGACTTACTGGAGGTAACAAGAGGGGTAGGTGACCCCCAAGGACATCCTTGGGGGCCAACTACCCCTCCTATTACCTCTAATTAGTCCCACTCAACAGCATTGTTAAGTTTGAACAGCAGGCAATGACCCCTTTGCCCACCACTCTACAAATGCGCTCCCCGGCGGGCTCTTGGATGAGGATTGAAGTTCCCTCTGCTGCTGGGGGTCCTTTAGGGGTCAACTAGCCTACCTGTTACCTCCAGTAAGCCCCGCGTAGTGGGATTGCTGAGATAGACAAAGGCCATGCCCCCTTTCTCCACCACTCTGCAAACGCGAACCATGGTGTGTTGTTAGTTGAGGAAATAATTCCCCTTGAATAATGAGGGTCCCTGTGGTCAAACTAGCCCACCAGGTACCTCCAATATGCGCCACAGAGCTGGATTGCTAGAGGTGGTCTGAGGCCACACCACTCTTTTTACACTGTAGTGTAGTTCCTATATCCCTGATAGGCTCTGCGCATTGGAATAATATACACTATAGTTTTGACATAGGACTGAGGTCAGTATGTCTCTATTGAGTACATTAAAGTTAATTACTTGTGTGTGCCAGCTAACATAGAGGTCACTAGAAACTTCTCGAATGAACAAGGAGGGATTCGTTTCTGACAACTGCATAAACATGAAAACTTTGTTTCCCTTAGAATTGGAACAATCTCAGAATCCTGGAAACAATAGATAACAGTTTCACCCAGTCAATCGTGCATGCTTCGTTTCTACAGAGTTACACAGAAAAAGATAGACGGGCGTTTCAATAAAAAGGGTTTATTGAACAGTCTTATTTCTCGTGCAAGAGAAATGCACTGCTACAATTGTAAGACAGAATGTGAAGTATAATACGTACTGCGTTAGCAGTAAGATAAAATAATACTGCATTAGCATGGTTTGAAGCTGTGACATATATTCATAAAAATACATACATAAATAACACAGGCTAAAATGTGAATACTCATCGGATGCTTCTAGCTAGTTCTACCCCAGTGTACCTAACCTAAGTGTCGTATGAGGTAAGAAGTAGGTGCTGTTTGTCTATATTCTAGTTGGGCTATAGTTTAGATTTGTGTTGCCAAGATTTGCCAAAAGTCCCTCTAGGTTCTAGTACGCCCCATACCTTAGAATGAGTGAGGTTGGAATCTCTTTCAGAGTCTTGATCTCTAACACCCCGCAAGGGGAGTCAGAAACACTGGAGCTGTATTCTCTGCGAGGAGGATGACAGCGTCTGGTCAGTGCATCAGAAGGGGACTTGACTTCCTTCTGAACTTGCCGTGGCGAGCCGTGTCGTGCAAGTAGGCAGCGGAACCGTGCTTTTCCATGGTAAGTGAAGGTATATTTATACCTTGAAGGTGTTTAGGAATGCCAGTATTGACGTAAAAGTCGGGCAGAAGAATGTCATGCGTTAACCCCTAAAGAATAGATGTTCATGCATAATAAATGTGTTCTTGGAGAAATCAATATCCAAGTAAGGGGAAGTCCTAAAGGCTTAAGAGTCTGGTTTTCCAAGAACTCGTTGTGATGTAGATGAACGGATGTGTCGTGTCCACGCAGTGGGCACCATGCAATGTAATCACACGCAGGACACAGGTTGGTGGATTCACTATTCTTTATTCTTATACTCGGTGCAGCTGGTCACACGCATCCGTCCCGTGCTCGTCCTGATCATACTGTCCTCTTCCTGTCCCCTGACCGGATGTGGTGTCCGGTGACCTGGTCACCTCCCTCATGACCCACAGGGTCCTAGTGTCCTCTTCCTACTTGTCAGGTCACTACATCTCCCCCTTTGTTGCAAACAAATGTTCATGATGCTGTTCTCCTGATCATTTCCGCCCCTTCAGCCCTTGACCGCATTTACCTGTTGTCGTGTTGAGAAGAGAAAAGAAAGATGGAGAGAGAGAGAGAGAGAGAGAGAGAGAGAGAGAGAGAGAGAGAGAGAGAGAGAGTCTGTCACTTTCGTCGACCCTTCTCCCCAGTCTCTGTCTCCTACGTTTTTCTACTTAGTCTCTTTGTCCCCTTGCATCCCTTCGTTGATCGTTTTCTGCCATAGTCTTTGCTCCTGCTTTTCAGTTGTCCTCCGTCTGCTCTCCGTTTGTCAGCTTCTCCTCCTCTTTGTCGTTGTTCTCTCTTCTTATCCTTGCTTCTGCTTTTCAGTTGTCCTCCGTCTGCTCCATTTTTTCCAGCCTCTCTTCGTCTTGATTGTTGTTCTCCGCCCTCCGTTTTGCTTCTTGCTCCTCTCTTTCTACAGCCGCCCTTTGTTGTCTTTGTTCCCTCAATAATTCATGTTTGTTTTCTTCCTCTTTCTCTGGTCCCTGCGTCTTCTCTTCGCTTGCTCTCAGTACATCTTTTGTCTTTGTCATATGTCATCGTTATGAGGCCCATCGTTTGAGCGGTGCTGTTGCTCATCAGGCATGGTCCTGGGACATCGCCTTTTAGAACATGAATGTCCTCCTTCTTTATTTTGTCCTTGTACCTCAGTTCCTCTGTGAACTTTCCCAAGTTTGTTATCTGTTTCTTTGCCCCCCAGGTAAAAACCTTTGCCGTGGACGTTCTCAGCGTCGGCTTTACTTCCATTCTCTCGTACTCTGATACACACATGACGTTGCATGTTGCACCTCTGTCTAGTACAAAGTCTGCTTCATGCGCTCCTACTCTTATCTTTGCATAGTCCGTCTTTCCTCGGGTGCTTCTGTCTGCTGGCTGTGTTGTTTCTCCTATTTCGTCTTCCTCGCTCCGCTCTGTGTGCACCTCCGACATGTGGTATAGTCTTTCTACTTTCTCTTCTTCCTCTTCTTCGCCTGACTCTCGTGACAAACTTCTCCTTTCGTTGTCGACATACCTGACGTATATTGTTGTCGACTCTTGTTGTCTTCCTGTTCTTCCCGTCGACTCTTGTTGTCTTCCTGTTCTTCCCCTGTCGTCTCTGAATTGTGCACTTTGGCACATACTGGCATAGTGATTTCTTCCACCACATCTTCTGCACGTCTGGCCAAACGCTGGGCATGTGCCTCTGTGTGGAAATCCCATTCCGCACTTGTAGCATGTTCCTTCAAGTTGTCTCCTCTCTTTTTGTTCCCTCCAGTCATTCTTCCCTCGGTCTGTGCGATATCTGTGTGTCGTAAAGTGTGCGTTTTCGATTTCAACACTCTTCCCTCTTTCTATTTCCTTGGCATGTTCCGTTGCTCTCGCCTCTGCTCTTGCTAGTGACAGGACGTTCTCCAATGAGGTCGGTTCCTTGAGTATTCTCGCCCTGAATCCCGTGTCGCGACAGCCTTCTATGATCCTTAGCCTTATTGCTTGCTCGTTATCGAATTTGTCGAACTCACAATGTGTCACCAATTTTCTCAGCCTTGTCGCGAAGTCATCTAGTGTTTCGCCGACTTGTTGACACGCAACGGTAAATGTATATCGTTCGAAGTCAATGTTTCGTTGTGGGTCGAATTTGGCTGTTAGGCATTTCTTTAGTTTTTCATATGTTTTTGTTTCTTCGGTAGGCAGTGTCACCAGAAGTTCTTCGACGTCATCCCCTGCTAAATTCAGCAGTAGCCCTAGTTTCTTTCCGTCTGCTACATCTGTATCTTCTGCATATCTTTCAAACCGTCTGATCCACTTCTCCCACCTTATTCCTGCTTGCGGCTCCGATAAGTTGAACGGTTGTGGACTCCTGTATTGTGCGCTGGGCTTTGGATCCGCCATTCTTGCCTTCTTCCCTTTATCTGCTCTTTCTCCTTTCGTTCACCCTTTTTTTTTTTCTCTTAGTCTCTTATTTTCTTCTTTTCTTCTTCTTCTTCTTTTTCTTTTACTTTATTTTAACCTATTCTATTTTCTTTTCTCTTTTGTCTCTTTTATTTTCTTCTTTTCTTCTTCTTCTTCTACTTTTCTGCTTTATTTTAGCCTTTTCCAGTCTTTCCTTGACCTTTTCTTGTGTATTTCTGCCTTTTTCTTCTTCGCCTGACTCTAAAATGGCCGCTCTGTTTATTCCTATGGCCCTTCTTTCTATTGTCCTTTTTTTAAAATGGCCGCCCTTTTCTCACGAGATTTCGCGATCGAAATCTCGCTCACCTGACTCAAAGATGGCAGCTTCCCCGATATCGCCTCTGATTGGCCCAGCCGCCTGATCCTAAAATGGCCGCCGAGACTCTCGCGAGAGCTCGCGCCTCTCTTTCAGGAGTGCCCGTTCCTTCGCACTTACCGCAGTTTGCCGGTGCTTCCTCAGAGGCGGTCGGGTGGGCTCCGATGTCGCTTCTTTTCTCTCTTCTTTTCGTTTTTCATGCACATCCAGGGTGGGCACCTGGTTCTTCCTGATGGCTTCGTCTTTTCGTCGAGATGTACGTCGGCTCGGGTCCTGCCTTCGTCGCCAGTTGTCGTGTCCACGCAGTGGGCACCATGCAATGTAATCACAGGCAGGACACAGGTCGGTGTATTCACTATTCTTTATTCTTATACTCGGTGCAGCTGGTCACACGCATCCGTCCCCGTGCTCGTCCTGATCATACTGTCCTCTTCCTGTCCCCTGACCGGATGTGGTGTCCGGTGACCTGGTCACCTCCCTCATGACCCACAGGGTCCTAGTGTCCTCTTTCTACTTGTCAGGTCACTACAGGATGTAGGTTGCCATGCCTGTATTTGGTTAGCATGGATAATGCCTAAATAAGGGTAGGATTTCTTTGCCTAAATATGGGCAATGCGAATTGTGCCTATATAAGGTCATAAATCAGGAAACCTATATACGGTATCTAAATCGACACATGACAAAACCACTCTGCAAACGCACCTCTTGGCACTCTGCTGCGCGGGGGATGAAGTCCACTTTTATACTGAGGTGCTTGCAGTGGCTGAAATTGTCACGACTCGCACTCCATGAGAGGAGTTTTGGCCTCTATCCCTGATAGTGGTCCCCCTCCACAGATTGCTCTCCAATCAGCTGAAGCCCTGATCTAATGTTGTCTCAGTGAAAAAGGTGACTGGTGTCACTAGGCCTGTGAACAGGGTTGCTGCTTGAAACTTGGGGCACAACAGAGCCCTCAATGTGATGTCTGAAAGATTGTGCTGTCAACCCAACAAGTGGACCTACTGTGCTTTGATACCAGGTTGCATGAACTGGATAATGTCATGAGGCCCGATAAACATGTAAAATCCCAACTCAGGGAGGCCAGAGGACTCTGTAACGAAACAACGGAGCACTTACAGTGCCACGCCTATAACGAATACATATTGTGGGTGCAAAATGAGGAGGGGAGACCTGGTAGGTTGTTGGCATGGCTCATGAGACCCAAGTCCCGAGGGACGCCCATCATCCAAATCAGTTTGGATGACAATACACCAGTTTATGCTCCTGATAAATATGGCATTCTAAGTATACTATGAATACTTATATGGATGACCACACCCGTTAGAAAAGCATGACCTGGCAGCATTTCTTGACAGGATACCCCTGCGGAGGCTAGACCTGACCGTGAGTGAATTACTAGGTGGCCACATCACGGTCCAAGAAATTAGAGTCGCCATTAAAGCTATGGCTAATGGGAAGACTCCATGGTCAGATGGCCTTCCAGCAGAATTCTATGCGACCTTTGTTGAGTGTTTGGACCCCCGGTTGGAGGCAATGCATTGCCAAATTGTAACATAGGGGCTTATTACCTGCATCTACCAGGGAGGCAATGGTAATATCACGCCTCAAGATTACAGCCAAGAGTGCCAGTATCACTGTGTTCCGCCCCTTATCCATGTTGAATATGGATTTTAAGGTACTAAGTAAAATTCTGGCACTCCGACTGCTACCTTACATGCAGACGTTGGTAGTGACCAGAATGGATTTATCTCAGCAAGAAAGAAGCACATCCCTGAACCTCCGCAGACTTTACCATGCCGTACACCACCACAGTTTATGTAATCTAAAAGTCCCATGCCCCAGTGTACCCTGAGCAAAAAGAGGGTCACACCTACGGAGTACATCACATAGCCCCCGCCCACGCATCCCCCCCACACACACACTGTCCTCAGAAGTCGCCTAATGTAAAGTATTGCTCAACAAAAGTACGAGCTGCTACCCCTTGCTTTCCCTTTAATGCCCATGGCAATAACACCTGTCACTCGCCTCATGGCACTATCTACACATAACAAGAGTCTCGGCAGGTCAGTGTCGGCCTTTTATCCTTTAGTGGTTGAGTCCTGTGTATTACAAATTACATCCATTTGAGCAACTAGAAATTCCAAGATTTTACAATTGATGCAAAGCATCAGCACCAGATACAGTATGGATAAAAGTTACAGGCTGCATTGGCTACAAAAGCAGTTACAGCAAACCGTAATTCGCCGTACACAAATAATTGCAACCCTCACCGCAACTACCCTGCTCTTTTTTCAAATTTCAACTGTTCTTATGCAGGATGAATACACAAATATTTACGGATAGCACATAAAGCCACTCCACTAACCAGAAGGAATAAAACCTGTACTTGTAGTTTACACATCATTTTTTTTCAGTAGGCTCACTAAGTGTTTGTGCTATTTCACTAAGGCTGACATCCTTTCGTTCCCTATAAGATGGGCACACATATTAAAGCAGACGCACACAAATCCCCTAAGCTGCAGTACTTGTAACTATAATTTGCAGCACACAAAAACACGCTTTTATTTTTTATTTTTGCTAAGTTGGTGGCTGCATTAGTATCCTTTTTGGTGGAGCTGCAGCCAAACAGTTCAGTGGTCTCCTTTCGATTGCTTCTGAAGTGCAAACAAACATATAATTACAAACTTGCTGCTTGGCTTGGTGTTAAAGCCGCACCCAAGTACTTCACAATCACAGGTCTTCTTCAAATCGTGTGCTTCACGGCCAGAAAGAAACAAATAACTTCAAAGGAGCTGCCTGGCTTCACGTCCCTCTTCTTGAGCCGCAGATAACTACTTCACATGTTTTTAAAACAGCATGCATATCTTAACAAGCATTGGCAATGCCAACCGGTCTTGCCATTGGGATCTTATATGCATTTAGCTATGCCACACATTAGCAGAGGGGAAGCGCAATACTCTGCATTTTAGCTAATGTCCGCGGAGGGCTTCTGCTGCCTCAAAAAGTGCCTTCTTTATTGATACGCACTTACCCTGACGTCTAGTGCGAAAGTGATTCAGCACCCACGCTAATGTGCTGCATTGCTAATTACATATAAGATCCTAATGGTGAGACCGATTGGCATTGCCAATGCTTGTTTGTCTGCCTGACTAGTATTTTAGTGTCCGATCACAAAAATCACCCAAAGCTGGCATTTTCTCCTGTTATCAGTGCACATTTAAAACAGGAAACATACGAGTACTCGGTACTCGCCTGCATTCCCTGTGCTCCGCACCCAACGTAGGTCCGCAGTTGTAAGAAGGCTCACGCTTCTGTGGTAGGAGCCCCTGCCCACACAAACACCATGGACCGTCTCGCAGGGGTCTAGGGACACCCATTAGTCTATGAGGTAGCACACCACATGCCGTGCTGTGCAGAAGTGGCCCAACTCCGCAATTCCGATGCACTCACGGGTAAACCGTGCAAACGGGTGCGTCCACAATTTACTTGGCAAATAGATGTGTCCCCCGGCCTCACCAGGCAGAGTAGCACCGTATGTTGGCCTCGGAGCCATTGCCCCCGTATCCGCTCCACCAGGAGCATAGCAGCATTAGTCCAGGCATTCACCCACGCGTCGGGCCCCTCAGGCAGTGCGTCGGTTTCCTGAGCCTCTCTGCAGGAACCCCAGTGGCAATACCAGATAGTTCAGCCGCACCGGAGCCGCCCCGTATCCAATCCCAGCTGGCTCTGATATTCAATGGGCACAGCAGGCACGAAGGTAATGCTTGCGACGATGATACATAGCTGCCACGGTTTTAGATTGCTATGTGTGACATTGTCATAATAGTACAATTATGAGTGACAATTAAACGACTATGAGTGACACTAGTTTCTCATGAGCAAAATCAAGCAATGAAGACGAGGGACAAATATAAATGTCAGAAATAGCACCCATTTCAGCAACAAAAAACTCTAAGAAGATCTTAAAACATCTGCAAAGCACTAGAATTGGAAGGGCATTAACCTAGTGCCCTTGTAATGTGTGGGGGTAAAGTGTTTTCTACTTATTCACTGTGTCTCGACTCGGTCAGGGTTTTTTTTTTTTTTTTGCATTTTGGTACGCTTAATAACAACAAATTAGAATGCAAAGAAAATTCCAAGCCTAGGTGAAACAATCATACCGGATAATGAACATATTGCAGTCTCTCGTGCACCGTTTCTCCCGCAACAGACATCCAATGAAGTATATTTTATTGGAGGCAGCACAGCATTTTTAGATACCACTTAGCTTTAAAACCTGAGCTGTTAATTCAAGCAGACATAGCAAACGTTCATTGCAAACGACAAAGACCACCGGGACTCGCCCCTCTGCTGCATGCTGAAGTAGCTTGCTAAGTGAGGGCGCGCGTGCTGCAGAGTCAGAGGCCCTGTGGAATGAAACAATAGGCAACATACCCGAATACAGAGGGAGCTTTCAACCGTTAATAGCAGCACATGGACAGTAAAGAGCTTAGGGACACTTACTTCATTCTGTAGGCTGGATGGGTGCAGTCCATCAACAGGAGCACCTCGAGAAGGGTATTGTGGAGCTGAGATTGAGCTGCGTTACTTTAACTTAAGGTGTTCATAGCTGCCAAGGTTTGAGATTGCGAAGTGTGAACATTTTCATAATTTCAGTGTAATTATGAGTGACATTCCAATGACTATGAGTGTCTCTTTTTCGCGAGCAAAATCAAGCAATGAAGACTAGCAAAACATATAAATATCAGCAATTACACCCACTTGAGCAACATGACACTCAAGCAAGATGTTAAAGCTGCTGGAAAGCACCAGAAACTGAAGCATATAGTGCCCTTCTAAGCTGATCGTATAACCAAAACGAGGACTCAGATCTGCACCACTCTCATTGACAATGCGCGCCGTGCCACTAACAACACAAGGACGTATCTCTAAATTTCAGCAAAGTCAGTTATTGTAGTAGGGTCTGATTATCTGTTGCGAAAACTATCGCAGTATGCCTGCCACTTGCTCACCTAGAAGTACAGAGAATAACATGACTGCTGTGGGAGTGCGGGGCAGATAAGGAGGCGGATGAGGACTGTTTTAAGATGGTTGTCCTCACTTGAAAGCGCACATCATCGTTTGTTGGGGTACTGAAGGTATCCGAGGTGACGACTCTCCACTACCAACAGTTTGAGCAGGTGTTCTGCTTTAATTTCTTCTGCTCTGACAAACCGAAAATAAAAAGCTTTAACTAATCACTTTCCTGACTGCTACACCGCTATAAATCTGGCCAAACAAATGAGCACAGGGACATTCATATCCCCTCACTCTTCTGTCTTGGCTCTCGTGCTCCTTTCTACCTCTCTCGTCTCGCACTCATCACCGATCTGATCACACTGGCATCTCCCTGTGCCCCCCACTTCCCAAGGCCAATGACATAATTTGAAAAGTCTGAAAATGCCTTGTGCAAGTCGGCCACATGGACTGTAAATTACCTCTACCCCGCACAGCACAAAAACCTGAAGCCTCATACCCCTTCCGGCCTCCTTTAATGATTTAGTGGAGCATCCTATTTACTCCCTCTCTAATCCGGTTTATGGCACAGCGAATGCCCCGGCATCCCCCATTCAGCGGGATGAAAGGGAGCATACCCAATGGTGAACAAACCCCACCCCGGCATCCCATCGGTGCTCCTCCACAAACCCACTGCGCCCCCTGCTCTTACTGCTTAATGCCATTACAGCATTGTGCTTCTGAAAAGGTGGGAGAATTTCCCCGTGACCCCACACCAAAGGCAAACACCACGGTCCCATCTCCAACATCCCCCGCTTTTTCTTGACCCCAACAATCAGAGTAAACTGGCCACCCATTTTTTTAAAGAAACTTTAGGCCTCACACCTGTTATTTTTCAAGTTAAGTGCTTCCGAAATGGTAAAGAGCGCTTAGCTATGGCCCCCAGAGATTGTCATATATAATTCATTATAGAGCTTGTCAAAGAATCCGATGCCTCATGTCCTATTGCAAGGATAAACGGAAATAATGCTCTTGTAATAAATGAATGATGCCAAGTCCACTTAGTAGTTAAGATCCTTTATTCAGGTTCCTTCCAGGTTAGACAGATAAGTTAAGTTATAAGGTGAACTATAGATAGACCCCACCAGGAGCTCGCTGTTGGTAGCTCAAGCTCAGATGACCAACTGCCTCAATAGGGAATAGAAAGGTACAGATAGCTAGAGAGGCTCTTTGGCATTCTATGATGTCATAAGTATAATAGTATTGTCTAGCCAGAGAGGAACAGTGAAGATAGTATTTACTACAGCTCTCCTGAAAAGCACCAAGGCCAATCAAGTGATCAGTGGAGAGCCATCTGCGCTGACAGAACATTTGACGTCACAGTTGGCCTGCTGTGCACAATTCTTCGGCAGGGGCAGGGCACCCGTGCCGCTTCAGAAGAGGTGAGGCCCGAGTGAATGAAACTCTATGGCCGGGGTGGAGGGGTGAAATCACTCTCTCAATTTAAATTGAAACTTACTTCTAGTCTGGGTTTTCACTACAGCCGAATTAAACCTGGCAGCCGCTCCTGTCAGACATCCTCCCAAACAGAATAAACATTCAGATAAAGTGCGGAATATCAAACAAGTGAGCTAAAATCACCTTAAGTGATTCTGGAGATGTAACCTACTGACTAGTCCCCCGCCCGGCCGCACTTTGCGCCCGCGATCATCACCACAATGTCGATGCCTCTGATGCACGGTGGCCATGAGTGTCCTGACGGTGAGTGACAGAAATTAATCAGTCACTCAATCTGGCCTACCGTGTTTTGCAGGGCCCTACGGCCGCCTGGGAGCCATCTCCTGAACCGCAGCCTCATGAGCCCGCACAGCCTGCTGTGTGGCCCGTCATGTGGGAGAAGGGCCCGCGAGGAGGGCAGCAAACCTGCATCCGTGGTCGGGGGCCCTGCGGACCGTAAAGAGGCATCCCTCAAAAGGGGGGCTTGGGGGAGGGAGCTGACCGAAGGGAGGTCTCCTCCCCCGGGCTGTTTGGGAGGGATGCGAGGGGTTTTCATCTAGTAGCTGCCATTATGTTCTGGAATTGGGCTGGCCTAGTAGGACTGGCCAGCCCAATTATAAATTTTACTGTCCCCGCCTCCTAGCCACCATTTTAGGTTTGGTGACCTGGTGGCTAGGAGGGCTGTTAGCGTTTTTGTGTCTAGTGAGTTATTAGGTGCTTTTAGGTAGTTTCATTAGTGTTTCCTGTTAGTTCATATTGATATAATGGAGGATTCTCGTGTTCGTGAGGCTATGAGGCTGTTGGCGGAAGCAGGTCGCATGGACTTGCTGGTGGAAGGAGGGCCGGCGCGCCCCCAGCGCCAGGCCTCTGCTGGCGTGACCGCCGCTGTCATGGCGTGCTCTTTGCCGAAAAAACGGCGTTCCGCTCAGGTAAGCGAAAGGGGCCGGTCCCGTACGAGGAAGCCGGCCCCTCAGCGGCTGGCGCGTGTAGCTGCAGGGGAGGTGGAAGCTCCGGCGGTATGCGGCGCTTCTGGTGAGGGCGGGAGGGAGGTTTTTCCGGCTCCGGCGCCACAGGTAAGAGTTGTGGTGGGGGCGGGGGGAGCTCCGGGCACATCCGGCGCTATGGTGGGGCAGGCGCAGGTGTCGGGGGGCAGGCTGCTTTCCCCCTCGGTTGTGCGGGCGGGAGCCCTGGCTTTACCTGACCCGTTGGGGTCAGTTCCCAAACCGTCGGGAAGGCGGGGAAGAGGGGGCCGGGGAGGGAGCAAAAAGCGCTCCGCTTCGGACCCGCCGGTCGAGCGGCGCGTGCAGCCTGAGGAGGTAGTCTCTGCGCGTGGAGCGCGCAGAGGCTCTGTCCCATTTGTTGTGCAAGGAGCCGGCCAGGAGCGGATGGTGCCCGGTGGGCATAATGTTGAGTGGGCTGTCGATGACTCTCAGTTTCTGCCTGAGGCGGCACCTCCAATGTTGTTTACCCCTTCCAGGCATTTTGTTTATGAGAGGCAGACTGGGGAGACGTGGGATGCGAGCATGGTGGTATCTCATGTTGAGTTGGGCTCAGGGGGCTTAGCACCTGCTTTTGGTCAAGTAGTTTCTGGACAGGTTGCTGATACTGGTATGGTGGATGTTGGGGGTAATGTGGGTAGCCCATTATTGTTTTCCACTCCTGGTTCTTCAGTGGGTGCTGCATTGTCGGTGGGGGGGGGGATCCAGGGGAGAAGGGGAGTGGGCCCAAATGGGAGTGGGGGGTTCTGTTTCTGGTGCTCCTTTGGATTTGAATGTTTCAAAGACTGGGGATACAGTGTCTTTGGGCCTTTTGGGTGTTGATGATCGTTGTCAGTGGGTGGGCAGGGATCGGTCACAGGTAGACCAGAGATCTTTTTCTTATGATGCTAATGTTGGAAGGCCAGTGGTGGGTTATTCTACAGGGGTCTGCCATCCGGTGTTAGGGAGAGTGGAAGGTGTTGGTTCCTCTGACATGGCACCAGTACATGATAGGGCTTTCACAAAGGTAACTAGTGGGCATGGGCAGGGTTTTATGGAGACTGTTCCTTATTGGTCTGGGGGTGCTGTGGTATATAAATAAATAATACCGGATCTATTTTTGACTGGACATAGTAATAACAGATAGCTCAATAAATAAGAGTCAAGATTCGAGGTAGTAGGAGTTTGCAGGTTTAATACAGCATAAGGACAGGAACAGGACAACCTGCACAGGAATAGGATGGCAGCGCTGCCGGGGGCAGGATCGGTGTTGGCGTAACTTTTAATAACAGTGCACAAGTATATATACTAAAACAATTGTATTACAATACATACAATAGGCGGAGCAGTGGGTGTGGTCAATAACCGTCGCGAAAGATAAGGGTGAAAGTAGGTGTAACAGGAGGCGTATACATAGACATGTGATGTAAACGTAACAGAATATGGCATAAATGGGGCGGAGACATGGAGGGGGCTATCTGAGGAGCCGGGACCTCTAACCTAGTGGTGCGCGCAAACTGACAATGACGTGTTACTAGGAGAAGCTGGGGCTATGACTTCTGCGCTAGGAGCAGAGACTGAAGTCTGGAGAGTCAGGGCGACATGTACCTAAACACTATCTAGTATCTGATGTTTAGAGAACATGTTGATAGAATCCAGCAGTTATCGGGGTAAAGGCTAACAGACTCTAAGACTGGTGCATGCATTATTCTACATGTAGTGCGTGTTGAAGAATATGAAATGACCATTAATACAGTATTTCTCTTACATGGAGACGTAAAGGCTAGACGATGACTGAAACTATTGATGCGATGCAGTAGCTTAGGAATGCAGAGAAGGAGGGCTGGACTGATAACTAGAATCATAACATACTCTTGGCAGACTGAGAGGCAGGGCCAGGCCGAGCCGGGCACTGTGAGGCAGGAAGTAAGTGAAGGGTCAGGAATACAGGTGGGGGCTGTATCGCTCCTCAGCGAGGGCTCAGGAGACAGGAGCCGAATCTGGTGTCCGGGCCCTTTTGAGGCCTAGAAACGGGGACTTTTCGATGAAATAACGTGCACACCGAGAAACGTGGCAACGTAACTTTACATAGGCCTGATACTCGTAGCTTTCACGAGAACTGGAAACTGGCATACTAGAGATGGACACAACTGTAAGTGCGTCTTTAATCGAACATGGGGAATACATATGCATATTAATCATGCACATGCAACATAGGATGGGGAACACGTAGGGACACGGAACATGGCAAAATTTACTTTTCCACATTCCCTCCTTCTCACTACGTTTCCATCAGGAAACATCAATATTCATGATACCATCTATTATTTCATACAGTATCATTTGCTCGTCTCGAATTTTCTTGGACCTGGATTTAGAACGAGACTTGGGACTAGGAATACAAGAGGTAACACAAATGCCGCAAATCGCAGGGCCACATTGTATACAGAGGCAGCAACTGAATATGATCGCTACTGCAATACCTAGAAAGGACAACACTTTCCATCCCCAGGCGGAAATTATATTCCAGAACCAACCGGACCATGTCCAGGTGCCTGGATTTTGGTGTAACAGATGGGCAATTTTATGGAGTCTGGTTATAGCTGAATAAACAGACGGCGCGTTATTAGGAATGAAAATGCAGAAACTAGATCCGATGACTCTACATGCCCCGCCTCTATCGGCCAGTATGACGTCAAGAACGAGACGATTCTGGAGCACGACAATTCTCATAAAAGATTGCTCTTCGGTTAAGTTACCTAGAGCGGAGGTAGTCTCAATCACTACTGCTTCAAGTGTTCTGGTTAATCTACGTATCAGTTTACTATTCACGACAGTACCTAAGTAGGGAAAGACACCTTTATTGATGTCTATGTATTGTTCTAGAGCAGTTTCAGTATAATCGACAATCAGGAGGTCTCTCTTGTGTCTAGTATGTACTAGGTGGGAGTTCCTATGATAGTCAGGTGGGGCTAGAAAAACTGGTGGCAGTAGGAATGCAATGTAACAGGTTCCCTCCCAATCGAGGGGCAGACGAACATATGCGGTCTGACCACAAACAAAATAGGAATGACGTGAAGCTTTGAAAATAGAGTTCCCACTGTCACCATACTTGACAATAGTAGTACAATCACTATGTCCTACATGTACGGAACCATTATTTCTGACACATAATTCACCTTTGACTGGTAATACTGACATAGCAGGTAAGTCTGGAGTAGAATCAGACTGAACATTCAGGACCATGAAATTCGAAGAATAATTACCCAAATTATAAACTTCATTTTCTAGATCTAACCCTGTTCTGTGGGGAAGACCTTGCTTGTCTGGAAAACATGTACTGTTAAGAAAAGACATATCATTTGAGGATGACATTAACGTGGACCATGCTCCACATGAACCGTTATGTGAAAATGGATAAGGAAAGAGTGGCAGAACTCCCTTTGGTGTCTGGAAAGGGGGGAGTCGACCACACACCCAACAATTAGTGGCATTGCTGGTCTGGTGTGAATAATGTAACATGCGGATAAAGGAATTATTTCGCATAGCAAGACGATAAGATAGTTCATGAGGAGGCAGATCACTAAACGTATGCTCTACTGTAGTATTAGAAGACTTATTTACATGAGAAACTGGAAAATATAAATACAATGCATAACTCGTGCAGGTAATCATAAGGCTGAGATATAACAGAAAACATAAAATAATAATGCAACTTTTAGAGTTCTCACTAACTCTCTCTCTATGGGGGTCTATTTTATACATGTCAGAAACCGGTCTAACCGTTTCACCTAGGGGAGGACTTAGACAATCAAACTGGCTGACTTATTTTACTAGACCTTAATTTTAACTTATACTCCTGCTGCGGAGTTTTCTCTAACAGGGAGGGTTTCGTATCAATGTCATTTGCGGGACAGTCCTTGAGAATAGTACTTTGGCAGTCTTTAAAATCCTCGGAAATGTTCTTGGAAACAGTCTTTAGTCCATAAAACTTCTTTACATGCGACAAATGTACCCAGCCCTTCCTGCCTTCCAGCTTGACGGCAGTACGGGTGGCCAGGAGGACTTGCTTGGGCTCCTTCCAGCGGGGCTCCAGCGGACTTGAACGATCAAAGTTCCTTACGAGAACCAGATTTCCGGGAACGATTTCATGCGGTGCCACCTCGGTATTGTCTGGAAATGCGGCGGCAACCTGTGAACGACAAGAGTGTAGGGCAGACATCAAGGAAGCTAGGTAATCTGTCAGCATATTACTTGAAACATCTGTAATACTTCGAGGTCTAGGTGTACCCCACATATTCGGGGGGCGGCCAAAAACGACCTCGTACGGGGACAGACCTGATCTGGAATGTGCGACCATGCGCATATAAAACAGAGCGACTGGCAGAGCAACTAACCAGTCTACACCTTTTTCTTGACAGACTTTGGCAATACGGATTTTCAGGGTTTGATTATGTCTCTCTACTAGACCGGCTGCTTCAGGATGGCGTACACAATGGAACTTCCACTGGTACCCTAACAAAAGGGAAACGTGTTTCATCAGTTCAGATGAGAATGGCTGGCCGTTATCAGAATATACGACCCTAGGGAGTCCATAACGGGGGAAGAATTCACGAACCAACTGCTTGGCAGTGGTCGCGGCTGTGTAATCTGGGACTGGATATGCTTCTGTCCACCTGGACAAAGCGCATACAACTACAAGGACATACTTGAAACCTCGACATCGCTCCATCTGAATATAATCCATCTGGAGGACCTCAAAAGGGTGGTCGGGGGTTGGAATCCACCTTGTTCCACAGGGACACTTTTACCTGGATTAAACTGGCAACATATCATACAGGTACGGACTTTCTGCTTGGCTGCAGCTCGTAAATGCTTGTTAAACCAAATGTTCTGGATACTGTCTATCATGGCTTTTTCTCCTAAGTGTGCTGGACTATGTGCAGTATTGATAATGACTTGAACCATAGAGTCGGGGAGAAACCATGTGGCTTTTCCCTTCGTTACCCATCCCTGATCTGTCTGGACCCCTCCTTGTTCGGACCATTTCTTAATTTCTTCCGGAGTAGCATGTAACTGGATATCTATGACATCTTGAGTAGGGTCCTTAACTGTCATGCAGGTAGTCGGATCTGGAGTATGTGTCTGTGTCGGATTAACTGACCTGTCTGGAGTCTGTGCTGTAAGTTTGGCTGTGCGATCTGCTAGATCATTACCTTGGGAAACAATGTCTGTAACTTTCGTATGTGCTTTGCATTTCATGATAGCGATAGATGTTGGTAAATGTATGGCATCTAACAGAGCTTGAATAAGGAAACCATGCTGAATCTTGGTTCCATGAGAAGTCATGAAACCTCTCTCTTGCCAGAGCACTCCAAAGTCGTGTACGACTCCGAATGCGTAGCGTGAATCTGTGTAAATATTAACTTTCAGGTTCTTGGCACGTATGCAGGCTTGAGTCAGAGCAACTAGCTCTGCTGCTTGAGCAGACAGGGTGTCAATACGGTGTGTTTCTATAACTTCAGTGTCAGTAGTCACTGCATACGCGGCTACTAGTTCTCCTGTGCTTGTTCTCATACATGAACCATCCACATAAAGTGTCAGGTCAGGATCTGGTAATGGAATATCTGTCAGATCTTGTCTTGGCTTAGTCATAGTGTTAACTACTTCCACACAGTCATGTGTGACAGGATTTGAAGTAACTGACGGTAACAGTGTAGCAGGATTTAGAACGTTACAGCGTCTGATTTCTATGTGTGGCTGGAACAGTGTCAGTTCATAACCTGTTAAACGTGCAATTGTCAAGTGCTGAGTCTGTGTTCGGTTTAAAAGAACTTCCACGGAGTGTGGAACTTGTACTGTCAAGGAATGTCCTAATACTATGGAATCACTTTGTCTGATAGCTAGTGCTGTGGCTGCAACTGACTTGAGGCACGCAGGCAGAGCCTGGGCTACTGGATCTAAGGTGCTCGAAAAATAAGCACAGGGCTTGTATTGTCTTGCTTGATCTTGCGTGAGAACAGATAATGCTGTACCATCACGTTCTGTGACGAAAAGTGTAAAAGGCTTACTGTAGTTTGGTGTAGCTAGAACAGGAGCTTGACATAGAGCTTTCTTTAACTCATTGAAGCTAAGTGTATGTTCAGACGTCCAAGGGAGGACAGTCGATACGGCTGCCTCCTGTGTCGTTAACTGTATCAGTGGCTTGGCTAGAAATGCATACTGAGGAATCCATTGTCTGCAATAAGAAGTAAGGCCGATAAAAGCACGTACCTCCTTCTGGGTCTTGGGCTGAGGAAGACTCGCTATTAACTGGATACGGTCTGGTGTCAACTGCCTACCCCACTTGGACAGTAAGTGGCCTAAGTAGATCACTTGCTGGACACAGAATTGAAGCTTCGAAGGGGACACCTTGTGCCCCATCTCGGCAAGGAAATACAAGACTGTAAGTGATGCCCGCTCGCAAGCACGTTCAGAACGGGCTGTGATCAGTAGATCATCGACATACTGGAGCAGGGCAGTGTCAGCTGGCATGTGAATGTTGTCTAGTTGTCTCTTAAGTGCTTGACTATAAATACTAGGGCTTTCTGTGAAACCTTGAGGAGCTCGTGTAAATTTATAGCTCCTTCCATTTAAACAAAAACCGAAAAGAAACTGGCTGTCTGGATGAATTGGAACACTGAAAAACGCGTTCTTGAGGTCTATGACTGTAAAAAATGAGGCTTCGGAATCAATGGCTGTCAATAGGGAAGAGATATCTGGGACAACTGGGTACTGGGGAATAATACATTTATTGAGTTCCCGAAGGTCAATCACTAATCGATATACTGGGGGTGTATTTGGATCAGTACGTTTCATGACTGGAATGATAGGAGAATTACATACATTGGAGTCAGTTTCTACAACTACTCCTTGAGCCATGAGCTCGTCAATAATTTTGGATAAGGCTGCTACAGCCTCAGGTGGCAATCTGTACTGTCTGATTCGTGGCAGGACTATACCTTGCTTGAGAGTCACACGATGAGGTGTGATCTGCATGAAACCGACATCAGTTGGACCTTGCGCCCATAGATGCTGCGGAACATTAGACAATCTTGGATCAAAATCTCGTAATACATAGTGACCCTTGAAGTCACGTAAGAACAAACGTATTCCCTCGGGGGAACAACATATGACTGCACCTAATTCTTTCAGTGTCTTAATGCCTAACAAATTTTCTGGACATGATTTCGTAAGTAATAGATCAGTAGTGCGGGACAATGGACCCACTTCTAAAGTAACTGGCTTAGATATCTCGTTTACAATAGGCTTTCCTGAAAATCCAAGGGAAACATTTCTAGAGCCTGAGAGCGGAGCCCCTGGAACTTCGGCGTGACTTATGGTAGTCCTACTTGCCCCTGTATCAATCAGAAACTTTCTGTCTTTCCCTAGTACTTGACTATGAATATAGGGACCTTCTTGATCTACAGGAATCTCGATGAGAGGCAAGCCTACCTCCCTCTCTAGGCTGTTTCATGAGTACTGTTGGTACTCTGGATACTCGGACTGTGCATACTGGTACATTTGTTGTGTAACATGCTGTGCTGCAGCGATAGGCTGCGGTGCTGGAACTGTCTGTTGTGCATTCTGTGGCTGAGAAGTCTGTGAAACTTGTTCTTGTCTAGGTGGACGTGGTCTTTCTTTAGTCTTACCGGTAGCTATATTGTGTTTCAGAACTGCACACTCGTTTATAAAATGACCTGGCTGTTTACAATAATTGCATGTCCCTTTAACGGGAGCTGCAGGATGACTGGCTTGATTCGGACCCCTCTTCTGACTGTCTTGTGGAATAGATTGTGCAACTAGTACTTTCATTTTCGTGTCTTTCATACGTCTTCTCTCGTGTTCTTGCTCTTCTCTGATTCTATTCTGGTGATACTGGAGCATCTGTAACATCTGCGACGGGGTACTAGCTTGCCATGTACTTTCGACTTTCAAAACTCGATTCTTAACTTGTGGACTTGAATTCTCGACTAATTTAGTAACAAAAAGATGAGGGTATGACTCGCTACTCGTCTTCAAGCCACTGTTTATAATGAAACATTTCTCAAACCTAGAATAAAAATCACTAGTGTCTTCATCTTGTTTCTGTTTACAGGCTGAGATTGCATCCCAGTCTTCCTTTTTAGTGGCTAATAATCTGGGCAAGACTTGTATTAACAGTTCTGGTAATTCTTTACATTTCTCTCCAAGACCAGTACCTGGTACTCGTATCTTATCTTCAGCTTCTAGAACTGCCCAATCGATCTTTTTCTCTCCCACCTCCCATTCTTTTTCCTTGAGTTTTTCATATACCCCTGCGGGCAACAGGACCTTTAACATTTTAATAATATCTGGATACGTATATTCTCCCATAGGGAGCATGTCCTTTAATTCTCGGTGGAACCCTGCTGGATCTTTGTCATGACAAGGAATTAATTTCTTCATCTCTAAGAGTTCCATCTTTGTAATCGGGGTGTAAACAAATACTCGTTGCATTTCACCATCTGCTGTCCTGACTGGGTGTACTTCTCGTAACGGATGCTGTCTGTCTATGTAAAACGGTTTACTTTCTGGAGGTGAGACATGAACAAAATGCGGGTTCAAAAACATACTATATTTGTGGCGCTGTTCTAGAATGACACTAATTAAATCGGTACCTAAACCTTTCCATCTATACTGGAGTAACTCGTTCAGGACATCATGTAACGGACCTGGATCAGAATGTTGACCCTCATACAATGTGATGAGGTGCTGAATCATATACATACCCACCAGTCGTTGCTCGGCTGGGGGCAATTTCAGAAACATTTGTGCCACTATTTCGTCTGGAAAAGTGGTAGAATCAGTAATCCATCGGACTGCTGATCGGACTAGTTCTTGTTCATGCATAGTACTTAATTCACTATAACCGATTCGTGATTTCAAAATGTGATCGGTAGCTTGAAATACTTGTTCTAGAGAACCTTGTTCTGGTGCTGGATGATGAAAGACTTTCTTGTGTTCTAGGCGTAAATGGCGATCTGGAAATCTAGATTTTCCTACATACGCTATTCTGGCGGGATTCTCGTCCTCTACCTCTTCCGTAGGAGAGTCATTCTCTTTCTCGCTTACTTGTGCTTCTTTGCGTTGTTCGTGTAACCTTATTATTTCCTTACGAATTTTCTTGTACATACTCTCTATACTACTGATGGTTCTGTGCTTACCCTCGGCTATATTATCACTCCACCTTGTCAGGGTTCTCATTTCGGCCGGATCTTTGGTCGGATAATCTTGTTCCCTTATTAAACAATTAATCAGAAACTTTAATATCATGAGCTGGATCTCAGCTTTCCTTTGAGACATGGCTTCGCCAATACTTTCTGGATCATCCCCTGTACGGATGAAACGATATATTCTGTCTAGATCTTCTTTCATATCCGGTAGGGTGTCCAAATACCCGGTCACCCGTCTTACACGTATGGAATATATAACCGTACTATCATCGCCTGTGACTGGATCATAGCGGCATTCAGTATGAGCTCGTCGGATGTCTGCAACGGACTTATATTTGGGCGTACGCTGTAACGCACGTTCATGTAACTCGACTAACGTTACACGTTGGTGTGGTGGCGGGGTACCAGGAGGACCTCCTCCTGCGGCCCCTAAACTAGAATCGTCGACTGATACTCTTCGTGCTGGTAGAGTGGCTGATGTGGCGGGAAGTTGTACTATGGGCTGGACCGGGGGTACCGTAGCAGGTACTGCAAAAGGTGCCCCGGTGACTGGAGGAGCAGGAATTGCATTATTTACAGGAACTGGCGGAACAGGATTTGCATATTCTGGGACTGTGTCGTCCAAATAGGACGAGAGAAAAATATCAGCTGCGGTCGGTTTGTGACGTAGCTTGGTCGGAACTAATGGCGGCGGAAAATTACATGGTGCTTCCGGGGTTGTTTTTGGCAATCCCTCGGCAAGAAGAGGATACATACCCTTAATGAGGGCATTCCTCTGTCTGTCTGACTGTTCGGTTTTAACTCGCTCACCTATCTCGATTAATTCCCTTTCTTGGACTCTTTCTAAGGATTCTCTACTTAATTCTGACTTTCTTATTTCTTTTTCGGTTCTTTTATGAGATTCTTTGCGCCATAACTCGATGGCATCTTTCTGTGACTGTCTGGCTTTCTTTTTCCATAATACTTCTTCTACTCGCATGATGCACTCGGCATCCCATGTGCCTGATACGGGCCATCTATACTTTTCTTCTAACTCTTTGGTGTACTCCACCCATACATCTAGATATAATATGGCACTTATGCCATGCTTCTGATACATAAAATGACCTGGACTGTCCCTAGGCGGGACAGGAACTGCTTTTTCTAACAGACCTTTTCTAGTTCTTAACTGACGTAGTTTGGAAAACAACGGCATGACTGGACTGTAATCTAGACACAATACAATACACAATGAACACGATAATTACACCACTTTCATACCACGACATAAAAATACATGAATGACATTTTAAAATAACAGTTCTAACAGAATACTACCTGGAATACTGAAAACAGAATACAGAATTTCTCGAGGGCAGAACTGACTAGAACAGAGACTAGATGCACTGCTGAAACAGTACGAAACTTACCGGTCTCATAAAGAGACACGTCAGGACCCGCATCCACCGGAGTGGACACTTCGTGTTGGGTCTGTGTACCACCAAACCCACGGACCAGAGTCAATTAGACTGACCCTGTCTAGATACTACCCCAGCAACGGTACTCACCGGGCAGCAAGAACGGAAGGCCTCGGACTGGACTGGACTGCTTCGACGCCGGACGGACGAACTTCGGACTTCTGTTACGGGTGGGCCTCCGGATACCTCGGACCTTGAACTCTCGGCTTGGGCTCTGGTCGGGACTCGCCACGTTCCTCCACCGCCTCGTCTGGATGCTGGACCGCAACCTCCGTCTCCTCCGTGGGCCTGAGGGATACTTGAAGCAGAAATATCTGCACGTGCACGGTATGGTTCCGTCACGGCTGCAGAGGGTCAGGGGGCATACGTGGCTTCACCGGCGCGTGGGGAAAGGGCAAGTCCCTATTCAGGCGCCATTATGTGGTATATAAATAAATAATACCGGATCTATTTTTGACTGGACATAGTAATAACAGATAGCTCAATAAATAAGAGTCAAGATTCGAGGTAGTAGGAGTTTGCAGGTTTAATACAGCATAAGGACAGGAACAGGACAACCTGCACAGGAATAGGATGGCAGCGCTGCCGGGGGCAGGATCGGTGTTGGCGTAACTTTTAATAACAGTGCACAAGTATATATACTAAAACAATTGTATTACAATACATACAATAGGCGGAGCAGTGGGTGTGGTCAATAACCGTCGCGAAAGATAAGGGTGAAAGTAGGTGTAACAGGAGGCGTATACATAGACATGTGATGTAAACGTAACAGAATATGGCATAAATAGGGCGGAGACATGGAGGGGGCTATCTGAGGAGCCGGGACCTCTAACCTAGTGGTGCGCGCAAACTGACAATGACGTGTTACTAGGAGAAGCTGGGGCTATGACTTCTGCGCTAGGAGCAGAGACTGAAGTCTGGAGAGTCAGGGCGACATGTACCTAAACACTATCTAGTATCTGATGTTTAGAGAACATGTTGATAGAATCCAGCAGTTATCGGGGTAAAGGCTAACAGACTCTAAGACTGGTGCATGCATTATTCTACATGTAGTGCGTGTTGAAGAATATGAAATGACCATTAATACAGTATTTCTCTTACATGGAGACGTAAAGGCTAGATGATGACTGAAACTAATGATGCGATGCAGTAGCTTAGGAATGCAGAGAAGGAGGGCTGGACTGATAACTAGAATCATAACATACTCTTGGCAGACTGAGAGGCAGGGCCAGGCCGAGCCGGGCACTGTGAGGCAGGAAGTAAGTGAAGGGTCAGGAATACAGGTGGGGGCTGTATCGCTCCTCAGCGAGGGCTCAGGAGACAGGAGCCGAATCTGGTGTCCGGGCCCTTTTGAGGCCTAGAAACGGGGACTTTTCGATGAAATAACGTGCACACCGAGAAACGTGGCAACGTAACTTTACATAGGCCTGATACTCGTAGCTTTCACGAGAACTGGAAACTGGCATACTAGAGATGGACACAACTGTAAGTGCGTCTTTAATCGAACATGGGGAATACATATGCATATTAATCATGCACATGCAACATAGGATGGGGAACACGTAGGGACACGGAACATGGCAAAATTTACTTTTCCACAGTAGGCCCCTCTTTCATGTATGGTTCTCCTGGTTGGGAGCATTTTGGTTCTGCGGGTTTGGCGCAGCGGGGTTTGCAGAAGGATGGTGAGGCCCAAGTTTGGGGTGCGGGGGCCCCTCTTCAGGCTTCCTCTTCAGCGGTGGCGGGGGATAATTTGGATGTGAGCGAGGATGAAGAGATGATAGGCGACTCTCCGGTCAGGGGAAGGCCTTTGAGGGGCTGTATTAGAGGGCGTTCTTTGGATAGGTTTCAAGGGATGGTTGTTGATGCTAATTTGCAGAGGTCAAGGTCTGTTTCAGGTGTTGTATTCAGGGACCCTAGCACACCAGTCCAAACTTTTTCTTTTCAGGATAGGAATAGGTGCGGCGGTCCAGACTTGGCAGGGCGCGGTCCAGTCCACTTTCGCCAAGGTGAAGCGAGGAGAATGCCTAGCGCGGCCCTCTCTGTTCCACCGAGGGAGCCCGCCGCGGCCAGCACACGAGGGTCCGGCGTGACCCCGCTGGCCCCATCGAGTAGCAGGTATAGGTGTCCTACCTTACCGGCGGCTATGGAGCCGCAGAGTCAACGCAAAGGGAGCTACAGGCGTGTACAGTCTGCTCCCCCCCCTGGAGGTTCTTCAAAAACATTTAAATGTACTATTGTTGATACCGGGTTAGGTAAGACCCGTGGTGATATGTTGCCTACTGGTATTGATTCAGTGGTTTTGGACTATGACGAAGATAGTCCCGAGGAAGGAGAATTGCGGGACGTAGAGGGGGGGTGCCCTCTCATGTCTCTGATAGTGTTTTTCAGGCTCCAGTGGTACAGAGTCAAGTGCAAGTGAGAAGAGAGCACGGCCCATCGTTCAGGGCGCCTCGCAGACAGGACACATTGACTTCAGCGCCACGGGCGGAGCCTTCGAGAGTGGTCTCTCTGTTGCCAGGTGAGCAGTTAGCTGCACAGGCCAAACCTACTATGGTGTCTGTGGGCACAGGAGGGGAAACCGATGTTATTATGGGTGGGGGGAGGTTGCTCAAAGGTCGTTACGTGAAGGACACTGCTGTGGGCACTGATGATGTTGTGGAAGTCACTGGTAAAGTGGAGAGTGGTACTAACACTGGTGCTTCCAGTACAGTTAAAGAGCCATTGGCCAGTAAAGAATTGAAAATCAAAAAGTTACCTTATATGGGGGTCACAAAGCCTTTGGGTGCTCATTTGATGTTGACTACAAAAGAACGTATTTGGAACGGTGAGTATGTTGAGCTTCTTAAGCTCCTACACCGGGAAGTCCGGTCCAAAGAGGGGTCTAAGGAAGAGGAGTTTGAGTTGGCAAAACGTCCTAGAGTCCCTTTAAACATTGAAAATTGGACAGCTGCATTCCTTATTTATGCGAGTGTATACTGTGAAAAGTTTCCAGAGCGCAGGGTGTCTCTTTTTAAATATATGGATGTTATACGCAAGGCGCAGATTACTGGGGGGGGGGGTTTGCTTGGTCCCAATATGATGAGGAGTTCAGGGCCAGGATGGCTTGGGATCCGGAGGCCAAGTGGGGGGAGTTAGATCTTGACTTATGGCAGTATACCATGGGGTCTGCATCAGGGGGAAAGACTATTTTTACAGCAAGTGGCTTCCCTTTAGTTTACCGGCCCTTTCAGGACAAGCCCACCCGGGGAGGGGTGGGAGCTACTTCAACCACACTGTCGGGAATTGGCGCATGCTGGGAGTTTAACAAGGGTTCTTGTACCAGAGAATATTTTAAGTTTAAACATGAATGCTCTGGCTGTGGTAGGAGACACCCATTTTCCAAATGCTGGGGTAACCAGCCAGCAGGAAGCCAACAGGGAACACAGGCGAGTACTAGGGGTTCAGGGACGCCCTCACAGTTTTCAGGGGGAAGGGGATCCAGAGGTTATAAGGGTGTTGGGTCCAAGGGCTCATACACCGGTTAAGTTAGAGAGGTTGCGCCTTGCGCTTCAGGAATACGAGGATGAAGAAGTAAAGAAAAAATTGTTGGATGGTTTTGAATTTGGTTTCCGACTGGGTTACATGGGCTCAAGGGGGAGGAGATGGTCTGCTAATTTGAAATCAGCATCTGAGCATGGCACAGTGGTGCAAGACAAGCTAAACAAAGAAGTACATGAAGGAAGGATGGCTGGCCCTTTTCATGATTGGCCGATCCTTAATTTAATAATATCACCCATTGGAGTGGTCCCGAAGAAAGATCCGGGACAATTCAGGCTTATTCAACACTTATCATGGCCTGAAGGGTCGTCTGTCAATGATTTTATTGACCCAGAGGCGGTTTCAGTCTCTTATTCCTCGGTTGACGTTGCCATGTCACTTGTTGTGACCGCGTGCGCAGCCGCTGAGATGGCCAAATGTGATATAAAATCTGCCTTCCGGCTGTTGCCTGTCCACCCGGATGATTGGTGTCTCCTGGGCATACATTTTTCAGGACAATGGTATGTGGACAAAGCTCTGCCAATGGGTTGCTCAATTTCATGTGCCTTTTTTGAGTGTTTTAGTACTTTTCTACAATGGTACTTTACTCATCAGTCCTGTCACTCACTGGTAACGCACTACCTGGATGACTTTTTCTTTGTCGGGTCCCCGGGCTCCACGGAGTGCCAGTCTGCTCTGGACACTTTCCAAGGGCTCATGGAGGATCTGGGAGTTCCTCTGGCTCCCGAGAAAACGATGGGTCCTGCAACGGTCTTGTCCTTTTTAGGAATTGAAATTGATTCTGTGGCAATGTGTGCTCGCCTGCCTGAGGATAAAAAAAGTGAAAATGTTGGAGTTGCTTGAAACCATGTTATCAAAGAGGAAAGTGTTGGTGAAAGATGTTCAGGTGCTACTAGGCCATCTCAATTTTGCTTGCAGGGTTGTGAGAGCGGGCAGGACGTTTTGTCGCAGATTGGGCAGGGCTCTTGCAGGTCAACATTTGCCTCACCATCGGGTTCGCTTGTCGGCTGGTGTCAAAGAGGATTTGAGAATGTGGAAATTTTTTCTCTCTTCTTTTAATGGTGTTCCTTTGGTACGGGACGTTGACTTCCAGTGGGACGTGCAAATGTTTTCAGATGCTGCTGGCAGTGATGGTTTTGGGCTGTATTGGAATGGTAGATGGTGTGCTGAACGTTGGCCGGATGAGTGGTTGAATGGCGGTCGCAGCATTACATTTTTGGAGCTTTTCCCTTTGCTGGTGGCGTTGACCCTATGGGGGGAGGTCTTGGCACACAAGAAGGTGCTTTTTCGTGTGGATAACATGGCTGTAGTTGAGATCGTTAACCGCCAGTCTGCCAGGGATGAACAGGTCCTGAAGCTCATGAGAGTCTTTGTGCTGGGTTGTTTGAAACACGACATTCACTTTCGTGCTTTACACATTCCGGGGGTGGACAATGACATTGCGGATGCTCTGTCTCGTTCACAGTGGGGGAGATTCCGTGGACTGGCGAGAGAGGCAGACCAAGCACCGACCCGATGCCGATTCATCTGTGGCACGTAGGCAACGTCGGGTCTTACAACTGGTGGTAGGTTCTTTGTCTGTGTCCACGCGTTCTGCTTATTCTCTGGCTTGGAGGGAATTTCTGGAGTCAGGCGCTTGTAGGCGTGAGGAGGTTTGGCGCCGTTCTGAGGATGTCATGAACTTCATTTTAGATCTCATGGACAAAGGGCTGACTAAGGTGACCATTGCAGGTAAATTGGCAGGGGTAGCATTTATGGGTAAGTTGCTATGGGGTTACCCTCCGTCAGCAGGGGAGATTGGCAGGAGGATGCTTGAGGGTTGGGCCAGAGAGCAAGGGCACACCAGTAGACTCAGGGCTCCTTTATCTTGGCAGATTCTGGCACGTTTGATAACTGTTCTCCCTGAGATTTGTTCTGATGACTTTGAGTCATGCTTATTTTCCATGTTAATGGCATTCATGTTTTTTGGAGCTTTTAGGGTTTCGGTACTGTTAGGCTCGAAATGCAAGTGTGGCCTATTTTGGCGGGATGTTTTTTGTTCGGATGAAGGGGAAGATATATGGTTAGCCAGCTCCAAAACTGATCAGACTAAGAAGGGGAAGGGTGTGTGGTTGCAGGCGCGTGCCCCACGGCTTACTTGCCCTTTACTACTAGCGCAGCGCTGGCGCTCTTTGTGTGGGGGTGGTGATGATGTACTCGTTTTTCAGCATATTGATGGCACCCTGGTTACAGCATACCAATTCCGCATGGTTTTGCGCAAAGCGTTGGAACACTTGGGTCTGGATGGGAGCCTATACGGGACACATTCATTCCGGGTTGGGGCTGCAACTGAAGCCTTTAACAGAGGTTGGACTCAAAGGGATATCATGAGGCTGGGGCGTTGGTCTTCAAACTGCTTTCAGCGCTACGTGAGAAGTCAAGCGGAGGAGGCGCATGCGTCATCTTCCTTCCCATGAGCTCTAACTCTGTTTTCTTTTTATAGGATCTGTTGCTGGGCCTCGTTCTCCTGTGGTGACAGTCTGGATAGTTGGGCATTCCTTCGTGAAGTGGGCCCGAGTCCAGGCGGCACAGAGTTACTTTGGAGAACTTCTGGGTTTTAACGCTAGTATGTTCAATGTGGTTTGGAAGGGGAAAGGTGGGATGCTCTGGAGAGAGTTAATCCCTTGTCTTAACAACAATATGGTGGGCGGGCTGTGTCCTGATATTCTGGTCATCCATCCGGGGGAAAACGATCTTTGTGCTACCAAAGGTGTAGTGTTACTTCGAGCTATTAAGAAGGATTTGGGCCTTATCAAAGAGCTTTGGGCTGGGTGCCATGTATTTTGGACTGAATTAATACCGCGTAGGATCTGGAGAGGAGCGGTCAACCCCAAGGCGGTTGACAGGGCTAGGAAGAAAGTGAATTCAGAGGTTTCGCGCTGCTGCCGTGGTCTTGGTTTTAGCAGGATTTCCCATAGGGAAATTAAGTTTGAGACAGTGGAATTTTTCAGAGATGATGGTGTTCACCTGTCCAGAGTGGGTATGGACCTATACTTGTTAGAGTTACGTGAGGTGTTGGCGCGTTCGCTAGCTATGCAACGTTAATGTTGGTTCGGTTCTGTTTTTAGTTTACCGGTTGGGGGGGCAGAAAGGGAGGTGGTGTAGTTTCTCTCCCCCTCCTACCTTTCTGGGTGGCGGGGTTTTTGGTTGCCCCGGTGCTGTTTATGGTAGAATGTTCGATGAGTATTGGATTGATTCTTTGATTGACAGGTTCAGGGGAAGTTGGTCATTGTTTGACCGTTCAGGTTTTGGGGGGTATTGGCTTGGGGGAGGGAGCTGACCGAAGGGAGGTCTCCTCCCCCGGGCTGTTTGGGAGGGCTGCGAGGGGTTTTCATCTAGTAGCTGCCAGAATGTTCTGGAATTGGGCTGGTCTAGTAGGACTGGCCAGCCCAATTATAAATTTTACTGTCCCCGCCTCCTAGCCACCATTTTAGGTTTGGTGACCTGGTGGCTAGGAGGGCTGTTAGCGTTTTTGTCCCGCCCTCCCTCCCATTTTTTATTCTTCTTATTCCTGGGTTTTTCTTCCTACAAATTTTTGTTAAGTTAGAATTTTTTCCCTCTTTTTATTGATAATTTTAATTTTTAAAGGCTGTTTTCTTAGATATAGGTGTGCAGGGGTTTTTTCTTGTGATTTGTATTGTCGCTAGGAACAGGTGCTGGCGGGGTTTTTGGTTGCCCCGGTGCTGTTTATGGTAGATTGTTCGATGAGTATTGGATTGATTCTTTGATTGACAGGTTCAGGGGAAGTTGGTCATTGTTTGACCGTTCAGGTTTTGGGGGGTATTGGCAGGAGTGAAGGGTCAGGCAGGGTTTATGGTTAGAGAGGGCCTGGCTTTCAATATGTGATTGGGGTTTGATGAATAAGGGGTTAAATGATGACGTAATGATTGGATTAATGACGTAATGTTTATTGATGATGTTATGTTTATAATGTTGTTGTAATGTTTTAATGCTGTATTGTTGGGTGGGGGAGGGGTCAAAGAATTTTAGGGGAGGGGGTGGGGGGGCGGGGTTTGTAGTTAATTATTTATTTAGTGAGGTATAGTTTTGTAAGGCGTTGCCAAGGTTTTATATTTGTAATGTGCACCTGTTTCCTAATAAAGCGGCCTTTTTCACACTCAAAGCAATTCTGGTCTATGTTTCTCCCACCCCTCGCCCTCCCTCCCAAAGATCACCGCGCTGGAGTGCAGGGTAACGGCGAGGGGCGATCCTTGCCTGCTGCTTGCTCACCGGACGCTGGGAGGTCTCCCTTGAGTGTGGGAGAGACTCGGAAATAGAGACGATCCGGCCTACTGGAGGTGGTTCGAGGGCCCGCACGTGAGGAGTTTACCGCTGACAGACTGTGATACAAAGCACCTCTGGGGTTCCAGCTCTCACCTCCTTAATGCCCAGGTGCCACCTCATACCTCTCAATGGGTGTAGGAACTTATCCCTTACCAAGAATTCAAGAGATGCTGGCTGCTGTTAATGGGGCAAAATTGTTTTCAATTATTGATTTAAAGTCTGCCTATCATCAGGTAACACTTGATGAATCATCAAAAGATCTCACGGCGTTTATTACTCTGTTTGGTTTGTACAGGTTTTTGAGGATGCCATTCGGACTGGCATCAGCGGCCAGTGTCTTCCAGGAATTAATTGAAAGTTTATTCCATGATTTGAAAGGGGTGCAGTCTTTCCAAGATGATATTTTGATTTTTTCTAAAACTAGTGAAGAGCATAATTTAATTTTGGAGAGAGTTCTAAAAACTTTGAATGACAAAGGCATGACTGTCAGTAAAGACAAGTGTACATATTTGGTTAGTGAAATCAAATATTTAGGTCACAAAATTACTCCTGATGGCATCTTTCCTAAAGAAGATATTGTTAATACCTCAGAAAGGCCTATCAAGCCACAGGACAAAGATTCTTTACGCTCATTTCTTAGTTGAAGTGAGTATTATGCCAGGTTTGTGAAGGGTTATGCCCTTGTTGTTGAACCACTTAGACAATTACTCAAAAAAGGCTCAAAATTTATTTGTGTGGACTAGTGTCCATGATGAAGCTTTTAGCAATGTGAATAAACTTGTTGCTAAAGCACCTGGACTCAGTACTTTTGATCCTCAGGGTAAATCTTTTGTTACTGTAGATGCTAGTACCGTTGCTTTAGGTGCAGTTTTCACGCAAATGGTTGAGGGAAAGGAAAGAGTAATTTCTAGAAGCATCAGAGGTGCAGAAGTACACTACAGTACTATTGAAAAGGAAGCTCTGGCTTGTGTGTGGGCTGTCGAAAAGTTAAATAATTTTTTGGGAGGAAGACCTTTTGTTTTAGTTACAGATCACAAGCCTCTGGTTTATATGATGGGTGGGGTTAGAAGCGGAAAAACCTCATCTAGATTGGTCAGATTAATTGCTAGATTGCAGGAATTTAATTTTGCGATCCAACACATTCCTGGTGGGAAGAATTTTACAGCAGACTGTCTGTCTAGACTACCACCAGTTAATGAATCTGATGATGATTTTAGATCTACGTGAATGTGTTGTATCTTCAATTGATGCGGTTGATTCTTGCAATCTTAACATTTCTGAGAGTGATTGGAATCATCATGCTACCAATGATAATGTTTTGACTAAAGTTAAGCAATATTAGTAATAAAAGTTTATTTGTTGATTAATTAAAATCATTACAAACGTAAAACAGTACATATCCATAGCAAAATCAGATTAAACATATACATATACAGATACAGTGTGTTTTTAAAACCAAGGAGAGATCCACCTAACATGAATTGATCAACGGAAATTTTGGCAATTTAGCAATAACCTTTAGCAGCTGATTAAACATATACATCTACAGATACAGAGTGTTTTTAAAACCAAGGAGAGATCCGCCTAACATGAATTGATATACAGAAATTTTGGCAATTTGGCTATAACCTTTAGCAGCAGAAGAAAAAGTGTGTTGTGCTTGCAGCACCAAACCTAAAGTGCCTTATGCTAGCAGCAAATATTAACAATTGTAACAATTTGCCAATAACAAGTAGCAGCAGAAGATAAAGTGCATTGTGCTTTCAGTACCAAAACTAAAGTGCCTTATGCTAGCAGCAGAAGTTACAAATAGACTCTTTAAGTTTGTAATGCTAGATGATATACTACACAACAGCAGTAATTAAAGTGCCATGTGCCAATTGCAGGGGATAAACTCCACCATAATTAAAGTGGCTTGTGCGAGCAGAAAAAACGACACATCAACTTTAATTTTTTTTTTTTTAAATCCATGAGCTTAGCGGTATAAAATCTAGTGTCCATGATGAAGCTTTTAGCAATGTGAATAAACTTGTTGCTAAAGCACCTGGACTCAGTACTTTTGATCCTCAGGGTAAATCTTTTGTTACTGTAGATGCTAGTACCGTTGCTTTAGGTGCAGTTTTCACGCAAATGGTTGAGGGAAAGGAAAGAGTAATTTCTAGAAGCATCAGAGGTGCAGAAGTACACTACAGTACTATTGAAAAGGAAGCTCTGGCTTGTGTGTGGGCTGTCGAAAAGTTAAAGAATTTTTTGTGAGGAAGACCTTTTGTTTTAGTTACAGATCACAAGCCTCTGGTTTATATGATGGGTGGGGTTAGAAGCGGAAAAACCTCATCTAGATTGGTCAGATTAATTGCTAGATTGCAGGAATTTAATTTTGCGATCCAACACATTCCTGGTGGGAAGAATTTTACAGCAGACTGTCTGTCTAGACTACCACCAGTTAATGAATCTAATGATGATTTTAGATCTACGTGAATGTGTTGTATCTTCAATTGATGCGGTTGATTCTTGCAATTTTAACATTTCTGAGAGTGATTGGAATCATCATGCTACCAATGATAATGTTTTGACTAAAGTTAAGCAATATAAGTAATAAAAGTTTATTTGTTGATTAATTAAAATCATTACAAACGTAAAACAGTACATATCCATAGCAAAATCAGATTAAACATATACATATACAGATACAGTGTGTTTTTAAAACCAAGGAGAGATCCACCTAACATGAATTGATCAACGGAAATTTTGGCAATTTAGCAATAACCTTTAGCAGCTGATTAAACATATACATCTACAGATACAGTGTGTTTTTAAAACCAAGGAGAGATCCGCCTAACATGAATTGATATACGGAAATTTTGGCAATTTGGCTATAACCTTTAGCAGCAGAAGAAAAAGTGCGTTGTGCTTGCAGCACCAAACCTAAAGTGCCTTATGCTAGCAACAAATATTAACAATTGTAACAATTTGCCAATAACAAGTAGCAGCAGAAGATAAAGTGCATTGTGCTTTCAGTACCAAAACTAAAGTGCCTTATGCTAGCAGCAGAAGTTACAAATAGACTCTTTAAGTTAGTAATGCTAGATGATATACTACACAACAGCAGTAATTAAAGTGCCATGTGCCAATTGCAGGGGATAAACTCCACCATAATTAAAGTGGCTTGTGCGAGCAGAAAAAACGACACATCAACTTTAAAAAATTTAAAAAAAAAATCCATGAGCTTAGCGGTATAAAATCGGCAGTTAGGCTTTTATCTTTAAGAAGTGTACATAAAATACTAACTGCCAATATAAAATGATATTTAAAGTATTTCAATACATAAATTATACTCCATCAAATAGCAGCAAAAATTAAAATGCCTTGTGTTAACAGCGGAAGTTATCAAGAAAACTTTCAAGACAGAAGTATACATGAAATACAATCCGCTATTATAAGATAATATTCAATACAAAATGATTATAAAACACTATTAAATAGCCCTCATACTCCCTAAAACATTTAAGATCATTATATCATTACCATTTTTTTAGTTATTTTCATAACGGATATATCATTTGCTTACAATGTCAACTTTACGGAATTTCTTTTCAGCTATAAAGATAAACTTACAAATTGGTGAATAATATGAATGTTAACCCCTCGTAGACAAACAATAATTGCATTCCTACATGTTCTAACTCCCAATTTGTTAAAAATAGGCTTTAAAACAGTCTTCCGCTCTTCTACCAAAATTTGGCATAGGGTTACAATGTGCTGTAAGGTTTCATCACACAGCCCACATAGCCTACAAATACTCGATGGCCATTTGTTCTCCCATTTTGGAACTCCATCTTTAGTTGGATATCTCCCAAACCTTAATAACATGAATTTATTCTTAATCTGAGCTCTTAGATGAAATAACAAATAAGGTTGGGGCGACAATTTTGCAAAAGAGTTAGCTATTGACTATAAGTGATTTTTTTTCCTTAGTTCATCTTTATCCGTTATAGAAGACAGTTAAAGCAGCCGTTTGGTTAATTGTTTTCTTATAAACCATTTTACTCATCACTTCATCTATTAATTTTGGGCATTCAAAATTACATAAGCACTCGTTTAAGTACGTTTGCCAACTCCTTGAGTATTCACCTTTCGAGATCTCAAGCCAGCACAGATTTGCTAATGAGCCCTCTTCTGCTCTGGATAGTGACAATAAGGACTTTAAAAATGTAGATTGTCGGGCCAATAACTGTTTCTTTAGACTAAATTCAAGTCCTATATTGGCACGACTAATATATCTGGGGATCCTAAAAACTGAATTATATGTCCTTAATTCTATGTCATCGAGCAGTTTTGCATCTTTGCCCCGAAAGTTAATAGAACTGTAGTCCAAAGATGGGATTAACTTTGCTCTCATGACTTTCAGTAAGTGATCATAATTAGGGCATAATAGCTTATCCCTCAATTTTCTAAAGGCAAATGCGAGCGAAGTGCCCTTAGCTTCGAGGTTATTAAAATGCTGCCTAAATGTCAAACCTTCATCAAATGTGATTCCCAAATATTTGTATGATTTAACATTTTCGATAACCAAACCATTAATATTCCATTCTTTTACTCCCAGTTTGCCTTTTCCCACTGTCATTATTTTCATTTCTTTATGTTTATTGTTAGACCGTTTTGTGTAACATATTTGTTAAAAGAATCTATTAATCTTTTTAACCCTATAACAGATTGGCTTAATAAAATGGTATCATCTGCATATTGTAAATATTTGTTCTCTTTACCCAACACAGAGGGAGTTTGAGCATTAACATTATTAAAATGGGCTGGGAGATGAGACATAAAAAGGTTAAAAAGGCAAGGAGCCAAAACACATCCTTGTTTCAAGCCGACATTAGTTTCTAGGCGACGGTAGACACACGACCCGTCGGAGTATAATAATTTGATCATTTTTAAAAGTGTTTTAGATATACCCCGATTGGTTAACTTCAACCAAAGAACATTTCGGGGCACAGAATCAAAGGCGGCTTTTAGGTCAATGAAACAAATATACAATTTAGGTTTCCTATATTTGGCTATCTCGCCTAACAGTGTTAATAAAATCAAATTAGTATAAGTTGATTCTCCCTTTCTAAAACCTGTTTGTATGTTAGGAATCAGATCCTCTCTTATAGCCCATGATTCCAATTCATCCAACAGACAACTAGCAAACATTTTCGCATCTACATCTGTGAGTGTTATTAAGCGATAGTTTGCGGGGTTGTCCTGGGGGCCACTTTTATATATTGGTTGAATAATACTTCCCAGCCATGATTCCGGAATGAGGCCTGTTTTAAGCACATCATTGAACAGGAGCGTTAATAGCTCTGGCCAATTCTTTAACTTTGCTTTAAAAATGGCGTTTGGAATTCCATTCGGGCCAGGCGCTCCGTTAGATCTAATCTTATTTATTACTTTTTTTACTTTATCAACCGACCATAGCTCAATATCTAGGGAACTTTGTGGATCATAAACACTAAAGTGTGACCCTCCATTTATTATCTTGTATTGGCAATGATGTCGATTACTTTTACCATTATCGCACTGTGGGCTTTGAGGAGCAGTTTTCAAATTATTAAAAAAGTTTACCCAACTTAGTTCATCAACATTGCCACTATTATTTATATAATTGCCATTTTCAAGGTTGTTAATAATACTCCAAAATAGCCGCAAATCTTTAGATTTACAAGCACAATGTAATTTAGACCAAGTTTCTTCATAATATGCTTGTTTGGTGTTCCAAATTTCGTTCCTATATCCTTTTTTCAATTCTCTGATTTGGAGGGATGTAGAAAAATATGATAACCCTTTTGCTTTCCTATACAATGATCTTATTGTTTTATTAAGACATCTTTTAAGGTATAGTAAGCGATGAGAAAACCACCCTGGATTCTTAGGATTTAGGGTTATACCCCGAAGGGTTTCTGATTAGAGAAATTGACCAAAAGCGCAGCACATAAGCATGGCCAAAGAGCAACCATAGATTTCCCTTCAGCATTAGCAACTTGAACATCTAGAATTGAACGAGAAGGAACTTCTAAAATATTTTTCTCCGTTTTATCATTCCATATTAACCTTTTAAGGTTAAAAGGAGTAGAAGCAGTTTTAATTGTTCTAGATTCAGGCAGATTATCAAAAGGAAAATCAAAAAAGATAACTTGAGGATTGTGATAGCTCTCAATCCTTGGAACTATCTGATAACTTTGGACTAATTTAGATAGTTTCTCCGAAATTAATGTATAATCGATTAGGGAAGTACTACCCATTTGATTAAATGTCGGTATGTTATCACCATCATGCATAATCTTTAAATTATATTTTATAAACTCACAATTTGTCCATTGGGCTAAAAGGTTTGAGTGAATTGCCCGCTTTTTATACAAAACAAGATGCATATTAAAATCCACGGAAATAATGATCATTGAATCTAAATGATCAAATATAACACTTTCACCATTTACCATAGATGAGTAAGTTGAGGGGATCTGACCGTTTTTTTAGACCTCAAATAAACTCAAATAAACATTTAAATAAATAATCGATTGACTAGCAATCAATTTAATACACTGTATCCATTTTACCTGGAGGTCAATCTCAAAGTGTTAAACTTTAAGGCTCAAATAAACATATATAGAGAGACCCCCACTTGGATGGCCAATAGAGGCCTCACGAGTTGCCACATTAACATATACAAAATAACCAATAAGGAGTTCGCAACAGATATTCCAAGTTTCTTGCAAAATTAACATATCAAACATTTTTAAGAAGCCTATAGCATTTGAATCCTCAATAAGTGATTTTAGACCATTCATGTTCCAGGAACAAAGTTTAAAAGGGTTCAATGCTTTTTCAAGAGAAAGTCAGCATCAATCATTCTTCCCAGAGTTTACATTTGTTAATATTGATGGAAGCCAACTCCAATCCTCAACTGGATCGGGGACTTTCTTTAACTCTTCACACGTTCGTAAACCTGGCTGACAGCTCCTGATCTTAATACCGCATGACACATTTAACTCTGACGATGGACCTGACGCACCTTTCAACACTCTGACATGTGATGCCCTAACTATTTTTTGTTCACCCTTCTTTAGAACCGGGCTACACGGTGGCTTAATTGGGATTAACAACGTTGGATATTGCGGGCTTTGAAATCTCCAAACTTTGATACTCCATTTCTCAAATATGATAGAGTTAGCAATTATTTTACTAACAATTTCATTACTTAGCCAGGTTGTAATAGTTATCTCCCTGTAGGTGTTATCACAGTCTTTTTTAAACTCTACAAATTCCAAATCGTCTGATACATCCTTCAGATCTGAAATTGCATTTAATCATTTCAAAATATTTCCGCGGTTCAAAATATCATAAGTGCCTCTCGTAGTATATTGGGGACAAAAGACTACTTTCCTCTTTTCAGACAAAAAGTCAGGAGCCTCTATTTCATCCTTATCTCCAGAGTCAACTGATTCCCTCTTCCCACTAGTAGGAGCCAAAACAGAAACTGTCAAGTGATTTGATTCGTTGAGTTCTATTGTTTTTTGGTCCTGAATATGCGGTTGGTCCGCCTGATCGTTCCTACTACTACATTGGGGATTAATAGGATTTACAATTTTCTGATTAAAAGTGTTTTGATCTCCTTGTTGGGCAGCCGATTCATTTCTAGACAAATCAGATACATCTTCCCCTAACTTTATTGGAGGCTAAACTTTGGACCTTATACTTGGTTTAGCCGACTCCTGCATAGAATTATTAACGTATTCATTAATTTGTTTGTCCTTTAAGTTAAGTACAGAATCTTTCATTGGTCTAAAAATCAGAAAGTAGGCTTCCGTTTCAAGTTCTGTAGCCGTTTTAGGATTATTATTAACTGCCTTACTAGGAAGTTTTTTTTCCTGTATCATTTTATTATGGGTTTTCCTTAACCTTTTCCTTGCCCGTTTGGACAGAATCTCTGGATCTGTATTAACGCCTATTACCTGGCTTGCGCTAGGACAAATCATTTTCGTATCAGAGTTTTCAATAACGCTTAAGTTTTGAGTTGGCACAGGATAATCACTAATTGTTTCTTCAACTACCAAATGGTCGTTGTTTTAATACTAACATGAGATACCTTCAATGCTTGCAATTTATTGGTATCATTTACAGGTTGATCATTCCTATCGATATCTATACTATTTCTGCTATATGCATCTTCTTGTAGTATGGTCGGTTTGTCTTTAGTCAATGACCGAGTCTAACCAGACCTTTTAAATAATTTTTTATACTCGGTAGGTTACTAGGTTCTTCATAGCCTTGAACTTTTCTACCTGACAACAATTTTACTTCATGCACCATAGAACTGACAATTGATGGTAGATAAGAGATTTTATCAATCAATTGTGAGCATGTACAGGATATTAACTGACTCTCTTTGTCGGCTTGCACCTTAGTAATCAGGTTAGTTAAATGCAGAAGCTTTGAATCGATTCCTACTACATGTGATGCCAATGTGTTTAGGATGTCTACCTGAATATCTAACTTGTCCGAATGGAAATTAAGAGCGTTAGTGATTGAGTCCGTAGTGTGTAATAGGCAATCCCATGTACCGTGCTGAGGTCTAGAAACTTAATTTTCTAGCTCACCAGATTTAGCCTGAAAGTTCCCGTCAAATTTAGTTAATAAAGATAAATCAAGTGGGTTAAACTGATTATTTAAAACTAAGTTAGTGGACTTACATTGCTCATTTGAATTAGGAACATTCTCACTGCTACCCGCACCTGGAACCAATAGTGATTTGTTAATGGTGAAACTATTCTCCAGTATTATGCTCCACTGGTCCAAATTAAATAGTCTTGCATTGTCAATTTTATCAAATTGGCTATTTGGGCTGGATACCAATTCATCTAAAGCTGGTATTGGTGTGAAAGACCCCCCTTGGAATTTTACTCTCCAACTTTAAAATCTGATGCAATAACCTCTTCACTTACATTCTGAACCAAACAGGAGGAGATATCAATTACTGATCCAGGCTCTTTTCTGCTCTCAACTGTCAATTTGCAGTGCTCCTCCTGTCTGGTAACATGAAAAACATGAGAAACATCAACCAAAATTAACTCTGTAGGATGAACAACAGAGTCATGTGAGTGAATTTGAACTTGAGTCTGTAACTGACCAGAAGATGCTAATAGAGAATTAAACAGTAACAGCACTTCATCCTTTTCAGCCTTTTCAACATTTACAATCCTATCATAAAAACCTGCTACTTCATTCGAATTTTCTATTTCCGAAAACATCTTAGACCCTACTAGTGCACAAGGATAAGCACTTTTTCCACATAGTGGTAATGCTGATAATGAAGTTGTTACACAGTCACTAGCAGTCTCAGCAGTCTCTTTATTTTCATTTGTATTTGTTTTTTGTTTTTGAGTCTGTTTTTGATGATACTTAAAGAAGAAACTCTTTATAGATGGCTGCGTAGCATGCAGTGAATTTTTACAATCCTGTCCAAAAATTATGGGTAAAACAACTGACTTAGCTGACTCACTCATATGCTCCTCTAAGGCAGCACTGCCACCGCTACTTTCCTCATTTTCCTCTTTTTTTCTGGCACGGCTCAATTTGGGGTGCAACAACTGTGTCTTCCTCGGTCTTCTGTCTTTGTTTTAATTTTGGTAATGCCCCAAGCTGGTGGCCTGACCTCATCATCTATCGTCAGGCAGCAAAAGTTTAGTAAATGTAATGTTAATTAGATATTTATTAAATGGTACAAGGAGAGCTGAAAAGGCTGGCAGGGCTGGCAGGACTGGCAGGACCTTGTCTCAAGATAAAAGCAGCACCGCTCAATGCCCAGTTCAAATCAATTATGTGCCTACGGTTAAAAACTCTTGGCTGCATATACAAAGGAAAAAGGAAAAATGCTAAACAGCGCTCCCACGAGGATCCACCACGGCTCAAATCACAGCGACTCACGACTCACGGCTCAGCTCACAGTAGCTCGCTGCTCACCGCACCGCCGCTCCACAACCGCTCCGCCGCTCTGGTGCTCAGCCGCGTACCCTCAGCTTAATACGGCTCAGTATAGCTCACAATTCGGCCGCTTCGCATCCGCTCCTGCCTCACCCAGCTGCAGCATACCACGCTGAGGACCCAAGGCTCCGATCTCCGAGCTCCGAATTCGGGAGAAACGGCCCCCATCGGGACTGGGACTGAGACGGAACGGGACGGGTCGGGACAGTGTCTACGGCTTGCGACTTGCAGCTCAGCTCGGCCCGCTCCGCTGCTCTGCCGCGCGTCTCCTCAGTCACTGCTCCTCACTGAACCTCGCGACCCGGAACCGGAAACCACTACGCGCTAAGTGAAGCAATATGTAATCAATGGGTGGCCTTCAATTAAGAATTTAGAATTACCTCTCAGATGTTTTGCATAAATTGCTGAGGAACTGAGTGTTGAAAATTGTATTTTATTGAGGCTATTTATACCACCTACTAGTCTCAGAAACAAACTCATCAATTTAGCCCATTCAGGACATCCTGGTATGTCAGGAACAAAAAATAATTGCTAAAAAATCATTATTGGTGGCCTGGCATGGAAGCATCTGTTGAAAGATTTATTGATAATTGTTCTGTGTGTATTAAGTCAGATAAACACTGGAAATTTCCACTGAACCTTTATCTATTGGAGATGCTCCTGTGGGTCCTTGGGAAAAAACTTTCTATTGATTTTTCTGGACCATATGAATGTTTGGGTAGAGAGAAGAGGTTTTTAATTTGTCTCATTGATGACTTTTCAAAATGGTTATATTACTTTTTTGTTGAACATTTGTCCAGAGACGAAGTTATACTCTTCTTGGATGACATTTTCAGGATTGAAGGGGCACCCATGTAAATTATGCCTGAAAATTGAGTTTAATTTATTTCAAGCAAGATGCAAACATTTTTGAAAAAGTTTAATCTATGTGCTAAAAGAGCTCCTCTTTATAGTCCTCGTTCTAATGGTCAAATTGAGAGAGCAAACAGATTTTTTAAAGAGGGTATTCAGGCTGCTTTAGAAAGCAACCTGATGTGTTTTGAATTTCTTAACCGAATGCGTGCGGTGCAGATTTCCGCGCTTCGCTGAGTTTTAAAAACACCCGCGGTTCATGACGAGCTCAGCTCGTCATGAGCGTACGAGAAGCGTAACTCATGACGAGCTGAGCTCGTCATGAGCGTCAAAGGGGTTAAAGAGAAAGTTTGGAGCAACCATTTAACTCCTAACACTTGCACAGGTGTTTCTCCCTATTTTGTAATGAGAGGCAGACAAGCAAGATCCTTATTAATGCCTTTCATGAGTAAAGAAAAACTTCAGAGAGGTACTTTAGAAGATTCTATTATTAAAGCCAGAAATAACAGTGGCTGCTCGCATGTATGGAAAAAATACCATGATATTTCTCACCATTGTAAGAACAAAAGCACAAAGGTTGGAGATTGGGTAAGAATCATTAAGCCTACTTTAACACCCAAAGGTTTATCTAAATTTACTGTACCTTTTGAAGGTGAGGAGGTCATAGATTCTACTACTTTTTTAAAAGACAAAGGTTGGTGAAGTAAAAGTTCGGTTGCTATTCTCAAACCAGGTCAAGAATGAGTTTTTGGAAAAAGGGAAGATGGTGATGACATTTGGTTTGTTGATGTATCTGGTGAATCTTTGCTGTCTGGGGAGTCTTCTTCTGTTGAATCATTGTTATCTGGGGAGTCTTCTCATTCAAGAAATGATTCTGGGGAGTATTCTCATGCAGACGATGTGTGTACAAATTCATCTGTACAAGATTCACCAGTTTTGTATAAAATAAATGTAAAGTTGCCTAAAAAATTCGATGACTATATTTTAGACTAATTTTGTATTGTTGTAAATTTATTTTATTTTGTTTTGTTGTGAAAAGATACATGTGGTAATATTTTTCTTTTATGTCTATTGTAGTTTTAGTATAACGTAGGTCACTGTGTATTTTACTATTGTTAGAATTATTGTACATCACTTAGAATGTCAATGTGTACTGTAGAATAGATTTGGTGTAGAGCTGAGGTTCGAAGACCAGAGAAGCGATTGGAGCTGATCTGTCAAGACGCCTTAGCTTGAGCACCAGTGGGTCATATCTTATATTTAAATAAATGAGAAATTATCTTAAACTTTGCCTCCTCCACTCTGTACACTGGCATAGTCAGAACTGGGAGTTTTATGAACAGACAGGACCTTGGAGCCTTACAGGTTGAATGAAATGTAAGAACGGATGGAAAAATACGAGCCAGGGGCTTGAAATCAACAACTGAGCACTGATGCAGCAAACAAACTCTGTAGAGCTGCGTGGACGGTGCTTTCTAGTATCCTTTTTTAATTAATCTCCCAATTTACAACGCGCCAGGTGGCGTGTTTGCACAGTGGTGCAGAGAGGGGGTGGGGCCTGACATACCAAGTGTGCAAACGCACCCACTGGCACATTGTAAATTGGGGGATTAAGTCCCTTCAATCCTGAGGGTCCCTGGGGGCCAACTAGCCTACCAGGTACCTCCAGCAAGGTCCAAAGAGCGTGGCATCTGAACACCTCTCTGCTAGGCAGCTCCCTGGCGCCTACTGGAGTGACCTGGTGGGCTAGTTGGCCCCTACGGACCGTTAGGATTCAAGGCAACTTAATCCCCTAACTTAAAACACGCCACAGGGCACGTTTACATACTTGTCACATCAGGCCCGCCTCCTCCCTGCACCACTGTGCATAAGCGCCCTGTGGCCCATTTTAAGTTGGGGATTAATTCCCCTTCAATCCTGAGGGTCCCTGGGAGCCAATTAGCCCACCAGGTAAGCGCCACAGGGCTGCGTTACAGAGAGGTGGTTCGAGGCTACGCCCCGTTTTACACCTCTCTGCAACGCAGCTCTATGGCACTTACTAGAGATACCTGGTGGGCTAGTTGGACACCAGTGACCCTCAGGATTTAAAGGGACTTAATCCCCCAACCTAAAACGAGTTACGTGGTACCTTTGCACAGTAGTGAAGGGAGGGGGCGGGGTCTGATGTGACATGTGTTCAGACATGCCCTGCGGCGTGTCTTAAGTTGGGGAATTAATCCCTCTTCAATCCTGAGGGTCCCTGGGGGCAAATTAGCCCGCCCGGTACCTCCAGTAAGCACCACAGGGCTGCGTTGCAGAGAGGTGGTCCGGGCCCAGACCACACCTCTTTTTACTCCTCTATGCAACGCAGCTCTGTGGCACTAATTGGAGGTACCTGGTGGGCTAGTTGGACCCCAGGGACCCTCAGTATTCAAAGGTGACTTAATCTCCCAACTTAAAACGTGCCTTGTTCCCCTGCACTCTCATCAACTAATATGCATTTTACGTACTTGGGCAAGACAATTTCAGATCACAAGTAAGTCCAATTGGTCGCACACTGCTTGTCCTATCAGCGTGTTGCCCCAAAGCATTGTGGTCCATGAAGTAAGCATCAGCGGGTGCGCCTCGGCCAGGGTCTTGAGCAAAAAATCACTGTCGCGTTGGCCTTCCCTGGACACGTGTTTCGAGGTTGTTACCTCTCGTCAGCAGGGAATAGGCATATATGTAGGGGTGCTGCGTAGGCTGCCAAAAAATATCCTCAGGTCCGGTACCACTCGTGGCACGCAGGTGCGTAACCCGGGCTTGTCAGCCCCACCAGCTCAAGGGAGCTTGAATATAAAAGTAAGTCCAATTGGTCGCACACTGCTTGTCCTATCAGCGTGTTGCCCCAAAGCATTGTGGTCCATGAAGTAAGCATCAGCGGGTGCGCCTCTGCCAGGGTCTTGAGCAAAAAATTACTGTGGCGTTGGCCATCCCTGGACACGTGTTTCGAGGTTGTTACCTCTTGTCAGCAGGGAATAGGCATATATGTAGGGGTGCTGCGTAGGCTGCCAAAAAATATCTTCAGGTCCGGTACCACTCGTGGCACGCAGGTGCGTAACCCGGGCTCGTCAGCCCCACCAGCTCAAGGGAGCTTGAATATAAAAGTAAGTCCAATTGGTCGCACACTGCTTGTCCTATCAGTGTGTTGCCCCAAAGCATTGTGGTCCATGAAGTAAGCATCAGCGGGTGCGCCTCTGCCAGGGTCTTGAGCAAAAAATCACTGTCGCGTTGGCCATCCCTGGACACGTGTTTCAAGGTTGTTACCTCTCGTCAGCAGGGAATAGGCATATATGTAGGGGTGCTGCGTAGGCTGCCAAAAAATATCCTCAGGTCCGGTACCACTCGTGGCACGCAGGTGCGTAACCCGGGCTCGTCAGTCCCACCAGCTCAAGGGAGCTTGAATATAAAAGTAAGTCCAATTGGTCGCAATTTCAGATCACAATCCCATTGAATTAACTCTCAAGTGGGGACGTTTTCCCACACCTATTCCGACCTGGCGTATGCAACCCCTGTAATTGGAAGACCACGTATATAGAGCCACGTTAGCTATGGCCATAACGTCATACTTTACGCTCAATCAAGGAACAGCTACGACCCATTCTATTGAATGGGAAGCATTCAAGGTGGCCATTCGAGGAGTCTCATTGACTTATCTGGTAGTAATTAGGAAGGAAACAATTAGAGACTTCACAGAGCTGGAAGGCAAATTACAAGCACTGGAGGTACAGGCCCAAATGGATGATATTAGGGTAGAGCTCTTACAAACAGATAGGATCAAAATGCTTAGTTATTAGAACATTTAAAATTGATTGATTTTAAAGCATACACACTTCGTACGCACTCTGAAGCAGATCGGGCAAGCACTTTATTGGAAAGGATGATTGGCCCCCAACACTCCCAACTCCTATATTGGCGATTATTACTACTCAACAAACACAGGCCACCACACAGACTGACATAAATTTCACCTTCCAAACCTGTTATACTAATTTATATGCAGTTTCTCACCTGGATGTGCTGGATGCTACTACCCACTTCCTGGTAAACATCGACCTCCAGGTGGTTTCGGACTCTGACCTTCAAAACTTGAAAGCTTCGCTCACACCGATGGAAATAAATATGGAAAATATGGCACTAGCGTGTAATAAAACACCAGGCTCTGACCTGCTCCTATTGAATTTTACGCAACCTTTTCTACGGTAATGGTTCCTAAACTCTTGCAGCTTTACACTACCTTGCTTGCAGAGGGTATGCTACACCCTACAACTAGATTGGCACTGGTTACCTCTTTGCTGAAACCCGACTATCCCCTGGAGCTCACATCTTACAGACCTCTTTCTATCTTTAACACGGAATATAAAATACTCAGTAAACTCCTGGCATCTAGACTTCTCCCCCTGCTTCCCCAACTCATACATACAGATCAGTGTGGATTTGTCCCCAAGCGTAGCACCTCCATAAATATCCACCGTTTCCACGCATGCACATGCAACTAATGCGCAAGTTCCTCATGCTGGGTGTTTATTCCTGGATATACGTCAAGCCTTTGATACTCTGAGTTGGTCAAATATGCTAGCGGTCTTGGCCAAATTTGGCCTGCCACCTCAATACTGTAACTGGATACAATTACTTTATACTAATCCAAAAGCCTGCGCAAAAACCAGGTCGATTATATCACTGGCATACTTTATTTACATTGGCACACATCAGGGTTGTCCCCTGTCGCCCTTATTGTTCATTTTAGCACTTGAGCCCGTAGCCCAATATCTGTGGCAGGTATTTCGATTCAAGGTACAATGCATTCTGTGTCATTCTACGCAGATGACACATTATTGTATTTTAGGGACTTAAATGAAGACATGCTCAAAATAGCAGACCTATTTTCACAGTTCAGTGAACTGTCCGGATTGCACCTCAATACATCCAAAGCTATAGCATATTTTTTTTAACAATATTTATGATGCCCCCCTTTTGGAATTTGGTCACTGGCAATTTCGAGTGGAGCCAGTGACCTTCAAATACTTAGGGATTTACATTTACAGAACGGCCACTGACACAAGAGCTGGAATTGTAGTACGGACCATCAACTCCCTTCGATCCCAGGTCTCCTTCTGGAATACTTTACCACTCACAGTAGCGAGCCGTCTTGTGGTCTCCAAAATGGTTATGCTGCCTAGGCTCCTTTATCAATTTGTAAATCTTCCAGTGATCCTTTCAGCATGGATATTTAAAACATTAGACACCCTATTGATTTTTTTACTTTGGGGCTCAAGTAGACATAGACTGGCACTGGCCAAGATGTGACTTCCCAGTACTACAGGAGGGTAAGAAGCATCCGATTTTAAAGCATACTGCATAGCTGGGCAATTACAGTGGCTGGCATATTGGCTAGCGGGCCACAACTTATTTGAGATAGCGTACTCTCTAGACCATCTGAGACGTGGTACCTTACAGACGTTGCTGTGCCCGGGGACAGACAAATTGCAGAACCCACCCTTTCTTTTACATATAGCCCTTCATTATCGGAAGCAGGCTCATAAATATGCAAACAAAACATAACCTGTATGCCCCGAATATCCCGCTCTGTGGCTGACCCACGAGGCGGGGAATAGTGAGGCGGACACAAATTTAAGCTTGGACTCAGCAATGGATCGAGACGATTGGGGACTTTTTTCATAACGGCAACCTGATGCCGCTTGAAGAATTTGTACGCACCAACACAGTACCTGACACTCTGTTCCTTACCCATGCAACAATTGCACATTATATTCATAAATACTGGCTAGTGGAGCAGGGAGAACCCCTCACCTTCACCTTTCATCTGCTGAAATCTCTTCATATAGAGGGACATGGCCGTCACCTTGTTTGTTGGTTATATAATGGGTTGAACGTACATTTGAATATCTCGTTGGGACCTCTTAGACAGAAATATAGAAACAGCTTTATCACGGGACTTAAATGATAGGGAATGGACCCTAATGTTAGAATATCCTAGGAAGGTGTCTTGTGACTGCCGTTTGAAAATAATACAATTATTTATAGTGCACAGAGCTTACCTCACCCCGAAAATGCTCACCAAATATATATAACTGCCTCCCCGAACTGCCCCAGATGCCCTGCACAGGAAGCTGACTTTATACACATGATATGGTCCTGCCCGACGCTACAAGGGTTTTGGAGTGGGATCATACAAAATCTGTCCGCCTTAACAGAACACACACCCTGGGATATGGTGGAGGCTTGTCTATTGGGCCTTTTCCCACGGCGGGTGCTGCTTGAAGCTGCACCCGCCGCAAGATTAAAAATGCATGCTTTGCATTACATGCACAAAGCGACAGGCACCGCGCGGTGCCTGCCGCTTTGTGCATGCAACACGGAACACGGAACACGGCGACCGGGAACACACAGAGGAGGGATTCCAAATCACAGCGCACCACTTGTGTAATGAAAACCAAATAAATAACTCCAGTCCTTGCATATTGGATCCCCTCCCGGTAGAATCTGACACGTACACGTGTCTAGTCTCTTTATTCTTCCGCCAATGCGCTTCAGTGAGCGCCTACGTTCATAACCTAGTCGTATTCCCAACCCGGAACTGAGTATCTTTGGATTACTCATACTGTGATCTTCTTTCAATTCATACACAGGATTCACCGCTCTACAACATCAACGTTTTGCATTAACCGATAGATGCCTGGGTCTTTACCAGCCCTGAAGAGTCGTGTTGACTCCACTTTTGAACACGACGAAACACGTGTCGGCTGAATGTGGATCCAAATAAACGTCTTTGGAAATTTGAAAATACAAGATCTGCTGTTGTTCTCCACTTTATTGTCACTACTGTTTTTCATGCTATTTTACTGCCTTGTGGTTGCGAGAGCCTTGCTTTGTTCGCTTTGTGCATGCAAATGCAGGGGGGTACCATAGGTGACCCCCCACCCCCCTTCACCCTGGGGGCCCGCAACGGCCCCCAAAGAAAAGACCGTATGCCTTTCTGTGGCGGCATTGCCGCCACGGAAAGGCATGTCCTGAAGCACATCCTAATATGGCTGGCGGTGTCTGTTAAGACTGTTAGACACCGCCACCATATTAGAGCTTTTCCGACACGGTCGGAAGGCGACCGCGGCGGAAAAGCGGCGGACGGTCTTCCTGTCCGCCGATGACCCCCCAGCCATCCTAATGTGGCGGGGGTCTTTTCATGTACCGCAACGGTGAATCTGCATCCTCCGGGCCGGGGGTGGCTTCTGCCGGCCCGGAGGATGCGGATTCACCGCAATCCTAATCGACCCCAAAGTTTGTGTTAAAAAAAAAACTTAAAACGCGTCACGGGGTGCGTTTGCACAGGGGTGAAGGGAGGGGACGGGGCCTGATGTGAGATGTGTGCAAACACATCCTGTGGCGTGTTTTAAGTTTGGGGATTAAGGGGCATATTACCAACGATTAGCGATATTTATCGCTAACTAGGCTTAGCAACACATTTTTTATCGCTAAGCATCGCCGGAAATTATCGCTGAGATAGCGTGCTATTAGCAACGTTTATCTCCAAAGCGATAAATTTTCCGGCGATAGCGTGAATATCGCTGAGAATACAGCGATATTCAAGCATTAGCGACAAAATGCTCTTAGCTATGTTATCCACCTCCCATTGGATAACATGGCTAAGAACTGGTCAGAACAGGCGTTAGTTTTTGGCGATAGCGGGAATATTTCCATCGCTCCACCTGCCTTGCTAATAGGCGATAGCGATGTTAGCGACTGCTTTCAGTCGCTAACAGGATGGGTACGCCCACTTTGCATGTCATTAGCGATAAATATCGCTGACATGCAAAGCGGGACCCAAACCGCTCGCTATCGCCTAAAGCTGTCGCTAACTGCTGTTAGCGACAGCTTGCTAATAGAGCGATAGAATTATCGCCGCTTAGCGGCCGAAAACGGCCGCTAAAGCGGCGATATTTGCCATCGCCCTGCTCGGTAATATGCCCCTCAGTCCCCTTGAATCCGGGGGGTCCCTGGGGGTCAACTATCCCACCAGGTACCTCCAGTAAGCCCCACAGGGCTGCGTTGAAAAGAGGTGGTTCAAGGCCACGCCCCTTTTTACACCTCTCTGCAATGCAGCTCTGTGGCGCTTACTGGAGATACCTGCTGGGCTAGTTGGACCCCAGGGACCTTCAGGATTTAAGGGGTCTCAACCCCCCAACTTAAAACGAGCCATGTAGTGTGTTTGCACAGTGGTGAAGGCAGGGGCGGGGCCTGATATGACATGTGCGCAAACATGCTCCATGGTGCGTTTTAAGTTCACTTATAAATTCACAATGCACTCTCCTCGCAGTACTCTAATCATCCAGTCACTACCCTTGTAGTCATGCAATGATTCAGGCACTAACACATGCACTGCTACAATCCCTGTGTACTACCCATGCAGTCCTCTAACCACCTACACACTTCTCATTCGCTCCTTCAATTCCCCTGGTAGTACCCATGCAGTCCAGCAATCACCCTGTCACTCCCCGTGCAGTCCTCCAGTCAACCAGCCACTACCATTTACTAATCCAAACACTCCGCCAATACCCAAGCACTTATAAAGTCACTCAGGCACTCTCCTTGCAGTATTCTAATCTTTCAGTCAGTAGCTATGTACTCATGCAATGATCCAGGCACTAACTGATCACTGTTACAATCCCATATGCCCTACTCATACAGTCCTGTACCCGCTTATACACTTCTCATTTGCTCCTTCAATTACCCAGGTAGTACCCATGCAGTCCCGCCATCACACTGTCACTCCCTGCTTACTCCTCCAGACACCCAGCCACTGCCGTGTACTAATCTAAACACTCCTCCAATACCCAAGCACTTATAAATTCACCACACATTCTCCTTGCAACACTCTAATTATCCACTTAGTACCATGTACTCATGCAATGACCAGTCACTAACACATGCACTACTTCAATACCTTGAGGACTATCTAGGCAGTCCAGTAATCTCCATGGTACTATCTATGCAGTCCTCCAGTCACCCAGCCAATCCTATATGCTTATCCGATCACTGTGCTAAAACCGAATTTCTTATAAAATCACCATGCACTCTCCTTGTAGCACTCTAATCATCCAGTCACTACTAATGTACTCATACAATGACCAAGGCATTAACTCATGGCAAATACAGAGCAGGTCATGCTAATCACAGGGGTACCCCAACGCATAGTGTTCCCTAGTGAATTTAGGTATTTTCACTGCATTCTAAGTGTCTTTTAGCATTGCAGTGGCTCTAGGCCTGGTTAGTCAGAGTTAGTTACCACCAGTACCCATCAGCAAAAAATTGGGGGGCACAGGAGGACTTTCTGCTCCTCTGTTGGTTCTTTTTGCACATCTTGTCTTCTTCCTGCATTTTTCTTCTTCGTTCTGGACTTCTGTTGCCTCTTTCTGCATTTGTCTTGCTTCTTTCTGTGCTTTTCTTCCTCTTTCTTCACATGTCCTACCTTTGTAGGCATAGTTAGAAATTAGCATTTAAAAAACCTTAGAAATTCACTGAAATAAAACATAGGTTTCCGGGATGTTATAGTTAGCAATTTTCATTTGAAAAACCTTTGAAATTCACTGTAAAAACCACAGGTTTCAGGGACGTTATAGTTAGTTGGAGGTTTCACTCGTACAGAACCATAGAAATTCGGCGGTTATAGTTAGTAGACCTAACTATAACTCGCACCCCCACAATGCACTGCTGATGACGTCACATATTACATCACTCATGAAATGCTCAGTGACATCACTGATGACATCACTGATGACATCATCCACGTGATCATCTGATGCACCTCATACTAACCCTAATAAAATCTTTTATAAACCCACTCTAAAATACAGACCACCAATATCGAAACCATAGACAAGCCAATAGCAGTTAGTACATACCTGTTCAGTGGTTCATTCGTCTACACACACATCCACCCACTAACCGATACAGTTACTCATACACACAGTCATTCATCTATACAGCCACTGATATATTCACTCATACACCCACATAGACACTCACAAAGTGCCACTCAGGCACCCATACATATACTCAGACAACCAATCAATAACCCATATAGACACTCCTGTAGCTACTCACCAAGCCATGCAGCCGCTTACACACCAACTGACAGACTAATAAAAACATTCACACAGTTTAGTCTCTAACCCATGCATGCAGTAAGACACATTTAATCACTCACTTATACAGTCATTCACATTCCTACTAAATCTTCCATTCAGACACTCATACAACAACTCATACTTCAATACACCTTGGTATATATATACATATATAAAAGTGCACTGTTAAGCGCATTCATCTGCTGCCGAAATCAACGCCGCTGAAGAAAGGATTTTCTAACCTGAAACGCGTCCGGCGTTTTAATTTTGTGATTTGTTTTCCTGAAAAGGACGCTGCCAGCAAGCTGCCTGAATGAAATAAAATGAGCAGATTAACTTTACTTTCTGTGGCCTCCTTCAATTTTGGCTCCTGTTTCGTTGGATTTATGACGGCCTGCCCAGGTCGTGAAGGAAGCCCGCCGCAGATGCGGACCCGCTTCTGACATCACTCCGATGTTTGAATCTGGGGGAAAGTCAGGCTGGCGCTTTGCAGGGAGTTGCCTGCCTGAAGCTCTTGATGGCATCTAAAAAGCGGGGCAGATGCCCAACAGGACTACAGATCAGCCCACATGGGGTTTATCGGACTAATTTGCATGAAATGATAGCGCGCCCACTGGGGTTTTACAAACAGGCACTACACACCCCACAAGGCCACAGTGAGGGCCACGCCTACCAGGGAGGGGATGTCGATAATAAAAGTGCACTGTTAAGCGCATTCATCTGCTGCCGAAATCAACGCCGCTGAAGAAAGGATTTTCTAACCTGAAACGCGTCCGGCGTTTTAATTTTGTGATTTGTTTTCCTGAAAAGGACGCTGCCAGCAAGCTGCCTGAATGAAATAAAATGAGCAGATTAACTTTACTTTCTGTGGCCTCCTTCAATTTTGGCTCCTGTTTCGTTGGATTTATGACGGCCTGCCCAGGTCGTGAAGGAAGCCCGCCGCAGATGCGGACCCGCTTCTGACATCACTCCGATGTTTGAATCTGGGGGAAAGTCAGGCTGGCGCTTTGCAGGGAGTTGCCTGCCTGAAGCTCTTGATGGCATCTAAAAAGCGGGGCAGATGCCCAACAGGACTACAGATCAGCCCACATGGGGTTTATCGGACTAATTTGCATGAAATGATAGCGCGCCCACTGGGGTTTTACAAACAGGCACTACACACCCCACAAGGCCACAGTGAGGGCCACGCCTACCAGGGAGGGGATGTCGATAATAAAAGTGCACTGTTAAGCGCATTCATCTGCTGCCGAAATCAACGCCGCTGAAGAAAGGATTTTCTAACCTGAAACGCGTCCGGCGTTTTAATTTTGTGATTTGTTTTCCTGAAAAGGATGCTGCCAGCAAGCTGCCTGAATGAAATAAAATGAGAAGATTAACTTTACTTTCTGTGGCCTCCTTCAATTTTGGCTCCTGTTTCGTTGGATTTATGACGGCCTGCCCAGGTCGTGAAGGAAGCCCGCCGCAGATGCGGACCCGCTTCTGACATCACTCCGATGTTTGAATCTGGGGGAAAGTCAGGCTGGCGCTTTGCAGGGAGTTGCCTGCCTGAAGCTCTTGATGGCATCTAAAAAGCGGGGCAGATGCCCAACAGGACTACAGATCAGCCCACATGGGGTTTATCGGACTAATTTGCATGAAATGATAGCGCGCCCACTGGGGTTTTACAAACAGGCACTACACACCCCACAAGGCCACAGTGAGGGCCACGCCTACCAGGGAGGGGATGTCGATAATAAAAGTGCACTGTTAAGCGCATTCATCTACTGCCGAAATCAACGCCGCTGAAGAAAGGATTTTCTAACCTGAAACGCGTCCGGCGTTTTAATTTTGTGATTTGTTTTCCTGAAAAGGACGCTGCCAGCAAGCTGCCTGAATGAAATAAAATGAGCAGATTAACTTTACTTTCTGTGGCCTCCTTCAATTTTGGCTCCTGTTTCGTTGGATTTATGACGGCCTGCCCAGGTCGTGAAGGAAGCCCGCCGCAGATGCGGACCCGCTTCTGACATCACTCCGATGTTTGAATCTGGGGGAAAGTCAGGCTGGCGCTTTGCAGGGAGTTGCCTGCCTGAAGCTCTTGATGGCATCTAAAAAGCGGGGCAGATGCCCAACAGGACTACAGATCAGCCCACATGGGGTTTATCGGACTAATTTGCATGAAATGATAGCGCGCCCACTGGGGTTTTACAAACATGCACTACACACCCCACAAGGCCACAGTGAGGGCCACGCCTACCAGGGAGGGGATGTCGATAATAAAAGTGCACTGTTAAGCGCATTCATCTGCTGCCGAAATCAACGCCGCTGAAGAAAGGATTTTCTAACCTGAAACGCGTCCGGCGTTTTAATTTTGTGATTTGTTTTCCAGAAAAGGACGCTGCCAGCAAGCTGCCTGAATGAAATAAAATGAGCAGATTAACTATACTTTCTGTGGCCTCTTTCAATTTTGGCTCCTGTTTCGTTGGATATATATATATATATATATATATATTACCTACTGGCGGTCGCCAGTAGGTATATATAGTTAGGATTTTTTCCCTATGGGATTTTTGAAAATTCTATGTCTAATAACTTTGGCGTTTGTGGACGGAATTGGCTGAAATTTTCTGGAAAATGGAACATTTTGTTTCTGAGCAGCCACTGGAAATTTGGGGGGAGTTGGTCCAGGGGGGGCCGAGAAAAAAGGGGGGTCCCAAAACTTGTTTTTAACATTGAGTTTTCCATAGGGCGGTTAGCCTCACTTTTAGCCCGAACGGCTGAATGGATTTGCACGAAACTTGGCAAAATTGTAGGGACTGGTAGCCCGATGTGCCTTTTGTAGGTCTTAATATATGTGCTGCAGTGGATTTTGAGAAAATAACGTTCAAAAAAAGATATATATCTGTAAGCGCGGACCAGGCAGCGCCCCGGTACGCGTACTTGACGCGTAACGGAACTTCGCGTAGCGAAGTTGATTGGCTCTGTGGTGTCTGTCAACATTCTAAACAGTCCGGAGCGGCCGCCATCTTGTCTCTCGGTAGGATCGAGAGACAAGAGGAGGTCAAAAGCGAAGGGGCAAATGACCTTAAGGGGGCATAGTAGATACTCCCTGACCCCCTAGGTTTGATGTGGAGGCTTTAAAGGGGCCCCGCTAAGCAAAAAAAAAAAAAATTTTTTTTTGTTTTTTTTCGTGGTTAGCGCCCGGTACGCGAACCGGGAAGCGTACTGGGGAGCGTATCACAATAAAAAATGAATGATAGACTTTTCAAATGCTGTATGTTAATTGATTGTTGGTTTTGTTGATTATTTTTTTTTTTTTAAATTTTTTTTATTGTGTTTCATAATTTATTAAACTTTCTAACATTTCATTGTCAGAAATTTCATAATCATGGAATATAGATTGTAGTCTCTGAGGTTGTAAAATGTCCTCATTTGCAAGGAGGTTATCTACTGCTTGCACACATTGCAGTAGTTCTTGGTCCCATGTTTCATCCATAAATTCAATCTCATTTGGATCAATGATTTCTGTGTTGGACTCTGGAAGGACAATTTCAAATGAAATGTTTTGTTCACTTTCCATTTTTCCTGAAATTTGCATAAAAAAAATATATATTAGTAGAGGTAGGGCACTGTTGGGATTAATTTTAGATAGGCAGTTTTTATCAGAGAATTTATCTTTGGGCAGTGTATAGTATCAGAGTGGAAGTAGGAATATAAAAAAGTGTATCTAAATTTATAAGTACTACAGAGGGATAGTATATAACTAACAGAAAAAGTTTGCCATATTAACTTAAAGTGCACAATATACTTCAGTTTTAAAAATAACAACTTACCTTTAAAAAGAAGTTGAAGTTATTAATGAAAATCCAAATGAAATGTACACCAGGAAGTAGTAGTCAAAATGGCTGTGTTTCCTTCTCTTCTTTTATATATATTCAGGTACATAACCAATCAAATGTCAGGTAAAAAAAGTAGAAAATGAAAGTAACATTTTAATTGGTTGTCAATTCCAACACTTCAGATGTGTTTTGTGAAGTAATTTACCTCACGGTATTTAGAGAGGACTACAGGCTAAATGGCTAAATGGAATTCCAATCAAATTTGTGAAAATGGTAGGGATTGGTATGTAGTATGAGTTATTCTATATTTGGTGAAATTGTCTCCAGTGGCTTTTCTGTGAACTACTTTCCCACCTTTTTTGATGGTGCGCTTCCCAGGAAGCGACCCGGTACGCGAACCGGTGAGCGCCCTGGTACGCGAACCTTAAGCGTAACGGGAGTTCACCATTTTGTGTTTCGGTCGAATTATGATACAAGATGGAGGGCAAATAATGTTCAGAATGGGTAGAAGGGGGCACGGTAGACTTATCTTGACCCCCTAGGTTTTGTGAGGGTGGCTGAGGAGGCCCATATGTGCGGAAAAAGAAACATTTTTTTTAAAAATTTCGCGAGGTTAGCTCCCGGTACGCGTACCGGGTAGCGCACCAGGGAGCGTATTTTGTTGAAAATTAGTGAAAATAGTTAGAGTAAAAAAATAATTGTGAGTGATTAGATGTAGGGTAGCTCTGAGAAGAGCTTTTGGGTTTATGGTACATTTAGGTACTTATAAGTAGGTACCAATGCACATTTTTAAATTCAGAGTGAAAACTCTGTTGCCCTCATCTGAGAAGTGAACTCCATCTCCTCTGTAGATATCTTGCATGTAGTAACGCAAGTTATTGTTGTACAGGGAGCCCATTCCATGGTCTCTCATGTAAGCTGAAACAGATTTGTTTACATGCTTCCTCGACTTCTCAATTTGTGGACAAAATTGGTTTGACCACCTCCATTTCTGTCTTTGGCATATATTTGAATATACCAAGGCAGTCTGAGGAAAAAGTGCCATTAATTGCTCAAAGGTGTCCTTTAAAAGCATTTCCAGACCTACACCAGTCAAAGTGCCCAAGTCATTACCTCCACAGTGCACAATTAACAGGTCAGGTTTTGGCAAATGCATAAAGGTTTTCACCAATGGTATCAATTGGTGACATTTTAATCCTCTCTGGCCAAACCACTTAATTTCCACATCTTGTAAATTGAGGTTAGGTAAATTCCTGCTTTCAACGTACCTTTGAGCCCAGTGAATATAACTATGACCAACAATCCAGACAGAAAACATGGTGAGAGAAGGTTCTCCTGCAGTCAGATGAAGTGTGGCAATGAAATGGCAGTTGAAAAAATGTGAGTTTGAAATGAAAAAAACTGTGGAGTTTCTGTGTTCATGAAGTAGTAACAGTGATTGGTGGATTTTGATTGATGAAAACAGAAAGTTAGGGTGTAGAGATGTGTTCTTTGAAAGATGTATTTTGAGTGGTCAATAAAAAATCATTAAATGAAAGAAAGCACTGGATATGCAGGTGCACTGAGAGTTCAGAGTTCAATTGCAACATTGTTGTGTGAATTTGCAAACACCAGAGTTTCTCCAAGAGGTGGTTGCTATGGAAAATAGGCAGAAAGGGCAGAGGGGGAAGGGTTTTCATTTGAAAAAAAGTGAGGGAAGAGTTTTGATTGGGTGACATGAGAAATATGTGTGAAGAATTACACCATTTCTGTGCTTTTGATAGCTGCAGACTCTGGAGTGCATACCTTTTGCTCTGCTGAAGACAAATTGGTGTGTTTCTGAGACTGTTTTCAAACTCAAAGTATTTGCTAAGGTGAGAAAATATTTCTTTACTTTAGATAGAGAATAGTGTGCTTTAAGGAGAAAATTATGATTTATGTGGCGCAATTTGCTAGTAAATATGCTCTCACATGTGCATGGAAATTTTTGATTTTGAATGTTTCTGTTATATAGCCATGTTAAAAGTGACTCAACCATGCTGGAAAGTCAATCAAAAAATGATTTCATGTGTTTTAATGACATTTTAAGTCATTTTCTGATGTGCAGTGTTTAGAAATTATGATTTGAAAATCGTTTTTGTGGAAAAGGAATTGTTTTTAAAATCATGACAAGGAAATAATGGTGTATGGTTATTTATAAGGCAATTGACTGTCCTTGATGTTATTTTTCTCATTTTAGTGTAAGACCTTTCTCTGTGGCGCAAATTGCTTGTAAATATGCTCTTACATGTGCATGAAAATTTTAATTATCAATGTTTGTGTTACATAGCCATGATAAAAGTGAACCAACCATGCAGGAAAGCCAATAAAAAAACGCTTTCATGTGTTTCAATGACATTTTAAGTCATTTTCTCATGTGCAGTTTTTTGAAATTATGATCTGAAAATCGTTTTTGGGAAAAAGGAATTGTTTTTAAATTCATGAGAAGGACATAATGGTGTATGGTTCTTTATAAGGCAATTGACTGTCCCTGATGTTATTTTTCCCATTTTAATGTCAGACCTTTCTTTGTGGCGCAAATTGCTTGTAAATATGCTCCCACCTGTACATTGAAAATTTTGATTTTGAATGTTTATGTTACATAGCCATGTTAAAAGTGACCCTACCATGCAGGAAAGCCAATCAAAATACGCTTTTATGTGTCTTAAGGACAATTTAAGTAATTTTCCCATGTGTAGTGTTTTGAAGTTATGATTTGAAAATCGTTTTTGAGGTAAAGGAATGTTGTTAAAATTTATGTTCGCCATATGCCCCCAAATTTCTTTCTCAGGGTTGCAGCAGGGTGTTCTTGAGACACCCCTGCACTTTTGGAATAAATTCCTAATTTGTGATGAGCAAATTGTTAATCGCAAATTGCACCTTCATTTATATGAGCCTCCTAGCCCATGGAAATGAATGGGTAATTTGCAATTAGCAATTTTCTCATCGCAAATTTGGAATGGTAAAGAATCGCTATTTATTCCTTAAAATTCGCTTTTTTGGAAATGCAAAATAGTTATATGATACATATGGCGGTTGATGTCTAACAAGATAAGAAGCTTATGGATACATTTATGATGACTGGTGCAATGAAGTAGAAATCACTTACTTCATTGGTAGGCCTTTACAATAAATTATCTCCTCTGTATTCTTCATCAAGCATAACTTTAATCTGCAATCCTGAGTAGGCCTCACCTTAAACAAACCTCTGGATAGGCCACATCTTATTGTCATCCTGATTTAATCATTTATAATTCTAGGGACAGATTTATGATAGGTGTATACCTCTTTTGTGCCACTTAGAAAACATTGTCCATGGGGAAATGAATTAAAATGTCATTAAGACACATGAATGTGTTTTTTTTAAACGTTTGCAATTTTTTTGGGTCACTTTCAACATGGCTATGTGTCTGAAACAGTCAAAATCTAAATTTGCAATGCACTGGTGGGAGCATATTTACAAGGAATGTGCTTCATGGGGAAAGGTCTTATAATGTAATATGGGAAAAATGACATTAGAGATACTGAAATGCCTTATAGAGAAGCATACACCATTATGTCCTTGTCATAAATTTGCAAACCATTACTTTTCCCCAAAAACGATTTTCAAATTATATTTAGAAAACAGTGCACATGTGGAAATTACTTAAAATGTCAATAATTCAAAAATTGTGATTCCTTAAATGCAATGTATAAAAAAAAAATATGTAAAAAATGATATTAAGGATTTGGAAACTACCACCAACTTGTAGTTTGTGGTAATTTGCGAATTCTTTTCAAAAAGAATTTTTTTTTTAAAAAAAAAAAGGTCCCATATGACGCCCATACATGCCATTAGGGCATGTAGGTGTGCCATGTGCTCCCAAATTTCTTTTTCAGGGGTGCAGCAGGGTGTTCTTGAGATACCCCTGCACGCTTGAAAAAAATCCTATTTTGTGATGAGCTAATTGCTAATCACAACTTGCAACATTAATTCCTATGAGCCTCCTAGCCTATGGAAATGAATGGGTAATTTGCAATTAGCAATTTGCTCATTGCAAATTAGGAATAGTAAAGAATCGCTATTTATTCCTTAAAATTTGCTATTTATAATATGTAAAATATTTTGATGATACATATGGCAGTTCATCTGTAACAAGATAAGAAGCTTAGGGATAGATTTATGATGAGTGGCGCATCCCCAGGGATGTGACAGTCATCCTGCGCCACTGTTCCGCCACCCATGGTGTGCTGCATTTACAATGCGGCGCAGCATGGGGCAAAAAAGGCACAGATGCGTGACGCATCTGTGCTGTAAAGGTGGCGCATTGCTGGAGTTGTATCGTAAGTGCGATGCAGCTCCAGCAAGGATCAGGGGTGCCCCATCTATACAATGCTGCGTCAAGACCTATGCCAGCTTCAAGCAGGTGCAGGGTTTTGAAGCAGCTTTCTCCTATCTGATTGTAAATGCGGCACACCATGGGTGGTAAAGCAGTGGTGCACATTAACTGGTGCATGCCTGGGGATGTGCCATTTAATATAAATCTGCACTTTAACATTTGAGTATGTGCAGGGGACACAGAGTCGTTGAGGCTTATCCAAGGTTAAGAACAGATGAGTCCTGTTCAGTGAAAAATTAGACATAGGCTTCACCTGCTCAGCATCGCTGGACATGGCTAAATAATAGCTGCAAAATGTTACTCTTGTTAAATAATTTTACTATTATAATCTGTGAGATTTGTCTCTTACTCTGCAACATCTCATTGTTGTTGTCTTTCTTTAAAGATAAAGACAACCTCAACATGAGCGACAATCTGCAATCAGTTGATTTTGACCTCATCATTGAACTTGTAATTGAAACATCAGTGGATGTTGATCCATTGGATGATTTAAATCCTGAGGATGAAGAAGAGCGTGATGAGGATGCAGATTTGTCCGAATTATATGATATAGGATGGGAAGCTGACCTGCTTGAGCCTTTGGAATTATAAACATTTATTTTTAAAATTTATAATCAATAAAAAGTAAAAAGGTAAACCGTTTAATTTAAAAATAAAGACACCTTCAAAAACAGGTTATGTGTAGTGTCTTCAATAAAATATTAAAATATGCTCATAAAATTAGATCAGATTCACATATAAAATAGCATAGGTAACATAAATATAAATCTCATTTCTTTTCTGCTACTTCTGTATTGTAAATTTGCAAGGACTAAAAAATCTTCTATTTAAAATGTCAAGTAGTGTGTTATGTTTTTGATCACTATTACTGATTTACTGTTTGATAATATTTTTTTATTAACATTTTTATTATATTTTTCCTCAGATTCAACTATGCCTACAAAAATAAGAGAGATGAAGGCTGCAAAACGTCAAAGACAGCAGGAGAAAAAAAAAATGCAGCAGTCCTCTAACAAAAAGATTTCTCAAGCGATGAAGAAAGCACCGGGTAAGAGCTCTAAATATTTCATAAAAAATATTTCTAATAAAAAAAATATTAGTACAGAAAATGTTTCAATCCATAACAACACAAGTAAATCAAATGGAAAGAAAAGGACAAATGAAAATGTTACTGCTAGAGCAAGAGATAAATCTGTGCATGATAGTAGAAGGAAACAACAGTTTACGGAGATTCGTAAACGAATGTTCCGTAACAGGATAATTGGCAATTTGTTAAAAAATATTAAGAAAGGTCAACAGAAATTAGTTTTTTATAGGAGAAAAAAAAAAGTTGAGAAAGTTATTGATCAGGCTTTTGAAATTAAACGTAAGTTATTTATTTTGATAATCAATAGAATTAGGAAGCTAAACAAGGCAATTTTTGATTTCAAAAGAAATAGTAGATGGAAGAGAATAGTTAATCGTAGTAATTTTTGTGAAGTTTTTTCTGGAGAATGGATACATAGTTCAAGCTGTGAGGCATTTTTTAATGAAGAGAGTTATTTCCAGGATAATGATTTGGTGCATGCAGTTGACATCAGTGGTCGTGCTTATGAAGTGAAAGATGGTTGTCCAGTTGAAAAAGAAAAACTTGTGACAACAGAGGCAGAAGAGTTGTTAGGTAATGAGGTTTTAGGAAGACGTGCTAAGGGTCCTGTGTACACCTGGAAGTGTAGTAGTATTTGCAGTGTGCGACAGGATTCCATCAATTTGCTTTGTGATTTTGTACGGTCATTTAACAAGAAAAGTTTGAAGCAGAAAATGAGGTTGTTGCAAGAATTAGATCCTTGCAGAGTGAGAGAAGTGACAGGTTTGCATGGTCATTCACTGGCTTGTCTTTCCAGGAGAGTATGCCAGAGTGTTTTTCATCATTTCAGGATGCTAGCAGTGCATCATAACAAAGTGAGGAAGTTAGTTAGACTGTTGTATTATGCTAAGAGTCCAGCAATTATGCTGAAACAATTATGCGCTGCTCTTCTGCATGGTTCTGAAATAGATGTGAGGAATATATGTGAAGAAATTGAGTTTTGTTACTTTGGAAGTAAAGAGGAGAATGTTGAAATTGAGCAAGAAATAGAGGGTCATTTGGAAGATACTGTACATGTTTCCAGTACAGATAATTTCCAGAGGGAAATTGCGACGTTTGACATGAAATCAAGTGAGAGGCCTAATTTCACTTGTGTGTGTTGTCGACGCACTTATTATAAGAATCAGACTAAGTTAGTGGATTTATATGCAAAAAGTGAAAGGGAAAATAATAGTGAATGGAAGGATTTTGCAACATACTTGATGGTAGAAAATTGTTTTGATTTGGGATTGGATCAACGTGTGTGTACTTATTGTTGTAACAAATTAAAACAAAACCAGATGCCTGCTAGAGCAGTTCATAATAATCTGGAATTGGTTGAGATTCCTTCTGAATTGAAGGATTTAAATACTTATGAATCTATTTTGATTCAAAGTATCCATCCCTTTCAGGCTATTGTAAGAATGGAGCCAAAGACAGGGAAATTGCCTCCATCAGATTTACAGAGAGGATTAAAGGGAAGAGTTGTTTATTTGCCTCTAGATTTGAAGAAAAACATTAACACAATTGGAGTAGAAAAAGTGGAAGAGGAACCTCTGGTTATCTTAGTTAATGGGGTTCCGACAAAGAATAAGAAAATATGGCAAGATTTAGTAGATGTTAGGAAAGTTAAAAAGGCAACATTGTATTTGAAAAAAAATAATAAATACTATAAGAATGTATATGTTGAAGAAGAGGAAGTAAGTGAGGAAGAGGATAGCGATTTGTGTGCTGGTCAAATTGAGAAAGTAGAACCCTCTACTAGTGAGGAAATATATGAACATTATAGTGTTCATCCTTTGCATTCAAAGGAAGTCATGGGGAATGCTATTGAGTTGTTTCAAATGAAACAAGCCAAAGGGAGTCCCATTAGTGTTTGGGAGGAAAGTTTGGAAGCTCGGTGTTTCCCACAGCTTTTTCCAACAGGTCAGGGAGGAAGATATGATGAGCGACCTCATCAAATTCCTGCTTCTGAATACCGGACTTTGCGATTGTATGCAGGAGATGCTAGGTTTCGACAATGCATTCCTTATTTGTTTCATCTCCTGTTTGAAAGCGATCTGTCTGGACTGTCATATGCAGTGAACCACATCTTGAAAAGTGGTATACACATGCAAAACATCTCGGCAAGTGATTTTATGGATAAAGTGAATGTCCAAGATAGTATTTTGGATTCTCACCTGATTAATCTCATGGCGTGTCAGCGTGGTACTAATGAGTACTGGTACCGTCGTCATGGTGATTTAAAATGTATGCTGAGGAACTTAGGTACTCCCACATGGTTCCTCACTCTGAGCTGTGCCGAGTATGGCTGGGAAGACTTACTTGAATTTCTACGAGAGGCAAATGCTAACGTAGAAAACATCGAATTCAAGACACCCGGAGAACTGTGCTCTTTGGATCCAGTCAATGTATGTAGGTACTTCAATCATAGATTTGAAGCTATGATGTCTTTCATCATGAATAAGAAGAATCCACCTCTTGGAGAGGTGTTGGATTTCTTCTGGAGAAAGGAGTACCAAGCAAGAGGTGCTCCTCATATACATATGTTGCTGTGGATCAAGGATGCACCTAAATTTGGAACGGATCCAGATGACTCAGTGATGAGTTTCATCCAACAGTATTCTACGTGTGCTGTTCCAAACGCAAAGGAGAAGAAAAGCCTAAGAGAAAAAGTTCTGCGTTTCCAAAGCCATCGATGTGGAAAGTACTGCCGTCGTAAATTCCGAAACAAGGACAAGTTCTACACTAAATGTCGTTTCGGCTTTCCACGACCGGTGATTTCTAAAGGAAGAGTAAACAGTTTGATGTCTTCGCTGCGACACAATGTCATGAAGAAATCACCTAAAAACACTTACAATTTGAAGAGGAACGAAGAGTCCAAGTACATCAACGACTACAACCCGGTGATTTTGTCCATGTGGAATGCTAACATGGATATACAGTTTGTGGCTGATAACTGTATGGCTGTGGCTCGGTATGTGACGTCTTACATCACCAAAAAAGAGAAGACAGAATTGAAGGATATGTGGGAGGACATTTCCCATGAAAAGAGCCTCAGCAAGAAGTTGTACAGTTTCAGTCTGAAGATGTTGTCGCATCGAGAAATCGGAGCGTACGAATGTTCTGACCGGTTGTCTTCAGCAAGTCTCTATGCCAAGTCCAGGAGTATCGTTTGGGCGAGTCTTGGTCTTGCTGCAACGCGTAATCGAGTTCTCAAACCTGTGCGGGAAATTGAGTATTTGGCGGAAAAGGAGCCAAACAGTACCGACATTTTGAAGACAAACATGTTGGATACATATTATCCAAATCGAAGCAGTCACCTAGAGAATGTTTGTCTGTATGAGGTTCTGCAAAATTACATGTTCAAGAGGAACATCAAAGAAGATACTGAGAAAGGAGTGTATGCTGTAATAGGAAGTGAGGGATGTCTGGTGAAGCAAAGAAAATGCCACTTGATAAACCATCGAAAATTGAGTGGCGAATCTCCTGAAAAAAAGGAGTTTTTCTATTTAGCACTTTTGCAACTTTTCAAGCCTTGGCGTGCAGAAGAGGAACTGCTTGGAGATTTCCTCTGTTATGAAGACTCTTTCAATGCCGCCAAGGAGACCATAGAATGTCCTGCTTTTCCCAAATATGTAGAAATGTTGAATGCGGAAATTGAGCAGGAAGCAACGATTGCAGCCGAGATTGCCAGAGACAGTTCTCAGGACAGTCAGAGTTCTGCTTCATTGAGTCAGGATCCACTAGGAGGACCTCTTATTGAAAATGAAGCTGCCACTGCTATGAATGAGGTGGAAAGAGCCATGGCACATGCTCAAGAGGATGCGGTTAACTTAGAAGAGTTGGAAAGGCAACTCAACGTTGAGCAGAGGAAAATATATGACGAAGTTACCATGCAAATTGATCATGGATTAAGTCATGATAAGAAAGAGTGCTCATGTACGTCGTTGAAGCCTGTCCGACTGTACGTGAGTGGAGAAGCGGGAACTGGAAAAAGTTTCCTCATTAAAGCAATTTCATGCTATTTGCAGGAAAGGACAGAGTCATCGCTGTCTTGTGTTGTCACTGCTCCAACTGGACTGGCAGCACATAATATTAAAGGGATTACTTTACATCGTTTACTGATGCTGCCAGTGGAGCATGACAACAAATTAGAATATCACAAGCTATCTGGAGATGCTTGTTTTGAAGTTTCAAGAATCTTGAGGAAAATGAAACTTCTTATCATTGACGAAGTAAGCATGGTTTCCAATGTCATGCTTGCCTTTGTGCATTTGAGGATGCAAGAAGTTCTCAAAACAGAGTATGATGTGTTATTTGGTGGCAAACACATCATTGTTTTCGGAGATCTTCTGCAGCTGACACCAGTGAAAGGGCAACCTGTGTTCAAAATGCTCACGCATGAAGATACCAGGAAGTGCCTAGGCAGCATTGGCAACGTCAATATATGGTTAAACTTCAATTATGCTGAACTGCATGAAAATATGCGTCAGGCAAAGGATGAAGTTTACAAGACTATTCTACAAGATGTTAGAATTGGAAAAGTGACCGAGCATGGAAAAGAAGCTTTACATGCACGATTACTGTCAAATTTATATCCAGAACAAGATGTTGTGCCTGAGAATATTTTTCAGAAAATTACTGATAAGAAATCTGGAATATGTTTGATGCCAACTCTTGCAGAATGTGCCAAATTTAACAACAAAATGTTGCATTTAGAAAAGCAAGAGATTGTGAAAGTGGAAGCTATTGATAGAGTAGAGCATATGGGATCAACAATTATTTTGTCTGAGAATCTGAAATCAAAATTGGATTCATTAGAGAAGACTATATCTAAAACTGCAGGTTTTGAAAAGACTCTGAATGTGTGCTTGAACTGCCGTATAATTTTAAGAAGGAATTTACATGTTGAAAGAGGTCTGGTAAATGGATCAATGGGTAATGTTGTTGATTTTGTGAAATACAGAAATAGAGATGGAATTGAATTTTTAAAAATTAAATTTGATGGCATTGAGGAAGTACAGCTAATTGCTCGTTGTTCTGCTAGATTTTTGCTTGTAAAAGACTTATATGTTCGCCGTAAGCAGTTCCCTGTTTGCTTGGCATATGCGGTGACAATTCATAAATCGCAAGGTTTAAGTGTAGACACTGCATTGGTGAATATTGGCAGTTCTGTGTTCAAGGAGGGTATGGCATATGTGGCATTGTCACGAGTTAGAACTTTATCGGGATTGTACTTGATTGAGTGTGATGTCAGAAACATTTGTGCAGATCTAGATTGTGTTAAGGAATACAATAGGTTAAGAAGAGAGTATGCGCCACATTTGCCTCAGTTTCCTTTGTTTGAGAAACGTCTGGTAGGCCGGAAACGAAGAAATGAGAACAATACTGGGGAGGTTGTAGCAAAAAGACAAAAAGTGAATGAACCTAAAATTACAAGCAGAAACAAAGAGGATTCTGTTGAAGATGTTGTTGGTTTTCAGTTTGAAAACAGTTCTGGTGTCAACTGCTATGCTAATGTAGTAATGAATGTTTTGTTTTCTCTAAAAAATGTAAAAGAAGAGATTGTGGTCAATTCTGATCAAAGATTTTGCAGTTTGTTGAATTCTGTGTTAGAGAAATGTAGCACAGATAGAACAAAAATAGAAAGTGTGTCTGAAATTCGAAACCTGTTAGACAGATGTTCAGGGCAAACACAATTCTCTCAAAATATTCAGCAAGATTGTCAGGAGTTTTTAATGTATATGCTTGATGTATTACATGCTGAAGGTGTAGATGTAGATCAGCTGTTTGGGCTTTCTTATCAATGGCAGCATGACTGCGAGAACTGTATGGTATCAAGTACTACTAGTGTAGACTCAGAAAGATTTATATATTTAACTTTGCCAGACAGTAAATCAGTCTCCTTTAATAAGCTAGTAAAAGCTGCTAATCACAGCATGGAGTGTAGCCAATGTAAATCTGAAATGATGTCCACATTATTTATACGAACATATGGCCAGTACGTCATTTTAATGTTCCAACGATGTAGGCCTGATGGAACAAAATTGACAACTTTAATAAAAAATTTTGTAGCTTCGCAGTTGTCAATATCAGGAAGGACTTTTGTAACTACAGCAATTATATATCATGACGGCCCTTCAATATCATCAGGACATTACACAGCTTATTTAAAGTCTAGAAATGGCTGGTCATTCTGCAATGATTCTGTTTTAATTTTCAAAAAAAAATTGCCGTATGACCTTAAAAACTCTTACCTGGTGTTTTTAAAACCAAAATTTTAGGAAAATAATCTCGGGATATGATCTGTGGAATTTCAAGAAGTTCTAATGGCTCCTACACAATTTGGCCTTGAGGATAAGTGTAGTTCAGAGACATAACTTCTAATCAAAGGATTGGACATCATGGAGATGTATGTGCACTTTAAATGAGTTCAGAAAAATTGTTTCTTTTCATAAGCTAATTGAAGCAGCCAATCAAAACATGGAGTAGAGGGAATGTAAGTCTGCAATGCTGTCTACTGTTTTACATTGCTTTGTGATTAAAAGTGATGTAGAGAATTAAATAATTGTAGTACTCATAGAGGTAGTGTAAGTCTGCTTCATATTAAGCAGTATCAGTGTCATAGGAAATGTAGAACATGACTGACCAAGAAGGGGAAGATATTACTATTCCAGGATTGTGAAAATGATCTTCAACATTTTAATTCTGAAAGTTGCGGAAATGCCAAATGATGGGATTGGCTTACAAGAAATCCAAGAGTTATAAATATCTCTGACTAGATTTGGCCTTGTGGAAAATAGTGGTAGAGAGCAAGAAGTCATTTATTGCATGTAACGTGTTTTTAAAAACGATGGAGGTTTTCTTTCAGAAAGTGGCGGGCTGAAAGTAATAACAGCACAAAAGAGTGTAAGCTGTTCATAGGACATCCTTGGACGTCATGGAAAGTAAGTTAACTTTAAGGAGTTCTGAATTTTATTTTCTGATGTTGTATGGGTTTTTTAAACACAATCATTTTGATTGTGTTTTTTTTTCCCCGCTGTTACATGATGAATACCTTCAAGTCACTGTTTTTAGTGAATTTTGATACATTCTGAGAACAGCAAAAATAAACCATTTAACATGTATAATTAATTCTGTACTGTTTGCATTTATGATGTATATGTAGAACTGTGTAGGAGGCATGGAGAAGGTGAGTTTTCTGTAAGTGTTAAATTTATTGTATGCAGTGCTGCACTTCTACGTATTCTTTCATATGCTGGACTACATCTGCACAATGAGATACCTAAGCAAAGGAAACACAAGTGATGTGATTGTGAAATGAGCAAAATAAATTGCACATATTTCAATTACATCACTTGAGTTTCCTATCATTACGAATCACATTGTGCAGATCAAGTTTAGGTCTGTCCAGGGAAACATAGGAGGTTTCTACTTTGTTGAAGAGTGCAGTGGACATGACTCACTTCATTAGTAGACTTTCACAGATATTATCTCCTCTGTACACTTCAACAAGTGTAAATCTCATCTTGAACTCTGAGTAGGCCTCACCTCAAACAAATCTCTGGATAGGAGACATGTTATTGGCATACTGAAGCGACACTTTTCTGAAACAAGAGCAATGCAAAAGATGCACCATGTTTTAAGATAGGCCTCACTTCATCTGCATCAAGATACTGTTAGTTTAAAATGTATATCTTTAGCATTGTGTAGAGGACCTGGAGAAGCAGAAGCTTCTGTCAGTGTCAAAGTTGTTGAAAAACTATTTGTCCTTCAATATTTTCCCTTGTCTTTTGTAATTTTTAAATACATATTTTAATTTTTTTTCAAATGTTGGTTCTCTCTTTCACAGATTGAAAGTATAGAAATAAAATGTGATTAATTTAACGGCAATTACAAGGTAAATAGTTGTACTCTTTTCGTTACATTTCTATCACATTCACCTACTATTAGATCCACTGCTTCACTTCTTTAATCCTCAGTTTCCTGCCTTTGCTACTTTCCTCATTCCTTTCTCTATTACCTATTTACTCAACTCCTTCCACTCTTTTTCTCAGTCCCTCTGTTCTCATAGTTCCTCAGTCTTGTTCACTCACTCCATCTCTATTACTCTTAGTGTCTGTGAATTACTTTCCCAACTTTTTTTTTTTGGGGACCGCTTCCTGGGAAGTTGCCCGGTTCGCAAACCAGCAGCGTTATGGCAGTCCACCATTTTGTGTTTCGTTCGAATCAAGATACAAGATGGAGGGCAAATAATGTTCAGAATAGGTAGAAGGGGGCACGGTAGATGTATCTTGACCCCCTTGGTTTTCTGAGGGTGGCTGAGGAGGACCATAGTTCTTCACTCTTGTTCACTCTCTCTGTTTCTATTAATGTCACTGTTTATGACTGATCAAAAAAATGTTTTTTAAAAAAGAACAGTAACTATAAGGGAAGGAAATAGACAGTTATGTTAAAAGAAAGACAGCTATAGGGAGTAAACTAACGATACTGTTACCTACAATCCACTGCTGTTGATGTTACTGACCATGTCATGAATGATGTAATATGTGAAATCATCAACAGTGGATTGTAGGTAACAGTATCCTTATTTTACTCCCTAGAGCTGTCTTTCTTTTAACATAACTGTGTATTTCCTTCCCTTATAGTTACTGTTCTTTTTTAAAAAATATTTTTTTGGTTAGCTTCCGGTACGCGTACCGGGTAGCGCTCCGGGAGCGAACTAAGAGAAATACAGGTTGGCAGAGTTCCAAATATTCTACCAATTTTTTTATAATGGGGAGTTAGTTCTGAAAAGAACTTTTTTTTTTATGTTTTTGTTGTTTTATATTTTTTTTAGTATTTTTTGAACATTTTTTTACTTTTTTTGTATTTTCTGAACGTTTTTAAAAATTTTTGGGTTTTTTTGGGGGGGGGGGAAACAAAAACGATCCATTATAAAGGGCTCAACAGGAGCAAAAAAAAAAAAAGAATTTATTTTTTGGTGCGTTTTGTGCAAACATTAATATGATTTTGAATTGCTCGCAAAATCAAAGTGATGCTACTTTCTCTGTAGCAGATGAAAGCGCCACATTCCACGCACACTTGTTTTACGTGCCCAAACAACATTTGGATGTTTGCAATCACCTCCCTCGCCTCTGGTCCCGACACCTCTGGAACCACCGATCTTCTTGCCATTTGGAGGGGATGTTGTTGTTGGTCACGTAGCTGGGCAGCACTATAGTTATTTGGGTGCCACCTACTCATATGCCGATGCATAGTATGATTCCCATAACTATATTTTTTATCGGTGCCCCTTGACAATCTGTCACCGCATATGCGGCAAAACACATAACGAGCATTCACTTTCTTTTGCCCCTCAGGAATTCTGTAGAATTGCCAGATATAATTCTCCTGTCGATTGTACCTCCTGGGCTCCTCTGGCAAAAACTCATGCTCTTCCTCCTCTTCCTCCTCTTCCTGTTCTTCCTCTTCTTGCAGAATTACTTCTGCAGGTGGTCCTCTCTTTCTTGGATTTGGTGGAGGTGGTGGGCTAGCACCAGCTGAAGCTACTAATGAAGCCATCACAAAGTCTCAATAAAGGGTCTTTCTCTCACCAAGATGAAAGTCAGAGTGATGAAAGAAGGAGGGGTTTTCATCATTTGGGAAAAACAAAAGTTCTAAACCAATGAAAAGTGTCCATTTTAGATCACATGACCTTGTATTACATCATTAGGAAACCAAAAGTGAAATGAACCAATGAAAAGTGTTATTATCGAGTCACATGACCTGCTATGTTTACATTACGCGGTCGGCGCCGCGCCGCGGATCGCTTCCGGTTCGCGTACCGCTGCGCTTCCGGGTACGCGAACGTAGCACGTAATATGACGTATTACGCGAGAACGCGAAACGTCATGCTGACGCGAAGCGTCGCGATGTTGTTTTGTAACGCGAGAGGTGCGCTAAAGGAACGTTTACCAGTTCGCGTACCGGGTCGCGCCTCCGGATTGAAGTAACGGGAAGCTAACCGGTACGCGTACTGGGAGCGAAACAAAAAAAAATAAAAAAAAAATTGTATAAAAAACATGTAAAAAATATTTTTCTTTTTAAAGAATAATACATTGTAAAGGTTTTGATATTAGCTATTAAAAAACCAATGAAATTCACTGAAAAAACCATAGGTTATAGACCATATATAGTTAGGAATTAGCATTTACAAAACCTTAAAAATTCACTGAAAAAACCATAGGTTATAGACCATATATAGTTAGGGATTAGCATTTAAAAAACCTTATTTTACTCACACAAAACCATTGAAATTCCATATATAGTTAGTTGTACTAACTATATATCACGCACCCGCAATCCACTGCTGATGATGTCACATATTACATCATTCATGACATGGTCAGTGACATCACTGATGACATCACTGATGACATCTCAAATGACATCACTGATGACATCACTGATGACAACATCCAGTGACTGTATGCTTCTGTAAAGTTAAAATATGTCTTACATATTGAAGAATGAGTGGATGTATAAGTGTCTGGATGAAGGATTTAGTAGGTGCATGACTGACTGTATAAGTGAGTGATTAAATGTGTCTCACTGAGTGCATGGGTTAGTGACTAAACTGTTTTAAATTGTGCATCATTGTGTCTGTTGTTTTGTAATCTGATGCATGTGTTGATCATTAGCTATATGACTAACTATATGGGTTATTGATTAGTTGCCCAAGTATTTGTATGGGAGACTGAGTGTGTGTGTGGGTGTCTGGGAGGTGTATGACTCTGTGCATAGATGTGTGAGCAGTTGATTCACTAGATGTATGGGTTCAAAAGTGCATGTGGAAACATCTGTATGGGCGGTTGACTGTGTGCATGAGTGTATTGGTGAGTGAATGGATATCTCAGTGCTACATGTCAAAGTAAGTACATATGTAAAACACAGTACATGTGATAGTTGACATATATAAATAACTGTGCATAAGAGCCAGTGAATGTGTGAGTGGCTGTATGGATTATTGTGAACTTGTATCAGGGATTGTATAACAGAGTAAATATGTGTTATTATATGTTCCAATAAGTAAGGTGTGTATAACTATATAGTTGAGGAAATCGAGGTGTGATTGATTCTTTGCAAGACTGACTAGGTGTGTGAGTAACTCCATGGATGAGTGACAGTCTGTGAGTGTCTGTTTACACTGAGTGTATCTAAGGTTATATTAGAGTCTGAAGAGGTTCATTGTATCATCACATGAATGATGTCATCAGTGATGTGATCAGTAATGTCAAATGAGATGTCATCAGTGATGTCATCAGTGATGTCATTTGAGATGTCATCAGTGATGTCATCAGTGATGTCACTGACCATGTCATGAATGATGTAATATGTGACATCATCAGCAGTGGATTGCGGGTGCGTGATATATAGTTAGTACAACTAACTATATATGGAATTTCAATGGTTTTGTGTGAGTAAAATAAGGTTTTTTAAATGCTAATCCCTAACTATATATGGTCTATAACCTATGGTTTTTTCAGTGAATATATATATATATATATATATAAATTAACACCTTACCCGGCTGGGGAAGATTGAGTCGCACTTCATCACGGTTGATTTCATAATTTATTCAAGGTTTACTAATTAATTTTCCCAATGCATTTCGGCCTTTCACTCGGCTTTCTTCGGGGAGGAAGTTCTTCAGACAACAAACGGTTTCGCCTCTGGGTACCAGGTGATTACATGTTCCTTTTTTATTTCTTCCCACTGGTGGGCGTTTACAAACTTAACAATTTGCAAGGCTTTCTGGTATCCGTAGGCTGCATACCAAATCAGGTGAATGATGTCTGTCCCTTGAATTAATTCCGTGATTTCTCCGCACGCCACTTTCATGCATGATAGGGACTCAAACCAGGATCCAGTTTCTGGTGGCAGCCGCTGCCCTAAAGCTTTCCGCTGTTTCGTCACAATCGTCCTTTTTCGGGCAGGCATGGCGCTCTTCAAGAGGTGCGTAACTCCGCGGCTGGACAACGCCGTAAATTACATCTTAACACCTTACCCGGCTGGGAAAGATTGAGTCGCACTTCATCACGGTTGATTTCATAATTTATTCAAGGTTTACAAATTAATTTTCCCAATGCATTTTGACCTTTCACTCGGCCTTCGGGGGAGGAAGTTCTTCAGACAACAAACGTTTCGCCTCTGGGTACCAGGTGATTACATGTTCCTTTTTTATTTCTTCCCTCTGGTGGGCGTTTAAAAACTTAACAATTTGCAAGGCTTTCTGGTATCCTTAGGCTGCATACCAAATCAGGTGAATGATGTGTGTCCCTTGAATTAATTTCGTGATTTCCCCGCACGCTACTTTCATGCATGATAGAGACTCAAACCAGAATCCAGTTTCTGGTGGCAGCCGCTGCCCTAAAGCTTTCCGCTGTTTTGTCACAATCGTCCTTTTTCGGGCAGGCACGGCGCTCTTCAAGAGGTGCGTAACTCCGCTTCTTGACAACGCTGTAAATTACATCTTAACACCTAACCCGGCTGGGAAAGATTGAGTCGCACTTCATCACGGTTGATTTAATAATTTATTCAAGGTTTACAAATTAATTTTCCCAATGCATTTCGGCCTTTCACTCGGCCTTCTTCAGGGGAGGAAGTTCTTCAGACAACAAACGGTTTCGCCTCTGGGTACCAGGTGATTACATGTTCCTTTTTTATTTCTTCCCTCTGGTGGGCGTTTACAAACTTAACAATTTGCAAGGCTTTCTGGTATCCGTAGGCTGCATACCAAATCAGGTGAATGATGTCTGTCCCTTGAATTAATTCCGTGATTTCCCCGCACGCCACTTTCATGCATGATAGGGACTCAAACCAGAATCCAGTTTCTGGTGGCAGCCGCTGCCCTAAAGCTTTCCGCTGTTCTGTCACAATCGTCCTTTTTCGGGCAGGCACGGCGCTCTTCAAGAGGTGCGTAACTCCGCGGCTTGACAACGCCGTAAATTACATCTTAACACCTTACCCGGCTGGGAAAGATTGAGTCGCACTTCATCACGGTTGATTTCATAATTTATTCAAGGTTTACAAATTAATTTTCCCAATGCATTTCGGCCTTTCACTCGGCCTTCGGGGGAGGAAGTTCTTCAGACAACAAACGTTTTGCCTCTGGGTACCAGGTGATTACATGTTCCTTTTTTATTTCTTCCCTCTGGTGGGCGTTTACAAACTTAACAATTTGCAAGGCTTTCTGGTATCCGTAGGCTGCATACCAAATCAGGTGAATGATGTCTGTCCCTTGAATTAATTTCGTGATTTCCCCGCACACCACTTTCAAGCATGATAGGGACTCAAACCAGAATCCAGTTTCTGGTGGCAGCCGCTGCCCTAAAGCTTTCCGCTGTTTATATATATATATATATATGTTATTTGAATGGTCCACGTCCGCCTTGGAGCCGGGAGAGATTAGTTTGCGGTAGCGAGGTCATCTAGACCCTGCGCTGGGCTACCTGCACTGTCAGTGCAGCCCTCGCCATATGGACCCCGCAGCATCTGAGGCTGAGGCAGTACAGGGGAGCTGAGGAGGTCGTTTTGTTGAATTGCAAAGCTGGAGAATTAAAAACATTTCATTTTGTTTTTCTTTTGTTTTGGGCACACTTTTGCTGACGATCCTGCCATATGCACATTGGAGTGTGTCATCATTCCTTACCCCAAGCAACACCATCCCGAGGACCTACCACATGGGATTCTGGGACATGTAGTCTCCCTTCATGCACTGGACGCTACAAAGGTGTGCTGGATCTTCAGAGGGCGGTGCGGACTCACAACAGCGAGTTCTTAAGAGGCAGAACTTACCAGCTAAGTGTATCTCATTTGTGGAGGCTTTGGGTGCTGACGACGGCAAACAACGGCCAGAAATGCATCCGCCACTTCTTTCATTAAAAGGCCTCCAACTGTTCCCCTTGGGTCTCTGCTCTTCTTTGCCGGGGAGGAGTTCTTGTGACAATTACTTGTGCGGTAGCCAGAAACGCACTTCAGAGATCCCTGCTTCGTTTGGGCTAGGACTTCACTGGCACGGACTGCGCAAGCTTTCTGCTGTTATTTCTTCAAAGTTATTTGAATGGTCCACGTCCGCCTTGGAGCCGGGGGAGATTAGTTTGCGGTAGCGAGGTCATCGAGACCCAGCGCTGGGCTACCTGCACTGTCAGTGCAGCCCCCGCCATATGGACCCCGTAGCATCTGTGGCTGAGGCAGTACAGGGGAGCTGAGGAGGTCGTTTTGTTGAATTGCAAAGCTGGAGAATTAAAAACATTTCATTTTGTTTTTCTTTCGTTTTGGGCACACTTTTGCTGACGATCCTGCCATATGCACATTGAAGTGTGTCATCATTCCTTCCCCCAAGCAACACCATCCCGAGGACATACCACATGGGATTCGGGGACATGTAGTCTCCCTTCATGCACGGGACGCTACACAGGTGTGCTGGATCTTCAGAGGGCGGTGTGGACTCACAACAGCGAGTTCTTAAGAGGCAGAACTTACCAGCTAAGTGTATCTCATTTGTGGAGGCTTTGAGCGCTGACGACGGCAAACAACGGCCAGAAATGCATCCGCCACTTCGTTCATTAAAAGGTCTCCAACTGTTCCCCTTGGGTCTCTGCTCTTCTTTGCCGGGGAGGAGTTCTTGTGACAAATATATATATATATATATATATATATATATATATATATATATACCTACTGGTGGTCGCCAGTAGGTAGTTATAGTTAGAACCTATTATCCATAGGAAATCCGCAACATTCCATTCAGAATAACTTTGGCACCGGGTTCACAAATCTTCGCGAAATTTTCAAAACTTTTGACCAGCTCCAGTTCGCTCCTATCCTGATGATTCGTCAAGCGGGGCCCGAGAAAAAAGGGGGGTCCCAAAACACGTTTTCCCCATGCAATTTCCCCTAGGACCTTTAGCTGCAGCTACAGCCCGAAAAACTAGCTACGTGGGAAGGAGAAATCCCGGGGTCTAAAATATTGTATTTGAAGCGGGGGCCGAGAAAAAAGGGGGGTCCCAAAACGTGTTTTCCCTATGCAATTTTCCATAGGAACCGTTCAACTCGGCTACAGCCCGAACTGCTGAACGGAATTACACCAAATTTGGCAAAGAGGTAGTCCTTAGTTCAGACTTCTGCCTTTTGCTTAAATGGTGTAAATCCATTGAGTAGTTCCTGAGAAAATGACAGTTAAAAGCATTTATATATCTATGGGCACGGGGGTCCGCACTTCGGTCCGCGTCCCCTAAGGGCAGCCTACGCACACCCTGCTGCAGTGTTGGCAGCCATCTTGTGCACAAGAAACCCAAACATTTTTTCGCAAAACGTGAAAAGGGGGCAGGGTAGAAACACCCTGACCCGCGGTCTCCAGTGCTAAATATGGTAATTTGCCCCCGGGGGGCCAAATCCCGGGGGCATCATCAAAAAATAGTGTGGGGTTCCCAATCTCCTCCACACTGCCCTGGGGACCGCCACCCCGGGCTCTAACTTAATATATGCGGGGGACTCACGGGCCTCCCTGCAGCCCCGGGGAGCGACACCCTCAGGCGTGTTAAAAATGGGTGGGGGCGCTCTTAAGCACCCCCATCCCTGGGGACCACCACCCTCCGGGGCTTCAAAACATTAAGTGAGGGGGTGCTCTGAGGCCCCCCAGCCCCTGGAACCGCCATCCCCCGAGGCCGGCTCCTGCAGTGTCCCGGGGTATCCACCCCAGTACACCCCGGGTGTCTGCTTTCCTATTTCCTCCACTAAGCATCACGGAGCTGCGTTGCAGAGTGTTGTAAAAAGGGGCGCGGCTTCTGAACACCTCTCCAATGCAGCTCAATGGTGCATACTGGAGGTACCTGGTGGGTTAGTTTGCCACCAGGGGACCTCAGGATTCAAGGAGACTTAATCCCCCAACTTAAAACACGCCACTGGGCGTGTTTGCACAGTGGTGAAGGTAGAGGGCGGGCGCTGAGGTGATATGTGTGCAAACACGCCCTGTGGCAAGTTTTAAGTTGGGAAATTAATTCCTCTTCAATCCAGAGGTCCCCTAGGGGCCAAATAGCCCACCAGGTACCTCTAGTAAGTGCCACAGAGTTGAGTTGCAGAGTGTCGAAAAAAGGGGCATGACCTCTGAACACCTCACTGCAACGCAGCTCCATGGCGCATACTGGAGGTACCTGGTGGGCTAGTTGGCCCCCTGGGACCCTGAAGATTGAAAAGGAATTAATTATTCAACTTAAAACGCACCACATGGCGCTTTTGCACAATGGTGAAGGAAGGGGGCGGGGCCTGAGGTGACATGTCTGCAAACATGCCCTGTGGCGCGTTTTAAGTTGGGGAAAAAATTCCAATTCAAACCTGAGGGACCATGGGGGCCAAGTAGCCCACCAGGTGCTTCCAGGAAGCACCACTGCGCTGCCTTGCAGAGAGGTGGTGCAGGCTGTGCCCCTTTTTACATCTTTCTGCTACGCAGCTCTGTGGCGCTTACTGGATGTACTACGAATTCCGATTTACTCACCTGTTATCAGGAGAGACCTCAGTGCAGCATCTTTGAGTCCAGTGCTGATCCTGAAAAGTAATTCTATTTCTAATCATACTTACCAGTAACTTGAATTTCCTTCCATAGGCTAACATTGACTGGTGTCACTTGGAAATTCTTCTAATTGTGGAGTTTTGGAACTTTTAAATATTCACCTAAAATCATCCGTACAACGAATTCGGATTTACTCGCCTGTCATCAGGAGAGAACCCAGTGCTGCATCTTTTAGCCCAGCGCTGACCCTGAAAAGTAATTCTAACCATACTTACCAGTAACTTGTATTTCCTTCCATAGGAATCCATTGTCTGGTTTTCACCAGAAAAGTTTTTAAGTGTCTATTTTCACAAACTATAAATATTCCTAAAAAATCGCCTGTATGACTTAAACGCATTCTTTCAACTGTTTACAGGAGATGCACCAGTGCTGGATCCAGGATCCACCTCTGAGTAAGAAAAAGCAACAATAACACTACTTACCTGCTAAGTGAATTTCCTCCCATAGGATAACATTGGTGATTCTATGTGAAAAAGTTTTTGTCAACTTTTAAAATACAATACTATTCCTTAAAAATCACTACTGTAACCAAAACGCTTTTACTCAACTGTTTACAAGAGATGTCCCAGGACTGAATCTAGGATGCAGTCCTGTGGTTGGAAAAGTAATCCATAAAGTAACAAATTGCATTTAACTAGAAATTCTCATTCAGCTCACTCTTGCATTGTGTTTGAAATTGTGTTGCCCATTGCAACAACTGTAACTACTGAACTTAAAACTCTATTGCCTATTTGCAAAGTATTTAAACTAAAGTAATTCATTCTGAGAAAGTATGTTTTGTAATGAAATGTATAATGTAATTATAATTTAATTTAATAAATAAAATATCTAAAAATAAATAGTTTAAAAAAATCAAAAAGATAAATATAAGAATGAATACATTTAAAAATTGTCATTTACAAAACCTTTGAAATTCACTGAAAAAACACATAGGTTTCAGACATGTTATAGTTAGGAATTAGCATTTAAAAAACCTTCGAAATTCACTGAAAAAAAATAGGTTTCAGACATGTTATAATTAGGAATTAGCATTTAAAAAAACCTTAAAAATTCACTGAAAAAAACATAGGTTTTAGGGCGCACATGCATCAAAGGAAATTGCATTCGCAAATGGTGCGAATCGCAAAATTCGGCCGTTTGCGAATGCAATTTCCAGTTTTTGGGATGCATTAACATTTTTTAATTTTTCGCAATTTAAGAAATCGCAAAATTGCGATTTCTTAAATTGCGATTGCATTTAAGGATTCTCAAATTGAGATTCCTTAAATGCAATGCATCAAACTCTAAAAATGTGCGAATTCGCAAATAAGGGGAGTAAATTACCATGAAGTTGACCTTCATGGTAATTTGCGAAAACTTTGAAAAATGCACTAAAGTGCATTTTTCAAAGTTCCATTTTACACACACACATGCCCTTGGGGCATGTGAATGTGCAAAATGTACTTCTAAGCAGATTTCAGGGGTGCAACAGGGTGTCCTGTGGACACCCCTGCACCCTTGAAATTGCATTCTTAATTTGCGAATTTCTAATGGTGAATTGCAAATTAAGAATGTCTTTCCATTCATTCCTATGGGCCTCTAGGCCCATAGGAATGGATGGGGAGGTATTCCTTAATTGAGATTCTCAATTAGAGAATCGCATTCATGGAATTTTAAGAAATCGCAAATTTTATAGCGATTTCTTGATGCATTGCAGTTTGCAATTCCTTAAATGAGATTCCTTATTTTTGGCAATTAAGGAATCGCAAAATGCAATATTGATGCATGTGCCAGCAGGAGTGTTATAGTTAGTTGGACATTTCACTTGTACAAAACCATTGAAATTCCTCCGCTATAGTTAGTTCTACTAATTATAACTCGCGTGCCCGCAATCCACTGCTGATGATGTCACATATTACATCATTCATGACGTGGTCAGTGACATCACTGATGACATCACTGATGTCATCTCAAATGACATCACTGATGACATCACTGATTACATCATCCACGTGACAATCTGATACATCTTATCATACACTAGTATCACCTTTCAACACTCATTATAAAATATGGAGTACCATATTTGAAACCATTGACACACCAATACAAGTTTCTAAAAACCCACTCAGTGATTCCTACATCTACACACACATCTAAACACTTACCTATAGATTCACTCATACATGCTAACAAAGATCAATAGAACACTATTAAATATACTTATACATCGACATTACACACAGCACACATCCTATTCACTTATGCATTCATCCTACTCACTTATGCAAACAATTGATCATACTTATATTTAGAAAGCTACACACTTATACAAACACCAATTTATTTATTCATATAGATAGTAACTCATACTTAGTGTGTTATAAAATCACTATTACAAGTATACAGTTATCCATTCAGTCACTCATACAATCACTGAGTCTTATGTATATTTATTTATATACAACAACTGTCACATACACTGACTTTTATATTTCTAGTTTGTTGGACATGTATCATTGAGAAATATATTTACTCATCACCACACCCATAAAGAGATTCACTCACCCAAACAACTGTTTCCACATACAGTCTTAACCTCATGTACCTACTAAATCGACTATTTATACATCTTTGGACAGTCACACACCTCCCACCCAACCACACACACATTCATTCACTAACCCATACAAATACTCACTTAACTAATTAATAACTAATATAGACTTTCACATAGCTAGTAACCAACTTATGTAGTAGTTTACACAACAAGAGATAGAGTGATACAGGTATTCACACAGTTTAATCACTATCCCATATATTTAGTGAGACACTTTAAATTCGTCACTTAGACAGTCAATCACATTGCTACTAAATCCTCCATTCAGACACTTATACATCCACTCATTCTTCAAGGCAAATTGCTATATATATATATATATATATATATATATATATATATATATATATATATAATACTTATTTAAATATTGAACCAAACCACATTCACTGGATGATGTCAATAGTGATGTCCTCAGTGATGTCATTTGAGAAGTCATCAGTGATGTCATCAGTGATGTCACTTACCATGTCATGAATGATGTAATATGTGACATCATCACCAGTGGATTGCGGGCGTGCGAGTTATAGTTAGGAAATTCAATGGTTTCGTACGAGTGAAATGTCCAACTAACTACAACACCCCTAAAACCTCTGTTTTTTTCAGTGAATGTCTAAGGTTTCTTAAATGCTAATTCCTAACTATAACATGTCTGAAACCTCTGTTTTTTTCAGTGAATATATATATTCCTTATTGCGGGAGTGGTGCACTGTGGCCGTGGTTTCCTGGCAGGGAGCACAGCGGTATTCAAAAACGGAGGAACTTTCCCTGTCCGCTGTCTGTGAGAATGACTCCCAGCCAATGAAAACACTTGGACTGTATTTTAAACAGCAGCTACGTGGTAAAACTCACCTTGGCACATTCAGCTACTTTATTATTATTATTATTGTAAAGTTTTGTATAGCGCGAACAAGACCCGTGGGTATCAGAGCGCTTAACATAGAGGTATATGAGAAAGACATATATATATACGACAGTTATACGGACAACAAATATGAGGTAGATGATAAATATACAAGATACAATATACGTGTGCAGTTCGCGTTGATAGTCAATGGTAGGTGTACTTCTATCTTAGGTAAAATGTAAAAGCAAGTCTGACAGTTAGGTCATGCTCAGATCGTGAATGTTCTATTCTAGGTAGTGTATTTCTTCAACAGAAAGCTCTTCACTTCTCGCTTAAATGATGCCACATTTTGGATCTTCCTGATGTTAGGAGGGAGTGAGTTCCATATTCTGGGGGCAGCTCCGGAGAACGCTCTGTCATAAGTTTTTTTCTTGTGGAAAAGGGCTGGCCGTAGTAGGAATTCCTCAGTACTCCTCGCTGGTCGATTACCTCCCGATAGCTGGATTTTCTTCGCTAGGTATCTTGGGGTGTTGTGGTGTAGCGCTTTATGGGTGATACATGCCATCTTCATTTGGATTCTCGCTTCGTAGGGTAACCAGCTTAAGGCTTTCAAGTGTGGCGATATATGATCGTATTTTCTTGATCCGGTGATAATTCTTGCCGCAGCGTTTAGGCAAGCTTTCAATGGCGCTGTGGACAATTTTGGTAATCCTGCTAAGGTGGTGCAGCCATATTCGATCCTAGAGATAACTAAGGATTGGATTGCTAATTTGAGATCCGCTTCTGAAATGAATGGTTTCAATTTTCTTAAGTAGTTCAGGTGGAACCGGGCATTTTTTGCCATTGAGTTGATATGGGCTTTCATGTCCAGATTCTCGTCCAGAGTGATTCCTAGCGATTTCGCTGACTTGATTAGTGTTGGGGTGCAGTTTAGCGCAGTCACCACTTTCGTCCATTCCTTTATTTCTGTATGGCTCCTAGCTGGTGAGATTAGTAGGAACTCTGTTTTGTGAGCGTTCAACTTCAGCTGGTTGGTGGTTAGCCATTGTAGAGCCATTTTTAGAGTCTCGTTCATTAGCTCCATGTCTTTTAGGGAAGAGATCTTTAAGTATATTTGCGTGTCATCTGCATACATGTGATAGGATATCTGTGATTTTTGGAGAATTTCTGTGAGCGGTTCGACGTAGAGGTTAAACAGATCTGGGGATAATGATGATCCTTGAGGGACTCCAATTGAAATAGGGCATGGAGGTGAAATAGACTGGTTGACCAGGAATCGCTGTGTTCTGTTCTGTAGAAAAGAGATAAACCATTCCAGCACGGTTCCTGACAGGCCCATCCTGTCCCGTAACCTGGTCAATAGAGCTTCGTGATTTACCGTGTCGAAGGCCGAGGACAGATCTAGGAGAATCAGTAGACATGCTTTGTTTTGGTCAAGTGCCTGTAGAGCATCATCGACAATATGGAGGATCGCTGTTTCAGTGCTGTGTCCTGCTCTGAATCCTGATTGGCATTCATCAAGCAATGAAAATTTGGTGATGTGTCGGCTTAGTTGGTTCTGAACGCATTTCTCAATTAGTTTGGCCAGTAGCGGGATGTTGGTCACTGGGCGAAAGTTGTTTGGGTCTGATCTATCTGCTGAGGGTTTTTTGATTATGGGAGCAACTTGACCTGTTTTCAGGCAGTCTGGGAGGATCCCTTGTGATAGTGAAGCATTTATAATTTCAGTCCATATTGGAACCAAAACGTGATTGATTTCTCTTACACATTTTGCAGGTAGTGGGTCTTGTTAGTGGTTGTTTGGCTTTATTTCGGACAGCGTTTTGGCGATACTGTGCTGGTCATAAAGTTCAAACGAATCCCACCTTGCTTCATTTTTTGTCGTGGTAATCTCCGTTGTCGCAGCAGTAATTCTCGTAGGCATTGGATCTGTGGGAAGGATTGCCACGGCGTTTTTGAGCTCCATTTCTAGCGATTTCGCCTTCTCTGTGAAAAATGTAGAGAATTCTTCGCAATTTAGGGGTGTTTTGGAGTTCTCATGGACTGATTTGGCTAGTTTGTTTGATTGTTGCTTTAGGATTTCAAAGAGTTTCCGTGGTCTGTTTTTGGCACTGTCCAGTTCTGACCGTATGAATTCTTGTTTTGAGTTGATGATCTTTTTGTTATATTGGCCTCTAATTTTTCTGAGTGCTTTCAGCTCTGGGGATGAAGGGTGTTGTCTCCATTTTCTTTCGGCCATTCTCAATTTGCGCCTTTCTTCATTTAGTGATTCGTTAAACCAAGGATTTTTTGTCTTCTCCGAGATATTTTTCAGTTTTAGGGGCATGGTGTTGTTGACAATATTACCGACCGTTGTTATGTAGTGGTCGGTCAGCTCGTTCACATTATGCAGGTTGTTATGCGGTTTTAGGTCTCTTTCACAGCTTTCAACTAATATCTTTAAGTTTGCATCTCTTGTGTCTCTAACCCATTTTTTAGTCTTGAGGGGTTGTCTGGTCATGCCTTTTACCATTATAGGGATTACGAATGTTATGGCATGATGATCTGACCAGTCACATGGTGTTATAGAGAGGATTGATGTCTCTTTGTTTCGTGAGATAATCCAGTCTAACGTCCCTCCTTTCGAGTGAGTGGGTTGTGTGCATATTTGAGTAAGGTTCAAATCATCAAGGAAGTCTTTCAGCGATTTGACAAGTTTGTCGTTGTGGTCCTCCCAATGTAAGTTGAAATCACCAAGAAATATGTTGTTAACGCCGTCGTTAGAGTTGGTCGTTATGATCTCCATTAACTCCTCTGTAAACTTTGCGCTGTCTCCTGGTGGATGGTAAAAAGAGTGCAGGTTGCATCTTTGGTTGTTGGTTGTTCTTATATTAAGACCTAGGTATTCGCTGGATTCTAGAGGGTCGGTTAGGATTTGTTTGACCTCAATATCAGATCTGTGAATGCAGGCTATACCTCCTCCTACCTTTATGGGTCTATCGAGTCTCAAAATGTTATATTGGGGTGGTACTAGGAGATCCATGGAAGGGGATGAGGATTCCGTGAGCCATGTTTCAGTGAGGACTGCTATATCGATGTCCTTGTTAATGATGAGGTCAGCTATATCCGAGGAATGTTTGGTTGCCGACCGACAGTTGAGTAGTAGACATGTCAAGGGTTTTTCTTTGTTGATAAGGTCGCCAGTCTTATTCTCTGTTGCTATGAACTGTATCTGTTGTAGATTGTGAGGGTTAGCTGTTCTATCATTCTTTCTAGATGTTCTGTTAGGGTCGAGTGGTACTGTTTTGATTCTTTCCTCTTTCTCGTGGTCCAGTATTTCATACAATCGAGTTAAGGCCAGGGTTTCCTCTTTTGATAATGGTTTTGTCCTATTCGGTCGGTTGTCATTATGTCTCAGCTGCCAGACCGTTTCATTATTCTTATTTTGTGAACAATTTGCAACGTTTTGGATGTGCGTGACCTTGGCGTGAATGCTCGTCGTCAGCTCCTCGATTTTTTCAATTGCCTGTGATGTATTTATAGTGATTTGTGCCATCTTGTTTATTAGTTTCTGGAGCATCTTCATATCTTTCTTGTTCTGATGTGTTTTCTTAGGGTAGGCAGATCTGTTTATCAGGGATTTGTATTTTGTTCTTCTCTTGTTTGGATCTGTTCTTAGTTCAGCCTCCTTTCCCTTTGTAACCCCTAATTGATTGGCCCTTTCGTTACTGTTGGAGCTGTCGTCATTGTTCGCTCCGTTCTGAGTTGTTGTGAGAGCATTTGAGGGTGATAATCTGCACGGCGTTGGTATTGTACTCGAGGGGGGTGTAGGGGGGTAGACATCTTCTCCCTCATCCACTTCCTGGTCGTCCTGGGGCATTCTTCTCGAGTCCGATGTATGCTCAACCTGGGGGGTCACTTCGTTCATGAGCGAGGGCTGCTCTTCTCTTTGGGGCTGGTCCTTGTACTTATTCGCGCGTTTGCTAATCCTCTCCGTTCTTTCTGTCGTGTTCTCAGGCTTGGACATTACCATCTCAGGTCTAATTTCTCGTTCAGAGCTTTGAGCATGGTGTTCCCTGATTCTAATGTCTCCTCTGATGTTATCATTAGTGACGGGAGTGTCTTCTGGTTGGGTCTGGAGTAGTTGGTGTCTTGGGTCTTCTAAAGAATCTTTCAATATATGGAATATCTTGGCAAATTTCTCCAGTTCTCGGTTTGCTGCTTGAATCAGTACAATACCCGATTTATAGATGGTGATACTTAGTTCTGCTCTACATCTGTGTGAAGGTGAGGTCATCATTTTTGTGCCATGAGAGATGTTTGTGGTCGCTTTTATGGTAAGCATCCTTGAGAAGGTATTGCGCCAAATTGTTGTTTTGTTCGTGTGGAATATGAGGTCATTCATTGATGTGCCTTTGGATATATTGAAATATAGGTCTGTAAATAGTATGTCGTGATTTTTTCTCAGGGTGTCGTGTTTAAATTTCTTGGCTGCATTTTTGGATAGGTTAGATGGGTATTTTATAATCTGAGCTTTCGAGCCTATCGTCTCTAGGTATCGTCCGCTATACTTAACCGGCACTGATGAGGCACACGCCGAAACGCGTCTGCCGGACGCTGATACTGTGGACATCGCGAAGCTTGATAAATGTGCACCGGTGGAAATAAATCACTTTTGGGAAACCTGAGCATGTGTCCGACCTGTCTTTTAAAAAAAGCAGGATTGGAGGAGTATATATATATATATATATATATATATATATATATATATATATATATATTAGCTACTAGTTATAGTTAGGACCTATTTTCCATAGGAAATCTGCAACATTCTATTTGGATTAACTTTGGCGCCGGTTGACCAATCTTCGTGAAATTTTCAAAACTGGTGGGTCGCTCCAGTCCGCTCCTATCCTAAAAGCCTCGGGGTGATTCGTGAAGCGGGGACTGAGAAAAAAAGGGGGGTCCCAAAACGTGTTTTCCCTATGCAATTTTCCATATGGACCATTCATCTCGGCTACAGCCCAAATGGCTGAACGGAATTACACCAAATTTGGCATAGTGGTAGTCCTTGGTTCAGACTTGTGCCTTTTGCTTTAATGGTGTAAATCTGTTCAGTAGTTCCTGAGAAAATGACAATTAACAGTTCATATATGTCTATGGCATCTTGCGCGCACTCAAAGCGCACCGTCCTGATCATGTGCTAATTGACTGTCAAGTAGTTGTCAACATTCAAAACCAGGAAGTGTTGGCAGCCATTTTGTGCCTCGGTAGAAGCGAGGATCTAGAAATTAGTGGGACAAGTGTTCAAAACGTATAAAGTGGGCAGGTAAGAAATATTTTGATCCTCTAGACCTACTTAGGGGGTCCCACAAGGACCCCTAGGACCTAAAAAAAAAAAATATTTTTTAGAAAAAATGGAGAAATGTGCACTGGGTGCATGGATCCGCCGTGATAAAAATAAAAACTAAGCGCGGGCTCCTGTGCTTGTTTAGAAATTAGCTACCTGGGAGGGCCAAATCCCGGGGTGTAAAACATTACATTTGATGGGGGTCCAGAGGGGCTCTGTAGCCCGAGGACCGCCATTCCTCAGTGCTACAAAATAAATGGGGGATGGAGCTCAAAGGTCCATCTAAGCCCCGGGGATTACCACCCTCCAGGGATTTTTATATTTTGGGAGGGGGGGCCCGTGGTCTCCATTCTGGAGCATTCGAAAGCCTTGGGAAACACCACCCCCGAAGAGCGGCTCTTGCTGTGTCTCGGGGTGCCCACCCCCGGGACAAAGCTGTTTGTTATGGGAGGGCGGGAGTTGAGGTTCCTGCTGTGTCGTAGCAAACTTGAGGGCATATTAACAAGTGCCATTTCACCGCAATTTTATAAAAAAAAGCCAAAAATGCTGTGAAAATTATATCGCCCTATTTACTAGGCGACGCTAATATGCATTAATGCATTTTAGCTGCCAGTTTGTAAAGGGCTCGCCTCGTATCTGCAATGAGTTGCAATGTAGGCGTTCTCAGTGGCAAGGTAGGTGTTTCTATGATAATATAAAAAGGAAGAGGGAGGTATGACAACAGCGTTGTATTTACAAGGCAGCCCTGGATTTGAGGAACGATAGCAAAACTCTTGCTAATTGCGTTTTATGTCGGATTAACATCTGTTGTGAAGTAGATCCAAGCATGTTTAATATGCGAGGTGGATTGATATGTTAAGTCCACAGTCTTATATTAACAAGCTTTTCACTTGCGAACATGAATTATCGCTGCATTTCTCGCAATATTGTGGGTGTATTTACAAGGACAGTGTTACAATTATCATCGCCTTAGCGTTAGGAAAGTGCTGTTAAAGCGGCCATAATGGGCTTAATAATATGCTTTTGAGAATTTGTGAGAATTCCAATAGAAGCCCAGGTTTACAGCAGAACATTTTAACACTGTCCTTGTAAATATGCCCATTACAGACTCCTAATTTTACCGTAAAAAGATATCACCTACTATTAATTTTTATTCTTCCTCAGGATCCCATCTAATGGGATACAACGTTGGAGACGGTGGGTGGAGGCCTAATGTCTCTATGGTCCCAGTCAGCTTCCTGCATCCTTCTGAAGGCGCCATTAGTTTTGCACACAGGGACCTGCTAATATGCACCTCCCCGTGGGGAAAAGCATTCTGCTTTGCATTTTAAAAGAGAGAGTAGGTTTTCGTGTTCTCTCTTTCAAAATGCAAACCAAGCGGCATATTGTCAAGGAACGGCGTTACAATTATCACCCTTTTAGCGGTAGAAAACTGCTGCTAAAGCGGTGATAATGGCCTTGATAATATGCCCTTGAGAATTCCAATAGAAGCCCATGTTCGGGTGTTAACATGGGCTTCTATTTGAATTCTCTACGGCATATTATCAAGCCCATTATCACCGCTTTTGCTGCAGTTTCCTGCCACTAAAGCAGCAATCATTTTAACGCCTTTCCTTGATAATATGCTATGGCAGGGCGAGAGCCTCGGCTCTCACCCTTGCATAGCAAACAGCAATGTTGAAGAAATCTTTCGGTAAGATAACAAAGGATTTTGAAGTCCATTATCGCCGTTTTAGTTGTAGTTTGCTGCAGTTAAAACGGCGATATTTTAACGTCGTCTTTGTAAATATGCCCCTAAGTTTTGTAATGTTGACAATCCCGTCTCCCATTTAAATAGGCATGAAGTATTTAGTGAAGTGCATTTTGAATCATGAAGCAACACTGTCTAATTGTGATCGATAATGAATTCGAAGAGTTGTGTACTTCTTTTCCTCGTAATGTATATAGGGGCAGATTTACAAGTCCCTTGCGCCACTATTGCATCACTTTTAACAAGGGAAAAGTGACGCAAAAGTGGCACAATGGGCTTGTAAATATGCTACACAGTGTTCTGTTGTCTTAGTTTGCTTTCTTCTCTGTCATATAGAGGATCTTGGGTAAATATAACAGTTTCTGTACAGCTAGTACCTTTTAACCCTACCCCCAAACTGCTTACTGCCTGTTACCATAGTAACAGTTCATGGAACACTTAAGTAAGCACATAGGTCACAAATTCATCACACAATGTTGCTAATCCAAACAGTTATTGTGCTGGAGTTTTTATAATTTTCCATAGGAACCGTTAATCACAGCTACAGACTCTGGTAAATAGCTGGTAAAGAGTTCGCCTCAGTATTATACTTCTAGTTATAAACATAACTTCTACTTTAATTGTTAAATCTTCTCTAAATATATAATTATCACACTAAATAATAGTGAAATGTTATCAGAAAAAGAAGACTATACACTTTTTTATTAACTTTTATTACAACAAAAATAAATAACTAGAAACGTAACTGTAAGATAACAGTATAATAAATAACAAGAAACATAAATTTAACATAACAATATAATAAACAAAATGTGAGATGGACTCCAATAGAAGGAGGTTAGGTAATCTGCAAAACAAAAATGAAAATAAGTGTTTAAAATTAGATCGATGTGACTGAATGAGGTAAAAGGTCACAAATTAACATAACACTTGGCAATATTTGGTTATTTGCACGTCTGCAGTGTGCCTGATACATCCCATCCCTCTTATAGGCCCGTGTTGAAGAGGTGTCTGTAGGGAAGTGCCTAATGCGTCAGATTTACAGTATGGACCAGCAGGTCTTTAAAATGATTCAGAGATGAGACAAAATTAGGTGACAGATCACGTCATTATGCAGGACAATATCGTTTATTTCCAACGCATTTCTTTGGAGGCATTGTGTATCTAGGCCGCTCTGCTTACCTTTTGTAAACACTGTGGCGAACAGAGTTCACAACTTTAAGTCTGCTTTGTTTCTACACTGTATTAAATTCAGCCTTGATTTATTTATCTGCAGAGTGTACAGCAGCGTCCATAACTTAGATAGAAAAATAGAAAGAGAAACAATGTGAGAGAGAACGAGAGAGAGAAAGAGAGAAAAAACAACATTGAATGTGTGAGAGAGAGAAAGTAATAGATGGAGCAGGAGATGTAGTGTTAATACTAGAGAAAATCTTCGTAGCTCACCCTTTTGCCTCCGTTGTGTCTCCAAGCATGTGTCGGTTCATAGTGCACCCTCAAGTTTAGTGATCTGAAAGATAGTATAGAGTTAGTAATAGCAGAGCGCATACAACTGCACAAGTATATTTCTGCTTTATGCCTTTGGACACTCAGGATACTGTATTACATCAACTTCCACTGCAAGGTGGTGTCTGTGCGCTCTTTTTCTCACAGAGTACTATACTACATGCACTCCCATTGCATAGCGGTGAGTTCTCACTACTGCTTACCCAGTCTGTTGTGCCCCATTGACTCCCAGAGTCCGGAGGTGAGTGCCTTTTCTTGCACACTCAGACTGTTCCAACCTATCCATTCTCACTGCCCAGAGGTAATTGTACATTCCTACGCAGTCAAGCTGCTGCACACTACCCACTCTCGCCGCACACATGTGACTTCTCGTTGCTTCGGAAACAAGCTTTTTTGCTAACCTTGTGCTATTGGCGTGCTTCAAAGAGGGTGCACCATGTGTCGAAGCGCCTTTTCAGGCGTTGTTATGCCAATTTGTGAAACACAGCCTGTTAGATAAAAAGGAAGATAAGATTGTGCGTCATTTCTTTATCAAAGGAGAGAGGAAGTGAGAGAGTGACTGAAAAGAATATTCGCAGCTCACCTTTCCGTTACCGGTGTGTTTTCCATCACGTGCCGGGACATAGTGCACCTTAAAGCTCTATATCTAAAAGATAGTAAAAGAAAGATGTTATGGTTGGCAATTGTCACTATCTTAATGTGGAGTAGAATAACTTCGCCCTTTGACACACCTTCCCCCCTGCATTACAAATACAACTATTTGTACATTTCCAACTTGTTTAATAGGCTTCGATTTATGAAGAATTAGTAGAGTAGTAATGTTTTCCATCCGGTTGTGAAAGCGAGTGGTGCGCAGTGATACACGTGGTTTCAATCATCACGAGCGATGGACATTTGATGGACTATAAAAACTTTCCTGCTATTGGAAAGAAAATACAAATGCAATAAGATATGGTATATAGGACTGTGTAGGCCTAAATCGCTGCATAGCCTTTTTGTACTCAGTCTGCTGCAGCCCATCAATTCCCTCCAGTGCACACCCAGGCTACACTGCTCACCTTTTCACGGACAGGGTACTTTCTACATCATTAAGTCCCGCACTGCCACCAAGAAGTCTCACATTTGGTGCTGAGTCTTGATATCGCTATGGCAAAGGACATACTCGTGCACCCATCTTCATTGGAGGTTCCTCACCCGCTCAGTCCTTGCGGTACTACTAATTCAGTGACCAAAGAGGCCACCCAAATGGCGTCCGAACCACCAGGACAGGCCATCACAGCGCTTGCGATGGGAGCAACTCTAAAATGGCGTGGAGCACGTGTGCCGCATCTTCTTTATTGGTAGGGTCACATGTGTTGTGACGCATGCGGTGGATGGGTGTGGTGTGGGTGTATACCAGCCATGAGGGAGTGTGTGTGTGAGCCGTTCTGACAATTAGGCCTGGAACTAAGAAACCACTACAATGGAAAACTGGGCCAATTAGCGTTGTTGTGTTTTTTCTTGAAGCATAAGCAGAGTGGGTTGACCTGGCATATGCCAGTGCTGCACGAGGCTGTGAACCATGACTCTAGAGCTATGGGCGTGGTTCCGTTGTGAGCTATATGAGAAATCAAGTGATTCGGGTGTCCGTGTTGTAGTGCTGCTGTCACCCGGGTCTTAAACGCAAATGTGTCATTATATCTGTAAAGTCCCACAACATGGCCAACATGGAAGGTACGAGGAATCACTTACCCTATATTCATCCATAGTTGCACACATAAAAGATGGTGGACATGACGCATTTCTGCAAATATGAATGTTTGTTGTATATTCAGTGGAGTGTTGTTGCTGTAGTAATACAGGGCTATGAAAGCTTAAGGATGTAATTTTTGGCACATGAAGGGCAGGTAATATATATATACATATGTGGTCATTCAGGTACACTGTCGAACTTGGTGCTGGAAATCAGTGTTTGAGGCGCGTCCACATCCTTTTATTGTAGAGAAATGGCGTAATCTACGCGTGCCTGAAAATGTACTGTAAATACTGTGCTCATGTAAATTGCTGATATAGTTTTGGGTCAACTTTGCGCTATATAAATATGCTAAAAAAAAACAAGAAATAGCACATACTTTTATACACTTTCTTTGCGGTATTGTAATGATCCAGTTTGTATGTGCGTATTTGTAGAATGAGCGAGAGAAAGTTGTATAATCGAAGTTTTTGTTACTAGAGGTAAGATGGTTGCATACGATGTTTAAATTACAATATAATGTGGTAGGGCGCAGGAGCAGCATTTTACAAACATAATAAATACACAGACACAGGTAGATAGTTGAAATGGGTACGGGCACGTGTGCTCGACTCCATTTTATTACGTTGCTGTTGGTAACAAGTAGAATAGTAATCATGATATCATACACAGATATTCAATCATAAACGGTTTATGACTTCTGCTGTACAAAGGTAGGAGCACTATATGTGAAATAATGCACAGAAGATTCTATCGTAAAGGGTTCATGAGTTGTGGTGCAATAAGGTAGGGTCGGTTTGTGCGGAACCTGCGATGATGCGGGGGTCAGGCAGACCGCACTGGTAAAAATGTGTTGTGGCTACTGAATTTTGCCTTAATAAGGCCATGTGGCGATTATTTATGATGCGCTGAGTTAGTGGTACGTATGGTGATCAGCGTGTTGCCTACTGGACTGCATCATTTGTAATCACGATTGAAATGAAAGATGAAACATGTATGGAATACATTGTCGAAATATGTATGTTTCAGGGACATTATAGTTCAAGTTGTGACCTGTGCTGTCCGCAGTGCAGACTACCATTGAGTGTGCCTTTGTTTTTCAACTAAACCTTGGACTGATCTAAAAGAAGTTTTAGAAGGAAGGCTACTAAAGGGATATTGTGTAGGTTTTAGGGACGTTATACTTTGTTTGGCACTGCACTCTATAAATAATGAATGAAGAGTCAGTTGAATTCTGCCTGAATGCCATGTGGCGATGAATTATGGTGCACTGAGTTAGTAGTACCTTTGGTACTGACCGTGTACATAACCTGTGATGATGCGTGGTACGGGCAGGCCGCACTGGGGTAATGTTTTTGGACTACTGAATTTTGCCTTAATAAAGCCTCGTGGCAATTATTTATGGTGTACTGAGTTAGTGGTACGTCTGGTGTTTAGCTTGTGCTCACCCTGTGATGATGCGTGGTCTGAACGGGCTGCACTCGAAGCATTGACTGTTGCATACTGGACTGCATGTACTTTGAGGGGGAAAAAAAAGTACCTTCGATGGTTATCAATTCTTCAGCAACAAAATGATAAGATTAGATGATTCTTCCAGTGGTGTAGCCGTTTTTGTCTCCAAAAAAGAAATTCAAGTTTCCAATGAAGAAAAAGTGAGGTTCAAATTATGACCTGTGCTGTCTGCAGTGTAGACCGCCATTAAGTGTGCCTTTGCACTTGCATTGTGAATTTTGTTATTCAACTGAAACTATAACTGATATAAAAGAAGTTTTTGAAGGAAGCATACTAAAGGGATATTGTATAGGTTTGATAGGTGTTATACTTCGTTTGGTATTGTACTCTGCAAATAATAAATCAACAGTCTATTTAATCGTGAGCTCTGATGACTGCAGTGTAGGCAGGAGTCAGCGGTTAGCAAGAGCCCACGGCCATGTGGTATTGAGTAGAGCTGTACAGTATTGGTAATTTAGCGTGTGTGCAACCAGCAATGATAAGTGGTACACAGAGTTAGTGGCACCTGAAGCAACAATGTTAATAAAATCAAGTTTTCTTATAAATACTTCATGTCCTTTTACGGGACTAAGTTGCAGTAGATCTCCAAAAACTATGATATGTTTTTCTTTAAATAAGACATCTTAGTCAATACTATAGATTCAAAGCTGAATTGAAGCTGTAAACCCTGCTGTCCGCACTGTAGATCGAAGGCAGTAGTCAGCTGAGATATCGACAAATAATTTTTGTCACTTATTTTAACAAAATCAGAACACATACAGTACAATTGTCTCTGCATTAAATAAATCAAGGTTGAATTCCCTACTGTCCGTAGTGTACATGTAAAGCTGAATTCAAGTTGTGAACCCTGCTGTCCGCACTGTAGATGGACAGCAGTAGTCAGCACAGATATCGACAAATGATTATTGTCACTTATTTTAACAAAATCTAAATACATGCAGTACAATTGTCTCTGCCTTAAATAAATCAAGGCTGAATTTCCTACTGTCCGTAGTGTTGATGCAAAGCTGAATTCAAGTTGTGCACCCCGCTGTCCGCAGTGTAAATCGAAGGCAGTAGTTGACACAGACATTGAGAAATGCTTCTTTGTCACATACTTTAACAAAATCTGAGGACACAGTACAATTGTCTCTGCCTTAAATACATTGAAACTGAATTCAATGTTGTCTGTAGTGCTGATGGGCCACTGGTGTCAAGTGGTAAACTCTGTTGATTGCAAACAAGGAACTCTCATGATAAACCTGAAGAGATACATGAGCGAAATGACAATTAAGAGTAAAATAGGGGACTGTTCAATAATTAAAATTGAGTGATGAATATGAATTCTTTGGAGTAAGCACTACATAGACCATAATGCCCAGCTGCACTTTTGTACAGGAAGTCACTTGTAAATCGTCACTTCCCACCACACCCCCTTCCACCTCCCTTAGAAGTGAATGCAATACTTTATTTATAAAAACGTAATGACAAAAATACAAATGTAAATTTGCCTCGTGGTGCCGCGAAACGCGTCGAGGAGTATGCTGGAAACGAGCTGTGGAATAAATGAAAATTAAAACGACTAAAATTGTGGTGTAGTCGTAACTGAAACCGGGAGTGCGGGAAAAACCTCTGCCTTTGCAGAAACCGGATGGAATATATATATATATATATATATATATATATATATATATATATATATATATATATATATATATATATATATATATTCACTGAAAAAACCACAGGTTTCACACCAGTTATAGTTAGTGATGTCATTTGAGATGTCATCAGTGATGTCATCAGTGAGGTCATTTGAGATGTCATCAGTGATGTCATCAGTGATGTCACTGACCATGTCATGAATGATGTAATATGTGACATCATCAGCAATGGATTGCGGGCGCGCGAGTTATAGTGAGTCCAACTAACTATAACGTGAGAATTTCAATGGTTTTGTATGAGTAAAATGTTCAGCTAACTATAACTGGTGTGAAACCTATGGTTTTTTCAGTGAATTTCAAAGGTTTTTTAAATGCTAATTCCTAACTATAACGAGTTTGAAACCTATGGTTTTTTCAGTAAATTTCAAAGGTTTTTTAAATGCTAATTCCTAACATATAACGTTTGTGAAACCTATGGTTTTTTTCAGTGAATTTCATAGTTTTTTTAAAAGCTAATTCCTTTGTATATCGACATTGTAACCTACGATTTTTTTTATCAGCTGTTTTTTACAACTATTAATTATATTTAAAAAAAAAATTATTTGTTCAATGTATATATTTTTTTAAATCATTTTTTCCTGGTGCGTTTAGGGTGCGCGCACCGGTAAGCTTACCCGTATCATTTTGACTTGGAGCGCTCAGGGTGCACGCACCGGTAAGCTCTCCCGAGAGCGCAGCGAGAGCGCTATTTCTGCGTTCGTAAAAAAAATATGTATGAAAACTAAATAATAATGCATGACATTCTGTACCATACTTATAAAGCAGTATTTTTGATTTTCCGAATGAAAATGATTTTGCATTTCCGTAAAGCTACCAAAACGTCACTCAGGCGCGCTGGGTAAGCGCCCCCGGAAGCGCCTACGTTCGCGCCACGTAAGCGCCCCTGGAAGCGCTCCAGTGGGCGTAGCGTAAGCGCGTCAAGCCATGTGACCTTAAAATAACAATTTTCATTGGTTGCTAACAGATTTTTTTTTCCAAAGAATGAAAACCCCACCCTTTTCCTTCACTTCTTCTTTCACTTTGGTGAGAGCAACACCTCTTTTTTTCTGTGCTAACAATCAGTGGATAGAATGGCTGCCAGAGCATCCAGCAGCAGTGAGGAGTCAAATGGTTTCACAGATGAAGAGCCTCCTCAGCCGAAGGTGAAAGAACATTTCATTTGGAAATTTTTTGATATACCTGAGGGACACAAAAAAGTAAATGCTCCAAAGGTGGAGTGTAAGATCTGCCATACTGTACTTTCCAGAGGAGACCCCAGAAGGAAGTACAGTTTTGGTAATTCTACTATGATTCGACACGTCCAGAGGAGGCACCTCCAGAACTATGCCCGGGAGAGTGTCAGGGCTCTGGCACGAGAGGCTCCACGGGATGGTGCCTCTACTTCAACTCGAGGAGCAACTGCATCGGTGAGGGGGTGACCAGAGCAGCTGATCCCAAATATTCAGCCTGTTTTTAATGAGGCCTCAATCAAATACAAACATTGTGATGCTCTACTTTGTTACGGGGAACAAAGTATTATGATCATTGTTCGAGCATTAGAGAACCACCGCTGCCATCCCCAGCCCTAATTTTGATTATTTTTTTTGCTCCTGTTGAGCAGTTTGCCATTCCCTGTTTTTGTTTTTGTTGAAAAAAAAGAAAAAAGAAGAAAAAAAAAGTTCTTTTCAGAACTACCCCCAATTCTCAAAAAAGAGCTGTATTCTTAAAAAAAGGAAAAAGAGTAACTGAAGTAGAGTGCAGTGAGAGAGGAGAGGAAAATGAGTGAGAAAGCAAAGAAAGGGACGACAGGGGAAGGGAAGTGAAGTAGGGGGACTGAAAGAAGGTAAGTGTGGGGAAGGAGAGTGAGGAGAAGGAGAGTGAACATGGGGAATGAGGATAAGTGAAGAAAATGTAGTAAAGGAACGGGGGTGTGGAAGGGTAAGAAAAGAGCAGTGATGTTTAGGAAAGAGTGGAAATACAGACTGGATAAAGGCAAGTGAGTGTGAGACAAGGTGAGTAAGGGTGTAAAGAGACAGAGAAAGTGAAAGAAAAAGTGAGAGTAGAAGACTGAGGGCCTCATTTATGAGGCCATGCGTCACTTTTACGCCGCCGGTGCATCACTTTTTGTGATGCACCAGTGGTGTAAAAAAAGCGCCTTGTTGAGTCATATTTACAAAGTGACGCATCTAGGTAGATGTGTCACTTTGTAAACCCCTGCGCCACACTATACCTGTGCCAGGTATAATGTATGCAAAGGGGGCATATTGACGCAAGGAAGGGTCGTAGAAGTGACGCAGTGAAATCTATGAGATTTCACGGTGTCACTTTTAGGACGCCGTTGCGACAAAATCTTGCGCCTGCCTAACAGCAGGCGTAAGACTGACGCAGGCCCTTTCACATGGGGCTTGCCCCATGTGAAAGGATGCATTGCTGGAGTTGCATCACTTTTGTGACACACTCCAGCAATGCGTCACTTTTGCGCTTACAGATACGTCAGAAATACTGACGTATCTGTAACTCCTTGCGACATGATGCGTCATACATTAAATATGAAGCATCATTACTATAATTTTTTACACTGTTTTTCCCTGTGGTGCGCTCAGGGTGCGCGTACCGGAGCGCGCACCTGGGAACGCACCCAGCGCTTACCCCTCGAAAATTTCAAAAATCTTTTTCAGAAAACCTAGGGGGTCAGGATGTGTCTACTCTGCCCCCTTTTTATTATATCCCCCTTTCTTTTTCACCTCTTGTGTCTCGATTCTACCGAGACACAAGATGGCGGACTCTCCGGACTGTTTAGAATATTGACAGACACCCGACAGCCAATCAGCTTTCCGCTTGCGCACTCCCGTAGCGCGTCGGGTGCTCTCCCCGGTACGCGTACCGGTGAGTGCTCGGAGCCTGCCTATAGATATATATGTGTTTTTGAAGTTAATTTTCAAAAAAACACTGGAGCAATTTTCACCAAATATAGCAAAGGCACATCTGCGTACCAGTCCCTACAATTTTGCCAAGTTTGGCGTAATTCCGTTCAGCAGTTCGGGCTGTAGACTTGTCAGACCGTCGTATGGAAATTAACATGGGGAAAACACGTTTTGGGACCCCCCTTTTTTCTCAGCCCCCACTGCAAGAATCCCCCCGAAACTTCCAGGGAAGGAGCGGAGCGGAGCTGGCCAAAATTTTGAAAAATTACACACAAATTCCTTAACCGGCGCCAGAGTTATTCCCAATAGAATGTTGCGGATTTCCAATAGTTGCCAATCCTAACTATAACTACCTACTGGCAACCGCCAGTAGGTAATATATATATATACATATATAAAACATGTTTTTATACTTTACAGAAACACACATTCATTTGATGATGTCATCAGTGATGTCACTGAGCATGTCATGAGTGATGTAATATGTGACGTCATCAGCAGTGCATTGCGTGGCGCAAGTTATAGTTCGGTCTACTAACTATAACGGCTGAATTTCTATGGTTTTGTACAAGTGAAATCTCCAACTAACTATAATGTCCCTGGAACCTATGGTTTTGTCAGTGAATTTCTAAGGTTTTTTAAATTCCAATTTCTAAATATAACGTCCCTGAAACCTATGGTTTTTTCAGTAATTATATGTATATATTCACTGAAAAAACATAGGTTCAGGGACTTTATAGTTAACTGGACATTTCACTTGTACAAAACCATAGAAATTCCACTGTTATAGTTAGTTCAGCTAACTATAACTCGCGGCGCCGCAATGCACTGCTCATGACATCACATATTACATCATTCATGGCATGGTCAGTGACATCACTGATGACAACACTGATTACATCTCAAATGACATCACTGATGACATCATTCAGTGACTGTGTGCTACTGTAAAGTTTAAGTATGTTTTATAAATATGCCAAGATGTATTAAAGAATGAGTGGGTATATAAGTGTCTGAATGGAGGATTTAGGAGGTGTTTGACTGATTGTATAAGTGACTGATTAAATGTGTCTAACTGAATGCATGGGTTAGTGACTAAACTGTGTAAATGTTTGTATCAATCTGTCTGTTGTTGTGTAAGCTGGTACATGGGTTGGTCTGAAGCTACATGAGTGTCTATATAGGTTATTGATTGTTTGCCTGAGTGTTTGAATGGGTGCCTGAGTGTGTGTGTGGGTAGGTTGGAGGAGTGTGACTCTGTGCATAGATCTGTGGGAGTTGATTCACTTAGTGTATGGGTTCAAGAGTACATGTGGAAACAGCTCTATGACTGTGTGAGTGTGTGTATGGGTGTTTTGGTGAGTGAATGGATGTCTCAGTGGTTCATGTGAGTAACTACATATGTAACAGGCAGTATATGTGAGTGATGGTGAATATAGTATGTAAGAGTGAGTAATTGTGAGAGTGACTGTATGGATGAGTGTGTACTTGTATCAGTGATTATATAAGAGTGTAAGTATGCGTTACTATTTGTATGAATTAGTGAGGTGGTGTGTGTATAACTGTATAGGTGAGTAAATGGGAGTGTGATTGATTATTTACATGACTGATTAGGTGTGTGAGTAAATCAATGGATGAGTGGCGGTGTTTGAGTGTCTGAATAGGTGTATGAGTGCAAATGATAGTGTTGTATTGATGAGCGACTGCATGTATAAGTGATTGTATGGGTGAATGAGTGGATGTGTGTAGACCTAGGAATCAGAGAGCGCATACGTAGTAACTGTATTGGTGTGTCTATGGTTTCAAAAATGGTAGTCTGTATTTTACAGTGGGTGTATCAAAGGTTATATTAGACTTAAGGAGGTGCATCAGATTTTCACATGGATGATGTCGTCAGTGATGTCATCAGTGATGTCACTGACCATGCCATGAATGATGTAAAATGTGACATCATGAGCAGTGCATTGCGGGGGCACGAGTTATAGTTAGCTGAACTAACTATAACAGTGGAATTTCTATGGGTTTGTACGAGTGAAATGTCCAGCTAACTATAACGTCCCTTAAACCTATGTTTTTTTCAGTGAATTTCAAAGGTTTTTAAATGCTAATTTCTAACTATAACATCTGTGAAACGTCTGTAAAACCTATGGTTTTTTCAGTGAATTTCAAAGGTTTTATAAATGCTAATTTCTAACTACAATGTCCCTGAAACCTATATTGTTTTAAAGGTTTTTTTCAAAAGACGTGTATATTTTTTGTAGTGAAAAACTTACTGTAAGAGTAGTCTGTTATAAGTTATAATTTAAGAATTAATTAACATATAAGTGTGGAAAAAGTGTGATGCAGCAGCTATGATATCTGACATCGAACAACAGCGTTCACAGTTCGATTCCCGGCTCCAGCGACACATTAGCCCACCACTATGTCACTGTGAGCAACACCTTGCTTCATCTTCCCTTACGCCCGGAGCGCCGCCACACCTTTCCGAGGATACCTGTACGCTTTACAAATGATGGTATTTTTTTAGTTTAAAACCATAGTGATGAGAAATATTAGCACATATTTTTTTCTTCTTCCATTCTGAACTATATTTTTTTATGTCTTCTATTTAGAATTACGGCAATTAATAGATGTTTTTAGTCATGAGAATGGAAATTACACGGTTTGCCGGGCAACAGTTTTTAAGCTCTCCAACGTAAGTACATATTAAAGACCTTATACGTGTTAGGATCGGAATCGAAACCTATACCGCTTCACATTTTGTAACTTTTCCCAACACATGCACAAGTTAAACAGTTAAAACATGAGCATGTTTAAACTGTAAAACGTGACATCTAAATGGGCGGAGCCGCATCTTCCTTCCATAGACTACTTAATAACCAAAAAGTATATAAACCACACCTGTTGTTTGATTAGTTTCATTTTTGTGAGTTATTTACCTGTGTCCATTCTGTGATGCAGGTTTCCTTTTGTAGCATCAGATTCTTGTTTTGCAGCAACAAAACATAGTCCAGAGTTGTAAGTTGTTTGAATATGGCATGGTAGATATTTATAATTCGTAGCTATTTGTGAATATTTAAACATTTGTATTTAGAAAAAAGTGTTATTGGTTGTTTTTGCCTTTTTTCTGTAACATCAGCAGCTTGTTTTCAGAAACAGACAGAATACAGCAAACTTTGCTCCTTTTCTGTCTCCTTTGAGCTCATATACTGTGACTTTGTATCCTATAATATTTACACTGTACTTGACTTCAGAGGTGTTGGTGACCCGTCGGCGTGAAGACTAATTCTTTATACGTAACGTCACCAGCTTCTGGTTGTTACTATGTTTACCCCTTGAGATCATATACTGTTACTATGTATATTATAATATTAACTTTGATGGTGATCTCAGAGGAGTTCATGACCCGTTGGCGCGAAGAATAAAGATTTATATGTAACATCAGCTCCTTCTGGTATCTAACTCTGTTTTCCCCTTGGGATTATATAGTGTGAATATCTATATATTATAATATTCACAGTCATTATGATCTCAGAGGAGTTTATGAGCAGTCAGCACGAAGACGAAAGATTTCGATGTTCCGCAGATAAAAAGCATTGAACATATTCACCGCTGGAAAATATTTCGTTATTGATCTTGTTTTGTGTTTATCACTTTATTTTCCTTTTCCCTTTTTTGGGTGGCATCAGTGATGCACTCTATATTGTAGTAGAGTGTCATATTTTCACACAAGAGGAATTGGAGATTTGTCGCTGCCAGGAGTAAACCATCTGAAATACAGTATTGTTTATATTACTACTTTCCTATATATTCTTAAAGGGGTACGTGATCTGTTAGCAGAGCAGTCAGCGGCCTCTAAGCACTATGACAAAACTTTCCTGACTTCTACAGAATAGAGATTGTAAAGTTTTTTTTTTGTTGTACTCCTTATTCTTCTTCTCCTGTGGAATAATATAAACTCACCCTGTACATTTTAATACTGTGAACTTATAGTACTTCAGAGGGGTTGGTGATTTATCTCTGCGACATAATAACAACATTGACTACAGTTATTTCTGTTGATAGCTTACAACCTCACAGTTTTTAATACTGCTAATATTTTATAAAATAGTAGTCCCTAAAAAAGAAATTGTATACATAGTGCTTTATTTAATGTTTGGATGAAGCGTATATTTCTAGGTAGTATGCTGTCATTTGTGTTTAACTATTTTTTACTTCTTATTGTTGTTGTGACCGGAGATGATATAGTGTGGGAGTGTTTCTTGTAGCACTTCTTTTCTAATTTATTCAAAAGTAACTGATGCCCTCTTATATTAACAAGAATATGGACAACACTTTTACAAAGTATACATGACAAAAAAGGAGGGTGTGGCCATGCTTAAGGGATATTTTATGAATTGCGTTTTTATTTCTCACCCCTCTGATATATACAGCTACATTTTTCTAAGAAAGTATATTTGTGATTGCTTAATAAAAACTGTTTCAAACCTAGACTTATTTTTTTGCAGCGCAACCACACCTACTATTTTGCTGCAAGGAAATAGCACTCCCCGCAACAGAAGTAAGCAGCGCACTATAACTATACATTATAAGTAAACATTGCTCCCGAGAAGTAGGTTACTCAGAACCTTATTTTAATGAAGACCGCAACAGCACGCTTTCTTTTTCAAAGCCCCCCTTAAACAATCACCCCCAAACTTTAAAGAAAGGAGCTGATCTAAAAAGAGAACCGAGTCACAAGAAAACAGTGAAATAGATAAAAAACAAAAAAAGGAGGCAGGGTATAAACACCTTGTTGTATAGCGTTTTAGGATCCAAGTGAAATTTACCGATTCATGCCCTTATATAGGTACAATTCACATTGCCCTTATATAGACATAGAAATCATACCCATATTTAGACATAGCCCATGCAATCCAAATACAGGCATGGCTACTTCCCCTTGTTCCAAAAAGCCACAACCATTTCTTGGAAAACTCGGCTTTAGCAGTCAGGGACATCCCCTTGCTTGAATATTGATTTGCCCTAGAAATCATAGAGTTTTCAAAGAACTACCATTCCCTTGGGGTTCTTTGATGACATTATTATGTCCGACTTTACGTCAAACTAGGCACCTTCAAGGTATCAATATGCCTACACTTGCCCTAGCAAACACACGGTGGTTCGGAGCAGCTCGACTATCTACTTGCCCGACGCAGCTCACTACAGTAAGTGCCGAAGGAAGCCGACCCTCCAGCTGACGCACTGATCGAGAAGCTGTCCTTTCTCTCGCCAAGAATCCAGCTCCAGTGTTTCCAAACTCCCCTTGCGGGGTGTTGGGAAATCGAGTCCGAGACAAAGATACCAGACGTCCTTCATTCTAAAACCAAGGTACGGAGCTGATTAGACCCTAAGAAGAATCTTAGATAGATTCTTGGCAAAGAAAAAACAAACCTATGCTACACCTCACTTACTTCTTCCCTCATACTAGACTTAGGTTAGGTACATTGGGGTAGGCGTATTTTAGAAGCACCAGTTGAGTACTTTTAGCCTTTGTTATTTATGTATGTATTTTATGGCTTAAAAACCATACCATGGTTTTACAGTATTATTTTATAATACTCTTCTTGCTGTATGCATTATACTTTACAGCCAGTATTAGGATTGTAGCAGTTCATTTCCTTTGCATGAGAAAGAAGACTGTTCAATAAATCCTGTTATTGAAAATGTCCTTCTCTCTATTTCTCTGCACCTCCGGTGAAACAAAGCATGCACGATTGACTGAGTAAAATATCTATCTATTGTTTCCACAACTCTGAAGATATGTTTATTCTTGGGGAAACAAAGTTGTCATGTTTGTGCGGTTGTCAGAAACTAATCCCTTCTTGTGTATTCGAGAAAGTTTCTAGTGACCTCTGAGCTAGCTGGCACTCGCAATTAAGTTTAATATATTCAATAGAGACCTAGTCGACCTCAGTCCTACGCCAAATCTGTAGGATATATTATTCCAATGCGCAGAGCCTTTTGGGTATATAGGAACTACACTACACCCCAGGCCTTCTCAGGAGGTCCCAAAAAAGCACTTTAAGAAATAATTTCAGCAGAATTCGTGCTGGGGTCGCAAACCCTGCTGAAATTATTTAAAAAATTAAGCACAGATTCACACACCATTTAAATAAGGCCCCCAGGTGGGCCAGGTCCCGGGGTAATTCCCCAATTTATATTTTCCGGGGCTATGTAATTGATATGATGTCTGCATGTGCCAAGCTACCAAGGGGGTGAGCAGGGGTTATTATAGGAGTATATCCCCCTTTCCCTGACTAGAAGCAAGGGTCCCTATTTGGACAAAGGTGCAAACCATTGCTAGAGACCCCCATTCTAACAGACCTCAACATGCAAAGACTGTAATTCTGTGCCTCAATTGTGCAAAGGTGAACCTGACATTAGAATGCTAACATTTACCAATGCAAACTCTTTTGGCTTAAAGAGCAATTTAACCGATCTAATAACTATCCACTGATATAACTGCTAGTTATCTTCACCTGTCCCTAGTCAATGCCTTTCCCAGTATCTCCGAATGAGTTCCCTAAACATTGGATAACTTCCTTTAATGGGGAGTGGGCACTACTATGGGTGTAGCACTTCACTAGAATGGGTAGGTGAAGTCACAACCCTGTGACTTCACCTACCCTGTAACCCATTGGAGTGTGTCACATTTAGTTTCGCTGTGAGATGAAGAACTTTCTCCTTTACGAGAATAAGCACTGCAGCGGAAAATGCAGCATTGCATTTGCTGTTTGATATTTGAGTGCTGAGCTCTTGTCCTCTACACTCCTACCCAAAGAACATTTTGACAGTTCACATGTGCTACCCTGAGAGTCAAGTATGGAAAGGGTTAGGCCAACTCCTCTTTAGGGGAGAGGAGTTCGCCTAACGGCTAGGGCACTCGACCTCGGACCTGGGGATCTGGGTTCGAGTCTCGGTAACGACGCCAAAACCTCCTGTGATTCTGGGCAAATCACTTTATCTCTCTGTGCCTAAAATGAAAGTGTGTCCTCATGTAACGTAACTGGAAAATATGTAAAGCGCTCTGATACCTGATTCGGTTCGGGTCTAGTTCGCGCTATATAAAACTCTGCAAAAAAAAAAGGTGCATTTAGCCAAATTGTCAGAGCCATAGTAGGATTAGCCCTAGGACAACATAGGCAAATGACCCCAACCACTACATTTATGGCTCAGTTGCCCTTGTCTGCTCTGTGGTCCCCCATCTAGAATTTTCCATGAAGATTATATTTTCGGAAGATAAAGTTAATTTTGAAAGAGAGTGTATTTTATTCCCAGAATAAATGCCAGCTCCATGAGAAAAAAGAAATGGGATTTATTTTGTGAGAAGGGGATCAGGTAGCAAAGAAGGAATAGAGAAAATATTGTGCAAAACGTCCATGAGCTGTTTCAGCCTGGGCCAACTTTCACATAAGACACCTTAAAATCTTGATAGACACAGCAATTCAAATGACCATAGGAAAATTCTTCTTTCTCTCCCAGAGGAGTCTTCCATTTTGTGCTGCAGTACTTTTATGGAAGGCAATGAAGCTTTGTTGTGCAGACGCCATGTTTGATACGCCTCCTCTGCAAAGTGTTTTGTTTACATTTTTGAAACAAGCATTTGCAGTGCAAATTGGTCTCGCATTTGTGAGAGTTAGAGTTATTGCGATTATTAATGACAATGTTTTTTACCTACATTTTTTGGTTTGGAGTGGATGTATGTGATGTGCAGTGGAATTTTGTGGATTGGATTTATTAGTTGTGAAATTGTATGTGGTGGAATTGTGTTGTATGGAGGTGATTTGTGTAGTTGAATTATGTGGCATGGTGTGCAGTGGAATTATGTGAATAGTAATTATGCGGTATTGAGTGTTGTAAAATTATGTGGAGTGTGATTGTGTGTTATGGAGTGTACTTATATGGAATTGTACTTTGTGTTGTGGAGTGATATGTAGAGTAGTTTAATTAAGTGGTGTGCTGTTGAATTTTGTGGCATGATATGGAATTTTGTGGTATGGATTGGATGCATGTGGAATGTTGAGTAGTTGTGTTGCAGAACTGAATTACGGGGCTTTGTCTTGAATTATGTGGTGTGGCTTGTCAATGTGTGGAGTTGAATAGTGTAGTATGGAACTGTGTAGATAATGAATATTATGTTGTCTATAGAAGCAACCATGTTAAAACATTACGCCAGATGACCCATGCCAAACAGCAAGTATTGAAGAACACATGCGCACAAAAGCATGCATACATAGGATAGAACTCCTCTACTATAACCCTGGCACACTGATCCTCAATTTATTGGTGTGTGAATACCAGAACTATGCAGCAACCGTTAGTTCAGGCAGCACAGAGTACTGCTGCAAAACATATTGCAGACAGCTTGGAGCCATGTGGTGCACACAGCTTAAAAACCATAAGAAGGAAATGAGCAGTAACATAACATAATCCAATGCATTTCATTCTGAAGATGAAACATGTTGCTGTTTCCAGAACTTGAATTGGAAATATATAAGTGTAGTTATGCACTATTCAGAATACCTGTTTGTTCCTGAGAAGCGCAAGTAAGCTCCTATTAAATGTAATGCAGCAGTACTAAGAAGTCGTACTATACTATGGCATTATTGGACAAGGGGTGGTGTGAGTTTTTTGTGTGTGAGGTGGGCAGCTGGGAGAGGAGGGGCATTTGTTAATAAGGGAGAGGGTGTTGAGCAGTGCCTTTACCTACTTGCGCTAAGAAAGCTGTGGGTGTTATTTAGCGCCATGTGTGCTGAGTTCCCAAGCCAAGTGAATATTACAGCGCAGGTCACACGCTCCATGCATGTCGGTGGGGACTGTGAAAGCATTCCAGGTACATTTACCTGTAAGCTGTTCACTTAGTGCGAGGCAAAGAGCGGTACTACTCAAGATCGTAAATATGAACACTGATAAGGGCTGGGCTTGTCTATTTTTCCAGAGAAATCCAGAGCTGTCCTAATAATCCTGCCTGCGGGCTTTGATGGAAGATGGTGCATGGCAACAGGGGTCCATGTGGCATAGTCCTGCACTTTTATCCAAGAAATACTGCCAGTTTCATGTGCACATACAATTTGCATAGTGTGGCAGACTTCGGCCCACCCAGATATTATCACAAATGGTGACATGTTTTTGGACACCTGTGACTAAAGGGACAGACACAAAAATTATTTTTTAAACTTTTTTTTTACACTATCTTACGGAACAGACACAATATAGCTTATACTTGTATGATGCTCCTGAAAACATGTTTCCTTTCATTATAACATTAATGTTATGTTGTCTATGAATAATGAACATCCTTTTGCTAGAAAAACTGATTCTTAGCTGGAAAAAACGACTTGGAGCTTAAGAAAATGGCAAATAACCTCTTCTTTCCAGGTATATTATGCTCTTTTGAACACTGAATGGGAACCTTGATGGTACTTTAAGAACTATGATGTACCAGCATGGAACTCACAAAAGTGGTTGTCTCAGGGTCCACCAGAACAGTTCTTTAATTAGGAAGAGACAGAATTTCATTTTGATTTGCTAGTTAGATCTTCTTTTGTGTCCCAATAACAGGCCGCTGGGCACTCATGTGAAAGCTGGAATGAGCTACAGGCAGGCAGAAGGCCATCAAGCCGACTTTCCGCTGAGACCAAGTAGACGCATATTGTGAAACGGATGTTTGTTTCAGTGATGTGGTGGGTCATCAGCAGGGACAAAAGAGCTATTCTAGCCTTTAGTATAAGGCTGATCCTGTAACCTAGTGCTTTTGAGTTAAACACTGCACATACATGAACTAGATGACAGATACAATATCTTGGTGAAAGGGCGTCCAGAACCGGCAGTGGTTTGTGAAATGGAAAACTGAAATGTTTTTCAGCTATCTAGGTAGCAACGTTTTAGGACCTCGTAGGGGTGATGTGCACTGGCAAACCAGCCAATGCTGTGGAAATGTCACCTGGAATGGCATGATGGAAGCGCACTGCATAGCAGTGTGATTGTGGAAAGATCTTGTACAAGAGAGTGCTAAGTTTCTCCCCTTGTGAACTTTTTTACAAACTCTGGAAAACTCACAAACATTACATTTTGGCACTGTGGGTGTAATGCAACATTTCACTTTCAGAGGGGCATGCCTTTCAAAGAATAACTTTGGAAAGAAATATGTTCTGCAAGAAATGTTTTCCGAGAAATAATAAACCGTGCAACCCTCATTGAATGCAAAGTGTGTAAACTCCACTGGCAAAATGTATTTTGCTGACCTTTGGTCTTGTATTGGAAATGTGCAATCACTACCAGAATTTTCAAATACCTGTTTCCATTTATATAGTGGTCAGTAGCACATTTTTTGGAGTGATTCTAAAACAAGAAACAGGGTAAAAGTTCTAAATGTGTCTTTGGTCTAATTTTCACAAAACGAGCACAAGAGTGGATGAATCCTACCTTTATTTTTTTAGCTACGATTTAATTTTTTCATTACAATAGTTTTGAAAGTGCAACTTGAATTGTACCAAAGGATGTACTTCCGGGTTTTACAGCACTTATTATATAATGAAAGCACTGGCTATCTGCCTTTCTTTATCGTTTAAACACAACCAGTGCTATTACAAAAGTTCTGTAAATCAGCACTTTTTAGCTCTAATTCTGATGGGCTTCAAAAGCACCCTACTATTTACCTAAATTGAGAGCTGAATGTGTCTTTTTATCTTTTCTTTTGTATGAATTGCAATGATTTTAATTAATTGTGCACATAAATATATCTATCTATCTACCTCACGAGGAGAAATTATGGACTGCCAAAGCAGTACAAGGACATACAAATAGCATATTGTGTGCTATTCAAATGGTGTTGACTATGAAGCTGAATATTATTTAAATACACTGTATGGATACTTCTCTCTTGTGTCTATTTATGTTGCCCCATACTGTTGCACTGCGTTGGCATAGTTGAGATTAACAGTAATGTGTTGGAAACCTGTAGTGCCTACTGCAAACTAAAGTGTTCCAAGGCAATGCAGCAGATGCCAGCACTCCGTCGGAAAAGCTAAGTTGGCCACCTGGCCGGTTTACTACCGTCAACACAGGTAGTCCCGGCCGTCACAAAAATAAGCAGAATGACTTAAATCCTGTTGTTTCCCTCCTTATGTGAACACACTTTAAGCAGCAAATATGAATAGAAAGCCCTTCTAAATGTGTTCTAGAGATGCGCTAATGGCCCCTGATTAATAATTAAAAGAAACCAAGGCACAAAACTCAAATTATAAATGAATGCATACGATTTTGATTAAAGCCCTATGTAGTATGTCCGGGCCTCTTCAGACAACAACCGGTCGGTATTTTTTCTTTTCGAAAGAAAGGAACAATGGGAACAGCAAGGAGTCAGTCTTTCTAGAACAGATGGGCTTTAGGTCCTGACAATTGCTCATTAGTGAATGATTTTGAAGGAGGAATAGTAGCAAGTTATTCTACAACCGTGGCTCGGAGACAGAAAAACATCTTTCTTCTCTGGCACATGCAAAATTAAATGATCAGCAGAAACACCTGAGTAGGTGTTTAGTGCCAGATATTCCTAAAACAGGCTGCGACTAATTCACAAAGGCATTTTAATGTCAGAGGGATAGTTTAGATTCAACTGACGAGCAATGTGGGAGACAACTGATCGATCTAATGAAGGCGTGAATAAGTATGTGTTTCTTACACCAGAAATCAGACTGCCAGTAGTATGCTTTTCAATATCCAAACCTCCAAATTCCTCCCTGAGAGCAAAGCTTCGTAGAATTTCAAATAGAATAAAAACAGTCATTTAAATTGACTGACCCAGTAAAGTTGTGGCAGGGCAGGCTTATTAAAACTGAAAAAATATTTTAGAAGTAGTGGGTTAAGGCCGATGTTGTTTATTTAACCTCTTCCGTTCTCCTGTCGGCCAGCTGCCAACGGGACCACTCCCTCCCCAGTGCTGCGGACGGACAACGGCCGTCGCAGCCCCGTCCACTTAATAGAACGCCCGCACCCGGCAGAATTGCTGCCGCAGTTAAGGCGTTAAATCATCAAAATGTCTACTTACCCCTCATACCACTGTCCACTTTTTGTTGAAATACATCATATCAATAGTGGACAATGACCTTCGTAATACGACACGAAGGGGAAATGACTCGCCCATTAATACAATATCGACTGTGATAATTCATAGCTGGTAATCCATTGGTGGCTCGACTGTCAGCATCTTGCACACTGGGTGAAGCTGCTCGAGCCGACTTCCTGCTTAATTCATGCATTCTGAATGGCAGATTCCTGGGCGGTGTCGAGTTTCCGGCTGTCATGGCAACTAACGGAGAGGCATTTTCATTAATCATTTAGAGCACATAAAGTCTCAGCCAGTCTGATTGCGGCATATAGAGTAACCTCCTAGCGAGCCTGGGACTCTGTTGAGTTTAATTAAACAAGCATTTGCAATGCAATAAGACGGGTGTGCGAGAAGGCATGAACGGGAGTGTGGTTGGGGGAGGGGGGGCCGAGAAGTCACTGACTGCAGGAGGGGGGCACAAGAAGAAAATAGTGTTTGAAGTAAAGGGGCCAGTAGCCATGGAAGGATACTAATGACACAGGGCCGTCATGAGGAGGGACTAACCGGCCTAAAACCAATCGGAAGGCAGCATTTAGGACCTAAACCAATAAAAAAGGCGGAGTGTGGGCAAAGCTTCCACACAACTTCCACGACATACTGAATACTGCATTGTCTTGTGTAGCGAAATCTAGTGATTGTTGTCTTTCCCTAAAAAGGGCGCAATGATCAACACAATGACCTGACTGCCTTAGTCGGGCGAGCAGTCAGATCAGAAATATTCAATGGTCGGGACAGCAGAAGCTCCATCAATGAAAACCCAATACTTCCTCCAGCATAAAGTTGGAACTCTGAATTTGGTGGGGTGGGAGCACTGTCATTTTGCAGCAATGCTCCAGCCCTCCAAAACCCTAAATGACCGGCTAACCCTTGCAACCTTTTCTCTGGTATAATTTAAACTGTTGAGCTTCTTCTTTTTATTGTATACACCTTTATTTATTACATTTTGCTGCCTGTATACTGCATAAAGGCTATAGGTAGCATTTAGTTGTTCAAGTCACTTTGCTGTATAGCTGGTATTTTGCTAGCAAGTTTCAACTCTCCAGAGGAAATCTATAAAAATAAAAAAATATCTCTGGCCTCTCTTCGTTTATTTGAGAGAAGGAGCTGGGAGGGGTAAGAGGGACGAGAAGGGTGGGAGGAAGCAGAGCTATCAGTAGGTGGTTGTGTGTGACGCAGCTCTGAGGAGGGAATTCCTGGTGTGTGCCAGCAAAGTGTGCTTTAATCATAGGCCACTAGTCAGGTAGCTGTTGTAAGTCAAGCTGTGGGTCCCCTCAGGGGGTGCACATTTCATGCGGCTTGTAGTATATGGAGACAGGGACTCAACAGATGCTGAGTCTGGAGAAGATCCATTGGCTTGTTTTATTTACCACTGCCTGGCGATGGGTTGACTGTTCTGCAACTAATAACGCATTTCATATGCATCGTGCTTCTAATATGCTTACTAACAATACTGATAGGCTCTTCAGATTTAAAAAAAATCTCTGAAATAAAGTATTCATCTTAAAAAACAACTGTGGAGCCATTTAAATTATTTTGCAGTCCCAAATATTGAGTGAGCACTGTGTATGATGTGAGAGAAATTAGCTCTTTTGCTTACCAATACAAAAGACAATGACACTTTCCACTGCCTCAATCATCCAAATCAAATGCATTTGCTACCCATGCTACCCACTCACTCTGCTTCCTTCCCTCACGCTCTACGATTTCTTTCTCTTCTCTGCGTACCTTTAATCGCTGTCTTTAACCTCATGAGCGAGCTACAAGGGACCTGTGTCCAAATGTTTGGCTTTGCTGAACATCGTTTTTTGAAATGGTTTCGAAAATTTCAAAAGCTTCAGGAAATATGTAATAAAAAAAAAATCAGAAACAGAGAATCAAGTCAAAAAATGTTTTTCTGGACACAAGAGGACTACAAACATACTTTTATGAGACGAAATATTACCAGTGGCTACATTTGCACAAATGATACAAGATAATGGGTCAGATGTACATAGAATACAGTTTGCAATTTCCTAACTGCTAATTTTAGCGAATCAAAATTGGGAAATCGCACACAGCGATGCGCGAATGTGTGTCACACACTGCCAGCAATTTCTAATGTGGTCGCAGTAGACCTACCTCATTAATATTCATGAGGTAGGCCGCAATTTTCACCCCATTGGGATCTGGCTAACAACACAGGGATGGTGGTCTGCTGGGATCAACAGACCACAATGTCTGTGACTGCTTTACAATTAAAATATATATTTTTCAATGCAGCCCCGTTTTCCGTAAAGGAAAGTGGGCTGCGTTTAAAAAATGAACAGAAATTTTGTCTTTTCATTTAGTGACTGAATCCTCTGTAAAAATGTTTGTACTACCATTCACAATGGGAAAGGAGTCCCTTGGGGACCCCTTCCCATTTGTGAAGGGTTACCACCAACTTGAAGTTGGTTGGAAAATGCGAATATTTTGCGACCACATTTTGGGCGCGAAACATACTTACATACCTCTGCAATTAGGTATTAGGATGAGACGCCCTGAACATGCACCTTCCTAACACTGAATCGCAAACACTATTTGCAAATTGGTAATAGGTTACTAAATCTCAAAAAGGGTTTGGTACATCAGAAAAGGCTTTTTGCTGGTTGCAAATGTCCGATTCTGTAAATCAGGCCATTTGCGAGCAGAAAGAATCTTTGTACACCTGGCCCAAAAATGTTATTTTATTAGGAGTGAAATTATGAGCAGACCTAACATTTTGCAAAGCCACCATCAAAAGGTGTTTCGTTCATCATGTCCTTGATCACTTACGTGCTTGTTGTCTAATTCCTAATATTAAGCTAAATGTTCCTTTTTTGGCAGGTGTGTGTAACTCAATCTATGGAGGGATCCCAGGAGCCACGAGAGATCAAAACTATGGGAGTTGGAGAATACTTCGGAGAGAAGGCACTCATCAGGTAGATCACATCATCCCTCATCTTAGCTGATTTTTATGTACCTGCACAACATGTACAAAATCACCTTTTCTATGTAATGATACCCAGGGTGCAAAGGCTGGACGGCATTGCATGACCACGTTGCTAACGATGTCTTTCCAATTAGTTTAGTGCCATTTGCTTGCATATTGCCTAGTCTTAACAGGCTTCTTCCAGAAGACAATAAATGAGTTAATTATCTTACATAAATACAGAGTAAGCAAAAGTTAGAGGACTAGTCAGTCAGTCAGTCAAAGAATACTTTATTCGGTTCATAACAAAAACCATAAAAGTATACTAAACATTTTGTGTCAAGACCAAGAATAAAAAAGATAAATATACGATATACAAATACCCATTAACAATGAGTACAGTACATTTTATCATACCAATTTAAAAACATTATTATAAAACCTTTAAAACCAATTGGATAAAAAAAGGGTGTACTCAGTCACAATTCATTACTTCAGAAATCATTATCGTAACTATTTCCATTTAATTTTTTTCTTTATTCTCACAGCCACCGTGAGGAAATTAGCTATGTTAAAAATCTCCCACACATTGGAAAGTAGCTGCAATTAAAGGAGGGCCGGTTTGACCTGCATGAAACCTTTATCTTTTATGAGGGGGATGATAAAACGCTTATGTATAGGGTGAAAGTGCTCACAGAAGAAAATAAAGTGCATAGTATCTTTGGTGGAGAAGCCGTCACAAGAGCAGATCCCCAAATCTTCCTCCCTTGTCCACCCTGGGGTTTCAGAAAAAGGAGATGGAATTGGTTCAGCCTGAATCTAGTTAGTAAAAAACGATGATTTGCATTAATTACAATATTCAGGTATGGCTCAATCAAATCTGAGGTTTTTAACAATAGGTGAGCCCTTACAGTAGGTTTACCCAGCTCTCTATCTTCTCTGGCCGAGCAAGCTGCTAACTTATAGGAATCCTTAGCCCACTTGATATCCCCTTTCACTAACTTATCAGGTGAGTTAAACAATTCTGATCGACCCAATTTAACAGCTAGTTTATGGACATAACTCAGCCAGGGGATGCGATGACCAAAATCAAGTGCTAAACAATCTCTAAGGATTTCTTGATTCAGCTCCAGCTTGGGATTTAGCCAGATAGAAATCCATTTTAAAAGAGGAACTACGGCTATCCGGTCTTCCGGAAAACCAACTCCACACTCCTGATGAATAATATAGCCAGATGTGGATTGAGGAACTGATAGAATGGTTTTCAGAAGTTATCCTCCGCCACTTGAATGGCCTTAACATTCTTAAAGCCCCAGAGCTCTGCCCCATACATAGCAAGGGAGGTACATTTGGCGTCATATATCTTTAGCAAGGCTTGAAATGGTTTAACTCCCAGTTTACGGGCAAAGCCCAAAACAGCCAAATTGGATCTAGCTAAAATATTAAGTTTTGCTTTTATCTGAGGCGACCATGTGCCCTTGTCATCAAAGATAACGCCTAGGTATGGAAAAGTTGATACCCTAGACAGCACATTCCCTTCACAATGCAGAGTTTTTACCCCCTTCACTTTTGTGCCTACCATCATAACATGTGATTTGGAAAAGTTAACGCTAAGATCTATAGGTTTCATAAAAACAGAAAATGAGTTTAAAAGGCTTTGCAGTCCTACCGCTGTACGTGCTAAAAGGGCGGCATCATCAGCATATAACAATGCCGGACTTGATCGTTTGCCTACCCACGGTATATCCTTGCAAGCCTCCGTTAAGACAGAACCTAGGTCATTAATGTACAGGGTGAAAAGCGGGGGAGGCAAAATGCACCCCTGTCTAACACCATTGGCAATACAAATCTTCCCTGTACAATTTCCCTTACGGTCGTATCTCACTGTGGCCGACAGATCCCTGTGAAGGTCAGCAAGAAAGTACACAATATTTTTGTCCACGCCTAAGTGAAGGAGCATCGCCCATAATTTGGACCTATTCACCCGGTCAAAGGCCGAGGAAAGGTCCATGAACGCTAAATATAGGGTGCCCCTTTTGGCGATTGTGTACTTTCCAATTAAAAATTGGAGGTTGAGGCTTTGATCTATTGTACCTCGCCCTTTCCTAAACCCAAATTGCAGACCCGAAAGTGTATTGGTTTCTGCTAGCCACCCTGTGAGTTTACTTAAAACCACTAGTCCGAGGACTTTAACAGCAGAATCAATAAGGGAAATGGGTCTATAACTGCTAGGGTCCCCTCTGTTTCCCTTTTTAAAAATGGGTTTCAATGACAGATTAAAACCAAGTTCCCGGCAAACCTGTTTTGCACACCCCGTTAAAAACATTACATAAAACCTTTGACCATGTCTTGACATCTGATTTAAAGAGGTCGCCTGGGACGCCGTCAGGTCCCTGAGCCTTATTACTTGTCATCTGGCTGATGGCATCTGCCACCTCTATCTCAGTAACCGATAAGGTATAAGGATCATTCATGGGTAGGAATATAGGCACCCCTCCCAAGTCTGGTCCTTCCTAGACTGATTTAAAATGGGAACACCACACCTGTTCCTGGATACCACAATCTAGTTGATCATTGTAGGAATCATTAAAAAAAGGTTTATTGACCACTGCCCAAAATTTGGAGCTATTTTTGAGGATGTCAATAGAAGTTAACTCCTCCCATGCCTCGCCTCTGATTTCAAGTCTTCTACTTTTCAGAACATCTTTATATGCTTTCCTTAAAGCTGCCACAATGGGCTTATCGACTGGATTTCGTTTCAGGGCCTCCAACAGTTTCCTATGTGCTAGTGAGCAATTGTGAACAAACCACCCCTCCCCGGCTAGAACTTGCACCTTACCAGGCCGTTTGAGATCAACCGCAACCTGAGAGCAGACTTTAGTGTATGCCTCTAAAACCTCCTTGTCCCCTGCTTGCTCATTCAAGCAAATACACATCTCTGCTCCAACCTTAGTTAATAGGTTGATATGAAAATCCCCAGGTACCACTCGGCACCATCTAATTCTACGGGCCTGATCTGTAGGCTGGATGTCCATTTTATCCATCTTCCTATTACATCGTTCCGGTTTCTCTACTACGTCCACCATGGTCAGGACCACTGGGTTATGGTCGCTAAATGTAGACCAGATTGCTGTATATCCATAGACCTTGGGACCCAGCACGGAACTAATAAAAATATAATCAATAATAGAAGAGGTTCCGTTCCCTTTAAAGGTGGGTACAACCTTACTCCCCATATGGGGCAATATTATTCCATTGTCCGTCATTAGAGCTGCCAAGAATTCTCCTTGCGGGGAATGCTCAAAATGGATTACGCCCTGGTCCGTGGGGCCTAAACAGTCCATAACCAGACAATTCTCAGGGCAAGCGTGAACATCAAAATCTCCTAAAACAATAACCGAGAAAGGGTCTGTGTAAGCTGCTCTATAGTTGTCAAGGAACTGATTTAGACTAGCCAGATGTTCAGTAGCAGTGACTCTGTCAAATGAGTTATTAAAATTAATGATCAAAAGAGTGCCCACGTGACTAGAAGCAATTTGCACTGCCAGACAATGCAGAGACCCCGTGTCCAAGTTGGTATGGATACCTGGGATACTAGCGGAAACCAAAGTCACTAACCCACCCTTTGCCCTCCCCATACTAGAGGCAATTGCTGGAATAAGGTGGGTTGTGTAGCCATCTAAACATAGCAAATTCTCAGTGTCCCATGTTTCCTGCAACCCAATGATATCAACCCCACATAAGGAGTTTCTCCATAGGACATCGTCTAATTCATTTTTTAAACCTGCAATGTTCCAAGTTAAAATCTTGGTACCTTCTTTGGTTTCACTCAGAAACCCCCTCTCTTTGGGGGAGGTGCTTACTCCTAGTAATTCCTTCCTTTTGGCCCCATTGAGCTGGACATCAATAGTAGATGCTCCTGGAGTTACCAGTCTATCGATTTCTTCCAGGTTCGAGAATACCTCAAATCTGTTTTGAACCGGTACAAAAAAGTCGCAGGGGCCTCGTAGCTGGGGTAGATACCTGCCTGGTGGCCTTCCATTTATCACGACTGTGGGGTTTCTCTAAAAAAAAAACAAGGGTACAATACCAATAGCGTCCTCTGTTGCGTCCTCTGAGCCCTGCCTCGTGCCCGCCCTCTCCAGGATCACTTTGACGATCTGTGGTGAGGCAAAATTCAAAATTACACAATCCCCTCTAAATGTTTTAGCAGACTCCCCTACCCATGGGATCCTACGTGTCATTGATCTTTTATTAGAGAGCAGGCCAGGCTTACCACCTACATTCGGCGAGGGGGCCTCGGTGGTTACACGGCACCCCGCATCATCCACTGTGGGATTCTGCGTAGGCAAGGTCCCCATAGGCCCGGTGGGGCAGTAGGTTGACTAGATCCTCCTCTCTGTGGATTACCTACAGAGAAAAACAGCTGATGTTCAATTTTCTCTAGCCTGGAGTCTATTTCAGAGAGTTTAGAAGAGATGGGTCTCAATAATTCTAATAACTTCTTTTCGATTTTAGACACAATAAGATTCTCCAGGTCACATGATAATTGCTCTGGCCCCACCTGAGAACTACTGTCTAACGCACTGTGTGCACTTAATCCAACAGCCTCCCATGCACACCCCTTCTTTCCCCGTGTACCACCCCCTTTTTGGGCACTTTACTAGCTTTTTGTAAGGTGGCCGGGATGCTGCCCGCTTTCCGCTTTGTTGAGGTTACATTTGCCTGGTGTTCCCCCCTGAAAGCTTTATTCATGCATTGTTGATGAGCCTCCTTATCACCGGTTTTGCTCATAGTCTCAAGTAACTACCAATATTATATAGCTAGATATAAAACACAAGGATCAACATGCATGCGCCGCCAATACAAGGATAAGGAGTCACTAACCACTTGCAAATGTCACAGCATAAGGGCAAGGAGCCTGAAGTCCGGAGGTAAGAGATGTGGCCCTGCCCTGCCTTCTCCTGGCTTTGACAGGCGTGGACGGGCCCGCCCTTGGCCCGGGCTTCGCCCGCGCGAGTCCCGCGCTGCGGGAGAGCGCACCTGGTCTTATGGGCCTTGGTCGCCCTGGCGGCGGGTCATCGATTGTGCGCACTGCAGGGCCCCCTGCGTATTGCAGTCCGGGGCCTCGCAGAACCCAGCAGGACGTCTCCCTCTTCGTGCCCCTTCCGCAAGCTGGGCAGAACATAAGATCCCCGCAAGTCCTCTCTGTGTTCCCTGTGATGAGGTATATGGCGTCCGTTAAAAGAAAAGACAGCAATTAGTCAGAGCTGCGTAGAGGACTATAGTATAAAAATTCATTAAAGTATGTCACATGTTCACGTTAAGACTCAAAGTCTACATACAAAGTACGGTAATGTTTTTAGTTTCCCTGAATTTTTAGGTAAATTGTGATTTTTGCAGCAATTTATGTTGCAGTAGGTAGGTTTATACAACAAATCTACATATATTTACAATTGTTTTATAGCTATGACAATTATCTGGCCGAGTTTATGTGAATGGTGACATTTGGAAACTTCGAAAACCTTAACTGCAAGAAAAGTTGCATGCCCTTATCATGAAGCACGCTTAGTCATATTTTCTATTACAAATGCAAGTTCCAAGATGTCAGATCCCATTCAGTGGGGGCTACAGGACAAACAGGGGCACTGGACCCCAACCATGTAGACTGAAGTAATTTGCCACTTGTGTCCTGGGGTCCATCCTACTGTGGTTCACCAAACTAAGCCAAGTACAGCCTTTCTGCACTTGAATCGCAGGGTAGCGAGGGTGAGCAGTCAAAGGCTTCTCAGGAAAGAATGTAGTGGACAAGATCTCAGAAATGGAAAGTCTACCAACAGACAAAATAATGCATTGTCTATCACAATGCTTATCGTTTAGTCAAAAGAAAGTACTTGAATCATACAGTACAGCATAATATTACAGAGCTCAAATAGCATTCTCAATGAAAAAGGTTGTAATCCTCTACCCCTGCATTCAATCTTAAGCGAGGAGCTACATTCCTTCGGTATGCTGCCTGTGTTGTTGGAGTTTCCTAGTGTTTACCAGCCTGCTGTGTGACATGGGTTTAGACAGAGATTTAGAACAGATGCAGTTCACTTAAAAGTACCCCAAAGTTTAGATGTGCATTACAGTTTACTTTGCTTTCACTAATTTAAGTTCCCATTGTAAATATCTTAAGTTCATAGGCAGAATTGTTCTGCTTTCTCAGCCTCTCATTGTTTTAGGTTGCGCTCTTATGTGTGGTAGTGTAGATGCTACTCTTGAAGTGTAGGGTGAGCACTGTCTGTAGTCCTGCTCCTGCAACGGCAGCTCTTCTACTTTGGGGTTGCTGAGGTGACCTTACTTGGAAATTGATCCCTAGAGTGCCTAATGTGGCAGACTCATATGATAGAACATATCTTCAGCAATAGAAGCATCCTAAGCCAGGCTTATATGTAGTGCTTGGATGGTCAGGTGCGACCTCTGGCAGATCATCAGTGAATGTGTGTCCTTGGTAGTTGTGGCGTCTAGGCGATTCAGAACATCCGCATCGTTGGTGGCAAGGATCTACATCATTGAACCTCGGCTCTGGCAGCACTCATTTCTCAGGCACAAGACAGGTCGCTATAGACACAATGATTTGAAGACTTCACAACACGTCTCTTCACCTCTGGATGACTGGCTGCTTTGAAAACACCAGTCTTGCGGATTTCTATGAGTGCATAGAAATAGACATTTCAAAAAAGAGTATTTTCAAGTGGTAAATAAATTAAATGCCCAACCCAACTTTAATTCGAAATTATTAAAAAAAATAAAAAGAAGTAATTTTGAGGGTTAATCTTCTTTGGCATAGATTATGGACCAAAGAAGAGGCCAAGTTAAACAGGGACATTTTACTATGTGCTTTAAAACTGAAAGGGGTTTTGAAAATTCCTTGGATAAAATATGTCGGAAACTTTTTAAAAGACCTTGGTCACCTCGAGTATTTTACTAGCCCTTTTTCTATTCAGCAAATACCAAGGAAAGAATTGAGAAAGGAGGGTCTTTTGTTGCTGGATTCTATTAGAATGTCATCAGAGATATTAAAACCCACTGTACTCCACAATCAGCTGATTTTAACTACTTTTAATATCCAACCTTATTTAACTTTTGTACCTGGAGTTTATGATAGATTCTTACTAACCAGATTTAGGTTGGGGGTATTCCACAGACTAGTTACTTTGCCTAAAATGAATGACTTGTCTCAAAATGTCCATTTATGCCCTTGTGATAATAATTCCAATCAATCAACAATTTATGCAATTTTGTTCTGGAAAGGTTTTACTTTCTTAAAGAGACTCTATTTGGCTCCAGTCTTAAAAATGATCGGGCTTCGTCAATGCCGACCTGCCTTACTTGCACTACAACAGCTTGAAGATGTCCATAGCACTTTTAAAATAGTAACCTATTTGTAGAAATTCTTGAGACAAAGGAATCGTTTGTCCACCTAAACCTTCACTTTGGTTAAACTATTTGTGAATCTAATAACGTTTTAAGTTTACAATGTACTAGGAATCTTGTTCATATTAAGATGACATTTTCATTACTTCAGACCACGTATTGATGTATTTTACTCTGATATGATATATATTTTAACTTTTATTAAACTGTAAACAATGTATTGATGTGTTCTTTTTCTTATGTGCTTTTATGATTGTTTCTATGAAGCAACCGAATAAAGCTTTCTTGATTCTTGAGGGTTAATCACATCATAACCTATATAGCTAAATATTGGTTAAGTATATAATAATTTTCTTAAAGCAATATTATAAATATAATTTACTTACCATTTAATTAACATTTGAATGGAAAATACGGACTCATTTGTACCAGAATTGTATTTTAGTAAATGTGCAGAAAACCTAGTCAGGCAAAACATGTCTACAGGAGACAGGGGTGAAGCCAGTTAGTTTGGTAGACATATGATGTTATATATAGTGATGCGGAAGCTTATCCAGTGCTCATGGTGGCCCCTTAGGCTACAGATGGGATATTTTTTCAGGACAAGATTAAACAACTTCATTCCTTTTACACACTACTGAAAGGAGATTCCCATGTCAATCAACAAGATACAATCTAACTACTAAAAGCACATGATTTGAAGTGCTCTTCTATTTAGATTTCAGACCCAGCTGTCTCGAGAAACAAACATCTACTAGATAGACATTACCAGGCTTGGAGTGCAAGGTTTTCAAACAACACGTTACAGTTAAATCAAAGATTTTCCTGGGTTAAATCTAAAAAATCAGTCCATTGAGGAACATCTTCAAGGGATAATAGAAGAGACTGTGCAACTGGTCCAAATTTCAATCACTCACAATAGTTGCCAGGCTCCTTTGCCTTTGGTGCACAAAGCGACTTGTTACCTTTAGGCAATCAATGCAGGGTTGCAATTGGCTAACTGGAGGTAGAGTACAGGCTTTAATGTTTCAAACTCAAATCCGAATAACAGCTTCTATTGTTCTGAAAGCAAGTGCTTGTCATTACAGTATACTCAGACAGAAGAACGGACCCTATACTTTTACTTTGTGAGCACGGAGAGGGGACTGCTTCTTCTTCCCCAGGCTTGCACAATTGTGAATTTGTCAGAAATGACTAAAAATGTGTCAGGCTAAGATGTCAAGAAGGTAGCCTTAGCACAATCCCTAGCTGTCTGTAATAGTGTTGTACCCAATTTTACCATAGCATCCTGTAAGCTAATGGATGTGAGCGTTGGACTCAAGTTTTAACAAAGATAGTATTGGCTGGTCTGGACAGCAAAAAAGCTCCCTGGCTACTCTTCCCTCCTCCTCAACGTCAAAGATATTCCAGACTTTTTGAGAGAGCAACAGACAGGAACACCCAGGATCTAGAAGAGCTAGGGAGTTCAGCAAGCATCCTGAGAGACAAAGCAAAGGTATAGCACATAGTTAAGTGGTAATCTCTAGGTTGCACCAGCAGTCAATGATATATTCCCTAATCATAGCTCTCTGGTGTCGATGTTACGGATGGCTTGCAGAGTTTGGCATCTGAAATTCTCCAAGCAACTTGCGGGAATCGTTTTTTCCTCAGTGTCTGGATTTAAACGTTGAAAAGCAGCCCCTCATCACAGAACCTAAAATAAAATATTCCAATTCAGTTTCCGTATTTGGAAATGTTATTTCCAAGTCTACATACAGCTCAACTGAATGTAAAGTAAATAGTTGAAACCAATCAAAAATACATAATATTGAGAATATTAATTTAGGAGACACTCGGCTGTGGTTATAATCACGCCTTTGGAAGGACAACACCCAAAACAGTGCCATAAGTCTCACAACATGCTGGGAGAAGTACGTCTCAAACTAAATGGGGCACACTGTGGCAAAAATGGGGTTCTTAAAACCTTACTGCCCAACTGAATACTTAGCATTTTTGGTTGTATTTGCAAATATGCCACCGCCGCCTAGTGATGTTAACAAAAACATGTCCACGTTGTTCGCAGGGTAGTTAGAGCAGTGGCATCCTTCCAGGGCGGATGTTGCTTCATCCAGGAAATAAATGTTCCTTTTCCTTTAAGCCCTGTGTGTTTTATTCTCTCCTCTGTGTGCTGATTCCTGCCTTGCCTTTCATCCAGATTTACAGTGTGCACCTTTACTTTCTCGCTTAGGGAATAAAACGTACTTTGATGTATATTCAATTTCTTCAAGCAATTAAAGCCATAACACAATCTTTGTAACACTTGTTTTATTTTGCAGTGAGGATGTTCGCTCTGCCAATATTGTGGCTGAAGAAGATGACACACAGTGCCTTGTGATTGACAGAGAGTAAGTATGAGGAGTGACTGCCCAACATCACAGCTTAGTAGTGTGGTGCCCCTTCATTCAAAAGATCAGTGCTAAACCTTAGCGAGACCCTAGCTATTCATCGACTGTGTCCCTAGGCCTGTGGTTTAAAGGCGTTAGGTTTGTGAAAACGTGGTTTATGCTCCACCTGTTCTTGTTCGTTTCACTCCGCATTAAGCATCGTGTTTTGAAGCTTGCGAATAATACTTATTGTTAGAGACTGTGTTCAGCTTGCCAGAAAACTATTCATATATTAATTTAGTATTCATTGATTTACTTATTTATTTGATTGTTTTCATAGAGCACGTACATGGCCAGAAGGACTAGTGAACTTTACCTAGATCGCAGCATAGTGCGTAAAAACAGAACCAAATCGCAGTCTACAGTGAGAGCCGCAGACATGTCTGGGTCCCAATATAGGAATCAGGAACTTGGAGTGTGCTAAAGCTATGTGGTTCACCAGAGACATGTGTCAATTTAAGGCAATTGTGTTCGATCCGTTAGTCCCTACATCACCAGGGGCCAGATGTACCAAAAAGTCAGTTTGCGATTTCCTAATTGTGAATTTTTGCAATCGCAAGAAGCTATGCACAACAGTGTCTCAGACACTGTTTGCGATTTCCAATGAGTCACAAATGGACCTGCCACATCAACATTCACGAGGCAGGTCAATTTGGGACCTATTGGAAGTGACTACAATCACAGGTATTGTGGCCTCCTGGGGTCAGCAGACCACCATGTCTGTGATTGCTTTTTGAATAAAGCAATATTATTTTTTGTAATGCAGTCCCTTTTGCATTACAAAAATAAAAATAAAAAGTTTTCTATTAATTTTATACGAGTAGGCAGTGGTCCGTGGGACAGCTGCCTGCTCTTAAAAAATGTTTTCACGCACATTCACAAAGCAGAAGTGATCCCTTGGGGACCCCTTCCTGGTTGAGAATGGGTTACCGCCTCCTCTACTGAGTCAGCAAATTTTGAATGTTTTACGACCGCATTTCGGTCGCAAAACATTCATACATACCATCGCTAATCCATATTAGGAAGGGATATCCTGAGCATTCACCTTTCAAATACCGAATCGCAAAAGCAAAAAGCACTTTGGTAACAAGTTACCGAGTCGCACTTTTGGCCAGATGTACATAGACTTGCGTTTGGGATTTCCTAATCGCGATTGTTTGTGAATCACTATTAGGAAATCGCAAACAGCTATATATAACAGTGTGTTTTACACTCACAGGGATGGTGGCCTGCTGGGGGCAGCGGAACACCATGTCTGTGACTGCTTTTAAAAAAATATATATATATTTTGAAATGCAGCCTATTTTCCTCAAAGGAAAACGAGATGCATTTAAAAAAGAAACATGAAAAGTTTCCTTTTCATTTATTAAGATTAGGCAGGGCTCAGTGGGACTTTGGGAGTCGTACCTGAGCAAGGACAAGGTGCTGCAGGTGGGTTGCAGGAAATGTATTGCTCCACTTAAATATGAAATGAGAGAGGTGAAAGTAGTGAGAACTACCCTTTGCATATATTTACCATCTTTGAGTATGATGTACTTTGCTGCCCTTTTTTTTGTAAAGAATGCTTTTACATGGCCAATATGGGGGAAAATATTGCTATAGAAGATGTGAAGATAGCCTTTGATACTATTGCCCATTCTGTACATTCAGTAAATTTACGACAGCAGCAATTTCAGACTCTTTGTATACTTTATTATATCCCGGAGAGTATTGTAAGATGGTCTCAAGGGGGTCGCACAGGGAGGGGTCTATGGAGGGATGCGCTGTAATTGCCCCAAATGTTTGCTATATGCAGCCGATATTACCCATATGTTTGTAACGTGTCCTGCTTTAAGTCTTTTTTGGGATAAGATGTCAGCAGCAATCAAACTCAGACTTCGGGTTAAATTCATATTTACAACAGCTGAAAAGATGCTAGGACATAAGGAAGACAGTGGTAGGTGTAGGTCTATAACAGCAATTATGTTAGTTGCTGCCCGGCTGGCGGTAGCTGGAGCTTGGATCTCTCCCAAACCCCCCACTGTGATGGAATGGTGGTTAATTGTTAAAGAAACGGGGGAAAGGGAGAATGTGTTAGCTAAAGTGAGGGGTATCCAGGCCCTGCGAAAATACAGGTCCATATGGGGCTGTTTGGAAGAGCTGTATGGCTAATAGTGGGGGGAATCTTAGTCGTTGTTTCTTTGTGATCCTTCAGATATTTGTTGGCTTATAACCTTTTCTAAATGTATGTTTATATTTACAGACTTTCATATGTATACTTGGTTGTTAATACCTCAGTAGAATTCCCACCTTCTATTATTTTATTTTTTTGTGCTTTCCTTTTTACTGTACTCCTTTTTGACAATAAAAAACTTTTAAAAAAATAAAACAATTCCATGGCCAATATGGGAGGAACTCAGGTGCTGTTTTAAGGTCTGAAGGGATGCTGAAAATGTTTAGCGGCAAAGTCTCAGTAAAAATGATCTGCAATGTTCTGATGTCTTACTTTTCTTGTGGTGTTTCATATTATATGTTCTACCAATAGAAGCAGGACCAGAAAGAAGCGTCAAATGTCATTGTACATAACAGATTTACTGTGCCTCTGCACATGACTGTCATCTGAGGCAAAACTGCTTGATTTAATCAGTTACAAAATAAAAATCTAATTTCATTCATTCATCTCTGGGCAGTTGTTTTTGTGACACAGAAGCCTTGACTTGCAGTCTTTTTATGGTTCCCATGAAATTTGATGCTAAGGACTATATATATATAACTTTTTCATATAACGATTGCCTAATTACAATTATTTGTGAACCGAAGTTAGGTAAATGCTATTTGAATGTATGAAACTCCATGAGTTTCATTAAGCATTTCCTAATGGGTCGCAAATCGACCATCCTCATTAATATTAATGAGGCAGGTCTAAATGTGCGACTAATTAGGAATCACTAAAATCACAGGGATGGTGGCCTTTCTGAATCAGCATACCACCATGTCTGTGATTGAAGCAATCATTTTTTTTTTTAACGGAGCCCGTTTTCCTTAATGGAAAACAGCAGGTTGCGTTTGAAAAAGAAAAACGAAAAGTTTTCTTTTCATTTTTTAAGAGCAGGTAATGGTCCATGGGACCACTACCTGATAATTTTTTTTACTTCACGAATGGGTTATCACCGACTTCAAGTAGGTGGTAAAATGCAAATGTATTGCGACTGCATTTCAGTCGCAAAACATTCCTACATACCAATACAATTCAGTATTAGGAAGAAACGCCACAAACCTTCCTGATCCTAATGCTGGATTTGAATGTATTCGCCATTCCAAATTGCAATTCAGTAACTTGTTACCAAATCGCAAATTGGAGTTCATGCATACCAAAAAGCATTTACCAATCGTAAATCCCCGATTTTGCTGTAAAATGCATGATAGATGTAGCTCTTAATCATTTGAGGGGCTTCTGCAAGGCAGGGCAGAAGCGTTACTCGGTTTTTAAACACAGTGTAATATACTTCCCATTTTGATAAACGGATTTGGGGAATAAGCAGTGAATTGGTGCGGATCGTGCCAGTGATATGCACTAGTTTGACACCTTCGTGCAGGAGACTGTGATATAATAATACAGATAACATACAATTTCCTGGCTCATGTAGTGTGGAACTGTATTTTTACATATCCAATGCCAAGAACAAGCTGTACGTCCAGAATATCTTAGTGCTGTGTCTGATTACTTCTTGGAATCTGAAAAAAAACACATGGCCCAATTTTCATGCCATTAAAGGTAAGGTACTGGGGCCAGTTTAAAAGGAAAAAGTCCTTAGACATTATCAACCTAAAAGCTCTATTCTTATATCTCTAAGCTATGATCCTTCAAAATCAGACAGCCACCGTTAATAAGAGGCATGAATGCAGTGCAGTCTCCAAGGCACAGATCACAAGTTAATTTCCAATAATAATGAAAGGGAAGTGCGTACGAACTGCGGGGCATATTACCAACGATTAGCGATATTTATCGCTAACGAGGCTTAGCAACGAATTTTTTAACGCTAAGCATCGCCGGAAATTATCGCAGAGATAACTTGCTATTAGCAAGGTTCATCTCAGAAGTGATAAAAATCCTTGCGCTAACTGCCAAATGAGAGATTATCGCTGGAAAACCAACGATAATCTCTCGAAGTTTGGTGTTAGCTTGATAATTGGGGCTCACAAACTTAGCCATGACATCCACCTTCCATAGGATATCATGGCTAAGTCAGGAAAATACCAGGTGTAAAAAAAGCAGCGCTAACAGCAGTTAGCGCTGCTTTTTTTTATCACTAACAGGGTTAGCGAAATCCTTGATAATAGGAGAAATGTCGCTTAACAACATTTCTCCTATTATTTTTCTGTGGAACGCCCCCTTGGCATCTCATTAGAGATGCAAGGGGAAGCGTAGAGAAAAAGGGTGCTAACATGCGAATTTGCGTGTTAGCACCCTGTTGCTGATAGGGAGATCATTTTTTCTCCGCTTTCTTGGCTTTTAAAGCCAAAAAAGCGGAGATAAAACCCTTGATAATATGTTGTACTACACAGCCACATTTCGGAAGAACTAACTCAATTGGCTCAGAAAAATTCAAGTTTATTTTCAAATAAGATTATATTTCTGATTGCAGAGCTAGCCAATTACACTAGTTTACTATTGACTTTGCAAGTAATGCAGAACCTGTTGTACATGCTTCCAAGGACAGAGCCAGCGGCGGCTGGTGACATGTGAAGATGATGGGGCGTAAATGTTGGGTATGACTTTTATGTAGCGAGCAAAGTGAGCAAGTAAAATGGACAAACATGGGGTCCAGGGTGGGTCTTCTGAGAATTTTTTTTTAAATAAGATTGGCAAATGGTGCATTTTAAAGCAAATGAATTTAGTGCTGAAAAGCAAGGCTTATAAAGCTTATATAGACTTGAAGTATTAAACACAATAAAATCTGAATTATATATTTCTGCATTTATGTGTTTACCTGTTACTGTAATGTGCAAATTGTACAGCGCGCCAACTTCAGCCCTAGAAAAGTGTGTGCTTGCCCAGTGTCTTGCGCTGCATGTGGCATCAAATTTGGAAGAAAATGCTCTAACCAAGCTTTGGGAAGCACCCACCACGGCTGGCTGCAATTAGTCATGTAGAAAATGTGCAGACAGGTCTTTAAGTGGGATGAAAAGTGTGGGGGCTCTCGAAAAGGGTAAACATAAAATAGATTTCTGTGATCCCCGTAGTGTGCCACCCAATCGGTATTATGTTTTCTCTCTGAGATATTATTACATCCAGATATATAACACAACATATGGCATACACCTAAAATCTATCAGTATGCTAATGGTTGTTCACTGTTTAAAATAAATGGCTAACAACAAGGATTTGTTATAAATAATTCACATTGGAAATGTTTCAATTCTGAAATTGTGAGTCTGTGAATGAAATAGTATTGAGGCCTGTGGTGCGAGTTTTGGCCTTCAGTTATGTGTGCTTTATATTAGATAAATATGTCCTTTTTCACTGCATATCTCATCCACCTGCACATCTTCAATCGTCTTTCTTTCTTCCACTGCACCTTTTTTTCACTCTTCTCCAAACGCACTTCCACTCATCTCCCTCACATCCAACCATACACTGCACTCACTCACATATAAGCAATTTCTTTCCTTTTGCTTTTGCCTTGTACATATATTGAAATATTTACCTTCACACACGTTTTCGTAGAATTTCAATTACAACTGGAATACATAACCATTGTTCTGTGTACTCTACAGAGAGGCCAACCCACTGATAGGCACTTTGCTTTGGCTTCAGCCTCAGCATCAGAGGTCTCAGTCAGAGCCCCTCATCAACACCTGTTACGACTCAAAGTATGCACAATGGAAGAATAATTCAATGCATGGAAAAAACTGCAGAAATATAATATGATAAAATAGCTAACACTATTGGGGAATGTAAGATTAAATAAAACATGAAAAAGAGAGGAACTAAATTGCTGAGATGCATTGCCTTTATATTTCTAACATTTATTATTCACAAATCAATAAATATTTTAGCATTAATGTTGGTGGCATGAAGATAGGACCAGTTTTATCCCCATACAACAGATAACTGTCTTTTACTTTAAGCACATATTTCTTACTTTGTGCATGACTTGGATATTTGGATCAACTTCGCAAGAGAACGAAAACCCTGCTTGTCTTTTGGATCAATATCACGGGGGAACAAATACAGCAGTTCTACTTCTAAAGGGCCCAGGGACATGAACCAAGGGCCTGGGGTGTCACAGTTAGGGAGGTTAGCTTGACCTGGGTTTCAGCACAATATACATAATGTAAGATTATAATTATATCACTTCCCATTACTGAGGACAAGGCACCAAATCACACATGCTTGCTTGATGAATGGGAAAGTGTGGGATACATGCTTGTGACTGACATATGGCTGCCCTCGCACAAAGGTGGAGACTCCGATGCCTGAAACTGTGATGCTGAAAGCGTCACTGGCCTATAGTAGCTACTACCATAGACTACAATGGAAATTAAGGGCTTTAGAATAGTAAGCTGTGTGTCGTGCATCGTGGGTTGTTAATCACAGTTTTGAAAGTTGATTTACTGCCTGTCTTCTGTCTCCTGCTTCATAGCGAGGTGGGGCAGGCAGCTTGGGACAGACAGCCAGACTTAAATACATCAATTTGTTTAGAGATACAATTGAATCTCCAAATTAATCGATTTATTTAACATTTTTGCAGGAATGTGTAAGAATTTCTGTTGGCACTGCCCCGGAGTCCAAATGGAGAAACTGCCCATGGCTGTAGCATCCATTCAGTGCTCTCTTTCATCTTCCCAGTGGTTTGTAGTTTTGGGTGCTGCTTTGACCAGACAATACCCTATGCCCCATTCATAAACCGTCTGCTTTGTGGGCTGATTTGAGTACTCTGTCCAGAGTGGAGTCTTGTTTTCAGTCAGACCCTATATCTTCCAGGCAGAAGCAGTATTGGAGAAACTCTGTGCCTGCTAAGCACAACCGCTGACCAAAGAACAGGAAGAAGGGGCCAGAAAAAAGAGTGTACAACCTACATTTCTGTGTTTTTCAATGATCAGTGGGGCGGTTTCTAGGCATAATGACATGACTATGTCGCATTGTGCCATCTGCTGAGGGAATATGGAGGGAAGAAACACCACAGGTAGACTAAAACAGCCCTGGCATGAAAGAGGCTTGAAATGTATACCTTTTAGGTCCCAGCACACATAGCTCTTTCGGTGAGCCCCTTGCTCTTGATTGGATGGCTTCTATCTAATTTGTCTCCTCTTGACTTGATGACTTGCCTCCCTATTTTTGTGTTCATCCCACCCAGGGGCATCTGATTGATTGACTTGTATCCTTCTTCTGCTCACTTTGCTTTTATTTAGGACGCTACTTTCCTTCCGCTATCGTCCATATGCTGCTTTCCACCTTCGCTTTGACCCACCCTTATTCCACCCTCTAACAGTGTTGCATTCCTCTTTCCACAAATATGTCTGTTACTTCATTGCATTTCAGAGAATAGCACCCCCTTGGCTGGGTGTCTGCCCAATGCACAACGTAATATCCGTTGATTTACATTAAGTCAGTTTGAGACAGGTGAATCCTTTTTCATGAATTGAATTCCTTCACTTTGAATGTTGTTTGTAATCCACATAGATTTGAACTGAAAACAGTAAAACTGAAAACTCCAAGTTATATTCCAAATATGTAGTCTCCAAATTAGTTGTTCCAATGCATTTCGGGCTACTGGGAGCCCTTCATCAGGGGAATATTAAACTCTGGTGTTGCTAACGCGACAAGTTCAAGGCTCAATCCTCGCTCGGTGATTCATGCGCGCACAACTTAACAAAATTGGAAGTGAGAGTAAAAGTTATTTTTTTGAATCCAGGTGTGCATGGACCACTATCTTACTTCATTGCACTGCCCCATCCATTGTTTCTAAATATCCCCCTCATGCACCCCAGTACCTCGGTAGCTCCCCTGCTCCCTTTCACTTTGTTTGTTGAGTCCTTCTCTTATCCCTCTCCCACTATACTTTGTTTTTAATCTTTTTTATATGGCCACAGCGGTAGTGGCAACATCCATGTAAAAATGGGTTTTTACACATTTCAAGTTCACAAGGTCAGGCACCAAGAAATGGGTTGTGATACTTGATCAAACTCACTCAAAAATAGCACTAGGGATGCACGCACATTTATAATGACCATCATTGGAGGGGCGTGTTTAAACATTACAAATTACTTCCAAGATGGCTGCTGTGAATGCATGCACATTCATTGCACATAGTTTAATGCATTTGTGATGCATTAGCCAACCCATTCAAAGATGTGCCCTGTGGTTGTGCATGCACACAAAGTGGCCATCTAACAAAAACAAACATTGGCAACAGCACGTTTCACTGCAGATATCTATTGGCTTTGCCAATGTTTGTTTCGATTTTGATACATGTTTACTTGAGAGACCTAATGACCACATAAATGTTTTTTGTTGTTAAACACTTTTTACACTGTGAACATAGCACAACAAGCATTAACTATTGATACTTTCAGTATTTTAGCACGTATTATTATGAATATCTGCTGAATTTATGAATAAACCTGTGGCTCATTTAAACACTACAGCGAGCTATTAGCTTTTAATTCTTAGCCATGCAAATAGATCTTACTGTAACACAATACACTAATAATTTATCTTGCTTGAAATTAAAAATAATAACCATTAAATAGGATGGTGTTGGCCTTGATGGAACTTAAAATTGCGACCTACAGATCTCAGATGTCAGCAGTGATTTTCAACTCACTGAGTGAGCATGTCAGCTTTAAACATGCCTAATTTTATAATAGGTTATACAGCAATGCCAAGTTTCCCAGATCCATGTGTAATGAGCTGCTCCTGTCTATTTTTTTCTTTGAATTCTAGGGCTTGTGGTCTCGATTATTCAATTAGAACCTGATTAAAAGTGTGGACTGAAACAACATTTCATGCATGGATCTGGGAAACTTGGCAGCCATGTTTATGGATATTCCCAAATAAATGACTTAAAAAACACACAAGTCAGCTGCAAAGGTAGCTGCCAAGAGTGACATGGCCAAAATCCCTTGGCGTTTAATAATGCATAATTATCAACCTCTCGGAATCCTCTCATACTGAAATGACTGTCCACCTTGACATACCTTCAAAGTGCTTTGAACTGAATGACAATTAAGGTTATTATTCTATTTCCAGATTGCAGGTTCCAATATCAGTAATATAGTTCAGTTGATTTATTTACTATCTCATAATATGTTATTAGATGTGGCATGATTCTATGTACCTTGCAGCTCTCGTGTTACAATCCCAGAAACATACCTGAGCAGTTTAAGGGCCGGTTGAAAAGATGTGTGTGAGTAATAAGTAATATAAAACTCAGAAGTATTCGACATTAAAGCGATGGTTGAACCTTACAAATAAGAGTAAAGAACTACAAGAAGCCAAAACCTAGGTTGTTTGTTATGCTCTCATAACTTTGATGTGCAAAACAGTTCACTCAGCAACCATGTATCTGTATATCCACTTTGAATAATGTGTCTAAAATATATCAGTACGGTTCTAAAATAATCTGAGGGGGTACCCCTGAGCTCCACACAGTCAATAAGTTGTGTAAATTCCACGAGTTCCAACCACTCCAACTGATAAATCTGAGGCCGGTGCTATTCAATGTTCGTGCATCCAATGCATAGTCATGATTCCATTCCATGACCCTTTAGTCCATTATTAAACTTTACACTTTATTTCTTTCTTCCAAGTTCCTGCGTCCTCCATTTGTGATAGTGTGTACATCTTTTGCTTCCTCCTACTTTCCGCTGTATTTATTTTTCTCTCTCCTGCTCCTGGTCAATGTTTGACAAGAAAGAATATGTGCCGGTCCACAACAATGAGTGGTAGTGGGTTCCACTGGCAACCACTGGGTCAAATTAAGTATTGGCTCCATTTATAGTAACATTTCAATCCAACACCACTTTGACTAGTGTCTGGTCTCATCCACATAAACGAACAACGTTCGAACTAAATAACCCCACCCCCAAATTCTTGGAGGAGAACACTCAAACACCGCTCCAAACTAAATTTCACTAGGTTGTTGATCAATGTTGCTGCCCTAATGTGATTAAAAATGCTCGGTTTCCTACTGTATTTTGTAAAGTTTTCATATGGTGGGCCCTCAAACACCCCAGAGTTTCCATTGAGAAAGCCATGTTGCTACTGTTTCTTTTGTAGTGTGTGAGTCATACATGAAGTATATATGATGGCATAGAAAGTGTGGGGGTTGGTGACGTAATTATCAGAGAGAGCTTGAGACAGCAGAGAGCTGTTAAGGGACTACCAAGAGTATTTGGCATAGAGGTTAAGGGGCACAGGAATGGCAAGGAAGCAGAAAGTGGGTGCAGAGGTATTGTAGGTGGCATTGCAGGGAGGGTGAGTTGCACAGCTTGAGTGAGGGTGTGCAGATTAGATGAAGGCAGAGCAGGTGGGAGGTGAACACAGTACATAGTTGATGAGAGGCTCCTTGCACAGAGAGGGTAAAAGTGCACGAACTGGATAAGTACATAGAATATACATGGAACAGAATATGAAAGCGGGCATCTGGAGGCAGAAACTGAGTGAGTGATAATGAGTGAGTAATAAAGGAGAGTACATAAGAAGAAGGCACATAGTGTTTGAGTTACCACATTGTAAATGAGGTGACACACTAAACATACCACTCAGTCTGTTGAGTCTCCTAAGAGGATAACATCAGATATTGTGAAGGATTATCTACTGAAGTTAACAAAGTGACAAATGTTTGAAGCTTGATGTTTGTTTGCAAAAAACATGATCCAATTAAAGTCTATATCAGGCACCTCACGTGTTTTCATGGAGATCAAGGAGTCCAAGGAAGACGATCTCCCTCCAAATGAGTGTGGTTTGAAAGTTATACCAACTGATCGGGGCACAGAGTGGGTGTGGTAACACAGATCTCATTAAATGACAGATAGTAAGTGTAAAAGGATGCAAAAAGGGTAAGGTGACACAGTGCAGATGAGTGTGAGGATGCAGACAGTGTGGAGAGTGAAAAAAGATGACTAAAGTAGTTGGTGAGCATCTATAGGTTTTGCAAAACTGCAGAATTAATGAAAGCGAAGCAACAAGAACAATGCATTCCAGCCTTAAAACGTCAAATAGCGTATAATTGGTGCCATGTAGCTGTGGGTTAGAGGTTTATGGACTATGGAGTGCAAGAAGTAGTCTCAACTTTGTTATTCTCCATAGGACATTTTTGGGCCAATGAGGGACATCCTAAACAATGGAACAAGAAGCAGACAGCACAATGCATTTAGAGGCTCTTCTGCAGTGGTCTTTACCTTGGTGTTAGATTTGTAATACGAGTTAGCCACATACCAAAGACAGTGTGTCCTAGCGTCACCTCTATTAGTGCTTCCTGACTGTGGGAGACTAGGATCTGCTTACTATGGTTGCCCCCACTTTTTGCTGTGTTTCACTGATTTATGGACTTTAGTCTGTCTGGAGCCCTGCTAACCAGCCTAGCTGCTTCCTCTCTAAACTGATTGCATGTACATTAGGTACACTCCATATTGGTTACTGGCTTACCCTTGTGAGTCCCTAGTATATGGTACCTTAGGTACCAAGGGCATAATTATCCCAGAGGCCTACCAGGGGCGGAAGCATGTAATATGCCACCCCTGGGAAGCCTTCCCAAATGACACCACAGGTCTGCTACTGCAGCCTGGGTAAGGTGGTGCTTGCTCCACTTACTTAGATATATTATACCTATATCTACCTTTTAAAACAGACACATATAAACCTATAAGTCATTCCTATGGCAGGCCTTGACAATCCTGGAGGCAGAGTGCTTGGTTTTGTGTGAGAGGGTGCCCTAGCATGAGCTGAGTCCCTCTGCAGCTTTCGGAATCCCTTCTCTATAGCTGTTCTTTGATACAGCCATACCATATACTCTTGAGTGCATTATAAACCCTGCGGTTAATGCCAACTTTGGAATGGCTCCATCAAAACATGTCGTGTTTGGTGTCAAACACTTTTGAATACTACCTGCCGCGCATTCCACCCTTCTAGAGCTAGAAGACATGTACACACCGGTTTACCCGGTAAAAGTTAAACAGAGCCCCAGCATCACAAAATGGATGCTGCTGCCACAGACATGAGTCTGATCTCCTGCTGCTGGATAAAACTCCGGCAGGGGAGGCCTGAACAATAGGTTTCCTGTCCAGGGAGGTGCTAGCACCTCCCCAGACAGGCTATAGTGTATTGGGGCAGGGTGGGTAAAATTCAGTGAATGCTTTTCAGACACTGCCTGGGGCACACAAGGTGCTCCATGCATTTCCCAGTTTAAACCGATTGCTGGGGCACTCAGCCCCAGCTCTGGCGTGAAACTGGACAAAGGAGAAGGGGTGTAACCAACCCCTCCCCTGGCCCTCCCATAGGTGGGGCCATAGAGTTAGTCCATCCCCTAATATAAGTATAGGAACCCAGTCCCTAGGACTTTGGATTACCCTGGACGAAACTCTGAAGAAGAAATCTTGGACCTTCGACATTTAATTTCGGCTGAAAGACCTCCCTTGGGGTAAAGGAGTGACTCCCTGTTCAAACAGGCACCAAAGAAGCATCTTTGCCGGTCTACATTTTCGAGGCTCCCGCCGGATCCCGAAGAATCTGCAACACAGGACACACAGACTTCCAGACGTCTCTGAAGCTGACACAAGTTCCCAGTAGAGCTGAGACCTGTAGCTGACACGAGAGACGTGGGACCGGAACTCCTGGACATCCTGTATTTTTGCATCTCCACCTACTTCCCAAAGTTTCCCAAAGTTGTGCATTGGGGTATTTGAAGCCCCTACCCCGAGCACCTTTTGCACCGTAGTATAGAGGCCAGCACTCAACGAGTGACCCGTGAGTCCCCTTTCTTCACCGCAGCTCGAGGCTCCTTCGCGGTTCCTAGTCCATTGGCTAGTTGGCCCCCACGAAAGACAATCCTTTGGTTCTTGAGCTTACCTGGTTACTCCAGATGTGCTCTGACTCCCCTTCAAAGGGTGAGTCCCACAGACCTTGCTGGTCTGCACCGAAGCCAATCTTGTCATCTTGCGTGGGTTGCTGTTGCCAAGGCTTGTTTGGTCCAATCTGGAATCCGACACTGCAGCACTCAATATCCTATATGGGACAGCTCAAATCCAGCTCCTGGTTGTCATTGATACCTCCATGGCTGAAGAGTCAAGCTTCACCTACTTCACTTGAAAGCACCCGACATCGGCTGGCATCTTCCTGTCGCCATCCTGGTCACTGGCTAGTGACCCAGACTCTGTCCCCTCTGCTTTCAGGTTCTTCACATCTCCGAACCCCCCTTGGAACCACCCGGAAACTTTTCCTCTGGTGGCCTGCAGCATTTCTTCGCAGCTCTCCATTGGAATCGACGACGAAACCTGACATCAAAAGACACCTATGCACCCGGCTTCCAAGGGTGAGGTAACACGAATACACCGGTGCTCCCATGGGTCTTGACTCTCGAAGTGTTCTAGTCTACAAGGGTTCAATCGTAGTTCACCTCTAAGTGTCCTTAATCTTTAAAATTGTAACTTGTTCGTTCTCCATAGAAAGTTACTGGTGAGTCCCAGCTGTGTTTAGACACTGCACACGTCCCCGTGGGTCTCCTGCGTCCCTACCTTGGGTGGTTCCTGGTTGCCCCAGCGGTTCTACAAGCCCTAGGCCTGTCTTCTATTCCTCATGTGGTTCTTATACCACTATTTTAGTATATGGTTTGTCAGGCCCCTAAGGCATAACATATACTGTGCAACTTATCGTATGCTAATTAAGTTTCTTGTATTGTACTTTTACCTCTAGCCTCATAAAGAGACCAGAGGGGTTGTGTTTAGAATAAATACATATATATTTGATATATACCTTGTATGGTGTGCTTTCATTTGATCATTCAAGAGATTATAGACTGGTAAAACTGGTAAAACAACTTCTTAACTCGCCTCTAAGTCTTAGCCTGAAGGCTGCTCTCCACGGCTACCACTAGGATAGCTTTCTATAAGGTTGACTTTAAACCTACCATCAATAAGGGCCATTTGGACTGGTGCAAGGTGCCCACTAGAATACTGGACAACATATGCCAGTCCAACTTCTCACAGGGGGCATTGCGTTCCACAGTCTGGCCACATTGTAAACAACTTTTCGGGGAAACTGCCAAGTGGAGATGGGTAGAGCGGAGGCATTTCTGAGGGAAATAAGGGGTGATAAGAGGTCTATTGACAGCTGGGCCACTACCCCAGAATGTCCTATGGGCTATGCACAGAAACTTAAATTTGACTCTGTCGGAGACAGGTAGCCAGTGTAGCGTTCTCTGGGCTGGTTTGGCTGAATTGATTTTCGGCACCCCCAGCAGCAATCTGACCACACAATTCTAAGTCACTTGGAGTTTCCTTAGCGTTGCAGTGGGTGCTCCAAGGTATAAGGAGTTTCCATAGTCCAAGAGTGATAGGACCAGGGTCTGTATCAGGATCCTCCTGGCACTTAGTGACAAGAGGAGGGAACTCTTGCACTGAAGTCTCATAGCGCCGAAACATGCTCCGGGTACTCTTACTGCTTGGTCTTTGAATTCAAGGGAGCTGCTCAGCCAAACACCCAGGCTTTCTATCTTAGTCTTTGGGGGAGAGACAGGTCCCAGGCAGTTAGGCCAGACTTGTTTGAGGTCCAGGCCGGAGGTGTTACCCAAAAGCATTCGTTTGGTCTTCCCCCGTTCAGTTTAAGGCAGGAGTGTTCAATCCATGAAGCCACATCTTCCAGGCAGGCTTCCAAGTCGGTAGAGGGGTTACAAGGGCTATTAATAGAGATTACCAGGTGGGTCTCATCTGCGTAGGTGATCATTTTTATCCCATAAGGCAAGATGATAACCGCCAGTGGCTGCATATACACATTAAATATTGTGGGACTCAGGGAGGATCCCTGAGGGACTCCACAACTGAGTCCCAAAACTTTAGAAGTAGCTACCCCTGAGAAAACCTGGAAGGTCCTGTTCTCTAGGTAGGACTGGATCCATTTAAGTGCCTCACCCAAGACACCTCTCCTCCTGAGTCTCTCCCCTCGTATGTCAAAGTTTACAGTGTCGAACGCTGAATTTAAATCTAGGAGGATGATGGCCACTGCACCCCCTTGATCGTGGATCAATTTGGATTCCTCCACCATGGCCAGCAGTGCAGTTTCTCTGCCATGAAGAGGCCAGAAGCCTGTTTGTGTGGCATGCAGAAGGCTGTTAGTTTCCCAAAATTCTGAGATGGCTGACTTAACATGCTTCTCTAGTGCTTTAATGATCACTGGAAACAGAGATATAGGGCGATAGTTACCCAAATCATCTGAATCCAGTTTTTTTTTAATAGAGCCTTCACCATGGCATGCTTCCAAGGTGTCGGGACAAAGCCAATAGCCATGCATTGAATCATTATTTTAAGCATGTGGGGAAGTATCACTTTTCCTGCTTTGTATAGTACATGGGGTGGTGCTGGATCTAGGGAGGAGCCAGACTTTATCTGGTGAAACTGTTCCAAGAGCCTGGTTAGAGCCACCAACAACACCTCTAGCAATACCACCGGCAATACCACCACCAATACCACCACAGCCACCAATACCACCACCACCAATACCACTACCACCAATACTATCACCACCACCAATATCACCAATACCACCACCACCACCAATACTACCAATACCGATATCACCACCACCAATACCACCACCAATATCACTAATATCAATACCACCACTACCAATGCCACCACCAATATCACCACCACCACCAATACCAGTACCATCAACATCAATACCAATGCCACCACCAATACCAATACCACCACCACCAATACCAATACCGCCACCACCTATACCACCAATGCCACCACCACCAATACCACCACCACCAATACCACCCCACCATCAAAACCAACACCACCACCACCAATTTCAGTAGCACCACTTCAGCGCCTCTCGCTCACTGGTAATAGCAGGGGCACTGTACGAGGGAGGAGCTGCAGCCGAGACCATCCCCCCCCTCCATGCCTGCCATAAAGCACAGCCAGCCCTGCACCAGGGGGTGAAGTCAGGACCCTACTACAGATGGAGTATTTATTATTAGGCCAAAGATAGCAATGACATTACTCAATGCCACACTGCACACTCAAATCACGGGGAGGGCAGGAAATAGCCCCCCTCCAACTCAAACTCCTGAGCAGCGACAGTGTAATCACAGAGCGAAAGGTGTTGGAGCGCTTTGTTAGTGTTTATAGCTCAGATCATGTGTAACTCTTACTTCACTTTTTGTGTCTGTGTAATTTATAACACTTATTCATCTTCTTCACTGCAGTATTTATCACTACTTTGAAGACGTTGCAGGTCGGTCTCTTCCTCTGATATTTACAATCTAACAAGCAGCAGAGAAGGCCCTTTATTGCAAATGCAAATAGGTCTCACATTTGCGAGAGTTTGAGCTATTAGTATTGTAAATGACAGTGCCTTTTATTTATGTTTTAAAGCCCAAAATATAAATAAAAGGCATTCTCATTTACAGTGTCAATAGCTCAAACTCACATGAATGCGAGACCTATTGCATTTCAAATGCATGTTATATTCGGTTTTTAGCTCTTGAAACTAAGTGTGTACATGCAAGTATAATTTGTATTGAACAATGCAGTAGGTATTTCATACAACGAGGGTAGGCCTCACAGAAAGTGTCAAGGCATTCTACAGTTGGTGGCCCTTTCTTAAGAAAGCCCGATACAATCTGCTAATGCACCTGGTTTATTACACAAATCCCCACACCTAATGTTGGTCTCTTGAGGTACAGTTTGATATTTAAAAAATCTCCAGTGATCCATATGAGATTACATTATCAAACCACTAAGAAAAAGTGTAGGATTCTCTATTGTATTTTATTAGATCGTATAATCTAAAAAGCACCTTCAATGTTTAACAATTTGTGCTCCATCGCGCGAATGCACTAGCATCTTATAGGTCAGGTTGAGTGAACGTGTTTGCTCCATAACTAGAAAACCAAGAGGTAGGTTTACTAATATTTCACATCGCAGCTACCAAATTAGCTGCTCTGCTTGTGCAAGGGAGGAAACACAGTGCAGAGCCATATCTAGTAGAACTGGCCTGTTGCTGCGGGGAACACCCATCGCAGCGCATGCGTCGCATCGCATGCATATAAGTCGCGTGCTGTCACAACGCACGCGACGTTACGACGCGTGCGTTCACTACGCACGACGTTACATTGCGGGTGCCATTACATCGCAGGCGCTTTTAGAACGCAGGTGCTGGAACCCGGACGGTGGGGAGATAACGCTGGAAACACGACGAGAGACAGGTAAGGTTGAGTGTTAGGCTTTAGGGCCGTAGTGGAGGTGACACTTTTAGGGGAGTTTATGGGGAGTTTAGTGGAGGGGAGGATTTTAGGCTTTAGGGCTTAGGGTTAAAAGTAGTATATGGTTGTGTTTTAGGCTTTAGGGTTTGGGCTTAGGGTTAAGAGTAGTATATGGGAGTGTTTTAGGCTTTAGGATTAGGGCTTAGGGTTAAGAGTAGTATATGGGAGTGTTTTAGGCTTTAGGGTTAGGGCTTAGGGTTACAAGTCGAATATGGGAGTGTTTTAGGCTTTAGAGTTAGAGCTTAGGGTCAGGAGTCGTATATGGTACTGTTTTAGGCTTTAGGGTTAGGAGTCGTATATGGAACTGTTTTAGGCTTTAGGGTTACGGTTATTGTATGGTACTGTTTTGCCTTTGCTGTTTACACCTTAGGGTTGTTAGTGTGTGGTACTGTTTTGCCTTTACTGTTTACACCTTCGGGTTGAGGGAAGTGTCAGGGCGTTGTACTCTATTTGGCGGGGCCATTACCGAGAATTTTGTGGTGTTATGTTATGTTATGTTATTGGTTTTTATTGTGCGCACAGCTACTCCAGCTAAGGAGCGTCCTGGCGCATTTGACAAGGAAGTGCCTAAAAAACATAACACAACTAAAAAAGAGAACCAGGGAAGAACACTCTAAAATACATAACACATGCTAGGGGTTAGAGACTAAAACAGGAATGTTTTCAAGGCTTTCCTAAAATCCATTAGATCCTCTAACAGGCGCAATTCCACCGGGAGAGAGTTCCAGGCTGATGCCGCCTTTACACCAAAGGAGCGGCCGCCCATGCGGCACAGCCTGTATCTGGGGACTACAACCAGGGCCTGGCCCTGGGAGCGAAGAGTGCGAGTAGGGACATAAAGGGAAACAGAGCCAGACAAGATTTCAGGGCCTATGCCTCTCAAGATCTTAAAAGCCAGGCAGAGTATCTTGAAGAGAATACGCTTCCTTATTGGGAGCCAGTGTAGGGAGCGAAGAACATTCGCCACCGAGCAGAATTTAGGGAGGCCGACAATCGCCCTGGCTGCGGCGTTTTGTACCCGTTGTAATCGAGTAAGCTCAGCCTGATTGGCCCCGGCGAGAAGAGAACTCGCGTAATCCAGGCGAGAGATGACAGTGGCCTGGATTACTAACTGTCTAGTTGGGGCATCAAAGTACTTAAGAACAGGTCTTAAGCCTCTCAGCAGACCAAAGCAACAAGCCGCTGTTCTTTTAGTATGTCCTACGAAAGTCAGACCCGAGTCTATCCACACTCCCAGATTTTTCAGCTCCAAAACCGGCGCCGGGGATGGTCCCAGCTCAGATGGCCACCATTGATCACCCCAGAGTTCCGCTCCCCTACCGACAACCATAACTTCTGTTTTAGTGGCATTCAGCTGGAGACAGTTCCCTGTCAACCAGCTAGCCAGCGCCTTCAATCCATCCTGAAACCTGGGGGCATCCACTTCCGCATCCCCGCTGAGAGTAACCGCCAGCTGTGTGTCGTCGGCATATGAGACCAATGTTAGGCCCCACTGCCTAGCGACATCAGCTAGCGGTCTCACGTATAGATTAAACAACGTGGGACTCAGCGAGGATCCCTGCGGAACCCCCATGGCCAGTGGTTGGAAGTTGGACTTGAAGGGAGAGATGGAGACACAGAAGGAACGATTGTGTGATAGAATGCATGGTCGTAGTGTGCGTGAAAAAGTATTTTGCATGCGTGTGAATGCGGAGTCCGATGTAATGGTTTGCGTGGTGAATGTGTGCGATGTAATGGTGTGTGCTATGTGAGGAATGCGATGTAATGGTGTGCGTTGTGTTTGTTTGCATTGAATCGTCATACATCCGTTGCTGCTGTCATCCTCTGCACAGACATTCTAATTAGGCTGCCTTTAGCAACACGCAGCTTTGTGCCATGGTGGGGATGTATGACATTACAACGCATGCTTTTACATCGCATGCCTTTACAACTCGGTATTTATAACGAAAACCTTTACAACGCATAATGCTTTTGGGCGCTGGATAGTGAATAGTTTAATTTACTATTCCAACTCCAGTCCCCGTGGATAGTAGGGAAGGTGTTGGATAGTACATTAAACCTTTTCCCTATCCTAGAGCGTCCCTCAGCGCAATGCGTTGTAATGGTTTGCGTTGTAAAAGTTGCGTCGTAAAGGCACTGCGTGGTAAAAGTTGCGTTGTAAAGGTTGTTCACCGGTGCAGAGGTGTGTTCTATGTCTAACATAGGAATTGTGCTGGAAGCATACCCTACATTTCCAGTGCCTTGACATTCCAGAACTGTCCCATGCATTGGAATGCCCCCATGACGTCAAGCAGTGCAAAGTGCTTTAGTCGGCCAAGAAAAGGGCATCTTTTCAGAACAAAATGCCTTTTGCGCTGGAAAATACATATCAATGCATTGCACAGAATCACTTTGTGTTACATTGCAGTTGTGCAAAGTCTTAATAAATCTGGGACTTAGTATGTACTATTTAACTTCCCTCTGTTGAGCACTCTGTGCTGGGAAAATGTAGTGATGATATATCAGTGGTTTTCGCATTGCTTTCTCACTTTCCCTAAGCCTGCTTATTATTCCTATCCATATCTTTCCTATGTCCATTTAATCATGATCCCTTATTTAACAAAGTACCCAACCTGTATGTATGTATGTATGAAAAGATGACAGCTTCTTTAATCGCTAATTCTTTGACTTTTGTTCATCATTCCATCTAGTACATTCAATGAAACGGTTGGTACATACCAGGAACTACAGACCTACCTGCGGGACTATGTGTTCCAACTAGCTCTCAACGACCATGATCGCAGGAAAGCTGGGTAAGTAGTTCCGACTGCATTTTCCTAAGAAACCATTGCAGTTACCTGCTCTGTGTTATGTTGTATAGTTTTATATTTGGGCTTTATGTATCCAATTTGAGAATGTTTGGATTGCTCTGAGTAACGTAAACAGAAAGAGTAGCAGCTGGCTCTGAAGCGTCATCAATGTCTTAGGAAAATATCTTCTAAATGACTGGTGGTAAATAAAATTCATGTTCCACTCATGCTCCTCTACCACCCCAGGGTTAAGCACTACCTTCTTTACCTCTGAATGCAGATGGTGGTATATGCCATTTATAACATGAATGTTAGCCCTCTAACTTCTAAGACCCTCCTTTAGCCCTGGAAGGTGACTTCCTCTGCCCTGTCTCATATCCCTGCTATTACCATACTAATCCCTCACCACACATGGCAGTGGTCGATGCCATTAATGACATTTGCCTTAGCAGGTATTCGCAAATCTAATCGGTGTTGCAGTGCATGCACCACCATGCTGATGTACTTGTTGGTATATTACCGAGTTAGGCCCATGTAGCGAAGCAGCTTATTTCTTACATTGACCTCAAAAATAACATTTCCAGTGGTGACCTTTTGCACATATTTGCATGCACGACAATGATGGATTAGTTTCTCTGAAACTAAAATTGTTTTCACATATAGCTTCGCGCAACATTATCACAGCATCCTGAACATTATGTACAGGGTCTCGTTTTGCACTACTTACAAATGTCATCAGTTACTTCATCCACGGGGTGACAGGGCCTTTTACACATATTCATAACATCACTAATATATGAGCAGATCGCAAGGCTGCTTTTTATTATAAAAAATTAGCATCCAGACATATTAGTAGAGGAGGTACTTTCACTGACACCGAGGGTCCTTGCATGCTGGGAAGTCACTGTGCAGCGGTCTGACATCTTGTGAGGGGTGTCCAGTTTGTGACCAAGACGGGGTCCTTCATTCATCCCATCAGGTAACACCATTTGCTCTACACCTACACATACTCTAGGTACACTTAGAGTAGGGTCTGCATAGTAGCAGTACGCTAGATTACTGTCATGCTTTTATGCCTGCATAAATATATTGTTAGCACCATGGTAGTGCTATATCCACTATTTACACGTTGGTTCAATACAGATTTTTGAAAATGTCCCACTGTGTATTGGCTGTCTATTTCTCTGAGAATAAGTAAGCATGAGTGACTGAGCGAAAGGTTCCGTACTGTTCCCATGATCCCTGAGGGGTCAGAGTAGCCATTATCAGGGCTTGCCAGAAACCCATTCACTCCCTGGTAGGTTAGGGGGGCTTACGGTGGCACTGTGAGCTAACTGGTTAATAGGACAACATATCCTGTTGGCCAAACAATGTGCAGTCCCTACAGATTGGTAGGAACTACACAATAATGTTTCGCCTAGCAGCACTGCAGGTTTTAAGGCTCAGGGAGGGGGGCTGGGGTCGGAGTCATTTTTAGGGAGCTGAGTTTTAGGGCTCAGGGCAGGGAAAAGGAAAAGAGAAGTTTTCGGGACGACAGGGCAGTTGGGATGGGGCAGGCGGGAGATGGGGGTAGGTTTTAGGGGGTGGGGCTAGTTTTAGGGCTCAGGAACGGGTGCTGGGGTCAGAGTCGTTCTTTGGGGCTAGTGAGTCAGATTTTAAGGATCAGGATAGGGGGTTGTGATAGTTTATAGGGCTGGGTCGGGTAGAATTAACTGCAGGCCGAATTTTAGGACTCAGGGCAGAGGGGCAGGAGTATGTTCTTTACCACACATGTCCCTTTAACAATAATGTCTTTACAACAAAATTGTGCGCTAAAGGCATGCGTGGTAAAGACACGATCATGGTTAAGACCACGTGGTTCAGGCATGCGTTGCTGAGGCATGCATTGTTCCATCACACAACCAGGAAATCAGTTAGACTTCCTTTTTATCGTGTTTTTTTGCCAATCCCGAAGAAGTAATTCTAAGAATTATCAAGAAGACTTAAACTGTGTGAGCGATGGGTGCCAGTAGCTTAACAGAGGCTTGCGCAACCCCTGCAGTGCAGGGGGGCCAAGCTCCAGGGTCCCCCCTCAGCACAGCACCCTGGCAGGAGAGCGCCTGATGGAGTCTGGAGGGAGTCCACCACATACCTTGCAGGGGGGCCCCATCAAGTTTCATTATGACACTGTTGGGTACAATCACCCCTCATTATAATGTTAGAATTGTGGGATTTCCTCACTTGCTGGGGGAATCCCTGGGAATTTCCTGAGTTATTAGGAGTACAAAATGAGTAGATAGTGGAAACCGTAATTGTTTTTACTAGTGGCATGGAGCACTTTACTGCGGAAGAGGCGGGAGACTACATATCCTGGCAGGCTGCAGGCACACAGAAGACACTACACACGAGCCGAGAGGCGTATTTGAACAGCCAGGTCCTCCTGCAACGCGGGAGACGTAATTGTTTTTACTAGTGGCATGAAGCACGTTACCGCGGAAGAGGCGGGGGACTACAGATACCAGCAGGCTACAGGCACCCAGGAGACGCTGCACACACGTCAAGAGGCGTATTTGAATGGCCCGGTCCTCCCGCAGCACAGGAGACCGTAATTGTGTTTACTAGTGAAACAGAGCACTTTACCGCTGAAGAGGCGGGGGACCACATATCCTGGCAGGCTGCAGGCACCCAGGAGATGCTGCACACGCACCAGGAGGTATATTTGAATGGTCCGTTCCTCCTGCAGCATGGGAGACCATAATTGTGTTTACTAGTGGCACGGAGCACTTTACCGCGGAAGAGGCGGGGGACTACATATCCCAGCAGACTACATGCACCCAGGAGATGCTGCACACGCTCCAGAAGGCATATTTAAATGGACCATCCTCCCACGGCACTGGACATGTGCGGGTGGACTTAGGCAAAGCCCGGGCCGAGGGCGGGCCTGTCTGCGCCCGTCAGAAACCGAAGGAGGCTGGGCCTATCCTCTTGGTTCTCTCCTTCCCGACCAAAAGCAAGCGTGGCCATTTCTTCAGCTTCAGTGGCAGAGGAGCAGGTAGGGAGGCAGCATCCCCTTCACATTATTACTATTGGCATATGTAATATCCCTACTGAAGCTGGTTATAGGGCTACAGTGCCCATGTGATTAATAGCCCATGGACCACACACGCAACCTGGGCTTCATCCTTGACTCCTCCCTCATGATGGCCAGGCAAGTTAACGCCGTTACCTCCTCCTGCTTCAACACACTCCGCATACTCCGTAAGATCTTCCGCTGGATCCCCACTGGAACCAGGAAAACGGTCACCCAGGCCCTCATCACCAGCCGTCTGGACTACGGGAACGCCCTCTACGCTGGGACCACCGCCAAACTACAGAAAAGACTCCAGCGCATCCAGAATGCCTCAGCACGACTTGTCTTGGACTTCCCCCGACACAGCCACATCTCCACCCACCTGAGGGGCCTGCACTGGCTCCCCGTCAGCAAGAGGATCACGTTCAGACTCCTCACCCACGCACACAAGGCTCTCCACGACTTGGGCCCCGAATACCTCAACAACCGCCTCACGTTCTTCACGCCAACCCGCCAGCTCCGCTCCGCCAGCCTCGCCCTCGTCACCGTCCCATGGATCCGCAGAACCCCCACCGGAGGAAGATCCTTCACCTACCTGGCGGCCAAGACCTGGAACATCCTCCCCACCCACCTACGACTCACCCAGGACCATCTCTTCTTCAGGAAGCAACTCAAGACCTGACTTTTTGAGCAGTAGCAGCCCCCCCCGTGCCTTGAGACCCTAGTGGGTGAATAGCGCGCTTTACAAATACTCTTGATTGATTGATAGACATTGAGTTTTGAGATCCAAGGTCAGTGCCGCCAACTCCCTGTGTATGCGCAAGTAGTCCCCGAGTGTTGTTTCATTTGTGTTTATGATTGAAGTGCGCTAAAAGCACACTGGTTGGGGTGTAAAATGGGGAAACGTAAGGTGACCATGGATCCTTGAAGGGCCACGTCAGGCCCAGTAGTGACTATGGACTTTTTCCTACAGCGGGCCACAGGGAGTGCTTCACAAGGTGATAGAGCTGGTGATATTGCGTCCCTCTCGGTCTCCTGGCGATGGTCCCCCATGCCAGCAAGTGCCCACATGATCACGGATAGTGCTGATGGATTATTAAACAACTCAGGGGCGGAAGAACCAGATGGCCAGGACCGTTATACAGCGGGTCGGTATTTATCACTCACACCCACCATTGTGGTCAATAACCCTATGGGGGCTGATGTACCTCCAATCCAGGGGCGGGTGGTGGGCACCCATATTAAGCAACTGATAACTGCTGGATTTGCCACGTGAGAGAGATCGGGAGGAGTAGAGCTGCGTAGCCAAGGGACAGGCATAAAAAGAAAGGGCCAAATACCTGGGGGAAAGGCCAAAAGACCAAGACCCGAGTTGACTACTCAGAAGTCCCCAACTGACCAAGTAATTACAAAGGCAGATATTATGTGTAGACTATAATCCTTCAGGACTCCTTGAAGGTCATGCTGGACTCCACACTGGTTTCATTATTTCAACATCCGTCCTTAATCGAAAAGGGACTTCTTGATTGTAAATGTTGTATGCCTGCGGGGGAGGCTGTTAACTTGGAACCGAGGCCCTTAATGCGTCCCCTTGCAATGGAAGGATCCACCTTGGCAGCCTCACATGTAAACACCAGTGAGTATCCATCTTCCCCCTCAAAGCCACCAAGGGGCTCTGCAAAGATCCAATGGTTTTTACCCTCTCAATTGAGTCACACAGTTTTACATCCAAGTTCAAACAAGTGCCCTGCGGAAAGGTCTTCTATAAGGGATCAATCCATCGCTGAGAGTAACAAAGCAGGCAAGCCACCTCGGGGGGGAGGGGGCTTCAGGTGGAATCTGCCAGTTATACATTTCCCTCCAGAATTAACACCGTATGTTGTGATCCTGGGGAGTGTGCGAACTCTCCCTCAGGGTGTCAAGGAGGATTACTCTCAATTGAACAACAAAGTCTTACATTGGTTATCTTGCAACGCCTCTTTAGACACAAGGGTGGCGAAAAACATTAACATGGTGTTAGGGGTCAACTAGATGGGTAGCTCTTACAAGTTCTGCAAGGGTGACTGTGTTATTATCAATTTTAACAGACCTCATATTGCACAATGGATTCTGGCTACAACTTTGATTAGCGCCCCTGTTGGCCACCAGTTGTCCATTACGGATCTGCCCCTTGGTTTTTTCTACAAACCAGAGTCACTTGGGGGGCATAACTTGCCTAACATCATCAGGGACCCGTTTAACAGTGTTTGACGACATCCTACCCACCCCCCAGGCATTCAAATTTAAATCTAAATTCTAATTTGAATTATCCGCGTTGACCATTACAAGGCAGGCAGCAGTTAGTTTGACCCCTTATGGAGTTATCAAATCGTTTTGCACTTTGGGTGCCCTGGACACTTCTGATTGACTAAACTTGAAGCATCAGCCAACATACTATGTATACTGTGCATGCACTCGGCTCATGTCCCAATGTTTTCGGCTGGGTAGGGTCCGTTTAGCTGCAGCAGTCTCTGTGATCATTGGGGTAGGGGTGCAGCTGATTGGGAAGGCCAGCTGCAGTTGACGCAAGGAAGGTAGCGGCCGCTGGAGAGTGTGGGAGCTAGATAGGTGTAGGCAAGGGGCAAGGACTACTGAGGAGAAATAAATTGTAAGTCATCTCAAGGAAGCATAGTTCGGTGTAAGGTTATCCCGCGACAGGGAGTAGGTTATGACAATCTCCACCTATGCAGAAACTTCAGTGAAGAACTCCCCTCACACCCTCTCATATGCCTTCAATTTAGCGTAAAGTTTATATGTGACAGTTCATGGAGAGACACTTTATGGAGTTCTGTAATCCTATTCCCTATGGGTAGGGCACGTGAGCTGACGCCATTAGGGCACTTTTCTTTTTAATTCAAGCTGTTGAGCCCTTAAGAAGAGCCTGTGGTGTTTTCGCGAAAGTGAATTCGATATGCGTTCTTTGTGACTATTTGCATAGACAGTAAAATAAATAATTCCCTGCACTATGAATCAAAGTCCTTCTCAATGTGAAATTGCAAGCCCGGTGAATAAAATGTCTGTGTAAAGACTATTTTTGTTAAAGCTCAAATAATAATTGATTTTATGTTTAAAGTGAGAATTGGACTTTCACAGCTTGGCTGTTGTAAATTAAATTTCGTGCAGCGAGCTGATTCTGTTAAGATGAAAAATACATGTTTTCCTGGCATATTTTCTTATTAGAATTTCAATGGATTTCTGCGGAGACACCATCACAGGCGATACTGTAAACCATTATTTCAAAATCTTTATATTGAATTTTATATTAATACGGAAAAAAGAACATGGCAGTTGTAGGAAAGTAGGATCTGCTTCTTATGGTTACCCCCACTACTTTTGTGCTCGATGTTTCACTGTTTTTGACTAGTCAGAGTGTTATCCTGCTAATCAGGACCCCAGTCTTTCAACTTTCTCCTCTAAATTGAAATGCATGTACTTTGGTACACTCCAGATTGGACACTGAGGTACACTTAAAAGTCCCTAGTATATGGTACACATGTACCAATGGCATAGGTATCCCAGAGGCCTCCTATGGGCTGAAGCATGTATTATTGCACCCATTAGAGGCCATGCAAATTGGAACCACAGGTCTGCTACTGCAGCCTGTGTAAGCTGGTGCTTCAATCACTTACTTTAGATATAGGTTTACTATATAGGTCACTTCACTTAAAACCTATGAGTCACCCCTATAGCAGGCCCTAACAATCCTGAAGGCAGGGTGCTGGTTGTTTGGTGGAATGGTGCCCCTGCATGAGCAGAGCCCCTCTGCAGCCTTCGGAGACTATTCTCCCGGGTTGTCTGTGAGTCAGCCGGACATATAGATAGAGATGCATTATTACCTCGCTGTAAATGCTATCTCAAAAACGGCTGCATAGAAACATATTGTGTTTGGTATGAAACACCTTGGATTCATACCTCAACACCGGTAACCGGTGTGGGAGGTATGATTCTACCCTTCAGAAGCGAGCTTCGTGGGGTCACTGGTCTATCTGGTGCCAGCCTTCTCGACTCAGACAGCACAAAATGGATACTGCCGACCTGAGACACATTTTTGCCCTCCTGCAGCAGAGGCAAGCTCGAGCAGAGGCAGGCAGCTTAATAGGCATCCTGTAACAGGGAGTTGTGACCACCTCCCAGTCATGATTTAGTGTATTGAGGCTGGGTGGGTGCACTCTGAGAGTACCTGAAAGTCTGCACTGACTCCCCATTGCTTGGTGAGTCCCTTGGACCTTGCTGGTCCACACCATAAGCTGCTTGACCCCCCTGCCTGGGTTGCTTTTGCCAAGGCTTGTTGGTGCTCCAGCCAGGCGCCGACCCCTCAGCACTCGACATCCTTTGTGGGACAGCTCAACTCCGCCTCCTGGTTGTCCTCGACATCTCCTGGTCCTCGCGGCTGCAGAGTAAAGCATCCCTTCTTTGCACCTGAAGCACCCGACATCAGTGGGCATTCATCTCCCGAGCCCTGGTCACTCTGAAGTGACCCAGAATCTGTCCCCTCTGCTTTCAGGTTCCCTCCCTCCAGAATCCAGGCATGTATTCCTCTGGACCCTTTTCACCTTCATGGCAGCAGTAATTCTTCACAGTCCTCCATTGAGAACAACAGCGGTTTCCGACACCACTCCAGACCTATGCACCAGGCTCCTCTGGGATAGGTAACTCGGATACTATGGTATCCACAGGTGGGGTGGCTCTCCAACCTTTTAAGTACCAAAGGGTTTGCTCGAAGTCCTCCTAGAAGGGTCCTTAAACTTTAAAACTGTAACTGCGCCTTCCGCCATAGAATTGTATGGAGCCCACGGTTGTGTTAGTACATTGCACCCATTCTCCGTGGGGTCCTATCTACTCACCTTGGGTGGTTCCTTGGGGTCCCAGTGATTGTACGTGCTCTAGTCCTTGTCATGACTCAAGTCGTGATTGTTATACCACTATTTTAGTATATTGTTTGGTCTTCCCCTGGAGCCCACTGTATATTGTACTACTTACAACTGTTTAATTGATCTTGTATTGTGTGCTTTATGTTCTATTCTAGTGTAGAGGATACTAGGGAGTGTCATATTATTATATAACTACTGTGTGGTTCTCCTTCCATTTAGTCAATAAAGAATGTGATATTCCGGTAAAACAAGCTGCTTTACATTCCTACAAGGTTAGGCCTGAAAGCTGCTCTCCACAGCTACCACTAGGATAGCTTTCTAAAGGTTATCTTTGACCTTATACATCATAAGGGTCGTTTGGACTGGTGCAAGGTGCCCACTTTACTTAATGGACAGCATATACCAGGTCAACTTCGCACAGCAGTCGCAACAAGTGCAGCATATAGGCCTAGCTTAATAGATAGCTTCCAGGTGCACACATCTTGTTAACAAGGATTCGGCCCAAAAGGTATCTGCTCTATTATGCCCCCTCCTACACCTTATGTATCTTGTGAAGCTTCAGTTATCCATTAGCCATGGTGTGGGACATGTACTCTGATGCACTAGGGTGTCTTAACCCAACTTTGAACCCTAAACTGGGCAGTTAAAAAAGAGTAACAGTTTTGAACCGGAGTGAAAAGAAGAAAAAAGAAACAAGAAGGAAAGAAATTGGTAATAGACATATAAAGAAGACCTAAGTGTAAATCAAACAGGTGTATCATGGTGGAAATGATCTAAGGCAGGCTCCAAGGTGGAGGTAGTCTAGCAGGCGGGAGTCGGGTTCGGGCCTCTCTCATCTCTTGCTTGTTCAGAGCGCTCCCCCTTTGGTTAAATGTGGAACAGGTGAAGTGCTTGCAGCCAGGGACTACATGCAAATAAGGGCATGCCTTCCCACAAAATATTTCCCTAATGGAGACCAAAAGTATCCAAACCCCTTTCTAGAGTCCTCTGTTATGTCTGTCAACCACTCCAGAGCCAATGCCCGCCACAATCTATTGTGCCACTGTGTGATGGATGGGGCCTCTGCTTTTTTCCAGACCACTGCGATGGGCAATTTAGTGGCGTCGAGACACTGCCACGTGATGGAACCCCAGTAGGGTGTGTTCCAAGGTTTCAGGGATGGGAATTTCCCAGTATCAGTTTAATCTGTGTGAGGATTTCCTTCCAGAATGGTTGAATGGATGGGCAGTCCCACCAGATATGCTGGAAGTCACCCAGGAGCCCACATCCCCTCCAACATCTATCCATTGTGTTAGGGAATATTTTGTGTAATTTCTGGGGATGTAAATACCAGTCATACATTATTTTATAGTGGGCCCCACGTAGGTGCATAAAGTGATTGTGTTTGGTGAAGTCTTTCTACAAGCAGCTTCATTGTTTCTCTTCTACTGTCCTTGAAAGAATAGCGTCCCAGAAAACCCTATGCCTTAGAGTCGGTTGTGGACTTAGCACCATAATGAGGGAGTATAGGAAAGAGATAGTCCCCCTAGTGGATCAATCAATCAATCAGGAGTTTGTTAAAGCGCGACTACTCACCCGTAAGGGTCTCAAGGCGCTAGGGGTAGGGGGGGAGTTGGGGGGGGTGCAGGTTCCATTCCATCAAGGAGGGGGTCTGTCGAAGAGCCAGGTTTTGAGGTTTCTTGCGAAGATGGGGAGCGATGTTGTCTGTCTGACGTGGAGCGGAAGGGCGTTCCATGCCTTGGCCGCGAGGAAGGAGAAGGAGCGGCCTCCCGATCTGGTCTTTCTGGTGCGGGGGACCACAGCGTAGGAAAGCTGGGCTGATCGTAGGGTCCTTTGGGGTGCGTGGAATTTGAGTCGGCTGTTCAGGTATGCTGGTCCGGTGCCGTGGAGGGCCTTGTGTGCGTGGGTGAGCATCTTAAAGGTGATTCTCGCCTCGACGGGGAGCCAGTGGAGTGTGCGCAGGTGCTGGGAGATGTGGCAGTGTTTTGGCAGGTTGAGGACCAGTCTTGCGGCGGCGTTCTGGATGTTCTGTAGCTTGCGGATGAGGTTTTTGTTTATTCCGGCGTAGAGTGCGTTGCCGTAGTCGAGTCTGCTGGTGACCAGGGCGTGAGTGACTGTCTTTCGGTGTTCGAGGGGGATCCATTTGAAGGTCTTACGAAGGAGGCGGAGGGTGTGGAAGCAGGAAGATGAGACAGAGTTGATCTGGCGGTCCATTTTGAGCTCGGAGTCCAGGATGATTCCCAGGTTGCGTGCGTGGTCTGTGGGGGTTGGCGGGCTCCAGATTGTGCACATTTCTCAATAGGAAGCAGGTTCCTGAAGCGGTCACCCGCACCAGGGGTTGTTGCATCCAGTGTTTGAGCTGTGCATAGTGGAAACCCTCTGTGGGCTGTAATTGGAAAGCTTTTGCGCACTCCGTAAAAGTCAGAAATTCCCCTTTTTTTTATAGATGAGAAATCATAAGACAAGCCCCTTGTCTCCACTGCTTAAATGGCCATCCCGTAGTGCCAGAGGAAACTCTGGGTTGAAGTGAATGGGGATATAGTGTGAGGGAAGGGTCTTCAGGGATAGTGTTGTTGTAAGTAGGTCCCAGACCCACAGAGCAATGGCCGTGGGGGTGCTAAGGTAAGCGTTTTGGGGCCTGTGCTGCTTCTTCAACCATAAAAAATTCCAAATGGTCCTGCCAGTTATTTGACGATCCATATGGAGCCAATGTTTTTCGAATTCTCGAAGGGACCAATCCGTCAGTACCCAAAGTCGGGCTGCTCTAAAATAGCCCCAGAAGTCTGGGAAGGCCAAGCCACCCTCGGCTTGCGTTCGAGTTAGCAATAGTTAGCAATAGTTGAGCTCTTTTTCCCTGCCATATACATTTTGTGACCATCCTTTTGAGGTCTATGAACAGTTCCCTATCTATTGGTATCGGGAGCCCCTGAAAGAGATAAAGCAGCCTCAGGGGACATTCATCTTTATTGCGTTTACTCTGCCCAGCCAAGAGGAATAGGCAGCTTTCCATCTAGTCAGGTCTGTCAATCAATCAATCAATCAATCATAACATTTGTATAGCGCACTACTCACCCGGCAGGGTCTCAAGGCGCTTGCAACGGGGGATTGTCATAGCAACGGGGGATTGTTGGCCTTACAGAGGCTGGCAACTTTTGGCATAAGCTTAACCCCTAGATATGTAATGTCTTTGCTCATACAGCAAAAGGATAAAGTCTCCTTAATTCAATCAATCACTTCCCCCGGCAGAGTTAGGTTGAGCAAGAATGACTTTGATAGATTCACCATAAAGCCTGATACCTGGTCAAAGCGATCCAATTCCTCCTGAATGGCTGGGAGCTAGGACAGCGGGTCAGTGATACGGAGAGGGATTTTGTCCTCAAAGAGGGAGATCTTATGGTTGTCGGTGCCAAATGTTACCCCTTTTATATCCTTATTCATCCTAATCTTTTCAGGGGTTTAATACTAAGGGCAAAACGCATGTGGGACAGAGAGCAACCTTGTCTTGTCCCCAGCGGAAGTACAAAGGCTTCGGATGCCACCCCATTTACAAGGACTCTCGACCTGGGAGAGTGGTAATTGGCCCACACCATACCAATAAATGTTTCATGAATGCCAAATTGTTGCAATGTTCAAAAGAGAAAAGGCCAGTCGACCCGATCAAAGGTCTTCTCCGCATCCAGCGAGAGAAGGGCCACAGGAATTCCTTTCTTCTGGGCCTTCTTGATTATATGAACTATTCTCTGTAAGCTGTCGTGGTTCTGCCTATCCTTTATAAACCCCAACTGATTGGGGTCAATCAACACGGGGAGGAGATTTTCTAGGCAAGTGGCCAGTATTTTAGAGAACAATTTGGCATCCAAGTTCAATAGTTCAATGGGCCTGTATGATGCACACGCTTTAGGGTCCTTTCCTGGTTTGGGAATAACTGTGACTAAAAGCCTCTCCCATGGTATCCGTCACCCTTTGGGCCTTTGCCATATCGTTAAAAGGAGTCACTAAATGGGGAGTCAGCTCTGGTGCACAGGTATGGTCGAATTTAGCATTGAGCCCGTCAAGGCCGGGGGCTTTCTGCAGTTTCAGAGCATCTGTCACTTTCTAGACCTCTTCCCCAGTGAAGGGTCCACTAAGTTCCTCATTGGCGTGTGCAGAGACCCGCAGAAAATTGAGGGGGGCCAAATAGCTCTCCTGAGCTTGGGCCTTAATTGGGTCGGTGGTGTAGAGGCTGCGATAGAACTTCCCAAAAGCGTTTGCTTTGCTTTCCTCGTTAGTATGGTAGACGACTGCATCATCCACTATTTGCTAAAAATATTATTTTTCTTGTTTTGCCTTCAATTGTGCCGCCAGCAGAGTGCCGATCTCATTGCCACTTTCATAGCCTCACGCCTGCAGCCTTAGAATGTTTTTTTTCTGCTCTGTTGGGGTAGGTAGCCTTTAATTTACCTTTTAGGGAAGTGACCGTGTGGTTCAACAGTAACTCTAGGTACTTTTTTTCCACTCGTTGCAGTTCCCCTTCCAGTAGGAGTCTCTCCCCTCCTGCTGATTTTCAAGCGTGGTGGCTAGCTTTATGCATCTTCCCCTAGTAACCGCCTTGAATGCATCCCAATTGGTTGCAAAAGAAGTAAGGGGTGGGTCATTGGTATTAAAATATTCTGTGATTGCCATTCTTAGTACGTCCCTCAGGAGTCTATCCCTGCTGAGGAAGTTAGGGAAATACCATCTCCTGTGCTTCGAACGCAGGGCTGGCCAGTTTAATACTAACTCCAGGGGGGCATGATCAGAAATGCAAATCGGGTAGAATCTAGCATCCGCGACTGTGAAAAGAAGGGATTGGTTGAGAAAGATATGATCTAGTCCAGAATAGGTTCTGTGGAAGTGAGAGAAAAAAGAGCAGTCCCTTAACCTGGGGTGGGTTTCCCTCTGTAATAATGATGCCCATTAAAGGATACCAATAAATTATATTCACTGTGTCTGAATGACTTCTTTACACCCTCCAGGAGTAAAGTAGGCTCAATTGCTGAAGGGAGGCTTTGAAGGCCCTACTGAACATCCCTCCCGCTGCCCCTTGAGGATGGGTCGTATCTATCGTGGGGTCCCATATATGGTTAAAATCCCCATCAATAAAATGTCTGCCATGGCAAACCCCTCCAGTGTTAAAAAAGCCTCCAGAAAGTCCAGTTGCCCTGTGTTAGGTGTATAAATCACGGCAATGGTGCATGATCATCCCTTGATCGCCCCCTGAACCATCAGAAAATGCCCCGCCCTGTCTGTTTTAGTTGCGAGGTGGTGAAAGGGGAATGGAAGAGGAGAGCCACTCCATTTTGTTTTGTTGGGGCTGATGAGTGGAAAATCTGTGGGTATTGTTTGTGTTTCAGCCTCCCCTCTTCACTTTTTTTAAATGGGTTTCCTGCAGTGTGGCTATCAGGATCTGTTGATCAGTTAGGAACTTCCATAGGCTCTGTCTCTTGTTAGGGGAATTAAGCCCCCTGATGTTCCAGGAAATGCAATTACCTGCCATATATCACTTTGTAATCACCTCCCTCTGTCACAGCTCCCATTTTGACCGCCCCCATGCAACCTACCTCCCCAACCCGCGCCACCCCCTTTTGCCCTTCTAGAGTCAACCACCTTTTGAGCACCATGATACACAACATATAGAACAAGAAAAGAAAACATGAACAGTGAGTTGTGAGGTCTTCCATCCCAGAGGAAGGCCTCACAGTGTCCAACTCTAGGAGCAAGCCCACTTCCACTCCCAGGAACCCCTTAGCCAGATCGTTGGGGTATTAACTTGCTAATTGTTATATGGAATTTGACTACCCACCACCTGGATTTTTACCCTGCTCACAATATGAGAAATGTCAACAAAATATACGTCTCTAATCTCATTGCATCTGAAGGGGAGCAGTTTCCCTTTGTTCTTCCTCTTGGAGCCCCCCACCCAACCTCTTGTGAAAACTAGACTTTGGGGGAACTGCTTACATGGGGTGAAGCCCTACATCCCCTGCTCACCCGGTGTCAGTCCGGCGCTTTTTTATCCCCATGTCCAGTCTTTCGCCATGGGCCTCTGCCTCGTAGCTCCCTCGATTGCCCCTCCTCATCATTATTTGATGTTGTCGTTTGTGTCGGGAGAGGGAGATTGTTTCCCAGAATGCCCGCTGCTTCATCAATTTCTGTGCGGTGAAACTGCTTATTGTCCAATTGGAAGGCTATACCAAATGGGTAGGTCCATTGGTACTTTATTTGCCATTCTCGCAGGGCTTCTGTGATCAGCTGGAACTGCTGACGTCGGGCCAAGGTGGCCTGTGCCACATACTGGAAAAGCAAGCATGAGACGTTTTCAAAATGTTACTTTGTCTGTTAATCTTGCTTTTTGGAGAACCAGCTCTTTCGTTTTGAAAGAACTACATTTTGCTAGTACGTCTCTTGGTGTCCTGTTGTTTCCAGGCAGCCTTGGGCCCACTCTGTGAACCCTCTCCAACTGTACCTCTGGCCCTCCTTCACCGAGGACTGTGGAGAAAAGGCCTACCATGAACGCCTCTAGATCCAGGCCTCTGCATTCTTCTTTCAGATCGCTGACTCTTATATTATCCCGCCGGTAGTGGTTCTCTAAGTCCTCGCGCTTGAGAGCAGATGCACGTAGTTGGTCGTGGAGCTCCGCAGAGCTCTCTTTTAGGGGCCTCATATGTTCATCCAATTCCTGGAATTTTGCTTACAAGTCTAGGGTACGTGTTCCTACTGAGCACACACCAGCCTGTAGGGCCACCATTTTAATCCACATGCTCAGAATGCGTTGAAGGAGGCATCCATGTCCGCATTAATATCCTCCTTCAGCTCCTTCCTGACGTCAACAAGTCTTCCTGCGTGAGAGTCATGCTGCCCCCCCTCCTGCACCTCTGCTTATTTAGCTGACCCTGCTCCCGGCAGAGAAAATTGGTTGGAGACCTTGTTGGCTTTGGTCTTTTTGGGTGGCTTGTGGGGACAGGGGGACTGGTCAGCACTGGGTCACCCCTCCACTATCCAGATCGCCACTTGCGACAGCTCTTCCTTCAGGGGGGGTCTTCTAAGAAAGCCAAGGAACGCCCATGTGGCCATCAGGCCCTGCAACTCCTCTCTAGGTGGCTTCAAGTATGGCCCCGCTGGCTCCACCGGGTCACCGGGCCTCCAGGCTCCCTCTCTGTTGCCTGGGTATTCTTCATGTGATGGGGCAGGGGGAGTCCACGCTTGCCACTTCAGAGACTTGATTTGGCTGTGGGCCTTACTCTCCTTTCATCGATCTCCCCTGCGCTGAGTCCGGATTGCCACGTAGAGAGTCGACGCCATCATGGAGTCAGGCATAGGTCTAAGGAGCTCAGGCACCCGGGCCCTCTGGATCTCCTTTACTTTTGTGGGGGAGGTCCGTTGAGAACCAGGGGAGTCCTAGCAGCACCCCCCTCCCGCTGGCATCTCGTTAGCTCCACAACACTGACCTTTCTCCGCCCAGCTCTTCAGGGTCAGGCCCGCCTCATGGCACCGCAGGAGTTCACTGGGGTGTCTGCAGCTAGGGGCATCTGCCCATGCTGGGCAGGCCCCGACTGGCTCTCTCCTGGGAGAGGGGTGTCCCACACGGTCTGAATGTTGGTTGGTGCTTCCGCGTTACTTTTATGGTCAGAGCCGCGATCCATGTCGCCCGCCATGTTGATGTGTCCGTTGGTGCTCAGGAAGCCTCTCCTCTCGTCCTCGTTTACGAGCACCCAGCTGTGCCTGGGGGCCCAAATCAGCATTCCGGTGCCCACACCTTTATTTGAACTGCATAGACCGGGCTCGGCGTTGCAGTCAGTACCCTTATTTAAACATATTAGACGGGGCCTGGGACGGAGCTGATCGGATTCACGTCCGAGCGGCCATGATGGTTGGCCACGCCCCTGTAAACCGTTATTATTGGTCCAATATCCAATATATAGCATCATATCTAAATTTCATATGTACACTACTGTATGTCTGTGTATCTGTGTGTCTGATATGGGCTAACATCCAATCTGTGGCCCCTTTTTATATTTCTAGGTCAAGCCCTGAGCCAGGGCGCAATCGCTGGTCTGGGGTTGATCTGTGGTAGTTCAGTATGGGAGAGAAGCCCCACCCACTACCCCGCCCATATTTTCAATGGCTTGTGTGTTTGTCCTTTGTTAATGATGTCTTCTGATTGATTATGAGGCTTGTTAGTCCCTCCTTATTATGGCCATGTTGTCATCTGTAGCCTCCCATGGCTACTGGTCCCTTTACTTTGAGTGTTACACAGTAGGGCACAGGTTATTTAGACTGTCAGCACTATTTTTTCGGTGCCTTCTCCGCCCTCCCCCCTCCCATTGGCCATAATGCAATGCAATAGGTCTCACGTAAATGCGAGTCCTATTGCATTGCAAATGCTTGTTTCGCCTGCTTTACTCCTTTTATTGATAAAGTGGAGGGCACAGCGGGGTTAAACGACTGGATCAATTCTGCTCAATGGAGAGAGTGCTGCGCTGACAAAGCCCCCTTGAAATTATAGAGCAGGGGCTATGTGACCAGGTGGCAGCTGTCCGCCCGGGGTGGCAGGCTGGTAGTGCAGAGGGTCAGCTCCGGCTTTGTTACTGCAGCTTGCAGGGCTCGTCGCGGGGAATGGCATTGCCCAGTATTTTTTTCAACTCAGAGTAAACAAACTATAAAAACAAGAGGTATGCACGCTGACACCTGGCGGTCGGTGTTTAGGCCATCACGCTTGAGAGAGGTCTCAGGTGGGGAGGGCCCTTGGAACCGGCAACCCTTCTTTACATTGTGGTTTCTCTCAGTTGTTCTCACTGCTGTCTCCGAGAAAGATAAGGCCATATTATCGAGAAAGGGCGATACATTAGCCCAGGTTCTGGTGTTAACCTGGGCTTCTATGGGAATTCACAAGGGCATATAATCAAGCCCATTACCGACACTTTAGCGGCAGTTTCCTGCCGATAAAAGCGGCGATAATGTATCGCCCTTTCTTGAAAATATGGCCCAGAGTTCGTTACGTGTCCCACCCGACTGCAAGGAGATTTCAGAATCCTCACTGCTGAGGTTTTTAAAAAAAATTATCTGCCATGGTCCTTAAATGTCTTATTTGGGGGGGGGGGAGGAGGGTTCTTTGGTGCCCTGTCAGCGGAGGCTTCCCTATTCTGTCTGGTATTGTTTTTAAATGACCACTCTGCTAGGGTCTCCCTGTTGTCCTGCTTGCTGGGGACTCGTTGCATGGCTCTTCGTGTTGCCATGTCTGCTGGGGTTCTTCTCTCCGTTGTCCTGAATCCTGGGTTCTTTACCTTGCCCTACCGACTGGGGCCATTATATGTCCTTTTTGCTTTGATCTCTCTGCAGGGATCTCTGTGACTTTGGTGCTGTGAGGGTCTTTCTATGTCCGCTTTCTTGTGGTTCTTCTGGGTTGTTAACTCGGTCTGTTGGTGTACAGTAGGTGCTCCCCTTCTGTTTGCTGCATAGAGGCCTTTCAGAGTAATTTCAATACTGGATTGTCAGTGGTTTTGTGTACTTGGCTCTTTCAGTGACCTCTTGTTATAGGTCTTCAGGTTTAATGGCGATGACAGGCCTCATGGTGTTGGCTTCAGGTGGCTTTTGATGTTCCGAAGACACAGGTTTTTCAGTATCCTTTCCATGCTGGCATATCTCTAGAGAAGGATGTAAGGTGTCATGTGGACTGCTTGTTTAGGGTGCTTCAGCCCTCTATTAATTATTTGGATTGTTTGCCATACTTTGGTTCAGAGGAGTGCAGATATATCGTCTGACCATGGCGAGATACCTTTTGTTGCAGAATCGTTTCTGTGCCCCTAAACCTTTCTATGAGGGATGACATTTACGTTGGGGAGAAGTTTGTGAAGCCGGACTAGTGCTCATTCCTGCTTCTCATCCCTGCTTCTCTAGATGGGACGCTCATCTCTTCTGCTGGGCCAAAGTGAGTCAACTGTCCACCGCCCGGAGTATCCACACCATCAGTGGGCAGAATCCTCTGTGGGCGTGATGAAGTGGCCAAGATGTTCAGGTACCTCTGGGTGACTGAAAGAGCTGGGGATGAACCAGCCCCATGGCAGCGGCCTGTTGGACATTCTGCAGGTGGCTCTGTGGACCCATGTGCTGCTGGGCAGTGACAGCACCTGGGTGAGGTTTCGATGGTTGTGCGTGTTGGGATTTGTTGTGTTGGAGCCACCTGCTCTCCGCAGTAGTAACATCAGGTGTAGAGACAGCATGTAGGCTTTTTGGTGTTAATTGAAATGGCCAATATTCGAAGGGGTGCTGAAGTTGTGAAAACTAAACAGTTGCTGCTCTTGCGAAGCCCCATCACCACAGCCCAACAGCTCTTATGAATGAAATTAAATGCATAACAGTACCAACACCCTCTTCCTTAATATCCATTGGAGAGGTTATAGCTTGCACTTGCAAGAAGTACACTATAAGGCTGAATTTTACTGTATTGTGTAGTGTTGTTTTGAGTGTGAAGTTGTCCGGAGAGAGCATAATTAACTATTTGTGTGTCTTTTGCACAAACACATCGATCTCTACCCTTAATGTATCCAGATTTTAGAAGCTAATTTCAGGCCTGTTGAGGGTGGGTACTGACCGCTGAGGCCATGGTTGGTGAAGGACCACCTTGAAGCTAGTGGATCCTTACTCTTCCCTGTATCTGGACTTTAAAACCTGTAGAGAATGGTGATGGGATGAGTGAGGGGATGAGGCTGGTGCACTTGGGCTGACACAGCACTGGGGACCCACCTTTCAGCATGTGTCTGGCACAAACTTTTCAGAAGTGAGGATTCAGGTTTCTCCCCATTAATGTTTGGTGTTGTAAAGCTAAATATTGTGCTTGCTTTAGAGGGATGGGAAGGTGATAAAAGGAGGACCATATACAGAGAGGGCATTACTGTTTTCATGGCAAACTTTTTAGGTCAAGCCTGGGTAGCCGCATAGACTTGAAGCTCCACCCACTCTTCGCCCATATTTGACATTGGCTGGTGGCATTGCCCTTTGTCAATGCTGGCTTCTGATTCGTTAATAGGCTTTTGTCCCTCCTTAGTGCCGCCTTGTCTTTATTTGTAACCTCTCATGAGGACTGGCCCTTTTACTTTGGTTGTTACACAGTAAGTGTTATTTACAGCATGTGAGATCTATTTTCCTTAATGAGTCTCTCCATTTGCAGACACGGCATGCTTTCCTGCAACAGCGCCCGCTTTGCTTGCACAACTGCTCCCCCTGGATTTCTATTTCTAGCACATTGAAAACAGGCCTGTAAAGAGCACGATTGACAACAAACCTCTAAACTTCTGCCTTGTATCTCTGAGTACAGTATTATTTATTTATATTTTTGTCCCGCTTTTCGCATTAGCTGTGCATGGTGAAGGACGGGGGCAAGGGATCACGTCGGCGGCTTTAAAAGCACACAAAACCAGCATTTGCAAATTGCAATACAATAGATCTTGCAGTGCGTGAGTTTAAACGATTCGCATTGCAAATTGCAATGCCTTTTATTTATGTTTTGAAAACCAACACATAAAAAAGGCATTGTCATTTAACCATGCCAATAGCTCAAAGTTTCACAAATGCGAGACCTATTGCATTGCATATGCTTGTTTTCTTCGAAATTGCTATAAATATTTGTGAAGGAGTATCATGAAATCTAATGATATATATGCTCAATTGAGATAATAGTATTCTCTTTATTCCTTAAATAGACAAATGTACAATCAGCCCGCGTCATAATGTTCATCCAAAACAGTTAACATTGCTGAAAAGGCTGCATTACCAAAAGTACAGGGGTGTAACAAAGCGCCCTGCAGGCCAAACGGTACAATAAGGCCCCAGGGACTGCTGGGGTGCGCTGAATTACCCAGCAGTTAGTGTCTGCCCACCGGGTTTCAGAGGTTGTCCTACGTCCAGACACTGCCTACTGCGGCAGATGGAGAACTCCTGCTTGCCGGGCTAGCTATTTGAAGAATGGTTTAAGCAGCTCTTTTCAGTTCTGCACTGGCCTAGTGGAGGCGATTTCTCAGGAAGCGTAATGTTCGATGGGGGGCTTGGCTTGTTTCTGTACTCAGCCAGCCATCACCTTGTGGGAGCAGTCACTTAATGTATTTATTGTTGTAGTGCAAACTTGCCTACACGTTTATTTAAAGCATGGGAAGGTTAAGGACTTTTGCCCCAAATCAAAGCTTGTTGAACCAAGGCCAGGACTCGCCTTGTTCCTCAGTTCCATAGTTCGTAGCTCTGGGCCACAGCCACTAGATCTCTACAAGGCCCTTAAATATGTGTATGTTTGCACATCAGTCTCACTGACAGACAGCCACAGTCTCCAACAGATATGCCAACCACCATACGACTTCCTGTAAGCCTCATGGTGATTGGCGATGCACTTTGATGAGTGCTAAGATCAATGCTTCTCGTAACGCTGCATTTGTGAGAGCACGCCATCGAAGGAACGTGACACTATTCTTCAAGAGCAGATCCTTTCTGGTGGAAAATGAGGGCCAGATGCATCAAGCATCCATTTTGCGGTTCCTTATTAGCGAAAAATAAGGAATCGCTAATAAGGAATAGCAAAATGGAATGCATCAAGCAATCACTACAAAAATAGCGATTCCTTAGAATTCCTTAATTGCGACTCACAAATTGGGAGTCGCAATTAATGAATACCTCCCCATACATTCCTATGGGCCTACAGGCCCATAGGAATGTATTGGAGATTGCATGAGCAATTAGCGAGTACCAGTAGGTACTCGCAAATTGCTCATGCAATTTCAAGGGTGCAAGGGTGTCAAAATGACACCCTGTTGCACCCCTGATTTTGATCTATGCACATATGTTGCGCACACCCATGCCCTTAGGGCATGTGTGTGCGCAACATGAAACTTTGAAATATGCACAAAAGTGCATTTTTCAAAGTTTTTTCAAATTACCATGAAGTTGTACTTCGTGGTAATTTGCGTGCCCTATTAGCGAATTCGCTATTTTTGAAACTTTCATGCATTGCATTTAAGGAATCTCAATTTGAGATTCCTTAAATGCAAACAATCGCAATGTAGCGAATTCTCTATTTCCGATTTTTGCATTTGGGATGATGCATCCCAAATGCAAAAATACCGGTCGCAAAGGGGCAGATTCTGAGAATCTGCCCCTTTGCGACCGTTTTTTTGCTTGATGCATCTGGCCCTGAGTCCCCTGCCACGTACCAGCCTTCCACTGGAGTCCTCACTCTTAGCACCCCTAAAATGGCTGAGCCCTCCACTAACCCAAAAGGCAGGAGCACCCTGGGACAGCTAAATGTAAGTTGTAAAACACACATACATTTCCGTAGTGTAATTGGTATGAAGGTAGGTCAATTAGAAAAGACCAGAGGTAGGAGGCAGACAGGGGCAGGCGAGATGATGGCAGGAGAAATGAAGAGAGGCATGACTTTGCCTCTAAGACTCAGGGGCATATTATCAAGGGGGTTTATCTCCGCTTTTTTGGCTTTAAAAGCCAAGAAAGCGGAGATAAAATTATCTCCCTATTACCTAGCTGTCGCTAACACCAGTTAGCGACAGCTAGTAGGAGATAGCGACCATCTTGGGCCCCACTTTGCATGTCAGTGATATTTATCACTAATGACATGCAAAGTGGGCGTGCCAAGATGTTAGCGACTGGAAACAGTCGCTAACATCGCTATCTCCTATTACCAACTTATGGAGATATTTGCGCTAAGCGCGAATATCTCCAAAAGCTAACACCTGCCCTGAGCAGTTCTTAGCCATGTTATCCAATGGTAGGTGGATAACATGGCTAAGAGCATTAGCTCGATAATGCATGAATATCGCTGACTTTTAAGCGATATTCATGCATTGCGGCCGATTTTTATCGCATTTGCGATAAACCTTGGTAATATCAAGGTTTATTTGCGATAAAAATCGCCGCAGCTCAGCGGTAAATTTTTGTCTCTAACCAAGCAATAGCGATAATTATCGCTATTGCTTGGTAATATGCTCCTCAGTCCTCCCCAGAAGAGGTAGCAGAATCCATAAAAAATATATGCTCTAACTAGGTGGGTACGCATAGAGCGCTGGAAGAATGTCACATCGGTTTAGAAGAGAGATGTCAAAATCGATCCAGGGCGAGTCAGCAACTGATCATGGAGGCTGAATGGAGGCTGAATGTGAGTTCTGAGTGTGTAGCTTCTGATTCATCTGAGGTGAAGCCTATGGCACAGCTTTCCAAATCCAAGCCCTGTGGCTCTATGTAACTTGTGGAATTTTCCGGATCTGGGAGGCCTCATGATAATAGGTAGTGGGAACTAGATATATTAGAGATGGAGTTTGGCGTGGCCCCCCTCAACATATCTGGCAGAAAATTAGCCAACATAAACTAAAAACATACTGGTTCAAGTTTGACTCCAATTCTGATCAAATTAAAAGACATACATATGAGAGCAGGGAACAACATTTTCTACTCCCATGTGTCTGTGTTTCGGTTTTTGAAATGCTCATCAATAAATCAAGATTTGTATAGCGCAGCTAATCACCTGATAGTGTACCCAGGCAGTTGCTGGTCCAGGAAGGCTCATTCGAACAGCCAGGTCTCAAGGGCCTTCGGAATTCTGGAAGTAAGGTGATGGTACAGAGAAACATGGGAAGGATGTTCCAGGTCTTTGAAGTGATGTAGGAGAAGGATCCTCCTCCCCTTCTTCGGTGGATATGAGGTGTGTGGGCAAGTGAAAGGGAGGTGGAGCGTAGTGTTCTTGACAGTTGGTGGAAGTTCAGGTGGTGGTTAATGGAGGTGGGTCCTTCATTGTGTGGAGCCTTGTGTGCATGAGTCAACAGCTTGAATGGTATTGCTTCTGTAGGGGGAGCCAGTGGAGTTGCCTGAGGTGTGGTGTGATGTAGGTTCGTCGGGGGAGGTCGAGAATGAGTTTGGCTGTGGTGTTCTGTATAGTTTGAATTCTCTGTAGAAGGTGTGGGACGATTTACTACATAGAGAGCATTGACATAGTCCAGTCAGCTGGTGATCAGGGCCTGTGTCATGGTGCGTCTTGTGTGCAGGGGCAGTCACTTGATGATCTTCCATAGCATATGAAGCGTGAGGAAGCAGGTGAAGCAGAGAGCGTTGATTGGTGATTTGATGGTGAACTTTTTAACAATGATCATTCCAGGATTTCTGGTGTAGTTGGCGGGTATGGGTGGGGGTCCCAGGTGTAAGAACCAACTGGAGTCGTTCCAAGGGTTGCTATTGTTATTGCCAAAGATCAGTACTCTTTCTTGTCCTTATTCGGCTTCAGGCAGTTGTTCTTCATGCAGTCGGCGACACCCAGCATGCATCTATGGAAGTTCAGCTTGGTGGTGTTGGCATTATCGGTGAGGGAGAGGATAAGTTGGGTGTTATCTGCGTGGGATATTATGTTGAGATCATTGGATCTGACTATGTTGGCCAGTGAGCTTATGTATTCATTGAAGAGCATAACAGAACCCTGGGAGATACCACTGATTATATCCTTGGGCTCAGAGGTAAAAGGTAATAGGCAGACCCTCTGTGCCCTCCCAGTGAGGAAGTTAGGAAGTTAACCAAAATACACAGTTCAAGAAAGGTAACTGGTTTAATACAGACTGTCTAAATAAGAAAAGAGAATTAAGGAGAGAACAGCGCAGTCTGCGTAAAAAATTTGATAAGGCTAGAGCAGAAAACCTCGCCAAATTAATGAAAGACTATATCATGCTGCTTAATAGCACAAGAAGAGCCCATAGGAATAATTGTTGGTGGAAATTGCTGGAGGCAATAAAATCCAAGAACATACGGCTGTTCTGGAATCTAGTCCGATCAGTATCAGAGGCCTCAGCCGCTTCAATGATCAGCGTGGTAGAAGAGGGTGCCTGGGAGGTTTATCTGAAAGAACTATACCCAGCGGGGAGAAAAATTGAAGAGGAAGTGCAGGGGGACTGGAGAGGTCTAGTAGACGATTTAAAACCAGACTTCTCAGTAGAAAATGTTTTTAATACGATAAAGACCCTTAACTTAACAAGAGCTGCTGGTCCAGATAACCTGCCAGCCCAGATAATTAAGTCACGTACACCTTGGTGGGCTGAATTTTTCTCCAACATGTTTGCAGTAATCCTAGAACTAGGGACAATACCTAGTAATTGGAAGGGAGCGATAATTAGACCGATCCATAAAAAAGGGGACGTCAACGCACCAAGGAATTATAGATTAATTAATCTACTCGATATTGGAGAATTTTTTTTTACCAAGATCATATTAGGTAGGTTAAAGGTTTGGGCAGAAGAGAGAGGAATTATCCCAGCGGAACAAGGTGGCTTTAAAGAAGGCCTCTCCACAATAGACCATTGCTTCGCCCTATGGGCCCTGGTTTGGAAATAGATAGAACAAAATGGGAAGTTACATTGTTGTTTCGTTGATTTCCGGGCAGCGTTCGATTCTGTGGATCGTAATAAACTTTGGGAAGATATGTTAAAATATGGATTACCGGATGCCTTGTTGATGATCCTAAAAGAGCTTCATAGTGGGAACTGGGCCCAGGTCATTAGGGATACGCATGGGGCACTAACTCATAAGATATTAGTAGGGAATGGTCTTAGACAGGGGTGCGTTTTGGCACCCATGCTATTTTCAATCTTTTTGGCAGATCTTCCCACGGGACTGGAAGTAGAAAGAAGCGCAAGTCCAAGAATGAATGGGCATAAAGCGCCTTGCCTTTTATATGCTGACGACCTAGTGATCCTGGACTAAACTAAAATAGGACTCCAAAGGAAATTAACTGCTTTTAAACACTATTGTGATAGGAAAATACTGACTGTAAATATGGAAAAAACTAAGGTTTTATGTTTTGGAAAGAGTAAGAAGAATTTCAATTGGTTTTTGGGTGATGACAATTTAGAGGCAGTTAAGGAATATAGATACTTAGGCCTCTGGTTTGATAGTGCGCTAAAATGGCGTCCCCATTTGGAGGCTCAAAAGGCAAAAGCTTTTTCAGCCACATGTGGGCTAAAAAAGTTTAATAAAGAATATGGAGACATGACACACAAACCACTGATAAAGGCATTTGAAGCAATGATCCCCCCCCCCCAAGTATTGTTTGGGGCAGAAGTGTTATACTTGAGCGGTAAACAGGAGTGGGATCAGGAAGAGGGAAAAATTCTAAAAATGTTATTGTCTTTACCTAATTGTACAATGGTTCAAGCAATTAGAATGGAACTAGGGTTAACTTCTTGGAGTGTACAATCCCAAATGGCTCTGGTAAGATTTTGGAAGCGCCAAGAACCAGGATTGACACCTAAGGTCTCTCAATGGTGTGGAGAGGAAATCCAAATAAGTAATCTCGGCTGGGCAAAAGATGTGAGAAAAACTCTCCAGAAAGTATCTGGGCGCCTTAATGTGAGATTTACCCAGAACGCCCAGATAGGCGTCTTTACAAAGAGAACACTTAGGGAACAAGGCCAGTTGTTCTCAAGGGAACAGGACCTAGATTACATGCTGGAGAAAAAATCAGTCCAGTGGTCAAAGAACTCCTGGGTAAATGAAGGTTGGTTCCCGTATCTGGATATATTGCCTAACCAAGGGTTAAGACATGAAATACTAAGATTCCGGGTGGAGATTAACCCCTGGAAGATAGACGGGAAATTAAAGTCCGTATTGATTGGCCCATAAGGTAACTGTACCTGTGGGCGTGGCCTAAGAAATAATATGTTGCACATATTGCTTGATTGCACATTTGTACATGATTTAAGGAAACTTTTTACGTCCTATATTCCTATCACATACGATAATTTCACGTGCCCAGGCGATATGCTTACTTGCAGATATGCATTCGCTAGAAATTGCAATTGGATTGGGTAAATTCCTGAAGGCTATAAAAGATTTTGGAAGGGAGCTATCGAAGGAGGGACACTGATTGTAAGTCCTTTTAAGCATTTTATAAAATTTGAATCTGTCTTTTTATTTTTCTAGAGATGTGAGAACTTCTAAAAAACTGGGTTTAATGAATTTTGTGTTGGAGGGCGCCACCCTCTCTTGTACTTTTTTTTTTAACCTTTATTGAATTTTAATTAATTATGATATAGTAGAAATGTTATCTGTTCGTACTTCTTGGATTTTGATTGTGTTTTGTTTTGTATTGTTTAAAAGACCATGGTCTAAATAAACAAGATTCTCTCTCTCTCTCAGTGAGGAAGTAGGTGATCCACCTGAATGTGTTCCCTTGGATGCCGATGTGGTGTAGTACTTCGATCAGCATGTGGTGGGATACATTGTAGAAGGCTGCTGAGAGGCCAAGGAGGATCAGAGATGCTGTTTCTCCTTGGTCAATGAGGGTTTGGATGTTGTCGTTGGCTGCAATAAGGGCGTCCAGCTAGTCTCTGAAATTTTGCAACAGCTGCGGTGGGGGTGCTGACCATCTTGGGGGTGGCGGTGCGGGGGGTTGAGATGTTGAATTGGATGATGGCGTGTTCGGTTCATGTGAGTTCTGTGATGTGAATGTATGTGATGCAGTTGCTGGAGGTAAAAATGGGGTCCAGCATGTGTTCTGCAGTGTGTGTGAGGTTGTGGACAATTTGGGTCAGTCCGAGGCTGTTCATACTGGTGAGGAGGTGGGTGGTGTTGTTGCTGGGGTTGTAGAAGTGGAAGTTGAGGTCACTGAGGAAGAAGTAGTCCTTTGAGTCCAAGGTAAAGTGCAAAATGAAGTCTGCCATGGTGTTGCAGAATCTTGACTGCGGGCTTGGGGTTGGGTATGTGAGGGTGCCTCTGGTGGTTGTCTTGTCGTCCATGTGAAGCTTGAAGTTGAGGTGTTCCATGGGGGTGATGGTATTGTTGGTGGTGGTGTTGCACTGTATGTTCTCTTTGTGGATGATGGCTGATCCTCCTCCTGGCTCATTGGTGTGGTCCTGGTGAGTAATTTTATATAATTTGGGAAGCGCTGCTGTGATGTCTGGGGTGGATGCAGCATTGGACTGAATGCAGGGTTCTCAGCAAGGAAGCCGATGTCAAGTGTGATGGTGGTGATGATGTCCCATAAATCTGTGCGGTACTACGAATAGAGCACTTGTGTCCCTACTGGTGTAGTGTGGCGTGAGGTCAGCGTGGTGCTTTGCGAAGTGACGTGGTCGTGCTGGTGCAGGAGAAGGTGAAGGTGAAACTGGTGCAGGGGAACAGTTCAACAGTAGACTGTGGTGCTGTATGGTAGCAGTGTTCGCTGGGGCATCAGGTGTAGTCACGGCATGGAGGCCAGGAGACTGGTGTTTTGATACTGGGCGGGGCCCAGCCTTAGGTGGGCACGCCTTAGGCATGCCACTGGCGGCAGTCTCCATTAAGTAGGTCTTGGGAAGTGGTAGGGGTTCTGTATGGCGATGGGTGAGGCTAGCAGAGAGCGGGAAAGCAAAGTAGAACTACAGAAGTTATCCTGTACTGTTATTGTTTCGAACGTGGGAACACACAGTTTAGTATGGGGTCAAGGACCTCCCTTGACTAAGAACAAGCTATTGTATCATACGTTTAAAGTGGTTTTAGCATGATATTGCACTACTGTGCAGCATTTAAATATGATTTTATCCTGGTGTTGGGTCAAAGGCCTCTGTAAACCATGGGCATGTGTGGAATTATGCTTTCAATGGATTGATCTGTGATGCAGCGATGAAGGAACGTAGCATACTGGCGTGCCTTGCTGAGTGAGTAGTTATGTGACAAGGCCTGATACTGTCCTCAGCAGTCTAGTTTGAGGTTATTAAAAGAAAGAAAAGTGTGTAAAAAAATTAAGTTATGCTCACCATCTTTCCCACCTACAAGTTTCTACCCTTGCTCTTACATTAATCTGCAGATGAGGGGGAGTATAGGCAAATGATAGAACAAACTGTATCTGTAAAGTGAAAAAAAATCTTTACTATGCAAAGAAAATTAGTTGTAGGTTTTTCTTTTATTTGTAACCATAAAGGTTCAGTTTCAATAACCTGACTACATTATGAGAAAAATAAATGTCAAAGATAAAAGGCAGTTTGGTAAAAATTTATTCTGAAAGAAAATAATGACGTTATAGGATTCCCAGTGTACTGCTTCTAATATCCACCTATAAACCATACACTTTCGATATCTTTGACGTGTGTACTTGTCCTGAGATGAAAGTTGCTCATGGGCGATTGTAGGAGCATTTGGACCCATGTCTTTCTGGGGGTGGAGTGGGTGGTAATCAAATATGTGAGCAGGAGCAGAAGTGTGACAGAGGCGGCAAAGTTGAGAAATGACAGAGAAGCGGCAACTGGGATATTATAAGCATGCTACAAGCTGGTGCAGCTGGAATAATAGAAAAATGGTAGGTGGAAGTTTGTGCTAAATGGAAGAAAAGAAAATGAGATATTGAAAACATGGTCGAATTGGATAAATGCAGGAGGCAAATTATACATGCACATACAGATATAAAGGAATGAAAGATATAAGACACACTGGGGCAGTGGGATTCAGGTTAGAAGGTAAATATTCTGCATTGGACACTCAGCAACTTGGCCCACTGAACGGCTTTTACCGTTTGGGTAAGCGGTGCCTCGGTTATGAAATCATAAGACAACTACTTTGATAGTCATATTTTCAGATGTGTTGATGCTATATGATAAGACTTTGTTTTTATACTTTACCATCAGCCTTTTTAGCCCTTTTGGAAGTGGAATCATGTGGGTTGTGTATTTTCATTGCAACCCTTAGTGTGATTTCTAAGATTTGATGTGTATGACAAATTGACTTTCTCTACTTACACATAGATAGAAAAGGAAGATGGGGAGAGAAGGATGGGAATTGGCATTTATAGTAACCTTTATGCAAAGTTTACTTTGAGTACAAGAAATCTTCCTTGTCTGTAATGAATGTTGTGCATTTTCCCAGGGTTGGTGCTTTTTGCTTCATAACAATGGACTCAGACACAAAAAATGTTGCCCTGCTTATAATATTAGTTTGTATTAACGAGAGCATTCCTCGGGTGGAAAAGAATATGACCTGTTTTAGCTGACCTTTTAAACCCTTGGCCGTGGCGGTAATTCCGCCGCGGCGCTGGGGAGGGGGGGGCCGCGCGGCGCCGACATGCTGGTGACGGAACCACTCCGTCACCCGCCAAGGGTGGGCTGTGCTAATGACGGAGTGGTTCCGTCACGGCGCCGCCTGCCTAATAGAACGTGCCGTGCAGGCACGGAATCAACGCCGCACAGGTGTTGCGGCCGGGCCGTAACGGAACCACTCTGTTATTAGCACAGCCCACCCGTGACTGGTGACGGAGTGTTATAGAAGGGGTTAAAGAGTCTTCAAATCAAAAACTGTATGAGGTGCGTTTATTGTCAGAACAAGTTATTGGGTTCTCATCAGCATGACCCTATACTTAAGAAATTCTTTAGTTACCTACAGAGGGTTTTGAGTTTTTTGATTTAGGACTTTACCTCACACCCCCTGAATGCTGAATGTTATAGGATCTCAGCATATAGGAAAGAGTTGTCGGTAGGTTACAATAGCTTTGCTCCTTGGTGGTAAGAATTAACTCAGACAGAAATTAAGTATACGCTCCTTGGAGCTGGGCTCTTCTAGATCTCTAGACTATGCCTCGCAGACAGAGAGACAGTCTACACATTTGTTTTATATGTTATGGGTTTCTTTCTGTGTAAATGCATATATTTTAGTTACTCCTTTCTTAAGAGGGACATTTTCTGTGGTATTCTTTAAAGGGAAACATGGGTCTGTATCTCCTTGGCCCAGTCACTCAATTTAGGAGATTGCTGTTGTAATGAGAAAACTGAACATTAAGCCGAATTCCATTCACTTTCGCTGCCAGGAAAAGTGGACTGCTGGCAAAGAAAACTACATATTAAAAACATGTACAGGAAGTTATTTTTTGAGTATATTTTATTGAGAAGTACATGTCAATATATACACAATTTGTCAAAAAAAGAGAATTAAACTATCTTCAAATTATGACCACACAATATATTACTATGAAATATTAGCATCTCAGATTTCTAAACACACAAATCATAATGCAGATATCAGTAGATATAATATCTGAGAAACTCATAAAACCTGGAAAGGAAGAATTAGGAAAGGTGGACAAGGGAGGGAACTATGTAGATAGCATACATTATATATTAAACCATTTATTATAGATACTTAGAAAGTAGAGACAATATCATACAAGTCCACAAATATAACAATTCAAATGGAGATAGTCCTCGTTATTAAACAATATCTAATAGGTGAACAGTAAGCCCTAATTAAAATAACAGTGTTAATGGCTAAAGCATCAACAGTCCTAATAATAAGAGCAACAACATGAATGTAAATGATGATAATTAATTAATAAGGAGACAAAAAAGGAAGCGACTACCTTTTTGTAAAGACAAATTTTAAGTATTACCAGAAACAGAATGTTTATTCGCTAGAAACAGTTTCCAATCTGGATTTAAATGAGAACATTATCCAGCAATCTGTAAATGAGTTTTTCATATGATGCCATTTTATACATTACAATAAGCCATTCATCATCTGTAGGATGTTGTGATGTTCTGATGTTGTGTTACATCATGTAATAGAAAAATAAATTCAGTTAAAGGAATAGATACCTGTATAGCTCTGTATTTAGAGTAGGTTATGAAAGACAGTATTTTGTTTTAATTGGAGATCTAATACAAGTATATCGCAGTCCTCCTGTGGGCACCTCCAACAAGTAGAATTTAATTCTGGCCTCTTTCATTCCATTATCCATGTTCATAATAACATCCACCCACTCCTCTTTGGAATAAGCTACAGTAAGTAACCCTTGCCCTTTGACGTGAAGTTGTGCTAGTAATGGGCATTGAGTGTAGTTTATGCACTATGGAATTATAAAATCCAGAAACTGCACCTTTGAATTTCCCCCAAAGTTTCAAGTATTATAACACTGAGGAATCCTTAAGTATCCAGGGATAAGATCCTATACTATGAAACATAGTTTGCTTTAGTTGTAAATATTTCCCCTCTTGGGAGCTAGGGAGTTCAAATTCTATCTGAAGCAACTTCACCATCAGCATAAAAACTTTTTTTCGGCTATTGCCATGAAATCAGACATAATTAAAATTTGATTTAAAACAGTAAACAGTAAAATCATTCAATAATTAAAAGCTTAAAGTCATTACATATAAGATATTTAAAAGGACCCACAGATAAAACCTTTATTATTAATAACAGGGGGTACCCGGTAAACCAAACGGCATCTGGGTGAAATTAGTAAATTACAAAAAAGCGATTCCAAGGTATTTTCTTCAAGGAACTTAATTATGAGGACAAAAACTATTAATTATCTGTCTCATCACACCATAAATTGTATGATATATATCTATCATCTAATTAACGTTCATCCAATGGTTACTACCAGCAATTGCAAAAAAATTATATACATATATTAAATAAGAAAAAACAACAAAACAACAATTCGATTTGTCAATTATTTTTGTAAATGTTCCTTTTTCATTTTATGCATTATTAATACAAATTAGCCAACCAAACAATATTCAATCTTGTGAGGAATGATGTCTTTTAGTCCAAAAACCCAATATTTTATACTCGATCCAAGCGGTCCAAATGTACTATTGTTGTGGACCCTTAATCCAAGGGTTGTGTTAGAAGCCCAATGTTATTTTTTACAAGGAAAAATGGCAATGTCTTTTCTTAGCCTGATTTTCTTTTCGAACACCAAAATCGCAAGGAGCAAAAGAAGCTAAGCAAGTTTTTTGTAGCTTCAAAACCAAATGATGCTCCTGGGGAATAAATCCACACAATCTCCAAATCAGAACAGGTGTCGAAATTAATAATAACTGTCGACGCGTTTCGGCCTTTCAAACAGTTTAAGGCCTCTTCAGGACAAGGGGCAACAAAGTTTCATTTAAGTGATCCTACAAAAAACAAAATTTAAACACAATCAATAATGTTCAACTTAAACTAAATTTTTGAAATTTACAGTCTGTTTCATGGACACAGGCACCCGTAGGAGCCACTACCACTATAAGAAGAACAAATTCTCAAGGTTTTAGGTATCAGAAGGGCTATTTACACACCAGAAAGAGAAAATGTGATCTGAAAAACCATCACCAAAGATGAACTATTATTATTTACACTCATTCAGTAATGAAATCATTCGATTAGAGGGCCCTTTAGTCACTGTGTCTAATAAAAAAATAAAAAAATGTGTGTGCATCCATGAGTGACAGCACCCCAAGACGATTGAGCTAGCCTAGTCTGTTATACATACCAAAAAATTATTCTCCAGTTATAAGAACCAAATTAGGATATGGTTGTCCAAGGTCGCGGATATACTAGGGGATGTCACTTAAATCAGGAAGAAGTTCCTATATAGTGCACACCTGTGCTTATTCAGATTTCATTATAGTCTCAAGCCTGTGATCCAATCACCTATAACAATAAATACAAGTATAATCATCAAATAACCCTATTCCACTACACAATTATCCTAACAATACCAAACTAATCAAAAATCAGGCTTTATACGAAAGAATTGAATGAAAAAGAGGGGCTTAACAATCACAATACCATAGCTCGAAAATAGCCACATATTGACGATTACACCCGGGTCAGTTACGAGATACTAGCGTAACCATTAAGAAACGGAATATCACGTATACCGTGTACCCAACATCGTAGGGCTACGTATAAGGGTCGAACCAAGCTTACCGGCATCCGCAGCGAGTATTCACCCACATCAATTTGGGGAAACGGGCCAGAGTCTACAACTACTCGGCGTGTATCTAGGCGACCGGAAAATGAACTAGCGGGCTATGAAACTTTACAAGGCGGAACTCCGCCTACACCGACTCAACCAACCGGACACATTCAGGTCAGGGGAAACCAAAACAAATAACGGACTAAAGACACTCGCGTACCTCAACCAAAATGGACGCCCTCTATTTACACTCCTAACTCATTATGATCGATTGTTCTGTGTATCTGCAGACACACTCCTTTTTCAGAAAGAAGTAAGGAGAGAGCGGAAAAGAAAGAAGAAAATGAATCAAAAGGGACAAATAATTAAAACAAAGGGAAAAAAAATCCTGAAATTAGGAAAGCAAGTTAAACCAAACACCCCAATTCCCAGTGTGATACCATATACCTCTTCCATTCTAAAATCAATTTCGATTTACAAAAAACCACATTATATACATATTATACATTAATCAATTAATTATACGTACACTACAACATACTCATACATATTACCATTGATATCAAGAAAAATATTTTATAACAGTGACATGAATCAGCTAAACCCTTTAACAGATAAGTGACCATATTTCATCCCTATCATTCAGTCCAGTTTTGGAAGTCTGATATTTTTCGATGAGTCTAGCTTCCAATTGATTTAATTTCATCTCAGTATCTCTCGTGTTTTTGTTAGATACCACGCATAATACTGTCCAGTATATGTCGTTGAACGAGTGATTGTAACTCTGATAGTGGCTGACCAAAGGAGCCCCTATGGTCATGCACTTAATACGGGATCTGTGTTGGAGGACCCTAGTTTTAACACTCTCGGTCGTTTGTCCAATATAGACTTTATTACATGGACACTTGATACAATATATCAGATTTTTTGAGTTGCAGTTAGAGAATACTCTTTGAATGTGCAAACTACCATTGATGTCGACTTCCTTTGAGTCTCTCGTCATCTCACATGCCACACAATTGTGGCACCTGAAATGACCCAAAACCGGAGGTAGTCCCAACAATTCCCTCGTGGTTTTAGGTCCCAGTTTAGGCACAATGGTTTTAGCTCTTACAAGTTGGTTACGAATGTTGCAGCCCTTCTTAAATGCAAATAATGGTTTCGGAATGTCGATTTCACCCAACAGTTTCCAGTTGTTTAAAATCAATTTTTTAACCCTATTTGCCCTGGGACCATAGGTTAAGACACAGGTTAAGGGAGTGTTACTAATATCTTTCTCGTTGGGTACCAACAAAGTCTCTCTCGGCGTGTACCAAGCTCTTTTCAAGGCCACCTTTACTTATCTTCTAGGGTAACCTCGCAAAATCAATTTTTCTCTTAGCAGATTGGCATGATCAAAATATTGTTCTTTATTGCTGCAGTTCCTCCGAATACGGAGGAACTGGCCATAAGGCAAGTTTTCTTTCAGTGATCTAGGATGGCCACTGTTAAAGTGCAAAAGGGTGTTTCGATCTGTTGGCTTAGTATATAAGCTAACACACAGTTTACCATCTTCATGTTAGATGTACACATCTAAAAAATTGATTTTGTGATGATCACTTGATACAGTAAAGTTAAACTCCTGGGTTCTGTGATTTAGCCAAGAGTGGAATTCGGTCAGTTGTTCTGAATCCCAGAAACTGCACCTTTGAATTTGCCCCAAAGTTTCAAGTATTATAACACTGAGGAATCCTTAAGTATCCAGGGATAAGATCCTATACTATGAAACATAGTTTGCTTTAGTTGTAAATATTTCCCCTCTTGGGAGCTAGGGAGTTCAAATTCTATCTGAAGCAACTTCACCATCAGCATAAAAACTTTTTTTCGGCTATTGCCATAAAATCATACATAATTAAAATTTGATTTAAAACAGTAAACAGTAAAATCATTCAATAATTAAAAGCTTAAAGTCATTACATATAAGATATTTAAAAGGACCCACAGATAAAACCAGCAGCATGTGAGGGAAACATCACAGCAATGTTAAAAAGCAAAGTTAAAATTCATTAAAAAACTCCTATACCTATTTTGTACTACTGCATGTACCAGAAGTCAATATTCGAAAACCAGTAAAAATAAACTTTTTGTAAAATCATTAAAACAGTGGAATGCAACTGGAAGACACAGGGATCTTAGGTACTTGGCACTAGACACCAACAGGGCAAACTTTTCCTGTCTGTGTCTCCACATATATGCAAAAAACTGGGAGACAGCAAAAACAATTGGTTGAGCAGTGTCTGCCTTGAATACCCTAGTTGCAATTTTGTAATCCCTGATGCACAGATAGTAGTACAGCAGTAGGGTCCATTTTCTGCTATTTGCAGGGTACTGCGGACAAAAGTAAAGGACATGGTCTACAGTTTCTTTGGCCTCTGGGCAGAATGGACAACTTAGATCAGGTTCAGCAGCAGCAAGGGGGCGCTGCCACTTTGCAGTAAATGATCGAAGCAGAAAGGTCCCACTTCGAAACATAAGGTAAAATGTCTTAGCAGCCAAAGGCTTAACTGTGTCCATGTACATTTCCCCCCAAAAGTATCTTTAAATTCCAGAAAGGTAAAGGTCAGGGTTCCTGTCCCCCCTGAACCGTGGAATCTACCATCTACATATCTCCAGTACTGCTCCTTAAGCATACACTTGGAAAAGCCACTAGACATTTCTTGGTCGGCCCACATGTTGCTGCACCCAATCTCCTTAAGTGAATGCTTAATATATTCCAACCAGGGGACTCTGGTGGCATCAGGGAATTTTGTGATTTCTTACAGGCCCAGCTGATAAGGTAATAGATCTGCTGAGGACCAGATAGTCCTCCAGTACATTAAGGGTATGAGTTTTACTCTAAGGGTGAGCTGACGAATGCCAAGATCCAAATGGAGTGGCACTAGTGGAGTACTAGGAGGAAGATTGGGTGAGGAGTCTGAGAAAACAATTTCCTGTCTGTTCAAGGTCATTGGCATTGACATGCCCCCTAAGCACCCCACCATATAGGGACCCCCCTACCCCACAGGGCTTGCAAGTTGTAAATTTGCAATGCTGGTGTCATCAAACAAAAGCATTCAAGGCTCTCAGAAGGTCACCAGTGTAATATTCCAGTCTGAGTTTGGACTTGTGAATCTGAGGTGACCAGCTAAACTGCACTTCAAGAGTGAGTCCCAGATGTTCAAAGGTGCAAGCCCTCTCCAGTTGGGTACCATTAAAGACTGGATGTGATCTGGCCTGGCAGGGGTTCAACACTATATGTTTTGTCTTGTTAGTATTGATCTCTAGTCTTCTCTGCCTGCAGAAGACCCCAAACTGGTCCAGGAGATTTGAATACCCATTGGGGATCTCGAGACCAGTAGAGTGTCATTCGCATACAGGAGGGCCGGGACCGTCCTGTTGGCCAGACGCGGGGCATCAAACTTACATTGCTTTAGCATGTTTACCAAGTCATTAATGTATAACAGAAACAAAGTGGGGGCTAGTACGCACACCTGTCTAACCCCCTGAGACACTGGAATGGGATCTGTGTATTCCCTCACAGGGCCATACCTAACGTACGCATAGTTATCCAGATAGAGCATCCTGAACACATCAATTAGGTATTTCAGAACCCCCATTGTGCTTAAAACTACCAACAGACCCTCCATGGAAACTAAGTCAAAACCGACTGTAGGTTGACAAAATGGGTTAGAGGCGCCCACCCCCATGTGACATATTCCCAATAGATTAGTTCTAATAATAGCACTTGATCAATAGTACTTGTTCCAGCCTAAACCCTGCTTGAGGGTTGTCAACACACCCACTTCCTCAACCCAGGCTTGAAGTCTACTCAACAGGATTCGGCTACAAGCTTCTGTGAGCTGTTGATGAGGCTAATAGGGCTATAATTTGATAGGGCAGACCTAAGGCTCCTTTTTTATATTGGGACCATTTCAGCCCCTACCCAAGTCCGTGGCATGGCAAGCCGGTTCATAATACTGTTAAAAAGACGCCAAAATATGGGCACCAAATCTCCATCTCGCCTTTGAACAGGTGCCCAGGCACTTTATCAAGCCCTGGTGCTTTCCTTGGTGTGATCCAATCAATAGCTACAGCAACTTCACTCATGGTGATAGGGCTGGAAGCACAATCAATCTGGAGGGATGGGCCAGCTACAAGCAAAACACTAGGGCCTTCCATACTAAGACTACAAGTGAGTTCCCTCAAAGAGCCAAAACTGCTTGCTTCCAAGACTGTAGCAATGGCCTCTCACAGCTGGGACTGTATAGCAGCGGTAGCAGCAATAATGCACCATCTCAGCCTGCGTCTGTTACTGGTTGGAAAAAACCCTCCTGTCTAGGGGTTCTAGGTCATGTAATGTGATAGTTACTAGGTCTCAATAGGCATAAGGAGAGGTCCAAGGTGTTATAGTCACTGTTCTGCCTGAATACCACCTCCATGTCAATTACCCGCAATCACAGCCTGGCATCCCTCAAAATGTAATCAATACAACTAGTCCGACCTTGCCGATTGAAGTTAACCATCCCTTTTTTATCTGATGGTGTCCTCTCATTGAAGGCTCAGAGGCCATTGTTGAGGGTGAAAGTATGTATTTGTAGGACTGCAGCTGCCCATTTTTTAATCGGTTGGAGTGTTGTAGTTCTATCTAGGACCCTAATTCGATATTCCTGATTTATGCCCTTATGTGGTTATAATAAATAATATCCTTATAAAGTCATAAGAATCATATCCATATTTAGTCATAGCCCATCCTGTCCAAATTAAGCAAGGCTACTTCCCCAGGCTCCTAGAAAGTACAACGAGTTCTGTAAACAAACCAAACTTCCAGCATCCTGGGAATTCCCCATTGCTTTTGTTTTGATTTCGTCCTAGAACTCCTGTGAGCACTCTAAGAACGGCCAGTTCTTAGTGACATCTTTATTGACGTCTTATATCCAACCTTACGTCAAAACCCGGCACCTTTCAGGTATAAATATACCAACGTTGCCTTAAGCAAACACACGGTGGATGTTTTGGAGCAGAGCGGCTATCTACTTGCCCGAGAGCCCAGCTGATGCGAGAGCCCACGGACGACGCCCCTCCCCTTTGACGCACTGCGAGAGACGCTGTCTTTTCTCCTGCCGAGAAATCCAGCTCCGGTGTTTCCAGATACCCTTGTGGGTTACTGGGATATTGAGTCCTGAGAGAGAGATACGAGACCTCCTGCTTTCTATTACCCAGGTACGGAGCTGACTAAACCCTTAAAGAGAATTCTTGATTCAGATTCCTTGGCAAAACCAACTTAACTTAAACTGCTACTTACTTACTCCTTCCCACGTATTAGGCTTAGGTCAGGTACACCGGGGTAGGCGTATTTAGAAGCACCAGTTGAGTACGTTAGTCAATGTATGTTTGTATGTATATATTTTATCTATTTTAAAGTAACAAATGGCTAAGAAGCCATATCAATGCTTTTACAGTATTATTTCATATTACTCCTTTTACTGTACGCACTTTACTTCATGCTAAGTGTTGCCATTGTGGCAATACATTTCTCTTTTATGAGAAAGAAGACTGCTCAATAAATAACACCTTTTATTGAAAACGCCAGTCTCTCTTTTCTCTACACTCTGGTGAAACTAAGTATGCACACTTGACTGAGTGAAATAGCTGTCTATTGTTTTCACACGACTCTAGAGATACACTCTTATTCTGAGGGAGCAAAGTTGTCATGTTTTATGGTTGTCAGAAGCTAATCCCTTCTTGTCTATCCAGGGAGGTTAAACTCCTCCTCGTTTATTCGAGAAAGTTTCTAGTGACCTCTGAGCTAGCTGGCAAACCTTAAGTCTAATATAGTCAGTAGAGACCTAGATGACCTCAGTCCTACGTCTACACTGCTGAATATATTATTCCAATGCGCAGAGCCTATTGGGAATATAGGAACTACACTACAGGAGTGTAAGCTCTGGAATTGCTCATACTTCATCCTCTCCTACGCTAAGTGCTTCAGTGGTAATACCAAGGGGTTGAAAATTGCAATTAAAATTGCCTGGCGCAAATCTATAAGCATCAACCTGGAGAGATTAAGGATGTCCATTAATTACATCAATAACAGTTAGACCAGTCATATTGCCCTCGTGCCTACAATATACATTATACAACCATAATGAGAAATCATCTGGAAATTGGAAAAGCACACATAGCACGTCAGGGGACCCAACATCAATAATATTTGAAGTAGAGCCAAGGTGGTTCTTAACTAAATTGCAAGCCCCCCCTTTGCCCCCCCCGAACGGCCTACCCTTCCCTGAAAACTGAGCAGGTTGTCATAACAAACAAACTCAGGCAGAGAATGTGGCAAAACAGTCAATGTTTCTTGGAACATACATTAGTCAAATGGTCCCCAACGCTACACCACTCTGGGCATGGCAGGTTGTTTTTAATACCAGCTAGATTCCAGGAAACCTGTTTATTAGAAGAGGGCAATAAGACAGTGGAATCATAACCAATAGAAACACAGAAAGGAACAGATTTTTCTAGTTGAAAATTGTTAGATGCATGTTGCTACAACAGATCATTTTGGCTACGGACTTCTAATTGTACTTCACAAGTGAAAATTAAAAGAGGGTGTGAGACCAGGTTCAACCTCTCCAGCTAAAGAATGATGATGGATTCAACCCAGATCTGTGACTGGGGGTGAGTGTCTGAAAAGTTTCAGCGCTCCGTCCATCATCTCCTTGTGTTTGCTTTGTTTGTCCTAAGTTGGCAGGGTATGCCCAGATATGGGTCCCTTGCTCACTTTGCCACTGGATTCAAGCTAGCCTGGCTGATGAAGGATGTTACCTAGAAACTGGTCCCAGAATGCTTGTTTGCGGTTCAGGGAAGACCTGGCTTGGCAGTTCGGGCTGGACTGTTCCCATGAAACACTGGGTCAAGACTGATTTGCATATAGTTGGGTCTGAACTGAGGTGGCGAAGTGAGCTAAAGAATGATGATGGATTCATCCCAGATCTGGGACTGGGGGTGAGTGTCTGAAAGGTTTCAGCGCTCTGTCCATCATCTCCTTGTGTTTGCTTTGTTCGCCCTAAGTTGGCAGGATATGCCCAGACGTGGGTCCTTTGCTCACTTTGCCACTGGATTCAAGCTAGCCTGGTTGATGACGGGTGTTACCCAGAATCCGGTCCCGGGATGCTTGTTTCCGGTTCAGGGAAGACCTGACTTGGCAGTTCGGGCTAGACTGTTCCCATGAGGCACAGGGTCAAGACTGATTTACATATAGCTGGGTCTGAACTGAGGTGGTGAAGTGAGCTACAGAATGATGATGGATTCAACCCAGCTCCGTGCCTGTGGGTGAGTGTCTGAAAAGTTTCAGCTCTCCATCCATCATCTCCTTGTGTTTGCTGGCCTCTCCATTAGACAGGTTTCCAGACTCCCTCTGTACCTCCTGAGGACATACGAGTTAGTTGTTGATGTCCAAGCTGGTAAGTGGCAAATATCAATTAGAAGTAGTGATGCTTGGAACACCCATTAGTTCCAGGCGACAACTTCTGCCTTTCATCCTTTCCAGTAGACCTGGTTGATAAAATGTACTCATTGGGCTTGGTTTGTAGAAATAGCCCAATGGAATGATTCTAATGGATCAGCTCACACAGCTGAACCCCAACCCCATCAAGGACCCAGAATCGATCAGCCAATAGGCCAATTCTCGATACCTACAGTTAATGATTACACAATCCCCCTGAAGCATTTCAAAAGTTTTAAGCTCACCTTCCAAAGTGAATAAGTAATCCAACATTAGAATACCTGTTCTTTCCAATATACCCCAGGAAATAGCCTGTTGACCTATTCTAATATCAGCGTTATGCCATATGGGAGCCTTTTTCATGTAGACTCGGGTTACACTTAAGGAGTTTGTGGGCATGTATCCAAATCTTAAGCACAGATGGAATAATAGGGTTGGAAGTTTGTAAAGCAGGCGATTTATAAGTATAAAATATTTTTAAACTTGAAGTTGCCTGTACAAATTGTCTTTCAATAAGAATCCTTAGTGGGGGATCATCCTGTCTGGGCCACAGATAAACCAATTGCGATTAATGGTGGGCTGTATAGTAATGATCAATGCACGGTACACTAAGGTCCCCACATCACCTTGAGCAATCAATTTGGAGATTTTAAGTTTAGGTCTCAGAGATCCCCAAATAAAGGGTTTTAATACCTTTGTCGATCTCTGGCAATATTAATATTTTAATTTTCAAAGGCAATGTACCTAAAACATAAGTGAAAAGAGGCACTATAATCATTTTCACCACCTGTACTCTACCCCAAAAAGACAAGTTAAGATGGGACCATTTTTCATACTCCAACTTTGCTCTGGTAATAAGCGATCTAAGTTATCTTGAATCATACTTTATACACCTGTGTTGATATAAATACCTAGATACTTCAGGCGATTTGCTGTCCATTTAAATTGTAGCCTAAAAAAGCTGCTTTAATTGTATTCCTGGACAGTGCGAGAGCTTCACTCTTCTTCCATTTGACTTTGTAGTCAGAAATGGTAGACATGAGTGTCCAGAGTGAAGTAGGTAGATCAGTAAGTATTAGTAATATGTCATCCACATATGAAAGTATTTTTGAGATCCATGCCAATGTAGGATTACCTGCTATTTGTGAACATTGTCTTATTGCCGCAGCCAGCAGTTCAACTGCAGGAATGAATAAAAACGGCAATAAAGGGCAACCCTGGTGGGTTCCTCTAGGCACTAAAAAGACTGAACGGAAACCCCCGCAATTCACTTGTGAGGACGGTGCCTCATATAACCATTTGACCATAGAGAAATATTAATTACCTAATACCAACTTACGTAATGTACGGAGCATGTAGTTCCATTCAATACGGTCAAAGGCATTCTTGGCATCTATGGGAATGGCTATTATCTTTTGCCAAGAGTGGTGGCTAATATCTTCAAATCTGTATTCAGAAGGGAAATTTGACAATAGCTACTGCAGTATAATGGATCAGTTTCCTCCTTATCGGCCACCTAAAGGGCGTCTTATGGTTCTGGTTTTACCCAAGAGTAAAACTCACCAGGAAAACTATCTTCTTTAGGTGCTATATTGTATGGAACATTTGAGGTCACTTGCTCAATTTCATCCTTTGTTATGTCACCCGCGAGTATGAACTGGTCCTGCTCACTGGGGCACAGGAGTGTTATTTCGTCCAATAATTCCTGTTGTTTGAGCTGATCATTATCAACCTCTAAACTATATACCTTCTCAAAATAATCTGCAAATATGTTAGCTATTGCTTGAGTCTCAGTTGTTAGCTTACCTCCAGAGTTAAAAATAGCTGGAATAGCTGTTATAGCTCTCTATGTTTTAATCGTTAGACGTGTAAACAGACAGCATTTTCTCCTTGTTCATAATTTTGAACCTTAAGTCTATGTACATATATTTTTCTTTTGAAGTATATAGTGTATGAAGTCCCATTTTAGCCTTTTCCAATCTACATCTGAAAGCTTCAGTTGGATTGGTGAAATGAGCATGTGTCAGGGTGTTGATAACATTTCCTTATATGATCTGTTGTTCTGTTCTACGTTTATATGCTGTGCAGAATCTCTCATAATTTGCCCCCTAATGGTGGCTTTTGCAGCTCCCACAAGAAACTGATTGTAATTGTGATTTTTCTGTTGTTTGTTTGTATTGAGATATGTTTAAACACCATGGTTTCCTACAAGAGCGTTTCAGATCCCAATCAAGCTGAAGACTGATAGGAGAATAAACTGATAGTGCAATTTCTAAAATGTCGCAATCAAGTACTTGTGGTATAATACAATGTAACATAAAGAAATATTCTATTCTATAATGGGTCTTCTGTACTGAAGAGTGATATGCAAACCCCTTATCTGATGGATGTAGTAACCACCAGATGTCAGTCAACCCTTGAGCTGATGTCTCCCTGTATTACTCTATCTCTGCCATGTGTCATGTCTAGGGGGGCTGTTCTGTCTAAGATCACAAACGGGACAAGATTCCAAGGACCCCGCAGAACTATTTTGGAAATTCCCATTTCCGTTAGAATTTTGTTTAGATGAGGGAAAAATGAGCTTTTGTCCCAACGGGGCAAAAATAGAACCCACTTCCTATGTGTTGTCATCGACTTTAGACTTGACTAAAACAAAACGACCATTTACATCTGACCATGACGGTAGTATTTGATATTGCAGTCTTTTCTGTATTAGAATGGCTACACCACTTTTTCTAGTAGTAGTATCGGATATAGGATCTCCTGACATATTACAAGGGGGTTTGCAGCTGTAAAGAATCTAGCCTACCCAATCATGTACAGGAAGTTCGAACTGCGATAATGCAAGCCATGACAATAGAAATGTTACAAACAAAACACAAAGTAAATTCAGCTTAAATTCTTGTTTAACATAAAAATCCTTTGTAAGAGAAGGCACTACAACCTGCTTGTGTCTGTGCGACGCAGGCAGAATGATTTTCTTAAGCGGTGGGTTAACTAGTCTATGTTGTTCTTTGCTACTTATACTTGAATTTATTTTAGTCAATCTGTTCATGTTTGCCCATATAAAAACAAAGGGCCATAGTTAGAGTTTGGGAGACAGAGTAAACCATCAAAACATGGCCGATACCCCTTGTTATCTTGCCATTGACTATAATGCACATGGATACAGTGGACAGGGCATCCACCACATTTTTATTTAACATGGTACTGTTAGACCTGGTATCTTTTGGTGTGGATTCCTCAGTCTTTTTGCCTCTGACCTCCTGTTTTTGGCTCGGTGCTGTATTTTGTTTTGCTGATGTTAGGACTCTGGGCACCTTTTCACTGCTGACCAGTGCTAAAGTGCACTGATTGTGCGACCCACATGAGAAGCCCTGCAAACTGTGTGTGCCATTTTTAACTGCCATTTCGACCTGGCATGCACATACACTTGCCAGGACCAAATCTTTAAAAAGTGATATGGTATGTGCATGTTGGATTTTTGCCATTTTTGTCTTGTTTGATTCAGATAAATATTGGCTATTTTTCTAAACTGGTGTGGACTCCTTTTGTAGTGTTTTTACTGTTTTAATGTGTGTGTGTTTGTGTGTATACAAATACTTTACACACTGCCTCTGGGATAAGCCTCACTGCGCTGTGCTAATCTACCAAGGGGATAAGCAGAGGTTATCTTAGGTGTGTAGCTTACTTACCCTGACTAGAGTGGTGGTCTCTGCCTGGCTAAGGTGCATAGCCTAGCCAACTAGAAACCCCATTTCTAACAGGCATACTGCCCCACAAACAAATAATGCCTTTGACAAACTATTTAAATGAGACTCTCAATTCATGCTTCCAACTCATATCTCGTAAACGAGAAAGACAAGGGAACCCTACTCACAACGGAGCCTGGGTAAGTAAGTATTATAAGAAAGACAATGGCTCCTGTGGAGTAAATACTTGTTAGTGCAATCAAAAGGAAGCGTAAATTTGCATATGCAGGGTTTAGGTGAGATGGCAAATAGAGAGAACAAGCCAAGAACACAGATAAGCGTTTTCCAAAGGAAACTATATTTAATTTCCATATACAATGAAAACAATTCTTACACTAAATTTGCGTTTCTGACATTATATGTGACAAGGTTTCAAAAATAAAGTTTTTTTATCCAAAAAAGCGGCCACTTTTAATTTTCACAATATGTAACATCTATAGCAATATATCACTTTTAATCTAAATCATGGGGTCAGGAGATCGATTGTTCTGCTTCGGTTTGGGATACTACCTGTAAAAACCGTAACATCCAAATGGCACTTAAAAGAAAGCTCTATGTGTAATTTGTGTGAAGGCGGGGAGCAGAATTTGGAGCACTTGATATTTATTTGCCCAAATGCGAAAGTGGTAATGACAAGAAAGAGGTTTTTAAAACCAATTTATACCAAATGTGGAATTAACTCAGCAAAGGAACTAATTATTTTATGTAAAGCTCCGCCTAACAAATTTGTTTGTTACAATTTTTATAAATTTTTAAAATCATTTTTAACTTTGTATTAGAATGACAATTTTAACAAAATGGTGTAAATAATGGATTATTGTGCATGAAATATTTGTGGTTCTCAGTGGAGTACCAAATCAAATAAATAAATAAACTTGAACATCTATATAATGATAGAATGTCATTTTCAGTAGTTCACATTTTCTTAGTTGTCGACGGCGTTTCGACCCTAATAAGGATGTAGGGTCTCTTCAGGACCTACAGTTTTTTGTGGGACATCTAAAGAAATGAAAAGTGTGTGTTTAGTTTAACTAGTCCAATAGTAGAGTCGGTTATTGGTATTACTAGTGATTATTCGATGGAGCTGGAAGAGATACCTGATTGTCGAATTGCTAGAATATTAGTGCTGTGAGTGAAGAACCATGTGCAGGTGAATATAAAATCTGTTTACTCACTAGGAAACCCGGCTGGGTTCTGTTTGAAAAAAGACAAAATCATACAATTTGTATTAAGGGGCAAACCATTTTTAGGCTGGTCAAGGTACGGCAAGCATTGGCCGTAATTTGGACTTACCCCTATGGAGTATGTGAGTTTAAGCAATTCCTGGTAGCTCAATGGCTGTCCTCTGTGTTGTATTGCCGGTAGTCCTTGTTGGAACAGCTGAATTAATCATATATTCCTTAGTGCTGTTCAATTTTCCTATGGGGGTGAAACCAATTCTGTTAGTTTAATTTGTCCACATTATGGTGGTCTGGGTGCTTCCTAAATAAGATCCGCTTCTGTGTACTCCCAATCCTATCTTTATCGATTCTTAATAATAGTTGTATCCTCCTCCTTTAGAAACTATATCATAGTATAGCGATATGTTAGGGCCACTTGGATATCCCCTGACATGTTTGTGAGATCCGCGCGAAAAAACACACCAAGATATTGTATAATGTGCGCGGTTGCAACCGTTTGTGCAGTGTGTTCCCCGCGTTAAGGGGGAGCTAAAGTAATGTATATGTAAAGGCTCCTTTGATACCCTCAGGCGCGTATGTAAAAACCGCGCGAATGCCGCATAAAGATTATATCTAGTGTTCGCGGTTAAGCCGTCTATGCAATTTGTTCCCCGTGTTGTGGGTGAGCTCAAGGGTGTTGTCCTGTGAGCCAGATGGTGATGCATTATTACGGGGGATACGGGGCCCAGTTAGGATATCTGAAAATTATATCAGATTGATTCCCCGCAATCATGAGAGAAATGTACAAATAAATAAAACGGCCACCCTCTTGTTGAGTCACGAACACTAATTTCTAAAAGGGGGTACGGGGCCCAGCCTATTAAACATACCTTAGGGATGATGCAGGAGGACATCCAGCAACCGGACCGCTTTCGTCGGTTCCAGTTGGTACAATGACAACGCGCCAGTGTTTTGCCTTTAGCATATATCCCTTTCAAAACCAGTCAGAGCTAGATTTGTCGGTAGCGTGTACGGCGCCCAACGCGTGCAGCAGCTACCGACAGTCACGTATAGCGTGATCTGCCGGTTGTTACAGTACGTTGTGTAATGTATTTGGGTGAGAGATGGATGTATTGTAATTCTAAGAGGTGAGGTACATATATTACATATTATAGGGAGTCTTGATCTAAAAATTTATTTTGTCAGTTTAGAACACAGACTAAGTGGTTTTCTATACTGTGAGCATGCAATTCCTGTCATGGTCTTGGCAGCTGACCTAGATGGTGTCCTGGGGCAGAGTTCAAAGTGTCAATGTGCGTTGACACATAGTCCTTAATCAAGGATATGTATGGTTAGGTGTTTATTAGGGGGTACTAAAAACAATAGTCAAAGCAAAATATACTTATTATGAGATGGCCTTAAATAGGTTTTCTAAGTTGTTTTAATTTGATTTCAAGTGTCGGTTGGAGCCAACAGTCATTATTTGTCATGATTCATGCAACAGATTTTTGTTGCTGATCGGGACAACAGTTCATAGGTTACAATTGTTACACTTCATAGGGTTCCGATATATACAGCCTCGTACACGTATCAATGCTGATCCAATAAATTACTCGAACTGCTTGCATATGTGTATTGGACAATTTTCTCATAGGTTATTGATAGTAATTCCCTTATACCCATAGCACCCATTGTTGTATCATCCATAGTGTGAATCACATTTTTTTCTTTTTGTTCTTCAATGTACAATTTGGAGATCAGAGATAAAAACCCATTGTGCATACATACCCGGGTGTGTAGTTACATAGTATATTCCTGTGTATATCCAATAGGATGCCACTTGTTTCTTGCTAAAAAACAATACATTAAAATACATACAGATAAGAAATAATTATACATTTGCATACTGTATCCACAGAAAAGTAGCTAGATCGTACATAGGGTACATACATTTGGAACAAAGTAACTAGATTTTTACATAAGGTGATCTATTTGTATAGGACGTATAAAAGTCTGAGAGATCCTAGCATGTTTTAAACTAAGGTGGATACAAAGCCACGCCATTCCTCCGCACTGTTTAATCCTTCATCAATGGAGTTGATTCTATCTATCCAGTGGCATTCGCGTCTTTGTAGGATGTGGGAAATGTCACCCCCTCTTTCCAGGATATATCCAATGTCAATCACTTGCCATCGGATATCTTCTGCTGAATGATTTTTCTCTTTGTAATGGGAGACCAAAGGGGCATTCTCCACCGAACGTCGTATGCGACTTCGATGTTGTCCAATACGTGCTTTAATTGGTTGTTGAGTCTGCCCAATATATGGTAAATCACACGGACACCATATACAGTATATCACGTTTCTAGTATTGCAGTTGGAGAAGAAGTTTAATGCGTGTTTCCAAGAGCCATGTTCAAAAGTTTGTGTGTTTGACATGAAGGGGCACACCACACATTTGCCACATTTATGATGACCTTTAATCTCCGGTAAGTCCCAGGTGGATTGAAGTGTCTTAGTCTTAGGTCTCGCCTGTTCCGTCGAGGATCTGATCAGATGATCTTTTATGTTTTTACTTCTTTTATAGGCAAACAGCGGGGTGGCCATTTCTGGGTCATAGTTCTCAATTATACCCCAATTTTTTGTGATCAGCTTTTTTACTTCCTTTGTGTGTAACCCGAAGGTGGTGACACATATGATCTTGTCTAGTGATTTCTTTTCCTTGGGTCTTAGTAACTCCTCTCGGGGAGAGTACCAAGCCCTTTTCAATGATTTTTTGACAAGTTTCTTAGGGTAACCTCTTGATTCAAGTTTATTTCTCAAGATTTCTGCTTCTCTCAAGTAATCTTCTTTTAAGGCACAATTCCTACTAATGCGTAGAAATTGCCCGAAGGGTAACCCATCTCTGAGTGCCCTTGGGTGTTGGCTCTTGTATGACAACAGTGTGTTGCGCTCGGTCGGTTTTCTGTGTAATGTGGTGTATATTTTCCCTTTTGCATGCCTAATGTTTAAGTCATAAAAAGGCTATGTTGAATTTATGTATGGTGGAGGTGAAAGTCAGATGCGATTGTACCGTGTTTAGGTATTCTACAAAGTCATTGAACTCTCCTTCTTTACCTGTCCAGATCAGAAAGATGTCGTCCAAATACCTGTGCCAACATTTGATTTTTGCTGATAAGGGGTTTGTCATATTTAGGACATACGTTTGTTCTACATAATCCATATATATGTTCGCTAAGTTTAGAGCAAAAATGGCTCCCATACTTGGCCAGAGCATTGCTGGTTGTAGGTTCCTTCAGATATAAAATAGTTAGATTGGAGGACGGCGCGTAGCAGTGAGATTATGAAGGTAGTTGGTACTAGGTGAGGGCGTGGCCTTGAGTATAAAAGTCTCTTTATTGTCTCTATACTGTCACTCTGAGGAATGTTTGTGTAGAGTGATGTGATGTCAAGTGCTGCCAGCCAATCCGTTGAGACATTAAATTATTTTCCTTCCACTAGGTTTATCATGTGTATGGTATCTTTTACATGACTCTCTTGAGTTGGTATGAAATCTTTAATAAAGAAATCAATGTATTCTCCAATGGGTACTAACACAGAACCACATCCTGATAGGATTGGTCTGCCCGGAGGGTTGGTTGAGTCCTTATGGATTTTCGGTAATGTATGCAGTGTCCTTGGGTTGTCTGTATTCAGGAAATCAAATTCTTTTTTATCAATAAATCCCTCTTTTAGTCCTTCCATAGTTATATTTAAAATCTCTTTTTGATTTAGAATAATGGGTTTCCGTGTAGTTTCTTGTAGTGTTTTGTGTCTCTAATTTGTGTGTTTATTTCTTTGTCATAGTCTTTGTGGTCCTGTATGACAATCCTGCCTCCCTTATCTGCGGGTTTAAGTATTATAGTGTTGTCATTTTTAAGGGAGATTAGAGCTGCTCTTTCTTGTAGTGTAATGTTATATGGTATGTATTTGCGGGTGTTCTTAAGTCTGTCTATACCAGTAATATTCAGTTTTCAAAGGACATTATCTGGGGAGGCATCATACCATTGGTGGAATAAAAAGTGGAGGGTGGTCTGAGACCTGTTACAGAGCCCTGTAACATGTTCTCCCTTTCCTTGAAGAATACTCTAAGGCGTATTTTCCTGAAGAACTGGAATAATTCAGTTTTAAGAGTAAAGAAGTCTGTTCTTTCTGTCACCACATAGGATAAGCCTTTGGTCAAGAGTGATGTCTCTGGGCATGATAAGATATGGTTTCAGAGGTTAAAGATGGGAACAGTCTCTATAGTACCCGTGTTTTCCATCAATATGGTTGCGGGCCCCACTGGTAGTACTTGTTGCTGGTTTGTCTCTCTCCCGGTGGTTGATACCGTGTTTTTCCTATTGGCTTTCCCGCCTCTGTCTAAAAAAGGCTGTCCTGGGTGGTTATCTGTGCGGGTAGGTCCTGGCTGATTGTCAGAGTCACTAGATCCCCCAGAAGATTCAGAAAAAGTAATTGGTTTGTTATTCCTGTACCTACCCCAGGTATTTTGTCTGTTTTGGTTCCCCAATGTGGTGTAATAATCGTCCCTAAGGTATGGGTACGCTTTTATCTTTTGTCACTTTCTCCGCTTTCTTTTTTCATTCAAATTGGTTAAAATCCTCAATGGTTTTATGCAATTTCTCCAATAGTTGCTTCGCCTCTTCTACCCCATCCCCTCCTAGTATTTCCTTTTCTAATTTTTCAATTTCTTTTAGTTCCTCCTTTGCATGCTCTAGGGCTGTCGCCATCCCTAGTACCATCCAATGACGACTACAGGTTGTGGAAATACTGCTAAAGCCCCCTTAAATTTAGGATCTTCTCGGAAAATGCCAGGGACATTCCTGTCTTGGAGTCCTTGTGGAATTATGCCTGCCCTCCGGTAGTCTGTTAACATACGTGCATGCAATTCTGTTCTAACATGTTTCTGCTTAAGTTTATCTAATTTATCCAGCAACTGTTGTCTAGGGCTTGTGCTGTTATTTGGTAAATTTGTAAACAATGATGGACCGCTAGTAATCTTAGCAATGTACTCCTCCGTGTATAATGGCGCTTCCCTATTTGACATCTCAACCCTGGAAAACAACGTAACCCTATATATCCTATAGGGTGAGTGGAATTGATCCTATTAGTGGATAAATCCCTTGCGATGCAGCCACCGCACAAAAAGTCGTAAACGAGAAAGACAAGGGAGCCCTGCTCACAACGGAGCCTGGGTAAGTAAGTATTATAAGAAAGAGAATGGCTCCGCGTTTTTTACATTTGCGCCTGAGGGTATAAAAGGAGCCTTTACTTATACCTTACTTTAGCTCCCCCTTAAAGCGGGGAACACACTGCAGAAATGGTTGCAACCGTGCACATTATACAATGCCTTGGTTCGTTTTTCGCGCGGAACTCACAAACACGTCAGGGGATATCTAAGTGGGCCTAACATATCGCTATACTATGATATAGTTGCTAAAGAAGGAGGATACAACTATTATTAAGAATCGATAAAGATAGGATTGGGAGTACACAGAAGTGGATCTTATTTAGGAAGCACCCAGACCACCATAATGTGGTCAAATTAAACTCAACAGAATTGGGTTCACCCCATAGGAAATTTGGACAGCACTAAGGAATATATGATTAATTCAGCTGTGTCAACAAGGACTACCGGCAATACAACACAGAGGACAGCCATAGAGCTTCCAGGAATTGCTTAAACTCACATACTCCATAGGGGTAAGTCCAAATTACGGCCAATGCTTGCCGTACCTTGACCAGCCTAAAAATGGTTCGCCCCTTAATACAAATTGTATGATTTTGTCTTTTTTCAAACAGAACCCAGCCGGGTTTTCTAGTGAGTAAACAGATTTTATATTCACCTGCACATGGTTCTTCACTCACAGCACTAATAGTCTATCAATTCGATAATCAGGTATCTCTTCCAGCTCCATCGAATAATCACTAGTAATACCAATTCTACTATTGGACTAGTTAAAGTAAACACACACTTTTCATTTCTTTAGATGTCCCACAAAAAACTGTAGGTCCTGAAGAGACCCTACATCCTTATTAAGGTCGAAACGCTGTTGACAACTAAGAAAAAGTGAACTACTGAAAATGACACTCTATCATTATATAGATGTTACATATTGTGAAAATTAAAAGTGGCCGCTTTTTTGGATAAAAAACTTTATTTTTGAAACCTTGTCACAATTATTATGTCAAAAACGCCATTTCTATGTTTTTGGGTTCATAATTTCACTTGGGACACATTACACAACTGTAAATAACCTTTGAAATTTAGTGTAAGAATTGTTTTCAATGTATATGGAAATTAAATATAGTTTCCTTTGGAAAGCGCTTATCTGTGTTCTTGGCTTGTTCTCTCTATTTGCCATCTCACCTAAACCCTGCATATGTGAATTTACGCTTCCTTTTGATCACACTAACAAGTATTTACTCCACAGGAGCCATTGTCTTTCTTATAATATTCCAAATCATATGTTGCATTAATGAATATGTGTGTTTAATAATTGACTTTGCAGATTAGCATCATGTGGCTCAAGCACTTCCTGAATATATGCTAAGACTTGATTGTGTTTGCATTGTGGTCATGTATGGGAATAATAGGGAGAGTAAGGCTGTAAAGGTTAGCACTTGCAGGATAAGTAGAGCTAAGGTTTGTTTTGTTTACTTCTTAACTAGGCTCTAGTACCAATTAAACTTTATTACTTAACAGGCCACTGACTCCAGTGCTGTCCAGTTCATGGGAGAACACAGAGGCCAACCAATTGAAAGAGACAGTAGCCCGGTTTTCTTGCACCTCACCCTTCCGTTATCTGGATGTGATCACCACTCTTGGAACAGGAGGATTTGGCCGTGTCGAGTTGGTAAGATTACAACATCGCAAATGTGTTAGTCGAAACATTGGCCCTTTTTGTTGTACATATTTGTGTCTTATTAAAATAGTTGTAAGAGGTTTATGAAGATGTGTACCACTGGAAATATTTCCATGGATGGGTAGTGTTTTGATCAATACATACACAACAATTTAGGCCCAATTACAAGTGGAATTAAACAGGGCAAGGCATTTTCCGCACCTGGTAAATGCCTATACTACGGGTTGTTTTATTTAGTGTGCAGAAAAGCCCCCAAGTCTGACTTTTCTTTGTCAAAATGAGGAATTGCCACACAACAGGGGCAATCCCCCTGACTCAAACAAGGGGCAATAAAAGATGTATGAACAGCAGTGGTTCCATGTAGGAAGCTGGCTCTCTATATAGTGTACTAAAATAAAGTGCACAGTGCAGAGAGTCAAGTGAATCCCCAATAGGTAAGCAGAGGTAAAAGCAGATATTCCTAATGCTCTTTTTGTGGTAGTGTGAGCAAGCAGGCTTATCAGAGGGTAGTGTTAAGCATTTGTTGTACTCACAGAGGCAATAAATGAAATACACACACTCAAGAATAAATTTGAGACTAATTTATAAAATCAAAGTTGATTTTTATGTAATTTGTAGGACCAAGAACACCGCTGTAAGGTAAGTACTTTGGTAGTTACGATTTTTTAAAGTTTGGAAAATATATCACATTTGTGCGCTATTTCGTACCATAGGAAGCAATCGGGAAAAAGTAGAAAAATGCATATAAAATATGGCAATGCTTTCACCAAGTTCACCTTCTCATTTAGGTTGATGTGGAGACCAGGTACAATGTTCCAGCAGGAGAAGTTTGTAAGCATCCCGGATCGGTTTGGAGCAGAGTTCAGAGTGTCCTGGAAGCTGGTGAGCGAAGATGATGGGTGCCACTTGAAAACACACTGCACAAGTGGGATTACAGGATCCGGTGGATTTCCTTGGAGAGAGGAAGTCGCAAGGACTTAGGGACTATGGGAGCGAAGCAGGTTGGTCGGTGCTAGCAGGGCTGGGTGCAGAGCAAACAGGTCAGCCGGGCGTTTTGCGTCTTGTGGTCCTCACTGTCAGGAGCAGGCAACTTGGAGCCGCAATCTTGGGTCAACTGGGACACTCAGGAAGTGGATCTTGGGTGGCTCAACATCCCTCAATGAGTGCTTGATTCTGGTGCCTCAGGAGTCTGGTGTGGACCCTTTTTCTTGGTGTCCAGTACCATGGGTATTGGTATGCCGTGACTCTGGTAGATCCTGGTGCCTCCAATCATGGTGGAGAGGAAGATCTGACACTCTTGAGCTGATGTACCTCTTCTTGATTTGCTGTTGAGGTTGTCGGGAGGCAACAAGTCAAGAAACTGGAATTCATAGGATCAGTGACTGCGGTGTGCAGGGGAGTGATGCCTTCTCTCCAAGGGAGCTTCTTGGCAATTTCTTGAAAGCTGGGCGTGCTCCTGGGTTCTTGAGTCCTTGCATGTTTCAGGATGAGTTCTTTGAGCAGCGGGCAGGGTTTGGAACCTTTTTTTCTGCAGCAGGACTTCAATTGTTGTGCAGCGTGTCTTCTTTGTCCTATTCTTCTCTTGTCCATCAAATCTGATGTTCAGGTCTTCGGATGCCACCTAAGTACTGAAGTGAGGGGTGTTACAAGGGAAAACAAGTAGTAGCAAAAAGGCTGCTTACCTTTAGGGTGTTTACACCCTTTAGTGACCCCATCCAATGGGAAGGGACACAACCCTAACCCTGATTTGAGGCTTCTCCACCATTACAAGATGGTGGGAATTCAGGGGAGTGTTTCACATTGCCTGCCCTTCCCTAGGGGTGGTATATGCTAAGTGGGGACCCTTCTCCTCATCTAACTAATTTTCCTACCTTTCCTCCTGCCAAACGTGGAACAGGAAAGGGGGGGCTTGGCCACCTCCACTATATTGAGGTACTTGGGATGGATTTCAAAGGGGACATTGCCTTTGAAGCTTCCCACCCTGGAAGGCCATCCTGTCCTTGGGAGGTGTGAAGCACCTACACCCAGAACAGGCTTTGTTTTTGTCCTCTGAGAGTGCCATCTCTCACCCCATGAGGTCAGAAACATGTCTGGCGGTGGCAGACTGACAAAAACCAATCAGAACCACACCAGTACTTGGTTATTTTTTTTGGGGGGGCTCTCTATAAGGGTCTCCTGTATGAATTTATTAGTACATCCATTACTGGCATCAGTGAGGATTTATTAAGACAATATGTTTAGTACCAAACATCTTAGAAATCAGTGAAGCCATCATGAAGCTTGGAAACTCATGTTGACAAGTATCCAGCTCATGTACGTACTTTATGGCTTCCCTGTTCACTTACAACATCCCTGAAGAGACAGGACATTGTACGGGCATATCTGCTCATGCAGGTATGCGCACACATAGAATATAGTGCACCCTGCCTTAGGGCTAAAGGCCTGAAGTAGGGATGACTTACCCATATCTTATGCTGTGCATGGGAGGCATGGCACACAGGGCTGTCTGCCATATCGACTCTTAGGATTTTCCTGTACCAAGACATGCAGCCTGCAATAGCAGAGTGCATAACCTTGGTGAGGGTTCCCTGGAGTGGAACAAACAGTGCTGTCACCCCAGGGTCCCTCTTCAGTACCCATGTCCTAGGTACCAAGGGTACTACTTACTAGGGACTTACAGGAGTAGCCGAAGTTGTGCCAAACATGGTACAGTGTTTTGGGGAAGAGATCTGGCACTGGAAACCTGGTTAGCAGGGACCCAGAGCACTTACAGTTCAAAGTCACACCAATCATTGACAAAAAGTGGAGGCTAACCATGCAAAAAGAGGTACTTTCCTACATGACCTTCACCAAACAAAAGAGGATGAAACTAAAATGTCCCTAGAGAGTCTTCATCTTCTAAGTAGAAGAACCTGGAAAAGCATGGTCAGTCCAAATAATGTATTCCACTGTAAGACCATTCCCTCTATAGATATTGAGCACCTTAACAATTTGGGGTTTTCTCTTTTTATCTGCATGAGCCATATGAGAGGTTTGTGGTCAGTTTGGACAAGGAAGTGAAAACCAAACAAGTATGGTCTCGGCTTCTTCAGGGACCAAACCACAGCAAAGGCTTCCCTCTCTATGGCACTCCATCACTGCTTTCTGGGGAGAAGTCTCCTACTTATAAAAGCAACAGATTAGTCATGGCCATCATCATTTGTCTGGAATAGGCCGACTCCTTTCCCATGTTCAGAGGCATCTGTCTGCACTATGAACTGCTTGGTGTAATCTGGAATCTTTAGAATGGTTGCTGAGCACATTGCTTCTTTCAAGGTGTCAAACTCATTTTGACAGCACACTATCCAGTTAACCTTTTTGGCATTTTCTTGGAGGCCAATTCGGTGAGTGGGGCCACAATGGATCCATATCCCTTCACAAACCTCCTGTAGTACACAGTCAAGCCAAGGAGTGCCCTGACTTGGGTCTGGGTGGTTGGAGATTCCCAATCCAGAATGGTCTGGATTTTAGGCGCTAGTGGCTTAACCTGGCCTCCACCCACAAGTGGGCCAAAGTATACAACGTTGTCCAGCCCGATCTGTAACTTGCTTGCCTTGATATTGAGGCCTGCTCTCTGCAGAGCCTCCAGTACCAGATGATCATGCCAGGTGGAGCTAAAGACAGCAATATCATCTAGATAAGCTACTCAATAAGATTCCAATCCAGCATGAACTTTATTAACCAATGTTTCAAAGGTGGCAGAGGCATTCTTCAAATGCATTACATTACGCATTACAATGAACTGGAAGTGCGCATCTGGAGTGGAAAATGCTGTTTGTTTTTTTTGCTCCAGGAGTCAGACATATCTGCCTGTACTCTGATTCCCCCTAACCTGTCAATCAGCTCATTAGCTCTTGGAATTGAATGTGCATCTGTTTTTGTGACCACAATGAGGCCCCTGTAGTCCACAAAAAACCTAAGTTCTTTCATTACACACTGGGAATGAGGCTTGGTGACTAACACAACTGGACTGGCCCAGGAGCTCTCTGAGAGTTCAGTGACACCCAACCCCAGCATCTTGCTTACCCCAGTTTTGATGCTTTCCTTAATATGGTCAAACTGCCTGTATATTTTGTTTTTGACAGGTAGGCTGTCACCAGTGTCCACATTATGGGCCCAATTCCGATCTGGGAAGGAAAGCTCTCCGACCGAGCCGGAATCGGAGTGTTTTCCGACTGAGCCAGACTCCTGCAGTCCGACCGAGCGAGAGCGATGCGGCCGCATGCTGCTGTACTCGGTTCGGTCAGACTCACATAGAAGTCAATGGGAGCCGGTTGTACGACGCGTACATGGGCTCCCATTGACTGAATGGGCACGTCTCACACAAAGGCGCCCCCTACAGTGGGTACCTGTCGGTGCCATCCACACCATACATGCCTGTGTTAGGAAGACCCTTGGGTCTCCCCCTGTGTCTGAGTCATAAAGCTGCGGGTGACAGGGGATCCGACGCGGACCCCCAAAGGCAACGTCCCAAACGTTTTACAAGCTGGAAACTTCGCCACGAACCGCCTGTCCGACGCGTGCATCGTCATGGCTTGGTCGTAAATCACATCATTGCACGGCACGGTTTGCTTACGGATGATACATACGGAGCAGTTCGGACCCGGAAACAATTCAGTTGGTGAATTTTGCATTGCTCGCATCATCATTGCTCACTCGTACAGCTGTACGAGTCGGGCGGAAAACATGCGTAAGGCTCATACTTTTACTGTCCGGATCTCGTTCGGTGCCCTTCCGAGTGAGATCGGAATCGGGCCCTTAGTGTACATCAGTTAGTCTGACCAGAGGTCAAAGAAAAGAGGTCAGCAAACTGAGTTGGCACTTCCTTGCTGATCCTACTGTTCCTTCCCTGCTGCTTCCCTACCTTCCTTTGCTGTTGGCCAGTGAGGATGCCTGAAAAGATCACTCCATTAATTGACTCATCTTTGGGGTTGAGGGAAAAGAGATCAGGGAGTGGCTCATTCTCTACCTCCTGTTCCTCATCTGTGGCCATGCACATGGTCCCATCAGCCCTGTTCTTGTAGGGTTTAAGGCGATTTATATTTATTACCCTTGCAAGGTTTCTACATGTGCCAAGGGCAAATTATTAGGTGACCACCCCTTTTCATTGAAGGATAAGGTAGGACCCAGTCCATTTGTACTGGAGGGACCTAGGTGCCACAGGTTCAAACCCCACAACTTCTGTACAGGTTGGAACTGCACCGGGCAGTCTTTTGATCATACCAAAGCTTCTGGAGCTCTTGGCTGGCTTCAAAGTTTTTTTTTGCTTTTTTCATGTACTCAGCCATCCTTGAAGGAAGGCCAACACATAATCCATAGTGTCTTGCTTTTGTTTCTGGATGGGTCTGTTCCATCCTTCTTGACAAGACATATGGGTCCTCTTACAGGGTGTCCAAAAAAAGTTCAAAGGGGGAAACTCTACTCCCTTTCGTGCACCTCTCTGTAAGCAAAAACAGGCAAAGTAGTAAGACATCCCATCTCCTTCTGTGTTTTTCAGGGAGTCCACCAATCATGCCTTTTAATATCTTGTTAAATCTTTCAACAAGCCCATTTGTCTGCAGATGGCATGATGTAGTGAACCTATAGGTCACCCCACACGTGTCTCTAGTATGGAGATATAAAGTGTATACCTCTGCCTGACACTACTTCCTTAGGAAAGCCATCCCTAGTAAAAATACCAAGGAGGGCATTGGCCACTGCAGGTGCAGTGGTTGTCCTTAGTGAAATTGCTTCAAGGTACATGGTGGCATGATCCACTACCACAAGAATAAACATATTCTCTGATGCTGTTAGAGGGTCAAGGGGACCAACCATGTCAATCCCTACCCTTTAAAGGGTGCCCCCAACCACTGGAAGTGGACTTAAGTCAGGCTTCATGTGGCTACCTGTCATGACACTGGTTTGACAGGCGGGACAAGAGTTGCAAAACTCATTTACCTTCTGGGGTGTTTCTGGCCGGTAGAAATTGTTAACCAACCGATTCTAGGTTTTGTTCTAGCCAAGATGCCCAGCTAGGGGAATATCTTGGGCCAATGTTAGGTAAACCTCTCTAAACTGATGAGGCACTACCACCCATCTAGTGGCAGCAGATTTGGGGTCTTGACCTCAGTGTATAGGAGTCCATCTTACAAATAGGTCATGTTGTTGTTGTTAATATATATTTTTATTTGGCGAGTTTTGCTATAAAAAAAAGAAAAATGCCACAATACAACTTACAATTAAAAAGCCAATTATACAAACTGCACAACCATAGAAACTGTAAAATATTCAATAAAATCCTGAAAAAAAGTACAGTGGGAGTTATGCCACTCAATAAAAGAATTCCAAATTCACCACCAAGTAGGAAAAGGGTCACATATGCATATATACATTTCTACATCCATACAGACTTCCAGGGTTCAAAAATATTCTCAAGTCATATATTGAAATATTTTCCCTACCCCGTACCCATTACCAGTTATATTACCAATTCATTCATCGACTTCTGTATTGCGATTAAAAATCTTCCGATTGCACATGCTACATTTAAAAATCTCATATTTATCAATAGACTAATTGCTTGTTCCCTCCTTTCACTTTTATAGACAATAAAAAAGTTTTTTTAATTATTTCCGTTTTTCTAAGAACCACAAACAAACCATCAAAATATGTGGGCCACTGCATTTTACTTGTAATCCACATGTGCACAGACCATGTTCGTTCGTCATTACAGATTTTATCTTCTGATCAATGTTACATGGATTCAGGCCAACTCTAAATTTCAATAGTGTATTTCTAAGCTTCTGGTTAGGCATGGCCTCGATATAGGGGAACATAGGATCGTTAGTCCACATGTTTATCAAGAACTGGGTGGACATTTTGCTCCCTAGGTAACATAGGTCTTCTTCTCGAGCCTTAGTGTTGATAATAGCTGTAACACCTGCTTGGAAATCTGCTGCCCTGATTTCCATTGATCTGGTTCTAAGGAGAGTTTAGCGCATAGCTTATCTAACTTATGTCTAGCTTTGGATGCCCAATTCAGTTCGCTTTCACCTAGTTCTCTTTTTATAAAGGATTGATATTTTAGGGGGCCCTTCTCTATTCATTCTCTGCCAGAAGTTCAGTGAAGCTTGCAATCCCAGATAATTCCATGCTGTAAGTTGACATTCTACTCCCAAAGCCTGTATCATAATTGACGGAGGGAGACCAAGAAGCTGCTTCACACATTTACCCTCTTCTAAATTCCAATCCTGTTTGCCACCCACGTATAAGATCTCTGCACCATATTCGAATTGTGGGCGGTCCATTGCATTAAAGATGATAGAATTGGCCGCAGAGAATGGCCTCCATACATCTGCTTAAATTGTTTACGGTCCCATAATGAAGAAAGAGCATTTGCCTTTAATGGCTGTATGTGATACCTCCAATTTAACACACTGTCGAACCACATACCCAAATATTTATATTTGTCCACTTCTTTGACTCTGACCTTTCCTAGCTTCCAATAAAAAGAGCTCTTTCTTTTACCCAGCACCATTATTTTAGTCTTTTCTAAATTAACCGTGAGGCGTTTTTTTGGCAATAGTCGCGAAACCTGTCCAATTTTTTTGTAAGCCCACTTCTGTCATGTCTGTTATCACTAAATCATCTGCTTATAATAGACATGATATATGGGTCCCCCCTCTTAGGGCTTAATCCACCAGCTTTATTCAGTATAATTGTCAAGTCAGAGAGGAACAAAGAGAATAACAATGGGGCTAAAACACAGCCCTGCCGTAATCCATTCTTTTTCAGAATTTTCTTAAATAAGGTTCCGAGGTTATCCAGAATTACCCTGGCCCAGTTCTGTGAATGCATTTCCTGAATTAATGAGAGTACTGTTTTGTTGATTCTGAGCTTTTCCAGCATAGACTACACCAGATTGCAATCTATGTAGTTGAAGGCAGCTCGGAAATTAACAAAACAGCAGAACCAATTGCCTTGCACTTCCATTGCCTTTTTTGCCATTGCCCATATACTAAGGTAATGGTCTATGATTGAGTGGCACTCCTTGAACCCTCCTTGCTCTATTGGTGTCAAATTGTACTGTTCTACCCAGGACTTCAACATGCCTAACAATATCTTAGAGAATACTTTCTCCCCCAATTCCAACAGGCTTATAAGACGATAATTCTGAGGCAGTGTGGCGTCCTCCTTTTTATAAATTAGTGTGACAATGCCCCACTCCAACTATCTGGAAAGATCCCAGAGGTTTAAATATTATGGAAGGTCACATTTAGAAAACTTGCCCACCAGTCAGCATTATGTTTTAAAATAATTGCTGGGAGGTTATCTGGCCCTGCTGCTTTTGTTAATTTTAAAGAACGGATGGTTGTTTTTATATTTTGAAAATGTCTTTAGTTGTTCTGTATACTTAGACCTTATGTCCAAGGTCTTCTCTATCCTCTTACCATTACCCAACTTACTCAGATGGTTAACCCAGTCATCTTCTCCCACTAAACACCACATTTCCCCTTGTACATTTCCCTGCTTTACCAGTTGCCAAAATGACCTTATATTATTTGTATTTATGACTTCTAACATTCTATGCCAATTTTTGGACATATATTCTGTTTTCCTTTCTCTCAGATTATTTTTATACACACGTTTTGCCACTCGGAGGCTCTCCATTGTTTCCTTGTCCTGTCTTTTTCTTATCAGTCTGTACCATTTTCTTACCCTCAACTTTAACTTTCTACACTCATTATTAAACCAACAATTTGTTCTCTCTTTTTCCTTGGGTGGGGGCCCTGATTTTACTTGTATCATTAGACAATTTACCGCCTGCTCAATTGTCTGATCATACCATGTTAGAGTTTCATCTCTTTGCACCAAATTACCAACCAGCGTATAATCAATTATCAAGTTATTAACCAACTTCAGACTGTCCTCAGTTATGCGAGTGGTTATGCATCTAGGGTGTTCTATCTGTAAAGGGACCACTCTTTCTTTTTCTGATTCTTGTTCTATCTTCATTAATAGTTGTAGAGGCCAGTGGTCACTGACTTCGCTCTGCAATACTTCAAATCGTTCTACTTCCTTAAAAAAGCATAATCAATTGGGCAATTTTGATTCCCTACGCTAAAGGTCTTTCTTGCTGGGCGGTCAGTGTTCACCCGTCCATTGGCACAAAATAGCCCTATGGATCCGAGAAACTTTGCTAGGTACTTATCTTGTGCAGAACTACCTGCTCCAGCAAAAGTTGCTGGGGGTACCTGTGCCGTGGTTAATAGGTCTTTAAACTAGCCATCCCAGTTGCTCTTCAGAGTCTGGTTATAGCTCCATGCTGGATGTATATATTAATCAATATTATTTGTCTTCTTGCCCACGTACCACTATAGAGCTCTACCTCACTAGCTAATAGCCACCTACATTTCACTTTTAACTCAGTTACTCTATTGCCAATTTTTGATGATGCCTACGTAAGCAGCCCCCCCCCCTAATGACGCCCTAAATTCATTTGTACTGCTTCTTTGGTAAGCATAAGAAAACCATCTACTGGTTCGGGTACCTCGCACAACCAGGACTCCTGGCGACACAATATGTCATAACTGCCCAGCATTTCTCTAAAGGGGTCTTGGGATAACTGTCTCTTATATACCCCTATATTCCCCAACAATATCCGTAAGCTGTGCGAGGACTCCGATTCCTAATCCAACTCACTCAATCCTTCAATCATATTGTCTTCTCAACTTCTTGAGGATTCAATTAGTGGTTCAAATTGGTTACTCAACACTGGCCCCTTTATGGCATTTGCTATTGTTACTGTTATCCCTCCCTGATTTTTATCAGTACAAATTCTTCTATGCTGGGCACCTTGTATATCGTACTGTATTTGCTCCAGACGTAGTCCTGGGTGGTAGGTGAGGGTCCCAGGATTCTCAGGGTTACTCCCTTCTATAACTACTTTGCTATTATGCACAAGTCTTATGCCCTCCTTTTTCAGTTCTTCCTCTGCCCTTACCACCATCTACTTTACAAATTTCTAATAGAATAGGACCTTTGTTACCTCATTTCCTTCCAAATTGGTTACAAAACCTATTTGCCTTAAATCATCAGATGTAACTTCACCCAATGTGGGACATATTCTCCAGTATTTGTAGTAGGTTTGATCGCTTCAGGGGTTTTATTTTCCTTTGCCACTTTCTCCCTAACCTTCGCACCCATGGTTCCATAAAAACCCATAGGCCATCTATGTTATTGTACTCCCTGTTACTCCTCCTGGCTATATTTACGATCTCCGGCTTTGGGCAGACTCTTAGCCTGGGTTGATCTGAAAAGGGATCGCCCCTAATTCGTATGCAATATGGCGCACTTCTGCCCTGCTCTCCCTTCTGTCCTTTTTCCTCTGTGCTACAGTGCCTTGGGATTGTAGACTTCCACACAAGGTATTCTTCCTCTTCACAGTTCTAATTTATTTTCTATTTAAATTCCCCCTTGATTCCTTTTCACTTCTGGCACCATATATCGATTGCCTCTCTTGATCTGGCATCACCACTCTCTGCCCTTTGCTCTGACTTGGTTGTAAACCCCTTTTTTTTCAAACATTTTCTGCGGGTTCCTTCAAATCTTATGCTCGGGTATATACCTCTTAAATCTCCCATATGCCCTCCTCTTTATTACCAACATTGGGCACTTTGAGATATATACCGTTGGGGGCTTTTCAATCTGTATAGACTCGCCCTCCTCAGTGCATGATGACACATATACCTCCTGATCTCTTTTCTCCATTACTGGTCGTACTATAGTAGGCATACAGTTGTTAGTTTGTTTTAACTCCTCTGTGATCTGCTGTAATTTGGCTTTATGGGGTTTTCCTTGTCCGTTATTCTCAACTAGAGCTTCTAGTATTGCCTGCAAGGTCTTTTGCATTAAAAACATCACCTCTAGTAAAGAAGAGGCCGAGGTAGCTGTCATATCGAGTGTGTAGTATCCGGGCGGGGGTGGGGGTGGTATAGGGCCTTGCTTGGAGGTATCAGTTCCCTTCCTCCCCTGCCTGCCTACTAGCTGCTTGTTGCAACACTTCTTTGACTACCATGGCGCTATCAATTCCGCTACGGGAAAGGCAGGGTGATGACGATAGCCTCGGTTCCAATAAGAACAGTCCCCCTTCATTTCCCCCCACCTTGCTCTCCCAGGTCCATATCTGGTAGTAGAGAGTCAGTTGTTGCACTTGTTGGCGTTCCTTTGGCACTCTTTATGGACTTTTTCTTGGGTTCCCCCAGACACAGAGGAATAATCACAAACATCCAGTATCTTTTTGAAGTATTTTCCCACAATTTGTTTTATAGATTGCCCAAGGGAAGTCCCACTCACTTCTTCTGTGGGGAGTAATGATGTATCTTGCCTACTAGCTGTCGACGTTTCTTCTAGGGGATCAATAATAGTCTTCTCTAATAACTTTTGGTGTTGGAGTTGATAATTTTTGCACTTTCTTAGTCCAATAACTTTTGGTCCCTTTTTCACCCGCATGATTTCCCTTTTGGTAGCATTTCCCTTATACCCTCTGGGTTTTGCAGCCTTTAAAGTCCGTGACACACCTGGGTCTTTTTTTTTTTAACCACCGGTGCGGTCAACCGCTGATATCTTTCTATCCTTCTCAGCAATCGCACCCCTTGCTGTGTCGTTATCTCTGACGGCCTAGATGGAGTTGGTCGACGACGATATGTGCCGTGTTCAATTCCCAACACATGCGAAGTTCCTTTGCTAAGCGTGCCTTCTCCTCCTTTTTACCTTAGGAAGGCTGGACATGTATGCAAGATACATGCATGAAGGCTAGACAAGTATGCAAGATACATGCATGGAGGATAACATTATTTTGATCTATAATCAATTTCCTCAAAACTCCTGTCACGCTGAGCCTTCAGACTCTAGTTCTCAAACGGTTAAGGACTTAGCTACAGGCCTGGTTGGTTTTAATGGTATTGATTTGATTTGATTTGATTTGATTTGTCGATTTGTAAAGCGCGCGAATGCCCGCGGGCGTCTTGGCGTCTCAGATGGGAGCCATGCTCCGTACAGCGAAATCCCGCTCTCCTCTAGATGTGTTGCCAGCACATAAATATGCTCTGCTTGCTCCTCTTCTAGCCACCCCAATCACTGAGATTCTGAACACCTCTTTCAGCAACAGTATTCTGCCTCTTAACTGGAAGTCCGCTAAAGTACTTCCTATTAAGAAGAAAGACCAACTGCCTGCTGATGTGCTCTCAAATTACCGCCCATTTCACTACTCCAGTTGATGAGTAAAATGGCAGAGAGTTATATTAACACTTAGTTAATGGACTACCTCGACAAACACGCCATTCTTGAATCCTCTCAGTCTGGGTTTAGACCCAACCACTCCACCGAGACAACCCTTATTGGGGTTACGGATCATATTAAAATGGCATTGGAAGCTAATAAAGCAGTGATACTGGTCTTATTGGACCTGACAGCAGCCTTCAACACGGTCTCTCATCAGAAATAGATTTTTCAACTGAGGGAGGACGGTCTGCAAGGACAGGCACTTAATTGGCTTGTCAGTTTCCTAGACCAACGCACTCAGACCATTAACCAGGGTCCAATCCGTTCCCAAACCTTGAAACCTACTAAGGGGGTGCCCCAGGGCTCTTGTTTGAGCCCAACTTTGTTTTAAAATTATGTGGCCCCCCTTGCCAAGGTTATTAGCAGGGCCGGACTGACTACCGGGCAGTTTGGAATGCTGCCGAGATGGGGGCTGATTTCACTGCGGTGGGGGCTGATTTCGCTCATGGAGACCTGCGTGTGCTTCGAAATAATTAGGGTATGCTCAGACGTGAGTCCCTTGCTCACTTCGCCACTGGATTCAAGCAAGTCGGGCTGAAGACGGCTGGAATGCCAGAAACCGGTCCTCGGAAGCGTGTTTCCGGTCCAGGGAAGACATGGCTTGGCAGTTCGGGCTGGACTGTTCCCATGAGGCACAGGGTCAGACTGATTTGCATATAGCCATGTCTGAACTGGGGTGGCAGAGTGGGCTAAAGAGCGGTGATGGATCAAATCCAGATCTTTTGACTGGGTGTGAGTGTTTGATTGGTTCAGATGCTCCGTCCATCACCACCCCCTTTTGTACCGCTTTTGCCGCCATAAGTGTAGCAGGGTATGCTCAGACATGAGTCCCTTGCTCACTTTGCCACTGGATTCAAGCAATTCGGGCTGAAGACGGCTGGAATGCCAGAAACCGGTCCTCAGAAGCTTGTTTCCGGTCCAGGGAAGGCATGGCTTGGCAGTTCGGGCTGGGCTGTTCCCATGAGGCACAGGGTCAGACTGATTTGCATATAGCCATGTCTGAACTGGGGTGGCAGAGTGGGCTAAAGAACGGTGATGGATCAAACCCAGATATTTTGACAGGGTGTGAGTGTTTGATTTGTTCAGATGCTCCGTCCATCACCACCCCCTTTTGTACCGCTTTGGCCGCCATAAGTGTGGCAGGGTATGCTCAGACGTGAGTCCCTTGCTCACTTTGCCACTGGATTCAAGCAAGTTTGGCTGAAGACAGCTGGAATGCCAGAAACCGGTCCTCGGAAGCTTGTTTCCGGTCCAGGGAAGGCATGGCTTGGCAGTTCGGGATGGACTGTTCCCATGAGGCACAGGGTCAGACTGATTTGCATATAGCCATGTCTGAACTGGGGTGGCAGAGTGGGCTAAAGAACTGTGATCGATCAAACCCAGATCTTTTGACTGGGTGTGAGTGTTTGATTGGTTCAGATGCTCCGTCCATCACCACCCCCTTTTGTATCGAAATAATTAAAGCAAAACGAATTTGTTAGGCACACGCAGGTCTCCATGAATGAAATCAGCCCCCAGCTCAGCAGCATTCCAAACTGCCCGGTAGCCAGTCCGGCCCTGGTTATTAGAGAGTATGGTTTCACTCCTTTTTCTTACGCTGACAAGACCCAATTGCTCCTGTCCTTTGATAAGGACTCTGAGTCTATTGATCAGCATTTTACTGAGGGCATGTTAGTTATATCAGAGTGGATGAAGAACCACTGAATGCAACTAAAGGTGTCCCAAGACAGAAATGTTTTTGTTTGGGTCAGCTCAGAGTTTCTGGTCCCCTAGGTGATGGCCTGCAACATTGAGTTCTGCCCTCACTCCTACTTTGGTGGCAAAAAACCTGGGTGTACGCTTAGATGTATTGTTATCCATGAAGGACCAAGTGATGACTATGGCCGGGACTTGCTACCATACCCTAAGCCTTTTCCACAGATTTTTCCGATGGCTGCCTCTCTCTGTACGAAGAACCCTGATTCAGGCGTTGATTATTGGCCGCTTAGATTATTGTAATTCTCTGCTGGCATCTGCAAATGAGTCCCTACTAACCAGACTGCAGATTGTACAAAATGTGGGTCGGCTTGCCTGGCCCTAAAAAAAAACACCTTGCACCTCTTCAGGACCATTACTACAACAACTTCACTGGCTCCCCATCTGCCAGAGAATTAGTTTTAAGCTTTGCTGTCTCACCCATAAAGCATTATATGGTGCGAGCCCCAGCTACCTGTCAGACAAATTCAAAACCTACTGTCCGAATCACCATCTAAGATCAGAAGGGAAAGGGTTGCTGGTGGTCCCCCGGTTTAAGAAGTTTAGAACAGGAGGCAAAACCGTTGTCCATCTAGCCTCAAAATTTTGGAACACCTTGCCCGAGGACCTGCGCAAATGCTCTAATCTACTCCGCTTCAGGAAACTCCTGGAAACAGCATTATTCAGAGCTTAAACCTGTCTGCCAATGCTTATCTGACTTACCTGCTACGATAGCGCAGTGCTATCCCTTCAAGGGTGATTCCTGTGCTTTACAAATCCCAATACAAAATACAAATACAAATACAGGTACACTGAACGAGGCTGAGCAGAGCGCACCAGGACGACCTGCAAACATCACCAAAACCTAGCTGGGCCGTCTCTGCAGGGGGCCTAGGCAGTACACCACAGAGGGACACTATGCCCTCCTCACTCAGCCTCCAACTTTCCTCACAGGCTAGATATGGAGGTAAAAAACAGCACCAGGGGCAGTGGCTCTCACTCGAAAGTAACACTTCAGAACCGGACTACAGCACCTCTGTCTTTCCTGTATATACGGGTCCAAGAGCAAATTCAATACAGATTGGGGGCCCCTCCTCACTCCCACTCTCAAATGAGTCTCTTCCCCTCTGCCCGTCTTACAGGTACAGGTGCAGATACCATTATTGATGTTCAAGCTCGATAAAGAGGGGACTGTGGCTAGAGTGTGGGCAAAAGTTCAAAGTTCAGTTCAGGTTCTACTAGAGCACGGCTTTCTGCTATCCCTCCACTCGCTCCCTCTCCATCTCTGCCAGTTAGTAATCCACGATCTCACCCCATCTCCCTACCTCGCCTGTAGCAGTACTAGTGCAGTACAGAGTGGTGTGGAATGGTGCTGGTGGCCGGCTGGGGCTCTATTCAGATGCAAGTCAAACTGGAAGCTCCTCCCCGGCTCCAGTAGCCTCCCCGGCTCGTGATTTGAGCTTGGGTAACAGCTCGGTAGATAACGGGCACTGCCTCAGAAACGCCGCAAATAGGTCATGTGGAAACCACTGACACATCCCTTTTTCTGATCAGCCACTTGCTGTATCAGGATTTCAAGAGTAGGGCAGGTTCCCTGCCCCTGGCACAGATCTTCCCTAGAGGGAATCCCCTGGTCCTAAGAGCTACGCCATGTAAAAGCCACGCTCCTTAGGGTCAGTAACTCTGGGGCTGATACCTCTTCTCCCTGAAGAGAGGGGACTTGATCTGGGGTCTGTTTTGAAGCTGGCTCCCCAGACTTCCTGCCATTTCTCTTGTAAGGTTGGTCCTTCATTTCAGGCTGCAGCACTTCTTTTTACCTTGAGGTCTTCTTTGTGCCCTTGTTTTTACACACACACACATGCAGGTATTCCCAGCATTGCTACATGGGGTTTCTTCTTTCTTCACCTCAGGCCATGCTAAGGGCTCAAATCATTTCCAAACAGACACTGTACAGGGATAGCAGAAGACACCACTGCCCTTTTGAGGCCACTAATCCTCCCCCCAATCTAAAGTCACCAAGGCACATGGATGTTCCTTAGCCTGATTGTCAGTGTTGTGGACTGTATAGGTCTGTACTAGGAGATATTGATTTGGGGACACCAGTGTCTCAGCTACCATGGTGATACTGGTACCAGTGTCCCTCAGGGCTTCCACACTAATTCCATTGGTATTTGGCTCTTGTCTGTATCTCTCCAGGCTACTGGGCCAGACAGCCAGAGTAGCTGCATCCATCCCTCCCTCTGAGACTAGAGCTGCCTCTGTGAGCACCTTGACTTGGTCAGGGCTCCCTTGCAATCTCATATGGAGACATTTGCTGCAGGTGGACTAGAGGAATTATTTTTGTTCTTACAGTGAGGCTGTTCTTCCAGTTTGGTGTCAAGTTGCTGTGCAATCAAAATACCAAGCCTTCTTGGGATCCCACCTTTTACCATGGTACCCACCCTTGGTCTGAGAAGAGTTTATGAGCTCATCCTTCTTAGCAGGTTTTTGGGAGCTTTAAGAAGACTCATTTTTGTTTTACGTTTTATGGCTGCCATCTTTCACTTGAGGATCTTTTTGGCCTTTTCTTTTGGTTACCCCCACCAGTGGTAGTTTTGGTCATCCTTGTTTGACCAAGTGGTCTGCCTTCTTCCCCAACTCTAGAGGAGAAATGGACCTTGGTCTACCAGATGCAACTTGTCATTATAACAATTTGACAAAAGAAGTTCCTTCATAATCAAATTGTAAAGTCCTTCAAAGTTATTCACCTGCTACCTGTTAAACACCCAGCTAGTGTTAATTCCACCCAGTACTGACAATGTTTTTTTCCCAATATCTCCCTGAATCGTATTCTGTACTCCTCAGTGGTGAGTCTAAAGTCCTCAATCAGGATAGCCTTCATGAGATAAAAGACTCAGCATCTTTTTCAGGCAATGTCAGGAGTCTATTCCTGCATTTTCCTGAGAATTGTTCCCTCAAGAGAGGAGACCAATTCTCTCTGGCTACCTCTCTCCCTATACAGGCTCTCTCAAATGTAGTGAACCATTTGGTGATGTCGTTACCATCTGAATATTTAGGGACAATCCTTTTGGGAAGTTTAGAGTCATAAAAAACCTTCATCCCCCTCTGTATTTGTATGTTGCCACCAGAGATAGGTCCTAGACCCATCTCTTTCCTTTGTTTTTTTATTTCCAGAAGCTGAGCATCGAAATTCAGTCTCCTGGTCAATATTTCTAGCATTAGGTCCTCATCTGAGGGGGTCTCAACTGTGTCTGAGGGGATTAGCTCATGTCCATTCTTAGTATCATCTTCATTGACATTATCCTCATCCTCAGACTGGGCTATCCGTTGTCTTAGTTATTCTTTCTTAGGACTTATGCATGGTTTGATTCCATAGCCTCTACATACAGAGGGGCCCTACATTGAGCATGGCTCAAGTCCATGTGAGGGGTTAGATCGAGCTCCTGATTCTGGTTACTGGTCTCAGGCATTATTTTGCTAAAGTTGGGACCTATTTTTGAAGTTACAAGAAAATAACTACACATTGAATACTTTGTCTTAACTAAGGTACAGATTTTTAAATTTGTAATTAGTTTGTTTCATAGTCTTAACCAAGGCCCTATCAGTTCATTTTAGAAATTTTGAAAAATAGACAAATCAAGAAATTGACTAGCTAAAGGCAGCTTTGGATTTACTCATGTGGTCACTGATTGACAAAATGGTTCCAACAAATGCAAAGTCTTCTATCCCACCGCTGTATCACCAAATGTAGGAAGCTGGCTCTCTATATAGTGTACTAAAATGAAGTGCACTGTTCAGAGAGTACAATGGATCCCTAATAGGGAAGCGGAGTTAAAAGCAAATAATTCTAATGCTCTTTTTGTGGTAGTGTAGGCGAGCAGTTAGGCTCATTAGAGGATAGTGCTAAGCATTTGTTGTACTCACTGAGACACGCACTCAAGAATAAATCTGAGACATATTTATGAAAATAACATCTATTTATATGTTATTTTTAAGACCAAGAGCACAGTTCTAAAATGAGCAGTTTCGGAGTTACCATTTTTAAAAGTTCAAAAAATATATCACTTTTGTGCTCAATTATAAAAAACAATGGGGATAAAGTAGAAAAAGTGCATATGAAACCAGGCAATGCTATTGCGAAGTTCACCTTTTTGCTTTAGGTCGATGTCAGGACCAGGTTCAAAGTTGCAGCAGGAGAAGAGCAGAGTGCTGTGGGTCTTGTAAACTGTTGTGAAAGACAAAGGGGGTCCCTTGAAAACACACCACACAGGTAAGCCCAGTTGGTCTCCTTGAAGGGAGGAGGTCGTAATGTCTTGAGGACCACAGGAGCACAGCTGGTTTGTCTGTGCCGAGGACGGTGGGCTGGGTGCAAAGCGAACAGGTCAGCCGGGCATTGTGCATCTTCAGGTCCTTGCAGTCAGGAGCAGGCAATTTAGAGAGTCGTTATCGGGACAGCTGGGCCTCTTAGAAAGTGGGTCTCAGGTGTCTCGACATCCCTCAGTGGGTGCTTGCTGCTGGGGCTTGAGGTGTCCTATGTCTTCTTGCTTTTTACCGTTGGGAGTCTGATACCCAGGGTATTTGTACGCCGCAGCTCTGGTAGGTCCTGGTGCCTCCAAACTTGGTGGAGAGGCAGATCTGACCCTCTGGAGCTTTTGTACTTCTTCCTGGTTCAGTGCTGCGTTAATGTCGTCGGGGAGCTGTAAGTTGACAAACCGGACTTCCTGGAATCGGTGCCTGCGGTGTGCAGGGGAATGATCCTTTCAGTCCAAGGGAGATTCCTGGCAATTTCTTGAAGGCTGGAGGTGCTCCAGAGTTCTTGGAGTCCTTTCAATGTTCAAGACAACACAACAGCGATTTGTGAGTCCTTGGACCAGCAGGCAGGGTTTGACGCCTTTTTCTTCTGCAGCAGTGCGTCAGTTCTCGTGCAGCGGTCCTTCTTTGTCACGGTCTTCTCTTGTCCATCAAATCTGAAGTTCAGGTCTTGGGGTGCTACCTAAATATTGAATTTAGCGATGTTACAAGGGGAGACAGGTAGTAGCCAATAGGCTCCATGCCTTTAGGGTGCCTACACCCATTAGTGATCCCTTCCAATGGGAAGGAGAACTATCCTAGACCTGATTGGAGGTTTCTCTATGTTTCCAAAATGGTGGATTTTTAGGAGAGGGGTTCACATTGCTTGTCCTAGGGTTGGTGTAGGGTAAGTGGAACCTTTCTACTCATCTAACTAATGTTCCTGCCTTTCCTCCTGCTAAAGGTGGAGCAGGAAAGGGGGCTTGGCCTCTCCTACTATCTGGAGATACCTGGGTTGGATTTAAAAGGTGCCATTGCCTCTGAAGTTTTTCATACAGGAAGGCCACTCTGTCCTGCAGGAGGTGTGAAGTACCTACACCCAGAGCAGGCTTTGTCTCTATCCACTCACCCCATGAAGTCAGAAACATGTCTGATGGTGGCCGACCTACAAATACCAGTCAATAACCACACCAGTGCTTGGTAGGCTTTCAGGGGACCCGCTAAAAGGGTCTCCTGTGTGAATGTATTAATAAATTCATCACTGGCCTTAAGACAAGATGTTTGGTACCAAATAGGAATCAGTGTGCCATCATGGAGCTAGGGAACCCGTGTTGACAAGTATCCAGCTCATGATTGTTTTATGGCTTCCGTGTTCACTTACAATATCCTAGAATAGACTGGACATTGTAGAGGCATATCTGCTCATGCAGTTATGCCCACACATAGAATATAGTGCACCCTGACTTAGGGCTAAATGCCTACAGATTGGGTGACTTGCCCATATCTTATGAAAATGCTTGGGAGGCTTGGCACAGAGGGCTGTGTGCCATGTCGACTCTTCGGATTTTCCTGCACCAAGACGTGCAGCATATAATGGTAGAGTGCATACCCTTGGTGAGGGGTCCCTGGGGTGGCACAAGCAGTGCTTCAGTCCCAGGGGACCCTCTTCAGTACCCATGCCCTAGGTACCAGGGGTAGCACTTACTGGGGACTTACAGGGGTAGCTGAAGTTGTGTCAATCGTGGTACAGTGTTTTGGGAAAGAGATCTGGCACTGGGAACCTGGTTATCAGGGACCCCGTGCACTTACAGTTCGAAATCACATCAGACAAATGTGGGGCCTAACCCTGCAAAAAGAAGCACTTTCCTACATTCCAGAAAAAGGATAACTATTTCACAGTCAATGCATATGAATGCACTAATGTAAGGTTCCCACACAAAGAATCAAAATTATAGTGAATTATTATTATAAGCAAAATTCACACATAACAAAGACACAACATAAACAATGCAGTACTAAAATTCTTACTTCTCAACCTATTACACAAACAAAATACTTTAGACAGTACATAGTGTATTACAGAAAAACAAACAATGGCACAGGGGGGTCATAATTTGTTAAAGCAGTCCATAAATAAAAGTGGAAGATTGTAGGTTCCAATCCTTTCCGAAATGCCAAAATTGTAGGATTCAATCCCTTCCCAAATGCCAAAAGCGTCACTGCATTGTTTATATTGTGTCTTTATTATGTGTGAATGTTGCTTATAATAACAATCACTATAAGATTAGCTCGTTGTGTAGGCATCTCACTTTAGCACATCTATATTTATTGACTGTGAAACAATAACCCTTTTCCTGGAACCATTGTTGTTCATGCATATCACTTGGAATCAGGACTTTAGCTCATGCAAAGGTGTGATCAATCCTTTGTAGATGACGTGCAGGAGCAGCATCCCACATCTTTTGATGTACCATCACAATGTTGCTGGTGAGAACAATTTTGGGTACATTCAGAACGGTGCAGAATCAAAGAATATCCTGACCTTATTACAGACTACTAAAATATTATGAGAGTGACTATCCATTACTGATATATATGTAACTTGATGATATATGAATCTTCAAGATATGGAGATGTGGAGTTATGAATAGTAAATCTACACTTGCCTATACATACTTATGATATTGTATCACTCTGTATTGTGATATGCAATTACTGTTATGCCCTAGCACTAGATTAGTCTAGGTCAGTTAAACATGATAAATGTGTTGTAATCTGATTCACGCACATTATCCATTTTTCACTAATCCATATTGGCTCCTGCGTGTTGCAATACATGTTCCATCTCCTTTTCCATATTCAATCATTTTTCAACCAAGTGAGACTGCCGATTCATCTTAAGAGCAAATTATCTTGTTATAAAACCGAATCGCTGTCTTTTCTGAATACATCTTTTGATGTTACTTGTTTTTCTCTCTTCACCTCTTGTGTGATCAGGTGAAGCTTAAGGATGAAGATCTAACTTTTGCCCTCAAATGCATTAAGAAGAAACACGTTGTTGAAACACATCAACAGGAGCATGTTTACTGGGAAAAGAACATTCTGCAGCAGATAAACTCACCCTTCATCATCAGGTGAAACATTACTGTATACTTTAGTATGCCTCTGCAAGTGCATAGCATGGCGTGTAGAAAACATGTGGCAACAGAAAACAGAATCATGGATTAGAAATTGTAAACAATTCTGCAAGTAAGAAGACGTTGTGGTTTTGATTTTGCCTTTTTTTTTTTTTAGAAAAGTGCTTGGTTGTTTTAAGTCCTGCAAATTCACAATTTCTCTTTATTTTTGTTTTGTTTCACAGTTTAAGCACATCTAATATTTCAATTATATAGTCCACATTGCAGTTCTAGTTTAGTAGGATGGCTTGATTATATCAATTTGCATGTTTGCCGTTCCTTCAATGTCCTATTACTGATTGTAATGCAGTCTCTAAATTCCCTCTATCATGGAGAGGAGTGGACTGGAGCTCTTTAATTCAGAGTACCAGTAGCTTAGATCCAGATGATTTACTTCCACTTTCTCCTGATTCAGAGACCTCTGGTTCTGGGAGTAGTGGCCACTGTTAAATAGTGTTGGGTTGGATAGGGACAGAAAATGGGGCGATCACCAAAATAAAAGTGACCCCTGATGCAGCGCTACTCCGGAAATAATTTCTAAAATCATTTCACCTTTCCCTGAATCACCAAATCATACATCTGCTCATCAGTGGGGCCCATAACACTGAGCTACTCACAAAACACTTCCATCTTACTTCATGGATCGGTGAGATTCAAAGGAGAGCTGCTGTATCATAGAGGAGTGTCTAAATTAAAACTAAATATTTATACTATTTACACCTGCAGTTTTAAGGAGTTTTACCATGGTTTTTATCAGCAAGACATTTATTTAGACAAACCACCATTATGGTCGACGAATCTGCTAGTAAAAAATTAGGCGTAGGAAAATACAAGACCAGCTTAATTCTCCATTTATCTAATTTTTATTAAAAACAAAGTTTAGCATGTCTAAACAGTTTAATCACTCTATGTATTTCTTTATTCGAAGATAGCTTTTAAAGAGTAAGAGTTTTATCTCAAATAGTTATATTCATTTTTTTTTAGAGGTTCGGAAATAGACATTATTATTTAGATTTCAGAATACAAGTATTAGCAAAAGACAGATAGTTCCCAAAATTAATTTTTCTCCTAACTTCCCTAACTAATAACCTAATCTAAAGCTCATTTCTCATTCAAAGAAAATAGAAAATTATTCAAAGTCTTACATCTCAGGAAAATCAGCATACCGACAGCATCTTAGGAGGAAATCGGAAGAGACTTTTTTCTTAAAGAAAATCAGCACTTTTTATACCTTTTTCACTAACTTTATCTATCTATAAAAGTAACTATCAGCATAACCTTGAGTTCTGATTGGACAGTTTGGGGGTGGATGAGCATCACCTCATCATTCTAATATCCGGCTTGTACAGCATCAGCAGAAATTAAAGGATCTTTTGTCTTTATTAGCATCCGGCACAGTCACGTCCTCAAATTGTAATATCAGACATTATTCCCTGGTTATACAATAGAGATGTCCACAATTCTGGGCAGTCATCTGTATTCTCGGGCCATGTTGTCCTTAAACCTCTTTTGCTCAGGCACAGTCAGCTCGCATTCATTCTCGGCTTTAACCGCGCGTGCGCATTATCTCTCATTGTCACAGTAATCGAAAGTCTCCATGTTTTGGTAGGCCTCACGAGCCAAAATGGGAACTATCATAGAAACAAACAAAAATAAATGTTAATTATTGAAATATAGCCCTTCTGTTTACCTCCCCCATACTAAGGTTTCCCTATTAGTTGTTACCTAGCAAAAAAAGCAACACATATGCATAATATACTCACTTATCTCCATGTCTTTGCCACAAAACACATGAACAGAAAGCACATTTATGCAGCTTTTGATTAATTTAAAGCTTTGCATTAATAGACAGCATGACGACAATACTAAATTAGTCAGTTATAGTTTTTCATGCAAACAGATTAGTATCCCCACGTTTATTTGTGTGTGCATTCTGCACTATGTTGATTAATATTTTCCACACAACACAATTAATAAAGGTTACAGTTATGAGGAAATTACTTCACGAGGGGTATACAAAATTTTGTTTCTCCACCTCGCTCCATCACCCCATTAGCAACTCAGAAAGCAATAAAAGTGGCCCAGTGCAGTTTTCAGCTTTTAAAGACAAGTTGCATAGGTATTTTGCAAGGTATGAGAAACTATGCATTTGTGCTTGATGCAGGCAATATTTGCTGTAACATCATGGAAAGCAACAGTAAACACTGGCCCACTGAACCATAAAACTGGCCCACAAACAGACAAAAAAACGGCCCACACACTGATCTGTCAGACCAGCCCTTCTCACACTGCCTGATCGGCCTATAGGGAAGTCCAACCCTTATAAAGCAATAGATCAGAAAACCAATTTGCATTTAAAGTCACTGTAGTTAGGGCCTAGAGATCACTTATGTTCTCCCTCATAACTTTGTTTGTACAAACCCTTGCATAGGAATGTCTTTTAATATGGTTTGTGAGAAGAACGCAGTGTGTGTTTGCAGGACGTGTGCTATTTCTGTAGGGTTATAGACAACCATTGAGATGATCCTAGTAGGAATCATTAAACTGTGTTTCCATAAAGAAAGATGAATGAAGACAACTGGTGTGACTGGGCCGAATGTGACTGATTAAATTTACCTGCAAGGAGAGGATAAGATGCGCTCCAGCAGAGGAATGTATGTCGAGTGTGTAAATGCTATGGAACATTCAACAGTTCAGTTCTGCAGAGTGATAAGCATGTGGAAGAATTTCCTATGGGGCCTTGATCCTGCCACTCTGGTATGAGTAAGAAGATATCTTTGTAGTTGTGTTGGGCAAAATATTAAGTTCCCCCGACTCTTGTAACGCGCAGTTTCAGCCAAATTCTGTCAATCGCTGCGTGACAGAATTGTTTGTTGCGTGCACGCCGAAACATGAAGTTGGAAAGCACAAGTGAGATCTGTAATCCCCGGCGCAATTTGTGATCACTAGGAGGACATCCAGTGAGATATTTCCAAACCAGGCGTTCCACTCAAGCAGCAGCAAAATCAGCCCAGAAATCTCTACAGGGGCTAAATCTCAGCAGGAGCAGTATACCATGTTTATTTCCACTCCTTGGTGGAACTCCATCGAATCTAGCTGAGTTCTTTTGTCACTCCAAGAAATTCTGCAGTGTCAAATTCTGTGAGTTTGGTCTACCCCTAGGAGGAACTTGAACGGGGTCCATAGTAGGGGGCACACTTGACTATTGTTAGTCCAAGAGGACCAGACGAGGTCTGAGATATTTGGAGGCAGAGTCTGCAAAATCATACTTCCCTTAATGATCATGATGGTAAACTGAAGAAAAGGGAGATGGGTCAGAGAAGACTATACTATTGATTCCTTTTAGGCAGTACGTGGTGGATATGCTGCAAGCTCTTAATGATCCAAGTATGTAACATATCCGAGTAAGTACAGGAGAATCTGGTGCACTGTGCAATATTAAAGTACATGCTGAATATAGTGCAACTCCTTAAGGCTATATGTTTGCAGTTTTTGTTTTTGACTCTCTGAATGGGCAACAATAGACAATGCTTGGTTTTAACAAATTTATGTTGTATTTGCAGTCTCAACTGTAAAAATGTTCGTTACACCCTGGGCCATACCTATCATTTTTCCTTTGTCTCTATATTTTCCCCTGTACTTTTGCTTTTTTAAGACCCCTTAGGATGATGTTGTGCTCTTCTGGGGCCTTATTAGAAAAGTGCCCTGGGGTGCAACAGGTGTTTGCACCTGCTGTGAGCGCCCCTGGGGCACTTTGGTATTACAGAAGGGGCCACAGAAGCTTTTGTGTCCCCTTCAGAAATACTGATAGCACTGGCACACATAAAGCAGCAGTGATATACTTAGTGGGCATTCCCTCATTTGCGTGGGGGCATGCTCCAAGCAAATGAGGGAATTCCTGTTCCTCTGAACCATATTACAGACGCAGGCATAGAGGCACAGATGCTCTGAGGAGGCTCACTGACAGTGCTGCACCTAAAAGGTGATGCACTATCATTGTGCACCCGGATGGTAGCTCTCTAGAGAAAGTAGGTCTGTGGACCCCCCGGACATGCGCTTGCAGGCGGGTGAAGTGACTCACTGCACCCGCTTGCAAGGGGATATTTATTCCCACTTCAAAGTACAGGCTAATTGCCACCTGCACTGTGATAACACAGAGCAGCTTTAAAGCAGCCGCTCCGTTTTTCACATGACTGCGCTACCCCCAGGGCAGCCTGAGTTCACGGATGCCCTGGGGGCTGTGCATTCATCGTGCATTCATCATAATACAGCAAATTTTCCTTCATTGCCCAGGCATTGAAGGAAAATGTGCTGCATGTCTAATATGGACCCAGAGAGACCATCCAATAGACTCCTAGGCCTGCAGTGAGAAGCTAGTAGCCTACTTCAAAACCTCAGAAAAACAAAAAGGTGATGGGAGGAATGCCTGAATTAATCTCAGCAAGTGTCCTTACTCGGGAGGTACTGCATTTGTTCAAAATGGAGATCGTGATTGGAGTAGTCTGCAGTGTCATTAAGAATTACAGGTTCTGATTTTTTTACTAATAAGAATTTCTGCACCGGCCTTGGCTTTGGGCTTCATTTAACAATTTTGGGTGTCAATTGACTGTACCCAAGACAGATGCCTACAATCCTCTGCACATACATTTACACTGAGGCTTGAGGAAGGTGGGAACTTCTCCATGTTTATTTTGTGTGTTTGAAATGTTTGTGACCATTATATGCATATTTTTTGTAATATCGATCATTATAATCAGAGCGTGTGCACACTGTAACAATTTTGTGGATGCTAGCAGTGCATTTATTTTTAAGGTTATCCTTAGATGTTTCAAAATATTTATTTATAAGAATTGTGACTGCAAGAAGGAGGATGGATGATACCCGCATAGAATAATATGATTAGTCCTTTCCCATTTCTTCGATCTCGCATGTTCTTTATTTACAAGGCTGTCTGCATGAATACACAAGGATTCATGTCAAAGAAGCCCCCTGGATGGGGGATGTGGCCAACTGACCTAACCCGTGGTTAATGCAATCCATTTGTAGAGGAGGGCTAATGGTGTCCATCCTAGAAAACAGTTTTAGTAGGAAACTGTACACCAGCGTTATAGGCTGGATTTTGAACATTTATGGAATGCATTCTTTCTAATTGGCTTTTGCTGAACTGTCAGAACAATAGGTAACTGAATACCCTTTTGGACCCAGAACTATTGGACACTGCTGCTATTGGTGATTCAAGAACATGGAGCCAAGTGCTATCAGTTTCCTCCTGACTAGGAACAAACCGAAGACAAAGTTGTAACTCCGATGGTCTGTCATAACCTTTCCTGTGTGGAAAAACTCTAACCATCCAAAGAATGTAGGAAACCTGAATACAGAAATAAAAAAAAAACCTCTCTAGACCTCTCCATAGACAAAAGGATTGCCGCATCAAAAACACTATGGCTAAATGTGCAGGTGAGTGATGCTTCTGCTTTGTAAACATACTTACTTCATCTCTCCACTGGCTCCTATTTTTCTTATTCATTGTCCCCTCTGCTTGGGTGGTGGCCCCTGGCTTTCTTGCCACCTACCTATTCTGAAAGACACAAGGATGATATAAGGCAAGCCATTTGTGCCTAAAGGATTGCACCTCATTATGTTAATCAGGCTGTGTAGTGAAGACGCCAGAGCCAAGGTAGGTTCATAAGGTTATTTGTAGAGGCTTCACAGTTGACAGGTCCATACAGCACTCAATCCAACAGTAAGTGCCCCAGTTAACAGATCTCCACTTGAATCCATAAATTCCTCGAGCACAACGGGGTCGATTCACAGAACTAATCTGAGACAAAATCCTAAACTTACTACTTTTGGTATTCACAGAAGGCATTTAGTAGTAGTAAAGTTAGGGTTTTGTCTTAAGTTTGACTTAAGACAGACTTAAGACAGACTTAGGACAGACTTAGGACAGACTTAGGACAGACTTAGGACAGACTTCGGACAGACTTTGGACAGACTTAAGACAGACTTAGGACAGACTTAAAAATTCTAACTTTACTACTACTAAATGCCTTCTCTGAATACCAAAAGTAGTAAGTTTAGGATTTTGTCTCAGATTACTTCTGTGAATCGGTACCAACGTCTTCTATGACCACATTAGAAGTAAAAGCATAGAATGCCAAGAATGTAGTTACCAAAGCATTCTGCCAGTACTACATAACTTTCATTCTTGGGCAACACAGCAAACAAAAGAACATAAAAATAAGACAAAAACAAATAAAAGCAAAAAACTACAAGACAGTGACAAAAACATAATAAATGTCATAATCATTCACAGAACCTCTTGAGAGTGACTATAACCCCAGAGTTTCTCTTAAGAATCTTCGTTCTGGGTGAGCCAGACATCTTGCCACCCTTACTAGGACAAGGCCTACTACCAGTGGCGACCTTGTAAACAACACCATCAACTTTGGTTCTTACCAAGCCAATTTGGCAAGATTCCACCAATGTCCACCTTCCACTTGAACAGCATTACCACCGATCTTCACAACCCTGTAGGTGCACTGTAGTTACTCCTCCCTTTCTTGACATGAATGGGAAACTTGACACGAACGAGATTACCCACCTGCAGAGGAACAATTTAAGCACCTTTCTTCCCATCATACCAACATTGTTGTTTATTATGAGTCTGTAACATATGTTCCTTTACAATGTCTATACATTTCACCACATTAGATCCTGATATAAGCCATCCACTCATTCATCCAGGTCCAGAACTAGTTTTCGCCTTCTTCCTCTTAAAAGCTCAAAAGGTGAGACTTTGGTGGCAGAGTGTGGTGTTGTCCTGTAAAATTACAGCATGCTGTCCAAAGACTTAACAACATCATGGTTTCCAGGCTCTGCCCAATTCATTCAGTCTCCCACCTCACAATTCATCCTTTCCACAAGTCCATTTATTTGTTGGTGATCTAAAGAACTCCTCAAGTGCTTTACCCCACATGAAATCAGAAATGTTTCCAACTCATTGCTTACAAACTGGGTTCCATTGTCTGAGACGAGAACCTCAGGAAACCCTTCTCCCACATAAACCTCCCTTAAAAACACCACCCCACTCACTGCATTGGCTTTCCTGAACATCTTAATTTCCAGCCATTTAGATGCATAGTCCATGAGAACAAAAACAAACTTGCACCCACCCGGCAGAGACTCAAAAGGGTCCATCATATCAATCCCTAACTTGACCCATGGACCGGAGGGACACTCGATGGGTAATAAAGGAGGTGTAACCGCCTTAAAGCTCTTTTCTGCAGCTCCATATACACAAAGATTCTCTACCATTTCATTAATCTCCACACCCAGATTAGGCCACAAAACAGCTTCTTGGATGTGATGCTTCATGAGTGTCGCTCCATAATGCCCTTCATGAGTCTTCCTGAGGATAATTTGTCTGCCGAATGAAGAGGAATACATTTATCAGAACGTAGTAAGATAGCATCCTCCAGAGAAATTTCACACTCAACCTTGCCATATGGTTGCAAAAGAGGAAACAACACCTTCTCTCTGGGCCAGCCCTCTCTGACTAGCTTGCACACTTGTTTCAGAAGAGTATCTTCTCTCAAAGCACACATCTAGTCTTCCTCAGAACCTACATTAAGTTCTAGTATATTAAAAGCAGATACAAAATAGTCCTCAGCATCCTCATCACACAACTCCTTGAAATCTATCTCTTCACTTTCATATTTACCCTGTGGAAAACAGGAAAGAATATCAGCCCTTCCATTTTTCCCACCTGAAATGTGGAACACATCAAACTGGTACTGCAACAACCTGCTAACCATCCTCATAATCCTAGAAGTACAGCACTTGCTGGCCTCAGAACCAAGAATAGCAACTAAAGGCTTGTAATCAGTAAGACATTTGAAATGCTTCCCCTAAACATATGGACGACAATACTTCAATATCGCCCACAGACAAGCCAGCAATTCCTTCTCGATAACCGAGTACTGGAGTTCAGCACTCCTAAGCACCCTTGACACAAATGCCAATGTATTTTCCTTATCACCACAACTTTGCGTAAGAATAGCTCCCAATCCCACTTGTAGTGTTAGAGGCACTCTTGTGGTTTGACACCCTGTGATGACCTTTGACTACCATTATTTTAACTGACTTTAGTATGTTATTTTATCCTAGCCTGAATGTACGACGGTCCTGCATATGCCTGTTTCTCTTACAGGTTTCTTTCTTGTAATCTAGCAGTATTTCAGTGGGAGCTGTTACAGAGTAGACAGCCTTGCCAAGAACAGAACAAGTTGGATGTGCATTTGAAAGCGTGAAAGGGAGAGAGAGTTGTGGAATGGACTTTCTGGTCTCGAAGTGCAGTGTTGTGGGCAGTGATGAACACATCTCAATGTTGTACATTGAGCGATGAAGTATGTGAATCTATAAGCAGTTGTGCACAGTTCTGCATTGTGTTGTACATTGATGAGAATTATGAAGTTCTTCCTATTGGCTTTGACATGGCCTCATGTCATCCTGAATTCTGAGTTTGCCTTGCTTCAGCTTTTCTGCGTGCACATCAGTGCTTGCAAGTTGTTTGGGATATTCACGTTCAAGGATTGTTTTTTGTTTGATGTACTCTGGAAGGCTTTGTGAGCTTCGTCAAGATAAAGGCTGGAACATGCGAGATTTGGAGAAGGGGCATTCCTGCAATGGGAGTGCTTGCTTGGAACCTGGCCAGCTCTGGTAAGATTCCTCTGGCGCTGGGGGAGGTCTTTCCAGAACTTTCTAGTGTGTTTAAAGCTGATGGTTGCAGACTCAGAAACTGGGAGTTTGGAATCTGAATGGGAACGGACGCATCTACCTCGGAGTGTGGAACTCTGGTTGCTGAGGCTCTCAACCACGGCCGTTTAACCTCCCCAGTCAGGAGTGGGTGAGATCCAATGTTTGCACCAGATGAAGTATTGAGTTTTGGTTATTGCCATTGTGATGTTTGGCCAGTGGCGTGATCATTTATTGTATTTTCTTTGTGTGGTGTGAGTGAGTCAAGGTGCACCTCCAAAGTCCTTATGTGATGTAGATATAGCTTTCTGATCTCTTGTAGGACATGCAGTATATTTGCTTGAGTCTTATCCCATTCTATTTGCTGCTTGTTTATTCATCAATATTATTCATGCATTATATTTACCAAGTGTGTTATTATTGCTTGCATATAAACATATAGATCTCTTTGTACATTTGAATCTTGTGCATTTGGCATCAGGGAAAGCCTTTCTGTTAGAGAGCATTGTGGAAAATAAAACCCCAAGCCTTATTCCAAAAGAGAGAGAGTCCTTGCATTTTGTAAACTAAAACCCTTTTCTATAGGTGTTGTTTGTTTTGTGTTACATCCTCTGCTTCGCCTTGTGGATTTAGGCTACGGTGTGGAAGATTCTGTATTATCTGATAGGCGCAAGCAAGACACCACCTTGCTAGGATCCTCAGCGACACAGCAAGGCAAGTGTGGATCAAAAGGTATAAGAGCCTTGCTGCTACTCAAACTAGATTTGACTAGATCAAAAGCAGCACCACATTCTTTAGTCCACTCAAACTTGATACCCTTCTTGATTAAGTTGCTAATGGGATGGATAATGGTGGAAAATTCGGAATGAACCACAAGTAGTACTCACATTGACCAAGTAAGTGTTAACACCAGTTTTGTCCATTGGTTTAGAAGCATTTACTATATCCTCGATAAGACCCTTCCTAGGCCTAATTCCTTCTTGTGATATCAAATGGCCGAGATAGTCTAATTCTCTACACAAAAAATACACTTCTCAGTCTTGAAGACCACCCCATGTTTCTCAAATATTTTGAGAACCTTTTGAAGAATAATATCATAAGATTGCGTATTTTTTGGCAAGAATTATACATCATCCTGAAATACCAATACATCTTCAACCCCACTAAAAAGATTCTGCATCACTCTTTGAAATACAGAGGCGACAGACGCCAAACCAAACAGTATTCAATGGTATTGAAGCATCCGAAGGAGAAACAAAAGCATTAAGGGGCTGCGAGTCTGGATGCAACTCTATCTGATGATAGGCACTAGCCAATTCAAGTTTGAAGAACACTTGAGCACCTTTGACACAAGCAAATAAATCATTGATTTTGGGCGATGGGTTTGAGTCAACCCAACTTTGCCTACTGAGTGACCCTAAGTCCACACACACACACAATTGCCCACACCTCTTACGAGCAACAACTAAGGGCAACAACTACAAAGTAGACCCAGTGGGTTATATAATCCCTTTGTCACACAGAATCATGAGTTCTTTATTGAGAACTTCCCTCACACTGTAAAGAACTCCCCAGGTCATACAATACCTCAGTTTTAAGGGGCCAGCTCAACCTAAACACAAAACAAAAGACAGTCTTTTCTTCCTAGCCACAGTAACTAACCTCAGAATTTGAAGGCATTGTTCCTTTGTGCTGGAGTACTTTATTGTTGATTTTCATTCTGTCCTTGCTTTTTTTTTGTTTGGTGCATGTGCACATTAAAGTCAACGACTACAAGATTTGTGACCTCATTGCTGTGATGCAATTTTGCCAAGAGAAATGGCGATCTTTCTCTTTATATTGTGGTGATCCAAGATCCTCTTACAGGAAGAGTGATGTTTCCCTAATACCCCCCAGGTTGCATCCCTACCTCCTCACCCCGCATTGAATGCGTCCACTAGCTATGAGGATAACCTAAGATTGGGCTTCCAGGTGAGGCATCAGAGTGACACCTTGAACTCACCAACACTAGAGTAGGTCATCCTAACAACGGAGTATCCTGCTAGGAGTCCCTCTGATCTCACTGTTGCTTCCTCTGTTTTAGGATACTCTTCCGGGCTCTCGGCCAGGCTAATAGGGAGCGAGGATACACGGGGGTCGGATCAGACTTTTCTGCTTCCCCAGCGGTCAGCCTGCCAACACAACCTCTCTAGGTTTAACGATGGTTTAAATGGTGAAAGATTAATTGATAAAATCCCTGTCACACCTCATCCTACTAAGAGACAAATTCAGGGGGGGCTTAAAATAGTATTGTGGAATATAGCTGGTTTGTCAGCTAAATTTGATAACCAGGAATAGAGGCAGTATATCACCGGGTTCCAGGTAATCTGTTTGCAGGAACCTTGGGTGGTAGATTGCAGTCTCTTTCACTTAGCGGGGCACAAGCGTTTTCTGTGCCTGCTCAGAAATCAGTGTCAGGGAGAGCCATGGGAGAACTATTTATATGTGTGGATCTGCAGAAGGAGGGAGTGTGGACCAATTTAAACAGGACCACAAACAATATGCAGGCTCTTGGGCTCCATATAAATGGGTTAAATGTGATACTGATTAATTTGTATAATGCTGTAGCAGCTAAGGGGAATGGATTTGTAATAGGTGAATTAGATAATAGACTAAGTGCAGAGATAGCTCTGAGGAAGGGGGTGGTGGCCCCGTTTGTGGTAATAGCTGGTGATTTTAACTGCCACTTGTGCCCTAACCTATTACCTATAAACAAAGAATGGTCTCGCTGCCTGGTGGAGGAAGGCCCGCATTTTGAGCATACAAGTGAGGGGATTGAATTAGGTAGGGTCCTGAAAAGCCACGCCCTTGAACATACCATTGATTTGGTTGTCATCGGAAGGGAAGGAGCTGATAAACCCAACCTTTAGGGGCAGAGGGTGCAGCTCTGTCATAGATTATGTTGTGGTTTCTAGACTATTTAAGGACTGGATAAGAGGGGTCAAGATTAAGTGGAGTGTATTCAGTGACCACAACCCCCTAATTCTCGAGATAATAGACCTGCCCCCAGAAGAGAAAGGAGAGGGGTGGTGGCAGGCAGCATCGAGAAGGTAATGGACCAGGGTAGACAACTCAGATGGTCTAAAGTTGATGGGTGTCTTTTATAAATCCCTAATGGAAAGAGGGAAAGAATCGATTGGGGAGTGCCTAGACCTCTCCGTGGAGGGGCCCTCCGTGGTAAAGGCATTTGAGGCAGTGGCGCATCTGATAGATGGTCTATTAAAGTCCACTACGCGTGGGAGGGCAAATATTATCCCCAGACGGTTTGATAAAGATTGCTCGGGCACAGAAAGATTTCAAAATTAGCCTGAAAACCCTTGCACGGGATAAGTTAAGAATTGTGCAGTGAAGGACTGCATATAAAAAGGCGATTAAAGGCAGGAAGACCTCCCTTCAATCGAAAGCTTGGGAAGATTTAAGGGACGCAGCAGACAGAAGGGACATGACTGTATTCTGTAAAATAATAATTAACCCATGTTTCCAGGACATTAATACCCCAGAAATCGGTACAACTATCCTGCCAGAACAATGGTATGACCATTTTAAAGGTTTGTATAACCATACGGAGGAGAACAGTCAGGACGTTGGGAGGGGCTGCCAGTGGGTTTCCTCGATAGATTTCACGTTGGAGGAAATCGTAGTGGGTATTCAGGGCCTAACACGAAACAAAGCGCCAGGACCAGATGGTATCTCACCAGATCTTTTTTGAAGCAACATGGAGCTGTGGGCCCCTATCCTTACAAGGGTGATAAATGCGGCTGTCGCAACTGGCCTTCCGAGCTCATGGTCATCAGCAATAATAGTTCCCATTTTTAAAAAGGGAACAGGGATAACCCTCAGTGTTATCGACCAATATCGATGATTGATGGGACAGCTAAAGTCTTGGGCCGAGTGGTCCTAACGTGTCTTATGGACTGGGCCGACGAACACCAAATTATTACTGATGCCCAGTACGGGTTTAGGGTAGGGAGGTCAATGACGGACCAGTGTCTGAACCTTTACTTACTGGTGGCTAAATACACTATAGCCTGTAATGAAGCGGTATATTTAGGATTTATGGACCTTACCGCAGCTTTTGACCACGTTAACAGAGAGAAGCTGTGGGCCCTGATGAACAGATTGGTGTTGATCAGGGTCTGGTAAATATCCTGAGAGCACTGCACTGGAACACCTCAGCTAAAGTGCGTTTCAATCTGGAGGGGGGTACCACGGCACCTTTCCCCTGCACTAGCGGGGTCAGACAGGGATGTATTCTGGCCCCTTTTTTGTTCTCCTTGTACATTAATAATCTAGATCAAGCATTAGGTAAACTAAAGGTGTATTCCCCAAGAGTAGGTACCCGACCCATTCCAGTGCTGCTGTATGTAGACGACGCGGTACTCTTAGCCCGCACCCCAAAGGGACTTCAGTGCCTGATAGATGGGTTTGTTAGTTTTATGGATACCTTAGATTTATCGGCTAACCTGACCAAGTCCTATGTTATGTTGGCTGGAACTAAACCTTGCAAGAAATTTTCTTGCAAAAAAGGTGCACACAAAATGGGGCAGGTACAGACCTTTTCCTATCTTGGTCTGTTATTCAATGGGCTTTTACATTTTAAAAAATTAATTGAAGAGCGGTGTACTATGTTAGTGGCCTCGACCAGTGCTATCATGAATTACGGGCGCCGGCTTTGTCGGTGATCACCCGAGCAAATAATGAATCTGTATAGCTCAATATGTTGTTCAAAAGTGGTTTATGAGTCTGAAGTTTGGGGTTTTGTAAATGCGCACCAGTTACAGATGGAGGAGAACAAATATCTGAGAAAGGTGCTTAAAACCCCACAAAGTACACCTGCCCATATCATTCATGAGGAATTGGGTAGGGTAGATATTGAGGATTTGATAAAGGTCAGACACCTTATGGCTTGGCTAAAGATTTGGACCAATACGGAGGCAGAGCTGAGTTGACAAATCATCAGAGATTGCCTCGATAGGGACAAAGGAATGAGTATCCCATGGTTAAAGTATGTGAAGACTCCTCTTGAGGGAATGGGCTGCAAGGACCTTTTTATAAAGCCAATGGAAATTATCCCTCAAGATAAACCCAGAGTCAAGAGAATTTTCTTGGATCAGGTAGCCTCACGTAGAGCAGCAGTGGAAGGAGACAAACCCAAAGTCATAGCATGGTAAAGACAGGGGAGGGCATGGAACCTTATCTCGATCTTATGTTTAATGCGCAGGATAGATTTTTAATCACCCATTTTAGGCTCAACCTTTTACATCACCTACTGGCGGATCCGCCAGGTTTTACTTTAACTGTTGAGCAGAAGGGTTCCTGCGGCTGCGACAATCGGTCTCCGCAGGATGCCCTTCATTTTGTATTATTATGTCCATTTTATGCATTATCCAGGCGCAGTTTTTTAGTAGGTGTTTTAAAACAGGCCAAGTTTAGACATGCCAAGGTCGCTCTATTATTCTTGCAAAGGGCTATTGATCTTCGAACGTTGTTTTGTATTATGAATTTCATTAAGGTCGCTCTAAGGCTAAGGAACACAAGGGGGTTGTGCTAAATGAATTTTCCATCAATTGTTTCCAATTAACTTTGTTGTGGGTAGGTGACGTTCATGAATTGTATTTTAATTGTTTTTTAACTGTATAAACATGTACTTTTATGGTATTTTTTAAATACCGAATAAAGTATTATTGATTGATTGATATTGTGGTGATCACGATCAGTTTGTTAAATGTTTACCAACATTTTTAAATGATTCTCAAGTTTTTGTACCTGTATTGCTATGGTGATGTATTTTCAATTTCACGATTGAATAGGTCACCATTTAGTAATCATGGAAAAAGTATAATGTTGAAGACCCAGTGTACTTTGTTGCATTACAGTTTTGTTGTGATTTCTGTTTCAATTTGGCTCCCATTTGTTCTGTAAATATGTTTACATACTTTGAGGTGTGAATAAAGTTTAATATTTTGAAATATCTGGCTATATTGCATCTATGATTATTGTCATCTCTGGCAGAACAGTATATCTGTATTGCATCTCTGATTATTGTATGCATTATACCTCAACACTTCCTGCACCACACCCCTTTAGATAGGCCATAACTGCTTGTCTATGTCTACTCTTAAAGTTACAGAGGTTCAGCTGTCCAACTTTCTGTCGCAGATCAACTACTTTGTAGTCCAAGTAAGGCGTGAAAGACAAGCACTCTTACCACTGATTGATACTGTATTGGTGTTGGAAAGTCATCCTGTGCCCTGGGCACCCCCAAACTTGAACCCAGCCACATGCTAGGATCAAGGAAGGAATGAGCAGATGCAAGGGGGAGGGACAATGGAAATTAGCCAGCTCTTCTCTCCCCGCTGGCAAATTAGCCATTGTGAATTTTTGAAGAATTTGTGCACTCTGGGACAAAATAGTGCCACACTCTGCCAGAAGTGGTGAGACCATGGGGTGGTACTCTGCAGCCCACTGGACAGGAGGGACCTCTTGCTTGACCCAGAGAAATTGGAATAAGTATCTGACAAGAACAGAGTCCCTCAGATCTGCTGCTTGAACCTTAAGAATGCATGACAGGCCATGCTGGAAGTTGGATGTGCATTTCCTAAGGCCTGCATTGGGAAGATTAAACCTTCTGCATCATCTGGAACTACAACCCTGTGGAATACCTTGCTATAAAAAGATTAAAGAGTGGACTCCCTGAAAGCTACAAGTTAACAGAGCTCACCTGGAACATCACCCCCAAGAATCCTCAACCTGGAGAACTACCAGTGGATTTGTAAGGGTTTTGTACAAGTGGATTGTGGGAACTGAAGTCCTCAAACTTTAAGGATCATCTTGGAGCTTCTAGACCCTTGTAGTGAGTTTGAGACACTTTGGGACCTTTTGAGGAACTTTAGAAAGAAGTTCCAGAACTTTGGAGAACTTTGGGGCAACTTTGAAAAAAAGCTCCATAAGTGGACCGACTTAACCTAGTCAGCCAAGCCACCTGCCTTCAACCACAAGTCAGCCTGCCATCCAGGTTTTTCCTGCTGGAAAGCTCCGTAGGTCCTACTTCCAGAGTTTGACCAGGAGTAGACGAAATCTGGGGCCGGCAAACCCTCGCTGAATCCAGCCTGGTGAAGAGCATCGAGGGACCGCACGAGAAAAATCTCCGTAAAAGTTTCTGAGTCTGAACGAAGAAAAGGTGACTGGGAGCAACCGCATAAGCCAAGCCGCCTGCCTTCAACCGTGTGTCGGCCTGGATCCTTGGTTTTCCCTGCTGGAACGCTCCGGAGGTAAGACTTCCTTAAGTGTGACTGGGGGCTTGTCGCAAGGCAATCCGGCTAACCCTCAACGAATCAGGACTGGCTGAGAGCTTCGAGGGACCACGGGAAGAAAAGCTCCAGAAACGTTTCTAAGTCAGAAGGTGAAAACTTTGACCAAGACCTACCACGAGGGGTAGCCAGCCAGGGCTCCATTGCGATCGGCCTGAAACTTTGACTTTGACCCGGTCTATCGCAACCAGATGTCCTGATAAGGCGCTATAGTTTTCTATGTGCTATATAGTGCTAAATCTTTGTAAAAAATCATATCTCCGTTTCCCTACATTGGATTTTTGTCATTGTGGTGTCATTTTAAAGATACAAATATTCCCTATTCCTTTAAATTGGTGTTGGATTTGTATTGAGCATTGTGTCTTAATTATTTACAGAAATGTTTTTTTTAAATGTTCACATACCTGTCTTTGAAGTTAAGCCTGCCTTCTTGCAGCCAATCTACCAAGGGTTGAGCATAGGAATAGTTTTCTAAGACCTATGCTGAGCCCTATACTGTGCTAATGGCCTTATTGCCAGTGGCAGGCACACCTTTGACCCTACTAATAATCCACTTTCCAACAACTGTGTTTGTGATTATACAGGCCTGGTGTTAAGCCTGAGAAACATAACCAAAGCACACCACCTAAGGAGGCCTGTCATAGGAGAGAGATTGCAAAAGTACAGTAGTACTATATCTGCAGCGTGGATGGTGGTGTGAATTGCATACTGGTGTGGATTGTTTTGAACAAGTAGGAAGGGACCTCATTAGTTCTTCAGCAGAAGGAGTACAGGAAAGAATCCTCACATCATTAGTTAGTACATAATAGGGAAACATGTTTCTGGTGTAACTTGCTCACCTAAAAGCTTGAGTAGACCAGATCATTGAAAGGCCTGGGGCATAAGACATACTTCCCAAAGGCTATCCCCTCCTATGTTTCGTCTAAAGCATTCTCCAAAGATGTATGATACTGCTAGCTATTTTACCCAACAGGGCAGACCATCAGTGCACCTGAACACCATTGAGCCTTGAGTCAAGAGCAATAAATAGAAACCTTATTGCCAAGCCTAGAGAACAAATGATACATAACTCTACAATTGAATTTAAAAAAAACTTTGACATTGCTTATTATAACATGTAAAGTTGCAATATTTCTCATTTTAATCTCTGAGGATGATAACTGCAAAAATATAGCAAATATGTTACATACAATTCCTACTGATATATTTATTCATGTATTCCTGTTTTATAGACTCTATAAAACCTTCAAAGATTCCAAATACGTGTACATGCTGTTGGAGGTGTGCCTTGGTGGAGAACTCTGGAGCGTACTCCGGGACACGTGAGATATTTTTATTCCATTGTTGATTTTTTGTTTTCACCAGAGTGAGTTATAAATAAATAGATTAATACGGTATTGATTTAACATACACATGTCATGAATATTTCTTGTTTGGAAAAAGATTTATATTGAACACAGACTCATCATTGCCCTTGGCAAACTAAGTCCAAATGCCTTATTCTTGAGCAACAAAAATTATACCGACAAAGGAAAACATTTTTTAACTTACTTCACACACTAGCTCCACAATCTCCCACATATCATAGTTTCACTTAAAGAGGTGTACCCTTACCCTAATCTTTTTTTTAATATCTCTTTATTGACATTTTCAAGCATGAAAAAGAAAAACACTTAGCAGTATGATTACAGTAGTTTCGGGGGAGCCTGGCCTCAAAATATCCGTGAATAATGGTCCTGTGCAACATTGGAGGGGGGATAAAAAACATAATAATGATCCCCCTGCTATGCCGCAGCACACACACCCATAGATACCTCTCACTATATTATCTCCATCCATCACAAGTACCGCCCTAAGACAGATGTGGCACACCTAAGGAGGTTTCTCAGACTGATCATCAGTTATGTGGAGTGGAAGCAAGGGAGGAGCCCATCCCCGACCTGTCAAATCCCCAGCTGCAGTCTCTGTCCGGTCTCCCCGTTCCCCTCCCACCTGTTTCACCATCTCATTCTACCTCTCAAGATCCTCGTCCACATTTTTATCCTTGCAGACTCCCCGTAATCGTACTGCCTTTGCTACCGTCCTTTCCAATACATCCTGTAATGAGTCGGATGTGCTGCCTATGCCCAGTTATTGGCGATTCGGCACCTGGCCGGCAGCAGACAAAGAAGGATGGACTTATAACTCATCTTTCCTCTTTTCTTAGGGAGTAGGAGAAAACCCAGACAGCAGTGCCAGATGGACTGGACCACATGTATCCCCGTTATTCTAGTCACCGAGCAATTCACTTGCTCACAGTATTGTTATAGTGCCCTACATCGTTATGTGATGTATACAAAACCAGCCAGGGACACACCGAACCACAGACAGTTAGCTGCACGTGTTGGGTAAATCCTACTAAGCCTCTTAGGGATTAAATATGCCCTGTGGAGATAGTACAATTGTGTTAATTTGAATCGAGCATTGCTAGCAGTCTCCTACACTTGTGCTGTGGCCGTCTGCCACTCCCACCTGCAAGTGGGGTATTGAGGTCATCTTCCCACAGGAAGCAAGTCCTGGTAAGATTTATACGCATGTCTCCCTTCAGAGCCGCTAATATATGGGATATAAGGGCCCTGTGCAAAACTGGCTCCATAGAACCTTCAACACCGGGGATTCCTCCGGCTCATCAGGGAAACCTGCCCATATTTCGTGGTCCATGTGTGATAGAGTGGCGTACTGCAGGTACTTCCTCTGTCCCACCCCAAAATACTAATTTGCCTTGGCAAACATTATAAAAGCATCAATGAGATATAGGTCCCTCACATTCTGACACTGCCCCTCTACCATGGAGCTGCATTCATAGAGTTCTTCTAGCACAAGAAGGGCATGAGCCACCAAAGTGGGAGCAATCTAGCACATGGCACGTGCTTCAGCACATGGGTCACTACCATCTTCTAGGCTTGCTCAACTTGAGTCACTATGCCAGGGATACCCGCCAGCGTCCTACGTCCCCCCCATTAGTATCTTATGGAGGTCAGACAGATTCACCGACCCAGCCAGAAGCTTCTGTTCCCAATTGGATTCATACTCACACCAAAGTGCCACATACTGTAACACTCATACCAGATAGTATAACTTGAGAGCTGTGAGGCCGAGCCCCCCACCCTCTAAGTCCAGTTTGAGTGTGTCTAAATTTACTCTACTGAGTTTACTCGCCCAGATCAATGATACCAGAAGTCCCTCAAGTTTTTGAAACAAACTGCTGGGCAGAGTTCAAAAGGAATTCTGCATGACATATAAGCATCTCAGCAGCAGCACCATTTTACTAAGGGCTACTCGTCCAATGACCGACAGCAGTAGGGTCTTCCAAAACTCCACGAATTAGTAAGATCTTCTACAATGCGGCCCACGTTTATATCAAATTGTAATTGTCATGTGTCACATAAATCCTGAGGTGTAGAAAGTATTTTGTCCCCCACAATAGACCTACCTTTGGGAGATCTGCTGGCAGGCATGTGACTAGCTCTGCCAAATGAAAGAACACAGTCTTATGTCGGTTGATTGAGAGACCTGACACTTCCCAAACTTGCAAAAAACACAGTTGATGGACAGAATGTAGAACAATGTCATACATTCACCCCAGTACAGGGATCTGGGCCTAAATCCATAGTTTTTTTGCACTCCACACAACCCTGGGTTAGACACTGGCTATATGCAAATCAGCTCTGACCCTGTGCCTCATGGGAACAGTCCAGTCAGAACTACCAAGCCATGTCTTTCCCAGACCGGAATCAAGCATCCAAGGACCGGTTTCTGGCTATCAGCCTTCATCAGCCTGGATAACTTGACTCCAGTGGTGTGGAGAGCCTGGGACTCACGTCTGAGCATACCCAGCCCACTCGGGGTGAAAATTGCAAAAAACACAGTTGATGGACAGAATGTAGAACAATGTCATACATTCACCCCAGTACAAGGATCTGGGCCTAAATCCATCATTTTTTTGCACTCCACACCACCCTGGGTTAGACACTGGCTATATGCAAATCAGCTCTGACCCTGTGCCTCATGGGAACAGTCCAGTCCGAACTGCCAAGCCATGTCTTTCCCAGACCGGAATCAAGCATCCAAGGACCGGTTTCTGGCTATCAGCCTTCATCAGCCTGGATAGCTTGACTCCAGTGGTGTGGAGAGCCTGGGACTCACGTCTGAGCATACCCAGCCCACTCAGGGTGAAAATTGCAAAAAACACAGTTGATGGACAGAATGTAGAACAATGTCATACATTCACCCCAGTACAAGGATCTGGGCCTAAATCCATCCTTTTTTTGCACTCCACACCACCCTGGGTTAGACACTGGCTATATGCAAATCAGCTCTGACCCTGTGCCTCATGGGAACAGTCCAGTCCGAACTACCAAGCCATGTCTTTCCCAGACCGGAATCAAGCATCCAAGGACCGGTTTCTGGCTATCAGCCTTCATCAGCCTGGATAGCTTGACTCCAGTGGTGTGGAGAGCCTGGGACTCACGTCTGAGCATACCCAGCCCACTCGGGGTGAAAATTGCAAAAAACACAGTTGATGGACAGAATGTAGAACAATGTCATACATTCACCCCAGTACAAGGATCTGGGCCTACATCCATCGTTTTTTTGCACTCCACACCACCCTGGGTTAGACACTGGCTATATGCAAATCAGCTCTGACCCTGTGCCTCATGGGAACAGTCCAGTCCGAACTACCAAGCCATGTCTTTCCCAGACCGGAATCAAGCATCCAAGGACCGGTTTCTGGCTATCAGCCTTCATCAGCCTGGATAGCTTGACTCCAGTGAGTCCCAGGCTCTCCACACCACTGGAGTCAAGCTATCCAGGCTGATGAAGGCTGATAGCCAGAAACCGGTCCTTGGATGCTTGATTCCGGTCTGGGAAAGACATGGCTTGGTAGTTCGGACTGAACTGTTCCCATGAGGGACAGGGTCAGAGCTGATTTGCATTTAGCCAGTGTCTAACCCAGGGTGGTGTGGAGTGCAAAAAAACGATGGATTTAGGCCCAGATCTCTGTACTGGGGTGAATGTATGACATTGTTCTACATTCTGTCCATCAACTGTGTTTTTTGCAATTTTCCCCCCGAGTGGGCTGGGTATGCTCAGACGTGAGTCCCAGGCTCTCCACACCACTGGAGTCAAGCTATCCAGGCTGATGAAGGCTGATAGCCAGAAACCGGTCCTTGGATGCTTGATTCCGGTCTGGGAAAGACATGGCTTGGTAGTTCGGACTGGACTGTACCCATGAGGCACAGGGTCAGAGCTGATTTGCATTTAGCCAGTGTCTAACCCAGGGTGGTGTGGAGTGCAAAAAAACAATGGATTTAGGCCCAGATCTCTGTACTGGGGTGAATGTATGACATTGTTCTACATTCTGTCCATAAACTGTGTTTTTTGCAATTTTCCCCCCGAGTGGGCTGGGTATGCTCAGACGTGAGTCCCAGGCTCTCCACACCACTGGAGTCAAGCTATCCAGGCTGATGAATGCTGATAGCCAGAAACCGGTCCTTGGATGCTTGATTCCGGTCTGGGAAAGACATGGCTTGGTAGTTCAGACTGGACTGTTCCCATGAGGCACAGGGTCAGAGCTGATTTGCATTTAGCCAGTGTCTAACCCAGGGTGGTGTGGAGTGCAAAAAAACGATGGATTTAGGCCCAGATCTCTGTACTGGGGTGAATGTATGACATTGTTCTACATTCTGTCCATCAACTGTGTTTTTTGCAATTTTCCCCCCGAGTGGGCTGGGTATGCTCAGACGTGAGTCCCAGGCTCTCCACACCACTGGAGTCAAGCTATCCAGGCTGATGAAGGCTGATAGCCAGAAACCGGTCCTTGGATGCTTGATTCCGGTCTGGGAAAGACATGGCTTGGTAGTTCGTACTGGACTGTTCCCATGAGGCACAGGGTCAGAGCTGATTTGCATTTAGCCAGTGTCTAACCCAGGGTGGTGTGGAGTGCAAAAAAACGATGGATTTAGGCCCAGATCTCTGTACTGGGGTGAATGTATGACATTGTTCTACATTCTGTCCATCAACTGTGTTTTTTGCAACTTCCCAAACTTGGGCATAAGATTCAAGAATTGTGGGACAGATCGAAGTGGGTCAGTCATACATATCAGAGATTCGTCTGCATACATTGACAATACGCAGGTTGTGGCACCTCCATGTTTTCACCAATCGCCTAGCTGGTCCCTAAGATAGAGCTTCTGGGGCTCCATGGTGAGGGCAAATAGAAGAGGGGACAGCGGGTCCCTCTGTCTAGCGCCTTTCTTGATGTTGAAGGCTTCCGAGGACCTCTTAGCCTGTGCTCACCATTGCTTGTGCACCGTGTATCATAGATATGTCCTAGCCAAATACGATGGGCCGAAGCTCATTCTCTTGAGCACTTCCCACAGATATGCTTTTCTATGTCTAAAGCTACTAGCACAGCCTCTACTCTGGTAGATCCGGTGGCAAGTAGGACATGAGAGAGCATCTGAAGATTCATGTGGGTGATTCTTTCCAGTATGAAATCACATTGATCAGTGTGGATCAACTGAGAGATCACTCGATCCAACCATGCCGCCAGAACTTTTGCCAGCAGATTGACATTTACATTTAGTCTACATAATGGGTGGTATGAGCAAGGGTGATCTGGGTCTCTGCCGGGTTTAGGCAACATGCTTATAAGTGCCTCCAGCATATGGTCAGGCAGTAAACCAATTGCTTTGTCTTACTGAAATGTAGCCAACAGTTTAGGGAGGATTTCTGCAGCATAAATCCGATAGAACTTCACTGGGAGTCCATCTGGGCCAGAGAAGTTTCCTCTTGCCATACCTCTGAATGCCAACTGTAGTTCCTCCAGTTGGAGTTCTCCCTCTAGCTCTTCTCTGTTCTCCATTGTCAGTTGAGGGAGCTCAATCTGGTCTTGAAATGTTGCCATATGGCACATTTCTTCATCTAGAGGTGCATTGTAGACCCCAGCTAGATGGTCAGTCACAGCCAGGTTGATTGCAGCTTGGCCAATAACCACCTGCCCATCCACCCTCATCAAAGAGAGGATCACGGGGGTCTATACCTCTTCAAAAGCCAGACCAACATGCAACCAACCAATCTTCTTAAGTAGGCATATTTTGATGCTGCCTAATCGGTGATGTAACAGAACATACCTTCTCCCGATGTATGCTGTGTGACTAAGATATTGAAATGGGCACCTGGGAGCTACCCAGATTGCAACCCCCCGGCATTGGAAGAAAACATAAAAGAATATAACTGAACACTCCCCTTCTTTTGTACTTTCTGAGTTTCTCCCTCTTGCATTAGGACTCTGAGCACTTTATTACTGCTAACCAGTGATTAAGTGCATGTGCTTCTCACCTAAACACGGTAACATCAGTGTATACACAATTGACATATTTGGTTTACTTGTAAGTTCATTTTAAAGTGGAATACCAAATACCCAGGGCCTGTAGTAATGATTGTGCCACCCACACAATTTGCCTTTCGAACCTGTCTCAGGCCTGCCATTGCAGGGCCTGTGTGGGCAGTTTACTGCCACTTCAACTTGGCATTTAAAACCACTTCCTAAGCCTTAAACTCCCCTTTAATTACACATCAGTCCCTCCTAAGGTAGGACCCAGGTAGCCCTATGGGTTGGGTGCTATGTAACTAAAAGGTAAGACATGTACTTTTAAGTTTTATACATCATGATAGTGAAAACAGCTATATTTGTTTTTCACTACTGTAAGGCCTACTCCTTGCATAGGCTAGCTTTGGAAATTCCTTAATACACTTTTAATCTGAGCTGTAATTCCTGGTTAGGAAAGAGTAGCTGCATCACGATTCATATTTTTTGATTGGTAATGAGGAATCCTCTTTAATGGTAAAGTTGGATTTAATATTACTATTTTAAAAGTGCCCCTTTTAGAAAGTAGATATTCCTCTGATCATACTACTCTCTAATACACGTCTGGGTTGGGTGACAGCTACACTTTGTGCATTCCCTCTAGACACCCACAGACATAGGAAGGATGGTGCGATAGAGAACTTCCACCTCAAGAACAACAACAAGGCCAACTCCGCCACCCTGATCGACAACCTCACCAACCTCGGCCTCAGACAACTCGTCACTGCACCCACCCATGCCGCTGGCCACACACTTGACCCCATCTTCTTCACAGGCACCCACGTCTCCTTTGACCACATCCCCGAACTCCACTGGACCGATCACTGCTGCATCCACTTTACCTACAAGAAGACCACCACGCATCACTGCACCCAACAGCTGCCCCACCGCTGCTGGAGCAAAGTTACCAAAGACAAGCTGGCCACCACACTCTCCCAGAACCCACCCACCGACCCAGACACTGCCGCCCACAGCCTCAGACAGTGGATCAACTACTGCGCCAACACCCTCGCCCCGCTCAGGAAACCCTCCAACAGCCGCACCAGCAAGACAGCCACCTGGTTCACCGAAGAGCTCCAGACCTCCAAACGAGCGTGCTGGAAATTGGAGAAGAAATGGCTCCACGAACGAACACCAGACAGCCACGCATCCCACAAGGACGCCACCCGCAGACATCACCACCACATCAGAATAACCAAGAAATCTTCTTTCAAAACCCGCCTGGACAACAACGCACACAACAGCAAAGAGCTCTTCAGTATCATGAAGGAACTCTCCAACCCCCGCGCCAACGACATCCCGCCCTCACAAGAACTGTGCGACTCGCTGGCCACCTTCTTCTACCGCAAAATCGCTGACATCCATGACAGTTTCAACACTATGACCGCCCAGACAACGCCAGACTCCACCCCCCCTACGAACACCACCCGCCTCAACGGCCTGATCTCTTGGACCAACGTCAACGACAACAAAACACGGAAGATCATGAAATACATCCACTCAGGATCTCCGTCAGACCCCTGCCCGCACCACATATTCAACAAAGCAGACGCAACCATCGCACCTCAACTACGGAAAGTAATCAACATCTCCTTCAAGACAGCCACATTCCCGGAAAGCTGGAAGCACGCCAAGATCAATGCCTTTCTCAAGAAGCCCAAGGCAGACCCCAAGGACCTCAAGAATTTCCGGCCCTGCTCTCTGCTCCCGTTCCCGGCAAAGGTCATCGAGAAAATCATCAAAACACAACTGACCCGCTACCTCGAGGACAACAACATTCTAGACCCGTCCCAGTCCGGATTCCGAAAAAACCACAGCACTGAGACAGCCCTCATTGCCGCCACAGACGACATCAGGATCCAACTAGACAACGGCGAAACATCAGCCCTCATCCTCCTGGACCAGTCAGCCGCCTTCGGCACGGTCTGCCACCACACACTAAAGACACGCCTCAAAGAAGCTGGAATCCAAGAGAAGGTCCTGGACTGGACCACATCCTTCCTCTCAGGCAGAACTCAGAGCGTCCGCCTCCCCCTTCTGCTCCGATGCCACCAACATCATCTGCGGGTACCCCAGGGCTCGTCCCTCAGCCCAATGCTGTTCAACGTCTACATGGCCCCCCTCGCCCACATCGCCCGCCAGCACAACCTCAACATCATATCCTACTCCGACGGCATCCAGCTCATCCTCTCCCTCACCAAGGACCCGCACACCGCCAACACCAACCTCCATGAGGGAATGAAGGCCGTCGCAGAATGGATGAGGTTCAGCCAACTTAAGCTCAACTCTGACAAGACGGAGGTCCTAATCCTCGGATCCACCCCCTTGGGCTGGGATGACTCCTGATGGACGACCACACTGGGAACAGCACAGACACCCACCGACCACGCACGCAACCTAGGAATCATCCTCGACTCCTTCCTCTCCATGTCGAAGCAGGTCAACACCGTCTCCTCCTCCTGTTACAACACCCTCCGCATGCTCCGCAGGATCTACAAGTGGATCCCCACCAAAACAAGAAGAACAGTGACATGGGCTCTCGTCAGCATCAGGCTGGACTACGGCAACGCACGCTACGCAGGTATCCCGGCCAAACACCTGCGACGATTACAACGCATCCAAAATGCCTCCACCCGATTGATCCTCGACGTCCCCCGTCGCAGCCACATCACCCCCCACCTGAGAGACCTACACTGGCTCCCCATCGACAAGAGGATCACCTTCAAGTTACTCACCCACGCATACAAAGCACTCCGCAACACTGGACCAGCCTACCTCAACAGTAGACTCAGCTTCCACACCCCCACCCGCCAGCTCCGCTCCATCACCCTCGTCCTGGCCGCGGTCCTCTGTATCCAATGAACAACCTCCAGTGGTAGATCCTTCTCCTTCCTCTCCGCCAAAACCTGGAACACCCTCCTTACCCACCTACGGCAGACCCAAGACCTGCTCACCTTCACAAGGCTCCTCAAGACCTGGCTCTTTGAGCAGTAGTGGCACCCCCTCCCCTCAGAGCCTTGAGACCCTCACGGGTAAGTAGCACGCTTTATAAATACATTGATTGATTGATTGATAGAACTCATCTGCACTCATCTGCATCCTGATAGCTCTCCGGGGCCAGGAAGAGAATGAGGGAATAGGCAGTGTTCTGTTTTCCACACAAAGGGCTGATTACCCCCTACTGAGTGTGAAGCCAGGACTCGGAAGAAAGGGGGACCTCTGCACTTCAAGGGCCTGCTTTGAAGTCACCCCTCCTCTTCAAAGGCACAACTGGGTATAAGTACTGGTCTAGCCAGGACCAGGTCTCATTAGGGCTCTTGAAGAAATGGATGTTGTCATCTGTAATAATGCAGGGCCGGGAGGAGCATGGCATATTTTATCACCTGGTCATGGAGGGCTTTCTTTTTAGAGTTTGTCCGACCAGGTTATTCTGTCACAAATATGATGGATATTCCGTCCACCGTATTAAAAGTCAATTATCTCCTATGGCATTTCTAATATTGTGGACGGGATATCTTTTTTATCTATTTTTAGTTCCAGGGCAGATCTTGTGTCACCGATTGCCCCCAATATAAGTTCTACTTTGTCTGGGGTTTCTGCCTTTGACTCAGCAGTTTGTGAGTGTGGTATGGGTTCTAGAATCATGATCTGTTCCATTCCATTCCAGTATGCCCATGTGAAACAGCGGCACTCACTGGTCGATTTTGACCCATCTTGAGCTATCAATGTGGGAGGGGGCACCGGGTCCCCGTGCTCACCACAACATGGAAACCATGTAAGAAGCCCTCTTGTTTGAGCGATTCTGCCATGTCAGGTATCTGGCGTTCACCATTGCTCATTGCTCTTATGATATAGAGCCCATGTCTGAGATGATCCAAATGTTCCTGGCTGTAAAGGATCACCACCTACCAGGCAACCCCCTATAGCCATATGACTCAGAACCGTTCAGTGGGGGTTCAATAGAAGCATCCCAGGACATTCCTCTCTTGCACTGCACCACATTGTCAGGGCTTTGGGCCTCCTTTTTGTGCTTATGTCAGATGGGTCACTCTTTAGTGATCATATATCAAGTATGGAAAGAGTTAGGACAAGTCCCTAAACAAAACACTCATGTGTGGTGGGCCCAGTTATGTGTATGCCGTATAGCTCAAATAATTCACCAAACCTATAGACATCTGAGGTTTAAAAAATAACAATAATAACATACCATGTATGATTAAAAACAAGCAATTTTAAACAAATGAATTCACAAAATTACATATATTCAATAAAAGAACAGTTATACAGTAAACACATATATTACAGAGTAAAAATTGTTGTGACAACCACAACAATTTTTACTCTGTAATATATGTGTTTACTGTATAACTGTTCTTTTATTGAATATATGTAATTTTGTGAATTCATTTGTTTAAAATTTTTTCAATTTTTAATACTGTACATTTACTTGGGTACAAACATTGTTTTATTGATTGCGAATAAATTGCTTGTTTTTAATCATACATGGTATGTTATTATTGTTATTTTTTGAACCTCAGATGTCTATAGGTTTGGTGAATTATTTGAGATATACGGCATACACATAACTGGGCCCACCACACATGAGTGTTTTGTTTTGGGACTTGTCCTAACTCTTTCAGTAATTCCTCCTTGTCCCGTAACAGTAAGGAGGCCTCCCTCTTTTTTTGATATACATATATCAAGTATGGCCTTCCACCGGTAGAGACAATAGGTTGAGCTAGGGACCAAGGCTCTTTCTGACTGGCTCCTTTTACCTCTGAATTTAGTAAGTCCCCCCAGGTATGGGAAGGTAAAGCATCTCTCCCTGCTGACCACTAACATGCCTTTCCAGTAGTGCTTAGTGCTCAGGGTGCTCTTCTCCTTGGTATTGCTGCCAGCCGCAGTGGGAAACAGGCTTTGATTGTGTAAAGGTCCGGGGTGCCAAGTGAAGGGCGCACATCAGAGAGATCATGCCTTTGGTTTTGTAGGACCTCAGCACCAACTTCAGCCTTTCTCGAGGTGGGTAGGTTGTGTGTGCAGTCTCACTGTCAAGATCTTGGGGACACTCTCTTCACTCATCAAGATCTTGCAATCCAATCCAACCAGTGAGCAGGTCCACATGCAAACTGAATGCCCTGGGGCATGTCGGGCTCTGGCACCAGCCATGAGGTTGCGCCTTTGCTATCATGTCCAGAAGGCCCTGTCATACACAGTTGCTCTGTCACTACTAGGGGCCAAGACTCAGTCATGAAAAGTGATGCACCACACTCTTCAATTTGACCACCTTGCACACTCATCCAGTAGTGGTTTTGAGCACAGGACCTAGGAGGATAGCAACTGCATGTCATGATGACAGAGAAAGTGTCATTAATGTGTGACCACCATCTTCAGCATTTGGTCACGCCCCTCTCTCAAATAATTTTTTGAAAGCATGCAAATCAGCTCGATCAAGTTCACCATTACAGAAAGAGGTCATTTGTCAGGACCTCTAGTACCATCCCAAGCTCCACCCACTTACAGCGTATTGCAACCGCAGTTGTCTCCAAGGTATGCCTGTTTCTGTTTCAGACTGTTTGATTGTTGTAATGCCACACTTTTGGCACTTGCATATAAGCCTGGGCACGCATCTTACAGCTTTCCGTTCATCTTTGGTTTTGTGGCTGCATCCCCCTCTGACTCTACTTAACGGAATCCTGCTCTTTGGGTTCCTCTTCTGGATTCTTGACTTTGGTGACTTTTGTGCATCCCATTTTTGGAGATGGTCTCCATCTATACCCCCGACCCGGACCCGCCAGTTTGTTTGACCTTTGTTCCGTTCCTCCTTCCCTCCCCACTCCTCCTGATGACCCTCGATCATTTTTCTCTTTTTGCTGGACTGCCTTAAAAAAAAAAATATATATATATATATACCTATATATATATATTCACTGAAAAAACCATAGGTTATAGACCATATATAGTTAGGAATTTGCATTTACAAAACCTTGAAAATTCACTGAAAAAACCATAGGTTAGAGACCATATATAGTTAGCTGGACATTTTATTGACATAAAACCAATGAAATTCCATATATAGTTAGTTGCACTAACTATATATCGCGCACCCGCAATCCACTGCTGATGATGTCACATATTACATCATTCATGACATGGTCAGTGACATCACTGATGACATCACTGATGACATCTCAAATGACATCACTGATGACATCACTGATGACATCTCAAATGACATCACTGATGACATCATCTAGTGTCTGTGTGTTTTTGTAAAGTTTAAATATGTTTTACATATTGAAGAATGAGTGGATGTATGGAAGACTGAGTGTGTGTGTGGCTGCTGGGAGGTGTGTGACTCTGTGCATATCAATGTGTACTTGTATCAGTGATTGTATAAGAGAGTAAGTATGTGTTAGTATATGTGTGAAAAGTATGGTGTTCTGTGTTTAACTGTATAGATGAGGAAATCGAAGTGTGATTGATTCTTCACAGGACTGACTAGGTGTATGAGTGCATATGATAGTGTTGTAATAATGAGTGACTGTATGTATGAGTGATTGTATGGGTGAATGAGTGAATGTGTGTATAGACGTAGGAATCAGTGAGTGCGTATGTAGTAACTGGTATTGGTGTGTCATGATGTCCTCAGTGATGTCATTTGAGATGTCATCAGTGATGTCATTTGAGATGTCATCAGTGATGTCATCAGTGATGTCACTGAAGTATGGTGTTCTGTGTTTAACTGTATAGATGAGGAAATGGAAGTGTGATTGATTCTTTACAGGACTGACTAGGTGTGTGAGTAACTCCATGGATGAGTGGCAGTGTGTGAGTGTCTGCATAGGTGTATGAGTGCATATGATAGTGTTGTAATAATGAGTGACTGTATGTATGAGTGATTGTATGGGTGAATGAGTGAATGTGTGTGTAGACGTAGGAATCAGTGAGTGCGTATGTAGTAACTGGTATTGGTGTGTCATGATGTCATCAGTGATGTCATTTGAGATGTCATTTGAGATGTCATCAGTGATGTCATCAGTGATGTCACTGACCATGTCATGAATGATGTAATATGTGACATCATCAGCAGTGGATTGCGGGTGCGCGATATATACTTAGTGCAACTAACTATATATGGAATTTCATTGGTTTTATGTCAATAAAATGTCCAGCTAACTATATATGGTCTCTAACCTATGGTTTTTTCAGTGAATTTTCAAGGTTTTGTAAATGCAAATTCCTAACTATATATGGTCTATAACCTATGGTTTTTTCAGTGAATTTCATTGGTTTTTTAAAAGCTAATATCTATAGCTGTAAAATATATTCTTTATTACGTGACGTATCACGTAGCCACGTGAGACGCCTCATGACGCGTCGCATAACCGTGACGTATCGGCTCTGCAGCGCAAACAAAACCCGTAACGTAAGCGTGCCGGAGCACGCTTACAGATATATATATTTTTTTTAACCTTAATTAGACAAAATCCACACGTGCACATATCTTGAGGCCTTGCAAAGGCACATCAAACAAACAGTCCCTACAATTTTGCCAAGTTTGCTGGAAATCTATTCCCTTAATTTTTTTTTACTGTTTCTCTTGGTTTTCCCCTTGTTACGCTTACCGGGACGCTACCCGGTACGCGAACCGGACGCTCCAAAAACACAAGATGGCGGACTCCCGCTACGCTGCCAGTTAGCTGCCCGGTTCGCGTACCGGGAAGCGCCTCTACCGCGAAAAATCGCGGGGGACTTTAATATCCCCCTCATCAATCCTAGGGGGTCAGGAGAGGTTTACCTTGCCCCCTTTCCTTCATTTCCCCCTTCTTTTTTCACCACATCTTGTCTCTCGAACCTACCGAGAGACAAGATGGCGGCCGCTCCGGACTGTTTACAATGTTGACAGCTACGCTGCCGGTTAGCTGCCCGGTTAGCTGCCCGGTGAGCTGCCCGGTTCACGTACCGGGAAGCGCCTCTACCGCGAAAAATCGCGGGGCACTTTAATATCCCCCTCATCAATCCTAGGGGGTCAGGAGTGGTCTACCTTGCCCCCTTTCCTTCATTTCCCCCTTCGTTTTTCACCACATCTTGTCTCTCGATCGTACCGAGAGACAAGATGGCGGCCGCTCCGGACTGTTTAGAATGTTGACAGACACCGGAGAGCCAATCAGCTTTGCTTCGCGAAGTTCCGTTACGCGTCAGGTACGCGAACCGGGGCGCTAACCGGAGCGCTGTCACAGATAAATATATTTTTTTAAACGTTAATTTCTCAAAATCCACTGGAGCACATATATTGAGACATAGCAAAGGCACGTCGGGCAAACCATATCTACAATTTTGCAAAGTTTCATGTAAATCTATTCAGCCGTTCGAGCTAAAAGTGAGTCCAACCGCCCTATGGAAAAATGAATGGGAAAAACGCGTTTTGGGGCCCCCCTTTTTTCTCGGCCCCCCCCCTTGACGAAACCCCCCCAAATTTTTAGGGGCTGCTCAGAAACAAAATGTGCCATTTTCCTGAAAATTTCAGCCAATTCCGTCCACAAACGCCAAAGTTATTAGACATAGAATTTTCAGAAATCCCATAGAGAAAAAATCCTAACTATATATACCCACTGGCTATCGCCAGTAGGTAATATACATATATAAACATATATAATCTGCATATCTATATAAATATAAATGCATGCATACATATACATATATGCATACATATGCATGTTATTTACATGAAAGTTTTAAAAACACTAATAAAAGCAAAGCTAAAAAGCCACCTCATTACAAACAGAATGGCTTTAACTTAAACGAGGGCGAGATCTATTGCATTTTCAATGCTTGTTTACTTTGGTTCTATCAAGAAGGCATTCAGATGTGTCACACATTTGCCATAAATTCTGAATGTTAGCACTCTAGTTGCTCATTAGATCACTGTAGTAAAGCTAGTGCTCACCAGGGAAGTCTGCTGCTAATCATGGTTTGCAGCCATTTTCCCGCATTTTTTATCCCGCAGACTTTCAGTCCGCATACCATTATCCCGCAAGGTCATTGACCTCGCATACCATTATCCCGCATTTTTTCAAAACGCATGTGCATTTATCGCGCATGCCTTTACAAAGAATTACGTTTTAAAGGCATGTATGGTAAATGCATTTGCGTTGTGAAAACCACGATGACGAGAGAGGTAAGTGGGTTTGTGTTAATTTTTTCGTGGGTTAGTGATTGTGTAGTGTAGTGTAGTGTTGTGTAGTGTAGTGTTGTGTTAGTGTAGTGTAGAGTTGTGGTGGTTGTTTAGTGTAGGGTCATGCTGGGGGTAGTGTTTTAGGGTTTAGGGTTGTGTTGTAGTGTTTGCGTAGTGTAGGGTCATGCTGGGGGTAGTGTTTTAGGGTTTAGGGTAGTGTTGTAGTGTTTGCGTAGTGTAGGGTCATGCTGGGGGTAGTGTTTTAGGGTTTAGGGTAGTGTTGTAGTGTTTGCGTAGTGTAGGGTCATGCTGGGGGTAGTGTTTTAGGGTTTAGGGTAGTGTTGTAGTGTTTGCGTAGTGTAGGGTCATGCTGGGGTTGTGTTTTAGGGTTTAGGGTAGTGTTGTAGTGTTTGCGTAGTGTAGGGTGATGCTGGGGGTAGTGTTTTAGGGTTTAGGGTAGTGTTGTAGTGTTTGCGTAGTGTAGGGTCATGCTGGGGTGTAGTGTTTTAGGGTTTTGGGTAGTGTTGTAGTGTTTGCGTAGTGTAGGGTCATGCTGGGGGTAGTGTTTTAGGGTTTAGGGTAGTGTTGTAGTGTTTGCGTAGTGTATAGTCATGCTGGGGGTAGTGTTTTAGGGTTTAGGGTTGTGTTGTAGTGTTTGCGTAGTGTAGGGTCATGCTGGGGGTAGTGTTTTAGGGTTTAGGGTTGTGTTGTAGTGTTTGTGTAGTGTAGGGTCATGCTGGGGGTAGTGTTTTAGGGTTTAGGGTAGTGCTGTAGTGTTTGCGTAGTGTAGGGTCATGCTGGGGTGTAGTGTTTTAGGGTTTTGGGTAGTGTTGTAGTGTTTGCGTAGTGTAGGGTCATGCTGGGGGTAGTGTTTTAGGGTTTAGGGTAGTTTTGTAGTGTTTGTGTAGTGTAGGGTCATGCTGGGGGTAGTGTTTTAGGGTTTAGGGTAGTGTTGTACTGTTTGTGTAGTGTAGGGTCATGCTGGGGGTAGTGTTTTAGGGTTTAGGGTAGTTTAGTTGTTTAGTGTATGCTAAAGGCATATTCGTTCTAAAAGTTTTCGTTATTTTAATTTGCGGCCTAATAGTACATGCGGGATTTTTTTTGCGGACTGATGGTATGCGGGATTTCGTCATATATTCGCTAATCATACTTTCTATGGCAAAATGAACCCCCTCATTTTGTTCATTTTTAAATTAAATGTTTTAAGAGTTACCACTTTATTCCAATCAAGATGGCTTCAGGTGTGCCATACCTTTGTAATAAGTAGGACTGTTAGCACTCTAGTTGTTCTTTAGAACACTCTGGGACATTCTGTCATTGGGCTATAGTTGGGCTACATCTGGCTGATATTTGGGCTACATTTGTTTTTTTTGTCTCTGGTGGCCATCTTTGGGCTACATTGGGCTACATTGGGCTACATTGGGCTACATTTGGGCTCCAACATATATATAGCCCAATGTAGCCCAATATATATTTTTCAAAGTTAATTTTCGTAAAAACCACTGGAGCCTATATCTTGAGACATAGCAAAGGCACATCGGGCTACCAGTCCCTACAATTTTGCCAAGTTTGGTGTAAATCCATTCAGCCGTTCAGGCTAAAAGTGAGGCCAACCGCCCTATGGAAAATTGCATGGGAAAAACACGTTTTGGGATCCCCCGTTTTTCTCGGCCCCCCTTGACGAAACCCCCCCAAATTTTTAGGGGCTGCTCAGAAACAAAATGTTCCATTTTCCTGAAAATTTCAGCCAATTCTGTCCTCAAACGCCAAAGTTATTCGACATAGAATTTTCAAAAATCCCATAGGAAAAAAATCCTAACTATATATACCTACTGGCTATCGCCAGTAGGTAATATATATATATATATATTCACTGAAAAAACCATAGGTTATAGACCATATATAGTTAGGAATTAGCATTTAAAAAACCTTATTTTACTCACACAAAACCATTGAAATTCCATATATAGTTAGCTGTACTAACTATATATCGCGCACCCGCAATCCACTGCTGATCATGTCACATATTACATCATTCATGACATGGTCAGTGACATCACTGATGACATCACTGATGACATCTCAAATGACATCACTGATGACATCACTGATGACATCTCAAATGACATCACTGATGACATCACTGATGACAACATCCAGTGACTGTATTTTTCTGTAAAGTTAAAATATGTCTTACATATTGAAGAATGAGTGGATGTATAAGTGTCTTGATGAAGGATTTAGTAGGGGCATGACTGACTGTATGAGTGACTGATTAAATGTGTCTCACTGAGTGCATGGGTTAGTGACTAAACTGTCTTAATTTGTGCATCATTATGTCTGTTGTTCTGTAAACTGCTGCATGTGTTGATCAGTAGCTATATGATTAACTATATGGGTTATTGATTGGTTGCCCAAGCATTTGTATGGGAGACTGAGTGTGTGTGTGGGTGGCTGGGAGGTGTATGACTCTCTGCATAGATGTGTGAGCAGTTGATTCACTAGATGTATGGGTTCAAAAGTGCATGTGGAAACAGCTGTATGGGCGGTTGACTGTGTGCATGAGTGTATTGGTGAGTGAATGGATATCTCAGTGCTACATGTCAAAGTAAGTACATATGTAAAATACAGTACATGTGAGAGTTGACATATATAAATAACTGTGCATAAGAGCCAGTGAATGTGTGAGTGGCTGTATGGATCATTGTGAACTTGTATCCAGGATTGTATAAGTGAGTAAATATGTTTTAGTATATGTTTGAATAAGTAAGGTGTGTATAACTGTATAGTTGAGGAAATGGAGGTGTGATTGATTCTTTGCATGACTGACTAGGTGTGTGAGTAACTCCATGGATGAGTGACAGTCTGTGAGTGTATGTTTATACTGAGTGTATCTAAGATTATATAAGAGTCTGAAGAGGTTCATCATAATATCACATGAATGATGTCATCAGTGATGTGATCAGTAATGTCAAATGAGATGTCATCAGTGATGTCATCAGTGATGTCAAATGAGATGTCATCAGTGATGTCATTTGAGATGTCATTTGAGATGTCATCAGTGATGTCATCAGTGATGTCATTAGTGATGTCATTTGAGATGACATCAGTGATGTCATTAGTGATGTCATTTGAGATGACATCAGTGATGTCATCAGTGATGTCATCAGTGATGTCATTTGAGATGACATCAGTGATGTCATCAGTGATGTCATTTGAGATGTCATCAGTGATGTCATCAGTGATGTCATTTGAGATGTCATCAGTGATGTCATCAGTGATGTCACTGACCATGTCATGAATGATGTAATATGTGACATGATCAGCAGTGGATTGCGGGTGCGCGATATATAGTTAGTACAACTAACTATATATGGAATTTCAATGGTTTTGTGTGAGTAAAATAAGGTTTTTTAAATGCTAATTCCTAACTATATATGGTCTATAACCTATGGTTTTTTCAGTGAATTTTCAAGGTTTTGTAAATGCTAATTCCTAACTATATATGGTCTATAACCTATGGTTTTTTCAGTGAATTTCATTGGTTTTTTAAAAGCTAATATCTGTAGCTGTAAAATGTATTCTTCTTTAAATCCAAAAATATATGTTATATGTTTACTAATAATTTTTTTTTAAATATTTTTTTTTCTTCGCTCCCGGTTCGCGAACCGGGAAGCTTCCCGTTAGCTCAATTTGATGCCGCGACCCGGTCCGCGAACCGGTAAACGTTCCGTTTGCGCAACTGCCGCGTTAGAAATCAACATCGTGATGCGTCGCGGAAGCGCGACGTATCACGTTGTCGCGTAATGCGTCTTATGACGCGCCGCGTTAGCGCACCCGGAAGTGCTCCGGTACGCGAACTGAGACGCAAAGCGCAGTTCCCCGGAAGCGATCAGGGGCGCGTCGCGAAAGCGCAATGTATCGCGTTGCCGCATAATGCGTCTTATGACGCGCCGCGTTAGCGCACCCGAAAGTGCTCCGGAGCGCGAACCGAGGCGCGAAGCGCAGCGACCCGGAAGCGATCCGGGGCGCGTTCCGCAGCGCGTAACATAAGCGTAACAGGTCATGTGACTTGTTAATAAAACTTTTCATTGGTTCATTTCACTTTTGGTTTCATAATGATGTAAGGCTAGGTCAGGTGACCTAAAAATAACACTTTTCATTGGTTTAGAACTATTGTTTTTCCCAAATGATGAAAACCCCTCCTTCTTTCCTCACTCTGACTTTCATCTTTGTGAGAGGAAGACCTTTTTTGATAGTTCAGCAATGGCTTCATTGGTAGCTTCAGCTGGTGGACCCCCACCACCACCACCACCTCCTCATGGGAAGAGAGGACCACCTCCCCAGTTCATCAGCAACACAGAGGAGGAAGAGGATGAGCAAGAGGAAGAGGAGACAGAAGGACCACAGTTTTTAGAAGAGCAGCCCCGGGTTTCTCATCGGAAAACCAGTTTTATTTGGCAGTTTTTTTCGATCCCTGAAGGGCAGAAGAAAGTAAATGCCAGATATGTCACCTGCCTCATATGTAAGGAGAAGTTATCTAGAGGCACCTTAAAAAAATACAGCTTCGGTAACTACACCATGCATCGTCATATGAGCAGGTGGCATCCATTAAACTACAGCCGGGCAGAGATGCGTGACCAGCAGGACAACCCAACAACTCCTGTGGCCAGGTCATCATCACAGATATCTTTGACAGCAGCAGAGGCACGGGAAACCGTGCCAAACATTCAGGACAACTTTGTCCATATGAAGTTTACCTGCTTGTATTGTGGTGCATTACTGTCTTGTGGCAATATGAGTATTACCTTAATCAACCGAGCTTATGAAAATCACAATTGCCCTAAACGCCCCAGACAGTAATTTTTTTTTTTGCTCCTGTTGAGCCGTTTCCAATGCCTGTTTTTGTTGTTTCCCCTCCATCAAAAACAAAAAAAACCATAAAACTGTTCAAAAAATACAAAAAAAACAAAAAAAATTCAGAAAAATAAAAAAAAATATAAAACAACAAAAACATTAAAAAAAAGTTCTTTTCAGAACTACCTCCCCTTTCAAAACAATTTGCTAGAATGTTTAGCACTCTGGCAAGCTCTATTTCTTTTGGTTCGCTTCCCCGTTAGCTTCCCGGTTCGGGAACCGGGAGCGAACCAAAAAAAAAAAAAAAAAAGAAGAGTTAGTATAAGGGAAGTAAACAGAGAGTAATGTTAAAAGAAAGACAGCTATAGGGAGTAAACCAGAGATACTGTTTAATAGATCTATTTACCGAAGAAAAGATGGAAGAGGGTATAATTGTGAAAAACAAAATAAAAAAGGAAGTGAAAGAAAAAACAGAGAGTAGAACAATAACAAAGAAGAGTTTCTTGGAGAATGTGAGTGAATGTTCAAAATAAGATTAAAACATGTGGAATAACAGAGAGAAAAAACAGAAAACAGAAAAGAAAAAATAACAAAAAAAGATTAATTTAAACAGCAAAGAAATGTAAATAACATAGAGCCATATCATCAACATAGCCAATAAAAGTTTTGCAGCTTTTATCGGCAGAAATGTGTCGCTAAAGCCGCTTTTGCGGCAGAAAACTGCTGCTAAAACCACTTTTGCAGCAGTTTTCGGCCAATAAAAACAGCAATAATTTTATTGGTTGTGTTCATAATATGCCCCTTAGTGTGCTTCAACTACACAGAGAAAGCATTATGAACAAGTAGTGAAAGAGTGATCAGTCAAAGACACTAAGAGTAATAGAGACGGAGTGAGTGAACAAGAGTGAGGAACTATGAGAAGAGAGGGACTGAGAAAAAGAGTGGAAGGAGTTGAGTAAGTAGGTAATAGAGAAAGGAATGAGGAAAGTAGCAAAGGCAGGAAACTGAGGGTTAAAGAAATGAAGCTGTGGAACTAATAGTAGGTGAATGTGATAGAAATGTAACGAAAAGAGTACAAAACATTTACCTTATAATTGTCGTTAACTTACTCACTTTTTATTTTTATACTTTCAATCTGTGAAAGAGAGAACAAACATTTGAAAAATATTAAAACATGTATTTAAAAATTACAAAAGACAAGGGAAAAGATTGAAGGACAAACAGTTTTTCAACAACTTTGACACTTACAGAAGCTTCTGCTTCTCCAGGCCCCCTACACAGTCCTAAAGATATACATTTTAAACTAACAGTATCTTGATGCAGATGAAGTGAGGCCTATCTTAAAACATGGTGCATCTTTTGCACTGCTGTTGTCTCACAAAAGTGTCGCAAGACACTAACATTTTAAATGATTGTTTCAGGATGCCAATAAGATGTGTCCTATCCAGAGGTTTGTTTGAGGTGAGGCCTACTCAGGGTTCCAAATGAAATTTCGAGTTGTTGAAGAGAACAGAGGACATAATACATGTGAAGGCCTACCAATGAAGTAAGTCATGTCCACTTCACTCTTGAACAAAGGCCAGACCTCTTCTGTGTCCGTGGACAGACCTAAAGTTCATCTGCACAATGTCATTCGTAAACTTAGGAAACACTGGTGATGTAATTGAAAAATGTGGAGTTTCTTTTCCTCATTTCACAATCACATCACCTGTGTTGCCTTTGGTTAGGTATCTCATAGTGCAGATGGAGTCTAGCATATCAAAGAGTACATAGAAGTTGAGCAGTATATACAACAATTTTGACATTTACAGAAGACTTAGCTTCTTATCTTGTTGGAGATGAAGTCAGGCCTGTCTTGCAACATGGTGCATCTTTTGCATCACTGCTGCATCGGTTTCATGTGGCACGGGTTTTTTACAGCATGACACATCTGCCTAGATGCATCAATTTGTAATTTTGTCGCCTCATAGCAAATCTTTTGCACCGCCGCTGCATCACAAAAGTGACGCACAGTGGCGCAAAAGAGGCATACACCTATCATAAATCTCTCCCTAACATTTGAAATGATTGATTCAGGATGACGATAAGGTGTGGCCTCTCCAGAGGTTTGTTTAAGGTGAGGCCTACTCAGGATTGCATATCAAATTTATGCTTGTTGAAGAATACAGAGGAGATAATACATGTGAAGGCCTACCAATGAAGTAAGTCATGTCCACTTCACTCTTGAACAAAGGCCAGACCTCTTCTGTGTCCGTGGACAGACCTAAACTTCATCTGCACAATGTCATTCGTAAACTTAGGAAACACAGGTGATGTAATTGAAAAATGTGGAGTTTCTTTTCCTCATTTCACAATCACATCACCTGTGTTGCCTTTGCTTAGGTATCTCATAGTGCAGATGTAGTCCAGCATATGAAACAGTACCCAGAAGTGCAGCACTGCATGCAACAACTTTGACACTTACAAAAGCTTCAGCTTCTGCATGCCCCCTACACAGTGCTAATTATATACATTTTAAACTGATGGTATCTTGCTGGAGATGAACTGAAACCTATCTTGCAACATGGTGCATCTTTTACACAAAAGTGACCCACAGCGGAGCAAAAGAGGCGCACGGCCATCATAAATCTGACCCTAACATTTTAAATGATTGTTTCAAGATGCCGATAAGGTGTAACCTATCCACAGATTTGTTTCAGGTAAGTCCTACTCAAAGTTGCAGATGAAATTTAGGTTTGTTGAAGAATACAGAGGAGATAATACATGTGCAGGCCTACCAACGAAGTGAGTCATGTCCACTGCACTCTTGAACAAATGTCAGACCTCCTCTGTCTCCAGGAACAGGCCTAAACCTCATCTACACAATGTGATGTGTAATGTTAGGAAACACAGGTAATATAATTGAAAAACGTGCAATTTATTTTGCTCATTCCACAATCATATCACCTGTGTTTCCTTTGCTTAGGTATCTCATTGTGGAAATGTAGTCTATCATATGAAAGACTACGTAGAATATGAGCACTGTATGCAACAACTTTGACACTTACAGAAGCCTCACCTTCTCCATGCCTCCTACACAGTTCTACATGTACATCATAAATGCAAACAGTACAGAATTAATTATACATGTTAAATGGTTTATTTTTGCTGTTCTCAGAATGTATCAAATTTCACTAAAAACAGTGACTTGAAGGTATTCATCATATAACAGCGGGGAAAAAAAACCACAATCAAAATGATTGTGTTTAAAAAACCCATACAACATAACAAATCAGAATTCAGAACTCCTTAAAGTTAACTTACTTTCCATGACGTCAAAGGATGTCCTATGAACAGCTTACACTCTGTTGTGCTGTTATTACTTTCAGCCCGCCACTTTCTGAAAGAAAACCTCCATCGTTTTGAAAAATATGTTACATACAATAAATGACTTCTCGCTCTCTACCACACGTTTCCACAAGGCCAAATCATGTCAGAGCCATTTATAACTCTTGGAATTCTTGTAAGCCAAATGTTGTATTTCCGCAACTTTCAGAATTAAAATGTTGAAGATCATTTTCACAATCCTGGACTACTAATATCTTACCCTTCTTGCTCACTCATGTTCTACATTTCCTATGACACTGATACTGCTTACTATGAAGCAGACTTACACTACCTCTATGACTACTACAATTATTTAATTCTCTACATCACTTTTAATCACAAAGCAATATAAAACAGTAGACAGCATTGCAGACTTACATTCCCTCTACTCCATGTTTTGATTGGCTGCTTGAATTAGCTTATAAAAAGAAATAGTTTTTCTGAATTCATTCAAAGTGCACTTATTTTTCCATGACGTCCAGTGTTATGGTAAGAAGTTATGTCTCTGTACTACACTTATCCTCAAGGCCAAATCGTGTAGGAGCCATTAGAACTTCTTGAAATTCCATAGAGCACATCCCAAGATTCTTTCCCTAAAATTTTGGTTTTAAAAACACCAGGTAAGAATTTTTAAGGTCATACGGCAATTTTTTTTTGAAAATTAAAACAGAATCGTTGCAGAATGACCAGCCATTTCTAGACTTTAAATAAGCTGTGTAATGTCCTGATGTTATTGAAGGACCGTCATGATATATAATTGCTACAGTTACAAAAGTCCTTCCTGATATTGACAACTGTGAAGCCACAACATTTTTAATTAAAGTTGTCAATTTTGTTCCATCAGGCCTACATCGTTGGAACATTAAAATGACATACTGGCCATATGTTCGTATAAATAATGTTGACATCATTTCAGATTTACATTGGCTACATTCCATGTTGTGATCAGCTGCTTTTACTAGCTTATTAAAGGAGACTGATTTACTGTCTGGCAAAGTTAAATATATAAATATTTCTGAGTCTACACTAGTAGTACTTGATACCCTACAGTTCTCGCAGTCATGCTGCCATTGATAAGAAAGCCCAAACAGGTGATCTACATCTACACCTTCAGCATGCAATACATCAAGCATATACATTAAAAACTCCTGACAATCTTGCTGAATATTTTGAGAGAATTGTGTTTGGCCTGAACATCTGTCTAACAGATTTCTTATTTCAGACACACTTTCTATTTTTGTTCTATCAGTGCTACATTTCTCTAACACAGAATTTAACAAACTGCATAATCTTTGATCAGAATTGACCACAATCTCTTCTTTTACATTTTCTAGAGAAAACAAAACATTAACCACTACATTAGCATAGCAGTTGACACCAGAAGTGTTTTCAAATTGAAAACCAACAACATCTTCAACAGAATCCTTTTTGTTTCTACTTATAATTTCAGGTTCATCGACTTTTCGTCTTTTTGCTACAACCTCCCCAGTATTGGTCACATTTCTTCGTTTCCGGCCTACCACACGTTTCTCAAACAAAGGATATTGAGGCAAATGTGGCGCATACTCTCTTGTCAACCTATTATATTCCTTAACACAATCTAGATCCGCACAAATGTTTGTGACATCACACTCAATCAAGTACAATCCCGATAAAGTTCTAACTCTTGACAATGCCACATATGCCATACCCTCCTTGAACACAGAACTGCCAATATTCACCAATGCACTGTCTACACTTAAACCTTGCGATTTATGGATTGTCACCGCATATGCCAAGCAAACAGGAAACTGCTTACGGCGAACATATAAGTCTTTTACAAGCAAAAATCTAGCAGAACAACGACCAATTAGCTGTACTTCCTCAATGCCATCAAATTTAATTTTTTTAAATTCAATTCCATCTCTATTTCTGTATTTCACAAAATCAACAACATTACCCATTGATCCATTTACCAGACCTCTTTCAACATGTAAATTCCTTCTTAAAATTATACGGCAGTTCAAGCACACATTCAGACTCTTTTCAAAACCTGCAGTTTTAGATATAGTCTTCTCTAATGAATCCAATTTTGATTTCAAATTCTCAGACAAAATAATTGTTGATCCCATATGCTCTACTCTGTCAATAGCTTCCAGTTTCACAATCTCTTGCTTTTCTAAATTCAACATTTTGTTGTTGAAGATGGCACATTCTGCAAGAGTTGGCATCAAACATATTCCAGATTTCTTCTCAGTAATTTTCTGAAAAATATTCTCAGGCACAACATCTTGTTCTGGATATAAATTTGACAGTAATCGTGCATGTAAAGCTTCTTTCCCATGCTCGGTCACTTTTCCTATTCTAACATCTTGTAGAATATTCTTGTAAACTTCATCCTTCGCCTGACGCATATTTTCATGCAGTTCAGCATAATTGAAGTTTAACCATATATTGACGTTGCCAATGCTCCCTAGGCACTTCCTGGTATCTTCATGCGTGAGCATTTTGAACACAGGTTGCCCTTTCACTGGTGTCAGCTGCAGAAGATCTCCGAAAACAATGATGTGTTTGCCACTAAATAACACATCATACTCTGTTTTGAGAACTTCTTGCATTCTCAAATGCACAAAGGCAAGCATGACATTGGAAACCATGCTTACTTCGTCAATGATAAGAAGTTTCATTTTCCTCAAGCTTCTTGAAACTTCACAACAAGCATCTCCAGATAGCTTGTGATATTGTAATTTGTTGTCATGCTCCACTGGCAGCATCAGTAAACGATGTAAAGTAATCCCTTTAATGTTATGTGCTGCCAGTCCAGTTGGAGCGGTGACAACACAAGACAGCGATGACTCAGTCCTTTCCTGCAAATAACATGAAATTGCTTTAATAAGGAAACTTTTTCCAGTTCCTGCTTCTCCACTCACGTAGAGTCGGACAGGCTTCAACGACGTACATGAGCACTCTTTCTTCTCATGACTTAATCCATGATCAATTTGCATGGTAACTTCGTCATATATTTTCCTCTGCTCAACGTTGAGTTGTCTTTCCAACTCTTCTAAGTTAACCGCATCCTCCTGAGCATGTGCCATGGCTCTTTCCACTTCCTTCATAGCAGTGGCAGCTTCATTTTCGATAACAGGTCCTCCTAGTGGATCCTGACTCAATGAAGCAGAACTCTGACTGTCCTGAGAACTGTCTCTGGCAATCTCGGCTGCAATCGTTGCTTCCTGCTCGATTTCCACATTCAACATTTCTACATATTTGGGAAAAGCAGGACATTCTATGGTCTCCTTGGCGGCAGTGAAAGAGTCTTCGTAACAGAGGAAATCTCCAAGCAGTTCCTCTTCTGCACGCCAAGGCTTGAAAAGTTGCAAAAGTGCTAAATAGAAAAACTCCTTTTTTTCAGGAGATTCGCCAATCAATTTTCGATGGTTTACCAAGTGGCATTTTCTTTGCTTGACCAGACATCCCTCACTTCCAATTACAGCATACACTCCTTTCTCAGTATCTTCTTTGATGTTCCTCTTGAATATGTAATTTTGAAGAACCTCATACAGACAAACATTCTCGAGGTGACTGCTTCGATTTGGATAATATGTATCCAACATGTTGCTCTTCAAAATGTCGGTACTGTTTAGCTCCTTTTCCGCCAAATACTCAATTTCCCGCACAGGTTTCAGAACTCGATTACGCGTTGCAGCAAGACCAAGACTCGCCCAAACGATACTCCTAGATTTGGCATAGAGACTTGCTGAAGACAACCGGTCAGAACATTCGTAAGCTCCGATTTCTCGATGCGACAACATCTTCAGACTGAAACTGTACAACTTCTTACTGAGGCTCTTTTCATGGGAAATGTCCTCCCACATATCCTTCAATTCTGTCTTCTCTTTTTTGGTGATGTAAGATGTCACATACCGAGCCACAGCCATACAGTTATCAGCCACAAACTGTATATCCATGTTAGCATTCCACATGGACAAAATCACCGGGTTGTAGTCGTTGATGTACTTGGACTCTTCGTTCCTCTTCAAATTGTATGTGTTTTTAGGTGATTTCTTCATCACATTATGTCGCAGCGAAGACATCAAACTGTTTACTCTTCCTTTAGAAATCACCGGTCGTGGAAAGCCGAAACGACATTTGGTGTAGAACTTGTCCTTGTTTCGGAATTTACGACGACAGTACTTTCCACAAAGATGGCTTTGGAAACGTAGAACTTCTTCTCTTAGGCTTTTCTTCTCCTTTGCGTTTGGAACAGCACACGTAGAATACTGTTGTATGAAACTCATCACTGAGTCTTCTGGATCTGTTCCAAATTTAGGTGCATCCTTGATCCACAACAGCATATGTATGTAAGGAGCACCTCTTGCTTGGTACTCCTTTCTCCAGAAGAAATCCAACACCTCTCCAAGAGGTGGATTCTTCTTATTCATGATGAAAGACATCATAGCTTCAAATCTATGATTGAAGTACCGGCATACATTGACTGGATCCAAAGAGCACAGTTCTCCGGGTGTCTTGAATTCGATGTTTTCGATGTTTCCATTTGCCTCTCGTAGAAATTCAAGTAAGTCTTCCCAGCCATACTCGGCACAGCTCAGAGTGAGGAACCATGTGGGAGTTCCTAAGTTCCTCAGCATACATTTTAAATCACCATGACGACGGTACCAGTACTCATTAGTACCACGCTGACACGCCATGAGATTAATCAGGTGAGAATCCAAAATACTGTCTTGGACATTGACTTTATCCATAAAGTCACTTGCCGAGATGTTTTGCATGTGTATACCACTTTTCAAGATGTGGTTCACTGCATATGACAGTCCAGACAGATCGCTTTCAAACAGGAGATGAAACAAATAGGGAATACATTGTCGAAACCTAGCATCTCCTGCATACAATCGCAAAGTCCGGTATTCAGAAGCAGGAATTTGATGAGGTCGCTCATCATATCTTCCTCCCTGACCTGTTGGAAAAAGCTGTGGGAAACACCGAGCTTCCAAACTTTCCTCCCAAACACTAATGGGACTCCCTTTGGCTTGTTTCATTTGAAACAACTCAATAGCATTCCCCATGACTTCCTTGGAATGCAAAGGATGAACACTATAATGTTCATATATTTCTTCACTAGTAGAGGGTTCTACATTCTCAATTTGACCAGCACACAAATCGCTATCCTCTTCCTCACTTACTTCCTCTTCTGCAACATATATATTCTTATAGTACTTATTATTTTTTTTCAAGTACAATGTTGCCTTTTTGACTTTCCTAACATTCACTAAATCTTGCCATATTTTCTTATTCTTTGTCGGAACCCCATTAACTAAGATAACCAGAGGGTCCTCTTCCACTTTTTCTACTCCAATTGTGTTAATGTTTTTCTTCAAATCTAGAGGCAAATAAACAACTCTTCCCTTTAATCCTCTCTGTAAATCTGATGGAGGCAATTTCCCTGTCTTTGGCTCCATTCTTACAATAGCCTGAAAGGGATGGATACTTTGAATCAAAATAGATTCATAAGTATTTAAATCCTTCAATTCAGAAGGAATCTCAACCAATTCCAGATTATTATGAACTGCTCTAGCAGGCATCTGGTTTTGATTTAATTTGCTACAACAATAAGTACACACACGTTGATCCGATCCCAAATCAAAACAATTTTCTACCATCAAATATGTTGTGAAATCCTTCCATTCACTATTATTTTCCCTTTCACTTTTTGCATATAAATCCACTAACTTAGTCTGATTCTTATAATAAGTGCGTCGACAACACACACAAGTGAAATTAGGCCTCTCACTTGATTTCACCTGAAACGTCGCAATTTCCCTCTGAAAATTATCTGTACTGGAAACCTGTACACTATCTTCCACATTACCCTCTTCTTCTTGGTCAATTTCAACATTCTCCTCTTTACTTCCAAAGTAACAAAACTCAATTTCTGCACAAATATTCTTCACATCTATTTCAGAACCATGCAAAAGAGCAGCGCATAATTGTTTAAGCATAATTGCTGGACTCTTAGCATAATACAACATTCTAACTAATTTCATCACTTTATTATGATGCACTGCTAGCATCCTGAAATGATGAAAAACACTCTGGCATACTCTCCTGGAAAGACAAGCCAGTGAATGACCATGCAAACCTGTCACTTCTCTCACTCTGCAAGGATCTAATTCTTGCAACAACTTCATTTTCTGCTTCAAACTTTTCTTATTAAATGTCCGTACAAAATCACAAAGCAAATTGATGGAATCCTGTCGCACACTGCAAATACTACTACACTTCCAGGTGTACACAGGACCCTTAGGACGTCTTCCTAAAACCTCATTACCTAACACCTCTTCTGTCTCTGTTGTCACAAGTTTTTCTTTTTCAACTGGACAACCATCTTTCACTTCATAAGCTCGACCACTGGTGTCAACTGCATGCACCAAATCATTATCCTGGAAATAACTCTCCTCATTAAAAAATGCCTCACAACTTGAACTATGCATCCATTCTCCGGAAAAAACGTCACAAAAATTACTACGATTAACTATTCTCTTCCATCTACTATTTCTTTTGAAATCATAAATTGCCTTGTTTAGCTTCCTAATTCTATTGATTATCAAAATAAATAACTTACGTTTAATTTCAAATGCCTGATCAATAACTTTCTCAACTTTTTTTTTCTCTTATAAAAAACCACTTTCTGTTGACCTTTCTTAATATTTTTTAACAAATTGCCAATTATCCTGTTGCGGAACATTCGTTTACGAATGTCCCTAAACTGTTGTTTCCATCTACTATCATGCACAGAGTTATCTCTTGCTCTAGCAGTAACATTTTTGATTGGCCTTTCCTTTCCGTTTAAAATGCTTCTCTTTTTCTGGACTGAAACATTTTCTGTAGTAATATTTTTTTTACTACAAATATTTCTTATAAATGTTTTTGTGCTCTTACCCGGTGCTTTCTTGGTGACTTGACAAGTTTTTTTGTTAGAGGACTGCTGCATTATATCATGTACCTGCTGTCTTTGACGTTTTGCAGCCTTTCTAAGTCTTTCTTTAGTTGGCATGCTGAAATCTTGAAATGATCTGCAGTTGAATCTGTGGTAAAATATAATAAAAAATGTTATTAACCACTATTACCAAACAGTAAATCAATAACAGTCATCAAAAACTTAACACACTACTTGACATTTTTAGTGCTTGGCAAATTTAGAATACAGAAATAGCAGAAAAGAAATGGAATTCATATTCATTTTACCTGTGCTGTTTTATATGTGAATCTGATCTAATTTTATGAGCATATTTTAATATTTTATTGAAGACACTACACATAACCTGTTTTTGAAGGTGTCTTTATTTTTAAATGAAACGGTTTACATTTTTACTTTTCATTTATTATAAATTTTTAAAAATAAATGTTTATAGTTCCATAGGCTCAAGCACGTCAGCTTCCCACCCTATGTCATACAATTCTGACAAATCTGCATCCTCATCATGTTCTTCTTCATCCTCAGGATTTAAATCATCCAAGGGATCTACTTCTACTGATGTTTCAATTACGAGTTCAATTATGAGGTCGAGATCAACTGATTGCTGATTGTCGCTCATGTTGATGTTGTCGTTATCTTTAAAGAAAGAGAACAACAATGAGATGTTGCAGAGTAAGGCACAAATCTCAGAGACTATAATAGTAAAATTGTTTAACAAGAGTAACATTTTGCAGCTATTATTTAGCCATGACCAGCGATGCTGAGGAGGTAAGGCCTATGTCCAAGTTTTCAGTGAACAGGACTCATCTCTTCTTAACCTTGGATAAGCCTCACCAACTCTGTGTCCCCTGCTCATACTTAAATGTAAAGTGGCAGATTTATGTTAACTGACGCATTCCCAGGGATGCACCAGTTAATGTGCACCGCTGCTCTGCCACCCATGGTGTGCCGCCTTTACAATGTGGAGCACCATTGAGTGAAAACAGAACAGATGCGTCACGCATCTGTGCCGCAAAAGCAGCACATTGCAGGAATCACGTCGTAAGCGCAACATGTCTACTGCAATGCACAGGAGCAAGCCACACATTGCATGGTGCATCACTCCTTATGCCTGTTTCAAACAGGCGTAATGATTTGATTCAGCAATGCTATAAAGCTGAGTCAGTGAAATCTTCTAAATTTCACTGTGTTAGTTTTACAGGGCTTTCTTGCAAATTAATGCATACCTTGCAACAAAACACCTATATGAAAACTGACGCAGGTTTCATGTGGCACAGGACTTTACAGCATGACACATCTGCCTAGATGCATCAATTTTTAAATATGTCGCCACATAGCAAATCTTTTGCACCGCCGCTGCGTCACAAAAGTGACGCACAGCGGCACAAAAGAGGCACACGGCTGTCATAAATCTGTCCCTAACATGTTAAATGATTGATTCAGGATGACGATAAGGTGTGGCCTATCCAGAGGTTTGTTTAAGGTGAGGCCTACTCAGGGTTGCAGATTAAATGGAGATGGGGCACCCCTGAGCCTTGCTGGAGCTGCATGGCACTTGCGATGCAGCTCCAGCAATGCGCCACCTTTACGGCACAGATGCGTCACGCATCTGTGCTGTTTTTGCCCCATGGTGCGCCGCATTGTAAATGCAGCGCACCATGGGTGGTGGAACAGCGGCGCAGGATGACTGGCACATCCCTGGGGATGCACCAGTCATCATAAATCTATCCCTAAGCTTCTTATCTTGTTGGAGATGAAGTGAGGCCTGTCTTGCAACATGGTGCATCTTTTGCATCACTGCTGCATCGGTTTCATGTGGCACGGTTTTTTTACAGCATGACACATCTGCCTAGATGCATCAATTTGTAATTTTGTCGCCACATAGCAAATCTTTTGCACCGCCACTGCGTCACAAAAGTGACGCACAGTGGCGCAAAAGAGGCATGCACCTATCATAAATCTGTCCCTAGCATTTTAAATGATTAATTCAGGATGACGATAAGGTGTGGCCTATCCAGAGGTTTGTTTAAGGTGAGGCCTACCTACATTCATGGGGAAATGAATTAAAATGTCCTTAAGACACATGGAAGCGTTTTTTTAAAGCCTTTGCAGCATTTTTGGGTCACTTTTAACATGGCTATGTAACTTAAACAATCAAAATCTAAATTTGCCAAGCACAGGTGGGAGCATATTTACAAGGAATTTGCACCACGGGGAAAGGTCTTACATTAAAATGGAAAAATGACATCAGAGACACTCAAATGCCTTATAAAGAAGCATACACCATTATGTCCTTGTCATAAATGTTAAAAGCATTCCTTTTCCTCAAAAACGATTTTCAAGTCTTAATTTGAAAACACTGCACATGGGGAAATGACTTAAAATGTCCTTAAGACACATGAAAGCGTTTTTTGATTGCCTTTGCAGCATTTTTGGGTCACTTTTAACATGGCTATGTAACTCAAACTATCAAAATGTAAATTTGCCAAGCACAGGTGGGAGCATATTTACAAGGAATTTGCACCACGGGGAAAGGTCTTACATTAAAATGGAAAAACAACATCAGAGACACTCAAATGCCTTATAAAGAAGCATACACCATTATGTCCTTGTCATAAATGTTAAAAGCATTCCTTTTCCTCAAAAACGATTTTCAAGTCTTAATTTGAAAACACTGCACATGGGGAAATGACTTAAAATGTCCTTAAGACACATGAAAGCGTTTTTTGATTGCCTTTGCAGCATTTTTGGGTCACTTTTAACATGGCTATGTAACTCAAACTATCAAAATGTAAATTTGCCAAGCACAGGTGGGAGCATATTTACAAGGAATTTGCACCACGGGGAAAGGTCTTACATTAAAATGAGAAAAATAACATCAGAGACACTCCAATGCCTTATAAAGAAGCAGACACCATTATGTCCTTGTCATAAATGTTAAAAGCATTCCTTTACCTCAAAAACGATTTTCAAGTCATAATTTGAAAACACTGCACATGGGGAAATGACTGAAAATGTCCTTAAGACACATGGAAGCGTTTTTTGATTGCCTTTGCAGCATTTTAGGGTCACTTTTAACATGGCTATGTAACTCAAACATTCAAAATCTAAATTTGCCAAGCACAGGTGGGAGCATATTTACAAGGAATTTGCACCACGGGGAAAGGTCTTACATTAAAATGGGAAAAATAACATCAGAGACACTCAAATGCCTTATAAAGAAGCATACACCATTATGTCCTTGTCATAAATGTTAAAAGCATTCCTTTTCCTCAAAAACGATTTTCAAGTCATAATTTGAAAACACTGCACAGCTCCTATGCACAAAAACACCCTGTCAGTACTAATACTTCACATTTTCTCCAATTACAATTTCTCAAAGAAACAAAATCTATTTGTAAAACACTTGAGGCAAAGCAACATTTTAAAAACACAACTTTCTTCATAATTTTCTCCTTAAAGCACACTATTCTCTATCTAAATTAAATAAATCTTTTCTCACCTTAGCAAATACTTTATGAGTTTCAAAACAGTCTCAGAAACACACCACTTTGTCTTTAGCAGAGCAAAAGGTATGCACTCCAGAGTCTGCAGCTATCAAAAGCACAGAAATGCTGTAATTCTTCACACATATCTCTCATGTCACCCAATCAAAACTCTTCCCTCACTTTTTTCAAATCAAAACCCTTCCCCCCTCTGCCCTCTCTGCCTTTTTTGCATAGCAACCACCTCTTGGAAGACCTCTGGTGTTTGCAAGTTCACACAACAATGTTTCAATTGAACTCTGAACTCTCAGTGCACCTGCATATCCAGTGCAATCTTTCATTTAATGATTTTTTCTTGACCATTCAAAATACATCTTTCAAAGAACTCATCCATGCACCCTAACTTTCTGTTTTCAGCAATCAAAATCCACCAATCACTGTTACTGCTTCATTAACACAGAAACTCCACAGTTTTTTTCATTTTAAACTCTTATTTTTTCAACTGCCATTTCATTGCCACACTTCATCTGACTGCAGCAGAACCTTCTCTCACCATGTTTTCTGTCTGGATTGTTGGACATAGTTACATCTACTGGGCTCAGAGGTATGCTGATAACAGAAATTTACCTAACCTCAATTTACAAGATGTGGAAATTAAGTGGTTTGGCCACAGAGGATTAAAATGTCACCAATTGATACCATTGGTGAAAACCTTTATGCATTTGCCAAAACCTGACCTGTTAATTGTGCACTGTGGAGGTAATGACTTGGGCACTTTGACTGGGGTAGGTCTGGAAATGCTTTTAAAGGACACCTTTGAGCAATTAATGGCACTTTTTCCTCAGACTGCCTTGGTATATTCAAATATATGCCAAAGACAGAAATGGAGGTGGTCGAACCAATTTTGTCCACAAATTGAGAAGTCGAGGAAGCATGTAAACAAATCTGTTTCAGCTTACATGAGAGACCATGGAATGGGCTCCGTGTACAACAATAACTTGCGTTACTACATGCAAGATATCTACAGAGGAGATGGAGTTCACTTCTCAGATGAGGGCAACAGAATTTTCATTCTGAATTTAAGACTGTGCATTGGTACCTACTTATAAGTACCTAAATGTACCATAAACCCAAAAGCTCTTCTCAGAGCTACCCTACATCTGATCACTCACAATTATTATTTTACTCTAACTTTTTTCACTAATTTTCAACAAAGTACGCTCCCCGGGGCGCTACCCGGTACGCGGACCGGAAGCTAACCTCGCGGAATTTTTTAAAAAAAATGTTTTTTTTCCGCACATATGGGCCTCCTCAGCCACCCTCGGAAAACCTAGGGGGTCAAGATAAGTCTACCGTGCCCCCTTCTACCCATTCTGAACATTAGTTGCCCTCCATCTTGTATCTTAATTCGACCGAAACACAAAATGGGGGACTCCCGTAACGCTTCAGGTTCGCGTACCGGGGCGCTCGCCAGTTCGCGTACCG